>NC_085842.1:91932350-94459850 GCF_035594765.1 Anolis carolinensis | reverse complement strand
AGCTAGACTCCCACAGTCTGCCTGACTTCTACCAGTAGTTCCTTTAAATCCCTCCCAACTTCCCCTCCCCCTTTTAGCATAATCACTAGGCCTGTGTGATCAATGAAAAATGTTTCAATACTCATTACTAAATTGGGGGTGGGGGTGGGAATTCATTTCTAAAGTGTTTCTGAAATATTGTAAAAGGTCCGTATCATAACTATAATGATATAATTACATTTTCGTTACCTTTTCAATATGTAATTGCGCAAGTGGGGAAGCTTCCGGGGCTCCTTTCTCCCTCATTTTTAGAGCTATCGAGATGAAACTTGCTACAATTGTAGAACACATTTAACACTATTAAGAGCCCCCCCCCCCAGCCAAGTTTCAAAATGATGATATATTTTAAAATATATATACAAGAGCTATTTCCTCGGATTTCTATTTTCAATGATATAACATAACCAGGGCATCATTCCCCCCAAGTTTCAGAAAGATTTGCACATCCATTGACATTTAGGGAATTTTAACCAACATAAACTTAACAGCACTATTTCACTGGAAGACCCCAAGGTCCATCAGTCTAACCCCCCTCTGCCAGGCAGGAAAAATGCTCACCCAGCCTTTGAAATAATAATCATAATCATAATAATCATAATAATTATAACAATCATAATAGGAAACCTACTAGGTGAACTTTGAAGTTACTGCCTCACCACTTCGCCTACCTTGATTGAACTCCCAACAATTCCCTTTTATCTCAAAATCCTTTTGGAGAATGAACATGGGTTTTCCCCCACCAAAACTTTCTGAAGGGAGGAGGAGGCACAAGGCAGTAAGCACAATTCTGGGAAATGTAGTTTGGAAAAATGATGATCCCTGTGGCAGAGAATTGAAAAGGCCCCACCCTAAACTACATATCCCAGAATTCTGCTCACTTCCCGCATTAAAGCCTCAATGTGATAGAATCATAGAATCATCGAGTTGGAAGAGACCTCATGGGCCATCCAGTCCAACCCCCTGCCAAGAAGCAGGAAAATCACATTCAAAGCACCCCTGACAGATGGCCATCCAGCCTCTGCTTAAAAGCCTCCAAACAAAGAGCCTCCATCATATTCAAAGCAGAGAGTTCCACTGCCAAACAGCTCTCACGGTGAGGAAGTTCTTTCTAATGTTCAGGTGGAATCTCCCTTCCTGAAGTTTGAAGCCATTGTTCCGCATCCTAGTCTTCAAGGCAGCAGAAAACTAGCTTGCTCCCTCCTCCCTATGACTTCTCCTCACATATTTATACATGGCTATCATGTCTCCTCTCAGCCTTCTCTTCTGCAGGCTAAACATGTCCAGCTCTTTAAGCCGCTCCTCATAGGGCTTGTTCTCCAGACCCTTAATCGTTTTAGTGGCCCTTCTCTGGACACTGGGTGATGTTCTCTCCCTGTCTCTTTCTGGGCTGGCCATGTGCCAGAGGGACTTCTTCCTGGCCTGGTCATCCAGCCTGGGCCTCCTCGCTACCCCCTTTGTGGAAGGAGCCTCGAGGGCTTTGAGGGGAGGAGCAGCGCCCGTCACAGAGACCTACTTACAAGACTTATATAACTCTTCCAAAAAGTCATAGGTCAATGTTTTGAATCTTAGGTTTTTTGCATAGGCGCCACTTGTGTCTCTTAATATCACAATGTATGTACAAATCTTACAAAATAGATCTGACATATGAAGCACAAATGACTTTTGGCACAGCCCTAATAGTCACATCAGTTCAGAGGTAAATAGCTGCCAGAAAAACAACAGAGAGATCTAGGAATACAGCAGAAATATAACTCAGTAGTGTTAATTTTCCATACAAATGTTGCTTCATTTAAAAACATGACATTCTACATCAAACCTGCCCACATAGAAAATCTAAGGCTGCCACAGTTTTGGAGAACATTCCCTTGTCAGCCTCTGATTCTGATGTGCAGTATTAAGGGATTTCCATGGAATAGTTCAATACTGGACAGCCAGTGTATTGTAGCAATTTGAATGTTAAATTAAGATTGTGCGAGACGTGAGTTTAAATTCTTACTCAGCCATGGAGACCCACTGGGTGACTTTGGACAAGTCACACACTCTCAGCCTTAGGGAAAGGCAAAAGCAAACCCTCTCTGAACAAATCTGAGGAAGAAGACCTAAGAGAAGGTCGCCATACGACAGAGTTGATTTGAAGCCATAGTAACAAAGCTGAATCCTGGCAATAGGTCAACAGCTGACAGCAACCGAAGGAGTCCCAATGTGCCTCTTGCAATTCCATCCTGAGTAGGAGCCCAGGTTCTCGAAACCAGCAGATCTCAAAGTGTGTTCTGCGTAGCCCTAGGGCATTAGTTCTCAACCTGTTGGTCCCCAGGTGTTTTGGCCTACAACCCCCAGAAATCTCAGACAGTTTACCAGCTGTTAGGATTTCTGGGAGTTGAAGACCAAAACATCTGGGGACCCATGGGTTGAGAACCTAGAGAGGGTCCACAGTTCCCTCCTCCTCCTCCTCCTCCTCCTCCTCCTCCTCCTCCTCCTCCTCCTCCTCCTCCTCCCCGAACAAATTTTCTCTTCTCTTTCCTGTTAAGTTTATGTTGGTTAAATGGTTCTTCAAAAGTTTACTCATGCCAAAAGTTTACTCATGCCATTTAAGAACCCCTACTCAATAACTGTGAATTTTTCAGCATAATGATATAGTGAAGGGGATGTGTGGAATGAACTGGCCAACCATGTCTCTGCCATTTAGTTAGATAAAATAACAGTCTGCCTTAATATTTGTTTTATATCCAAAACCTCCATTTTGTGCCAAAAGAGGATATGGGGTAATTGTAGTAGTTTGAGTGTAGGACTAGGACTCTGGAGAACAGAAATGTAATCCCCACTCAGCTAGGGAAAACCACTGGGTGACCTTGGGCAAGTCACATTGTCTCGGCCTCACAAGGAGGCAAAGGCAGGCTCCCTAAACAAGTCTTCAAGGTGCTGAACCTAACTGAGGGATAGAATAAGGCATCTTGGATAGTGCCTTAAAATCTCAGGCTAAAACCTGGAGTAGATTCACCACTTCACTGATATGGGAACCAGTACTGCCACCGACAGGCAGGCAGAGATTTGATAGTAGATCTCAGAAGTAGGTTGGAAACAACAACAGGGGGAAAATGCCACCATCATCCCTAGGTAGTACTGCTGAGATGAAAGCTGGGGTATCAGCTTGAGGCTCAGGTGTCGGCGGTGGCCGGGAGGGCCTTTGCACAATTAAAACTTGTGTGCCAGCTGCGACCATACCTCGAGAAGTCTGACTTGGCCATGGTGGTCCACACCTTGGTTACATCCAGATTGGATTACTGCAGTGCTCTCTACGTGGGGCTGCCCATGAAGACGGTCCAGAAACTCCAACTTGTTGAAAGGTCCGCAGCTAGGTTCCTAACCGGAGCTGGTTATAGGGAGCATACAACACCCCTATTAAAGTAGCTCCACTGGCTGCTGATAAACTGCCGGGCCCAGTTCAAGGTGCAGGTTTTGACCTATAAAGCCCTATATGGTTCGGGCCCTGCCTATCTCTGTGATCGCATCTCCCCCTATGAACCGGTGCGGGCCCTGAGATCGTCCGGGGAGGCCCTCCTCTCACTCCCACTTTCGTCCCAAGCTCATCTGGTGGGGACAAGGGAGCGGGCCTTCTCGGTAGTGGCCCCCTGGCTCTGGAATATCCTGCCAAAGGAGATTAGGCAAGCCCCACTCTGTCCTCCTTTCGCAAGGAGTTGAAAACCTGGTGGTTTCGGCAGGTTTTTGAATAATTTTCTCTGGTATACCGCCGACCCCTGGCCCTGAAATATGCTGTACAAGGATCACCTATCCCTAATAACGTACAATGTCAACCCATCTGATTATTTATTCTTGTTCTTCTGGTTGTTGTGATTGTTTTTTATGGTTTTCACTGTTTTATGAGTTGTATAGGTTTTTAATTTTGTGTATTGTGCTGCTTATGTAATGTACTAGCTATGCCTGGCCATGCGTTGCTGTGGCGAAGTATGGTGGTATGGGAAATAAAGTATTGCGGAATTGGTGGTAGTTAAGGTAAAGGGTAAAGGTTTTCCCCTGACATTAAGTCCAGTCGTGTTTGACTCTGGGGGTTGGTGCTCATATCCATTTCTAAGCCGAAGAGCTGGCGTTGTCCATAGACACCTCCAAGATCATGTGGCATGACTGCATGGAACACCGTTACCTTCCCGCCGGAGCAGGACCTATTCATCTACTCTCATTTGCATGTTTTTGAACTTTAGGGTTGGCAGAAGCTGGGGCTAACAGTGGGGGCTCTCTCTGCTTCCCCAATTCAAATCTGCAACCTTTCGGTTCAGAAGTTCAGCAGCTTAGCGGTTTAACACACTGCGCCATCGGGGATATTATTTCCTAAAGGTTGTGAATATACAATATTTTTGATTGTTTTTTGTATGTGTTAGCTGGCCCTGATTTTTTCCTTTATGGAATTTCCAAATTCCCTGCTTTCAGAGTGTTGCTCTTTACTTACTGTCCTGGTTTTAGAGATTATATTGTTCTGGATTATTCTATCATAGTAATTATTTCATATTAAAGTAGAATCTCACTTATCCAACATTCGCGCATCCAATGTTCTGGATTATCCAACGCAGTCAGCCTTTTAGTAATCAATGTTTTTGTAGACAGTGTTTTAAATTCATTGTGATATTTTGGTGGTAAATTTGTAAATACAGTAATTACTACATAGCATTACTGCGCATGGAGCTACTTTTTCTGTCAAATTTGTTGTATAACATGATGTTTTGGTGCTTAATTTGTATAATGATTACCTAATTTGATGTTTAATCGGCTTTTCCTGAATCCTTTCTTATTATCCAACATATTCACTTATCCAACGTTCTGCCGGCCTGTTTATGTTGGATAAGTGAGACTCTACTGTATATTGATAATCTTATATTATCTGCTTAGAACTGGATTATATGAGGCCCCTTTTTCACAGCTGTATAAAATTCACACTGAAGTGGATTATATGGCAGTGTGGAGTCAAGATAATCCAGTTCAAAGCAGATAATATAAGATTATAAATGGGTGATACAGCTATGTGGAAGGGCCTTGAGTCTACACTGCCATATAATCCAGTGCAAATTAGATAATCTGTGGAAGAGACCTAAGTGAGGCCTAACTGTGCCTGTCCCCTGGACTGAGTGGGTTGCTAGGAGCCCAAGTGGGCAGAGCTTAGCCTTCTAACTGGCAGCAATTGGATAAAAACAATTATTCCTCTCCCTCTAATTAGGACTTTATTTTTCTTTTCTTTTTGTTGTATCAACCTAGAGGCGTGGATGATAGGTTGTGTTGTCAAATTTCGAGGTTGGGGGGCCTGTAGTTTTGTTGTTTTGTCGGTCTCCGGGATTCTATCACTCTTTTATATATATATAGATGTTGCTGTTTTTATGCTTGTAAACCACCCTGAGTCCCTTCGGGGAGAGAGGGCAGTTTATAAATAAAGTTTTACTTACTTACTATCTCAGACTGAAATTTCTGCTCAAGGACTGTTAGCTCCCATTCAATTCTGTTATTCAGAATATATTCTTGTGCTCATAAGTCTATAATTTTGCATAAGATTCCAGTTAGATAATCTTAAGACTCTATTCTTTTTCACACAATAAAATTATAGCACACTGATTCCACTTGCTAAAATTGGGGAATTTGTAGTTCTGTGAATTATCTTAGAGTACTATGCTAACTCAACAAACTACACATTCCAGGATTTCGCAGCATTCACCCGTGGCAGTTGAAGTCCCACTTTATCAAAAAGTGAAGTAATGATGTAGTGAGAAAGATATGTCAAGAAGAAGATGACCAAGAAGGGTGGGGGGAGAAAAGGAAGACATAATGTCAAAAGCTCAAAGTATTCCCAGCCTCACAACTTTGGTGAGTATTAATGTTTGCATGTATCTCTCATTAACATTAATTAGTGTGCACATAATTGGTATGAGCCCTTGTTAATGCAGATCGGTTAATTTTTCTCTGCAGGGGAAATTCAAGGGACAAGTTTGCGGGTGGAACCAAAATGCCCTTAAGGCACCAGATCTTGTCTGATAGTGGGAGATAAGCAGAGCTGGGTTTGGTTGGTACTTGGATGGAAGACCACCAACGAATATTAGTCATTCCTCTCATTTCCACTGGCCCATCTCTGTCCTTTTGGGCAAGCCAGTCAGGTCTCAAGTGGGAAGAAGGCAGACAGAAATAAAAGTGTGTTTCCTTAAATTAGCCTAAGCCTTGCCCAGAGACACCAACTTTCTCAAAATCTCAAGATATCCCTCAATTTTGCCTCCATGCAGCTTTTTCATTCCTGTTTTTCTTTCTGGTTTCCCCCTTTTCTTTGTCAGATTGGTATTTTATTTGGCTCCATGCTGTCTCTGAGGCTGTGCTTCTTAACCCTTCCCTTGCTGCTTCAGAGATAAGAATGGTCTCCTTTGAAATCAGATAAATGGTCTCATAAATACCAAGAAAAGCAACAAGCAGAATCTCTGAAAGGAGGAGAGGGAAGATAATTTGCCAAAAGGCCAAAGAAAAATGCAGAGATGAGTCACTGAGCGGGTGATTCCCTTCAGGGCCAGCCACTTACCTTGTCGCTGTCCAAGCTTAGGGGCTTTCAAAAGTCAGCAAGGATGAGCAATAGCCAATGGAAGCCGTCCAGCTTCTTCTCCTTTCTTTTTTTTTGAAACTAAGTTTCTAGCCCTCAGGGCTGCTGAGAAAAACTTGACAATAAGCTGTTGTAATGTCAAGAGTCTACACGGATAAGAACATGTTCTTTCATCACATCACCAATGAAATGAAAGTTGGGAAATTTTAATCCATCTATTTGGCTTCAAAATAGGCTATTTTCCAGCAAGGTTGTAGGAATACGGGCCTGGGTGGTGTAGTGGTTCATGTGTGGTACTGTGATTCTGGAGACCAGGATTCAAATCCCCAATGGAAGCTCACCAAGTGCCATTGGACAAGCAACACTCTCTCAACCTCAGGCAAAGGCATGGGGAAACACCCTCCAAACAAGAGTCTACACGGATAAGAACATGTTCTTTCATCACATCACCAATGAAATGAAAGTTGGGAAATTTTAATCCATCTATTTGGCTTCAAAATAGGCTATTTTCCAGCAAGGTTGTAGGAATACGGGCCTGGGTGGTGTAGTGGTTCATGTGTGGTACTGTGATTCTGGAGACCAGGATTCAAATCCCCAATGGAAGCTCACCAAGTGCCATTGGACAAGCAACACTCTCTCAACCTCAGGCAAAGGCATGGGGAAACACCCTCCAAACAAAACATGCCTAGAATGACTAGAATATTGATTTTTGACACTTAGAGGACTACAATAAAAGCACAACGTAGCAATGCTAGGTATTCTAACATCTCAAAAACTCAAAAGCTATGTAAAAAGAAGTACTAACCTATGGGACTGATGGATCATGAATGGTCACCCAAAAATGATATTCTAATGCGATGGTCTTAAGGAGAACCAATGATGTATTGAGTGTTGACTGGAGGCCCTTTAACACTGCATAATTATAATGGTATGATTATATTAACTGAGGATTGCAGTTCAGGAAGAATATTTAGGTTTCTAAGCCATAGAACTCCTCTGGTGCCTCTGGGCAAGCTACAAATTCCAGGATTCCATGGGATAAAGCCACAGTACTATAATATGTATTTTAAGCAGGCCGTAGGATGGTGCTTTGAGCAGAATGTGCCTGATCAGACCTCCAAGGGTTGAATTATTTCACACTTGAGGTGCCACAGCTGAGAAGGCCCTCAATGTAATATAATATATGTGGATCAATGGTCAATGCGCATGGCTGACAAGCCATTATGTGATAGCAATGTCCAATATGCAAGGGCAAGGCACAGAAGCAATGTGCATTCACACCCTACTCAGTGTACTTTCGTGTGCTACTGCATGTGCAACAGTGCCACATGCATGAATCTGCTTCCACTGCTTTCAGCTGGATATGACTGTTGTACAATGTTCCAAAACCAGAAGCACCAGTAAACATAACAACAACCTCTGCATTGCTAATAGCTAAAATGACATGGAAGCTATGGGTTCAAATTACAGGAAAGGAGATTCAACTTGAACATTAGAAAGAACTTCCTGACTGTAAGAGTTGTTCAACAGTGGAACTCTCTGCCTCAGAGTCTGGTGGAAACCACTTTGGGGGCTTTCAAACAGAGGCTATATGGCCATCTGTCAGGGGTTCTTTGGTTGTGCTTTTCCTGCATGGAAGGGGGTTGGATTAGATGGCCATGTGGTCTCTTCCAATTATCCGATTAAATGATACTGACATGATAGATTTTGATTTTAAATTTGCCTTTTTTTGTACCTCGCAAATTCCCTTCTCTGTAAGCAAGATCTCTGCTGGGATGGGGAATCTACGGCACATGGGTGAAATCAATATTGTGTGTGTAAGTTGCCTGTTGACGTATGGCAACACCATGGATTGCATAGCGTGTTCTCAAGCAAGGAATACTCAGAGGTGGTTTTTCCAGTTCTTTGCTTTGAAATATAGCCTACAGCAGTTGATATTCCATTGGTCGTCTTCCATTCATTCAGGGCTGTTTAGAAGATCTGATAGGATCTGAAACCTTTAGGGTATGTAGGCTCTGGAAATCAATATTACCACCCCCACCCCCAAATAGCATCCCAAGTACTATAGCTGGAAGAATTTGACACATGGGAAGACTTCTTATCACTTAACAAATTTGATTGTGTTAATCCACTGTTAGGTGCCTCTAGTCATCTTGTGGTGATCCAGGGCTCCTTTGATGTATAAAAAGCCACCTTTCATCTAGCCACCTTCACTAAATGCCCCATTATAATAGGTAACAGGGCTATTCAGAAATTGGGTTTGTAACTGGTACCATGCTTCATCTTTTCTGAAGGCTAACTAGGGTTTTTGTGAGTTGCAGCTCAATGACATCTGTATTCCCACATGTGCATAAGAAGCCCCTGATGCCAGAATTGTGGATAGCAACAACCTGTCACAATTTCTTTTAAGTGCACGGCTTCTTCATGGATGCCAATCCAAGACAACATATCTCTGTGTCAATTGGCCTGCTTTCTTGTTCTCCTATGCTACTTTGGGGCTTCCTTCAGGTCCTTTCATGCTGCTGTAATTCTCCCAAAGAGAAGGTGCAATATGTCTCTGTGATAGTTTATTGTGGGATGACTTGGAACTTGAAAAATTGTCCAGTTCTATGCACAGTAGCTTAATGCATCTCCCAGCTCCATCATTTTTCTGTTAAGCCATGGTTTGTGTCTTCCTATACCTTCCTGTACTGTACTTGTATTGTGGCTTGTATCTTCACCCCCCTGGAGAGATAGGGCGGGTTATAAATAAAGTATTATTATTATATAGTATTATTATTCATGGTGGCTAAACAGATGTAAAGACAGAAAGGTCACCTGGGGGTGAGGTCTGTCTTTAAGGGAGAAGTGGTGAACTTCTGAGCCAACAGATGTTTTGGCCTATAATTGCCATCAGCTCCATTGTGTATGGCCAATGGTGATGGATAATGGGGACTGTAGTCCATACTATTTTGGATTTTCCCCAGTCCTGCTACAAGGCTTCCCTTAGTTCCATGGTTCCCAACTTGTGGGCTGCGGTGTAGCAGTGGGCTGCAAGAATAAAAATCCAGTCCAAAAACCTCCTTGCTCTTTATTTATTTTATTTTATTTATTTTATTTCCACTCCTTTCTGCAGAGCTGACCATTGCATTGGATAGACCACATCAGCTCTAGATTATTAAATATGGTTTTCTTTGGGCAAGCAGATGGCAACTACTGGATAGCACGTGTTCTGTATCAGAATCTAGAGCTGATGTGGTCTATCCAATGCAATTTTCTGAATCAGCACCCCAAATAACCAAACCTAATCTAAAGTTGACCAAAAATCGATTTGTAACCATTTTGGTACTAATGTTGGAGAGTGGTCCCTGGTCAAAATGATCCCTGGTCATGTGGTTCCTGGTCAAAAAAAGGTTGGGAACCACTGCTTTAGTTGAAGGTATTCTTATGAAATGGCCAGGTGCACAGGGTAGAACTTAGAGTTCTACAAATGCAAACAAAGCCTTTTGTTTGAGGCTCATTAGGAAAAGGCTAGCACTGGCATTCTTTCTGTATCTTGCAGGGTTGGTCAGCAAGTTCAAGTGACACCAGTATTGCAGCTTGCTGCATTTGGGTGTCCCAATATCACTGGTTTTAAGCCAAACCCTAAATGAGTTCATGCAGACTTTGGGGCCCCAGAACCCCCTATTTTTGGTTGAAATTATGTAATCCCCCCCCAAAGAAATCCTCTAATGGAATTGCAACAAAATCCCCATTCCTGAAAAAGGGTCAAGAGAAAAACGTCCTGAAAGTGTCTGGAATATTACCTTCAGTCATATAAATGGTGGCCATGGAAGCATGGTGCAGTTTGTGTGAGGACTACCTTCAGTCTATAACTGCCTGCCTCCATTCAAATGCAATTACCACAGATTTTTCTTACTTTTTGCTAAAGGACAGCAATGCTGATGGGAACAAGGTCTTTTCAGTAGGTTCCACGTCTTTCTTATTTAGATCTGTGCTGCTTTTTAAAATCTTTTGCATAAGCCTTGATAGCCAAACACTTACTATGGGCTCCTCCATAGGGGGCAAATATGTTGGGAAGTTACAGAATTTCCTGCTGTACTTCTTTGGTTTTAAGATATATGTGCATGTGTGTGCAGGACCATAGCCAGAAAAAAAATCGGGGAGGGGTCAAAACTTTTTTAGTGAATAATGAAGAGTAGTTCCATAATGCAAAATAATTTAGAAATCAGATTCCATCGATAAACTTCAGTGAACATTCAAGACAGATAAACTTCAGTGGACACTCATGGGGATTTGGTTAAAATTCATAAGTAAAGCAGGTTTTTTTAACCAGAAAAACTTTGGGGCGGGGGTTGAATCCCTCAGTCCCCCCTTGGCTATAGCCCTGTATGTGTATGCGTGTCCAAATAATGTTTCTGATATCCTTTTTATTCCCATCACTCAGTGGCAGGAATAATCCCAACATATATCAAAATATTACTACTTTTCTTCTCCATGACATTTGTTTAGAAATATAGGGATATAATGCATCTATGAAACAGTACTTTGGACTGTAAATGTTTTGGTTTTTGTTTTGTTTTTTAAATTCAAGCAGTGGAAAATTTTTACTTCAAACCACAGGAACTCATCAGCCAACCATGCTTCAGTGTAATGGGTGGGGTTGAAGATAAGGTATAAACAGACCCCTGCCACAAAGTGAGGACAACCAGCAAAAACCAAGGAGCTATAAAGCACACTTCTTTAGATCAGCCTAACCCTACCTTGGCATTTTGAAGTCAGTGGGAATAGTTTCCATTTCCACATCAGCACTGGATGAATTTCCACATTAAAAAATAGTGTGACAGAGGTGTTCCACATTAACATCTGCGTGGGTATTTTCCTATGGCCTGAGGTGCCTGCATTTAAAATTGCACACTACACTGTGTAGTTGGAGCACTCATAAAGACTATATAAATGAATTTCTAATGGACCATAATGGATGTGTGTGAATTACACAGTAAAAACAAACATACTGAGCTGTAACAGTGTGTTTACTGAACAAGCAGAGCATAAATATCTTCCAGTCCTTCTGCTTCCTATTGAGTTTAATAGCAGAGTCACATGTTTGTCCTGTTGAAATAAACCAGAATTAATGTTGTTTAAACTTGTATCCTAGAAAGAGTGGCTTAATTCCAATAGCTATTTCCAAGGAGAGAAAAATCTTTTGAAATAGCAGAATGCATCTAAAATGTTGCTTTTTTTTTTTTTTTTTTTGCTATTAATCAACTTGCGGTAGCTCTATGAATTAGGGACCTCCATGACTTCTCAGGTCTCGCAATATCAAAGCTGTGGTTTTTAGAGTGGATCAATCCACATGTAATATGTCTTCTTGTCCTTCTGCCTTTCACTTCAAGCAGCAGCATCATTTCCCATGAGTCACATTTCTCATGAAATGTCAAAGGTACAATAGACTCAGTTGGCTTCTGGTGTTGACTGTAATGGATTTAATTGACCTAACCTAAGCAGGAGTATTCAGGTTTAATGTATTAATGTTATATTCCTAAATATTATGTCTGACTTCACCACCTCTTGACACTGGAATAGGTTGCCAGAAGAGAATGGAAGAGTTACATCAATGTGTTTTCTGATGTAAAGCTAAAGTTAAAAATACTTTTTAAAAGAGATCAAAACAGAATGAATTTATATAATCATGATTAGATCTCTATTGAAAGAAATCGAGTTTAAATGGGGTCAGTAGTCATGATTAACTTTAGTCCCACATGGCAAATATAACTACAGGTATCTACATTGTAAAATGAATGCTATCAAATCCTGGGAATTGTAGCTTGGTGAGGCACAAGCACTCTATGGCAGAGAAGGCTCAAGATTTTGAAAAACTACAGCTCTCATGATTCCATAGCACTGCACCATGGCAGTTAAAGTGGTATCCAAGTGCATTAATTCTACAGTGTAGATACACCCTTTGATTGAATCCAACCCATTAACCTCAATTTTGAAAATTCAAAACATATTTCATGCTTTCCCATTGAGTCAGTTGATTTCAGTGAGCTATAGTAAGTTTGCTCTCAACCCTCACCTAAAAACAAAAAGATGCAAAAATATTTTTTAATATTCTTGATAGATTATCAGCATGTTTACCTAAAGGTTAGTTCTACTGATTTCAACAAAATAGACAGTACTTCCAAATAAAGGTGCTCAGGATTTAGACCGAACTGTCTGTTATCCATGTATTAATATTTAACAGGCTTGTGAATCAAATCCTGGAGTGTGCATGTGTTTATCTGCCTGCCCTCCTAGTGCTAAGATTTTTTTTTACAGAAAAAAACATGGTTGGGTCTGCAAACCTTCAAGCAGTTATAAACATTTTTGGCTGTAGTAATAAACTGCATACATTTAGGACACAGAGCTAGCACCTAGCAATGTCAATAAATACAGAGACTTTTCGAAATGATGTGTATTTTCAATGAAACTTACATTATTTATGCATAGGTATAAATGTGATTGACGCGTTGTTTATTTGAATTTAATCCCAGTGATATGTGCAACAGGCCCAGGGAGTTTTAGAGTGGTGTAAAAGATGGGCCTCCTGAACTCGGGAATAAATGAGGAATTACTTCAGACACAGGAGATGTTGGTAGACTTCCACTTCCATAGGCCGCAACAAGGCTGAAGAAGGCTGTTGGAACATACAGCCCGATCACATCTGGAAGGTGACATGCCTTAAAATGGGTTCTTAGAGTGAACCTTGAGAATTTTGGTTGAATCTGCTCTTGGCTGTTTCTTTAGGGGAGAACTAGACTGCATCTACACTACAGAATAAATGCAGCTTGACATCACTTTAACTACCTATGAAATCATGGAGCTGTAATTTGGTGAAGCACCAGCAGAGAAGGCTCAAGATCTTGTAAAACTACAACTCCCAGGATTCCACAGCATTGAGCCATGGCAGTTAAAGTGGGGTCAAAATGCATTCATTCTACAGTGTAGCTCAGGGATGGGCAAACTTGGGCCCTCCAGGTGTTTTGGACTTCAACGCCCACCATTCCTCACAGCCTCAGGCCCTTTCCTTTTCCCCCTCAGCCGCTTAAGCAAGGATAAGGAGGAGGAGGAGATGCTTAAGCGGCTGGGGGGGGGGGGGGGGCTTGAGGCTGTGTGGAATGGGAGTTGAAGTCCAAAACACATGGAGGGCCCAAGTTTGCCCTTGCCTGGTGTAGCTGAACCCCTAGCCCTCTCTTACATCAGACTTCCTGGCTCACTGACATGTTGAGATAGAACAGATAATATATGGAGGGATACATCCCTAAACGTACCATGGAAACAGGAACCTGTGAATAATAGTAAACCCTATTGAAATGAAAATATATTTTTTGCTGGAAGTAAACATAGAGTCATGTTGGGAGACCTAGAAAACTCCCAGAGAGCAGAAGGAAACCCCCTGAACCCCAGGGAGGGTCCAAAAACATCTTGTTATCATAAAGCTTTACTTTATTATTATTATAATTATTATAATCATCATCATTTCTTTAAAATTCGCATAAATACTTGGCTTGGCAAACCTGTTCTCCTAGCAAGTGGTCATACAGATTTGAGGTAGAAAAAAAACTCGGTACAGGAAATGTATCAAAAATGCACCCATTTTAGGTAGTTTAAATACATCCAAAACAAAATTACAATTCAAAACAACAACATTGGGAGCGGAAAGGTGGCCCAGCAAGGAAAGCAGAGGAAGAGGAGGAAGAGAGGGCCCAGTTGTTACCTCTGTATTTATTTACACTCAAAGGAAGCTGGGCGGGTTTGGGGCAAATCTCCCAACTCTGAACCAGAAGTGGGTCTATCACTGACTTTGGTTGCCCACAATCAGCTCCACGTCAGTGGCCCTGCAGATGTGCCCACTGATGGGAGGAACCAATGGGGAAGGCGCAGATCCAAGAGAATCCATGGCTTGGGAAGAGAGGCCAAGAAGGGAAAGTGGATCCACTCAGGCAAAGGTCGCCAGCTCTGCCCTTTTCAAACGGCATTTTCCTTCAGTTCCCAAATCACTAGCCTTGCCTTGCTTTCAGAAGTACCCTGAGCTGGGTTGGTGTGAATTTCTGGGATGTATGGCCATGTTCCAGAAGCATTCTCTCCTACTTTTCGCCCACGTCTATGGCAGGCATCCTCAGAGGTTGTGAGGTCTGCTGGAAACTAGGCAAGGGGGGTTGATATATCTGTGGAAGGTCCAGGGTGGGAGAATGAACTCTTGTATGTTGGAAGTAGGTGTGAATATTGCAATTAATCACCTTAATTAGCATCAAAAGCCTTGCAGCTTCAAAGCCTGGCTGCTTCCTTCCTGGGGGAATCCTTTGTTGGGAGATGTTAACTGGCCCTGGTTGTTTCTTGTCTGGAATTCCTCTGACTTCTGAGTGTTGTTCTTTATGGAGCCATTGAAATCCACAAGCATGTGGAGAATTTCAACAGAAAGGGGGAAACCATGAAAATGAACAAAATCTGGCTACCAGTACTTAAAAAATCATTAAAATCAGGAGAGTAAATAAAGAGCAGCACTCAAAAACAGAGGAAATCCAGACAAGATTCAACAAGAGCCAGCTAACACTTCCCAACAAAGGATTCCCCCAGGCAGGAAGCAGCCAAGCTTTGAAGCTGTAAGGCTATCTAATGCTAATCAATGTGATCAACTGCAACATTCACACTGGCCTCCAGCAGACAAGAGTTTTTTTCTCCCACCCTGGGGCTTCCACAGATAATATATCAACCCCCCTTGCCTAGTTTCAAACAGACCTCACAACCTCTGAAGATGCCTGCTATCCAATATACCTCCCAACCAGGGCTATGGGGGGGAGGGGTGTAGGGGTTCAACCCCCCCTCCCGAAATTTTTCAAGTTTAAAAAAAAACTGTTTTACTCGTGAATTTTAACTGATTAACCAAATCCCCAAGAGTATCCACTGAAGTTTATCTGTTTTGAGGGTCCACTGAAGTTTATCGTTGGAGCCTGATTTCTAAATTATTTTTCGTTATGGAACTACTCTTCATGATTCGCTTAAAAAAAGTTTCAACCCCCCCACCCCGATTTTTTTTTTCTGGCTATCGTCCTGCTCACAACCTCTGAGGATGCCAGCCCTGGATGTGGGTGAATTGTCAGAAACATGGCCTTATAGCCCGGAAAACACAGCAACCCAGTGAGCCCAGAAAGCTTTCGACAGTATCGTGAGCCTTCAGGAAGGACAGTGTGGGGCACCCTAAACGCAACGAAACCGGCCTTATGTCGGCCCCACGCACTTCACTGGGTTTTCTTAGGCCAGGGATCCTCGGAGGTGGTTTTGCCCGTTCCTTCTGATGATGTAGCACCTGGGATTCATTGGTGGCCTGGCCTCCCATCCAAGTCCTGGTTTCCAAGACTGGAGAAGACGGGGCGCCTTGCGAGGATCACTTTTCAGGCTGCGATGGGAGTAATTTGGAGACTGAAGGGAAATGTGAGGAGGAGGCAACGCCCTTTGTGGGTCTCCTCGCCCTGACAAATCCCCACACACAACACACCCAGTGCTTTTTAGGCAGGGAAAGGTGTGGTAGAAGCGGATTCAAGCCATTTCCCCACTTTGAAAGCCAAGGAAGGGGTCTCGCTTCGACGTCTCCCTGAGTTCCTTCGATCGGGGCTCTTTCCTTTTTCCCCTTTAACAATGTCTTCTTCCACTCATCCCTTGGTTTGTTTTTGTGCAACAGTTCGAGTTCGAAGCTAGCTTCAAAGGGCAACAAACTCCACGAAAGCTGGAGAAAGACAGCCAGCCCTTAATGCGCCTCAGTGCTCGTGACAGTGTGTTTGTTGTTGGCATCATCCTCCGGGCCTCGCGCTGGTTCCACGGAGAAGCCACTCTCTTCAATCCCGGTTTGAAGCCGACTTCAGTGATCAGTGTAGATAGAGGTGGCCTCTCTCTCCCGAAGGAAGCAAGGCGCGCTCCTTCCCACTGAAGGAAGGCGACCGGGGTGGGCGGCAAAGGGCGGCGGGAGTGCTTTGGGGGAGGGCGAGGGGGCTCAGCCCGGGCCCCTCCCCTGTGGGGGCCCGTCCACGCCGGCTCTCATTGGTTCAGTTCCAGCGCCCAGACCTGCTGAGGCCAACCCGTCCGTCCTTTCAGCCTTTTCTCTCCGTGGCTCATGGAGGGCGCGAAGACACCTTCGGGGGGCTGCAAGGAGGGAGGGAGGGAGGGAGGGAGGAGAGAGAGAGAGAGAGCAAAACGGAGAGACGTGTTATTATCCACATGCAAGACAGCGCGCCCACAGCTTCACCAGGCGCTCAAAGGACGCCCCCCCCCCCCGCCCCAGCCAAAGCCCCGGGCGTCTGCACTGGAGAATGAATGCAAAAATCATCATGATAGTTTCCTGTCTTTAGAGACAGGGCCTATTAGGACAAAAAGATACCAAGTAAAGCTATAGCATCGGAAGGCAACTAAAATAGATTTCTAGCACAAATCTCCGATTAAGTGGGGTCGGCGTGTGTTACAACCTTTCAAGCATGTGGACAATTTCAACAAAAAGGAGGAAACCATGAAAATAAACAAAATCTGGCTGTCAGTATTTTTTTTAAAAAAAACTCTAAAATCAGGACAGTATATAAAGAGCAACACTCTTTCCAGACAAGAAACAATCAGAGCCAGCTAACACCTCCCAACAAAGGATTCCCCCAGGCAGGAAGCAGCCAGGCTTTGAAGCTGCAAGGCTATTCAATGCTGATTAAGGTGATCAACTGCAACACTCACACTGGCCTCCAACAGACACGAGTTCTTTCTCCGACCCTGGACCTTCCACAGATATATAAACCTCCCTTTCCAGTAGACACAACCTCTGAGGATGTTTGCCATAAATGTGGGCAAAACGTCAGGAGAGAATGCTTCTGGAACATGGCCATACATCCCGGAAAACTCACAGCAACCCAGTTTCAATGGGATCCGCTATCATTACTATAAACTACAGCATGTATATAACGCTGTGAGCTGTAGTTGCCATATGAGTTAGTATTACTCTTGTTGTATTCTTATTTGGAAGCTCAGACCCTTTCCACACAGTCTAATAACATCCCACATTATCTGCTTCAAACTGTGTGGAATCAGATATCCCACTTCAAAGCGTATATTGTGGGATTTTCTGCCTTGATATTCTGGGTTATATGGCTGTGGGGAAGAGCCCTTTGAGGCAAGATCCTGCTCGAGACTCGTACAAATGTTATGCCAGGGACTGAAGCAGGTTTGGGGGGGCTTTAATAGCTTCTTAATGGTTTTGTAAACGGCTTTACTACGGTTGGATCGTGGCCTCCTCGCCCAGGTATAAAGGAGGCGGATTTCATGACGCGGAACTCCTTCAAAACGACGGCAAGAAATGTGAAAAAGCGAGCAAAAGGCGACCGAGGTTGTAAATAAGAAGCCCGCGTTGTTCCTCGGTTTATGAGTATTAGATTATCGGGCGGGAAGCAATAAATTTCTGGCCTTTATTTGGAGACGGTGTATAAATATGGCGGGCCGTGTTTTGGTAAATACCACCTAAATTACGCGTCTGATGAGCCTTTAAGGACCGCGCCCGGATGGATAAACAAACGCAGCGCTTGGAAAATATAAACGCACAGTCCTGCGGAAACGACTCTACTTTTTTATACCCGGAGGGATTTGATTATTTCTGGGAAAGAGACGGAGCTGTGAAAGCGCCTTCCCCCTTTTCTCCAACTTTACAGATCGCATTTGAAAGATGATCATCACAAAGCGAAGGGATCCAATTGGAGGAAATCCGTATACAAAGAAGTTATACTTTTATCTGCCTATAAAGCAGGCATGGGCCAACTTGGGCCCTCCCTCCAAAGGTTTTGGACTTCAACTCCCGCCATTCCTGACAGCCTCAGGCCCCTTCCTTTTCCCCCTCAGCCGCTTAAGCGTTGAAGTCCAAAACCTTTGGAGGGAGGGCCCAAGTTGGCCCATGCCTGCTTAAGAGCTGATTCACTGCGCCACTCGGCCTGAGAAGGTGCTGTGAGGCAGAGGCAGAAGCTCAAGCCATTCACCCAAAACTGTGGGATGCATCCTTCTGCCACTCCTTACGAGGGTTGTTTCCCCAACTTCAAGGAAGCTGGTTCCTCCGACTCATAAAGCGTTGTTATTTTGACCTCTGGTGAGTGTGGGTTGTGTGATCCGGACAGAGAAAGGCAACCAAAAGCGAGGGAGAGTGGTAAATCTGGGAGACAGATTTCTATATCCATCATCTATCTGCATCGCTGTGTCTAAATCCTTTGGGTTAGCTTCATTGAATCACCTCTGCAATAATAAGTAAGTTAACACACAAACAAGTCCCGTGGATTCAATGGGTCTACTTTAGTTGAAATTAAAAATGGGAATCGGGCTTGTAAATATGTAATGGATTAAAGAGAAACCCAACTTTCTTCCTGACATGAGTCACAAAGTGGTTCACAACAAAGACAGAGTTAAAAACTTGAGCACAAAACAGTGCAAGGCCAACGAAGTGACCTACTATACTAAAACAATACTACGCTTAAAAAGAATATTGTGCCTATGTTGGGGATTTCTGCACCTTATTGTTAGTCCTGGATCAATGGGATTTACACCATCCAACAACTGACACTATATAAGAAAATTAGAACAGAATTCTGTCCCTGGCTTGAGAGTGTTATTTCCTATTTAATTGTGCAGTATATACTTTGAAAGTAGTTATTCGACTCCAGAAACTTTGTTTGTGTGGCTGCCACAAACTATGTTGAGTTGGTTGAGACTCCACGAGAGATTCATTGAAAAACTGTAGCAAAATGTGCTGCAGGATGTCCCCCCAAAAACAAAAGTTTTTGCAGTTTAATAAACTTTCCCCATGTTTTTATGATAGAACCAATTAGGAAATGACATTTGCAACCCAGGAACAAAAATCGTGTGATTCAAGGAGAGACTTGGGGCCTTTCCACACGACCATATAACCCAGAATATCAAGGCGGAAAATCCCACAGTATCTGCTTTGAACTGGGTTATCTCAGTCCACACTGAGTTTATTCCAGTTCAAAGCAGAAAATGTGGGATTTTATTCTGCTGTGTGGAAGGGGCCACCTTTAAAGATATATAGATCTGTGTGGAATATATATATATATATATATATATATACACACACACACACACACACACACACATATATATACACACACACATATTAACAAACACGCATATGTTTGTCCATTAGATTTACATTAGATATACATATAACAGGGAGCCAAACATCTTGCACTTCATTCTTCTTGCAATCATTTTAAGAAACCAATTTCAGTGTAAACATATCCTTCTGAGTTCCAGGTTTTGCCTGAAAGCCAGAACAATAAGAACTATAAACAAAGCCACGGGCATGTAAAGGGTAAAATACGGCCCAAGAAGCGAGTTTTCCTTCCAAATGCGGGTTATGCTTTCGAGACCGGTCTCTGGGCAGTTGGAAAGCGAGGAAAGGGGCCTTTGGAAAGAGAGAGGAGGCAGCAGCAAATCCACAAGTGTCATTTTCCCTCCGTGGCGTTGTGGCGTTTGCCTCTTCTCTCGTCAAATAATAACAATAATAATAACATCTCAAAAAAGTAGACCTCAAGATCCCTATATCAAACCCTGATCTTCCAGAGACCTCAAACCGTGACAATAATGGGGCTCATAGCAGTTGGCAATTTTTCCAAAACACTCCAAATTAAATACTCTTCAAAAAGATAGGTTTTAAAAAGATAAACATATATAAGTTACTGCATTTTCAAAACAGTATGTAGATCTCTAACCATTACAATTGCCATTTAAAACATTTGCAGGCAACGAGCCCTTCATGCAGGACAAGAATTTTACTGGGGGATCCGAATGCCGACTCAAGGTGACTAACGGGCAAAAGGATTGTTTTTTACTTGCTTCATATGTGTTGTCGAAGGCTTTCATGGCCGGAATTACTGTGTTGCTGTGAGTTTCCGGGCTGTATGGCCATGTTCCAGTAGCATTCTTTCCTGACGTTTCGCCTACATCTATGGCAGGCATACTCAGAGGTTGTGAGGTTTGTTGGAAACGAAGGAAGTGAGGCTTATAGATCTGTGGAAGGTCCAGGGTGGGAGAAAGCACTCTTTTGTCTGTTGGAAGTGTGAATGTTGCAATTAATCACTTTGATTTGCATTGAAAAGCCTTGCAGCTTCAAAGCCTGACTGATTCCTGCCTCTAAAATCAGGACCGTAAATAAAGAACAACACTCTGAATGCAGGGGAAATCCAGACAAGAAACAATCAGGGCCAGCTAACACTTCCCAACAAAGGATTCCCTCAGGCAGGAAGGATACAAGCTTTGAAGCTGCCAGCCTATTCAATGCTAATCAAGGTGATTAACTGCAACATTCACACTTCCAACAGACTTCTTTTTCCCACCCTGGACCTTGCGTAGAGATAATATAAACCTCACTTGCCTAGTTTCCAACAGACTTCACAACCTCTGAGGATGCCTGCCGTAGATGTGGGCGAAACGTCAGGAGAGAATGCTTCTGGAACATGGCCCTACAACCCGGAAAACTCACAGCAACCTATTGCTTCCTGTTGAGGATTAAAAGGGGAAAATACGACATCGTGCGTATGGATTTGCTTTCAGCAAAAACGACTTGAATCGAAAAGAAAAGAAACCCTAGAAGCTGCAACAAAAGGTTGCACCCAGCCATGCCTCTTCCGCAGTATTTTACCCTCCACTACCACCATCACCTCTTTTAAAACATCTGTCCCCTCGTTCATGCTTTGGGACTGCGTGTTCCCAAATAGTGGTGGTGGTTGTTGTCCTGCCTAGAGATTTGTTTTACTCTCGACATCCCTGGAGATGGAGAAATCTCTTTGGCACAATGGGGCGCCGCGTGCTTCTTTGCGAAGGATCCAAGTTCACTCTGTCTGGAGAAGGAAACAGAAGGCAAGAGGAACTGGGTCCTTCGCTTGCTCGCTCGCTCGCTCCGTGTAAATACCGCAGACGAGTCGCGCCTGTTGATCCAAAAAGCCCGGGGCGAGCGTCCTTTCTCGCAGCCAGGCATGTTTATAAATACACGCGCACTCTTCACCTAACGGGGTTAATCCCGGGAAAAAAAGAAAGAAACGCAGTTTTGGAACGCAAAAGAAGGCACTCCGGCAGGAATTTTTTCCCTCCAGTTTCTTGCCAGAATATTGTGAGCGGCTCCGCTTCCACTCTCCTCTCTCTGGACCCTTTCCTGCCATGGAATTATAACACTTCCATTCTACTTTTACTACGTTGGCTCCGTCCTATGGAATCCTGGGATTTATAGTTTTAAAAAGGGGGCACATAGAATTCCCAGCCAGAGAGCTCTAATTTCTCCCCGAAGTATTAAACCCCAAGATTTCCTAGGCTGCAGCCATGGCGGTAAAATGGGAATCACGGTGCTCTCATTGTGCATCATTCTGAAAGGCTTCCCTCTAAGGCTAGCGTTATTTCGGAGCCTAATGTTTGAAAGTGGACTAAATATGTAAAGGGATAGTCCAGTTTTATAAACAAAACAGGGTCAACTCTGCTTCCTGCTCGGATTGGAGGCTGCCAGCGAATACCAGCAGGCTACAGGCTGTATATTAGAGGCAAAATCACCTCCAGGCCTCATCTAAGCTGACAATTTAATGCAGTTTCAAACCGGCATTAAAGAAAGTGGTTTTACTATGCAGATGATTACACAGCAAGTCCAATTTGAGACCCAGATAGTGATTAGGAAAACCGCAGAGCACACTTTTGTGGAAGTCAGCTTCAAACTGCATTAAATGGTTGGTGTAAATGAGGCCCAAGTATTCCTTGCCTAGGAAAACCCAAGGAAATTCATGGGGTCACCATAACTGACAGAGGACTTGAAGGCATATACATATACACCAAACAATATTTCAGGCGTAATGCAACCTTTCTGGTGCTGAAGGTCATGTTTGGGTGGCTCATTCCAAGAAAGTGCTCCAATGTATCTCAAGGCAACCCATGTTGTGTGTTTTTCCGCCTGTGATTCCGGCCAGGCCTTCGACAACACATGCAACCCATAAAGGTACAGTAGAGTCTCACTTATCCAACACTCGCTTATCCAACGTTCTGGATTATCCAACACATTTTTGTAGTCAATGTTTTCAATACATTGTGATATTTTGGTACTAAATTCCTAAATACAGCAATTACTACATAGCATTATTGCGTATTGAACTACTTTTTCTGCCAAATTTGTTGTATAACATGTTTTGGTGCTTAATTTGTAAAATCATAATCTAATTTGATTTTTAATAGGCTTTTCCTTAATCCCTCCTTATTATCCAACATATTCGCTTATCCAACATTCTGCCGGGCACGTTTATGTTGGATAAGTGAGACTCTACTGTAATGGGAGTGAAAGACACCCATCATGCAGATATATACAAGGCAGAAGTTGCAAGAAAAATTCAGGCCTGCAGCAAAGGTCTTCTCCTATTTACTTGGAAGGAAAACTCAAGAAACATGTCATTAAGAACTGAGGCCCTGGAGCTTCCAGAAGAGATCTAGAGGGGTGAACAACATTTTGAGGACTGGATTACAAAATTAAATGGGAAGGGGACAATTTTATATCTAATCTGACCAGATGGAATATTTGGTGTAGATTGAAAAAATGGATGTGCTGGGACAATATTCTACAAAAAGGCATTTATAAGGTGTAGCCTTTCCCATGGAAAATGTCTGTGTGTGTGCAGGGCCATTCCCACAAAATGAAGGCCCAAAATTTTTCTAGGCAACTTGTTCTGAGTTTTCCCACCTTCTCTCTGCCTCTTAGACCCAGTCAGAAAAGACCTCCTACCAGGCCCTCTGCCGAACTCCCACAATTCCTAACAGAAGTCCAAAATACCTGGAGGGCCGAAGTTGATTCACACAGTGGAGGCAATGGCACATTTTGGCCTGATTCCCAGCTAGTTCCAGTTGAAGTACAATAGATTACTAAATGGGTCAACACATTAATAAATCCCATTAATTTAATGGGTCCACTCTAAATGGGGCACCAATCGTATTCCAGCCTGAGGCATGAAACCACCACCTTAAGAACATTTAATAACGCACTTTATTTATATTCCACTTTATCTCCCCAGGGGGACTCAGAGTGGATTACAGTACACATATAGGCAAAGATTCAATGCCTTTTTACACAAGGACAAGACATACAATGCATAGATAAGGTAAATGTATACCAAGCTAAGTTCAATAAGTGCCCTCCTCAGATATGTTTCCAATTAAAAAAATAATGTGCATATATGTGTTATTTCAAAAGACTAGAGATATGACCTCAGCTTCATGCAAGAAACGGGATCCAGATTTAGTCATGCTTAGCTTTGGATCCTTTCCCTGCAACCTGGATTTAATTCTCCTATTGGGGTGGTGTGTGTATTGTAGTCCTTCAGTTGTGAAGCACATAATTCACATGGGCAATAGGCATGTTTTACATTTTAGTCCACAAAGGCATGTTTTACATTTTAGTCCACAACTGCTGATTCAGTCATGATATGGTAAAGAAAAGCTGAGTTTGCAACCCAGACTAAAAAGACTACTGTGAACACAATAGCATTTCACATTTCAAGCTTGCTTGAATCATTGGACTTTTTGAAGAAGGGAATAAAATGAAGACTGCTTTTGCTATCCAAGCACTAAACATTATCAAATCTGCATCTTTAAAAAGGAGAATATGAAACAAAAGTAATAAATTGAGGAAATGTAACCTGTCTGGCAGCTCTGACTGTAAAACACTTTTGCTTTGTTTCTAAATAAAAATATTCCCATACAAATGACCACCAACTAAGACAACTGTTTTGTTTTGTTTCCAAACAAGCAGCAGCCAAGGATGCCTTGGCTTCTCAGGCAGGAGCAGTGCTTCCTCCACCATCTGCAGGCTGAGGCCTGGGCCCAAAAGAAACCCATTGGGAGCAGTTGCAAGCCATGCCTAATGCAAATGCAGGCATTTATTTATTCCCACTGATATCAAGGAGTTCATAACACATATGCCTACTTAAAACACTATAATTCCACTAACTGCAGTGGATCCATCCTATTTAGAATATCTTGAAAGATCCCATCCTGGAAGATAAGCAGGACCAAACTTGGTTACTACTTGGATGTTGGACTACCAAGCAACATCAGGAACAGTACTTATATTTCAGAGATAGGTGATGACAGACCATTCCCAAGGATACCTTGCCTACGAAAATTGGATGACATTATAAGGTTGCCTTAAATTGACAGGAGACTCAAAGGCACACTGAGGGAATTCTCACCAGAGAAGTGTAGTGCAGGCCCAAACAAGAAACTATCCAGGATCCCATGGGATGTGGCTATTGAAGCTGAAGTGGAATCATAGCCCATAGGGCTCTGAATCTGGATCCAGTTCAGGGATCTGTGCAAACTGAATTCCAGAGGATTAGAAGCACTTTTGATTCTTCTTCCTGGAACATCACATCTTTCATGTTGTCAATTCCAAACAACCAATCCGATAAATGTATTTGGAAGGCTTTCCTATCCAACCACATATTCCCGAGTAAAGGGGTTCAACAAAATCAACCAAGATAGACCCCATCCTTCCTCTGAGTCAAAGCCTCAAATGGGGCCTTGTGCATGCAGAATTGTGAAAAATAGGTTGTTGTGGCTCATATTAAGATTACAATTACAGTAATGACAACTATATATAACCAATGATTGGCTGTCTTGTGGCAGCCACTTCACTCTGTCTAAAGGTAGAGGCTGTGGTAGCACCCCCCCTCCCCCTGAAAAAATACTCCACCTCACAGAGATGGCAAACCCATGCTGGGATTGTGTGTGTGTGTGTACCTAATTTGCCTCTAGGAATTTTACAGGTTTGTGTGTGCATGTGCTTAAATGGCTGAGGGGGGAAAGGAAGGGGCCTGAGGGTGTTAGGAATTGTGGGAGTTGAAGTCCAAAACACCTGTAGGGCCCAAGTTTGCCCAGGCCTTGCCTACAGTTTGTGCCATGCCTGGCCTACAGCATCAGGTCTTCAACTCAGAGCTTCCATTCAAGTGCTAACCAGGACTGACTAGAAAAAAAACTCTTTTACTCCAGAAGAAACAAAACCCCAGCTATTCCAGTCACATAAAAAATAGGATGTGGAGGAAAATTCTAACCAGTTTTCTGTGCCAACCTTGGACTACAAGGTTGAGAACTACTCTATTTTTTTCCTAAGGAAAGAACATCCCTTCAGGTGGCAGAATTCCTTGCAGAACCATATCGGTGGCTTTGCCCATTGAAGACAAATGGAAGACTGGAACTTACAAAAATTTCCTTCACCTGGGCAAAGTTTCCTTCCCGTTCATATCCAGGGTTCCTCAAACCTTTTAAGCAGAGGCCAGTTCACAGCCCTTCAGGCTGTTAGGGGGGACGGACTACAGCTTGAAAAAATTAACAAATTCCTATGCACACTGCACATATCTTCCTTGCAGTGCAAAAAACCCAAAAAACAAACAAACAAACAAACAAACAAAAACAAAAACCAGAAGATGCAAACCAAGATACGGACTTGAAATGTTGACCAAGCATTATGCTTATGCTGGACACAATACTGTCAAATTTGCAACTAGCAGCATCTATAACCGCCCTGCAGGATCTTTTCAAATTTGGCACTTTCCATGCAAATGGTAAAATCTACCAAAGTTCAAAGCCAATTATTTAAAAAAGCGTCTAGCTGAATATGCTTGTGAATAGTATCATCTGAAAGAGAAACAATTGCTCTGCAAAACTGATAGGTTTGATTTTACAATGCGACAATTAAGTATCAATTTACTCTGTATGTTATATATCACACTGAAACCAGCTTCCCCATCGCTGTAGCTATGCAGTAACTAGCAGGGCCATGAGGATACATAAAGCATAATGCATACATGCACAAAATATAACATACTTTGACCTGAGTAAATGGATACTATCGATCTACATATTCTGTGTGCCCTGTCTATCTAGTCCAGGCATGGGCAAACTTGGGCCCTACCGGCTGTTAGGAATTGTGGGAGTTGAAGTCCAAAACACCTGGAGGGCCCAAGTTTGCCCATGCCTGAACTAGCCGATTTCTTAAACTCTGTGACCCGGAGCGAGCGGCCTGCCTGCCTGCCTGCCTGCCTGCCTGCCTGCCTGCCTGCCTGCCTGCCTGCCTGCCTGCCTGCCTGCCTGCCTGCCTGCCTGCCTGCCTGCCTTCCTTCCTTCCTTCCTTCCTTCCTTCCTTCCTTCCTTCCTTCCTTCCTTCCTTCCTTCCTTCCTTCCTTCCTTCCTTCCTTCCTTCCTTCCCAGCGAGGGTGCCCCTGAGGGCGTGCAGAGGGCCTTTCTCCGCCCCCCCTCCTCCTCGGTTACCTGCGTCTCTCGCTTCCTCTTGGCGGGGGCGTCGGCGGCGGCGGCGGCGGGGTGATGGTGGCGGGGCTCGGCCTTTTTGAGCTCGGCCTTGAACCCGGCCTCGGCGCCGGCGGCGAGGGGCCCGTCCTTGGCCAGCACCTCCATGAGGTAGGCGATGTAGCTGGTGGCCAGGCGCAGCGTCTTGATCTTGGAGAGCTTCGTGTCTGCGGGCACGTTGGGGATGCACTCGCGCAGCTCGGCGAAGGCGCTGTTGAGGCTCTCCGTCCGGCGGCGCTCCTTGCGAGGCGGGTGGGGCGGGGGACCCGCCAGGGAGGGGGCTGCCGCGGCTGAGGGGACGGGCGGCGCTGCTCCTCCCGCGGGGCCCCTGCGCCTCCCCGGCAGCTCCTCCGCGGGGCCGAAGGACGAGGCCGGGGAGCAGCCCAGGTCCGGGGGCGGCGCGGGCGGGGAGAGGCCGGTGGCGCTGAGCAGCCATCCCGGAGGAGGAGGGGGGTGCGGGTGCGGCGGGGGTGGGGGGTGCGGGTGCGGGGGCCCGAAGAGGAAGGGCGCCTCGTGCAGCAGCGGGTGGTAGCCCCCCACCACGTTCATGGCGGCCAGCGGCGCTAGCGGCCCATGGGCTCGGCCCCGTCTCCTCCTGGCCCGGCCTGGCCTGGCCTAGCCGCCTGCCTTCTCGCCGCCGCTCGCTCTCTCTCTCCTTGGGCTCCGGGCCCCTCGGGGGCTTTATAGGGCGGCGCGGCTTTGATGCCCTCCCTGCCCGAGGGGAGGGGCCAGAGCAGGAGGGGAGGGGCGGGAAGAGGAGGAGGTCCCATCCGCACAGACCATTTGATGCACTTCCAAGCCAGCTTCCACAAAAGCCCTCAAGACCCTCATCACCATCTGGGGCGGAGCCCCCAGATGGCGTAGTGGACTAAGTGACTTTGAAGGTTGGGTTACTGACCTGAATGCTGGCAGGTTCGAATCCCACCTGGGGAGAGTGTGGATGAGCTCCCTCTATCAGCTCCAGCTCCACGCTGGGACATGAGAGAATCCTCCCACAAGGATGGTAACCTGGGGCAACGTCCTTGCAGATGGCCAATTCTCTCACTCCAGAAGCGACTCAAGTTGCTCCTGACACGGAAAAAAAACCATCTGGGGCCCCAGCCACATTGGACTGCATTATATGAGTCTACATTGCCATATATGACACTACTACTACTACTACTATACAACACGATTTTTGTGCCTGGGTTACACACGTCATTTCCTAGTTGGTTTTGGTCCTATCATAAAAACATGGGGAAAGTTGTCTCTGGGTTGCTGTGAGTTTTCCAGGCTGTATGGCCATATTACTTGAGAACACAGAAACGTTACCACTCAGGTCATAGAAATGCTGGACCACCCCATCATAGCAAATTTCTACGTGGAACACTTAGAAAAACAAGCACCAAAAAAGCCCACTATATGATTCAGATTTAGGATCATAGAGTTGGAAGAGACCTCATGGGCCAAGAAGCAGGAAATCGCATTCAAAGCACCCCCAACAGATAGCCATCCAGCCTCTGCTTAAAAGCCTCCAAAGATTTGTGGATGACACCTTCACCATTTGGAGCCATGGAGAAGAAGAACTCAACAAGTTCCTGGACCACCTCAACAGCATCCACCCAAACATCCAATTCACCATGGAAAAAGAAAAGGAAGGAAAGCTGCCATTTCTAGATGTCCTAGTAATCCGCAAACCCAGTCCACAATTGGGCCACACAGCTTACAGAAAACCTACACACACTGACAGATTCCTACAAAGCTCCAACCATCACCCAAGTCAAAAAAAGAATCACTATTACACCCCCGGAAGACCTGCACAAAGAATCTGTGAACCCCACCTCCTCCAAGGTGAACTGAACCACCAAACTGGGCTCTACAGGCCAATGGAGACTCCACCACAGACATCAGAGGAGCTGTAAGGCCAAGAACAAGCCAGGAGAGAAAAGACAAAGATCCACCCAGAGGAAAAAAGGTTTTTGCCATACATCAACTGGCCGCATAGGGAAGCTGATAAAGAAACACAACCTATCTACAGACCCACTAAGAAAATCCAACAAATGCTACCTTCAACAAAGGACAAGAGGGATCCTCTCACCTATGCAGAAGTCTACCGTACACCATGCAGCTGTGGACAAATCTACATAGGGACCACCGAATGCAGCAGCAAAGCCCAGACACGAATCAGGGAACATGAAATGCACTGCAGACTCACTCAGCCAGAGAAGTCAGCCATAGCAGAACACTTGATGAACCAACCTGGATGCAGCCTATTATTTGAGAACACAGAAATGCTGGACCACTCTAACAACCACCATGTCAGACTACACAGAGAAGCCATGGAAATCCACAAGCATGTGGACAATTTCAACAGAAAGGAGGAAACAGTGAAGATGAACAAAATCTGGCTACTAGTATTTTAAAAAATTCTAAAATCAGGACAGTAAATAAAGAACAACACTAAAAAACAGGGGAATTCCGGGCATGAAACAATCAGGGCCAGCTAACACCTCTCAACAAAGGATCCCCCGGGCAGGAAGCAGCCAGGTTTTGAAACTGAAAGGCTATTCAGTGCTCATCAAGGTGGCCAACTGAAATATTCACACTTGCCTCAGACAAAAAATCTTTTTCCACCTTGGATGGACAACGAATCTCAGGCGTTATTGGATATATTGCACAGGAAGGGGCTGGCTAAACTGCCCCTGAGTCATCCTTGCTTAAGAAATGCGTGGTGTCTCCAGAGAGTGGCTAGAGGAAGTAAATGCAGGCGTGGACACAAACGTGGCAGTAGCCCTGCCTCCTTAGGGGTCAGTTGCCCTCAATGGGACTGGAAGGCGCAGAAGGATCTCTTTCCTTCCCAGGATGACCCTCCTGTGTCTCTTCAAAAGGAAGCCCCCTGGAGCCTCGTGAGGTAAGAAGAGGGAGGGCTATATATTCGGGGAAGGAAACTAAATCACATTGATTCAATAGGTCTAACTTCAGTTGGCAGGAGGAATTAAAGAAACGATAGCCTTATTATTATTATTGTTATTATTATTATTATTATTATTATTATTATTTATTACTAAATAATATTATTACCCATTTTATTATTATTAATCATTAACAATAAATATTACCAATTAATAATTAGAATTGTTATTACTTATTATTAATAATTACTAATTATTACTATTATTAATTATTAATAATTATTATTACTTTTATTGGGGTTTATCTACAATTGCGAGCTGGTTTGCCTCCGCCCTAGGTTGCATCTACACTGTAGAATTAACACAGTTTTGCACCACTTTAACTTCCCTGGTTCCATGTTATGCAGTCCTGGGAGGTGTAGTTTTCTGAGACACTCTTTGGTAGAGAAGTCTAAAGGTCTTGTAAAACCACAACTCCCAGAGTCCCTAGCATAGAGCCATGGCAGCCAAAGTAGTGCCAGACTGCATTTATTCTGCAGTGTAGACACATCCCTAGATTTTTACTATGGTGGTAGTTCCTTTTGCCTAGATGTATTTTCAGGGCATGTTGTAGTATATAAATATGGAGACATTCTGCATATATGGCGTGGCCCAGACCGGAAGCGAACAAGACTAGAACAGCTGGGTTTGAATCCACTCTCGCCGCTTGATCACCCCAGGCGGCCCTTGATCTTCAGGGGAAGCCGCTTGTTTCAACAGATCTAGAGCAAAAGGAGAGAATGGAGGCAACCCCAACACCCAGCGGGAGGTCGCTTCGGTTGGTTTAGTACCAGTCTGCGCCAATGTTGGACTGGCAGCTGTGCAGGATGTTGGACTGAAGCAAGAGGAAGACAATCAGTGAAGATCCCTGCCTGGTCTCAGGAAGAAGTGGGCACCATTTTTGAACTTCTCTGTGTGGGCTAAAGAGAGGATGGAAAGCTCGCTTGTGATTGGGAAAGGTCTAGAACATAATCCTTGTTGGATAGCAAGCCTGAACGTATCTGAGGCCCCTTCCACACAGCTGTATAAAATCCACATTGAACTGGATTATATGGCAGTGTGGACTCAGATAACCCACATCAAAGCAGATATTGTGGATTATCTGTCTTGATATTCTGGGTTATATGGCTGTGTGGAAGGATCCTGACTCTACTCCGTTTTATATGGCAGTGTAGATCCAGTTAAACTCTGTTGAGCCCAAAGTTGCTGTTTGTCCAATGTAATTGTCTGGTCGTGCTTTGTGTTGGGGAATCTGTGTTAGGCTCAAAATAACCCCCAGTTGGGGTGATTCTAGCAGAGTACTAGAAGTAAACTTCATAACCAGCAGAAATTTACCTATGAGGATCTGGAATAAGCTTCGCCCTTTTGGGAGACATGCATAGGAATGTGGGGAAAGGAATCCCTCAACTTAGCCCTGTCTCTGACCTAGCTACTCATTGAGGACAGGAAACTTGATGACACAAGAGACTAGTGCAGTTCAGGGATGAAACTCAGCACATTGTCTTGAAAACTTAATGAAGTGTGAAAGGGGGAGATCGACTGGAGGAAATAATAAACTGGAAACCAATTATTTGGACCAGGCCAGCATCATTGTGATACATGTATCTTCCTGGTTAGGTAGGTACTCATTCTCCCATGTTTCCCTAGCAGTTTCTGCCTTTTTCTTTCTTCTTAGGGGGCATCGACACTGTAGAATGAATGCAGCTTGACACCACTTGAACCGTAGTGGCCCAATGTTATTGAATCATGAGAGTGCTAGTGTCTCACCAAACTAAAACCCTCATGATGCCTTAGAATTGAGCCATAGCAGTTAAAGTGGAGTCAAGTTGCATTTATTCTACAATGTAAACGCAACCTTAGGCCAATAAAAAGACCAGCAGTCGCTTCTCTACTTCTGTATCCGCTGGAAGGTTTCTAACGTAACAATTTCGAGATTCTGTTTCCAGACGGTCAGATGATACCAACCAAGTCTCCACCTGTGTATCTATCGCTGTTTTCAGCTTCGACTTTGCAAGCCTTTCCCTCTTCCAACTCTATAACTACAACATCAACAAAAGGACATTTCCCATCTTTGAAATGAATATTTTGAAATCAAAACATTTGGGGGAAACCACGAAAAGCCTGGAGGTCATCAGACCGTTCTTCTGTCTGAAAATAAACAAATAGGATGACATCAGTTTGACTCTCCTAAACTGAAAGCTTCTGCACATGCTAAAACAGTGGTTCTCAACCTGGGGTCCCTTGTTTGTTTGTTTGTTTGTTTTTTTGCCAGCTTACCAGCTGTTAGGATTTCTGGGAGCTGAAGGTCAAAACATCTGGGGCCCCACAGTCTGAGAACCACGGTGCTAAAAGGCAACTTGCCCAGCAAATATCAAAACCTTCAATCCAGTTGCTATTCCCAATTAGTTGGATTTTAGGCCTTCACCCTATGGGCTCTTGAGACGTGTAGATTGCTGGGTGTCTCTGCTAATACGTGCAGGAGCGTGGACTAGGGCGGTCTAACAAGGAAGTCCCTCCCAAAATTACAAATTGGGTGAAGAAGCCATGTCAATTAAAGTGACATTGGACGATTACAACTTTGCAGTGAGTTTTTCGGCCTCCCACCTACAGTCTGCCAGTATCAATGTGTGATCCCTGCACTTCCAGTCCCAAAAGGGAGACCTTCTGGCTTCAGGCCTCTCATAATTTTGCAAAATATACAATCTGGAGGTCTTCTTCAGTCCCTCATCCATCCTTGGAGTCTTCCCCTTCCAGTTTGGAAGAGTGCCCAGAGTGTCCAAATGCTCAGGAAAGGAAGGCTTTCTTCCTTTGGGAAGAAATTGAGGCAATGGTCAGCGGAAGTGAGCGGGAGCTGGCACAACATAATAAGCACAATTTGGAAAGGTTTCTTAGAACTCTTCCAGAATCCCCTCAGTCAGCATTATCCCTACAAGCATGATCCCTACTAGTTTGAAAACATCTTGGGAGCTGCAGTCAAAGTGGCCTCTCCTTTCAAAAGGTCTTTAGGCTTCTTTCCCACATAGTGCTGGTACATCTCCCAGAATTCAATAGCACTGGGTCATGGCCATTACAATGATGTCAAACTGTTCAGTGTACAATGTAGAATAGATGCACCCTGAAGCCTGGAATCATGTACTAAAAACCTTTGATCAAGACAGGAGTGTCTCTGAACATGTCCAGTACTGAATCAGAGGCATCTTGTGATAGAATAGGCCTGGGCTGGTGGTCCTTCTTCTTCTTCTTCTTCTTCTTCTTCTTCTTCCTCCTCCTCCTCCTCCTCCTCCTCCTCCTCCTCCTCCTCCTCCTCCTCCTCCTCCTCCTCCTCCTCCTCCTCCTCCTCCTCCTCCTCCATTTGCTATTTGGATTTAAGAGCACAAGGAATTTCAGGGGTTTGTCCTATTGGTAGCATACAGGATGAATGGCAGCAGCAATCTTCCAGTGGGTTGCTGTGAGTTTTCCACGCTGCATGACCATGTTCCAGAAGCATTCTTTCCTGATGTTTTCCTTACATCTATGGCAAGCATCCTCAGAAGTTGTGAGGTCTGTTGGAAACTAGGCAAGTGGGGTTGATATCTCTGTGGAATGTCCAGGGTGGGAGAAAGAACTCTTGTCTGTTGGAGGCAGGTGTGAATGTTGCAATGGACCACCTTGATTAGCACTGAATGACCTTGCAGCTTCAAAGCCTGGCAGCTTCTTGCCTGGGGAAATCCTTTGTTGGGAGGTGTTAGCTGGCCCTGATTTATTCATGCCTGGAATTCCCCTATTTTCTGAGTATTGCTCTTTATTTACTGTCCTGATTTTAGAGGGTTTAAAAAAAAAACTACTAGCCACATTTTGTTCATTTCCATGGTTTCCTGCTGTGTTCCTGGACAACACAGCAGTCTTACACCCAGTGGGATATTACTCCAGTTTAGGATCAGATGAGCTCACCTCTGTGTAAAATATTGGATTGAATCTAGAGGAAGAAAATCAATGAAGATCTCTGCCTGATCTGGAATACAATATTTTTGATAACATTTCTAAATGTATCTTGTACATTAAAGTGAAACTCTTCCACCTTTAATTCGCTTTTTTGCTTATTTAAGTGTCTGCTATTCATCTCGGTGATGAGCCCCGGTGGCGAAGTGTGTTAAAGCGCTGAGCTGTTGAACTTGCAGACCGAAAGGCCCCAGGTTCAAATCCGGGAGCGGAGTAAACGCCCGCTGTTAGCTCCAGCTTCTGCCAACCTAGCAGTTCGAAAACATGCAAATATGAGTAGATCAGGCGCTCCATGCATGACCTTGGAGGTGTCTACGGACACCCGGGCTCTTCGGCTTAGAAATGGAGATGAGCACCAACCCCCAGTTAGACATGACTGGACTTAACGTCAGGGGAAACCTTTACCTTTACCTATTCATCTCTTATATGTGATGTTTTCTATTAAAATCCTAAGGAAACTTGAAAAGGGAAGATCAAAGGAGGAAATAATAAGCTGGAACCTAATCAGTTGTGCTACCCCGATATCATTTTCATAACTCAAAGCCATGCCTGTGTTAGTCTGGAATATCTGCGTGAATATTCCAGGCCCCATCTACACTGACCATTTAATGTAATTTCAAACTGATATTGAAGAAAGTGGTTTCAATGTGCGGGTGATTACCTAGGAAATCCTGGAACCAATTTGAGGATGGTGATTCCACAAACCACAGAGCAATGGTGCACATCAAGAGCTCTCTTTCTTGAGCTTTTGTGGAAGTTTGTTGTCTGGCGGCCCCAGTTTGAAGCTAGCTTTGAACAGCATTCAATGTTGGTGTAGATGGGGCATTTCTGCAGGGTTTCATAAATCCGAAGGCCTTCCTCCTTTCTTTGATACATGCTACTCTCTGGACATCTGTGTATTTGCTACATGCTCATTGCTTCTCCTGGAGTTGGGACATATTCAAAATTACAATAAGGAACTGTAGAAATTCCTGACAGACAACTCTGAATTATTTTTTTTCCGTGTCAGGAGCAACTTGAGTCGCTTCTGGAGTGAGAGAATTGGCCGTCTGCAAGGACGTTGCCCAGGGGACGCCAGGATGTTTTGATGTTTTTACTATCTTTGTGGGAGGCTTCTCTGAATATTATGATACAGCTATTAGCAAGACTGTGTTCTACGAAATACTAGTGTGTCATTTTCACCTAGGGTCACATCAGCCAGGCATTGAAAGCCTGATCTAGACCAACACTCAAACCTCTACACAATGCAGACCCTGGGTCCTGGTTCAGTCACACTAAACTGTTAATCTAGAACTCTTCTAGATTACACTGAGAGTGTACTATCTACACTGTATACTTAATGCAGTTTGACACCACTTTAACTGGCAAGGCTCAATGCTATGAAATCCTGGGCGTTGTAGCACTCTTTGGCAGAGAAGAGGAAAGTAAAACTACAACTCCCAATTTTCATAGCATTGAACCAAGGCAGTTAGTGCTTTCAAACAGTATAGACAGTTGTTGTGGTTTTCCAGGCTGTATGGCCATGTTCCAGAAGCATTCTCTCATTGAATGGCCCCAGGCAAGAAGCAGCCAGGCTTTGAAGCTGGAAAGCCATTCAATGCTAATCAGGGTGGTCAATTGCAACATTCACACTTGCCTCCAACAGACGAGAGTTCCTTATCCCACCCTGGACCTTCCACAGATATTTAAATCTCCCTTGCCTAGTTTCCAATATACCTCACAACCTGTGAGGATTCCTGTCATAGGTTTGTCAAGTCGCTTCTGGTGTGAGAGAATTGGCCATCTGTAAGGACGTTGCCCAGGGATCTCCCGGATGTTTTGATGTTTTTACCATCCTTGTGGGAGGCTTCTCTCATGTCCCCTCACGGAGCTGGAGCTGATAGAGGGGGCTCATCCACGCTTTCCCAGGGTTGGCAACCGGCAACCTTCAGGTCAGCAACCCAACTTTCAGGTCATCAGTCCTGCCGGCACAAGGGTTTAACTCCCCTGTGCCACCTGCCATGGCAAACAAAGTGGTGTCAAACTGCATTTTTATACAATCTAGATGCACCCCAGGAACTTGTTTTGGCTACCAGGACTGAGTGGAGCCCATTTTTTTCATAAGAGTTTGCTTCTCATCCCTTTCCAAGACCCAAAATATCTTTTTGAGACTACAATCCACGTTCCAATTCCAACTTCTGAGAAAACGACTAAACAAAACCTGGCGGGGAGAGGAATAAAGCCGCCAATTGGAAGCATTCCCGATTGGAATCCGTAGGCTTCTTGGCAGATTTCAGTGTGCTTGGGATTAAGCTGCCCTTTGTTTCGTTCAGAACCGCCGCCCAGAGACGTTTCATCCCAAAGGAGGAACGAACCTTGAACCCAAAGTCCATTCTTCTCCTGAAAGTGGTTCTGTGTCAGTGTAGGTGAACGGTCTTAGTTCAAGGGGACCCCAGCCTGCAGGCTAACAGGGCATTGGCATATAACGTAGTTCAGACTGCATTACATGGCAATGTAGATCCGCCTGTATTGAATTTAGAAGCATGCATAACCTAGTCCTGTGCTTACAAATAAGCTCTATTCAAGTGGGCTTTAGTCCTGAGTAAAATACTAAACTTACGAACTAGTCAGAAATTGGCACCCATGGAACAGCAGCTAAGTAGAAAAACCTCAGGATTATTGCAATTTGTTGTCGAAGGCTTTCATGGATGGAATCACAGGGTTGCTGAGAGTTTTCCAGGCTGTATGGCCATGTTCCAGAACACTGTGATACTTGAGAACACAGAAATTCTGGACCACTCTAACAACCACCATGTCAGACTGCACAGAGAAGCCATGGAAATCCACAAGCATGTGGGCAATTTCAACAGAAAGGAGGAAAACATGAAAACAAACAAAACCTGGCTACCAGTATTAAAAAAAATTCTAGAATCGGGACAGTAAATAAAGAACAATACTCAGAAAACAGAGGAACTCCAGACAGGAAACAATCAGGGCCAACTAACACCTCCCAACAAAGGATTCTCCCAGGCAGGAAGCAGCCAAGCTTTGAAGCTGAAAGCTATCCAATGCTAATCAAGGTGATCAATTGCAACAGTCACACTTGCCTCCAACAGACAAGAGTTCCTTATCCCACCCTGGACCTTCCACAGATATTTAAATCTCCCTTGCCTAGTTTCCAATATACCTCACAACCTGTGAGGATTCCTGTCATAGATGTGAGCGAAACGTCTATACAGCCCGGAAAACTCACAGCAACCCACTTATTGCAATTTGACCCCAGTTTAACTGCCAGGCCTCAATGCCATGGGAGTCAAAGTATGATGAGGGATCTTCACTCATCCCCTTGAGAAGTTTCCAAAAAGCTTCACCTGCCATGTAACGAATTCCTTATAACTTGCGTTCTTCTTCTGTAACGCTTTTATGAAATTGGGCGGAAGGTACAGGGAGAGTTACATTGCATTTCTGAGATAGATTCTCTTGTTGGTAACAAAACGAAAACAGAAACAAATGTCTCCCTCTGATTATATGTATATATGGTCTTTTAACTGCTGTGTTGTAGACCTGTCTTGAACAGCGAGGAGAGGCGAGTAACGAATTATATTAATGATTGTTACTATTAATAGATCCTTTCCCCCTCACCAGACTGCAGTTGATTTCCCAAACTGCTCCACGTTGTAATTCGGCTGCATTATATGGTCAGTGTAAACCCATACAATGCAGTTAAATTGCATACAATCATACAGATGAGACTATTTGCTGCTTATTTTCATGTTTTTTCATCTAATACGAAAATGTAGTAGATCCATTGCCCGCTGAAATAGAAACGCAACCGAAGTAGCGCTTCTCTCCCACCAAGATCCGTCTCAAAGTAGTTCAGTCCAGTTCCTTCCACGTGAATTTACGCGAGAGTAAATTCTTCCAATCCGGACGGTGTGACCAACCTCAAGTTTGGAAATATTGGGGCGATCACACTTCTCTCTCTCTCTCTCCCTCTGTTTATTGTTCTTGATGCTGTACACACAAGCCAACAACAAACACATATATGTGTAGCACATTTTCTATTTAATGATCTGGTTGATGTCATTTGCACCCCTGCATCAAATCCATGAGGAACGGAAGGAGGTTCATTCCTTTGAAGCTTTTTTAAGATGTAGGACGCCAGCAGACTGTTGTTTTCCCTGTTGCAGACTGAGGCTGTTCTTTCCGCCCCTGGAAAGCATTGCGTGGTGATTGTGGCTAATTGATAATGATGGGATATTGATCATTGTGGATATTAATGGCTAATTTTCCCGGTTTTTTACCTGACTCAGATCGATAAAAATCACTTCCAAATTAGTTTGGTCTGAAGAACTGAAAATGACGGGCTTGACTTGGGCTGAAATTCAAAATGTGTGCAAACGCTAGAACTCCGAACACCCATTGCTTATGAACCGAGGGAGCATCCACACTGTTGAATGAAAACGGTTTAGCTATGGCTCCGTGGTAGGGGGTCCTGGGGGTTGTACTTTGGTGAGGGGTCAGCACTACTTGGCAAAGAAGGTTAAAGGGCTTTTAAAACTACAGATCCTATAATTACATAGCATTGAGCCATGGCAATAAAAGCCATGTCAAATTTGTCAAAATTGCGTTATTCCTACAGTGTGGATGAACCCTTAATCTGCGTTCCCTTCCTCTCGTTCAAAGATACCACAAGATCTAGGTTGCTGTGAGTTTTCCGGGCTGTATGGCCATGTTCCAGATGCATTCTCTTCTCACATTTCGTCCACATCTATGGCAGGCACCCTGAGGTTGTGAGGTCTGTTGGAAACTAGGCAAGCGGGGTTGATATATCTGTGGAAAGTCCAGGTGGGAGAAAGAACTCTTGTCTGTTGGAGGCAAGTGTGACTGTTGCAATTAATAACCTTGATTAGCATTTAATTGCCTTACCGCTTCAAAGCCTGGCTGCTTCCTGCCTAGGGGAATCCTTTGTTGGGAGGTGTTAGCTGGCCCGATTGATTCCTGTCTGGAATTCCCCTGTTTTTGAGTGTGGTTCTTTATTTACTGTCCTGATTCTAGAGATTTTTTAAAATACTGGTAGACACATTTTTTTCATTGTCATGGTTTTCTCCTTTCTGTTGAAATTGCCTACATGCTTGTGCATTTCAAGGCTTCTCTGTGTAGTCTGTCATGGTGGTTGTCAGAGTGGTCCAGCATTTCTGTGTTCCTAAATAATAGTCTGTGTCCGGGCTGGTTCCTCAAGTGCTCCGCTGTGGCTGACTCCTCTGACTGAGTGAGTCTGCAGTGCCTTCCCTGTCCCTTGGTTCGCGGCTGGGCAGTGCTGCTGAGTTTGGGGGTCCCTATGAAGACTTGTCCACAGCTGCATGAGATACGGTAGACTCCTGCAGAGGTGAGAGGATCCCTTTTGTCCTTTGCTGAACGTAGCATTTGTTGGATTGTCTTAGTGGGTCTGTAGATAGTTTGTACATTGTGTTTCTTCATCAGCTTTCCTATGCGGTTCCCTTGATGTAGGGTACGAACACTTTTCTTCTGGGGGAAAGTTTGTCTTTACTCTCGTGGCTTGTTCTTGGTCTTGCTCATGTAAAACTTCCTTGGAGCCTTTAGTGTATCAAAAAGAAGAGTTTAGGCACCGAAAGAAAAGGGAGCAGGCACAGGTTAGGAGGTGAGCAATTTTCAAAATCTCGCTCTCTGCAATATTAGAAACTTAAGATATTTTCTCTGGAAGGGCAACATTTTTATTTGGAGAAGGCAAACCTCCCACTTAAGTCCAGGTCTGTTTGAAGCGGTCCAAATTAAAATCTTTTATAAAGATTTAGCTATTATATAAAAACACACACAGTCGTGACTCCTGCATATAATGGTGTGTACGACCCTGCCTTGATTTCTGGGGGTGGAAGAGTAGGAAGGTGCCTAATGTATTATTATTATTATTATTATTATTATTATTATTATTATTATTATTATTATTATTTACACAACAAGATCAGTACACAGCAAACAATGCTGGCTGTTGTATTGGATCACACGTCAGGAAACGTCCCAAGTGTCTAGGACTATAATATAATAACAATAATAATTACTATAATATAATAATTGCTATAATATAATAATAACAGTTACTATAATATAATATAATAATAATTAGGTAAAGGTAAAGGTTTCCCCTGACGTTAAGTCCAGTCGTGTCTGATTCAGGGGGTTGGTGCTCATTTCCATTTCTAAGCTGAAGAGCCGGCGTTGTCTGTAGACTCCTCCAAGGTCATGTGGCCGGCATGACTGCATGGAGCGCCGTTACCTTCCCGCCGGAGCGGTACCTATTGATCTACTCACATTTGCATGTTTTCGAACTGCTAGGTTGGCAGAAGCTGGAGCTGACAGCGGGCGCTCACTCCGCTCCCCGGATTTGAACCTGGGACTTTTCGGTCTGCAAGTTCAGCAGCTAAGTGCTTTAACACACTGCGTCACCGGAGGCACCAATAATAATAGTTACTATATAATAATTACTACAATATAATAATTGCTATAATATTACAATAGTTACTATAATATAATTATAATTGCTATAACAATAATAACTATAATATAATGATGATGATAATAAGGTTTAACACGGCTTGGAAGCTGACCTTTCCCAAAGGGTTGCCTTTACCTCCCAACCCAGAGGCGCCTTGGTTGGTTTTTCTCCAAAGCGTTAATGGTTTTGCATTTTAGGAACAAGGGAAAAAGAAGGCAAGGGGGGAAAGAGCCCTTCGCGAGGGGCTTGTAACGCCCCCAGGCTGCCCCTTCATTAAATCACCCCCGAAGAGGCGAGGTATGTTAACGATTAACTCGTTTTCAAAGGATTAATCTCCCCGTTTCGGAGTGGAAATGTTTGGCGGTGGTTTCCAGGCGGGGACATCAATCACCCGGCCTCGCGAGCCCATTAATGTCCATTCCCATCGGGAAGGCGACCGGCTTGATTGGGACGGGACTGGCTTCCATCGGGCCCAGGAGCCGCAAAAGGCGTTTCGAAGCCAGCTTGCAGGCCGGGATCGGAACCTCGCCTTCCCTGTAGACGGGGAAAGAAACCCCATCGGATCTGTTTTTCTACTAGTTGCAAAGCGGAAAGAAGAGCAGGAAGTCTCCCAATGGCTGCCTCCATCTCGCTCGCGTTGGGAGGCGAGGAAATCAGACTGGGTTTCCCTTCTCCTGCTTGGGTCCTTCCTTGGGCGAAACCCTCCCCGACCCAGGACGAGGTAGGAAACATTTGTTATCCATTACTGGCCCCTTTCTCTTTGGGAATTGGAGAGGGCGGGGAGGAAAAGATTGGGCACGATGGAGTGCATCTGCACTAGAAAATTAATTCAGTTCGACGTCGCTTTAACTGTCGCGGCTCAATGCTATGAAATACTGGGAACTGCAGTTTGGTGAGGCATCCTTTGACGGAAAAGACCTTGAAAAACTACAACTACCTTGAGCCCTGCCGGTTAAGGGGCAAAAGCATGATCGGGTTGCTGATAGTCTTTCGGGCTGTATGGCCGTGTTCCAGAAGCTTTCTCTCCTCACCTTTTGCCTGCATCTGTGGCAGGCATCCTCAGAGGTTGTGAGGAATCATGATCGATTTTTATTTGATTTGTATACTTTCAGGAACTGACTATAACATGATAGCCAAGGTAAGCTTCTTACGCTATGCCTGCAGGCGAAAGGGAGATTTGGAGAACTACACCTTGGAACTACACCTTGCAGCATCCTCCAGCAAGTACCTAGCCAGATGGCTGAGAACTTCCATATAATATTTTTTCCAAAATCTAGATGCACAAAAAAACTTTCCATTAAGTAAGGTAACAAGACCGTATTTTTAAATATGTCTGCGGTATGCGGATTTAGTTATTAGCATAATTGTTTAAGTCTGCGTAGCTGTGAGTTTTCCGGGCTATCTGGCCATGTTCCAGAAGCATTCTCTCCTGACGTTTCGCCTGCATCTGTGGCAGGCATCCTCAGAGGTTGTGAGGTTTGCTGGATACTAGGCAAGTGGGATTTATATATCTGTGGAAGGTCCAGGGTGGGAGAAAGACCTCTTGTCTGTTTGAGGCAGGTGTGCATGTTGCAATTAATCACATTGATTAGCATTGAATGGACTTGCAACTTCAAAGCCTGGCTGCTTCTTGCCTGGGGGAATCCTTTTTTGGGGAGGTGTTAGCTGGCCCTGATTGTTTTCTGTCTGAAATTCTCCTGTTTTTTGAGTGTTGCTTTTTACTTACTAATAATAAATAATAATAAAACTTTATTTATATCCCGCCACCATCTCCCCAACGGGGACTCGGGGCGGCTTACATGGGGCCATGCCCAAGACAGTACAATATAACAAAATATAAAAACAACATATCAAAATACAATTAAACAATACAAGAATAACAATGCACAGTACAGAACAAAATCAAAGCAAAAGCAACATAACATAACAAGGGCGGGCCGCATGGACACAAAGTTAAAACTCGGGTAAGAAAAGATAAGAATAAAACCATGGGGAACAGGAACATGAGATAGTGAAACAGTCTAGAGGATAGATGTTGGGGGGAGTAACAAAGGAGGTATATAACAGTTACTCTCCGAAAGCACACCGGAAGAGCCATGTTTTACTGCCCTGATTCTAGAACTTTTTAAATACTGGTAGCCAGGTTTTGTTCATCTTCATCACTACTAGTAACACCTCCCAACAAAGGATTCCCTCAGACAGGAAGCAGCTTTGAAGCTGCAAGGGTATTCAATGATAATCAAGGTGATCAATTGCAACATTCACACTTGCCTTAAACAGACAAGAGTTGCTGTGAGTTTTCCGGGCTGTATGGCCATGTTCCAGGAGCATTCTCTCCCGACGTTTCACCCACATCTATGGCAGGCATCCTCAGAGGTTGTGAGTTCTGTTGAAAACTAAGCAAGTGGGGGTTTTATATATTGGTGGAAGGTCCAGGGTGAGAGAACGAAGTCTTGTCTGTTAAAGGCAAGTGTTTATGCAGCCACCTTGAGGAAAGGAGGAAACCATGAAAATGAACAAAATCTGGCTACCAGTATTAAAAAACCCTAAAATCAGGACAGTAAATAAACACTCAGAACACAGGAGAATTCCAGCCAGAAAACAATCAGGGCCAGCTAACACCTCCTAACAAAGATTCCCGCAGAGAGTAAGCAGCCAGTCCTTGAATCTGCAAGGCCATTTAATGCTAATCAAAGTGGCCAATTGCTACATTCACACTTGCCTCCTACAGACAAGAGTTCTTCTCCCACCCTGGACTTTCTGCAGATATACTCGTATAAACCACTCTTGCCTAGTTTTCAACAGTCCTCACAACCTCTGAGGATGTCTCATCACACTTGAGCATTGACCCACTTTAGTCCATTTTAAATGCTGTTACTGCCTCCCTCGGAGTTCTGGGGTTTGTAGTTTAGGGAGGCCCAGGGCTTCTCTGAATGAGCAGTTCAAAGGCCCCTCCCTAAATTACACCCCCCAGAACTCTGTAGGAGGCAGTCACAGTATTTAAAGCGGATAAATTTCCAAGTGTGATGAGGCCCTATAGATGCAGGTGAAACGTCAGGAATGAATGCTTCTGGAACATGGCCATACATCCTGGAAGACTCACAGCAACCCAGTGATTCCGGCCATGAAAACCTTCGACAACACATTAAAATAAAAGTCACTTGAACAAGGCTTTCTTTCTGAATGGGGAAGACGTTTTCTCTTTAAGGAAGGAGATACTCCTGTCTCTTGCCATCTCTGCCCATCCCTCCTCCTCCTCCTCCTCGATGCTGAGGACTTGTTCAATGAAATAATTTCCCCGTGGGATCCAGTCCAAGCCAATCCTCTTCTCGGGACTCCCTCCAGTGGCTGATTTCTCCTCCAGATCTCAGGTGTGTGGGCAGGTAGGGCAGGGAGCGGGCTCATCCCCCCTCCACATCCGCAGCGATAAGAATTGGGGGTGGATGGGGAGGCCGGGGCAAGAGAGCTCTCGCCAGGGAACTTGAACGCACAGGGCCCTGCCACATAGCCTACATCCCAGAATATCAAGGCAGGAAATCCCACAATGTCTGCTTTGAACTGGGTTATCTGAGTCCACATTCAGATAATGAGGGATTTTCTGCCTTGATATTCTGGGATAGAGGGCTGCGTGGAAGGGCCCATACTCCACAAATAAACAGGGATTTGTTGTTGTTGTCGTCGTCGTCGTCGTCGTCGTTGTTGTTGTTTTGCAGGGCCAAAAGCACCAGACTGGGCCTGATCTTGGAATCTAAGCAGGATGGATTTATGTCTTTCATAAGAGTCCGATCAGAACAGGGCAAAATGCCACCTGGGAGGGATTTATCCCTTGAAGCCTAAACACAAAGGTAAGCCCGTTGAGTTCAATAGGAAGGGTCCTGGATGACGTCCACGTTATCATTCTTTCTCTCTCCAGGGGCGGGTGGCTTCAAATGCACGACTAGACTTAATATCAGGGAAAGGCCTTTACCTTTAGTGTGCTTCTATTTGTGTATTTTAACTGCGTTTGTACCCTGCTTCAGGCCTTGAGGAGAGTCGGGTAAGAATTAAAAATCATAGTCATCATCATCATCATCATCATCTCTGAGACCGGCCACCCGCCTCCTGGACCCGGAGAGAGGTCGCCATCGCCCCCTCGCCGTCCCTCGGTCTCCCTTCCTCCCCTCACCCCTCTCTCTCCGTTTGCTTCCCCGCGGATCTCAATCGGGGTCCTTGATCTGCCCTCGGAGCCTCGCAAAGACACCGCGGCGAGTCTGGGCCGGACGCCTCGCCTCGGAGAAGGAAGAGGAAGCCGAGGAGTCGTCGGTCGGCCTGGCCTTCAAGAGCCGCTTTGCCTCGAGGCAGAGGGGCGGGGCGGGGGGGGGGTGTTCACACATGCAGGGCCTGACACGGGAGAAGACTTTCAAGGGAAAACCATTTTTTAAGACCCAGAGCTTGAGGAACTCAGAATCATGGAGATTTAGATGTGACTCTCAAGGGCTATCCAATCCAACCCCTTTCTTCCATGCAAGGATATACAACCAAAGCACTTCCAACAGATGGCCAACTAGCCCTTGTTAAAAATAACTTCCAGGGAAGGAAACTCCCCCACACTGGGGGCAGCATATTCTTTTGGTGAACAACTCTTATGTGGAGTCTCTTGACCTGTTGTGTTGTCCAAGGTTTGCATGGCCGGAATCACTGTGCTGCTGTGTTGTGCTGCTGTGCTTTCCGGGTTGTATGACCATGTTTCAGAAGCATTCTCTCCTGACATTTTGCCCACATCTATGGCAGGCATCCTCAGAGGTTGTGAGCTCTGTTGGAACACTAGGCATGTGGGGTTTATATATCTGTGGAATAATGTCCAGGGTGGGAGAAAGAACTCTTCTCTGTTGGAGGCAAGTGTGAATGTTACAGTTGGCCACCTTGATTAGCATTTAATGGTATTGCACTTTCAAGGCCTGGCTGGTTGCTGCCTGGAGAAATCCTTTGTTGAGAGATGTTATTCCTGTCTGGAATTTCCCCGTTTTTTAGTGTTGGCCTTTATTTACTGTTCTGATTTTAGAAGTTTTTAAAGTACTGGTAGCCAGATTTTGTTCATTTTCCTGTTATTTGAATGCATTGTTCTATGTCTTAGTCTCTGGAGCATCAGAAAGCAAACATTTCCCCTTCTCAATGTGACATAACTATCATCTCCCCTCTCAGCCTTCTGTAAGACAAATATACCCAGCTCCCAACTTGTTTTGGGGAAAACTGCTCCTGACTTCCTCACCTGGGAAGGCCTGGTGGGTGAGAGTTGTGGTTTGAAAAAGTAACATTTATAAATAGGCTTTCAAGTTGTGGCTTCTTTTCCTAATGGCTCTCCCGCCTAACCACTACCAGTCTACCCCTTCTCCTGCTGTTGGGTTCATTTTTAATATAATTGTTGGCTGTGGCTCTGAAAATATCTGATAAAATCTGGTTACAAGTATTTTAAAAACTCTAATATCGGGACAGTAAATAAAGAGCAACTCTCTTAAAACAGGGGAATTCCAGACAGGAAACAATCAGGGCCTGTTTACACCTCCCAACAAAGGATTCCTCCAGGCAGAACTCAGCCAGGCCTTGAGGCTGCAAGGTTTTTCAATGCTAATCAAGATTACTGATTGCAACATCCACACCTGCCTCCAACAGACAAGAGTTCTTTCTTCCACCCACCCTGGACGTTCCTCCTATGTATAAACCTCCTCTTGCCTAGTTTCCAATATACTTCAGAACCTCTGAGAATGTCTGCCATAGATGGTGAAACATCAGGAGAGAATGCTTTAGGAACATGGCCATATAGCCTGAAAAACTCACAGCAACACAGTGATTTCTGCCATGAAAGCCTTCCACAAGGCTATGAGGATATATTAAAGGTGGAACCTAAAGCATCTTAAATATCCTAAAGGCATTCCATACCACCTCATCTTGGAAACTAAGCAGAGCCAGCCCTGGTTAGGACTTGGATGGGAGTCTGCCAATTTCAGGTGGCAAAACCACCTCTGAATATTTTGGTTAAGCAAATCCCATGAATTTCATGATGTTGTATTTATTATCAGGCCAAAAAGGCCTGAGGTCTCCATTTGCATCACCTCTCTAAATAATAGGTCAGGCAAATGTCTTAAACAGCCCATGACTCCTGACACCATCACTTTTGTCTCCTTTATGAATTTTGAACATCTTTACCTGATGAAAAAAAAAACAGTGAGTTTTGAAAGCTTGCACAATGTGTTTTGCATCTTTCACTTGACCAAATAAATGTATTACCATAATGCATATTTTGGATTTTTTGGTGTGTTGCTGCACGGTCAACATGACTAATAATGGTATTTTGCAGGCTGATATTGCAGCCCATATAAAGGGACCCAATGTATTCACTCCAGACAAGGCTTGCAAGCTTCAGAGTCTTCTTCTGAATCCCTTTCTAAATATCACATTTAGAAGAACGCAAAACCACACAGCACTTCTTGCCATGCCTTACAGAAATGCTAATCTTGAGACCATCTGCACTCACCCAAACTACATGATATGCAGTTCGTCATAGGTGATATATGAATGTGCATGTTTGGAAACTTTCATCTATAGATGCTTTATTTTTAAGTTTAGTACATTACACAGATAAAAGGCATATCAGCAGTCTGAATCATAGCTGCAAAGTGAAGTCACATTTTTCAGGGTCATGTGCCCTTAAGTGTGTGTGAGTGTGTGTGTGAGAGAGAGACTGAGAGTGAAAAGCAGAACCCACTTGTTCTCAGCTCTAGCCCTCCAGATCTCTTGGAGTTTTATTTCCAAAATTCTTGACATTGCTGGAGTTTCTGGGAGTGCAGCATGGTAAAACTGGGAAATAATAAAATTGATGCTTCATCTGTTGCTGAAGAAGACTCTACACTGCTTCTACTGCTCTTTCCAAAAGTGCCAATAAGCAGGTGAATCCAGGTGTTGCATAACACTGAGTTGGACAGAATGGAAATTTCTTCAAGATTCAGATAGCACCATCATTACTGCTTAAATGTGGAGTTAATATTGACCTTTATAACTGTATCTAAAGAAGTGGATTGAAATCTATGAAAGCTCATGCTCAAATAGATTATCTCAAAGGTACTGCTAGATTCCTTCTCCCTACATTTTCATTTTGATGTGGAAACAGACTAAAACAGTGACCTCCTTCAAAGCTATAGACACACTATGCTTTGATTTTTAAATCATTTCATACAAAATCTATATTCAAACACATTTGAGTAAATCTAGTAGACATTATGGGATTAGAGGATAGGGTTTGATGTGCAATAGTAAGTAATTAAAGAACAGTTACCTAATTAAAGAGCAGGTGGTAAAGGACACTTATTCTATGGAGGAAATTTAGAAGATCTGTACTGGAACTCGGGCTTTGATTTATAAATTAGAAGTAAGGAATGAGGTGGTCACCTCTACAGAAAACATCAAAAGGTGGTAAGAACAAGGGCTGAATGTGAACAGCTCTGAAAATGTCTTTCCAAACTGGATGGTAGAATCCAAATGAAGATAATCAAGTGCTGCACACTGGAATAGTGGTTGCCTTTAAAAAAAAAAAAAAAACAGATTTTTCACATACATTGCTGAGATTTGGCGTGACTGACAGAAAGAAGATCTTAGGGTTGCGGGAAGCAGTTTTGCTAAAATGTGTGTATTTCCGCTGAAAAGTGGCAAACAAATTCAAATTAGGGAGAGTTAAGAAAGTAACTGAAAATAAAACTCTAAGTATCTAAATACTGTGCATAGTGCAAGTCACTAGATCTCAACAAGGTAACAATAAAGCTGGAGAAGGCTCAAAAAAGCAGCAACCAAAAGGATCAAGAGACTGGAGCATTTCTCCTATCAGAAAGAGATATGTGGTATGCAGAGTTACTTGCTTTGGGCGGGATGATGCAACCAAAAGGAGACATCACAGAAGTGCGTAATATAGTCGTTGTACTACAAACCAGGGTCATCCAGTGGCAGAACAGTGCAAGATTTTAAGCAGAACTAAAAGTTTTTCCCATACATTTTATTTAATCTTTGGAATTTGCTGCTATGGATGTGGTGATGGCTACTCATATATCTGGCTTTAAAGGGGACTGGACACATTTCAGGAAGGAAGAGGCCATAGGCTATCTCAAAGATTGAGACAGTATTATTATTGCTGTATTGTGGAAGGCTTTCGCAGCTGGAATCACTGGAGTGTTGTGTGGTTTCCGGGCTGTATGGCCATGTTCTAGCAGCATTTTCTCCGGATGTTTTGTCTGCATTAAGATCCTCTGAAGATGCCAGCCACAGATGCAGGTGAAACGTCATGAGAAAATGCTACTAGAACACAGCCATACAGCCTGGAAACTACACAACACTCCTATTATTATTAGTATTACTAGTAGTATTTATACCCTGCGTTTTCTCTGCCAAAGGAGACTCAAAGCAGCTAACACTAAAACATTGAATACATATAAACATTACAATTGAAATAAACAAATAAATATTTAAAATACATAGTGAAAAGCAACAAAACCATTAAACAAATCTATTACATTACATAAAACAGCACAGTTTGCCACATTGCCTCAACATAGTGCCATTTCTGGAAGAACTGTTGGCAGGTTTGCCACAGACAAGGAATTGGCTGCTATAAAAATCAGATATTGGAAAAGACAGGCCTGCTTCACAAGTCTCTTCTTATGCTAAGCACACCTGAAATGATGGGGATAACTATATTTTACTACTTTTCCAGTGTGACAATAAATGACCCCGTTCTTTCACTGATTTATAAAATTCCACATCTCTACAAGAGATGGTCTCTGTGGGTTACAGAATTCCACATATTGATGACTTAATCACAACCTCCATTCTCTGACCTTGAAAGCCATCACCTGAATAAATACAAGGGAAAAAGAACATTTCCCAACTCACATTTTTTTGGGTCCAACACCTTTTAAATTCAGGCAGCAGGGTTGCTTTTGTTCATGCCTTTCAAGGTTTTTTGGCAAGGCCTACCCTTGCAATTTTATGGAGCAGAGAACTGAAAAAGGACTCTCCCTTCTTCTTCTCAAACACTTTTAGGGATTGGTTTCACATTCCTGGTTAGGATACCCGTGGCTGGGTCAATCCTACATGCAGAGCCCTTTGGTGTTTCTGCCCTCGCCTGCCGTTCACATTGACATTCAGAAATAGCTGAATCCTGCTAGAATCGTTAATGGACTAGAAATGGACTAGTGTGGCCAGCCTCAGATGCCATCAGCCACTTTTTCTATGTTTTGCCACGAAAGCAGGGATGGGGTAAGGGTGATATAGACTTGGATATTCTTTTGAATGCCTGGTGGAGCTAAGACACCATCAGAATGGGCATTGGGAAAACTATCTATCCTGTGACACAAGCCATTTTCTTCTCCCTTGCTGCTTGGCTCCAGCAGGCATTCAAAAACACTAGTCAGATGCTGCATCATCTCCCACCCACTTCTCTTTCAATAGCACAGGAGCAGGGCTTCTAGAGGAGAAACTATTTTTTTCCTGGTGTCTTGGTTTTAGGCCTGTTCCTGAGATAATTTGAGACACTGGTTCACAAAATTATATTAGATAGACCACACCAGCTCTAGTTTCTTAGATATGGTTATCATGGTTTCTTATGGATGAGCAGATGAAGACTGGTATATGGCATATGTTCTGTATCTCAAAAACTGGAGCTGATAGGGGAAAACTGGTGCTATTTTTGGAATCAGCACAGCAAATACTGTATATCAAGAAACAGGCTAACGTTTCAAGCATCAAAATGTGTTTGGTGCTATTGGGAAGGGACATTTCAAGTATTTGCTTTTGAACTGCCAGGCCTTAACCACACTGGCTCATTTTTCTATGCTAGCATTTGGTATCAACTGAGCAGAGGGCATTGTGACAGCATTAATTTACACAGGGTACATGGGCTGCTTTGTATTGCAGCTTTTTTTGGTTTTACAAACACATAATACAAATGTATGCCCACTCAGTATAGCTACAGGATTTCCTCTTCCAATTTATACAGTATGGCCCGCTTACCCAGTTTAATCTACTCACATCTGACAAAATATATAATCTCTAGGAATTTTCTGTGTTCTCCAGCACAACATCATGGAAACCTTTGGTCAAAGTTGTTCATTTCAATAGGGTTTGCTATCATCCACAGTTTCATGTGGATTCAAGAGTATACCCCCCTTGGCTATGGGGGTTGTAATATCTAGCCTCTGAAGCAGTGATAAGTGGTTAAATCACAAAAATATTTACATTATACTGAGAAATACAACCTCATGGATAGTGGTGTAGAAGCTCCCCTAGTGTTCAGTTGGGCTTAATCCCAGCCAAGGCAATTAATCTTTCCCAGTTGAAGTTTTGGGACTTCAATTCCAACTTGATTAACTGACAAGAGTCCTGGAAGCTGAAGTTTCCAAAACTTTTTGAGCATCAAAAGTTAGAAATCACTGCTGCATATTCAGTGGTCATCTGCATAGGAGGAAACAGTGGTCCCATTTGCTTGCGGTCCTTGCCCTGAACTTCCTTAATTGGGTGCATCTAAACTGTAGAATTAATGCAGTTCAATACTACTTTAGCTGTCAAGACTTAATGCAGTGGAATCCCAGGATTTGTAGTTTTACATGGCCTTTAGCAGTCTCTGCAAAAGGGGGCTGGTAGCTCACCAAACTACAAATCAATATTATTATGCATTGTCAAAGGCTTTCATGGCCAGAATCACTGGGTTGCTATGAGTTTTCTGGGCTGTATGGCCATGTTCCAGAAGCATTCTCTCCTGATGTTTTTCCCACATCTATGGCAGGCATCCTCAGAGATGGTGAGGTCATTTGGAAACTAGGCAAGGGAGATTTATATATCTGTGGAATGTCCAGGATGGAAGAAATAACTCTTGGAGGCAAGTGTGAATGTTGCAATTAACCACCTTGATTAGCATCAAGGCTGATTCCTGCCTGAGGGAATCCTAGTCCTTCCACAGATATATAAACTTCACCTTGCCTAGTTTCCAATATACCTCACAAACCTCAGAGGATGCCTGCCATAGATGTGGGTGAAAGGTCAGGCGAGAATGCTTCTGGAACATGGCCATACAGCCAAGAAAACTCACAGCAACCATATTATTATTGTTATTTTATTATGACACAGCAAACAAGATAGACATGCTGGATTTCGTATCACAAAATCAGAAGTTGAACACTTCCCAAGTGTCTAGGACTGTGTGATGTATTTTCGGATGATGCGTGCAGATCCCAGTAGGGTGGCCTTTTGCAGTTGGCAGATCGTGATTTTGTCAATGTCTATTGTTTCCAAATGCTGGCTGAGATCTTTTGGCACGGCACCCAATGTGCCCATCACCACCGGGACCTCCTGCACTGGTTTATTATTATTATTGTGTTTATTTATACCCTGTTTATTTATATCCTGCTCTTCACAAGGAGACTCAAAGCGGCTGCCAAATCTCCTAGTACTTGAGTTATAGTAGTGTCAAATTGCATTGATTCTACAATGTAGCCATGCCTCCCAGAGAGAGGGGGAGGTTGGCCTTGGGAAACCCAAACTATAAAGCATTATCTGGGCTGTTATGCATTATCTGGGCTGCATGGCCATGTTCCAGAAGCATTCTCTCCTGTTTTCGCCCACATCTTAGGCATCCCAAGAGGTTGTTCTTTACATTTCTTTTCGCCCTTCTTTGGCAAACGAGACCCACCCACCCGCTCCCGCAATGCGCCTCTTGCTTTTCCTCCCCTTAAAAAAATCCCAAGTATTCCTTGTTTGTTTCCCCCCAGATTCCCCGCTTGACCTTCCACGGCTTTTGATTGGCTCTGAGCGAGGCAACGAATTCCCCCTCAACCAATCCGCGGTCCCAGCGCTCATCAGTTAGTGTTCCAGTTTGGCTCAGCAGCGCCCCTAGTGGCGGAGAGCCGCGCTCCGCAAGGCTGGGCTGGCATGGGGCTCTCTCCGCTTGCGGAGGTGGCATTCACGGAGCGCCTTTACGGCGCCTGCGCAGCTGCTCCTGTCCTGTGACTTTGACGCCGTGCCTCCGGACGCCGGGGTCTAAATAGAGCCGTAAATCAGGGCGCGGAACAGCGGCTCTCTTCTGCGGCGCTGTTTACATTGCAGCCCCGTAAAATATTCCCCCTGTCTTTTGTATTAGCGTCGCAGGGCAACATCCCGTAAATCAGCGCCTTTCCTGGGAGGAAGAGCTGAAGCCCTCGCATCGCTTGGGAGGCATAAATCACGGCCATGGGTTTCCATTATGCGGCTCTTGCCAGGGAGGAAGGGAAGGGACCCCAACAAACACCCTACAAACGCCAGCGCTGGAAAAGGAGATTGACTGGCGTGCTTTCTCTCTTGGTTCCACATTGTGGCTCCAGATAGGAAACGTTACTCCAGATCCCAGACATCTGGGCCACTTAGGAGTTTCCAGGTGCATCTACATTGGAGAGTTAATGCAGTTCGACACCACTTTAGCTTCCTGGTACAAAAAAGGAGTGTTTTTGTTGAATTCCAGAGAAGCAGTTGGCAAAAACAGAATGGCCTGCTTCAAGGGAGTGTGCATGTTCCATCAGTGTTTAACATTTACATACTATGACCAGCCACTGGTGACAGAGAGTCTCATCTATGCTGATGATCCTGCCATCACTGCACAAGCCGAGAACTTTGAAATGGTTGAACAGAAGCTCTCTGAAGCTTTAGGTGATCTTACTGACTATTACAGGGAAAAGCTAATCTCTAATCCATCTAAAACGCAGGCGTGTGCTTTTCACCTTAAGAACAGACAAGCATCTCGAGCTCTGAGGATTAGCTGGGAAGGAATCCCACTGGAGCATTGCAGCACACCAACATACTTGGGAGTCACTCTGGACCATGCTCTGACTTACAAGAAGCACTGCTTGACTATCAAGCAAAAAGTGGGCGCTAGAAAGAACATCGTACGAAAGCTGACTGGCACAACCTGGGGATGACAACCTGACACAGTGAAGACATCTGCCCTTGCGATTTGCTACTCTGCTCCTGAATACGCATGCCCAGTGTGGAATACATCTCACCATGTTAAAATAGTGGATGTGGCTCTCAATGAGGCTTGCCACATTACCACAGGATGTCTGCACCCTACACCACTGTTTGAAGTTGTATCTGCACCAATCAGAGCTGTTGTTATAGAACCAATGACATGGTTTCATCTTCATGCATTACGAGCACACACTTTTATCCTGCTTAGTTTTTTAAACTGTATTTTAGCTCTGGTCTTGTCTGGTACATAGGCCCATAGCCAGAAAAAAATGGGGATTGAGGTGTTGAAACAATTTTAATTTTTTTTTAGCAAATCATGGAGAATAGGTCGATAACACAAAATAATTTACATTCTATAAATCATTCTATATTTGTATATAGACTTAAATTACATTTCTATTTCAACTACAAAGTTTCAAGTCTAAAAATACATGAAAATGACTCGTAATTGGTAATTCAGTCGTTACAAAAGAATACCACAACATCTGTTGGAAACATATGACAAAAATCGGTGTCAATACACTTTGACAGAAATCAGATTCCGTTGATAAACTTCAGTGGACACTCAAGTGCAAGTCCAGTCAGGCTTTCTTGCCCCATTGTGCTTCCTATATCTGTTTTTAAACATTTAAGAGTTGAAAACGACCTTTCATTTGTATCTGTTGACACTGGCAATGTTGCAGAAATCTGAAGAAGTTTCTTCACATTTGGAAAAGAAATTGTCTATCACAGACTAGAAATGCTTCCAGTGCAATTGATCTTTTTTTTTTTCCAGGTGTAATCTTTTTCTATTTTCTATACCACAGGTCACACTCTTCCATCAGTGTGTCAGTATCTTGAAGGCATTCATTGTAAAGCTCTGTGCACTTGTTCAAGTTGGTTTTTAAGTGGCCACAATTCATAGGGAGGAACACTTCATGCTAAAACTGTTGATTAAATATCCGTGACATCAAAACTTGGTGGCTTCCACTATGTCAGCTATTGTTGCTTTTGCAATGTAAATTGCAGAAAGATAATGTGAATAAATTATGTGTGAATAAATGATAGTGTGAACAAATTATCAACATTTGGTTGAGATAGTGCTTGTAGTTCTGTCATCTCTCTTCTTGGAGGGTTACAACATAGCTAAAACACACACATTAAAACACACACATGAAAACATATTTCTATAAAATACAAATTAAAATACACAACAAATATTAATAAATAAATTGCCAAAAGGAAGTGTGGAGATATGGTATCGCAACTGGCCCAAGGGAATAATTGGGGGAAGGTTTAACTCTCCATGGGGCTTTCTTTCATCTTTTGTGGCTGCCACGTTGCAACTCCGTCCATGCCTTTCTATTCCAGATCAGGGGCTCAAGCCTAAATGATGTTCAATGTGTTGTCGAAGGCTTTCATGGCCAGGATCACAGGGTTGTTGTATGTCTTTCGGGCTGTGTGGCCATGTTCCAGAAGCATTCTCTCCTGACGTTTCGCCCACATCTATGGCAGGCATCCTCAGAGGTTGTGGGCGAAACGTCAGGAGAGAATGCTTCTGGAACATGGCCACACAGCCCGAAAGACATACAACAACCCTAAATGATGTTGGTGATTCCAACTACCGGTATACTTAGTTCAGAGTAAGACCCACTGAACCCAGACAGTCTTATTCCTCTCCAGATATCTGAGATCAGGAGCCCCTTCCACACAGCTGAATAAAACCCCACATTATTTGCTTTGAATTGGAATTTATGGCAGTGTGGACCCAAATAACCCAGTTCAAAGCAGATATTGTGGGATTTTCTGCCTTGATATTCTGGGTTATATGGCTATGTAGAAGGGCCCTGAGAGACAAGAAGAACTGAGCCCAGCTTTAGGATGAAGGGCCTTTTTAATACACAGTTGCATTGTGGCCTTAGAAAACAGGTAGCATTGTGAGGTAGAACAGTGGGAGAGATCATCCACTTGCTTGGTTTGTGACAAATTTTAAACCATGGAAAAATATTTGGGTAATCGTTTTGTGAACATATATGATAAATAAAATGAGAAAATGGAAGGACTGGGAAGAGATAAATTAAAATTAATCAAATATTCATTCAACTTTTCCCAGCATGGCACAGCTTTTTCTTTCTTTTTCATAAAAAGAGAAGAACAGGGAAAAAGTGAGCTTCATTTTATGTTATATTTTGTCTCATTCTCACTATGCTTTTATGTGCTTTTAAACTGTTTTAATCAAATGTTTGTGGAGTCCCTGGTGATGCAGTGGGTTAAACCACTGAGCTACTGAACTTGCTGAACGAAAGGTCAGTGGCTCAAATCTGGGGAGTGGAGTGAGCTCCCACTATTAGCCCCAGCTTCTGCCAACCTAGCTGTTCAAAAACATGCAAATGTGAGTAGATCAATAGATACCGCTCCGGCGGGAAGGTAACAGCGCTCTATGTAGTCATGCCAGCCACATGACCTTGGAGATGTCTACAGACAATGCCGGCTCTTCGGTTTAGAAATGGAGATGAGCCCCAACCCCCAGAGGCGGACACAACTAGATTTAATGTCAGGGGAAAACCTTTACCTTTACTAATCCAATGTTTAGTTTTTACAAAAGAGATAATTTAAAAAATGCTTTCGAGTGTTATATGCATATGTATTTTGTTTAAATTTATGTACAGTCCTGCCCTGGTAGAAAGACAGGATAATATAAAAATCTCTCTAGAATTTAAAATCATTGTGTGTAAATCCAATTTTGGTCATATCGATCAGAGTTTTCCAAATTATGTGTCATGACATGTTAGTATGTCGCATGAATGTAACAAGAAACCTCAGAATCGATGTGAAATAAGCAATAAATCATATATATTTAAAAATATACATGAAAGGTTTTTATGAGATATGTTGTACCCACCCATAATCCGCTGCCCCCCTCCGCAACAGTCCGAGGGAAATGCAACTGAAACCAAATTATAAGTATGACCTAGTGGTTGGAGGAGATGCAACAGACCCCCTTCAAATGACAGAAAATTATTTACGGCATCTTTACTGTTTACATTGCTTAAATATCTGACTTATCATGTGTCAAGAACAGCATCCTATTTATGGTAAACCAACTACTTGCCCTGATAGTTGGAATAAAGTGCAGCACAAACAGAGCTTTGTGAAAAAATTACATTTTCCATGTGCTCTAACAAGCAACCAGCCTAGCTGTCTGTTCTTTAAAATCTTTTAAGTTAGTAGCTCTGTAAAGAAAAATGTGTTTACAAAGATTTGTATGTCATCAGGACAACGTCACAGCTCAATTTCCTCTCTAGTGTGTACTTTATGTAGATGGATGTGTCTCAAGACACTCTCAGACTGAAGTGAGGGCTGGTTTATTTGAAAAAACTGCAATTTACCAATAAGACAAAAGGACTCTCCACATTTACTGCCATTAGAGGGCTACAGGAACCATCCGTTAATCTGAAAAATTGCTGCTGGTATATTGAGATGCAGAATGCTTAATTTTATTCCTTATGATGGTTGTTACAAATATTGAGAAGTCAAAAACGAATATGAATGGCAGGTTCAGCACTGTAGTTTAGAACTAATGTATTAATATAAGTCTTTCTGAATAGGTATAATTTTCGATAGAAAGAAAATGTCTTGCAGAACCACCAACATTTCATAGATGAAAACTGGGATACGTATGGCCAAGCAACATGAGATAGTCAAAATGACAAAAAAATTATCAATGAGGAAGAAGACACAAACCAGGAGGAACTGCAGCAGTTTGCTATTACTTGTTTCTTCTTGGGAATGGCAGGAATTCACCCTTCCTTTCCTCTCCCTCCTGCTGAGAAAACTGAGGCTACACTACCTTTTCATTTTTGTTGGTGAATCTGAGCTGTTAGGCTCAAAAATAACCTTAAGTTGGGGAAATTCCACCAAAATATAGCAGAGTACCAGGAGTCCCCAATGGTACAGCAGGTCAAACCACTGAGCTGCTGAACTTGCTGTCCGAAAGGTTGACGGTTTGAATCCGGGGAGCAGGGTGAGCTCCCGCTGTTAGCCTCCACTTCTGACAACCCAGCAGTTCAAAAACATGCAAATTTGAGTGGATTGATAGGTATCATTCTGATAGGAAGACAACTGTGCTCCATGCAGTCATGACCTTGAAGGCATCTGCGGACAACGCCAGCTCTTTGGCTTAGAAATGGAGATGAGCACCAACCCCCAGAGTCGGACATGACTGGACTTAACGTCAGGGGAAAACCTTTACCTTTACCAAGAGTAAACTCCTTAACCAGCAGAAACTTATGCGTGGTGCAAAGGAAAAGCTTCTTAATCCTTAGAATGGCTTAGGATTGCAGAATCAGAACTTTTGTTCAAAAATATTTATTGAAGTAAAAAAGAAATACATTCTTGATACAAAAGTACTGGCGCTAACTACCTTACTAAATCTCATCTTCCAAAGAAGGTAAAAAGTAAAAATATCCATGCAGCTACATTTTGCCTAGAAAAAGGCAAAATGTGCATCCTCACAGGTAGAAAAGAAAAGCAGAAAATGGTGGAGACCACATGGTTGACCCAGGGAAATTTAAACCTAAGAGGAAGTTCCCTATGTCATCAAAGGGGGAGGAGACAGTGGCTAGCAGGAAAGACAAAGACAAAGCCCTTTTGGGAAACTTGCATAGGAATGTGGGCAAGGGAATCCCTCAGCTTAGCTCTGTTTCTAGTCTAGCTACTCATTGAGGACTAGAAACATGATGACACAAAAACCTGTGCAATCCAGGGATGAAACCCAATAATTTTGAATTCAGTTTATAGCAGCTGAAGAGAGACAAATTGGGATATTGTAAAAGTGGCTGGAGAAATGGGATGGCAGATTATAAATCAGAACTGTCCCAGATAATGCAGGACAGTTGGAGGGTATAATCCAGATCTTTTCTATTTTAGGATTGTTTGAAAGCTTCTTTTTTTTTTTAAGTCTTACTTTATAATACTTCTTAGAACACAGTAGTCTCCCATTCATGGTTCATGGCTACATTTATGATATGTCAGTTCTGAAATATTATCATATTATATTTACAACTTTCTAAAAACAAAAGATTGAAATTTCAGAAATAGCCATTAAGATACCAAGATATGTGAAAAACTCTCAGATTTAAATCTTACTGCAAGTTCCAGTTATAGTTGTTGCAGACCTATTTAGTAAAACTTGACTCACTATTCAATGATTGCTTCAATGGTTTTACTCCAGTTGGAACAGGATTCAGTCCTGATTTCACTACATTTTCCTGAATCTCTCCCTGAATCCCACCAATATTCTTGAGTTATCTTTCGTTCCTGTTCAGTGTTAAGATATGTCTTTTTTCCTTTCTGCATGGAATTTGTAATTAATATATACATTTTCACATTAACTAAAGAATGTTTGCATGTATTTCTTAGAAATGCACTGAGATTTTAAACTAATAATTCGTTTGGGTTTTTTTTTTAAGCACACAGCAGGCTTTGTAATTGTGAAGATTTCCAAGATAACTTGCACTTTGTCTCAGAATACATTTTGACTCATGGGAAGTTGAAGGAAATACTTTTATCAAGCATCTTGATTCCAAAAGACACACATATGTGCACACATACACACATACTTTGCTCTGTCAGTTTTCCATGGGGATCTGAAATTCAGAGTTGCGAGTTAAAAATGTTGTTCTCTTTCTAGCCTAGTCCTGGCCTGGAAAAAAAATCTTCTGTAACATTATCTCTTTTTTCTTCATTTGTTTTAAATTGAGGTTGAAAAGATTATGACAAGGATGTCTGTAGACCTAAAGGAACACATCCAATTGCTCAAAAAAATATATTGAAGATTGTATTACTGGTACAAGGCCAGCATGTCAAACAGTTGTCTGGATTGCATATCTGAAAAATATAAGCTGAAATACATTATAGTTATGACAATATACTATACAAATAGACATCACAAGGAGGCAGTTGACATGATACTGTTATCAATCTCCTTCTCTGTTTCTTTTTGCCTGTCAACTTTAGTACTGAAATGTCCGAAATCTAGTCAATTTGGTAAAAGAAATGCCATCTTGTAGTTACCCCAAGGAAAAGTGGTAAAGGAAACAGAATATATATATATATATACATATATACACACACACACACACACACACACACACACACACACACAAACACACACACTTTTTGAATAAAGCAGTTTTGAGGATAAAAGGGAAAAATCAAGCTCTTGAGTCTCTTCAGGTGAGAAAGGGGGGGGGGTAAAAATGTTGTAAATAAATAAATAAATACAATTCCTAAATTTTGGCTTCTAGGAAAATCACAACTCTCTTGAAGTGTGTGAGTTCTGAATTGTAAATTAGTGTAACATTCAAGAGTCATCCTATTATTCAGGTTGTTCTGGAGAGTACTCTTACCTTTCATGAGGCTTAGCAAGTTTGGGGACAGAACACATTGTTCCTGCACTGCTTCCCCTATTTCCTGCAAGCGCCAAGCCTTGCAGTATTAACTAACTTCAAATTCAAATTCTTTGCCAGTGGTAGCTTCCTTCAAATGTAGCTGGGGAGGGACCTTTCTTTGGGTGAGGATGTGACCACAAATTCTAGCATTCCTTCAGGCAACATGGGAGGGGATTCAGGGAGCTGAGAACTTTGGTCTAAAAAGTAACATTTTCAAACTAGAAAGCAACTTTGAGAAAGGCCCTTTTCTTTGAGAGGAGAAAATTTGTTCTGTCTTGAGTTCAAGTTTGGGGAAGGAAGGGTAGCATTATGAGAGTAATCTACTATTTATGTAGAAAGTTTTCATACTATTTGAATTCCTGTAGATTGTCCAGGATCAGATTGGAGGGAATGGGACTTTTTGGCAAACTCAATGAAGAGAGACTGAAATCACATAAAGTTAGCTCACAGTGGGACAGCTTTTGGCTGTGGTGGGAGTGATTCACCGGAGTGGGGGTGGGGGGGATATGATCCAGTAGTGGACAGTGGTTCCTGTGTTATTGGTGAGTTTCTCAGCTGGGTGGTGAATTTTAAAGGAGCTGTCTAGGGTGCTGAACCTGTTTAGGGAATAGGTTCAGCACCTGAACAGTTCCTTTAAAGTCTGAAACCAAGAACAAACTTACCATTCCACAGACATGTGAGCTACCATTGCCACTGGATAGGTGACCTTTGCCTCTATGCAAAGCAGGTAAATTGTGTTCCTGGTTTTTATACAAGGCATAAAGTGAGTGCAACCTTTTCAGAATATAAAGATAAGAGTCAGCAAAGCCCCTCACACTGTTTTACTCCTCTGTGGAAAGTTTCTTAAAACTTAAGATATAATATGCTATATGAAAAACGTGGATATAAACCAGTGTCATCTGACAGCTTTACTATTTAAAAGCTGCTTCAAAAGGTGTTTTTCCCCAAACAAGATTAATGTAAAATCCACTATGCGCTTATAAGCAATCCTTACTTCACAATAATGTATTTATTTCTGACCAAAGAATTGGTTTCCATTATATATGAGTGAGCCTTGTACCCTGTTAAATGTCATGATCCCATCAAACACTGTCAACCTTTTTACAAGTATGTTGATCCATCATCCTAAACTGTGTCTCATAATTTTCTTCTTTCTTCTTGCTCAATAGCTAAATAGCTATTTTACACAACCACAGTGCTGCCATCTCCCTTCACAAATCTGGGTTGTATGTTATACTGGATGACAAGGACTAAATCACTGATTAGCCATCTTTCCAGATCTAGATCTATCTTTAAACTTTAGATTTCAGTCATGGAAACACTTTTAATTTTCTATCCTCTTCCCTTTTAATGTGTGCAATAGTAGGGGTTTCTATTCTCAGACCTTCATATGCTGGTTTCTCCTTTTGCAGTCTTCTTTTCTGGCAATTAGAGGCAGAGAAAAAACAGCTATGTGATTAATGCTTTTTAAATGATCCTTTTGCCCTGTATTTGGCACAATCCAGGCAGGAAAAAACTAAGCGTCTAGCCACAGGCACTCCAAAATGCTTGTCTGTTAATTGGTTTTCAGATAAGGGCTCACAAATATTACTGGCAGTTATTTAGTAAAGCAGAGTAAATTCATCCATGAGGCTAGTGTGAATTTATAGTTGTTGCATTTATTGAGGTTTGAATATTGTGTCTAAGGAAATAGCTTATAAAGTTAAGAAAGTAGATATGTCCAGAACTGATATTAGTAGTCAAAAAACATGGAGAAATAGGGATAGGTTCCTACATTATGAAAAAGAAGAGCAACTCACCAAGTTTAAGCAAAGTCTATTCAAAACTAACATTATACACATCCAATCCATATAGACTTCGCATAAGTAAATAAAAACCACTTGATAGCCTTGTCCAATATAAATCCTAAGATTTTTTTTCTTTCAACAGCTTCCAGTGGTGGTGATGGTGTGGTGGTGGTTGTTGTTGTTGTTGTTGGCAGTGTCAAACCTATGTTTTTTCAACAAGACAGGGTTGCTGATGAAGGAGGCTAATCTGCTTCCCTTTTTCTTTCTGTTTTGCTCTTCATACATGCTAAGTAAGGAATTTCTCAGACAGGTGGGGGTGGGAGAGGGAAAGCAGAGGGAAACAGAGAGAAGTGTCTTACCCCATCACTTCTGTCTTTTTCTATCTTCTGGGATGGCCATTCTTCCCACATCCTTTCACTATCTTCCCCCATCTTTCTTCCACTTTACCCCGTTTTTCTCTAGCAAGAGTTAATTGATACCTGACTCCTGACATAAGTCTTTGGGCTCCGTTTCCATGTGCTTTGAAAATGGAGTCCCGTGGAGTTCCACAGAAGTGCCTTTACATCATCTGATGGCCTCCGTAGGAGCTCCCATGGGGCTGTTTCCCAAGCTCATGGAAATTGAGCTCAAACACCATAGGATGAAGTCCTAAGTGACTTGATTCCTGTCCTATGTAAGCTCATGCCAACAGCAGGATCACCAATTCCATTCTTTCCCAGGTCAAGCTTTATTGCATTGTTTATCCAGCTGCTTCCTGATTTGACCAGGAAGTCTCTGCTTATCTGATACCCCCCCCCCCAATGGTTCCAGTATGGCAGTGGTTCTCAACTTGGGGTCCCCAGGTTGTTTTTGGTCTTCAACTCCCAGAAATCCTAACAGCTGGTAAACTGACTGAGATTTCTGGGAGTTGTAGGCCACAAACATCTGGGGACCTCAGGTTGAGAATCACTGCAGTATGGGCTTACAATCAAGTAGTGCTAATAGTAAAAAAAATGTTTAAAAATATTACTCAGATAAGAAGTTCTAGTTTTGAGTCTCTTGAACCCCAGTTTTGGGGAATTATATTACTGATGATCATCATCAATCACATAACTGAAAATCTGCCTGTCTGTCCTCCTGTCTTTTCATCTTACTGCTATACTCTACGAATCCACTTGCTCAGTTTGGGGAGAATGGTGGGTATAAATAACTTCCTCTTCTTCTCCCTCTTCCCCTTCCCCCCCCTCCTCCTCCTCCTCCTCCTCCTTCTTCTTTGTCATCATCATGACGTCATCAGATTTATTATTTAGTGGGACTAAAATAAAGACCAGAACTGAAGGAGGTAAGGTGTTGGACCTGATCTACCTCCTGCTTTGAGTGCCTCATCAGCAACCACTTTGTGTTTCTGTATTTTTTTTTTATTTAGAACTCACATTTATGTGACCAAATATACATTTAGATTTAGGTTGAAATCCCAAGCCTTTTCTGTGCAAAATGGGGACTGATTGCCAAACTTCAGCTTTTAGAAAAACTATGGTTTTAGTCAATTTTGCATGACACTTGACATAGAACAAATTTCCCTGCTGAAAACAGGAATGGCAGTAGATTGTTCCTTCCACTCTGAGATGGATCCGTGGTTCAGTGGGATAATTCTAGTGACAAATGGTTGGAAGAAGTCCTCTTGCCTTCTCTTGGCTTCCTTTATAATGAGTCAGTTGCTTTATACTGTTCTGCTTTGCCCTCCCCTGTCATCAATGTGAAAATGGTGGATGCTTTGGAAAGAATGGCACAACTTGGATTATTCCACAGGCATCCAGTTTGTCACAATGTCTCTCTCTTTATATATATGTGTGTATAAAAAGGGGGTGGGGTGATGGGAAGTGGGTTTTGTTCCTGTAAAATCTCATGTTGGAAAGGTGGTGGCTATGTTGTTTTCTTAAGTCCAAGCTGAAAGAAAAATCATTTGAAAAGATGACAGCCTTGATTTACAGTGTCATTAACCAGAACTGAAACCCTACACAGGCGGCGTCTCCTGTGTAAACCGCATTACCCTCACGCTTTACAGATGATGTTTCTCTGATTATCGCAGATAAAGTCCATTGTGGATTTTTTTCCCCTTGGTAGGCCCCCATTTTTTATTATGGAGACTACAATTTGGCATTTAAAGGCTTTCAGTTGCTCACTGAATGTACAAAATGTAGATTACTAACTCATCCAATGTTTGAATGCAGATAAAACTTGTAAATTTGTAAAATATAATTCAGGTTACATTTACAGAGTTTCCCTCATCTTTCATTTTTAGAAAAAAATATGTTCAAGACTTGCAATGTTGTAAAATAAAAACAGAATTCAATTTCACATTAGTGGTTTTTCAATGTCACTGAAATCTGGCTCTTCGATTAGTGGAAAGTAGAATAAAAATGAGAGAGCCAGTATGATGCGGTGATTTGAATGTTGGATTACAGCTCTGGAGACTAGGGTTTGATTCCTCACTCAGCCATGGAAACCCACTGGGTGACCTTGGGTGAGTCACACTCTCTCAGCCACAGAAAACCCCATATGAGGTTCTTTTAAGGGTTGCCATAAGTTGTACATGACCCAAAGGCACACAACAAGAAAGAATGAAAATGACAGTTTCATAGGTACTTAATAGAACACGAAATTGCTTATTTTTAAAACGAAAATGCCCAAGTGTTTCATCTCCATTGAAAGCCTGAAGAGGTTTTCTAGGCAAGTTCGACTGAACACACTTAGAAATTTCCAAACCCCATTCTCAGGGCTAAATGTCATGCTACATGGTGTGAAATTCAAAACCCCTGTCCTATTTGAGCAAAGTAAGTGGAGATGGCCACAATATGGAGATGGTGAGAGAAGCCAGAAGGGGATTGGCCGAGTGGGCGAAGGTGGTGGTGAATGCCTCCCTTCGGGAAGGCATATTTCCAGCGAACCTTAAATTGGCTGTGATCAAACCGCTGTTTAAGAAGCCATCACTGGACCCCACTCAATTGGAGAATTACCGGCCTATTTCCAATCTCCCCTTTTTGGGCAAGGTTGTGGAACGTGGTGGCCGCACAACTCCAGGCATTCTTTGTAGATACTGATTTTCTGGATCCGGCACAGTCTGGCTTCAGGCCGGGGCATGGTACCGAGACAGCCTTGGTCGCATTAGTCGATGATCTACGCCGGGAGCTGGACAGGGGGAGTGTGTCCCTGCTGGTTCTGCTGGACCTCTCAGCGGCCTTCGATACCATCGATCACGGTATCCTTCTGGGGCGCCTTGCCGGGATGGGGCTCGGGGGTACTCTTCTGCAGTGGCTCCGGTCCTTTCTGGAAGGTCATTCCCAGATGGTGTCATTGGGGGACGCCTGCTCGGCCCCACAACCATTGACTTGTGGAGTCCCGCAGGGGTCAGTATTGTCCCCCATGTTGTTCAACATCTACAGGAAGCCGCTGGGAGAGATCATCCGGAGTTTTGGGGTGCGGTGTCATCTGTACACAGATGATGTCCAGCTCTGTCACTCCTTCCCACCTTTCACCAAGGAGGCTGTCCAGGTCCTGAACCGGTGTCTGGCCGCTGTGTCGGACTGGATGAGGGCAAACATATTGAAACTTAATCATATTGAAACATATTGAAACAAGACAGAGGTCCTCCTGGTCAGTCGCAGGGCTGAACAGGGTATAGGGTTACAGCCTGTGTTGGACGGGGTCGCACTCCCCCTGAAGACACAGGTTCGCAGTCTGGGGGTTCTCCTGGACTCATCGCTGAGCCTGGAGCCCCAGGGGAGCTTTCGCACAACTAAGACTTGTGCGCCAGCTGCGCCCGTACCTTGGGAGGTCTGACTTGGCTACGGTGGTCCACGCTCTGGTTACATCCCGTTTGGACTACTGCAACGCGCTCTACATGGGGCTGCCTTTGAAGACGGCTCGGAAGCTCCAACTAGTACAACGGGCGGCAGCCAGACTAATAACAGGAGCGGCTTACAGGGAGCGTACTACTCTCATGTTGAGTCAGCTCCACTGGCTGCCAATATGCTACCGAGCCCAATTCAAAGTTTTGACCTACAAAGCCCTAAATGGTTCTGGCCCATCTTACCTGTCCGAACGTATCTCCCCCTATCTCCCTTCTAAAACTCTTAGATCATCGGGAGAGGTCCTGCTCTCGGTCCCACCTGCCTCGCCGGTAAGGCTGTTGGGAACGAGGGACAGGGCCTTCTCGGTGGTGGCTCCTCGGCTGTGGAACACCCTCCCCAGCAACATATGGCAGATACCAACTCTCCTAGGCTTCAGGAAAGCCTTAAAGACATGGTTGTGCACATAAGCTTTTAATGAATGAGAACATGGACTTTACATGACCTTTATTGAGGATTCTGGATGAATGGATTCTAATCTTGGACATACTTAAAATTTTATATAATGTGATTTTATTTGGCAATGGTATCTGTTTTATATGAATTGTTGTTTTGTAGATTTTTTATATGAATTGTTGTTTTTACATTGTTTTTAGGCATTGAATTTTTGCCTATTTATTGTAAGCCACTTTGAGTCCTCTCGGGGAGAAAGGTGGGGTAAAAGTGATGTAAATAAATAAATAAATAAATAAATAAATATGGATCTGGACCATCACACCTGGGTGGGACAGGTTTAAATTTCATTCCATTGTTTCAATTATTTCCCTATGGAGGGATTAAAGCTTGAGGAAAACTATTGGTATCAAAGGGCTCATGGGGGGTGAGATTTTGAAATGCAAAACAGATGGGAGAGAGGTTTAACTTGTCTGCATGCAGTGGTCATTGCCTTGATCAGGATTCTGCCCACTTACTTCAGTATAATAAATGGGAACTTGAACCATATGATACATTCTTCATGAGTGTCATTGAATGCTCTATGTTCCCTGAGAGGTAAAGGCTCCTAGTGAAGCGCCTTTCCATTCTTCATGTTGGAGTGTGGAAGTCCAAACCCTGAAGTCCCCTCCCCCCAACAAAAGGATGCACTTCAAGAATAGTCATAGACAGTGTACAGTATACCAATCTAGCCCGGAGCTACTGATGCTTTTACCACTGTGGTAGGATTAACTCCATCAAGGAATGGCTATAACTTGCACACGAGCTAAATATGTCCAAAAGCACTACAATGACCAAAACTACACCTAAATCGTCTTTAAAACCGCAATATTTTCTTCTGAAGTCACTGGTACAAGTAGTGTATTTATTGTCCAGCTTCTATATTTTGAGAATCTCTTTATTTGGGCATTAACCTTGGGTCCTGTGCTGGGGAAAAACTGGAATATGAAAGGAAAAAGAAAGAAAGATTCCTTGATAAACAAGCATTACTTCCATTAACAAAGCAGATACAAAGTAATTCAACATTTTTGCTCTGTGATAAAAATTATTAGTCATCTTATTTCACTAAGTAATAGCATGGAAAAATAGGTTGCTATTACTGTATTTACTTCATTTATACCCTGCTTTTCTCACCCAGTAGGGGGTTTAAGGTGGCTTACAACTCTGGTAAGATTTAATGCCACTTAAAATCATAGTAATAAAAACATCCCATCAGTTAAAACCAATTAAAACAGTTATCCAAGTAAAACATATAGAACAAACAAATTAAAAGCATATAAACTGCATAATTCCACAGACAGATAGCAAACATTGCTATCTATGTGTATTGAATATATATATACAAGAACTCTTAGGTTATATTCTGTATATCTAAAGAAATGGGTCTATAAAATGTGTTAGGCCCTTTCTACACTGCCATATAAAATACAGATTATCTGCTTTGAACTGGATTATATGGCAGTATAGACTCATATAATCCGGTTCAAAATAGATAATGTAGATTATCTGCTTTGATAATCTGGATTACATGGCAGTGTAGAAGGGGGCTTAGTCTTCAAGGTGCCATGAGGCTAACATATATATTGTAGAATGAGGAATTGTGGACCAGACATCCCATTTAGAAAAGAAATAACAAGATAACATGAGCTTTCTGTACAGAAAGCAGGATATTAAATCCAAGGAAGAGAAGCAATGTGTGTATGTGCCTTCAAATAGTCTGTTGATTTATGGTGAACCCTATGAATTCCATGCCATTTTCTTAGGTTTTTTGACACGTTGTCTTGAAATTGATAATCCCTTTAGTGGCAACAAGTTCCAATTCCTTTTAAACTGATTTTCATTTCTAGCAACGAACATGCCTCATGTTTTTGTCCATGTCTTTGCTTTGTCCTTCAACACCTGAAGCTCAGAATCAACCCAAAGTTGTTTAGGAGCCTTTTGGATTTTCCCCACACATTTTGTTTTCCATTCACAGGCATCCCAGATCTCAGTGGTATCTGCATAGAGATAGGATCTGTCTCCTGTCTGGGCTTCCTCCCCTCCCCACATTGCTTCCTTCCAGCTACTTCATGGAAAGAAATCTGTCCATATGGTTGCCTATTTTTGAATGTTTTCAAAAGGGATAGTAATAAAGAAGAAAGGAAATGAGGAATCTACAGAGCAGATAGGATAAAACCTAAATTCTGCAACTTTATCCACATTCTGAATTGGAGGATATAAGCTAAAAGGTCAAGAGAGTTCATTTTGGGTTTATTGTGGCTTATAAGGTAAACTGAATTCAAGCTTCACCTGTATTTCCTGGTTAAGTGTTGTTGATGTTTGAAATACGTGAACATTTTTTGATATCATAACTATGGGCAGAAGAGCTGAAAATCTGTTTTACATTTTTCTGATTTTACCATAACATTAATGAATGTCAATGTCAAAGCAGAGAAGTTAAGAGAACTTCAGTAAGATTTTCCATGGTCTCCGTATACATTTCTGAGCTCATGACTGCATATGGGCAAAGAGATTTTTCAGGTTTTTGAATAATTTTTTTAAAAACACAATCCATGCTTACTAGAGAAATAAAAGTGTGTTGTATGTATGCATTGTGAGCATCTACAGTTCTCCACATTAAAAATAATATCTATGGAGAGATGCCCTAGTCTAGGTAATATATCAGAGGGGCTCTGAAACATGCTTGTAATATCATAACACAAAAAACTTTTGTTATATTTTTTCTCCAGGAATTCAGAATGGCAACTAAAATTCATTTTTCCCCACTTCCAACCCATAACCTACATTTCATCCTTAAGGTCCCATGAAACTATTTCCCGGCCTCAGTCCTTTAGCATTTGCTGCATTGAAACTATTGTTATTTCCAATAGTTACGTCATTTGTGCTACTTGAGGATAGTGGGAACTGTAGTCCAACAACAGCTCAGTGCTGTTGTTATAGGCTAGGATTAGAAATGATAACTGATTTAAGATAGCATAATATTGGATAGGAGACTGGGGTAATGCTGAGGTAATGTTGTCTATTTAATTTTGGTGTCCCTTTTCCACAAAAATGCTAAAGTTTTTTGGATATTAAACTGTTGGAATATTCATTTGTTAATGTGAAAACAATGTTAAATTATAGATAAATTGACAAAAGGGAAGCAGGAAATTCTCTCTTAAGATTAAATTATTTATACAAGTTATAGATTAATGTTTAGTGAGAGTAGAGATGTAGATTAATGAGAGAAATTGAGTAGTCAGTTATGTGAATCTTGAAGTATGTTTATGTATGTATAGGCATTGCTGTTTTCTTTATTTGTGCTTTTTTCTGTTAAACATTTGAATTTTTTAGAAAGGGAAAGAACCAGAAAAGTCAAAGATATAGTGGGTTGTCAAGACAAAAGTTGTATTAAACATGGACAAAGTTGCTACTGTGTATTGCACCTTTGGAAGCAGCTCTCAAGAGAAGCAGACATTAATTTGGTGATAAAAATAAATCCTATTTGCTCAGTGTTATAATAGCAACTGGCATTTTCCTTTGCCTAAAAGCAAGCCACAATTTACATAATGTCACAAGTAGATAAGTGATGTAGGTTCCAGCAAGTCAGGAGCCTGAACACCTTTGTCTCCTTTAGGCACAACAATGTTAGTAAAAGCAGCTTATTATAGTCCTGAGTTGTAGGATGCCTTTCTGGTTACCCAAACAAAAGCGAATGTCTCCAGGGGCAACTGAAGCAACCAAAGTAGTCTATTATTACTCTTATCAGATGTGATCCAAATAGTCTCAGGAAAGGTCAAAAACAGATGAGGCAAAGGAGCACACATGGATCTTTCTGCTTATTTGAACCCCTTTCCCCCTTCTGGTAGATGCAATCCTAGGGTGTATCTACACTGTGGGATTAGTGCGGTTTGACAATACAGTACTTTAACTGCTATGGCTCAATGGTATGGAAACATGGGAAGGTTTCCATCACCTTTGCAGCTAAAGAGTGCTGGTACCTCACCAAAGTACCACTCCCAGGATAACATAGCATTGAGCCATGGCCAGGGCCGTAGAAAGAAAAAAAAATTCAGGGGCGATTTGAAACTTTTTTTAGTGAATAATGAAGAGTAGTTTCATAACACAAAATAATTTCAAAATCAGGGGATTTGGTTAACCAGTTAAAAATCATGAGTAAAAACCTGAAAAATCTTGGGGGGGGGGGGTGAACTCCTAACCCCCCCCCCCCCAGCTACAGCCCTGACCATGGCAATTAAAGTGATGTCAAACTGCTTTAATATTACAGTGTACATCCACCCCTACCTGCTCCAAGAGAAACAATGGTTGTACAGTGACCCCTTGGTATCCACTGGGGTTTGGTTCCAGGAGCCCCCATGGATTCCATTATTTCTGGATGTTCAAGCCCCTTTTATGTCCTTTTTATGAAATGGCAAATTCAACATTTGCTTTTTTGAATTAAGTCATGGATTATAGAATCTGTAGATGCAGAAACCATGGATACAGAGGGCCAATGGTTTGAGTGTTGAACCAGAACTCTAGAAGGCTAGGGTTCAAATTCCCACTTGGCCATGGAGACCTTCTGAATGGCTCTGAGCAACGTATACTCTCTTAGCTTCTGAGGAAAGCAAACTTCCATGATAGGATTGTTTTGGAGTTCATGGAAAACATAATGGAAAGAGCTATTCAAGAGCCCTTTTCTCTATAGCAGGACTGGGAAACTTCAGACCCTGGAGCTGAACCTGGCTTTTCTGGTGTCCTGATCTGGGATTCCCTACCTCATGATACTAACAGTTGGTGATTTCCCATGTTTTGTATAGACTTCTAAAAGGCTTCAATGTTGAAAATATAGTACCCCATTTTAGGGATTCCATGACTGGGGCATTAAAGTTTTACTGTAATGGTCTTTCCTGATGTTTTCCAACAAGCTGATTTCTTTGCCTGCCAATTGGCAGGGCCCCAAACCTCTTTAATGAAATACAAATGCATATAGAGAAATCCTATGCTAACTCGCACACATGCACACACACACCCCTCCCTCAATGCCACATCCCTATTAAACCTTAATGTGTGATTATGTCGGCCAGTGTCATGAATCCAGGACTGGAGAGTGTCACCAGGCTTGAAAGCAGTTATTTACTTATATGAGTCAGAGCGTTTCAGGACAACCTCCTGGGTTCAATCACATCAAACAATTTTTCTATGGTTTTGAAAGCTGATCCATCCAAAGCAGCAAGGGATATCCTTCCCAAATGGAATTCCTTCCACTTAGCTTTTCCCAAGGAGAGGAAAATGTCAAATTCTGTTTCAGGGTTCAACTAGACTGCTTCAAAGTACTGAGAGTTTCCAATTCTACTTTTTTTTAAAAATTGTCTGCTTTTTCACAGGTTTACATCTAGTCCTCTCATTTAAAATATGGCTGGTTTCCATTCTTCTCTTGTGTTCTTTCCTTTGTGTTCTTCCTGTTGATCACATATCATGTCCAATCTCATGCAAGATTTCAGAAATTTTGTTCACCCATTTACACTGAGCCTTTAAAAACAAAGCAAAGCAAATTAAAACAGGAGTTATAGCCCAAATGCTAAAATGCTTTAGCGCTACAGTATTGATGAAATCCCTCCTGCTCCCCCCCCCCCCCCCCGTCTCCTGGGGAATCATTTCCTAACACCAGAAGGGCAGAGGAGGAATGTTATGGTGGCCTGGTAAGTTTTATTTTATTTTTAGGGGGAAATGGAAGGCTGGAGGGGAGGGGGTAGGTGCCTTTGGGATGGTTCGGGATGGCAAATGGGGACTTACCCCCAGGTACTCTCAGAACTTCCTGAAAGTGAGTTCCCACAGGCCCAATACCCCATTAGACCCAGGCTTTTCAGGAAGGTATCTAATTAATTTGGAATAAGTTAGGTTATTCCGAATCAATCCCTTTTTACTGGAGGCGTCGTTTGGAAACCTCTAGTAAAAACCCAGACAGACCTCGGTATATGGGCCCATCTGACTTTGTAAGTTGACTTGGACGAAACAGGTTCCCTAGATCGAGCTGACCGTTTGGAATTCAGGGTTTGGAGGAGTGTGAGAATTGCAAACAAGAGGGAGGTTAGAGGCCAGAGAAATGCTTTCATGCTTTGCAAAGGGTATTACACGCAATGTGTTTGGAGACAAACCTTGTCAATGCAACGTTCGTTCAACCAAGAAGCAAGCTCTTGTTTTCCAGGATTACCTTGCAGTCTTTGTGTTCATGTTCTTGGGACTTTGTCATGCTCTAATTGGACTTTGTTTATTCCTTGTGATTTCTTGAATTATGCTCTAATGGGATCAACAGATGATCTCATGGGGGGGGGGGAGCATGAGGCAGCATGGGATAACAGAGGGAACTGTCATAATCTTTTCCCTTCCACTGAGGCCCACCTTATGCCATCCCACATTCTTCGTCCTTCAGGTCCATCCAGAGCCAGCCCTAGGTATTTTTCAAGTGTAGGCGAACACAATTTTGACACCCCCCCCAAAAAAAAACAATCACTGAAAAATAAAAGTGTTGGATAAGCGAAAATGTTGGATAATAAGGAGGGATTAAGGAAAAGCCAATTAAACATCAAATTACATTAAGATTTTACAAATTAAGCACCAAAACATCATGCTTTACAACAAATCATCAGAAAAAGCAGTCTCAACTGCGCCCCCATATGTTTGGCGCCCGAAGCGATCGCTTAATTTGCCTCATTGTTGGACCAGCTCTTGGTCCATCTTTCCCCTGCATTCCTTCACTTTCTGCCACTAGGAGTAGGGTAATACCTGACTCGGCAAAAATACAGTCTTGCTCTGTTTCTCTCCTCTGCCGAAACAGAGTCCCACGGAGTCTCACTAGAAGTTGCCCTGAATCATGTGACGGACTTCATGGGATTCGGCAGCATAGGGAAACGGGTAGAAGATGCAGAGAAGGCCATGTATGATGCAGTTGCTAAACTCTAAATTTCTGTGACTATTCAGCCAGAAACAAAGGAGTTTCTCCTAGACCTCCAGTGTACATGTTATAGGCATCAAATGGGGTCTTGGCCAATGGCTGGAATCCAATTATTGACCTAAACTAGTGTATCCTCCCATTGCACAATTGTATGTCTTTTTTCAGATAGCACTGAAAGTGGTATGTCTACTTCTTTGTGCAACAATGCACGCACAAAGCCACAATTTCATGGTGCCAGGGCACATTCTCACAGCCAAGCAGTAGCCAAGGTGATAAGGGGGAGGGCCCTAGATTCCAACTGTGTATAGTTGTACAGGATAAAAGAGTAGCCATTGTTTTTCCAGACCTCCAACATACACCCATTGAATTCACTGGAGTTTACAGATAAAGAGATATAAAACTGCAGTCTTAGGCTGTTTCAGACTGGAATCACAAAGCCACCTTTGTTTTAGCAAGAGGTTTTCCTTCAGTACAGGTTAGAAGGACTTGTCTAATCACTTGCTGTCTTCATAGCTGGGAGTCTCAAAACAATACTATACACTTTCTTTACTTGCTGCACTCATATATGGGCAGGGACGAAGGCTGCAGTATTCTTCCTATTTTGAAAAAGAAAGATGATTTCCTGTTCAGTCTTGCCAAGACTTCAAACTTTTTTTTTCATTTAGAGCTGTATGGTCTTCAGACTTTAAAAAACTTATTGTTTTATGACATTTCACTCTGTCTAGGTTCAGAAAACATAGTGAAAGCACTGGTTGTTCATCATTTGGTATTTGTTATTAACATCAAGTAGAGATGTGAGAATAACAACTTGGTCCAAAGAGTGAGTTCTCATGATATGCCTCCCTGGATTTTTTCTAGTGGATACTATATCTATGTTAATTCATTCCATTCTTTTTGTCTGTTGTTTGTAGTGATTTTTACATGTACTTTGTTGTTCTGTGCCTTCAAGTCATTTCTGACTTATGGTAACCCTAAGAGAGTTTTCTGGGGCTAAGAGTGTGTGATTCTCCAAAGAGTACCACATAATGGGTTTCCGTGACCAAGTGGAAAATTGAACCCTTGTGTCTAGAGTCATAGTCAAATGCTCAAACCACTTCATCACACTGGCTGTCAGATCTTCAACACTGAGCCATAGTTCACTAAGATAATTCTATATTTTGAATGGGAGTGGTTTAGTGATTTGAACATTGGACGCCAACTCTGGAGATCAGGCTTTGAATCATTGCTTGGCCATGGAAACCTACTGAGAGATCTTGGGCAAGTCACTCTCTCTCTGTCTGAGAGGAAGGTAAAGGCAACCTCTGAACAAATCTTGCTAAGAAAACCCCATGATAGGTTTATATTAAGGTTACCATAAATTGGTTGTGCAATGGGTTAAACCCTTGTGAACTGCTCACCTGAAGGTTGGGTGCTGACCTGAAGGTTGCTGATTCAAATCTGAGAGACGGGGTTTGCTCTCATCTGTCAGTTCTAGCTTGTGGGGACATGAGAGAAGCCTCCCAGTAACACAACTGGGCATCCCTTAGGCAAAGTCTCTAGATGGCCAATTCTCTCACACCAGAAGCTATTTGCAGTGTGTTCTCAAGCCATAAATTGGAAACAATTTTAAAGCACATGGCAACAACTTAGGGTGTTTGTTTCCTTTCCCCCTCTTGAGGTTACCTCCTTCTTCTCCAAGAGAGATGGGTAGTGCTTTTGCTAAACTTTAGCTGAGAAGTGGGTAACTCTGGGGTCCTATCCTCCGTGACAGCTGGCAATCTACCATCAGTCATAGCAGCCAACTGTACAGAAGTCTCATTTAAAACTGTGCTTTATATCCTGTCCTAATCTTGGATGGGTTTTCAGAGACAATCAGTGCAGTCCTTTTCTTTTTAATTTTACTAAGAAAATTCAATGTAATTGTTCCTGGTTTTGTCATGAGTTCATACCACCATAACTGTGATACTCTGTTAGCATATACCAATATTGTTACCGCCATAAGTTTCTTAATGTATACAGCTTATTTTTTATGTATACAAGTTTAGCCTTATTATTTCTTCAGATAAGAGGTCTACTGCACATAAATACTACAATTTGTCTAATTTATTTATTTGGATTTGAGCATAGCACAGGATACAAGGCAGTTTACAACCATTTAAAATACAGCAATGTTTAAAACTATTCATAGAGAAATGAAAACAGTTTTAAACCAAAGTTCTGTTTTAAAAATTGGACTAGATGGCCCATGTGGTCTCTTCCAACTCTACTATTCTATGATTCTATGATTCTAAATAATGATTGGGAAGGTAGAAAGCTATAGAAAAAGAGAAAGACTGCATTCCAGATGGACGGACTCATTCTAGGAAGCCATGGCCCTAATTCTGCAAGACCTGAACAGAGCTGTTGAGAATAAGGTGACTTGGAGATCTAACCTGATAAAGTCTCCATAAATCAAAGTTGACTTCACAGCAAATAACAACTGTTCACATATTCTGTATTATCCATATTCTGTATTGAGACAAACCAAAGATAAAGCTATTGTTAAGAACAAAGATGAGACAACAGGAAATGAGATATGTTTAGGGGAATTCACTCCTAAAAGAGTTATAAAGGGGAAAAGGTGTCTCCACTGAAGCTTTCCCATCAATCTTTTTTTCACAACAAGCCAAATTTTTCAAAATCCAATTATCACAGGCACAGAAAGTGCTGTGAAATCTTCTGAACAGGGACACAGATAACAAAACAAACACTTCAGGGGTATTAACCCTTCTCTATGATATCCAAAGATAGAGAGATAGAGAGATAGAGAGATAGAGAGATAGACAGACATGGTGGGTTACACTTCAAAATGTACCTGTTCTGACTTACAAACATATTCTACTTAAGAACAAACCCACAGAACCTATTTTGTTCATAACTTAGGGACTACCTATACTGCTTTCAGAATGAGAGGAAACTGATAAGATAAACAGTGGGAAGAAATAATTGCCATTGTATCCTGCTTGTGAGTTTCCACCTTGTGGATTATTTTCAAAGAAGCAATACTGGACTAAATTTCCCATTGATCGCTCTTACTTTCTTCAAACAGATGAAATTGATAGAGTTAGGCATAGTATCAATTTGCAAAGGCGATGGCCAATGAGACCTCTAGGTCCTCAGAATACATTTCCCCCATGAAAGAAAAAAACAGTGCTTTTTGGGGGGGCAATGTAGGAAGGTTGAAAACTGTCCTCCATTCCTGATACTGGGTATCCCTGTCTTTACAAGAATCTCAAAGAGTATTTGGTGTTTCATAATAATGGGGAAATTTGATGGAGAAAATACATAGAAATATCCAAACACCCCTCAGGTGATCAAGAAAAAAGGAGAACCATAGCAGTTCAAAAACCAGCGAATTCTGGCAGTGACCACCCAAATGCTACCGAGGCATAAAGCCAATTGTTATTGCTAAAAGAGTTGACCCAGAGTCAGCTGAACATACCTGCATGTTGGTATACTGTATTATTGTTGAGTCTGTCTACTTTAAATGAAACGAACAAGTGGATTTTGTCCTAAGAGTTCACAAGTGGGGCATGAAAAATTTTCTATGAAATATTTTAATCAATCCATTGAATAAACTGACATCAAAAAACAAAACACGTCATGGAATAGTGATAATTTCACAAAATGATTATTGCATGCTTCTGCATAAAATATATATCTTAAAAACTGCACCAAGGTCCATTTTTATAGACCATACACCTTTTTGTTCTGTGGGATTTGTTGTGTAGCTGTTTTCATAAGTCTGGAATTCATATATAATGTATAATTCTAGAAAGTTATATGGCTTTTTCTTGGGGAACTATCCAGTGACCTGTGCATGGTATCCCTGGAATAGACAGCCTGTATTACTTTGTTTATAAGAACTTATTTGCCATGATTGATGCTGGAACTGCGGAAGTATGTGTGCAAGTAAAACATGAATCAAACAATGTTTGGAATATGTAGTCTTCTCTGTCAAACATTTCTCTTAGTCTGGAGTCTGCTGCTAGCCTGCTTCTCCAGAGGTATGAAGGCCTGCACGCTGGAGTGGAGACTGGATCAAAAGATGTTCCTCTAGCACATCATCATCTGTCCTATATGGCTATCTTCAGGGAAGATTGAGATAGCGTATAGGGCAGTATTCTCCCAGTGTGTATGAATCTGTGAGTACAGGATTTGCCAGACATTTATTTCCTTAGACACTAGTGTATACAAAGATGGTACCATTCCAGGATGCAGCATCATACTTAAGACTTTGGAATCAATAGTCATCCTCTGACTTCAGCAAGACATCGATGTCCATTTTTGAACATTTTATTTTAAGGTTACAGCTCTATGCACATTTATGGGGAAATAAATCCCACTCTGCTCAGTGGGGCTTGCTTCCAAATGGACATGTACAGAGCTAGAATGAAACACAATAGAAAGACCTTCAAGACATCATTAGTTTAGAAAGCAGTGCCTATGAACAGGGGAGACAGATGAGGAAGAAGATTGAGATGTTTGTTGAGCCATGATATTAACTAGCTGATCTTAGACAAGTCATTGTTACCTGTCAAGTTAACGGTTTCTCAGCAAGTGATCCCTAAAGCCCTAGGGTTACAGAAGAATCCGGTAGGGATTCTGGTAGAGATTGTGACTGGGGGAAAAATCCTTTTTTAGTTATGCGACTTTATACACAAGGCAGGTAAATTGTCATTGCAGCCGATCCCTATCACATGATGACACTGTGCACATCCCACTGTCCATCAGCCTCCTCCCTGTGATTATCCCATCCCTTGCTATTGAGGGGTAAAACCATCAATAACTTTACAATCCCACAGTGTTTCCTTCACTTACCTTAGTGTAATGGGAGCATTCTATTTCTTTGCTGGCATGCCAACATTAAAGTGAGACTGGGCAGAATTCATCCCCTTCATCTCCAAGTTACCCATTTCACATTTATGTTATATTTCATAGTTATATTTGCCTTCTTTTGTTTTTCTAAACTGGCATCCCAAATTGCTCTAAAATAAAAATTAAAAAAAACTTATGGAAGTTGGGTTTATGAGGGTATGTGGAAGTACAATCATAGGACCACAAATTGCTGAATAAACAATTAATCAAATTGTGCTATTGAAGAGAGATGTGATATTGAAGGTCCTCAACCTGATACGATAGTGTGACTGCAGTGGAACAGCAGTTGTGTGTGATAAAGTCTGTAGCTGTAAACAATTTTATTCAAGAGTCAAAAGATAGGAACCAGATTAGATCCACTAAGGTTGCATATTGAGAAGCATTGAACAGAGGTGAGGAGATAAGTCTGGAGCACTCTGGAAAAGGCATTAAGGGAATGAACAGTAGTGAAAAAGTATTCAAAGTTACATTAAGAGAGAGGTGGTGGACATAAAGTTGCTCTTTAGAGACAGTAACAACATTAGCAAACCCCATTTGTCCTAAAGAGTACATGTGTAGAGCAATTTCCTGAACAAGTTGCAGGATTCAAGATTTACTAAACTAACAGTACATAAATGGCCAAACAAAAATCAAGAAAAAAATGTACAAACACAAATATCCTCATGATTTCACAACCTATCAATAATTCCTCATTTGTGAAGAGACTTGGTCTGCTTTTGGAATAGCAGAGGTCAGCTACAAGGTCAGCAGGACTGCCTCTGTAACTTGCAGACTTCAGGTCTGCAGAAAGACTGTACTTGAAACATATCCAGACTCCAACAGTTAGAAGACATCTTAGGTTTACCAATCCCCACCCATAAAGATTAATGGTTATTCAGATTCTTCATGTTTTCCTCAAGAAAGAAGTCTAAAGGTTATGCAGCTGCTCTTCCATAGTGCTTTCATATTATTTATCTTAATTATCGTGTGTGTGTGTGTGTGTGTGTGTATATAGTGTAGAAAAAGAAAATGACAAAATGTTTATCCCAAACTCCTAGGTCAACTTATTCATGGTCAATGCTGGAAACGGCTAGCTTGATGAGCTTTATTTTTCCTAACATTTTGGGCCCCTGTGATGGAAAGGAGTGGTGATGGCCATTTTAAATAGTGGTATCCTGTACAAGCTCAGCAAGGCAGATAGTCATTTTTAATAGGACCTACAGTAGAAGCCTCACAAAGCTGGTAGCCATGTTTAATAGGGGTTTATTGTATATGCCTGTACCCCACATTGCCACTGAATATGACTTGGGCTGAAAAAAAAGGAAGGGAGGAGAGTTGCCTTTGTTCCTCAAGAGCGTTGTTTACCTTAGATGACTGGAAGCATTTAAGGAGCAACATCAGATGGAGTCATCACAATGACACCTACCCCACTCATGTATACTCATGTTTAAAGGATGCCCTTACGTTTTACTATGTCTAAGTGCATCTCTAAGTTTTGCCCTTAACCAGGGCTGGTCCAACATGGCATGCCAATTACGCCTCCGAGTTGGGCGCACTCGGGCAAAACATGTGCCTTGGCAGCTCTCCGTGCGCCCCGTACCCTCCATGCCTTTTTCCAGCTGATTTTGACATTTTTGTCCCTGAGTGGGATTCGAACTCGCAGCCTCCTGGTTCTAAGTCTGGTGCTCTTTCTGGGAGCCACCGACTGCCCTGTAACAATAGCAATCCGGAACTTATAGTTATTCGCTCTTTGTAATCATTCATCTTTTCCCTTTATCTTCTAAGAATAAGAATAATAAAACTTTATTTATTTATTTATTATTACGATATAATACTGATAATAATGAAATTTAATAATTTTAATTATATGTTATATATTAAATGTAATATTACTAATAATATTACAATGTAATGATTTAGTACAATATAGTAATTTAATACTATTATTTTACTATGCTAATAATATAATGTATTGTATGTGAATGTAATTTGTAAGCTGCTCTGAGTCCCCTTTGGGGTGAGAAGGGCAGCATATAAATGTAGTAAATAAATAAATCGAGCTGTCAAGCCTTGCCTTCTCTGGCAAAACATTTCCAACTGATTTTGACATTTTTGTCCCTGAGCGGGATTCGAACTCGCAACCTCCTGGTTCTGAGTGTGGCGCGCTCTCTCTGGGAGCCACCGACTGCCCTGTAACAATAGCAATTCGGAACTCATACTTATTAACTCTTTTGCAATCAGTTCATCTTTTCCCTCTATCGGGGCCATCCTGGCCCCGCGCCTTCCCAAACTTGGGGACATTCCTTCCTTCATCCCTCTCTTTAGAGTCCCGCAGGATTTATGTGCCAAGGAGTCTGGCTTGCTAGGGTACTTTGGGAAACTACATCTCTCATGTATATAAAATTGCCCTAAAAACTCAGTGTTTCTGTTTATGTGTTCCTACTTGCCCATGTGTTATGTTGCCTCATTATGTTTCTGAGACTCCATCCCCTTCCCTTTGGCGGGAAACGGTGTTTCTGACCCCAAAGAAGTCCTGCATCCCACATAATCATATAGCCTGTGGGGACGAAATCAAGCTGGGAATTTCCTCATCATGTATAATTATGTGAGAGGCAGTCATAGGGAGGAGGGAGCAAGCTTGTTATCTTTTGCCTTGGAGACTAGAACATGGAAGAATGGCTTCAAACAAATAACCCACATTACCTGCTTTGAACTGGGATATATGGCAGTAAGGACTCAGACAATCCAGTTCAAAGCAGGTAATGTGGGTTATCCTACCTTGATATCCTGGGTTATAGAGCTGTGTGGAAGGGCCCAAATTCTTTCTCCTTCTCTGCCAAATAATGCTGGAAAGTGTCCAGAGGAGGGCCACATCTATGGCAGGCATCCTCAGAGGTTGTGAGGTCTGTTGGAAACTAAGCAAGTGGGGTTTGTATATCTTTGTTGAGAGGTGTTAGCTGGCCCTGATTGTTTCATGTTTGGAATTCCCCTGTTTTTGAGTGTTCTTTTTTTACTGTCCTGATTTTATTCATTTATTTATTTATTTCCCATACTTCTGTCCCGCCCTTCTCACTCGAAGAAGAATCAGGGTGGCCTCACAATTGGCAACAATTCGATGGCCGACATACAAATTCCAATAATATAATGACAATTAAACTCAAACATTAAAACAAAAACTACTAAAAACAACAATTACAACCACATAAGTTCAAAATCATAGTCCAGAATCAGTCCAGTGGTCAATACTTAAAAAGTCCTCAATTATTGCACTGCTAGGAATAATGCTCAATAACCATAACCATGTCTAGCAAGGCTATTCTATGCTAATCAAGGTGATCAACTGCAGTTATTCACACTTGCCCTTCATATTATCCAACATTTTTGCTTATCCAATGCTCTGCTGGCCCGTTCATGTGGTTTGGTGTGTGTGTGTGGGGGGGGGGGGAGACCAAAATTTCTATTCGCTTACACTTGAAAATTATCTTGGGCCGGCTCTGCCCTTAACTTAACCATGAGTCATAGAAAAACCTATAATTCTGGCCCCAAACCTGGTTTTGACTTATACATGAGGTCAGTATATACAATATATATATATTTATATACAAGTATCTATGGTAAATGTAATACAGTTTTATTGTATTTATGTTTATCTGTTTTTATCTAATATACTGTATTTATACACTATGTGTTTGCAATGTGGCACTGAAGTGGCCACACTGTAAGCCACTCTGAGTCCCCTTTGGGTGAGAAGAGTGGGTAGAAATATAGTAAATTGTAAATAAATAAAAGGGCCCCAGATGGGGCAGCGTGTTAAAGTGCTAAGCTGCTGAACTTGTGGACTGAAAAGTCACAGGTTCGAATCTGGGGAGCAGAGTGAGCACCCGTTGTTAGCCCCAGCTTCTGCCAACCTAGCAATTCAAAAACATGCAAATGTGAATAGATCAATAGGTACCGCTCCAGCGAGAAGGTAACGATGCCCCATGCAGTCATGCCAGCCACATGACCTTGGAGGTGTCTACGGACAATGCCGGCTCTTCGTCTTAGAAATTGAGATGAGCACCAGAGTCAGAGTCAGACACAACTGGACTTAATATCAGGGGAAAACCTTTACCTTTACTATTACTAAATAAATATAATCTCTAGCTGGCAAAAATGACCAACCTTTCTTGTAAGGCTGCAGTCTTAAATCATTGTGACACGGGAAACTGCCTTAGGCCAAATTCACTTTAGATTTTGTCCATCTAATTGTCTCATTTGAGAAGCAACACCTCACCAGGGTCTCAGGCTGGCAGGGAGACTTCTGCTAGCTCATTTATACAGTAACTGATTTGTCACACATAAGTAATAACAACATTTTCCATATCACCTATTAATTGACATATTTAACTCTGGATTGGGTAACTGTGGATTGGGTAACTGTGTTGTTGGAATGCAGCTCCCATCATCCATTTGCTATGATGGCTAGGGTAGCTAGGGGTAACAGACTGACAACATCTGAAGGGCCGTAACTGCCCGCCCCTACTTCGATTGGAGGTGGCAGGATTTGGACCTGAGAAGGTCTGCATCTGTTCTGCCTTTGAACTAGTCCCTTTGCCCATTTTGTTGCACCTGTTTTTGTGAAAAACACCAATGTGTAAACCTGAGTACTTACCAATCTGAATTCTACGGATTAGTCCCAACTAAAGTAGACCCATTGAATCCATTGTTGATCTGGAACCAGTGTTTACATGCAACTCCACTGATTTACTGAACTCTAGTTTGAACTAGACAACCTGTGTGGTGTAGCTTTGGACTACAACCCTGGAGACTAGGGTTCAAGCCCCCACTTGCCATGGAAACCCTTTGTGTGATCTTGAGCAAGTCTCATGCTCAGAGTAAGGCAAAGGCCATCCCGCTCTGAACAAATCTTGCCAAGAAACCCCTGTGATAAGTACACTTTACCATAAGTCAGAAATGATTTTGAAGGTACCCAACAACAGCAGATTAAAAAGTCCGATCTAGGAATAGCATTCAGGTTCATATTCTACTCATACTCCTTAGGGAGGCAAGCTGTTTTTAAAAATGCCATCTGTTCAGAATGCCAGTGAAATGCAAACAAAGGTCAAACCTATTAGAGTAAAAGGTAATCCCCAAATGTGTGATAAGCCCAGACTTTGACCTAAAGTACTTTTAATCTTTTCATAATTCAAACCAAGATTAATTGCAACTCAGTTTATATTGACAGCATGCTCTGCATGATTAAACACTTAGATTCTGCCATTTTGTGCCTGCTCTGAGACTGGTTATAGTAAGTCATAAGCTAAATATTTCACTTTGATTTTGATTTTTTCTATGCTCAAAATAACCTTAGCTCTGAAACCATACAACAAGCAGATGTGAAAATAGTCAAACACAGAAGGGATGTGTGCCTCAGAGTGTCTTCCAATAAGAATACAGAGTTGGCTCTCCACATTATTTATTTATTTACTACATTTATATTCCGCCCTTCTCACCCCGAAGGGGACTCAGAGCAGCTTACAAATCATATACACATACAATATATTACTAGCATAGCACAATATTAGCATTAAATTACTATATTGTGCTATATCAATATACTGTAATATTATTGTTAATATTACATGTAATATATAATATATAATTAATATTATTATATTGTATTATTATTAGTATAATATTGTATTACACTATAATATTATCAATATTATATGTATATACAATATATTATATTTTATATATTATTGTATATTATATTGTATAATATATATAGCATAGCATAGCATAGCATGTTACTGGGGAGTGATGCCCCCAACTGATGGCACAGGAGACGAGATGGAGCTATCTTCCTGGCTCCCCTCTTCGTTCTGGTCCTAGAGCATCAGTTGGTAATGGGGCGAGGGGGCCTCCAGCTGATGGCAAGGGAGACAAAATGGAACTGCCTCCCTGGCTCTCCTCGTTGCTCTGGTCTTAGAGCATCTGTTGGTGATGGGGGAGTGGGTTTAATGTTTGCACGTTTGAATATTTGCAGATATGATTACAATGATTTCTTTAGGAATCTCTAGGCCTCCTAGTGATACTCTGGGATGAACTTGCACCAGAATATCTGACCACAGATATTTACCAGAGGACCTGGAGTTGCATTGGAGGATCTTGTGATTCCTAAAAAAGTGTCATGGTTTTTCCACTTTTGTGGAGGTCCTGTATCCTTAACCCCGGTGAATGGCTGACTGGAGTGTTAAACCTACACAACCTCTAACATTTTATAGGTGAAAACCGAGACACATGTGGCCAAGCAACATCAGGGTATTCTCAAGATGGCTAGAATTATTAATGGAAAAATAACCAGCCAAGAAAGATTGAATCAGGTTGCTTTTGCCTGAGTCTTTGTTGTATTCCAGCCTGCATCTGAGCTGTCAGGTGAGCCAGGGGTTGGGCCTGTTCAACCTGTGATTATACCTGCACCTGACCTGTCAGATGAATCTGGGTTGGGGCCTAGGATTCCCATGCAACCAGAGCTGGATGAGGCTGCTGTTCCTGGACAGCCAAAGTTTGTTCCTGAAGATTCTGGGAGCAGGCAGACAATGGTTTCAAGCAGGCAGCTTGAACCGCCGTCCTTGGGAAAGTCAAGGTTGAGTTATCCCTTGACAGATGGGCATTCCAGTCTTGATAAGAGTAATGAAGTTGACAGAAAGAAAGCAACATGTCAACAGAGAAAAGAAAGGGAAGTTTTGAGAAGGAGCAAGCAGTTATTAATGAGAAAGGGTTTTGAAGAAACTTCCCATGGAAAGGGGCCTTGATTCTAGTTTTAAGAGGAACTTCTTCTGAGAGTGAGCTCAGAGGTGGTAACTTTGCTCATTGAAACGTTTGATCCTGCTTCATGGACTCTTGTTTCATGTTTCCTTTGGACTTTCATGCCTTGTTCCTGTGGATTTTCCAGTGAGGCCCTGCTCTCGGTCCCGCCACCATCACAGGTGCGTTTGGCAGGGACGAGAGACAGGGCTTTTTCGGTGGTGGCTCCGTGGCTGTGGAACTCCTTGCCAAGGGAGATTAGGGGAGCCCCCTCACTCATGTCTTTTAGGAAGCAGCTGAAGACCTGGATGTGGGACCAAGTTTTTGGCCTATCCTAAGATACGGTTGATATAATATGATGTATTCTCTAAATTAATGTGTAATTGAATACAGACTGGCTCTGACTTTTGGCCCAATGCTACTGGCCCTGTTGTAATGGCCACACAGTGTTTTACTGTTTTAAATGGGGTATGATATTGGTTTTTAAGTGTGTTTTTACGATCGTTTGTTTTACTATATTTTGTATTATATGTGGCATTAATCTTGCCATTATGTAAGACCACTCTGGGTCCCCCTGGGGGAGAAGAGCGGTATATAAATTAAATAAATAAATAAATAAATAAATAAATTTTCATGCCTTGATCCTGTGGCTTTTCTGTGGGTTCTCCTGCCTTATTCCTTTGGATTTTCATGCCAAGTTCCTGTAAGCCTTGTAGCTTGAGCCTTGTTCCAGTTCTTGTTTCTGTTCCGCTATTTTGGATTATCATGTCATGTTCTTAAAAGCCTTGCATTTTGAATTTCCTGTTCCAGTTCATGATCCTGTTCTTTGTTCTAGTTCATAACTCTGTTTCTTGGACTAATTTTGACTACCTTGATTGAAGTTTATTTTTGCGTTTGAATTTCTATGGACCCTTGCTTCATGATTTCTAAGTGCCTTGTACCTTGTGGACTTCAACCTTGTTTTAGTGACTTTGAACTTTGATTTGCAAATGCTTATATATTATCTTCAATAAACAGTGTGCATTACTTATAGCCTGGGGTTCCAGTGTGGTTTTATGGGTCTCTGCAGCCTAGGTTGCAACAGTCTTCTGGGAGGGGCAAACTGGTGTCTCTCCGCTCATCTCCCCTCTGCTGAATTAAGTGAATGCAAACTACCTTTGCATTTTGAACTCTGTAAACATTGACTGAAGAAGGAAGCGTGAAGTGGGAAAAGCAATTGTCATGTTTTTAAAGCAGTTGAATAAATAAGATAATAGAGAATTAATTGAGATCATACCTATCAAATTGGGACATTTGAGGGGTATGGACCTAGCATGTTCCCAACATCCATTTTGTGATGGGCATGCTCAAGATCCCACAAATTTTTAAAGATGTGAAAGCAATGGAGAAAAACTATCCAGGTTTATAATGTTGAATTCGTTAGACGGTTGTCTCTTGGGGCATGTTTTCCCCTTGATATTAATCAGAAATGGTGTGGAAAACACAATGAAGATGGGCCACTGCTCTGTGACCGGTTCCTAACCCAGTTGTCATCACCTTGAGACCGACTGGCCCAGATCCAAATTGGATGTTTTGCTGTCAAAATTACTAAAGGTGTCATTGATCAAGTTTTTGCATTGTGGACTGGGTGGTTATCATGCTGGTCCAGAGTGTATAAAATTATTTTGATTTATTTTAACAAAGTGCTTTTGTATCATCTTCCTTTCCAGAAGTTTTTAAACTGAAAGGATAAATAAACAAATAAACAAATGTAGTAAGAGAACAATGTTACTTTTGCTTACTTTATATTTGTTACAGATTGCAGAATCCAATTTTTCTTCTGCAGAAATCGGCTATGCAGGATACATTTAGCTTATTAGTGTAGAATTATCAGATTAAGAGACTGAAAGTACACTCTCCATATGCAGATCTCCACCTCAAATTTGCTCAAGTTTTAAATGTGCTACATGTAATGGTAGTTTTGATCAACTTCTTCTACTCTCTGATTTTACTCCCCCAAATATTATAAGGCATCTTGTGATTTAAAATAAAACTACAGACAAAATATACAAAAAGTGAACATTAAAATGGAATTAAAGTGCCCCCAAATATTCAAAAAATTTAAACATGTCCCTTATAAGATTTTTAACAATTAAAAAAGGTAAAAAAGAATTAAAAACTGTTATTTTTAAAACTCTCTCAAAAGCCTTTCTTTAAAAACCTTCTGTTTCAAAAATATGAAAAGAGAAAGGAAGGCAAGCATTCCTAATTGTCTATTCCTTGTTAATGACATGTGTTAAAAAGACAGACATCTGCACTTGTTTAACTGTGCTTATTCAAGGGTCTTGTTTCTTTGTGAGACCCCCAGACAACATATGCACACACCCTCTGTATCCATTTGGCAAAGCTGTGTCTTTAACAGGTGACTTTTCATTACTCTTTAGCATGCTCAAGATTTATTCACTTCACAGGTACTTTTAAAAGGCACTTGCCTTACAACCAGTCTTTCCCTACTTAGGAGAGATTAGGAGATCATATTTCATGGACTCTCCTGGATCCCACTTCTAAAGCCCTAATGAACTATGGTTGAGTGAGCACCATAATCCAGCATTTGCAGGAGCTTGTTAAAGTCACTGATTCCATTATAATAACCAGTTACATATGATCAGATTACTTATTGGAATAACGGCTCAGAGCAAGATGTTAGGGCCTGAACTTGCTGTCAGAGTGGTAAATGGGAGCTTTCCTGTTTGCTTCAATGAGGTCCAGGCTCTCTTGAAAAAATGGGATGTGACGAACAAGCATTATGTCCAAAGCCAAGAACCAATACCGGTCCTTTTCATTTGCTTTGCTTTCATTTGTTTATCCCGCCTGATATCTGGGCAATGCTATTTGAATGGATGGGGAAAGACAAGCATTTCTGTGGTACATTAACCAAACTCCCTACATGGATTTTATAACAGTAAAAGGTAAAGGTTTCCCCTGATGTTAAGTCCAGTCATGACCCAGCACCATCCAAGAGGGCCAAAGAACATTAGCAACAGGGAGCTTGGAGGAAAGGGCAGTGTTTGTCTGCTGCAGGCTGCCTTTGACCTCAGCTCCTGATGACCGGCTACTTGCAGACCTGGGCCCTGACTGTCTGGCTGAAGCAGGGCCCAGCAGAAACACCTGCTGTCTCCAGAGGTTGTGGCATAAAAGGAGGATGCTGGCGGGGACCCAGTCACCCAGTACCATCCAAGAGGGCCAAAGAAGACCTTAAGATCATGACGGGGAGGGGGGCCTAGTAGGGTATATCTAGATGCTGTTTTTATGTTTTAATATCTTAATGTTAATGGTTTTAAATTGTATTTATATGTTGATTGTTTCTATTGATTTTATGTTATGTTTTATTTGCTTTGTATAATGAGGCATTGAATTTTTGCCTAAATGTATGTTGTATGCCGCTCTGAGTCCCCTGCGGGATGAGAAGAGCAGGATAGAAATGAAGTTAATGATAATAATAATGTCTGGCTCTGGGGGTTGGTGCTCATCTCCATTTCTAAACCGTAGACACCTCCAAGGTCATGTGGCCGGGATGACTGCATGGAGCGCTGTTACCTTCCCGCCGGAGCAGTACCTATTGATCTACTCACATTGGCATGTTTTCGAACTGCTAGGTTGGCAGAAGCTGGAGCTAACAGCGGCCGCTCCCGCCGCTCCCGGGGTTTGAACCTGGGACCTTTCGGTCTGCAAGTTCAGCAGCTCAGTGCTTTAACACACATCGCCACCGGGGCTCCTTAGGATTTTATAATACACACATACAATTACATACCATTTTATTCCTATAGTAAAACATTTCCTCCAAAAGAAGATTAAATAAACAAAGTACTTCCATCAAAATTACACAAATAGAATAAACTAACTTCATACAGTGAATTATTCTGGTAAAATACAATTACATTATGTAATTTTTCATTCAAAGCACAACATCTCAGGGGAGATACTAATATGGGCCATTTTCGTAGTACTCAAAAGGAATGGACACAAATGCCTTCAGTTGTTCTGTCAGCTTGTGTACAGATTTGTCTGCCCTTGATTTTATTCATTTTGGTCAAGAGATGATTCTGCAATTGGTTTCACTCTTGTTGTGATGGTAAATTCACAGGAACTACGTTAGTCTACCAGGCAATACTAATGCATTACAGTATATTTTCTATACAGGCCATAAATCCCAAAGTGGTGGAGACGTACCTGGGTAATATTCAAGTGTAAGCAAAAAGTATTTTGGCACCTCCCAAATCAATCACTGAAAAATAAAAGGTAGATTCTTCCCCAGTCTCCAACAGACCTCAACCTCTGAGAATGCCTGCCATAGATGTGGTGAAACATCAGGAGAAAATGCCTCTGGAACATGGCCCCTTCCCTTCCCGGCTGAGCGCTCTGAGCTGAGCACCGAGGGCATCCTCGCAACCCTCCCTGGGTGCTCCAGGCCCCGGCACCTCAATGGCGCTCCTAGCAGATTTTGCGCCACCCACAGTTGCTTACCCGGCTTATAGCTTCAGTCACCCCTGCCTGGGCACCCACATTATACTCTGGGCCTTTCAGCCACCAATGGCAGGTGAGTTAAAACTAGTTAATATAGTTTTGGATTGTGTTAGAAAAAGTCAGGGAATACTAGAGTCTCCCTGAAACTTCGGAGCAGCGCCACACTTTGGAGTGGTGTGAACAGCTGGGCCACTTTTGATTTGGAACTATTCACATGGGCCAGTGCTGCCATCCTGCTTTCCCCATGCTCCATGGTGCAGAAAAAAGGAGATGACCCTTACACATTAGGCAAAGTTATGATAGTTAAGGATACTAAGAATCTAGTTTTATGTGTTCTCACTACAACAGAGGTGGCAGTCAAATGCACAAAAAAGTATTATAGCCCCCATGAAACTATGTAATCCATTAACAACCATGTTCAGACACTCCACAGTTGAAAAACATTTAAGTATTTCTGACATTGTTAGTATCTTTAACTACCATAACTTTGCCTAGTCGACTTTAAAGACCACTTCAGGTGAAATCATGCCACAACTTCAAGGCGTTTCACTTTCATGTTCTTGTGTCTTCCCTTGAAATAATTAAAAACTAGGGCATTGCACCTTATTTATGTTAAATCAGGCTATATAATTGGCTTGCAAATGTAGACTTGTCATAATCCTGTTTTGTTTGCAGGCTGCTCTCTCCTAGCATGGAATTGAAACCTCTTGATTGGGGACATTTCATACATTGAACAGGGTTAAATCAGTGTTGCCAGGATGTTTGCCTTTAATATGGATAATTAAATTGTTGGTCACAAGAATAAAAACCAAATGCATGAGTAGAAGCTCATGTTCCATGTGCAGAATTCCCCTGAAGAGGCTTTAATAAATTCCCAAAACATTCCAAAACCTTCCAGAAAATTTATACTGAATTTACACAGCTTAATCTATAGTTTATAGATGATGGTGTGATAATGCCCTTGCTCTTTGGTCCTTCTGGTTCCTTCGTTCAATTCAGATCTTCTTGCAAAACAGTTCTTATTGCTTTGCTGCCTATGGTTCAGCCATGACAGAACCTCATGTGGATGTGCACATCCATTGCAATACTTATTTCACTTCAGTTGAAATAATGATGTCTGTGATGCTGATGAACATACGAATGCAACATAGTGTTATTTACAGCACTAAATAGTATTAATTGCCATAAGCTGACACAGTATTTCCTATATCAGATGCTTAAAGGAATGCATGCTCAATGAAGCAGGCACATGTTGTATCTTCAGTTTCCACACAGATTAGATCACATTTATTTATAGTATTACAGTCTGACTCATTTGGTATTGAGAAATAGCCAAAATTAGTTTTCCTTTCTTTGCTTCCCTTCACAATCCCTGGTTATGTGCACAAAATAGTTGCTCTATCTAAAAAAATCTTCAGAGAAAGGCATTCCCTCCGCGTGTGTGTGTGTGTGAGAGAGAGAGAGAGAGAGAGAGAGAGAGAGAGGGTGGGGGGGGGGGGAGAAATATGTTTGTAAAATTTGAGCCTCTTCTGATCTGGACAATAACAGAGTCTGTCGAAGAGCCATGGCATAATTCCCCAAAGGTACCACCCAAGTCTGGAGCATTATACTTCAGTACTGTAATTAGGGATCTGCTACTGATAAGGCTGGTGACCTAAGCGACTTTCTGCTACAGGCCAGACACACAGAAAAGGCCACTGAACTGAGTGTGCATTACCTTCTGCTGCTAATAGGATTTTCCTGTAGTGCTGAAACCAAAAGAAACGTAAACAAATGAAAATGTGTCACTGCCATCATTTCAGTTCTTTAATCTGTGGTAACTAGAGATGATAGCAATGGCAGATGGTCTATATAATATTTCAGGATCCTAGTTGTTGACATTTCTTCAGCCAGAATAGTAAAAATGGCAACATTTGCAAAATAGGTAGGCTTTACACAGCCCAGAACAAATCAAAGATAAATAGCAATGTTAGGCTTGGGTATGCTTAGTCTGGTACAGACCTTAGAAAAGCGACTTTCAGGTTTGAATCCTATGATTAGGATTTAGTCAGTATAGTCCTTGGTTGAAGGATTCTTGAAGCAATAGTCCAAAAAATTAACTTTTCCAAACACTGATCTTGCAAAGCCTGCAAATATCACAGCATCCAAGGGCGCGTCCAGATACAACTTAAACCTGCTTTGGAGCAGATTAAAGAAACCCGCTCCAAAGCGGGCTTAAGTCCTCAAGACTTTCTGAAAGGCCCCAGGCTTTCCCGGTAGCGGTCCCCATTCTAGCAACCACGCTAGAATGGGTCCACCCTCCTCCCCGAAAAAAGCCTTAGAAAAAAAAACTTACCATGCTGCCATTAGGCCTCTCTGGAGGCCTCCTGGAGCATACCAATGATGTGCCAGGAGGTGGGAAGGGGAGAGCAATTTGTCCTCCCCCCCCCTGGCCTCCTGACATGTCATTGGTACATTCCAGGAGGACACCAGAGAGGCCTAATGGCAGAGCGGTAAGTTTTCCTTTTCTTCTAGGGCTTTTATAAGGGAGGGGGTAGGTGCCCTCCTCAGTTCTCTGGGCTTTTGGAAGCCTAAAGAACCGAGGTGGGCTTTGGGGACTGACCCCCAGGACTGAGGAAGCCGACCTAGGCATTTAAAGTGCTCCAGTGGTGTAAGCAAATTAAAGCCTTAATGCTCCATACATCACAGCTTTAATTTTCTCGCTTCACTTTGCTGCCTCAAAATATGAGTTCCCATGTTTTGGTATGCTTCAACATTTTACTTTTCAAGGTGTTCCTCTTCCTTTCTCCTGCACGTCCCATTTTCTCCTGTCAGGTTTGCAACATGGAGATCTAAAGGAGTATTCAAGTAATTTGGGACAAAGCAAGGTTTACCTGCTTTATCTCGAATTACTTCGCTTTTACCTAAGGCTTCGTCTGGACTCGTCAAGTAAAAGTCCAGCAGGGCCCGCATTTTGGACTCTGTCCAGAAGGGCCCCAAGAGCAGGAATAATAATAATAATAATAATAATAAACTTTATTTATACCCCGCCACCATCTCCTCAACGGGGACTCGGGACGGCTTACATGGGGCCATGCCCAGAACAATACAATATAACAGAATATAAATAGAACAACAATAGGAACTCTGCAACCCTCCATATATTGCTGAACGGCAGCTCCCTGCATTCTTCCCTCTGGGTTATGTTAATCAGGGATGCTGTGAGTTGTAGTTCAATATATTTTCTTGGGCATAGGTTTCGCTGATATGTAGAGAGCTCCAAGAAAATGTGCAAAAATTTGCATAGCATCCATCCTTGGTCTGGCTCAGACCCTTTTCGTTCCTGGAGTTTTGAGGGATTCAGATGAATGCAGGGGGATTGACTTGTTTAAAAAAACAAAAAAAACACAGACTTTTCAGGTATACATCTGAGATTCATTTCCCAACTTCTCCTCAGACTATAGGAAACAATCCTGGGCCCTTTTCTCATGCTAGTTTTCATACCCAGAACACACACATACTAATTATTTAACACTGTAATAAGGAGAATGAAAGTTACTTTTCTGCATTCAAGTGTAGAAGTCCCCCAGATTTTTTTTATTATTTAAAATATCCAAAAAATGCCTAGCATGCAGAATATGGTTTCAACAGTGAAAGAGTGATTTATATGAGTCCTCCAATCACCTGAAACAGATAAGGGGAAACTGCCACATGGCTCTTGCAAGCATGCAGGGTTCTTGCACAATCCCATTGAAGGAAGGGGACAGAATTCTTTCTTTTTGCCTTTAACCTTTAGTTCCAGCATTTATCTGTTATCTACTTCCACTTCTTTCCTGTAATAATAATCAATCACCCCCACATCTCTTTTGGCAATTGAGAAGTCTGAAGTTAGACATATACAGTATAAAATAATCAGGTCAGCTCTGTGATGTGTTTTATCATAATGCCCTATTACCAATCCACATGAGTCCAAATCAAAGTGCATAATTCATAAACTTGCCTTTGTGAAGGCAACTTTGCAGTTCTGAATGCCAAAGGAAAATAAAGATTTGTAAAATCATAACGTAATTGGAAGTTTAATAGGATTTTCCGTAATCCCTCCTTATTATCCAACATTTTTGCTTATCCAACATTCTGCTGGCCCATTTATGTTGGATAGGCGAGACTCTACTGTAATGTTAATGTCTCAGCCCATCTTAAGAGCCAGCAGCTGGATCAGGTGAAGGAGGTCCATTTGGCTTCCAATCAAGGTGCAAATAGGATGACATTTCCACCCCCTCCCACCAGCAAGGACTTAAACAGGAGCCCTGCTTCTGGTTATCACCGCCTTGATCACTAGTGGGAAGGATTAGAAATGTATCTTCCTTGTGTCAAATCTAACAGTAAATTGACTTCCTCTCCCGGCCCAGCTGCTAGCTCTTAAGATGGACTGCAGTGGCATTTACATAGCTTTACACTAAGACTGCACATCTTATTGGTTACCAAGCAATTGCAAATCTGTAACTCTAGATTATGACTCCATAACTGTAATACTGAATGCCAACCAACGAGACTCTTTTTAAGAATTCTGTTAAAATGAATAAGTATTTGGCCAAGCTATGGCATGGACCTAGTCCTTGCAGCAGCTGCCCATCCTGTTTGAATACACAGGGTGTCTTAATCCAGACTTGCACACAGACTGCTCTTCCTGCAAGAAATGTGAATGCTGGCTTCTGAAGTGTACATACCATCGAATGGAGGCCCCATAATGACTCACTTTAGCTGAAGTGGGGCTAGAGTATCTATTTATAGAATTAGATTCCATACTAAACACTGCCTCTCTGCAAAACACTGTGGTTCTTAAGAACCTTAATAATAGATAAAACAATGGGCATACTCCAACCATTCAATTTGAAGTCATGCTTTTTTCAATAAGGACAACTATATACTTGTTAAGGAATTGCAAGGAAAGAAAATCAAAACCTTGTAATAAAATCAAAACAGTAATAAAATGTTCTCTTTTTAACAAGGCTGGCATATTAATGATCAAGTAATACTCCCTCGAAACAAACCACTGGCTATATACCAGTATACTTGTGTATTTTAACTTCTAGTTCCTATAGGATATGAATGCAAATAAATATTACTTTTTGGTTTTTGTATGTTCATTTTTTGGATCCAGACAAAAATGTATTTTGATTTTCTTTCAGAACCATGTGCTTTCTCTGAAAGTCATCGAACTATATTGTGTCCCCACTGAAACTGAAAACAGTTTGGGATCTTATTGGAAATGTTATCTTTTCCTCTTTTCTATTCAGCACCTCTGGGAATCAGCTCACAAAGTTTGTGATTGGAAGATATCCTCTCAAGCAAGGAGGCGAGCTAGAAGTGAAGGGACTACCTTGCCAAGCTCTTATCTGGCTTGTACACTTAATTGTCCTCTTAAGAGGCAGCTACTTAATTACTCGACTGCTCCAATTGTACTGTTTAAAGCAAGGTTTCAGAAGGCTGTTCTTACTGTTATTGTTACCAAATCGGCCTCCTCTTGTCTCCCCCACCCCTTGCTTAATCACCAGCCTGGTGCCAGGGCCTACTTTGCTGGCCTGCCAAGGGATCTGACAGGAGCCAACCACCCGACTGCTTTGGGCGGCATTCCCCATTCCACAGTCTTTCCCTGTCTTTTCCACTTCAGAGCTCCACCACTGAGAAAAAGCAGATATCCCCACTCCAAAGCACCCCCAGCCCTACCCGGCAAAGTGAGCAACAGTCAGAGTGACACGTGTTGACCTCCATGTTGCAACCCTGACAGGAGAAAATGGGACGTGCAGGAGAAAGGAAGAGGAACACCTTGAAAAGTTAAACGTTGAAGCATACTAAAGCATGGGAACTCATATTTTGAGGCAGCGAAGTGATGTGGAACAATTAAAGCTGTGATATATGGAGCATAATAATAATAATAATAAAACTTTATTTATACCCCGCCACCATCTCCCCAATGGGGACTCGGGGCGACTTACATGGGGCCACGCCCAAAACAATACAATGTAAACAGCATATAAAAGAACTGCACAACACAATACAATAAACAATACAGTAAATAATATCCATTACAAAATAAAACAAGGAGACAATAAAAACAAGGGCAGACCACATGAACATTAAGTTAAAACTCGGGGTGAGAAAGACATAAAAATAAAAACCACAGCGAACAGGGTCATAAGGGAGTGGGGTATTCTGGAGGATAGATATTAGGGGGAGCAACGGAAAAGAAATATAAAATGGTTACTCTCCAAAAGCGCAGCGAAAGAGCCATGTTTTCAAGTCTTTCTTGAAGGCTGCTAGTGTGGGGGCTTGCCTAATCTCCGCGGGCAGAGAATTCCACAATCGGGGGGCCACAGCAGAAAAGGCCCTCTCCCTTGTTCCCACAAGGCGGGTCTGGGATATCGGGAGTGGGGACAGGAGAGCTTCCCCTGATGAGCGAAGGGATCGTGTAGGCTTGTGGTAGGAAATACGGTCACGAAGGTAGGTGGGTCCCAAACCGTTTAGGGCTTTATATGTGATGGTATACACCTTGAATTGGGACCGGAAAATAAAAGGCAGCCAGTGGAGCTCCTTGAACAGGGGAGTAGATCTCTCCCTGTAACTCGCCCCCGTAATTAACCTGGCAGCCGAGCGCTGGACCAATTGTAGTTTCCGGGCCGTCTTCAAGGGAAGCCCCACGTAGAGCGCATTACAGTAGTCCAGTCTAGAGGTAACTAAGGCGTGCACCACCGTGGTCAAGTCAGACTTCACGAGGTATGGTTGCAGTTGGCGCACAAGCTTGAGTTGTGCGAAGGCCCTCCCGGCCACCGCCGACACCTGCGCCTCAAGTGTCAGCGCTGAGTCCAGGAGGACCCCCAAACTGCGGACCTGTGATTTCAGGGGGAGTGCGACCCCGTCCAGCACAGGTTGTCACCCAATACCCCGATCCGACGCGTGACTGACCAGGAGGGCCTCTGTCTTGTCAGGATTGATCCTCAGCTTGTTCCTCCTCATCCAGTCCGCCACAGCGGCCAGGCACTGGTTCAGCATCCGAGGGGCTTCCTTGGAGTCAGATGGGAACGAGTAGTGGATTTGCGTGTCATCTGCGTAGAGATGGCAACACCCTCCAAAACTCCGGATGACCTCTCCCAGCGGTTTCATGTAGATGTTAAATAGCATGGGGGATAGAATAGACCCTTGCGGGACCCCACAGGTCAATGGCCAGGGGTCCGAGCAGGTGTCCCCCAGCTTCACCATCTGGGAACGGCCCTCCAGGAAGGACTGGAGCCACAGCAGAACCGTGCCACCGAGCCCCATCCCAGAGAGCCTCCCCAGAAGGATACCATGGTCGATGGTATCGAAAGCCGCTGAGATGTCCAAGAGAACCAGCAGGGTCACACTCCCCCTGTCCAGCTCCCTGCGGAGGTCATCCACCAAGGCGACCAAAGCCATCTCGGTACTGTGCCCAGGCCTGAAGCCAGACTGCGAGCGGTCCAGAAAATCAGTGTCATCGAGGAACTCCTGGAGCTGCGTGGCAACCACCCGCTCCAGAACCTTGCCCAAAAATGGGAGGTTGGAAATTGGTCTGTAGTTGTTACATACAGATGGGTCTAAAGAGGTCTTTTTTAGTAATGGTTTTACTACTGCCTGCTTAAAGCAGGATGGAACTGACCCCTGACCCAAGGAGGCATTTATAATAGCCACAAACCAATCCAACAACCCATCTTTGGCCAGCTTAACCAGCCAAGAAGGACAAGGATCCAGAGCACAAGTGGTCGCCCTCACAGACCCAAGAATCCCCTCCACGTCATCAGGAAGAACAAGCCGGAAAGAATCCCACAAGATCGGACAGACAGGTACCTCGGTTACCTCCGCTGGAACTACAGTTAAGCTGGAGTCCAACTCACGGCGTATCTGAGCTATTTTGCCTGGGTCTCGGGAGGCCGCAGGAACTCCCCAACAACTCGGAACAACTCCGATGGCCTGTTGGCTGCAGACGCTATGCGGGCAGTCGTGAAAGCTTTCCTGGCTGCTCGCAGAGCCACGGAGTAAGCCTTAATAGCGGCTTTAGCCCGTGCTTGGTCAGACACATCCTGAGATTTCCTCCAGATGCACTCTAGTCCCCTCCTCGCATGCTTCATCACAGCCAGCTCCTCAGTGAACCAAGGAGTCGACGTGACTCTACGAAGCGAGAGGGGACGTTCGGGAGCAATCGTGTCAAGTGCCCTAGCCAGCTCACTATTATAGCGATCAGCCAGGACATCGACAGGATCGCCAGTCTCCAGAACAGGAAGATCCCCAAGAGACCTCAGAAGTCCATCCGGATCCATCAGCCTCCTGGGGCGGACCATCTTAGTGGGTCCACCACCCCTGCGGAGGTTAGAAGACACGGCGAAACTTAAACAGATCAGATGATGGTCAGACCATGACAATGGAAGGATATTTTGCTCTTCCACTCTGACTGTCCCACCGTCCACAATAAAGACAAGGTCCAGCGTGTGTCCTGCCTGATGTGTGGGCCCAGATATAACTTGAGTCAGCCCCATGGTCGTCATGGCAACCATGAAATCCTGAGCTGCACCTGTCAATGTGGTCTCGGCATGGATGTTAAAGTCTCCCAAAACTATGAGTTGTTGGGAGACCAGGGCCGAATTGGAGACCACTTCTGCTAGCTCAGACAGAGAGACTGCTGGTTCGCGGGGTGGATGGTACACCAGCAGAATCCCCAAGCTGTCTCGGGCTCCCACCTTCAAGAAGACACACTCGAACCTCGAAGATTGCGGAACGGCGCATCTGATCAGGGCGATGGACTGCCGAAAGATCACCGCGACTCCTCCTCCCCGCCCCCCAGCCCTGGCCTGCTGATGTACCCCGAAACCCGGTGGACACAGCTGGGTGAGATTCACTCCACCCAGCTCGTCCAACCACGTCTCGGTGATGCATGCCAGATCCGCCCCCTCATCCAGGATCAAATCCTGAATGACAGCTGTCTTACCGTTGACGGATCTGGCGTTCAAAAGCAGAACCTTAAGACCGGGGGGTCTGTCCTGGAGACTACCACACCTATTCCTCTCCAGGGTTGCAAGAACTCTGTTGCGCTTCTCCCTGGGCAGCATCAGAGCTTTAGTTTGTTCACACCACTTGAGCACTTAAAAAACTTTAATAAACAATTGCCAAAATGGTCCAAAGGATTTGGTGAACATATTAGTACAGTGGCAGTAAGATGGGGGGGGGGGGGGGGTTGAGAAGAGGTGTGAAAACAATGGAGGGGAGGTTGTGTGTGGACTGGGTGAGAAAATAAACCCAGTAGGAAGGAGCTAGTTAACTATTTTAATTATTTTTAACTTTTTTTGTTTGGGTTAACAAGCAATTAGGGAACTTCCCATGTGTTAGGCTAGTTCTGGAGAGCAACACAGTTATATCCTATTACTACAAAGTTCAAGGTGGCTGGCTTCATTGACTTCAGTTATACAGTTCTGGGATCCTCCTCCCCTCATCCAGTGTCTGGTGTTGCAATTAGAATATATGACAGAAAATTTAAAATATGATTTAGTGCTATTCCAAGTGGAAAAAATATCCCACACTACCTTAAATGTGCAGCATGCAGCTTAAATTCAGTATCTTTTGTACTCATAAGCAAGCACGTGGGGACCTGCTCTAGATCAGGCAGATAGGGTAAAACCTCCTCCAGGCTTTTCCTTCCTTTAAATATCCTCCCTCTCTCACGCACACAAACATGAACATATTTGTTTTAAGGCAATTCCCAAGGAAAAATGTTCTAATTCCACTCTGCTCAAAACACAGGAATTCTTCATTTTACTTTCATTATACATCCACCATGCCACCCACCCATGTAGTTTAGCAGTAGTAATTAGGGTTTCTAAAGGTTTTGGCCTTCTGCTCTATCAGAGAAAGTAATTTGTTGAGACATAACAGAGAACTTTGAAAAACCATGAGAAATTGTTCAGAAATTGCATTGTTTATAGGGTAAACAACACAACACACATCCCTGTGGTTGCTACCCACATATTTTGCATGCAATGCTGTACAATTGCTCTCTCAAAAGATTGGCGGAAGGCTCAGTGGATTTCCACATAACACCATTGGCAGTCCCCAATGTTAAATCCTTGCTTGAGTCTCCAATTTTCAGTGATCAGCTCTAAGCGGGAGACAAGGGTGTACATTCTTCAGTTTTGGAAGTCTCAATTTTAGTAAGAACTCTGTGCAAATCTGAAATGAGAGCAGGCTAATAATAACATCCAGAAGCTCTCCAGGAGCTCTTTGGCTATTTGACACTGATGACAGTGGGGCTAAACCAGTTTCGGCAAGCTTGGGTCATGTAAACTCCGTCTAACCACCATTGTGGGTCAGGCACAGGGTGTGCCCACTTCTGGGAAAAGTCTGAAGTACTGCTGCTCTAGACTGGCTATGTATCCAGCCTAGTGATGTCATTATTCATCCTTTGCTCATCGCTGCAGTCTACTTTCTGGTTAAAAGTAAGTAAACCTAATCAAATGTTCTTTAGCCTGACTCTCTAAATAAGTGAGCGGAAATAATCCCCCTATTCCACCTTGCTGGAATAACTAGAACTTCTGTTTTAGGGCCCATCTAGACAAACCCATAATGTGAGATTTGTCACGGTTTTACCAGAGGCATCCAAACGATGCCTCAGTTACAACTGAATTAATTAAACACCTGGTAAAATCCATTTCTTAGGTAAGGTCCAGGTCTTACCATGGTTTTTAGGGCTCCAGGAGCCCGAAAAACCTGAGAGGCCACCCACCCCTCTCCCAGACCTCAAAATAACCCCTTTAAACTCCCCTGCATGCACAAGACAAGAATAGGCCAGTCTATGACAGTACTTAATCCACCACATTTGAAGATATCACCAGTGGCCATCACTAGTTATTGAGGTTTTGCCCAGACACCTCAGGGCCTGAAATGATCTTGAACTGGCAATCCTTCCTGCTCCTCCCCCTCCCTTGCCACCAAAAGCCTTTTCCCCTCAGCCCCCTCATGCCAAAAGCCCCCTTTCTTTGTCTCTATTATTATTGTTATTATTTTATTATGACACAGCAAACAAGATAGATATGCTGGATTTCATATCACAAAATCATAAGTCGAACACTTCCCAAGTGTCTAGGACTGTGTGATGTATTTTCGGATAATGCGCGCAGATCCCAGCAGGGTGGCCTTTTGCAGCTGGCAGATTGTAATTCTGTCAATGTCTATTGTTTCCAAATGCCGGCTGAGATCTTTTGGCACAGCACCCAATGTGCCCATCGCCACCGGGACCACCTGCACTGGTTTCTGCCAGAGTCTTTGAAGTTCAATCTTGAGGTCCTGATAGCAGCTGAGTTTTTCCTGTTGTTTTTCGTCCATGCGACTGTCACCTGGTATGGTGACATCAATGATCCAAACCTTTTTCTTTTCCACAACTGTGATGTCTGGTGTGTTGTGTTGCAGAACTTTGTCAGTCTGGATTCGGAAGTCCCACAGTATCTTTGCATGCTCATTTTCCAATACTTTTGCAGGTTTGTGATCCCACCAGTTCTTTACTCCTGGGAGGTGGTACTTGAGGCATAAGTTCCAATGAATCATTTGGGCCACATAGTTGTGCCTCTGTTTGTAGTCTGTCTGTGCAATTTTCTTACAGCAGCTGAGGATATGATCAATAGTTTCGTCGGTGTCCTTGCACAGTCTGCATTTTGGGTCAACAGCTGATTTTTCGATCTTGGCCTTAATTGCATTTGTTCTGATGGCTTGCTCCTGGGCTGCAAGGATCAGGCCTTCTGTCTCCTTCTTCAGGGTCCCATTCATGAGCCATAGCCAGGTCTTCTCCTTATCAGCTTTTCCTTCAATTTTGTCAAGGGTTATTATTATTTGTTTGTTGTTGTTGTTATTATTATTATTATTATTATTATTATTATTATTATTATTATTATTATTATTACAAAGGCTGGATGACCATTTGTTGGGGTGCTTTGATTGTGCTTTTCCTGTATGGCAGAAGAAAGTTGAACTGGATGACCCCAGTGGTTTCTGCTAGTATTATTACTATTGTTACAAAGACTGGTTGGCCATCTGTTGGGGGTGTTTTGATTGTGCTTTTCCTGCACTCTTTTTTTTTTACACTACAAACAAGCATAGGAATTTTTTCATTTCCCCCCCGATTAGTTCATACAAATATTCTCCATCCATCTGCCACTGGCCTGATCCGTCCATCAAAACATAATGCCTGTTATTTATACATTATATATTATGTATAAACATGTATTGGGGTCCACAAAAAACTTTTGTTTCAAAAAGGGCTCTGTGGCTGAAAAAGTTTGAGAACCCCTAGGGTAGAGAAAGGATTATTAAGACACGATGCAATGATGTTCCTGCTGTTGTTAATTGCTTAAGGAAATTCAAAAATGAGCCCCCTTCCACACAGCTGTATAAAATCCACATTGAACTGGATTATATGGCAGTGTGGATTCAGATAAACCAATTCAAAGCAGATATTGTAGACTATCTGCCTTGGTATTCTGGGTTATATGGTTGTGTGGAAGGGCCCTGAGAGACCTTCACATCACACTGCTATCAGCCTTGCAAATTCAGGACCATGGTATCCACTGTAATGTGAACTTCCTCTTTTTCTATTGTCATATGGTTTACCAAGCATCATTCTCTGTTCTAGTCAGCTCTGTCTTCTCCTTGGCAAATCATGAGAATATTATAGTCATCTTCAAATATTCAGAGGGCTGTCACATAGATGATGGATCAAATTTGTGCCCTGCCATTATAGGTTCGACCTAAACTAATAGGAATGAATGAAAAGAATGAGCTTTTACTAAACTTTTGGGAAAAAACATATGCGTACATGTTCAAGGTATTTTAAAATATGTATATTGTGCTTTTAAAATTTAACTCTAGTTCCATGATTTATTGTCCTTTGTCCAGTTTGGGAACTATGTGATGAATGTTTGAAACACAGGAAAGATCATTTGGTCATCATTTATAGGATCTGGATAAAACACAATTAATCTGACCTGCCTCAGACTGTCACCCAGTCATGTTTTCAGCAAATCTCATAATATCTACTTGAGCTGGGATCATCTATAAGAAAATCAATGGGATTTTATTTAAAGACTCATATTCTTAGAAATAAATCCAACTCAATAAACACTAAATCCCATGTCCCTTTGTAACATGAGCCGTTGCTTGGATCAAATTGTTAGAAATATAAGTATTAATTCAGGATTAGTGTCAGTCCTTACAATTCTTCCCTTTTTAGGGGCTGCTTAAAGCACCAAACTCCAAACAGCATTGCTGGCGATGCATCCTAAGATGAATTAAGCACGTGCAGTTCCATTTTATAGGATTTTTCATGTGTGGTTGAGAACCCTTATCACAAATAGATCATGTGTAAACCTTTAGGAAATATTAAGCTTCAACATTGTAACTTATCATTTATAGAATAACCATCGCCTGCACTATAAACTGCAGGGATATCTAATTTATGAAGCTGATTGGAATGTATTTAAATGTTTAGTTTATATAATTTTTGAAAGTTTAGTATTCAACAAGGGTAAGTTTTGTGGCAAGTCTTCAGCTATCATCAGATATGCTTCTATATTCTGGAAATGTAACTAACAGGTGTGATCTTTTTACCATATGTGATGGGCTTTTAGCAGTTTCACCACAGAGCCGCTCTGGAAGTACTTCTCTGGGGTGTGTTGAGAGTCATAGGGTCCATAGCAAAACTGCTAAAAAAACTGTTGTTTCCGCCGAAAATAAGCCTATGTGAAGAGGTCCTTTGACTACTGTAATATGCTCTATCTGGGGTTACTCTTGAAAATAATCTGGAAGCTACAGTTAGTGCAAAATATAGCAGCAAGATTACTGAACAAGGTAGCATATAGATAACATAGAGACAAGTCCAGGCTGTATTTTTGGATTTGGATCTGAACTTGGATGTCTGATTGGTACCAATATTGAGGTTGTTTCCTTCTGGCTGCAAGCCCAAACATAGCTTCCAATTAAAACCTTTGAGACCTAATTTACTGTTCCATGGACTTCATCAGATTACACTGGGAAGTGTTCAGAAGTGTTCAGAAGAAGAGAGTTCACTCTAACTCCATTCTGTAATAAAAAGGAGTTTTTTCCTACCTTGGGATTGCACTGTTAAGTGCGCTCAGTTGTCTTGCATATTTTTCAATGAAGAGGTTTCCACACTGCAGACATTTGGCCCCGGCCACCATCCATCTCGGTGCTTTTTGGTACTTCAACTCCAGAATTTCCAAGAGCAGAGAGGAAGGGAGGGAGAAAAGGGATGGGAGGGAATCCCATTTGGAACGGCAGCGGCAGAGGCTCAGCTGGTGTTTTGGACTACAACTCCCACAATTCCCAACAGCAGAGAGGGAGAGAGAAGGGGTGGGAGGGAATCCCGTTTGGAATGGCAACAGCACTGGCCCTCCCAACACAGGACACAGACAAATCATGGAAGGAAGGAAAAAGGTGCCCTGAAAGGCTATTTTATTTTATTTTATTATTTTTTGCAAAGTAGAAGCATTATGAGGGAGCTTACAACCAAACCTTCCTGCCTGGGGAGCAAAAGGAAATCCCAGAAATTGCCCAAAAGGTTTATTTCGACTCCTCCCCCAATTTCTCCTCCCACAAATTGGGTGATCCTAACCTGATAGGGCTACTTCATTCGAAATTTGGCAAGACATCTGGAGTTTTGAGAAAAATCAGTTTCCTCACCTCTTCCTGACACGTTGGAAAAAAAATGCTGCCCTTCATGTTTAAAAGACTCAAAAACTGCACTTTAAGCAAAACGAATGTAGTGGACCCACAGAATACCAGATTTTAAGTGTAGAACTCAGTGGAATTTAAGTTACCAGTATGTGATGATGTGGTATCATGTCCACTGTTTTAGCTTGTTGACTCGGTCAGTATGGTTTTATCCTGTTGAAATGATTTTATTGTTTTAATCTAGAACTATGTTAAATTGTTCTATGTAAATTGTTCATTTAACTATGTTAAATGTTAATTGCATTGCACACATATATAGGATAGCACTTTTAATCTCATTGATTCCCACAGGGAGCAATGTAGCTGAAAACAAGATATTTGTATGCTTAACTTCAATGGTATTATGTCATTATGATGCTGCAAAGTAAAATATGATAAAAGAATGCATTTAAAAGATCTACTTTTCATTTTTTTTTCCTTTTAAGTTTGGGGGCACATATTTTTACATACACAGACAATTACACACTTTATACATTAAGGGCTAAATCCAATTGTTAGTCCCAGTCTGAATCTACCCAGCACTCCAATGGACTACATATTAAGTCTTGACTTATGTTCCCATTCATTCAATGGGTTTACACTTTTTTGGACTAATAATTCATAGCCGCCCTCATTGTTGTCTTCCCCCCTGTTGTGGCACTGATATATCCATTTTGCTGTTGCTATATAACAGCAACATTTTTCTCCCTCACAAGCCTTAACAAAATGTTTGTGTGTTGTACACACATTCAGGAATATCTTTTCACAAATGTGTTCTAATAGCAACCTAGAAGGAAGGTGGCCAATTGGTGCAAAAGTGTGTGTTTGTGTGTGTTGCCTCACATGCCACGGAAGTCACTGCAGTCTTGCTTTTGCCTAATGCCCTTTCATCGCTTATTATATAAATAATATAAATAACTCATCTTCAGACTTCAAACATGCCACGTCAGATGTATGGCAGGAGATTACAAAGTTTGTTAAGGCTCAGGTCTTCAATCATTTGGGCAGCTTCGAGGCTATTAACCAAAATAGAGATCAATGCTTCAATTTTATGGGGGGCTTTTCCCATATGACCAGGTCCAAATCTTTTAGTTTATGGCTTGCTTATACATTCTTGGTGGAAAAAAAGGTTTACATTTGGGGGCTCAGCAGCACTCCTAAATCAGCTGCCAGGTTTTTGCAGCTGGTAGTAAAGGGAAAGGCTGTCAGCAAAGCTGCCCAGAGGGGAACAAATGAGCCGAGAGGAAGGTTAGTGACGGACCTGAACAGGGGCACCAAACAGCTCCCCTCGGTGCAAGGAGCTGCTACTGAGCTAGCCACACGGACACATAAAGGGGATTGTTGTCTAGCTTACGTGCTAATGCCAAGCCTTCCCACCCTGAGCCATCACTCATACTGCTGGCCTTGAGTGAAACAACACAGCTAGGCAAAGTCTCCCACAAAAGGGGTACCCTGACTTATACAGGTGGGCTGCTGCCTATTTATCATCACCTGGCTGAATCAGGGCTGCCAGCGATAGGGTTCTCTTAGGCTAGTCTGTGGTCTGAGGCACCAGAAGGAGATGGAAAACTGTGGACTGCAGATGGTTGAAACCCCTGCTTTCAGCACATACTTTTAGGGGTATCCAAAACACATCTAAAAAATTTAAATTGTGAAATGGCTGATTAAAAACAGACTAGGCGATTCAGTTTGAAAAAGCAAAATATTTTCACAATACACACAACACAGAGGAAACTTTTTAAGAACAGTGCTATAACACCATAAATGTTTTTGGGGGGGGGCATAAACTTTATTTGGGCTGCAGCCTACTGCATCAGATACATTCAAGCTGTGCAGTCCATGTAGGCAGTAGATCAGAGTTTGGTCATGGAAATCCTTGGGTATGTCACACTGTCTCAACCTCAGAAGATGATAAGGAAAAGCAGAAGCAGCCTAGAAGGAATGTGATCAAGGAAGTCCTCATTAGATGATGGAAAAGCCCAGGGACGTTCAATTGACAGAAGGCAGTCTTTAAAGTATTTGCTCTCACAATATGTGTGTCTTTAAATGTTAATCTCAGGACTGTGATTTTATTGTTGTTGTGTACCGTATAGTCAATTCTATGTTATGAAAACCCTAAGGAGAACCAATCATGGATTTTCATTGGCAGAATCTGTTTTCCCTTGCCATTTTCTGAGGTTGAGAGTGTGTGACCTATCCAAGGTCACCCAGTGGGTTTCCATGATCAAACTGTGATCTCCCAGTCTTCTAATCCAACATCCAACCACCCAAGCTGCGATTTTAGCGTAGAAATTGTTATGTGAAGCTTCAATCCTATATGCTGATATCTGGGAGTAATCCACATTAAATTCAATGGAAAATATTTCTGAATAATGATGTAATAAACATACTAAAGATTATCATAATAATCCTGAAGGATATAAAATGTGAAAACAAGGAAGTGAATTCCTTGTTCATAAAATTAAGCCTTCATGTAACCTTAATATTATTGTTTTATTTTGTTGTGTAAACTGACAATGTATCATGGCATGTGTTTGTTTTCAGAAAAGATACCAAGTAATGCTTTTATCTTTAAGGCTCTACTTTTGTTGTTGTTAGCTGCCTTCAAATTGACTTCATCTTCGAGAGACATCCAAAGTCTTCAACAACCTTGCTCAGTTCTTGCAGGCTTAGGGCCTTGGCTTCCCTGGGCTTCTCCAGACATAGCTAAAACTCGTGTGGAAATGGGTCAATATAACCTGCTTCTGCGTGGGTTTTATTCCTCACCCCCAACTTTCCAAAGCCCTTAATTTCACCCCTAAAACTTATCCAAAAGGGGCTGGCAAGCACAGAGCCTTTCCAGAGAGTCCTTCTGATGGAGGAAACGGCATGTCAGGAGGGGGAGGGGGGAGGAAGGATTTCCCTCCTCACCCTTCCCATCTCCTGAGGAGGGAGGGAGTGGGTGCCCTCTTGCACCTTTGGGCTCCAGAAGCCCAAAAGTGCAAGAAGTTAGGCTGTGGAGATTGACCGTGAAGAAAACTGGCAAGAAGGAAATTGACTCAATTGAAATGTGATGCTGGAGGAGAGTTCTACCACTTGAGTACATAGTTTGGGGAATTTTGAGTAAGAAGATATTCTGGTATCTTTTCCTTTCAGTGAAATAGCAACTTGTAATCTTGTGAATGTAAGCAATGCCACATGACTTCCAAAGTAAGCAATTGTCTTCTGCTTAAAGAATAACCTGGACATCTCTCTTCTCCATAACTAACCAGACAAAGAATAATTTCTCAAAGATTTTCCATATACAAGTTACCGCTCATCTCCCTGAACATGGTTTTCCAGTTGCTTTTTCTCTCTGACTCCTTCTCATTATTATTCCTATTTTTATTTCACAGGAGCAGTACAGAATTTCAGTTTTTGGCAAGTACATGTCTTTCTCTTTTTTAAAACTATTAATAATGTGCAGACTTTGCTGTCATCTAAAACTCAGCTAAAATGAGACACTTTTCCTCTCCTTAGTGTCAGTGTGGGTCAGAGCTAATTGGGGCCAAAGGGAGAATCTTGGGGGGGGGGGGAGATCCTTACACAGATTTTGTTTGTAATCCTGGGAGCTTGCTAACAAGTCATTGCAAACTCTTAAAAGAGAAGGAATGGTTGTAAACTCTGGCAGCTTCAACTAGGCAAATGGTGCTGCTATAATATTTAAAAAGGAAGCATTTGTGTGGAAAATATAGGAAACACATGTTTCCCCAGATGGCCCCCTTTAGCTTTTGATTTGCAAAAAATAGAGACTGAGATCTTTATAGCTTCACAGAACTCTCTTCAGACTATTGTAAAAAGAGGGCTTCAAGGTGCTTAGGATGACAATCTCTGTAGAATCAAATTTTCTGCTAGTCTGGGGAAAAAGAAAAGTCTGACAAGTTACTCTAATTATACTGCTTTGTTGATGAGAGACTATATAGAATTTTTCAGGTGTTTTGCCCTCACCTGGTAACAGTAACATAAGGAAGTGGAATCGGGACTATGTGGGATGGCCTCAACCCCTCCACCACATCCCTGTGCCCCCCAATCCAAGCAATAGGGGAGGAAATTTAGAGTTGTAAAACACATGCAAATGTTACGATAGTACAATAATATATATGTACACAAAACAGGTTATGCCCTTCAGGCCTGGCTCCATCTCATGAGTGCCAGGAACTGAAGCACAGGGATGAGTAAAATTTTGTCAGTTTTTCTTTCTGTACATTTGATTTTAAAAAAAATGCAAAACCTTTTTTCATCCAAACTATGACGAAATGTGCACAATTTGGAAAATGAAACAAAATTTTTCCTCATCTGTGCTGGCCAAATTTAGTTAGGTATAGCTGCTCTCAAGGACCATGTTGTATTAGTCTTTTAAGCAATATCTTCTGAGGTTCCCTCTATTACACCACCATTAAAGGAATAGGAGCCCTTTTCTCTATTACATTTGGCAACCCAACCAGTCTGCTATTGTGATTCTTGCTGCCACAATGTGCCCTCAAATCATCTCTGATTGATGGACATTCAAAGGTAAGTGAGTTTTTTGGGAAGGCTTTGTTCAGAGAAGAGTTTGTCATTGACACTTTCAATGACCTTGCCACATGGCTGCCAGAGTCATTCTGATTGCTCTGCTCTGTCGGAGGGCGTGGGGCACCCTCCGCCCCACACCTTGCATCGCCTGGCTCCTCTTCCAACTGATCTCATGGGGGAAACGTGGAGTGTGCAGCTTCCCCCCATGGATTCCAGTAGCAACATGGGAAGCATCCTGTGTTGCCGTGGTGGCAGCATGTGCAGGCTCCACTGTCCTTTACCTGCAGAGCTGCACCAGCCTTGAATGATGGGAGCCGGTAGGCTCTGTGGGCTCATGCCGCTGAATTTAGCTCTTTGTGAATTTAGCCCTCAGGTCAAAAGGCTGAGAGTGTGTGACTTGCACACAGACTTCTAGTGGATTACCATTGCTGGCAGGGTAACACTCAATTTGCATTGGCTCTTCCTGTGTGTGATACAAGTGTTCAAGATGAGAGGGATGGGAAAGAAAAGAGAGTAATTCTAATTCGGTCCCAAAGTTGTTGAATATATAGGGATTCAAAGTCTGATTTGAATCCCTATATATGAAGTACAAATGAAGTACAAGTCCTGGACCTGGGAATATGGCTCTGTCGAACACAATTGTGTGTGCGTTGCTACCAGAGACATCAGAGAGTAGCAGCAGCCTTGACATCAGTAACGTAGGTACCCTCCCTGACATCATCTCGCCTATAGAAAGGCCAATATGGGGAAACCTGGTCCTTTCAGTCCAATACAGTTCACTATTAGGCAGACATGGGCAAACTTCGGCTCTCTGGGTGTTTTGGACTTCATCTCCCACAATTCCTAACAGCCGGTACTGAAGTTTGCCCATGTCTGCTATAAGGGAATTATACCACATATAATTCCAGGAATCGCAAACACGAGTACAGTGTTTGTACACAACTAAAGTACATAGGTACATTCTATGTTCACAGACAGCAAACAGAGTACATCCCCCTTATCCACAGGTTCAATATCAATGGTTTCATTTACTCATGCTCCAGAAAATATTTCCCCTGTGAGTATTTGTGGCTTCTCTAGGTCCTCCAGTGTGATTCTATAGTATGTTTCTGTCTATTTGGTTAGTTATGTGATCCACATTGAGGGGTGTTGGAGGTCATGGGGATTGGGCTCATGGGTGTGAGATTAGAGGAGTAAGTATATGTTAAGGTACAATAACTGTACAGCTGATGTTTTCATGTTTTATGAGTCTTTGCTGTATATTGTTTTGTAAACTTGTTGAATTGATTTGATTTGATTCTCTTTTATTTATTTTTTCTTTTCTGATTGTTTTATTTCTTATATACATAATAAAACAATTAAAATTATTAAAAATATATAGTATGTTTCTGGCTCAACTATAGACAATATACATAGGATTCACTCTTATCCATAGTTTCAAATATCTATGAAACATATTCCTTGTGGACATTGGGATTCTACAGCATGACCTTGTTTTTTCATCTCACCTTATTTTAGGTTTGAACTGAAATCTGGAGTAACAAGAGGACACTCTAGACCTCATATTGTGGGCACTGAATTAGGCAAGTGTTTCAGAATGATATTTAAGGACTGAGGAAGTCTCAAAAATTCACACTTTGGTCTAAGAAGTGTCATCAGAAAGCAATTGGTAAAGGGTGACCTTGCCTGCTTCTCTCTCCCGCTTCCCCATCACCCTCTCAAGTTCCTTACCTTACAATTATCCTGATTTTGTTTTATCTTTCAGTGGACAATATGGTTCCCAGAGAGTCCCTAGGACCATTGCCCACTCCTGCCCTCTATGGTCTACCATAGTCTGCTCTTTCCAGGACATTCCTAAAAATTCCAGAGATTTTCATTGAAGGATGAAACAAGAAAGAAAAAACGTTTGTCTCCTTTTTATTGGTTCTTCTACTGATGCAAAAAATTACTCTACTGATATTTCCAACAGCAATTCCAACTACTGATATTTCCGACAGTTGCCTAAAGGACTGAATGACAAACTTTTATTTTCTTGAACATCTGGCTATCCACGCTAGCTTTCATTTTCTATACTGATTGATTCTAGATGTGATCATTTAAAAAATGGAACCAGGTTTTGTGTTGCCTTTCTATGCTTTGAAATAATAATAATAATAATAATAATAATAATAATAATAATAATAATAAGCTTTATTTGTACCTCACCTCATCTCCCTGGAGGGACTTGGGGTGGCTTACAATCAGACAAAAACAATAAGTAGTACACATAAAAAGTCACATATTAGTTAATAAAAGCAAAATAACACAATATAAGCATAAATGAAAATACAGTGTTCAACATGGTTGATTTCTCCATGTTGACTTTTTAGAATAGATTATTAGAGTTCAGAAATAATCAAATGTAAACAATTGTAAATAGCATAGAGCCTTCTCTGTTTAATAATGGTCTAGTATTTACAACATTTTTCCTAAGTGCTTAATGCATTTTACATACAGGCAGTCCCTAAGTACATCCAATTTACATATGACATAGCACATAGTTAGGAACAGGCTGAGACAATCTCCCCCTCAGAAGGGAAATTCCCTCCTGAAAGAGTTATCATGGGAAAAGGGTGTCTCCACTGAAGTTTTAGCAGCAATTCTTGTTTCCACAACAAGTCAATTTAAAAAAATCCAGTTATTACAGGGACAGAAAGTGAGGTAAAATCTTCTGAACAGGGAAACAAGCAGCAAAACAAACACTACAGGGGTGTTAACTCTTCCCTTTGCTACCCAAAGGCCCCCCCCCCCCCCCCCCCCCCGTCTCTGTCTCTCTCTATATATATGGCTGGATCGACATTTTTAAAATGTACCTGTTCCAATTTACATACAAATTCAACTTTGTATTGTAAATTCAAATTGAGCACCGGATCACTTTCAAAGTGATGGTGCTTACCTTCAAGGCCTTACATGGTCTAGGGACAATGTACCTGAGGGACTGCCTCACTCCCTACAAACCCCAGAGATCCCTCCGTTCTGAGGACCAAGACCTGTTGGAAGTCCCCAGTTTTAAGACCTTGTGTCTAACAACAACTAGACGCAGAGCCTTTTCAGTAGTGGCGCCATCTCTCTGGAACACCTTGCCACCTGAAGTTCGTGCCTTGCGGGACTTGTTGGCCTTCCGCAGGGCATGTAAGACACATCTGTTTTGACAGGCTTTTGAGTTCTGTTGTTGATGTTTTAAAATATGCTTTTAGGATGTTTTTAAGATGTTTTTTAAAGATGTTTTTAAGATGTTTTTTAAAGATGTTTTTAAGATGTTTTTTAAATTGTTGATTTTAGCCGGTTCTTGTAAGCCACTCCAAGCCCTAGGAGAGCAGCGGCATATAAGTTTGAAAAATAAATAAATAAATAAACTTAAGAACAAACCTACAGAACCTATCTTGCTTGTAACTTGGGAGCTGCCTGTACTTTCCTTTGTGGCAATCCTGTGCCAGTGTTATCCTTGTACAGTTGTCACCCTTTATAGAATTAAGTAGTTTGAGCTGGGGACTTCACTTTGTCTAAAGGTCATCTTAATGAATCAAGACATCTGTCCCATTGATCAAACATTTAACCACAATACTACACAAGTTCTCTGAGCCTAGACCATATATACAGTAGAGTCTCGCTTATCCAACCTTCGCTTATCCAACATTCTGTATTATCCAACACAGTCTGCCTTTTAGTAGTCAGTGTTTTTGTATTCAATGATTTCAATAATTGTGATATTTTAGGACTAAATTCATAAATAAAGTAATTAATTACTACATACCATTACTGTGTATTGAACAGCTTTTTCGGTCGATTTTTTGTAAAACATGATGTTTTGGTGCTCAATTTGTAAAATCATAACAAAATTTGATGTTTAAGAGGCTTTTCCTTAATCCCTCCTTATTATCCAACATTTTCGCTTATACAACATTCTGCTGGACCATTTATGTTGGATAAGCGAGACTCTACTGTATACTTAAAGGTCTCAGATTCAGAGAGCTTGTGTAGTATCCATACTCATTAACTTGCAAATGTCTTTTTGAAAATTTGGTAAATGTTAAAATTTCATCAAACAACTTGCCGTCAACAATACATATTCTAAAAGTCTTGTCTATCTCATTTCTGATTTTCTTAAAAAAATTTATGAATTAGTTTTTTAAAAGTGAAAGTTTCTATACCAGAAATAAAAACATAAAATATATGTGTGAGAGAGGGAGAGAAAGAGAAGAGAGAGGGGAGTGGAGACTGCTCCATTTCTGTTCCATTTCGAAAAACAACCTGGGAGAGCTGCAATTTGGTTAGTACAGTGACCTGGCCTTATCAGGAAGACAAATGTTTGGCCAGTTTTTCTAATCCAACCACTCTGGAAAAATTGTTTATTTCATCCTATTTGAAACAGCTTCAAAGTGACGCTGCTCTAGACTGCACCAAAATAAATTACAAACCTAAAGAGCTGATACAAACCACAGAGGAGAACATGTGATTTTCATAAATATGATTGTAATAACAAATATTTGTTTGTATTTGCATGCTTGTGTGTATAGCCACATACCGTGTTTCCCCGAAAATAAGACAGTGTCTTATATTACTTTTTGCTCCCAAATATGTGCTAGGTCTTATTTTCAGGAGATGTCTTATTTTTCCATGAAGAAGAATTCACATTTATTGTTGAACAAAAAAATGAACATTTATTATATACGGTACAGTAGTTGTCATCACAAACCAACATAACCAAACCAGACAAACTGTGATGCCTGTCAAGAATTTCTTGTTCCTACCAATATTTCCATGTACAACTGGTATGTACATTTATCAATCCTGCATGCTCTGGTGTTTTGTTTGGCAGGCACCGGGCATGCTTCCAAACAAAAACTTTGCTAGGTCTTACTTTCGGGGGAGGCCTTATATTTAGCAATTCAGCAAAACCTCTGCTAGGTCTTATTTTTTGGGGATGTCTTATTTTCAGGGAAACAGGGTATGCACATGCATGAATGAATATATATAATCTGAACTTTTACAACAGAGAAAAAGTAGAGAGCAGGTTGATTTATTAGAATGAACAAATATATGTTTGTTGTTGCAACGTCCAAAAAGTGTTGTGCCTTTAAGGAGATCTGGATGCGGGACTGAGGGACCATCTAGACAGGGCCCAAAACACATGAGCTTGTGCACTTTACCTGGAGGCACCCAAGTGATGCCTCCAGTAAAAGCAAATTAATTTGGGACAAATCAGAAAAACCCTGTGTTGTCCCAACAGGATTAGGGTCTTCCTGAAAGACCCAGATCTAATCCAGTATGGGCCCTGTGTGGACTGCCCCACAGGGCAGGGACATCTGAGGGGGCAGTCCACACAGTCCTCTCATGTTTTCTAGGCTGAATCAGCGATTTTCCATGTGCCAGGAGAACTCAGGCGCCAGGTTAATGGCGGTCAGGTAAGTTATTTTCTTTTAAAGGGGTTTTTTAAAGGGATTTGGGGAAGGGATTAGGGTATCTGGGTGTTCTCCCGGAAGCACATCTAGACACTCAGCACCAAAAGTGCGGGCTTTTGGGCCAGTATGGGGACATAAGTCCGTCCCAACACAGGTTTCTTAAACCCGAGTTGGCGCGGTCTTCTTCCCTGTCTGGAACCAGCCTGAGATCTCTTCTGCACACACACCAATATACACTGCCATAGATGTGGCCGAAACCTCAAGAGAGAATGCTTCTGGAATATGGCCAGACAGCCTGGAAAACACACAACAACCCTGTGATTCCAGCCCTGAAAGCCTTCGACAACACATCAAAGTTTCATAATGGATTCAATGATCTCAGTTTACCACAAGAATATACTGTACAATATTGCACAATATATGAGAAAAAATCTTTTTAAGGTAGTGTTTTAGAGATCCCAATAATCTGAACTGAGATTGGTTCAGTTTTCAAAATGCCAGCTGTCTTAGCTCCCTGTAGCATCTGTGACGCACACATAGCAAACCCTAAAGTCTTCAGACTATCAGAATGTCTCTCCTTCCTCCCCTGAAGTTTCCCTGGCAGTATTCTCTATCAAACTACTGCTGGAGCCTCATGTTACTAAGCCACATAAATTTAAAGCCTGCAGGCTTTGAAGTTCCTGATGGGGACACGTTGTTTTTGTTTGTGGCGTGGCTTATCACTCCCGTGTGCTCTCCTTGTCTCCATGAGGGCCACCTTTCTCAGCCCAGCCTAGTCCATCTGTCCCAGCAGGCCTTTTCTGCCAGGACCCGCTCTCCTGCCAGAGAGCACTGATAAGGATGATGGATGAGGAGGAGATTGGCTCCACGAAGGCCCAGTGGCTTCCTGGGAGCCCGAGACAGTCTCTCTCTTGCAAAGCCCACTGGAATGCATGTTTAGAGGCTGGTGAGAGCAGCAAACGGAGGGAAGCACGGAGAGGGGGAAGGGATAGGAGAAAGATGCAGCTCACTCTTGCTACAGATGAAACCCAGATGGGTCCTCCTCCTAGCTTTGATTGTAGATTTCAGCACCCTTCTGCTGCAGTGGTTTGCTCAGATATTGACAAGGTGACTTTTCAGCATGATGGGCCACCCTCTGGTCACGATGCCCCTCTAGCCTAACAGTGTTTTGTTTGTTTCTCTACATAAGGAACATAGTTCAGCAACAACAACCACAACAACAACAACATTGTTAGAAGTGATGCATGTTGATGTTGCTTTATCAAACCACTGATTTCAGAACACAGTTCTGATCTCAAAAGAAAATCAATCAATCAGTCCTTCTCAACTTATGGTGTGTGTATATGTACATGTGTGCCCACAAAGAAACCAAAAGCAATTCCACCAAGCCTTGGTGACCAAGGGATATAAAGTAACAACTTCTAGGAATCGTAGAAAAGCAGAAAAACAAATATTATAAACTCAGCAGAATAAAGAATGTTGAAGCCCTTCCGATTTCCATATGAGAAATGAAGGCTCCAATCTGGTGGAGAACTTGCATGATATGCTGCTTTGAATGTTGGTGTGGGGATGTGGGAGACTCGCATTCAAATTACTGTTCAACCATGAAAATACACAGAAGAACCAGCGCCGTACAGTGGTTTTGTGTTGGACAAGGACTCACTCTGGGAAAATTTTGGTTCAAGTCCTTGCTCAGATTTGGGCAATTAAAATTCTCTCAGTCCTAGATTAATGAAATGGAAAACTCCTGGATAAATCTTCCTTTAAAAACTCACATGAGTCAATATGAAGGCACAGAACTACCAGCATCACTCCTCTGGGAATTGGTCCTATTGAACTAAAATGGATTCATTCATAGAAGCAGACTATGGAGCACATGTTTGTTTAAGTAAATGACAGAGAGTGTATGTATCGAGCTGGGGGGGGGGGGGGGTAAAGTAAAATAGTGATATAAAGTTATATAGTTAATAAAAGTGAATAATCCAAGAAGACAGACAGCCTATTCACTTTTATTTCTGCTATAGTCTCATTTTATGTAGGTTTCAACTGTTATTAGAAACTATATAAACATGAGTCAATAGACTCCAATCACTGGGCAACATACCATCTATTGTATTCATGTGCCTTCAAGTATTTACATGGAGTTGTCATGGCAAGATTAATTCAGAGTGGGATTGCCTTTGCCTTCTTCTGAAACTGAGAGAGTGTGACTTGCTCATGGCTACCTCCTCAGTTTCCATGGCCAAGAGGTGGCCTCCAGAGCCGTCCTCAAACCATCCATTAATTATTGTGGTGTGTTAGATACCATCAAGTACAGGCTTTTGTGGCCAGTGGTATTGTTTGTTTTGATGAGGGGTATTGTCTTTCAGGCCTATATTTCTGTAGGCAATGACATGATGCCAAGAATCATTCTAACAAAAATATTCTGAAGTGCTTTGTCTCTTTTGGTTTTATCATTTCATATTTCTTCAACTGCAGGCTAATAAAAAGATACAATTTGAAAAATAACATGAAAATCCACATGAATTGCTATGTAAAAGTGCCTTACTAAAACAAAAAACTTGTTTTAGTTTCAGGCCAACATAAATTGTTCTGTTTAGTTTTGAATTGCCACATGTATTTCTTCAGTTTATTATCTATATACAGGCAGTCCCAGATTTTCATCCAACTTACAAATGACTGATAATGAAGAATGAGGGTGAGACAACAGGAAGTGAGAGAAATCTACCTTTCAGAAGGGAAATTCACTCCTGAAAGAGTTTAATGGGGAAAAGGTGTCTCCATAACAAGCCAAATTTTTCAAAACCAAATTCTCACAGGGACAGAAAGTGAGGTGAAATCTTCTGAACAGGGGCAAAACAAACACCACAGGAGTGTTAACCCTTCCCTATGCTATTCAAAGATGTGTGTGAGTGTGTGTGAAGTTACACTTAAAAAAGTGCCTGTTCTGACTTACAAAGCAATTCAATTTAAGAACAAATTTACAGAACCTATCATGTTCATAGGGCTCCCAGTGGCACAGAGTGCTAAAGTGCTGAGGTGCTGAACTTGCAGACCGAAAGATCACAGGTTCGAATCCGGGGAGCGGAGTGAGCACCCACTGTTAGCCCTAGCTTCTGCCAACCTAGCAGTTCGGAAACATGCAGATGTGAGTAGATCAATAGGTACCACTCCAGCAGGAAGGTAACGGTGCTCCATGCAGTCATGCTGGGCACATGACCTTGAAGGTGTCTACAGACAACGCCAGCTCTTCGGCTTAGAAATGGAGATGAACACCAATCCCCAGAGTTGGACATGACTGGACATAATGTCAGGGAAAAATCTTTACCTTACCTTTACTACTATAATGTTCATAACTTGGGGACTGTCTGTATAGTTTAAATGCTTTCATCTGTTGTACATCTGGGACCCAGGCAGGTTGACAGGTGATATACAAATGTCTTCTATAAATGAATACACAATCAATAACAGCACTGCTATTTTAAAAATCAATGCATTTCTTAGCTAATTGCCTATGGCTTCTTGGGACCATGCTTGGGGTGAAATGGATACATAATCAATCCCAGAAGTTGAACTGTAGTCCTTTGGTTTGAAACCTTGCAGTGCTCCTAGCCTAGGTCTTGCTTTTCTTTCACAGTGCAATGAGGAAGGGCCGTGACGCCCATCAGCTGCTGCCTGTGACATGCAGCTAAATCCCCAGCTCCTGACAGGTAAGAGGTGTGTTGCTTGAGGTGGTGACGTGTTGGCCCTGCTGTGCCTATCATGCTGCCTGATAGCTGAAGAGAGTGCAAGGCTATGTGTGGAGAGACTCACAGGCGCAGGAAGACCCTTAACCTGTCATGTACTGGATTTCAGGGAGCTTAATTGGCAAGCACACAACTTACACTAAACCTGGAATTTTGAGCTCTGCAAAGTTATCCTCACATGGGCTCACTTTCCTAAAATTGCACCCACATGTATGCTGGTGCCTTGGAATACCAGAAAGGAAGCACACATATTTGGGGTGTGTCTGGCCTACAGCTAACTTTCAGTGCTTATTTTCTTCCTTGTACTCCAGCTCTCTCCCTTTCCCCCCCTTCCTGCTTGGTTCTGCTAAAGCACATTTCTCAAATGCTCTGAACACCTGTCTGCCTCCATTTAAGTTGAGGACACCACTAGATAAAATGGCAGGAGACCAATGACTGCATCTCCTGCAGTTATCTGAAATTTTAAAAATGCATGTAAGGGAAAGGCAGAGTTAGAACTGAAAATGGGGCAGGGGTCTCTTTTCTCTTCCTATTTGAGATTTTTCACTCCCACTCCCAGCTTTAAATGCTATACTGCTTGTGTGTACACTTGGGCCCTTTATCACTACACAACGATAGTTCTAGGATTCCACTGCGCAGGCTGCATCATATGGAATCTTGTGTGCTCAGCCCTCCAGACTTAATGGTATCTTAGGAATCTTTAGGTCTTCCATGGTGACTCTACACAGCATCTGCTGGAAGGTGATCACAGAGTTTTGCTGGAGGACCTAGAGATTCCTAGAGATCATCTCTCTAGGCATTCGTAGATTCTTCAGCTTGAATCTATCCAATGCTTTTGGCAAGATGGCACTACCTGGAGGAATCCTCCACCTTGTGTGACTGTGGAGCTGAACAAACAACTCAGCACATGTATGCTTGCCCACAATGCCCTGCCTCATGTACGGAGGAGGAGTTGTTTAAAGCTACGGACAATGCGGTTGCTGTTGCCCGCTTTTGGTCCAAAACTATTTAGTTGCTCATGATTTCTTTTTTTTCTTTTTTCTTTTTTTCCCATTATTTGAAATGTATTTGTTGTACAATGCTTTTGACACGAAATAAAATAAAAGCTTGAATCTATGAGCAACTTCCAGAGGATCTAGGGCAGTTCAACACAGTTTATTATGGGGCTATTCTGGAGCATTGAACTCTGAAGTGGCCCCAGAATGGGGCTGACCTTCAGCCTCCCAATCTCTGCAATTTTAATATTTTTGGAAAGGAGTGGATCACTCAGAACATGGTTTCTAGTTTTATATCCTATTTCCTGCAATGTCCAAATACACATCTCCTTAAACAGGACATTTCCAACTGCTCTTTCTCTGCAATTCTGGCTCTCTGATAATCCTCACCCTTATAGCCATCATGACCATTACCATTGATAACTTTTCTTAATGCATTTGGTGCATCATTTTAATACTTAATATATGTTTATTTTATGTGGCATTGAATTATTGCCTATTGAGGTGAGAAGGGTGGGGTATAAATGCAATAAATAAATAAATATCCTGGACACAGCATATTATTTGAGAACACAGAAATGCTGAACCACTCTAACAACCACCATGTCAGACTACATAGAGAAGCCATTGAAACCCACAAGCATGAGGACAATTTCAGTAGAAAGGAGGAAACCATGTAAATGAACAATATTTGGCTATCAGTATTAAACTGTAAAATCAGGACAGTAAATGAAGTGTAACAGTCTGAAAACGGGAATTCCAGACATGAAACTATCAGGGCCAGCAAAGGATTCCCCCAGGCTAGAATCAGCCAAGCTTTGAAACTGCAAGGCTATCCAGTGCTAATCAAGCTGGCCAATTGCAACATTCACACTTGCCTCAAACAGACAAGAGATCTTTCTCCCACCCTGAACATTTCACAGATAAATAAACCCCAATTGCTTAGTTTCTAATAGACCTCAAAACCTCAGAGGATGCTTGCCATAGACGTGTGCAAAACATCAGGAGAGAATGCTTCTGGAACCTGGCCATACGTCCTGGAAATCTCATAACAACTCAGTAAATAAATAAAGTGTATCATCAAAGAAACAAGTTCCATAGCTGCATGAGAATATATGATGTGTTCTTTTTCTGATTTTCCTGCTATTTAGCTTTATTGGATGGCCTGGGTTCTAATTTTATGAGAAAGGCAGGAAAATTCTCTCTCTGCAATAAAAAACCCAGATGTTGCAACTTTTCCTTTCTGAAGAGCTAACTTCAGCTCCACAATCATTCTCCCCCCCTCCAGCTTTTCACCTTTTCCATATTTGTTTAGAGATGGAGCAATCAAATTGAAGATAGTATTCTAACTTCTATTTCAGAGCAGCTGTACATTTTGTCAATGTTTGTACTGAGCAACCTACCACATGGCCAAGATTCCATAGGGTCGCCATGGGTCAGAAAAGAGTTGAAGAAACACAACAAGTTCCTACCAGTTCAAACACCATATATGTGGCTGTCATACTCTTTGCTCCAATGTGCATTGCTGTAAACTTATTCACACTGTTCTTCAAATTCAGTTTTCCTTGCTTATTCTTCTGGTTTGGAAATATCCTCTAGGAAACTCTTTACAACGCTTTCTGCTTTTAAAACCTTGAATGTTGTTGTTGTTGTTGTTGTTGTTGTTGTTGTTGTTGTTATTATTGTTGTTATGATGATTTGCCTTTTCTCTCTTAGAAGACTATCTCAGTGCCATCAGCAATTCTAACCATTTTATTGCTATCATTGCATATACAGAGATCTTTGGATGCAAAAGTAGCATTCCTACTTTGCTACTCTCATCACTAATCACTTGCTATTTTTAGGTCAAGTGGCATATTTGCATCTTGCAGGACTCTCTGGAATGAACCCAAAAGTAAGCTGCAGATTGCTTACTCCAGTAGATCCAGAGCTTGGAGAATTTACTTTGTGGGACTATGGCTGGAATCCTACTAGTTATCTTCCAATTAGAGTAGACCCATTGAACCATTGGTTGAATGGAGAGCCAATATATAAGTACATCCAACTGATGCAACAGCTCTATTCTAGTCAGGGCACCACCAACGGCACTACCGGAGTCACTGAGCCATCATCTGAAAATGATTTCTTTAGCCAGTCCGTAGTCCCCACCAAGTGAGATAGTGTGTTCTACTCACATATATACAGATAACCCAGGATAATGTTCTGGCACAGTAGGTTTTTTTCCCTTTTGCCTCAGACATTGGAAAAAGTAAACAGAAACAATAAGAACCATTAGACCTTGAGGGGAGAAACAGACTGACGGAAGGAGGAAATTCTGAACTGGTCATCACATCAGTACTGACAAAGAGGTCCATAAGCTAACTGGATTTTCAGTGTCAAAATCCATATGTTAAAATAAAATGGCTCTGTATATATTTAAATATTCATCTAGGATTCTGCATGTATTATATTAAGTGAAGCTTGGGGAAAGAATAATGGTAATTTCCAGAATTATATGGCTACTAGCCACATTTGCTTGAAGATTATGAGAGCTGGGCACCATCATACTTCTGGAGTTCCTTCTATAACAGTCTAACAATAAATACTCATGTAATGTTAAGTTATACATTCACATGTCACTAACAAAATTTCGGTCATAAAATCACAGAAGTTGGAGAAATTGAATAGCATTCTTCAAGCCACAGATAGGTGAAAATTCTTTGTTGAATTTTTATGAGACCTGTGCCTGACCTCATCTCTTTGCTTTCTGATCCATAGGAGGTAATCTGTAGCTCGCTGGCAAGAGCTAAGGTGCTCAAGAACAGATAGAGAGCATCGTTCTATAAAGGAACTCTGCCAGGGAGCTCGTTAGCTGGAGACAATTTGGCTAAGTATGAAACTAACACCACACTTGCCAGAAGTAGGTTAGGGGGATGTGATTCTTAATGACTGAAAGAGGCTCAGATCTTCTGTAATCTGACTGTGGGGTCTTGCCCTAGCAGTATTTGAGGATGTATCCGTAAGGCAGATAGAGCTTTTTAAAAATAGTGTGATCCAAATACTGGGGAGATTTGCCAGCCTCTGTGGCAAATCGGCAGAGCAGTGGGGCAATCCCTGAGCCTTGCCCACAGCAACACTTTTCACACATGGGGAAGTGCCACCGCGCATCTTCCCTCTCCGCTGGCCCTGTGATTTGCAGTGGGACACGGGAAGCCTCCCATGTTCCTGGTGCAGTGTCATAGGACACTTGCACCCCAGTCAAGCCACGGAGCCTTGCCACAAGTGAGCCTGAAGTGTCATCTGAAGTGAAAGCGTCCTATGACGAGGTTGCAAATGACTTGTGTGATGAAGTGATAAATAAAATAATGGTTTCACATGCAAGAACTTTGCCTTCATGATGTTATGTTGTTCGAGCATAGGCCTAAACATTCAAGGAAACTATGTACCTATACGCCAACAAGTCAGTGTAAAATAGGTTTATGTCTGCCCAGCTCTGCAGGAATGCAAATTAACATTTCCTGAATCTGAAACCACACCAGTTTCATCAGTCAGTTTCACCATTTATTTATGATTTATCATTGTTGTGTGCCTTCAATTTGTTTCTGACTTATGACAACCCTAATACAAACTTATCACAGGGTTTCCTGAGTGTGTCACTAACCCAAGGTTACCCAGTGAGTTTCCATGGCCAGGCAGTGAATTAAACCCTGATGTCCAGAGTTGTAATTCGGTGCTCAAAACACCGCACCGTACTACCTACATATCATCTCTCAGCTCTCACTCAATGTTCCCCTTACTTCTATTGTCTTCTCCACCTCCTTTAACCAGAGTATGTAGGTAAATCCTGAATTTCTGATCCACGTTTGGTTTCCATGTACTATGCCCATAGGCTGTCAGCAATCTTTTAATCTAGATCCGGCATGGCAAACTTCGGCCCTCTAGGTGTTTTGGACTTCAACTCCCATAATTCCCAACATCCTACCAGCTGTTAGGAATTGTGGGAGATGAAGTCCAAAGCACCTGGAGGGCTGAAGTTTGTCCATGCCGGATCTAGATGGACATGCTACTGTGAATTTAAGAGTTTCTAGATCACTTGCTACAGCAATAACATTTTCCTGTTTCCTCCAAAAACTTTTTTTTCTTCTTGGCAAGTACAGACATACCACAAATATTAATTGGAGAGTCTCATTCAGGCTGCAAGAAATTTCGATGGGTTTCTAGAGGACTATAAATGTTTCTTTTTTAAAAGAATGTGAAAGCTATGTTTGCAATAAAAATGGCTCTCTTGGCTTTCAAGGATAAGATGAAAAGGAGATTTTTTTTAAAATGTATTAAAAACAATGCTTTCAGAGCAATTTGTGAATTTGAATGGTAGTGTTTAAGTATGTAACTTTCCTTCAAACAGAATCAAATAAAGATGTGTGCAGTGTAGCAAAGGCAAACTGTTCCAGTTTTCTTCTCAGGAAAAATAGCTACCTAATATGGGGGAAAGAACAGTGTTGTTAAATTTTAGGAAACAGTTTTTAAGTATATATGATGCCTATAGACTTGTAAATCCCAAAACTGGCACTTTCATCCACGAGGCTGTTACAATATTTCTGATTTTGCCATTGAAGTGATTGATCTGCATATGTTTTTACATTTATATCATTGTACAGCAATACCAGATCTTGTGTGAAAAGATGCACCAAGAAAAGCTCAACATCATTCAGAAAGAACAGAGCGCTATTTTTCATGTACAGTGAAATTGAGAAAATGTCAGTCATTGGGAAAAACAGAATGCTGGACTAGATATGCTGGTCTAACCCAGCAGGGCATTCTTCTCTACATGTTTTTAGAACGGAAGCCCACACTAAAAAAACAAAACAAAACAAAAAACAACAGAATGCCATTACTTTATTAATATATTGTGGGATGAATATGAATGGGCTCCCATAGGACAACTCAGGGATCTCAAATGACAACTCAGGACAAGTTCCCAGAGAGGAGAGTGGAAGGGCTGCTGCATGTTGTGAGTCACCCTCTGGTGGTATAAGGGGCCAGGATTCAGGGGGTTGAACCACCATGGATTTTTTTAATCACAGAGGCTGTGACATCATTTTCCACTTCTTTTTGACGCCCCTGTAGACTCAGAGTTTAGCTGCAATCTTCACAGAAGCTGGAAGCGAAATGTTACCGGTATTTTGAGATGGCTTTGTCTTGCATCAGCAAGATCCATTCTTGTGTGGAAATCCCTTTGGGGTGCCTTTGTCTTGCATTGGCAAGACCCATTAATTTTACAAATAATTTGTATCCTAGTTGATTTTGGAATATTTGTATTTGCATATAGGTATGTATAATGAGATATTTTGGAGACAGAACCCAAGTCTAAACACAAAATTCCATTATGTTTCATATCACATACGCATACCCTGATGGAAAATGGATAAAATTTTATTTAAAACTTTTGTATATGATACCAAAAGCAAAGGTGTCACTCAGACAACCATGTAAACAACTTTGGATTTTGGAGTACAGTATTTTGGAATTCCAGATAAGAATTGCTCCAAAACTGTACCAGCATGTCTGAATCTAACATTGTTCTGCTGCTCTGTAATGTCACCCTCTCACCCAAAGGGTACATGAACAATATACCATCTGTATAGTCCTGAGATCAAATAACAAGAGAAACAATTCATGATTGATTAGCCTCGTGGTTTAATACAAGAAGAAATGGCTTCTGCTACAGACGTTTTATTTACAACATTTTTACCCCGCCCTTCTCACCTAGGGGACTCAGGGCGGCTTACAATAACCTTCAAAATTCAATGCCACATAAAATCAGTAAAAACAACAACATTTTATCTTTCATGGTAAAGGATTATTTCTTACTTCATTCCTGCATTATTTGAAAAACAGTTTCACTGCTAATAGTAACATAGCACCATGGAGCTGGAAAGGGCTCAACCATGTCAAGAGGTTCCTACTAATATTAATTCAAAATCTACCCTCCTATACTTTCAAACCATTAGACTTGATTCTACCTTCTGGGGCATCAGAGAATAGACTCTTCCTTATGCAGCTCTTGAGGTATTTAAAGTGTGCAGTTGCACCATGCCACAATTTTCTCTTCACCAAGCTGAACATGGCCAGCTCTTATTTATTTATTTATTTATTTATTTATTTATTTATTTATTTACAATATTTATATTCCGCCCTTCTCACTCCGAAGGGGACTCAGGGCGGATCACATTATATACATATAGGGCAAACATTCAATGCCCATATACACATAGAACCGAGACAGAGACAGACACAGAGGCAATTTAACCTTCTCCTGAGGGGATGTTCGATTCTGGCCACGGGGGGCCACGGGAGTCAGACATGACTGGACTTACCGTCAGGGGAAACCTTTACCTTACTTGATTCTCCTACCTCTTATCATCCTTGTGGCCCTTCTCTGAACCTGCTACAGAATGTCTATAGCCTTCTTAAAATGAGACCTCCTGAACTGAACACAGTACTTCAGTTGAATAGCAAAGAATATAATGGGACTATCACTTCCCTTGACTGAAACTATGCTTCTATTTATGCATGCAGGGTAGAATAGCACTTGTTTTCATTGCTGTAGTATCACACTGCTGGGTTATGTTCAGCTTATGATCAACAATAACCCAAGATCCTTTCTATATATAATAGAATGTATATATAGATAATTTTATCAGGGTTAATTTGATGGTGTCAAGTGAGTTTGCAGCTGGAAAGGACATGGATCACAGTTTATGCGAGTAGGTCATAAACCCTGTCTTGAACTCCATAAGAAACAAGCAAACAAAGATTAAAAATAAATATATTTCTAAGCAGATGTTTGCGGGCAGTATCAGAACTTAGAATTAACTCCATGGGAATATAACAATTGTGCATAATCATCACAGTTCTTTAACTTCTTCATCATATTCTTTTATTGTGCTTTTCCTGCATGGCAGGGGGTTGGATTAGATGGCCCATGTGGTCTCTTCCAACTCTCTCTCATACATACATGTAGTCTTCCTTTCTCTATCCATTTTTGGATCTTCCTATCTCCAGCCTGGAGTGCACCATCTGGCCTGTTTTTAAAAAGAAAAAGTGGAAAGAAGATGGAGTCTACCGGATACCATGCAGCTGTGGACAAGTATACATAGGGACCACCAAACGCAGCGCCCAAACAAGAATCAAAGAACATGAAAGGCACTGCAGACTAATTCAACCAGAGAAATCAGCCATAGCAGAGCATTTGATGAACCAGCCTGGATACAAAATATTATTTGAGAACACAAAAATCAGGAGAGAATGCTTCTGGAACATGGCCACACAGCCCGAAAGACATACAACAACCCTAAGATGGAAATAAATTATTCCTGCACAGGACAGTCCCTGTCCACTCTGTAACAGGAAAGCACAAAACTCTCATTTGCCGGTCAGGATAGCACCAAAGTATACAAATGCTACGAGTCAATCAGTAGCATAACTAAACCACAAAAAAATCATTTCCGGGCTGCAGCAATTCTATGCCGGTTTCTTCAATGTCTTTTTCAGCTCACGTGCTTACTGGGACAATAGTTAAGAGTGGCTTCGTAGTCCTCCGCTCTCCAGTTTGGGAATAAATATTTACATCTTTTTTGTGCAAAGAGTGGGTTGAGTACAAAAGGAATTACAAAGTGGCTTTCTTCTCTGGTGGTTAAAGAGTCCTCTTTTCTGCCCATAAATCCAGCCCGAGTGAGTTCTGTTTATGCTGTTTACTGCAATTACCTAACCTATGAGAGCCTGTGTATAAATCACAGAGAGCCATGATTTACAGACCAAGGCATCACCCCAGGGAGCGTGCACAATGCCTCCACAGAGAAAGCTTTTATAGAAGCCATTTTCCTCTGGGGGAGAGGAGATAAGGGCAGTGGGTACTGTGTATCTCTCTGACATTTCTCAGCCCCTTAATAGCTCAGTACAACCAAGGACCATGTTCCAATTGGCAGATGAGCTCCAGCTTGCTTATTTCCCAAATGTAGCAGAAATCCCACAATTAGACCTGGACTATAGCTCACAAACATCCATTACAGTCCACATATAATGAGAAGTGAGCATACACTGCACAGTTCCAGAGGATGATCTAGATCAGGGGTCCTCAAACTAAGGCCTGGGGGCCGGATGCGGCCCATCGAAGCCATTTATCCGGCCCCCATGGCACAAGGGCAGAAGGGGGTTGGGCTAAATGATCCAAGGGGTCTCTTCTTCTCTTACAACCCTATTATTATTATTATTATTATTATTATTATTATTATTATTATTATTATTATTAGCATTGAGGCTGAGTGGACATCTGTCAGGGATGCTTTGCTTGTGCTTTTGGTGCACAAAGGCAGAAGGGGGTTGGACTAAGGGTCTCTTTCAACCCGCTTTTTTATTATAAGTGTGACACAGCAAACAAGATAGATCTGCTGGATTTCATATCACAAAATCACAAGTCGAACACTTCCCAAGTGTCTAGGACTGTGTGATGTATTTTTGGATGATGCATGCAGATCCCAGTAGGGTGGCCTTCTGCAGTTGGCAGATCGTAATTTTGTCAATGTCTATTGTTTCCAAATGCCGGCTGAGATCTTTTGGCATGGCACATTTTTTATTATTATTATTGTTATTGTTATTAATAACATTGAGTCTGGGTGGCCAACTGTCAGGGATGCTTTGCTTGTGCTTTCAGTGCACAAAGGCAGAAGGGGATTGGACTCTCTTTATTATTATTATTATTATTATTAATTATTATTATTATTATTATTATTATTATTATTATTGCTCAGTGGCCAACTATAGTCCGGCCCGCCAACAGTCCCAAGGATCGTGAACTGGCCCCCTGTTTAAAAAGTTTGGGGACCCCTGATCTAGATCTACATATCATCCAGCATTTCACAGTGAAAATTGTAACCAAGCAACATCAAAATGGAATCAGAGTGCTAAAAAAGAAGAGGAACTGACAATCTAGGAAAGACTGCAGCAGTTGCTTTTGCTTGAGCCAACAGGGAAGGACAGAATACGGTGCCCTCCTCTCCCCACTCTTGTTATGTTCACCAGTTCCCTAAGCACGTGGTCCAAGGCAGTCCAAGATCAAATACAGAAGCTAGTTCAAACAGAGGGTTAAACAGGATAATAGTAAGAAGTCCGTTTTGAAGGTCAATAACATAGAAGCTCACCAAAGTTCAAGAATAGTCCAAGTCAGGCCCCTTCTACACTGCCAGATAAAATCCAGATTATCTGCTTTAAACGGGGGCCACTTCCACCCAGCTATATAAAATCCACATTGGACTGGATTATATGACAGTGTCAACTCAGATAATCAGTTCAAAGCAGATATTGTAGATTATATGCCTTGCTATTCTGGGTTGTATGGCTGTGTGGAAGGGCCCACAATTATATTGCAGTGTAGACTCAAATAATCCAGATCAAAGCAGAAAATGTGGATTGTCTGATTTGATAATCTGGATTATTTGGCAGTGTAGAAGGGGCCTCAGAATCCACACACATAGTCCATTGCTCAAAAAAATCCAAAAACATGAAGTCCCCCAACAAAGCACTAGCTGTAGCTCTTTCACCAACGTTGCTCACAGCAAAGGATCTATAGCAGCTACCAGCTATTTATGCTGTCCAATAATGCCCTTACAGCTGAGAGGCCCTCTTCTTGGCCGGGTGACTGGACCTTCTCAACTGGATGGCATTGACTTAGCTGGAGATGGGCAGAATGAATAATCTCCTGCTCTTCTTCCTAAATATCCCGATCCTGCCATGTTTCTTCCAAGCCAGTAGAGGGGCCTTCTCCTTAACAAACTCTCCAGAAAACATGCAGAACTGCTTTCTCTTTTAAACTACCTTGCATCTTGATGAAGATATCTGGAGGTCTCAAAAGTTGCCACATTTTGACACCCTTTTGGTTGGCTGAAAACTGGCATTACATTAATATGATACCTGGAAGGTAAAAAGCAATAGCTTTTTCTGGACCTAGCCAGAAATTAAACACCTTTCTCTCAGTCCAAGAATTGTGGCATGACTTTCTCTAACTGCAGGGGGTCAGAGTGGAGATAGGGCTATTGAGGAGTGGGATAAAGCAGGACTCTCAGTCTGGTACAATTTGAAGAGAAGGGATAAAGTAGGCAATGGTTCCTCCTCCCAGGTGAGAATATAGCCCTGGAATGAAGTTTTCCTTCTCCTTCAACTTTTGCAACATTGTGGTTGTGATAAAAGGGGAAGAGGATTTCCTTCACAGCCATTCAAGGTAATAATTGGAAAGGGTTATAAGTACAGTACTGTACTTGCTCATCATTTATTATTTTTATAGATACCTTTCATCCAGAGCATTTGATGTGATTCTTCTTTAGTCTACTTTATGCACATGACGTGCCTGTGACACAAATCACCCAAACTGACATTTGAAAGAAAATTCGTGAAGGGCTGCATGGAAATGCACTGGAGAACAGTCTGAAAAGAATGGGAGTGACACAACAGCAAAGAAAACAGAAAATCATCACAGAAATCATCCATTAATGTAATTTTGGAGTGGTGTGCTGGCAGATCCCTCTTCTCTTTGCCAAACATTTAATTTGTATTTATTTCCCAGTGAGAAAGAGCAGGGAAATTTACAGTTTTTGAAGGAATAGACCATTTAGAAGAAATAAATTAATTTGCTTATTAGTAGGTTAAGCTCTTGTGTACACATTCAGAATCCTCAGACTATTTCATATCTCATCACCTGTGGATAAGTATCATTGCCCTCAAAGTGTAGAGTTTTGGTGGTGGGTCCATAAGTGACTGTAGAGACCTATTCTGTATCCACATGGTCTTCCACAGTTAGGACATCAATTTCCAGATGGAAGGTAGTCCCAACAAGGGTTGTCTTGAAGCGCTTTCTTCTTGACATGTTTCTCCCTTTTGCCCTTCATTCATGCCTCTTCAAAATCCACAGCACTGTTGGAAACAGCTGACCTCCAGTTAGAACGCTTGAGTGCCAGGTCTTCCCAGTTCTCAGTGTCTATGCCACAGTTTTTAAGGTTAGCTTTAAGCCCATTTTTACATCTCTTTTGCTGTCCACCAACTCCATTCTTGAATTGAATAGTAACTGTTTTGAGAGATGATGATCGGGCATTCGGACAACGTGGCCAGTCCAACAAAAATTGATGGTAGAGGATCATTGCATCAGTGCTGGTGGTCTTTGCTTCTTCCAACATGCTGACATTTGTCCGCCTGCCTTCCCAAGAGATTTACAGGATTTTTTGGAGGAAACACTGATGGAATCGTTCCAGAAATTGAAAATGATGTTTGTAGATGGTCCATATTTCATAGGTGTACAAAAGAGTTGGAAGGGCAATACATTTATAAACAAGCATTTTGATATCCCTACAAATGCTCCTATTCTGAAACACTCTCTGCTTCATTCGAAAAAATGCTGCACTCACAGAGCTCAGACAGTGTTTTATTTCAGTGTTGATGTTGACTTTTGTGGAGAGATTGCTGTAAAGGTAGCGGTAAGGGTCAACATTTTCTAATGTTACATCATTAAGCTGAATTTCTGTCATTGTAGACGAATTGGTCGGTGCCTGCTGGCAGAGCACTGTGGTTTTCTTGATGTTCAGTGAGAGGCCAACCTTTTCATATGCAAAGGTGTTTAAAATGGCTTGTACGTACGTCTCCTTCTGGATTAGCACAGACTATATTATCATCAGCATATTGCAGTTCTATAACAGTTGTTGTTGTTACCTTGGTTTTGGCTTTCAGTTTGCTCAAGTTAAATGGCTTACTATCTGTCCAATTAGTGATTTGAGCACCAGTAGGAAGCTTCCCATCAACAAAGTGTAGAATCATAGATATGAAAATGGAAAATAAGGTTGGGGCAATAACACATCTCTGTTTGACACCTGATTTCACCTTAAATGGGTCACTTTGGGAATCCTTGCTATCAAAGACTGTTTCTGTCGTCATCGTGGAGGAGCTATCTAATGCTAAATGAGAGATACTGTTTTTGAATAAATGCCTACTCACGAAAGCCTGTTGGCAAGTAGACCCCCCTTCTTCTTCTTCTTCTTCTTCTTCTTCTTCTTCTTCTTCTTCTTCTTCTTCTTCTTCTTCTTCTTCTTCTTCATGCCCTGCTTTATATCTCTGGAAGAGACTCAAAGTGGCTTGACATAAAAGCATTAGCATACAATTAAAAATATACAAATATGCAAACATTAAAACAGAATTAAATATAAACAATATTAAAATTTCACAATTAAAATTCATTAAAACATATTCAAAGTTAAAAATTAAGAAAAATATTCTATCCAATTCACTTCATGTACATTTAGCTTTTCATGTGAGGTGGGGAGGATGAATATTGAGGACACAGATGATAGCTAGGTAGCAAACATGTGGCTAGATAGAGAGGGAGACAGACAGACAGAGAAAAAAAGCATCCTTCACTCACAATTCAGTGGTACAGCCTATTTTTCCATCTCAGGGTTTGGCATACATAACACAGAACTTTATCTAGAATGAGACCCAGTGTGCTGTAATGATTTGAATGTTGGACTAGGAATCCTGGGAAATCAGAGTCTGAATTCCTGGATGGCTATGGAAACTCACTGGGTGCAGGACAGAAAAATATTGTTGTAAAGCAAGCATGGGGAGCATCATTTTGTGCAACTATGTGGACAACAAGTGCTTTAATATAGATACTACCCTGTTTCCCCAAAAATAAGACATCCCCGGAAAATAAGACCTAGTAGAGGTTTTATTGAATTGCTGAATATAAGGCCTCCCCCGAAAGTAAGACCTAGCAAAGTTTTTGTTTGGAAGCATGCCCGCCAAACAGAACACCAGAGCATGCAAGATCGGTAAATGTAAACACCAGTTGTACAAGGAAATAATGGTAGTAACAAGAAATTCTTGAGAGGATTCACAGTTTGTCTGGTTACTCTGGTTTGTGATGACAACTACTGTATAGTATATAATAAATGTTCATTTTTTGTTCAACAATAAATGTGAATTCTTCTTCGTTGAAAAATAAAACATCCCCTGAAAATAAGACCTAGCACATCTTTGGGAGCAAAAATTAATATAAGACACTGTCATATTTTCGGGGAAACACGGTAGTATGGAAAGAGTGGACTCAATATGGTGTAGTGGTCTTGGTTCAAATCCTTGCTCAGCCATGAACTGTTGTTGTTGTTGTTATGTTTATTTATACCCTTTTTTCTCTCCACAAGGAGAGATTTCTAAAAGTGAGTTGTGGGTCCATTTATCATCTGCTAGAGACTGAGCAGTAATTTGAATGAAGACAGCAGTTTCCACTCCTAAATAAAGGTGTGTTCGACTTTCAATTAATGTGCCTGTCTGAAGAACTTGATCAGTCTTCTTCAAGAAGTGGTACTTTGCTTTCTCTTGAAAATGATTTTAAAAGCAGATTGTGCCCCACAGTACTAATCCTTTCCTTTGAACATAATAATATTTAGCTGAAGGGCTATCTGCACAAAGAAATAGACTGAGCATCCAAATCAACATTCCTCCAGCTCCACTTAGATTTCCCCACCTTTCAGATGAAAACTGGGACATATGGGCTTAAGCAACATCAAAATGTGGTCAAGGTGGGAAAAGTTGTTCATGAGGAAGAACACAAAATCTGTGCCTATGCATTTTTGTGTTTAAAAGTGTATTTTTAAATCCTGTTTAATTTTTTTTATTGTTTCAACCTGTCTTTCACTTTTCACATATTTTTTTATTTTTAATGACGTCTTTCTTACTTAATTAAGCTGCTTTGAGCCTCAATTTGAGGAAAGGTCAGAAATAAACATAATAAATATGAGATATTAAAAGGAATGAGCATGTTCAGCTGGTGAAGAGAAACTGACGACTTCATCAGATAGGCCGATGTTCCCGTCATATACTGTTTCACCTCCCTTTTCAGCACGGAGCCCTTTACAGGATGTACAGACACTTCCAGCTGGGCTCTGTGCCGAAAAGGGAGGTGAAGCAGTGTGGGAGCTTTCCCATATTGCCTTCTCTTCAATGGGGGGAAGTTGGGTGGTGATGCTTCCCCCATGGGATGAGGGGTAAGGTAAAGTGGGCAGTGCCAGGTGTAGCGTGGCGGCTTCTCTACATCCCCTACTGGAAACCCTGGATTTCCCCTGATGTGGGGCGAATCCATGGGCTTCTATGATAAGGTTGTAAGGAGTGGCATGATCACACTCTTTAAATATATCAAGGGCTGTCACAGAGAGGAGTTGATTTAAAATTACAGGAGAATAAGTTTTATCGAGTGGGCAGATTATTTTTCTATTAGCTTATTTTATTTAATAGGTAGAATAGAAAGAGGAGTGATTGAAGCTGGGTTGTTAACCATAGTTTGGGCCCTAAACAACCTAAAGGCATCAGATTCTCCCTGATCTCTGATGCTAGGCAGGATTTGTCCTGATTAATACATAAAATATATATAGTCAGTGTACAGTTCCATGCAATCCAATTTTATATTACCGAAGCTATGCTATATGGGTTTAAAAAAATAATAGCTGGAATATCTTGCAAATATCTTAAAGATAACTTCTTCTAAAACTAACCCAAAGGTTATAAATGTGTCCCGTGCTGTTTTTCAGGTAGATTAAAATAATGTCACAAATCAAAAATGCAGTTCATCACATGGCACAATAGCCAGACCATTATTAACAGCAGCAATTAATCATAAATATATACCTCATTTAATTTAATAGGTCTTACATGCTAACTAAATGGACTGAAAAATAAACAAATTGGTTCAGAAAATTGGAATTGTGGGTGGGGCCATTTTATTCAACTCTATTTCTCTCTAAATTCTCAGAAAACGCATTGTTAAGCAAATCCTTGTTTTTCTCCCCATCATCAGCAAAAAAGTGAATGACTGGTGTCATTTACATACCCTTCTCAGCTTTTATCCAGAAGTTCTATGAGGCCAATAAATACTGTAGCATTAAAATGTGCCTGAGTTTATTTTCCTTTTCCTCCCCATGCCTTTTCTTGTGTGTTGTGCTTTTCTATATTGTAAATTTGAGGCCAGGAATGTGCATGTGTATGCATATGCAAGAATACACACAAATGGCTTTTAAATACTCATTTGGTTGCCTCATTGCCAGGAAACTAGTGAAGAAAATACGGAATACAGTGGAACCTCTTCTTAAGAGTGTCCCAGTGTAAGAGCATTTTAAGAGCTATTGCTTGGCCCGGGTTTTGCTTTGACATAAGAGAAGTACTTTGAGTTAAGCACTAGCGCCAAAGAGAATGCTAGCACAAGAGTACGGGGCTTTAGGGCTTCAAGGGAGGAGCCTCCATGCCTCATGCCTCCATGTCCCATGCTCTTGTCTGCTTTGGGAGATCACTGTCCACTTGCTTTGCTCTTGTCTGCTGAGAGAAATTTTGAGTTAGCTGATTTTGTGTGGTTGTTATTCCTAATATGTTTGTCTTCATGAAGAGAGAGAGGGGGGAGCGAGTCAGAGAGGGAGGGAAATTGGAATGAGTACAGTATAAAGAAAATGATGCTTCTGCTTCTTTGCTTTGTGCTTTGTGCTTCCTTGCCACAACTTTGTGTTTTTACCATTTTAAAGTTGATCTTTCTTTTTTATTGTTCCATGTGACTGTGCATTTGAACATTATTTGTTATTTATAAAGCACAATTTCTTGTTTAAAAACATGTAACAAAAATGGAGGTCGGGGGGCTGGAATGGATTAATAGTATTTCAATGGGAAATTTGCTTTGAGATAAGAACACTTTGAGTTAAGAGCTCAGTCACGGAATTAATTAAACTCTTAAGCCAAGGTATCACTGTTACTGACCAAAGAATTGGCATATATTCCTCACCTTGTTCCTCATACATCAGAAGCTGAAGCTGATATGTCATTGTTTAAACTAAAACCAGTGTTACTCAAAGTACTTTGCTCCATGATGCTGGTATGTGAGCTACTGGCAACCAGTCTGCAGCAGGTTTCCAAGAAAGACAGAAACAGTTGTAATAAATAAGTGCAAATATAATAGCCCACTTGGAAAAAAAATCCTGCCAGCCACCCCCACCCCCCACTGAATAGTTTTAGAAGAACTGGCTTAAACCATTGTCCCCTCCAACATCAAAACTGCAAATCCATTTGGTTGGATCATGCCTAAGAATTGGATGTGGGAAGGCACCATAGACTGATGCCATCAATATGCAACTTATATTCATTGGAAATCAATGTCCAGATCTCTGATTTGTTCCTTGTAGACAAGAAGGTGCCCACATAGATAAGACCCCTTGATGCTTTTGCTTTGAAGGCTCAAAGGATAAACAAACTTTTCTCGCCTGATATCTGCTCCTTCCTATGAACTGAAACTGATAAGAGACATCTACATCCAGACAACAGCAACCATCTGTTTCTTGCTGTCTTCTTCAGCTTAGCAGGGAGCCTTCTGACTAACAAACTTGAAGAAATGACTACAAATAGACTTGATGAAAAGCGTTGGCTGAGGCATACAAACACAAGCCTAAAATGATATGCAATGGAAAGGACTGGTTGGCTATCCCAAGAAAGAAATGTCAAAATGACTATCTGTGGATTTCTTGAAAATAATGCTTAAAAGAATTTCCCAAAAAAAAAGCAATCATAAATATTAATTGCAAATTGTCAGCACCATGAGATGCCATGCGTAAAAGCAACACATACAAAAATGTACTGTTTTTAAAAATATCCATAATTTTGTTTATGAATTCAGAATTAATGAGTTAATTTCCAGGATATCCAAAAGGTTAATTTGAAAAATCCCTCTTTTAACATGGTTTTTACATTTGTATAGTCAAATGGTTTTACTGTTGGTGCTCCATATCAATAGATTCTTTATCCATGGATTCCACCATCCATAGACACTGAACAGACTGTGCTCTGGCACCACAAGATGCAGAGCCAACCTTAAGAAATGGGGCCACAAAGTGGAGTCCATGACATGCGAATGTGGAGAAGAGCAAGCCACAGACCACCTATTCCAATGCATTCTGAGCCCTCCCACATGCATTATGGAGGACCTTCTTACCGCAACACCAGAGTCACTTCAAGTGGCCAGCTTCTGGTCAAAGGACATTTAGTATAATGCCAGTTTTTTTTAAAAAAACTTTGTGTTTTTAAATACATTACAACAGTACCCTCGGTTTGCTTCTGATACGATAAATAAATAAATACCATCCACAATAAGGAAATATTTTTACAAAATCAAAAAAGCAAACCTTTTTACTGTGTCACTGTTTGCAATGGGAGAAGATCCACAAGTTACTACTGAAATTTATGATCACAGCAGCAATATTGTTATATGTACAAAGAAGGAAGAATTCGAACTACAAAGTATGGTGAATTGGTTGATAAAATGGACTGATTTAACAGAAATTTATAAATTGAAATGTTTGAAAAATTCATAAATGACATTTATAAAAACAATGAAACCCCCTTATGTGCTGTTGGGTGAGGTGACTTGATAATCTTTGGTTTTGATGATCCGAAAGAACTAGTTATAGGAAGAAGTGAACTTGTATTAATGTTAGAGAGAGAGCTATGAACCTTTATATGTATATAACTGCTGAAAGGAAGATCAGAAGTCATTTTTATTTATCTTTTTCTTTGTTTCTTTTGTCTTTTCTCCTTTCTATTGTATAATTATAATCTATCTATCTATCTATCTATCTATCTATCTATATATATATATATATATATATATATATATAAAAGAACCATTACCACTAATAACACAAGTATTTCAAATTTCACCCTTCCCACCCCCACCCCTCAATCTTTCATAGTTGTAAGTTGCTGCCAGTTTTGATGCAAACCATTGCATTCCTAAAAAGAAAGAAAATAACACACTCAGTCCCCGTCCCCCCCCCCAGTTAGCAGGAATGCTGTCATGGTGATTTCTCTTTGATAGCCCAAGTTGTCTCCTTCTACAGCACTCGCTTCACACAGGAGAGAGAATGAGAGAAAGATCAGACTGGGTCCCGGCTGTTTAGTCTACCAATCAGATTGGTGACAAGGAGTCTAGCGGCTGGCACGGAGCACTTTTTCAGTCCACCTTTGGCAACCACCTTCTCATTCTTTTCTTACTTTTTTGCACTAATGATGGAGAATGAAGACTTTAAAAATTGTTAATGCAGGAGGCCAAGGAAGGTGACCAACAGAAAAAAAGAAAAGAAAAATCAATTTCAGGTCAAGTTAGCACAAACCTAGTTATATATCCCACAGTTGCTGTTGGAATGGCAGCTACAAGAACATAATGGACAGAATTACTATAATGAGTTCCTCATCACACTTGAGCATGGATACACTTTAAATCTGGTTTCTGCCTCCTGCAGAATTCTGGAGTTTGTAGTTTCGTGAGGACCTATCTGGCTGAGCTATTTAAAGGCCCCTTTCTAAAGCGGAGTTAAAGAAATTCAATAATTAATATCCATTGCATACTGTGGTTATAGGTATCCACTTTTCTTGTAACCTACTAAAATTTGCTTCTAAATTCAATTGATATAGGTTGCTTTCTTTGATGTCAACACTACTCCCTATTAAAAGTGCTGAATACCTACCTTTGTCTATTAGCTTATACCATCTTAGCACTAATAATCATTTTTAGTCAAACCTTTCAAGAGTTTTTAAGAACTTATTATGTTGTAAAGTGTGGGTTGTACTATGCTATGTTTATTTATGCTGTTATATTAATTTTAATGAGTTTGTTTTTGATTTGTTATACGTTGCTCTTGGTTTTTGGAACTGAAAGCTTGCCACTGTGCTTTTTACTGGAAGCTGCCCTGAGTTCCCTTGGGGAGATAGGGTGGGTTAAAAATAAAGTTTATTATTATTATTATTTATTGTAAAATAAAGACACACCCTATTCTTCACTGAAAATGTAATGGACTCCAAATCCAGGTTAATGCTTATGCAGAATAGAGCTTTTATTTACTTTAGCAAAAATGATAGAAATTTCCAAACAGAGCTTAGAAAATTACTTTTAAAAATAATTGGTAACCTGTTCTCACAAAAATAGTTAGTTGCTGACATGTTATTATTGAATAACAAACTGAAATAATTATTTTTGTTACCAAAATATCAGATTGCTAAAAACTTCTGTCCCATGGAACTAAATACACTTAACCAATGAGGTCACCACACAACCATGGTATTATAAAAATGCCGAAAAATAGTTAAAATTATGAGGAAAGAGTGATGTTATTTCATCACATTGTAATCATACTGATTGCAATCTGTTAGATATTACAAAAAAGGAATAACTTATGAATGCCCTGTCACTTGTAATGAAATATTTTCAGGCTCTGCTATTGATATATTGTATTAGCAGTCTGAAGGCCACAAAGCTGCATATGGCATGATGTCCTAAGATAGCAGTGCCCTGATGATCCTTCTGTATTTCTTCTCAATTACGTATATAAACAAAAGTACAGTCAAGCATCTGGAAACCATAATATCAGCAGAAGTGAATTTGATTTGAAGGCAGGATTACAAGTTGTGCCAGGCTTAGGGATTTAAGAAGTGTTTTACCCAATACTGTGAATCTAAGCTGGTGATTATGCACAGTCTGCTGAGTTTAAAACAGAAAATACATCTTGGAAGAGAAACAGTAGGGCATCCTTCTCCTACCTAGGGCAATTTCATGCTACAGAACTATAGCATTTTCACCCTACTTTAAATGTCATGGCAACATCATATGAAATTCTGTGAGTTGCAGAACACACAAGAGCAGCTTTGATTGAAAATGCTAATAAGTACCCCTCCTTAGATGGAGTCTCCGGTGGCGCAGTGGATTTAACTGTTGACCTGCTGAACTTGCTGACCAAAAGGTTGTCAGTTCGAATCCGGGGAGTGGAGTGAGCTCCCGCTGTTAGTCCCAGCTTCTGCCAACCTAGCAGTTCGAAAACATGCAAATATGAGTAGATCAATAGGTACCGCTGAGGCGGGAAGGTAACGGTGCTCCATGCAGTCATGCTGGTCACATGACTTTGGAGGCATGTATGGACAATACTGGCTCTTTGGCTTAGAAATGGAGATGAGCACCAACTCCCAGAGTTGGACAGGACTAGACTTAATGTCAGGGGGAAACCATTACCCTTTACTCCTCCTTAGAGCCAGCCCAGCATAATGTTTTGAGGACCGAATAACAAAGACCAGGTTTCAGTTCTCTGCTTGGTCATGGAAACCCGTTGGGTGAGGCACACTCTCAGGCCCAGAAACCCCTGTGAGCAGGTTGCCTCTTCAGTCAGCCAACTCTGTAAGGTACTGATAACTAAGAATAAGCAGGGTCCTCTTCAAAGATGCTACTGTTAGAACAAATTGTCACAGCACTTTCTGGTGTTTTAAGGAGGCTTTTAAGGAAAACACAGATTCACACATGCCTTATAATTACAAATACACACTTTGTTTAGGGGATTTGGTTTAACTGCTTGTCCATTTACAATGTCAGGTCTGCCATTTTATAAAAGGCTGCTCAAAGGTATTTCTTATAAGGGCTTATAAAAGAGTGCCTTCCAGAAAATAAGCTGCTCAGAAATCACCAAGTTGCCCATATAAAAGTTGTAAGTGAATAACGAAACAATGAATGGAATGAATGAAATAGTGTTCCCAGTTCAGGATGATTCCAGGTCATGAGATTTCTAACCCAAAACCTGAGACTTTGGGACAGCCCTGCTGATGCCCTTTAGGGTTATGCACCAAGGACCAAGCCCAGTTGTTCACCTGCTTGGGACACAGGATCATTTCTAGTCAGAATGTGGATGCAGAGCAGAGTGGAAGATGATCCCTGGCACCACAAGAACTGTGAGAGAAGCAAAACTGGACAGTTTACACCCTTGTCTCCCACCTGGAGATGACCCATAAAAACTGGAGACTTAGGACTCCTGCACAATTTCTGATATAAACTCTGATCAGCCTTCTGTTGGAATGTCACAGCTACAGTTCAGCAGTCTGATTTTACAATGTTTTGCCCTGACCCTGTGGACAGGTTCATCCAAATGTCACAAAGTAGAATAGGTATAATTGGGCTGTGGAGTATTGATGTCTATGGGGTCCTATCAGTGTAGTAGAAATAATCCTGAGGAAACCTTAAAGAGAAGGTGGCAACTGGCCACTGAAACTTCCTGGCCCATCTCTGGATTATGGGATGCAGACAGAAACAGTTTAATTCATTTTTTTTAGAACTCTGTGAAATCACTCATAGTTCTTGCCTATTCTTGACAACGGGATTTATACAGCCATAGTGGTTTTTGTGGATGAATAGAAAACATCCCAAAGGATTCTAATTATTCAAACACATGGAGCCAAACACATTCAATTCCATGTGTTTGGCTCCATGTGTTTAAATTATGGGAATCCTTTCTTTACATGACAGCCTTCATGCTGATGCTTGTATTATTATTTTTTAAAGAACACTTAAGGCTTGCAAATATTTCTTGTTAAAATTGTGTGCTGCTCTATTTTTATTGAAATATATAAATATTCAGCAGTAAAAATATTATGAATGGGATTTGCTTTCTTCTTCCCTTCCCACTCATTTCATTTAAACAGGAAGGGAGAGGGAGGAGGATATAAATTCCTCCATATGGTTAGATTAAATATGAATTTTAACATTTGTCACTATGCAGTTATCACAGAACAAATGAGCAGCTGAAGAACAACTTCTGAAAATTCTAGTTAGCACATACCAATGCTTAGAAGGGTATGTCAGTTGTTCTGGCCTTGTGCTAATCATAGCAATCAAAAGGTTGGGAGTTTGAGCCTGGGTTGGGGTGAGCACCCGCTGTTAGCCTCAGCTCATCTGCCCACCTAGCAGGTAGAAAGCAGAAATGCAGGTAGATAAATAGGTACCACTTTTAGTGGGATGGTAATAAAAACACCCTTAAGGACATTGATCAGGAGGAAGCTCTTCAGCATCGAAGATGGAGTGACAGCACGCCCCCCCCCATGACCAGAAATAAGATTTACCTGGGCCTGTGTTGTCTGTCCTTGTTAATTATATAATCAGCATTGAATGTTTGCCATATATGTGTGCTGTATGCCGCTCTGAGTCCCCTTCGGGGTGAGAAAGGCAGGGTATAACATACTGCAAATAAATAAATCAAGCATTGGGGAAGTGTGAGTCTCTAGTCTGAATAAATGACATGAGATTAGTACAAGAGCAAAGTTTCCAAACCTTCTCATACAAAAGTACACCTGGTTTCCCTTTAAGCATTCTTTTTTTTTTTTTGCACAATCCACTTTGCAGTGAGTCAGTTGTTTAAATTATTTTTAAATAATTGGGATCTGTAAACCACTCAGATCTCATTTTATCTTCTGTCCACTTTAAAAAAAACTAAGAATCCCAATTTTCTAAGAATAAATCTGAAAGTTATATGAAGGATCAATACATTTCTCAAGGGATAAACAACCTCCTTCCTCTATAGCCAAACTTGCAATCACATAGGACAAAGTCTGTCCTTTTCAGATACAAAATAACATCAAAAAAAGGACTACAGTCCACAACATATCTGGTAACCATTCTATTAGTATTTTAGGGAATTAGGTAAAGGTATATGTTTTCCCCTGACATTAAGTCCGACTCTGGGGGTTGGTGCTCATCTCCATTTCTAAGCTGAAGAGCCAGCATTGTCTGTAGACACCTCCAAGGTCAAGTAGCCGGCATGACTACATGGAGAGCTATTACCTTCCCATCGGAGTGGTACCTAATTAGCTACTCACATCTGCATGTTTTTGAACTGCTAGGTTGGCAGAAGCTGGGGCTAACAGTGGGAGCTCACTCCGCTCTCCAGATTCGAACCACCAACCTTTTGGTCAGCAAGTTCAGCAGGTCAGTGGTTTAACCCACCATGCCACTGGGGACTCCATTAGGGAATTATTGGAGTCATGATCCAAAAAGTAACTTTTCTAAGTTCTCTTATAAATATGACTATAGCCCCTTCTACACTGCCCAATATCCGTGGATCCGATCCCAGATTATATGCTTATCCCAGATTATCTGGCACTGGAGACTCATATAATCCAGTTTAAATCAGGTAATCTGGGATCAGATCCTTAGGTCAATGTAGAAGGGGCCTAAACCAGTCTGATCCAGACTTTCTCCGTTCTCTTTGCCAGCTAAACCAGCCCTCTTATTCCAGCAGTATGAAGTTTACTGTACTTAAAAGACTTGCAAGCTATTTTATAGAAACTTTTTGAGGCTTGTTTTGTTCCAGTACTTTTTTGGTATTTCAAAGGCGGGAGACAAAGAGAAAGAAAGCTGGAGAGGCTAAAGCTTATTAAATCCTGGAAGTCCCTGGCTGCTGCAAAACCAGCACTATTTCTTCTCCCAGTCTTGGTTTTTATGACTGGATTGTGCATGTGTGATAAAACTTCACTTAGAACCAATACCCTGAACATTGCAGCTATCTCCTTATCCAAACCTTGTGTTTGTAGGCTCATTAATAATTTGTTTACTGAGCCTGTGAATATAATTGTCAAATGGAGGGATATTATTTTAGCATGCTTGAACATGAGAAGAAATGTTAAGCCATGGCTGGAGAGATTGTGAACCTCCAGGTGCAGTTAGACTTCTATTTCCATCAGGATAGTGGAGGAAGATGGACATAATTGTCATCAAATACAGAGGACAACAAGCATGCCAGCCATATTTAAACAGAAAATTAAAGTTTGATTATAATGAATGAATGGTTGTAGGTGATGAGGGTGAATTCTGATTAACTTGAGTCTAGTTATCTCAATAGCTCGGACCCTGCCTTCCAATTGTTCCAATTTGGCAAGGAACATTAATCCTCTGCCATCCCACTTTTCAGCTATGTTTAAAATGTCCCCATTTTTCTCTCCACCTCTCACATTTCCTCTTTGCAGCAACTGAAGTAAATTTAACTCTGAAATGGAAAGAGAACTGGAGGTGGTGGAATTTGCCCTTCTCAGTAGGCTCAGGCAAAAGTAAACATGCAGCCTCTCCTAGTTTGTGTCTTCTTCCTCATTCATAATTTTGACTGTCTTTATCACAGTCTGATGTTGCTTGGTCATGTGTCCCAGTTTTAAGGCCCAGGGTGAGAGAAAGCACTCTTTTCTGTTGGAGGCAAGTGTGAATGTTGCAATTGCCTCCAACAGACAAGAGTTCTTTCTTCCACCCTGGACTTTCCACAGATATATAAGCCTCACTGGCCTAGTTTCCAATATATCTCAAAACCTCTGAGGATGCTTGCCATAGATGTGGGTGAAATGTCAGGAGAGAATGCTTCTGGAACATGGCTATACAGCCCAAAAAAACTCATAGCAATCTAGTGAATCTGGCCATGTAAACTATGTAAACCAGAAAAGAGCATCATTCCACATCTTTGCAGGATTAGAAACACCCACATACTTGGATTGCAATCTACTCATTTGTGGGCTTTCAGCTCATGGTGGTCCTCTGCCCATCTACACAGCAGTCTAAAAGATGAGATCAATGCCAGTCACATAATGCAAGCTGGTCAAAGTCAACTGGAAATGTTCCCAATAATTCACCAACCATATCCTCTGTGTTGGGAGATTTCTCCAAAACACCTTCCTTAAGACACACAGATCTTAGAAAAGTTACTTTTTTACTCCATCTCTCATAGACATCTAAGTAGTATGGCTGGGGCCTAAAGAAATGCTGTGGATGCAGCCAAAGGCTATTAAGATATCACCAGTAATAGGTTATACGCAGTGGTACAGTTACATAAATTTAGACCTTGGACTTAATGGTTTTGGAGGGGGTAGCAGGAGGACAGCCATGTGCATTATTTCAACTGTGAAGCACAGGACTAACATTTATCTTCTCCCTCTCCCAGAGCTGACATTCCACACCTTATAATGGCTTCTACATTCCTGATATGTTCATGGTAAACAAACAAGAAGAGTGATTTTTTTAAAATGAAATACATTTGAGCATAAACAGCTTTGCATTTAATCTCACTTATACACAGCCCTCTGATTCATTCTACAGAAATTAAATGGAACTTGCTGCTGATGCTGCTCTGATGATAAATATATTTGCTTGGGAAGAATAAGTACTTTTTCATTGTAGAAAAGAAGAATTTATTTTTAAAGATGTAGCTATCTACATCCTGCTCAGCAATTTTTAGAAATAAAAAAGAAGACATTGAATTGAAAAGGGCCACTCCCAGCAGGCGCTTATACTGTATACCTATACTGGGCCATGTGCTGGTGCTAACCTTATCTCCTGGTCAGGCCATCTCCTAACACAGTCCCCCCAACTGTCCTTATAATGTCTCAATTAATTTTCTATTGTCCTTCTTTTTCAGCTGCTTTTAAAATGCTCTCAGAGGGAGGAAGTGGCAAAACTGCTGTTGAGTAATCCTTGTCTAAAGGCCTTCTACAGAGGCCCTAAAATTCAAGAGAAACTGGGATAAAAGGGGAGTTGGCTAGATGATGCTTGCCAAAAATGCATGCTGAATTGCATCATCGGCTCCAAAACGCGGGTTAAAAGGGTGTGCTTAAAATCTGAGATTGGCCGAAAAATGTGCATATTCACATCACTATATATCCTGCCACTTGTGAAAAACACAGCACTTTGTTGTGATACACTGGTGTGCATTGCTTCAGCACATGTGCACATTTCAAATTCCTGAAACAGCTGTAAACAGATGGAGCCATGGACACACAGGTGGCTAAATGGAAGCACAAATGGAAAGCAATTCCCACGAGAACTCTCTGCAACCATTTATTTGTTCTCATATTTAGGAAATTAAACAGAGCTTGAATTTACACACTGGGCACCAGCATGGCAGGTAAGTGACTCCAAAGGGAAGTGGGGTTCAAGAGGGGAAACGTAAAGGCAGCAGGAGGGTGAAAAGAGATAATGATAAGAAATCTGTTTGTGTGCAGATACATTCTGTATATCTGCATCAGTGCTTATGAAGTCCAGCACATCTCAGAATGTGTTGTCGAAGGCTTTCATGGCCGGGATCACAGGGTTGTTGTATGTTTTCCAGGCTGTATGGCCATGTTCCAGAAGTATTCTCTCCTGATGTTTCACCCACATCTATGGCAGGCATCCTCAGAGGATGCCTGCCATAGATGTGGGCAAAAGGTCAGGAGAGAATACTTCTGGAACATGGCCATACAGCCCGGGAAACATACAACAACCCCGCATCTCAGAATATCAATAAAGAAAAGAAAACTTCTGGCAGATGTCCCACATCCATTTTGTGAATTTCTAAAATCCACTACAAACAAACTTTTCAGGACCCCAGGGAACTATTTGCTGGAACTGACAGCTCCGTGTTTGGACTTGCTTTCAGGTACTGGGATTTTTTCCCCCACCTCTTTGTCCCAGATTATGTGGCTGTCTGGAAGGGCCCTAAGAAAGCCCTATAAAATTTATAGGAAACTTGAAGACAGACACAAGAGAAGAGAAACCCAGGACTTCTTCCTTGACATCCAGCACCAGCTGCATCCACTAGCATTGGTTATACAGTTGTCTGTCCAACAACAACAACAAAAAAGACATAGACTTAAATCCATTTGTTACTCTCAGGGCCTTTAATAATATAATAATAATGTTTTTATTTTTGTATCCCGCTCCCATCTCTCCAAGGGGATTCAGGGTGGTTCACATGGGGACAAGCCCAATATCAACGTACATTAAAACACAATTATAACTTAAACCAATATAAAACAATAAAAACAATATAAAACAGCATAAATAGCATAAAGCGTAAAACATATCAAGTCATTTGAGTATGAGCATAGTGCAAAATATGTAGTGGTAAAATTGTACAGACTCTACATGAGACTCAACGACAAAATATAGGGCGATCAAGGAAGACAATTAGGTCTCATTTCCATACAGTCATATAACCCAGAATATCAAGGCAGAATAACCCACAATATCTGCTTTGAACTGGGATATCTGAGACCACACTGCCATATATTCCAGTTCAAAATAGATAATGTGGGATTTTATTCAGCTGTGTGGAAGGGCCCCCAGATACATCAATGAATCAATGTGTACAGTATAGTTGTCCCTCCATATCCATAGATTCTGTATCCACAGATTCAACCTACCAAAGGTTGAAAATATTAGGGCAAAATCTTCCAGTGCTCATTTGAGTTGTTCATTATGTTCACTATGGCGATGCCATTTTATTACATCATTGTATATAATGGGGCTTCAGCATCAACAGATTTTGGAATCCATAGTGGGGGCCTGGAACCAAACTCCAGCAAATATAGAGAGTCTGCTTTATTATTTCAATGGGTCTGCTCTAGCTGAAATTAACAATATGATTTAACTGCTGCCTAGTTGACCTCAAACAGACCTATGGCTACCCCATGAATAAGAGGCACTTACCCCCCCCCCCCCAAATCACATTGTCATCAACAATGACAATGTGCTCAAGTCTTGCAAATTCACAACTGTGGCTTACTTGATTGGGTTTGTCTACTTGTGATACAGTCTTATTTTTTCTTTATTGCATTCTACCTTGCCAAGCATTATTCTATTTTCTAATAAGCCATGTCTTCTCATGATATGTCCAAAGTATGACAGTCTCAGTTTCGTCACCATGGCTTCTAGGGAGAGTCCAGACTTGATCTGTTCTAGGATCCATTAATTTATATTTTGGCAGTTCAGGGTATCCTCAAAACATTCTTTCAGCAGCACATTTCAAATGAATTGATACTCTTCCTATCAGCTTTCTTCATTGTCCAGCTTTCACAACCATACATAGAAATACAGTGGCATAGACCATCCTACTTTCAATGGTATATCTTTATACTTCAGAATCTTGTCTGGTTCTTGACTGCAATCTTTTTTTCTTTTTGTTCAATTATAAGCCTGGCTTTGCGCTTTTTTTTAATTTGTTCAGTAATCTTTCCAATTATTTGCTATTTTCTGCTAAGTAATATATATATCTTACGGTATGTGGTTGATGTTCCTTCCTTCCTCCAATTTTCACTTTTGTTCCTCTGAGTCCAATCCTGTTTCATATGTACACACTTATTGCATAACTTCTAACTGTCCTGACTTGTCTGGGACACTCCTGATTAACACTCTGCCATGTCACTTTTTCAGTTACTTTTATAACGTCCCTGTTTCTTTCTCCTCCAACTTTTTTCTCTGCAACCCATTTGAAAAAAAGGGTTTGACCGGTGGAATGGAATTAACTCATAGTTTTTTTTTGTAGATGGATTCTTCTGGTCTTTTGACTGTAGATTTTTAGCCCTACACAGCTCAATAAAATGATGGGCCACATCTCTGATTTCTGCAAGGACATAGCCCTAACTCATGAGTGAAATCTGTCCCATCCATTTTACGTGCATTTTTGAGCAGCTCACCTCTTTCTTGCTCTTTCTCATGATCCATCTCCATGATTTCACATGGAAATTCCCCATTTATCTCTCTCTCCCTTTCCTCTCCACATTGCCTAACTGCCCTCTTGTCCGGTATTCTCTAATTCATGCCTGCCAGCGCCTCATGAATAAAACGTTTTATCTGCCAGAGTGGCAGGACTCTATAATCAAAGAACTGTGGTATGGGAGGCAGGATTAACCCCGGAGAAAGACAAAAATCCCCCTACAGCCTCCTGTCAGATACATCAAACACAACATACCAACTGCTAATCTACTGTATAATGCAATGGTAAATCATAGGGGAACCATAACTGGACAGAGGAAAAGATCCTAGCTAGTTAGCCCTGGGGACAGGACAAGATAGTGTTATTCTATATAACACATCCTTCTTCAGGTTCAGGTCTAAATAAAACAATTGACTGGATTCTTCAAAAAAACTTGCTAGCTAATATATGGCAAAATCATTTGCCCACATGAATGAAAGACTTGGTTGTCGGGGTGAGGAAATCATTCGCCCTGCAGAATTTTGAATTTCAACTACCAGAAATCCCAGCCAAAATGGACAACGGTAAAGGATATGAACCAGCATGGCATAATGGTTTGAGTGTTAGACTAAAGGCCCAGGAGAGCAGGATGTGAATCTCCACCCAGTCATGGAAACCCATTGGATGGCCTTGGGCAAGCCATATATTCTCAGAATATATCCATGCAACACTAATAATAATAATAATAATAATAATAATAATAATAATAATAATAATAATATCAGCATGGAGTTTGGCTTGGACAAATGTTCGACAGTGGCATTGAAGAAGGGAAAAATCATTGAAAGTGAGGGCATAAATATGCCTAATGGCCAAACAATAAAGTGTCACCAGCCTGAGGCCTATAAATATCTGGGCATATTACAGCTGGACAACATCAAGCATGAACATGTGAAAACTGTGGTCAGCAAAGAATACACACAAAGGGTCAGAAAAATTCTCAAAAGCAAGCTCAATGGAGGCAACACCATCAAGGCCATAAACACCTGGGCCATACCTGTCATAAGATATACTGCTGGCATTATAAACTGGACACAGATGGAACTGGACAATTTGGACAGAAAAACAAGAAAACTCATGACTATTCATCATTCACTGCACCCTCGCAGTGTTGTTGACCGGCTATATCTGCCTAGAAGATCAGGGGGCAGAGGACTCTTACAAGTCAAACAAAAGCAGTCAAAGAAGAAGAACATGCCCTGGCAGAATATGTAAAGCAAAGTGAAGAACCTGCTTTGATTGAAGTCAAAAATCAGAAACTCCTCAAAGCACAGCAGACAAAAAACCAGTACAAGAAAGCCACACTACAAACTAGAGCTGACAGCTGGCACAACAAAACATTGCATGGGAAGTTCCTTGACAAAATTGAAGGAAAAGCTGATAAGGAGAAGACCTGGCTCTGGCTCACAAATGGGACCCTGAAGAAGGAGACAGAAGGCCTGATCCTTGCAGCCCAGGAGCAAGCCATCAGAACAAATGCAATTAAGGCCAAGATCGAAAAATCAGCTGTTGACCCAAAATGCAGACTGTGCAAGGAAACCGACGAAACCATTGATCATATCCTCAGCTGCTGTAAGAAAATTGCACAGACAGACTACAAACAGAGGCACAACTATGTGGCCCAAATGATCCATTGGAACTTATGCCTCAAGTACCCACCTCCCAGCAGCAAAGAACTGGTGGGATCACAAACCTGCAAAAGTATTGGAAAATGAGCACGCAAAGATACTGTGGGACTTCCGAATCCAGACGGACAAAGTTCTGGAACACAACACACCAGACATCACAGTTGTGGAAAAGAAAAAGGTTTGGATCATTGATGTCACCATACCAGGTGACAGTCGCATTGACGAAAAACAGCAGGAAAAACTCAGCCGCTATCAGGACCTCAAGATTGAACTTCAAAGACTCTGGCAGAAACCAGTACAGGTGGTCCCGGTGGTGATGGGCACATTGGGTGCCGTGCCAAAAGATCTCAGCCGGCATTTGGAAACAATAGACATTGACAAAATTACGATCTGCCAACTGCAAAAGGCCACCCTGCTGGGATCTGCACGCATCATCCAAAAATACATCACACAGTCCTAGACACTTGGGAAGTGTTCGACTTGTGATTTTGTGATATGAAATCCAGCATATCTATCTTGTTTGCTGTGTCATAATAAAATAATAATAATAATAATAATAATAATAATAATAATAATAATAATAATTCTTTATTTTTGTATCCCACCACCATATCCCCAAAGGGACTCGGGGCGGCTAACATGGGGCCAAGCCCAAAGAAAAACAAGGTGTAAAAAAGTTAAAATATAAAGCAAAACAATAAAACAACAATAACAGTATTATAATCAAAATAAAACAGATTCAAGCACAATTATACAAGTAAAGCCATAAAGGCACGATACAAACTTATAAAACAATTGCACCACCAAAGGATAAAATGGGGGGGGGGGGGTCCAGAACAAAGTGCGTAATAGCTAGACTGTTTAATAAAGTGCCTGGACAAGTGTTCCATGGTTTCCTAGAGTAGAGTTAGGGATGGGATGGGACAAGAGATAAAGTGCAAGATAACAGCATGTCTGTTAAGGGGTCTGTAGTGTCTATGCTTATTCAAAAGCACACTGGAAGAACCATGTTCTAAGTTGTTTAATAAAGGCAGACAGGGTTGGGTCCAGCCAAGGGGCTACCACAGAGAAGGCCCTCTCCCTCGTCCCCACCAGCCGGACCTGTGATAATGGAGGGAACGAGAGGAGGGCCTCCCCAGAAGATTGGAGACATCGTGCAGGTTCATAGGAGGAAAGGCGGTCACGAAGGTAAGCGGGTCCTGAACCGTTCAGGGCTTTTTAGGTGATTACCTGCACCTTGAATTGGGACCGGAAGGTGAACGGCAGCCAATGGAGCTCCTTAAACAGGGGGTTGACTGCTCCCTGTAAGTTGCTCCGGTTAGCAGTCTGGACTAGTTGTAATTTGCAAGCTGTCTTCAAGGGTGCATTGCAATAATCCATTCTGGAGGTAACTAAGGCGTGGACCACCATGGCCAAGACCGACGTCACAAGGTACAGTTGCAGTTGGCGCACAAGTTTTAATTGTGCAAAGGCCCTCCCGGCCACCACCGACACATGAGCATCAAGTGTCAGCATCAAGTGTCAGCGTTGAGTCTAGGAGGACCCCCAAACTGCGGACTTGCATCTTCAGGGGGAGTGTGACCCCGTTGAGCACAGGTTGCCACCCTATGCCCCGATCGGCCAAGCAACTGACCTGGAGGACCTCTGTCTTGTCAGAATTAAGCTTCAGTTTGTTCGCCCTCATCCAGCCCATCACAGAGGCCAGACACTGATCCAAGATCCGAGGAGCTTCCTTGGATTTCAGTGGAAAGGAGTAGTAGAGTTGAGTGTCATCTGCGTAGAGATGGAACCGAACTCCAAAACTCCGGATGACCTCTCCCAGCGGTTTCATGTAGATTTTAAAAAGCACTAGTCTCAAAGGAAGGCAATGGCAAATCTCATCTGAATGAATCTTGCCAAGAAAATCTAAACAGGATCACCATAAACTGGAGTCTCCCTCAAGGCATATAACACAAGAGTTTTTGCCCAAAATCTCTGGAGGGCCAAGGTTCCCCCACCCTGGTGTCAATGAACAGAATAAAAATAGAAGCAGTGAGACTTCTGTTCCACATAAACCTTTCACGTTCTTAAAATTTATTTTTAAAGTATGAAGGCTATGGATTCCCCCTCTCTTGCACAACTTTGTAACTGGCACAGGATTGGAGCTGGTAAGATTGCTGCAAAGAGACCAAAATGCACTTCCGTCAGCATTTGATTGCATAAAAGGGCCTGTGGAAATGTTTCTTTTTTGAAACTTGAAAGAGGAATTGAATTACAGTTGAGGAATGATCACCTTTCCTTGTACACTTCCTCTGAAATACCTGAGATAAAGGTTTAGTGCCGCAGGGGAATATGCATTATCTGTCCCAATAAAATGTCAGATTACATCCAATGTTGTTTTGAAATAAGTTTTACAGTACAGTACTATAAAGCCAAGGCTGGCCAATTGCACCATCTGTTGGTACAGGGACGAAAATCATTGCTTGAAAATCATTGCTGTTTCAAACACCTCCAACACATTCCATCAAGTGGGAATACTTTAGTAGAGGAATTTTGTACACTATGCATGGGTTTTGTTGATATTTGCCTTCAAGTTGTCCTCACTTATAGTGACCGTATGAAAAATCTATTATGGGTTTTCCCCGGCATGATTTGTTCAAAGGGGGTTTACCATTGAGGCTGAGACTGTGTAACTTATGCCATAGAAAAAGGAATTTTCAGAAGTGGTCTTGCCATTTCCTTCCTCGGAAATATAGCCTACAGCATCTGATATTCATTGGCAGGTAGACACCCAAGTACTACCCAGGCTGAACCTAACTAGCTTCCCAGGTCAGATGGGATCTGGTGTCTTTAGATATTTAGTCATAGGCTGAGATGTAGTAGATATTTTAAAAAATAATTAAATTCTAACTATTTCACCAAACTGCAAGTCCTCAAATAACACAGAATGGAGAAATCTCTGTTAATCTGGAATCAAACTGTTAAAATTGTGTAGTGTGCACACATTCAAACAATATTGTTATTGAACCCCAGAACCCCAAAAGGACCCCAATGCCCATGGCCCAAGGAAATGCCAAGAAGGGTCCCCACAATTGAATCTGTGGGTGACCTTTCCCCCCAGACACCAGCCCAGTTAATATCCACAGACGACCTCTGCCCCAAAGCTACAAGTTGTGCAAGTATGTACAGATACATCAGGAAGAAACACAGGGCAAATTCCATTATCCCTTCAGGCAGTGGGCATCATCTCTTCATGATAACTCCATGAAGCCAATAATGAACTAATCCACATGCAGACAGAAAGGTCACAGAAGTTGCCCAATGCCCTACCCTTGCTTTCCATACAAGTATGCCAATGCCCATTGCTACCCATTGTTTCACCAGCCCTTGACTTATTGTCCCACTTGGGCTGGCAGAAACACAGACATCCATCCATCAAACTGAACTCTACCCACATTCCTTTCCCCACACATACCCACCAAAGGCGGATGCAAGAAACAGCCACAAATTTCAAACTGAGCAATGACAGTCTATTAAAGTTTCTGCCAGACCTGGAGTCCAATCAGCTGCAACAACAGATGATGTGCTTCAACCAACCTGCACACAGATTTTAACTGGCACCAACTTACACCAATCAGTACTTAGGGCAGCAAAAGTCTATTGTTTTGAATAGCTGTCAAACTCCTATAAATGTCTTTGTATGTATTCATTGCTTTTATGTTAAATTTGAGAGTACAGACTCTTCTGACATCCACTTTAGCCAAGTGAATAAAGCCTCTGTTCTTAGCCTTCAACTTGTTTGAGTCTCATTTGATCCTTTGGAGTCTAGGCATGCTGGGACCTGAACCCACAAATTTGCAGAAGCTGAAATCACACAACAATATCAGAAGGGTAAGATCATTTTAACTCCTAACCTTAAATCAGTTGTCAGTCCCAAGTTGAGTGGACCCACTGAATCAATGGAAATTATTGATTCACCCAGTCTGCATGGATACCAAAAACCTTTAGAAAATTGGGGTTAAGACCACCAAACAGGAATTTATATGAATTCATGTTATGCCTGAATGCTCATGGAGACATTTCAACGAGCAATTACTTTGTATAGGCCTGCTTAGATTATTACTGCTAACTCAGCCAACCAGGCACAGAATCAGAACCAACCTCCCTTACAGGAGGAAGGGAGAATCTCAAAACTGAATTAAGTGGTTGGGGGGAGGGGGCAAATATTTGATTGGATAACCTCAGTCTTTTCCTTTCTACTTTTAATAGTTGAAGTATATCTGGATTTAGTTTGAAGGAACTGGAATCCTACCTTCCAGCTTGAGAAATATTTTAATGGCTATTTATTTAACATTAGTTTTAAAATATGACCCTCTCTGAGCCTTTAAGAAAGTGCAACACAGCTGGAAAATAAAAACCTAACACAGGAAGCTTGGGCTTCTAATTTCCCATGTCTTGTTGTGCAAATATAAGCACCTTATAGAACTGTAAACTTTCAAAGAGAAAATAAACTAATGTCCAGGATGTTTTTTACCATATCAATTTTTTAAAGAAAGAGAACAGTTTCAATAATTTTAGAAGTAGGAAACAGTTCTAAGATATAACTTAACAATTCAGTTCTATAGGCATTTATTCATTTAACTCCCATTCAGTTCAGTGGGAATTTACTGCCAAGTAAATGGATTAGTAATAGGTCTCAGAGGGCCCTTCTACACAGGCATTACATTTGAAGCCGGCTCAAGATTGGGGTGTCCACAAAACATACAGTCCCAATGCACACAGCAACACACATCCCGTGAGAAATATCATATTTAAAAAACTCACTTGAAATTCCAAATCAAGTCATAAAAACAATTCAATCATTGCATAGCCATGCAGAGCAGAAAGCAGAGATCAAAATGCAGAGCATTTGTGAGGAAAAAAGGGAAAATGGGAACACTCACTTTCCCTTTCTTCCTCTGCCCTGGTTTCATCTAGAGCTGATCCTCGTTGGACATGTTGCTTCTTATTAATGAATCTCACTGAAGGACATAAGGGGAAAAATCCTTGTATCTGATTGATCTGCAGTCAGTGGATCTTTGTGGCTACTATCCCAACCTCCAGCCAGTTCCTGGGGTGTCTGTGTAGGCACTCAGCAGGGAATCGGGTTTCTTTAATCCACATCTTGACCCAGTTTAAATGTCTGTGTAGAAGCAGCCTAAGTCAAGAAGGTAGTCCTGTGCAGATGATACACATTTTAGCTGTGACAGCTACCATCATTAATCTTTCACAATTCAGACTAGTTTAATGTGCTACAAGCACAGAATAAGAACTAGAAAAATTAACATTGCCTGAGGACATGATCTTATACACAAGCTACCATATAAGGTAACAAAATGTATCACATGTGAACATGAATTCTATTATCAAGTACTTAATCTATTACAGAATGAACAAATTATCTAGCAAGCAGCAGTAGACCATCCATGAATTCTAATTTGGCAGGGACAGTCACAATTAATCCTCCACCACACCACTTTTTCAGATGTTTTTTAAATGTCTCAAGTGCTTTTTGTCATCCCACTTTTCTGCTTTGTCGTCATCTTTACTTCCACCAGTGGAACTGAGTTCAAAGTGCAATAATAGTTTGTGCTCAATTAATTCAATAGTGGAGAGAGGACAGGAGAATGCAAAATGTTGCCTTTTCCATAGGTTCAACAGAAAATAAACTGTTGCAGTATCTTCTGGCTTGTATGTTTCTTCAACTTGCCAAATTGACCATAGCCTGATGTTGCTTGGCCAGACATGTCCCAGTTTCTTTCTGTGAATGGGGATGGCATCATGGCAGGATGGGGTTCAGAGAACTCAGAGGGTAACCAATGTGATTGGCAAATACCAAGCAGTAGATCTAGCCCACTCTCATATCCTCTGAGCAACCTCTTACAGTGATTCAGAAAATGGTCTGAGAGTGTCCTTTTGAGATTTGAGCACTACAGTTCTGCCCCTTACTCCAGTGGAAATGTAGAGTCGATTCATCATTGCCACCATCCAGAAAACCCAGGTTGCTCTACCCAATTCTTCACAGTGAGCTGTCTCCAATTGTGCAAGAACTACATTTGATCCAAAGTGGGGGTTTTTTTCTCATTTCTCCCTGACTCACATTTTGTTTGGGAAGGGGGTAGCTTTATCCTTGTATAAATGATTGCAAACTGTGTGTTAGGCTTAAGCCACACGACTTATGATCCACGTTAATAATAGACAGCTCCTTGGGTGCCTCTGAGCAGTGCCAAAGCAAACTGCTCAGTATTGATGTGGGTAGCCCCTCAAAGAAATGGCAGGCTGCACTGAAATTATCGGAGCCTGCCATAGACTTCAGGGAGGCCAAAGTTGCTAGAGCCAAATTTGTAAATGGAAAGGCCTGTTTTTTTTGTTTTTGTTTGTTTTTTTGTTTTTTTGAGACCCCACCCTTTCCCCCCTTCCTTTCCCCTCCCTCCTTTTATTTTATGGCCCTGCACATGGCTGCCTATACAGACTATACAGCCTTCCCATCTGGTTTCCATCCCCTTAGCGGGCTCTAATTGCCGACGATTCTTTTGAAGCCCTTCTCAATTATAAAAATGAAACCGAGCCCTATAAAAAGAGGCAGCCCGCAGTGACAGACCCAGCAGTCAAATGATTTTATGAACTCGCTGGCTGTAAATTTTTCGCCAAACAAATCAGAAGCTTTATATTTCTCCTTCAGCCTCCCCTATTTTATAACTCCCTTCTCTGCCTCCCCCTTTGTTGTAGTTTCTGGCATTCCTTACTGCTAGGATTGTTTTTCATGTGCTAATCAGCACAAATTCAAGCCATGGCACATTATAATATAATGCCATAGGGTTCTTTGCTGAGTGGTTGTGTGCACACTCAATTTTTCAACAGCACAAGAGCTCTTTAGTACCTGGGCAGGCACTTAGAAGGCTTTTAACCCTTGTTGAGGAGAAACCCCCCCCCCCCCCCCCCGCACTTGGCCAATGAGGAGCTAATGACCCAAATGAAAACCAGCATGCTTGCCCTGGGAGGGAGTAGGAAACAATTATCCCAATTGTTGGTTTCATTTTGATCCATTCTTTGCTGGGAGCAACAGCAAATCTGGCCTCCAGTGGCCAACCACAGCAGTGTCAGGTAGAGCTGCGGAAAGTTCTTTTTTCTTTGGACTACAGTTCCCAGATAACCCAGATATTACTGGCTGCGGGATTCTGAGAGTTGCAACCAAAATACATTCAGACCTCCATATTTTCTAGGATTAAGGGCACAGAGCTTCCATGAAAGTGGGAAAGCTGAGAATAAAAATATACTTTTTAAAAAATTGAAGGTATCAACTCTCTAGGAATCTCTAGGGCTTCCAGCATGACTCTGTGATTAATGCTCACTGGAAGCTGAGCACAGAATAACACTTCACTTTTGATAGGCCAAATACACTGTAAGATTTTCTTAATTTTCCACTCTTATTCACTGAAATTTAACATCAGCTCTTAGCTGCATTGTTTCACAACTTACATAACATATTTGGTTAGGAACCTGAGCACCCTAGTTAGAGTTTCCCTGTGGGACTGTAGCCCAATGTTTCTCAGGCTATTTGATGTGAGGGACCAGGAACTATTTTTGTGGTGCATCATGGATTGGTATTATGCTTGTAACTATTGGATACACTTTCTTTCATTCTTGGCAATTCTTCAAAAACTGCCAGTTAATGGCTCAGGGACTGTCAATGGTCCAGGACCACCATTTTGAGCAGCACTGCTATGGGTTCTATTTATAGAATCATAGAGTTGGAAGACACCACAAGGGTTGTTTAATCCAACCCTAATATGCTATGCAAAAATACACAACCGAAGTCTCTGGATGACAATCCAGCTTCTATTTAAAGCTCCAGAGAAGGAGACTTCTTCACATCCCGAGTCAGCATATTCCATTGTTAAACAGCTGTTACAATCAGAAACTTCTTCCTAATATTTAGGTGGATCTCTTTTCATGTATAGTACATACTCCACATTTGATGGTTTAGCTTATGTGTACATATTTCATTATTATGTTCTCTTTAGAAATCTCATTTGCGTTAAAGAAAAGATACTCTGGTTCCAGGAATGCTTGTATCCTATGCAATTTTGATTATGATTTAAAGAAAAAAATTAAGAACCATAAAGCTCCATTTCAGAAGTAGGGATAACCACACTCTACAGAACCACTCAGCAAAGAATAACAGTGGGGCTCATTTTTTTTATTGAAGGAGGAAATTGATTGTCTGAATATCTGTTCCATTATTTATGGGACTAGTGACATTACTACACAAAAGATTTGCCTCCTTGAAGCTCTGAACTTTCCACTGTGTTCCATCAGATGCACAAAGCTATAGCCAATGGTAAAGTTCCCAGTGTGTCTACATGCTGTGGAAATCTTGTAGCAAGAATAGGCAACTGTGGCCCTTCAGATGGTTTCTGACTGCAACTTCCATAAATCCTCACAGTTGGCTGTGATGGCAAAGACTGATTTGTACTTTAGGACAAAAAATGTTTCCTGCCCCTCTTCATAGGATTCTAGTTTTTTGATGTATGTGAACATCTACATTCCTAAACAAAAGCAGTTTTTGAATAAAAGGTTGATACCATGTGAGTTGGTTCCTAAACGGCCATAGTTTGTTCATTTAAAACAGAATGCTTTGATGCCGATATTTATAGCTAGATATTATTAAAGATAATTTAATTTATTTTAACCATTTGGGGATTTTAAATTTTTGTCTAGTTTTATCTGCTTTAATTAAGTTTTTACTTCATGTTCTGTGGCTGTTGTGTTGTGATTTTTCTATATTATATTGCATTTGCGCTATTGTTACTAGTTACCTTGGATATCTTTTGATGGAAAAATGGGAGAATAATTCATAAAAGATGGTCTTCTGTTTTAAAGATTAATTTACTGAAACTGTGATCCATTTCAGTGAGTCTCTTTCAATATAGCATCTTGCCTCTTTGCTTGTATTCATTCCCTCTTGCAAGCTTGCCTGGTATTTTTTTGTCAGGGATCCTCTGGCAGAGGTTAGCTACAGAAAAGACAAACCACCCAGCTCACAGCTCAAGGGATGAGGATTGGAGGTATTGCAAATCCTCCGCCAAAGCTTTCTCCTGTAACCAGGAAGCATCTAATTAAAGCTGCCCCATATCTTTTGAAAACTGGCGTGATTCCCACCATCCTTCCTCTGCATGAAGAGGTGTGCCAAAGAGCAAAGCTACCATCAGCCACTCCATTAAACCTGACTTAAACTCAAATGCTAAATATGGCTAATACCAAACAGACAAGGCGGTCTGTCCTGTTAGAGACTGCTTTGCATTGGCCACAGCTTTAGCCAATTAACATTCCTAAAGGGTTTTGGGGTACGCCCCTTCACTGTCACCTAGTAAATGTCAAAATTGGCAAGCCGAGCCAGCTATTACTATGGGGTAATCCCATCTGAAATCCATGGTTCCTCTCCTGAGGTATAACATTGGCTGCCTGCCCTTGCCTAGTGATCAATCCAGCTCCAGAAAAAGGGTTACAAAGTGGGGAAGGGGCGAAGGAGAGGACAGAGGAACACAGATGTCATCAAGGAAAACCCACACGTGAATGTGCAGATTGTTTTGGCCAATCAGTGTCAAGCACATGGTGGGAATATTTACAACTCCTGGCTCGTCACTTGATGCTGTCGGCTTTATAGAACCGCAGTCTAAGCCCGATAGGCTTGCCACAAATTCTTTGGGTTGGCTTGCTTCCTATTGTGAATTGATTTAGTGTCACTCCGTGGAGGAAGGACATTGAACCAAAGTGTGCAAATGGCTGATGTTAGCAAACTCTTTGGTGAATTAGCACAAGTGCAGACTTTGACTTTTTAAAAAAGGTTTTACTACAGAAATGATTGCCCTTTTAAGCGAGGAGATTCCAAAAAAGTTAAGATGCTGTACACTTTTAGTGTGTACCTCTGCATATTTATTTATATTGATTTCCAGTGCTGTCCAAGGGTGACAACTTCCCTGTAGTGGGTGGGTTTATCAAGGGTGGGCAAACCTTTTGGTTGAAAAAGCCACTTAGAAAGCCAGGCAGTGGTTGATGGAAGTATGCAGGCATCCATGCACATGTGAACCATTAGCAGCAAAAAATGGGGAGAGATGTTGACCTCTCTTTTCTCCCAGTGATCTTCGGTGTACTTTGCTGTGTCCTTGTTGCTGTTGGCTGCAAAAAGGCAGTCCTCTTTTCCACACCCATCAATAACATCTCAGCAGATGAACCTGCAGGAAAAAGTGAGTGAATCCAAACCTGGGACTCTATATACCATACGGAATTGGAAAGGATCACAATAAGTGCATGTATATAATTAATACATGTTGAAGAACTTACACTTCAGATGCCTTTCTAAAGAACCTGGAAACAATCAAAATATGTGTTGTCGAAGGCTTTCATGGCCAGGATCACAGGGTTGTTGTATGTCTTTCGGGCTGTGTGGCCATGTTCCAGAAGTATTCTCTCCTGATGTTTCACTCACATCTATGGCAGGCATCCTCAGAAGTTGTGAGGTATGGATAAACTAGGCAAGGAAAGGAAAAAAATATATATCTGTGGAGAGTCCAGGGTTTGACAAAAGTCCTTTGTCAGTTAGAAGCCAGCATTAATGTTTCAGTTAATCACCCTAATTAGCATTGGAAAGGTTTGTCTCTTGCCTGGGGGGCATCCTTTGTTCAGTCATTAACCGTCTTTGGGGCTCCTCTGCCCTCAGAGTGTTGCTTCCCATCTACTGTTTTGATTTTAGAGTTTTTTAATACTGGTAGCCAGATTTTGTTCATTTTCATGGTTTCCTCCTTTCTGTTGAAGTTGTCCACATGCTTGTGGATTTCAACGGCTTCTCTGTGTAGTCTGACATGATAGTTGTTGGAGTGGTCCAGCATTTCTGTGTTCTCAAATAATATACTGTGTCCAGGCTGGTTCATCAAGTGCTCTGCTATGGCTGATTTCTCTGGTTGAATTAGTCTGCAGTGCCTTTCATGTTCTTTGACTTTTGTTTGGGTGCTGCGTTTGGTGGTCCCTATGTATACTTGTCCACATGTGCATGGTATCCGATAGACTCCTGCAGAGGAGAGAGGATCCCTCTTGTCTTTCGCTGACCGTAGCATTTGTTGGATTTTCTTTGTGGGTGTGTAGATAGTTTGTAGGTTGTACTTCTTCATCAGTTTGCCTATGCAGTCAGTGGTTCCCTTGATGTATGGTAAGAACACCTTTCTTCTGGGTGGATCTTTGTCTTGACTCTCATGGCTTGTTCTTGGCCTTGCAGCTCTTCTGATGTCTGTGGTGGAGTATCCATTGGCCTGTAGAGCCCAGTTTAGGTGGTTTAGTTCACCTTGGAGGAGATGAGGTTCTCAGATTCTTTGTGCACGGTCTGTCAGGGCTTTAATTGTGCTTCTTTTTTGACTTGGGTGATGGTTGGAGTTTTGATGAAGGTATCTATCTCTGTGTGTAGGTTTTCTGTAAACTGTGTGGCCCAATTGTTGATTGGGTTTGCGGATGACCAGAACATCGAGAAATGGCAGTTTTCCTTCCTTTTCTTTTTCCATGGTAAATTGGATGTTTGGGTGGATGCTGTTAAGGTGGTCCAGGAACTTGCTGAGTTCCTCCTCTCCATGTTTCCAAATTGTGAAGGTGTCATTTATTTATTTATTTACAGTATTTATGTTCCGCCCTTTTCACCCCAAAGGGGACTCAGGGCAGATCACATTATATACATATAGGGCAAACATTCAATGCCCATAAACATATAGAACAGAGACAGACAGACACAGAGGCAGTTTAACCTTCTCCTGAGGGGATGTTCAATTCTGGCCACAGGGGGGAGCAGTTGCTTCATCATCCACTCTGACGGCCCTTCCTCATTCCAATGTCGTAAATTAGTTAAACTTGCCTCCCAACTTTTATAAGTGGTACCTTATTTCCTACTTGATAGATGCAACTATCTTTCGGGTTGCTAGGTCAGCAATGAGCAGGGGCTATTTTTTTTTTAATTGACGGGTGCTCACCCCGCCACGGGCTGGCCTCAAACTCATGACCTCATGGTCAGAGTGATTTATTGCAGCAGGCTGCTCACCAGCCTGCGCCACAGCCCGGCCCTCATCTACGTATCTGAACCAAACAGTTGGCTTTTTGGTGCTGTTTCTAGGGCTTGTTTTTCAAAGTTTTCCATATAGAAATTTGCTACTACTGGGCTAAGGGGGCTCCCCATGGCCACTCCATCTTTCTGTTCATAGAATCCATTGTCCCACTGAAAGTAGCTAGTGGTGAGGCAATGGTGAAACAGGGCTGTGATGTCTTCTAGGAAGTTTAGTTTGATTAGTGTGAGGGTGTCAGCTACTGGGACCTTGGTAAATAGGGACACCACATCGAAGCTGATCAGGATGTCCTTGGTGCTTAGCTTGAGGTTGCTGATCTTTTCTATGAAGTGTATTGAGTCCTTGATGTAGTGCGCAGTGAGCCCAATGTGGGTTTGCAGCTGTGTAGCCAGAAATTTTGCCAGATTGTAAGTCGGCGATCCAATGGCACTTACAATGGGTCTGAGTGGGATGTCCTTGTGGATTTTTGGGAGTCCGTAAAGCCTGGGTGGGAGGGCTTCTGATTTGCACAGCTGTTGGCGTATGTTGAAGTTAATGGAGGAGTTCTTGATTAGTGTTCGTTTTTCTGGTGATTTTGTTAGTAGGGTCTTGTTTCAGTTTCTTGTCAATTGTGAGATCTAGAAGTTGTCTGATTTTTTCTTTGTATTGTTCTATTTCCATGATTACCGTGGCATTCCCCTTGTCAGTTGGGAGAATGATGATTTCTGGATCTGAGTTGAGATCTTTGATGGCCTGTCTTTCTTTCCTCGTTATGTTGCTGGGGGGAAGTTTTGCATTTCTCAGGATCCTTGCTGTTTCCATTCTTACCTCCTCCGCTTCTTCCTCAGGGAGCTGGTAAATTGCTGATTCAACATTGGCAATGATGTTTTCTACTGGGATCCTGGTGGTGGTGACCGCAAAATTTCCTCCTTTTGCTAGAACGGATACTTGGTCTTCAGTGAGTTGTCTGTCAGTCAGGTTGATGATGGTCCGTGACTTATCCAGTTTTGGTTTTGGCTGTTGCTTACGGCATTTGTCGAATTTTTGTTTTTGTCTCTTGGTGTGGAGAACCATGTCTTTCTCCATTTTTTTTTTTTTTGGTGAGGCTGTCTATCAAAATATGTTCTAGAACTGCTTCTTAAATGGTGGGTCTCCTTAGCTCAGTATTAATGTCATGAAAATTTTGACAACAGTATAGTATTTCTGAAAGCCATCTAGTGGCTGTTTTAGACATTACATTAATTTGTTAGCAATCTACAGTGGACTTTGCAGAATTTTTTTCAACTGTATTTCATAAAAAGGGAAAATCAGCCTGTTTAGTAAGTTTGCAAGTGCTGTTTTATTATCAGTATATAATTGATTTTATATTTGTTTTATTTTCCTATATACTTGGGGTCACACAAAACTGTCTCAGGTTGAAAGGTGTTGTGAACAGAAAAATATTAAGAAGTCCTGTTCTAGGAAACCAGATTGTTCCTCTGCTCAATGCTCTACTCTAAAGGGGGAGTAGAGCATTGCCTCCCTATATATCTATTTATTTTTTATTTCATGTATGTCTTGTCCTCCTCTCATGGGATCTCATTCTCCTTCAGTCCCCAATTTTATTTTTAATTTTTTCTACTTTGTAAGGTGCTGTGAATCCCAGTTTGGGAATAAGGCAGGATATAAATGGATGGGAAAAGGCTCCTGCCTGAATGGATGGATGGAAAAGGCTTTCCCTGAAAAGATCCCAGAAAGTGACTACCAAGAGAAGATAGACCATTTGTCTGATGCAGTACAAAATGTAAAATAAGAAAACCATTCATTCCTATGAGATGTGGATACTATTTGATCCTTGTTCCTCAGTGGATAGTTTCCCAAACTTACCAGGGTTAGCAAAAATCACAGACAATAGCAAACTCCATTGAGCAAAAGAAGTATGCCATAGCATAGGAAATACCCAGAGATGACATATTTTCTCAGATGTTGGTAAATGAAATCACTAGTACTAGTGCTGTGGTTATAGGGCTCATTCTGTATAGATAACTTAAAGTTGTATATGGTTTAAAAAAAAAGATTTATGCTCCATTGCTTTCTGGAGATGTATGGCTGAAGTTCTTTAAAATGAGATATCCTGATATGCCATCTAGTGATGGCATATCAATGACAATTCAAAGATGCACAGTGTATACCTCTGTGTGTGTGTTTTGGGGTTTTGGAGCAGTGTATTCTATAGACTTACAGCTGGAATTCTTTAAAATGAGAAGTCCTAAAATGCCACCTAGTGGGAAGCAATAGTAGGACTTGGTATACATATACTGGGCTTAGCCAGAAAACTGATTAAAGCATATACAATACACACTACTGAATCATAAGTGCAACTAAATATGAACATTTGACAACAGGGATAAGAAGTCCTCTTGCATCTCTTGTGGTAACCTATTGAGGAGTCTGTATTCTGGCAATGTGTGAGAATGAAATCAAAGTTAAGTGCACCACAATTTTTCTTGAGAGCCAGCATGGTTTGTGTGCTGGATGCTGAAGACCAGGGATTGATTTTCTGCTTGACCATGAAAACCCAGCAGGGTTTGATTTTCTACTTGACCATGGAAACCCACTATGAGACCTTAGGCAAGTCACACACTCTCTTCTCCAGAAAACCCCATGATAGGTTTACCTTAAAATTGCCACAAGTTAGAAATATCTTGAAACCATGCAACAACACCTTTTCCCATTCTCTTCCCTCCAGACCCCTCTTTCTCTGGACAGCAAATAGCAACAACAAATTTGCACATTAGCCCAATTTCCTTAGCTGAGGAGTAACACTGTACCTGTAAATAGTTACTTAGTTAACATGGGTAGAACAAAGTTACATTTTAAAAATAATGCAGTGAGCAAGAGAGAACACATTATTCTGTGAGTGTAATGAATACTTTCTAGCTTATTTTGAAAGGTACACTTAGGGATTTTACAGCAAGATAAATCGGTCAGTGGGGTGAAAATAGTGGAATCCTTGGGTGAAAGTAACTATGTTTTCTTGGGGGGTTTTGTTACCAAGGAAAGGGTAAGCTAAAGTAATCAGACACCCAGTCAGGGCAGCAAGAAAACTCGTTCCAGGAGGGTAGGGAAATACGCAAAGGTAAGGGAATTTACAATGCTTCTTAAAGCATCATGGTGTTTCTAAAAGGTGAGATATTGAAGGCACAGGTGCAAACAATTCTACTGAGAAAGAAAAGTGAGAAATATCTAAACAAACCAGGATGAATGTACAAATGAATTTTCCAATCAGCAGAGGTTAAAAAAAAAACATGCAAGGAATTAAAGAATGGGGAAATCATTGAAAAAGAATGCAAATAAAGAGCCAGTACTTGTAAGGAAAAGGTCAAAATAAACTCAGGCTTGTAAAAGAACTGAAAAATAAAAAATAAAAAACAGGGGGGGGGTGCTGGCTCTGTTCAGAACAAAAGAAAGAACAAGAAAATTGTAAGGGTCACTGTTATTAAAAAGATGGCAAAATGCTAATGGAACAGAGAGAAAGCTGAACTGTTTAATATCTTGTTTGCCTCGGTGTTTTCCAAAAAGAAAAACAGTTCTCTCACAGATGAAAATAGAATGACTAATGCAATGAGGGGAGTACAGCCCAGAATACCTAAGGAGGTAGTAAAGGAATACCTGACTGCACAAAATTAATTCAAGTCTCCAGTGCCGGATGTGCTGCATCCAAGAGCATTAAAGGAACCTACTACCCTTGCAATCTCAGAGTCACTGTCAATAATCTTTGAGAGTTCTTGGTCCTAGCAGATTAGAAGAGACCAAATCTCCCCAGAAAGCAGAAAAAGAGATCTGAACCAACCAATATGCTTGATGTCAATACCAAGAAAGGTTTTAGAACATTAGATAATGAAATAGTCTGTGTATGCACACTTAGTTCCCTTCTACACTGCCATATTAAATCCAGATTATCTGCTTTGAACGGGATTATATGGCAGTGTAGATTCATATAATCTGGCAGTGTAGAAGGGGCCTAAGAAAGGAATGCAGTGATTATAAAGAGCCAGCTTTGGTTTTGCAAAAACAAGTCATGGCAAATTAATAGAGTTACAAGCTCAGTAGATCAGGGAAGTGTTGATGTAATATATGGTGATTACAGTAAGGCATTTGGAAAGGCCTCACGTGACATTGTATAGGCAAGCCATTGAACTGTGCTACAGTTAGGTGGATTTGAAATTAGTTGACAGACCAAATCTAGAAACTGCTCACCAGTGGGATGCCTCAAGGTTCTGTTTTGAATCAGGTATTGTTTAATACCTTTAAAATGAGTTTGGTGATGGACTACAGCGGGGGTCCCCAAACTTTTTAAACAGGGGGCCAGTTCACGGTCCCTCAGACCATTGGAAGGCCGGATTATAGTTTTTCTTTAAATTATGAACAAATTCCTATGCACACTGAATATATCTTATTTTGAAGTAAAAAACAATCAAAAAGGAACAAATAAAGCCTCAATGTTAATAAATCATCATCATCATCATCAAAATAATGAGGGTTGGAAGAGACCCCTTGGGCCATCTACTCCAACCCCCTTCTGTTTTTGTGCACCACACCATAATCAAAGCACCCCTGACAGATAGCCATCCAATAATAATAATAATAATAATAATAATAATAATAATAATAATAATAATAATAATACAGTAGAGTCTCACTTATCCAACATAAACAGGCCGGCAGAATGTTGGATTAGCAAATATGTTGGATAATAAGGAGGCATTAAGGAAAAGCCTATTAAACATCAAATTAGGTTATGATTTTACAAATGAAGCACCAAAGCATCATGTTAGACAACAAATTTGGCAGAAAAAGTAGTTCAATACGCAGTAATGCTATGTAGTAATTAATGTATTTATGAATTTAGCACCAAAATATCATGATATATTGAAAAAATTGATTACAAAAATGTGTTGGATAACCCAGAATGTTGGATAAGCGAGTGTTGGATAAGTGAGACTCTACTGTAATAATAATAATACTGCAATTATCATGGTTGGCATTAACATGGTCCTTCAGCCATCTAATCCAATCCCCCTTCTGCTTTTTGCACCAAAATATAAAGAACCCCTGACCAACAACAACAACAACAACAACAACAACAACAACCACCACCGTTGGAAGAGATAGCTAGCCTTCAAGAAAAATGAATCCACAACAGCGCTGCAGAGTATTCTTTCAGTTATTCACATTGGAATGACTGAGGAGGGAGAGAGGCACATGCAGACTCCCTGCTTGTCTTGCCTTGTCTCCCTGCTTGTCTCCTCGGCGGCAGGGGTGGGGGGGTGTGTGCATGCGAGGTGAGGAAAAGGCGTGCGCCTTTCTCTCCTCCCTCACCCAGCACACACCTTTCCTGCTGCATTCCTCAGTGGCAGGGGAGGAAAAGCTGCCCACGGGGCGAGGGAGGAAAGGTGAAGGCCTTTTACTCGCCCTGTGTGCATCTTCCTCTGCTGCCCGTGGGGCTAGGAAAAGGCATGCGCCTTTCTCTCCTCCCTCTCCCAGCATGCACCTTTCCCGCTGCCTTCCTCAGTGGTGGTGGTGGGAAAGCTGCCCACGGGGCAAGGGAGGAAAGGCGCAGGCCTTTTACTTGCCCCATGTGCACCTTCCTTGGCGGCAGCGGCGGGGGGAAAGGTGCGTGCGGGCCAGATAAATGGCTCCGATGGGCTGCCTGTGGCCCGCGGGCCGTAGTTTGGGGACCCCTGGACTACAGCCTCTAGTCTAGAGGGCATGCTTATCTAATTTGCAGATCACCATATTAAGGAGTTAAATGCCCCAGAGGACAGGGTCAGAATTCAAAATGATCTTGACAGCACTGGGATAAAACTAGTGTTGTAGAGCAATTTAGAGCAGCATTGGATAGTGAGATCCAAGCTGTGGGTTAGACCTGGTGAGGATAGAAGCCAATAATTTCCAGAATATAACTCACCAAGTTGAAGTAGAAACCACTGAAGAATTTTTATTTAATTTCAGTTGAAAGTGAAGCCAGCCTGCGATAGTTTGCCAAAAATAGACTGGGATTCATAACATAGCAAAGCATGCACTTTTATACAGTTTTCAGGTTCAAAATTCCCACCGCACCTGGCTGGGCCCAGCCTTGCTGTGATTGGCAGGGGCTCCCTGGAGAGGTGGGAACTTGATGCACCTCGGCCAATGAGAGCGCTGCCTGCCTTTGATGCAAATTATCCCTCTGTCCAATGATGAAAGAGGGGCTGGCAGGTCTCTGAACAATGGAGGAGGCAATGGCTGATGATGGAATGAGGTGAGGAAGATGGCATTGTTTTGAGACAGTTCCATTCACGAAAGATGATTAAAATGTCCAAAGGTTGCTCAATTTCTTAAATGGTCTGGCTTTTGCCCTCCAAAGTTTAAGAAAGAGCCCATGGAGTATTTCATATGGTGATCATGGTAAACCTATTAAAAAAACATGAGCCTGGGGCAAGCCAGTTATACCCGGGTCGACATATACATGAAGCCATTGGGAGAGATCATCCAGAGTTTCGGGGTGAAGTGTCATCTGTATGCAGATGATGTCCAGCTCTGTCACTCCTTCCCACCTGTCACTAAGGAGGCTGTGCAGGTCCTGAACCGGTGTCTGGCTGCTGTGTCGGACTGGATGAGGGCGAACAAATTGAAATTGAATCCAAACAAGACAGAGGTCCTCCTGGTCAGTCACAGGGCCGAACAGGGTATAGGGTTACAGCCTGTGTTGGACGGGGTTGCACTCCCCCTGAAGACACAGGTTTGCAGTCTGGGTGTTCCTCTGGACTCATCGCTGAGCCTGGATTTGTGCGCCAGCTGCGCCCTTACCTTGGGAAGTCTGACTTGGCCACAGTGGTCCTCGCTCTGGTTACATCCCGTTTGGATTACTGCAACACGCTCTACGTGGGGCTGCTTTTGAAGATGGCTCGGAAGCTCCAACTAGTACAACGGGCGGCAGCCAGATCAATAACTGGAGCGGGATACAGGGAGCGCACTACTACCTTGTTGAGCCAGCTCCACTGGCTGCCGATATGCTACCGGGCCCAATTCAAAGTGCTGGTCTTGGCCTACAAAGCCCTAAACGGTTCCGGTCCAACTTACCTGTCCGAATGTATCTCCTCCTATGAGCCTACGAGAACTTTAAAATCATCTGGGGAGGCCCTGCTCTCGGTCCCACCTGTCTCACAAGTTTGGCTGGTGGGGACGAGAGACAGGGCCTTCTCAGTGGTGGCTCCTCGGCTGTGGAACTCCCTCCCCAGTAATATCCGGCAGGCTCCATCCCTTCTGAGTTTTAGGGAAAAAGTGAAGACTTGGCTTTGTGAGCAAGCGTTTGATGAGTTAATTCTGTTGGCTTCGACTCGGTCCGGATTATGGTTCATGTATAAAGTTTTGCAGACGAATGGTTCAAGTATTTTATATTCTATTGTTTGAAATGTATTCATTGTATTTTGTTAAATTAGCCAATTGTTTTAATTGTTATGTTTTATCTTTTTGTATTGTATATTGGCATTAAATTTTTGCCAGACTGTGAGCCGCCCTGAGTCCCTTCAGGTGAGAAGGGCGGGATAGAAATGAGGGAAATAAATAAATAAATAAATAAATAGATTAGCATAGAATAGCCTTGCTACGCATGGTTCTGGGCCAAGCATTTGAGCAATAATTCCAGCAGTGAAGTCTTTTTAAGTATTGACCACTGGACTGACTCTGGACTATGATTTTGAACTTGTGTGATTGTAATTGTTGTTTTTAGTAGTTTATGTTTTAATGTTTGAGTTTAATTGTCATAATATTATTGGAATTTGTATGTCGGCCATCGATTTGCTGCCAGTTGTGAGGCCACCCTGAGCCCTCTTCGGGTGAGAAGGGCGGGACAGAAGTATGGGAAATAAATAAATAAATAAATAAATAAAATCAGGACAGTAAAAAAAGAACACTCAAAAACAGGGTGTGAAGACTTGACGTGGCAGAGAATGGAATCCCTTCAGATCCCACCTAAACATAACATCATGAATAAAACACAATGATCATGACATCTTTACACAGGGAAATTCCAAACATGAAACAATCAGGGCCAGCTAACACCTCTCAACAAAGATATACAAACCCCACTTCCCTAGTTTCCAACAGACCTCACAACCTCTGAGGATGCCTACCGTAGATGTGGCCCTCCTCTGGACACTTTCTAACATTCTTTGGCAGAGAAGGAGAAAGAATTTGGGCCCTTCCACACAGCTCTATAACCCAGAGATGTTTTCCTACTGAGATGTTTTTAACTGGAGCAGCACAGAGGTATTGAGACTTTTTTTTTTTTTTGGCAATACAGTTCCTTTAAAAGAATTTTCCTCTCCATTCTTTATACTTGTTGAGCATGACCCACATTCTAAAACACACACACAGGTTTTTCCCCATGTGATCATGTCTCTATATTTGAAAACATCAAATGCAAGAGGATGAAAGAGGCAGCAGCATTGTACTCAGGCAGAGGAGCACTGGAGGTTGGAAATGTGCCATCCATATTTCTGCCACAAGCGTTACCACAACCACCTCCCCAGGAGAGACCGTGCTGCTCTGCAAGCCACAGGGCAGGCAATTTCCCTGATCATTTAGCCCATGGTTCCTTGACCCTGGGGATCAGCTGGAGCCAGTCATTACTAAATCAGCCAGCTTTGAATAAAGCTGGAATCTGGAAGCAGCTGGACGATGTCTCTCTTCTCATTTCTCTGGGTGTGTGCTGCCTTGACATCACCTTCTCCTCTCTCTGTTTTATGCCAGTGACACTGCCTCCTATGGCTGAGGAACTGCGGATAACCTATTGAATTAAGGTCTTCCAGCCCAAGAATGCCACAAAGTCATGTTGGAGGATGTAGAAAAGGCCTAGATATGACATATTTTGTCAGATGTGAATAAATGAAACCAAGGGTAGTGTTTGGGGAATGGAAGGAAAAATAATGTAAGCATATGGTAGTGGATGGATAGATTCTTTCCAGTATTATTAGCCATGCTATTAAGTAAATATAACAGTCAAGTAATCAAAGATCACCAGACTCATTATTCAGAATTCAATGGGTAGATTCTGGACCTCTTGCCATGAGTGTTGTTCCTCTTTAGCTACAGGTTTTTAGAAGGTTGTGTGACCATGAGCTGCTTAAAACTATAGGATAGAATTTATGGATTTCAACAAGGGCCCTATCCTCCCAATTTTATAAGTGCTCTGATTGACCTTTAAATACATTGTAGGTCAGGCTGGTTCCCAATCCCAGTGCATGCATCTATGTCCAGGCAAACAGGCTTGTATGTGTGGAGTGCCCCATTAGCACAAACACATACATTTGGAGCAACAGTTATCGTTCCTAAATTATTTTGTACATAAAAAGAAAACATTGGAGACTATTTTGTTTGCTTTCAAATAATAGAAGCAGCACCATTCTCCCTTGGTTTAACATTTCTGTGTTCACCAAACTAGCTAAAATGTTTGTTTGAGGATGTATATTTGCATTTCTTTTGTTCAGCTGGAGTATGAGATCTGCTTTGTGTTAAGGATTAGGGTCAGTACTGGACAAAATCAGGGCAGTTCAACCTGTACTGTGTGTTTCTATCTACACTGCTGAAGACAGAATGCAGGTATCCTTGTGTGTTCCTTGTACGGAACCTTTTGTATCTGGATTAAAACACAAGCTACATTTAGATTTAAAATCCAGTCTTTTGTTATGCCAAGTGGATGGTGCTTGCTTTATCCTCAAATCATAAAAGATGATAAAATCTACAGTGTCTGAACAGCATTCAAAACAAACAGGTCCGTAAATCCCTGTTTGCAAAGAATTACTATCTACTTGCATCTGTTCCCACTCTGTTCCCCGGACCTTGTTCGTACAGTCATTATTTCCTTGGAAAATATTGGCAAGAAATGCTTTTCTTCGCTATGGTCAGCAGATGGCAGCAAAACCAACATCAAATTGGATTTCACCCTGATCACCGTGGTTGCTTCTTGTTGTTTTCTTGTTATGTGCTTTCACATTGGCTTGAACCTATGAGGTCTGTATGAATAAGAGATAGAGCTGGCAGGATGTAGTGGCATGAGTGTTAGATTCGAGATCTAGGAGACAAGGGTTCAAATTCTGCTCATCCATAAAGACTTACTGGGTGATTTGGGGCAAATCACTCTCTCAGGCTGTATATCTACATTGCCCTATATCCCAGGATTGGATCCCAGATTATCTGCTTTGAACTGGATTATATGAGTCTAACACTGCCAGATATTCTGGCATAAATAGATCATCTGGGATCAGATCCTGGGATAAGGGGAAGAGTACAGCCTCCGTCTATGGTCCCTTCTACACTGCCATATAATCCAGATTATCAAAGCAGATGATCCAGTTAGTGATTTTTCTCATAATATATACAGTGTGCCCAAAATATACTAGCTTTTGTTTAGTCGTTTTGGTGTTTTCAAAAAGCTGATACAAAACAGTTGTGTTGAGAGGCATGGTGATAACATTCCACAGTTATTTCTACTGGACAAGCAGAGTTTGAAAAGTTAAAATCAGTTCTCCAGTTATTCTGGGAAAGGGAAGCAGTCTCCCATTGCATTCCTTTTTGTTATTTTTCCATTTTGTATTGTTTTTAGGATTAATACGAGAATCACATGAAACTTGAAAAATTCCACCCAAAACACATCTAAAAATATACTAAAGAAATAACAAGAAAGCATTAATTGTCAGAGCAGGCAATACTAGCCAATTAGGTCAGACAGTCTGACTTCATCTAATTTACCGATGGCAATTTACTGATATTTTGAATAGGGTATGACTCAAGCATATTATCGTACATAGTATTCTACCAAGCCTCAGACGATCAATTAAAAGTACATCACTACCACTTTTCCACTGAATTGTGTGCTTTTGATTTACTCATGGTAAAATGTATATAACTTGAGATATAGGAGAAAGCCTTGAAGGTCAATTTAATTGAGTGCTGTTGAGGTGTCTCCAAAGAAGGAAGCCATCCGCTTTTCCAGTACTAGGAATACTATGACCAGTAGATCTGGCTTACCAAATACAATCCCCATTTGTTTTATTGTGGATATTCACTTGTCTATTAATCTAGAAGTGATGGCATGTCCCCAATTATGTTTGTTAGAGTGGAAAAATAATTGGGGGGGGGGGGGGAGGAGGTAACTAAGCAGACATTGCCTATGCATCTGCAAACACCAATAGTGTGTGCTGTATATCATACCCTTGAAATTACACTAAGTTTATGACATCATGCCATCTATAAATTCAGTTATTGACTTTGTGCCAAGAGCATCATCTACAGATATTGTCCATGGTGAATATGATGAAGTTAAAGAACAGTGACGATTATGCACAATCATACTATATTCATGAAATTAGTTCTAAGTTCTGATAGTACCTTCAAAACAGCTGCTTGGAAATATATTCATTTTTTACCTTTGTTTGCTTGTTTGTTATGGAGTTCAAGACAGGTTTCATGACTTACTCACATAAACTGTCAACCATGTCCATGCCAGCTGCAAACTCACCTGACACCATCAAATTAACCCTGATAAAATTATTATATATAGAAAGGACCTTGGGGTTATTGTTGATCATAAGCTGAACATAACCCAGCAGTATGATGCTGCAGCAAAGAAAGCAAGTGCTATTCTACCCTGCATAAATAGAAGCATCATTTCCAAGTCAATTGAAGTAATAGTCCTATTATGTTATTTGCTGTTTATCTGAAGTACTGTGTTCAGTTCTGGGTGTCTCATTTTAAGAAGGCTTTAGACATGTTGTAGCAGATTCAGCGAAGAGCAACAAGGATGGTGAGACGTATGGAGAACCAAACATATGAGGAAAAGCTGGGCATGTTCAGCTTGGTGAAGAGAAAATTGTGGGGGTGATGTAATTGCACACATTAAATACCTCAAGGGCTGCATAAAAAAGACGGGACCGGTCTGTTCCCTGATGCCCGAGAACGTAGAATCAAGTATAATGGTTTGAAGGTACAGGAGGGTAGAGTTTGACTTAATATTAGTAGGAACCTCTTGACAGTAGGAGCGGTTGGGTCCCTTCCATCTCCATGATGCTATGATATTAGTAGCTGTGAAACTGCTTTTCATAAACAGTTCAAGTAAGGCAAGAATGAAATAAGCAATCATTCCTATAATCACACCCATATCCAACCATATATTAAACCTATAGGAAATCCAGATATTTTTGGACTACAGGTACCATAATCCTTCACCATCGGACATGCTGGTAGAAATTAATGCAACTTGTAAGATAAAACACCTGTAGAGAAGTCATTTCTTCTTGTATGAAACCACAAGACTCATCAATCATGGATTATTTCTCTTGTTATTTGTTATTTGATCTCAGGACTATACGGATGATTGTTCATATGTTGCCAGAATGTGGTATAGACATAATCAGTAAAATTTCAGCAGCTAGGGTGAAATATCTCTTATTACATCTTTCACCAGACTGTAGTCAGTGTAATTTCCTGTGTATTATTGGAGATAGGCCAGTCATAAAGGAAGGCCTGTCAGGATCTGCCTTCTGCTATAGATTTGGTGCACAATCTTTTTGACATAAGTTCTAGAACATAGTTGTGATGACCCAATTTTTATTTTTAAATTAGAAAATTTGTGGCTATTTGATATCACTAGGTGATAATTAGTCTTGTCAGAAGAGGACAAGTGATCCCCTTTACATTCATTTGAGACCCAGTTCTTTGTTTTTAAATCATGCATTTGTTAACTAGAAGGTAGGTTCTGATCCAACCATTGATCCAACATGTTCTATAACAGGGACAGGCAACCAGTGGCCCTTCAGATGTTGCTGGATTCTAATTTCCATCATCCCCAGACAGCATGGTGAGAGATGAGTGATATTGTGAGTTATAGCACATCAATATTTGTTGGACCATGTGTTCCTTATTCCATCTTCCTCAAAACATATGGTATAAAATGTCCAGGGCACATGTAATTAAGTTTGTTTAAAGGAATATTTGGTAATTCACTGTGTCATCAAGCTTTATCCTTAGAGAAGCTGACATCACTAGAAGTCTTGGTAGAGCAGCTGTAGACAAAGAGGAGGAAAACCTCACCAGCAAACATTTTCAGGGGCTCTCAACCTGTGGAATGATATCCATTTTATGTCAAATCATTGATCCTTCCAGTCTGATCAGTTATGAATATGCAGCTCCAACCGGGGGGTGGGGACCCTCTTGCTGACATCCAGTTTATGGGCTGGAGTCGAAAGTGATAGATCAATGGAAGCTTGCCTTCAAAGGCATGTTGAAACAGAAAAGTCTTAGGCTGCATCTACACTGCAGAATTATAGCAGTCTGACATCACTTTAACAGCCATGGTTCAATGTTATGGGATTGTGGGAGTCGTAGTTTGGTGAGGAACCATCACAATTGAGCAGAAAAGGCTAAAGACCTTGTGAAACTGCAACTCCCCAAATTCCATAGCCTTAAGCTATAGCAGTTAAAGTGGTGCCAAACAGCATTAATGCTACAGTATAGGTGCTGTAGCGTCCCTATGGAAGGATTGCAAGGAGGGTGTCAGTCTAGCTTCTCTAAGGAAAGAGTTCTCTATAAGTTAGTGCCTACCATAAATGTTGGATTGCAACTTCAACTATAACTATCCAGCAGAGATGATCAGTATACCAAATGAAAGCACTCATTTATTTATGTGTTTAGTTAGCTTCTAAACCACCCTCTGGGGGATCTTAGTGGATGTTCCCAGATTTTGGAACTCCTGCCTTAGGGAAGCTAGGATTATCTCCTTTCACCACCAAGTGGAAACTGTCTTACTCCAATGGGGTTTTGAAGAACTGCCTGCAATAAAAAGACTTTAAATTATATGTTATGTTGTTTTTATATATCATGTCTTTTAAAGAATTTTGAAGTGATTTTGAAAGCTGCCTTGAGTCCCAATCTTGAGGGAGAGGTTGGTATCATCATACAATCATAATCCTCCCTCCCTTCATATTATTGGATATGATGTCTAGGTCTGATTTAGCTGCAGTCCCATAAACTATTGAAGGCCTCACAGATTGTGTCCCCCTCTATTTTACTGTATATGCTGTATATTCTCCCCATATCCTCCTACTGCTAGTGATTGCAATTCTTTGGAAAATCAAATGGATACTTCAAGGATATCTCCAGTGGCTCAGCTGTACAAATGTCTCTTGCAGCCAGCTTTGGCTCCAATGTCTTCCTGTTGTGGATTTGACTCCTGTGACAGTTTTCCAGCTGTCTGCACTGTCACTGTTCTCCTCCCAACTCTGCCCTGTTCTGAGCTATCTCTGGGGCATTGGATGCTTGCTGTCTCTGGGACTCCACCCAGCCTGATCTGCCTGAGATGAAACAAACAAGTGCCTGCTCCAGACTGATTACATGCCTGGGTACAGCATTGTGCTGACAACTGGCTCTTTATCATGGACACAGTATTGCTGGCTCATTCATTTCCAGTGGAGTTCCTTTGGGGCCTCTTGTAGCAAAATCCAAGACCAGAGTATTTGGCAGGGTCCGTATCCTTTAAAAAAAAAAAAAAGTCTGTCTTGCAGATGAGAAGCAACCTTTCGCAGATCCTTAGATCAAGATATGACTTGGGTGGCCTGCCAAATATTCTTCACCTGTATCTCCCAACCTTCCTCCCCACTGGCTATGATAGCTAAGGCTGATGGGCACAATAGAACCTCTTCTGGAAAGACACCCAATTCCCACCTTGCCATAGACTGATCTCATCTGAAGAAGCAACGTTTCTGTAGGTTTGATTCTCCACAGATGTATTCCAATATGTATGGAAATCTAACATTTATGGGAAATATCCAGGCAGAAAATCATGCTTCTTCATGAATTAGATAAGACTTCTAGACTAAACAGCTCAATTCCCAAAGTAAATCCATTAAGAAACTACCTTAACAGTAAATACACTGCATATGTAATGTACCTGATAGGATATGATTAGACACTCTGGATTGTTTTTCAGATCACACAGAAGGGACTACTGCCACAGTTAGTGACACAGACAAAGAAATTATTTGTGGGCATTGAAGTGAGAATGGAGATTTAATGCAGCTTGACACCACTTTAACTGCCAAGGTTCAATGCTAGTTTAGTTTGATAAGGCAGCAGCAGTCTTTGGCAGAGAAGAGTAAAGACCTTGTAAAACTGCAACTCCCATGATTCCACAGCACTGAGCCATGGCAGTTAAAATGATGCCAAATTGCATTGATTCTACTGTGTGTAGATGCACCCAATGTCAGAGATGGGATAATAAAAAATGTTTGGGTTTGGCTGAATCACCTCCATCAGCAATACAAATATCACACATTGGCTGTGTGTGATACATATTGACAGTGTGTGATACTAGCAATCCACAGAAACATCACCCAGGGGTGAGATGCAGCTCCCTTTTCACCCTCACCTAGCAAATCAGAATTATCTTAGGAATTATTTGGCTTTCATTGAAATGACTCAGCATGTTTAATGTAGCCTGGGAATTAGAATCCAACTCTGAGTTACAAAACCGCTTGAGGGCCAGGAGTTTATCTGTTGGCAGGAAGGAGAGATGAGGGGAATAATTGTAAAAGACAATAACCAAGTGTTTCAGTTACACTAAGCATTGTCTTCTCTGGATTTACAGACCCCATTTGCAAGGAGAAATGACACAGGGAAAGATGGGAACATGGAAGACTTCTCAGACCAGGTAAACAAGGCAGTTTCCTTAGTGAAATGTTTGGAGAGTATTTCATTGAAGACCACACAGGGAGCTTTGGGCAACTTTTCAGCCTTCATGGAAAGCTAGAATTACAAAAAGGACGGTTGATTTTCAGGAAGCTGAGCTCCTTCTAGCTCTTGCAAACATATATGTGAACAAAATGTGGGGAGAAAAGAAGATTCTGGGAGTCATTTAGAGCAGCAAAATAGAGAGCAACCACCTCTTTTTACTTCTTGTATTCCCAATTGTTTCATCTCAGAGCAGTCCCTCTTGGGAAAAAGAAGGAAGTCATCCTGTTTAGTTGTACTTTCACAATTTCACTTGTACGTGTCTATATCTGTGTGCTGTGGATATACAGTGAGGGAAATGACAGAGAGGCTTTTGGACAAGCAACTACAAACCAAACCATCTTGTTTTGACTTGTTTCTGTTATGTCAAACACAACAGACACTGCAGCCTGTTTGTTGTTGTCAAAGAGGTAAGGAGTTAAGGCAATGTTTGCAGTCCAAATTTCTGTTCCCCTGCCTCCCCACATGGACAAGCTTTTTGTTTGTTTAACTACTCCAGTTTGTTCACTGGTGTCTGGCCACATTCTGCTGTGTTTGAGCACTATTTGTATCTATTTGTGTGCATTTACATACTTCACAAACCAGATGTCTTTTAAGATTATTACTGCTATATCTACACACTCTACCACAGCAGAACTTTAAGTCTGACATTATATGTGTAACACAGTTGTGTATATTTTGCCTTTAGTGGTTTCTTTAAAACAGGAGTGTGGAATTGCAGGTCTCTGGGGCCACATCCGTATCTCATTATGGCTCCCTTTATGCCACACATTTACAGCACCATGATTCCACATCCTGTGGAATCTACATCCTGTAGAATCCTGGGGTTTGTAGTTTTGCTAGAGGAGCTCTCTGGTTGAGAAATCTAAATGTCCCTCCTTAAAATGCAAATCCTAGAGTTGCATTGGTAGTTTAAATCTCATGGTAGTTTAAGTGGAACATAGTGCTATAATTATGTAGTGTGAGCACTCGTTTTGCATGGAAAAATCTTAACTGGAATTAGTTGGAAATGAATAATAGAGCTGGGTGTCATCTACATACTACTAGTGACATCTCACCGCCAAACTCTGAGTAACCTCTCCAAGAAGTTTCATGTGTATGTTAAAGGAGGTGAGGGAAAGCACTACCCTGAGGGACTCAACAGATCAGCGACCAAGATGTTAAATAGGAACCCTTCCAGCACCAGCACCTGAATACATTCCTCCAAGAAGATGAGAACACCCATAAAACAATGTGTCTAAGTCCCATCCCAGCCAGGTGGCCCAGAAGGACAACACGGTTGATGGTATTGAAACTGCAGACAAGTCTAGCGGACCCAACAGGGACAAACCTGCCCAATTTGTGATGTGGGTGATCCACCAAGGTAATCAAAACCATCTCCATCCCATAACCAGACCTGAAACCAGAAATGGTTCTAGGTAATCAATTTCATCCAGAAACCCTGGAACTGAAAGGCTGTGATATGCTCAAAAATGCCTCCAAAATGGAATGCTGGAGACCAGCTGATAGTTATTCAGTACAGTAAGATCAAGGGAAAGATGGTTTGGTCAATAACAGCTTCTTTGAGGCTTGTTAGGGCTCCAACATCCTGTATAGACGTATTCTCATAACACATTCATCCAATTCCCCAATGTCCTATTTATTGTGTTAGGAAGGTCTGATGTGTAGTATAAGTCTAGTAGCACTCCTCCAAGGTTCCTTTCCACATTCTTAGGCTGCACAAATTGAAAAGTATCTAATAGTACTGGACAGGCAAAAGGCACGTTTACATCCACTGGAGCTGTATAAATCCACATCAGAACATGTACAGGTAGTCCCCGAATTACAAACATCTGACTTGACTCATAGTTAAGAACAGGTGTGAGACAACAGCAAGTGAAAGAAATCTACCCCTAGGAATGGGGAAAAGGTGTCTCCACCACCGAAGCTTTATCGTCAATTCTTCTTTCCATGACAAGCCAAATTTTTCAAAATCCAATGATCATAGGGACAAAAAGTGAGGTAAAATTTTCTGAACAAGAGCACAGACAGCCAAACAAACACCTTACCTATGCTATTAAAAGCTTGTGTGTGTGTGGCTGGAATTACACTTAAAAATGTATCTGTTCCAACTTACATACAAATGAAACTTAAGAACAAACCTAAAGAATCTATCTTGTTCGTAACTTGGGGACTGCCTATATAAGTGATTCCATCTGCAAATTACCAGGAAACTTCTTCACAGTGGGCTGTCAAATAGTCTAGGATGATCCTACTATAAGCCAGATTGCAACAGCCCCCCTACCAATTGAAATAGCCTCAGTAGATATCTCTCATTATAGATCAATGGTAGTATGGACAACAAAAGTTTTTCTTTTTTCTTTTCTTTTCAGCTATTTGTATTGCTACACACTCTAGCCTATATTTGATATGACTCCCAGTTTTCTGCCATTGTCACTGTTCTAAGCTTTTATCAAAGCTTAAAACACAGCTGATCTGGGACTGGAAAAGATATCTATTTGGGGACTATTTTTATGTTTTGTTTGCAAAACTAGTAGAAAGCATTCACACAGGGTTCACTGATTAAATTGGAAATATCCATTTGTCTCCACTGGGAATCCAAAAACCAGAACTTGATATCCATTTAAACATGCAACTATTACTTGAGAATGTCTTGCTCCTCTGTACTGTTCTACTTTAAACATAAGAGTATTGCATAACATATTACTATGGAAAAACAGAAAGGACATTCAAAGGAAATCAATGGAGAAGGAGGGTAAAATGGCTCAACTTCCCAGTTTTCCTATTCCCATTGTGATAGATGGAAGGTTCCTGACAGGGAAGCCACAGGGCAGTGTACCCCTGTCCTGGATGTGGCAGAGGCTGCCTTAATTAACCTTATGATGTCTCATTTTTAAGGTTTCTCTTTTACTTCCCCCTTTGTCCTCAACTTACTTCAATAGCTGCAAACTCTGTTCAAAATGCAAATGTTGTTTGTATTCAATGTATGACAGTTGGAATCTTGCAGTTCCCGGTAGATTCAAGAAAAAAAAACCCTGTAGCAGTCTCTCCAAGCTTCTTTATGTTTCCTACGTCTTCCAGTTTTCTACTGTGTAATGTTAGAGGTTGGTCAAAATGCCTCAGAGGCACCAGGTCCTATCTGATCTTGAAATCTAAGCAGGATCAGCCTTGATTAGTAGTTGAATAGGAGACTATTAATTAATACCAGAGCTGTAGGGTATATTTCAGGGGCAGGAACTGGCAAATCCACTTTTAAGTATTCCTTGCCTAAGACAACCCTCTGAACTTCATGGGGTCACCACAAGTTGACATGTTACTTGGGGCCCTTCCACACAGCTGTATAACCCAGAATATCAAGACTAATAATCCACAAAATCTGCTTTGAACTGGATTATCTGAGTTCACATTGCCATATAATCCAATGGCAATGGAAGGGGCCCTGAAGTCACGTACAAATAGGATAGATGGAAAAGAAAACTCTCAAATAGTAATCATTTAGTCTATGAAGCAGTACATATTTCATACTCTGCAACCAATCTATCAAATACAGTACAGTTTTTCAGTAGATATGAACAAATTTGAGAAGCACTGCATACCCAAAGGCAATGTAAAATACAAGTTTTGCTTCAAGGTAAAGTAATAAGGGTATTGAACAGAATATTTTTTTTTAAGTAAGCATACACTTAATGAGTCAAACTTGCAGCTTTGCGGCCCTGGCTCATTCAATAGGTTTTAGATAATATTTGTTTGAGTGGCCAGTTGCAACACATCACTTCCCAAATCTCTAGAAGATTGTGATCTGACTTTAGAAAAGGCAAGACTGCAAACATAACTGTCATGGGTGTCAGAACCATAGTTTTAGGAAGCAAAACTGCAAATATGCCCATTGTGGAAATAAATAGAAGCCTTAAATATAGCAGTTCTCCCACAGAACAAAAATCCACCACAAAGAAGCAAGGTATGCAAAAGCCAAGAAAAACCTACATCCACCGCCATGCAAAAAGTATGTATCTCTAAAAACCTTCTGTTGAGAAATGCACACCACCATGCAAAGGGAATAAGAGACATCTAACATGTCCTTCAATGGGGAAGTGTTGCAATGTGTACAGAAAATGCAACCCCCTTACAAAAGCACACTTCCAGCCAAGACAAATTGAAAAAAAAGGTATGTGGAGAAGTTCTGGCAGATACTTCCTCATAGGACAGCAAAAAGGAAGAATTTTCCATTAGTCCCTTGATAAGAACAGAGCAGTCCCAGATGAGTGGGCCATTCTATTACAAACAAATGGAATTATATTAGAATACAGTGTGGACCCTGGAGTTTCAGCAGTGTGAACTCTGATGTAATCTGGCAAATTATCACAAAAATATATAATTGAGGGCTTACCCAATGTTCCAATAATTCCCCACTGAGTGGTCTTTGTATTGAGAGGTTATATTCCCAGATTAAACTAAGGTCATTCCATTTGTGGTACTTTATGGAAACAGACACTGTACTGAGAACAAAAATGTATGCACTCTAAGACTAATTAAAGGACTGTATAATAAAGAACCTGAATAAGGACAAGCTTTTTACATATTTTACTACAGCAGCAAGAATCGTTTTTGCTAGGGTATGGAGACAGAAATCAATCCCAACCAAGGAAGAGTGGATAGTAAAAGTGATGAATATTATGAATATAGACCAACTGACCTTCCTGACACAGGGTAAGTTTATGAACTGGATGGACTGGACCCCCTTCAAAGAATGAATGAAAGATAGCAAGTTAAAGATCATAATTTAAAGAGTATGAGAAGAATAAAGAGAACTCTGTAAAGAAAAAAAGACAGGAGGAAATGAACATTTTAAAAGACTATAAGATACCACTATAAAGAAGAATGAATGTTTAAATTTAACTTTTTTTATTTTCTCTTTCTCTTTCCCACTCCCTTCCTTTCTCCTATCCCCTCCCCTCCTTTATTCCCACATTCTCAGTTTTCGCTTTATTTATTTTATTCCTTTTTATTTATTCTGTACACATGAAAATACTCAATAAAATTATTTTTTTTAAAAAAAGAATATCCCAACTTAAGAGCATTTTAGTTAAGAGCCATCTCTTGGCCTTGGTTTTGCTTTGACATACAAGCAGCATTTTGAATTAAGAGCTAGCATCAGAGGGACCGCTAGCACAAGAGTACAGGACTTTAAGGGTGGCTCGGGGGTAGAATGGATTAATAGCATTTCAATGGAAAATTCACTTTGAGATAAGAGCATTTTGAGTTAAGAGCTTCACCACGAAATAAATTAAATTCTTAAGTTAAGGTACGTATCACTGTATTATGATGCATGCCTTCCACAAATCTGCTTTAGCCCTATAGAAAAGAACACAGAGAATGAGGTAGAACACTAGGCTTTAGAGATAACTAGAAAAGTCAAGTAGGCACAGAATGGGTTCATTCTTTTGTATTAATGAGAAAAGGGGGGGGGTACCTAAATTGTGTCTGGACAAAAACATGGGAAGCAGCAATATTAAAAATGAGCATTATCCTTCTCCAAATGAGGGAGAACATTTCTGAAGACATCAGTTGAACAAATGTTCCTTCATTTAAGGTGTCTGTGGACAATTCAAGTAATAAACATTGGAGGTTACATTTTTGTATGTTGAATTTGTATTTAGTGTCCAATTGGCCCCTTAGCTATATCACAGGACAATGAAACAAAATTTTTAAGATACCGGCAGGCAGAAGGAGAGAATGAGGAGGGAGACTTCTCATTTGGCCAGTACTGTACTGTAAAGAGAACATAACAAGCAGTTACTTCAGGTGTTGAAAAGAGCTCAGGCCGCAAATATGAAATCACAGAAGCCAACGGGATGGCAGCAAGGACTCCTTGGGAACAGTGGAGAGAGAGTAAAAAATAAATTGGTTAGTATATGCATATCCAATTGTCCTAATGGGATGAATCTGATCAATCCCATTAGCCCACATATCCCAGCTGCTTCCAGTTTCTTTCTCATTCTCCCTTTGTCTTCCACTTACTACAGTTACTGCAAACGGAGTTGAAAGCACATAAGTATGGTAGCTTGCATTCAATTCAACATTAGAGAGAAGGAAGGAGGCAGCAAAATCTTGTCAGGCAAAAACAAATTGCCGCAGCATCTTCTAGAGCAGGGGTCCTCAAACTTTTTAAGTGGAGGGCCGGTTCATGGTCCCTCAGATTGCTGAAGGGCCAAATTATCATTTGAATTTTTTTTTTCAAATGATAATTTGGCCCTTCAGCAATCTGAGGGACCATGAACAAATCCCTATGCACACTGCACATGTCTTATTTGTAATGCAAAAAAACCCCCAACAACATTTATTTACTTATTTATTTATTTACTACATTTATACCCCACCCTCTCTCACCCCGAAGGGGATTCAGAGTGGCTTACAAGTTGTATGTACATCTATCTATATATATATATAAAAGAGTGATGGCATCAGGGCAGCGGACAAAACAACAAAACGACAGGCCCCCCAACCTCGAAATTTGACAACACAACCCATCATCCATGGCTCTAGGTTGATACAACAAAAAGAAAAGAAAAATAAAGTCCTAATTAGAGGGAGAGGAATAATTGTTTTTATCCAATTGCTGCCAGTTAGAGGGCTAAGCTCCACCCACTTGGTCTCCTAGCAACGCACTCAGCCCAGGAGACAGGCACAAGAGTTTGGAGAGACCCCTAAGGGCCATCCAGCCCAACCCTTTCTACTATGCAGCAGGACACAATCCAAGCATTCCCAACACATGGACAACATATAAATACTATACAATACTACACAGGGACATAGACCCCCTCTACCCTCACCACTTTCACAGTACACAAACAACCAAATGCATACTAAACATAAAGACAACCATACAACAAACATTCAATACCACCACTATCTCAACAAGTTCTCACCAACACCACCAGACAACGCCACAGCAACGCGTGGCCGGGCATAGCTAGTACAATATATTATGTTATTAGCATAGCACAATATTAGCATTATATATTACTATCTGGTACTATACTATACATTTAATATATAATTAATATTATTATACCATATTATTATATTGTATTATTATTATTAGCCGCCCTGAGTCCCCTATTGAGTGAGAAGGGCGGGGTAGAAATACTGTAATAAATAAATAAATATTATATTCTATTACATTATAATATTATTATCAATATTATATGTATACACAATATATCATATTATTACCATAGCACAATACTAGTAAATGAAAGAACAATATAATATTTAAAAATAAAAACAATTTTAACCAACATACTGTAAACCTATCAGGATTTCATTGGGAAGTGAGGGCCTGCTTCTGCCCAAGTTAATTAGGATTGTTGTTGTTGTGCCTTCAAGTCATTTCAGACTTTGGGTGAGCCTAAGTCTAAAAATGAGGGCGGGGGCCAGGTCAATGACCTTGGAGGGCCGCATCCAGCCCCCGGGCCTTAGTTTGGGGACCCCTGTTCTAGACTATATATATTATCTTCCTGATTAATAATTTTTGCCATCTTGACCAAACACTGATGTTGCTTAGCTACATGAGGCCCAGTTTTCATCTGTAAAATTGTGAAGAGTATGTGCATGTAAGTTATATGGCACATCTTGCCCATTTTTAAATAGTTTTGCTTCTTTCTGTCTTCTGTATATCTTGTAGCTATGAAACTTGAACAAAGAACAATATAAATTACACAAATCTGCAATGAAAAAAACTTTTTTCAATATTGTAGATGGTTTTAATGTATTTTCAGGTGCTAAATTTAAGAACACACAATAAAAGTGTTGTGCCACGCACAGTTCTTTCACAGTTTCAATGTTTTTATCAACTCAGTTGTTAGTCTTCATTAAGTGTGGATGCGGATGTTCCCGTGCTATTTCTTTTAGTGCTTTTAAATTGATTTTTGTGTTTCATACCAGTGAATTAAAGTACTCTAAAAGTCTATTAGAAGACTTTAGACCATTTCTCATTCTTTATTCTTTATTTCCCCAAAGAAATCTTACTCAGTCACATATTACAAAATAAAAATCTCTAGGCAAGTTGTGGAAGCTGTACATTGTGATGACTCATGGGCCTTGTAGTCCTGCTCATGACATTGTAATGCCTGATGAAGAAGAAAACTTGGGTTTTTTACCTTCCCAGTCAGAACTGGATTCTTCTCAGCCAGATCTTTCCCAGGCAGATCTGGGAACCTTGCACCTGCAAGAAAGTTGTGTCCCAGAAGTATGTCAAACAAACCCTGAGCCTACATCTCCCGTGTTCTCTCGCCATGAGTTTTGTAAACAACAGAGGGGTTTGGAAGCAGCTTCGCGCAGGAGTGCGAGGATAGCAGCTAAGAATGTACCCAATTAAGTCTGCTTTTCGTGAGAATCTTTAAGGAGTCAGACATCTGGTCTCTGAGTTTAGCTTTCGTTTCTGGTTCCCAGAGAACTGCTCCGGCGGGAAAGTTAGACTCTATATAGGTGTTTTACCCGCGTAGTAACTTCGCGGAGTCAATTCGTCAGCCTCCGGAGCGAGTTGTGTCTGGACAGCGCGCTCCGATTCAAGCCTCGTTCCTGCTCAAGCCTTGCCTTGTTTCCAGCCTTCGCTCCTGTTTCCCAGCCTTTGTTTACCTACGGATCTTGCCTTGTTTCCCAGGACTAACCCTTGCCTTGTTTCACGGATTTTACCAAGTTATTCCACGGACCTTGTTCTTGTTCCTCGTTACCTTGTTCCACGTTTCAAGCCTTGTTTCAAGTATCAAGTTATTTCCTAGCCTTGCTCAAGTTCATGGACTAAAGGACCTTGTCATCTCCCCTCACTTTGCCTGGCAAAGTGAGTGTTTCGGTTATTGGATTACAACTTTGGACCTTAATATTTCATATTGGACATTGTTTCTTTGGACTAATTTTGACCTTTCCTGAAAGGTCTGCTTCTGGACTAACTTTTACATTTGCTTTTACTAACTTTATATATTTCCTTAATAAAGATATTAGATAGAATCTGGCCTCTGCGTATGGTTATTGGTGCTCTGTAGCCTGGGTCGTGACAGTTTGACTCCGCCACCCTAAGCACCAATTAACCTCGGCCAGAATGTCTACCGGAACCGTACCTGGGCCGAGCGGCCAGCCGATTACCTACACCATCGACAAGGATGAGGTGGACCGAATCCGTGATAAGCTCAATGCACAGGATGGGGAAATAAAGGGTTTGAAGGAACGCGGAATCCGTCTTCCGGCCATGGCGTTGCCAACCAAGTTTACTGGAGAAGCTTCTAAGGTTCATGTTTTCCGTCGCCAATGCCAAGCTTATCTAGAGGCCCGTGATGCCGAGTTTCCCCAGGAAGACATCAAGGTGGCGTGGATTTACAGTCTCCTAGACGGGCCAGCGGCTAACTGGGCGACGGCTCTGTTCGACCAAGCCTCCCCACATCTAAGGTCAGCGCAACATTTCTTGGACCACCTGAAGGCGACCTGGGGAATCGAGGACAATTTGGAGGCCGCCGGGCACAAACTCCGCCGCCTCTTCCAAGGAGACAGACCCATGTCTCAGTACATAGCCGAGTTCCGAGTGCTGGCCCACAACACCGGCTGGAACGATGTTGCCCTCAGAGGACAATTTCGGGAGGGTCTCAACATTGAAATGCTGGAGGAAATCTCCAAGGTGGATCCTCCCCAAACGCTGGAAGCACTCATCGATCAATGTTTACGGGCTGAAGTCATGATTGCCAACAGAAAACAGTGGGTCCGAGGCCAGAGCGGTAGAGCTGGGGCAAAACCCCCCGCTCCCGCCAGCGTTCAGCCACGTCCAGTGTGGAGACCCCCACCACCATCCCCATACCCCAGAGGGAGCGAGGAGGTGCCGATGCAGTTGGGCAATGTGCGTCCCAGATTAGATGCCGCCGAGAAGGCCCGCCGCCAACGCTTAAATCTCTGCTGGTATTGCGGGAATGGGGGCCACTTCGCCAGAGAGTGCCCAGCCAAAGGGAAGCCCGCCGCCCGTCTTGCGGCGGCGTCCTCCACGGAGACGAAGGCGTCTGAGGCGGCTGGCACACAGCCGGCGGGGGAAGCCAACGACCGGGCGTAGAGAGGCTCGCCAACCCGGTCAAGAAACCCGTTCAAGAGCCGCCAACCGGGGTCCTGTTCCTTCTAGTGGTCACCTTATGGTCAGCAAAAAAGGGACCCGTCATGATCCACGCCATGATAGACTCAGGAGCTACCAACAATTTCATTGATAGAGAGTATGCCGACTCTCTGGGATTACAATATCATGACTTCAAGAATGCCCGTGTGGTGCAAGCTATTGATGGCCGCCCTCTCAAGACGGGCCCCGTAAGCCAGTGGTCGGAACCCACCAGGATGTGGATAAGGGAACATATGGAAGAGATTTCCTTCTTTGTTACTGAGGTTCCCCATTTCCCTGTGATTTTGGGGATTCCATGGCTGACACTTCACGACCCAAGCATCTCCTGGTCCAACAGAGAACTGCAGTTTGCTTCAAAGTACTGCCAAAATCATTGCCTCGTAGCCAAGGTCTGCCATGCCACAGACACCGAGCCCATTATCACCTTGCCAAAGAAGTACTCCGAGTATTGGGATGTATTCAATGAAAAAGAAGCCGAAAGGTTACCCCCACATAGACCTTATGACTGTGCCATTGACTTGGTGGAGGGGGCCCCGATCCCGCGAGGGCATCTCTACTCCCTGACTGAACCAGAGCAAGAAGCTCTCAGGGAATTCATAGAGACAAACCTTCGCAAGGGATTCATCAGACCCTCTCAATCCCCAGCCGCCTCCCCAGTGATGTTTGTGAAGAAGAAGTCAGGGGAATTACGCTTGGTGGTGGACTACAGAGCATTGAATAATATCACCAAGCGGAACAGCTATCCCCTGCCCTTAATCTCGGATCTACTAGACCGACTTCGAGGAGCCAAGGTTTACACCAAGCTGGATCTTCGGGGAGCTTACAACTTAGTTCGCATCAGAGAAGGGGACGAGTGGAAGACCGCCTTCCAGACTAAATTCGGATTATTCGAGTCCCGAGTTATGAATTATGGATTATGCGGAGCTCCCGCAACGTTCCAGCATTTTGTCAATGACATTTTCCAGGACTATCTAGATAGGTTCTTGATAATCTACCTGGACGATTTTTTGGTGTTTTCTAGATCACAATCAGAACATGAGAACCACGTCAAAATGGTGTTACAACGATTGCGGGATCATGGACTTTATGCCAAGCTGGAAAAATGCGCTTTTGATCTACAAGAGGTAGATTTCCTTGGATACCGTATCTCGCCTCTAGGGCTCTCCATGGATCCAGCCAAGGTTTCAGCAGTATTGGAATGGCGGGCGCCAACTAACAAGAAGGAGGTGCAGCGATTCTTGGGGTTCGCGAACTACTACCGCAAGTTCATTCCAGATTTTGCCCGCTGGTCTGACCCAATCACTAGCTGCATCCGTGAAAAACGGCCCTTCCGCTGGACTGATCAAGCAGAGAAAGGGTTCCAGCAACTAAAGAAATTATTCACATCCCAGCCAATCCTTCAGCATCCAGATCCTGAAACCCTTTTTGTGGTGCAAGCGGACGCCTCTGATGTGGCAATTGGGGCTGTGCTCCTACAACCGGTGGGAGATCACCTTCATCCTTGTGCTTATTATTCTCGTCAACTAACCGCACCAGAGAGGAACTATACCATTTGGGAAAAAGAACTATTAGCCATAAAGGCAGCTTTTGAAACTTGGAGACATTGGCTAGAAGGGGCCAAATTTCCCATTGAAGTCCACACTGATCATCGGAATCTAGAACATCTAAGAACTGCCCGCAAGCTAAATCAAAGGCAGCAACGTTGGGCTTTATTCTTTGAACGTTTCAACTTCCAGATTCATTATGTGACCCCAGCCCAAACCAAGCAAGCAGACGCCCTGTCACGTAAACCGGAATACGCTGCAGGACGCAAGGAGACCTTTGAATCCCAACTACTACAACCCGAGAACTTTGCCACGCTCACAGTGGGGAACACCAAATCCACTCCCATTGATTCAACTCCCCCTAATCCAGGGCCCATCTGTGCTCAAGAAATCAGGGCTAGTCAGCAAGCAGATGCCTGGGCGCAGGACCAACTTCGTCAAGGTCTGCACTTTCCCTTTTCGCTTAAAGATGGACTGCTTTGCTATAGAAATCATGTTTATATCCCACCCGGACCGGGCAGGGAAAAAGTACTTCGTCTGTGTCATGACTGCAAACCAGCAGGGCATTTCGGACTATTTAAAACCATGCATTTGATCCTAAGAGATTTCTGGTGGCCCAAGATCCGCAAGGATGTGGAAAAATATGTTAACACCTGCCCAGTATGCCAGCGCTCCAAGATAAGAAGGGAGAAGCCCTCAGGGCTTCTACACCCCCTTCCTAACCCATCTCACCCATGGGAAATAATTTCTGCGGATTTTATCACTGACTTACCACCTTCTTGTGGATTCACCACGATCCTAGTGGTGGTGGACCTTTTCACCAAGTTAGCCCATTTCATTCCCTGTGAAGGTCTTCCCACGGCCCAAGAGACTGCAGATTTATTCCTCCAACATGTTTTCAGACTACATGGATTGCCCAAGAGTTTGGTCACAGACCGTGGATCCCAATTCACCTCTCGTTTCTGGAAGGCACTACAAAAACTATTGGGCATAGACTCTCGTTTATCTTCAGCTCATCATCCCCAAACGGATGGGCAAACGGAGCGCACCAATGCCACTTTGGAACAGTACCTTCGCTGTTATGTAAACTACCAACAGGACAATTGGGCTTCTCTGTTACCACTGTCGGAATTTGCCTACAACAATGGAGTCCAGGCTTCTACAAAAGAAACGCCGTTCTTTGCAAACTACGGCTTCCATCCACGTTTCTTTCCCCCTGTCATTGAAACTTCAGAAGTTCCCGCAGCAGAAGATTGGCTGCAGGAACTCACAGCGGTACAACAACTTTTGCTCCAGCAACTGGAACAAGCCAAGGAGGACTATAAACGTCACGCGGACAAACATCGCCAGCCGGGCCCCGAAATCAAGGTAGGAGATCGGGTTTTTCTGTCCACTCGCTTTTTGCCCTCCCACCGCCCTTGCCGGAAGTTAGATGCCCGTTTCATTGGCCCCTATCCAGTGGTGGCGCAATTAAACCCCGTGACTTTCAAACTCCAACTTCCACGTTCAATGCGCATTCACCCAGTGTTTCACCGCTCCCTGCTCCTTCCGGCGGATGGTGTGCGGCCAGATGTAGACCGGCCGGCCCCCGTCCCTATTTTGGTGGATGGGGAGGACGAGTTCGAGGTTCAGGACATTTTAGATTCTCGCTTTCACCGCCGCCGCCTGCAATATCTCATTGACTGGGTGGGTTTTGGCCCTGAGGAACGCTCTTGGGAAGACGCCTCCACAGTCCATGCTCCTGATCTAACCCGTCGCTTTCATCAGACCTATCCCGCCAAGCCACGACCTCGCGCCTCGGGGAGAGAGTCCCAGTTTGGGAGGGGCCTTGAGGAGGGGGATAGTGTGATGACTCATGGGCCTTGTAGTCCTGCTCATGACATTGTAATGCCTGATGAAGAAGAAAACTTGGGTTTTTTACCTTCCCAGTCAGAACTGGATTCTTCTCAGCCAGATCTTTCCCAGGCAGATCTGGGAACCTTGCACCTGCAAGAAAGTTGTGTCCCAGAAGTATGTCAAACAAACCCTGAGCCTACATCTCCCGTGTTCTCTCGCCATGAGTTTTGTAAACAACAGAGGGGTTTGGAAGCAGCTTCGCGCAGGAGTGCGAGGATAGCAGCTAAGAATGTACCCAATTAAGTCTGCTTTTCGTGAGAATCTTTAAGGAGTCAGACATCTGGTCTCTGAGTTTAGCTTTCGTTTCTGGTTCCCAGAGAACTGCTCCGGCGGGAAAGTTAGACTCTATATAGGTGTTTTACCCGCGTAGTAACTTCGCGGAGTCAATTCGTCAGCCTCCGGAGCGAGTTGTGTCTGGACAGCGCGCTCCGATTCAAGCCTCGTTCCTGCTCAAGCCTTGCCTTGTTTCCAGCCTTCGCTCCTGTTTCCCAGCCTTTGTTTACCTACGGATCTTGCCTTGTTTCCCAGGACTAACCCTTGCCTTGTTTCACGGATTTTACCAAGTTATTCCACGGACCTTGTTCTTGTTCCTCGTTACCTTGTTCCACGTTTCAAGCCTTGTTTCAAGTATCAAGTTATTTCCTAGCCTTGCTCAAGTTCATGGACTAAAGGACCTTGTCATCTCCCCTCACTTTGCCTGGCAAAGTGAGTGTTTCGGTTATTGGATTACAACTTTGGACCTTAATATTTCATATTGGACATTGTTTCTTTGGACTAATTTTGACCTTTCCTGAAAGGTCTGCTTCTGGACTAACTTTTACATTTGCTTTTACTAACTTTATATATTTCCTTAATAAAGATATTAGATAGAATCTGGCCTCTGCGTATGGTTATTGGTGCTCTGTAGCCTGGGTCGTGACATACATGAAGTTATTTTTGGATTTGGAACACCAATTTCCTATAAAATCATTTTATACATTTGAAAAAATATATGGCCCTCAGTTTTGCAGATGTGAAATGAATAACATAACCTGGCTACTAGATTAGTTATACCCTAAACAGTGATGCAGTTGAAACTCATAATGAAGCCATGAATCTCACCTGTTTGTAATCCCTGTATGCATAACAAGCCCTGACTCAGATGTACCAAAATAGTATATTTCTTAATTAAAACAGATATTCCCCATTAATTTACATCTCTCATTTTTTGCTGAAACACACTATGTGATTGGCACGATTAATCAGCCAAAGTAAGATGCTGCTTACTTTAAGACCTTAGTTACTTGTGTCATTGAAGTCACTGTGTAAGACTGGGAGAGGAATGCCTCGTTTGTGGATCTAATTTTCTCCCTGAAGGGTTTAAACTCTTGTTTGGTTGGGGAGGGGGGGGTAATCTAGAACCCTGCCCCTTCCCCATTTCCACCCCGCCTTCTAGTCCTCTTGCCTTTCCATTTGGAAGGAAGTGCAATTCTGCTGTTACCTTAATTCAGATGTAGCAAGACCTTCTGCCCCATAGAGAATGAGAGTGGCACGAGGAGTCTCTATAGAAATTGGAAAATTGCATTCTCTGTGCAGAGAAAGGGTTTCTATGCACCTCCCTCTCATCCACCTCTTTCTGCACGAAGGGGGAATTGGAGGGGCAGAGCAGATTGATATGAGGTGCAGGATGGAGTTTGGGACAGAGCCAGCTAGGTGTCAGGGGGCAATCCATTCCCCTCACACCTCCAGACCAATTTGCATCCCGTCCCGGGAATAAACAAAATACATGAGACTGTGGTCAATTGGAGACCAATGAAGATTATCACATTAGTCAAGTCATATTCCCAATACACACCTTAAAAAGACAAGTATGAATAGAAAACTTGGAATACAGAACAGCTTTCTACTGAAATTGTATTTGACTTTGCTTGTAATCCAGAGTCATAATCACAAAGGATCAGTTTACCAATTCTTAAGATTAACACCAGGTTTATACAAACTGTGACACACCAAACCAAACATAACCTGCTGGGACTATATGAACTTTTTGTTCTTACAGCCTGTTGGGGACTTGCAAAAACCAGGAAAGGAAGGAAACTGATTTTCCTATCATTTGCCAGATCGCAGTTATGTGCTAGTGTCAAATCTGCACAAACCTGCTGAGCAGAATTGAAATTGAAAAGCAAAATAGCATTTTCCTAACATTAAAAGTTTAATTGGTAGGCATGTCCACTGTAGTGGCGAGTCTTTGTGAAATGTACCATATTGATTAATTCCCACAGGGTGCCCCTGGTCACAGGAAAAAAACTGGTAGAACCACTTGTGAGTATTCCTTGCCTAAGAAACCCTATAATATTAATGGAGTCACCGTAAGTTGACGAGTCACTTGTAGGCACACACAGATATATGCAAGGAATAAATTAGGCAATATTATATTTGATAAAGATGTGGCAAGTCTGTTTTAAAAATTCTCCCATTCCTTTCCATCTCCTTTTCACTGTTAATGTTTAGATTTAGGATTGTTAGGTCAGGACAATGGCAATGGCTAAAATCAAGTACTAATCCCAACTAGAATAGGCACATTTGAACTGACAATTAATTAAATGGATCTATTCTGGTTTGGATTAGTAATTGAATTCGCATATTTATGAAGCCCAATCAGTTATGCAATTTGTTTTGAACACACACATATATTATAGACATACTGATTAGTGTATTGTTACTTTTCCTCCCCAGGAAGAATCAAAATGGGGAGTTCCTTATCACATCAGTAGCGATAATGTCTTGGTTTTAGTTGTTCTAATAATTGTGATTAGTTCAGTATCAACCCCAGTTCTACCTTATTTATTTTGTGCCAAAAGAATTGCATAAATAAACAAGTATAAAACTGATAAAATAGAGGGAACATAAGCGGTTAAATAATTTTAGACCAGGAATGGGCAACAGTGACCACAGCGTCTGTAGCTTTAAACCAGTGATTCTCAACCTGTGGGTCCCCAGATGTTTTGGCCTTCAACTTCCAGAAATCCTAACAGCTGGTAAACTGGCTGGGATTTCTGGGAGTTGTAGGCCAAAACACCTGAGGACCCACAGGTTGAGAACCACTGCTTTAAACCGTTCTTCCTCTGTGCATGAGGCAGGGTATTGTGGGCAAGCCTACAGATGCGGAGTTGTTTGTTCTGCTCCACAGTCGCACAAGGTGGAGGATTCTTTTAGGTAATGCCATTTTGCCAGGTGGTTTTTTGACTTCCCAACACCACTTCTGAGTCTGTTCAGGGACTTCCAAGTTGCCCATTCTTAGTTTGCCCCAGGAGGCAGACCCTCATGGGGGGGTCATCCATTTGGGATTTCCTGGTTTAGCTGCCCAGATGGATACTCTCGCTGTTGCTGGGGGAATATTAAGAGGAGTGGTAGTTCTCATGAAACTTTTCCTTGATTTGAGTCTGCTAGGAGGAGGCTGATAGCCATGCAGTGGACGGCTTTCATAGCGTTCAACCTTATTTCTCTCACATGGGGGGGGGGGGGGGAGGAATGCCAGCTAGCTTATAGAGTCTATTAACAGGTGTAGGTTGGAGACATCCTGTGATTATTTTACATGTTTCATTCAGTGCTATATTCACCTGCTTTGCATGGGGAGTTCAGTAAGTAGAACCCCAGATCTACTGAAAGCTGAACAGTCTTCTAGGAAGAAGTGTTGATAAAGCATTGATATTAATTGTATAGTATAAGCATAGTACTTTATAACTATAAGCTACTGTGTAATGGAAATGTCAAAACTGTTCTAATGAACCTCACATCATACTCCAATGCATTCCTATGTATGTTTATTCAGAAGTGGAAGGCCCAATGAGTGCAGTAGGATTTGCAGCCATAATTTGAATGCCTAATTTATTGCCTAAAAATCATTACATACAGTAGGATCCCCACAAAACCATGGATAATATTAAACTCTGTGATGAACTTTTGGCCAAGGATACAGTCACACTGGAGGACTTTAAAATGCTTAAAGTGGACGTATTTTGTTGGAAAAGCATGAATGAAACCACAGATACTGGTCTTGTGGCTGCTGGGGTCATATTGTAATTGATTAAAGGCAAATGAGGTGAAACAATTTATCCAAGCCAGAACCGTGACTGTATCCATATAACAAAAGAAACTTAGACTGAAATGTCTCTTGAGGAACTGTATACCACAGTTATTCATACCCATTAGAAGTGTTTGAGATGCTGGTCTCTCTGTGGTTTGTGTGTATGAAGAACAGAGCAAGAAACAAGAGAGAGAAATACACCCAGACAACATAACTCTCCCTGTGGGAATAATATTGCAACTGGACAATGAAACATGATTATTAAACTAGGAGCAATACCCATTGCATGTTCCAAAATTAGATTTAACTCTGACATACATCTTTTCTCATGTTTTCATCATTTTTAAAGTGATCTGATGTTTGCAACTAAAGATCACTTTGCCTGTCCTGATATTTTAATTTTTAAAAAAACTTCATGCATTTTATTTTCAAAAATATTTTTAGAGTGACTGACATGCTGCAAAACCAGTGGTACCTTTTAGCATAATCTAAATTTGCCTCAACACATCTGATTACAACATGAACTAAATGTTCATCTTTGAAGAATGTAATAGTGTCAGTTGCTGCATACTGTGTGTGTTTGAGGTACTCACACCCAAAAAGGATAAACCGGAACAGAGCTTTTGAACGAATCGGGTTTTGACAGGATACATGCATTTTTTTCCTTGATGGAGTGTGTATATGACTGTTTCTGTATTTCTCTGATGTTCATGGGTTTTCTGTTTGGTTTTGCTTACTTCATGGGGGCAATTCATTGTCTTGGCACTGTGTGCTCAGAATCCACCCCAGCTATGCACTCATTTTATTCACTAGATTACATGACTCTGAGTTTCATCAAATTGCCATCTGTGAAATGGACAGGGACAAGAAATTATACAGCAGATTAAAAACAAAGATTTTTATGTTCTTAATTAAAAGTTGTCCTTAATTAAAAGCTATTTGTAGGCATGCAGGTGGTCTCGACTATGCATAGTGCCAAGCTTTAGTCTTTTGTGAACCAGGATAACTTGGCTTCAGCTATCTATGTTCCAACAATACCACAGCTAGACTACTGCAATAAATTATATGTGGGGCTGCCCTTGGGGATAGTTTGGAAGCTGCAGCTGGTAAAGGAGTTAGCGCATAGAGTTGTGCAACATCAGACTTCAGTTTGTTAAAAACCATCCTGGTGGGTCACTAGTTGGGCAGACTGCTTAATGATTTGGGAATTTGGATTCTTCCATGCTGGAGTTTGGTCTGTGTAGAAGGCCTCTTGTTTGATACTAATTGCATGATCTCATATATTTAACAATCAAAGGGAACAAACAACTCTGCTCACCAGAATATGAAAATGTCCTTGACTATTATATAAGCAAACTTCTTCATAAAATAGGCAGATAATACTTCTTCCATCCTTCATTTGGAGCTCAGTGATCAAACTGGAACAATCTTTCCTATTATACCTGAGTTGTTTTCCATGACAGTAGAAGATCTTGATGAAGATGGAATTTATCTTGTGTTCCTGGGTGGCTTCATTCCACACTTTAGTCTGTGATTCAATAGCCATGGCTTGCTAAAATAATGCTGTGCACCAGCCGGAGCAGAGTTTGGCTTTTATTGCAGATGACTTCATCAGTGCTAATGAATGTGTGAACCTGAATTCTTTTCCAATGGGCTGTTTATATACGCAAGCATGCTGTTGACACAGATCTCTTAATCCCTTCTCTGTGTCCCCTGGACTGTGCTTGTACAATAGCGGGCCAAGGCCTATTGCTGGCATTGCATTTTACTTCACCGCTGAAACTCTTTTACCTCAGTCTCGCTGACCAGTTGCTGACAGGGTGTTATTGGCAAGGGGAGGGGAGTGAGTTGTTTTGCCAGGCATGTGAACTGAACAGAGCTGAGAAGGGTGAAAGGAACGGGAGAGGGAAAGTACATAAACTCTAAAGCAGCACTCAGATATTCAGCAAAGTTTTTCAGAAACAGGGATACCAGTTTCTGAAACATTGCCATGGCCAGTTGACTTGCCATGGCTTGAAAAAAGGAAACAAAGCGGGTGTGGGTGTTAATTCTCATGTTTACAGGCAACTCAGGAATTCAGTCAGATCCTTGTATTTTAATTTCATTCAGGATGACTTTCTTAGCTTTGTTGTTATTTACAGTCAGTACTTTTGGCTTATGGCAACCCTGTGACTGAGAGGCCTCTAAGATCTCAGCTATGATGAAAATTCAAGACTATGTGTTCTCTGTCTTCTTCCTATGGTCTCATTTTATCTAGAATTTCCAATGAATTGTTGTTTCATGCAATATCTAAAGTACAACAGCCCCAGTCGGTTTAATCATCGATCTTCCTATGAGAGGTCAGGCTCGATTTGCCTTCATTTTACTTTCTCAGTCTATTGTACCTTTTTTAAAATAAGTTCCCCTGGATAAGCAGTACTAAAGCAATGTCCCCTTAGGGCTTTCAAAAGCTGGGAATCAGCTTGCCCCTTTCCCCAAATTCTGAGGTGAAAGCTATCACTAGTCATCAAAGTATGCTGCTCAAAGCCAATGTGTACTAAAGTCCAGTGCTTTAGTACTGCTTATCCAGAGGGAAGGAGGGAGGGCATTTGAAAAAGAGGAAGGGGAGGACACTGTGGCTATCTGGCCAAGATAAATGCTATGCTGATGAGCTGGGAGTGTCCCTTCATGGAGGAGGATAAAGTTCTTCCCTTCTGCAGGGCTTCCTATTCATCTGGCTATGTACAGCACAGAACAGCTGGGATTATGCAGTTCATAAAGCAAGCCAAGAACCATAACTGAAGTGACATAGGAAAAAAATGTTAGTATAATAACTTGACCAGATCATGATTACTAAATAGATCTTAAATCAAAAACCCCTACCTGGAGCAAGGCATTCAGAACTATAAAGGCAATAGCTATGTTGAAAGCAACAGACACACACAATATGCTTTTTCCACAAACTCAGTTTATTTTAAATACATGCAAGAGCCCTGATAGTTGAGGTTGTCAAGACATTGAGAAATGCAAACCATTTCTCATCATAAGAAGAATAGGATTGTTAAATCCAACCCTGTGAAGAAATACAGTAGACTCTCAATGAACAGCCATCCATGGGGATTGGTAAATGCAGGATAAATGTAGTTTCTGGTTGCTTGTGAGTTACTATTAAAGATAGACCTAACTAATACTACACCATACTGTACCATTCCATAACTTCTGTATTGACTTGATATTAGTATTTAACTACAATAATTAAAAGCAAATGACAAACGTAGTGTAGCATTTCCACTACAACTCTTTTATGTACATTATTTTTCTTTTTTTTAGCCAGTTACTTGAGAGTTCTGATTGCTTGAGTTCCAATTAACAGAGTCTATGATAATACAGTAGAATTTCGCTTATTCAACCTTCTGTATTATCCAACACAGTCTGCCTCCCACCTGGATCCACAGCTATTTCTCTAGGCAGCAATGTGCAGCGGGCCAACATGCCCAACAACAACACAAGTGTAGCCACACTCCCAAACAAGTGGCAGACCTGTTGTAAAACATGATGTTTTGGTGCTTAATTTGTAAAATTATAATGTAATTTGACATTTAATAGGCTTTTCCTTAATACCTCCTTATTATCCAACATTTTTGCTTATCCAATGTTCTGCGGACTTGTTTATGTTGGATAAGTGAGATTCTACTGTATATAGATTTACCCTCAAGAAAATGTTTAAAGGGAGTGAGGTTTTTTTATCAGTTACATGTGTATCTACCTCAAAGGAGCTGGAAACATTGTGGCCATCTTCTCCCCTATTTTATCCTCTGAAGAACCCTATGTTGTTTATCATGTTGAGTGAAGCCTCATCTACACTGCACGAAAATGCAGTGTAGGGGGTGCATTTTCATGAGATGTCCAAATGACATGTAATGATAATGCAGTTTAACCTGGAGTAAACCTGGAAATTCAGGTTTACTCCATGTTTAAAAAAATACCTAGGAAGATTCAGACCTTCCAAGGCATGGGGCCTTTGAGGACTAATCCTCGGAATGACCATGAGGCCCCTATTTTGTCCTAAAATGATGATGATGATGATAATTCATTTCTTTCCCATTTTTCTCCCGTGGGTGGGATTCAAAGCAGCGTACAATATATAGAATTCATACAAATACATCCAACCACAATACATAATCATTTAAAACATCATATCCTGATATAAAAAACCCAATTAACATATCAAATAAAACAATAAAAAAAACTTACAGCAAGCACCATTTAAAGATATCCATAACCTCTGCCCACTGAAATTGATTGTCAAATATTATCAAAATATTTATCAGACTGGCAGTTATCAAATGTACCTGAAAGAGATCCAAATGGAGGCACGGGACTTCTAAAGAACTCTGGGAATAACAAAATGATGTGCTAAGAGCTTTGGAGAGAAAAGGGGGGATTTCCCCTGCCAAAACTCTTGGTGCCATTTTTATTTACCCCAGAACTCTTTAGAAGCCTTGTTCCTCCAGGTTTGCCAGCTGTCTGGCTTCTGATGTTGCATTCAAAATGCCGATTTTAATTGGATCTACGTAGGCCTATGCGGAAATGGCTTGATCATGCTTGGGCCAGTCTCATTTAGTAGGTGTCACAGGGAAGCATCTGAATCTCCCAAGAGGGCAGAGAAAGAGCCAGTTTTGTTCCCTATGGAATGGGATTCCATGATCTGGAAGAAGCCGGTGAGAAGTTTCTCTCATTTCTTCATCAAAGATACCTGTGACACTGCTTTGGTGGGAAGGTGCATTGCTTTGGTGGGAAAGTGAGAACTCCAGGGGAGCAGTGGACACTATCCATCAGTTTGCCCATGACTGTCACTGATATTGGGAATTTTAGGAGAGCTGGATAACAACTGACATGGAAATCACATTTTTCCTACAACAGGACTGTGAGGTGTTAGCGCTGGAAAAATAGAGGCAGCGTTTTAGCTAAAGAAATGCATTGTTGGGCTTAATTGATCTTATGGAATAACTGATTAATCTGTTTTTCTGCAGTACATGCCCAGAAAGTTTCTCCTCTCTTCAGAGACTGAAAACCAACTTTATTTAATTAAAGTTGCTGTTAATCTTATGCAAAACTATTGACAATACCAAATGAAGTCCAAAATACATTTAGCAATATTCTGAATATTTCTGATTTCAATGGAAATGTATCTAGACAGACCTGGGGATTGCAGATTGTGTCCCTCCATATGTTGCTGAATTATAACTTCCATCATCCCTAGTCAACAATGTCTATTGGAAGGAATTCTGAAAGTTGTAGTTCAGTAACATCTGGAGGATGCTCTATAACAGGCTTGCACAACCTGCGGTGTTTGGCATCCAACTCCCAGAAGCCCTAGCCAGCTTGTCCAAGGAATTCTGGGAGCTGATGCCCAAAACACCTGGAGGGCTGAAAGTTGTGCAGGCTTCCTTCTAACATTAGTGGTATTGTTTATTACTATTTGTTTTATTTGTATCCCACCATCCTCCTAAACCCTGAACTGAAAGCAGCTTACAATTTAAAAGAACAGTACAATTAAAAACATAGAAGAAGTGAACATTCAAATAGAATTTAACTATTCACATCCCAAGTTAAAAGAATAAAATGTAATTAGGAAGTACTATTAAAACATTATCTTTATATCAATCTGTCCAAATGAAAAGTTTTTTTTGCTTGCCAAAAGAAAGACAACAATAAGGGGACTATTTTGGCCTTCCTGGGAATGTTCCAAAATGTAGGAGAAGTCACAAAGAAGTTCCTCTCTCACATGAGCTTCTGATGGTGGTGAAACTGAGAGAAGGGCCTTTCCTGATGATCTCAGAACCTGGGCATGTACATAGAGGAAGATATGGTCTACCTATTGGAAATAACTGCACCCAGTCTCTGGGCACATATCCTTTTGGAAATAAATGGCAATCATAACTTCATTGAAAAGGAAGAATGATGTCATATCCATTTGGCAAATGTGAATCTCCATGAATATGTGGAGACCACCTTTTGAAAACCACTAGTCAAGAAAAGCATAACCTTGTTAGAAGTCAACCCTTTGAACAAGTGATATTCATAAGCATTCATGTAATGGCACACAGGTAACTCAGCTGTTAAACTGAAAACCATGTCTTTGAACTGCCAAGGACAAATACATGCTACTACAAAAATATATTTGGCTAGCAGAGGATGGCTGTTTCTTTGATGTTGAAATTGCAGTTGCCCAAAAGACATACACTCCCTTGAAACCTCTTAATTTAAAATATGCACTCAGAGATTTTTAAAAAATCAAAGTCTTCTTTGAAAAATAACATATCTTCTTTACTCATAAACATCTTGTATTAATTCACCATACAGGCATATTTCTTATTAAATTTCAGTTATAGATAGGATGTAGTTCTCTGTGTGTTGAGTACACAGGGTATTATTCTTAATCAATAGCCCTTAGTCTTTAGGTATAGTTGTACTCACCGATGTCTATAAGTCATACTTCTCTATTGAAGTCCAAACAGCAACATGCATCCACCTCCACTGAGGTGTAAAGCAGACAGAAATCCATCTCCACTGAGGTGTATGGCAGACATGACTACAAAATGGAATCCTGAGTCTGAACATGCTCAGTACAATCACATGTCTATAACCCCTCCCACACCAAAGAGGTGCAGGTAAACTGGCAAATCAACATACAGATAGAATACAAGTTAGCAAATACATACATTAACAAATACATAGTGAAAAGCTTGGGAGGTTGCTATTTCCAACACTACCAGATAGCTTGGACCAGAACTATATAGATTATGACCAACTCTTTGAATTGTGGCCAGAAATAAACTGGTGATTTATGTGTTCGATGTGGTTTACGGTGGTGTATAGACATCTGAATGCTACTAACCTTAATGATGTACATGTAGGTTTTACCCAAAATGGTAGTCCATGGACCAATATCTGTTCATACACCTTCAGTTTCTGGTATGTGTTGAGCCTCCAAGAAATAATGAAACAATTGTAGGCAATGGGACCAAATATGGTTCCTGTCCCTGGCACATGAAGGGGGGAAAAATCACTCATCCCATCAAATAGCTTGAGGTGAACTGGTGTAGACTATTTGGAGGTAGGTTTCTAAGGACAGATATTTTAAACTCCTAAAGTCTTTACAGATTAGAACATTTAATTGTGTCCTGGAGTCTATTAGGAGATCATACCTGAGCAACTGAGTGTTTCCCAAAGAATTCACAGCTTTCTCAAAATGGGAAAACATATTTCAAACCAGTTGCATCTTCAGAGCAGGAGGTTCAACAATATACTTATACGAAGCACAATACATCCAAGGATTCTGAATACTCCAGTTGCTACTGTGTTCTGTTAGCTCTTTGAGGTTGGAGCAACACGGTTGAAATTCATGGGGCAGATGTGCTTGAATGACTCTTATAGCCTCTGCAATTAGATTGAGATGGTATCTTCCATTAGACCAAGCTGTTACTGAAGACACAGTAAGCCTTGTTAACTTCACATAGGTCTCTGCTGGGTAAAATAATTAGGATAAAATACAAAGAAGAGAGACTGTGCCAAGTTCTGTGGGTTAATTATTAGTACATCAAAAGTTCTGAGACAAAAGAAAAAACATTTTCAGTGAGAAGGTAGTTCGTTTACCAAGATTAGATCAAATGTCTAGGAGCATCATTGTCAGACAAAGTCACATTCAGGGTTCATTCATTTTACTGGAAGTAGGAAGGAACTGGCAAAACCCGGCTCTGAGTATTCTTGGCCTAAGGAAAACCTAAGGTGACTTGAAGGCATGCATGCACAGCACTCATTAAGGTTTTAACAGATATCAGGAATCATGACCTATGCCTTTTAGGTCTGGAACTTTTAAGGAGTTGCAGCTCCTGTTCACTATCTTATATTGAACATGTGTGCCCCATTTTGAATATTCTGACCTAGACCTAACCAGAACAGATCTGTGAAATCAAGTCAGTGTTTAATATATAGGTAGCCTGCAAATTACGAACAAGATAGGTTCTTTAGATTTATTCTTAAGTTGAATTTGTATGCAAGTTGGAACAGGTACATTTTAAAGTGTAACTCCAATCAGATAGATAGATAGATAGATAGATAGATAGATAGATAGATAGATAGATAGATAGATAGATAGATAGATAGATAGATAGGGCTAGCTTTGGATAACATTGGGAATTGGATTTTGAAAAATTTGGCTTGTTGTGGAAATAAGGATTGATGAAAAAGCAGTTGAGAAACAGTTGAGACATCTTTCCTCCATGATAACATTTTCAGGAGCGAATTCCCTTCTGAGGGGCAAATTTCTCTCACTTCCTGTTGTCTCACTCCCATTCTTAACAATGAGTCATTTGTAAGTTGGATGTTTGTAAGTTGGGGACTGTCTGTATTCCATTTATTAAATATAGTTGCAGGTGAGCCATGATTAAACATATGCCCCTGAATCCACCATGCAATTTATTCCTCTTGCAACATTTTTAAAGTAATATCTACTCATCTTGGATTTTCCTTGCAACAATATTTTCAGAGACCAAAATGAGATCAGGAATGTAGATCCGACACTAAAGCACCAGGTTTTATTGCTCTAGAGAAGCACAACGGCTGTTTAGTTGTACCTTTGTTTCTGCCTAGTCTAAACTTTGTAGAAAAGTGTGCCTTGTTACATGAAAGACAGGTTTTGTGTTTGTCTAAGTAAATGAAGTTGGAAGTTACTTAGGCAAGTTTCTTGTGCAATTAGATCCTTGTGAGACCTTACCTCTACCATGGTCATGTTGCCAAATGATGAGGCCCGGCTGTCAATTGCTTAATATTGTTGCAGACTACTTAGATATAAACTCTATTAACTTTAATGAATAGTGAAATGTAAGACTGCAGCCCTGCAGAAGAAGTTAACTTGAGATCTTACCAATTGAGATATAGATCAATACGTCTGATTAGATAGGTTTCTGATTGGCACATTAAGATTAAATATAGTATCCACTTATGTACAAGCATGCTCTTTGCTTTTGAGTAGACAAATGGAACTAATCACAATTCTAGCAGGTTCTGTATCACAGATATTGCATGTAAAGGTGCTCTACCCAATAATTATTGCATTTTCTTTGCCCAATTGCTCCTTAAATTGTTGATCCTCACCCTGAAGCTTTCTCTGTATAAAAATCTAGACTGAAAACAATGCTTATAAAAATACCCAATAAATATTATTTATTCTCCAAACCAATAAAATTCAACAACATACCATGAAAACCAAAGAAGTAAGAAAACAAAGTGCATCAAATATACTAAGTGAAATCTAGTTAGACTGCATATCTCTATGCATATCTGTATTTAACATAGGGCCCTTCTACACAGGCACAAATCCCAAGATTATAAATATAAAATCCCAGTTCCTCTCAGGATTGAAGCCATACACCTGGCCCAAACTCTGTTCTTTTGAGGGGGGTGGGTGGCTGCATGTCTTCCTGGGTCAATGTGAGGTTGACCTGGGAGGGCATCTAGCTACCCCCCCCCCCCCCCGAAGAAAGCTTCTGAAGCATCAAAATGACACATCAGGAGGTTTGGAGATGGGATTTTCCTCCTCCCCTCTCCAAAGCTCTGGAGGCATCATTTTGATACATCAGATGCTTACTTCAAGAGGCCTAAGCAGGCAACCAGGCCCCTCCAGGGGGCAAACAGGGGCTGGAATGGGAAGGTGGGGATGCTATCCTGCTCATTTGGGCTCTTATAACCCAAAGAACAGGGATGGCAATGGGGATTAACTTCCAGGATCATGGAACATGGTCCCAGGATCTCCACAGGTCAAGCACCTCAATAAGGTCCAGATCTGTTGAGATATTTTATTAATCTGGAGTAAACTGGAAAAACCCAGTATACTCCAGATTAATCTGGGTTAACCTGAGCTAACCTCAAGTTAACCCATGATGAATCATAAGTTTTGGGCCTGTGTAGAAGGGCCCTTAGTTGCAATGCGCATGAATGAGTGATATGAACAGGTTTGGGAGATCTCCAAGGTTTGTAAAAGGACAAAGAACATATACACAGGGAACTAAAGCAACACACACTCAAAACAAGGAAAACCAAGAGCTCAGTAAGGATTACTGGCTCAATTATGTAGAGCAGTGGAAGACTTGCTCCACAATCTAGCTGACTGTACCATCCGATTTTCAATTTATGGCCACCATTGAAAGTGCTAGTAAGTGACACAAACTATAATCCACTTTAACTGCCTTGGCTGTACTATGTGGAGTTTGGGAGTTCATCGTTTGTTGAAGCACTAAAATTCCCTGTGAATGTCCCTTAAGCCTCAAAGTCCCGAGATTTCGTAGGACGGAATTGTTGTCTGAGCTCTCAGGACTTCCCAGTGTGCTAGAGTTCCATTAAGATCCAATGAATACATTCAAGGGTAAAGGCAGGAGCAGAAATTGCTTTATTCAGCAATGGCTATGGTGGATATCAGGGGACAATGAAACCCCAAATCTGACATGCCACCCAGTTATATGGCTGGTTATTTTAGTCATTTAAAGTCATTACAAAAAGTGCACATGTGGCACAAATTATGATCTGCAATTTCATTGGTTCAAAAATGCATGAATTTACAATTTACAGTTGGTGTGAAGTAGGATCTGCAATCCCATTGGTTCAAAAGTATGATCATGATTGGTGCTTAGTGTGGAATAAACTGTCATTGGTTAAAAAAGAAGAGAGTGCCAGTAAGTAGAGTCACATCACTCTTTGGACTAATACTGAATGGGCTTATTTCTCTGTTTTTGGACACCCAGAAATAGTGTTTTAAAGTCCCATAAAATGTATTTTAAATTAAAGATACATGTTTCTTTCCAGCTGAAAAAAGGTTTTTGTGGAAAAAATACTGTAAATAAAAGGTGTGTGCCAGGAATTTGAGTGTGGATGATACCCAAATGTCCCCATGTGCCAAACACAATTTTCATCCTTGATGACAGGAACTAAAAATGAACTTTTAGCATGAAAACATTTAATCATTAAAGTTTACTGGCTTGGTTTTGCTGATTTTGATGTTGTAATACTACCATATCTCAGTCAAGGAATTTCAGAGATTAGCCTTCTTCCATTCTAAAAACATGAAATGGAAAGGAAAATATGGGAGATGCCAACTATTAGCTGTCAGCGTAAGAAACAAAGGCTGGGCCAGTAGGTAGGTTGCTAAGCACTACGGGTGTGTTATACTACAGCTCAGCTTTGTCTTTTGTCAGTACAGTTTACCTGCAAAGAAATACACCCTGGGAATATTTCATTACTCATCACAATTTTTTTCCCTTTTAAGACAGCATCTTTGCTGAGGCTTACCGGGAAGGAAATTATAGCAACCCTCTTGGCTTAGATCTGAATTTAATTGCATGTAGTTTGTATAGATATTAATAAGAATTCATTGGTAACTCACTATTGTATTGATTTCAGTCTGATTTACAGCGCACCTGGTAGGAGGACTATCAGCAGATCAACAAATCTGTGTGCCCTTGAAAAGTCAGCTGAAAACGCTTCATTGTTTTAAATTAAAATTTGGTGAACTAAATAGATAAAACTATATAAACCATAAAATACCAAGATACAAACAGGTACACAATGACTAACTGATATCAAGAACTGATTGGGCCGAGCGATATATCAGGTGGTTTGAACAACAAACCAAAAAGATTGGATTAATGCCCACGACTCAGTGGCAAGGATTATTTGCAGCATTGAGAGTAATAAAATATAACATTTGGCATTAAAGTTAGCTTGTAAAATATTACTTTATTTCTCAAGGTTAGAGGTATTCTTCAAGTGCTGTCTGAAGTGATGGGAACTAATCAAAACCAATTAAGTTATCAAATACATTAGACATTTCTAATCAAAAGAGGCAGCTTAAATTACTTTTAACTTAATTGACTGATTTAAGTTTTAAGTCCATCATTAACTTAATTCTAGGTCATTCTAATTCCAAGTTATTAAGTTAACTATTTAAATGAGAGATTACAGATTTTATATTCCCCAGCAGATTCTTCTCTTAAAACACAGGTCGGCCTCTTAGTTATTTGAAATCTGTTTCTTGTTTTGCATTTGTCCATGTGGATTGAGAAATAACCAGGGCTTATAAGTCAAACCACATACTCAAGAGTATTTTCAGCTGCACATATGGTGTTAAGAGCTTTTAAAGCTAGCAGTCTCAGGGTGCAGCTATACTCTAGAATTAATGCAGTTTGACACCACCTTAACTGCAGTTGCTCAATGCTGTGGAATCATAGGAGTTGCCGTTTGGAAGGCAGCAGCACTATTTAGCAAAGATTAAGTCCTTGTAAAACTATAACTCCCATAATTCCACAGCACTGAGCTACAGAAATAAAAGTGGTGTCAAACTGCATTAATTCTATGGTGTAAGCTTTTAATGTAAGGTTTTAACTTAAATTGAAATAGCAATTTAACATAACCCCAATAGTTAAACATCTTATTTTCCTAATGTAACTCTAACTGGTATTTTTTAAAGTTTGTTTGGTTGAAATGACAAGCCTTGGGTTCACCGATCAACTTAACTCTGTATACCCAAACCTATGGATATCTTAGATATCCAGTAAGGCACAGTATAGGACATCATGACCTTAGAAAGTAGCGGACAATATGTAACTTGTGGGCTGCATAAAGCCACCCAAAACCATTTTCGCAGCACTTTGGGCCTTTATAACCCACCCGCATCCCACATGTTGATTTTTTTTTGTGTAAAAGGATTTCCTGCTTCCATAGGATTCCAGAAGCAGCCCTTCTGGCATAAGACAGGTCAAGTTCCCTGAAGACCTGGACTTATCTCCTTAAAACAAAACAAAACTGGGGCTTCCAGTTCCAATTTTTGCTCACATTTTTAGACATTTTGCTGACATTTCTGGTCTTTGGGTAATCCACAGTTCCAGGCCTATCAAACATTCCTTCCCATTTTAAAGAATGTGAAAAAAAACACATGCATAGCAAATTTATATATTTTGTCTTGTCAAAAAAATAAAAAATGTACCAAATAGATTTTGTAGTTAAATAATTGTAGTTTTTAGAATCTGTCTTGACCTGAGTATTAGACTAGCTTCAGTCTTAAGAGTTACATTCTTGACTTCAACACATGAATAAATATGGGGAACTGAAAATATTGGTTACTTTGTGAAGCTAAGAAGCCCAATATGGGAAGATCTTAGAATTTAGACTGATCTCTCTTCTTACGACCTCATCAGACGGGGTAAATTTCGATAGCAATGCTGGTTCCTCTTTAGTTTTGTGATGGAGCCTGCCAGATCCCTTCCCACAAGGTACAGTTACTTCCAAATGGGCTCCTTCACAAAACTAAAGAGGAAGTGTGGTAGGCTGCCATGGCGGCAACATGGGAGGCTTCCTGTGTTACATTGGGATCAATGGGGAGAAGCCGGGCAGCGGCCTCTTCCCCCCATGGGATGAGGTAGAGGGGAAGCTGGGCGATGCGGGTGTAGGGCAATGGGGTCTCCATGCTCTCCGCTAGGCACTGCCCGATTCTCCATGATGCATGGCAATTCCGGTGGCACATATTATTAGGTCCTTAGACTTCCTTTGGGACTTTTAAGTACAGTAGAGTCTCACTTATCCAACACTCGCTTATCCAACGTTCTGGATTATCCAATGCATTTTTGTAGTTGATGTTTTCAATAAATCGTGATATTTTGGTGCTAAATTCGTAAATACAGTAATTACTACATAGCATTATTTCGTATTGAACTACTTTTCTGTCAAATTTGTTGTATAACATGATGTTTTGGTGCTTAATTTGTAAAATCATAACCTAATTTGATGTTTAATAAGCTTTTCCTTAATCCCTCCTTATTATCCAACATATTTGCTTATCCAACGTTCTGCCGTCCCATTTATGTTGGATAAGTGAGACTCTACTGTATTTCTTTTAGCTTATTAAGGCTTAAGTTTTTGGCAGTAACAACTCCAGTTGTAAAAACTTCTATATTTCTTGATTTTGAGTACAGCGATCACTGGTTTCTCCTACATAGAGGTTCTCAAAGTGTGCTCTGTGGAGTCCTACAGCTCCGCAAAGCATACTGAGGAACTCAGTGTTCTTCTTCCATCCTCTTTCCTGTTCCTCCCCCTCCCCTGCCTCCCTTTCCATCAAAAGCCTTTCCCCATCGCCTTCCTCGCCACCCAGATCCTTTCCCCTTTACCTTCCTTGCTTCCAACACTCTATTTCCCTCACACCTCTCAGGGGATGCTTTGATTGTATTTTTCCTGCATGGCAGAAGGGGGTTGGACTCGATGCCCCCTGAAGTCTTCCACTGAATACTGTTAAGTTTATGTAAGTTAAAATTGTTCTTCAATTTAAATATTCTATTGTTCTCTCCCCCCCCCCCTTTGGCACTACAATTGAGATATGAGCAGTGTGCACAAGAATTTGTTCAATTTTTTTTTCAGTTAGTTCACACAAACACTCACACATCCATCTGCCACTGGCCTGGCCCATTTGTCAAATTTTAAAATACAATGTGGCAAAATGTTTGCCCAAGTCTGATATATATACATTATACAGAATATATAATAATAATAATAATAATAATAATAATAATAATAATAATAATAATATAATAAAACTTTATTTATATACCACCCTATCTCCCGGATGGGACTCAGGGCGGTTTACAGTCATAAAAGCAACACAAACATTACATAACAACATAATACACATTATTAAACAAAGTAAAATAATACAATTATAACAATAAATCACACTTACATGACCAGATCAAGGGGACGGGAACCATACAGGGAAATCGTATGCAATATATTCAGGCTCAGAAATCGGCGGTAGTCCAATATAATTACTCAAAAACCTGCCGACACCACCAGGTCTTCAGTTCCTTACGGAAATTGGATAATGTAGGGGATTACCTGATCTCTTTTGGCAATGCATTCCAGAGCCGGGGGGCCACTGCCGAGAAGGCTCGTTCCCTCGTCCCCACCAGCCGCACTTGAGACGGTGGTGGGAGCGCGAGAAGAGCCTCCCCGGAAGATCTCAAGGTCCGCTCTGGCTCATAGGAGGAGATGCGATCACGGAGATAGGTAGGGCCCAAGCCGTGTAGGGCTTTATAGATCAAAACCTGCACCTTGAATTGGGCCCGGCAGTTTATCGGCAGCCAGTGGAGTTGCTTTAATAGGGGCATTGTGTGCTCCCTATAGCCGGCTCTCGTTAGAAACATTTCTTGGGGCTCCATGAGAAACTTTTGCTTCAAAAAGGGCTCCATGGCTTAAAATGTTTGAGAACCCCAGGCCTACATATATTGAAATTTAATATCACTCTTTATGGTGATTATATGTATGTGTTTTAATCAAAACATTACTAATACTGGTTACAATACAATATTAGTACAATAACAAATGGCTAGTGACCGTTTATATTGTAGTCTCTCAATAGTTTGTAGACATCATTACAGCTGATTAACCATATCTCCCAGAATGTTGGCCCAGCAACAGCTTGTGGCTCCCAAGATGATGGGCAGGGGTAAGGAGCTATCCAAGCTGCTGGCCATATTTTTGGGATGTTATCCTGCTAACCACTTTGGATATCTCTTTAATATTTGGGCTAAAGCCCACTGATTCACTACCAGCTACCACTATACTGGTCATGCTGGCTTGACATACTGAAAACTGTTGTCAGAATATGAACCTTTCCAAGCTCTAGGAAGCATATATGTCCAATAAATGGCTCTTTCTCAAAACAGTGTCTAACATAACCTACAAAGCCAAGTCTCTATCAAAAAGACACATCTGTGTCAAAAGTCCAAGCTTTCTAACACCAAGGCTACAAACATATGCATGCTTTATCATTCTCCATATGGGAAAAAGGAGCAACTAAATTAATAAATATTAGCAGTCGACTACTTGTGCCTTCTGTGTAAAGATTCACCTATCTACACATATTCATACTATTACACAATGTAACAAAATTCAAAAAAAAATCTGCTCCTGCTTTGAAAGTGTTATTCCTGTTTAATTGTTATACTTCAGATACTTCATTTTTATGTCTGCCACAAACAATGCTGAATTAGTTGAGACTCGAGAAATTTATTGAAAAACTATAGCAAAACGTGATGCAGGATGTCCCGCAAAAAGCAATGTTTTTGCAGTTTAATAAACTTTTCCATGTTTTTATAATAGATCCAATTAGGAAATGGCATTTATAACCCAGAAACAAGGCCCGTAGGACGAATCTGACCCATCATATCATTTTATGTGGCCCATGAGGTTTTTAGTACATCGTTTTAATTGATATATTGTATTACTGTTTTATCTTTTTTATATTGTGATTTGTAGTATGTTGCTTATATTTTGTCCTTATGTTGTTTGGGCCGCTGCCCCTTGTAAGCTGCCTCAAGTCCCCATGGGGAGATGGTGGCGGGGTATAAATAAAGTTTTGATTATTATTATTATTATTAAACTGTAGAATTAAACTGCTGTTTTGGCATGCCTTTAACTACCATGCCTCCAGGCGGTGGAATCCTGGGAGTTAGTTTTACAGGGTCTTTAGCCTTCTCTGCTCAAGTGTGCTGGTGCCTCATCAAACCACAACTCCTATGATTCCAAAGAATTGAGCAATGGCATTTAGTGGTGTCAAACTGCATTAATTCTATGGTGAAGATGCACCCATAATGTGTGCCAGTACTTCAAAACTTACCCTACACATTATTTAAGAGTGAGCTCTGCCTTCATTTTCAACTAGCAAAAAATAGAAACTAAACCTGCTTGCTTTGTACCAGAGGTCTGGGAAGCATTGAACTCAAAACCCTATCATCTTACCTTTCTTTGAGTGATGCACACCTACTTCATGCCAAATTAGTTACAAGATTTTCCTAACCTTTAGGAAGAAGCTCCCACAGAGCTCTCTGCGAAATGTTTGCCAGTTCTCCTTGGTATGCCAAGTGGGATGAAGAAGCTGCAGGTCCTGTTTTGTCTTTCAAGAACAGCCTTAAGACACTGTGGTAAGTAAATGAAAACTGCTTTACTTCAGCAAAACATAAAATACAGCACACTCCATGGAATAATGCAAAAGAAAGCCAGGAAGTCTTACTTCAGACAAAGAAACAGCAGTAAATCCAGATGCAGACTCGGAGCAGGCACACAGAAAGTGAAGGCATTAGAGTCAGTTTGTTACCAGCAAGAGCTGGCTGCACCTGGTTCTGCTTTATAGCCCTGGGTCCTTTCCTGTTCCTCTTCCTCTTCTGAAGAAGAGGAATCCCTAACACTCTCCCAGTATTTTTATTCTTGTTACTATCAATGATTTTCCACACAAGTGTTACCAGTGTGTTTTATTAATTTAACAAGTTAAAACAATATTTAAGAAACAAGATTTATTTAAAAGTGAGCTCTTTCAATGGCAGTGTGAAATGGAACAGCCTTGTGCTATATGTTCAGCCATGTTCCATTATGTTTTGGGCAGCATTAAGTAAACTGGTTTTTTATAATGATAATTGCATCAGGAAGATCAAGGGAAACTGTCTTTAAGAGGTTAGTAAAAATGTACATGTGACCTGACTAACCTGTCAAACTAGTTTACAGAGGACCACCAATCCTTGCCATCTGGATGCAAATCATTTGGGTTTTCATGGTATTGCTCTATTATACTCAACAATATAACCCTTGTGCAAATTTAATTAATTATATTACATAGTCACTAGCATTTGTAATTATTTGTTGTGAGTGTTGTCATATATTTGTGTGAGAGATACTTAACATACAGTCATTAAAAATCAAAAGTTATATTTATGCCCCTTTCCTAGCAGGCTGCTGATGGCTAATTATTACATCCCATACAATATTAATTAATCAAAAACATGCAAAACAGTTGATGACTAAATTTAATGAAAAGCTCAGAGATCTATTATCCTGTTTGTTTGCTTGTTTTTGTTATAGCCTAAACTTTCCTGGAAAGCTAGAACACAGGAAAATTGGATCCTGGCCACATCCTTTTCCTCTGCCACTATTTCCCAATTCTCACTGCTCTCCCCAGCAGCCAGTTGCTCTGTAGAAGGAAACATATAGTGCTTGCCAGTTTTCTCACACGGTTGTGGATGTTGATCTAATCACAAATGGGGAAAAAGTTACAATCTCATCACCGCTCCAGTGCTACGCCCTGAATCTAGTTCTGAGACATATAAGGTTGCTTTGAACTAAATAAAAGCAGGAGAGATCTGACCACAGATTTGTCTGTATTCAACCTCAGTTGATTAAATATTTGATCTCTAGTTACTATGGTCAATTTACATGTCTATGCATAACAGGTCATACGGGGTATTCTTATTCTGAACGTGCTGCTGCAAGCTGGAATGCAGCTTCGAAAAGTTATTTCTTGGCATTAGAACTCCCATACTGCAATTCCCATTACCATGCCAGTTGAGATATTATGGGAGTTATAGTACAAAAAGGTAGCCTTTCCCAAGATTTGAGCTAGAATACATTATATGAACTGAAGGGGAAAAGTCACAGGGATGTTTCTCATGCAAATAAAGATAATGCTAAAGATTGAAATTCCTAATGTTCATTTCTCTGCCTATCAAATTTGTTTCAGATAACCTTTGCTGGAAAACAAAGTAAATGTAAATAAAACTAAGATGGGTTACCAGCACATCAAACTGGGGAGACCCAGGTTTAAACCTTTATCCAACTCTAAAAGTAACTGGGTAATCTTGTGCTAATATTATTACTATTATTCTTCATTGTCTCACAGCCTTCACAACGTTACTATGAAGTTAAAGGCAGGAGGAAATAACCTGCTCTGTCCTAGGAAGCATGAGGAGTATACAAATTCAATAATGATATATGATATGATGGTGTGTATAAATGGTGGCACAAGCAGGAGATTTTCTACTATGGAGTAGAGATCAGGAAATAAATATACCCAGCATCTATTTGCCCAGGGTACATACTGTGTTGCGGGATTTGTGAGAGGGCCTCTTCGACCACATTGGAGCTGCGATTCAGGAGGTTCTTGGATGAGCTTGCAGCACTGCCTAGTTTGAAAGAAGTCAGCAATGCCATCAGCCAACAAAAAAAAATAAAGCCAGCAGATCTGATGGGATCCCTGCTGAAATCTTCAAAGAAGGTGGACCTGAGCTGATACAACAACACCATCAGCTCATTGAAAAAGTGTGGGTGACTGAGAAAATCCCATCAGACTTCAAGGATGCCACCATCATCACCCTTTTCAAGAAAGGGTATAGAACAGGTTGTGGAAACTATCGTGGTATCTCACTTCTAACCTCCGCTGGGAAAATCCTCGCAAGAATCCTTGCAAACCGCCTTCTACCTGTCTCTGAAGATACCCTCCCAGAATCCCAGAACGGCTTCCAACCCTCCAGAGGAAAAGTGGATATGATCTTCACTGCACGACAGCTCCAAGAAAAATGCAGGGAACAAAATCAACCTCTGTACACGGCATTCATTGACCTTGCCAAGGCATTCGACACAGTGAATCGCAGTGCTCTCTGGACCATCATCCAAAAAATCGGGTGCCCTCCCAGTTTGATGACTGGGACATCTGTAGCAATGCGAAGGTGCTCATGTATAAAGTCATTGTCCTCCCAACCCTGCTCTATGCCTGCAAAATATGGACTGTCTACAGATGTCACACTCAACTCCTGGAGCGATTCCATCAGTGTTGCCTCCAAAAAATCCTGCAAATCTCTTGGGAAGACAGGCGGACAAATGACAGTGTGCTGGAAGAAGCAAAGACCACCAGCATTGAAGCGATACTCCTACTCCATCAACTTCGCAGGCCTGGCCACGTTGTCCAAATGCTCAATCACCGTCTCCCAAAGCAGCTACTATACTCCCAATTCAAGAATGGAAAATGGAATGTTGGTGGACAGGAAAAAAGATTTAAAGATGGGCTTAAAGCCAACCTTAAAAACTGTGGCATAGACACTGAGAACTGGGAAGCCATGGCCCTTGAGTGCTCTAGCTAGAGATCAGCTGTGACCAGCAGTGCTGTAGAATTCGAAGAGGCACGAATGGAGGGCTTAAGGGAGAAACACACCAAGAGGAAAGTCCGCCAAGCCAACCTTGACCGGGACCGTCTTCCACCTGGAAACCGATGTCTCCACTGCGGGAGAATATGCGGACCAAGAATAGGGCTCTTTAGCCACCTATGGACCCACTCCCAAGACCCCACAATTGGAGGACCATCATCCTCGATCTATGAGGGATCACCTAAGTAAGTAAGTACACTGTGTGAAGTGTGTGCTGTCAGAAGCACACATCAATAAACAGATATCAATGAATTTTTCATCCAAAACTATGGTCTGAAGACAGCAGCCTTTTTGTAATTACTATTTATTGAAATCATGCAGACAGTATTGGCTCTAGATACATTTCCTGAAGCTGGTATCAGAAGAGTGTCAGCATTGGTGTAAAAATTATGTGAGTCATATGTAAGTCTAGAAAATTTAGTCAAAAATTGACCTCAAAAACTTACCTACAGGTGAATGTTATTACTGTAACTTAACTCATATACAAGGGTTCTTCAAAAAGGTTCTGCACTATTTAAACACTATTAAGAATTTCAAAAACAAATTACATCACTTTTCTACATATTCACCTTCCTTTGCAATGCATTTTTCCTAGCATTATACCATCTTTATAATGCTATCAGCAAAACATGCTTTTGGTTGCGTGCATAGGCACTGATGCACTGGTGCAAATAAGTTCCAGGGCTCCTTCTTCATTCTTTGTGGTCATGGTTGTAGCTGGCCGTCCACCAATCACACTTATACGGCGATTTTTGAACATTTCAATCCACTCAGAGATGACTCTACAAAGGCCAACATTTATTTCCATGTGGAATTTTTTTTTGTGCTCCTGCACACCTTCTGCCTGCAAAAAGCATATGACAATTTATGGTGCAATTTATACGTTTCGCAGCTATTTTCACCACAGTGTGACAACTCTTACATATATTAAACTGCAAGGTGAACTGGCTTGCCAGCCTACATGACACTCCCTCCTACCATTTACTCCTCCTCCAACCCTCACCATTTCCAATGAAAATATTAAAGTGAGGAAACTTTTTAAAGATTCCTGGTATACAACCATCCCCTTCTCCGAGAGTGACTAAAGGCAAGAGCTTAGTCTGAACTGAGAAAATGCAAAAGAAGCACTGACCCCCCCTCCTTTACTTTGCCATAATCCCATTTATGAACGTCTATGTTGGACAATGGTGTTGGGAGCCTTGGGCAAGTGAACCCCTGAGGCACCACATTCCCTTTCCCTTCTCTATGAAATGACCCTTGACTTATCCGTGAGCAACATCAAAATCTGTAATTTTGGCCCCTAAACCTGCTCCAAAGTAATACACAAGTTCAAATTATACGTGTATGTACTGTAGTGTTATGTGCTTTCTTACATAGATACTAGATCTATAGCATGCACTCTTCAGTGCCATTTCAGGGCAAAATATCACCACACCATCTGCTTTTGAATGGGGAAGAGGGCCATCTTGTCCTGTGTCTTAGACCCCAATTTCCTGAGCTAGTCCTGTATTTTCAAACAACACAGATAGTAGGAAGAACCAGAGGAACAAGGTGTTTTTTTTTTCAGAACAGGAGCAGGTGTTTGCCCCAGGAGATTCTCTGTATTTCCATAAGAAAGGGAGCTAGGCAGCCCTTTTATACAGCGCACAGAAAATACAGGAAATTAGAGAGAAGAGAGAAAGGAGGAAGAGACAGGTAGGCTGTCAGCATGTATCTTAAAATGACCAACACTACTTTGTATAGAGTAATTTCTCATATGGTGCAATGTACCTGGAAAGAAAAATGCCTTTCCAGAACCTCACAAGGTTATGAATCACCTAGAATAATGGCAAATATGAAACTGCAGCTCTCTATTCATGGAAGAGTCTTGGGCAAGAAATCTATCTATCACTCCAGAAGCTCCTGTATTGGGTTTCAAAGAATATCTGCTTGTTCCGTGATCATTATGAAGATGACTTGATATTGGTATAACAAACATGAAAACAAAAATGAGGGTGCTGACCAATGACACCCCTCATTTCAATGGAAAAAGACAGTTTCATGTATGCAATTTAAGTCATGTCATGGAGCCTGGGGCATTTCAAGTCAGAAGTGGACCTAACTGCATTTTAGTTTAATCTACTTCTGAAATTGACTGTTGATGAACTCACATAAATTGCCTGTCTCCATATTCGTTCTCTAGTGATATAAAACGAATTACCCTAGACTTCAAAGGGAAGCTTTGAAAAATGAACAAGGATTCTACATGCTTAGTATAGAGGAAGGGTACTCATATACATGTAAGAATAAAACTGCCAAGCCTTTTTAGTGGTTAGCATTAGCGTGGTTGTGCAATCAGAATATAAATAAAATAGCTTCATTGGTCTTCCTATAAGATGTGCTAGATACAAGTCCCGTCATCTCCAGCTAGTAGTGAGCTAGGATGATGTGTGTTGTAGCCTATCACATGTTGAGGAATAACTAGCAATGGAAAAACAATTGATCTGAATATTGGACCTCCAGTCCAATCCACAAACCGGACAAGGCAAAATACTTGACAAACGTTGCTTTTTTTGGCTTGACATAGGATCACAACAGTAATGGGGTAGGTGGGGTGTGTGTGTGTGTGCTCCACCGTCACTTTTGCTTGCATTTGTCAGAGGCATGTGTAGACTGCGGAACAGTGGTGATGAACCTCAAGTCCTGGGACCAAAGTCTACCTCTTAGGATCATAGTCTAGCTCACTACAATTCTCAAGATAACCATGTTCGCTCATATCCTCATCATTTGATGGCTGTCCAACTTTTATATGTTTTTCACCATTCTAAAAAGGATGGCCAGATTCTCCTTTGTTACAGGCAGGAAGCAGCTTCAGCTAAAGTATACTGAGATTGAGGGGGTCTCACCTACTCCTGGAATGTGCTCCCCCTATTGGGAATTTCCTTGAAACTGAGTAATAGAATCATAGAGTTGGAAGAGACCACAAGGACCATCCAGTCTAACTCCCTTCTGCTATGCAATCAAAACACTCATGACAGATGGCCGCCTGGTCTTTGCTTAAACACCTCTGGAAAAGGAAACTCCACCATCCTGCAAGGCAACAAATTCCATTGCTGAACAACTCTTACCACCAGGAAGTTCTTCTTTGTTATACAAAATTGGGTTTCTACTTTAAATCCTTTAGTTATAAACATTCCTTCCACATTGATGATTGGATGGCAGCATTACTAACATCAGATGATGTTGTGAAGATGAAGCCTGTGGCCAGCTGCTAAATCAAATCTTTTACCTGTGCATTTGGTTTTTAAGGACCAAATGTATAGTGGGTTTTTTTTCACTGTTGGATTTCAGCCTAATAGTTTCAGTCCAATTTTCTTGTCTATCAAGGTCCTTTTGAATTCTGTTCCAATCTTCTAATGTATTAATTACCCTACCCCCTTTTTATTGCCAGCAAGCTTGTTAAGGATTCCTTTTACCAACCATCAGGGGTCCTCAAACATTTTAAGTGGAGGGCTGGTTCACGGTCCCTCAGACTGTTGGAGGGCCGGACTATGTCACGACCCAGGCTGCAGAGCACCAATAACCATACACAGAGGCCAGAATCTATCTAATATCTTTATTAAGGAAATAAGTAAAGGCAATAAAAATAAGTGTAGAATATAGTTCAGAAGATGTCCTTTCAGGAAAGGTCAAATATAGTCCAGGAAAACAATGTCCAATATGAAATAGTAAGGTCCGAAGTTGTAATCCAGTAACCGAAACACTCACTTTGCCAAGCAAAGTGAGGGGAGATGACAAGGTCCTTTAGTCCATGAAACTTAGGCAAGGCAAGGAAATATCTTGATTCAAGGCAACAAGGAACGAGGAACAGGGACAAGATCCGTGGTAATTACTTGGCAAGGTCCGGGAAGCAAGGCAAGGTCCTGGAAGGCAAGGCTGAGTCCTAGGAAACAAGGCAAGGTCCGTGAAGCAGAAACAAGGCTGGAAACGTGAACGAAGGCTTGGAAACAGGAACGAGGCTTGGAAACGGGAATAGCGCTGTCCACACACAGCCTACTCCAGTAGCTGACGAATTGACTCCGCAAGATTCCTTCGGGGCAAGGAACCTAAATAGGGTCTCGTTTTCCCACCAAAGAACACTTCTCTGGGGAATCAGAACCGAAAGTCAATCTCTGTGTCCAGATGCCTGACTCCCTAGAATTTCTCATGGAAGCAGTCTTAATCAGCTGAATGCCTGGCTGCGATTCTCAGGCTTCTGGGATTAGCCTGCTGAACTCCTTTTTGTTGTTGATAATAACTACGGCGAGAAAATGGGGGAGATTCTGACTCAGGGCTTGTTTGGCAGATTTCTGGAAGGCAAACCTCTTGCAGGTGCAAGGGCTCCAATTCAGGCTGGGAAAGTTCCAATTCTGGCTGAAATGGTGGAAAACCCAAGTTTTCCTCTTCATCTGTCACAACAGCGTTAGGAACGGGACTACATCACACTATCCCCCTCCTCAAGCCCCCTCCCAAAATGGGACTCTCTCCCCGAGGTGCGAGGCCGCGGCTTGGTGGGATAGGTCTGATGGAAGCGGCGGGTTAAATCGGGGGCGTGGACTGTGGAAGCGTCTTCCCAAGAGCGTTCCTCGGGACCAAAACCCACCCAGTCAATGAGATATTGTAGGCGGCGGCGGTGAAAACGAGAATCCAAAATGTCCTGAACCTCGAACTCCTCCTCTCCGTCCACCAAAACAGGGGTGGGGGCCGGCCGGTCTACATCAGGGCGCACACCATCCGCCGGAAGGAGCAGAGAGCGATGAAACACTGGATGAATGCGCATAGAGCGCGGGAGTTGAAGTTTGAAAGTCACGGGGTTAAGTTGCGCCACCACTGGATAGGGGCCAATGAAACGGGCATCTAACTTCCGGCAAGGGCGATGGGAGGGCAAAAAACGAGTGGACAGAAGAACCCGGTCTCCTACCTTGATTTCGGGGCCCGGCTGGCGATGATTGTCAGCGTGGCGTTTATAGTCCTCCTTGGCTTGGTCTAGTTGCTGGAGCAATAGTTGTTGCACCGCTGTGAGTTCCTGCAGCCAGTCCTCTGCTGCAGGAACTTCTGAGGATTCAATGACAGAAGGAAAGAAACGTGGATGGAAGCCGTAGTTTGCAAAGAACGGGGTTTCTTTAGTTGAAGCCTGGACACCATTGTTATAGGCAAACTCTGACAGCGGTAACAGGGAAGCCCAATTGTCCTGCTGGTAGTTCACATAACAGCGAAGGTATTGTTCCAAAGTGGCATTGGTGCGCTCAGTTTGCCCATCTGTTTGGGGATGGTGAGCCGAAGATAAGCGGGAGTCTATGCCCAATAGTTTTTGTAGTGCTTTCCAGAAACGAGAGGTGAATTGGGACCCACGGTCTGTGACCAAACTCTTGGGCAACCCATGCAATCTGAAAACATGTTGAAGGAATAAATCTGCAGTCTCTTTGGCCGTGGGGAGGCCATTGCAGGGAATGAAATGGGCTAACTTGGTAAAAAGGTCCACCACCACTAGGATCGTGGTGAATCCACAGGAAGGTGGTAGATCAGTGATAAAATCTGCAGAGATTATTTCCCACGGGCGAGATGGGGTAGGAAGGGGATGCAGAAGCCCTGAGGGCTTTTCCCTTCTTGTCTTGGAGCGCTGGCATACTGGGCAGGTATTGACATATTTTTCCACATCTTTGCGGATCTTGGGCCACCAGAAATCTCTTAGGATCAAATGCATGGTTTTAAATAGTCCGAAATGCCCTGCTGGCTTGCAGTCATGACACAGACGAAGTGCTTTTTCCCTGCCCAGTCCTGGAGGGATGTAGACATGATTTCTATAGCAAAGTAACCCATCCTTAAGCGAAAAGGGGAAATGTAGTCCTTGGCGAAGTTGGTCCTGAGCCCAGGCATCTGCTTGTTGACTGGCCCTGATTTCCTGGGCACAAAGGGGCCCTGGAGTAGAGGGAGTTGATTCAATTGGAGTGGATTTGGTGTTTCCCACTGTGAGCGTGGCAAAGTTCTCGGGCTGCAGCAGTTGAGACTCAAAGGTCTCTTTGCGCCCTGCAGCATATTCCGGTTTTCGTGACAGAGCATCTGCTTGCTTGGTCTGGGCTGGGGTTACATAATGGATTTGGAAGTTAAAACGTTCAAAGAATAAAGCCCAGCGTTGTTGCCTCTGATTTAGCTTGCGGGCAGTTCTTAGATGCTCTAGATTCCGATGATCAGTATGGACCTCAATGGGAAATTTGGCCCCTTCTAACCAATGTCTCCAAGTTTCAAAGGCTGCCTTTATGGCCAAAAGTTCCTTTTCCCAAATAGTGTAATTTCTCTCTGGTGCGGTCAGTTGACGGGAGTAGAAGGCACAAGGGTGAAGGTGATCTCCCACTGGTTGTAGGAGTACAGCCCCAATCGCCACATCGGAGGCGTCCGCCTGCACGACAAAAGGGGTTTCAGGATCTGGGTGCTGAAGGATTGGCTGGGATGCGAATAATTTCTTTAGTTGCTGGAATCCTTTCTCTGCTTGCTCTGTCCAGCGGAAAGGCTGTTTCCCACGGATGCAGCTGGTGATTGGATCAGACCAGCGGGCGAAGTCTGGAATGAACTTGCGGTAGTAGTTCGCGAACCCCAAGAAGCGTTGCACCTCTTTCTTGTTGGTTGGCGCCCGCCATTCCAATACTGCTGAAACCTTTGCCGGGTCCATGGTGAACCCTAGTGGCGAGACACGGTATCCCAGAAAGTCTACCTCTTGTAGATCAAAAGCGCATTTTTCCAGCTTGGCATAAAGTCCGTGATCCCGCAATCGTTGTAACACCATTCTGACGTGGTTCTCATGTTCTGATTGTGATCTAGAAAACACCAAAAAATCGTCCAAGTAGATAATCAAGAACCGGTCTAGATAATCCTGAAAGATGTCATTGACAAAATGCTGGAACGTTGCGGGAGCTCCACATAAACCGAAATTCATGACCCGGGACTCGAATAAACCGAATTTAGTCTGGAAGGCGGTCTTCCACTCGTCTCCTTCCCTGATGCGAACTAGATTGTAAGCTCCTCGAAGATCCAGTTTGGTATAAACCTTGGCCCCTCGAAGCCGGTCTAAGAGATCCGAGATCAAAGGCAGGGGATATCGGTTTCGCTTGGTGATATTGTTCAATGCCCTATAGTCCACCACCAAGCGTAGGTCCCCTGACTTCTTTTTCACAAACATCACTGGGGAAGCGGCTGGGGATTGAGAGGGTCTGATGAACCCCTTGCGAAGGTTTGTCTCTAAGAACTCCCTGAGAGCTTCTTGCTCTGGTTCAGTCAGGGAGTAGAGGTGTCCTCGCGGGATCGGGGCCCCCTCTACCAAGTCAATGGCACAGTCATAAGGTCTATGCGGGGGTAGTCTCTCGGCTTCTTTTTCACTGAATACATCCCAAAAGTCTGAGTATTTCTTGGGCAAGGTGATGATGGATTCAGTGTCTGTGGTATGGCAGACCTTGGCTACAAGACAATGGTTTTGGCAATATTTTGAAGCAAACTGCAGTTCTCTGTTGGACCAGGAGATGTTTGGGTCGTGAAGGGTCAGCCATGGAATTCCCAAAATCACAGGGAAATGGGGAACCTCGGTTACAAAGAAGGAAATCTCTTCCATGTGTTCCCTTATCCACATTCTGGTGGGTTCTGACCATTGGCTTACTGGACCTGTCTTGAGGGGGCGGCCATCTATGGCCTGCACCACACGGGCGTTCTTGAAGTCGTGATATTGTAATCCCAGAGAGTCGGCATACTCTCTATCAATGAAATTGTTTGTGGCTCCTGAGTCTATCATGGCATGGATCATGACGGGTCCTTTTTTCGCTGACCACAAGGTGACCACTAGGAGAAATAGGACCCCGGTTGGCGGCTCTTGAGCGGGGTTTTTGACCGGGTTGGCGAGCCTCTCTACGCCCGGTCGCTGGCTTCCCCCGCCGGCTTCGCGCCAGCCGCCTCAGACGTCTTCGTTTCCGTGGAGGACGCCGCCGCCAGACGGGCGGCGGGCTTTCCTTTGGCTGGGCACTCTCTGGCAAAGTGGCCCCCGTTTCCGCAGTACCAACAGAGATTCAGGCATTGGCGGCGGGCCTTCTCGGCAGTATCCAACCTGGGACGCACATTGCCCAGCTGCATCGGCACCTCCTCGCTTCCTCTGGGGTATGGGGCTGGTGGCGGGGGTCTCCACATTGGACACGGCTGGATGCTGGCGGGAGCGGGAGGTTTCGCTCCAGCCCTACCGCTCTGGCCTCGGATCCATTGCTTCCTGTTGGCCAGCGTGACTTCAGCTCGTAAACATTGATCAATGAGTCCTTCAAGAGAGTGTGGAGGATCCACCTTGGAGATTTCCTCCAGCATCTCGATGTTGAGACCCTCCCGAAATTGTCCTCTGAGGGCTACGTCGTTCCAGCCGGTGTTATGGGCCAGCACTCGGAACTCGGCTATGTACTGGGACAAAGGTCTGTCCCCTTGGGAGAGGCGCCGGAGTTTGTGGCCGGCCGCCTCCAAATTGTCTTCGATTCCCCAAGTCGCCTTAAGGTGATCCAGGAAGTGTTGCGCCGATCTCAGATGTGGGGAGACTTGGTCGAACAGTGCCGTCGCCCAGTTGGCCGCTGGCCCGTCTAGGAGACTGTAAATCCACGCCACCTTGATGTCTTCTTGGGGAAATTCGGCATTACGGGCCTCTAGATAAGCCTGGCATTGGCGACGGAAAACATGAACCTTAGAAGCTTCTCCAGAAAACTTGGTTGGCAATGCCATGGCCGGGAGACGGACCCCGCGTTCCTTCAATCCCCTTATTTCTTCATTCTGCGCATTGAGCTTATCTCGGATGCGGTCCACTTCATCCTTGTCGATGGTGTAGCTGAGTGGCTGGGCCCCCGGTCCGGCTCCGGTAGACATTCTGGCCTAGGTTAATTGGTGCTTAGGGTGGCGGAGTCAAACTGTCACGACCCAGGCTGCAGAGCACCAATAACCATACACAGAGGCCAGAATCTATCTAATATCTTTATTAAGGAAATAAGTAAAGGCAATAAAAATAAGTGTAGAATATAGTTCAGAAGATGTCCTTTCAGGAAAGGTCAAATATAGTCCAGGAAAACAATGTCCAATATGAAATAGTAAGGTCCGAAGTTGTAATCCAGTAACCGAAACACTCACTTTGCCAAGCAAAGTGAGGGGAGATGACAAGGTCCTTTAGTCCATGAAACTTAGGCAAGGCAAGGAAATATCTTGATTCAAGGCAACAAGGAACGAGGAACAGGGACAAGATCCGTGGTAATTACTTGGCAAGGTCCGGGAAGCAAGGCAAGGTCCTGGAAGGCAAGGCTGAGTCCTAGGAAACAAGGCAAGGTCCGTGAAGCAGAAACAAGGCTGGAAACGTGAACGAAGGCTTGGAAACAGGAACGAGGCTTGGAAACGGGAATAGCGCTGTCCACACACAGCCTACTCCAGTAGCTGACGAATTGACTCCGCAAGATTCCTTCGGGGCAAGGAACCTAAATAGGGTCTCGTTTTCCCACCAAAGAACACTTCTCTGGGGAATCAGAACCGAAAGTCAATCTCTGTGTCCAGATGCCTGACTCCCTAGAATTTCTCATGGAAGCAGTCTTAATCAGCTGAATGCCTGGCTGCGATTCTCAGGCTTCTGGGATTAGCCTGCTGAACTCCTTTTTGTTGTTGATAATAACTACGGCGAGAAAATGGGGGAGATTCTGACTCAGGGCTTGTTTGGCAGATTTCTAGAAGGCAAACCTCTTGCAGGTGCAAGGGCTCCAATTCAGGCTGGGAAAGTTCCAATTCTGGCTGAAATGGTGGAAAACCCAAGTTTTCCTCTTCATCTGTCACAACAGCGTTAGGAACGGGACTACATGGCCCATGAGTCATCACAGACTATGATGAAATAGTGAAAAATTAGGATTGTTGTTGTTGTGTGCCTTCAAATCATTTCAGACTCAGGTTAACCCTAAGTCTAAAGTTTAGGACAGGGGTCAGTGTGTGACTTCAAAACCTCTTACTGGTGTTGAAGGCATACGACAACAACAGCGAGACACTACCTTGTCTAAAGTTGAGGCCAGAGGCCAGGTAAATGACCTGGAGGGCCACATCCAGCCCACGGGCCTTAGTTCAGGGACCCCTGCTTTTACTGGTGTTCAAGCAACACCTCTTACCACCTTGTTTAAAGTTGAGGACAGGGGCCAGGTAAATGACCTTGGAGGGCCACATCTGGCCTGTAGGCCTTAGTTTGGGGACTCCTGATCTAAATCATTGATAAAAATGTTGAAGAATAATAACTGTAAGACAGAATTCTGCATAAGATGCTCTTCTGTGCCAACATCTATCTATCTATGAACAGGAACGGCTATTTCAGCCCTAAACCAGTGCTTGGTCAAATGGATATAAGATGAATGCTGAAAATGAATCCAGTTAAGTTTGAAAGCATATTGGTGGGTTACGTAGACAACGTCATGTCCCGCTGGATGGATATAGATGGATTGGTTTCCTTATGATTGACAGACCTGTTATATTTGTAATTTTCCTAAGTGTAGTCCCTCAGAATGGTTCTGAGAAGGAAGCAGCTACGTTAGCCATTTTATCAGTAACGTATATTGTGTATGCTCCACCTTTCTTGGACTCAGTAGTTCTTATCATACAATCAATTTCCAGGCTTAATTATTTTGAAACACTCTGTGATAAAGCACTTGGTAATTGTGATCGAGGTGACCCCCCCCCCCCCCAGGACTTTGTAAAAGATAGTTCAAAAATCAAGACTTTATGTTCTATATTTCATATATTTATAGTAGAAGGTGATTGAGACTTTTTACTGGAGTTTACTGTGGATTATCCCTGCACTCTGAGGCAAGAGATAACAACTTCATGAATTGTAAAATCATGCTGCTAAAACTCCACTTTTATGAATTTCCATATTGGGTTCCACAGATGTTATGAACTTTGTTCTTATCAAATATTTTCAATTGTTTATATCATTCATGATTCCCCCTTATGCAATATAACTCACTTTTATGGATTCTCCCTTATTTCCTTGAAATCTATCTATCTGCCTATATGTATTTGTACTCTTTGGGATCCCCGGAAAATATGTATTTTTCCCAGCAGGGTTTATATTCCAACTTTATTTTATTTTTCATTTTATTTCATATAATTGTCAAGTCATGAAATCAAATAGGAAATATTTTGAACTCAACCTGAACCCCAGAACCTGTCCCATTTTCTATGACCCAGGCTTGCCTTCCCAAAAACAAAAGGATAATCTGCCACCGCTTAACCCAATCAAATTCAGATTGCATGGACAATACAGGGCTTGAGTCGCCGAATTCGGAGTATTGACCTAAAGGTGATTCGCCCCCAAGGCAAACATTGTCATATCTCATCCAAAGGAAAATCCAGGACACCTCAGGAAGGCACCCTGCAGAGCCTGTCAATTATGGCTCATCACTACCCATCACTACTTCCACCCCTGACACCTCAAGGCATATCTAAAATCTGTATACGTGACAGAAACCCGGACATTCCTTGATTGCTGCCATTAATCCCTTTAGAAATCGGCCTAGCAGGAATTAATCCGATCTTTTCCTGCTCTGTCACTTCATTGTTTCAATAACTCCCGCCTTCTCCTTCCTGATTGGCTCGAGTAGAGACAAAAAGCAGCTCCCTATTGGGCCAACAGAGCAAGGCGGGAAACGAAAGCCCGCCTCGTTCAACCTCCTAGCCAACCAGCGATCAGATGGGCGGGGGAGTGGGGCGGGAAATTCAAAGGGCTGTCAGACTGAAACTTTGTATAAATATGGCTTTATTTTGATTATGTGGTACCCTAGTAGACTGAATGATCACTACTAGAGTCCTTTTCAGCTGAATCGCTCAATAAAGACTCCTGGTTGTATTGCGGCTCATATTTTCCTATTGGCTCCACCAAGGTCCGTTCTCTCAGGACCAGATCGGGTCTCTCCTTAAGGGCCCGATCCCCTAAAACGCGGTCGACAACAGTAATGTCATTGAAAATAACAGAGAAGCTTCAACAAGATGTGTATGTTTAGCCTATGCTATATCACCTGCATTGGCTGCCCTCATAGTTCAGGCCTGTTTTAAAAAATTGATTTAAACTATAAAAGCTATTCACAGGCCAGGAAACTATACAGCTTTGAGATAATCTTTTACTGTGTAAAACCCATGACAAACTGTGTTTCTCAGATGAGAAATCTGTTTAACTTAATCTTATAAATTCAAGGGCGATCAACTGTGATCCTCTGGCTATTTTCAGCCTACAGATTTCATCAATTTTAGGCAGCATAGTCCATGGCAGCTGCAGTTCCCCCACACACCTGGAGAGCCACAGTTATCCACTTTTGTAGTAGAGGAAAGGGAAAACTTTAACTGCTAGGAGCAGAGTCATTAGTGTCCTTCTGCTCTGGAATGTTTTTACTCCTCTGGCACAACCTTGCAGCTTTTGGGTTACAAGAATATTCTAGTTAGAGCTGGCTTCCACCCTGTTAAGTTAAGGGTCATGTGCTGAGCTGGATGTTGCTATCACATATTCAAATCAAATTTCCCAGCCAGCGTGATTACTAAAAATTAAAATGTCAGTGTTCTGTATCTTTTGTTGTCTCACATGTGTTTCTATTTTACTGTTTTCCCTCCAACTGCAAATCACTTAGAGCTTATGGGGAAATTGTCTGTAACATTTAAACATATATGTTTAGAACAGAAGTGTAAATGTTTAAAGTAAATAAATATACAAATCCTTGTCAGGAACAATTTAGAAGTTCCAGTAAACAATCCTTCCTCAGCAACCTTGCTTGCAGGATACTGTAAAAAAACATTAGATTACATCACCAAAATTATTAATACGTTATGAATACGTAACTCTTACTACTAGTAGAACATGTAAGGCAAACTCTTCTGGAGCCTGTCAATTACCCCACACCAGGAAATAGTTGTTTAATGGTATCCCCTTTTCCCTGTGGGAATAGGTTTCCATGGGCCATAATTACTCAACATACAACTGACAGATTATTCTTGCAACAGGACTAGGGATACTGAGAACATGACAGGTTGCACAGTGAGTGTATCCAGAAAGTAGATGGAATAATTTGTAGAGGCTGCAGGCATTTTCATAGTTTGGAGTCATATGATGGATGTCTTCAACAGGCTAGTTTTTCATTGTGATCAGGTTTTGACAGATGAGCTATTGCTATTAGAATGTAAACGTTGTCAAGAAAGGGAACACGTTTCTTTGAAAGCAGTCCACCAACTCCTGATAATCAACCCACTGTTGTTGGTTTTTTTGTTTTGTTTTGTTTTTTTTGTTTTTTTGCTTAGAGAGTTGTTAAAGGGTTGCTTGGCTCTTCTGCCTAGCAAAATCCAGGTTTTAAATCTTTGTTTCATTTTTGTCTGTGTGAAGATATGTGGTTATTGAGACAACAGACTGGTTAGATTAGTGTATTGATCTTAAACTATCATCCTGCCAAGTGGGTCACGTTAGTAGCATTACTTAAGAGTGTCTGGAGATGTCTTTCTTTCTGCCCCACCACCTTCTCAGGCCCCTTTGGTGGAAACAAGGAAGAGGGCTTTTTCGGTGGTTGATTTGACTTTGGAACTCCTTCCTGGCTGGTGCATTTTTTGTTGTGGTTATCAGGCTTTTTCAAATTATCAAGAATTGGACTTTTAATGCTGTGTCAGATTTATATATAGTCTTTTAATGTATTCTAATATTGGGAATGTTTAATGTTTGAACTTTAAAAATGTTTGTGGTTCAAATTTTATATTTTACTTTCTTTCTTTTTGCGTTTTTAAAAGAATTGCACTGTTTTAAATATGTTGTTAGTCACCTTGAACCTAATAAAATTAATATTAATACCTCTCTAATTTCTGTTTCACAATTATTACTATTTTCTAAGAAAATGCAGAAAAGAGTAGGCCAGATAAAGAGGAAAAATGTATTACCATTAAAAAAAAAACCCAGAAGGAAAAGCTATTGCTGAAAGGCCTCAGGTTTGAAATGCTTATCTCAACTGGTATTGCTGAATTGGTTAATGTAAATCTACCTCTTACTAATGTGAAACATCTGCGCCAGGGTTATACCATTTCAAACCAAAAGGAGAGTTTTCTTTTATATTCTTCAGTTATAAACATTATTTCCAAATGGACAATTGGATGTCAGTAATACTGTGTCGTCTTCTTGAATATTCTACACGGAAGGAAATTTTAGATTGAGAAATACAGTACAGTACAGTACGGTACAGTATGGGTGACTGTACTTGCATTTATCTAATCCCAACAAAATTTGTCCTCCAGAGTGACTCAATGGTATTCTTGGGTTAGAAAGTCCTTCATTTCAATTGGGTTTGCATGCAAATTCTGAGAACGTATGCTTCACAGATAAGTGTGTGTGTCTCTCACATTCAAAACGCCATGCATGCTGATATGGTATCTTCTTGGCATAGTTTTACCATACAGTGAGAATGATGTCTTGGTGATTCTGACCACAAGCTATTATAAAGGCATTATAAGTTGCGTAAGTATTCATAGAATCATAGAATAGTACAGTTGGAAGAGACCTCATGGGCCATCCAGTCCAACCCCCTGCTAAGAAGCAGGAAATCGCATTCAAAGCACCCCCGACAGATGGCCATCCAGCGTCTGTTTAAAAGCCTCCAAAGAAGGAGCCTCTACCACGGCCCGGGGGAGAGAGTTCCACTGTTGAACAGCTCTCACAGTGAGGAAGTTCTTCCTGATGTTCAGGTGGAATCTCCTTTCCTGTAGTTTGAAGCCATTGTTCCGTGTCCTAGTCTGCAGGGCAGCAGAAAACAAGCTTGCTCCCTCCTCCCTATGGCTTCCCCTCACATATTTGTACATGGCTATCATGTCTCCTCTCAGCCTTCTCTTCTACAGGCTAAACATGCCCAGCTCTTTAAGCCGCTTCTCATAGGGCTTGTTCTCCAGACCCTTGATCATTTTAGTCGCCCTCCTCTGGACGCTTTCCAGCTTGTCAACATCTCCCTTCAACTGCGGTGCCCAAAATTGGACACAGTATTCCAGGTGTGGTCTGACCAAGGCAGAATAGAGGGGGAGCATAACTTCCCTGGATCTAGACGCTATTCCTCTATTGATGCAGGCCAGAATCCCGTTGGCTTTTTTAGCTGCCGCATCACATTGTTGGCTCATGTTTAACTTGTTGTCCACAAGGACTCCAAGATCTTTTTCACATGTACTGCTGTCTAGCCAGGCGTCCCCCATTCTGTATCTTTGCATTCCATTTTTTCTGCCGAAGGAAATCGAAAATTCTCCAAAACCTAAAATTGTCTCCATGGGTGGCTGAGATAGTGACCTCTTTGCTTTCTGGAAGTCTGCTGTACATAAAATTTGTTTCTTGCACAACATTATGTATAAAATTACTTTTAGACTATGTGCATGAGTGTATATGAAGCATTTTTTAAAAAATCAAGCTGAAACCATGGATCCAGACTGTGGCCTTATCTAATTCACGAAGAAACAACTGCTTCTCGAGTTATGAATAGAATGGGATGCTGGATGTGCATTTTCTTCACTTTACCAAGGCAAATGGAAACAGCCACTCTACCCTTGTAGCACTTATAATACATATGAAATCAGCCATAGAGAATGGCAGTTTTAAAAAACAACATTCTGGAAAGTGATTACTCCTCCTTCAAAATTTCCAGCAAACAGGCTCTATTACAATATGTGTCTTATGGTCACACTATAAGTTACTCTTGAATACAACGGCATGAAGAAAACAAACTGTTTCTGAGGCTCCTTCTGCACTGCTTTATATCCCGGGATCTGATTCCAGGTTATCTGCTTATCCCAGATGATATAGCAGTGGAGATTCATATAATCCAGTTCAAAGCAGATAACCTGGGTTTAGATCCTGGGATATAAGAACAGTTTAGAAGGGGCCTGATGCCCTTCTACACAGCTGTATAAAATGCAGATTATTTGCTTTGGACTGGATTATATGACAGTGTAGATGTAGGTAATCCAGTTCAAAGCAGATAATGTGGATTATCTGCTTTGATAAACTGGATTATATGACAGTGTGGAAGGGGGTTAAGATATAATTAAAAGGGGGGGGGAGTCCCAAAAAACAATAATTGAGGTGCATCATAGAGTCATAGAATAGAGTCATAGAATAGTAGAGTTGGAAGAGACCTCATGGGCCATCCAGTCCAACCCCCTGTCAAGAAGCAGGAAATCGCATTCAAAGCACCTCCGACAGATGGCCATCCAGCCTCTGCTTAAAAGCCTCCAAAGAAGGAACTTCCACCACAGTCCGGGGGAGAGTTCCACGGCCGAACAGCTCTCACAGTGAGGAAGTTGTTCCTGATGTTCAGGTGGAATCTCCTTTCCTGTAGTTTGAAGCCATCGTTCCGCGTCCTAGTCTGCAGGGCAGCAGAAAACGAGCTTGCTCCCTCCTCCCTATGACTTCCCCTCACGTATTTGTACATGGCTATCATGTCTCCTCTCAGCCTTCTCTTCTGCAGGCTAAACATGCCCAGTTCTTTAAGCTGCTCCTCATAGGGTTTGTTCTCCAGACCTTTGATCATTTTAGTTGCCCTCCTCTGGACACATTCCAGCTTGTCAACATCTCCCTTCAACTGCGGTGCCCAGAATTAGACGCAGTATTCCAGGTGTGGTCTGACCAAGGCAGAATAGAGGGGGAGCATGACTTCCCTGGATCTAGACGCTATACCTCTATTGATGCAGGCCAAAATCCCATTGGCTTTCTTAGCAGCCGCATCACATTGCTGGCTCATGTTTAACTTGTTGTCCACAAGGACTCCAAGATCTTTTTCACATGTACTGCTGTCTAGCCAGGCGTGCCTCATTCTGTATCTTTGCATTCCATTTTTTCTGCTGAAGTGAAGTATCTTGCATTTGTCCCTGTTGAACTTCATTTTGTTAGTCTCTCTAGTCTGTCATCGTTTTGAATTCTGCTCCTTTCTTCTGGAGTGTTGGCTATCCCTCCCAGTTTGGTGTCGTCTGCAAACTTGATGATCGTGCCTTCTAACCCTTCGTCTAAGTCGTTAATAAAGATGTTAAACAGAACTGGGCCCAGGATGGAACCCTGCGGCACTCCACTTGTGGCTTCTTTCCAAGATGAAGACGATGCATTGGTGAGCACCCTTTGGGTTCATTTGCTTAGCCAATTACAGATCCACCTAACCGTAGTTTCGTCTAGCCCACATTTTACTAGTTTGTTTGCCAGAAGGTCGTGGGGGACTTTGTCGAAGGCCTTACTGAAATCCAGGTAGGCTACATCCACGGCGTTCCCTGAATCGACCCAATTCGTAACTCTATCGAAAAAAGAGATCAGATTAGTCTGGCATGACTTGTTTTTGGTAAATCCGTGTTGACTATTAGCAATGACCGCATTTGTTTCTAAGTGTTCGCAGACCACTTCCTTAATGATCTTTTCCAGAATCTTGCCTGGTATTGACGTGAGGCTGACCGGACGGTAATTGTTTGGGTCGTTCTTTTTTCCCTTCCTGAAGATAGGGACCACATTTGCCCTCCTCCAATCTTCCGGGACTTCTCCTGTTCTCCAAGAACTCTCGAAGATAATTGCCAGTCGTTCTGAAATAACCTCAGCTAGTTCCTTCAATACTCTTGGATGTAGTTGATCTGGCCCTGGGGACTTGAATTCGTTTAGAACGGCCAGGTGTTGTTTCCCTATTTGGGGTTGGATTTCCCTGAATCCTTCGTCCATTTCATGTTGCTGAGGTTGCATATGTCAGGTGCAATTGGAGGCTGGCATTCAATGAAAATTTTCAGGTTAAAAAAACCTGGATTACTCATGAATTTTAACTGATTAACTAAATCCCCAATGAGTGTCCACTGAAGTTTATTTGTCTTGAGTGTCCACTGAAGTTTATTGATGGAGCCTGATTTCTAAATTATTTTGCGTTATGAAACTACTCTTCTGATTTACTAAAAAAAGCCCCCCCCCCCAATTTTTTTCTGGCTATGGCCCTGCCTGTATTAATTTTTTTGCATATTAGAACAAAATCATGCTTAAGAATTTCCATTATGTCTTGTTTTACATGTTTCTTTTCAGGCTTTAGCTAACAAAAATAGGGTCCTGTCATTTATGAGAGATCCTATGTGTTTGCTTGTTCTTATAAGTAACAAAAATGCCAAGTCATGCTCAAGCCTTGTTTATGGTGATCAGTGTTGTCTACAAAAGTTTACTTGTTAAGTGTTATCACAACTCATTATGAAATTAAGAGGTGAAACGGTCACATAAAGAATTGTTTCATGCAACATACAGTCATACTGCTAATTCCACTGTAACCACCATAGCTCCTTCCTATGGAATCCTGGGATTTGCAGTTTAGAGAAGAGTATTTTGACCTCTCAGCTGGAGAGTTCTAGTGCCTCTGCGAAGACTACAAATGCCAGCATTCCTTCATTTTGTATAGGAATAAAAAAAAATCTACATTTGGGATATCACATTTTATGCTGTGCTCCACTCTTTTGGCAGGGATGTGACTGGCAGAATAATGTACTTTTTTTTTGCTCATTGTGATACAATTCTGTGTATTCTTCCTGATATTGTTTCAGACGCTAGCTTTGTCATGAAAAATACAAACAAGTTTACCACAAGGTAATATGAAAAGAATCTCTTAATTAAAAAGTTTCAGATTAAAAAAATTAAATGTGTTGCATATAGCTATGTTTCTAGTTAACTGGATCTATCCTCAGGGCTGTTTGACCTGAAATGTCTGTTGCTTGAAATCGACACATATGTCCATACTGCTGTGTATACAAGAGTTCAGAAACCACTGCTAATTTCCAGTCAGAGGTGTCTTGAATTACCCAGTTTCTTTCCTTTCTCCTCTCCCCTCCCCCCCAGGCACTGCTTGACATTTACAGTGTAAGTTCCTTGGAAGCAGGAACCAGTCTTTGCGAAAGGCCATGTAACCTGAATACAGTGAATAGGCAGGCAGTGAGGCAGTCCAATGGTGAGGCCTGGAATGGCCCACATTCAAATCCCCAGTCAGGAAGGATGGCTGTATGGATGAAAGAGGCATATGGGCCACATCACACTTGAATATTTTTCCAATTCAATCCACTTCAAATGCTGTGACTGCCTCCTGTAGGATTCTGGGATTTGTAGTTTAGGGAGGCTCAGGGCTTCTCTAGATGAGCGGTTCAGAGGACCCTCTTTAAAGTACAAACCCCAGAATTCTGCAGGAGGCAGTCACAGCATGAGTGGAAAAATGCTCAAGTGTGATGAGGCTGCTGGTTCTGAGAAAAAAGTATACATATAAGTAAATAAATAAGAGGTTGAAGAAACTACAGTATGTGCACATCTGTACTACATAATTGTTATGTCTTGTATAAAAAGGAGATGGCAAGGTGCCATCGAAGGCTTTCATGGCCAGAATCACTGCGTTGCTGTCAGTTTTTCCGGGCTGTCTGGCCATGTTCCAGAAACATTCTTTCTTAACATTTTACCCGCATCTGCGGCAGGCATCCTCAGAGGTTGTGAGGTATATTGGGAGCTAGGCCAGTGAGGTATATGTGTGGAAAGTCCAAAATGGGAGAAAGAACTCTTGTCTGTTGGAGGCAGTTGCAACGTTCATACTTGCCATAGATGTGGGGGAAACGTCAGGAGAGAATGTTTCTGGAACATGGCCAGACAGCACGGAAAACTCACAACAACCCAATTTTTATGTCATGGCTCAATGCTACGGCATCCTGGGAGTTGTAGTTTCACAAGGTCTTTAACCTTCTCAGATAAAAGGCGCCTCACCAAAGGGGAGGGAATTTTTGGATTCAAATGGAGGCAACGCTCAGGGATTTATTCGACATAAACATGCTTCTGCTGTCAAGACAACACAAAACTATAGAAGTCTAGAGTTGAAGGGAGAGTAGGCGCTACTTTCTTCCCTCAGGCTGAGGCCTACACGCTGCGAGAGGAACAGCAGACTGGTGACAGCCTCATGGCAACAGAGCATGAATCCACTTTAAATCCGGTCTCTGCCTCCTGCAGAATTCTGGGGTTTGTAGTTTAGTGAGGCCCAGGACATGTCTGGCGAGCAGTTTAAAGGCCCCTCCTTATTTATTTATTTACAACATTTATACCCCGCCCTTCTTACCACTCCTTAAAGTGGATCCATGCTCTAGTACAGGCATGGGCAAACCTGGGCCCTCCAGGTGTTTTGGACTTTAACTCCCACAATTCGGCTGTTAGGAATTGTGGGAGTTGAAGTCCAAAGCACCTGGAGGGCCCAGGTTTGCCCATGCCTGCTCTAGCGTGATGAGGTCCCATCTGAGCCCACTGAAGCTTAGGCTATCCACATCATTTCTTCAGTTGGTCCCTTAGTTTTGTGAGATGCTTGGTCTTGTCCGTCAGCAAGCCTTGGGGCCACCACAAACTGTAACTCCCGGGGCTCCCATACCCTCGAGTCTTGGCAGGTAAAGCGGTGTCAAACTGCGCTAAGCCCGCAGTGGCTGCTACGCCCCTCGGTGCTGCACGATCCCTCCGCAAACTGCTACTCGGGAGAGACCGACCCGGCCTCTGCCTTTGCATCCAGCCTGCCGGGAAACGAGCACATGCTTCTGACTGGAGCGGGGTCGGCTCCTTCCGAGTAATCAATAGGGTTGGCTGGCTGGTTGCTTCAGCCCGACCTTGTCCGTGTTTGTTTGATTTGGAAGTCAAATATAACTCCCAAGCTCCGCAGGGGGGTGGCAGGCTGGGTTTTGTTTGGTTGGTTCTCTTATTAGAATCAGTAGGTCCCCCTTTCCTTGCTTGCTTTCTCTGGAGAGCGAGCACTTCACACAAGGCCCCTTCCATTGGCAGCGATGAAGTTTAAGGAAGGACTCCTCCTCCTCCACCACCACCTTGGGTTTTTCCCCCTCTCTCTCCCCGAGCGACGACGCTGTCCCTTTAAGGAGCGTCTCCCTAGGACACCGAGCACGCGCACGCCCGCCGAGAACGGGCACGGCCTCCCGATGCCTTTTCCTAATCATGCAAAAGGGAAGCAACGTGAGCGTGCGTGTGCGCGCGACGGAGCGAGCGCCTGCCTGCCTGCCTGCGTGAAGGCTTGCGTGCTTGTGCGCGCGCGCTCCCAGCTTCCTTCCTTCCCAGGGCCTGGCTAAGGCAGGCGGGCGGAGCTGGCTGACGCGCGCGCGCTCTGGCCGGGCCAGTCGCGTGGTCTCCTTGCTTCTCCATATTGCTGCGGCGGCGGCATTGGCATTAGAGGAGAAAACCGAACCGGGGGAGCGGGAAGGGAGGGGAGGGGGGCGGCGAGCCGGGGGTTGGGTTTCAAAGGGAAGGAGGGGTGTGTGTGTGAGAGCAGGAAGAAGGCGGCTTTGGGTCTCCCGTTGCGCCCTTTAACCGAGAGAGAGAGGGGTGGGGGCTTGGAAGGAAAGAAAAGCTCTCGGGCGAGGCGGGCTTGCAAAGGAGGGAGGAAGCAAGAAGGGAGGAAGTGAGGAAGGGGGAGCGGGCCGGGTCCGGGGCGCAGATGGCGACCCAGGTGGAGCCCCTCCCGCCGCCCAGCCCTCTGCTTCCTTCGGAGGAGCACGGCGTCCTCAAGAGGCCTCCGGGAGAGAAGGGCGAGCAGCGCCTCGTGCCCCGCGGAGAGAAAGAGGCCGACGGCGAGGAGGAGGGCGGCGGCAACGCCAAGGAAGGCGGCGGGCCCGACAGCTGCTGCCCCAAGGAAGGCGAGCCCCTTCCGCGCCGGAACGGGGCCCTCCTGAAGCCGCCCAGCATCAAGCAGCAGAAGGAGGACAGCAACAACCAGGAGAAGGAGAACCTCCTGCAGCAGCGGAGCAGCAGCGACGCCACCTCCACCAGCAGCAGCAGCAGCAGCTCCAGCGGCGAGGAGGGCGGCGGCGGGCGCAAGGAGTTCATCGAGGCCCCGCCGCCCAAGGTGAACCCCTGGACCAAGAACGCCCCCGCCGCGCTGGTCGCCCTCAACGGGCAGTCGCCTCCAGGTGGGTCCACATCGGGGGGGTGGGGGTGGGTAGCGAAATAAGAACCTCCGCCGCCGCCTCCCTTTGCAAGATGGTGACATTCCCTCGCCCGTCAAACTCCACCCTGCCTTTGTCCGGCTGCGCCCACTCTGCCCCCCACCGCTCTTTCCCCTCGATCCTTATGGAAATCTTGCACATAGCAGTCGAGGTATAGGGGGTAGCAAAAGGGGAGGAGGTGGTGCCATGCGGGCTCGGCGTGATTCAGACATCTTGAGGAGGGGAAACGCGGGGAGGGAGGAGGGGCGGGTTCGCGGGCGCCGCCCCCGCAGCACCAGCAGAAAGCCCCCTTCCTCGTGTTTGGAAGCCCCCCCTTCCTCCTCCCAGATTCGCCATTACAGGTTGAACTCTACCCCACGACGTTTTAACAAGCGCGTGGGGATTCCCCCTCCTGCTTTCCCCACGCTGCTTCCCTTCCTTAAATATAGAGCCCTCGTTAAATAGCGTGGCTGGCGTTGGGAGGCGGAGGCTAAGTATACCCGGGGCACCACGACAACAGAGGGAAGGGAGTTGCAATTTGTTTCTGATCGCCTTTTAGTCGCAAACGGGGTTGTTGTTTTTTTGAGACATGATTGGTGTGTTTTACGCTTTAGGCGGTCGGGTTTGCGCGAGGCCATGTGCCTGGCAATCTGCTCCTGCGGCTTTAAGAAGGGCGGGCGAGGGGGGGGGGGTGCGTCGGCTGTGTTCCCTTCCTTTCTCGCCTCTCCCGCGGCGCTCGAAGCGTCCGCGTGCAGGCGGCGGTTTGAGCGTTCCGTCGCCTCCTAACGCTCCTCCGCCCAGTGGCGCGCGCCCGTCTTGCTCTATGCGCGCGCGTTCGGAGCGTCCTTCTCCCCCCCCTCCCACCCCCTTCCTTCCTCCTCCTCCCTCCCTCCCTCCTCTTCCCTTTCCCGGCATTCCTTTGCAGTAAAGGCAACGTGGTTTTCTTTCGGTGTGAGCAAGCATGTGACGAACCCTCATATAGCAGGGGCCTGGCTTGTTCTTTCGACCCGGTAGCCGCTTCTTTCTCTCCCTCCCTCCCCAAATTCTCCTTTCTAGGCCTGGAAGAAAAAGTATTCCCTTCCCACCCCCCTTTGGGGCCCCAGCGGCTCTGAGGGCGGTGTGTTTTGGGGAAGCCTACGTCAAGGGCGGGAGGGGGAGGGAGGGGAAGTTGGCTAAAACGGGTAGGCCTCTCTCAGTTGGGTTGGTGTCTAACGCTTCTCGCGTGGGCCGCCGACTTCGAACTGTAACGTATTGCCGTTCGTTTTGCGGGGAGGGCGGTTTTCGCTCAGCGGGACCGCGCGTTCTCCCCTTCCACACACAGGAGGGGGGGATGTGAATGGGGGACAAAGGTCTGCCAAAAGTCCACGTGGGCTTAGCCCTGTGTAAGTTAACTCAGCGGGGCCTTTCTCTTTTGTGTCTCTTGAGTCAGTACTTGGCATTAAACACTTAAATCCCTTTTATTTAGTTAGGTTGTTAACACTTGGCTCTCCCTGTCCATGGATCCAACTACTCACAACTTGCTGTGCCCATTTTGTGTAAGGGACACCATTTTACTAGCCAGTTGAGCACCCATGGATCTGGGTATATCAAACAGAGTCATGGGGCTATGCCCCAGAGCACACCACCGCAATTGGAATTCAGTGGGAGGGCAGTGCCATTTTGTGAGTAGCGTTGATAAGCTGTGCTGTTACAGCAGCCTCCTGCTCACCGTTTCACATAAATAAAATCAGGACTTGAGCACATGCTAGTGGGAAACTCAATCCTTGTAGGTATACTCTTACAGGAGCCCCTGCTGAACAGCTGAACTTGCTGACCAAAAGGTCGGCAGTTCAAATCCGGGGAGCGGGGTGAGTTCCTGCTGTTAGCCCCAGCTTCTGCCAACCTGGCAGTTCAAAAACATGCAAATGTGAGTAGATCAATAAGTGCCGCTCCAGCAGGAAGGTAGTGGTGCTCCATGCAGTTGTGCTGGTCACATGACCTTGGAGGTGTCAACCAACAATGTCAGCTCTTGGGCTTAGAAATGGAGATGGGCACCAACCCCCAGAGTCGGGCACGACTAGACTTAATGTCAGGGGAAAACCTTTACCTTTACTCTTTCCTCATTTCTGACATATGTTTTTGGTGAATTAGGGGAAGAGAGTCCAAATTATGATATGATAGGTTCTGCACTTGATAGGTAGTCAGTCTCATGGGGAAAATGAGAAATGTAGAAATGAAGAATTCACGCCAGGCATATTTATGGGGTTTTAACCCTTCCGAATTGTTGAAAGCACTCACCGAACCTGCTCATGCCATTCCTGCTTGATTGTATGATGTAATAGGATGAATAATTTAAAAAGATCTTCTTGACCCCCTCCTGTCTTAATATAATAACTATTAAGGCTACATCAGAAGTTTTTAATGTAATTTAATTTTATATTGGGATGAAATATTGTAACTGTTATATATATATGTTTTATATATTGTAAGCCGTCCAGAGTCCCCTTACTGGGTGAGAAGGGTGGGGTAGAAATGCTGAAATAAATAAATAAATAAATGATGAACTTTTACAGACTTCAGGGAGAAATAGAGGTCTGCAGCACCTGGCAATAATGCTGGCTTTCCACCTTCAAAATGAGAGGTTATGCCTTATGGCAGACACAATGGCAGTAAATAACTTCCAAAGAGATCAAGTATGTTCAACAACGTCAGTTTTTCATGTAGTCCGATAATATTCACTTAGGAATGCATATTCTGGAGGCTAAAGGTAGTTCTTACAGTCATCTGAATTAGTGCATACTTTGGAGTCTTCACACGTTAAATTGATTTTGCTTACTAGTATATAAGAAATATTAACAACAATGAGATTTCAATGTTTTTTTATTAATCATTGTGTAGCTAGGTACATGTTGTTGATATGTATAGCCATTTCACATTACAACAGTACAGTTATTCTTTATTCACAAACTTGATATCCATGGTTCTAGCCCATGTATAGTCAAAATATAGCATGTCACTATTAACTATGATTTTGAGTAACTGCAGGGCATCTTGGAGCATATCCCCAGCACATGTGGGGGGCATCCTATAAGTATGGTATTACTATGCATTCTTTGTCTTAATGAGTAATGTAGCCTTCATGAGCTCACCTGGTATAGAGGTTTTCAGATTGTTGGGAGCAAGATCTGCAGAGTCTTGCTAATTTCAGCATACTCTTTTAAGTTTCCAACAGACAGTGTTCACTTACTTAAGGATTTCACTAAAAAAGCTTAATATATTTTGTCTCTTCTAACACCTTCTTTGTGAACATGTATGGCCAGAGAGCGCAGCTCCGGTTATTGTTGTCACATTTCTTCCTATTCTGATAGAAAATAATTATTTTTCAAGTACAGTAGAGTCTCACTTATCCAACACTCGCTTATCCAACGTTCTGGATTATCCAACACATTTTTGTAGTCAATGTTTTCAATACATCATGATATTTTGGTGTTAAATTCGTAAATATAGTAATTACTACATAGCATTACTGCGTATCGAACTACTTTTTCTGTCTAATTTGTTGTATAACATGATGTTTTGGTGCTTAATTTGTAAAATCATAACTTAATTTGATGTTTAATAGGCTTTTCCTTAATGCCTCCTTATTATCCAACATAACTGCTTATCCAACATTCTGCCGGCCCATTTATGTTGGATAAGTGAGACTCTGCTGTACTACTAATTTAAATACCTGGGGAGTGAAGGCTGGATTGAGCCATTTAGGCAGTGGTATGCTGACAAATGGCAGTTCCTTTGGCTTTCCAAATTCTTTTGACTACAGCTCCAGCAATCTCTTATACGTATTAATTGTGTATGGAGCTGATGAAAGCTGTAGGCCAAAATAGCTGGAGGGGGAACAGTTATCCCCCCCCCCTTACTAAAGCAAATACTGTACTTCTAACATTTCTGCAGCTTAGCAGTAGTGGGCATAAATCAAACAATGCTAGCTTTGGATAATTATTCCACTCTTGCTTTTGTGGCATTGCTTTTTCTGTTTCTTTTTAAAGGGGCATTTGCAACATAAACATGGCAGTTAGAGATTATGGAGTTGGAACTAAATGACAGATCTATTTGATTAGCTTAAGGGAAAATAAGTTACTTGAATTTTTGTTAAAGGTTTCTATTTTTATAACTTATTCAAGAAACTTTTAAATTTTTTAGCAGTATTAGTGGAATCCGGGAATTTAAAGTAAGTGTGGTGGAGGCTCTGTCTTTGGAGGCTTTTAAGCAAAGGCTGGATGGCCATCTGTCGGGGGTGCTTTGAATGTGATTTTCCTGCTTGGCAGGGGTTGGACTGGATGGCCTATGAGGTCTCTTCCAACTCTTTGATTCTACGACCTGTTCTGCAGTCCAGGTAAAGTAGATCCTTGAACTGGAAATAGTATTTGGCTGGTTTTACTGTTTTGCACCTGCTTCATGGTATGAATAAAAAGAACTAACCCCCTCCTCTTTACTGAAATGAGTTTGAAAGTGTTTTCTTTAACCTGGGACAGTGGCTGGAAGTAGGTCCAAAACAGACTCTCAGCCATAAAATAGGCCCCAGCTGTTCTTTGCTAGTAGGTCACACCCCAAAATAATTCTTATTTCCGCAACATATATTAACCACTTTGGTAATAATTTTTCAAACATTTAAATCAATGGTTCCCAACCTTTTTTTGATCAGGGCCCACTTCGACCGACTGCCACTCTCCAACATTAGTACCAAAAGGGTTACAGATCAGTTTTTGGTCAACTTTAGATTTGGTTTGATTATTTGGAGTGCTTATTCAGAAAATTGCATTGGCTAGATCACTTCAGGCTCTAGTTTCTGCAGAACATATTCCATCCAGTAGTTGCTATCTGCTCGCCCAAAGAAAATATTTAATAATCTAGAGCTGATGTGGTCTATCCAATGCAATAGTCAGCTCTGTGGAAAGGAGCGAAAATAAAATTAATAATATAAAAGAGGAAGGAGATTCGTGGACTGGATTTTCGTTCTTGCAGCCCACTGCTGGGCTGCGGCCCACAGGTTGAGAACCACTGATTTAAATAGTATACAGTAAACCTCTTTATTTTCTTAGGTCTCTATCACTTGGATACAAATTATGGTTTATTCCTAAAATGAAGCTGTTACTACAGTGCAGCAAGAGAACCTTTGAGTAATTGTATATAAGTAGCTAAAACCTCAGGAGGTAAAGGTAAAGGTTTTCTCCTGACATTAAGTCCAGTTCATCTGTAGACCCCTCTAAGGTAATGTGGCCGGCATGACTGCATGGAGTGCTGTTACCTTCCCGCCGGAGTGGTACCTATTGATCTACTCATTTGCATGTTTTCGAACTGCTAGGTTGGCAGAAAGCGGGGCTAACAGTGGATGCTCACTCGGCTCCCTGGATTCGAACCTGCAACCTTTGGGTCCGCAAGTTCAGCAGCTCAGTGCTTTAACATGCTGCTCCATCGGGGGCTCCAGAAAACCTCAGGAACACAACACTAATTTAACAATTTTTTAGATGATAATACACTTAAGGTAGTGTAGTTCACTGCAGTGTGCATATGTACTGCAAGGTTGGAGTATTGTGTTCTATATCGTAAGGCTTTCTATCATATTTGCCCAGATATTAATATCTAGTGCAGTGTTTTTCAAACTCTGCTCCTCCAGGTGTTTTGGACGTCAGCTCCCACAATCCTAACAGCTGGTAAGATGGCTGGGATTTTTGGGTGTCCAAAACACCTGGAGGAACAGCCCCCAAGTTACAAATATCCAACTTACAATGACTCATAGTTAAGAATGGGGCTGAGACAACAGGAAGCAAGAGAAATCTACATCTTTGAAGGGAAATTCACGCCTGAAAGAGTTATGGGGAAGCGGTGTCTCCACTAAAGCTTTCCCACCAAACCTTGTTTGCAGAAGAAGCCAAAATTTTAAAAATCCAGTTATCACCGGGACAAAAAGTGAGGTGAAATCTTCTGAACAAGGAGGGCACAGACAGCAAAACAAACACCACAGGGATGTTACCACTCTTCCCTATGCTATCAAAGCTAAAGTATATATATACATATGGCTGGAGTTACATTTAAAAATGTAACTGTTCCAACTTACATACAAATTCATCTTAAGAACAAACCTAGAGAATCTATCTTGTTTGCAACTTGAGGATTGCCTGTAGTTGATCTGTGAAATACACTACACACACCTAGGGATGTTTTAGAACTGTTATGACCTTGTGATTTGATTCTAATCTGCCATAGGTGTTTAGTCAGAAACAAATTTTAAGATGTTCATATTTTCATAATTTAGAAACTTACTTTGCTTATAATTTTTGCATATTTACATATAATATTTTATGTAAATTTAATTTGTAAGCCGCTCTGAGTCCCCTTCAGGGTGAGAAGGGCGGGATATAAATACAAATAAACAAATAAATAAATAAAATATCGTGCCCTTATACATTAATGTAGGAAGAACACTAATGCATACAGTGAGCAATACTTTTCAGTCATATTGTTTTCCTCTGTGATCTTATAGGATAAGATGCCCTTGCACAAGGACATGCATTTTTATTCCAAACTTTGCAGTCCTAGTTGTCTTCTGTTTGGAAAGGTTATTAAAATAACACATGACTCAGCTGACTATACCACAGATAAGTGAGTTTACCCTGAAAAAATTCTAGTCAGTTGTATGAGAACCTGGCAGGCCCCGCAGACTTTAGCTGCAAGCTGCTCCGTGTTAACTATATTCACTATCTGCAGTGTGTCATGCTATAACTGCTGTAGACATCATGTGAGATAAAGCCTCTTAGCAGCAAATGTTGTATCTCTGTAACAGCATTTTTGGTTACCTTGGAATTAGTACCAGGAGAAATAGAATTTTCTTCACTGTTATCCTTTCATGCTGAAAAAAATGGCATTTGCTTCTTGGTTGTTGGACCTGGACCACTAAGTTTCATGTTGTGGGATAGTGTATCCCACAGCCTGGTAGTCTTGCTAAGGTGGGATTTCTCACTGTTCCCTGTTTTCCTGTGTAATAGGATTTTTCTGCAAAGGGTGTGTGTGTGGAATATAGTATTTCCTGTTTTACATTTTTATAATTCATGTTTTAGTGAATATAAACTGTAAAGATGTGTTATTTAAATAGTTGGTTACTATTTATTGGAATTGGAAAAGATTAGATATGTGATTTGAGAGTATCTAGGGGTTGTGGGCTCACAGAAACCTATGAAATGGCTTACTCCAAAGTCTATAGAAATAGGAAATCAATGCTGTAATGCATTAATTGATGGTTAGAGGCAGAATTGACTAGTAAATCTACATCAGTGGTTCTCAACCTTTGGCCCTCCAGGTGTTTTGGACTTCAACTCCCAGAAATCCCAGCCAGTTTACCAGCTGTTAGGAATTGTGGGAGCTGAAGTCCAAAACACCTGGAGGCCCAAAGGTTGGAAACCACTTACCTAGATTAAGAAATGATATTTTAATTCTTCTGTTGCTTCTTCTGACATTATTTGGTAAACTGCTTTGCTTGATTTCTATTCTCAAATTTTTATTTAAAAATTCTAGAACTGAGAATCAGGACTTGGTATTACAGAGTTTGGGCCCACACTTCCATGGTCAAGGTGCTCACTGGCAGTTGTTGTGAGGATAAAATTGGAAAGGTGGACAACATGTGCCTCCATGAACCTTTCAGAGTAAAGATAGGATGCAAATGTTACAAGTAATTATGGTACATTTCTGATGAGCGGATTTCTGATGAGGGTACAAGTAAGCTGGATTTCTCCTTTTGAAGTGCCTTGAAGTACGTTTCCAACCTCTCCTCTGTCTGTGACCTCAATTTAGTTTTGAACCTTTGCCTCTGTGGCAATGCTTCTCAAACTGTGGTCCCCAGATGTTTTTGGCCTTCAACTCCCAGAAATCCTAACAGCTGGTAAACAGATTTCTGGGCGTTGTAGGCCAAAAACATCTGGGGACTTCAGGTTGAGAACCACTGCTCTATGGGGTGTTTGAGAAGTGTGGAATGTAGTGTTTGAGTGAAAACGGTTTCATCACTCAGTATTTGGTTTTAGAAAAATGCTAAATAGAAAGAGTACTTTTCAGTTGTTGAATAATTTATTTCCCAACAATTATTTGTTTTATTTTGTTGATTTTAGTGGGACTCTTCTAATATAACTGTGTTTAAGATGGTAGTCCTTGGGTTGATTAATTTGAAAAGGAAAATTTCTCTAAAACCTTGAACCATAGCAAAAGTTTTTATTTAAATAGAAACTGAAAGACAGTTCTGAAAGTTAAATGCTTCTGTTATGCCAATGTTGAAATGTCATTCATAGAATCCTGTAACTTCCATAACCTCTGCTCAAATCTCTAGCTTACATTCTTTTGGATAGAAACTACTAATGGAAGAGATCAGTTGCATGTTCTCTATGTGATTTTTTCATGGTAAGAATTAACAGGATATAAAATTAAAAATATTGCAGTGTTTTGTTAAAATGTGATCAGTTGTGTTCTCATTGTGCAATCTTTTCTTCCAACAATAGCATCTTTGCTCATTGTATATGGTTAGAGCCATGATTCAGTCTCAGGCATTTTTAGTAAAAAATTTAATGAATATCTGTATGGAGTGCCACATATTCTGGTTTTAGTATATTTTATAATGCAGCTGTAAATTATACCAGCATTTCCATTTTATTGATATGTAGATAAGGGGGTGGCTTTCAAAAGGGCACTCATGGAGTTCTTGTCTGTACTAAAACATGAACTAGGAGGTGTTCTAGATCAGCTCATACTCTTAATCATGTGCTTCATCAGCTCTTTGAAGTAATGGGATGGCTAAGTAAATTGAATTTCACACTCCAACTCATTTTTCAGCTTAATGAGTGGCCCTTGGTGGTATTCCAGAGTCTGGAAAGCACATATTTTTGACATTTGAATAGGGGCGACTCTCCTTTTGTAGCTGAAGTGTATGGCATTGGATATGTTGATATGTGTACATGCTGTTAAATCTTTCTCAGCATCATTTTTGTCGGGGAATACAAGATTAACATTATTTCAGGAACAATGAAGTGAACTTATTCTTACTGATTTACAAACTAAATCAATCATTTGTTGACTACTTAAAAGCAGATATTGATACACCTACTCACAGATATCCACATAAGTGGCTATGCAATTACCATTTAAAAATAGCACAGACATCATAGGAAATTTACACTGTATCTGAAAAAGGTCTATGGCCCAGTACATTTCCTTCTTCTCATCTTCCCAGTTCAACTGACCTTCTCTATAAAGTGGCTTTAGTACAGGCTCTTGATTGTATAGATTTCTGAATTTTTATGTTGTTACTAATTGCTCTCAAGTCTACTTTAATTTATGGCAGTTCTAGGAAGCCTTCAAAACACATTGTTATTAAAAGCCTTGCACAGATTTTTGCCAACTTGATGTCGTGACTTTCTTGATTTGGTATATTCAGCTGCATTGGAGTCTTCGCCCTTTTCCTACTGCCTTTCAATTTATTAAGCATCATCATCTTTCCCAGTGAGTCATGCGTTGTCATGACAGGCCCAAAGTGTGGTAGCCCCAGTTGAATCATTTTGGTTTCTAGTGAGAGTTCAGGGTTGATTTGCTTGCCATTTTTCTAGTTTGTGGAATTTGTAGAACTCTGCCCCAGCATTATGTGTTGATTCCCCCTCCCCCTTGCTAGCTTTCATAACTATCCTGCATTCATATCCATACATAGAAATAAAAAATATTGTGGAATGAATGGTTAATTTAAAATTTTAAATGATGCATCTTTTCATTTTGAGAATCTAGCTAGTTGCAAGTACCGTATATACTTGTTTATATGTTGACCTCATGTATAAGTGGAAGGCAGGTTTTAGAGCCAAAATTATGGATTTTGATCTGATTAGTGTGTTTATATGTGTCTTCAAGTTGCCTGTTAACTTATAGTGGTCCCATGAATTTCATAAGGAATGCTCAGAGCTAGTTTTTTAAGTTCCTTCCTCTGATGAAACCTACAGCCCCTAGTATACATCGGTGGTTTCCTATCCAAGTACTAACCAGAGCTAACCCTGCTTAGCTTCCAAGATCAAACAATCTGGTGCATTCAGTGTATTTAGGCCTTCTACCCTAAACCGAGTGTCAGTAGTAATTATTGTATTTGAGTTCCCATTTAATCATAAAATATACTGCTCTTGCAATTGTTGTAGGATAATTCTGTATTAAACTGTGCCATGCAAAAAAAAAAAAGCCCCATATGTTTGCATATTTAAGCCAATAGGGGTCAGGTGAATAGTTAGTGCCCTAAAGCTGACTGTAGTGCCCATTCTACATATAATCAATTGATAATAACTTGCTAGTTTGATCCCTTTTGTTTAATATGATGGTTCTAATTACTAAGGTTAGTGTCAAGCAACTAAGGTTGAAACTGTTGTTCTCAGGTCTCAGATATAATAAGCTCCCTGTTAGCTTTTTGAAGATACTACAATAATTAATAATAGCTATAGTAATTTTTATCTAACACTATCACTGTACATAACACTTCAGAACAGTGCTACTCAAAGTGGTGACCTCTAGACTGATATCAGTCTCTAAGCTGTTGGCTACCCATTCCTGATAAGAAAAACAACCATAGCACACAAGTATGGATATGATCCTTGGAACACTGTGGAAAAATAATTGGCCACATCCAAGATAGCCTGAGAATAATTTTAAAATTTCACCCAAGAGAAAAATGATGAACAGTACGATTATGGGGAATGGATTACAATGAACAAATGTAAAGTATTATTGGTAGTATCTTATGGTCTTGTAATTGAAGCTGCACAGTGAAGGAAAGAGCTTCACTGTGAAGATGGCTTTGAGCAGTGAATTGAAGAGATTGTAAGCAAAAGAACAGCAGGAGGTAATGGACTCAGTTACTTTAAATGAGCAAGGTATCTTTAATGAAGATGAAGTCATGGAGGTCATAGGCAAGAGCATACTGGAATGTATTTTTACCTGCATATTGCTGAAACATTGGACAGTTAGGGATGCTGATTGTAAAACATGAGTTTCCCACGGAGGAGTGTTGTTCTAATCAATAGATGTAACATTTTCAGTAATTTGAACAAGGGAGTAAATGTTCTCCTTTTTTCTCCTGAAAAAAATGGATTTTGTAAAAACAAGTGAAAATGCAGTATTATAACTTTTTACAGTAAAAATCACTTTGTTTCTTTAGAAGCATAATATTATATACAACTTGATTTGGCATAGAAGTATGATGTTTACTGTATTAAAATTTGACTTCTTCAAGATGCTGAACTGTAAGGAACACTGGTTTTGCTATTTTGAGTAGCAGTCAACTCCCCCCCCCTGCCCCAACAATAAAAAAAACTTGCAACAGTGACAGAAAAAATTCTCTCCATTCAGTCTCTATAGAATCAGCCAGACGTAGTGCATTTGTCCCTGTAGAAAAAGCTGAAAAAACGCAACCCAAGAGCAAATATTTTGAAGATCTGATATTAACATACTCTTACATAAAAATCTTACTTTTTACATAGTTTTCCAAAATAATTTTGGAATAATTGCCACACTGTCTTACACTTTTTATTCATCCTAAAGAAAATACGGCACCATCTCCCCTCCCCCATGTTTCCAGGGAGAAAGACTGAAAAAAGTTTTTTGTTTCTTCCAAGCCTTTACAGCTCTCTTCTTAAACCTAGTTTCATTCAACTGGGGGTATCACAAGTGTTGGCGTTTTCAATTTTCAGTAATTTCATCAGTTTAGGTTCAGTACCTCAGCCTGTGAATTGGTTTTAGTAATTCAAGAATTAAACTGCTGGATTCGGAAACCTAGTACAGTAGGCCTGTTTATTACACAACTCATTGAAAGTGGTTTCAGTTGTATGTGAAGAGTTTTGAATACCGTATAATTGTGCTGGAGGGCCTAGCAGTGCCCAGAGAAGTGTTCTCTCTAGGCATCCAGCACAGTTTTGTGGTCAACTTCTGGAAAATCAATGACTTTTCTACAGTTCTAGAATCACGATAGAGGCCTAGAGAAGACACTTCTCTAGGCATCTCTTGGTCCTCCAGCATAATTCTAGGATATGCTTCTGCTAAAAGTTCAAGAAATCATTCATTTCAGGTAAGAAAAATAGGATTCCGGATTATTTATTTATTTATTTACAGCATTTATATTCCACCTTTCTCACTCCGAAAGGGACTCAGGGTGGAACACAACACGCACATACACGGCAAACATTCAGTGCCATTGGACACACATGAAAGACAAACAGATAGATTAAATGCAGAAATTTAAAGAAAAGGTCCTAGAATGGACCCATTACATAATATGTAGGCGTTGCATTTACCCAGCCTTGTAAACTATCATCCCAGACATTAGGCTGCAATTTACTTCTAGCAGCCTGCAAGGGGCTAGCAGAGGAGGGAATTAATAGCTGCATTTCTCTGCTGGATGTGGCATATATAGGGAACTTTCCTTAGTTTTCTTGGTTCGCGGTTGGGTACAGTACAGAGGAGGGGCCTACTCCATTCTTCCTCTGTAAATCTGCTAATTTAGCTGTATGGGATTTGAAAGCACTAATAGAAATAAGTGTAGTGCTTAAAGGTAAAGCTGAACTTAGATACAGTTTTAAAATACAGTATTAGTAATAGTGATGGATGTGCACCCAGCTTTCCCAAAGCAGGTTTTGGTTTTCTATCCAGTGCATGGAGGATGTTGTAGTAGATCAATCTGTAATGATAGAAGTTTGCTGACTGTCTTAGAAATAAGATACTCAGCAAACTTACAGTTCCTTCAACAGAACTGGCTAGTCTTTACTAGTTATATTTGGGACAGTCATAAATCATGAAAGCTTGTGCATTTGGTGAGAATTTCAGAAAAGGAGGAAGGGAAGCATTGATACAAAGAATGCTGTTACATGAGCATGCTCGTTTCATAGATTAACTATTCATGGTAATAATTTTTAATGGGAACATTATGGATAAGGACAGTGGCAGGCATCTGTTCAGGTAGAAGGGGAATGTTAAATGGTCCTGAAAGTTAAGTGATAATTGTGTGGATAGGTACAGGATTTTGTGATGCATTTGCAATATGAGGTCAGGGCATCACTCCGATGAAGTGCATTCACTGCCTAAAGAAGTGACAGCTGATTATTTGAAGTATTTGTTGGTAAAGTAGTATCCTTTTGTTGGAAGTTTTAGAAACTCATTTATCTGATACAGTAGAGTCTCACTTATCCAACATAAACGGGCCGGCAAAACGTTGGATAAGCGAATATGTTGGATAAGGAAAGATTAAGAAAAAGCCTATTAAACATCAAAATAGGTTACGATTTTACAAATTAAGCACCAAAACATCATGTTATACAACAAATTTGACACAAAAAGTAGTTCATTACACATTAATGCTATGTAGTAATTACTGTATTTCCGAATTTAACACCAAAATATCACAATGCATTGAAAACACTGACTACAAAAATGCATTGGATAATCCAGAACATTGGATAAGTGAGACTCTACAGTAGTTCCATCTTTGGAGCATTTTGTAGTTGGGCTTTTGACAGAAAACCTGCCCTTCAGAAGCTGTTAGACTGCAACACCCAACATTCCTTGGTTATGCTGACTAGGATTGTGGGCATGTGCACACCAACAGCACCTGGAAGGTAATGTAATTCTTACCCTGCTTTATAAGTTGTACTTAGAATAAGATGACTCATTACTTTTCTCTTTTACTCTTTTGTTTGTTTTTACTCTCCTTCACTGTGTATTTTCTTGCTTGGTTCCTTGGGGCACTTCTCATTGAAGATTTAGTCTTAAATAAATGCACAGATTGTATTGCCAAGATCTGGACTACCAAATACACTAAAGATAGGAGTGCCTTTGAAAATGGATTATAAATTGAGTCTCATCACTATCAAGTTTTTAAAAAGCTTGAATGAAATAGTTTCTTCTTCCTTAAATATCTGTGGGAAATGGTGCTACAAGCCGCAGATACCTCCACTCAAGACTGATCATGCAGCCTTCTATTGTATTAACTCTAGACTTGTGGTCCACTCATGTAGCTGCAAGTACTGATGAATGTTGAATGGTGATTGTGTGTGAGACCTGGCTTTTGATTTGCTTGTCTTCTGTAAAGTGGTAGCAAATTGACAGGATTAAGTCATATCTATATGAGAGATATATACAAGTATATTATTTTCCTAGTTGATAGAAAAGGTAAGATTGAGTCCTTGACTTCTGCATAGATTGCAATATTTATTTGTATGCAGTTTGGATTATATAAGAACCATATGAATGATGAAATGCTTTCCATCTTGACTTTAATACTATTTGATTGGAAAAATAATGGAACCAGTAAAGCTAAAAACCATTTTAGTTTGCCAGGATAAGTGTATGGCTGTATTTGATGTCATTCCATTATGATATGTTTTAAAATACTTCTCTTTTTAAAGTAAGGTACTTGACAGACTAATGCTTATTAGAGGATCAAATGTGCAACTACCAATTCTCTGTTCCAGTTTTCTGTTTTGGAAAACACCTTTTGGAGATCATAACTTTTTTAGAAAAGCATGACCTGTCAGAGAAGAGCCAAAAACCCTTTAGAGTAGAATCTTCTCTTGTGACATACAACCAGATGTAATTATGCTAGGGTAGGCAATGGTTTCAGTTGTTAGACTGGATAACCTGTTATCTCAGATCTGTTAGGAAAACAGATTTTGCCAGTGCATTAAAAACAGCAGTGCTTCAGAAGTGTTTTTCAGTGCCCAGATATATACAGTAGAGTCTCACTTATCCAACACTCACTTATCCAACGTTCTGGATTATCCAACGCATTTTTGTAGTCAATGTTTTCAATACATCGTGATATTTTGGTGCTAAATTCGTAAATACAGTAATTACCACATAGCATTAATGTGTAATGAATTACTTTTTCTGTCAAATTTGTTGTATAACACGATGTTTTGGTGCTTAATTTGTAAAATCATAACCTATTTTGATGTTTAATAGGCTTTTTCTTAATCTCTCCTTATTATCCAACATATTCGCTTATCCAACGTTCTGCTGGCCCGTTTATGTTGGATAAGTGAGACTCTACTGTATATATACTCTCCATAAAACAACTTGTTTTATATCATGCTCTCAAGAGACAAAAATGAAGTATACTTCGATAAAAAAATATCATATTTGTTTTACTCACAACTTTCATGTGTTCAGCATACACAGGTACAAAACTTATCAGTCCAGTTTCAGATATGTTTGAGTTAATTCTCAGTGCTATCCAACCAGGACATCTCTTACAGCAAAACAGCAAGCAAGTGTGTGATCTGAGGTATGAAGTAGTATATGTGGTCTGCCGTCCGTTTTATAACCATAAAGGAAGCTGCATACCAGAACATATATACATACAGGAAACAGTAAGCAACAGGAGCATAAATAAACATTACTAGAGAAGGCTTGAAGAAGATTGTCATTTCCCATATTTTGTACTTTATCTGGGCTAGAGTTCGTGGTGGTAAGTACATCGTTTTCAGTTGGTTTATTTTCATCTTATGCTGCCTTGCTATATAACAGCTCTAAAGCTATGATATAAAATAGAATAGTACAGATATACAAATCTATAAAAACGGAACAGCAGAAGTCAAAATTAAAATCCATAGAAGTCATTAGAGCAGGTGGCATTGGGAAGGTTGATTACATGATCATATGGCTCATCATATTAAAAGGTGGCCTGGCTCTGAAATGGCACTTAAGTTGGACTGGTGATTCTTTCTGTGGACTCATACAGACGGGCTGTCATGAACAGAAAACCCTCTCCCTGACCATGAGCTGTCTAATTTCAGGTGTTAGGAGGATATAATATGGAAGAGGGGTTCTAATGTAGACCACAGTATTGAGACAAGGCTATCTTATAGAAATTGGCTCTTCAGGTATCCCGTCATAATGCTACATAAGAGTCATTTTAATTTCTGAAGTTTAGATGTTCCAGAATGTGTGTGTAATTGCTTTAAAATCTTCCAGTTTTGGGTTCCCAGACTATAGTTTTATTTGATATGGATGCTTTTCACCAGCCCTCATCCTTTCTGTCTTCACATTTCATAGTGGGCTTGTGCAGGAGAAGAAAAACAGTACAATTTGCTTGTACTAGGTCTGCCTCCTGTAAAGCATTATGAAGGAAGAGTCCTTTCTCTTCTGAGAGTTTTTTTTAAGTTCATAGAGAACTTGTTGGAGAGGCCTTGTGCTTGGCAAGCTGGCAAGGGGATTTGTGAAGCCTTGCTTTCACACAAATATAACAGCCCTTCCTGTTTATGAATGGAGTCTTACATAACATTGTTAACTCCTAATTGAACCTGAAGTTGGTTATGGAAACGTATCTCTGTAAAATAAAGGCAGCTTATTTTGAAATCCTGTAAATGTTCATGCTTCCTAATCTCCTTGTAGTCCTGTACCCGTCTTCAGATCTCTCTGTATTAATGGCTGAATTACATGAAATTGGTTGCTTTTTAAAAAAAACTAGGCTATAAATATAATGTAGCTTTACTCATTATATTGGTAGACCTTAATTTGTAGTTTGTGATGCCCTAGAACAGTCTTCTAAAAGAGGGTTTGCATGATAGTGTACAGCTATGTTGGGATTATGCAGCAGCTAGTTACTTCAGTTAACAAACAAACTTACAGAAATCTCTCCCTCCTGGAAGAGGAAGAACACAGTGATAGATTGTGTTAGTATTGGCCCTCATAAGTATACAGTACACAGAATCTGTTTTTAGATTATAGAAACAGAAAAGGAATGATTGGCATGTATTCTTGGGGGGATGTTTTAATTTAATCACCACCAGTGTTGATTGATTTGATTATACAGGCAGTCCCCAAGTTACAAACAAGATGGGTTCTGTAGGTTTGTAGCTAAATTGAATTTGTATGTAAGTTGGAACAGGTACATTTTAAAGTGTAACTCCAGCCAAATTCAGGCATGAATTTCTCTTCCTAGGGGTAGATATCTTTCACTTCCTGTTGTCTCACTCCTGTTCTAACTATGAATTAAGAAGTTGGATGTAACTCGGGGACTCTCTGTAAAGCTTTGGATTGCATAGGAAAGGGTTAACATTCCTATGGTGTTTGATTTGATCCCTGTGCTCCTGTTCAGAAGATTTCAGATCACTTTCTCTACCTGTGATAATTGGATTTTGAAAAATGTGGCTTGTTGTAGAAATAAGGTTTGGTGAGAAAACCAGTTGAGACGACTTTTCCCATTATAACTCTTTCAGGAGTGAATTTCTTTTCCTAGGGGTAGATTTCTCTCACTTGTTGTCTCACTCCTGTTCTTAACTATGAGTTGCTTGTAAATTGGATGTTTCTAACTCGAGGACTCTCTGTAATCTGTTCAATCATGAAGAAAACAGACAGATATAGACTGCAATAAATGGTTCAAGCTGTGGTTCTGTTCCATATACCGTATATAATCATGTATAACTTAACCCCGTGTATATAGTTTAGGGCAAGTTTGGGGGCCAAAATTATGGATTTCTTTTTTTAAAAATCTATATATATAAAAGAGTGATGGCATCAGGGCAGCGGACAAAACGACAAAACTACAGGCCCCCTAACCTCGAAATTTGACAACACAACCCATCATTCACGGCTCTAGGTTGATACAACAAAAAGAAAAGAAAAATAAAGTTCTAATTACAGGGAGAGGAATAATAGTTTTTATCCAATTGCTGGCAATTTGATTGATCTACATTTTCATGTTCATCCTCTTCTTCATCAGTCAGCTGAGGGTCAATAGTCAGTATTTCTCCTTCTGGAGAGTAGAATCTGGGCCTTTTGGGTTTCTTCCTTTTTGTGGGAGAGTGCTGGGGTGATTTTCCTTCTTTCTTTTCTTTATCTTTCTTTAGTTTCTTGCAGAAATCTCTTGCCTTCTCTTCAGACATGAGCCAATATTTTTGCTCTTTGTAAGTGACCATCACCCCTTCATATTTCTCCCACTTACATCTTATTTGTAGTCTCTTTAATTCTTCAGTTAAGAAGAAATATTTTAGTCGTCTATTGAGGGTAGCAAGTGGGAATTCTTTTAATACCGCAACCTTAGAGTCCTGATAGTATATGGGCTTTTGACCATTGTGTTGTAAGACCTCATCGCAGACTCTTTCTCACTAAATAAATAATAGTGTTCCTGGGGACTTTATTTCTTTTTGCATAATTTGTTTGTATACGATAAGCCCGATCAACTTTAGTATCCATTTCCTGCTCGGTACGTTCCAGATATTTGGCAATTAGCTGCACCACAATTTGTGTAATATTTTCTGTCGCCTGTTCTTGGATATTTCTGAATCTTAGCTAGAATTCCCTCTCATTAATTTCTCATTTTTCTTGAAATTTCTCCAATTTTGGATTTTGAGCATCTAAAGTTTCCATCTTCTTTTGAACACTAGTTTGAATTTTCTCTTTCTTCAGATTTTCTTCTTTAAGTTGTTTAATATCTCCTAGTGCATCTGCCAGTTCATTCCTTATGTGGCCGACTTCTTTAATTTCTTTCTTCATTTCAGACATCTCAGATTGTATTTGCTTTTATTGTATATCCTGTTTTGCTGACATTTCTTGTAAATCTTTTTGCAATTCTTTTTGTATATTGTCCTGTTTCATTGAAATTTTTTGAATTTCCCATATCAAATTGGCCATATTTTTATCTCCTGTTAGGGAGGCTCTTCTGCTAAGATTGAGATTTGATGGGTTAGAGAGCCCTTTATTATCTTTAGGTTTCATTGCTGTCATTGTTCTTGTTCAAGTTTTCAAGATCCTTTACACAAATGCCAAGGTCCAGTATTTGAAGTTTAAAAAAAAGATAGAGTATATGTATATGAAAAAATAATCAATATTCAATATCTATTGCCTCTGATCAAGTCCCCCAGGACTTTTAGTTGTTTACCCTTCTCTACTGTCTTTTATTTTATTGCCATTAAAAATGTCTCACGTTGCTCCCATGCTGCTTCCCTGTTGGTGTTGTTCCTCCTCACTCCGCCGGATCCTTTCCCTGTCACTCCCTCGCCCTTTTCCTTCTTCGCCGATGACCCATCCCCTTGCCTCGTCGTTGTCCTGTTGTCTTACCTTCTCTGTCGATCCTATTATGCCATCTCTGTCTTTACCGTCACCAGTTATTGCCCCTCTGTCGCCTCTCCGCTATTCCTCCTTTCACCCTCGACACTCCTTCCCCTCCGTCATTCACTCCATAATTGATCTTGCACTGTAGCGTCTTTGATTCCGGCTTCCGGAGCATCCCGGTCCGTCGTCTTAATGCTTCCCAGGTTTCCAACTTCCTTCCTACTCATTATTGTCCTCCGGCTCCGTTTTCAAATATCTTCCCTTACTGTTTCAGATAATGCCAGTCTGGGGTTACAAGTTTATGAACTCTATAGCGAGTGTGTCTTTCTTTCTTTTCCGACGCTTCCGCCCCCTTTATCCTCTGGCTTCCCTTTCCGGGCGTCACGCGGCGAGGCTTTATTTTGGAAGACGATGGGGCCGGGCTGTGGTGCAGGCTGGTGAGCAGCCAGCTGCAATAAATCACTCTGACCAAGAGGTCATGAGTTCGAGGCCAGCCCGTGGAAGGGTGAGCACCCGAAAATTTTAAAAAATAAAAAATAGCCCCAGCTCGTTGCTGACCTAGCAACCCGAAAGATAGTTGCATCTATCAAGTAGGAAATTAAGGTACCACCTATAAAGTGGGGAGGCTAATTTAATTAATTTACGACTCCATAAAAATCATCCAGCCACCATTGGAATGAGGAAGTGCAGTCGCAGTGGATGATGAAGCAGCTGCTCCCCCTGTGACCGGAATCGAACATCCCCTCAGGAGAAGGTTAAATTGGGTTGTATGTTTTCTGGGCTGTATGGCCATGTTCTAGATGTGGGCGAAATGTCAGGAGAGAATACTTCTAGAACATGGCCATACAGCCCGGAAAACATACAACAACCCTGTGATCACAGCCATGAAAGCCTTTGACAACACGAAGGTTAAATTGCCTCTGCGTCTGTCGCTGTCTTTGTTCTATGTGTATATGGCATTGAATGTTTGCCTTATATGTATATACAATGTGATCCGCCCTGAGTCCCCTTTGGGGTGAGAAGGGTGGAATATAAATTGTAGTCAAAACAACATGGCTCTTAAGGTCAGACTAGCATTTGTCATTTCATTTTCCATGTAATCAGAATAGTCACTTAGTGGAGGGAGGAGGGGGAGGGAGATGTACTTCTTTTTAACCAATGTATATGCTCCAAATATCCATAATTATTTAATCAATGTCCGAATTAACTCTTGTTTAATATCTTCAATCAATTCATATCTTCTATTCATATTTGTTACTCTCTCGATCTATTCAATTATGCCCATTATTTAGTTTCCAACGATGCAAATGATTCTAATGGCAGTTCCTCAGTTGAACAGCCTCTTTCGACTTTACTTTTCATTCCTTTTATATCAAGTCTCTCAAAAATAATTTTTAAATCTTGGGAAAGATCTTTACAGAAGGAAAATAGAACAATTCTTCTCAATGGCTAACTGTTACCTTGCAGACGTCAGCCTTTCTTCTTTCCTTCTTCAAAAAGTTAAAATGAGCAGGGCAGATAGTAAATGCAGGGTTTCCCCTGCTTCCCGCTGCGCGTTTCGCTTGCTGCTACCCCTTGGACCCTCCTGACCCATACCCTTGATGAGTAGTGGTTTCTGGGGTCGTCGAAGGGAGATCGCCGGCTTTGCGACTCCCTCCGCATCAATCCAAAGGGAGAGTGGGAGCTATTTGCTCTACCAAACGCTTCAGACGGTTTGGTCTGCCAAGAGCCCTCAGCAGACCCAGCCTGTCGCCATCTTCGCCCACCGGAAGTCCAAATTATGGATTTCGACATGATCTGTGCATAAAATCAAGGGTGCTTCCATGCAGAGGGGACAGTGCCTTGGAACCAGCTGCCCCTAGCCACCACTCCTCATTTTCCTGGCCAGCCATTCCGATAGGCCAGATGTGACACTACAACCGAGAGAGTGGAAAGGATCATTGCTTATTTTTGATTCTCCGGGCAAGGGCTAAGCTCTTGCATTTTATCACTCTACCTATAAAAGGATTGCTCCTTTTTATTAAAATAAGAGTTGAATTACAGTATTGAATTAATTGACCTGTGAACAAGTTGACCCAATTTTAAGCTGATTTTTTAAAACTAAAATTTCTAGACTTATGCACGAGTATGTAGAGTACCAGCACACACTGAATTCAGTGGGAAGTAATACAATATATTACTAATAATAATACAATATAATAATATATAATAATATTGTAATATAGATAATATATAACAATATGTAATGATATACTGATTTATTATTGTATATTTATATATTTTAAGTTGTAATGTTTTTGATTGTGAGCCGCTTTGAATCTCCATATGGAGAAATAAAGCGGGATATAAATAATAAAACAAATAAGTGCTTCCATATAAGCATATAAAGCACTCAGTTGTCATTTTCAGACTTTTAAATAATTACTGATATAAAGAGATCCAATGTGGAAAAGTGGTTTGAGTGTTTTCTGTTGTGTAGAAAGTGTTTAAGCAAGCACATTCCGTAAGAGGTCATTATGACTTTGGCATTTTGTTAATATCTTCAGCAATGTTACTCTGAAGTTATTTTTTCCTAAACTGTTTATTATTCTATAGTTTAGAGCAGTGCAGATTTTGAAACATTTTGCCTAATTTCCACAGTGTAATTCAGACTCCTTCTAGAAAGGGTGGCTAATGGGAAGCATTGATTTAAACTTTCTGTTGTGCCCATTACCTTTTTCTACCCTGCAAGGTTTCTTGGCAAAAAGGTGAAGGAGTCCTGGAACTTAAAAGCACTGAGTGCTATGCCACTTCTCCCATGGCTTTGCATTTCCAACAGTATCACTTAAGGCTTTACTGGTGATTAAAAAACAGAGCACATGAGATAGGTCACCACCTACTTCTGATCATTAGACATTGACTTTTCTCTTGCTCATTTCTAATCTCATTTTATACTTTGTCTGAAGCTTTAGAACTCACAACATTGACGAGGGAGTACTTGGTTTTGTGGTAAAAGGTAGAATGATTGTGCTGCTACTTATTCAGGTGACAGGAGTTATCAAGAGAATGAGGGTTAAGATATGGAATGTCCTGTTTGCTAGGTATATAGACAAATAACTGAGAAATAGCAGCTGTGACCTTTATACTAATCTAAATGCATGTATATGTTGAATCGCAGTCACATATATCAGAAGAGTTCAGTTTGCTTTTCGTTGTCAGAGCCAGGTTCAACATTTTTGGTTGTGCTGTGGGAACTATTGCATTTTAACAGCTGGCTGCTTTAATGGAGTCTCTTAACTGTTTACACACAAGTATTCACTTTAAAGTACAGCCAACTAATCCTTATTTTTTAAGCTGTCCATGCTTCTTTCAGCTATTTTCCAGAACAGAGCTAACATTTTATTTGCAGAAAAGTGTGAAAAGAGAGCTTTGGACAAAAAATTGTATGAGCTTTTAATGTACAGCTGGCCTGGTGATTCTGTGAGCACACCATCTGCAGATTCTGTGCATTGTATTCCAAATGAGCACAGTACTGTACGTTTGAATCCAATAGGGAGGCGCATATTAGATTTCTGTTCTGCCTTGGAGGCAGCGAGTGGCCTTTGCAAGGCAGCAGTGAGTGGCTGGCAGGCCTTGATGTGGCAGCTATTTCTGCCCTATGCCATTTTTAATTGGGAACTACAAGCCTACAAGTAGAAAAATGTGTTTAAAACAGTGTTATGAAGGAACAAAACTTCCTATCCAATTATGTAAAACTGAACAGAACAGTATAAGTTGAATCAATCTGCATAATACATTGAGCAATGCAGACTTTTCACACACTGCTGAAATTCCTATTTGAAGAAACCCTTTACTTGAATTTCAACTTGAGTATCATATAAATTTTAATTGTAAAATGTGTATTAATGCTTTCTATTGCCCTACATTTTAAGAAAATGAGATTTAGAGCCACCTTTTTCTTTTTTTAATTTTATTTTGAAACAGGTTACTTGAGCATTGGAATAGTGGTGGCAATGCAGAGGAGAAATGGTGGGAATGATAAAAGACAGGGAAGGTGCACGAGAGAGGACATGACTGGGGTCAGCTATAGAGAGTAATAAAAGGGGTACAGAAATCTGTGTGAAAAGTAGAGTAGGGAAAACCTGTGTTTGGTTAACTGGAGAGGCGAATGAGAAGGCCTTCTGCATCAGTGTGCACTTCTGTCTCTAAGAGGGATAGATTTTCAGACTTCTTATAGATGGCGGAATCCCAGGTCATAGTGAACTATATTGAAATGAAGACTAAGAATACCATGAAGTCATGCTGGGAGGACGTTGAAAGCATCTACAGAGGGCATATTTTGTCATACATGGTTAAATGAAACTGAGTGGTACCAGTCCTGCAGAATCAGGGGTCTTACTGTGTATTCTAGACAGTGGGATGATTGAATGACAGTGTGTTGAGGGGGGAGGGTGGGCAGTGGGAGGAGAGGGTGAGATTTGTGTGGACTCTTGAATAAGCAAGAAAAATTTGAGTTTTGTGTCTTGAGTTTGAGATCCTGTCTTTGCCTTATGTATACATTATTGGGAAAGATAAATGTCTCTGACACTCAAGAATATTGTCCTGGATGCTTTTGTGGTTGGCTGTCCCTTTCACTGCAGCTATTCTTTGAATGAGCCCCTTACTTTGATGGCAGCTATTTATGTTCATGTTGTCTACTATAAACCATAGATAAAAAGTAGTCTGAGAAGGAAAATATTTTCTGTAATAATTTGAAGATTTTTAAACAGATTCGATGGCCATGTGTTGGGAGTGCACCAGCACAACTCCATAGTATTCTTGGTTTTTCATTATGTATTACTGTGTGTTATGTGATTGTACTAACCCTTGTGATATCCAAAGAAAGTGATATCTATGAAGAAAAAACAAAAAAAAGTAAGAAAAACATGAAGCTTTGTGAAACGGATCTCCTGTTTAATTAATGGTACAGTAGAGTCTCACTTATCCAACGTTCTGGATTATCCAACGCATTTTTGTAGTCAATGTTTCCAATATATCATGATATTTTGGTGCGAAATTCGTAAATACAGTAATTACTACGTAGCATTACTGCATATTGAACTACTTTTTCTGCCAGATTTGTTGTATAACATGTTTTGGTGCTTAATTTGTAAAATCATAACTTAATTTGATGTTTAATAGACTTCTCCTTATTCTCTCCTTATTATCCAACATATTCGCTTATCCAACGTTCTGCTGGCCCGTTTATGTTGGATAAGTGAGACTCTACTGTACTAAACTAAAGCCCCCTAATAATTTAAACTTGCATCTTTGTTAGTTAGCTTTTATACTCAACCCTATTATAACCATTACATTAAGAAGTGCTATGGTACGTATCGAGAATGGGTCTTACTTTCTCTAGTGACTAGGCTTCTGTCAGCAGAGCAGAGGGACAGAGTTTACTCGCCTTCTGAGGACTGTTCATAAATAATTCCTCCGCATATCTGCAGCTAAAACTGATTAATCCAGTTGTGACAGGTCACTTGGATCTCTAGTCATTCCATCCACTAACCTCAGCAAAGTGGTTGAAATCCTTCTGCAAAAATGTAGATAGTATTTCAGTATTTATCCCAGTGGTTCCCAGCCTTTGGGATAGAGGTGTTTTGGAATTCAGCTTCCACAATTCCTAACAGCTGGTATGTTGGCTGGGATTTCTGGGGGTTAAAGTCCAAAACAACTGAAGGATCAAAGTTTGGGAACTACTGCTCTACCCTATAAAAAAAGGCCAGTAAGCAGTAGCAGGGAAAAGCTGTGGACTAGTATTACTTGTGACTTGCAGTGCAAATTTAAAATACATCTATGTTCATATGTTATGATGCTTATTGTCTGTGTATCTTGTCATACATGGGTGCATTCATCACTGAACTTAGACCACCGTATAAGGCGTTTGCTTTGGTGCTGGAAAAGGAGCATGTGACAGGCTCTAAGCTGTCTGTCCTTTGAATAGCTGGCTTTTGCGTTTTTTGGAGATTCTATGGAGCCCCCACCCATCCAAACATTTCATTAATAGCTAACTCAGAGCCGACAGCCTCCTATTGCCCTTTCCTCTTTTTCCTACCACAGCGAGTAGCATTTTTCATTTTTTATCTTCAGTTCCACCACTAGTGTTAGCTATGCTGGCAGAGGATCAAAGTTAAGGTAGATCAGTAGGATCTAAGTCACAAGGTACCAGCATATTTTCTGTTCTGTATTGGATTATTTCCTGCTGCCTTCATATACTCCTTAAAACTTCCATTTTCTGGGTTTCATCCACATGTGCCAAACTTGTTTTTCTTCTTTTTCATGGCTTAGCTTGTGGAAGGGGAAAGTGCTCCAGTTTCAGTTTTCTTCCTGGTTAGTCTCCTGGGTTTAAAATGACCTGGAGCTCTGAAAACATGGCTTTTCTTAGCTTTAAAAATTATTTCAAAAATTATAGGGGGGTATTTGGTATATGTGTCTCTACAAGATCCCTTGGGGTCAATATAGTTGTCCAATGTCTGACAGTTGTCGATTCATGGCTGAGGGAGCAGTGTAGAACAGTGTGTCAACAACTGCATTTTTTGATTGGTAAAATACATCCTGTTGCCTTCCCATGAGCTTTTCTTCTATTTCTTGTTTCAATTTGGCTGTGTGAGACATACAACATTTTTGATTGATGAAGTTTGTTCAAAGGGGGAACGAGGACCTAATTCATGTTCATACATTCCTAGGCATCCACAGAATTTGGCTGCCATTGGTAACTAACCAGTCAGAAATATGTAGCTAGGCTGTCCCATTTCTTAAAGTGATTTGGATATTGTTGCTGTTGTTGGGCAACAACAATTTTGGTTTCCAAGTCAGTGGGAATAGCATTGGATAGCATTGTGTTAGAATCAATCTGAATCATATTGGATATGCAATCTAAATCTAACATATCAGACTTTTAACCAAATTGTAGCATTAATAATAATAACTTTATTTTTATACCCCGCCTCTATCTCCCCAAAGGTGACTCAGGGCGGCTTACATGGGGCCAAGCCCGAATAAAAACAATTGCAATATAAAACTCAACAATAGACAAAAAACATGCACAATTATAAAAATTTAAACATTAGCCAATAAAAACAAATGACAAGAACTAATAAAAACATGGATTAAAACTGAGAGGTTGTAAAAGTAGACTGGGTAAGGTGCACCATATAAATATTGTAAACACGAGGTGACTGATAAAGTGCTCCAAATTCTTGGAAGTGCAAATTGGGATGGGAATAGACCCTGTAGGGGCTTTTTCATAGCTCTGCTGTCTGTCTTATCTCTGTTGTGACTCACATTTGGCTGAATCTGTTCTGGGAGAGTAGTAGTGTGAGGTGTGAAACACATCCCTCTTCCCTAAATGGAAGTGGCAGAATTCATGTTGCTTAGTACATGTATTAAGAGAGCTTTAACAACGTTAAGAGGAGTGATTAAATTTGGAAATCCAAAGGTATGACTTAACTTGAGAACAGAAAGGATTTCTTGTTGCAATGAGGTTGCAGCAATGGATGCCAGTAAGACAAAGGAACTGTGGATTCTTAAACAAGAATGTTTCTGGTTTCCTCAGGAGGTTTCCCTTAAATTTTTTACATTGCTGTTTCAGAAACAGTTTTTAACTTCCTCTTCATTTGCTTCTCCTCCAGTTGTAGACATATCTAAAACAGTGTTTTCTCATTTAGATGAGGTTGGTGCTGTTGGTTACTGGCAAAGAAGCTTTATAGTCTTGTGTTTGCAGGGGTTCTGCTCATGAAGGGGTGTCCAGTTAAGGAGTTCGTTGCATTCTGTTGGGTTATCTAAGCAATCATGCATGCATTTTCAATGTGGGATGGTTTATGTAGTTAGTTATGTCTGTTGCTTAGTAACATGAGCCAAGATGCATTCCAGAGTTGAAGCCACCATTTAAGGGTTTTGCATATGAAATGGGAAATGGGTGTATCCTTTCTGGGGACACACAGGAAGTGATGTACAGATGCCTCTTCCTGTCTCTTCCTCTTTGCTCCTGACCATGCCATGCTGATGTTCCTGTATGTTAAGAGATATGTAGTTTCCTGAACTGTTTTTCTTTGGAACTAAGATGTTCTTGCCTGTATGACCATCATCATACAAGATTGTGGGTAAACATATTTTTGCTATTTTATTTGATGTCTCTGATGCTTATTTTATGCGCATGACTTTTTAAAGGGAAAGGGAGGCTGGATATTTTGTCTTACTGTTTAATTTCTTTTTACCTCTGCTCACATAAACCCCTAGTCTTCTGCGTTTTTACTGCTCTGCATGAATGTTTAACCATATTGGAATCATAATCTTAACAGGTTATGAAAATATATTCCTATTACATTCTCCCCAGTTTTGTAAATGCATACGTCTTACTAATATCCATAGTGGTTCTCTTTTGAGAAAGGAATTCTAATAAGTGGGCCTGTTATTTTCTCTGTTGATTTCCAAGTCTTTTCTTAAAATTTTGCCTTCAAAAAACCCAGATATTAATTGGACTAGGACTGGGAAGAAAATACTAAGAAATTGGAAGGGCTTTGAATTGATTTGAATAAATATTATTAATTGCTGTGGGCTTAGTACAGAGGGTTTACTCTTTTTTAAAGTATTGCAAACTTAATAAAAAAACACATTGAATTGTTTCATTCCTGAATTTACATATACTGAATGCCACAAATACATTGATACAATGGTTTGCATCTAAATTTGTGCTATAGCAGTGATCTTGACATTGCTTTTTGTCATTACTTTGCCAGATTTTCAGACGCTTTTATTTGAATAGTTCTTGAAGTTACTTGGCTGAGACATATTGAATGTTAATGTTATAGTTCGAAATCTTATTTGTCAGCAATAGGAATTTTCTCATTAATTTGTACTCAATGTCTAGCCAATATCAGCAAGAAGCAAAATGACACAGGAAGTTTTGGCTGCAGATTTCCAGAACCAGTGTAACCTTAAGAGATCTCTTCACATTTTTAGTGTACTGCCAGCCAGCATTCAGCTTGAAAAGGCTCCCCAAAGAGGTCTTGTTGATTTAATTTGAGGAGAAAACAGATGTTTCCTTTCTCTTTAATTGAGCTTGCATTGAGAAGCCTGACTAGAGCATGCAGCTGTTACAGAAGTAGGGATAAAGTTGAGCACAGCATTTTGTTTTCAATGTGATGTATTTGATGCAACCGTTTTTCTGCTGGAGTTGTTGCCATAAATGAGTTTTATGGCTATCCTGTCCTGTCCCTTAGAATGGCAAGTGTCAAGGTGTCAAGGTTGCTAGGCTTCACAGTCACACCTCACAAAAAAGCTGGGCTTTTTGTGTTCTTTTATAGTAGAAATCCTAGTATATATTAGAGGATTTAGGATCCTACAGCTCTCAAAATTCATATCTCACAGGGTTAGACGATAATAACTTTGCTCTTAATATCTAGTAACTACATTCACTGCTCCTCTTACTTGATCAAGTGTCCCATTTCCATCTGGGAGTTTGTCCAAATTTTAAAGCTATTTAAGGGAAATGTGTTCTCTTCAGCATGTTGGTTTAACTGTTTGAATCTAAATCTGTCTATACCTGAGTGGTTCATCTTAACCTTTTGACTCTGAAATCCAAGATGACTGAGGCTACCTGCTTTTGAGATTGAGCACAACATACAGCATGTTTACGTGCAATTGGGAGAATTTTGTTTGAGAACGGTAAAAAAATCCACAACAGTGATCTTGTATGGGTTGGAATATGGAAGTGGCACAGTATTTGCTTAAAGGTGTCAATAAGTTGAGGTTTCTGTGCTGTCTGAAGGATCTTTAGTTTGGTGTCAAATACTTTACCCATGTTGGTTTGAATGTCCTAAGGAGGTGTTTCATATTTTTTTTTATTAGAAATGCTACTTTCATAACATATTTGACAAAAATTTACATAAATTACTTTTATTTCTCCAAGCCAGGTGCTTGGAGAAATAAAAGACCCATTATGACAGGCACTTTCTTGTGACATGGGATTACATTCATAGTAAAGCAGATGTGCTCTGTTAGGTAGACTATGTTGCTTTTTTATAGAGAGAGATGTTGACGAACCTGTGGAAACTGGGGGGATTGGATTTTCTTCACTGAGAAAATAGAATTCTTCCTCTCTGGCTTGGGCATTTCAATTGAGTGCTGTTTGTACGAGGAGCAAAAGATAGAGTAGTTTGTATTGTCAAATACCTAAAATACTGGTGAGATATTGTCAACACAAGTTTGTTCTAAATATTCTATTTGTCTGCCTGGGCACTCTTAAATACATCTGTTCTTGTTATATTTGAGATTTTAAAGCTTCATCCCTGGTAGACTGCTTTGATGAAAATTTTCACATATTACAGTGCTTTCACATATCCTTTCTGGATTCCTAATGAATACAATGAAATTCTGTTAATGTTGAACAAATGACTGTGATACAGTGTGCAAACAGTTATTAAAGTGTATTAGAAGGCAAAGGTGTGAGGGATATATGGACTGAAGCAAGGCACAGAGTATATGGAATGACCTGGTTCCTCAAGGTAATGCTTTAGCATACTTCTATTTTGCTGTTAGGCTTTAACCAATTTTATATGTGAGGTGCCTTGAGATTTAATCTGCGGGAAAGGTAGCAAATACATACCATATATACCATTATACATATATAATTGCTGAACTCTTTTTTCCTAGTTGAATTCAAATAAACACAGAAAGCTGAATTCTTAATGTACTAGGTGGTTTCAGACTGGGATTAGAGATAGAGGCTGACTCAGCAAGAAATGTGCAGGGTTTTCCCTCTACCAGTTTTGTTCAAAACAGTTTAGCTACATTAATCTTTCTACTGCTTGTTAAATACTGTTGTATATTACTGATAAAACATTACATACCTTATAATACTTTAGTTTTAAAGTAGTAGTCATGTTAGTCTGGTGTGACAAAAGTAAATACTATATTTTGGGAGCTTAAAGACTGACACTTCAGCAAATGATATTTAGAAGCCCACTGTCTCTAATTCTGAATATCATTTGCTGAATAAAACAAAAGAAAGAGTGGAGTTGAAATAATGTCCTGCTTGAGGCCTTCTATAGACACTTAGTTGACAGCAGTGTAAATAAGATTGCTGGACTACATAGGATTTTAGTCTAATCCAGAATGACTTTTCTTATATACTTAAAGACCAAAATGGTATGGGATTGAGGTCAGTTTCATCAGATTCATGATATGATGCCCTAAATTCACTTTGGGACTTCTCCCTTTTTTCAGGATTTCTCAGATTATTGCCAGTGGCTCTTAGATGACCTCTGTTAGTCCTGTAATGTTGTTCATCTAGTCTTGGAGACTTGAATTCCCAGTGGCTGGGAGCTCGTTCCCTCAGTGCAACGGAACACCTGCACATCCTAAACGTTTAGGAGGCCTAACATTTACTCCAACTCCGCTGTGCCCACGGGTTGGTACCCAAAATCATACCCCCTCGGGCCTTGCGTCATTCCCTTTTCTGGAGGTGATTCGAACATCGGGTACCTAACTGATACTACAGACGAACCCAGAACTGGGAGGACGATCCCAGTAATCATTGGGAGAGGGATATATGAAAATGATAGCATGCTGGTCTCTAAAAAGAGAAAAAGTCAGCGACAGATTTGGCCTCCATCTGTCCTACGTGATATTCCCAAGTATGATAACGAGAACCCCTCTCCTTCGTCCCCTTCGTCTAGAACTTTTTGTGCCATTAGAAATGGAAGATCTGGAAAAGACTCTAGCTGCAGCAAGACCAACTACCTGCTCCCTCGACCCTTGCCCCTCCCGGTTGGTTAAGGAGTGCTGGGAGGGACTACGAAATCCCTTAAGGAACATCATTAACAGCTCCTTGGAACAAGGAATTTTCCCAGAGCGTCTTAAAGAAGCAGTGGTTCACCCTCTTTTGAAAAAAACCAAGACTAGACGGCGCCATACCTAGTAACTACCGCCCAGTTTCAAAGCTTCCATTTTTGAGCAAGGTGATTGAACGGACAGTGGCGGGACAGCTACAGCAATTCTTAGATGAGACTGCGGGCTTAGACCCCTTTCAATCAGGCTTTCGTTCAGGTCATGGGACAGAGACTTTCTTGGTAGCTATTACTGACGAAATTTGTCATCAGTTAGACCGGGCGGATCAGCGCTATTGGTACTCTTAGATCTTACAGCTGCATTCGACACTGTGGACCATGACTTGCTGATCCATCGATTGGCTATGTCTGGTGTACTAGGTTTAGCTCTTAAATAGTTCAATCCATTTCTCCGGGACTGGAGACAGAGGGTGGAGTGGTCAGGCCAAAACTCTGAGAGCTCCTGCCTTTGCTGTGGAGTTCCCCAGGGTGCTATCCTTTCACCCCTGTTATTTAACATCTACATCCGACCACTTGCAGGACTAGTGCAGAGCTTTGGCATAGAGTGCTACCAGTATGCAGATGATACCCAGCTACTCTTGCGTCTCAAACCTGGGACAACCGCGATTCATGAGAACTTTAAGCTGTGTTTAGAAGCAGTGATGAGTTGGCTGTGAGCAAGTAGACTAAAAGTGAATACCGCAAAAACTGAGATACTCTGGCCCGGCCAGCCACCAGAGTTAATCCAGTCACTGCCTGACTTTGATGGGGATGGTTCCATCTGCTACTGTTAAAACCCTTGGGGTTGTGTTGGACTCATCGCTGACAATGGAGGCCCAGATCACTGTCATAAGTAAGCAGGCCTTTTTTCATCTTCGCAAGGCAAAGAAATTGGCATCCTACCTTTTGACAGAAGCATTGGCAACGGTAATCCATGCAACATTCACCACTAGGTTGGATTATTGTAATGCCTTATATGCTGGCCTTCCGAAGACAAAAACCCAGAAGATTCGAATGGTTCAAAATGCGGTGGCCAGGCTGCTAGCGGGATCATCTATAAGATCCCATATTACACCCATTCTGAAACAACTGCATTGGCTACCAATAGAACATCGGATCTCTTACAAGACACTGATCCTAACATTTAAAGCTCGAAATGGCCAAGGACCATTATATCTTGGGGACCGCCTCATTCCTTTTTTTCATCACTGGTCACCTCAATCCTCCCAGAAAAATCTCCTATACGTACTGGGCCCTAGGGAGGTACACCTGGAAGCTACAAGGCGTAGAGCCTTTTCGACCTATGCTCCAATTCTGTGGAACTCATTGCCTCCATATATTAGAGCAATGTCGGAGTTGCGACCTTTTGTAAAAGCGCTCAAGACTTGGCTGTTTGGTTGTGCATTTGAGTAGATCAGATCTAGTTTGCCAAATAGTCAATGTTGAATGTTTTTATGTTGAATGTTTTTATATTGTGGAATGATACTTTAAATTGTAAGTCGCTCGGAGCACTCTGGTGGAGAGCGACTAATTAAGAAATAAAGTGAAGTGAAGAAGTGAATTCATTTACAGTACTACTTTTTAACCTATCCCTTTAGTACCTCTTGACCTATTCTGTGCTGTATCTGTCCTACTCAGTCATCTGTTCCACTTTCCCTAGGTTAAGAACTGTTTTTCTTTTGGGAGAAGACTGAATAGTTCTGCCTTTTCTCTACCCCCTGTTTAGTATTTCACCATTTTCCCCATGTGGTGACCCTACCATTTCCATGGTCTTCATTTTGCTAAGGACATGACCAAAAATACACCTTTATTAACTTGTTCAGCAAGCCTGAACTCATTTTGTGCTTCATCATTTTTTGTTTGTTCAAATTCCTTTGGTGATTTCCCCCTTTTTATTTTTATGTTAAATCTTAGTGCAGCTGAAACTTTATTAGAGAGCCATCGTGGTTGCATCTTCATTGGAAATGTTTGAATTTGTGCCTTCAATATATTTTAAGAAACTTCCTATTCACTATTAACTCCTTTCTCTTTTAATATTCCTGACTACAGAGTTATACCCAGTAATCTTCAGATTTTTCTGTAGTCAGCTTTTTAAAAATCTAGAATACATGTGTGATTATGTTTGTCTTTCCATTTCCCCTGTATAACAAATTCCAGAAGAACATGGTTTCTCCCACTTCTACCCTACCTGGTCATCACTGTTGTGTAGGATCAGATTAAAATATAACTCATCCTCTTGTTGCCTCTTCCCTTTACCTGGTTGTTTAAGAGTTTTTCCTTCCACTGTTGTGGTTTTGTTTTATTTGTTGAATTCTCTTTGTAACCAGCTGGCTATTATCTCCACCACATGATGAACGCCTGCCCTTAATACTCTTCCCCTCCTGCACATAACTCAGTTTTAAATTCCTCTAGGTTGGTGAGACGTTTAGGAAAAAACATTCCTACAAGTCCATCTTCATGAAACCACAGAACACTATTTTCTCCATTCATAGGCAGCGTCCTTCATCTGGGAGGAGAAAAGAATGACAGTTTTTACATTAAGCTTCCTACCCAGAGCCTCGCATCCTGATATCCTACGGGCTGTGCCTTGTGTGTCATTGATTCACACATGGTCCAGAAAGAAAGGTAGTGCTTGATGTATTTTATCATCCTTTCCATTACATTGCACTACTGATGTAAATTGCCAGTGTCATCTGGCTTTATTCAAGTTAGGAAATGTTCCTAAAATATTCTTATTACATGTGATGGAGAAACAGTTGCAACTCAAAATAATGTTTTCAGAGTTTTCGTATGACACTCTGGACTTTTTTCTGCTAAGTTATAGATGAGAGTGGCGCCCCTGGTGCCACAATGGGTTAAACCCTTGTGCTGGCAGGACTGCTGACTGAAAAGTTGGTTGTTTGAATCTGGGGAGCAGGATGGGCTCCCGTCTGTCAGCTGCAGCTTCCCATATGGGGACATGAGAGAAGCCTCCTACAGGATGGTAAAACATCCAGATGTCCTCTGGGGAATGCTTTTGTAGACTTCCCATTCTCTCACACCAGAAGCGACTTGCAGTTTCTCAAGTCACTCCTGACACAAAAAAAATTAGAGGAGAGTGAGGAAAAGTTTGATAAAAACCTGTTCAGAATTCTAAACTGTTTTTATATGAATTGATGTGGTTTTTCTAATGTATTTACAAAATTAATATGGTGTTCCTGAAGCTAGTGACTTACACTGACTCAGGGTGAACAAAGTATTATTACTATTTTCCAGAAAGACTATACTGCCAAAACTGTTATAACTGGTAAGTATAACAATTGCACATTTAAACAACTGCTTTATTTATACAGGTGGACTGGATCAATTAACTGCTAGATTTTTTAAAAGTAAAGCACTCGTTTTTTCCTTGATTTTGCCCTATCCCTCCTCCTGTTCATCCAAACTAAGCTTTGTGTGCTTTGGCACCACTGGTTTCTCCCCACCCCCCACCCCCAGCTTTGAATGTCTGAAGGCAAACTACAGTGTCATCTTAACTGAGAGAAGAGAATCTGATCACAAATTGTCTATTGCGGAAAGCTAAGAATGTGAACTTGTGGACGAAAATGTGCTGTACCCCATGTATCCATGAATTGAAAGGTCTATATGAAACTGACATTATTATATACTGGTTATTTTGGAGGAAATGTTAAAGCAGTTAAAGCAGTGGTGGGCAAAAGTGTGATCCCACAAATTGGATTGCATCTCAAAGTCATCACAGCAGTACTGAGAAGTACTGGGATTTTAGTCCCAACAGTTGAAGGACTGTCCTTTTCTTCACCCCTGATCTAAAGTAAGGACAGAAGGAAAAGCTATAATCTTTGTGGATGAGCACATACTACCATGCATAAGGCCTCAGGAGTTGCACTTAAGCAGTCCCTCATAAAGAATTGGCATAGACTTCAGGCTGAAACCAGTTAGACTACTGCTAGGCTAAACTGGCTAAAGGTCTATCTTGATAAAAGGAAGGAGGCATTTGTATCACAGTACAAGTGAACTGCTATATAAGTACTGTCCTTGAACATGAGCACCAAATAGCAGAAAAGACTGGCTAAGGCTTTGAAGAGATCTGCAGATATTTTGAATTAAACTATGAAATAGTTTGTTCATATTAAGGTGGTCAGTTGCAGAACATGTTGCTGTAATTTCCATAGGTCAAGAAGCTGAATGGATCATCCTGAATTGCTAGATTGCACTTGTCACACATACATAGTCTGTCATTCTCTGTGCAATTTGATACAAGCTAGTAACCTTGACAAAATATATGTAAAATGTCTCATGAGGGCAAGATTGTTTGTTGCTCGGCTTTTGGGGGCTTGTCATAAAGAATGGAGGACAGAGAAGGTAATATATTTATAGCAGTACATGTAAATGTGCTTTTACAGAGCAGAATTAGAATCCTATTACCGGTACTATTTTCCTTTTTCCAAGGCTGCAGGATTGTGCTGAGATTATGTATCTAATTAAGTGCACAAATGAACTGTTAATGAACTTTTCATTAAATGACAGATTTCTTGTGAACAGGGAAGGTGAGCCAAGACTTTGTGAAGGACCCTGTCTCAGATACATAGTTAGTGTGTTTAGGCTACAGTCTTCTATTTTATATAGTCTCAGTCAATCTTAACCAACCTAGTTTACTCTTAATTGTATGGGACTAAAATATCAATTATAGAAATTTTAATCCCAAAATCTAGAGGCCACCTGATTATTCCTTGAATAAATGGTATCAATTCAGTTATTTCCAGATCATATCATCATGTTCTTCATATGTATTTAACTGAGCCCCAATACCCTGTTTCCCCGAAAATAAGACAGCCCCTGAAAATAAGATCCAGTAGAGGTTTTGCTGAATTGCTAAATATAAGACCTTCCTCAAAAGTAAGACCTAGCAAAGTTTTTGTTTGGAAGCATGCCCGCCAAACAGAACCCCAGAGCATGCAGGCTTGGTAACTGTACGTACCATGGATTGTTGTACATGGAAATAATAGTAGTAACAAGAAATTCTTGATAGGATTCACAGTTTGTCTGGTCATGCTGGTTTGTGATGACAACTACTGTACAGTATATAATGTTCATTTTTGTTCAATAATTGTGAATTCTTCATGGAAAAATAAGACATTGCCTGAAAATAAGACCTAGCACATGTTTGGAGCAAAAAAAAAAAATACATAGGACACTGTCTTATTTTCGGGGAAAACACATTAGCTGGGAGTGGCGGAGGGCTCCGGGTTGTAAAAGGTTAGTGTAGACCAGTGGTTCCCATACTTATTTGGTCTACTGTCCCCTTTCCAGAAAAAATATGACTCAGCACCCCCTGGAAAGGGGGGGCGTGGCTTAGAGGGGTGGGCGTGGCTTCTGCTCAAGAGGGTGGGGCTGAGCCTCTCCTTAGTCCAAGATGCAGGGTGGGGAGGGGGTGGGGCCACAAATGGGCGGCCAGGACTGGGATGGGCGGAGTTACGACCTCTGAGGCAGGGCTGAGCTTCTATTTCTGTCCTGCGCTGCCTGCCAGGACACAGGGTGCAGGGCAGGGCCTCTTCCCAAGTGCCTGATGGGGCTGAACCTCTATACCCCACCCCTGTGTTCTAACAAGCGCCTCAAGGGAGGTATACAGAGGCTCAGCCCTGTCTCATGCTCTTGGGAAGAGGCCCCGCCCCTAGCCCTGCCTATACCTTAGGAGAGGTATAGAGGCTCAACCCTGTTTCACACTCTTGAGAAGAGGCCCTGCCCCTAGCCCCGCCCTTTAGTCCTAAAAGGCCTTTCAGGAGAGGTATAGAGACTCAGCCCTTCTCTAGCTCTGCCCTCTGTCCCAACAAGGGCCTCAAGAAGAGGTATAGATTATCAGCGCTGTCTCGGGCTCTTGGGAAGAAGCCACGCCTCTCCTCTGGCCCTGCCCCCATGTCCTAATAGGTGCCATCACCGCTCCCCTAGATCTCTGCAGCGCCCACCAGGGGGCGGTAGCGCCCACTTTGGGAATCACTGGTGTAGACAGTGCTGTGTCAAATGGATTAGTGACTTTATATATTTCTTATGTCTTTGCTTCTATAAATGAAAGAAGTCTACTTGTGCTCCTGAAGGCACATTGTGAAAGCTAAAAAAAAAGTGCAGCCTTCCCCAAGCATGATAATTTACTTCCTGATCTGAAATTATGATAGACAGGCACAGATGGAAAGACTAACCTAGCTTTCAGCTGGAATGCTCTCTCCCAGGAGTGACAGTCCACTTTACACTTTACATGTATCCCCCCCTTCCCTCTTTCTTCTGTTAACAGTTATTTTAACTTGACTGTAGGTTGCCAGATTGGACTGCAGACTTGGATAATTGTGACAAATGCGGAGTTTTGATTCACTGTTAATTGATTTACCTCTGACTGTTTCATGAAAGGCAGTCAACTGGTGGATGTATTCCAGAATCTTTTGCTATTAATTTAACATACAAATTAGGTGTTCCTATCAAACTAGAGCTAAACTTAGCCTTCTTTTCTTCATCACCCCCTCTTTTTTGTAGTTTCATTGACATGTAAATTTAGCCAAAGCTTTCCATTGAATTCGAATAGTAAATGTAATTTTTAACCAAAAGAACCTTCAGCTTGTAAATGATTGCCTTGCTCTTTCCTTCAGTCAGCTCAAAATTTATGTGTGGTTTATTCGGGATGTCCATGCACATGCATGGATGCAGGTGCACAGGAACAAAATATGTTTTCTACTAGCAATATAGACAGCATTTTTCCTTCTCCTTTGGGGACCTGTGTGTTTTCGTAGGTATGCTGTTAGCGTCAGAGCTCCGTAGGAATGAAAAGGTTGGTTGTATATATTATAGTATTCCACTAGTTCATGCTGTTAGGCCGACAAATGCTTTTTGCAGACCCTATCGCATGTTGTACAAGGTACAATATATAATGTTGTCATATTTTTCATTTTGAATTACAATAATTAAAATGAATTCTTTCCCCATGCATGTGTGTAAATGAAATAGGATACCAAAATTATGAGCATCATGACATATCCTTTCATTCTATGGCCACTGAATTGAGGTTTTATAACTTTTTAATGGGGCAGAGAGTAGATAAGTAATCTTTATTTATGTTTATTTTTTAAGCATAATCTGTGTATTCAAAATCACTTTCACACCCGGAAAGACAAATCCATTACATGTCATCTTTGGGATTTTGATTTAACAAAAAAAGTGGATTCTTCACTACATTTACTTGATTGTGTCTTGAGTTATTTTGTCACTGTTTTGCTACCTTATGAAGCCTCATGCTGGATGGCATTCAGCAAATGTCTTCAAAAGAAGTATGTGGATGTTTTTAAAAAGAACATTTGTCTTGAATCTTAATGGTGGAGTCACACCTCCTTGTCACTCACCTAGTTTTATCATTTAAACTGATTGTGCTTTGAAGATGACTTTAAAAGTAGCATGTAGTGTTTCACAAGGAATGCAATAAACGAAACCTGATTTTACACAATTTTAAATTATTACAAAGAGTATGAGCATAAAGAAAATATGGAGACAAAAGTTAGACTGAGAAAGAGTTAAATAGCTGAGGTGCTACTACTTAGAAAGTACCTTCATATGTACTCACCAACCTAGTTATGCATTGCTGAGTGACCCATGATTACTCCTTCGCCCCATGTACTGAGATATAACTCCACTTGTCCCTATGGTTAGATCTTTGATTTCAAGTTCAACATTTCACTGATTACCAACCCAGCTTGTAAAGTTCATTGCAGTTCGCCATGCCATTCTTTGAGTGCTCAAGTATTTACTGCCCCACAGAACACACTATGTTGTATTCGAGTCAGGTAGGACTATCAGGTCTAGAGTTTGCTTGTACTCATGGTGTTCACCATCAGAGGCACACCTTTTGCATTTTCTGATAATTGGATGCCATCACAGGCATACCTTTTGCATCTTCTGATAATTGGATTGGGATTGTTGATGTATGTTTGGGGGAGTTGGGGGGCTTGTAGCATCTTGATTGATGAAGAGATTTCTGTCTTTGAAGATATCTGTCAGGTTTGAATTGCATTTATGACAATTAATACTTTAGGTATCAAAACTCTTATGTGACTCCAGGCAGTCCCCCCCCCCCCCCTTCTTGCTTGTTTCAGCTTGCAGGATGGGATCTCTCAGCAAGTATCAGGATACTTTTTGTTTGTTATTTTACCTTTGCAAAGAGAAACTGTACCCACTATTATTACTCTTTACAGACAAAGTGTTCCAGCAATCTCTGCAATCACAGCACATTAAGTGCCAATTGGTGAATGAGGTTTCCTTTTGACATTTGTAGAATTCATGGGATGGAAAACAAAGAAATGTACATAAATAAAACTTTATTGTTTTGATTTTACTTTATTGTTTTGTTTTAAAAGTTGTCCAGGGAGGAATAGGCTAATGAAATCTTTCTTTTATTAGTGAAGACTTTAAAGGCATTGAATATACTACAGCACAGTGCTTCTCAGCCTATCTGATATGACAGACTGGCAGGTTTTTCCTCTATTACCAGGCTGAAGTACCATATTAGGGTCATATCATATTTGCATATGTTTTCTAGAAGCTTGCCATGAAGCAGCAGCTGATGGTTCATTCGCAGACCACTATTTTGAGTAGCATGGCTTTCATACAAAAGCTGGATATAAATCAGTTCCATCAATTAGTGTGGATATCTACTGCTTCTCCTTGCCAGATTCGGAAAGAAGTGCTATATTGTTTTAAGAGAAGGAATGTTTTGCAGAACATTAGCTGTAGATATCATCTGGACAATTTAGTGCATCTTCACTTTAGATAGAAAAAAGAATGTTTAACCTAGTTGGCATCATTTGTTTAAAACAATCTGTTCCATGATACCTGTCTAGCTGCCTGGCTACTTATGTAAATGGTTTTGGGGATTCCCGAAACAGTTCCTATATATGTGAGCAAGCTTCAGGTTTCCTAAATAAGAATATAAGACCAGTAAATAAGATGGAGTACATATTTATAGTATTTGTAATGTTTTATGACATCAAGTTGAACTGTAGATAAGTGCTGAGTATATGACTGTTCTGTATAGCTTGAGACTGGTGGTAGATCGGTTTTGTAGCTTCAAGGTGAAGGCGGGCCATTATGTAGGTGTGGGCATGGCAGAAATGGTAACAGCAGTTAATCCACTTTTTCAGCCCTTTTAAATCCGGGACTCCAGGGCAATAGGGAAAAACATGGATAATCATGGACCATATTATTAAATGATAGCAATGTGAACTCATCTGTGTTTATGCCACTGTCAGGCATGACAATCCATGATAAGTGGAAGTCAAAGATCTGGACCCCCCAGATCTGGGAGGGCCCAATGTTATTTGGTGTGTGGTTAAATGAGTAGACGGTACAAAGAGTTAATAGGTTCTGGTTGTAATTGAAAAGGGTTGAAAGAGCAATCACCAGAAGGTAGACACTTTAAAAGCAAGGCAAGAAGCTTTTGTGGTATAAAATATGTGAGAGGAGTTGATGAAATCGACAGTGATATGTGATACTTCAGATGTTGGAAAGATGTTGGAATATAATAATGTTGTATGTTTTTCGGGCTGTATGGCCATGTTCCAGAAGTATTCTCTCCTGACGTTTCACCCACATCTATGGCAGGCATCCTCAGAGGTTGCCTGCCATAGATGTGGGCGAAACGTCAGGAGAGAATACTTCTGGAACATGGCCATCTGGAACATGGCCATACAGCCCGAAAAACATACAACAACCCTGTGATCCCGGCAATGAAAGCCTTCGACAACACATATAATAATGTTATTTGTCTAGATTGCTTCTTTTATTTTGACCACTAGGTATCTAATACAATCTTGGTGCTGTTGTTTGTTAACAGTATTCTTCTGTCTATGCTTTACTGTTGTGATCATTGAACAATTTATTCCTTGAATTGTAGTATATAAATTCTTGTAAGACACTGTTGATTTGGAGTGGTTTAGGGACTGTGAGTATGGTATAGGCTGATTATCCCTTCTCCAAAATTCTTTAGACCAGAACGTTCTAGAGTTTGGATTATTTCAGACAGAATACCTGTATTTTTTCAAATGTTGGAGATGGTATACAAGTCTAAATTCAATCATAATTTATGTTTCATGTATACTTTATGCACATAACTCTTTACACAATATTTGAAATAATTTTGTGCACGAAAGACTAATTTTGTGTAAATTGAATCATCAGAAAGCAGAGGTGTCATTACTTCAGTCACATGTTTGAGCAATGTAGGATTTTGGAGTATTTTTGATTTGCAATTCCAGATGCTCAAGTTGTAGCACTAAATTTCATCTGTTGGCACTCTCTCTCTTTCATCCTTTTAAAATAGCTACTTTTTCTCTCATGGAATCGAGGATATTATTTTTTTCATTTAAGAAAAAGTGGCTATCTGTCTTCGTCTATTCATAGCCTATTTATCGAACATTATCAGCTAAAAATACTCAACTGTTTGATTCCTGCTATGAGCATTTCTTACTGGACTGGTTCATGGTTGAGTTTTTAGAAAGTTTTTATACGTTTTAGCCAGATCCTTTCAGAATACCTAATATATAATGCACCGTCGAAATATTTATCTAGGCATTGCATTTATTATAATTATATATTGTATTTATTATTATGGCTAATATCAAGAAGTCTATAAACAGTGTTTTCATGTCCACAAGCTACCTGTTAAGGTTCATAAGTTAAACATGGAAGTGATTGGATGTTCAGCTTCCCGAAAGTAGCTGACAGTATGTCAGGAAGAAAACAGAAACCTGTGGGACCTTAAAAACTAATCATTTTTGTAGCATGAGATTTCATGCTCTATACTTCATTTTACTGCATGCAGGATAAATATGCACCTAGTGAAATGAATGTTAATTCATAATATCCCATGCTATAATAAATAAAATTGCTCCTTAAGGTACCTGTTTTTGTATATTCAGTTGGCTGTGTAATACTGCTGTGTCTGAAATTGTTTTCCTATTATTTATTAAATCCACAAGCGGTGTTGTGCATAGGAAACATTTTTATTCAAGAACAAGACTGTGTGCCCATAGTGCATATCGTTCTGTGTGCCTGTGTACAGTTTGTTATTGGTGTAACCGTGCTAAGAGAATGCTTTTGAAGCCAGCAAAGTTAAGAGAATACTCTGTAACGCCCTGTATAATTGCCTTCTGGTTTATGGATGTTTGAGACCCACATATTGTCAGGATCCTGATTTATAATGGGGTTGGGCAAAGTGCACCCTCAACCGTTCTAGCTATACTACATTATGCATGGCAAAAAGGATGTTTGTGAAGGAGATTTGCTTTTGCAGGAAGCTTTTGAACGTAGTGCTTTACATTTTAAATACATGATGAGACCCCATGTATACTTTAATAATAAAAAACCTTTTTTTTTCTTTCAAAATTGGAAGTTGATTTTTGCAATCCATACAGCCCCCAGGGGTGCCCAATGGCAAAGAAATTAGCTACAGACATGCCAGTTTTCTAAACTATTTATAAATCTGATGTTTTTAAATATTGAGCATTTGTATAAAATCCCTACATTTGAGTTCCTATTGATGTATTTTTAGTAATGACAAAGTGTTATTCTTTTCCACCTCTTGCCTTTCATTGTCCATATTCTGGGCCTGCCAGAATCCCCTTTAGAGGGGATTCTTAAGAAAAATCTGGGCAATGCCTGGTCTGTGATACCTCCCACTTATTTGTAAATGCTAATCATTTCCAGCCTTTGCATTTAGTGGATAATGACCTGTCATGCTAAGTGAATTTAATCTAGCTTTATTCTTATCTTCACACCAAGCATGAACATTTTTTGCTCATTCTTAAATTGAGGGAGAGTTAATTGGGGGTAAATAATGTTAATACTTCCACCTGGAGTAAATAGTTTTCAACATATGGTAAATTCCAGGCTCCTCCTGTTGAATTTAAATATCATGTTCCAATTGACTGATCTTTCCAGTACTTCTGAAATGTGGGGGAAATGCTCCTAGTAGCTACTCTGATCAATTCTTTAAAAGCACAGTATTGAATATGATAGCATGAAGTGATATCATAGAGATGAAATGCTGCATTTTCTGTACATAGCTGGTCTCTTTATTTTGCAATCAATTTAGCATACTAATGTTTGGTGTTTTCTCCTTCCCCAGAGCATTCAGCTCCAGCTAAGGTGGTGAAAGCAGCAAATCCAAAGCAACGGAAGGGAAGCAAGGTAAGGTACAAACAAGTTCTGTTTGGTGTATTGGTGAAAGATATATACATTATGGGAGAGTGTAGGGCCCATCTGACACTAGCTTGATTATAAAAATGAACATGTGTAAACCTGTTATTTATTATAACTCATACAAACTGAGATCTTCAAAGGTGTTCTGTCATGCTCATGTTCTACAGATAGAACCTACAGGTTTAAATATTTTTAAAACACTTTCTTGCTAAATGTTCTGCCCCCTGAAAATATTTGACTGTTAGCACCTTTTATAAACTGACTCTGGCACTTTATATCACTTGGATTTTAGTATTGTTCATTTTAATTGCTATTGTTGTTTTTATGGTCACTTGTATTTTGTGTTGTCCATTTTAAATCACTATTGCCATGTTTTTATTGATTATCTTATTTAAACTGAGTTGGATTTTACTTTTGTAAGTGTTGTTTATGCTTTGATATTGTGGTGTTTATCAGTGTTGATATACTTGACATATGTGCTGTTTGTAAGTTGCCCTGAGTCCCTTTGGGAGATGGTGGCAGGATATAAATGTTGTTGTTGTTGTTGTTATACCACATCTGTACTTAATTTTTTTTCATGTTTCAGCTGTCACCACTACTTTCCTCCCTTTCATGCATTTGTGATACCTGAAGGGTGAACTTTGATCTGTGTATTATGTGGTTGCCTGAAAGATCCTAGCATGTGAAAGGCCTTCAGTTCATCATTTTACCTCCAACTTTATTTGATTATTAGTGCTTTCAGAATAGCAAATACGAAATGAACTGAAGACAGTAATCTGTTATCTCTGTAGTCACTGGCTGTTTTTATAAACCTTTCTATACTTATATGCTATTGTTGCACCTGGCTCTCTTTCTGGTACATTGTGTTATGCAATTTATAGCTTTGCCTGGAAAAAAGCTTCATTTGCAGTGTGTACTAGTTAAATAGGAACATTTATTAAAGAGGTTAATGAAAAAAGTTCAGGGCAGATTTACAGTTGAATATTATGGAAGACGAAAAGAATGGCCACATGCTTTACACAGCTTTGAAGTAGACAGTGAAGACACTGAAATAGTCAAGGATTTTCAATACCTTGTCTGAGTCATTAATTAGAATGGAGACTGTAGTCAAGAAAAAGAGTACAATGTGGAAGGGCACTCTGAAGGAATAAGATAAAATCCTGATGTGTCGGCATATGCCATTAAATACTAAAGTTGGGATGGCCCATGCTGTTGTATTTCCCATATTTTTCTCTGGTTATGAAAGCTGGACAATGAAAGCTGATAGGAAGAAAGCCTAAACTCATTTGAAATATAGTGCTGGGGAAGGGTTCTGTGGAGAACAAATCAATCTTGAGTTCTCCCTAGAAGCCAATATGGCTAAAATGGAGACTGACAGATTTTGGACGTATTTTGAGAAAAGACAACAATGCTTGTTAAGGTTGCAGTAGGAAAAAAGGAGGGTTGCATTCAGAGGGGTGGATTCAAGCAAGTAAGCCAAAGCCCTGAGTCTGCAAGACCTGAGCAGAGCGGTTGATGATAGGGTGACTCTTTCGTGGGGTCTCCATAAATTGAAGTTGATGGTAGTTTAAAAGCATACCAGTTTAAAATCTTGTGATATCTTTGAGATTTCTACAGGAAATATTGAAATTTGTACTGTTTTGTAACCAAAACTTGGATCCCTTAATAATGCTTTACTTGTACATTCCCTTTGGGAAGTTATTAGTAGTTTTCAAAAATTGAATGAATTCAATAACTTTAGTTTCCCTTCCTGTATATGAGGTATGACACCGTGCATACAATTTCTGATTACATTATGGTGGCTTCACTATAAGCTTTAGAGCAGGGGTCCCCAAACTTTTAAAACAGGGGGCCAGTTCACGATTCTTCAGACCGTTGGAGGGCCAGACTATTAGGTGGCCACCGAGCAATAATAATTACTACTACTAATAATAATAACAACAATAATAAAAAAGGGGGTTGGAAGAGACCCTTTGGGCTATTGAGTCCCATTCCCTTCTGCCTTTGTGCAACAAAAGCACAAGCAAAGCACTCCTGACAGATGGCCACCCAGCGTTAATGTTAATAACAATAATAATAATAATAATAATAATAATAATAATAATAAGGGTTGTAAGAGAAGAAGAGACCCCTTGAGTCATTTAGCCCAACCCCCTTCTGCCCTTTGGCTGTGGGGGCCAGATAAATATCTTCGATGGGCCGCATCCGGCCCCCGGGCCTTAGTTTGGGGACCCCTGCTTTAGAGTGATTTTTAAGTTATATGTTTCATTTGAAAAAAGATAGTAACTCATATTGTAATATCAAGGGGTTAGAGAAAGGAAACAGCTGAAAGCAGGCTATGTCACTGATTTAATCTGTAGTTACAAGGTTTGCTGGAGGGCAAAGCTCAAGATGTGCTTGCAAATAAAAGGTTCTGCCAAGATGGACTCGCTGATTCATGGCAAAGTTCACTGAATGTTGTACTTGCATTCCAGCTGTGATTCCCAGGTCTAAACACACTAACATGTCTCATTTGAAAACATAATAGCTGTAAATCACAAGAAAGCTGGACTCATCTGAGGCAAAGTTTAGTGAAAGTCAATGTTGTGCAATCAGTTAAATGGACAGAAGAGAAGGAAAGGAGGAAAAGATGGCTGTTTAATATATAAAGGCTAAAATCAGACCAGAGAGAGAGCTTCATTTTATTATGGAGAAAAGCGGGGTACAAATAATAACAATATAACAACAACAACAACAATAATAATAATAATAATAATAATAATAATAATAGCATCCTTGGAGAAAAGCGGGGCATTACATTATTTACATTATAGATTTATTTGTACATAACAACACAGCACACATACATTATTATTATATTATTATACTAATATTTATTTAGATCTCGCTTTATCTACCCAAAGAGAGATAAATGATATGGAAGTAGCTCTGCTTTCTAGGGACATCTTTCATTGTTTTATGTTTTCTTTAGGTATTTTTTTGTCTTAAATGGTTTCTAACAGTTATTGTTTACTTCCCTACCTAGGCAACATTTGCTGATGGCTAGTTCCACAGCTCCATCCATATAAAAGGGAAGAGACAAACTTTTTACTTAAGCTAGCATTTTAAATAAGTAAATCTCATCTTAGACTGGCTTTTGCATATTGAAGAAGGTACAGAGGAGAAGCTACACAAATTGGAGGTCAGACTTGCCAAATAAGGGATGCAGAAGCTCTTAGTGTGTGCATTCATTTCTTTGACTTACATGTGCACAGTTGTGTCTGAGACATTCGGTACCTTCTTTTGGCATTTCCAGAAATATACAAAATATGTCTTGGGTTCTGAAATTAGTTTCTTCAGAACATATCCTTAGAAAACAAGAAATATGGCTCGAATCCACTTGGACTTGCCTTTGAACCCCCTCCCCCGAATTGTTTTATCAGTTAAACCTCATACTTTTTATTTATTTTATTTTATTTATTAGACTTGTATACCACTACTCCCAGTTTGGCTCGGAGTGGTTTACAGAAATAGATTAAAACAATACACTTAGCTTTAAAATCACAATAAAAACAACAATAAAAACAGACATAGCCCCAAGTTTTTCACCCATCGAAAGCTTGTCGGAAGAGCAAGGTTTTTGCAGGCTTTCCGAAAGGCAAGTAGGTCTCGGATAGTTCGAGTTTCAACTGGCAAGGCATTCCATAAATGAGGGGCTACAATCGAGAAGGCGCTCTGCCTAGTAGAAGACAAATGATAAGTCCGTATGTTAGGGACTTCAAGCAAATTTTGGTTGCTTCCTTAACTTGTTACAGGTTCAATGATTTGGTGCTTCTGATGTAAACTGTCATGTGGATCACTAGATGGCATTATGTTTGGAGAAACAATATTAAACGCTGTATAACTTCCAAAACCTTGAATTGTGACTATTTTCCCCATTGCATTGTGAAAAGGACTAAATCAGTGAACCTTCAAAGGCTATGAAAGCTATAGTTGGAGAAAAACAGTTCAAATAGATGGAAAAATTATAATAGATAAGCTTTATATACAAAAGTACAAGGAAAATAAATTATATGTGTTCATGTACAAGCAATGCTAGAACCCATAGAGACACTTGAAAAGAAATTAAAGTACAGGTTGGGCATCCCTTATTTGAAGTGCTTGAGACCAGAAGTGTTTTAGACTTCAGATTTTGAACTACCTATATTTTCATAATGCTATATCTTGAAGATGAGATCCAAGTTTTAGCACAAAATCCATGTTTCATATATATCTTATTCACACATATCCTGAAGATAATTTTATATAATATTTGTAATTTGTAATTATTTGCACCATCAGAAAACAAAGGTGCCATTATCTCAGCTATCCAAGTAGACAGTTTTAGATTTTGGAATTCCAGATAAGGGACATGCAACATGTAGTAAAATGTATTTCACAATTAAAAAAACCAATTTGTTGCTTTATTAAGGCCATTGGGTAACGGAACTGAAGAATAATAGAACTATGGAGCAGTTTATTTAAAAGATTGTGCTTAGGGCTGATTTTGTATAGGAGTTTATGCAGTTCTCGTGTTGGATAAATATTTTACCAAAAAGTGGCAACTGTTATATGATCTTCCCTTTTGATTGGATGTCTCTGTTTATTATACTAGGTTGGAGACTTTGGAGATGCCACAAATTGGCCAACACCAGGAGAAATAGCTCACAAGAGTGTACAGGTAAAACACATTTTAACCTCAGTAAGAAAACCTTTCTGTTTGTGCTTCAGAGTGGAGGTTCCGGAAAGAAGTTCTTTTGGTCTTTGCAGGTCCCTTATTCAATAAAGGGGCTTGCTATACACAAATACACAAAGCTGGTATACTATGAGTGGGGACATTGATCCCTTCATTATCTGGCTTTGATTGGTGACAGTAACTCTTCAGGGTTTCAGGGAGATGTTATGATGCGAGTGGGTTCAGAGTAGAATGGTCAGTAACACTGTCAATTTTGAGTTTTTGTGTCACAGTCCTATCTATATCTGCTGAGAAATAAGCTCCATTGAGTTTGCTTACTGCTAACTATAAGGCACTACTGCAAACATTGTGCACAATATTCCAAACAGATATAGAATATTGTTAGATAAAGGAAATTTCAAGGGGCTGCCTTGCATTCTTCAATTGCAGCATAAAACAGATTTTGGGGGAGTGACTTTATTACATTCTAGCAAAAGTTGCACTTGAAATTCGCCAACTATTTTAACGGCACAGGTCCTGTTGTTGAGCAAGACTCTGAACTGTGCTGAGACATATGCAGTTTTCAAAAGTCATCACCAGATCATTTTTTTTATTAGATAATTGTCATACCAGCTTTTCAAACATGTAACTATAGAACCTTCAGGTTAATACGTAGTTATTCAGAAGTTGAGAAGTAAATTTTCATACATTTTTCAGCTATGGAGGGAAATTTGTGGTGTTTCTGAGGAGTAGTTGAAATATTGTGAAAAACTGAAATATATGCAATAGTAGTTGCCATATCAGACTTCTCTGAAACTTAATTGATAACTTGGCATTTTAAAAATACTATTTTGCATAGTTATTAAATCTTAAAAATATAAAAGCCTTGGTTATGGTTATGGTGTGTGTGTGTGTGTGTGTGTGTGTGTGTGTGTGTATATATATACACACACACACACACACACACACACACACACATATACACATACACAGTAGAGTCTCACTTATCCAAGCTGAATGGGCCGGCAGAAGCTTGGATAAGCGAATATCTTAGATAATAAGGAGGGATTAAGGAAAAGTCTATTAAACATCACATTGGGTTATGATTTTACAAATTAAGCACCAAAACTTCATGTTATACAACAAATTTGACAGAAAAAGTAGTTCAATACGCAGTAATGTTATGTTGTAATTACTGTATTTATGAATTTAGTACCAAAATATCACGATATATTGAAAACATTGACTACAAAAATGGCTTGGATTATCCAGAGGCTTGGATAAGCAAGGCTTGGATAAGTGAGACTCTACTGTATATGTGTGTGTGTGTGTGTGTGTGTGTATACACACACACACACACACACACTTGTGCCTTTGCAGAGAGAGAAGAGATTGTGTACATCTCCATGTTACTTCAATTATGGTTTTTATTACTAATTAAAATCTAGCCTTTCTGATCAAATCATCTTTTTTATTGGGAGGCACACCTGCCTCCCAAACAGTTGCTTTCTGTGGATGGAGTTGCCATACAAATGCTCACATCACAGCCACAGATTTGGGAGGCACAGGTGGCAGTTCAAACTTTCAAATAATCAATATTGCGAGTATGAAATGTGCATATATATATGCCATATATGCACATTTCATACTTGCAATATAATTGAGGAAGCAAAAGAAGAAAAAGGCATAATTGTATCCACACTCCTAAAATTGCATCCACAGTTGCATAACAGGAATTAAATATGTACATCATGTAACTAGCTTTTAAGTTGAATTATTATTTTTGATGATGTCTTTACATGATGTACTATTCTGATACCAGAATGACAGATTAGTACAGTGAAGTGCTTAGACATTGGCCATGAGTACTAGGTACAGGAATATGTATGCATGAATATTTGAAGAGTGAAAAAGCAACACTTAGTGCAGTGATGGCCAACCTATGACACGTGTGTCAGCACTGACATGCCTAGCCATTTTTGCTGACACTCTGCCGCATGCAGATTGATTGGATGACTAATGTCTTTTCTGGCCAAATTTGGTGTGATTTGGTCCAGTGGTTTTGTTGTTTACTCCATGGGAATTATGCACATTACGCACACACACACACAATCTTTCTATTATTATTCTATTATTATTGTAGCATATTATTATATTACTATTATATTATTATTATATTATTCATTATTCATGACTACATTGAAACTACAATAGAGAGAAATCAGCGTGGAAATTGCAAGAGGTACCATAGATTGTTGTACATGGAAATAATGGTAGTAAATAGTTTTTGATTTATTAAATACAGTTATATATTACAATTTTGTTATTTAAACTATATATATGGTGAAATTATGGTTTTTTTTCTCAAAGTGACACACCACCCAAGTCATGCTAGGTTTTTTGGTGAATTTTGACACACCAAGCGCAAAAGGCTGCCCATCATTGACTTAGTGTTTTGTCCCAGTCTGCTGTTTCTTAATGATATAGCAAAGAACCCAATCTGAGCAACACTTTTTGGGGGTGCTAAATCCCTTCTTAGGGGAAGGCCAGGAATAGCACATTACAGATCCCAAGGCAGAGGATTTCCTTTTAGGGTTTCCCTGCCCACCATGCTGTCTAGCTCAGTTGTGCTATTCTGGGACAGCAGCCTGAAACCTACTTTAAATTCTGGCCACAGAGATCTACAGCAGATAAAGGTAAATTAGCCAAAACATTTGAGCAAGGTTGATACTACTATTTAAGTGGCACAGAGGGGAGGAGATAGTAGTGTTTAGCACCAACCTCTGATTCTAAAGTCAGTTTCTTGCACTTGCATTGCTGTCTGCTGCAGGGCTTTGATGTGTGTGATGTAACTACTCAGAGAGGAGCACAGATGCAGAAGTGCTTAAAGCACACATCTATTTTTGTGCTTCTCCTCCTCTGGCAGTGAGATTCCCAGCTTTGCAGTGGACTCTTGTCAGCCAGCTCTGTCTTTGGTTTGGTATCTTGCCCTGTCTCCATTCACCAGACACTGCCTTGTCAGGCTTCTGAATAATTCAGAAATCATTGGGAAGACCTTGTTTCTGCAGTTCCTAGGCCTCAATTTCACATTTGTCCCTTTAACTTGGCCAAAGTTCTGTTCATATCTCTCCTACCTGGGGACATAATACTTTGCTAGGCAAATAATATATTACATTTTAAGCCTTATAGTATCAGGATGATGCTGTCTATTATTTAAAGTTCTTCAGAAAGTATGTATTATCTTGCCTTTAGAGTGGCAGCTGCAGATCACTCTGATTGTGAGTGCATCAGAGAACTAAATTACTTTGCTGAGACATTTGTTAAACACATTTCTTAAACTACCATTGTGAGCATCCACTTCATGTGTCTTGTTGATTCTTTCCAGCAGCTGCCACACAAATCCCAGTCTCTCCGAAAACTTCCTATTAAGAAAAACATGAAGGAGCAGGAGAAGGGGGAAGGAAGTGATGGGAAAGAAAACATGAAAACACGGTCTGATGAATCGGGGGAAGAAAAAAATGGAGAAGATGACAACCAGAAATCGGCTCAAAAGAAAAAGGGTGAGATGGGACTCTTTGGAGGGATGAAACATGGATTTCGGCACTTGAACATTTACTGTATAATTGTTCTACCTGGATACATTACTTGATGCACTTCAGTTCTCAGGATCCTGCAGACTGGTACAGTCACATTCTGTGCACAGAAGTGCATGCTGGCCAGAGAATTCTGGGTAGCCAGAAGTAATGTTCCTATGCTCTGATTTGATGTAATATCACTAGTCATTTTCTGGTATCCACTAAATGTCTTATTGTATATAATTTTTAATGATGTTGTTAGTGGTTGAGAGAGAGAATGATGAAGGTGTTGCTCCTTTGGAAAAGTGCATTTGTTTCCTTTTTTTCTGGGCTGTACTTGAATAGCATTATAAGGACAAATCTTCTGTGATTTTCCTTGTTCTCTGTTGAACAGCAACATTGTGTTTTGGGAATAATAATTTACTTTCTCTACATGTGCATTAATTGCTTCAGGGTATCATGTGAACTCATTTGATTCAAGTGTGTATTACACAAATATTGCAAAGGGAAGTATGGATGTTTATTTTCCTCCTCTCATGCTTCAAGTCCTGCCTAAAGGAGACAAGATTTTCATCAGTGATTTTTCCTTATCGGTATGGAAGCTTTGGAATTTTTAAAACATAAATTTATATTTTGTGTTTTCTCCATTGAACTCAGAATAATACACAGAGACTTTTCTCTTGCCCGCCTTGTTGTCTCAAGGTCATCTAATGAGGTTCATGACTGATCTGAGCCTAAGTCTTGAAAACGAAGGGGTGTTTTTTTTTGCCCATTTGGGCATTAGGGTATAATCTGGGGTACTCAGAAGCTATTTACAGATGTAGTCACTGTGAAATATGTATTTAAATTATGTTAGTTAAACAGGGACAGCCCTGTGAGAAGATGACACAATATGAAAAAATACCAGAATTTGTTATTTTAAAAAATACAGTAGATAAATACAGAGTACATTACATGCATGCAAAACATCTTTCATTTGTATGAAAAAATGAGAGGTGGAACAGTTTGGATTGCATAAGGTGGGGTAGTTCTTGCATAGAAGACTCAATATAATCTACAACACCTTTCCTGTATCTTCTGCCTGACCACTAGTTAAGTATGTAGCATTCCCAGCTTGGTTTAAATGTTACAAAAGAAAAACAGATACCTGATCCAGGAAGAAAAGACAAGTTTGTCTAGCCTCATGAATCAATCTGGTGTTAAGAATAGAAGATTTGTGAAAAGTTGTAGAGACAGCTTCCCAAGGCACTAAAGTGAAAGGAAAAAATGGATCATATGAAAACAGTTTTCCATATTTCTATGAAAAGTTACCTATATATTACCACAAATAATAGCTCTGAAAAAGAAGCTATATGGTCTTTTAAAGTAACAAAGATTCATCAGAGCTGAGAAAAATTCAGCAAAGAAAACTTAATTTATTGCAAACAAAAGGAGTCCAAAACAAAATCCATTCTCTTTGTGTTCCTGAGAAAAGTAACACAAACATCAGAAAAAACTATACAAATGTGAAATACGCATAGTAATGTTTCTATTTGTTCTTCAACTCTCAAAAACCGTTTTCTGATTTCTGCTGAATCATTTTCTTCCACGCTCCTGAAGACAAGCATGTAGTTCTTGACTGGTAGTAGAAAACAGTGTGGAGAGTTCATTAAACTACTTTTCATTATTACACAGGGAAAACTTCCCTTTCTCTTTGGACAATTAATGTGACCCTTAGTCTTACAAGGGTACACTGTGTGCACAGAGCAATTGGAAGTGTCCAATTTTTCCCCATCTTCATACTGGTCCATTGTTCTGTAGCTTGGCCATGGCTTGTTTATCACAGCAACAATCAAACTGCTTTTTCTCTCTGTAACCAAAGATCCAGATGAAGAAAAATTTCTGTCCTTAGGAGACACGGTCAGGCTTGCTTTTAAAGTGTGAACTAAAATTCTTTTGGCTAAGATTTTCCTTCTATTCAGTTCCATAGTTCTGTAGCCGTTGTCTCAGGACCTCTACAATATAACTTTAGTAAAAAGTGTGTGCAGTTCAAGTTCAGTACTAACCACTGACTCAAGAAGGCTCAAGTTATTAATTCACATTCCCTCTTTGGAATATCTGAAGTGGCTTTTGGTTCAGTTTTGGTTTCTAAAGGGTTAAGGATTGCATTATTTTGGAACCAAAGCTATCTGAAACATCCTTTACTTTTATCAGATAAAGTCAGTCTTGGGTAATGGAGAAATATTGAGTATATTTGCAATTATAAAAATTTGTACTAGCCAGTCATTTTTGCCTTTCAGGTAACAGACATAAATGGGTCCCTCTGCAGATAGACATGAAGTCTGAAGTGCCAAGAGATAAAACTGCTTCACGCAACAACAGACAAAATGAACAGCACCGGCATCCTTCCAACAATAGAAGTGAATCAAAAGGTCTGAGTGGGAACAGCAATAGGTTTTTAATTGTTTTACTTTTACTACCATAAAGGCACCATATCTTGCCTGATCTTAGAAGCTAAGCAGGGACAGCCTTGCATAGTACTAAGATGTAAGTCCATATTTGGACTTGTAGGCTGTATTTCACAGAAAGGAACTGGCAAAACTATCTCTTTAAGTAGGGGTCCCCAAACTAAGGCCCGTGCGCCGGATGCGGCCCTCCAAAATCATTTACCTTGCCCCCGCCCTCAGTTTTAGACTTAGGCTCGCCCAGAGTCTGAAATGACTTGAATGCACACAACAACAACAACAATCCTAATTAACTTGACCATCTCATTGGCCAGAAGAAGGCCCACACTTCCCATTAAAATCCTGATAGGTTTATGTTGGTTAAAATTGTTTTTATTTTTAAATATTGTATTGTTCTTTCATTGTTGTTGTTTTTTGCACTACAAATAAGACATGTGCAGTGTGCATAGGAATATTTTCGTATTTTTTTTCAAATAATAATTCGGCCCCTCAACAGTCCGAAGGATTGTGGGCCGGCCCTCTGCGTAAAAAGTTTGAGGACCCCTATCTTTAAGTATTCCTTGTCTAAGAAAACACTATGAAATTCATGTGGTCACCATAAGTCAACAGGCAACACAGAAGAACATAAACACAGTGCAATGTTCAGTCTGTACGTGACTTTTGTTTCTGTACCGAATACTCCAGACTGGTCGCTGCATAGTTTCAGATATTTGGCAGTTTGGTGGAATATTGTTGGAAATATTTGTATTTGGTGGGAAATATCTGTTTCTTATCAAGACATTATGCTAGTTTTGTTCAGGTTATATCAAGTAATGTAGAAAATATTACCTTCTATTTGGACAAAGTTTCTGCCATTTTGTGTATTCTGATTATGGAAGGGTTTCATTATAGTCACGGTTCATTGAAGATCTCTGAACACATTCTTTCATGACTGCAAAGGTTGGGTTTAGCTCTAACATTTTTCCTGCTCTTTCCTGATTGTGTTGCAGGTTGGCATCTGGATAACAAGCATGAACGGGGGAGTTGGCCTGATCACGATGAAACTTCCAGCGTCAAGAGTGAGGGGGCAGCTGTGCGTGGTGCCTTCAGGGGCAGAGGCCGTGGCCGGGGACGAGGGAGAGGGAGAGGAAGAGGAGGTACTCGCTGTACGTATAGGGCCATGAAATGTTTACAAGCATGCTTCAGTGCACAGGATGTTGTACACAGATAAGAAGCTGGCTGACAGCAAACATTTGTGCCTACATGGAAAGTCGATGACCTGAGGGATCATTTGTTTTGCCTAGGCTGTGGCCCAGTGCAGTTGAGTTGATAAAAAGAAATGTATCATAGTTAGCAACATCTTTTTTCATCTGGTGAAGTCAGTTCAAATACTCAATGCCATGGCAATGAAGAAAAGAAAAGGCAACTATAACTTGGAAGGACAGCCATGAAGGGACTAGACAAGATTCTGAAGTGTAAAGATATATCATTGATTGTCTATGCCTTCATATTTCCCATTTCTGAGAACGGTTGTGGATAGTGAAAAAAAGGGATAGGAAAAAGCTAGTAGAAATGTGCTGGAGAAAAGGCCTGTGGATATAATGGACTGCTTAAAAGACAAATAGTCTGAAAACAAGTCATGTCTGAACACTCCATAGATGCCATGATGACTAAACTAAGATTGTCCTACTCATGACAGTATGTGGCTCACTAAAAAGGACACAAATGCTTGGTAAGATAGAAACCAGTAGAAAAAAAATGAAGACTATTCCAGATAGACTTAAACAAAAAAGCCATCACTCTGGATCTGCAAGAACTGATGTTGGTGGTAGGGTGGATTGGAGATCGCTTATTCACGAGGTCACCACAAATATGTTGAAGTCAGCTTAATGGCAGTTAACAACACAATTTTGAGCTAAGAACTTGCTATGTAAATAACCTCTGGAATCGAATATTGTAAAATCCTGTGAATGTGTAATTTCCGTACAATAATCATTCAAAAAGTAGCCAGTTCAGTTTGTAAACCTCTGTGGCTATAATAATGTTTAGTTAAATTAATAATGTTTAGTTTAGCATTAATTACCAGTTTAGTACACTTTTTGTAGGTTAGGTGCTCTCGAATTTCATTTCATTAAAATCTGGCTTGAATTATTTCCCTTCCACCTGAGTTTCAGTAGAACTCTTCTCTGTCACCTCCTAAATTAGTTGACCATAATGTGAATGCTGACAATGTAGAGTGCAAATGATCTTAGAAAAACATCGGCCTTAAAAATACCTGTTTGTTCTTTTCCCTTTGCAGCTCACTTTGATTATCATTATAGTTACCGGAAATTTGATGGCTCAGATGGTTCCCGTAGTCAGAAGTACACCAGTAATATCACGTATTACTTTGACAATATCAGCAGCACTGAGTTGTACAGTGTTGACCAGGAGTTGCTCAAGGACTATATCAAACGACAGATGTACGTATTGAATTTGCTTCTATAAGTAGCTTTCTATGCAGAAACCACATAGGTTTCTGAAGAGTTTGTGGATTGATGGAAGGAATCGAACACTGTCCTTTCTCTGACAGAACTATTTCTGTAAGTGGAAGGATAGGTTCTGAAAACTACTTCCAGAAGGCTGAGTTAGTTTTGATAGATGCAGAGGGTAAAGTTGTTGTTATTAATATTATTTATTTGAAAACATGCTGTGTAAACAAATAAAAGTAGCTAAAATGAGGATAGATGAACCATGATTCATTGTTCCACCCCACAGTGGTGTCCTGCCAATATTTAGTGGATACATTGCCACTAACGTTTACCATAGAGTGGTGGGGGGCACAAATCATTTTGGTTGACTCCTGATTTGAAGATTTTAGTGGGCACAGTCACACCATGTACTATCTTCTTATACTACTCAGAGGTAGTTGCAGCTTCCAAAAGTTTCATCTTCGCCACAAGCAAATTGCCCAGATATCGGGAGAACTGTAGCTTCATCTTATTTTTCATATGATGAACCTGGAGTTGATAGCTTTGACATATGGAGATGTATTACCCATTTCCTCTTTAGAATATCCAGTGCATAGTCAGGAAGCTCTTGTTATATATGCATTCCCTGTTACTTGTACTTAAGTATCAATATTGTGCTTCTTTGTCATTTGATTAGAAACAACATAAAGCTGAAGTGTTCGGTATCTGCAGGCTTTAAAAATAAGCAATCATTGGTTTAAAACAGTGGTTCTCTGTTTTTTGTCTTTCATTGTCGGGATTTCAACTCCCAGAATTCCTTACCATTGAAGTTAAAAACACCAAAGTGTGGTTATCACTAGTGTAAGGGATAAGGATGCAGTATTAATTTCTCCTACTGAAATTAATAGCACTATTCTAGAAAACACAGTAGAGATGTGGGATTGCAACCTTAGGACAAGGACAAAGCAAGCCTGCAGATGTGGTTTGACTGCCATTCCTATGGGCCAGAGCATTTGGAGGACCATATTTTTCCCAAATACATTTAGATAAAACTATTTGGAATCTATGAGGAGCATTTTGGTTTGAATTATTCTAGATGATGATGATAGAGAAAGAAAGAAGCAGGAGAGTTTCTTTATGCCCAATTGAATACATTTTCCAGAGCTGATAGTGTGATATAGCCCAAGATAGCTGTATATCTTTCACGTTCTATTACTTATTATATTCAGAGAATACTACTTCAGTGTTGACAATTTGGAACGAGACTTTTTTCTGAGGCGGAAAATGGATTCAGAAGGCTTTCTTCCCATCACTCTTATTGCCAGTTTCCATCGAGTACAGGCCCTTACTACAGATGTCGGCCTTATAATTAAGGTATGTGATTATTCAGTTTCTTCTGCTGTTTGCCTTTTGTATTTAAAGTTTAGATAGTTGTCTTGAAATATTGTGTCCAGATTCTGGTACTCTAGTGTCACAAGCATGTCAGTGTTACCACAGCTGATTGTGATTCATAAAACATTACAGAACTTTCTCAGATGGAGTTACTCTGTAGAATAGTCAAGTAGTCTCCATTAAACTAACACATATACTCGTGTATAGGCCAACCTCAAGTCAAGGGCAGGTTTTTCGGATCAGAATTACAGATTTTGAGTAGGGTGAGTGGGGCTATAGCCAGGACTAAAAAGCTTTCCAGAAGATTCCGAGCTACAGCGCAGGCTCAGGAAATACCATATGTGCAAATTTCACCGATGACCACTCTAAGAAACACGGTTACAGGTAAGCAACCATTCCTTCTTTGGACCAATTTTTGACTAAAATTTCTGAACTTCTACATGAGTATATACAGTACTCACCTTATGGCATTTCAGTAGACAAAAGAGCCTACACTCCTTTCCTATGAGAGATGTGGACCTTCTACTCTTGATGTGAGTGTGTGTACAGGGTGGTTCTCATTCTTGAAGCTTCTGAAAGGAAAAGAAACTTGTAATAAGCTTCTCATTAGAGTTTTTTTTTTAGTACCCTATATAAGCCCTGTTTGTTGCTACTTTGGATAGATATACTCATATACATGAGAGGCATAGTGATCTCAAGATAATTCTCTATAGGTTTGGAGTACTTCACAGTGGATGGAGGTGTGATCTCCAGTTAGAATCTGGCAGGAAAGGTGTTTCCTTCTTCGTGGTCCCTGTGAAATGCACACATATGGGTCTCCTGCGCCTGCGCAGACAATCTCGGAATTCTCTAGAAGCTCTTAGATACAAATCGGCGGAGGCCCCGCCCAATCTCCCCTTGTAGTATAAATACCCAGTAGGAGGGGCCGACGCCCCAGTTCCTTTTTTCCGCCGCTTCAGGCAATTGGAATTTCTCTGTGCTCGTTGTTAAATTGACTGATTTTCGGAATTTTGACTTGGACTGGACTTAGACTACTCTTCGCTCACGTTTAGGACCCTGTTGCTCCCGATTGACCGGACCGTTTGACCACGCTTTACCTCAGGCCAGTCTTCCCCCTGCGGGCTATTTGCCCTCCCGGTTTGCCTTGAGGATGGCAGCCCTGTTTAAAAAATGTTCTCAATGTGGGGGAAAGCTTCCAGATACAGACGGACATGCTATGTGTCTCCTCTGTTTGGGTGAGGGCCATGCGGCCCGATCTTGTTCGATCTGCCAATCTTTTACTCCTCAAGCGAGGAAGAACCGCGAAACGCGGCTCAAAGCGCTCCTTTATGAGCAAGCGCTTCTCCCCCCTCCCTCCGTAGCTCCTAAGAGGGCGGCTTCTGAACCCCCCGGCCCACCATCTACTGGGGTGTCGTCCCCGATGACTCAGGCAACGCACTCCCCTTTGGAACCGGTCCCTCCAGCGGCTGCTCCCCCTCTGAAAAAGGCCAAAGCCAAAAAGCAAAAGGCTCCCTCCATGGGAGGTAAAAGTTTGAAAAAGTTGGAAGCGAATAAGCCGCAGGCCCCAGCTGCGCCGCCGAACCAGCCGCTTGCCTCCTTGCCGGAGACGGCCCTCTCCGATGGTCAAGCCTCGGCTTCAATTTTCTCTCTCCCGCAGTCGGGTTCCATCGGCCTGGACGGTTTTCCCCCAGTTCTCGACCTCATGGCTCTGGCTCCTCCCCTGTCATCGGAGGGAGTGGATGCGAACGGGGACGGGGGCTATTTGACCACGCCCCCAACGCCTCCTCTCGGGACCGAGATTGAGGCCTCTCAACAGCCTATACCATCGGTTTCGACTGCCTCTTGCCACCAGATGGCGCATGGCTCTCTTGAAATGCCGGATGCAAACGCCCCTGCATCGGTCCCTTCACCTCCCCCGCCTAGGGAGAGATCCGCATCAAGACGGTCTCGTCGACATCGATCTCGGAGGGGAGGGCGCCGCTCCCCCTCCTCGAGTTCATGGAGCTCGGGTTCCAGCCCAGCCCCAGGCCCTCGATCCCGGAGCTCATCTCACCGGCGCTCAACTTACGCATCGAGGTCTTCCTCTCCTTATTATTATTTCCATGGTGATCCTATTTACACCCGTGATTTTTTTCGTGCTTTTGCACCTCATCGCCATGGGCGCCGCCATTCCACCTCTAGAGTGTACTCTCGCCACCATCATGGGGAAGGAGAAAGAGGGGCCCTGCCCATCCCACCCTCGGTACCGTGTCCCCCAACTGACTCCACTGTAATTCCAAATCAACCTCTCGTGCCGAGTCTTCCTGCTCCGCCCCAGGTTCCATCAGTCCCACCCCAGCCCGTGGCCAACTTACCCGGGGCACAAGTCCCTCAGGCAGCGCAGTTCTCCCATGCTGCAGGCGTCGGGACCGACCCGGATTCAGACTCCTCCTCAGATCCTCAGGAGCCTCATGCCTCAGTTGATGTACCAACGATGGAGGTTGACTCACCTGAAGAGATGCGTAGTTTTTCTTCTTTAGTTTCGCGTCTCGCAAAAGCCTTGAACTTACCTACTCCACAGGCTCCTACTATGGTTGAGGATCCGGTTTTTTCCAGGGAGCAACAGCAAACCCCATCGACCACACCCCTTCCTACCTTGCCGTTTCTGCTTCAACTGCTCAAGGCCCCAAACGTGGCCCCTTCACTGATCCCAGCAATATCAAAGAAGGCGGACAACCTATATCGCATTGATTTATCTTCCGCAGAATGGTTGGGCAAGCATCCCAAGCCAAACTCTGTCGTAGTAGACGTCTCACAACCTCGCCCCTCCTCACGCTCTCAGCCTACTCCATCAGACAAGGAAGGGAAAAAGTTGGACGCTATGGGCCGCAAGATATACTCCTCAGCGGGACTCTTTGCACGCCTAGCCCACTATGGGGCATACATGGGAGCTTACCAGAATTTCCTCTGGAATAAAATTGCTCCATACCTTGATCGGCTACCACCAGAAGAACTACGCCTAGCTAAAGCCTTCAAGCAAGAAGCGTGCCAGCTAGCGGATTCTCAAAAGGAGTTAGCAAAGCACACCGCTGATTCCGCGGGAAAACTGTTTGCCATGTCAACCGCCCTGAGACGTCATGCCTGGCTTCGTTCATCAGGCCTTTCTTCTGCGGCCAGGACGGCGATCGAAGACCTACCACTTGATGAATCCGGTTTATTCAACCCAAACACGGACTCCAATCTAGAACATACCCATCAAATGCGCCAAACAGCTCATAGATTCGGCCTTCCTTCGCAGTATCCCAACCAGCTGCGTCGCTGGCCCGCTTATACTCCCTTCCCACGTAGACGTGCTAGTCCGGCCTCTGTAGGTCAAAGGCCCCGCATCCCGGTCCAGCCGTCTACTTCAAGGAGGCCAAGCTCGTCGTCCAGACGCCGACAATCGGGTAGGCCCAGACAACCTTATGCCCCGAGACGGCGCGTTTAGCCGACCAGAGGCGGAAAGTCAGGGATGGGCCTCAGCCGAAAATCCCTGTGCCTTCTTAGATTCTTGTTCAGAGTTTTCAGTTCCTCCTCCTTCCCGGGTTCCTCAACACTCCCTGCGTGCCAATACCCCTGGGACAGATGGGTTATCCTTCCCAATTTCGTACCGGGACCGCCTTTCCCCTTTCTGGGACGCCTGGAATCGCATCACTTCAGATAGATGGGTTCTTGACATCATTGACAGAGGCTATGCCATTGAATTCGAGAGCTTGCCCCCTACGGGACTCATTCGAACCACAGTCCCTTCAAAACCTTTATTGGAGGAGGTTCATACCCTTCTAGGAAAAGGAGCTATTGAACCCTTAGCAGATTCAGACCTTCATAGATGCTATTTTTCCAGGTATTTCCTGGTCCCCAAGAGGGGCGGCGGCCTTCGACCCATTCTAGACCTCCGAGGGGTAAACCTTTTTATCAAACCACGCAAGTTTCGCATGATCACCCTTCCCATGGTTCTCTCCCTCATTCGCAAAGGTTCTTGGTTCGCTACGGTTGACCTTAAAGATGCCTATTTCCATATCGGAATTAGGCCGTCACACCGCAGATTTCTCAGTTTCAAAGTTGGACACAATTGTTTCTGTTTCAATGTTTTGCCGTTTGGGCTGTCCACGGCGCCTAGAGTCTTCTCTAAGTGCATGGCAGTAGTTGCGGCCTTCCTTCGTCAGCAAGGAGTCGTGGTGTACCCCTACATTGACGATTGGCTCCTGGTAGCGGAATCTAGGTCTCAACTGCTGTCTCACATTGATCAAACCTTGTCTCTCCTCCAGGGCCTTGGTTTGGTCGTAAACCAGGAAAAGTCTTCCCTTCAGCCATCCCAACGTATCCGCTTTATTGGTGCCCTCATCGATTCTTTGCGGGAAAAAGCATTTTTGCCAGACGATCGCTTCACCGCCATGACCGCTATATTTCGCGAGATCCTTTATTCCAGCCGCGTCCGTGCCAGCGTTGTCCAATCGGCTCTCGGCCATATGGCCTCTACGACCTCTGTCACGCCTTTCGCCAGGCTAAGAATGCGCCCACTCCAAAAATGGTTTCTGTCAGCTTTCAACGCTCTCCACGACAGCCCAAAGACAATACTGGTTGTCCCAAAACCCGTGCGGGACTCCCTGTCCTGGTGGATGCGGGGACACAATGTCCAGAAGGGCATGCCCTTTCGCACCCCAAGACCCTCCAAGACCCTAACAACAGACGCCTCCCTCCTCGGCTGGGGTGCCCATATGGACGACCTGACCGTTCGAGGCATTTGGTCATCGGAAGAACAACGCCGCCACATCAACTACCTCGAGATGCTTGCTGTTCAGAAGGCGCTAAGGGCCTTCGAGCCCAGACTCTCCGGCCATGTGGTTCGTCTCCTTACCGACAACACCACAACGAAGTTCTACATCAACAAGCAGGGAGGGACTCGATCCCGCAGCCTGGTAGGACTGACACTCCAAATTTGGAATTGGTGCATACTCCGGAGAATCCACCTCTCCGCTCTTTACCTTCCGGGAAAAGACAACTCGTTAGCCGACTCTCTGAGCAGAGCCCCCAGCTCCTCTCACGAGTGGCAATTACACAGACAGGAACTGGAAAGCATCTTCAAAATCTGGGGCCAACCAACCGTGGACCTTTTCGCTGCCCCCGAAAACGCTCAGTGCCCCCTTTTTTGCGCCCGCCTTCCCCAGGGCAAGACATCAGGGTGTCTGGGGGATGCTTTCCTTTACACATGGGCCCCCGGTCTGCTCTATGCGTTTCCTCCCATCCCTCTAATAACACGAACCCTGTCCAAACTGCTGGAGGATGGAGCGGAGTGCATACTGATAACCCCTTGGTGGCCTCGGCAACCGTGGTTCGGGCCTCTTCTCCAAGCATCACAAGGGGATTTCATACACCTTCAACACAGGCCGGATTTACTCACGACTCAAGAGGGTCAGGTTCGACACCCGGATGCCAAGGCACTCCGTCTCACTGCTTGGAGAATTCGACCATAGTAGATCTCCCTGATCCGGTGAGACGTATTGTCGATGCGGCACATAAAGCCTCCACCAGAAGATCCTACACTTTCAAGTGGAAAACCTTTTGCACCTTCACCGAACAGGCTGGTGTCGACCCTTCCTCGGCTTCTACCACAACAATACTGAATTTCTTGTTATCCCTGTCACAGAGGGGTCTCTCACTCTCTTCCATAAAATGCTATTTAGCAGCCATCTCCTGGTTTCGCCGGAAGGCTGGACAACCATCCTGTTTCGCTGATCCTTTAATTCGATTGTTTCTTAAAGGACATAAAAATCTCTACCCACCGGTTCACCCGCCTGCTCCAGCATGGAGTCTAGAACTGGTCTTGTCGCAATTGTCCAAACCTCCTTTTGAGCCAATGGCGACAATAGACCTACAACATCTTTCGTGGAAGACGGCCTTTCTGGTCGCTGTCACTACAGCAAGACGAGCCAGTGAGCTCTGTGCGCTGAGAGCGGATGAGCCTTACCTTCATTTCCATAAGGATAAGGCTGTTCTCCGCACGGACATCACTTTCTTACCAAAAGTGGTATCTCATTTTCACCTGTCTCAGGACATAGTACTACCTGCCTTTTTTCAGTCCCCATCGACTCCCTTGGAGCGCTCCCTCCACGCCTTGGATGCGCGAAGGGCCCTCGCCTTCTATGTTGACCGGACTCGCCCACATAGAAAGTCTCCTCGGCTCTTTCTCAGGTACCGTCAGGACTCCATGGGCTCCCCGATCACTCCACAACGGTTGTCATCCTGGATTGCTGCGACCATACGCCTAGCCTACCAACTTGCGGGTCGGGACCCGCCTACAACGGTGAAAGCGCACTCCACGAGGGCAATAGCCACGTCCCGTGCCTTCCAGAAGGGCATCCCCTTGGAAGATATATGCCGAGCAGCTACCTGGGCGACACCGCTCACCTTTGTGTCTCACTACAAACTGGACACCCTTTCCAGAAAAGACGCTGCCTTTGGAAGAGCAGTCCTGTCGGCTTGTGTGGCATGACGCCCACCATTCCAGGTTGGTAGCTTGTCAGTCACCCATATGTGTGCATTTCACAGGGACCACGAAGAAGGAAGAATGGGTTGCTTACCTGTAACCATGTTTCTTCGAGTGGTCACCTGTGAAATCCACACATCCCCGCCCATCCTCCCCGCAGCACGTCATGCCTCAGTTCTGGCTGCCTTTGCGGCGGTGGAACTGGGGCGTCGGCCCCTCCTACTGGGTATTTATACTACAAGGGGAGATTGGGCGGGGCCTCCGCCGATTTGTATCTAAGAGCTTCTAGAGAATTCCGAGATTGTCTGCGCAGGCGCAGGAGACCCATATGTGTGGATTTCACAGGTGACCACTCGAAGAAACATGGTTACAGGTAAGCAACCCATTCTTTTTTTGTTTTTTTGGTAAAAGTTGGGAAAATTATTGGAAATGGTAAAATAAAGTGGTCTCTGTGAATCACACAAATGGGTTGGTTGTCTGTGCCTGTCCAGAGAACTCACGGAACCCTCTAGAGCTTTAAAGATACAATTTTGGTAGTAATCCCCGCCCACTCTCCAAGCCCATATAAATGGGTGGGTGTTGCCAAAAACCCAGTTCCTCTTTGTCCGCCACAATAGCAGCACATAAGGAACCTTTACTTGTGTTGTCTTACTGTTTGGTGTTTTTTTCTGACTTGTTTCTATGGTTTTGACTTTCTAATCCTCGTTTTCTTCTACTTCCGGCTTCCTGACTTGTATCTTGGTCCTTACCTCCAGTTCCCTGACTTGGTCCATTCTTAGTTGTCTCGTGTAGGGCATCCCAACTTTAGCTTGGCTGACAGTGCTTCATTATGTTTACTACTTCGTTTCAGAAGTGTCTGTATTGTGGGGGCAAGATTCCCAATAATGACAGGTATTCCTGCTGTCGTCTAGGCCTGAGAGAGTCCCATGTGGTCTCCTCCTGCATACACTGCCATGCGTTTACACCAATGGTTTCAAAAATAGGGAACATCAACTCAATGCCCTTCTCTCCGAGTTGGTCCTCTTTGCATCTGGGCCTGCACACTTGAAAGAGCCCAACACATTTGACTGCTTCCTCGAAATCAGCTTTAATATTATTGATTCTGCCAATGTTGACAAATCTAACCTCAGAGATACCAGCGCAACCAATTCTTGCAAGGGCTTCTTTGATACTGTTGACATCCTCCTGGCCACCAAAATTGACTGCTCTCTCGAAATCAGACATGACATTAAAACTTGAGATTTTTGGGTGGTTTTTAAAAAAGTAACTCGATTGCAAATTCTTGACTGAGCTTTTTGGAGAACAACAGAATGGAATTAAATAATCAGAGTTTGTTATGTCCACAAATCTTGGAGTATTATCGGATTGTAATTGCAAATAGTTTGGCTAGTGGAAATGAAAATAAAGAGCAAGGGGACTTCTTTGCACAGCACTTGATGGCTGATATTCTTGTTACTGACATCAGGTCCCCATCCTATAGGCCAGGCATGGGCAAATAGGCAAGGGCTGGGGGCCAGATGTGGCCCCCTGGGTGCTTATTTATTTATTTATTTATTTAAAACATTTATATTCCGCCCTTCTCGCCCTGAAGGGGACTCAGGTTGGAGCACAACATATATATGGCAAATATTCAATGTCGAAACATAAAATAAACCATAAATATACATAAACACTAAAATCAGTTGTCTTCACATTAAAACTATTATTTAAAACCATCACAAATCAGCCGCACTGTTTCCGGTCTACAGGGTGAAATTTCCTATTGCTGCTGTTATTGCCCTACCCCAAAGGCTTGGTCCCACAGCCAGGTCTTTAGCATCTTTCTAAAGGACAGGGAGGGGGCTGATCTAATCTCACCAGGGAGGGAGTTCCAAAGCCGAGGGGAATTACTGAGAAGGCCGTGTCTCGTACCCGCCAATCACTCCTGTGACGGTAATGGGACCGAGCACAGGTCCTCCCCGGAAGATCTTAATCTCAGTGTGGTTCATAGAGGGAGATGCGTTTGGACAGGTAAACTGAGCCAGGACCGTTTAGGGCTTTATAGGCCAAAGCCAGCACTTTGATTTGTACTTGGTAGCTAACTGGAAGCCAATGGAGGTGACATAACATGGGAGTTGTGTAAGTTGCTTACCTCAGGCCCTCCTCATCTTTCCTGTTCTCTTGGCAGAAGGACAAGGCAGCCTGCCATCTTTTTATGGCAAAAAGATGGGGATGGAAGGCACGTAACAGCTGAGAGCCCTCTGGAGTGCTCTCAGCCACCGTGTGTCCTGCCCTCCTCCGGCATAAGGATGGTGTGAGCGGTCCCATCCTTATACCGTGAAGATGGCTCAAGGAAGCCACACGGTGGCTGAAAGCCCTCGCTGCCTGTCTTGCTCTCTTCCTGGCATAATGCCAAAAGGACAGCCTGAGGATTGGGGGAGGGGGATCAGTCAGTCCCTGTGTGTCCTGCCTTCCTACTGGCATAAGGATGGGGTGAGTAGCCCTGTCCTTATGCAGGGAGGACAATTTGAGGATAACCCGGGCCCTGCCCTACCCCCTCCTGGCCCCGCCCGCTCCGGGGCCCTCCCCACCCAGTGTGCATGGCCCCCTTCCCTCCTGGCCCGGCCCTCCCGGCCGAGCCTGTAATGCAGCCCCAAGGCAAAAAAGTTTGCCCATGCCTGCTATAGGCAATGTTAGAGAGAGAGGCATTGAAAGGAATACTTTTTGAGTCAACTCTCCTCATTGTCATCAGCATAGTTTGCTGTCTTAAGTAATTTAAGCTCCAGCAACCATTGTAGAGTCCACAATTGCACCCTTGGTTCAGTCATCCCTGCCTAAGGAACCCATTGTGGATGCGTTTCAGTCGTGTGGTGTAGCTAAACATTGAAGAGAACATTTTTCTCAGTATGCTGACTGGGAGGATGACGCCCGTTCTCATTAGATGTGACAAGATGTCTCTCTTTCACCTCTTTGGTTACTGATCTGGACCTTCCATCACCAACCGATGATGTGAAATCCTTTGCAGGCCAGATGTTAAGACTGGCATGGTAGGGGCCTTCAGCCTGCAGATCAAGCAGTCCTCATTGTCAGTTGAGGATCCGCTGTTTAAAGACAGTGCTGTTCTTGCCTTCTGCAGATGCTCAGAGCAGCTTGGGCTAATGCTTTGTCTATTCCACCAATATCCAAACAGCTGGACAATTTCTGTAGGGTGATGGACTCGCACCCAGAGCTGAATTCTGTGATTGTGGCTTAGTCTAAGATTTCTCAAAAGATCAATTCCTCCCCTTTTGATAAAGAGGCCAGAAAGCTCAACACAGCCGGCAGAAAGATCTGTTACCAAATGTGGGGCCAATAGGATCATACTAACACTTCTCTGGGATAACATGTCTTCCTATCATAGTAAGTTCTCGGAAGATGACAAGAAAATGTTGTTGGTACTACACAGTGAGGCTGAATATTTATTGACCCATCTTATTCAGCTTTCAAATTATGTGGCGAATTGTTTGGGGAAGGTACTAGCCCACTTGATTGTCCTGCCCAATCCTTTGCCCAAAGATAGCACTGGAATAAACCAACTTTACCTTATTGATGTCGATTCAGCCCTCGATCTGTGCATCAAAGGCAAAGGCCTCAGGCTTCCTATAATTATTTATTTATTTATTTACAGCATTTATATTCCGCCCTTCTCACCCTGAAGGGGACTCAGGGTGGATCACATTGCACACATAAAGGCAAACATTCAATGCCATAACATAGAACAGAGACAGAGACAAGACGTAGGCACGGGCTGGCCTCGAACTCATGACCTCTTGGTCAGAGTGATTTGTTGCAGCTGGCTTGCTTTCCAGCCTGTGCCACAGCCCGGCCTGATAATCATCAGCAAACCTGCAGTAAGCCATTAACTTACTAAACAGCTAATTTAATTGCTGAGGATGATATCCTACTTACCAGCCAGCATGTTTTCCAACACCTTAGAATCATAGAATCGTCGAGTTTGCCAATCCATCATGTCTTCGGCTGCTATCAGCTTGATTCCTGGGTTCTTAATGTCATGCAACATGGTTAGACATAGTGTTTTATTTTCTTCCACCCATGGGAATCCTGCGCCCAACAAAACCACCTCCAGTACTTCAAGAGGAGATACTGACTTTGGTCACTGAGGGTGCTATTGAATGCATTACCCTTCCCCATGTGCGAAAGGTTTTTTTCTCAATACTTCGTGTTGAAGAAGGATGGGGGCTTCCAGACCATATTTGCCCTATCGGCAATCAACTTCTGTATTCTATCCTGAAGGTCTCATGTGGTGGGGGGCTGATTAGCAAACTTGTATCTTAAAAGATGTGTATTTTCATATCACTATCAGGAGATGTCACAGACACTTTTTCTGTTTTCAGGTGAGGGATCAAGCATACTGCTTCATGGTCCTATATATGATAGTCTTTATATTTATTTATTTACTAAATTTATATCCCGCCCTTCTCACCCCGAAGGGGACTCAGAGCAGCTTACAGTTAATATTTACATACAGTGTATTATATCATTAGCACAGCACAACATTAGCACTATATACCAGCATATTGCACCACACCACTATACTGTAATATTACCAGTAATATTACATATAATAAATAATATATAATTAATATTATTGTATTATTATTAGTATATTGCATTACATTATAATATTATCAGTATTACATATATATACAATATATTATTATTTATTATTGTAAATTATATTGTATATTATATACAATATTATTTATATATACACACACACATATACCAGCTGTGCCCGGCCACGCGTTGCTGTGGCGAAGTATGGTGGTATGGGAAATAAAGTATTGAGGTATTGGTGGTGGTTATGGTAAAGGGTAAAGGTTTTGTCTTGACATTAAGTGGAGTCGTGTCTGACTCTGGAGGTTGTTGGTTATGTGTATTTTTAAGTCGAAGAGCCGGCATTGTCCGTAGACTCCTCTAAGGTCATGTGGTATGATTGTATGGAGGGCCGTTACCTTGTCAGCAGAGCAGTACCTATTCATGTAGTGTTATTTGTATGTTTTTGAAGTTTAGGGTTGGTAGAAGTTGGGGTTAACAGTGGGGGTTGTGTGCAGTCCCCCAATTCAAACCTGTGACGTTTTAGTCTAGTAGTTCAGTAGGTCAGCGGTTTAACATGCTGTGTTATGAGGGGATATTATTTCGTAAAGGTTGTGAATATAGAATTTTTGTTTTTGTTTTTTTGTTTGTTGGAGGTAAGTATGAATGTTGCAATTAGGTAAAATTTTCGCTTATCCAATGTTCTGGATTATGGAACGCAGTGTGCCTTTTAGTAGTCAATATTTTTGTAGTGAGATTATATGATATTATTTATGATATTTATATTCCACCTTTCTGTACAGCAAGGGGGAGTTTATTATTATTATTATTTTATTATTATTATTATTATTATTATTATTATTATTATTATTATATTAATATAATATATATTATATTATTATATTATTTATCATATTTATATCTCTCTATACCAAGGTGGAGTTCATTATGCTATTATTATATTATTTAATATAGTTATATGTTGCCTTTGTGTACCCCAAGGGGACTTTATTACCATATTGTTGTTGTTGTTGTTGAAGGTTTTAGGGCATTTTGAAGGGGTCTAGTGGCAATGTAAGGGGTTTTGGCATCCTGTTTAGGGGAATTTAGGACATGTCGTTTGAGCCCTGTTTCAGGAGTTTTGGGGCCTCTGTGAGGGGTTTGGTGCCAATGGAAGGTCTTTCAGCGTGCCTTGGGTGACGTTTATGGGCTTTATAAGGGGTAAGGAGGAATATAAGAGTTCCTAGAACCCATTTGGGGGCTTTGGGGGCTGTGTGAGGGATTTGGTGGTAATGTGACGGCTTCCTGGTGCCCGTTTGGGGTGTTTTGGAGCCTTTTGAGGGGGTGGAGTGGTAATGCCAGGTCGGTTGGCGCTGTCTTGCCCCCTTGGAACATGGCCTGTCTTTTCCCACCTACCACAGGGTGATATGGTATTGAGAAATGCCTTGGTTCTTCTCCACATACTCCTAAGTTTGTGTAGTAAAACAGTGGGTGCAGTTCATTGTTGTATTTTAGTGTTTTTTACTTACTACTACTTTAGTATCTTCCTGCATTGTCATTGTCCATAGCTTATGCAGATCTGCATCATCTGTCTTTGACAACTTTCCAGACCTTACTTTAGTACTGATTATTATTAATGGCTTGTTTTTTAGGCGCTCAAAGATAGCAAAGTTGTAGAAATTGTGGACCAGAAAATAAGGAGAAAGGACGAACCAGAGAAATGGCCTTTGCCTGGCCCTCCTATGACAGACTATGCACAAACAGATTTCTCCCAGCTAATCAACTGCCCAGAATTTGTACCCAGGCAAAGCTTCCAGAAGGAAACAGGTCAGTTCTGCTTTATGGAAGGCTAATTAGAAACATGTTTGCCTTTCTGTCTATGCATTTTGATTTGTGCTGTTGCTACTGAATTAGAGTCCAAGTTACTGGGGTTTTTTGGTAGTTCATAGAACATCATGGCAAAAGAGTGAATAGACTATGCTGTTTTACTCAGGGTTTATGTAAGTATGTATACAATTGGTCCTCTATATTCACAGGTGTGTTAGGGATAAGGGGCCCATATGAATGTGGAAAAACCCAAAATATCTCTGGGACCATCTTGGGGGATGATGAGGGTCTGGAAGGGGAGATGGGGCTGTAATCATCACCATGGCCCACAATGGTCTCACTCATCCTCCCTGCCTCTTTCCCTGCTTGCTCCCTTGCCTCTGGAATATGCGCAGAGGTGCTGATCACAGCGGACAGAAGGGGGTCCAGGGAGATGAGTGGGGCAATGGGTCAGGATGAGTGTGCAAGGAGCCAAGCCTTTCTTCCTTCTACTAGCTGACTTCTCTTGTTCTGCCTATCTCTCCTACCTCTTCCCCCCTTTCATCAAGGTGCACAAGAAGGTCCTGAGCACAGCCAGGAAGATAGCCGTTTTATGGGAGTGAAGCCACAATGGATTTGCAGGGAGCTGAGTTTCTTCCCTCCCATCTCTGATAGTCACCACCTTCTCCGGCCTTTTCTCTTCTACCTCTCTCCCTTGCAACTGGGGCACATATGTAGGTTGGGTGGAAGACTCCCGAAGGATGCCTTTTTCAAAAGTGGAGGTAGCAGGACCAACCTTCATAGTTGGCTTACCTGGGCTGTACTTATCTAGGGTAATCACTGCTGCTCATTCTTCTCCAAGTTTGATGCAAGGATACTTCAGAAGACAGGAGCAGAATCCAAAATGAACTTAACAGATGGGCTGAAACTAAGAAAATGAAGTTTATCCCTGTTGAATTTCATTTTGTTAGTTTCGGCCCATCTATTGAGATTGTTTTGGATTCTGCTCCTGTCTTCTGGAGAATTGGCTATACCTTCCAAATTGACGTTGTCTGCAAACTTGATTGGCATGCCTTCTAGCCCATTAATGACTTAGATGAAGGCCTAGAAGGCATGTTCATCAAATTTGCAGACTACACCAAATTGGGAGAGAGAGCCAATATTCCAGAAGGCAGGAGCAGAATTCAAAACGATCTTAAGAGACTGGAGAGATGGACGAAAACTAACAAAATGAAGTTCAGCAGGGACAAATGCAAGATACTCCACTTAGTCAGAAAAAAAATGAAATGCAAAGATACAGAATGGGGGATGCCTGGCTCGACAACAGTATGTGTGAAAAAGATCTTGGAGTCCTTATGGACAACAAGTTAGACATGAGCCAACAATGAGATATGACAGCAAAAAGAAGCCAATGGGATTTTGGCCTGCATAAATAGGAGTACAGTGTCTAGATCCAGGAAAGTCATGCTATCCTCTTATTTCTTCGTGTACTCTGTGAATGCACACTAATGGAGAGACTGCGCCTGCGCGGGATCCAACGGAAATTCTTCCAAGCTAAAAGTTTGAAATTTGTCTGTAACCCCGCCCCTCTCTCCGGAGGGCATAAAGGCCGCCCTCGGCGCTCGCTCCCCAGTTCCTTTTTTTCTGCCGCAAGGCTCACATCGGACTCTTCGTTCTTATGTCGACTATGCGCTTCAAACGATGCACGCAATGTGCCGCTAAGATTCCGGATTCTGACAGCCACGCCAAGTGGCTGTCTTGGCGAGGGCCACGTTGTCGGTACCTGCCGGATCTGCCGGGCCTTTACGGGCCATGCAAGGAGAAACAGGGCTGCCAGACTTCGGGCTGCCCTCTACGAAAGATCCCTTGCTCCCGAATTGGCTGCCTCGACATCGACCTCAATGGCGGCGAGACCTACAAAATCCGCATCGGTCTCCTCCAAGGCCTCTAAGACCTCGAAGGGAAAGCCCTCGAAACCACCTTCCACAGTCACTATAGCTACGGTATCGACCCGTTGGTCCATCTTCGACCTCGAGTTCCCTGGCCTCGGTGGTCTCGACCCAGTCCCACATGGCCTCACCGCCATCGTCTTCCGCAATGAAGATTGCCTTCATGAGGGCTCAGGAAGAATCCCGACGAGCTCAGTCGGATTCGGCAGCGATTTGTCCTATCCGTCTGACCCCGGGGAAATCCATGAGGCTTTCTTCCAAACAACCACCGGCGAAGAAGCGCATAACCCAGCACTCGTCCTCCTCCGCTTCTTCGAAGAAAGATGTCCCCTCCTCATCTGCCGCCTCCTCAATGAGATCCTCCCCGATCCAACTGGCGCACCACCCGTACTCACCTTCCCGGTTCCCACCTCCTCGATCCTCTGATGGGGAGACTCAAGCCTCACCGGATTGCTCGACCTGCATGGTGATCAGGGTCACTCAGCCAATACCTCCACGTCAACAGGCCCGGCAGGAACTTTTTTCTCCTCCTCAGACCCTCAAAAGGGGAAGACAGACGACTTAAACTAGATCCACTGGGGGAGGGGAACAACAGCCTGGCGAACACTATATTACCCACGACCACAGGGAACCGCCAAAAGGCTAAATGGAGGGCTGCACAAACACAGCAAGGACCAAGTACAGAGAGCACAATAATCCCAAATAAACAGTTCAAGGGGAGGTCACAGGGGCTTACATGTCTTTACACTAATGCTCAGAGCATGGGAAATAAGCAAGACGAACTCCAACTCCTAGCACAGCACCACACATACGATGTCATAGGCATCACTGAAACCTGGTGGGATGACTCCCATCACTGGAATTTAACCATTGAGGGCTATAACCTCTTTCACAGAAATAGAACAAAGGGGAGAGGAGGGGGAGTAGCTTTATATGTCAAAAACAGTTACGTTGCAGTAGAAATGCAAGACTGTAATCCGGGAAACCAGCTTGAAAGCATCTGGATAAGAATCAAGGGAACCGGGACTCAAAAAGATCTTGTCGTGGGTGTCTACTACAGACCTCCGAGTCAGGATGAAGGACTTGATGAAGCCTTCTGTCAACAGCTGACCAAACAGGCACAAAGAAGAGATATAGTAGTCATGGGCGATTTCAATTATCCCGATATCTGCTGGAAAACAAACTCAGCCAAGAGTACAAAGTCCAACAAATTCCTCACTTGCCTTGCAGATAATTTTATGGTCCAGAAGGTAGAAGAGGCAACAAGGGGATCAGCAACTCTTGATCTAATCTTAACAAATGTGGAAGACCTGATCAATACAGTTGAAGTGGTTGGATCCTTAGGGGCAAGTGACCATGTGCTCCTGCAGTTTGCAATACAAAGGAATGCTGAAACTAAGACAAGTCAAACACGCATTCTGGACTTTAAGAGAGCTGACTTCCAAAAAATGAAGGAATTACTGAGCGGCATTCCATGGACGCCGATATTAAAAAACAAGGGAGTTAAGGATGGATGGGAGTTTTTCAAAAGTGAAATACTCAAGGCGCAAATGCAAACAGTGCCAACAAAGAAGAAAAATAAGACACGTGCAAAGAAGCCAGAATGGATGTCCAAAGAACTTCTAACTGAGCTAAAGCTCAAAAGTGACATGCACAAGAAGTGGAAAAGGGGAGAAATCACCAAAGAAGAATTCAAACGTATAGCCAACACCTGTAAGGAAAAGGTTCGCAAGGCTAAAGCGCAAAATGAGCTCAGGCTTGCCAGGGACATAAAAAACAACAAAAAAGGCTTTTTTGCTTACGTTGGTAGAAAAAGGAAGAAAAAGGAGGCGATAGGGCCATTGCAAGGAGAAGATGGGGTGATGGCGACAGGGGACAGGGAAAAGGCAGAACTACTTAATGCCTTCTTTGCCTCGGTCTTCTCACAAAAAGAAAGCCATCTTCAACCTCAGCAACATGGAATGGACGAAGGATTGGGGGAAATCCAACCCCAAATAGGGAAATAAGTTGTCCAGGAACACCTGGCCACTCTAAACGAATTCAAGTCCCCAGGGCCAGATCAGCTACATCCAAGAGTACTGAAGGAACTAGCAGAAGTTATTTCAGAACCACTGGCAATTATCTTCGAGAGTTCTTGGAGAACGGGAGAAGTCCCAGCAGATTGGAGGAGGGCGAATGTGGTCCCTATCTTCAAGAAGGGAAAAAAGAACAACCCAAACAATTACCGTCCGGTCAGCCTCACATCAATACCAGGCAAAATTCTGGAAAAGATCATTAAGGAAGTGGTCTGCGAACACTTAGAAACAAATGCGGTCATTGCTAATAGTCAACACGGATTTACCAAAAACAAGTCATGCCAGACTAATCTGATCTCTTTTTTCGATAGAGTTACGAGTTGGGTCGATACAGGGAATCCTGTGGATGTAGCGTACCTGGATTTCAGTAAGGACTTCGACAAAGTCCCCCACGACCTTCTGGCAAACAAACTAGTAAAATATGGGCTAGACAAAACTACGGTTAGGTGGATCTGTAATTGGCTAAGCGAACGAACCCAAAGGGTGCTCACCAATGCGTCGTCTTCATCATGGAAAGAAGTGACAAGTGGAGTGCCGCAGGGCTCCGTCCTGGGCCCGGTTCTGTTCAACATCTTTATTAACGACTTAGACGAAGGGTTAGAAGGCACGATCATCAAGTTTACAGACGACACCAAACTGGGAGGGATAGCTAACACTCCAGAAGACAGGAGCAGAATTCAAAACGATCTTGACAGACTAGAGAGATGGGCCAAAACTAACAAAATGAAGTTCAACAGGGACAAATGCAAGATACTTCACTTCGGCAGAAAAAATGGAAATCAAAGATACAGAATGGGGGACGCCTGGCTTGACAGCAGTGTGTGCGAAAAAGACCTTGGAGTCCTTGTGGACAACAAGTTAAACATGAGCCAACAATGTGATGCGGCTGCTAAAAAAGCCAATGGGATTCTGGCCTGCATCAATAGGGGAATAGCGTCTAGATCCAGGGAAGTTATGCTCCCCCTCTATTCTGCCTTGGTCAGACCACACCTGGAATCACACTGTGTCCAATTTTGGGCACCACAGTTGAAGGGAGATGTTGACAAGCTGGAAAGCGTCCAGAGGAGGGCGACTAAAATGATTAAGGGTCTGGAGAACAAGCCCTATGAGGAGCGGCTTAAAGAGCTGGGCATGTTTAGCCTGCAGAAGAGAAGGCTGAGAGGAGACATGATAGCCATGTACAAATACGTGAAGGGAAGTCATAGGGAGGAGGGAGCAAGCTTGTTTTCTGCTGCCCTGCAGACTAGGACACGGAGCAATGGCTTCAAACTACAGGAAAGGAGATTCCACCTGAACATCAGGAAGAACTTCCTCACTGTGAGAGCTGTTCGACAGTGGAACTCTCTCCCCTGGGCCGTGGTGGAGGCTCCTTCTTTGGAGGCTTTTAAGCAGAGGCTGGATGACCATCTGTCGGGGGTGCTTTGAATGCGATTTCCTGCTTCTTAGCAGGGGGTTGGACTGGATGGCCCATGTGGTCTCTTCCAACTCTACTATTCTATTATTCTATGACTTGCCTTGCTCGCCCAGGCATCGGCCTCTAAGGACCATTAGCCACAGACTGCTGCTCTTGAGGCGATTCCTCCTTCAGAGACTGTGCTTTCCTCTCCTTTTCGGTCCTCTCAAGGGGCTGAGGATGATGAGCTCGACGTCGAACGCCCCAAGTCGATTCTGTCAGCATCGGTTGTCTCCCTGGGACTCGACCTGTCTCCACCCCACGATGCATATGAGGTCGATCCGCCCTCTCCCACAGACAACATCCGTGCTTTCTCGGATCAAATGGTCAGGATGCCCTGGGGATGGAGATTAAGCAAACTTCAAAGGCTGTCACCGATCCTGTTTTCAAGAGGGTCCAGGCTCAAGCTCCCCCAGACACACTCTTGCCTTTTCTTCCCTACCTGCTAGACATAATCCAGGCTTCCTGGAAAACTCCGTCCTCGATACCGCCCATCTCAAAGATCGGGGCACGGTATCGCACAGATGAGGAGGCTTTAGAATGGCTCAAACACCACCCGACCCGAACTCGATGGTGATCAAGGCTTCCCAATCTTTGGGCCGGCAATCTAACTCTCCGGCCGACAGGGAAGGAAAAAGATTCCATGCAGTAGGCTGTAAACTATATTCCGGTGTCCTTCTGATGTGTTGAATGGCGAACTACGGGGCATGCATGGGGGCGTATCAACAAATTCTTTGAGAGAAGGCCCAGCCTTTCTTTACCAATCTATCCGACGATGACCATTCTGTCATCTCCACTCTCCAACAAGAGGCGGACTCTCTAGCTCACCATCAAATTCAGATGGCGAAACATACAGGAGTTTCGGCTGGCAAAATGATCGCTCATGGCAATTAGACAACACGCCTGGCTGCGATCCTCAGGCATCTCCTCTTCTTCGAGACAGGTTATTGAAGACCTGCCTTTTGATGCCCTTGGCCTCTTTAACATGGGGACTCATGATAAATTAAAATCAAACCATGACTTCAGGATCCTCGCATCTAAGTGTGGAACCGACCAACCACACACTCAGCGAACTCGATGGTTTCCTCAGGTACCGTCGCTTTCCTCCTCAACCTTTTTGTCACCAAGGTTTCAGACGTTCCTCCAGCTCCAGCCAGCAGGGACAGCAACAGCAGCCTCGCCGCCAACACCAGGCTCCTAAAAATAGGGGTCGAGGAACCGCCACTACCCCCCATACCCAATGTCGAGCCTGACGGCCCAGTCTCTAGGTACCGCCTCTACCTCCGATACCGCTGCCACTTCCACACCTCTGTCGAACCTCGGACCGAAACTGCCCCCCTGCCACTTCCGAGACCGTCTAGCTCCCTTCTACCACGAATGGGCGTCTTATCACCTCGGATGCCTGGGTTCTCCGCATTGTCTGAGACAGTTACGCCTTGGAATTCGAAAGCCTTCCTCCCATGGGCCAGGTTCTCTTCACCGACCCGTCACCGGAGATGTGTGCCGAGGTTGACTCCCTCCTTGCCAAGGGTGCCATTCAACCATCTCCGTTCGACCAGGACTCTCGAGGTTTTTTCTCAAGATACTTCACTGTTCCCAAAAAGGGTGGTGGGCTTCGCCCCATCCTGGACTTACGAGCTCTGAACCTGTTTATCCTCCCCTCAAAGTTCTGGATGGTCTCTGTCGCTTCCATCCTCCCGATGCTTCAACAAGGAGACTATTTTGCCTCTATAGATTTATGGGACACCTATTTCCATGTGGCAATATGTCGCTCTCACAGACGCTTCCTCTCCTTCAAAATCTTCGGTCATTCGTACCAGTTTGCAGTTCTGCCCTTCGGTGGCTTCTCGAGTTTTCACCAAGGTGGTCGCAGTAGTAGCAGCCCACCTAAGAAAACAAGGCATTATGGTCTTTCCTTACCTGGACGATTGGATGATCGTCTCTCCCGACCCATCGACTCTAGAATACCATCTATCTCTTACTCTGTCTCTGCTCCACTTGCTCGGACTTCAGCTGAACACCGAGAAGTCACATCTAACCTCGTCCAGAAAGATACGCTTCATCGGGGCTCTCATCAACTCTGTCTCCCAAACAGCCTCCTTACTGCCAGACAGGTTCCTGGCTCTTCAACAGCACCTATTGCTCCTCTTACGCAATCGCAGGGTTCAAGCCCACTCCGTTCAGGTCCTCCTGGGCCACATGGCATCTACGGTTATGGTCACGCCCTTCACCAGACTTCGCCTCAGACTTCTCCAGAGATGCTTTGTAGACTCTTTCAAACCTCTCCTAAAGTCTAAAGTTTAGGACAGGGGCCAGGTAAATGACCTTAGAGGGCCACATCCAGCCCCCGGGCCTTAGTTTGGGGACCCCTGATTTAGAACCTTTGGAATCAGAAAGGGAAAAATATTTTTCCCTATTAGTCATGGGTTTTTGCCTTTGGAAAGAGAGAAGGGAACAGAAAGGCTTACCTTTGCTCATTTCAGTGGTAGGACAATGGTGGTGAGGGTGCAAGGAATGCAGGTAGAGAAAAAAGCGGGAAAGCCCCCCCTCCCCCGGTACGCGATGACCAAGGCGGAGGTGGCAGCTAGCAGAGGTGGGAGGGAAAAGGCCCCCCACACCCATTGTGGCCTTCCCTAGCATTACCCTGGCTAAGACCCGCCCAGAGCCTCCAGAACAGCTGGCTTCAGACGCAGTTGGAGCCCACTGTGGCGATCACTGATGCTACTCCTTCCCAAACTTTGCATAGTACTTACTTATTATCGTACAATAGTGCTACGTTGTGCTGTGACTAACAGCTAGTTATAAAGATCCATACAGTTCTCCTTGTTTTTTAGAAGCTGATGGTTTTGAAATGATCTATGCCTTGGAAATATAGACTAAGCTTATTGCTCTCACTTTTATTACTAACTAGCTTGGGGATCCGGCGGTGCCCAGGTCATTTGAGAATGGTATTATTTGTCTTTCAATGTTAAGTATTCTGTTTGGAGTGGGTGAACTACAGTTCCCAGAATCGTGGCTCAATCCTCCCCAAACCCTGCCAGTATGAAAAATTGACCATTTTGGATCTGTAGCAAGCATGGTCCAGATCTGTCGTTGGATGGTCATCGCTCGGCTGCAGTGCTCTCTGGATGGGGGTGAACGACTACAACTCCCAGAGTCCCGGGGCAAGTTTCCTGAAACATCTGTCAGTATCCACAGCAGGCAATGTTCAGTCAGTGTGCCAAGTTTGGTCCAGATCTGTCATTGGCTGAGTTCAGTGGTGTTTGGATGCAGGTGAACTCCAACTCCCAAAATAAAGGCCCTTTCCCACAAACCCCTGTAGTATGTTCAGTTGGTCATGAGGCTTCTCTGTGAGAAGTTTGGTCCTGGTCCATTGTTGGTGGGGGTCACTGTTTCTCTGGATGCAGGTGAACTATAACTCCCTTTTCCCCAAACTGGTCCAATGTGTTCTCTTGGTTATGGGGACTCTGTGTGCCAAGTTTGGTCCTGGTCCATCCTCGGTGGGGTTCAAAGTGCTCATTCATTGCAGGTGAACTATAAATCCCAGTACCTACTACTCACAAATGTCCAGGCCAATTCCCCTCCAAACCCACCAGTATTCAAATCATGGCAAGTTTGGTCCAGACCCATCATTGTTTGGGTTCATAGTGCGTTCTGGGTGTAGGTGAACTACAACTCCTCTAAATTTCCTAGTAGGAGTCACAGTGCTCTGACTTGATGCGGGGTAACTACAACTTCCACCATGTGCAGTCAATCCCCAAACTCCTGCAGTAAGTTTAGTTGCAGCTCAGTTCTCTGTTTGTTATGCAGTCAAATTTGAAAGGGAAGGGCAGTGGGCGGGGCCATGCAAATTCCACACCAATGGAGAACCCTGGGATGCCTGCCTATGATGGAAGAAAAAGCAAAATGTAGGATGAAATGGTCCCTAAATGAAAGCATTCCCTGGGTGGTGGGTTGTAGTGTTTGGGGAGGACATTGGTAGGGGGTTGGGCTATATGTTCATGGCGCTTGCTGTAACCGAATGTCAGTGGAAAAGAGTGACTTGCTGGCTTCTCAGCCCTGGGAACTGTAGCCTGTTTGTGGATGCCAGAAGTCGTCTGTGTGAGCGGACACCCGTGCCATATACACACATATGGGTTTTCACTTTTATTATGGATTTAGATTTAGATTAGATAGATTAGATTAGATAGATTAGATGTAATTAGATTTAGATATTATACATTTTTGTATGCTATCAATCTTTCTTTGTTTCTTTATAAACTTGTTTGTTTAACCTGTTAAAAACTACAAGCCCTGTGGAAATTGTGAATATGGATGCAAAGTGGTGATGACCTTTATTGCAGAATGGGGTTTATCTGGATAGCCCTTGTGGTTCCTTCTAACTCTATGATTTTATGCTTATTTGAGCTTTCCACTCATTTTCTGTGTGAGATATATATCCTTTGGATCTCTTGAGTCCAGGCTTTGGTGAAAAAGAAAGTTAGAAGAGTAAACAGCTGGGGCTTAATTCAACGCTAGCTGGAGAATACCTTTCAACTTAGAGATCAAATTCCAATGTAGGAAAAGTCCTGGTGGGTCTATATATTACACTAATGGGTACAATGTATGGCATAGAGCTGAGCCAAGCAAAGAGTAGGCAAGACTAAAACAAAGTGAGATGTATTTTGTATTTACCCCATAAAACAGTGACACTTTATCTAGTGTTTCTTCTTACAGTTATGCATACAGTCCAGCAGCCTTCAGGGAGCAGTGCAGTTCAAAGCAAAAGATTTCTGGCCATTGAAGCACAGCTCCATTTCATGCAATAGCTTCTCAGCCTGCAAAACACATCTTACTTGCTTGCAGGGTATTTTAAGGTCAAGGTATTATTTGAATGCCTTTAAGCACCCTCTTATCTCAGGTCATTGATAGAAAATAACAGCTGAAGAAGCTTATGAGGAATTCAGTGGACTGGAGGTTTCCCATCTCACCAAGGCAGTGGTGGCTGTTAAATCAGTATAATTGCCAGCATTGCATTGGCCACTGGAGTGCTTGTTATGGAGAGGAAGTCAAAGAAGAGAGGCATTTCTGCAATCAGAATTGACCAGCTCATAAAAACACTTTTCTGAGAAGTACACATTGGGAACAGGTTTTCTTCTTGCGTGGTCACTGGAATTCGCACCTGTGGTATCTCCTATATCCACACAGCTGTTTCGGATGATCTATTGCAAAGCTTCGCTCAATTGAGGACTCCAGCCCCACCCCTCCCCGTTAGTAATAAAGCCAGGCTGCGGGGCTTGAGGCCTTAGTTTCTTTTGTCTGCGAAAGCAGCAACATCGGATTTATTTACATGGTTTGACCTAGGACTCCTTGATTTCTCTTTGGACTTTGCTCACCTCAGGCCAATATGGCAGCCACTTCGGCCCTTAAGTGTATAGGATGTGGGGGGAAAGCTATCCCAGGGAGACCCCCATCCCTTTTGTGTTTTGTGCCACCGGGGAGACCAGTGGCTACCTCCCACGTTCCCGCCACGCCTATAGAGGCGCAGGCTGCTATGGATTCAGCCCTTGCGGCTGTAGAATCATCTTCCCCCTCAGCTGTTGCTTTTGCGGGAGGAAAAAAAGGGGCAAAAAGGCTCTCTGTCCCTCTGGCAGATGCAGCTTTCAGTTTCCGGCCCCTCTGCGGGGCAAGGCCTTCCGTCTCGGGTTTCCTTTCCCGTGCCAGCTAGTGCGTGGCCGCTAGAGCCCCCAGTCCTTTCGCCACTGCATTTGCCAGAGCAGGCAGGGGGCGTGTCTCTCCCTACCATGCTGGTGCCTCCCTCAGAGGAGAGCAAACTTCTGGCCGCCATGCCACCTGCTCGAGCAATGGCTTGCAGGGGCACTGGGGCTCAGCCCCTAGAGGACGACCCCCTGGAGGGTCCCTCTGGTTGCCCTCCACCTTGAGTGGTGCCTCATCATCTGGCTCAGCCAGCTTTACCTCAGACTGGAAGTATGTTTCCCTTTGCTCCTTCTCAATCTGTTTGGCCAGCCACACAGCAAGATGGCTGGTATTATTTGCCTCATCCCCCAGTCCCTTCTTATTAACCACATAATTTTGAGGGCCACTTTGTTCAGTCTAACCAGTTCAGTAATTTTACTGCCCCTCGTGTACCTCAACTACCAAATAATGACTCTGATTTAGATCCTGATTCTTCTGATAATGAGGAGGACACTTTAATGCAATGTAGCACCTCTCCAGCTTCTACTCCACAGGATCCCTCTTCTTTTTCATCATTAATTCTTCATTTAGCTCACTCCCTTCAGTTGCCTACTGTATCTTCAGCTGATGATCCAGTTGATGCTGCTTTTGTTGATCAGGAGAATACAATAAATCAAGTGCCTAGTACTGTACTTCCTGCACTTCATTATTTGCTAAAACTTGCAAAAACTCAAAGTGGACTTTCATCTTCTGTACCTCCTGCGTCTAAATGCATAGACAGTCTGTACCGTATATAAATACTTCCTCAGCACAATGGATAACTAGGCCTACAAAACCTAATTCAGTTGTAGTGAAGATAGTGCAACCTAAGAAATCTAAAAAACTGCAATCTGCTCCACCAGACAAGGAGGGCAAGAAGATAGATGGTTGTGGGGCAAAGGTCCTCACTGCTGCCAGCTTAATTACCAGAATGGCTCATTACCAGGCCTATATGGCAGCCTATCATTCTTACTCATGGGACACTTTAACATCCTACTTGGACCTTATTCCACTGGAGCATCAACAACTCCCAAAAACTCTTCACCAGGAGGGACTCACTTTGGCACTTCATCAGAGGGATTTAGCTAAACATGGGGCTGACACAGCAGGGAGAATGTTTGCAGCTGTGACAGCTATTTGCTGCCATGCTTAGCTAAGATCTTCTATGCTGTCTGAAGAAGGTAGAGCTATGGCGGAAGAACTGCCAATGTCAGAGAACAGTTTATTTCATCTAGACACGGATGCTGAGTTAAAAAGTACGCAAAAGATCCAAAAGGCAGTTCAAAAGTTTGGATTTTCTCAATCAGCTGCGGTTTTGATGGCCAACCCCCCAACCACTCTATAACTAGCCTTTATGGCCTGCTCCCTTTTGGCCTCTTAAGGGACAAAATCTGAGATTTTCAGTCCCGGTAGATGTAACTCTTCAACCAAGGGACGTCAGTTAACTAAACGAAAGCAGTAAGATCAGGTTCGGCTTCGTTTTTGATGACCTATCCCTTTTTCTCTGGGTGATGGTACTTCTCCTTCTTCACTGGGTAAACCCTGCACCTCTTCTTCTATAACCCCTTCCCCTGTTTTTGGAGCTCGTTTAGCTCCATTTGTAGAAGCTTGGTGTGCCATTACTTCAAATGCTTGTGTGTTACAAATTGTAGATCATGGTTATACTATTGAGTTTTCTGAACAGCCCTCAGTGGGAACTCTTCGAGTTACCCCTCCCTCTTCTATCCTTTGGCAGGAAGTTCTTACTTTACTTGAGAAAGCGGCTATAGCACCCCTATAGAGATGTTTCCCTATTCTTTTTTCTCTAAATATTTTTAGTCTCCAAAAAAGATGGAGGTCTCCGTCCTATTTTGGATCTTAGAGGGCTAAATGCGTACATTATTTACGTCGTTATCGGATGGTGACGTTATCAACCATCCTTCCCCTCTTGTCCAGCAATGCTTTGTTTGCGAGCATCGATCTTAAGGATGCTTATTTCCACGTTGCATTTAGACAACGAGACCATAGATTTTTTGTTCTTTTTGACTAATGTCAAGCTTTTTGTTTTTTGTACTCCCCTTTGGCATCTCTACAGCTCCCAGGGTGTTCACCAAGGTGATGGCAGTGGTGGCAGCTCACCTTAGAGAGCACAGTGTAGTGGTTTATCCCCACATCGATGACTGGTTACTGGTCGCTAGAACAGGTGAACAATTGCAAAGCAATATTCAGTTTACTTTGTCGTTACTACAGAAATTGGGGCTTATTATCAACAAGGACAAGTTTCATCTCCAACCATGCTAGACTACCCAGTTCATTTGGGGCTGTTTTGGATTCTCAGTGGGCAAGAGCATACCTGCCAGACGACAGATTCCGGAACTTACGTACGTTGGTTCTTCAAGTCATGCGAAAGCCATCCGTTCAAGCCAGGGATGTCCAGTGCCTCTTGGGACATATGGCTTCTATTATGGGGGGTAACCCCTTTTGCTTGACTACGTCTTCTACCACTTCAGGGCTGGTTTATCCAGGCATTTCATCCTTTATGCAACAGCCCCAGCCAACGTTTGCTAATCCCTCTGGCTGTAAGTCAGTCTCTTGAGTCGTAGACTCATCGATCCAACCTTTGTATCGGAATTCCGTTTCACCCTCCAAAGCCTTCGATACTGATAGCAACCGATGCTTCCCTGACAGGTTGGGGAGCTCATCTAGACAACCTGACAACTCATCGTTCGTGGTCTATGGCGGAGGGAACAAAACACATCAACTATTTAGAACTCCTAGCAGTGGAAAGAGCACTCCACTGTTTCAGCCATCTAGTTCAAGAACACGTGCAACTCGCCATTGACAACACTACCGTCATCATTTATGTCAACAAGCGGGGCACGTCATCTCGAGCTCTAGTGTCCCTTACTCTCAGAATCTGGAACTGGTGTATAGCCAGGGATGTTACGATCATAGCTGTCCATGTCCCAGGCAACGAGAATTCTCTAGCAGACTCTCTCAGTCGGAAAACCTATGCTGACAACGAATGGTCCCTTCATCCTGCCCAGGCGCAAGCACATTTTTTCACTTTGCAGACCCCCCTAGCGGACCTTTTCGCTTCCCCTTCCAACACGAAATTCCAGTTTTATGGGGCACGGCTTTGGCGTCATCAGCAGCTGGGGTGTTTGGGGGACGCTTTCCTCCTGGACTGGATGTCAGTGCCCCTGTACATCTTCCCACCACTTCCACTCTTGTCCAGGGGGATTTCTCATCTTCAAGCAGAGCAGGTCAGCTGTATTCTTATAACGCCGTGGTGGCCTCGCCAACCATGGTTTGCCACGCTCCTCCAACTAGCAGGAGACAACTGCGTTAGGTTGCCACTCAGACCAGATTTACTGACTTCGAGCTCCACCACAGTCCCCTATTCCCAAATTACATGTTTGCTCCTGATGGCATGGCGGATCTGACCACATCTTTCCTTGAGACAGTGAAAACCATTTTGGATCTTGCCCTTTGGCCTACCACGAAACATTCCTACTTCTGCAAGTGGCGTCGCTTTTGCATGTTTGCTCAACAGCAGGGAGTTCAACCATTGTTGGCACCTACTCCTTTTCTGCTCCAGTTTTTAATGTCTTTGTCTGGCTCTGGACTATCCTTATCATCACTTAAAAGTTTATCTGGCGGCTATAGCATCATTTAAAAAAGAACACTTTCTACCTCCTTTTTCTGATCGCCTGGTGAAAAGGTTCTTGCAAGGCTTCAAGAATTTTTGGCTGCAAGTTCGTCCCGTGCCTCCCTCTTGGAAACTGGAACTTGTCCTTTCAGCTCTAATGAAACTGCACTTTGAACCTATGGCCACTTCAGAGATACGTTAACTGTCCTGGAAGACGGCCTTTTTGGTGGCTATTACATCCACTCATCAAGCCAGTGAGCTTACAGCCATTCAGGTTGACGATCCCTACCTTAAGTTCCATAAAGATAAGGTCATGCTTTGGACAGACATTCATTTTTTGCCTAAGGCTGCATCTCAGTTTCACATGTCTCAGGACATTGTGCTTCCAACTTTGTTCTCAAATCCTTTTACACCTCTTGGGTGCTTGTTGAACCTCCTCGATGTGTGAACGGCTCTTTCTTTTTATGTACATTGCACAACTCCATTGCGGAAGTCACCAAGACTGTTCATTAAGTACCAAAAGGACGCCATAGACCTTCCAGTTTCCACTCAGAGACTGGCAGCTTGGATAGTTTCAACTATTGGTTTGGCTTATGAGATGGCAGGACTGGACTTACCTGTTCAGATCCATGCACATTCTACCTGAGCAATGGCTGCATCAATGGCATTCTTGCATGGAGTGCCATTAGATGGCATTTGTCATGCGGCTATCTGGTCGACACCACACACTTTTGTTACTCATAACAAATTGGACTTGGCCGCCAGGAGGGATGTGGCTTTCGGAAGAGCCATTTTTTTCGGCACTGGCATGACGTCCACCATCCGTCAGACAGCTCATTAGTCTACCACAGGTGAGAATTCCACAGTCACCACGCAAGAAGAAGGTATGGTTGCTTACCTGTAACCGTGTTTCTTCGAGTGGTCACCTGTGGAATTCGCACAACCCGCCCTCCTCCCCATATCTGTCATGCCTAGTTGTGACTGCTTTTCGTGGTAAGGAACTGAGGCCTCAAGCCCCGCAGCCTGGCTTTATTACTAATGGGGAGGGGCGGGGCTGGAGTCCTCAATTGAGCAAAGCTTTGCAATAGATCATCCGAAATTGTGTGAACGCAGGATACCAAAGGTGCAAATCCACAAGTGACCACTCAAAGAAACACGGTTACAGGTAAGCAACCATACCTCATGACTGTTATTGAGGTTTCTGCTTTTTGTCTTTTGAGGGAATACATTTTCAGCTTGTTCAGAAGGAATGGGATAAGTTTCTTAGAGGATTGAGACCAATCATTTGTGCTTTGGATCCATTTTTGAGAACAGCAGAGGGAATGGCTAGAGCAGTTCAGATTCTGAAAACCACTTCAGATGAGAAACTGGTTTTGTAGTTCGAGAATACTTGTTGCAAAGTGGTTGATTTGACCAGTTTTGAGTAACATCCTTTTCTAAACAAAGAAATGCCCATATTAGGTACATTAGATAATACATCTCAACTAGATTAGTGCAGAACGTTCCCAGCGAAAATTGTTTAGAAACTACAAGTGATGTAGGTTCTAGATCAGGTATGGGCAAACTCAGGGCTATGGGCTGGATGTGGCCCCTTGGGCTCTTAATTCCAGCCCTCCTCTTTATCACCGACCTTCAGCATGTAGCCCACCGCATCCCCATGCTGAGAGGAGGGCCAAGGCAGAGACGTGGCTGCTGAGAGCTCTCTGGAGCTCTTGGCCGCCGCGTGTCTCCCTGTCCTCTCAACATCCTAAGAGGAGGGTTGACACAGTCACACACTTGTCAAATTCTCCTCTCGGCGGGAAGACATGGTGGGCCGCTACATTCTCCTGCCAATAGGAGGACCCTGCAAAGCCTTGGGCATCCATGTGTGAAACTCTCCACCCCTCCCAGCCTGGCTTGTAATGTGGCTACCACGTTAAAGTTTGCCCTTGCCTGTTCTAGAATAATCTCTGGTGCTCGTTTTACTATATATTACATTAGCATTGCACTGGTTATTTGTTTGTTTCTGGGCTCAGTTCAAAGTCCAAGTTATAAATTATAAAGCCTTAAAAATATTAGATCCAGGATATTTGAAGGACTGTATCTTCTGACATGAACTTAGCCATCAACTGAGTTCATCTTTAATAACCCTGCTTTACATTTCACCACCAAGGCAGATGTGATTGCTGATGATATTTGGCCAGCCCCTTTTAATGATAGTTAAATTCCTTGGTTTTAGAAACAGAAGATGGTATGGAAATGTTTTGAAACTTTCTGTAAAACCTAAACACAGTTTCTACTTTCTTCATTGTAAAGAAGTAGAAGTCTCAGTAATTCAAACTGAGTATGAGTTGGCATAAGTGAATCGACAGGTTTCATAGAAATGTAATGCTGTTCAATGGGGAAACGTTGCACCTCCAATCTGATACATAATTATCCATGAATGAAATAAGTGTTCTTTCATAGTTTGGGACTTAATCCTTATTTATATATCGCTTTGCATATACACAAATTTTATCTTCTTTTGAAATATATGTTACAGAATCTGCTCCTGGTTCTCCTCGCACTGTTAGTCCTGTGCCAACCAAGAATGAAGAAGTTAGTAATCTCAAGACAATGCCCAAAGGGCTTTCTGCTAGCCTACCAGACTTGGACTCAGAAACTTGGATTGAGGTGAAGAAGAGACCAAGGCCTTCTCCTGTCAGACCCAAGGTAGTTGCTTAATTACATTTGTTACATACATATTAAGCTGTCTTTACTGGTTTTCTCTCAGTTGTATTAAGCGTAGTATGTGGAAAGGTGTTTGTGATTCATGCTTTTGAATTATAGGCTGTTTTATTGGGTTTCCTCCCAAAGAGTAAAGAGCAGTTGACTCAGATACTGTAGACTTCAGAGTAATGTTGGGTTTCCATTCTTAAGTTACCAGACTTGCTTAGAGGACTATCTAGTTAGAGGGCTAAGGAATGCAGTATTATACAATATGAACATGTGGTGAGCTGGACTTCAAATAGTCAGGTTTGGCTTGGTTTGTTCAGCTGTTTTCTTGAGGTTGAACGTTAGATTTTACTTTCTTGCCGCAGTTTTGCAGTATCAGATCCCTAGTTAGAAGTAATGTTGTTTAAACAAATATTATCTTGACAATATTACTAATTTTGATACAGAAACTAGAAGAATCTAAAACACCACTGAAACAGAAGGACCAGGATGAACCTGAGGAGCTGGATTTTCTGTTTGATGAGGAGATGGAACAGATGGATGGCCGTAAAAACACTTTCACTGATTGGTCAGATGAAGATTCAGACTATGAGATTGATGACAGAGATGTGAACAAAATTTTGATTGTAACTCAAACCCCTCCTTACCTACGGCGGCACCCAGGAGGAGACAGAACGGGCAACCACACATCTAGGGCAAAAATGAGCTCAGAGTTGGCCAAGGTGATCAATGATGGACTGTACTACTATGAGCAGGACCTATGGACTGAGCAGTTTGAGCCAGAGTATTCTCAGATAAAGGTAAGAACTAGGGCATCAACGAGACCAAGCAAAGATGAGTTGTTATTTGAGATAGTAAGAGGCAAGGGAGCATGTGTACTGTGTCTCGGTCATATTTTTGGCACAACAGCGTGTTAACTTTTCAGAGCTTTTCAGAGCACAGTTACACAAATTGTGAAATAATTTGCCACCAATCTATGTGTGTGTGTGCAAAGTATCCCATGTTATAGATTTAGTATGGTACTACCTACCCTCAATACATTAGCATCAAAACAGCATAAAAGATTGGTTGTATCATTTCTAGCATCTGGTACCAGATAGATAACGAAACCTGGTTTCTACTCTATATTCTTCTACAACTGATAGGAGCAAAGTGTGGCTCTGTTAGATGTTGTTGGATTTCAGATTCCAGCATTACTCCCTGCTGACCATGATGGTTGGGGCTGATGGGAGTTAACCGTGCAACATCATATGAACATCTATTTTCTTCAGTCATTATTGTACATATAAATTGAGAATATGAGCACAGTATTGTTCACTAATTGTACACATTTCCCTGAGCTCACTGTTGCTTCTAATTCCCTTTGAAGTTTTTGTGCCTGTAGCGTTACAGTATTACATACTCTGGTGCCTGTTGCTCCTGTCATGCTAAGCCTGTTATTTCCCCCTGAAACATTTTCTGTGTCGTACTTCAAACATTGCTGTTACATTTCATTCTTAAAGTTTTCTTGTAACTTGAGCATGATTAAAATACTTCTTTGTGGACTCTTCAAAAATTCTATAGAAATGTATATATAGTTGATTCAAACTTTTAAAGCCGAGGGCTAGTTCTCATTCCCTCAGACTATTGCATGGCTGGACTATAGTTTGGGAGAGAAAAAAGACGAATGAATTCCTGTGCAATAATGCACATATCTTATTTGTAGTACGTAATAACATGAAAAAACAATACAATATTTAAAATGAGGAACAGATTTAACAAACATAAACTTAACAGTATTTTAATAGGAAGAGTGGGCCTGCTTTTGACTGATGAGAGAGTCAAGTTAATTAGGATTGTTGTTGCTGTTGTATATCTTCAAGCTGTTTCAGAATTAGGGCAATCCTAAACCTAAAGTTTGAGATGGAAGCTGGGTAAATGACCCTGCAGTAGACTCAGTTAACTGGAACTCTCAAGCAACCAGCAAAAAAGAAAAAAATTAAATTAAAATTAAAATCAGTTTCAGCAGAAATGTAAGTTTAATATTGCCGTGCCACATAATGAGTAAGCCCATGCTTTTAAAAGTTAAAAAAATTATGTTAGTGAAGTTCATTAAATTGAAATTTTTATTGATTGCCATTTAACAAAAATTGCATACTACATTAACAAAGCTGTTTTTATAGTACAGTTAAACTGTTATATTAAGTTTGTCTTTATTTGTCTTTATTTGCTTTTAATTACCGTATTTCAGTATTAATGTCAAGTCAGTACAGAGTTCATGGTGTGGTATACTATTAGTCAGGCCTATTTTTAAGAATTACTCTCAAGCAATCAGAAACTAGATTTTTCCTGCATCTACCAATCCCCATGGATGTCGGTTAACTGAGCTTCTACTGTAACTTGGTTTCAATCTGCTAAACAAACTGCTCAATGCATTTTTTTTCAATGAACATTGAGGATATAATTGCAGAGTGAAATTATCCTTTTCATTTTCTAAACTCTGCCTAGAAGTTACCAAGACGACATAAGCATCGTTAAATATTAATTTATTTTCTGCAAAGAGATCATGTATAGCTTTGAATGTTACCTTACATAACTTCAGCATCTTTTATATCATTATTCCCAGTTGTGTTTTTCTTGGTGGGTGCCTTTGCAAGAACATTGAATGACTTGCCAGATCCATATATCCCGGAGTGTGTCAGATCAAATACCTGAAATTATTATCAGTTCTCTAGATCAGTAGTTCCTAACCATTGGTCCTTCAGTTGTTTTGGACTTCAACTCCCAGAAATCCCAGCCATCTTACTAGCTGTTAGGAATTGTGGGGTTGGGAAATTGCTGTAGATCAGAGTTTCTCAAACTGGGCTCCTCCAGATGTTTTAGACTTCAGCTCCCACAATTCCTAACAGCTGGTAAACTGGCTGGGATTTCTGGGAGCTGAAGTCCAAAACAGTTTGAGAAATACTGCTCTAGATAAATCCTTCATTTTCTCTACATAAACATCTTCAGAATCAGGATCTCACTGAACACACAGACTACCTCTTCTTTGCCTTGGTTTACTCCCCACTTGTTTTATTTGAATTAGAAAGAGGAATATACTAACATACATAGAAAAGTAGAGAGTTTTCCATTACATGAAGAGGGCGCGAATACAGCTGGAATTGATGTTTTACTGTGTGTGTAATCCCTGGGAATCTACTTAATGAGGAATTTGACACTTCGTGTCATTATGCCTTTTCTTGAAAACCAGTTGGTAGAACACTCTCGGAAACCCTGAGTGAAATCCTTGTCAAGTCCTAGGAATCAGACAAAGTGAAAGGATAAGAATAGTAAAAGAATGTATCTGAACATGTAGGAATTATATTGTTTTACAGTATTTCTACCCCATTACATCTTGTAAAATCTCTGGGTATTTTACAATAAAGTTAATTGAACATTTAAAATGTAGAACAATAAAACGGTAAAATTTAATAGAATAATTTAAACTCTCTAAAAGGATACACAAAAAGTTGAAGCTAATACGAAAGTATTTTGGAGCATCCTTGGAAACCTGTATAAGGGGAAATGCAGCATGTAAATCATGTTTTTAAATCTCTTTATTTTAGAGGTAAAGGACAGCCCACTAGTAGTTGTACTTCCTGAAGAGTGCAAAGACAGTCACTAAACATACATCTGCAGCTTGAATTTGCTTAGATTACTTATGATCATCAGTATTCTGGTGGTACGTGTTAAGATTAGGAGCTACAACTGCTGTAAAGGCTCGGTTCATTCTGACTGATGTTTCGGGGAAGAAAAGATGTCCCTGGCTTTATATTAGCATGTGAGAGTTAACATGTTTTCCATATTATTGGACTTTGTCCCATCTGTTCTGGCCCATAGAGATTCCCATTCCTAGTGTTAGCAGGGAGAGTTTCATAACTTAACCTATTGCTTTTTGACAGAAATAAATGCTCTCCATAATGTTACTTTAATTTTGGGGGTTAATTGTAATTTACTGAAGGATGTCCACTAAAGTGAAGCCTGAAATTACAAGTCTGTAGGTATTTCCTCAAACAGTCTCTTGTGTGCTTTCAAATTGTTTTTGACTTACGTGATTCTAAGATGAAACTGTCATGGGGTTTTCCTGGCAAGATTTGTTCAGAAGGCAAAGATTTGCCTTTGCTCTTGCGTTATTCTGAGTCTGAGAGTAGCACTTGCCCAGAATCACACAGTGAACTTCATGGTTGAGCGGGGATTTAAACTCTGGTCTCCAGAGGCTCAAACCACTACACTGGCTCTAAATGACCTCTAGACGTGTGTTAATGTCTGTGCCCTTTTCAAATGCAGCAAGAAGTAGAGAACTTCAAGAAGGTTAATATGATCAGCAGAGAACAGTTTGACACACTGACTCCTGAGCCGCCAGTTGATCCCAATCAGGAAGTGCCACCTGGACCACCCAGGTTTCAGCAAGGTAAGAAGTCAAACAATTTGCAACATCCTGTCTTACCAAGATTCAGTAGAGTTCGGTGGCACATTTAAAGTCTAGCTGGTTTATGAAAACCTGAGCCTTTTTGGATTCTGTCCCATAGTCTTACATGCATGACGTGTTAGCCCAGTGTTGAGGGTTGTGTGTGTGTGTGTGTGTGTGTGACTAGTGTGGTTAGTTGTGTGACTGTAAATTCTGAAGCTAACCAGAAATTCAATGAGGATACTACTGTCAGTGACCGTCCTTAATTTTAACATTTCACTTTTTTTGCCGGCTAGAATCCTGTAAGTGGTATATGCAGGTGTAATGTCTGCATATGTCTTTTGTTTTGGCTATTACAGCCGTTGGCATTCTTATTTATTTATTATTTATTACAGTATTTCTATCCTGCCCTCACCCAATAAGGGGACTCAGGGCAGCTCTTTTCCCCCTCCCTCGCACTGATTAAATTTTGAACCAGTTGTAGTCCTCCTCCCTCAGCTGTTCTGTGCCTGGTATCAGAGAAGCATCTGACTGTCCCCACAACCAGGTGTGAAATGATTGTGTCCTCTGCTGATGTCTGCTAATGACATTTTAGTAGACATCTCAAAACACTTCATGAAATTGCTTTGCATTCAATCTTCTTCTCTTCTTGAGGAAGGGCCAGAAGGTGGAATTGTGGACTTTAGAAGCAAAGGTTTCATGGTTCCCCTCTCTCCCTCATTACAGTTCCTACAGATGCTCTGGCCAACAAACTCTTTGGTGTCCCTGAGCCTTCAACTATTGCACGATCGTTGCCAACAACTGTGCCAGAATCCCCAAACTACCGAAATGCCAGGACCCCCCGAACTCCTCGCACACCTCAGCTGAAAGACCCCACACAGACGCCTCGGTTTTATCCAGTGGTTAAGGAAGGCAGGTTGATAGATGCCAAGGTAAGATCTACATAGTGAAGCTTGCCCTGTGTATGTACATATTAAAATGTGGTGGTTGATCGGAGATATTTATGGCTCTGGTTTTCTCGACTGTGCTGACTTGAGGCTTTTAAGCAATGTAATTAACCACAAAGTAGAGAAATCTCACCTGAGTACTGCTTCTTGTAGACACCCCGAAAGAGGAAGACACGGCACAGTTCAAATCCTCCCATGGAATGTCATGTTGGTTGGGTGATGGATTCTCGGGAGCACAGGCCTCGAACTGCATCCATCAGGTACTAGAAGAGTTTCAGGATACTTTCACTCCTATAGATTATCAACGTCTGACAATTTTAGTGCTTTCTCAAAAACACAATGCACATCCATTTTTGGAGATTCATCCTTTGGAGCATAGTTGGCCATTCTTTTCTTTTTTTAAATAAATTGAGCAGTATTGCTGATGCAGTTACTAACATAATGTTTCCCTTTCTTCAGTTCCAGCCCCTCAGAAGGCACCCCAGCTGTTGGCAGCTATGGCTGCACTCCACAATCATTGCCTAAATTCCAGCACCCTTCACATGAACTTCTTAAGGAGAACGGCTTCACACAACATGTCTACCACAAGTATCGCCGGCGCTGCCTTAATGGTGAGTTGTATAACTGAAGTTGTTCTATAATTGAACTTTAGTTCTAGCCTGAACTGATTGTCTTTCAATTTGTTTAATGTCGAATTGGACTTGTTGGTATTGCTTTTTGTAAGCATTTTGTTTGAATGATCTGTGCACACCATCAGCATATCCTGGAATATGGGCATGGGGTTCCAGTGATCTGCTGATTTCCACAGCTGTTTATGAAGCTATATCTTTGTTATCTAAGGGTGCTAGTAATCCATGGCAGCTGAAGGTCAGCGGAAGTTACGTAAATACGGCTGCAGTGTTGAAAACAGCAGCATGTAGTGTGATAGGTTTTTACTTTAAATCAAAGCTGAACTCTTGTCAAGGCACAGGAATTTGGTGACATCCTTCTCTTGATTTCAGGGCAGAATCTAGTATTTTAACTAACATATATCCTAAATTTATTTTTATGGTCTTTTCCTCTTTATTGCCTTGGCAGAGCGGAAGCGACTGGGCATTGGTCAGTCCCAGGAGATGAATACGCTCTTCAGGTTTTGGTCATTTTTCCTTCGTGATCATTTTAACAAGAAAATGTATGAGGAGTTCAAACAGCTGGCTTTGGAAGATGCAAAAGAAGGGTACAGGTAGGTTTATGTTTTAAGAGTGGAAAGGGGAAATGTGAACTTAGATCACGGAGTGGATTGCTGGGCCGTCTTGGACCTTGACGTAATCTTTAGAATAATCATTTATCCGACATCATAAAGAGAAGGAATGCCCATTAGAAGGTTTGTGTGAGGTAGATTGCAGGGACTGAGAGAAAAGGTGCTGAGCTTGGTCTCATGGTCTTGCAGGTACGGCCTGGAGTGCCTTTTCAGATATTATAGCTATGGACTGGAGAAGAAATTCCGACCTGACATATTTAAGGATTTCCAAGAAGAAACTATAAAGGATTATGAAGCTGGTAAGAAATTTTTGCTGGTTACATTCATTATTTACAGGGCTTCCCTGTGTGATTTTCTTGTGCCAGTGAACTGTGTACAATTAAGACAAGATTCATCTTTACCTTCAGTTTTATATCATTAGTTACCTCTGCTCCCATTTCTCCTAGAAATGCTCACCAGACAATTCCACCATGCAGAATATTGTAGTTATAAAGAGTTGTGTTTAGTTTTTCTGACATTTGGCTGTATTCTCGGTATTTCATCAATCATTCTAGCCTTTAGTAAAGTTAAGGTTTTCAGTCGTCGTCGTCGTCGTTCCCCCCCCCCCCCCCCATTGAAATGATTTGGGGAACATTCTTGTTAGACTGTGTGACTTTTGACTCTTCTTTCCTTGTTATAATAGGGCAGCTTTATGGGCTTGAAAAGTTTTGGGCCTTCTTGAAATATTCCAAAGCCAAAAATTTGGACATTGATTGCAAACTGCAAGAATACCTCGGCAAATTCCGACGCCTGGAAGACTTCAGAGTAGATGTGAGTAGATACTACAGCTCTTGTTAGATAAATGGTGTTCTTCTTTGTAGTCTCTGTGAAATCACACATATGGGTCTTGTGCACAGGCGCTGGTCATCTCGGAATTCTCTAAAGCTTTAAGAAACCTTTTGGTGGTTTCTTTCATCCACAGTGTTAGTAGCATCAAGGAATTTCTCTTAGATGAATTACCTCATGAAGTGTTTGACTAGGACGAGCCTATTCTCCTGCCTACTCTTGCAGTTTTATTTTAATGTTGGACCTTCGGTTTGTATGATGTCTCTTCGGTTACTCCTATTTGCTGGTTTTTCCTGTGTTTGGCTCTGACTACTTTGACTATTCTTTGGCTGCCCTTCCAGCCTTTTTCAGCATTGACCTTGGACTGGACTGACTACTCATACTATTGCCGCTCCACTAAGTTTGGGACTTACTCCTTCTCTGTACTTCTTTTACTCCCCTGCTTTCTATCGTGGTGTCTACTTTTAAGAAATGTGCGGTGTGTGAAGGAAGGCTTTCAGACACTGATGATCACTCAGTGTGTATGCTCTGCTTGGGGGAGACTCATGTGGTGAGGATTTTGCCAGACTTCCACTCCCCAAGCATGGAAGAACATAAAACTCTTTATGTTTAGGCGTTATGGCCTCGCCTTCCCGGTCAAAGAAATGGGCAGCATCAGAGTTGCTGATGGCTGCCGCAGCCCTTGAGCCTTCAGAAACGCGCTGGCATTGGATCCGGGTGTAACTCCTGCGGCTCTCACTGAGAAAAGCCAAGTGGCTGGACCCACGCCAAAGAAGGTGCACCCATCCCCCTTAGCATCAGGGAGCAGCACGCAGCACCAAAACCCCTCAAAATGAGACAAAAAGGCATGAGGCGTCTTCTTCCGCCGTTCCAACTCCACCTCAGGCAGCATTGCAAGCCCCATCTGCACCTGCCCAGCTCCCCTGTGCAAGCATGGACATCACTGTTCTTGATTCCCTGGCGTTGTCTTCCTTACATCACACCTCTACGAGTGCCTCTTATGTGTTGCTGAACATTACTATACAAGCAACCCCTAGCCAGGGGATCTGCTGCCTTCGGTGCAGAGGAGTCATCTGCATTCACCCATCTAAGGTGATTTGGGGTAGATGTTCAGGGAGTTCAGGGAGTTCCTCATACCAGTATCGTGGCTCGCGTCATTCCCCTTTGCCATTGCAGGGATCCATCAGCAGCCATTCTCACAGTCTTTCTCAAATCATCTTGAGTCTCCTCTTGCAGGGAGATTTTTTTATAGCATGGGATCTGCTGTTTATTATCCTTCTGATAGGCTTCAAGGGGAAGTCTATTACTCCTAGCCTTCTATTACCCATGGGCTCCACTTAAGGTATTCCCAGTATCAGGACTCTCCTTGCTCCCATCGTTATGGGTCTCGCTCTCAGGACTCTGCTTATTCTTGCCTGAGGAGCCCCAGCTGTCACAATACTGCCTACTTTCCTTCTTGGGATCATGAGTTTCTTGACATATGCTATACCACGCCTCTTCAGTAATGCCTGGATTACAAGCCACTTTTCCTTCAAAGGATGGAATGTTACCTTGCCTCCCCCCCCCCCCAAAAAAAAACGCCTCTAGAGGATGTGGGCGTTAAGCATGGATCTGAACTATCAAAGGCACCAAAACTAGGGCCACCTACGGGAGAACCTGTGGAGGATTCAGATCTTTTCACTAAAGAGAACATTTGTAATTTCTTGGCCTTTGTGCTGCACCTTTTGCATGCCTTGATTTTGCCGACTGCGCAACCACAGCCTCTGGCCAACAAACCCATCTTTTCTTCTAGCCAGCAGCAGGCATCTCTGTCAACAATGTTGTCACGGAAGAAACAAGAATGAAAGACATCTTAAGAGAGATCCAGAAAATCTCAGAGAAACAAGATGCCTATCGGAAAGACCTACACAGTATGGTGGAGAAACAAGAATCACAACATAAATTATATCAAGAACAAATACAAACCATGAAAAACGAAATAACAGAAGAGATTGGCCAAATGAAAAAAGAAGTGTGGTCTATAATGACATCAAAGAAAGTATAGTAGATGACAAAAAAATAAAATAGAGACAATACAAGATAACCTACAGAAGAGGATGGACAAGCTGGAAGTCAGAAATACCAAGTTGGAGTTGACCCAAGAAAGATTAGAACAAAAAGAAATGGAGTTTTAGTTGAAATTTAGAAAAGTTCAGGAAGAATCGAAAGAAACAATATAGGACAAATGATAGTAAATATTATAATAAATATCCTACAATGGCACGTGGAGGAGATAGAAAAAGTAGTAGAGTGTACAGAATAACAAATTATGCAAGAAAAAACAAGTTCCAAGAGATGTAGTCGTCCATTTTGCCAGGAAAAGAAATTGTGATGAAATTCTGAGATTAAACAGTATGAAACCATCTATCTATATATATAAAAGAGTGATGGCATCAGGGCAGCGGACAAAACAACAAAACTAAAGGCCCCCCAAGCTTGAAATTTAACAATACAACCCATCATCCACGGCTCTAGGTTGATACAACAAAAAAAGAAAAGAAAAAGTCATAATTACAGGGAGACGAATAATACTTTTTATCCAATTGCTGCCAGTTTGAAGGCTAAGCTCCACCCACTTGGTCTCCTAGCAACCTACTCAGCCCAGGGGACAGGCACAGTTAGGCCTCACTTAGGCGTCTTCCACAGATTATCAGATTTTAACTGGATTATATGGCAGTGTAAGCTCAAGGCCCTTCCACACAGCTATATAACCCATTTATAATCTTATATTATCTGTTTTGAACTGGATTATCTTGACTCCACACTGCCATATAATCCAGTTCTAAGCAGATAATATAACATTATAAATATACAGTAGAGTCTCACTTATCCAACATAAACAGGCCGGCAGAATGTTGGATAAGTGAATATATTGGATAATAAGAAGGGATTCAGGAAAAGCCGATTAAACATCAAATTAGGTAATCATTATACAAATTAAGCACCAAAACATCATGTTATACAACAAATTTGACAGAAAAAGTAGTTCCATGCGCAGTAATGCTATATAGTAATTACTGTATTTACAAATTTACCACCAAAATATCACAATGAATTTAAAACACTGACTACAAAAACATTGATTACTAAAAGGCAGACTGCGTTGGATAATCCAGAACATTGGATAAGCGAATGTTGGATAAGTGAGATTCTACTGTAATATGAAATAATTACTGTGAGAGAATAATACAGAACAATATAATCTCTAAAACCAGGACAGTAAATAAATAACAACATTCTGAAAGCAGGGAAATTGGAAATTCCACAAAGGAAACAATCAGGGCCAGCTAACATCTCCCAAGAAACGATTCTTCCAGTAAAGAAGCTGAGAAGGGAGTGAAGCAGTGTGTATTACCAAAGTTATTATTATTATTATTATTATTATTATTATTATTATTATTATTATTATTATTGTGTTGCTGTGAACTGTGAAAATGAATGAATACAATCAAAAACACTAAAATCTGAATATATAAAATTACTGTGGTATAATAAAACAGAACAATGCAATCTCTAAAATCAGAACACTAAATAAAGAACAACACTCTGAAAACGGGAATTCCACAAAGGAAACAATCAGGGCCAGCTAACACCTCCCAACAAAGTATTCCCATCACCAAATTCTGGCAAATCCTCTCTTTTCTGAGGGCCACAGGCAGTAGAAGCACATAAAATATCACAAAGAACACCACTCTGAAAACAAGAAAATTCCAGACAGGAAACAATGAAGGCCAGCTAACACCTCCCAACAAAAAATTCACTCAGGGAGGAAACAGCCAGGCTTTAAAGCTGCAAGGCCATTACATGCTAATCATTCCCCCTAATTGCAGCATTCATACTTGCCTCCAACAGACAAAAAAAATCAGAAATATTGTATATTCACAACCTTTAGGAAATGATATCCCAATTGTGCAGCGTGTTAAAGTGCTGAGCTGCTGAACGTCTGGACCTTAACTACCACCAATTCCTTAATACTTTATTTCCCATACCACCATACTTTGCCACAGCAACGCGTGGCCGGTCACAGCTAGTCTTGCTATAAAGAAGAAAGATAGCTATTCTAAAAGAATTTCCAATGACTACACTGAATAAGAGAAGAAAATATTTCTTTCTGACAGAAGAACTTAAGAAGTTACAGATAAGATTCAGATGGGAAAAATCGGAAGGCATCATGGTGACATACAAAGATCAGAAATACTGGCTCACATCTGAAGAGAAAGCAAAATACTTTTACAAGAAACTTAAGAAAGACACGGACTACAACCCGCCAGATCAGACAGAAAACAAGAACAACAACAAAAGATCTTGTTTCCATTCACCTGAAACTGAGGAGATGAATACTGGACACAAAGTGTTATTCAAATAATGTGAATGGTCTTAATTCATCAAATAAGAGAAAGAAGATATTTAATCAAATTAAGAAGGGCAAATATGATTTAGTGGCCCTACAAGTGACTCTTATCTCTCAAAAGGATGTAGCCCACCTTACACTAAAAACTAGGTAAATAATTTTATGCTGCAACTTAGGGAAAGAAACAAAGGGGTAGTGATATATGTGAACAATGCAATCCCAGCAGAATTTCCATTCAGATATCAAAAGGGAAGAATGTTGGGAGTAATTATAAAAATCGGAATACAAAAGTTACTAATTTGTAATACATATGCTCTCAATGGACCAAAAACCCACTTTGTGGCTAAATTAAGAGAGTATATTCTGGACCAGGATTTTGACAATCTAATTATATTTGGTGATTTTAATGGTGTGATGGGCAGTAAAAAAGATAATACTAAGAAAAGCAAAGTTTTCTTAATACTAAGAAAAGAGTTCCACTGCTGAACAGCTCTCACAGTTAGGAAGTTCTTCCTGATGTTCAGGTGGAATCTCCTTTCCTGTAGTTTAACGCGTTTGTTCCACGTCCTAGTCTCCAGGGCAGCAGAAAACGAGCTGCTCCCTCCTCCCTATGACTTCCCTTCACGTATGGGACATGGCCCTCATCATGTCTCCTCTCAGCCTTCTCTTCTGCAGGCTAAACATGCCCAGTTCTTAAAGCCGCTCCTCATAGGGCTTGTTCTCTAGACCCTTGATCATTTTAGTTTCAGCTTGTCAACATCTCCTTTCAACTGCGGTGCCCAGAATTAGACACAGTGTGATTCCAGGTGTGGTCTGACCAAGGCAGAATAGAGGGGTAGCGTGACTTCCCTGAATCTAGACGCTGTATTCCTATTGATGCAAGCCAAAATCCCATTGGCTTTTTTAGCTGCCGCATCACATTGTTGGCTCATGTTTAACTTGTTGTCCACAAGGATTCCAAGGTCTTTTTCACACATACTGCTGTTGAGCCAGGCATCCCCCATTCTGTGTCTTAGCATTTCATTTTTGCTGCTGAAGTGTAGTATCTTGCATTTGTCCCTGTTGAACTTCATTTTGTTAGCTTCGGCCCATCTCTCTAGTCTGTTAAGATCGTTTTGAATTCTGCTCCTGTCTTCTGGAGTGTTAGCTATCCCTCCCAGTTTGGTGTCATCTGCAAACTTGATGATCGTGCCTTCTAACCCTTCGTCTAAGTCGTTAATAAAGATGTTGAACAGAACCGGGCCCAGGAAGGAACCCTGCAGCATTCCACTTGTGACTTCTTTCCAAGATGAAGACGCATTGGTGAGCACCCTTTGGGTTCGTCCCTTAGCCAATTACAGATCCACCTAATTGTAGTTTTGTCTAGCCCACATTTTACTAGTTTGTTTGCCAGAAGATTGTGGGGGACTTTGTTGAAGACCTTACTGAAATTCAGGTACACTACATCCACGGCGTTCCGTGTATCAACCCAGCTTGTAACTCTATCGAAAGAAGAGATCAGATTAGTCTGGCATGACTTGTTTTTGGTAAATCTGTGTTGACTATTAGCGATGACCACATTTGTTTCTAAGTATTCGCACACCACTTCCTTAATGATCTTTTCCAGAATCTTGCCTGGTATCGCCGTGAAGCTGATCGGAAGGTAATTGTTTGGATCGTCCTTTTTTCCCTTCTTGAAGATGGGGACCACATTCACCCTCCTCCAATCTGCTGGGACTTCTCCCGTTCTTCAAGAGCTCTTAAAGATGATTGCTAGTGGTTCTGAAATAATACACAAAGCAATCAAAAATTTAGCCAGATGGCTTTACAACATCTTTCTACAAAGTAATGAAGGAAGAAATAACTCCCTTTTCTTAAGAAACTTAATGAGCCAAGCCTTGACTGTGAAAATAATTCCCAAAACATGGAAAGAAGCAAATATCATAATGATTCCCAAAGACAATGTAGACTTGACAGAAGTAAGAAATTGTAGACCAATCTCATTATTGAATAGAGATTATAAAAATTTTACAAATATATATGCAGAACAACTCAAGATTTTTTTTAAATGAATGGATTGGGGAAGAACAAATAAGTTTCCTTCCAAATAGGCACTTGAAAGACAATGTGAGAAACATCCTCGACATAACTGAATATTACGAGACTAGTCACCAAAAAGAAGTAGCCCTTATAGCTCTTGATGCTGAAAAAGCTTTTGAGAATTTTAATTGGGACTTCTTTCAGTTATTAATAGATGAATTAGATATGGGTAACCCTTTATTACTTCAATTCATGCAATATATGATCAGCAAAGAGCTAGGATTTTGATAAATGGACAATTGTCAGATGATTTTGAGATTTAAAAAGGCACAAAGACAAGATTGCCCAATCTCACTATTGATATTTATAATGGCGATGGAGATAATATTGAGAAATATAAGATAAAATGTTGGACTAAAAGATCCCACCATAGGGAAGCAAACAAAAAATCAGAACATTTGCCAACAATCTAATTTGCTGTGTGGAAGACCCCAGAAAAAATATGCAAAAATGGCTGGCGAATATAGAATAATTTGGAAGCCTGGCTGGGCTTAAAATTAATACAGTAGAGTCTCACTTATCCAACATAAACGGGCCGGCGGAATGTTGGATAAGGGAATATGTTGGATAATAAGGAGGCATTAAGGAAAAGCCTATTAAACATCAAATTAAGTTATGATTTTACAAATTAAGCACCAAAACATCATGTTATACAACAAATTTGACAGAAATAGTAGTTCAGTAATGCAGTAATGTTATGTTGTAATTACTGTATTTACGAATTTAGCACCAAAATATCACGATATATTGAAAACATTAACAACAAAAATGTGTTGGATAATCCAGAACGTTGGATAAGTGAGACTCTACTGTAAGAGAAAACAATGATACTAACAAAAAATATGTCAAACACGTCAAGAAGAATTAAATGAAATTTCAAGATTACAAATTTCATTTCAAATTAAATATTTAGGTCTAATAATTAAGGCTAGAAATGCTCAAATCTTGAAAAACAACTATGAAGTAAAATGGAAAGAAATCAGGAAAGATCTAGAAAATTGGAAGTATTTAAATCTCTCTATAAAGGCAGAGTTGCAGTAATCAAAACGAATATGTTGCCAAGAATGTTGTATTTATTCCAAAACCTCTCAATAATCAGAAATGTCAAAATTTTTAAAGAATGGAACAAAGACTTATTAAAATTCATCTGGCAAGGCAAAAAGCTGAGGATAAAATTTAAAAATTCATTAGACAAAAAGAAAAGAGGGGGCTTCGGCCCACCAGATCTCAAACTTTATTATGATTCAAGCGGTTTGATTTGGATCAAGGAATGGATCTCATTGAAATGGGAAAAACTACTAATGTTGGAGGGTTTTGATTTAAGAGTCAGATGGCATTCATATCTATGGTATGGAAAAATGAAAACAGAAGAATTTCGGCGACCACTTTATAAGATCTGCCTTAATAAGAATATGGGAGAGAGATAAAGAGAAGTTTTATTTATAGACTCCAGTGTGGATCTCACCATTAGAAGCAAGCCGAAGAAGATTACTAGGTTGGACAAAATGGCCTACTTACAGGGAAATATTAAAGAAGAAAGAGGGAACTTTTATATGAAACCACAGGAAGAAATAACAATATAGACCACACCTGGAATACTGCGTCCAATTCTGGGCACCGCAGTTGAAGGGAGATGTTGACAAGCTGGAAAGCGTCCAGAGGAGGGCGACTAAAATGATTAAGGGTCTGGAGAACAAGCCCTATGAGGAGCGGCTTAAAGAGCTTGGCATGTTTAGCCTGTAGAAGAGAAGGCTGAGAGGAGACATGATAGCCATGTACAAATACGTGAAGGGAAATCATAGGTAGGAGGGAGCAAGCTTGTTTTCTGCTGCCCTGCAGACTAGGACACGGAACAATGGCTTCAAACTACAGGAAAGGAGATTCCACCTGAACATCAGGAAGAACTTCCTCACGGTGAGGGCTGATCGACAGTGGAACTCTCTCCCCGGGGCTGTGGTGGAGGCTCCTTCCTTGGAGGCTTTTAAGCAGAGGCTGGATGGCCATCTGTCGGGGGTGCTTTGAATGCGATTTCCTGCTTCTTGGCAGGGGGTTGGACTGGATGGCCCATGAGGTCTTTTCCAACTCTACTATTCTATGATTCTAGGTGTCGACGGTGGCCAGGAGGGCCTTTACACAATTAAAATTTGTGCGCCCGCTGCAACCATACCTCGTGAAGTCTGACTTGGCCACGGTGGTCCACACCTTAGTCACTTCTAGACTGGATTATTGAAATGCACTCTACATGGGGTTGCCCCTGAAGACGGCCCGGAAACTTCAGTTAGTCCAACGTGCAGCTGCCAGGTTGTTAACTGGAGCAAACTACAGGGAGAGATCTACTTCCTTGTTTAAGGAGCTCCACTGGCTGCCTATCATTTTCCGGTCCCAATTCAAGGTGCAAGTTCTTACCTATAAAACCCTAAACGGTTTGGGACCCGCCTACCTTTGTGACCCCATCTCCCCCTGTAAACCCACTCGTCCTCTTCGTTCATCCGGTAGGGCCCTTCTATCGCTCCCGCCACCATCCCAGGCTCTGTTGGCGGGGACGAAGGAGCGGGCCTTCTCTATTGTTGCTCCCCAGATCTGGAATTCCCTTCCGGAGGAAATCCAGCAAGCACCCACCCTGGCTTCCTTCAAAAAGCTGCTTAAAACCTGGCTCTTCCGCTGCGCCTTTAGATAACCGAGCCCATAGCTATAGTAGTTGCACAGGCCATCTCTTTGACTTGTAACAATGTACTTTATTCCTCTGCCCCAAAGCATCTTAGAATATAACACTGCATTTTAGTTCTAGTGGCCCATCCAGCCCATCCTCTCCTCCATCTCAGTGGTCTTCCTTCTTCTTCTGTGATTCATATGTTATTTGAGTGATTATATTGCTTCTGTTTATGTGATTGTTTTAGTCAATTGTTGTTGTTTTTTTTGTATTCTTACAGCATTTTATAGTGTTTTCAGTGTTTTATTGTACAATGTTTTATGCAGATTTTATATTGGGAACCTCCCAGAGTCCCTTTCGGGAGAGAGGGCGGTATACAAATAAACTTTTACTTACTTACTTTTTCCTCCGACTGCCCATTTTCTTATTTTTCTATCCCATGTCTTTTGTATCTTCTTATCTACTGTGTTTGGTAATGTTTGGAATAAATATATCAATTTTCGTATTATAAAAATTTTAGTGCCCTTATTCTGTCCACTCTTGTTAATGTTTTCCATTCCCAATTCTTAAAAACCACATAAAATGACATGGAAGAGTGGATTTGGCCCACGGGCTTTGAATTTGACACATGTGGTCTAAAATATAAAAAACTGGAACAGCATTATTTAAGAAGCAACACACTCTTCCCCATGAAAAATCATTTGAGTCTGGGTTCTCAAGGACAGTCTCATCACTTTCCATGTTTTCTGTTTCAGCCCCCCATTGGGGAAGAAAGTAGCCACAAGAGATGTCCTGCAGCACCAGGAGTGGAGGGAAGGAAGCGGCACCCATCTCAGTCTTCCAGCAAGCCAGTCAACCAGACCCCATCCAACCAAGCCTCTCTCTCATCCAGCCAAGTCGCCACCTCACCTGTGCAGGAGGATGCCAAAAGCCTGAGCCAGCCACATGCAGTTTCCACAACAGCTGTGGAAACTCAAACAGTGGGGAAGTAGACACACCAGAACTTGTAGTGGAAAGGGGGCAGGGGCGCATAAGGGAGTTGGAATGTGGGTGACCTAGACCAGGCTGCTTTGTGGGAGGTGGGGGACCACAGCACACAGAATTACTCTTGTTGGCTGGAAAAACAAGAGAATCCAAATTGAAGGCATCCTTTTCATCGCTGTGATGTTACATCGATTGGAGCTAGAGCCTCACATTTTCATGTCTTAGCGCCTTCCCGGGGTAGGATTGGGAAGAGGGAGATTTTTATAAATATATATATATATATATATATTATATTATATATATATCAAGTTTTAAATTATTGATAGAAGTTTGTTTGGATAAACCAAAATGATTCTGCATCATGCAGCCATGCAATCCAGCTCCTCATCCCACTGAACACTGATCAACTATGCAGCCCTCTTGGTAAGCTGGAGGGTGGGCTGAACAAAGTGGTTCCTTCTGGAAATGGGCCATCAGCTTTCCAGGCTCAATAGGCACCTTCCATTTTGGATGTTACAATGCACAAGGAGTCCCTCGACTGCCATCGCAAGTATCACTTCTGTAATGGCTTCCTTCTGTGCTGCAGTGCTCACCCTTTCCATCACAGACTTGGCTATTGAAAGTCAACCAAAGGACCCTGGCTGAACATTGGCCCACCTTTTCATCGGGGTTGCCTAGTTCTTTTGCGTGAAGGGTAGAACATAAACTTGCACAGTGTCTCCCCTCACATAGGAATGCTGAGACTTTCGCTAAAAAGAGCTTTCTCTTTCAAAACAAAACAAAAAAAATCACAAAAACTTGTTTTAAAAAAATCTTATTTCTTCGCTTCCTTCCTTGAAAATAATAAGTTGCCTTATTGTGGAGTTGGGAACTTGGAGACATCCCTGACTTCTTGAGCAAATTTGGAGAATGGCATCTGCTTGGGACTTGGGCAGGCTGTGATGAGTCTCTTTTTCCCTGTTCAGTGTGATTCCTGTCTGCAGTAGATGGTGATCTTACCTTTAACCCAGCTGTTTTCAATACCAGCTGATGCATCGTTGACATCTGTGCATATATTGGTTCAAACTATTGGATGGTGGTATCTCGAGCAGGGGGATTGGGGCACTTCAGTCTTAAGACTTCTGCTTTTGTGTAGTTGATGCTGATGTAGAAATGCATCGACTATACTAAGGTCCGTTCTGCTACAACAACTGCACTCCGGTCTCATGCAGACTGCCAGGGGCACTGCCGTTTCCCTCCCTCCAACCTGGGCAAGCCAGGCGCTAGCCTGGTGATCTCACGAGTTCCTCCCTTCCCCAGGCAGGCAGGCAGGCAGATGTGCCAGAAATTGGGTAATGCACAGAGACGATCCACAGTTCTGCATCTTTGTTCTTAACATAAGTGGTTGAAGAATGTGTGTACAGAAAAATCAGCTTTAAAGTAAAAAATTGGGAAAAGGTGGGAATTTTGTGTGTGGTAGTTTAAAATCAGAGGCAGCTTGCTAAGTATTACCTTTGCTATGCAGGCTTTCCTTTCTGTAGCGTTTAATTACTGGTATGCTGGCCTGCCTTACTTCTCCGGGCTGACCATGTGGCCAAGGAAGGCACGGCTGTTTTAGACTTTTTCCCTAGCCACAGGCACCTTGACTGTCCAGCATCACGAAATCAGCTTACTGAATTGGACCTGTGTCTCCTCACCCTATGTCATATAAATTTTTGTACAAAGCATCATGCTTGACTTGGCTGCTTTTGGGTTAACTACTGGAACTTAGCCTGAGATTATCCACAGTGTGCACCCATATGGCTCTTAATATCCTAAAAGCAACTGGTACTGGCACTATTAAGAGTGAAAGTCAGAAGACAGAAGCATATGTGTGCAGTCGACTTGTTTCTGAAAACCACCTTTGTTGTTTCCTACCTTTTGTTATCTCCCTAGTGTACCTTTCCCTGTTCATGGCAGATTATTCTGTAGAGATTGCTTGGGCATGATGCTACCACATGCTTGTCATCTGACTTGATAAAAGAGATACATGGTGATGAAAAGGGCACAGAGCCATTTATGTATTCCTAGATATCATTTACTTGCTACAAAGAGTCTTCCTGTTGTTACCACCACCAGTCTGAGGCCTAGTCATGCATGGGGAAGACACTTCTGTGAAGGTGGTAGCTGATTCACTTCCTGCAGTTCCTGAGCACTAAGATAAACATTAGATGATTATCTATTGGGGAGGTGTGGAAGATGCTGCTAGAAAGGTTGAGCAGGCCTACCATGTGCTGTTTGGGATTGAAGGCCATTGTTTTTTTCAGGAGCAGGGTGGTGGGTAGTACTATACATTTGGAATGCATGTGTGAGATGTGTTGCAGATATCTTCAACGTGATGCAAAATGTGGCCCCAAGGCCTGTGAAGGTGACTATAATATTTGAGGGATTCAAGGGATGTCATGATAGGACAGTTCACTGATTTAGCACGCTATATGTGGTTTTGGTACTATCAATGTAGATATTGTAAGGGCACAGGGCTTACTGTCTAGGGCCTCTTTCATCTAGCTAACATTATTACCTTTTAGCTGTGTCCAGCATGCTATTAATGGGAGTTTGTTATGGAGCACTCTTGGATGACCATGCAATTAAAGCACTTGCGGTGGGTCTACGTATACCTGAATAGCAACAAACTGCTGAGTTTGTTTTAATTTAATTTTCGATGCACCAGTTGTGCTCCTGTGTTGTGTCAAACCCTTGACCTGTCATTGTTGCACCATTAAAAGGCATGTCTAATGGAAATGAACATTCCACTACTTTCACCAGTGTGGCATAGCATATTGTGAGGTTGCCACGCACATTGTAACAGCAGAACCACAATACCATACAATTGACAGCTGGAGCTTCCTACTGCTGGTTTATGGTTTCTGTAGTCCAGTTTTCTATTTGTAGGCAGAGATCAGGTGGACTGGGACAGTTGATCTATTGTTTTAACACTTCAGATAGAACGTAAGGCAAAGTATGTGTGGAGGAAACTTTGCTCATAAGATGAAAGGCAGGAAATGTTCGGTCTTTTAAAACAGATTAACCCTGTGCGGTTTTGTTTAAACCTTTTCTCTTAAAATGGATGATGCCCTAGAACTTCACCTAATTCATTATTAATAATCCTGAATTGTTGGACTGATGGTATGTTTCAATTGAAGTATTTGAAGACATATGCTGCTTGAAGGGAAGGATATGGAATGTTACTGTGATGGCAAAGAGCATTCAAGCAAAAGTGATTGGCACACAATATAGTCCCAGCAAAAAATGGTACATTTATCATTCTGTTTTCCCAGATAGCTTATGAAATTGGACCACAAGGTCATTCTATTTTGTTTGAGATGGGCTGAAGATAATAATTACTAAAGGCAGCACCTGTTAGAGACTTGGGGATCAGAGAATTTCCTGTGCTGTGCTGTGGTGGTATCAGTAGCATGGGTTTGTAGGCATGTTATTTATTAGCATGGTTACCCTGTACCTTGGCTGCCTGATGCTAGATGGTCATGGCATTGATCCTGTAGAGATGGTATTTGTTATCTTACTTTCTGTAAAGGGAGCAGTCTTATAACTGTTGCTCTCTGCATGGCTATTGGTGCAATCACCCACCCCTTTCTATGTATATACACATGCATCAGGTGGAAGAGGAGATCATTTGTGGCTTCACACATTTTTGAGTAGAGATGGAGAAAGCTTAGAGAGCCTGCATCATAGTGGAAACGCGGTTTGGTTTTTATAATGGACCAAGTTCCTATGCTCTGGAAACTCGTAGTAGTTGGGACCTCCACTGCTATGATTTTCAGTTGCATTGAGCTTAAGAGGCCACTTGCTGCTCCCTCAAAACTTCTGTTAAAATCAGAGATTCTGTGGTTTTCATTGGGAACTCTGTGTTTCACTCTATCATTAGTAAACTTTTGTTTTAAAGAAGTGTCATCCTGGGTTGTGGATCCCCTTTCTCTTTATGACCGGATGATAATGAGGAATTTGGAATCTTGCTTAGGATTGAATGAAAGTAAGTGACCTTTATTATTCATTGCTGGTGCTGTGTCTATCCTGCCCCCTTTTACCCTTCTTGCCCTTCTCCTACCTTTACAGTTGGTTAGTACCTTCAAAGCTCAGAACCTGTCCATCTTGCTTCCAATTGCTTGGTTGACTATACAATTAACACGACACAGAAACCTCAATACTTTTGGTGTGTGTTGGTAATTTTTTTAAATGGAAGGATGGGAGTCATTGTTAATGCCTTGCTAATTTTTCTTTTGGTTAAGCAAAAACAATCAAATATTTGTAACAAAGCGAACTCCACCACACTATTATTTCTCTGTTTGGATCTTCTTCTTAAATGTGGATTTGTCAATAATTTTTTAAAAATCAGCTAGGTTTTTAGAAGGGGTTGGGTAGCTAAATGCCTGTTATTTTTAAAATCAGTTTCATATATGAGTGGTTTTATTGGGGGTGGGAGGGAAATTTCATCTCAGCAACAGAGGTTTGGACAACATTGTTTTTTTAAAGTTATAAAGATAACATTTCTGTTAGTTTACATGTTCACTTTCTGAAGACACTTGAAAATAGGACCGATGTATCTGTGATGAGGACACCGTATGATTGGAAGCATGAAAAGGGCATGGGTTTAACCATTCCTTTGTGATTTTAAACTTCGTTCTTCCAGGTCTGGCCTTCAGTTGACTTTTTATTTCCTTGATGGTATTGGTTCTTGCATCTATTCATCCTCCTTCCCAGAATTGGTTGTTGCATCTATTCATCCTTCCTGCTATAATATGTATCATGGTACAACAGGGTGGCCTGGACATAGGCATCCTTTGGCTAGAGAAATCAATGCCGTCAGCAAAAGATGTTGCCTATTAAAGCCTTTCTGGTTTTAGTTGCATTGTGATAACATGGTACAGGAATGGCTGGTTCCTGCTCCTCCTCTCATGGTTGACTTTCACCCTGCAGTAGTGCACTACCTTGTTGGTTGGGATTCCCAGCCTTTAAAAACTGTGACCCAGAAGTCAACATGGAGCTTTAAAATGGCGAGGGTTGGAGTTTCATTGGTGTGAAGTCTGTATTAAGCTGCTAAAAACGTTGGATGAGCAACATGCAAGAGATCCAGTGATTGTTTTATATAGATGTTTGATAATTTGGTCATGTAGAAAAGAACATCTATTTGTTTTGGTATGCTTGCTCTCCTTGAGCAAGTTTATATATATATATGTATGTTTGTGCGTGTGTGCTCCAGCCTCACCCCTTTTGCTAAAACAAAATCCCAGAAGTGTTTGTAATCACTTTCAGCTGTATTTATTCTTGGGTAATTTTAAACCAACTGTTACCATGTATCACCTGGGAGGAAAAGATCTTGTTAATATGACCCACCATACACAATCCCATCTCTTGTTAATAGTATGTAATTCTTAACCCATGTGCTAGGATCATTACCACATTGGGGAAGGGGGGAAGAAAGAAGAAAAATGTAAAATACTTGAATGAGAGCCTGTATTATAAAACAGTAATATTATTCAGAATATCTGCTTTCTAGGCTGATGTGACTCATTATTCTAGTAGTGCTTTAGTCCTTTGTAATTTGTGGTAATTATGCTTTTTCCTTTTTAATACAAAAATGTATAAAAATAAAAACCTCAAAAGACTATTCTTTGCAACTTTTATTTCTACTTCAAGACTCCTATCAACCACAAAATGGAGCATACAGCAGAAAGTGTGATAATAGTGACATAGCAGCACAGGTAAGAGCAGCTAATCTATCACCAGGAAGAGAGGATTCGGTGAACAATTGTCATCTAAAAAGTTGCCAGAGTGATTGCAGCTATTTTGAAAAAAATGGAAGAGAGAAATAAGAGTAAATGTATCTGTCATTTCATAATAGAGATATTCAAGATTCAGTTGTCTGCCAAAAAAAAATGTACAAATTAAGCCTGTCTTCATGTCTTCCCCTCCGCCCCATCATAATTACATCTGTCCAATATGAGAAATGCAAGCATGATTCTGTGTTATCACTTAATCTATATGTTCAAAACAGCTTTCTCTGATTACAGAGCAAGTACAACACATTTTGTATTATAAGGCTTTCTGGCTATGTCTGTTCTCGTCTCCATTAGCTCCTTGGAAAACTTGAGATAACTGTCCTTCTGCAGATTTGTACCCATTCCCATTTCCTATGGCTGTGTTTTGGCAAGGGAGCTTTTTACTACAAACAAGAGCATGGTCTTGAAGCTTGCATTGTTAGAACTCATTTCTTGCCCCACAGGTAATACAGATGTCAAGCTCCTGGAATCATTACATGCTGTCTAAAGCCAAGATAGCAGCTAGTTGCTTTCCTCAGAGATGGGAAGTTTTCCAGAGTCTTGTTTCTGGTTTTTTTCTGTTGGGTCTGGGCAAACTAGTGCCTCATACCTTGGAATTCTGTCAGCTGGAAAATATAGTCTTTTATTTCCTACATGGTAGTTTAATCACATTTCCAGTTGTTTCATTGATCAACTGGTCATTCAGTTGCTTAGAAAGATTACAATTGTCATGTAGAACTCTACAGATACATGTTTCATCTGATAACTCATAGGTCATAGCGTAACCAAATTAACTCTTGCTCTCTAGAATCCCCCTCCACCCCCCATACAGTCATTTTCTGACTGCTGTATTAAATGGATGATTGGATAGATATAGCATACTCTGCTTAAAGATGTGGTCACTCTGATTTTTTGGGTGAGTTGGGAATGCTTTCTGTAAGTGGTGTGAAGCCCAACAGGACAAGATGTCTCTCATAGGCCTTGGTTTGTTTGAATATTGTATCTGTTCCATGCAAGCGATCTAGCACTCCCAGGACACCGTAGCACTGGTTGAACCTGGTAAGGGAGAAAAATAGAAATAATTGTTTAAATCGGAGATCAATATAGCATCATACAGAAAGCTGTGTCTTGATTATACATACTGACCAAGATCCTGTGCACATTTAGAATAATGCAAATGCCATAGTTACACCAAGTGTCATAACTGCACACCTGATCGTGTCGCTGAGGCCCTCCACTTTAAAGCTCCCTCTGAGTAGTTGAATTGACCTCCCACTCATTAAGTATCAAATCAATAGGCTGTGCGTGTACTTCAAATGATTAGCCCACTTATCTCTGACAGCACAAAGGTTTGCATAATTTTTTTTTACATTGCATAGAATTTTAAAGATTCCAATCATACTTTGGCCTTGTGTTATTTCCCAATCTAAAAGGTATCTTGCAGAGGAAATCAAAAGTAAGGGAAAGCTTTCAAAATTGAATCCACACTATGATCCTGGCAATTGTTCTCACAAAGGTGCTACTTTGTGTGGACAGGAGTTTGTGCTTTGGGTCTCATGGGGAAAAGATGAATAAATTAAAGAAAAGAATAAATATCAATGGGAACTCTCTGCTCTTCACCATTATTATTATTATTATTATTATTATTATTATTATTATTATTATTATTAATTTGAAACGCAACAAGATGAGTCCACAGCAGATACTGCTGGCTGTTGTACCGGATCACACGCCGGACACTTCCCAAGTTGTTGTTAATATTATTTGGGGTTGTGAAAATCAATACAATTGCTATTTTAAAAGTAAGAAATGTCAGCACATAAAGCTAATCATTGTAACTTGACAGCATAGTTTGTGTATTTTATGTTCGTTCCCAACAGCAGTTACTGCTGTTGCTCAAAAGCTAAATAGGTGCGCATTGTTAGGCCTTAAAACGGCATTTTCTAAAAATAGCATCCTGAATTTTTTTGAATAATGTTGAAATTAAAAATGTGAAAAAAGAAATTTATGGTCATATTTAAAGGTGTTTTGATTAAATATTTTATTCTTGAATACCAGTTTTGAATGAATAGTTTTTTTTCTGTGGAGTAGTGGTGTGTATTTGTATGGCATTGCTGTTCATTTTCTTTAGTTTCATTCATTTCAGCTCATTTTTGTTTTTGTCACCATTTCCGAAAACAGGGCGCCTATCTGAATGGGATTTTTGTCTCGTATCCGAAAAAAAACATTTTCGGACCATTGGAGAAAATAATTATAGTTCTCCTAAGGGCCACTTTTAGAGAGGGACTGAAGGTTTGAATAGAGACAGGAGCCCAAAAATATCTTTGCTTTCAAAAATATATGTAATTTATAATAAATAATAAGACTATCCTATTGTATTTGTTCTCTATACAGCACAAAGGAGAGGGAGAACCAAGCCACAGGCAATACAGAGATAGGGAGAAATAAAAAGAGTAGTTTTTCCAAGGGCCAATTATAGCGAGAGAGTCAGGTTTGACTTCTAAACAGATTTCCTTTGAAATTTATTTTTAAAAAAACAATAGGAGGGAGGAAAAAGGGGGTTTTACACTAAGAATAAAGAAGAAAAGCCCCACACATCCTCCCCAGCCAAGCGCACTTCTACCACTTCAAAAATCCCTGCCCCTTCCCTTGCAAGAAAAAAAATTAAAAATATGCCAAGCAGCCCAGCAAACAATAAAACCCAAATCTTTGCCCAGTGCCCTCACCAGCAAGGCAAGTCAACTAGCAAGCCAAGCCAAGCGGAGAGAGAGCAAGCCAGCCAGCACCCAGCAGCAAAAGACGCAACCGCAATTGTCACTTTAGGGGCAGTCCCCCCCAATATGCTCTCCCTGTCCAATCCACGTCACTGTTTCCTTGGCCTCTGATTGGCCAAGGATTACCTCCCACTTCCTCCTCTGACACATGAGGAAGAAGTTTGCAGGAGTGGATGCCACACGGCCCAAAAATGAAAGAAGAGCACGGTGTTTGTGCAGCTTTCTTTTTCATGTCGCCTTTTCGTCTGAAAATGGCGTCTTTCATGTCATGCATCCAAATGGACAGTATGAAACGAATACACAAATGAAACGGATCAAACAAATACTCCGCAGAAGACTTCCATTGAGTATCTAGTTCAAGTGTACATCCCTCCTTTTCCTGATACGGGATCCTTAATGTACAACCCTTAAGTAAGACAAGACAATGTATAAAAAGTCCGCTAATTAGTTGAAATTCATTCCGTAGCTAGAGGTGTGCTCGCTATCCCACCCCACTTCCTCCTTCCCTTCCCAATCATGTAAGTGGATAGAAACAGTAAAATTGAATTACTTGAGGTGATGAAAATCGTGGAATTCTGGTGAAGGCAGGAAAGGCAAATGGTAGCCACAATGTGAGACTGAGGAAGCCAGAAGGGCAAGACAGAGCCAAACTGTAGTTGAAGTAACATGGGATCCAAGGAGGACTGGCCCAGCAATTGCAGGCAGCATATTGGAAACCTGGAATACAACAAGAAACTTGAGAGTTTCCCAACCCACCAGTGAGCAGAGGAGCACTTCTTGTCTGAATCACAGACTTCCAGGAAGAGAACAGAAAATTCAGTACTTGTCTTTCTTCCGAAGACTGGATAAAACATTTGAAAAATGGTTGAAAAATATGTTCCTTAAGTGTCAGAAAACTTTTAACAAGGTCATGGGACTAGTAAGAAACTTCACCATTTGGGATTGATTGTATACAAATTTTGCCTATATTTTTTCATGAACAAAGCAAAAAATTGTTCTCTGCACATGCATATTGTGCAGAATTGGCTCCAAACTGGTATTATGTGCACAAAAATAACAGCCAAGAACCCGTATCACAGATTGCAATGTATGACTTAAGGACAAGAGAACTAATTTATTGACATGACAATTTTTGTGAATTTTCAAATTGCTGAATGTACTTGTTACAAGAGACCTTTGGTAACTGCTGATGTTTCGCTCCAGGACACCATATCCCCTCCCTCGATTACCAAAATCCATTGATGCTCAAGTCCCATTATATTCGGTGGCAGAATAAAATGTTGTCCTTTATATAAAACAGCAAAATAAAGTTTGGATTTTGAAAAAATACTTCTAAACTGTGGGTGGTTGAATCCATGTTTGCAGAATGGATATGAAGGCCCAACTGTATTCCTTTGAGAACAAAATTAGTCCAGAATTATCACAGTTTCTTTCACTAGGAGACACTGGTTCAGTTTGACCCAAACAGTCTTAAACGGAGGTTCTACACATCAGCAACACACCTTAGTAGTTTCTGTGGGTTGTGAATTTCTAAATGTCCTATTCTGGTCTTTAAAGAGAACTATTTAGAGTGACTAATTCCCAAGGAAAGAAAAGCTGTTCAGATGTTGGCCCTCAAGTTCTCATTCTCTCTCTTGGTAGCAAGTTGGAGCAGAATGATAACATTTATCCCTCTGTCCTACCTCTTCATTTCCTCATAGGATGTCACTTTATATGTGTTGTCGAAGGCTTTTATGGCTGGGATCACAGGGTTGTGTGTTTTCTGGGCAGTATGGCCATGTTCCAAAAGTATTTTCTCCTGACGTTTCACCCACATCTATGGCAGGCATCCTCAGGTTGTGAGATATATAGAGAAACTAAGCAAGGAAGGTTTATGTATCTGTGGAAGATGCTGGGTGGGGAAATGAACTCTTGTCAGTTGGAGGCCAGTGTGAATGTTGTAATTAATCACCTTGATTAGCATTAACTGGCTTTCCCAGCTTTACCTCCTTGCCTGGGGGAATCCTTTGTTCAGAGTTGTTAGCTGCCCCTGATTGATTCATGTCTGGAATTCTTCTGTTTTCAGAGTGTTGCTCCTTATTTACTGTTCTCATTTTGGAGTTTTTTAATACTGGGAGCCAGATTTTGTTCATTTTCATGGTTTCCTCCTTTCTGTTGAAATTGTCCACATGCTTGTGGATTTCAGTGGCTTCTCTGTGTAGTCTGACATGATAGTTGTTGGAGTGGTCGAGCATTTCTGTGTTCTCAAATAATATACTGTGTCCAGGTTGGTTCATCAAGTGCTCTGCTATAGCTGATTTTTCTGGTTGATTTAGTCTACAGTGGAAACTGTGATAAGTCTAGCTTTTAAAGAAAAACTTTAATGTATAATTTTCCCTTTCTACGGACTTATTTTTCTGCACTTTTGAGATATGGAGCATGTTAGTGTAGAATTCTTGGGGTGGTACAAAGGAGGAACTCCCAGTCTCAATTAGCTTCATCTTCTCAAATGACAGTTGAGCCTTCCGATCCCCACTTACCACATGTTCCACTGGATGAGCATAGACTGATATTATACCAATGGGAGCAGTCCATTCATGGTGTTTTTTATGTATGTGCTTATACAAGAAAGGATGGTGAACAAGTCTGCAGAGGAAGAAACAAATGAAAAAGTCAACTTTTCTTGTAGTCAGGATAACAGAAGGGTAATCTACTAGCGAAAGAGAAATAGTACAGATGGTACTTTGTGCTACTGTACAATGCTTTAAAAATTACATCTAATGTCCTTTTTAAAAATGGGCCAATTTTAAGGTGACCAGTCAACAGTATTACATGACCAAAACAGAACACAGCTGAATCTATTACCTGGGTGGCATAAGCCTTACCGATGAGAGTAATAGAATAAAATTTCTTCTACTAGAGTAAAAATGGCCACTTCAAGAAGAAACCAGTGGAATGTGGGCAGCTGCAAATGGCACGGCTCAGTCCTCCATTTCATGATGGGCAACAGGAGAATCACCATAGGCAAAGAGATGAAAATCATATTGAATGCCACAGTGAGGATGGCTTTGCGCAATTTTTCTCTATCAACCTGGGAAGAAGCAAAGTGAATCTATATCAAAAGGTGGAACTGAAAACCCAAATTCAAAGAAGGTTTATGCAGCACTTGGCTGCTGCCTACAAGACTTAAGGTAACCTTTTCTTAACTGGTAGGATATATATTTATGTGCTACTTTGGGTGCATCAAAATTATAGAAATAATGCAGTTTGACACCACTGTCATGGCTCTATGTTATGAAATCCTGGGATCTGTAATTTTACAGGGTCTTCAGCCTTCTCTGACAAAGAGTGCTGTTTTGACAAGCATTGTAAAATGTACTGGATTTTCTATAATCTTTGTAGAGCTGTTACATTGTGTAAGGTTAATGTATTCAAATTGATTTAATTTATTTTTCAACTGTTAGGGTAAAGGTAAAGGTTTTCCCAACATTAAATCTAGTCGTGTCCAATTCAGGGTTGGTGCTTATCTCAATTTCTAAGTTGAAGAGCCGGCGTAGTGACGCCTCCAAGGTCATGTGACCAGCATGACTGCATGGAGCGCTGTTACTTTCCTGCCAGAGCAGTACCTATCTCCTTACATTTGCATGTTTTCGAACTACTCAGTTGGCAGAAGCTGGGGCTAACAGCGGGAGCTCACCCCACCCCCTAAATTCGAACTGCTAACCTTTAGGTCAACAAGTTGAGCAGCTCAGCAGTTTAACCTGCTGCACCACTGGGGCTCCACTATTTTCAACTGTTAATTTCAATTTATTAATTAATTTTGATAGTTTAATCTCTTTTTAGCATTGTATTTTGTGAATTTATAATTTTTAAAAATGTTTTGTAAGTCACCTTGGCCAGTCATGTCAGCCACATGACCTTGAAGGAATCTACAGACAACGCTCTTCGGCTTAGAAATGGAAATGAGCACCAACCCCCAGAGTTGGACACGACTAGACTTAATGTCTTGACCTTTACCTAAGTCACCTTGAGTCCCAAACCGGAGAAAAGGCAGGATATAAACACAAGCCCACAAAGACAGACACAACTCCAACCCCTAGACCATCACCTACCTCAAATAGTCTGTAGCTTTGGCAACAGGCTGCTTGGGCTGAAAATATTGCTGATTAATGGCACCCTCAAAATCCCTATTCTGTTCAAGCCACCCACCTTGGTGAATAGGCAGGTCAAGATTAATAATCCCACCCCCTTAAAAATATGAACACCAGAGAACAAGCACAATGGATGGCTAGGGTGAATATTAAAATTGAGAACAAGTTGAAATATTTGTGTAATATTGTGACAAATATGAATTGTGCAAATACAGACTCTTGATTTAAAGAATGTTTAAAGTTAATATTCAAATGAAACCATAATTCTTCCTTCTGGATTATTAGCTGCATGTTTATGACAATACATGATGTTATATATTATATAACAATGCTGTTATATATACAGAAGTGGAACATACCTCCCTGCACTCTTATGCAGAAGCGTAGAATAAAAATGATAATGGAGACCGACCATACAAATTGACCATACATCACATCATCTGTAAAAATTATTCTCAGATAGTGATGAAAAGGTTATATTTTTTAAAAGATCATATTCAATCCTAGAATCAAGCTAGCTGTGTTAAAATACTTACAGGATCATTCTTCCCCAACTGAATTCGGTACTGTGTAATGAATCGGGGCTTTCCAGTCATATCAGCTATCAGTAAGATCCCATTGAAGCCCCAGAATACAAAGGCAGGGGTTAGGGCAGGGCCTAGGAGGAAGGAGAGAACAGGTATAAGGAGAGCACCTGTTGTAAGGAGGATCATTCCATGCACAATGACAGCAGAAAAGTCTTTGAACGTAGTGTGCTGCGTTTTGATCTTGTATCTTTTCAATTATATTTGAACTGCATTTTAAACTTCTGACCATATACTTTTAAATAGAATTCATGATTGTTTTTGAACTCTTGTAAAATTAGATTTTAGCTGTAAGTGTATTTTAAATTATTACAAACCACTTCATCTCTTGAGTGTGTGCATATGTTTTGAAGTTACCTGTCGACTTATAGTAACCCCATGCATTTAATAGGGTTTTCTTGGTCAAGAAGTAGTTTTGGTATTAGTTGTAATAGTAGTTTTTGAGATGAGACAGCATCTGGTGCCTTTAGGGTAGTGATGATGAACCTTCTACAGATGGAGTGCCAAACTAGAAGAAGGGGGGTTTGGCACTTGGAGGGGTTGGGTGGCAAGAGGATATGAGCGAGTGAGCAAGCAACAGAGGGCAAGCGGATGAAGCGAGTGGCAGGCGAGCAAGCAAGGGGGCGGGCAAGCGAGCATGTGGGGGGTGGGGACAGGAGGGTACTGCGTGCCCCTTTTGGCATGCATGCCATAGGTTCGCCACCACAGTCTTAGGTATTAAGCCTTCAAGTTGTTTCTGAGTTATGGTGATTCTAGGCGGATGAAAGTACAGTAGAGTCTCGCTTATCCAACCTCCACTTATCCAATGTTCTGTATTATCCAAAGTAGTTGGCCAGTTAATAGTCAATGTTTTTGTAGTTGATGTTTTCAATATATTGCGATATTTTAGTGCTAAATTCCTAAATACAGTGATTACTACATTTCATTACCATGTATTGAACTACTTTTTCTGTCGATTTGTTGTAAAACATGATGTTTTGGTGCTTAATTTGTAAAATCATAATGTGATTTAATGTTTAATAGGCTTTTCCTTAATCCCTCCTTATTATCCAACATTTTCACTTATCCAACATTCTGCCCGCCCATTTATGTTGGATAAGAGAGAGACTACTGTATGTGACTCACTCAAGGTCATTCAATGGATTTCCATAGCCAAGCAGGGAATCAAACCCTGGTCTCCAGAGTCATAGTCCAACACTCAAATCACAAAACCATGACGACTTTTACCAGGAGATAAAGGAGAGCATAAAGTTAATGAACAACAGCCATTTTAACAAGCTATTTATTAACTACTAGCTGTGCCCTGCCACGCGTTGCTGTGGCCAATTAGAATTGCACTGAATAGCTTCGCTGCTTCAAAACCTGGCCACTTTCTATATAGAGGCAACCTTCCTTGGGCAGGTTGAATGGGAAGGAGTAGCTTCATGGCTTCAAAACCTGAGGGTTTTCTACCTTGTGGAATTCTTGTTTGGCCAAGTCGAATAGGAATGAATAGTCTCAGTGCAGCAAATATGAATGCTGCAATTAGTTACATTGATTAGCATTTAATGGCCTTGCAGCTTGAAAGCCTGGCTGCTTCCTGCCTGTTGGGAGGTGTTAGCTGGCCCTGATAGTTTCCTGTCTGGAATTTCCCTGTCTTTTGAGTGTTGTGCTTTATTTACTGTCCTGATTTTAGAGATTATATTGTTCTGTATTATTATACCACAGTAATTATTACATATTATATTTATAATCGTATATTATCTGCTTAGAACAGGATTACATGAGGCCCCTTCTAAACAACTAAACTGGATTATATGGCAGTGTGGACTCAAAATAATCCAGTTCAAAGCAGATTATCCTGCCTTGGCATTCAGGGTTATATAGGTGTGTGGTAGGGCCTTGAGTCTACACTGCCATATAATCCAGTTCAAATCAGATAATCTGTATTTTATAGGCAGTGTGGAAGAGGCCTGCTTGAAGAGGCCCTGGGCGTCATTAAATGGCTGAGTAGGTTGCTAGGAGACAAAGTCGACGGAGCTTAGCCTTCTAACTGGCAGCAATGGGAAAAAACAGTTCTTCCTCTTCCTCTAATTAGGGCTTTATTTTTCTTGTTATTTTTATTTATTTAAAGACATATTTTAGATGACTATGTCTTTTGTGGCCAAATTTGGTGTGATTTGGTTCAGTGGCTTTGTTGTTTATTCCAGGACACAACACAAACTCCATAACAGGAATTAGCAAAGGGATTATTAATGTATTATATACTGTAAATCTATTGTGCATACTGGTAACCATATCCTGAAAAGAATGTTGGAGAGTTGAAATGTTACAGAAACAGCAGCCAAACTGATCAAGAGATTGGAGAAATTCTGCGTGAGCCAAGGTTGTAACATTTGGGTTTGTTTCACTGAGAGAAAAGCATGTATGCAATACACTTCTATGAGATGTTGTGGTGGCCACCAATTTGAACAGCTTAGTCAAATTCATGAAGATTATATAAATGGTTACAAGCCCTGGGCAGGAACACCTTTGGATGGGATGGTGCTCATCTGGATTGAGCTCAGAGCCTTGGTATTTGTTCAGCCTACTATCTGGAACTGGATTCACAGACCTAATGCAAGAGAGCTCTATTAACAAAGCAACAAATTACTGCAAGCCTTGGAGCAATTCAGGTAACACACAGCTTGGTTGTGCTGTTTCAAACAAACTTTATCCACCCAAGGTTCTCAGTTCCCAGGAATAGAGGCAACATGTTTCAAAATATCAGCCTTTAAGAAATAATGGTAGACTAGTCCCCTCATATTTTGCCTACAGGCTTTTCATTGTTATCTGAATGGTTGCTGGGAGAAAGAAGATGCAGAGCTAGATAAGAGTTTGGTCTATTCCTAGAAGTCTCTTCTTAAACCTGCTATTATGCATCCTTAGCACAGAGGGAAGCAAAATGAGACTCTAGTCAAAGTTAACTTGAAGGCAGCTAACAAGCAAAAACTTTGCTGATACAACACCATCAACTATGGTATTGCAGTAGTTGGAATAAACAGGTTTCCCAATCTGCTCATCCCATCATCCTTTGCAAATACAGGCAGTCCCCAAGTTATAAACTTACAAATGACTCATAGTTAAGAATGGAGATGAGACAGCAGTTTTGAGGGGTAGATCTCTCTCACTTCCTGCTGGGAACTTTTTTTTTTTTTTGCAGCTATGGGGCTTCCTTTGGCTGCCAGTTGAGGGAAATCCTGTAGCTGCAAAGGCATTGATATGTCTGCTGCCACTAGGCAGCTCTTGCCGATAGGTACACCTCTCCTTTCTGAGCCTATTTACTCCTAGATAAGATTGAGGTAGCTTTCACATCATGCATGCTCAGGGGGAAGAGGCAATCTGATGGGTGAACTCGCCTACCCAACTGCTTTTACCTCCGAGCTATGGAGGGTTGCCTTGACCAAGTGAACCCTCCATAGCTCAGAGGGAAGAGGCAATCAGGCGGGTGTTGCCCACTCGCATAATAGTCACACCCATGAAGTAAGGCTGCAACTATAAAGAATCCTAAAAAAACCAAGATGTGGACCCAAATAGGGGGTGGAACAATCATGAAATGCAAATATCAATCAGCAAGCCATGATTTATATCCTGACATCCCATGTTTGTCTTCTGGGGTGGCCTGGTGGGGGGAACAGGGTCAGCATGCATGATGTAATGCGCACTATGTGAAAGTTAGCTCCAACTTTATCTAGGAACAAATGGGCTAATAAAAAGCAAGCCCCTAACTATTGGGGTTCATATGGTAGATAACTTGGGATGAGGATTTTAGAATTTTTTTAATACCTGTGAAATTCTGGACATCCAGCATAGTGGTCAAAGTGAATCTACACCATCCACCATTTAACTTATCCTTGCATCTCTCTCCAGCCGTGAGCCTTGTTTGTGTGCTATTTGTGTTGTGTATGAGATGTGAGGTTGGAAAGAGACTAAAGATCTGAAAGACTGCGGATATTGGGGGCCTGATATATTTATCTGAAAAAAAAACCCAGTACGTACTGTACAAGAGATCTCTGGGGATTTCTTTCTGTTTCCATCTTACAAATGAACCAGCAGGAGCAATGTAACCCCCCATGAAAGCCAGAGCCTGGCAGCAAAAGGTTTCAGATTATCAGATTAGGAATGCTCAGCCTATATTGTTATATTTACATTCCACCTTTTCCGTCAACCAATTATTGAATAATGAATCAACGTGTAGGTAAATACCACTCATTTAATGGATCTACTCTGGAAGATAGTAGGATTTAGGTGTTGCTGTAGGACTTCGTTCTTCATGAACTAACTTTCGTTCTACACAACTCACCTAAAATGAAAATTGCCCACTCGTTTCCACCAAGGAGTTGGTAGAGTGTCTCCCACTGAGTCTGCCAGAAGAAGCCAGAGGCTCCCCAGAATTTCTGCAGATGCCTGGAAAACAAAGTGAGTCTTTGAGCAGGGATGGGAAGCCTTTTCCTACAAAGAATAATTATTTATCTAGATCACTATGATGTCAATTAACCTGTTTGGCTTACCACATGAGTGAATTCCTGAAAGCAACAAACATGAGCAGGCCAGAGCCCAGTATAAAAGCTGTTATCTTCATCGAGTCCCAAAATTTCCAAGGCTGAGAACAAAAAAGCCCACAAAAACAGCTCAACAGTCAATGCAAACAAATTTCTGAAAATGGTATACATACAAAATATAGGGGAAAAGAATGAAAATAGCTTTATAACTCCTTAAAACTGTTGTTACAGCATACTTCTTCTTTACTGAAAAGGTTTTTTGCTATTTTCCTCAAAAAAGTGCCTGAAAACATATAGGTGCTCTATATACATATTTCTTGTGTATTATGGTAACTTCAGATTTTTAGGTTCAAGGGATTCAATTTCTAAAAAAGCCCTCCTTGGATCCAACCATTAAGGAAAATATTAAAACATTTTAAGCAAGGTTCTGGAGCAGGTGGGTTTTGGATGACATTAGTGCAGTTCTTCAGGTATTTATTTGTTCCCCATGCTATTTAATATATACACCAAATTGTTCTAAGAGGTAGTTTGAAGATGATGACCTCCATACTACAAACTAGGAAGATCCCTGATAGTACTGCAGTCCTACATTTTGGAAGCTACACTGTTAAAATAAAAACAAAAGTTACCTGTATAACAAATAGAGCTGTAACACAGAAATAATTTTAGAACCTTAGCTAAGAAATCAGAGGTCAAAGTGCATCCTTGAATATTATGTCACTTGAGTTCAATTGTCAGGATATTATTTTATGCTGTCAATATATTCTCCCTTGATCTTTGAATCTGTCAGAGTTTAAAGGTTACAGCATGTACTTTATATCAGACTAGGAGCTGGTTCTACATTTTAATTATATGCACAATTATTAGTTGAAAAGGGTTCTAGTACAGCATTCAACCACAGCACTAAGATAACTCAGACCCAAATTAAATTGTTAGTCCTAACAACTGTAGAGCAACTAAATCAATGGTAGCTGGATTTTTTCACCTGCATTCTAGTAAGATTTTTAATGTAAGATATATTTAAACACCAAGTCAAGATAAATAGAATTAAAATTAATATCGATTTTCCAAAATAGATATACTAATGTGAAAGCCTAGGCATTTTAATTAAAAAATCAACCCAAAAAACCTGGACACATCATTCATGAGTCAATGTGAGGATATTTCTTACCTCTTACCAAAAAAAAAAAAAGGTACCACCCCCTTCTCTGAGTAGGGAAGTAAAAGGTAAGAGCTTAGACTGCCCCAGGAAAACCAAAAGAAGCACCAACTTTTCTACTCTCTTTGTCATGGCATGACTTATGGCCTTTTTGAGTGCCTAGTTGTGGGAACTGTGGCGTCGGCCAGGGCAGCTCTCCCCAAAGTAATAAAAAGTAAAGTAAAGCTCTCTCTCTTCATGCAATGCCCCCCCCCCCCCGCAACTTATCCACAAGTTATGTCAATATCTATATTTTTGGGCCCCAAACCTGTTTTCAACTTATACATCAGGCCAATTTACAGAGTACATAGTGTAATTAATACATGCTTTTCTTAAAGGCATTTCAGTGTAAACATTACAATTTCTTCTAGTTACTACCGCTATATTAAGGTGGTCTTTATCCACAAATCATGCATATTATGTTAGCAATATTGTAGTACTGCTGCTAAACCTGATGTTAACACACATAAAAATGATATATTATGGAACTTGCGGAACTGATAATTTTACCTGTTTTAGATGGCTTCTAGAGCTTGGTGGAGGGCATTTAGCCATTTCTTTAATCTGAAATATAGATTAATAAAACAAAGTTAAGCAAATGGAGATTAGGACTTGTGACTCCTGTTATATAATTTTAGCCAAGGCCTCAGGAATGTTTGTGTCCATGGAAGCAATGACAAAGGTATTTAATTAAATGCTTATAGTATTCACTTGCTAAACAACCAACAAACACTGTGAACTCTAAAACCATTGCAATAACAAGTGGCTTGTTTATTATCCCCTCTTTTGGCCATTTTGAAAAGGAATGAGCTCCAGAAACTGATTTAGCTTTTATGCTTCTGATGCAATTTTGATATCAAGGGAACTTGTGGAGTTCTTGATCATTCATGGATTACATTTGAGGATTCTTTAAAATTAACTGGACTTTGGAATAATTTTCAAAAGTCCAATCTTCTGTGCTTTAATATCCTTTCTAGACTTTCTAATAATGATTTTCTACATGTTAGGTATTTAATTAATCAAGAAATAAGTGCCTATAACTAATACAGCTAGTAAATCTTTTGAGGTAAACTATGGAGTAGTCTGGGAGAAAATACCTAAAGACTTAAAAACAGAGCCTAATATTGTCCTTGCTACATTACCACTATAAATATGATGGCTCTTCCCAAGGTGTATCTATCAGGGAAAACCTCGTTTAATACTTTACTATACTGTGATTTTTTTCTGTTACATCAACTATTGGAAGACAAGGGTATATGTGCATTAGTTACCGCTCATTCCCACTCCCCAAAAATGTTTTCTAGGTGAGATATGAGGAGCATTTTTGCTGGAAGTGAATGTGGACATCACTTACTGTTCATTTCCATTTTTTTTTTCAAAAAGCCCAATGCCCAAGTTGCTCCCACCTCTCAAAAACATAATAAAAATGCCCACATATACCTAAAATGGCATTTGAGGAATGTTGGTTTTGAGGGGTACATTTTGCCCACCTTTATCATAGACAGAGCCATTCTTTCTAAGTGCAGGACAGATTGAGTTACAGATTGATTACACAATTAAAATGAAGCCAAGACTGAATATTAAGACTCGTTATGTAACTTTATTGAGATATCAGAAGTTCCGGGAGTGCTTATGTTCACCAAAACAGTGACATCTTCTCAAAGATCTTTTGTGCATTTTATTAAGTTACTTCAGGTATTTAGGTTGACTACTGAGTAAAATGGTTATGTCAGTGGCTTGTAAAGATTTGATCATATCTGGTATTTTTAAATAAAAAACATATAAATGGCTGCAACATAAAATGCCAAAAGATACAGTATACCAAAATCTTACTGTAATTATAAACATATAATTAGTTGGATCCAGAATGAAATCATGCTCACAGGAGAGCCACTGAAAACCAATCACTACTTCAGTCATGGCACCCTTAATTTCCACTGAATTTAGCACATCCACTCTAAACATAAGAAGCATAAAGATACATTTCTACTCAGAAATAAGCCTGTAGTGAGTTAAATGGAGCTTACTTCCAGGAAAGTGAGCATAGGGCTGCAACATGATTCTGGAGCCACCCAAGATAGAATAAAAATCTTTTTAAAAAAACAAAAACAAACTAGGACTTTATTTATAAAAGAAATACCTTCACCTGATGCTAAAATGATCAAAAAGAGTCTGATTGACCAATATTATATTTAGCTGAGGTCCTTCTCTCAGTCCCACCACTTTCCTAGATATGGTTGATAGGTCAAGTGCCTTCTTGGTGGCTGCTCCCAGACTTTGGAAGTCACTTAGTAGGGAGGCTAAGATGTCTTCCTCTCAGCTCAATTGCTGAAAAAAACTGAAAGTGTTTCTGAAGGTGCACCAACCTTTTCCATCTCTTGGGAATCCAGAGGAGCCATATCTACTTGGTTTGAATTGCCTGTCTGCCCTCCTTTGCCAGCAAGGTTTGACAGCTACTAAGTGGTAAGAGACATTTGCATGGAGTGCAAAAAGTGTATAACCCTTTGTACTATATTCAAAATGGGCCACAGATGTAAGCTGCACTTATGCACACGTAAATCACTATCAGGATACCAGCCAAAGAACTATTGGGATGTAACACTGGCCCCATATATCAAAAGCACATGTGAACCAGCACAGGAAGGAGGAAAAACTGAGCACCTGCAGTTTGAAATAACTCCAACTTTTGTGTAGATCTAATCAAACTTAGTTGCTTGTAATTAACATCGCCTCACATTTTATTATTGCAGAATATTCCCATAGGACTCTAGCAACACTGAAAATAAAACAAACTGGAAAAGATGGAAAAACATGGAGAAAGAGGACAGGAAGGGAGAGAGGAAAAGTGATGCCAGCTTGGGTTTGAGTACAGTCAGCACTAGAAAAACCAGATAAAAGCTGAACCATCTGCAACTGAATGGTGATCAAATATGAACACTATGTCTTAGAAAATGATAAGCTTTATTGCAGGAAGGAACTGAGCTGAGGCTTGTAGTCCACTAGCATCTGATACCGCAGTATAGCTACCATCCTTACTTTATAGACTTGTGTTGCCTGATTAAGAGCTTCTCTGAACAAAAACTCAGTTTTAGGCAGGGAAGACTTTTGCTTCCAAATCTGGCTGGAATATGCAAAAACAAAATGTAGATTCCTAACTTCTGTTGCTATAGATTCCTTAGGCAAAATTGCCCAGGCTCTGCTGATCTGGTATCCTGGAAGTGACAGGGGATCTATGGGCAAGCCCTCTGGAAGTTTTCCCCTTTAAACAAGTTTTGCGTTTGTAACATTACAGGGTGTTTTCCATTTGGCCTAGCTCTGGGGTATCTCTTAGGATGTTTCTCAGGTAGCTTTCTTATATTGGTTTTTGATCAGGGTAACAGAAAAAACATTTGCATGTTCCAGAGTTCCTATATATTTGAAAACCACCAAGGATGACTTTTAGTAACATAATCTAATTAGAGATCAGCAAGAACTAATTGCAACATGTCTGCCTGGATTGATCCCAACCTCTTGCTTAGCCAGCCTTCCTGGAAAACAGGAATTTTAAAGACAAGGTACTTAAAAGAAAAATACTTAAATTGCAAGGAGGTTGAGTGCCTCAGTAATCTATATCATCTTGTGTCAGCAGAAGCTCAAAACACGTTGAGATCTACACACTACAGGTGAGTAATACTATAATGCAGCAGGCAATATTAATAAATCCTACTTTATAATAATAATAATAATAATAATAATAATAATAATAATAATAATAATAATATTTTATATCCCGCCACCATCTCCCTAAAGGGATTTGAGTGGCTTACATGGGGACTAAGCCCAGTTTTTAAACACAATTTAAAAACATAATAACACATAAACAAACTAATTAAAACAATTATCAAGAAGCAGAAAGCAAATGCCTTGACCTAATGAACTATTTTAGACTGTAATGTTACCTGTACGCCCATCTTCTTAGCTAGTAGATTATACTCACAACCCTGCAAAAAGAAGAAATAAACACTCAAGAGAGGATAGGCATTTGCTCAGAAGTTGTTTTGGAACTGAGATTTTAAAATTTCAACATGAAACACAATGGCAAAGATCTAGTCTACGACACTTTCACATGTGTGCAAAGTCCGTAAGCTAACAGGGCTTCTCTCACCCAGATGTGATTAGTGTAGAAGTTATAGCTTCTGGTTCTTTAACAGACTTTTGGGATATAGCATGGGATTGTGAAAGTAGTTTCACTCACCTGACATTTCAAGTATAAGCTGGTTGTTAGCAAGTCTTGATCCTTGATCTACAGCATCAAGGAATCTGCAACCTGCTATTCACTTTCTCCAGGGGAAAGGTACTGAAAAGGCACTGAGCAAAGTGACAGTGTTGTTTTTCACTTCTGAACTCTGCCCTGTGCCCTATCAATTTATATTTTTTTTAAACACTGATAAGAACATGATCCTATAACTGTGTTTTTTTCTGATAAAATGATCTTTATCTCATTTTTCCAGGTCTTTTTCCATGCTATACTTATACTGCACTTTTATGTCCCATATTTATATTTGTGTTCTCTCTTAGATATTAGCCACACAGCTTGCTTTAAGCAAAGCAATATATTTATTTAGCAAATAACATGAAAGTTAAGCCTCTTGTTTAGCAGTTTCACTTTGTCCTCTCATTAATCTCTCAAAGGATGAGTTCATTCTTTGGGGATTATTCGTGTCAAAGGCAATTTGGCAGATTTCTTTCAACCGTTCCACCTGGATTTACAACATACATGCAGTCCCCAGGTTGTGAACAAGATAAATTGTGTTGGCTTGTTCTTAAGTTGAATTTGCATGTAAGTCTGAATAAGTACATTTTGTAAGTGTAACTCACTCTCTACACACACACACACACACACACACACACACACACACACACACACACACCTATTTATAGCAGCTTTGGATATCACAGGAAAAGGTTAACACCCCTGTGGTGTTTGTTTTGCTGCCTGTGCCCCTGTTCAGAAGATTTCACCCCTCCTTCTGTCCCTGCGATAATTGGATTTTGAAAAAATTGGCTTGTTGTGGAAACAAGGATTGGTGATATAGCTTCAGTGTAGACACCCTTTCCTCATGGTAACACTTTCAAGACTGAATTTCCCTTCCTATGAGTAGATTTTCCTCACTTCCTGTTGTCTCATCTCTGTTCTTAATTATGAGTAGTTTGTAAGTCAAATGTTTGTAACTCAGAGACTGTCTGTAATTTTAATGCAATTAAAATAATCGAAAGAGTAAAAGAAAACTGCAGCAACTAATAACTAGGTGGCCCAACACTGTCAACATAATCCTGAATTAAACAAGAACCAAATTTGTACTTAAAAGCAGATGCAGGACTTTTGGTCTGATGTCCGCATGGAGAGCAGCATGCATCCTTAGGGCTCCAAGGCTGCAACCCGAGGATCCAAGTCAAAGGGGCTTTTCAGCCCCCCCCCTCCCCGGGTGGATTCAGGCTGAGGGAGTGCCAAACTCGCTGTGAGACCAGCCGAAGGCATCTAGAGGAGTGTGTCCCTCAAGGAGACACTTCCAGGACGCCCAGTAGTGGTATGCGAAGAGGAGCAGACTGGTTCCGAGAGGTAAGGGACAAGAAACATCCCCAAAGGCTCTCTGGTTGTCAGATGCAAAAGAATTAAAAATACAAAAAGAAGAGGGAGCGCCTTCTGAACTGCAAGCATTTCTAGGTAGTTGATGTGGTGAGCTTGTTCCAATGGGGACCACGTGCCTCAAACGGTGAGATTATTCAGATGGACCCCCTAGCCCAGGAGCAACGAATCCGAGTCTTTATTCGTAATATATATATATATAGAAAAGAGTGCAAAAGCTAGAGAGCTGAGAGAACCAACTGTCTAACGTGGCAGAAAAAAGGCTCTTCCCACTGTCTATATATACTACAAGGGGAGAGTGGGTGCCAAAAATGTATACTTGAGAGCTTCTAGAGAATTCCGGAAGGTCTGCACAGGTGCAGGAAAACCCATATGTGTGCATTTCACTGGGACTGCGAAGAAGGAATCAGGGAAGATACATTTGTGTGATTGAAATAAACAATCAAAAATTCTTAATATGTAATATATACAGTCCGAACGGACCAAAGACTAATTTCATAAAGGAACTAAAAATATATATAGAACAACATGACTATGAAGACTTAATCATCCTAGGTGACTTCAATGGAGTAGTGGACCTAGCTAAAGACAAGACAGACAATAAAGGGCCACCAATCAAAAGCAAGCCAATTACCTAAACAATTCTTCTCTTATGGAAGACCTAAACCTACAAGACATGTGGAGAACAAAAAATGACAAACTAAGGGACTATACCTTCTACCAAATAACACCAAGAATCTTTTCAGATCACTGCGCTCTTGAAATTACAATAAAAGGCAATATAAAACAACTTAGATGGCGTCTAAATGAAAATTTACTGGAAAATGAGGAAGTTATCGAATTAAATAGAAAATTACTAAAAGAATATTTTACTAAAAGAATATCAAAAATTACACAGTGAAAGCATGCAAAGCCGTAATGAGGGGTCATTTTATGCAGCAAAATTTGATTAAAAATAAGAACAGGCATAAGGAAATAAAAGAAATTATAGTGAACATTGACCAAAAAGAGAAACAACAAAAAAGAAACCCTCAAACAAACAAAAAAGCTTTAGAATTGGAAATACTCTAAAAACAATTGCAGATATTACAAACAGACCAAATCGCAAACAGTTAAAATTTATTAGACAGAACCACTTCCAAAATGCTAATAAGACAGGAAAATGGTTAGTAAACAAGGTAAAAGTCAAAAAGCAGAAAAGATATACAGTGGAGTCTCACTTATCCAAGCTAAACGGGCCGGCAGAAGCTTGGATAAGTGAATATCTTGGATAATAAGGAGGGATTAAGGAAAAGCCTATTAAACATAAAATTAGGTTATGATTTTACAAATTAAGCACCAAAACGTCATGTTATACAACAAATTTGACAGAACAAGTAGTTCAATACGCAGTAATGTTATGTTGTAATTACTGTATTTACAAATTTAGCACCAAAATATCACGATATATTGAAAACACTGACTACAAAAATGGCTTGGATTATCCAGAGGCTTGGATAAGTGAGACTCTACTGTATAACCAAAATACAGAAGGATGGGATAATATACTTTGAAGAAAAACAAATAGCAAAACAATTTACACAATTTTATAAAGAACTGTATCATAAAGAAGAAATTCCCAAAGAAGAGATAATGTGGCATCTATGTAAATTAAATCTAACAGAAGATCAGAGGAAAGCATTAAATGAGCCAATTACAACTGACGAAATCGATAGCGCAATTAGGAAACTTAAAAGCAACAAAGCACCATAGAATCATAGAATAGTAGAGTTGGAAGAGACCTCATGGGCCATCCAGTCCAACCCCCTGCCAAGAAGCAGGAAATCGCATTCAAAGCACCCCCGACAGATGGCTATCCAGCCTTTGTTTAAAAGCCTCCAAAGAAGGAGCCTCCACCACAGTCCGGGGGAGAGAGTTCCACTGCTGAACAGCCCTCACAGTGAGGAAGTTCTTCCTGATGTTCAGGTGGAATCTCCTTTCCTGTAGTTTGAAGCCATTGTTCAAGCTTGCTCCCTCCTCCCTATGACTTCCCCTCATGTATTTGTACATGGCTATCATGTCTCCTCATGTCTGCCCAGTTCTTTAAACCGCTCCTCATAGGGCTTGTTCTCCAGACCAGGACCAGATGGTTACATGGCAATCTTTTACAAAATATTTAAGGATGAATTAGGCCCACTCTTAAAAGACATATTAAACGACATACTAGAAAGCAAAAACATTCCAAAAACATGGCAAAAAGGAAAAATAACACTAATTCATAAAGAAAACGCAGATCCTACTGAAATTAAAAACTATTGACCAATCTTCCTGCTGAACAATGACTACAAATCTTTACAATAATTATGGCAGATAGACTAAAAACCTTTCTAAAAATTTGGATATCGGAAGATCACGTGGGTTTCCTTCCCAACAGACAAATTAAGGGCAACATTAGAACATTAATAAACTCTATAGAATACTATGAGGCCCACAACGAAAAGCAAATGGTGTTACTATTTACAGATGCTGAAAAAGCTTTTGATAAAATCAATTGGAATTACCTATTATTGTTACTTCAAGAAATAGACATTGGCTATAAATTTTGAAATGCAGTAAGAGCTATATGTACAAAGCAGGAAGCAACACTCATCATAAATGGACAAGAGAACATGAAAACAATAAAAATAAATAGAGGAACACAGCAAGGGTGTCCGCTCTCACCCCTACTGTTTATTTTCCTCATGGAAGCACTGGTAAGGGAGATGAATAGAGATAAGAGTCTAGAAGGATTGAAGATAAGAAATCAGAATTACAAAATCAGAGTTTATGCTGATGATGTATATATTATTGAAAATCCATTAAAAACATTAATACATGGATTGACAAAATTTTGGAAATTTAACGGGCTTCAAATTAAACAAACGGAAAACTAAGATAATAACCAAAAACGTGGATAGGATAAAAAAGGAGGAATTACAGAAGAAATCAAGGATCTCAATTGAAAAAAAATCACATATCTAGGGATAACAGTAACGACGAGTAATGCGAAGCTGCTAAAAAACAACTACTAGCAATTATGGTTAAAGATACAGAAGGATCTAGAAAAATGGAAATATCAAAATATATCCCTCTTAGGATGTATCGCAATTATAAAAATGATGGTATTGCCTAAACTTTTTTTTCCCCCCCAAACACTACCGATTATCAGAAATGACTATTTATTTAAGAAATGGAATAGGGAAATAAAGTTTATATGGGGGAAAAAATGAGAATAAAACTAAAAGTATTAATGGACGACAAAAAAGAGGAGGCCTGGGCCTACCAGACTTAAAAGCTTACTATGAGGCATGCAATTTAATCTGGCTAAAGGAATGGGCAACACTCAAACAAAACAAATTACTAACTCTAGAAGGTCATGACCTCAGATCGGGATGGCATGATTACCTATGGTATAACAAAAGAAAAACGGAAAAAAACTCATCATTATATAAGAGCATCCCTGATCGAAGTCTGGGAAAAATATAAAGATAGATTTTATGACAAAACCCCGTTATGGATATCACCAATAGAGGCAAAAAATAAAAGGGAATTGAGCACAGAGAATTGGTTAACTTATCAACAAGTACAAAAGAGAATAATCAAATCACATGAAGAAATTAAACAAGTACACAAACAGATAACCTGGTTCCAATATTATCAAATAAAACAATGCTATAAAGAGGATGTAAAAAGAGCCTTTAAACAAGAACAAGGGATATGGGAACTAATAATTCAAAGAAAAAAGAAATTAATAAAAGTACTTTACCAACAGTAACTAGAATGGGCAATGGAAGAGGCGCAAATCAAGGACTGCATGGTAAAGTGGGCTAAAGACTTTGGACATAGTATAAAATTATAGCATTGGGAAGAAATATGGAGGAAAAAATTAAAATTTACTGCTGCAATCAAAATTCGGGAAAATTTGTATAAAATGCAATTTAGATGGTATTTCATACCAGCAAGGACAGCAAAATTTTGTAAAAGTACAGTGTTTCCTCACTTATCGCTGGGGTTAGGATCCAGAACCACTCGCAATAAGTGAAAATCCGCGAAGTAGGGACACTGTATTTATTTTAATATTTATACATTATTTTAGTAGTTATACACTATTTTAAGTCTTTATCAACCAATTGTGTGTTGATAAATCACCTCCCTTCTCCCCCCGCTGCCGCTTGGGATCCTTTTCTCTCCCTTCAGCTTCTTCCTCCCTTCCTTAGGCTGTAAATTGTAATTTTTTATGATTTATAATAGTCTTTTAAAGTTTATTGAAAAACAGCGAAACAGTGAATCCGCAAAAAGTGAACCGCGAAGTAGTGAGGGAACACTGTAGTTCAAATTTATGTTGGAAGTGTGGAAATAAAGTGGGAACCTTCTTCCACCAATGGTGGGAATGTGATAAAGTCAAAAGGTATTGGACAAAAATACATCAAAAGACACAAGAGATATTAAAAATCAAACTCCGAATATGACCTGAGTCCCCTATTGGGTGAGAAGGGTGGGATATAAATATTGTAATATTGTAATAATAGAGCCAGAAATGTATTTACTAGGCTTAACAAATGCCAAATTGAATAAAAATCAAGGCAGTGTATTCTATTACATAAGCATGGCGGCTAGACTAGTATTGGCGAAAGTTTGGAAAGAAAAGAAAATACCGACTATAGACGAATGGAACCTAAAAGTAATAGATCTAGTACAAATGGACTATTTACCACAAAATTAAGATATAGAAAAATCAGAACAGACTGGTCAGGATTTATAGAATTTATTAAGAAAAATGGAATGCCTTTTACAACAGACTTATCCCGTTTTTGAAGGACAAAATAACAAATGAGCGCTGGGAAACTAAGAGATGGACATCAGGATGAAAGAAGAACTCTTAAAAGGAAGATGAGAAGTCAACCATTTTAAATTTGTTGTGGGTTGTTTTTGGGTTTTTTTCTTTTTCCCCCTCCTTTCTATATTAAATTTTTCCCCTTTTTTAATTTTCTTTCTTTCTTTCTTTCTTTCTTTCTTTCTTTCTTTCTTTCTTTCTTTCTTTCTTCTCCTCTCTCTCTCTAAACCAATGTTCTTTGCCTTTGCTGTATACATGAATAAAACCTGAATAAAAATTAAAAACAAAATAAAAAGGCTGATGCTGAAAAATCTGGGATCTTCTTTGGAGGGAACATTCCAGAATTATGAGTCCTCCCCTAAAGATTTTAATCTGTATGTAACCAGGGTGTGGATAAATAAGGCTGCATCTTCCAAATGACATCATTTCTGGTGAACCAGCTGAAGCAGGTAAGTGGCATTTCTAACCACAATACTACCTGGGCTTCCAGGGACAATGTCAGGTACAGAAGGATCCCTAAACTGTGCACCTTTCTTTTCTTTGAACACTGTTGTTCAAAGCAAATTGCAACACCAATGGCAGTTTCTATATAGAATAGCCATCTTCTCAACCTTTTCTGGATTATCTAAAGATTCAGCTTGTTCATCCTTATGTCAGAATTTCTGAACACCTGTTCAGAATTTCCATCACCGTTTTGATCATAGCCATTGTAGTAACATATGCCTCCAAGCACAACCATAGGGAAGCAGTGTGATGTATTTGTTTATAGTACTGAAAGCCACAAAGTCAAGTAGAAAAAACACAGGTGCATCCAGTCTTCCCCTCCATATCCCAGTGCAAGTCATCCACTTGGGAAGGCATCATATATTCCAAAACTAGGCAGAACTGATATGGATTACCCTACACTTCACTATTTTGGTCAAAACAGAAGCGGTTTTGGTACTGACATAATGAAACCATCAAAACTAGTCGACCAGCCCTGTGAATGCCTAAGGAAGTCCAAAGTCAAACAGAGAATGTTCTACAATTGTTACACACAATTATTCCTCAATCCACTACAGAAAATTAGATCCAAGCCTGTTCTTTTGATATCACCTGCTTTATGTGACCAGGAGGACCAGAAGCTCCATGTAGTTAATGCCTTAATTGAATCTCTTCTCCTAGGAAAAGCACTTACAGGGGTGACAGAGAAGGACAGAAATATCAGATTCACAAATCTTTTGAGTTTGACAGGCAACATATTTTCTATTATTGAGCTGGAGTAAGTATTTTATCTTTAAATCCCATGGAAGCCACCTAAAATGAAATATACCCTTGAGAAATATGTTATCTTCTCTTCTAATTGAAACCCATAATTCACAATTGCTAGAAATTCTGAGAACTATGGCCCTATCTACACTGCCATATAAAATCCTGTTTATTATTAAACTTTATTATTATTATTAAACTTTATTTGTACCCCGCTAGCATCTCCCGAAGGACTCGATGCAGCTTACAAAGGCCAAGGCCTCAACACACAATATAACAATACAAAACAAAAGGCAAATTAAAAACAATTGAAACAGTATAAACAAGTAATAAACAATATGCTAAAACACAATAAAACTGGGCCGGTTATCTTCTTAGAGCTGGATTATATGGCAGTGTAGATCCAGGCCCTACTTTACTGCCATATAATCCAGATTATAAAAGCAGATAGTCCACGTTATCTGCTTTGAACTGGATTATATGAGTCCATGCTGCCATATAATCCAGTTCAAATCAGATAATCTGGATTATCTGCTTTGATAATCTAGATTATATCACAGTATACATCCAGCCTAATTTAAAAGGAACAGTGATGCAGAAGTAAATTATAAATCACAGGTGATCATCATGACAAGCCTCACTGGCTTTTGGTTAAAGTCTTACTTTGTTCAGGAAGTAAGCTCACTTGAGGTGATAAAGCTTTATTTAAGACTAGCTTGGGGATCCGGCGGTGCCCGGGTCATTTGAGAATGGTATTTGTCTTTGAATGTCATCCATTTTGTTTGGAGTGGGTGAACTACAATTCCCAGAATCGTGGCTCAATCTTCCCCAAACCCTGCCAGTATGAAAAGTTGGCCATTTTGGGGCCTGTGTAGCAAGTGTGGTCCAGATCATGATCGTTGGCTGATCATCGCCTGGGTGCAGTACTGTCTGGATGGGGGTGAATGACTACAACTCCCAGAGTTCCGGGACAATTGCCGCAAAACATCTGTCAGTATCCACAGGAGGCAATGTTCAGTTTGTGAACTACAACTCCCTGAGCCAAAGGACAATTACCCCAAAGTTTGGTCTAGATCCGTCATTGGCTGGGTTCAGTAGTCTTTGGATGCAGGTGAACTACAACTCCCAAAATAAAGGCACATTGTCAAAAATACCTGCAGTATGTTAAGTTGGTCATGAGGATTTTTCTGTGCGAAGTGTGGTCCTGGTCCATTGTCGGTGGGGGGTCACTGTTTCTCTGGATGCAGGTGAATTATAAGTCCCTTTTCCCCAAACTTGTCCAATATGTTCTGCTGGTTATGGGGGTTCTATGTGCCAAGTTTGGTCCTGGTCCATTATGGGTGCAATGTTCATTCATTGCAGGTGAACTATAAATCCCAGTACCTACAACTGTCCAGGTCAATTGCCCTCCAAACCCCCCAGTATTGAAATGTGGGCGTATCAGGTATGCATGGCAAGTTTGGTCCAGACCTATCATTGTTTGGGTTTATAGTGTTCTGGGTGTAGGTGAAGTATAACTCCTTTAAATTCCCCAATAGGAGTCACAGTGCTCTGACTTGGTGCGGGCTGAACTACAACTTCCACTATGTGGGGTCAATCCCCCAAACTTCTCCAGTAAATGTAGCTGCAGCTGAGTTCTGCTCTGTTTGTTATGCAGACAGATTTGAAAGGGAAGGGAAGTAGGCGGGGTCATGCAAACTCCACAGAAATGGAGAACCCTGGGGTGCCTGCCTGTGGTGGAAGAAAAAACAAAATCTAGGATGAAATGGTCCCCAAATGAAAGCATTCCTTTGGTGGTGGGCCATAGTGCTTGGGGAGGACATTGGCAGGGTTTGGCCTACATGTTCATGGTGCTCGCTGTAACCGCAATGTCAGTGCAAAGAAGTGACTTGCTGGTTTCTCCGGAGTGAGAAGTACGTATAGCCTGTTTGTGGAGGCTGGAGGCTGTCTGTGTGAGTGGACACATACGGGTTTTCACTTTTATTATGGATTTAGATTAGATAACCAAGAAAAGTGAACTATGTCACTACTGTTGTCAGTACTGATGAGTATTACATGCATCATAAATGTATAGACAAAACACAATTCAAATAATAGATGGGCTTTCACCTCAATTGTTGAGGTACAGCATAGATTACATCTTTCCAGTCTTTCCCCCCCGTTAGCCTATTAATCAAAATATCTCTTAGTTCACTTCTGTACCAGCCTCCAAAAAGAAACAACCTTGAGACTGCTATACTTCGTATAGCAGACTCATGAATTTACCAACATAAATATAAGAATTCCTACTAATGAAAACTCTCCATACAAGGCTCTGCTTAATGAAGTGATATCAGCATGTTAAAAGCATAATGCCTCCCATCATCCAGTATACATGCATATAGCTTCTGAAACAAATTAACAGATGCACAAACACAACACAGTAATAGTCTTCATACAGTATAGTAATAGCATACCTCTAAAGAAAATGGCAAGATTTAATCTTAATATCCTGCCACTGGCACATACCAAGGAGAACCCAAAGACATAGGAAGCTATGTTACTCTTTACATATTTCAGAAGCAGGTCAAGTAACCATCTTAGGCCCCTTCTACACTGCCATATAAAATCCAGATGATCTGCTTTGAACATTTCAAAACAGATAATGTGGAATACCTGCTTTGATAATCTGGATTATATGGCAGTGTAGAAGGGGCCCTAGTCTATGGTAGCAAAAATGCTAGTTAACATGTTCTACATAAAATATGATTTTATGCTCTGAAATCCATGAAAACTAGAACTTAGGTTCACCAAGGCTATCTGTTGTTTTTTGTATATGTAGGTGTATATTCAGGCAGGCATATCAGCTTGGAATTTTCATTTAAAGATAACTACTTCCTCAAAGTCAACATACTAGTTTGAGAGGTCTTTCAGCTACTCAACTCAGCTTGTTGAAAACAAAGAGGTGGAGAGGAAGACCAGAAGACACAATTTTCCCTGTTAATGAGAATGTCTTTGGACTTCCCGGATTCAAACATACCACTGATAGGGTACTATCATGGGGGCAAAGCACACTGCACCTATGCTATCCCATTCCCCAAATCCTTGGCTGTCTCCTCATCCTGTAAAAAACGCAGTGGAAATCTAGTAAACATTCAAGACAATTTACAAGCTCAGCTCAGTGCAAATTTGCTCAAAAGTAAATTTCACAAAAGCACAAAAACTGCACAATTCCCTTCTCCCAAGAGTAATATCTATTGAACTCTACGAGATTCATTTCTGAGTAGGTGCACAGACCACTGAATATTTAGTGGGATGTGCACCATAATTACCTATAGATTTGCTCAGAAGTGAATTCCAAGTACACTACTTGCTTCCAACTAAGCAAATATGCAGACATAATATCAGTCATAATATCATTCACTATCCACAGTCCCATTGGGGAGATAGGATGAGATCTAAATAATAATAATAATAATAATAATAATAATAATAATAATAATAATAATAATAATAATAATTACAATTCATGACAGGTACACTTTCACTATAGAGATGTTTCAAGATTTTCTCACAAGCATAGTTTCTTTCTTATAGTCTTAACATTCAGAAAATAAGCAAGAAAAAGAACTATGTCTTCTTCATCAATTTCCAACTCCCTTTTTTACCTGTCTAGTTTTTTCTTTTTAGCTGCAGCTGTAGAGAGTTCACACTATCTCCAGCAAGAAAGTGCTACCCAGAACACCGCTTCTGCTTTTCCTCTCTTCTCTTGTTTTTATTGGTTTTGGTATGATGGCTGTTGACAGGGCAGAAGGGACGGGCTATAAGGCAGCAGATGATTCGTCTTGTCCTGCAAACAACATGCACAAAGATAGAGCCAAGGTCATAATTAGGACTGGCAATTGTGTAATCAATTAATAATGCGCTACAGGTCGATTACAATAATTTACGACAGACTTATTAGAACTATCATAAGGCTTAGTAGCCTCATCAAAGAAGCAGCAACTCACACTGCTCTGATTGTGCTTAAAGACTGCAGTATCTGCACAGGGATTTTATGAGGGCTTTGACATTGTCTCTACCCCTCTCAAATATCAGTTTTAAGATTATCAGATGGTTAGAATTTTGTTGGGAACTATGCTGCCATAACAATTTACTTTAGTAGGTCATTCTTCTCAGGGTTTATGAAGTGATTGTGCAGAATAGTTTTTTTTAAAAAAAAAATTATAGTTTCCTTACAGAGAGCTTTTAGCTTTGAGGGCCCACTTTGAAACAGGCAGTATAAAAACAGCTGGAGTCATTTTTCTCTCTTTTCCCTTTGTTGCCACTGCCGCTGTGGCATTTAACAGTATCCTCTCTCGCCTGAATTACTTAACCAGTGTGTTTGTCTGCTGCCACAGAATCCTGGGTATTGTTTTCTGGGTGTACTGTACTCAGTACTTGGCTGGGAAACCAACAGGAAATATTATGGGATCTCCAGGAAGATCAAGGAAAGAATTTCCACCTGAAAACCTGAAGTCTTTATTGCCTGCCTGCAATGAGCTACAAGAGCCAGTGGTGTTTGACTCAAGGCCCTTCCACACAGCTCTATATCCCAGAATATCAAGGCAGAAAATCCCACAATATCTGCTTAGAACTGAAATATATAGTAGTGTGGACTCAGATAACTCAATTTGAAGCAGATATTGTGCGATTTTCTACCTTGATATTCTGGGTTATAAGGCTGTGTGGAAAGGCCCACAGGCATCTTCTTCTATTCCTACAGAATGCCAAGGGGTAAAGGGGGCACGTTTACACTCTTTGAATCCTCTTCAGTAACCCCCACCCCCACAATCTGTAGCACTGGTAGCAAACACCCATTAGTTTATCTTAAAGGGATGGTGCTGCTGAGTTTGCATTATATGCCAAGTTGCAGATCTTTAGGACAGCGTTTTTTACATTCTCATCATTCATTTCTTCTATTATTTTACTGTGTTCTTACAGTCTTCCTAAAGGGATACAATACACATTCAATCAAGAATCACATAGGGTAAAGAAGGGAGGGAATGAAACCATGGAAAAGGACACAAAACAGATGAAGTCCACTCTCACCAGACAGCCTTCCCTAGTATAAGGAGAGGAATTTTTCTCTTGTTTACCTATTGTGAACCTCAACAACCAGACAGCAGGTCCACATTAAATCTTTCTTTCTTGCCCTCTCTTCTTGCCATTGTTTTCTGGCTGCTCTTAGCTCACTGCCATGTTTTCCTAATATTTTAGCCAGCATGTGGGAGGCAACTAAGCCAGCTTTCAAAATCAATATTCCTTCTTCTGATGTGGCACAGTCCAAGAAGTAAAAGTACATCACCTGACCCTATCTGATTTTGAAAGCTAAGCAAGTTGTGACCTGCTTAGTACTTAGCAGATAACAAGGTAATTCCAGGGATCTCCAGGCACAATCACAGAAGTGGAAGGGACTCTAAAGCATCTCCAGCAAGTATGTACAAGAGATGCAGAGACAAATTGATGTGAGTTCAGAGAAGGGTAAAGAGTATGATAAGTATGGAGAATAAAACACAGGAGATGTTCAAGGAGTTGAGCATGTTACGTTAGCTCCACTGGCTGCCAGTCTGCTACCGAGCACAAGTCCAAGTGCTGGCTTTAGCCTCTAAAGCCCTAAATCGTTTGGGCCTAACTTACCTGTCCAAACATATCTCCCTCTACAAACCATCATGGAGGTTAAGATATTCTGGGGAGGCCCTGCTCTTGGTCCCATCTCCTTCACAAGTGCTGTTGGTGGGGATGAGAGACAGGGCCTTCTCAGTGGTGGTTCCTTGGCTCTGGAACTCTCTCCCCAGTGAGATTAGATCAGTGCCCTCCCTCTTGGTTTTCAGAAAGAAAACAAAGACATGGATGTGGGACCAAGCTTTTGGCCAGTAAAGTAATGCAATGTAAGGAATAAATAGGAAATATGCGCAATTGACAACTGGAATGGCCCTGGTCTACGATTTTGGATCATGTGATTTTAATGTTGATAATAGGTGTTTTTAATTCTATGTCTTCATGTTTAAATGTTGTTATATCTTATGTTTAATAGTCTTATTGATTTTAATGCACAGTTATATGTTTTTGTTTAGTTTTTATGATTTGAATTTATATGTATGTTAAGCATTGAATATTGCCATTATTATGTTGTAAACTGCTTTGAGTCCCCCCCCCCCCCCCGGGGTGAGAAAAGAGGTATATAAATACAGTAAGTAAATAAATAAATAAATGTTCATCTTGATGGAGATGAGATTAAAGGGAGACATAACTGAATTCTTTAAATACCTCAAGGGCTCTCACAGAAAGGAGGGTGCAGAGGATAGAACTACATCAAATTGTCTCAAATGACAGGAGAGTAGATTTTGATTCAACACTAGAAGGGACTTCTTGATGGTGATAATGGTTTGACAAAGGAATCAACTGCCCCAAGGGGTGATGGGTCTTCTTCTCTGGGTATCTTCAAAAAAAGAAGCCAGACAGCTATTTCCTGGGGATGCTTTAGCTGAAGATCCTGAGTTGTGCAGGAGGTTGGACTCAATGGCCCAGGAGGTTCCTTCCAACTCTGATTCTATGAACAGAGAAAAGGTACGCACACACACATGAATTTCCCTCAACCAATTTTATATTTTACAGGTCCTTTACCCATACCTATGATTTAGACAAAGACATTCTTCTACTGCACATGTTCACTCAATTGATAGAATCCTGTTTTGGTATAAAATGTCCAATACTAATAAAGATAATCACCTAACGTTATTAACCAAGGACCTGTATTCCAACAGGAATACTAAAATAACAGTTGGCATTTCTGGCTCATTAACTCATCCTGTCTCAGCGAATAAAGGAATAAAGAAAGGATAACTGTTGGCATCATCACTCCTTAATTTATACCTGAACTACATAATCCCACTATTTCCTGGCTCATAATTTAGTCTGCCCTCAGTTGGATCAAAGCTGTTTTATTTTATATGCTGATAATATGGTTTAATTTCACTTACAGGTCTAAGAGGGCTGCTCTCTACGCTCAGCACCTTTTGTTCTTAAAGAACAACTGAACATTTAACTATACTAAAACAAAGGTGCTATTTTTTTGGAAAAAGACATCCTGTTCTCAGTGCTCATCAGGTTGAACAATGCTTGGAATTTAAGTACCTGGGCATTAATTTTACAGAAAGCCACTCCTAGAAGCCTCATATAGAAGCTAACTAGAGCAGTGGTTTTGAGATCTGTTGGAGCAATCTTTAGATTTTTTTTCCCACCAGGGTCACCTGGTTGTTCCAGCCCTGAAAGTATTTCAGTTCAGTCATTGCCCTTCCAGATAGGCCCTATGTCCCAGGATCTGATTCCAGATTTTCTACTTTAAACTGGATTATATACACTGTCAGATAATCTGGGCTAAACAGAAAACCTGTGATCAGATCCTGGAATATAGGGCCTGTATGAAAGGGCACTCAGACTCTCAAAAATGGAAACTCTTCAGAGTACATTTCTTGAGTTTTAAATTGCATTTTATGTGTGTGTGTGTGTGTGTGTGTGTATTAAACAAAATTTGAGATTAAAAAAATATTTTCTTGAGAAATTGCAAATACTTTCACCTGGTACTCTGCAGCCTTGGTTCGGGAAAAGGTCAGTTTACCTTCTATTAGATCTCATGTTTCATTTTATTTAACTACTGGAGAATTTTGAAAGACTTCTCAGCACTTTCCTCAAATCATGTTTTGAACAGTTATTAAACTGCAGTTTGGAGTTTAAGATATGAAAGGTTGCTTCAGTTGTATCCTATTCTGATTGATAATTGTTCTATTTTGAATTCTAAGGTATTGTGAATATGGTTTTTACCATGGTACATAACTGGACAGACAGGCCTTAATAGTTTCTCAAAATGTCAGGAATAATTTGACTATCAAGTGGCTTACCTGGCAAAACTAATATTCCCAAAATGTAGGCAAATGTTTACAGCACTTAGCTTTCAAGCCATGCCTACAGCTATGATTGATGGCAGATATCCCCATTCTTTTGGTCCTCTATTTGTGGAGCCCTAGAAATTAAGGATTTGTCCTGTTATCTCCTCTTCTGCTCATCATATCTTAATAATAAGCAAATTATTTGGGTTTATTCTATCTTATTTATGTTCCAATAAAGTTTCAGAAGACTTTTGATCTCCTGTCTGATAGTAATTCCATGGTAACTTGAAAGGTTTTTTTGCCCTGTCTGAAATGAAAAATTAGGCAAATTTATCACTGATGTTCCAACTGATTGCTCTGGGGATGCTCTTATAGTATTGTTTATATTTAATGTATGCATTGTATTGAATATTTTAACATGCATGTATTTTATGTAGTACTTTTAAACTGTTGCTTTTTTAAAAAAATGTATGTGAGTGACTTATGGTCTAACATTAATAAACTACAACTACTTATGACCATTATTAAATAAATATCTCTCATCACTCCACATTTTGACTTGCCATTACACTTCACATTCCCTTCACCCTTGCCTTGGAATAGATGTCTGTCCAGAGATTTCACTCCATGCATTGGATGAAAGAGACTAGTAAAATCAAGGCTTGTAGTTTACAAAAGTTTATGCCAGAAAACTTTTATCTCAGTTTCAAAAGTGTTTTTGGATTCTTTTGAATCTTTTTCTAATACATATGTTTAAGCAGCGATAAAGTGAAGATCGAAATTCTGGTGTTTAAGGAGTAGGTCAAGAGAAATAATTGGGCTGAAGTTCATTGGGGAAACAAAGGGGTTTGAGCCTTGTCGAAGGAAGCAAGGTGAAGGCCAGATCAAAACCCTACAGAAGAAAGTCTGAGACAAAGGTCTTCAGATGACAGAGTATGCCAGTAGCTCTCATGTTAGCTGGGCGGTAAATCAATTCTGGCCTTTTATTTCATCCTTTAAAGCAGTGGTTCTCAACCTGTGGGTCCCCAGATGTTTTGGCCTTCAACTCCCAGAAATTCTAACAGCTGGTAAATTGGCTGGGATTCTGGGAGCTGTAGGCCAAAACACCTGGGGACTCAGGTTGAGAATCACTGCTTTGAAGGAACCATCCGAGACACAGAACCCCACCTCGTGAAAGATTCAGCAGCTTGGACAGTTCCTTTAAAATTGTGGATTAAACCCCAGTTGGATTAACCACTATACAGACATTGGATCCGCCATATTCCACTGTAGCCTGAAAAGTCAGCCCAAAAGAGAAATTCAGGAGGAGGAGGTTCTCAGCATGAATGTTAATATTATTAAGAATGTTTCAAGGGAGGACAATGGTCAGCCAAACAGCAGGATCTGAAATGATGGCAGGCAGAAGAAGGAAGTGGGTGTATGGAGTGCAGATCAGCAATATCTATTTTCTTCATTCTGCTGCTTCTGTGTCTTTAAATTTCAATCTGTTTAAACTGCCCTTCCCATTGTTATCCTCGCGCACATCTATGGCAGGCATCCTCAGAGGTTGTGAGGTACTGTATATTGAAAAACTAAGCAAGGGAGAACCAGACATCCTGAGGAGTGAGGTTGAATGGGCCTTATGAAGCATTGCTAATAACAAGGCAGCAGGAGACGACAGGATCCCAGCTGAGTTGTTTAAAATCTTGGAAGGTGATGCTGTCAAGTTGATGCATGCCATATGCCAGCAAATATGGAAATTGGCCATCAGATTGGGAAAAAAAATCAATTTACATCCCCATACCAAAAAGAGAAATGCTAAAGAATGTTCAAACTTCCGTACAGTGGCACTTATTTCCCATGCCAGTAAGGTAATGCTCAAGATCCTGCAAGGCAGACTCCAGCAATACATGGAGCGAGAGTTGACAGATGTACAAGCTGGGTTCAGAAAAGGCAGAGGAACAAGAGACCAAATTGCCAATATCCGTTGGATAATGGAGGAAGTCAGGGAGTTTCAGAAAAACATCTACTTCTGCTTTATTGACTATTCTAAAGCCTTCGACTGTGTGGATCATAATAAACTATGGCATGTTCTTGGTGGTATGGGGATACTAAGTCACCTTGTCTGTCTCCTGAGAAATCTGTATAAAGACCAAGCAGCCACAGTAAGAACAGATCACGGAACAACAGACTGATTCAAGATTGGGAAAGGAGTACTGCAGGGCTGCATACTTTCACCCTACCTATTTAAATTGTACGCATCATGCGACGTGCAGGGCTTGAGGAATCCAAGGCCGGAGTTAAAATTGCTGGAAGCAACATTAACAACCTTAGGTATGCAGATGATACCACTCTGATAGCCGAAAGTGAGGAAGAGCTGAGGAGCCTTATCACCAAAGTGAAAGAAGAAAGTGCAAAAACTGGGTTGCAGTTAAACTTCAAGAAAACCAAGATCATGGCAACTACATCTATTGATAACTGGCAAATAGAAGGAGAAAATGTGGAGACAGTGACAGACTTTATATTTCTAGGCGCGAAGATCACTGCAGATGCAGACTGCAGCCAGGAAATCAGAAGACATTTACTTCTTGGGGAGGAGAGCAATGGCCAATCTTGATAAAATAGTGAAGAGCAGAGACATCACACTCGCAACGAAGGTCCGCATAGTCAAAGCAATGGTATTCCCCATAGCAACTTATGGTTGCGAGAGCTGGACCATAAGGAAGGCTGAACAAAGGAAGATAGACGCTTTTGAACTTTGGTGTTGGAGGAAAATCCTGAGAGTGCCTTGCACTACAAGAAGATCCAACCAGTCCATCATCCAGGAAATAATGCCTGGCTGCTCAATGGAGGGAAGGATATTAGAGGCAAAGTTGAAGTATTTTGGCCACATCATGAGAAGACAGGAAAGCTTGGAAAAGATCACGAAGCTGGGGAAAATGGAAGGAAAAAGGAAGAGAGGCCAACCAAAGGCGAGATGGATGGACGGTATCCTTGAAGTGACTGGCTTGACCTTGAAGGAACTGGGGGCGGAGACGGCCGACAGGGAGCTATGGCGTGGACTGGTCCATGAGGTCACGAAGAGTCGGAAACGACTATGCGATTGAGCAGCAGCAAGCAAGGGAGGTTTGTATATCTCTGAAAGGTGCAGGGTGGGAGAAAGAACTCTTGTCTGTTGGGGGCCACTGTGAATGTTGTGATTAATCACCTTAATGGCTTTGCAAGCTTCATTCCTGCCTGGGGGAATCCTTTGTTCTGAGCTGTTAGCTGCCCGATTGATTCATTTCATGAATCAATCAGGGGCAGCTAACACCTCAGATTCATTTCTATAACTACACAGAGAAGCCATTGAAATCCACAAACATGTAGACAATTTCAACAGAAAGGAGGAAATCATGAAAATGAACAAAATCTGGCTACCAGTATTAAACTCTAAAATCAGAACAGTAAATAAAGAACAACACTCAGAAAACAGAGGAATTACAGGTATGAATCAAGCAGGGGCAGCTAACAGCTTAGAACAAAGGATTCCCCCAGGCAGGAATGAAGCTTGCAAGGCCATTAATGCTGATTAAGGTGATTAATCACATTTATACTGGCCTCCAACCCTGGATCTTTCTCCTACCCAGGACCTTTCAGAGATTTATAAACCTCCCTTGCTTAGTTTTCCAATATACCTCACAACCTCTGAGGATGCCTGCCATAGATGTGGGCGAAACATCAGGAGAGAATGCTTCTGGAACACGGTGATATAGCCCGGAAAATGCACAACAACCCAGAATTCAGAAAGACGGACAGAATTACACCCACAATTTAGAGAGATTGGGTGATTGCCATGAAATAGATGGGATGGGGTGACAGCAGCAGTTGCTTATACAGATACATAAACAGAGTAGTTGGTATTCACAGACATTTTAAATTATTCTGAATGACAAAAGTGAAAGCTGACTTTACAAAGAAATGTTGAAACCTTGAATTTTTTTTTTTCCTAATGTGAACTTTAGGAGACCAGGGTCCCAAATTTTCACTTAGCCATGGAAAACCATGAGATGATCTAGGGCAAGTCATATTTCTTTGACCACAGAAGAAGGCAATGGCAAATCTCTTCTAACCAAGAAAATCCTGTGATGTTCCTGCCTTCAACTGGAAATTACATAAAGGTTTACAATAACAAGCAGCCAGAAACTTTTGGAATATAATGTATTTGGAATATAATGTAAAATAACAGAAAACTTGTCCATATATTTTTAAAAAATGAGAATTACGTTAACAAAGATCACAACTCCAACCATTTTCCATCAAATTTGCCCTTTCTGAATTTCTGTATAGCTGTACTTTCACACCAGCACAATGTTCACCACTAATGAAAAATAATGTATTTCAGTTTTTTTCAAGTGGTTCGATTTACTTATGAAAAATGTAGTTTTCCACATTAAAAAACCCTGTTTTTGCTAATGTAGATGCAGCCTACCATTCTAAATCATAGTATATGCAAGTAAATCTACACACATTTATTTCTGCATACTAGTTTGCACAATTTCTTGGTGCTTTGCCTGGCCACACAGTGTGCACTTTCCAGAATTTCATTTAATCCTTCATTTCCTTTCTACATCTCTATGGTGCAATTGCCAACACAGCAGAATATTATAAGAGTAATATAATATTTGGGCATATATGTTTTGGTGGAGTTCAGTTTAGGCTTAAGTCCCAGCATGAGGTACATGCCCCGCAGGGAGGCAATTTGATTTTTAAAGGGGGCTATTCGAGAATGAGTTATAAACAGTGATTTTTTTTTGCATTTTTATGGTTCTATAAGTGTCATGGTTTATAAATAATTGTGACATACATATTCTTAATATTAAATTCAGAATGTACATGGTGGTCAGTTACTGACAATAGAGAGGCGGAAAGTCCGCTCATAGAGAGGAGTGGGGAGAGCATACAGTAAGCTAGAGAGTGCAGGAGCACTCTCTAGTTAACTCTACAACTACAAAAGTATACTAAACAAGCCATTAAATTGCTAACAAAAAGTTACAAAAGCCCTGGGAACATAATTTTAGTGAAGTTGGAGAACTGTAGCATTAACTATTATGGAATTGTGACCAAAATTTATGTGATATTTCATATACACTTGCCATTTGTATTTGGATTTCTATAGCAGTTATTATTAAAGAATGAGACCCACAAAGAAGTTTCATATACTTCTTCATTGATAAATCACGAATGTTCTGAGGTATCTTCATATTATTCATACTATTATTAACTATTTCTTAGTGATTTCTTCCTCAGTACTTCAACTGTCCTTTCATCCAAACAAAATTGGGAGCCACTGCACTAAATCCTAAAAGCTTTCCAAACTGTATGTTGTGACATATCAATATGTTGGTTTCAGAGTATAGATGTGTCATACAAATGTAGCAAGACACCCCTGAGTTTACGTGAAAGTAACAATAAATAATGTAATATATGGGTTACTGTGAGTTTTCCGGGTTGTATTGCCATGATCTAGAAGCATTCTCTCCTGACATTTCACCCACATCTATGGCAGGCATTCTCAGAGGTTGTGAAGTCTGTTGGAAATTAGGAAATGGGGTTTATATATATGTGGGAGAAAGAACGCTTGTCTATTGGAGGCAGGTGTGAATGTTGCAATGGCCACCTGGATTAGCACTGAATGGCCTTGCAGTGTCAAAGCCTGCCTGCTTCCTGCCTGGGGGAATCCTTTGTTGGGAGGTGTTAGCTGCCCCTGATTGTTTCATGTCTGGAATTCAAGCAAACCCGAATTCTTTTTCCCACCCTGGACATTCCACAGATATAGAATTCCCACTTGCTTATTTTCCAACAGATCTCACAACCTGTGAGTATGCCTGCCATAGATGTGGGCGAAACGTCAGAAAGCTTCTGGAACATGGCCATACATCCCGGAAAACTCACAGCAACCCAGTGATTCTGGCCATGAAAGCCTTTCACAACATGTGCGTGCATGTGTGTGTGTGTGTGTATATATATATATATAATATAGTTTCAATGAGATATGTTGTGTCTCCATACATTTTGTTATAACAATTTATGTAACAGTCTGTATTTCTTAAACAGGTTAGTTTCATCTTCGGTTTGCTAGTACAGTAGTCTCACTTATCCAACACTCGCTTATCCAACATTCTGGATTATCCAACACAGTTTTGTAGTCCATGTTTTCAATATATTGTGATATTTTGGTGCTAAATTCTTAAATACAGTAATTACTACATAGCATTACTGCGTATTGAACTACTTTTTCTGTCAAATTTGTTGTATAACATGATGTTTTGATGCTTAATTTGTATAATCATAACCCAATTTGATGTTTAATAGGCTTTTCCTTAATGCCTCCTTATTATCCAACATATTCGCTTATCCAACATTCTGCCGGCCCGTTTATGTTGGATAAGTGAGACTCTACTGTAAAACCAAATTACTGTGTTGCAAATTGCTGCATGTCTGAAAAGGGTGTCACCAACATAAAATGTCTGGAAAGCTCTGCCTTAAGTAATTTACCCCCAAATCACAGACTAGTTTTATAAATCCTTTTAACCTAGTAACAAATTATTTTATTTTTAAAATGATATGCCATTTAGTACAGATTGCAACAAACCTTTGGAAGTAATTGAGAATGAATCCCAATTGAGTATTTCAAAAGGCTAGGAATTATAGCAGCCCAACAATTTCTGATGGTCCTCATGTTTCCTACCCAGCACAGAGAACAAAGTGATAAAAAAGGAAGAAGAAAAGGGGGGAAGATATGCGACAGCTCCTTTATGCCTAGTTTTTATTTTCACAAGCGTTCCTCTGGGATATAAACCCACGCCTTTGGCTGCAATACAAGTAATAAATTATCTGGCTTATTATCACTCCGCCCTTCATCTAAATAAATAACAAAAAACTGCCCCGCAAAATAAAAATTACTGAAATATTTTGCCATCTTTCTTTCTTCTCTCCCCCTTGTTATGCTGCAAGAGCCTAACAGGGCTACTTCCTCGAAAATCAGGTTATGAATGAGACCCCAGGCAGCCCAATCCCACATAGTTCACTCTGAACATTCAGAGATTATGCCCAAGTTAAGAGAGTACCCAGGAAAGAAGTTTGAAATGCTATAAAAGGGTTCCTCGGCAGAGATAACCGGCTCCTTCGCCGTCGCCACTCCCACAGAGCCGCCTCTCAGCCTGGTTTCACCACGAAGCGCAGACTGCTCCAGTTTCACAGTCAGGCCAGAAAAGCATGCGCAGTAGGAAGGAGAGCACACCTTGAGGCAGCCCCACACGCATGCGCAGTAGGAAGACGAGCGTCTCTTAAAACGGCTCTACAGGCATGGACAGTAGGAAGAAGAACGTCCCTTGAGGCTGCACCAGAACGCATGCATAGTAGAAAGAAGAGCGTCTCTTGAGGCGGCTCTACACGCATGCACAGTGGGAAAAAGAGCGTCCCTTAAGGCGGCTCTACACGCATGCGCAGTAGGAAGAAGAGTGTCCCTGGAGGCGGCTCAACATGTGCGCAGTAAGAAGAGCGTCCCTAGAGGCGGCTCCATACGCATGCGCAATAGGAAGAGGAGCGCCTCCTGAGACGCGTGCGCAAACGGGGGTGCGCTTCGCTTGTTTCCGGTGCCCAACCTTGGGAGGGTCGTTGCTGCTCTCCAGGACGCATGCGTGTGGAGAAAGAGGCGGCGGAGGAAGCAAAACAAAGGCGACAGCAAAAATATCCACATCGAACCACCGAGTGATGGAACGGAGGTAGCCTAGAACGGCCTGCTGCTCGGTTCCCCCCTCCCTCGCTCAGCCCCAAACTCCAGCGACGCGACAGCGAGGACGGACCGGCGCACGCCGTTTTCTTCCGGTAATGGTTTCCACAGGCGGGGAGGGAGCAAAAGAGCGGGACGGACCGACCGGATTTCCTGCTCGTTGCCTGCCTTTTCACCCCGAAGCCTCCTCGGCTGGTTGCCCGCCCTCCCTTTCGCCTCATAACGTGGCCCAGAGGAAGGGAGAGAAACAGCGAGCCTGTTCGGTGGCGGGATTTTGCTTTTCCGTCCTGCCCCGAACCCCCTTCAGAAGTGAGAATAGGCGCCTGTCCGCTTAATGTAGGTATGGGTAAACTTGGGCCCTCCTGGTGTTTTGGACTTCAACTCCCGCCATTCCGAACAGCCTCGCCCCCCCCCCCCCCCAGCCGCTTAAGCGTGAGGCTGTTCGGAATGGCGCGAGTTGAAGTCTAAAACCCCTGGAAGGAGGGCCCAAATTGGTCCATACCTGGCTTAATGAATCAGAAGGGAAACGGGGGAGGGGGGGGGGGAAATCGAATTTGCAGAGGATACAGTTCAGCGAATCCTTCGGTGAGAGGAGGAGGGGGAAATTGCTAGCCTCCATGTTGCAAGGGGGAAGGAAACCAAGCCTGGTTAATACTTGGGTGCCTTAGGCGATATTTCAGAGGAAGGAACTGGGAAAACCACCTCATTCTCTGCCTAGGAAAGCCGAATGGAATTCATTGGGCCGATAGGCACCTTGAAAGCACATTAAAACACATAGAATACCCTCCCCTTAACAGATTATTCCAGCGTATGTGTATAAATAGGACAAATTTCTATATTTGGATAGGAAACTACTAAGGAATAGTGGGTTCTGTAGGCCATTTTTAGAGGAGAAAAATGGCAAAAACATTTCTAAATATTCCTTGCCAAAGAAAACTATTCTGAAATTCATAGAGTCAATGGGCAACTATGTATATGTGTGTGTCCGTCCTGTTTATACATCTAGGGTATCCCTAAGAAGTATACATCCTGGTCCTGGTATTGTGTGCTTGTGTGAATATTGTCTGTGGCCTAGCCACTCCTATTGTTTCCCTTTCTTGTATATAGACGTGCAATATTTGTTCGAAAAGACAATTCCAAGTCATAATGCATGGAGAAGTACAATTTCTCCAGGTCCTTCAGTGACACTGTGGTCAATGTCTTCCATTCATTTCTAGAGAGAACACTTCTCTAGAAATTTTTAGGTCTTCCAGTGCAGTTATTTCATCAGCTTCCAGGAGAAGTTGATCATAGTAATGTTGGAAGAACTGAAAATTTCTAGCAATATATTTTCTCATGTAAAAATAGCATTTTCTTTATGGGTTTTCACTTTCACAGGGGTTTTATGCCCCTAACCCTTCGCAAATGTGGAAGGGTGGCTGTACTGTTTTAATCATTTCATAGTACAGTATTGTTGATGACTTAGTGTGTGATTTTAAAAAAATCAATTTTGCATATATTTTAAGGGTAACCCTGTACATCTTTACTTAGAAGAAGACTTTTGAGTATAAGTTCCACTAAATCCCAAGTTCCTAACGTGGAGCACATGCCCCACAGGGGGGCAATTTGATTTTTAAGAGGGGCAGTTTAAAAATTAATAAGAGTTGTTATGTGTATTCCAGGCTGTATGGCCATGTTCCAGAACTATTCTCTCCTGACATTTCGGCCACATCTATGGCAGGCATCCTCAGAGGTTGTGAGGTATATGGGAAAACTAAGAAAGGAAGATTTACATATCTGTAGAAGGTCCAGGGTGGGAGAAGAACTCTTGGCAGTTGGAGGCCAGTGTGAATGTTGAAATTAATCACCTTAATTAGCATTGAATAACTTCATCTCGTGGCTTCTTTCTGCCTGGGAAAATCCTTTGTTCATAGTCGTTAGCTGCCCCTGATTGATTCATGTCTGGAATTCCTCTGTTTTTAAGAGTGTTGCTCCTTATTTACTGTTCTGATTTTGGAGGTTTTTTTTTTTAATACTGGGAGCCAGATTTTGTTCATTTTCATTGTTTCCTCCTTTCTGTTGAAAGTATCCACATGCTTGTGGATTTCAATGGCTTCTCTGTGTAATCTGACATGATAGTTGTTAGAGTGGTTCATATTTAATATATTTCATATTTAATATATTTCAAGCACACTCCTTATTAAAATTAGTGTGCTGAAAAATGAATGCTACTGTAAGCCTCCCAGTGTGCATGGTTGACCACAGGATAGGTGCCAGAAGGAAGGCACACATTATTTGCTTTTGATATATCTAAATGGAGAACCAAAATGGTATACTGATTTGAATAGTTGGGCTGTATGGTCCTTGTAGTGTCTTCCAACGCAAGGATTCTATGAAGGTCAGATTTGGATACTGGAAGACCGGGGTTTGTATACCTGCTCAGACATGGGAATCTACTAGTGACCTTGAACAAGTCACACTACCTCATAGTAAGGCAAGAACAAACCCTCTCTGAACATATTTTGCCAAGAAAATCTTATACCGTGTTTCCCCGAAAATAAGGCAGTGTCTTATATTAATTTTTGCTCCCAAAGATGCGCTAGGTCTTATTTTCAGGAGATGTCTTATTTTTCCATGAATAAGAATCACATTTATTGTTGAACAAAAAAAAGAACATTTATTATATACTGTACAGTAGTTGTCATCACAAGCCAGCATAACCAGACAAACTGTGAATCTTATCAAGAATTTCTTGTTACTACCATTATTTCCATGTACAACACTCTATGGTATGTACATTTACCGATCCTGCATGCTCTGGAGTTCTGTTTGATGGGCATGCTTCCAAACAAAAACTTTGCTTGGTCTTACTTTCGGGGGAGGCCTTATATTTAGCAAGTCAGCAAAACCTCTACTAGGGGATGTCTTATTTTAGGGGAATGTCTTATTTTCTGGGGATGTCTTATTTTAGGGGAAACAGGGTACTAGGTTTATTTTAGAGTTGCCATGAGTTAGAAATAATTTGAAGGCACTCCAAAACAACATAGCTCAATTACATTGGAGATTACAATCAGGAAGCGAATATCAGTTCACACGCATGTAAGATTCGCAGAGGTCCTTTCGTAAAGATTGTAGAATCCTGGAAATGCAGAAATGTCAGGATTTTAAAAAAAAGTTTAATCTGCAATAGAGAAATATATACAGACATTACTTTAAAATATTCTGTTTTCACGTTTTGAATGAATAAGGTATTTGCCAGATTTTTGTTAGGAAGCTATAAATTCATAGACACCCTATTTATAGCGTTACACATTCACCTCAATTCTTACTTGCTGGGCAAGAGCCTCTGCAATTGACTGACAGAGAAGAAGCTACTGATGTTCCCATCCCTTCTGTGAGCCATCTCAATTGAAATAAGCAGAAACAAGATCTCTGTTGCAGTTCATGCTGGAGATTGCTTGGTCCTTGTTTTTAAAAGCAATGAATGCTTTCCTTAAAAAATTAAAATGTTCATTACACCCTCTCCCCCTCAACCCCCAATTATTTCTTTGTTCGGGTCCTTGTTTGGCAGGAACTCCAGTGCTAACCTTATCCCATTTTCTGATCCCCCCCTTGCAGTTTTTACATCTGTATTGCGGAAGGCACTGAGAATAAGAAAAGGCAGTAATAAAGTTTGGACTGAAGACAATGTTTCCCGATTGTAAAAACCGAAAGACATTAGATGCATTATATGCTTTTATATTTAAAATGTGTTCATATGAGGATTATCTTATTATGCGGTACACTTGAAACAAAGCTCATGTTTCACATAGAAATTTGTGACATCTACAATCATTGTATTCAAAAGATTGTACAAAACAATATGTTTTCTACAAAACAGCACCTTTGGCTAATTAGCTATTGTATTTAGGAAATTAGCATGTCAAGGGCATTGATGAAACTAGAAACTGTTTGAAACTGGAAATAAATTTCAAGCTATAAAATCTTTTTAAATACACAAATTAAACTGTGTGAAGAATTTTAGGAATGCACTAATCTTGATTTGTCATTGCTCTTATAGTTATTCTTGACCTAGTGAAGACATTCTCATTTGAGAAATAATGATTAGTTCTGAGCATCTTATTTGAGAATCTCAGCCATACAGTATCTAAAACATAGGCACTTTATTGGATCCAGGCAGTGTTCTGCTATTTTTTGCTGCCACCACAGGGTCACAAACAGGACCTAACAGCTATAGTTGGACAGTTTCAGCATCCCTCTTGGCAACCTCCCTTCTTTTCAACAAAACAATGTCTATATTTTCCAACAGCAGTGGTACCAATGTTCATTTCATGTGATACTTTTCCTTGAGCACTTCCCCATGTATATCTAAAGAATACCCAAAATACCCTAAAGGCACCAGATACTGTCTGATCTTGTAAGGTTAAGCAGGATCAACCTGGTTAGTACTTGGGTGGGAGACCACCAACAAATATCATATACTGTAGAGTATATTTCAGAGGAAGGAATTGGTAAGGCTGCCTTTGAGTACTCCTTGCCTGACAAAACCATGTAGAATTAATTGGGTTGCCATAAGTCAGCAAGTAACATGAAGGCACATCCCCTGCAACATCTAAAGAATGTGTATGATGTCAGCAATACTCATGTCCTCCTATGGACTACACATAGTGCAAACTCGTATCTCTTCAATTGTATTTGTAAAGTTTCCCAGAACAGTGTGTTGTGTAAAGAAACTTGTGAGGACATTCTCTTGGTCTAAAGTCATGTCAGTGGCAAAGGTCACTTATAAGACATAATCTTCCTTTTCCCTTCACCAACACCATTTCCCATGGTATTTGAAGAACTATCGATCAATCTCAATCTTTATTTCGGTCCATGACCAGCACAAAGTGGGGCACAAACGCCCTAGGAAGGGGAAACACAGTTCCATATTAACCAGTTGTAATAGAACAGATTAGAAAACAGTTTGAAATATCAGTCCAAGAGATGAGTACCCTGTGATATCCATGAACCTTTGGTTTGCATATCATCCTGTTTCTCCAGGTCGGTTAGGTCGATCTCAAGTGAATAAACATGCTCTGTGACAAATATAACCCCTGTGCCATGAGAATATAACCATACTTTTAACACTGTCTGAATTGTTTGACTAGACCTCTCACTCCCCCCCCCCGTGTTTTTTGTTTGTTTGTTTGTTTGTTTTCAAGATGGGGAGGAGTGGTTCCACATTTCTTATTTCTTCATTCAATTCAAAGAGGTCATATGGTGGCAACTTATTTCAGTACTTGTTAATGGGACATGGAGTAGACTTAGTTATACAGAAACAGTTTCTACCTTTCTAATGTTTAGCTGAGACTAAATGCCCTGCTGGGGTCTCCTTTCAGTTTCTTGCAATAGTTAAATGATAAATATAATTTAATAGTGGTGAAGTAATTTTTTATTTTAATCATATGCACTCTTAACTTGTCTGACTGCTTCCTGTTCTGATGTTTGTTTGCTTGTGTGTGGGGAGGAGGGAGAGACAACATGACTGAGGCAGTTTTTCAGTTGTGTTTGTGGTTGCCCCTATGTTCAGTTGGACTTATATCGTAAGTAAAAGGAATTTGGTACCTGTAAAACATGCTCGCCCATAATAGCTGGAGAAGCTGATCTGATAAAATTCCTAGTCATCGACCCAATATGTACAGTATTGGTCATGATTAGGATCATTCCACTGCTACTGCTGATTGTGTTTTGAGTTGGATGTCTTAAAAACTGGAAGCTGTTACGAATGTTTTGTGAAGAAACACCAGTGTCTGTTTCTGGTGTTTATTGTAGACATTGTTCTTTAGTATATGTCAAAAACTGCAATGTTACAAATTGTGACTTTTCGTATCTTGGAAAACACAACCGAACAACAGGAGTGTGAGGAGCCCCAAATTTATGACACCACCATCAGTCAGAAGTACCCCTCCCCGTAGTTTCTTTTACTGCTTGGATGGTAAAGTGTGATGATAGTTACCAATAATGGCTAGTTAGATAAGCCATAATTTATGAGAGCTTGGCTAAACACATATTAAGGAACAAAAAAATCCATGCATTGTCCTAATCTTGACTGCTGAATATAAATTAATGTGTTTTCTGTGTTTAATGGAACAGAGCGGAGGGCAGAGACAAAGCAGTTTGTGGAAAATCAGCATTACATGTTAGGTTGACCTAGTGCAGCAAATTAACAGTGCATGTTTATTGCTTTGCAATGTATTGAGCCATACTTTTACCTACATAGTGTTTTTTTCAGTCCCTCGTGAATGCCACGTAGGCATGTGAAAAACATTTCAAGACTTATTTAATGTATAATAACTGGAATTATTCCAAGTATTATTAGGATCATTTTCTATCTCTATTTTTTATTTTAACTTAATGTTGTTTTGATTTTGTATAGTGAACAAAAACAATAGCCACAGCCAAACAGTTTATTTTTCCTCACCTCCTTCCAGTCCCCAGGTATTTTGTCATCTTAATTGGAATTGGGTGAGAATCCTTTCAATGAACAGAATGTAAATAGGGGTTTCAGTTGCTACACAGATACTAACTAATTAATAGTACAGAAATCTGGCTAACAAATAAATGGTGGGGAGCAAATATTTCCTCCCTGCTTGGTTTGCAATTAAAGATGATGGCTGCTCCAGAGAGCGTGTATTTCCTGTTAGAACATAATATGAAACAATAGTTGCATTTGCCAGCACTGGAACAGGATTCATTTCACAAACTTCGTCAGATATTATCATAAATACATATACAGTGTTCCCTCACTACTTTGCAATTCACTTTTCGCGGATTCGCTGTTTTGCGGTTTTTCAATAAACTCTAAAAGACTTATACGTCATAAAAAAATTACAATTTACAGCCTAAGGAAGGGAGGAAGGAGAAGCCAAAGGGAGAGAAAAGGAGCCCAAGCGGCAACGGGAGGAGAAGGAGGCAATTTATCAACACACGATTGGTTGATAAAGACTTAAAGTAGTGTATAACTACTAAAATAATGTATAAATATTAAAATAAATATAGTGTCCTTACTTCGCGGATTTCCACTTATTGCGGGTGGTCCTGGATCCTAACCCCACCGATAAGTGAGGAACACTGTACTTTGTTCATTCAACATGAGTTTATATTTCACGTGTATTTTATTTATTTATTTACAGTATTTATATTGTTGCCTTTCACTTAAGTTATATTATTAGATATTATTTATATTGCAAGCATGCATGATAAAAGAATAATATGGTTATATTGGTCAAATGTGCTAATCAGGTTTTATGTACTGAATTATAAACATTGCACTAAATTAATCAGTGTCATTTCAGAATACATTTTGTTAAAATCTTTAGTGCCGAGAAAACATTAATTGGATTGAGCTACCTGTCTAATGTATGGTTGTGTGAAGCTTTGGGTTACAGTGAATATTATCTTGGGATAAAGAATCTTTAATCTTGGTTTGCTTGTTTAGGTTGACTTTGACATCTGGGAGCAACTGTCTTGCCATTGCAACTCTTGTGCAAATTCTTCAAGATGCCAGCAGCACTTGCAGAAAATAGTCAGGTGATCTGTGAAGTATGGGCAAACAATCTAGAAGAAGAGATGAGGAAAATTCGGGAAATTGTTCTCAGCTACAGCTACATTGCAATGGTAAGCTTGTGCTTCAGCATTCAATTTGCATTTAAAATCTTGAATTTTATTCTAGACAATTGAGTCATTTTGGTTGAAACTCATGAGCCTGACCCAAAACAGGAAGTTGCTTAATGTTTTCTAAGAGAGGCTGGCAATTGTGGAGGAGGCCATTTTAAAAATACTGATATTTTGAAGTATTTTCTCTGGGTAGGTTATGAATCTCAAAACTGCAAATGCATTTTGGTGTCTGATCAATTCTATGTAAATAGTGGAACATTTGAATGTTCTGTCATAATATTTGGGACCTTGCTATCAGTTTCATGCTATATTTGTGATTTTTTTTGGAAGTAGCTGGATGCTGCTGTTGGGAAATGCACCTCTTGATAGACTTTGCAAAACAACCTTGTGTTCTCAATATGTTTAGTTACAGGAAAATGAATTGCACATATTCTATACATTCACACACAGATTATGCCTACATTGTACTTCCATGCTACTGAATTTTGGGGCCCAGTAGCATAAAAGTTTTCCCATTCCAAATTGTTCATACTTTGAATAACACAAATGAACTTCGAATAATAGTTTGTGGGATACAACAGGCCAGAATGTTACCAATTTTCAGCAAACCTCTGAAATTATGGGATGGAGATGTAGTGATGCATCCACTCTATTTCTACTTTGCATGGTCAGATGTTTCCATGAAGAAGTAGAACAACAGGAGATATGAAGCAGGAGATGGCTGCAAGCAACACTTATATCATTGGCATGCCAAAAAAGTGTAGTCATTAAATTTAGGAAATTATCATTGACACATTGATGATAGCTTATTATGCAGTGGAGTACATTGTCCCTGTAAACAAAAGCTCTGATATTCTATTGATTTCCTTGCAAGCTCAGAAAAGCCTGATACAGCCTTTTCGCACTATGGTTAGGTGTCACTGTTAATAAAAAGGGTTGATCTGAATTTTTCTCTACTTTCTTAGGATACAGAGTTTCCTGGAGTTGTGGTTCGGCCAATAGGTGAATTCCGTAGCTCTATAGACTACCAGTACCAGCTTCTCCGGTGTAATGTTGACCTCTTAAAGATTATCCAGCTAGGACTGACCTTCACAAATGAAAAAGGAGAATATCCTGCTGGAATCAACACTTGGCAGTTTAACTTCAAATTCAATCTTACGTAAGTCTTCACAACTGGGGAACAATTTCTCTTTCCGTCTGTCCCACCATCCCTCCTTCCGACCACCAGAAGACCTGTGGCAAAGTTTAAAAGAAAAAAAAACTTCTTCTCATTCAAAGAAGACATTTCATTCAAGCATAAAGAAATTGTTACAGGTCAATGTGCCATTTCAGAAACAGTTAAGCAGTGATTGGTTGTTAAATAAAAATGTAAAGTAGTACACTGAATAGGGCCTGATATTTTCAGATAGACAAAATAGAAATAGGTATACAGTAGAGTTTCACTTATCCAAGCCTCGCTTATCCAAGTTTCTGGATTATCCAAGCCATTTTTGTAGTCAATGTTTTCAATATATCGTGATATTTTGGTGCTAAATTCGTAAATACAGTAATTACAACATAACATTACTGCGTATTGAACTGCTTTTTCTGACAAATTTGTTGTAAAACATGATGTTTTGGTGCTTAATTTGTAAAATCATAACCTAATTTGATGTTTAATAGGCTTTTCCTTAATCCCTCTTTATTATCCAAGATATTTGCTTATCCAAGCTTCTGCCGGCCCGTTTAGCTTGGATAAGTGAGACTTTACTGTACTAGTAATTGAACAGCACCATCTTTGGCATATGTCAAGTACTGTTTGATGGGTTACCCCTACATTTTGCCTATGAACTTCCACAACAAGATAATGGAAGCTTCTCAGCTTGTTTCGCTGTTGTTACAAGTTATATAGAAGACAAAACGTTGCTGCTTTTTACATGTGTGAACTGTGAATCAAAAATATTGGTTGAATTACTTGTCTTAGAGATGAATTATGGCAAGAATGGAAAATGTCTACCCCAGAGGGCCTGCCAAGCTTTTTTCCTGGTCCTGTCCCCCTGAGATTTCAATGCTCAGCAACACAAAGAAGATTGGTCTTTAGCATTCAAATTTGCAGTACGAGCTAGGAATCCCATAATTCAGTGCTATGGGAAGGCAGACATCAGTTCTTCTAAGCTGAAGAATGCTGATGATAGGGACTGTGAGAGCTCTTGCCAGATACCATCCAGCCACAGGGCTGTGTGTCCTAGGAGGTAGTTTATGCCTTGGAGTTGAAACACAATGAAAATTAATGTTTACCATTCATTTGTCTCTCATTAGGGAAGATATGTATTCTCAGGATTCAATAGATCTTCTTGCAAGCTCTGGACTGCAGTTCCAGAAACATGAGGAGGAAGGAATTGATACTTTGCATTTTGCAGAGCTACTTATGACTTCTGGTGTGGTGCTTTGTGACAATGTCAAGTGGCTTTCATTTCACAGGTTGGTAAAATATTATTTTATTTCCAATTGTTTATGTATGAATAAATTCAACATTAGTTTAATAAAGTTTAATTTGCCATTTGGATTTAAAGAGCATAAAAACTTGTAGCTCCATTAAATGTGCTAACTTTTTGTTGTAGAGCATTTTAATAGTAATACAATACAACTGAAAATCATCTTGCAATGCTACTGTTGAATTTTATGTGTCAGCAAAAGATTCACTTTCTAACAATAAGATTATTAAATAATTATTGAATTGAGAGTCCTTCAAGAAAAAAGGATACTCAGAACGATTGATCTTGGTAAAGAAGTGATAAGTAAAAATTGAATTTATTGAATTTTATAGATATTATTGAGATTTAGCTTTTAATTGAGGGCATTTAACTCGACCCAGTTTGTCCCAACCCCCTGTAGCTGATGAGAAATAGACAAGCAGGTCCTGCCTTTCTAACTAGGCAGTTAGTAGCCTACCCAAGGGATTTCCGAAGTGCTGCTGAGTGCATTTCTCCTCTGGCCATGTGGCCCACCAATCTCTTGAGTCCTGTTACAGTGGTTTTCTCAATGCGTCCTGAGACTGGGAGAGCTCTGCAGACATCATTTCCCGATACTTGTTTTTAAATTAAGGGGAAAGAATGATAAGCAGAATATTTTTTTTTTGATGTTTGTTACATAAGCATATTGTGATCTCTCTTTGCACCATTCCTCCATTAGTGGCTATGACTTTGGTTATATGGTGAAACTTCTGACAGATTCAAGGCTTCCCGAAGAAGAACATGAATTCTTTCATATCTTGAATCTCTTCTTCCCATCCATATATGACGTTAAGTACCTGATGAAGAGTTGCAAAAACCTAAAGGTACCCTGCTTGAGTTTTATCGCTTTAAATGCCAAACTTGAGATGAGTTGCTGGTTGCATTACATAATATTTTTATAAATATATAACTTTTAAAAACTTAACTGTACAATTAATTTCAATTGTAGTTTCAGTTTAATGTAAGCACTAGCTTTGTCTGGCCACGCGTTGCTGTGGCTTATGGGAATCATTTGTCGGCCAGGTGGAATAGTAGTGAATAGCCTTGCAGCCTCAAAGCCTGGCTGTTTTCTGGAGTAGCTGGAGTAGCACCCTCAAAGAGCCGCTTTGAAGCCTGGCTACTTCCTTAGTAGGGGAATCCTCGTTTTTGCCAGCTTGAACTGCACTGAATAATCTTGCAGCTTAAAAGCCTGGCTGCTTTCTACATAGGGCATCCTTTCTAGGCCTGGTTGTATGGGACAGAGTAGCCTCGTGGCTTCAGAGCTTGGGGGTATTCTATCTAGGGGAAATCTTGGTTGGCCAGTTTGATTAGCACTGAATAGCCTTGCTGCTTGCAAGCCTGGCCGCTTTCTACCTTGCAGAATCTTTGGTTAGCCAGTTTGAATAGCAATGAATAGTCTCAGTGTGGCAGGTATGAATGCTGCAATTAGCCACCTTGATTAGCATGCCCTTGCAGCTTCAAAGTGTGTTTGCTTCCTGCCTGGGAAAATCCTTTGTTGGGATGTGTTAGCTGGCCCCGATTGTTTCCTTTCTGGAATTCTCAATTTCCCTGCTTTCAGAGTGTTGCTCTTTATTTACTGTCCTGGTTTTAGAGATTATATTGTTCTGTATTATTATACCACAGTAAATATTTCATATTACAGCACAGTCTCACTTATCCAACATTCACTTATCCAATGTTCTGCCAGGGTGTTTGTGTTGGATAAGTGAAACTCTACTGTATATTTATAATCTTACTAGCTTGGAGACCCGGCGGTGACCGGGTCATTTGAGAAAGGCATTGTTTGCCTGTGTTCCAAGTGTAGCCTATATCCAATGTCAGGTGGGTTCAGTGGGTGCAGGTGAGCTCCAACTCCCATATGCAAGTCCCATCGTCCAGTGTCCATCCCTCTCCAAACAGAGCCAGTATGTAGAGTAGGTCATGGGGGCTCAATGTACCATGTTTGGTCTTGATCAGTCATTTGTGTGGGTCGCGGTGCTCTCAGGAAGTGAGTGAAGGTATTGGAAGTCCCATCATGCATGGTCCATCATCCTCCAAACTGCACCTGAGTGTAGAGTGAGTCTTGGGTGTTGTCTGTGTCAAGTTTGGTCTTGATGAGACATTGGTGGGGGTCAGAGTAGTCCCAGGAAGTGAGTGAAGATAGTGCAAGTCCCATCATCCACGGTCCCTCCTCCCCCAAACTGCACCAGGATGTAAAGTGGGCTACCCTGCACGTGCGTGTCAAGTTTGATACAGTTTTGTCATTCATGGGCATCACAGTGGTTTGTGGGAGGTGAATTGGATGAAGGTACTGCAAATCCCATAATCCTTGGTCCATCCTCCGTCAAACTGCTGCAGCATGTGAAGTGTGTCATTTGGGATATGTGTGCCTGGTTTGGTTCAGTTCTGTGATTTGTGTCAGTTGCTGTGGTCTCAAGAAGTGAGGGAAGGTACTGCAAATTCCATCATCCTTGGTCCATCCTGCCCCAATATACATCAGGACGTAAAGGGGGCCACAGGGGTTCTGTGTGCCAAGTTTGGTCCATTTCCATCATTGGTGGGCATTGCAGTAGTCTGTGGGAGTTAAAGTGTTTGAAAGTACTGCAAATCCCATCATCTGTGGTCCATCCTTCCCCAAACGGCACCAGGCCATAAAGTGCCTCATGGGGGTTAAATGTGTCAAGTTTGGGCCAGATCCGTCATTTCTGGTGGTCTCAGTGGCCTGTGGAAGTGGTGGCCAATCAGAAAGCTGCCACATACCCGCATACATACATACCCGCATACAAACATTGACTTTTATTATATAGATATTATCTGCTTAGAACTGTATGATATGAGGCTCCTTCTACACAGCTGTATAAAATGCACACTGAAGTGGATTATATGGCAGCGTGGACTCAAGATAATCCAGTTCAAAGCAGATAATATATTATAAATGGGTAATATAGCTGTGTGGAAGGGCCTTGAGTCTACACTGCCATATCAGTTCAAATCAGATAATCTGTATTTTATAGGCAGTGTGGAAGAGGCCTGATTGAAGAGGCTCTGGGTGCCATTAAATGGCTGAGTGGATTGCTAGGAAACAAAGTGGGCGGAGCTTAGCCTTCTAACCGGCAGCAATGAGAAAGAAACAGTTATTCCTCTCCCTCTAATTAGGACTTTATTTTTCTTGTTTTTTTTATTTTATGTAAAAACACAGTCCGGATGACCGTTTTGTGGCCAAATTTGGTGTGTTTTGGTTGTGTACTTTTGTTGTTTAAGTTAAGGGAAAAACTATCAGAACATTTATATAGATAGATAGATGTTGGAATTGTTATGCATTGATTGTGTATTCTGTTGGTCTCAAATTGACTTAGCCAGGGGAAGGGAACTCGAGCAAGTTGCTTAGATCTCAGGTTTCTTCCTTGATTGCAGGGAGGCCTCCAAGAAGTGGCCGACCAGCTAGATTTGCAGCGGATTGGACGACAGCACCAAGCCGGATCAGACTCGCTACTTACAGGGATGGCATTTTTCAGGATGAAAGAGGTATGCTTATTTATCAGAGTGCACAGTAATACATATATGGCCTGACTTGGACCTTCCTTGCAGTATGAGCTACTTTTGGGAATTAACAGTTCCCCTTCCCTAACATTGTGTAGTTGCCACCACTGCAGCAATGACGTGGTTGAAGTCTAATTATATGTCTCATTACATGCAAAGCACAATCAGTAACTTTTTTTTCTTTTTCTAGTTGTTCTTTGAGGATACAATCGATGATGCAAAGTACTGTGGGAGACTGTATGGCCTTGGCACAGGAGTAGCTCAGAAACAGAGTGAAGATGTAGAAACAGCACAAGAGAAAATGAGTATTTTGGCGATTATCAATAATATGCAGCAGTGACAACTAGCTGTCATTCGCAGTGACTTGGGTCCATGGAGGTAAACTCTCCTTAAACAAGTCTCTCAAAGAAATTGTGGAAGAACTAGGATGTTTTCTGCAGAGGGCAAAATTTTTGAATCTAGATGGATTCTTATCAGGCAACTTCATAATGGCGATACAGTGTTTTGCCCCTGTGCAAAAACCAGAAAAACTACAATGTAAATATATTTTCTTTTAAACTTTACTGAATTTGCAAGGAGTATACAATGTCAGAGCTTTCAGCAGAGCTGAGGCTCTCTCATGCACTTGCAGATTTAGCTTTTGAAAGCTTATTTTAAAACTTTTTTTTTGCTCTCTGTGAGGGTGATTTGTTCCTAAGCCCTCTGCTACTTTTATCTTTTGTGTACATCCATCTGTGAAAGTGTTCCATTCAACCCTGGTGGTGGAGGTCCTGCATGAACTGCTTAGATCTGCTTTAACCACAGCCCTTGTGGTGCTTCTGGATAGCATTACAACTGGCTCCTCCTCCTTTTAGATTGCCATGCCATGCATCATATCAGTACATTTCATAAAATACCATAAAATGGAGCAAAACTGTCTGCATGTTTGAGGCTACAATAATAATTGGGACCAAAAATGGTTTCACTTTAAGTGAAAAACTTTACCCTTCTGTTAACGGGATATTCAGAAGATTGATGGAATCACATGTATCTGCCCAGGAAAGGCTGACAAAGCTTTTCTTTTATGCTGTTGTGAAAAGGAACCCTTGTTAAGTGGTTTGGGGAAAAGTATATTTAACTGGAAGTCCTGACACACCAAAGTCCTGTTGAGGGAGAGAGAAAATCCTGATTGTGTGGCATTTTTAAAAAAGCTTAAAACTCATTTTGTAAAGTATTGCAAGCTGCTATTAAAATGCTTGTGTATATATAGCTGGTTCTTAATTTTGTAAAATAAAGAATTTTCTTAAGGCATGAGACTGATTTTTATGCTTCTTTTGAGAGGGTGTTAAAATATTTTTATGCATAGAACTGAACAAAAAAAAGACAGCCATTAGCCCTGTTCTACAAACACTTAAACTGTTTAACGTAATAGGTAGGCTTCTAGAGCAATCTTTCATACTTCTGGGTGTGCAACCTCTTTCATAATATCATGGTCTCTGGATTTATTTCACTTGTTAAACCAGGATCACTGAGATCCCAACTTGCTAACTAGTGAGAACAATACTTGGTAACCAGTTCAAATGTTACAGAGCACTGTGCATCATCTTTTTTCATAGATAGAGAATATTTAAATACAAGGCTTATGCAGCATTATTCTAGTAATGAGTATTTGTAAGTTTGCCACCATAGTTGAAATGGGCCATCATAATGTAGGAGCAAGACTGCAAGGGTGTTACCATACTACTTTTGCATTATGTTTACTCAATTAGAACACTTATTCTGTTCAGTGTCTCAAGAATGCACAGCAGCTTGATAGCAGCATGTATTAAAAATATATTGGAGTCCTCAGGGATAAGACGTTAAACATGAGCTAACAATGTGATGTGGCAGCAAAAAAAGCCCATGGGATTTTGGCCTGCATAAATAGGAGTATAGTGTCTAAATCCAGGGAAGTCATGCTACCCCTCTATTCTGCCTTAGTCAGCCCACACCTGGAATACTGTGTCCAATTCTGGGCACCACAGTTGAAGGGAGATGTTGACAAGCTGAAGGTGTCCAGAGGAGGGTGACTAAAATGATCAAGAGTCTGGAGAACAAGCCCTATGAGGAGCAATTTAAAGACCTGGGTGTGTTTAGCCTGAAGAAGAGAAGGCTGAGAGGAGACATGATAGCCATGTATAAATATGTGAGGGGAAGTCATAGAGAGGAGGGAGCAAGCTTGTTTTCTGCCCTGGAGACTAGGACTCAGGACAGTGGCTTCAAACTTCAGGAAAGGAGATTCCACCTGAACATTAGGAAGAACTTCCTGTGAGAGCTTTTCTCCACTGGAACTCTCTGCCCCAGAGTGTGGTGGAGGTTCCTTTGGAGGCTTTTAAACAGAGGCTGGATGGCCATCTGTCGCGGGTGCTTTGAATGCAATTTTCCTGCTTCTTGGCAGGGTTTGGACTGGATAATAATAATAATAATAATAATACTTTATTTATACCCCGCCACCATCTCCCCAACGGGGACTCGGGCCGGCTAACATGGGGCCACGCACGGAGCAATACAATATAATAAAATATGAAACAGCATACCATAGCACAATTAAAAGCAATACAATAGATGATAATAGACATTACATCAAAAAAACCAACCAAACAAAAAAAACAGTAAAACAGGGCAGGCCGCATGGACACAAGGATAAAACTCGGAGTGAGAGGAACAGAGGGGAGTACTCCACTGTGGACAGGGACACATGAAAGTGGGGCAATCTAGAGGGTAGATGTTGAGGGGGGAGCAATACAGAAATATATAACAGAAATTACTCACCGAAAGCACAGCGGAAGAGCCATGTTTTCAAGTCTTTCCTAAAAGCTAACAGAGTGTGAGCTTGCCTGATCTCAGTGGGTAGTGAATTCCATAGTCGAGGGGCCACAGCGGAAAAGGCCCTCTCCCTTGTACTCACAAGACGGGCCTGGGATATAGGCAGCGGTGATAAAAGGGCCTCCCTGGATGATCGCAAAGATCGGGCAGATTTATGGTAGGAAATACGGTCATGGAGGTAGGTGGGTCCCAAACCGTTTAGGGCTTTGTAAATGATGGTCTGCACCTTGAATTGGGACCGGAAAATGAACGGCAGCCAGTGGAGCTCCTTAAACAAGGGAGTGGATCTCTCCCTGTAACTTGCCCCCGTTATTAATCTGGCAGCCAAGCGTTGGACCAATTGTAATTTCTGGGCCGTCTTCAAGGGAAGCCCCCCGTAGAGCGCATTACAGTAGTTCAGTCTAGAGGTGACTAAGGCATGGACCACCGTGATCAAGTCAGACTTCACGAGGTATGGTCGCAGTTGGCGCACAAGTTTGAGTTGTGCAAAGGCCCTCCCGGCCACCGCCGACACCTGTGCTTCAAGCGTCAACGCTGAATCCAGGAGGACCCCCAAACTGCGGACCTGTGATTTCAGGGGGAGTGCAACCCCGTCCAGCACAGGTTGCCACCCAATACCCCGATCTGACGCATGACTGACCAGGAGGGTCTCTGTCTTGTCGGGATTTATTCTCAGCTTGTTCCTCCTCATCCAGTCCGCCACAGCGGCCAGGCACTGGTTCAGCATCCAGGGGCTTCCTTGGATGGCCCACAAGGTCTCTTCCAACTTTGATTCTACAATTCAGTGTTTATGGGGCCAGTGGCTTAATTCTTCACATTGAAAAAGATGTGTTGCACTAATTAAATTTTGCACACCTAAAAGAATGGAAAGGCCATCTAATTCTCCAAAGACAGTTTTCTATCAAAAGAGGAATTTTGTCATATTCTGGTGTGTAGTTGTTAACAGCTGCCAATTTGATTTGAATATGTTTAACTATAAATGAAAGACCTCCAAGTCACTCTGGTGTTTATATGAAAAAAAGTTAATTTCATTGAGACATCATCTCCCCACTTCCATTCTAGTGTAAGTCATAAAATTGCAAAAGCAACATCCAATATAAGCCAGCTATAGTTTCTATTTTTACTGTTGGCACTGTGTTTCCTTTTTGCAGTGAACCAATCTCCATTTGTTGGAGTATGTTCTAAAAGATTTAAACAAAATCATATTCAGGGGTGGCGAGGGCAGCAAATTGGCAAGTAATCCAGGTCAGGAGAGGAAAGATCAATGCTCAGTATACAGGCCAGGTCAGAATAGCCAAAGACAGTCCAATGAGAGGAAAGAGTAGTTCAAATAACACCATCTAGATTCTCTAGCTGCCACGAAGCGCAGAAAAAAGGAACTAAGGCAGCACCCCCCCCCCACTATGATATTGGGAGAGTGGGTGGGGCTACCGCCAAAATGTTTCTAAGAGCTCTAGAAGATTCTGAATGCTGACTGCGCAGGCAAACCATATGTGCGTATTTCAGTTGACCACGCTGGTGAAATGTATGGTGCTACACTTTGGCAATAAAAATGAAATGCACAGATAAAGGATATGTGACAATTAGCTTGAAAACAGTACACCTGAAAGGCATCCAGAAGTATTAATAAACAACAAGCTGAACATGAGTCAAATGGCTTTATCAATAGGAATATAGTGTTGAGATTGAGGGAAGTCATAGTTCCATGTCAGACCTCACCTGGAATAATACTGAGTCCATTTCTGGGCACAATTCAAAAAGGATACTGGTAAGTCCAGAGAAGGGTGACCGAAATGAGGAGTAGCTTAGGCAGCTTAGGTACTTAGGACTAGCTTAGGTATGTTTAGCTAGAAGAAAATATGACTGAAAAAAGGGACATGATAGCCATGTTAATGTTTTTGAAAGGATGTCACATTGAGGAGGCAGCATACTTGTTTTCTGCTACTCTGGAGACCAGGACATGGAGCAATGGATTCAAACTGGAGGAAAAGATATTGCAGCTATACTGGCAAACTTTCTAAATATTAGGGAGAACTTCCTCAGCTTAACACTAGAATATGCTACCTTAATAATAGCAGTAATAACATATTTATTCTTTTTCTTTGTGTACTCCGTGAATGCACACTAGTGTAGATAACTGTACCTGCGCAAGTTCCAACAGAAAGTCTTCCAAGCTGAATCTTTTAAATTTTGGTGGTAACCTCTCCCCTCTCCCCAGAGGGCATAAAAGGCAGCCCTGGGTGCATGCTCCCCAGTTCCTTTTTTCCCGCTGCAAAGTTCACATTGGAATCTTTCCATGTCGACTACACGCTTCAAGAGGTGCACTGAATGTGCGGCCAAAATTCCTGACTCTGATGGCCACGCAAAGTGCCTTCTCTGCTTGGGTGAAGGCCACGTCATCGGCTCCTGCCGCCATTGCCTTGCCTTCACAGCTCTGGTGAGAAAAAACTGAATGGCTCATTTAAAGGTGCCCCTTTACCAGAGGTCTCTCGCTCCGACGCCATCAACCTCCACCTTGGTCCCTCCACCTACCACTTCAATGGCCTCAACTAGCTCCAGGACCTTGAAAGCCTTGAAGACCTCGAAGGCACTGTGTATGGCAGGGGTCCCCAAACTTTTTAAACAGGGGGCCAGTTCACAATCCTTCGGACCATTGGAGGGCCGGACTATAGTTGACCACCGAGCAATAATAATAATAATAATAGCAATAATAATAATAAAAAGGGTTGGAAGAGACCCCTTGGGCCATTTTGTCCAACCCCCTTCTGCCTCTACGGACCAAAAGCACAAGCAAAGCACCCCTGACAAATGGCCACCCAGCCTTAATGTTAATAATAATAATAATAATAATAATAATAATAATAATAATAAAAATAATAAAAAAGAGGGTTGGAAGAGACCCCTTGGGCCATTTTGTCCAACCCCCTTCTGCCTCTGCGGACCAAAAGCACAAGCAAAGCACCCCTGACAAATGGCCACCCAGCCTTAATGTTAATAATAATAATAATAATAATAATAATAATAATAATAATAATAATAATAATAATAATGGTTGTAAGAGAAGAAGAGAACCCTTGGGTCATTTAGTCAAACCCCCTTCTGCCCTTGTGCCATGGGGGCCGGATAAATGGCTTCGGTGGGCCGCATCCGGCCCCCGGGCCTTAGTTTGGGGACCCCTGGTGTATGGTAACTACTACTACGGTCTTGACCTGGTCAGGCAAGGTGAGCCCCTCGTGGGCATTGAGCTTGGTGGTCTCGGTAGCCTCGGTCCGATCCCACCTAGGAGCCCCTCCATCCACCTCAGCAATGAAAATTCTTTTTAAACGGGCCAATGAAGAGACTCGCTGTGCCCAATCCGACTCCGCGGCTCTATGCCCAATACCTCCCACACCGGGAAAATCGACAAGGGCCCCATCTAAACAGCCTCCCGCCAAGAGGAGAGTACCACAGTGTTCTTCGTCCTCGGCATCCTCCAAAAACGATGTCCCTTCCTCAGTGGCGACATTGAGACGCTCCTCACCGATCCAACCAGCTCAACCCACGAGGTCTCCTTCGCAGTGTCTGATCTGCCAGTTGTCGGAGGGCAAATTATAGGACTCACCTCACCACTCCAACCAAACAGTGGTCAGGGTTTCAGTTCCACAAATCCAGGCTCAACAACCCCAAGCCCGTCAGGAACTTTCCCCCGTCCACGACCCCAGAAAGAGGAAGGCAAACGGCTTGCCTCACTAGGATGGTTCAGGCCTTGGCCTTGAAACACCCGACCGTCGCGACTTCAACTCAATCTGCCCCCCCCCCCCCGTTGACAGACCCACACGCAACGTTTCCTCTTCGGTCCCCTCAAGGGACCGAGGATGATGACCAGGACATCAACCTCGCGGAATCCATGCATTCTGACTCGGTACTTTCCCTCTGACTCGACCTCTCTCCAGCTCCAGAAGCCTATGAAGTCGATCCCCCGTCTCCTAAAGACAATGCTGGAGCTTTTGCCGATCAGATGGTCAGGACAGCTGATGCCCTGACTCGAAATAAAACTAACTCCCAAAGTTGTGACAGACCCCATCATTAAACGGGTCCAAGCAGAGGCTCCTCCGGCTACCCTGCTCCCTTTTCTGCCTTATCTTCTCGACGTGATCCAGGGATCCTGGAAGACTCCGTTGTTGATACCACCAACCTCAAAACGGATCAAGGCATGGTACCACACCGATGATGACTTGCTACAGTGGCTGAAACACCATCCCAATCCCAACTTGGTAGTGGTCAAGGCAGCTCAATCTTCTGGTCGCCAAACCAACACTCCAGGTGATTGAGAGGGTAAAGGCTTCAACACGGTTGGTTGCAAGCTTTACTCCGGGACCCTCCTCGTCTGCTGGATGGACAATTATGGGGCCTGCATGGGGGCCTACCAGTAAATTCTCTGGGAGAAGGCACAACCATTTTTTGCCAAGCTTTCTGACGAAGATTGGTTGGTACTTATGACCCTCCAGCAGGAGGCAGACTCCCTGGCCCATCATCAAATCCAAATGGCCAAGCATACCAGTGACACTGCAGGCAAAATGATCACATACGCCGTCGCGATTCGTCGCCACTCCTGGTTGAGGTCGTTTGGCCTATCTTCCTCCTCCAGACAGGTTATCAAAGACCTACCCTTTGACGGACTTGGCCTGTTCAATGCTGGGGCAGATGACAAGTTAAAATCCAACCAAGATTTTAAGATCCTGGCAGCTAAGTGTGGAGTCCAACAATCCCACGCTCAGCGCACTCACTAGTATCCACACCGGTTTTGAAGATATCCTCATCAGCCCTTTGCCAATCAGGGTTACAGACTACCTGCTAAACAAGGCCAATCAAACTAGCACCACCAGCAGAGGAAGCACCACCAAGCCGAAAAGCACTGTGGCCATACAGCTTCCACCAACAATTATCTCAGGTGCATGGGTGCTAAAAATGGTAAAAGATGGCTATGCTTTGGAATTCGAAGAACTTCCCCCAACAGGACACGTCCTCTGTACCGAGCCGTCTCTGTACTGAGCCGTCTCTCGAAATACTCGAAGAAGTTAAAACACTTCTTTCAAAAGGAGCTATCTAGCCATCTCCTTCAGAGCAGAACATGCATGCTTTTGCAGGTACTTTACCATTCCAAAAAGAGGAGGCGGCCTCTGCCCCGTCCTAGACCTCAGAGCTCTAATTCATTCATTCACACCTCAAAGTTCCGGATGGTGAGCTTTGATCCTCCCGCTCCTACACTGAGGAGGCTACTTTGCCTCCATAGACTTACAAGACACTTCCACGTCTCGATCAGAAAGTCCCACAGGCATTTCCTCTCCTTCAAGGTCCTTGACCAAACCTATCAGTTCACCGTCCTTCCGTTCGGCCTTTTCATGGCAGCGAGGGTGTTTACAAAGGTCATTGCAGTGGTGGCAGCCCACCTTAGAAAACAGGGAATAATCATCTTCCCGTATCTGGATGACTGGCTTTTTGTGGCCCCCAACCCTACCACTCTTCAGAGCCATGTGGCCACCTCAGTCAAACTTCTAGACTCCCTCGGCCTCCAACTCAACGCTGTGAAATTGTGCTTGACTCCGACAACAAAGATACATAGGCACTCTCTGACTCCATGTCCCAGAAAGCATTCCTACCGATGGGCAGGTTTCTTTCCCTCCAACACTACTTCAGATAGTCAGTGAGTATGGCCTCTACCTCCTTGTTATATGTTTGCACTTGTTTTTATATGCACTTTACTACCTCCACTTCAGTGGACTTATATATTTCAGGTCATTTGGGTCTTTTACTACGACCCCCAGTTATTTCCACTATCACTGTCCTATATGTGCCTTAATAAAGCATATGTTTGGACACTTTACTTCTTGTCGGTTAGCTATGTCCCACCAGCCTGGACTTCAGCTTACTAGTCTCCACTAGTGTGCGTTCACAGAGTACATGAAGAAAAAAGATAGGTTGTTTACCTGTAACCATGTTTCTTCGAGTGTTACTCTGTGAATTCACACAATCCCGTCCTTCCTTCCCTCTGGCAAACCTCTCGCTTTCCCATTGCCTTTGCAGCATAGGAACTGGGGAGCATGCGCCCAGGGCCGCCTTTTATGCCCTCTGGGGAGAGGGGTGGGGTTACCACCAAAATTTAAAAGATTCAGCTTGGAAGACTTTCTGTTGGAGCTTGTGCATGTGCACAGTTATCTCCACTAGTGTGAATTCACAGAGTTACATTCAAAGAAACATGGTTATAGGTAAGTAACCTGTCCTTATAACCTGCCTCCATCTCCTCAAAGGAACTCAGGGCGGCTTACATGGGGACCAAGCTCAGAAAGTCAAATAACATATAAAAATCAAAAACACAACAACAGGATAATTAAAAACATTAAGTAACGGAATTGTGATAGATACTTTAGACAGTGATAGAGTCTTTGGAGGTTATTAAACAGAGGCAGGAAGGGATCTGCTGGGAATGCTTTGATTGTGTATTCCTGCATGCCACTGGACATGACTAGATAGCCCTTGTGGTTTTTCCCAACTCTGATTCTATGAATAATGGACACATCTGTTTCAGAATATAAATTTTTATTGCTTAGGTAACAAACTCCCTGCCTTCCAAATGTAGGGATGTTTGGGCACCCCATATTAGTTCCTTCTATACATATCTTTCCAAATACAAAATAAGCTGACAGTTATTAAAAAACTGTATTTTGCTTTTAGAGGAACTTTACATTATGTCATTACACTCCACTAATCAACAGAACTGTATAACAGTAGTCTCCTGTTCATCAATCCATAATGAAACATACTTCAAATTAAACAGTCCTTCACATCCAGAAAGGAAAACAAGAGGTTCATGAAAAGAACTTTTCGCAAGCATCTTTGCATATGTGAGTTCCTCTGTATTTTTTAAGTAGGTCTAATGACTGTTGCTGTATTTCTGAAATGACAGACTCATGGTCCTGGCTGTCAATATGAAGAAGAACAAGGCAGCACTCCAATACATCAGGGAACCGGGAAGCCTGTGAAGAAAGTGATTTTTTTTGTATATATCAGAAAGTGTCATGCAAAATCCAGGCGGGTGTGTACACACACACACACTCACTTCATTTATAACTCACCCTATCTCCCTGAGGGGACTCAGAGAAGTGTCCAACGAAAGTAACAAATTGGCAGACATTCAATGCCAAAAATGTATCTTACTACAGTGTCTACTGTATTTATATTTAATACTCTTTTAATACTGTATTATGTAGTTATCATAGCTATATTTGTTCCAAAAAGGACAAAATGTATGAAATGAGAACTACCCCCTTTCTCTCAGTAAGATGCTTTTCAACCATTTGATGAAGTTGCATCTTGCAAATCCCTCTGGAGGTTTATAACAACAACAACAACAACAACAACAACAACAACAACAACATTCTTCTATCCCGCCACCATTTCCCCAAAGGGACTTGGGGAAGCTTACACATTGCACAAGGTGCCTAAAATAGAACATAAAATAAAACACAATATAAAATACAATTGAATAAAACAACAACAACTTAAAACTCAATTAAAACAGCTCATTAACCAATGGCGGTAAGCTACTGTAAACATGTATTTTCTAATATTTGTAATAATAACAGCACTTATTCTCCCTGTACTAACAGGAGAATAACCATGCCATGTTGGGAAAATAATGTTTTACTAAATATGAGAACTATTTCATTTCTGCAACTTGATGGTATACTGTTAGGAGAATAAATTCCCTGTTCTCTGCAAGCTATGTGTTGATAACTACAGATTCACATGAGACCTTTCTAATTAAGAATAGAGTACTTGCTGTCCCACCTAAAAACAAAAGTGCTTAAAATATCTAATCCTATAGATAAGCAGTGACTTCGTCAACAAGCCTTCAAGAGACCAAATTCCTCTTGGTTTTCTTATTACTAAAGCATTCTACTGTTCAGACTTCTAAGCCTCAAAGCTACTTTTGAAACAATTATTTGGCTCAATTTTTAAATCTTACCTTTATATTCTCAGGAAACTCTGCTAGTTTTTTATTAGCTTCTGTGAGTTGCTTTGTCAGATCTGGCAGAGAAATCTGTTCGTTCACTTGATCTTGACTGTCAAAAAAGATACGTTTGAATTTTTCCAAAGACATATTAAAACAGTTAAATATTCCATACCTTTTTTCTTATTAGTAACTGTGTTAAAAGGAGAAAAAATAAACTAGACAGCTTAGTTTTAGACTATGCCTTTGGCGAAACATTTATATTACACATTTAGAAAATTATTCTTCTAATAAATATAGTTTTCCAGGTTCATTAGAAATCTGAAATTGGTATTATTGGCACTCTTTAAAGTCTTTTCAGTCACTATTATTCTTCAAAGTGAATACGTATCCCTGCTTAGCAAGTATTAGCCTTGAGGATGGAGACTACTGTACTGTGGAGCCATGTTATAATTCCTAAAATAGCAATGAAATGGTTTGTATGGCCATGGAGCAGTTGTGCAACCCACCTCAAAGGATCCTGTAATGATAAATTGAGGGGAAGGGAGCCACATTCACTGTCATAAGGGAGAAGCACAATTTATAGAAATATACATTATTGTGAATCCACAAATCCATATAGTGGGAGCACAAGTTCTGAAGACACCTGCATGAACCTAACTGCACTATAATTTAAGTGATAAGCTAGTCTGATTTTCTTGAACACAAATGTTTACATCTTCCCCCTCCAGACACAGGCATCACCTTCATTATCATGTCCCTCAATGGGATGTGAATACAAGGTACCTCAGAGCTGCTTTAAACCAATTGATTCCTATTGCTTGCAAAGTACTTTAAAAGGAAAAGAATAATTTGCAACTCCTTCCTCTGAACAGGACACTGGTGCTCTGATTAAATCTTAATACTGTGGTGGTTATTGGTTGTAGGAAAAATCCCATTCTAGGAAGATTTTGAATGCACTCCCCATGCTAGTAAATAGAAGTTGCAGAAAAATTAATCCAAAATTACAATGAGATGGAAGACCGAATTGTAGGAATAAATCAATTTAATAAATACTCAATTTAGTCTAGGATCAAAATAGTTTAATTGTGACACTTGGAGCATCAATTATAAACAAACCTGAAAAAGTGTAAGTGGGAAACACACACGTGATTTAAGCTGTCCGATTTTCCCTTGCTGATCCAAATCCATCTTAAAATCATTGCACCCTAGCTCTTAGGACTAAAGGAAATGTTTCCATTACCAATTCCTTTAGTTAGCACCTGTTTGGACTGAAAACTCTCATCTTAAGTGTCTATTTAGACTAGAAAAGAAGGTCCCAAGAATATTCTGTATGTTCAAGGCTCCACACTACAGAAATTATGTATGTATGTATGTATGTATGTATGTATGTATGTATGTATGTTATACAATGACAGTCTCCAATGGAGGCTAAACCTTTATTGCAGCTTGCACATACTGCTGTAAACAGAAAATTTGCTTAACATTTTAAATATAAAACAGAATATAATTTAAACAATTGATTAAATTGATTTTATTTGTATACCGCTCTGAGATAGGATATAGGATGTACACAATACATTCCATCCATGTGAACGTGTGAGTGTACACGTATGTGTGTGATGGATGCTTTGTTTTTGTGTCAAACTACATGAGATAAATTAGGACCTTAGTGTAACCAGAATTTAGCATTCATCTTTGAAGACAACGTGATGAATTAAATGCATATATTGTTACTCCCCCCACCCCTGTTCCTCAGCAAGTCTTCAATTAGCCTTACCTCCAAGCCTGGCCTGATGGGGTTTCGATCTCTTCATTCTGTCCATTGGTGGCACTTTGGTGGAAATTGTTTTTCTGATGCTGACAGATCATGTCTGTCAAAGTCTGCTGAACTCTAGAAATATCCCTCTGTAAACTCTGGACTGCAGCATGTTCTGCTGACAGGAGCACTCTACAGGCCTCCAGTTTCACTTCTCTTTCCATAGATAGGGCTGACTTGGCTGGTGAGGCAGTTTCTTCGGGAGCACCATTGCTCTTGGGAAATGGATCTGGTTCAACGCTGATTTTGGCCTCAGTTTTTTCAGAGGCTTTCCTGATGTCAGTCTCAGCTGCAGCTTCTTCAAGTGAAGAGTTTAATTTGGCATTGCTCTGGTCAAGAAAAGACTTCCCAGAAGAGCAAGCTTCAGGCTGAAGTTCTGATTTCTCTAAGGCAGAAGGACCACGTGGGTCCCACCACAGGTCATATAGCTGCCCATAAGCCACAAATGCCTCTAAGCTTTGGAAAGTAACCATGCTCTGCGAATCCGTGTGGTCCAGCTTTTCTCTCAGATGATCACATACTGCCAACAAGAAACAAATACTGTTGCAAAAAACAGGCATCCCAGTGTCATTTTAAAAAGCAAAATTCTACACAAGAGAATCCGATGCTAATCTTTGATAAATATAATTTGTACAAATTCCATCGCCATATTTAATTATTTTGCCTCATTAAAGGCTAGAAAAAATTCCCTTATCATACAATTCAGCTATCTGAATTCATTCAACAATATTATTAATCCTCTTATTATTCAACCCCAAACAATAATAAATAAATAAATCACAGAATCATATGGCAGCAAGCAACTACAAGGGTCATCTAATCCAAACTCTACAGATAAAACATACCCTACACTGAATTATGTTTCAGCAGTTTCTAAAATGACAAAATAGTTGCTTTTAATTGGAGAGGTAGGCAAGAAGGACATAAAACATGTGATGCACTAAGAAGCTAGCATATAAATTGGCTTCCTAAAGTGATGACATTGTTTTCTAATCATTGTGCTATTTATGTGATATAAATAAGAATTGCCTTAAACAACTGTTGAAGTTCTTAATAGATCAATTAACATATTTACTTGATTCTAATGCTTACCTTTTTTGACTAAATTGCCTTCCCAAAGTTAGGGTGCACATTAGATTCATGTAATATGGTAAATACTTTTTTGAGTTTCAGGGTTTTGAAAATTTAGGTGCACATTAGGTTCGATGGCGTATTAGACTCGAGTAAATATGGTAATTTTATCAGCTGCCTTTTTGAGAAATAAAACATCAAAATGACATCTTTTCTTTAAAAAAATGGAATAATCACTCATTTTAAGGAGGAAAGTCCAATTTTTACACAATCTTGTTCATTCCTTAGCATGCTAGCACAGATAGCCCCACATTCCTTGCCTTGGAAATTTATGCGGCAAAGACAGATAACAGCACTGCAATACAATGGAATTTTATACCACTATTACAGTATCCTGGACTGACACCTTTAATAATCTGTGTTGGAACAATGGGGTTACTTTACTAGTTAATTCCAGATAATCTCCTCAAAGGAGAGTTGTAGTTCAGTAGTGTAGGCACATGCTTCACATGCTAGAAAATCAAGGACAAATCTGCCTTGAGTCCTGCACAAGAAGACAGGCAGGACAAAAAATAAATAAACGAATACATTAATATGCATAGAAGATACTAGGCAAAAGCTGACCAGTAACTTGATGATGATCTATGTACATCACTGCATGATTTTAGCTGCATTTACAAGTCATTATGATTTATTGTGAAAAGAATACAGTAAGATTTGGCCTTATCCTTTCTACCTCATTTGAAAGGGAAAATTTAAGACTTCCATTCAGTTTGGGACAAATCAATTTCTCTTTATTAGTGAATAAGTAAAGGATATCATATCACCCATGGCTGTGAACCACAATTCCGCATTTGGGGTAAAATTGGAAAATATGCAGTGTCCCAAATTATGGAAAGAAATACTGGCATGCTACTGCAAATATTTCTTGGTAGTATATGGACAATATCTAGCAGAGTTTTCTAACCAAGTAGCATGGATTATTTTATTTCACTTTTAGATTTTGATGATTTTATCTCTTTGAGAAGAGCTTCTAATTCTGAAATTTGCCCAAGATTGGATAAAGAATAAGCCAAATTAATAACCATAGGAAAACAAAGGCAGGAAATCTAAGATAGGGTTGGTGCCCACTGATTATTTTGCAAGAAGCATGTGTAAAGTCTGGGAGAAGGAATATATAACAGTCACTGAATAACAGCTGAAGAAGAAGGGAATCTGGAAGGCTATAACTTGATTAGCCATGATCTACATAATGCCCAAGGGATTTGGATCAGTTCTTGAGGCTAGCAAGTTCATCAGCTTTCAAGTACAGTAGAGTCTCACTTATCCAAGCTAAATGGGCCAGCAGAAGCTTGGATAAGCGAATATATTGGATAATAAGGAGGGATTAAGGAAAAGCCTATTAAACATCAAATGAGGTTATGATTTTACAAATTAAGCACCAAAACGTCATATTATACAACAAATTGGACAGAAAAAGTAGTTCAGTATGCAGTAATGTTATGTTGTAATTACTGTATTTACGAATTTAGCACCAAAATATCACGATATATTGAAAACATTGACTACAAAAATGGCTTGGATAATCCAGAGGCTTGGATAAGTGAGGCTTGGATAAGTGAGACACTACTGTACTAGTGGTACATCTACACTGTAGAGTTAATGCAGTGTGACACCACTTTAACTGCCATGGCTCAATACTATGGAATCCTGGGAGCTATAGTTTGACAATATCTTTAGCTTTCTCTGCCAAAGAGTGATGATGCCTCACCAAACGAAAAATCCCATTATTCCACAACATCGAGCCATGGCAGTTAAGATGTCAGACTGAATCAATTCTGCATCACATATAGGATTAATAACAGCCTGAAATGTTTTTTTTAATTGTTATTCTTTAATGGGAGTAGGAATCACTGCAGCAACCAGAAATGGGAAAGTAGGGTATGGGAGATGAAACTCATTATGTATGTTAATGTCATCAGGTCCCCCTTGTGGTGAGAAAAATTTTGAGAGCAGTCATGATTTTCTGGATTTTTTATGTGACAGCACAATAGGTTTGCAAGGATGATTGGAAATGGCTTTTTAAAGGTTAATCAAATCTTTCTGACATACACTTGCAGGTCACATTGGGCTTTATTTATTTATTTATTTATTTATTTATTTATTTACAGCATTTATATTCCGCCCTTCTCACCCCGAAGGGGACTCAGGGCGGATCACATTACACATATAGGCAAACATTCAATGCCTTTTAACATAGAACAAAGACAAGACAAACACAGGCTCTGAGTGGGCCTCGAACTCATGACCTCCTGGTCAGAGTGATTCATTGCAGCTGGTTGCAACTGGCTTGCTCTCCAGCCTGCGCCACAGCCCGGGCCTTTATGGAGAGATGCTGAAGAGATAGACAGGCCAAAGAGAAATATGAGTATCTAAAAGATGCAAGTGTATTGTTAGGGAAACTATAGTGAACACCTTTAAGGCTAAGAAGGGACAATGGTTCTGCTGGAAGAAGATTGACGGAATGTGCTGTGTGAGTTGACTGCAATATGATTCTGGGCACAAAAACTAAAGATGGGCTCCAAATAAATACATTTCAAGAACCTCACTGAGGGAAATGAAAATTGCCATGCAGAATCTGTAACAGACTTTGAATTTATTCAAGCACTTGAAGATGATCTTCAGTTACCTTACTTTGGGAGAATGGCAAAACAAAGAAACAAGTTTAAAGAGATGATTTTATGACAGTGATATTCATGAAACAGAAACTATCCTATCTTTCAGTTTTGGTGATATTGACTTGGCTTTTGGTTTATTTTCTAAAAACATCTGGGGGCAGCATGTACACCTGGAATTCCATTAGTGCATTGTTACTCAAAATAATCCTTTGACCGGGATCACAGCCAAGTTTGCATTGCTGTATCTGCAGTCCAGTGCTCATGCTACATAGTGGGTTTGGAGATGACAATGCTAGCAGGCTTATGTCTGGCGGAGAATTAAGCAGAATCTAGGGTCACATCTGTTTGGCTAGCTTTTGGAATAATCCTCAAAGTTTTGCTGGGACAGGACTGGCCTTATGTACAAGTTCTTCTAAATACAGCATATGAATCCTCCCCCCCCCCCACAAAAAAAACCCTGTGAGAAAGGTGTGCATGATCTAGTTATCACATAAGATGATGCTTGAATTCTAAGGGAGTGCAAACAATATTCTTAGGAATTATGTCTCTGAAACTAAAGATACAATAGATCTACCTAGCAGGAAAACCTTAAAAGCCATCCACTGCAGACTGGAGAACTGTGCAGTTCTTAGTATCCATTTAGCTCAGATGTTACTCGCCGCTGTGGTGTTGCCTTTGGCAAAAGGGCTTTCTCACAGAGAAGGGCTTTAAGGCGGTGCTCAAAATTTCCCCATGCTTGTGGAGTAAATGCCTTACAGAAAGAGCACGACTGCATGGAGTGTGTTTCTCCCAAGCAGAGAAGACACTTTGTGTGTCCATCTGCTTCTGGGAGATTTCCTCCACAAGAAATACATTGTTTAAGAGTCATCAAAGACATTATACCAACCGGGATTAGGAGAAAGAGTTGTCCTTAAACAGTCCAGGTCAACGAAAGGAGGAAGTTGCAAAATCCGTTAAAGAGTCCGAGTTGTACCGAGGAAGTTTTAAGTTTTTGAATAAGAGAGATTCCTTAATGGTGTAAAGGCGGCTGGAAAAAGAGAACTAAGGCTGCAGCTCCTCTGACTACCTATATTGCCTCCTGTGGAGGGTGGGCGGGACCACAGCCACAAGCCTAAAGCTTTCCAGAGGTTTCTAACGGATTGTTGCACAGGTGCATCAAACTATCACATGTACTGATTTCAGAGACCACGAAGGAGAAAACCCAATGCAACACTTTCATACATCTCTAGAAAACATTCATATCTCTGTCTCATACACATTGAGTAGGAATGGGATCTATAAATGTAGTCTTTGTTTGCATAGCCAACATCTGACATAGCTGGGGAAATTTGAAGGGTGTTCTTTCAATGAACAAGGATGGTCATATCCAGGGCAAGAAAAGTAACCAGATGATTTTTTCCGAGGAAGTAGCTAAAGAGGCAGTGAGAATGGGAGACTCTCCAACCCTTATCTCTTTCCATGTTTCTTTTCAAAATACTGAAACAAAGAAGGAATGAGGCTTTACCTGTAGGAAAGAGGAGGTTACAGATGTCTTGCATGAGATTAAAGTTCCCAGCATCATAGCTGCGGGTCACTGCTCTGAGAAAAGCTTTCACTGCCTCTTCCCAAGAAGAGGTCTGAAGGTTCAAAAATGCTAGGGTCAGATCATGAGAAATATGGAACAGGAGCTAAAGGCAAACAATAAAAAGTCACAGGTTTCTGTAAGTAACTAGGAAAATTAAAATGAAAAACAAATCTCCCAAGATCAGTTTTGATCCAGTCACTCTTGTAATGTACTATCTGTCTGTTCTGCCACACCCAAAATAATTACCATTTTGTTTTTTGTAAACAAATAACTGCATATTCCTTGTCAGATAATGTAGATTAAATCAAATGGCATATTCAAACTAAATACATTTAACCAATTGATAAATAGTAAGGAAACATGTATGTAAAACTTATAGATTAAGTGACTCTACTTTACCTGTGACTGGACCTAGAATTATAGTAGCACTGTAAACCAAAAACCAAAGGACAAATTACCTGCCTGGGATGAGTGTTGGGAGTTGTAGGGGGATACTCAACAGTTCTCAGCTGCTCCAATATCTTCTGTGACTGTTCAAAGGTATTCACACCAAATATGCTCTGCCATACGCCAATAACTATTTCTGTGAAACAGCCACCTTGTTTCACTGGCCAGCTGTGATAACAAGGAATGGAGGGACTTCGGCTTTCCACCAAATTCCTTTCATTCAGGTGCTTGTGAAGCAATTCATTAAAACAGAATACCAATCTATGTCCCTATAAACAAATAGGACACCAATTAATCATTTCAATTAATCTTTTTAAAAAGAAATCAAATGAAAAAGAAATGGGTGAAATAATAGATGTAAATAAAGTAACAAAGGAAAAAAGAAGAATCTTGGATTGTTATATTACCAAAAAATAAAAGAGAGAGAGAGAGACTTTGATAAATTTTGTAATGTATTTGCCAAATAAATGGATGGGTCACTGTGAAGCCTATTTCACAAAGGTTTCTTCAGACAGGGGAAAAATATTTTCCTTTATATCCCACCTCTGTCACCAATTTAAACCTGGAACTCACACCTGTTCCTAATCAAAGATTGCAGGGATCTTCTTGGACTCTTTAAATCTTATTCAGTGTTTTAAAGAAACAGTCCTCATACTGAACAAAACAGTAACTATTTATTAAGATCTTGCAACAAAAGCATGTTGGTTACATTTGTATATTGCTTCTTTGGTTGAATAACATTGTTTCATTACAGCTTTCCTCCATACAAATCTTTATACACAGAAAGATTCACTTGTTTATTATGCAGGAGCAGACTCTCAACTCTTTTCAACTTATTATACTATTTCCTCAAATATCTTTTTCCAACATACTCCCTGACCTATATTCACTAACAACTAACTTTCATGACCTAGCAGTTAGCTTTTTCCCATCCTAACCGACTTTAGAATGTTCGGGGGTTTTTTCCAACTGCCATTTCTTGGCTATCTCCCCTTTCAAATTCTAGCACCCCCTCATTTACATATGACCAATCAGGTCGCCTCTATGTAAATTAGCTCCTCCCCAACTTTCTAAGAATCACAAAATGGCTGTTCGCACACCAGCCCTGCAAGATAGGTCATGTTTAAACATTAACAATCATATCTAAAATTTACACTATAATTAAGCATTTCAGTACAGTCACATTTGTATTTATAGAGCCTTTACAACTGCTCAGGAGCACAATCCTAAGCCTCAAACCAATTCAGCTGAAATGCCTTTTGTGCCACAGAATGACCAAATACTTTGGGAAGCAATCATGAAATTAACAGCAATCCTCTGCATGTTTACTAAGTAGGAAGACAAACTATTCAATAAGCCTCACTCTCTACAAATAGAATAGCAACCTAAAGATTTCAGTTTAAACTCTCTATAAATATATGCCATAATTTGACTTTAAGAATACGTTCCTAGAGTTAATGTACAGAAGCTAGAGTATTGATGTTTTGGCAGAGCTGTGTCTCTGAATTTGAAACCGGTTTGTTCATACTGTATGATTAACAGTATCAATCCTCATAATTTGCACAATCATGAAAATATGGCTTTGTGTTATTCATCCAATTGGTTCCCATAAAAATCATAACTCATATTTCATGTAAGAAGTTCTCTTTCATTCTGTATATTTAATCAGACACAACTGTGTTGAGAAATCTTGAATGCAGACTTTAACATGTCCATCGTATTACATCAGTGTAACATTTTCAATTGTTTAAACCCCTTTTTTATTAAAAAAAACCCTCAACTTCCCAGAAGAGGAATGATTATGCACTTCTTTCAAGATGCAGATCTCTTATTGAATCTAAGTATTATGGAAGTGATTTATCATGGAGAAATGTGCAGTATAAGTAACAACTTTGATGACAAATAATTAGAAAGGAAGCAGTAACCAATTAAAACCACACTGACCAATAAGCTCTCATGCTGCTGGAGAACCTCTTGCGCTCCAACCCAGTTCCTGGAAGAGAGGAATTCTTGGGCGCATCTGAAGGAGAACGTCACTGAGAGGTCTCTGTCTCCGGCTCTCAGAGCCACTTCAGCAGCGGCTTTAAGAGAAGCCGTATCTCCCTTTTTAGCCAGCACTTTGGCTGCATCGTAAGGAGAGGAAGCTCCCAGATAACTAAAAAAGAAAGAGACACAATGACTTAAGTCTGAAGGAAGCTTTATTTCTTCCAGAAAACACAGCTTGTTCATTTCAGGACAATGTCCCTCTCTTTCAAACTATTAATGCTATCAGAATTACCTACATTTCACAATGAAATATATAGCAGCACTATATTGCTGCTGCCAGTTCTCCAGTTTCAATTTCAAAGCAAGTTTTATCATCATACACAAGCTGAACTGTTTACACTCATGAATAAATAATTTGGCAACACTAACATAATAGCATAGTCTCTCAAGGTCTTAGAGCAAGCCACATGGTGTATAAAAAAGCCAATGAATTCGTTCAGATAAAGGAAAACAGCCACCATGCCCACTAACAAAAACAGCAAGATAGTCAAGATAAGATGCTACTTGTCTGACTGAAATGAATTGATGAACAACTATATGTCCCACCCTGAGCATTATGGTATTTTAAAACTTTACAGTATTCTGCACTATTTGTTGATCACCTCCTCCTGTTGAAAACTGAAGAGAAGGATTACTCAAGATGATAATAATAATAAAACTTTATTTATACCCGCCACCATCTCCCCACAGGGACTTGGGGCGGCTCACATGGGGCAAGGCCCAACCAGCATAATTTACAAAAACAACAGCATAAATACATTGCACAATATACAAAAAATAAAACACAATAAGACAATAAAACAGGAGTTAATACAGCGATAATAATATCAATCAACCACCAAGTACAATTCAGTCGACTTCATTGGTGGTGGTGGTGGGGGGGGGGGGGGGGGACTGCAGCAGCAATATAAAAATAACATCATCAGTAAGTAAGTAAAAGTAAAAGTTTATTTGTATACCGCCCTCTCTCCCAAAAGGGACTCAGGGCGGTTTCCAATATAAAATCAGCATAAAACATTGTACAATAAAACACTGAAAACACTATAAAACGCTATAAGAATTAGAAACGAAAACAAAACATAACAATTGACTAAAACAATCACATAAGCAGAAGGAATATAATCACTCAAATAACATGAATCCGCAAAGAAAGAGGGGAAAAAAAGACCACTGGGATGGAGGAGAGGATGGCCTGGAGGGACCACTAGAACTAAAATGCAATGTGATATTCTAAGATGCTTTGGGGCAGAGGAATAAAGTGCAGTGTTTCAAGTCAAAGAGGTGGCCTGTGCGACTACTATAGCTATGGGCTCGGTTATCCAAAGGCGCAGCGGAAGAGCCAGGTTTTAAGCAGCTTTTTGAAGGAAGCCAGGGTGGGTGCTTGCCGGATCTCCTCCGGAAGGGAATTCCAGATCCGGGGAGCAACAATAGAAAAGGCCTGCTCCCTCGTCCCCGCCAACCGAGCCTGGGATGGTGCCGGGAGCGAAAGAAGTGCCCTACCGGATGAACGAAGAGGACGAGTGGGTTCATAGCGGGAGATGCGGTCACAAAGGTAGGTGGGTCCCAAACCGTTTAGGGTTTTATAGGTAAGAACCTGCACCTTGAATTGGGACCGGAAAATAATCGGTAGCCAGTGGAGCTCCTTGAACAGGGGAGTAGATCTCTCCCTGTAGTTTGCTCCAGTTAACAACCTGGCAGCCGCACGTTGGACTAACTGAAGTTTCCGGGCCGTCTTCAGGGGCAACCCCACGTAGAGTGCATTGCAATAATCCAGTCTAGAGGTGACTAAGGCGTGGACCACCGTGGCCAAGTCAGACTTCACGAGGTATGGTTGCAGCTGGCGCACAAGCTTTAATTGTGCAAAGGCCCTCCCAGCCACCGCCGACACCTGAGCCTCAAGTGTCAGTGATGAGTCCAGGAGGACCCCCAAGCTGCGGACCTGCGCCTTCAGGGGAAGTGCGACCCCATCAATTAAAATACTCCAATAGAAGGGACCTAATAAAATTCAGGATAGATAATCACATTCTTAAAGGAATCTTGGGTATTTTCTTAACTCTGTCAGGGCTTCATAAGGCCCTGACAAAAAAACACTGTCAAAGTACCATTTTGCTGCCAGGGAATAATGACCATCCTTCTCCAGCACTGCTGCCCAACTGGTGTACAGCTCTTCCAGCATAGGATCTTCAGGCCGCAATCTAGCCTTTGCAATTACAATGGCCTCCCTGAGAAAAAGCGCAAAAAGAGAAAAACAATATTTTGATAAACCATTATTTCACCAGAACTTTCCCCAATGCCAACGCATAGAATTCTGTTGAGACAGCAACTGAGAGAAACTGGCTAACTTGACTTGAACAATGTGGTTTAAAATTAGCATGGCTAGAGATTGCTTTTGTGAGCAAGTTTTCCTGACAGAGCTTTGGTTCCCATATAGATGCACATCAGCAAATCCCTAATTACTTAAGAAACAATGACTCTTTGATGAATATATGAATAATTTACATTTGAATGAGTAGGTAATGGGTTATTTCAAATCATCATGTATGTCAATTAATCCATAATGTATGCATCTGTATCTATCACAAGCTAAGTGATAGGTACAAATGTGTAAATTAGATCTACATCCATGTAGACATGAAATATCTATTGCGAAATGGTTGCAAACTCAAGAATTCTGACATGTGTAATATGACTGAAAGTGCGAAAAGTAACTGCATCAGCTCCTTGTTCAGTATTATTATAACTACTTACGATAGATTTGTGGAAGCTAAAATAAAACGAGTGATGCCCATCTTCATCAGCTATCACTTAGAAGCCACTCAAAAGCATTCTGAAGTAATACAGGCTATGGATTTAATATTAGAATCACTTTCGCTACTTTTTCAATATAAGGTAATTCCCATATTCACCCACCAGCTAGTAGTAAGCTGATCGTGCATGACTGAAAATGTACGAAAATAGACATAGAACTGAGGAGTAGAGAAAAGTAGGATTAAATAAAGAAAATTATAAGAGTATGAAGTAAAAAAAGCAACAACCCAGAGTCACAGATCACATAAATTTAGCTTAATGTTAGCAATAAATACTGTTGGATACATTAATCACGCAATCTCATCTGTAAGCTGCAACCCGCTAAAACAACTGGAGTGTAGAAACCTGAAAAAATTATGTGACTTCAAAAGCTCCACAGCTTCATATACTTTATGGAGAGAGAGGAGATGCGAGGCAGCCTTGACATATTGCTCTTGAAAACAGAGTTGCCTGGCGAAAGCTTCCACCGTCCACATCCAGGCATGATAGCCAGCTTTTAAAAAAAAGAAGCAAAAAAAAAAAGGGGGGGGCATATTAACAACAAGAAATCAAAAAATGTTAAAATAGTCTGTGCACAAATAATTTAAAAAATCCTTGCATTGTAAAACCACACAGGATCCCAAATTATGAGAGAAAGTACTTCAGAATTGTCACAGAGGGTTAAAACAAACTTTATAGTATCATGTATTGACTTGAGGACTGGACTAAAGGCCTCAGGGACAGTTCTTCCCATCCTCTCCCAGGTAACCAGATTTCGCTAAGTCTGAGCTAAGCCTGTTTCAAAGCAAAGCAGCAGAACTTCTGGATATCAGACTGACCTATTGGTGAGATGGCCACTAGTTGATCTGTTATCTCGCCTCTTTCTGCAGCTGATTGGAGAGCACTTTTCAAATCTCCTTTCCACAACATGAGCTGCTGAAATAACTCTGGGTGTCCATTCTCTAAGTGGCTTTTTCCTGTTGGGAAACAAAAGATGCCTTTTGGTTAATTCATTGCTTATTTACTAGTTTTTACACCTCGTTTTTCTCCCCAATGTTGAGAGATAAAGGACAGTTAACAACATACCATAACTACAATTGTTCAGGGTTTTTTTTTAAAAAAAAGACAATCCCAAGAAATTCTAGATACCTTTAGGTAATATTATGGAAAGTTATACAGTTCAGAGGCAAGAAAATCAGCATGTCATCTATAGTTCTAATAATCTCAGCTAATGCTTCCACAGCTATCTATCTATCTATCTATCTATCTATCTATCTATCTATCTATCTATCTAGCGATATTAATGCAATATGTGTTTTTCTCATGGAGTAAACAACAAAACCATGGAACCAAAGTTGGCCACAAAATACATAGTCACCCAATCTATGTCTTTCAATAAAAAACCTAGAAAAATAAAGTCCAAATTACAGAGGACGAGGAAGAGCATTCTCCCCTGGCTGCCAGTCAGAAGGTAGGCCTTGCCCCCTTTAGGCCTCGCTCACTTCGTGTCTTAGCAACTCCCTCAGCCACAATGACTGGACTATCTTGAGTCCACACTGCCATATAATCTAGTTCAATGTGGATTTTATACAGTTGTGTAGAAGGGGCCTCATATAATCCAGTTCAAAGAAAATAATATACGATTATAAATATTATATATGAGAAATTACTGTGGTATAATAACACAGAACAATATAATCTCTAAAATCAGGACAGTAAATAAAGAACAACACTCTGCAAACAGGGAAATTCCAGACAGGAAACAATCAGGGCCAGCTAACACCTCCCAACAAAAGATTCCCCCAGGGAGGAAGCAGTCAGGCTTTGAAGCTGAAAGGCTATTACATGGTAATCATTCTGGTTAATTGCAGCATTCATACTTGCCTCCAACAGACAAAAAAAATACAGAAATATTGTATATTCACAAGATTTAGGAAATAACATATACCACCAATTCCTCAATACTTTATTTCCCATACCATCACACTTTGCCACAGCAATGCGTGGCTGGTTATGAATAAAAGTGGAGACAGAAGACAACCCTGATGAGTACCTCTTGCATGTGGAACTGGGAGAGTCTAAATATACAATTGAATTTGCTTTTGCATATACATTTTGAATTAACTGAATTACAAATTAAGATCCAAATCCTTATTTATGTAGCAATTTTAACAAAAGAACCACTCAATTCCAAGATATCCAGTGCCTTCATGGGATCCAGGGCTAATATTTTTGCCTGACTGATTATATTATAAACATATTGTATACAGTGTGACATTTGTCTGTACGGCACAAAGTCAAACCAGATTCTGAACACGTTTTGAGATAAAACAATTTAGCCTCTTTGCCATTATTGATTAAAGCAATTTATAAATTTAGTAAGGAAATTCTTATGTAACAGCCTATTAAGAGGGTCACCTCCAGGTTGTAAGATTGCTATAATTTGCAGAGTTCTATGAGTGGGGAAGACATCTTCCTTAGAAGGGCAACCAAGATGGTAAAAGGTCTGCAAGCCAAGGCCCATGAAGAAAGGCTTAGAGGGCTGGGTATGTTTAGCTTGGAGAAAAGCTATCTGAGACGGGACCTGAGAGCCATGTTTAAATATTTGAAAAGATGTCATATTGAGGAGGGGGAAAGCTTGTTTTTTTGCTGCTCTGGAGACTAGCACATGGAGCAATTGTTGCAGGAAAAAAGATTCCACCTAAACATTAGGAAGATCTTCCTGAAGGTAAGAGCTGTTCCATCAGTGGAACTCACTGCCTAGAAATATTGTGGGGGTTCCTTCTCTGGAGGATTTTAAGCAGAGGCTGGATTACCATCTGTCAAGGGTGATCCAGTTGTGTTTTTCCTGCATGGCAGAATGGGGTTGAACTGGATGGGTCTTGTGGTCACTTCCAATGCTATGATTCTATGGACAATTTACAAACTTCAGCAATTAAGTCTATGGCAATCTACCAATGGGGTTGGATGCCTAGCAAAAAATACATCAACCTTCAAGGTTTGTTTGCTGATTCATTAGAAATTGTTGATTCTTTTTAGAAACTATATTTCACAATTTAGTGTGTAATTAAAGCCACATAAATATTTAGCAATTACATAGTGTTTTCTACGTATTGCACTCACAAAGTAGTGTTAAAATATATATTCAAGATTAAAAATCTAACCTTCTGCTTCCATCATCTTGTACAGGGAAGGTCTATCTGTGAAGAGTCCCAAGTGCACAGGTTCCTTTGAAAAAGATGCTAGATCTTCCTTCATGTCTAAAAGAATGAGGAGAAAAGGTTAACTTTTATTTCTATCTTTCTCCTCCCCTCATCTCCCTTCACAATCCATGATAGAAGGACTAAATATTTTACAATGTCTGATTATGCACAAACAATAATCTATATATATAAAAGAGTGATGGCATCAGGGCAGCGGACAAAACAACAAAACTACAGGCCCCCCAACCTCGAAATTTGACAACACAACCCATCATTCATGGCTCTAGGTTGATACAACAAAAAGAAAAGAAAAAATAAAGTCCTAATAACAGGGAAAGGAATAATAGGTTTTATCCAATTGCTGCCAGTTTGAAGGCTAAGCTCCGCCCACTTGGTCTCCTAGCAACCTACTCAGCCCAGGGGACAGGCACAGATAGGCCTCACTTAGGCTTCTTCCACAGATTATCAGATTTTAACTGGATTATATGGCAGTGTAGACTCAAGGCCCTTCCACACAGCTATATAACCCATTTATAATCTTATATTGTCTGCTTTGAACTGGATTATCTTGACTCCACACTGCCATATAATCCACTTCAGTGTGCATACTAAACATAAAGACAACCATACAACAGACATTCAATACCACCACTACCTCAACAATTTCTCACCAACACCACCAGACAACGCCACAGCAAGGCGTGGCCAGGCACAGCTAGTTAATATACAGAAAACACTTGCAGAAGGCTGTCATCTAAATAGTAATTAGTTGAAAGAAAATAGAAGATTCCTAATACTTGTCATTCAGGTGGAGAGTTTTACGTGTATATCATTCCTATACAGGCAGTTTTCAAGTTACAAACAAGATAGGTTCTGTAGCTCGCTTTGGATAGTATAGGGAAGGGTGAACATTAACACCTGTGCGGTGTTTGCTTTGCCATTTGTGCCCTGTTCAGAAGATTGCACCTCACTTTCTATCCCTGTAATAACTGGATTTTGAAAAAAAAATGGCTTGTTGTGGAAACAAGGATTGGTAATAAAGCTTCAGTGGAGACACCTTTTCCACATGATAACTCTTTCAGGAGTGAATTTCCCTTCTGAGGGGTAGATTTCTCTCACTTCCTGTTGTCTCACCCCCATTCTTAACTGCGAGTTGTTTGCAAGTTGGATGTTTGTAACTCGGGGACTGTCTGTATGTAGTCTCAAGTTTTAACACTTTTAAGCAGTCTTCCATTTCATCTCTGGACTAAATTTTCATTTTCACCCTATTTGCATATTGCTTCCTTGGTTAAAATGCAAGAAATAATAACCCTTTAGCTTACAGATAGACACAGGAGCCAGCATGCCCCCTCAGTACTGACAACTGGGCAGCCACAAATTTCCCGTCTCCCAAATCTTAGGTCCCAGTGCTTTAAAGAAGTCCAGGTTTCCTCATATCTGTGCCTGAACACAAAGATCATGGAGCAGTGTCACTCCAGTATGAACATAGTCATGTGGGAGTACTCCACTGTGTCACTTTCTTTACAAATCTTACACAATAGTTATCAGGATTTTACTCTGCAACACCATTTATGCAGCATCATACTGATACCTTCAGCCTGAAATGCCTATGTGCAGCTACAGCAAGTAATAACCATATCTACCAGCTGTCTATTTTAAGAATTACTATAAAAAGTATCAAGTCCTAAACATTGTAAATAAACAAATAGAAGAATATGGCATCACAAGAGTATTTTCTGTCTGCACCTTTTGCATGTAAGAAAGTTGCAACTCTGAAACAGTCTTGGTGCAGTTCTTCCTTTGACCTGTGGTCCATATTTGTGCTGAGAGGAAGGATGGAGCGAGGCTTTTTCCTCTTCACAAAAGCATCTGACCCTGTAGAGAAAGTTCCCACAAATTCATATTAGATCACGAAGCCAGGAGCTACATTGATAAATTTCAAGAAATACAACTTTAAACCATGTTGTGGACCTAGATGAATTCGTCCCAAACAGGGAAAAAGCAGGATATTAATTTCTCCCCAAATAATCATATAAACTCAAAGGAAAGGAAGAAAGAGAACAAATATGATCTAAATCACTCTTATTGCTAAAATGTGAAGTACATAGCTTGCCTCCTGTTTGCTCTAATTATTGTTGTTGTATTCTATCATATTTTACTTGCATGTATTTCTTTGAATATTATCCCAGAATCCATCTGGGTGAATGACCATATGGAAATATTTAAGAGAATCACCTTATGTTGATTCATGTAGGAACTAATGACACCGCTAGGCATACTTTTCAAAAGATCACAAACGATTTTCGAGCTCTAGGAACAAAGCTAAAACTGTGTAATGTACATGTGATCTTTTCATCCCTCCTCCCCGTTGTAGGACACAGCTCTACAAGGGCCAGAAAAATAATACAGGTAAATAACTGGCTCAGAAAATGGTGTCAGGAGGAGCATTTTGGCTTCCTCAACCATGGCCTACTCTTCCAGGAGGATGGCCTACTGGCAAGTGATGGGGTGCATCTCACACAAGTAGGAAAACATCTTTTTGCACACAGACTCACAAACCTCATCAGGCGCACTTTAAACTAGATCCACTGGGGAAGGGGAACAACAGCCTGGCAAACACTATATTACACACAGCCACAGGGAACCGCCAAAAGGCTAAACGGAGGGCTGCACAAACACAGCAAGGACCAAGTAGAGAGCACAATAATCCCAAATAAACAACTCGAGGGGAGGTCACAGGGACTTACATGTCTTTACACTAATGCACAGAGCATGGGAAATAAGCAAGACGAACTCCAACTCTTAGCACAGCACCACACATACGATGTCACAGGCATCACTGAAACCTGGTGGGATGACTCCCATCACTGGAATTTAGCCATTGAGGGCTATAACCTCTTTCACAGAAATAGAACAAAGGGGAGAGGAGGGGGAGTAGCTTTATATATCAAAAACAGTTACGTTGCAGAAGAAATGCAAGACTGTAATCCGGGAAACCAGCTTGAAAGCATCTGGATAAGAATCAAGGGAACCGGGACTCAAAAAGATCTTGTCGTGGGTGTCTACTGCAGACCTCCGAGTCAGGATGAAGGACTTGATGAAGCCTTCTGTCAACAGTTGACCAAACAGGCACAAAGAAGAGATATAGTAGTCATGGGCAATTTCAATTATCCCGATATCTGCTGGAAAACAAACTTGGCCAAGAGTACAAAGTCCAACAAATTCCTCACTTGCCTTGCAGACAATTTTATGGTCCAGAAGGTAGAAGAGGCAACAAGGGGATTGGCTACTCTTGATCTAATCTTAACAAATGTGGAAGACCTGATCAATACAGTCGAAGTGGTTGGATCCTTAGGGGCAAGTAACCATGTGCTCCTGCAGTTTGCAATACAAAGGAAGGCTGAAACTAAGACAAGTCAAACACGCATTCTGGACTTTAAGAGAGCTGACTTCCAAAAATGAAGGAATTACTGAGCGGCATTCCATGGACGCCAATATTAAAAGACAAGGGAGTTAAGGATGGATAGGAGTTTTTAAAAAATGAAACACTCAAGGCGCAAATGCAAACAGTGCAAAAAAGAAGAAAAATAAGACAAGTGCAAAGAAGCCAGAATGGATGTCCAAAGAACTTCTAACTGAGCTAAGACTCAAAAGTGACAAGCACAAGAAGTGGAAAAGGGGAGAAATCACCAAAGAAGAATTCAAATGTATAGCCAACTCCTGTAGGGAAAAGGTTCGCAAGGCTAAAGCGCAAAATGAGCTCAGGCTTGCCAGGGACATAAAAAACAACAAAAAAGGCTTTTTTGCTTACGTGGGTAGAAAAAGGAAGAACAAGGAGGTGATAGGGCCTCTGCAAGGAGAAGATGGGGTGATGGTGACAAGGGACAGGGAAAAGGCAGAACTAATTAATGCCTTCTTTGCCTCGGTCTTTTCACAAAAAGAAAGCCATCTTCAACCTCAGCAACATGGAATGGACGAAGGATTGGGGGAAATCCAACCCCAAATAGGGAAACAAGTTATCCAGGAACACCTGGCCTCTCTAAACGAATTCAAGTCCCCAGGGCCAGATCAGCTACATCCAAGAGTATTGAAGGAACTAGCAGAAGTTATTTCAGAACCACTGGCAATTATCTTCGAGAGTTCTTGGAGAACGGGAGAAGTCCCAGCAGATTGGAGAAGGGCGAATGTGGTCCCTATCTTCAAGAAGGGAAAAAAGAACGACCCAAACAATGGCTTCAAACTACAGGAAAGGAGATTCCACCTGAACATCAGGAAGAACTTCCTCACTGTGAGAGCTGTTCGACAGTGGAACTCTCCCCCGGGCTGTGGTGGAGGCTCCTTCTTTGGAGGCTTTTAAGCAGAGGCTGGATGGCCATCTGTCGGGGGTGCTTTGAAAGCGATTTCCTGCTTCTTGGAAGGGGGTTGGACTGGATGGCCCATGAGGTCTCTTCCAACTCTACTATTCTATGATTCTATGATTCTACATTTAACCTACTGATGCCTCAATCAATGAAATTTTATTGGTATCTATTTTTATTTTGAAATTTACCCGTAGCTGCTGCATTTCCCACCCTCGGCTTATACTCAAGTCAATAAGTTATCCCAGTTTTTTGTGGTAAAATTAGGTGCCTTGGCTTATATTCGGGTTGGCTTATACACTCTTTAACTAAAATAAATGGGATTTAAAATCTCCATACATGAGTAGAACATATTGTCCTGTGAATTAGCACTTTTCTGTTTGTCTGTAAGTATTTCGGTGTAATACTCTTTTGAGCAGAAGTACCAAATTGGAAATACAAGATGTTTTTGCTTTTTAAAGCAAAGCAGATTTCATATATCCATATTCTAAATTTATTTTTTAATACTGCCAATCTAATCCAAAACAGATACCAACCTGGTTTTATGGGATCCTTCCGCACAGGCAGAGTTTTGATGATTGAGGAAAGTTTTGGAACGTCTACTCCAGAAACAGTTTGTGGACATGAAGGCAAAACCTTGTGAGCTGCAGTGAAGAAAATAATTTTGTCTAATGTCTAACAAAACTGACCATATTTGCACAGACTATAAATAAAAGTAAACAGATATCCAAAGAAGGCTTAGCAAATGTAGTGTGAAAGGTAACCTGCTTCTTGTAATATATTAAACATTTTATTACATCTGTCTTTCAAAACTAGTTAAAAACAGGTGTTCTGTAAAAGCAGCAAAAAGAGCCCAATTTTTTACTGTTTCAGTTAAAGAGATTGTTTCACTTCAGAATCAAGAAAGTAACTGCGTTTACACAGCAGTCTTTACACTTTGTCAAATACAGTACTTTCTGATGATCTGAGAACCAGACATTCATGATGCTGAACTTTACTGTATCCTTCCAAGACTAAATTTCAAAGGCAATCTCAAATGCTTGTAGTTCTAAAATATAGGGTGTTTCAAAATGATGGACCAATTTCAAAGCAATATATTTCATGATGGCAAATATTACAATTAACAAAACAACTTACTAAAAGTTTAATGAGTTTTCAAGTTTGACTAACCATTTTGAAGTCCCGAGTAACGCAATGGGTTAAACCCTTGTGCTGGCAGGACTGCTGACCGAAAGGTTGGCAGTTTGAATCTGGGGAGCGGAGTGAGCTCCCATCTGTCAGCACTAGCTCCCCATGTGGTAACATGAGAGAAGCCTCCTACAAGATGGTAAAGCATCAAACATCCGGGAGCCCACTGGGCAACATCCTTGCAGACGGCTAATTTTCTCACACCAGAAGCAACTTGCGGTTTCTCAAGTTGCTGCTGACACATACACAAAAAAACCCTAACTATTTTGAGCCCGAAAAAAACCCTAAAATGTTACTCTGCAAATGGAGAATATTGCATTAGGCCTTATGTTCTGGGGTCTCTATCTTGCGAATGACTGAATGTTTGTGCACTGGATGAGGCATCTAGTGGTCATTATTTGAAACTCCGTGCCCCACCCTTTTAAGGGATAAGTTTCATTCATACGTGCTTTGTGGTTGAACAGATATAGTGATTTCAAATCAGGTCCATCTTTTTGAAATACCCTGTACAGCAGCCAGCCATCTGGCAATTTCCCATAATTACAATGGCAATTTGAAAACTCAACACATCATGTGAATGTTGTAAAAAAAAAAAAAAGCTTTCCCATCCATTACTATATATATAGGTAACAGAGGGCTTTGCTTTCTCTATCAAGACCCAAGGAACTATCTACACAGTTATTTTGTGAAAACACAAATTCAGCAGAAATTGAAATACCTTCCAGAGATATTTTCTCAGCTGTTTCCTGGTCCTCCTTTTCTCCCTCTTGGTCTGACATCCTATTCTCTTGTAAGGGAGACTCTTTCATGTCCTCACCACCATTCAACCAATCACCCACTTCCTGTGTTGAAGGCTGCTTTCCAGGTGGCTTCTTCTTTTTCTTAGCTTTTGGTTTGAGTTGAGTGCTTTTCTTTTTCTCTAAGTCAATGCTCTTCTTCCCTACTGAAGAGAATGTTCTGAAAATAGTTACTTGTTTTCAAAATAAAACCAGTCTTTGGAAGGAGGGAATCTCCCTCCTTCCTCTCCCTCTCCCTCTCACACACAGAGTGAAATAATGTCTCTAAACCAGGCATAGGCAAGCTTCAGCCCTTCAGGTTTTTGGACTTCAATGCCCAGAAATGCCAGCCAGCTTACCAGCTGTTAGGAATTATGGGACCTGGATGGCCGAAGTTTGCATGCTCTACACACATCAGTAAAATACAAGGATGTATGAGGAGCAGTTAGTTCTATGAGTAGTGCCAAAATCTATTGACTTCCTCAAAACAAACAGAATAGGAAATATGCTTCTTCTTTTTTAATAATAAAAATAGTAATAAACTTTATTTATATCCCGCCCCCTCTTCCCAAAGGGACTTGGGGCGGCTCACAACACAAAACAATATATATAATATCAAACAAAAAGCTGCAAATCAAAAACAAAAAAATAAATTAAGGATAAAACAATAAGCATAGTTAAACATAGCTAAAACAGCTTGTGGCCATTATTTGTCATATTCCTTAAATCTCTCCGTATGATCCAGCTGAAAAATAGTGTCAAGTGAACTTGTTTGTTTTGACCACACTTTAGAAATCTGTTTCTGGAAACTAAGGGCTGCATAGCTAAAGGTGCGCTTAACACTTACACTTGAGGAAACAATGATTTAGTATCAGGAAGAAAAAGCAGATTTTAGTGTGTTCCTCCCCCACTTTCAGAATCTCAAGTATACACACCTGGAGGAGGGCGACTATGTTCCTGCTTTGAAGTGACCCATTTATGGACACAGAAGTCATCGGCTCCAGTGTATATGGCGTCTGTTTCCACAGGTGACCACTGCACACAAAGCAATCGGCCCCGGTGTCCCCTGTAATTATGCAAAGGCTCTTCCTTTAGAACATCCCAGACCTATGAACAAAACCTATCATTAAAAACAAAATTTTAACGTTTCCTTACCAAAAAAAACCCCACTTTCTGGGTTCTATGGAGGTTCTAGAAATGTGATCTGAATTTCTGTATACTGTTAAGGCAACCTGAAAGTTTTAGCAACTGGAGGGCATCTACGCACAATTTATAACATATAAAAACGTGAGGTAGGCAACTTGGAGAATATTACATTTAGATATTCCTTAAAGAATTTTATACAACTATGCTATAAAAACACAATCTTAGTTACTTTTAACTGAAAAAAAACCCCACAACTTTTTTATGAATTCTCAAACTGGGTAGTGGACATAAATTTTGAAATACAGCTGTTTAAGGAAGACATAAACTGCGCTCCATGCAGTCGTGCCGACCACATGACCTTGGAGGCATCTACAGAAAATGCCGGCTCTTTGGCTTAGAAATGGAGATCAGCACCACCACGCAGAGTCAGACACGACTAGACTTATTGTCAAGGGGAATCTTTACTTTTTTTAAGGAAGACACAATATGAATAGCATTGTGGGGGCAACATTCTACCACAACAACAAAACAGTCCCTGCTTAGTAAACTCCTGACATATACTCTCAAGTCAGTCTCTTTACAGATAACGTTAACTGTAATATTGTAGTCTTATTTGCTGCCCTACTGAAAAAATCAACCAGGGGTGGGGGGTGGGTGGGTCATGGTTAGCATTGCTAACCAATGGTTAGCATTTTACCACTTCCATCTCATGAAAATATTGGCTTTCACCACTTTAATCCAATGTGGAAATCAGGTTCAGTTTGTGTGAACACCATATTTTCCATATGTCGTATTTTCCTAGTTTCTCCCATATCATATTGTGAAAGAATGAACTCTACCAGCTGCTTATTATGGTAAAATTTGTTCCTGGTATGTACCATGTCTCAAGAAGCAAAACATAGTTAACATGTCCTGCAACTGAAAGTTAGCAGTAACACTCTTGTCCCCTTCTTGTTCTCCAGCATCTTGTGATTACACAGAGTCTTTCTAGTTTTATCATTGCTTTGAAACAGCAGCATCATGGAACTGGATATCACAGTTTCTTGAAGGATTCACATTGCCAGTGCTTTGCTACAGTGAACAGGAGAGGGAGGAGGAAGGGGGAAAATAGTGGAAAAGTGATGGATACAAGTAGAGGACAAGAGCCATTACATATGAATTTTTAAAATCTTTTTTGTTAAGTTGTTAAATATATATACAGTATACATTGCCTATGTTATCTTCTAAACTGCCTCATGAGGAAAAGTGTTGTTATACTCTATTTGTTTGATCCAAATAAATTTAAAAAACAAAAACAGTACTTCTGTATATGGTTCATGTCCAAACTATTTGGTGGATCATATCTCTCTGTAAAAATTTGTCTGGACCCTGAGATCCTCAGGAGAGACCCTTCTCGATGGCTGCCCCTTGACTTTGAAACCCCCTTCTTCCCAGGGAAACCAGAAGCCCCTCTGGTGGGCAGTCCTTCTGGTGGTAGGCTAAAACCTTTCATTCAGGAAGGTTTTTTAAGACCAAAACAGGGGGTGCTGGATTGTTTAGGAATCCCCCCCCCCCCAGTTTTAATCATTGTAATATTTAATTCTATTTAATATCCATATTTTTTAAGTTTTAAAATTGTATAGTTTTTAAGGTTGCAAGACAATTTGGGTCTCAGTCCTGGGAGAAAAGTAGGAATATGATGATGATGACGACAGCAACAATAGTAATGTATACTTTCAGCTCTAGGATGTCAAAGGGTTCCTGTTTGAATTACATTCTATGCCCTTAACATATCATACTTCTCTATTTGTTTCATGGATTATGGTTCAAAGAATGCTTTTTATGAGAAGTTCAAACATTTCAAGTAGTTTACATCTTCTTTAGCACTGGGTATTTTTTGTTGATATATGGTGACCTGTTTGTGTTATGCAGGGTTCCTCAAACTTTTAAAGCAGAGGGCCGGTCCACATTCCTTCAGACTGTGGAGGGGCCGAATTATCATTTGGAAAAAAACCGAACAAATTCCTATGCACACAATGAAAGTACAATACAATATTTAAAAATGAAAACAATTGTAACCAACATAAACCTATCAGGATTTCAATGGGAAGTGTGGGCCTGCTTCTGGCCAATGAGATAGTCAAGTTAATTAGGATTGTTGTTGTTGTTGTTGTGTGCCTTCAAGTCATTTCAGATTTGGGCGAGCCTAAGTCTAAAATTATTTATTTATTCATTTACTACATTTATTTATTACATTTATATCCCGCCCTTCTCACCCCGAAGGGGACTCAGAGCAGCTGTATGTACATACAATATATTATATTATTAGCATAGCACAATATAAGCATTATATATTACTATATTGAACTATACCACTATACTGTAATATTATATGTAATATCTATATATATAAAAGGGTAATGACATTTCGGCCTAGGACAAAACAACAAAACTACCCATTCCAGAAACACTAAACTTGGCAGCACAACCCCTCATCCATGCCTCTACGTTCATACAACAAAAAGAAAACAAAAATGAAGTCCTAATTAGAGGGAGAGGAATAATTGTTTTTATCCAATTGCTGCCAGTTAGAAGGCTAAGCTCCGCCCACTTGGTCTCCTAGCAACCCACTCAGCCCAAGGGACAGGCAGACTTAGGCCTCACTTAGGCTTTTTCCACACTGCCTATAAAATACAGATTATCTGATTTTAATAATAATAATAATAATAATAACTTTTATTTTTATACCCTGCCTCTATCTCCCCAAAGGGGACACAGGGTGGCTTATATGGGGCCAAGCCCGAATAAAAACAATATATATATATAAAAGGGTAATGAAATTTCAGCCCAGGACAAAACAACAAAACTACACATCCCAGAAACACTAAACTTGGCAGCACAACCCGTCATCCATGCCTCTATGTTCATACAACAAAAAGAAAAGAAAAATAAAGTCCTAATTAGAGGGAGAGGAATAATTGTTTTTATCCAATTGCTGCCAGTTAGAAGGCTAAGCTCCGTCAGGGGAAAACCTTTACTCTTTACCTTAACTACCACCAATTCCTCAATACTTTATTTCCCATACCACCAGACTTCGCCACAGCAACGCGTGGCCGTGCACAGCTAGTAAATCATATAATTAATATTATTATATGGTATTATTAGTATTATATTGTATAACATTATATTATTATCAATATTATATGTACAGTAGAGTCTCACTTATCCAACACTTGCTTATCCAACGTTCTGGATTATCCAACACATTTTTGCAGTCAATGTTTTTAATATATCATGATATTTTGGTGTTAAATACGTAAATATAGTAATCACAACATAACCTTACTGCGTATTGAACTACGTTTTCTATCAAATTTGTTGTCTAACATGATGTTTTGGTGCTTCATTTGTAAAATCATAACCTAATTTGATGTTTAATAGGCTTTTCCTTAATCTCTCCTTATTATCCAACATATTTGCTTATCCAACGTTCTGCTGGCCCGTTTACATTGGATAAGTGAGATTCTACTGTATATACAATATATTATATTATTTAAAATGATATAAAAATATTATATTATAAAACTGAGGGCGGGGGCCAGGTAAATGACCTTGGAGGGCCGCATCCGGCCCCCGGGCCTTAGTTTGGGGACCCCTGGTGTTATGTATGCTGAAGGTCTTGTCATCCCTGCTTCTCATGATGTATGTATCTTCAATTAGTTTTTCTTGAACAGAACCAAGTGAGAATTACTTGTTGCCCTTCCATCTTTGGGGAGAGGCAATTTCTTGTCACACTGTGTAGGACAAGATGCACACCAATAGCAAAATGCAATGGTCTGAAAATAGCAAGCCGCAGTTGGCTGAAAAATGTTGAACTCAAAAGTGACAGTGTTAGTCAATGCCACCTTATATATTTAATCCTGTGTATGAATTCTGTAGCCAAATGTACCTCTGGATAGGATCTAAGATTTTTTTTCAAGAAAAGAGATTCTTAAATCCTTTATCTGTTTTATGGATGGCAACCATGGAAATAAAAAGTATATGAGAACTACAGGTATTTCACATCTGTACCTGGGCAGTGCCATCATAGCAAACAGATACCAGTCTTCCATCATGATGTGGACTCCAAGACAAGCTAGTGATCTTAGCTGTGTGTCCCGAAAGAGTACGAAAGGGCTCAGTTATTGTCATGGGCCTCTCTGGAGAGTTCTCTAAAGACAGATAGATTATGTTAGAAGCAACCAGAGGGAAAAAAACACTAAATGTATATCACTTCAGAAGATGCAACAGTTTGTTTGGCTATGGAACCTGAGTTTCATGAACACAGATGCAATGGAGATATAATGGAACAGTGGACCATAGACAAGGTTGGGCAGACAGAAAATGTCCATCACAATAGCCACTTGTGATGTCTCATGGGCCATGTAGTCCCGTTCCTAGTACTATTGTGGCAGACGAAGAGGAAAACTTGGGTTTCCCACCGATTCAGCCAGAATCGGAGCCAGTGCACCTGCAGGATGTTTGCCCTCAAGAAGTCAGCCAAACAAGCCTTGGGCAGAATTCTCCCCCGTTCTCTCGCAAGGATAATTATAATCGAGATAGAGGCGCTAGGGAGGCGAATCGCCGAAGCGCCAGAATCGCTGCCAGACAATTAGCTGATTAAGCCTGTTTCCCTTGGGAAACCTTAAGGAGTCATGCATCTGGACACAGTTTGGGTTTCACTTCTTGTTCCCCAGGGAAAGTGTTCCTTGGCGGGAAAACAAGATCCTATATAGCCGTTTTACCGCAAGGAGATCCTTGCGGAGTCAATTCGTCAGCTTCAGGAGTGAGATCGTGTGTGGACTACGCTACTCCAGTTCCTTGTTTCCAGGACCAAGTTCCAAGCCTGCCTTGTTCCACGGACCTTGCCACGGACCTTGTTCTAGTTCCAAGCCTGCCTTGTTCTCCGGACCTCGCCACGGACCTTGTTCTTGTTTCTTGCTTCTTGTTGCCTCGTATCAAGTCTTGTTTGCCAAGAATCTAGTTGTTTTTCCAGCCTTGTTGTCAAGCTCCATTGGACTAAAGGACCTTGTCATTTCCCCACACTTTGCTTGGCAAAGTGTGTGTTTCGGTTATTGGATTATAACTTTGGACTCTAATATCACATATTGGACATTGTTTTTCTGGACTATAATTGACCTTTCCTGAAAGGTCTACTTCTGAACTTTATTCTTCACCTGTTTTTATTGACTTTATATATTCCTTTAATAAAGATATTAGATAGATTCTGGTCTCTGCGCATGGTTATTGGTGCTCTGCAGCCTGGGTCCTGACAGTTTGACTCCACCACCTAAGCACCAATTAACCTAGGCCAGGATGTCTAAAGGAACCGGGGCGGAAGCCCAACCACTCAGCTACACCATTTCCAAGGATGAATTGGACAGAATCCGTGATACACTCCATACGCAGGAGGGAGAAATACGGGGCTTGAAGGAACGAGGTATCCGGCTCCCTGGTCTAGCGCTCCCAACCAAGTTTTCTGGAGAAGCCTCCAAGGTTCATGTTTTCCGTCGCCAATGCCAGGCATACATAGAAGCCCGTCAAGCCGAGTTTCCCCAAGAATAAATCAAGGTGGCGTGGATTTACAGTCTCCTAGAAGGGCCAGCGGCCAATTGGGCGACGGCGCTGTTTGATGCGGGCTCCATGCACCTAAGTTCTGCGCAAAACTTCCTGAATCACCTTAAGGCGACATGGGGGATTGAGGACAATGTGGAGGCGGCCGGCCATAAACTCCGGCACCTTTTCCAAGGGGACAGGCCGTTGTCCCAGTACATAGCCGAGTTCCGAGTGCTGGCCCAAAACACCGGTTGGAACGATATAGCCCTCAGAGGACAGTTTCGTGAGGGTCTCAACATCGAGATGCAGGAAGAAATCTCCAAGGTGGATCCTCCAAACTCTCTTGAGAGACTTGTCAATCAATGTTTACGAGCCGAAGTCCTGCTTGCCAACAAAAAACAGTGGCTCCGAGGCCAGAGTGGAAGAGCAGGAGTGAAACCTCCCACTTCCGCCAGTATTCAGCCACGTCCAGTGTGGAGACCCCCACCACCAGCCCCATACCCCAGAGGAAGCGAGGAGGAGCCGATGCAGTTGGGCAATGTGCGCCCCAGATTAGATGTTGCCGAGAAGGCCCGCCGCCAATGTTTAAACCTCTGTTGGTACTGCGGGAACGGGGGCCACTTCGCCAGAGAATGTCCAGCCAAGAGAAAGTCCGCCGCTCGCTTGGCGGCAGCGTCCTCCGCGGGGACGGAGACGGCCGAGGCGGCTGGCGCAAAGCCGGCGGGGGAAGCCAGCGACCGGGCGTAGAGAGGCTCGCCAACCCGGTCAAGAACCCCACTCAAGAGCCGCAAACCGGGGTCCTATTTCTCCTAGTGGTCACGTTGTGGTCAGCGAAAAAAGGACCCGTCATGATCCATGCCATGATAGACTCAGGAGCAACAAACAATTTCATCGATAGAGAGTATGCCGACTCTCTGGGATTACAATATCACGATTTCAAGAACGCCCGGGTGGTGCAGGCTATCGATGGCCGTCCCCTAAAGACGGGTCCAGTAAGTCAATGGACTGAACCCACCAGGATGTGGATAAGGGAACACATGGAAGAGATTTCCTTCTTTGTTACCGAGGTGCCCCACTTCCCTGTGATTTTGGGAATTCCATGGCTGACGCTCCACGACCCAAACATCTCCTGGACCAACAGAGAACTACAGTTTGCTTCAAAATATTGCCAAAACCATTGTCTAGTAGCCAAGGTCTGCCATGCCACAGACGCTGAGCCCATCATCACCTTACCCAAGAAATATTCAGACTTTTGGGATGTTTTCAATGAAAAGGAAGCCGAGAAACTACCACCACATAGACCTTATGACTGTGCCATTGACTTGGTGGAAGGGGCCCCGATCCCACGAGGACACCTCTACTCCCTGACAGAACCAGAGCAAGAAGCTCTCAGGGAGTTCATAGAGTCAAATCTTCGCAAGGGGTTCATCAGACCCTATCAATACCCAGCTGCCTCCCCGGTGATGTTTGTGAAAAAGAAGTCAGGAGACCTACGTTTGGTTGTGGACTATAGAGCATTGAACAATATCACGAAGCGGAACCGCTACCCCCTGCCTTTGATCTCGGACCTATTAGACCGGCTTCGAGGGGCCAAGGTCTACACCAAGCTGGATCTCTGGGGGGCTTACAATCTAGTTCGCATCAGGGAGAGGGACGAGTGGAAAACCGCCTTCCAGACCAAATTCGGATTATTCGAGTCCCTAGTCATGAATTTCGGTTTATCCGGAGCTCCCGCAACGTTCCAGCATTTTGTCAACGATATTTTCCAGGACTATCTAGATCGGTTCTTGATCATCTACTTGGACGATTTTTTGGTGTTTTCTAGATCACAATCGGAGCATGAGAAACACGTCAGAATGGTGTTACAACGATTGCGGGATCATGGACTATATGCCAAGTTGGAAAAATGCGCTTTTGATCTACAAGAGGTAGACTTCCTGGGATACCGTGTCTCGCCACTAGGGCTCTCCATGGACCCGGCAAAAGTTTCAGCAGTATTGGAATGGCGGGCGCCAACCAACAAGAAAGAAGTGCAACGTTTCTTGGGGTTCGCGAACTACTACCGCAAATTCATTCCAGACTTTGCCCGCTGGTCTGACCCAATCACCAGCTGCATCCGTGGAAAACAGCCTTTCCGCTGGACGGAGCAAGCAGAGAAAGGGTTCCAGCAACTAAAGAAGTTATTCACGTCCCAGCCAATTCTACAGCACCCTGATCCAAAAAACCCTTTTGTTGTGCAGGCTGACGCCTCCGATGTGGCAATTGGGGCTGTACTCATGCAACCAGTGGGAGAACATCTTCATCCTTGTGCCTTTTACTCCCGTCAACTAACAGCCCCAGAGAGAAATTACACTATTTGGGAAAAGGAACTTTTGGCCATAAAGGCAGCCTTTGAAAATTGGAGACATTGGTTAGAAGGGGCCAAATTTCCCATTGAGGTTCATACTGACCATCGTAATTTGGAACATCTAAGAACTGCCCGCAAGCTAAATCAGAGGCAGCAGCGCTGGGCGTTATTTTTTGAGCGTTTTGACTTCCAGATCCATTATGTAACCCCAGCTCAGACCAAGCAAGCAGATGCTCTATCACGGAAACCAGAGTATGCTGCAGGACGCAGAGAGACCTTCGAATCCCAATTGCTGCAGCCCGAAAACTTTGCCACGCTCACAGTGGGAAACACCAAATCCACTTCAGTTGAACCAACTCCCTCTACTCCAGGACCCCTTTGTGCTCAAGAAATTAGAGCCAGTCAACAGGCGGATGCCTGGGCTCAAGATCAAATTCGCCAAGGACTACGTTTTTCTTTCTCACTTAAGGATGGGCTATTATGCTACAGAAATCATGTCTACATCCCTCCAGGACCAGGCAGAGAAAAGGCACTTCATCTGTATCATGACTGCAAGCCAGCAGGACATTTCGGACTTTTCAAAACCATGCATTTGATCCTACGAGATTTCTGGTGGCCCAAGATCTGTAAGGATGTGGAGAAATATGTCAATACCTGCCCGGTATGCCAGCGTTCCAAGATAAGAAGGGAGAAGCCCTCAGGGCTACTGCATCCCCTTCCTACTCCATCTCGTCCATGGGAGATAATTTCTGCAGATTTTATCACTGACCTACCACCCTCCCTTGGATATACCACGATCCTAGTGGTGGTGGACCTTTTCACCAAATTGGCCCATTTCATTCCTTGTGATGGCCTTCCCACGGCCAAACAGACTGCAGATTTATTCCTTCAACATATTTTCCGGCTACATGGATTGCCCAAGAGTTTGGTCACTGACCGTGGATCTCAATTCACCTCTCGATTCTGGAAGGCACTGCAACAACTACTGGGCATAGACTCTCGTTTATCTTCAGCTCACCATCCCCAAACAGATGGGCAAACGGAGCGCACCAATGCCACTTTGGAACAATACCTTCGCTGTTATGTAAACTATCAACAGGACAATTGGGCGTCCCTATTACTTTTGTCAGAGTTTGCCTACAACAACGGTGTCCAGGCTTCAACCAAAGAAACCCCGTTCTTTGCAAACTAGGGATTCCGTTTCTTTCCTTCTGTCATTGAAACCTCAGAAGTCCCCGCAGCGGAGGACTGGCTGCAAGAACTCACAGCGGTGCAACAACTATTGCTCCAGCAACTGGACCAAGCCAAGGAGGACTATAAATGCCACGCTGACAGTCATCGCCAGCCGGGCCCCGAAATCAAGGTAGGAGATCGGGTTCTGCTGTCCACTCGCTTTTTGCCCTCCCACCGTCCCTGCCGGAAGCTAGATGCCCGTTTCATTGGTCCCTATCCAGTGGTGGCGCAACTTAACCCCGTGACTTTCAAACTCCAACTTCCGCGCTCTATGCGCATTCATCCAGTGTTTCATCGCTCCCTGCTCCTTCCGGCGGATGGTATACGCCCTGATGCAGTCCGTCCGGCCCCCACCCCTGTTTTGGTGGACGGGGAGGAAGAATTCGAGGTTCAGGACATTTTGGATTCTCGCTTCCACCGCCGCCGCCTTCAGTATCTCATTGACTGGGTGGGTTTTGGCCCCGAAGAACGTTCTTGGGAAGACGCTTCCACAGTCCATGCCCCCGACTTAGTCCGCCGCTTCCATCAGGCCTACCCTGCCAAGCCGCGGCCCCGCACCTCGGGAAGAGGGCCCATTTTGGAGAGGGGCCTTGAGGAGGGGGATTGTGTGATGTCTCATGGGCCATGTAGTCCCGTTCCTAATACTATTGTGGCAGACAAAGAGGAAAACTTGGGTTTCCCACCGATTCAGCCAGAATCGGAGCCAGTGCACCTGCAGGATGTTTGCCCTCAAGAAGTCAGCCAAACAAGCCTTGGGCAGAATTCTCCCCCGTTCTCTCGCAAGGATAATTATAATCGAGATAGAGGCGCTAGGGAGGCGAATCGCTGAAGCGCCAGAATCGCTGCCAGACAATTAGCTGATTAAGCCTGTTTCCCTTGGGAAACCTTAAGGAGTCATGCATCTGGACACAGTTTGGGTTTCACTTCTTGTTCCCCAGGGAAAGTGTTCCTTGGCGGGAAAACAAGATCCTATATAGCCGTTTTACCGCAAGGAGATCCTTGCGGAGTCAATTCGTCAGCTTCAGGAGTGAGATCGTGTGTGGACTACGCTACTCCAGTTCCTTGTTTCCAGGACCAAGTTCCAAGCCTGCCTTGTTCCACGGACCTTGCCACGGACCTTGTTCTAGTTCCAAGCCTGCCTTGTTCTCCGGACCTCGCCACGGACCTTGTTCTTGTTTCTTGCTTCTTGTTGCCTCGTATCAAGTCTTGTTTGCCAAGAATCTAGTTGTTTTTCCAGCCTTGTTGTCAAGCTCCATTGGACTAAAGGACCTTGTCATTTCCCCACACTTTGCTTGGCAAAGTGTGTGTTTCGGTTATTGGATTATAACTTTGGACTCTAATATCACATATTGGACATTGTTTTTCTGGACTATAATTGACCTTTCCTGAAAGGTCTACTTCTGAACTTTATTCTTCACCTGTTTTTATTGACTTTATATATTCCTTTAATAAAGATATTAGATAGATTCTGGTCTCTGCGCATGGTTATTGGTGCTCTGCAGCCTGGGCCCTGACACACTGTTACATTCTCCTATACAAATCCTCTGTTTTGTTAAGCACTTTTAAAAGAATACCAGTTCTCTCAAAGCAGCTACCTGTTTCAGATTTAACAAACAGTTAAGTCCTGTTGCATTACACTGGAAACTTGATATTTCAAAAAGGCTAAGATGTCTAAACCATCCTTCTTAACTCTTTCATAGCATTACATCTGTGCAATTGCACATATATATCTTTACCCAAACAAATAAAAGTATGTGTGAGAAAAGAGACCCCACTCCTGTGGCATTTCAAGTTACAGAGAAGATAAAAAAGCTCTGTAGGAGAAAAATAGTTTAGAGTATATGGATTGGAAAGTTTTAAAGGAGCAATGAATAGTCACCTATGACACTCTTGATATTATGCACATAAATAACAGCATTGTTGGAGCCAGAAGCTATCATATAACTCATTTCTGGCTGTGTTCCATGATCATGATGCCAGCGAATAGCATTGATGAGTTTGTGGTGCTGCTGAATGGTGCACAACAGCTTCAAGTTAGGAGCTCTAAATATTTCAATTGATCTGAAACATAGAAGTATCAGTTGATCAATTCACAATGCATATCATGTTGCAAAAAAAAAAAAGTCATGTATCCTCCCAAAACAATGTATCCGACTCCTAAGGATATCCTACATTCGAATTGCTTACTAAATACACCCATTGCTGCATCTGAAAAAGAATAAGCTTAGTATGCTTAGTATTCAAGATTTTTCTTTTGTAGGCAAATGAGCATAAAATGTTAAGCTAGTTATCACAAAGCCCTACAAAACTTTGTTCAAGAGCATTCCAACATACCACTATTAGGGAAAGGTAGCCTGGTCCAAAATATTACATAGAATATGGCAGAATGGGGTTGAACTGGATGGCCCTTGTGGTCGCTTTCAATTCTATGATTCTATGAACAGTTTTCCAACCAGATCCATGATTTAGCTGGTTCATAATTTTGTTCTTTGTCCTTTTTGACAGGGGCCAGAAAATGGACTCTAGACCCACTCCACCTGCCCTTCACCACACTGAATCACAGCACAAGGAAATCAGCTGCAGTAGGCCTCAGGCTCGTGTGCTACCTACTGAATGCAGGAGATCTGAACATTTTCACATCTTGTTTGGATTAACTACAGCTTGTTCTACAAGATGCATGGACAAAACCTTTATCTTAATTATAGGATCTTTGAAACAGGTGAACCTCAAACACTGCTTGTTCAAACAAACCATAGTTAACATATGGGTGTTTTAACTTTTGCGAATCCATCTTAAAATCAGGCTGAAAGAATAGCAGAAACAGGAGAAAGCCCAAGGCTCACCAAGAAGCATTATTTTTAGTTCAAATTTTCTAATATTAAGAAATATTCTATCTACAAATCAATTTCTTATTATTTCTCCTTTCAGTGAATAATCACTCCTGCTGTTATTTACCAAAAACACCTTTTATCTGCTGTTGTTATATGGATAATAACAAAAGATCCTCAGCTAACATTAAAACAAAGTCGGAAAGGCAGTTTTAAGAATTCACATACTAGTCTCATCATTTTGCCCCAAAACCTCTGTATCTACTACAAATATTGAGTTAGAACCAACTTTAAATTTTAGCACATACCCATCTTCATTACCAATAGCCAAGATACTGCCACCTGGTTTCCAACTGATCTCTGTATGTGCTGGTAATTTGTGCTACAAGAAAGCAGACAAAAACTATGAAATCTTAACAGTTCTAGCTTCTAGGATTGCAACCACGCAAAATTCAAAAACATTATGCTGCTTCTTTCATTAATGATTTCTTTTTGGTAAGAAAAATAAAACAGGTTGCAAATTTGAGATGACATTGTTCTTCGAACTCCACGATTAAACCCACTGTTTTCTAAAATCTCTGATTTTAGGACAGTGCTTACTATGTTCCACTTGAAAAATCAAGCAAACCCATGTGAACATGAAGAACCATGCTAGATCAGATTGGAGGCCTATACAGTCCAGCATTCTGTTTCCAGACTAGTACACAAGTTACTTATGGAAAGCCTGCCAACTACTGCACCTCTAGATCAATTTTCCTGGCATCCCACTCTATTTTCCCTTATGGCAGTTTATTTCTAATCCTCACCTAGCCTTTTCATTTCCTTATAAACTTGCACCGCACACAGCCCAGTGCAGCTAAAAATTCTGTGCCATGACACCAATTCACTCTATCAGTGTCAGAAGTTTCATGGCCACAGCTGCAATTCAGAAATTATAACATGTAACTTTAATCCATGGCCTAAATTCATACTAACTTTGACTGAATTAGTTTCTCGGATGAGTTTGTTGATGTCATGAGCTTCTCCGCTAAGTTTCCAAGGGTTGTGCTGGAAGACAATTCCTTCTCCTGCACAACTATACAAAGTCATAGAAGGCCTGTCACCATCACCTCCTAGAAAAGAACAACAAATTACAGTAGCAGTTATTTTTCTTTTTTTTTCGTGTCAGGAGCAACTGGAGTTGCTTCTGGAGTGAGAGAATTGGCCGTCTGCAAGGACGTTGCCCAGCGGATGCCCGGATGTTTTGATGTTTCTACCGTCCTTGTGGGAGGCTTCTCTCATGTCCCCGCATGGAGCTGGAGCTGATAGAGGGAGCTCATCCGCACTCTCCCCGGGTGGAATTCGAACCTGGCAGCCTTCAGGTCAGCAACCCAACCTTCAAGTCACAAGGCTTTTATTCTCTAGGCCACCGGAGGCTATTTTTCTAAAAGGATGCATATTTGATAAAATCAGCAGTGCACAGCATAATTGCAAGGTATTTAGTTATGAAGTCTGAGTTTTATTAGCAAGAAATATGGCTGTATCACTCTTTAGGGGATTATGGTAATTTTACAAAAGGCATCTTAAGACACATATCTCTTGACATAAGAGTTGGGGAGAGTTGTTTCAAAACACGTTTTGCTGTTCACCCTAAACCTTACACATGCCCAAAAACTTTAACTAGCTTTGATGCATAGCAAAATGCAGAACTTTCAATGAAAAAGTTTTATGTTATTTGTGCAGAACCATTTTTTGGAGGGGGGTGACAAGAAAGTACTGTAAGATGATGTGCAAAGAGTGAAATGTAATATTCCTTTTAACTTCCCCTTTTTCAGTTGTATTTCTTTCTTCTCTTTTCTTCCTCTTTCTTATCATGATCTGAGTCAGAATCACTCATCTGAGAAAAAGATGGCTTGGCTTAGGTTCCAGAGGATGGCATCAAAGGACAGAGTACAGATACTGAAGACAATAAAGCGCATAGAGGAATTCTGGGAATGAAGCCTATGAATGGTACTGGAGCAGGGTCTTTGCTGTCTCAGAATCAGAATGAGAAAGGACAACAGACAAAGGGGCTCTGGAACAAAAACCCCATCAATATGTTGCATTGGGTGCTACTTCTTATCAAGGACTGATCTACTTATGGCACCCAAAAGGTGAAAGCATTCAAACTTAATTGCATGACTAGTAAACATTTAGCCATGTTTGCCCTTTTCTATCATGTAGGTTTTAGCTAAACAGATAAAGTGACAACTGGGCATCTGGATTTTACACACTAAGTACTGCCAGGAAGTAATCAGTTCCTTGGCTTTACAAAAAATCAAGAAGATGATGGCAATGCAATAGAAAAAACATGGGAAATGGAAGAAAAAAGTGATGAACAAAGAGAAAAAGAAGAATTACCAGAAAGAAATTCTGCTGAGCACAAAGGTTTACACAGAGGCATGAAAGGCCACAGGTCTCTAAACAAGCTACTGCTACAGCAGGTAGAAAGGAACAGTAGAATCCAGTCTCGAGATGGAGCCTGGCAGTGCAAGATGCTCACCAAACAGTATTTGCTCCTCTCAACACATTTCAAATTAGTTCTACGGAAGGGCAGAGTAATCTAGGTGTGAGCTACAGAGACTGTGAAGAATCAAGCCAGAGGTCCTTGCAACTTATACTGGTAGTATGCATATGACTAAAAGCAAATTTATTCAAAGATCAAATATGACATTTTTTGTAGGTACACAACATGGATTTGAGGAAAAAAGGAAATAAATGCTAAAAACAGTCTGAAATACAGAAATATTTTGGGATTCAGCTGTTGGAGCCAAGGCCTTTTATTTAGACTTTGAAACATCACTATAGTACAATTTAAACAAAATCATTTAAGGAAGAAGAATTAATCAGATGCATAATTTCTCACCATATGAGAAGACCTCCTTGGCTGCATGGTGACATTTAGAGGGAGTCCATGTGGGTTATTCTTAGCAAGGAACAGGAATCCAAATGGATTTTTTTTCAGATTCAAAGACTGCTGCCTTTGAACACAGCAGGCCCAGATAACACAAAAGAATGAAACACTGAACACTGCATTCTGAAACATATTATTGCTAGCAAAATGTGCAGTTCCACCTTCTGGGCACTTTGAATTTATACCTTGATTCATATTCCATTCTTGTACACAGAAGATTTTGAAATGAACAGCAGATCAAACCTTCTGTTCAGAAACCAAACATTTTCTTTACACAGATCAATACCTCTGGCCTCTGCAAGGACACCATATTCTTCAAGATTTAATTGATATGGCTAAGATATGGGCTACAAAAGTACTGATTTGCCACTGTTTCATTTGCAGGGTGGCAGAGAAAAAGAAAAACGATTGCTTTAAAAGCAATAGGTGAGAAAGTCTCTGCTATTAAAATCAGATTTTTTACTGCCCCAAAATGATTAATTTCCTATGTGCATGCTTTATCTTTTTCCTGCTAGTGTTTACATTCTTCTTCTATAGTTTTCTATTCAAAGGTGAGTTGTGTAAGTTAAACAAACCAAAATACATAGTTATTATATTTATATCATATTTATATCATAGCTGTTTGTAGTTGGACACAAATCCGTTTGATAGTGCTCTGCAACCAATTTGGCCTACCTATCTCTGGTACAAATTATCCCTCCCCAAGTAAACCCCTGGAAGGAAAGAAGGAAGGAAGAAATGAAAGGAAGAAGGAAGGAAGGAAGGTCTGAAAAAGGTAGACAGAAGGAAGAGCTCAAGCACAGCGACCAGCCTTTGGCAAATTATCCCAGACGATATGTCATCCATAACACCAACAACAACACCTTATTCAACACCCTGACGTGATGTTTTGACATGAGGGAAGTGAGCACAGTTGTGTTTGGAACCACAGGAAAAGGAAAAGCATCATTTCATGTCTAAACGAAAACTCTTCATTTACTGTGGTGGGATATTTCCAACCACAGACTGGATCATAACTGAAGGGTCTGGACCAATGAAACTGGAGAATCTGTACAACTGGAAGGCTACTTCAGTTGTCATAAAAAGACGCATAAGACTCACCAAAGGAGAGTGGAGGAACAGGAGGTCCCCAGGCTAATGTGTACACTGTTTTCTTGTGGTATGTGCTGGAGATTTGTGGAGGCCTAATGAAGATAATGCAAAAAACTAACATGTTTAAAAGAAAATTAACCATACATTTCCTAATGTAAAATATAAGATTTTTTTTTTAAAAAAAACAAACAAGCTGTAATACAAGCAAATAGGAAAACCGTTAAGCAAGCAGATAACCAATAGGCAGAAGTAACAACCGTAGTATTTTTCACAACCTTTCTGCATTCCTCTACTTTAAGTCTAAAGTCAAGACAACCAAAGTTTTTGCATGTGTATGTATCTTGAAGCCACCTGTCAATTTATGGCAACCCCATTAATTTCATCAGGTTTTCATAGGCAAGAAATATTCAAAGGTGGTTAACTCTTTTAGTTAATTTTATTGGACTAACTACGTCACTTGGCATTGATTATGACTAATCTGACTAAGTCCCAGGTTTTATATTTCAATAGCTTTTCACTGCAGGAGTATAAAAAGGAACTGAAAGTCTGAGGTAATGAATATCACTTTTCCTGAAATCAAAAAATGTCACAATAAGAAATAAGTATGGGATACATGATGAACTAACTTGTTTTGACATCTTTTTGATTTCTATGATAAACTGAAAGGTGGAAGAATCTAAGCTATCTAGTTAAAGGCATGCCACCTATAAATTGCACAGGACACGTCAGACTGCCCTGCCAGGAGTGCTTTCCTTCTCAAGTCAAACAGACAAGTCTTAAGAGGTTGTTACTTTCACTGCACCATTTTCAATTTAATTAAATTAATTAAACAGGAAAGCAATTACTCAGCAACTAAATGTCTATTGTTTGTGTTTTGTTTGTTTGGAACTGACATACATACAATGTTGGTGAGGAGGTCTGCTAGTCCCATCGCAAACTGAAGTCCCACTTTTTGCAGTTACAGTTTAAAAAATTTAAATGCATTGGAAAAAAGGATGGGTTGAAAAATAAAAGCTGGGTTGAAAAACAAAAGCTGAAATGTACCTAGGGCAAGGCTGCTTTTCCATGATCAGGCTAACATATTGAGCCATTATTACATAAATTGCTCTGACACTATAAAAATATTTCCCTTCTGCACTGGCTGTCACTGGAAACTACAGTAAAACGTGCTTTGTTTTATTCCTCAATTAGCACATTTATGATCAAACTCTTCACTAACAAAACCAGATGCATATCTTACTTGTCAGAATAGGTATCATAGATGCCAACTTTTCCGTCATCTGTTCCAAAAGCTAAACAGCCTTCCTTTGTTGGGTGCCAGGATAACTACAGAGAAAAGAAAAAGCCATAGCCATTTCAATATTTTGTGGATAGTATAATCGATTTATATGCAATCATGTGTTGCTTTTTTAGACTCAAACTACCAAAGATAAATATTTAAATAAATAGTAATGCTTTTTAATCCATATCACCATTTTAAAATAAAACACTTCTGACAATTGTGACTTTCTCAAGCAATTGACTATTCAGTAAAATACGAAGAGGCAAAAAGGTTTTTGCTCCCCCCGCAAAGGGAACATGAGAAAAAAACGATACCTTACATCACAGATTTTAAGATAGCTAGTATTAATGGTAATGTAGCTACCCCTTGCCTGAATAAATATCTAAAACCAACATCTATACAAATGAATATTAGAATTGCTCTATAAATCACACAGGAACTCACTTATGAAAAGTATCTTGCACAATATCGCCATGTCACACATTCTAATTCCAATTTAAAAGAAACAAACTTGCATTCTCTTAGACCAGGGTTCCTCAAACTTTTTATGCAAAGGACCGGTACACTGTCCCTCAGACTGCTGGGGGACCGGACTAGTTTGAAAACAATACAACCAAATTCCTATGCTCGCTGCACATATCTTTTTGTAATAAAAAACCGCACAAAATAACAAGACAATATTTAAAATAAACAACAATCTTAACCAACGCAAACATACCAATATTTCAGTGGGAAGTCTGGGACTGCTTTTGACTGATGAGATAGTCAAGTTAATTAGGATTATTGTTGTTGTTGTTGTGTCTTTAAGTTGTTGTAGACTCAGGGCAACCCTACATTTAAAGTTTAGGGCAGGGGCCAGGTAAATGACCTTGGATGGCTAGGTCTGGCCAGTTTGGGGACCCCTGTCTTAGACTATACTTCTTAGTGCGGAGTCTAATGGTCTAGGAGCCTTGTGGTGTAAAGTAATACATCAGCCACCACCACCAAGACAGAAGACTTAATTTATTCACTAAACAAAAAAGGTACAATAATTCTAGGTAAAAGCCAGGTTATACAGTAGAGTCTCACTTATCCAAGCTAAACGGGCCAGCAGAAGCTTGGATAAGCGAATATGTTGGATAATAAGGAGGGATTAAGGAAAAGCCTATTAAACATCAAATTAGGTTATGATTTTACAAATTAAGCACCAAAACGTCATATTATACAACAAATTTGACAGAAAAAGCAGTTCAATACGCAGTAATGTTATGTTGTAATTACTGTATTTACGAATTTAGCACCAAAATATCACGATATATTGAAAACATTGACTACAAAAATGGCTTGGATTATCCAGAAGCTTGGATAAGCGAGACTTGGATGAGTGAGACTCTACTGTAGTTCAAAACCATTTTATCATTTCAAGGAATGTTTTAACTTGCTGCATTTTTCTACTCTATTATTCTCAAATAACACTGCTCTGTGATGTTTATTAAAAGAATTTGGTTTTTTATTAGTTTCATTAGAATTTGGTTTTTCATTAGTTACAGAAGTGATATCATGGGCAAGTGAAATCAGTGCTCTTTTGTCCTGAATCCACAACATAACTGGCATATGTAGAAGATCTCTAAGATCTTCTGGGGAGGCACTCCTCTTGTTCCCACCCGTCACAAGCGTGGCTGGTGGGGACGAAGGAGAGGGCCTTCTTGGTGGTGCCCCCCCCCCTCCGGCTCTGGAACTCTCTCCCTAGGGAGATCAGGCTGACACCTACCCTGCCCATCTTTCGCAAAGAGCTAAAAATGTGGCTGTTGCACTGTGCTTTTGATTAGACGGTTCCCCAGAAAATCTTGGTCCCAGCTATGACCCAAAATTCTGCTACTGTTTCCTACTCAGTTATTATGCTCTACCTTGAACTGCTCTCTATCCCTAATTTTTCCCATCTGACATCTGCACTTTATCCATCAGCCCTGTCCTCAAAACTGGTTTGCACTAGCCTGCCCGCATGAGCCTAGAAACTGTTTACTATTTCAGATCACTGATTGTTGGTTGATGGCTGTTTTATACTGTATCATGTTGTTGGTTTATATTGTTTTATGATGATGTTTATGAATTTTAATGTGTTAAATTTTGTTGTTTGAGCTTCTTTAAGCCACCCTGAGTCCCTTCGGGGAGATGGAGACAAGATACAAAAATAAAGCTATTATCATTATTATCATTATCATTATTATTATATGTAGTACAGATATTATGTGCAACATACAATTCAGGTTACTACCAATTACCAGTCTGGGTATCCAGATTAAATACACTGAAAAAATGAAGAAATAGACTGCACACTTACTGCTGTGACTTTAGATTTAATGCCCTGCCAGAATGTTTTCACATCGTAATAGTTGTTTATTGACTGAGTGTTCCACACCCGAAGCATGCCATCCCCAACTCCTACAGCAAGGCAGCCTGCATCCACAGCGGAAAAGGCCAGGCTGTAAACAAACCCACCTAAAGAGGGCATTGTCCAGCAACAATTTAAAGTTAACTGGTCCCAACACTTCACCTATCAAGAAAAGGAAAATGTATTTAAGAAAAATACAGATAAAAGATACAAATACCATGCTATGAGGAATCAAGAAAGCCAGAGCCCTGAATTCCAAGATCTGAGCAGGGCTGTTGATGACAAGAATAAATTGGAGTGTTTTTCTCATTTCCAGTCAACATGAGTAGAAGTCAACTTGACAGCAGTTAACAACAATAAGAATTTTAAGGAGAAAACTTCCCAAGCCTCTCTCCAGAAGACTGTTTCCAAAAACTAAGCAGAAATTATCAGCAGTTATCTGCTACATGAGTGACTTAGCAGTCCTGTTAGCATTTGGGGGCACTATACTCCATATTCTTCATAAAATACTAGCAGAAATACATAGTTTGCATACTTCCAAGCTGAAAAAATATCCACTCCTTGCTTCTATAAAAATTAAGATTTCATTAAAACAATCAGGAAAATTAAAATGATACAATGTGTTGTTGAAGGCAACACAGCTAGAATAATACAGCTTACAACTAAGGTATTTGAGAACTGAGAAGCTTGCAACAGAAGGCTGGAGCACGTCAAGAGTAGAACAGATCTTGGGAAATTCAGAAATGATTTTCAAAAGGTGGAAAGTGAGCCAATCATAGAATCATAGAGTTGGAAGAGACCTCATGGGCCATCCAGTCCAACCCCCTGCTAAGAAGCAGGAAATCGCATTCAAAGCACCCCCGATAGATGGCCATCCAGCCTCTGCTTAAAAGCCTCCAAAGAAGGAGCCTCCACCACAGCCCGGGGGAGAGAGTTCCACTGTCGAACAGCTCTCACAGTCAGGAAGTTCTTCCTGATGTTCAGGTGGAATCTCCTTTCCTGTAGTTTGAAGCCATTGTTCCGTGTCCTAGTCTGCAGGGCAGCAGAAAACAAGCTTGCTCCCTCCTCCCTATGACTTCCCCTCACATATTTGTACATGGCTATCATGTCTCCTCTTAGCCTTCTCTTCTGCAGGCTAAACATGCCCAGCTCTCTAAGCCGTTCCTCATAGGGCTTGTTCTCCAGACCTTTGATCATTTTAGTTGCCCTCCTCTGGACACTTTCCAGCTTGTCAACATCTCCCTTCAACTGCGGTGCCCAAAATTGGACACAGTATTCCAGGTGTGGTCTGACCAAGGAATACTGGTCAGCCAAGGTGAATTATGAGGCACTAAGCGCAATTAGCCTAAGACATTACATGGGAGGGGGCAATTAAGTTTTATACACAAAGGAACTTCTCCCTCAGAGTTATAAGTAATATTTAGAGAATGAAGTGGGGCAAAAAAACAGAAGGTTGCTTGATAAGATTCAGAATTAGAAAGGCAGCCCTAGCAGACACATCTGTGGAACCCTACAAAATTATACAATTTTGGAGTATACATTTAGAGGGTTTTAAAAGCAATATGGTTCTTACATCCCTGTCCATTGAAGTGGAGAGAAGTAACTCCCTGTCTTCTACTTGCAAGGAACACAAATTGAAAACTATTCTGCAGTGGTTTTGTCCTTCAGATGATGTTCCCAGGAGCTCCCACTTCCGTTTCCCAGGTTGGGTCAAATCCCACTGCAGCAGCTCACCCCTATGAAGGGAAGAACAGCAAGATATATAAAAATATAAACATACACACAAAATTATAATGGCAGTTTACATAGAGTCAATTTTTAAGGAATTAAACATGTAACATTTTGTATGTGAAGTCAAGAGTCTAGGGATAAGAATAGCTACCTATTACATTAGGCATGGAAGCTGAGGAGTTCCAAGGATAGAATTCTTATGAATGCTTATTTTTTGTTGCTGCTGCTATGAATTCAGTTAGACTAATCAAAGAGCTACTCACCCAAAACAGCTAGAGAAGATTCGTGCGGGGTGACTTTTGGACCAATGCAGTGTTAGCCAGATACGCTCTTTCACAGCTGGTTCAACACCTCTGCCTCTTCTTTTCAAAAAGGGCAACTTCAGAGTCATTATCACTACAGAGATGACAAGGCATTACAGGATACTTGCACAGAATCTTCTTCTAACTTTTTATATATATATATATATATATATATATATATATATATATATATATATATATGTTGTCTGATTTATTCCAAATTTTCTAAATCATAGGTTTGGCTAACACCACCACCAGGCATTACATGACAACAGAAAAGGTTTTGTTACACTTACGCTTGGTCCCAAAGACTGGCACTTAGGGATCGTAATGTAGTTACAATTATTCTGTAAATCATTCAATGATGAAGCAAAAGCAGAGAAAAACACAACCACTAAAGGTGTTACAAGGAAAAACGAATCAAAATTCTCTGGACTTACCTCTGCCTCTAGTACAACTCCACACACGGATGGTCTGATCCTTGCTTCCTGAGGCTAAGCAGTAGCCTTTTGTTCCAGCAGCTTCTTCTGAAACACGTCCAGCAGTGATTTCCTCTTCCAAGAGCAGCATAAAATGAAATTAAAAAACAGAACTTTGTTACTTTAAGCTGAAAGCTAATTTCTTTCATCTCCCTTACAACCATTAATACATACAAGATGACTGCAGATTGAGCATCCTTAATCTGGAAATCCAAAATACTGCTAACCAGCTGTGGCGCAGCTGGTTAGTGGCCTGCTGCAATAAATCACTACTGACTGAGAGATCGTGAGTTCAAAGCCAGAGTCGGATTGAGTGCCCGACTGTTAAATAGGCCCAACTCATTTACCTAAGCAACCCAAAAGACAGTTGCATCTGTCAAGTAGGAAAATTTAGGGACCGCTTATGCGGGGAGGCTAATTTAACTAATTTACAACACCATAAAAACGTCTAGCAGCGTGCGTGCCGGATGAGGGAGTACTCCATCAAAGGACTCGTAGTCACAGTGGATGATGAAGCAGCAGCTCCTCCTGTGGCCGGAATCGAGCGTACCCTCACAAAGCCAGAAGCTGGAAAGTTAAATAGCCTCTGTGTCTGTCTGTGTGTTGTTTGTCTAATGGAACTGAATGTTTGCCATATATATGTACATTATGATCCGCCCTAAGTCCCCTTCAGGGTGAGAAGGGCGGAATATAAATACGATAAATAAATAAATAAAAACTTTTCCCCATCAGAGAAACACTTCCACTTTCCAGATGGCGACTGTGATGTTTCTGCTCCGAGATCTCCTGTACAAAGAGTACCACATTTCCCCCTAATGCAAGGCCTTATAATCCTCAATCTCTCAGATACTCATTTTTTCCAGCGTTGTATCTCATACACAACACAAATAACAAATGAACAAGACGTGTGGCTGAAGAGACATGAGGATCTATAAAATGGCATAAGTTGTGAATTCATTGTTATTTCACGACATTTCATTCAGCATTCATTCAGCTATTCCAAAATATATATTAAAAAATCGAAACAACACATACGCCCTTGTGTATTACCTTGAAACTCTTCGTGTTGACTGCATATGGCTTCCTCACCAACAACAGGACACCATACAAGAGAATGGATTTCATCATCATGACCTCTCAGGCGATGAACCACATCTCCCTTTCTGCTGATGTCAATGACAACCACAATTCCATCTTTATACCTTAAAACAAAGGGCCTACATTAAGGAAGACATTGGAATTCTCAGCTAATAAATAACATTCTAGTGAGCGATATAACTAGATGTAGTCCATTCTGGTTTGCTTCCCCTTCAGGCTTTGCCGCTCCCAATGAGCAACATATGTCTAGATACCCAAATCCATTGATACAGACTGCCAACAGAAAGAAACCAGATTTGAGTAATTATGATCTAAAGCATTTCACCATGTTTCCTAGAAGACAACAGCAAGATATTTAAGAAGCATCCTAGTGTATTATGTTGAAAAGATTTTTACATGAATAGACGGCATTTTAATGAATATCAAAATGTGTTGATCTAGCTGATTGGAATGTTTCCCAGCCTGCCAGGAATTATTTTCAGAACAGTAAAAGCTGAAAATACATGATTCCTAGAGCAAATAGATGCTACTCAATAACAAGAATCTACTTTCTTTAAATTCCCTCTGGAAGCTTGGACATGTAGAAAACGTTGTTTCTGACAATATTGTTGAAACACACAATATTCAAAATTAAAAATTAAAAATGTTAGTGAATAATTATTTCAAAACCAGCTTTCTTAGCTCATTTTAGAAACAAATAAACACCATACTATCTCCTGTTATCTTTGGTACAATCAAGTATTGATTTCATAGACTAGCAAACAAACCCAGTTTCATACACAGGAGACTTCATGGAAAGCTATGCAGCTGTCAGACTTGGACACATTGCCCAAGATCTTATATCAAATGGGCCCATATTTGTACTTTAGTATGCTCCCATGCTTTGGCAGCTAATAAGCCCCAAGAAGAGACACTGCTGCTGGAGGCAATTCAAAATGTGAAGCAGCAGCTGGGACGGGTTAGAGAATAGCCCTGAAATAGTAACATACATGTGACGAAGGCACACTTAATGAGGGCATGGCACTAACAGGATGTCATCCCAAGTGACCATCCTCCTCAGTGAAACTACAGTTGCTGGAATCTCTAATTTGTATACTGCCAAGATATATCTCTATAGCCCTCTGAGGGTCAAATATGCTGGAGCTGCACCAACACTGAAAGCAGGTAGAAGTAGCCCTAGTAGTCTCTTGCTTGGACTACTACCCAGCTTCAAACTGTGAAAGTGTGCACTGATTAGGGGCATTTACCATACAATGGCTGAAAGTGGTACTGCTTCAAACACAAAGATCCATTTAAATTAATTAGCACATTAACACACACACACACACACACAAACTTGTTCACAAGTACTAACTGTACTTCCTGGTCTTCTGGAATCTGTTACTAGCTCGCATTTGTAAATCAGAACGCACTTTAAAAATAGCTGAAAATCCTGATTGGAATTAGAATTGCAGCACATTATCTCAATTGAAATAGGGAAATGTGTTTTCTTTTTTAGTTACCACTCTGGCACATTTAACAAGGATTACAGCACCCTGTGGGGCAGGGGATGTGTAAGTCCTGGCTATCGTCCACCCATCAACTAGAACCTCAGATGCCACAATGTAAGATGTTCACCACACAATGCAAACCACTATACATAGTTCAGTTCTCTCATGCAGCTGTATATATTTCTCAATGAAATGCAGTGCTTGCCAGTTGGCACAGGATCCTTCTGTAGAACAGAGCATGTGTGCTCAACCAGTTAGCTGCAGAATTAATAGTTCAGAGCAATATATAGTTCTCAGGTGGCATGTTGTCAAGTATTTTGTTGAGTAAATCAGAGTTTAAACTGATTTGCTTTATGAACATTACAAGCCATACTTCTCAATTAAATGCATAATATGGGAATTTATATTTGTCATAATTATGCATCCATTTCACTTCCTCAAAAGTGCTATTTCATTATTTACCTTCTAAGAGTTCTATCTTGCCCAACTTTTTCCTCCATTACTCCAACGCAGAATGTCTCACTATACTCATTTAAGTTGCTGAATGCTCAAAACACAGCCAAACCTCTGTTTAAACTTCCAATGATCACAACTAGCAATACAGTCCCTCAGATTGCATCAAGATGTTACATTTACCTATGCTAGTGATGACTGACGAGCCAGCTGCTAGCTATTCCATTAAATATATTTTATCTAATCTCTGTTCCTCATTGTCTGAGTAATAAAATATATCTCAAATCAGGCAAACCAATTCTGATTACTCATAAGCAAGCACTACTGTGTCCCAGTTAATCTTGCCAAGTAAATATGTAGATATGCCACCTGTGACATCTATATATTTCTTGCTTTCTAAGGAGTACTTACCCAATGGCTACCAAATTCTCATGGTGTGGAGAACAAGTGAGACAAAATATGGTTCTGGGCTCTGGGAAGAATGTTTGGCTGTCATTTCGATTATGCCAGTAACAAATTACTATTCCCTTCTCATCACCAGACACTATCAAATCTTTCACTTTGGGTGACCAATGCAAGGTAGAAATTGTATTCTGAAATTCAACAAAAATGAAAAAAGACGTTAGCCATCTATAGATCTATTGTGTATAGTAGGGATCAGCAATTAACTGGTCCAATCCGGCTTCCATGAGGAATGCCAACTGCCAACATAAAGTAGTAAGTACTCCACGAAAGCTACAGCAAAGAATGAGCACTAGGAGTTAAAAAATCAGGAACAAACAGGAGAGTTTAAGGAAAGTTTATCCAGTTGAGATGAATAAGTAGTTTATGTTTGCACTGCAATAGTAACAACTCAAAAATTATATTAAAAGACAAACTGATGCATGTCTGCTTTTTAAAGTCTTGTGGAGGTATACTGATGAGACTTATTACTTTAATTATTATTTCAATGTAAATGACACTCTGGTCTTTTATAAATTATCCAAATTGTAGGATAATTAGACCCTAATCATGTTTCAAAGTACAACTGCCTATTTCAAAATAAACTACAAATTAGCCTCTAACCTAACAGAACAACAATTGCTTTAGATGAATCAATTGGTACTACTGACGGTGCAGGTTTTATACTAATACACTAGTTTCTTGAAGTTTCTTGAATGTGACTTTTTTATTACAGCTAAATATTTTTTATTATAGCTTAATGTGGCCTTCCAACATGAAAGGTTCCCCACCCTTACTCTATACCAGTGTTTCTCAAACTGCTCCTCCAGATGTTTTGGACTTTAGCTCCCATAATTCCTAAGAGCTGGTAACCTGGCTGGAATTTCTGGGAACTGAAGTCCAAAACATTGCTCTAGACAACCTGTGGCCCTCCAGATGTTTGGGCCTCCAATCCCAGAAGCCATAGCCAGCTGGCTTAGAATTCTGGGAGCTAAAATCCAAAACACCTTGAGGGCCTTTTTGATGGCTTCAGCTTCCTACCTCCCTGAGCTGCACAGGCAAGCCTTTGTGTCAACACAAGAGGAGTTTGCTGGTTTCTTTTGGGTGATCTTTGCCTCCTCCCCTGGCGGCACAAACTCCCCCACAGTTCCTGTAATATCTAGAACAACTGCCATTGACTTGACTCCTATGGAAACCAACTATTACCCATGGATATATTGACCAAGGTTTTCAGGCTAGATTTTAGACTAAACTGTCTCCACTTATAGTCAAGTAAATACGGTAGCAACTCGATATTTATCTAGAATGCAGTTGAACACACTTACATAGAAGCAATTATGAAAGTGTTGAAATCAAAGACTGTTAAAATCAAGCAGTGTTTGTGTCTATTTTCCTCATAGTCCGGTGGTTCTCAACCTAGGGTCCCCAGATGTTTTTGGCCTTCAGCTCCCAGAAATTCTAACAGCTGGTAAATTGGCTGGGTTTTCTGGGAGTTGTAGGCCAAAAACATCTGGGGACCCCAGGTTGAGAACTATTGTCATAGCCAATCATAGCAAAATAAATTGAGTATATGCTCCTTTAAGGCTTTCAGGACTTTCATAGATGTCACGAAATCATTCTGGCAAAATAGTAATTGTGAGTGCTCAAGAGGCAAGTCCACATTTTTGCCTCTTCTTCACTCGTTGTTCCTGTTTTGCCAGAGGCAAAGGTTCTTTTTTTCCTTTTGATCTTGAGGCAAAAAACACTGAAGTGGTTTACAGCTCAAGACAGAAATGTATCGAAGAAGCAGATATTAAAGAATAATAGAAAAGAAACCCAAACCAAGCAGGCTTCCTAATTTAGTTGTCAGCAACCCCTGGAATGGCATCAAGAAAGACCCCAGTCTTGGCCAGCATGAAGCTCAGTACAGACTGAGCATGTCTCAGTCTGTATTAAGGTTTATTTTTAGGCTGAAATGGGAGGGTTTATATTTTGTCAAGCCAGGGTGCTATATGCTGCCCAGGACAACATCTTAATCAATCACACCTGTTTTCCCAAGTGTTGTAACATGGTGTTGTGTTCCCCTAACTCCCAAGATAAGACAGAGTAGACATCAGCCAATTTTACTGACCAAGATATCTTCCCTTATTCCAAGGTCATCCCATCCCATTCCAATTCTCAGTCTTGAAAGTGTGCAGAGGACAGAAAAATAACTCTTAAAAGAGACTTTATTCTTCTAGGGGACACAGAAATGTATGGCGCAACTGTGCATGCCAGACCTATCTTCTCGATATTACAATGGTCTTCTTCAAGTTTCTACTACAGTTGCTCAGCCAGCCCTTTTACCTGATGCAGTGAATGCTCTATTAAGACAGCCAGGGAGTGAGTATCCCAGATCTTGACAGCTCCATCATCAGAACTGCTGGCACAGAGGTAGTTTTGATCAGGACAGGGGCAAAATGAGAAGCCTGAGACTCTCTCAGTATGGCCAACTAGCTCCCCTGTCATGAAAAGAAAAACCAAATCATAAGACAAATAAGCATTTGATTTCAAGGAAATTTAAAGAACAGTTATATTGAATGCTAGCAAAGGATTAGAAGTCATGGACTATGCACTTTTAGCAGTACTCTGAAATTACATTTAAATTAGAGGTAGAAATTACAATAACATATTAATCAGGCAGTACTGTTGGGAGAGTGGGCTTATTAACAAAAGACCCTCCCCATAAACGTATAGCAAAGTAACTTATTAGCAGCAGCATGACCCAGTACAAGTAGCCAAAAGTGATAAAAGAACTAAAACACACAGACTTATGTTATTTCTTCTTTAGGAAGCTTTTCTTTGTAGCAAAATAATATTGTTGCACTATATATATATTTTTAAAAAAAACAAGGTTTCCATAACACAAATAAAGTTCTTTATATTTCCTTCTTTGCTTCCACGCTGGGATTCTTTCTCATGTAGATAAACAGCTTCGCTCTCAGAGCTTCTTCTCACACCGAACTTACATAGAAGCTTCAAACAGTAGCATTACAGACAGCCGCCTTCACACTGGGGATTCACACACGAAGCTTTACACACTAGGCCTTCCTCACACACGAGGCTTTCCTCACACTAGGCATTCTTCATACACGAGACCTTTTTCACACTGAGGCTTCCTCACAGTAGGCCTAATCACACACTGAGGCATTCTCTCACTGAGGCTGACTAACACACCTCAGAACGACACTAGCTTTGGCTCACTAACTCTAACAAGTTTTGGCCTACTCACTGTCTCCAGGGCGATGCTAGCTTATTCAACCCTTTCAGTGCTTGACTTACATTTTTGTAATTAAAAATACCTAGTTAATTTTTAATATTTCTGACAAGCACGCCAAACATTATTGCACTGCAACCTTAGAACTCTATGTTGGCTAGGTCTAATGGGAGTTGCAATCCGGGTGAAGGTTGACATTATCCCTATGATTGAAAACATTCACATTTAACTCCTTTCTTTAATTTTGTTAGTTTTACATTTGAAGAAATTTTGCATGTCCCACACTAAGAATTTGCTCTCTAAAATCAATTTTAAGAAGAATCACTGGTTTCTCAGGCTCCTTCCACACAGCTGAATAAAATCCCACATTATCTGCTTTGAATTGAGATATATTGCAGTGTGGACTCAGATAACAGAGTTCAAAGCAGATATCGTGGGATTTTCTGCCCTATTTGTTCAGTCGCTTCTGATTCTTTGTGACCCCATGGACCAGGACACACCAGAGCTCCCTGTCGGCCGTTGCCACCCCCAGCTCCTTCAAGGTAAAGCCAGTTACTTCAAGGATAACATTCATCCATCTTGCCCTTGGTCAGCCCCTCTTCCTTTTTCCTTCCATTTCCCCCAGAATCATTGTCTTCTCCAAGCTTTCCTGTTTTCTCATGATGTGGCCAAAGTACTTCATCTTTGCCTCTAATATCCTTCCCTCCAGTGAGCAGTCGGGCATTATTTCCTGGAGTATGGTCTGGTTGCATCTTCTTACGGTCCAAGAATTTCTCAGAATTTTCCTCCAACACCAGAGTTCAAAAGCATCTATCTTCCTTCGCTCAGCTTTCCTTATGGTCCAGCTCTCACATCCATAGGTTACTATGGGGAATACCATTGCTTTAACTACGCGGACCTTCGTTGCCAGTGTGATGTCTCTACTCTTCACTATTTTATCGAGGTTGGCCATTGCTCTCCACCCAAGGAAATGTCTTCTGATTTCCTGACTGCAATCTGTGTCTGCAGAAATCTTTGTGCCTAGAAACCTCGTCTTGATATTCTGGGTTATATGGCTGTGTGGAAGGGCCCTCACAGAATATATTTTTACAATTCCCAAACCAATCCTACGCAACACATACAAGATCCTGTCTTACTAAAATATAACGGGTCTGGAGTTCATGAGAGTTGTAGTTTTACAAGGCATTCCGTTTTCCCTACCAAAGAGTTCAGGTGCCTCAAGAAACTACAACTCCCAGGATTCCATAGCCTTGAGCTGGGGCAGCTAAAGCGGGGTCAAACTGCATTCATTCTACAGTGTAGGCCAGGCATGGACAAACATTGGCCCTCCAGGCATTTTGGACTTCAACTCCCATCATTCCTAACAGCCTCAGGCCATTTCCTTTCCCCCCTCAGCCGCTGAAGGGGCCTGAGGCTTAAGTGTCTGAGGGGGAAGGGGAAGGGCCAGAGGCAGTTTGGAATGGTGGGAGTTGAAGGCCAAAACACCCGGAGGGCTGAAGTTTGCCCATGCCTGCTGCAGATGCACTCTGTGCCTGAATAAGGGAGCTCTTGTTTCCACTATCACCATTTTAATGAATTGGGGAAAGCAGGAGTGGGCTTGCTGTGGAGAGTGGCATGATTGCAGAGAGGCACGAATTTAACCGTAAAGAGATCTTGCATTGGATGATGCATACACGTCCAGGAAAGCTCATGCTACCAGCTTCTTCCACACAGCCCTATATCCCAGAATATCAAGGCAGAAAATCCCACAACATCTGCTTGGAACTGGAATATACGGCTGTGTGAACTCAGATAACCCAGTTCAAAACAGATATTGTGGGATGTTCTGCCTTGATATTCTGGGATATAGGCCTGTGTGAAAGGGCCCTCAGGATGCATTCACAGTGTTGACTGAATAGAGTTTGAGACCACTTCAACAGCCACGGTTCAGAGAAGGTCAAAGGCCTTGTACAACGACAATCCCGGGCTCCCATAACATCGAGCCACGGCGGCTGAAGTGGTGGCGAACTGCATTCATTCTACAGTGCGGATGCGCCCTTAAAGGGAGGCCCCGGGAGGGAGGCCCGGTTGCTTACCGTAGAAGGCAGGGCCGGCGGGGCGGGCCTCCAGGAGGCATACCGTGTGGCGAGCCGCGAAGCCGAACAGGCGCCCGTCCTGGGAGGCGTCGCTGCACCGGCCGCAGTACCAGTTGGGAGAGGCCGGCAGCACTCTCTCCGCGGGCGACCGCTCCATCGCCTCGCCTGCCTCGGCACCACAGCTCTCTCTCTCACGCCTCCGATGCTTCAACTCGCTGAGGCGGTTACCACACGCTGCCGCAAAGCACGCTGCACCTCACATGCTGTCGCAAACACACCCGCTCGCGGGGAAAACGGTGGCCGCGTGGATCCTTTTGAAGACCTTTGCCGTAAAGCCCTGACGAGGGCTTCCAAGATGGCGGCACTCTGGGGTGAGTGTGAGGGAAGTCGCCCATGGCGGCGAAGTGTTTCATAGATGCGATGCCGCTTCTGGTTCCCTACCTCACTCGACCTCTTACTGTTTGTTTATGTTTCTTTCCTTCTTTCTAGCGGCAGCCCAAGCGTGGAGCAGCAGCGGGTGGATCCGGGCAAGCAGGTGAGTCCGCCTTGTGGGCTCACGCTGGAAAGGCTTCACAGGAGGGCTGATTGAGCTGCTAGACTCCAGCCCCAGGTCGCTTCCACACAGCTGAATAAAATCCCACACTATCTGCTTTGAACTGGGATATATGGCAGTGTGGACTCGGGGAACTCAGTTCAAAACAGTTATTGTGGGATTTTCTGCCTTGATATTCTCTACTCTGACAAAAGCAGATAACATCAGCAATATATGACTCTGGGCCCTTCCACACAGCCCTATATCCCAGAATATCCAGGCAGAAAACCTGACAATATCTCTTTGAACTAGATTATCAGAGTCCACACTGCTATATATTCCAGTTCAAAATATAATGTGGGATTTTCTGCCATGATATTCTGGGATATAGGGCTGTGTTGAAGGGCCCAGAGTCATATATTGCTGATGTTATCTGCTTTTGTCAGGGTAGAGAGCTATTGCGTATACAGCTAACATGAGTAGTAGATGCCAAAAGATTACTCTTTATAAACCCCTTCCACAGAACTGAATAAAATCCCACATTTTAATAATAATAATTTATTTCTGTATCCCGCCACCATCTCTCTGAAGGGACTCGGGGCGGCTAACATAGGGCTAAGCCCAGAAAAGACAAAGTGTAGACAAGTTAAAAATATAAAACAAACAATAAAATAACAGGCAGTATAAAATCAAAATGAATTCAAGCACAATTATACATAGATACATAAGACAAGATAAAAAGTTTTAAAACAATCCCAGTTTCACCAAAGGGACAAAAAGAATAAAGGAGGGTCAAAGCAAATGCGTAATAACTAGGTATTCCATAAAGTGCCTGGCCAAGTGCTCCAAGGTTTCCTAAGATGATGTTAGGGGTAGGATAGAGTGGGACCAGAGGTAAAGTGCAAAAATAGCAGCATAATTGACAAGGGGTCTGTAGTGTCTTGTTTAATCGAAAGCACGCTGAAAGAACCATGTCTTTAAGTAGTTTAATAAAAGCAGACAGGGTTGGGGCCAGCCTAATCTCTCCGGGGAGGAGCTGGAATACATACAGTGTGGACTCAGATAACCCAGTTAAAAGCAAATATTGTGGGATTTTCTGCCTTGATATTCTGGTTTATATGGCTGTGCGGAAGGACCCTATGATACTGTATGACCCCCCCACCCTTATCTATAGAGTCACTATCCACAGTTTCACTTATCCACAACTTGCAACATGCAAGCAAACAAACCAACCAACGGACCTTTTCAGGACCAACTATGACAAGAATCTCAATCAACATCGAAGGCATGCCAACTACCAAAGAACAGCTGCTTTATGAACTGTGCCGAGATAAGAAATGTGACGTGCTGTGTGTCCAAGAAACATACAGGGATAAACAAAAGAAATGACCAAAAGTCCCAGGAATGATCTTAGTGGCAGAAAGACCACATGTGCAGTATGGAAGCGCTGTCTTTATCAAACCAGGCCTCCAAGTCAGCGGTGTCCATAACACTGAAGGAAACGATATAGAGGTTATAATAGTAGAGCTTAATAACGTCACAATTACCTCTGACTACAAACCCGCAAATGAAGAGTTTTGTTTCTCTCCAGAGAACTGATAGTCACCAAAGGACTGTAGTAATTGGTGACTTTAACAGCCATAGCCACATATGGGGCTATGCTCAGGAGGATTAAAATGGAGAGGCTGTTCTTTCCTGGGCTGAACTGCAAAAACTATCACTTATTCACGATATTAAGCTCCTACCATCCTACAACAGTGGGAGATGGCATCAAGGATATAACCCAGACGTCCTATTTGTGAGTGACAGCATTGTGCAACAATGCTCTAAATCAGTGGGGCCTCCCAATACCAAACACACAGCATCGGCCAATAGTATGCCAATTGTTCCCAACCATAAGGCCTCTGGAATTTGATTTAAACAAAGATTCAACTTCAGAAAGGCAGATTGGTCCAAATTCTCAGATATGCTAGATGACAAGATCATATTGGTTGCCCCAATCCCTGAGGAATACGAGCGCTTTATCAAAATAGTAAAAACCTGCTCAATACCGAGAGGCTGCAGAACACACTATTTTCAAGGCAGCTGTATCAGGCATTGCTCCTGATACAGCTGCCTTGTTGGAAGACTACTACAGGCTCCACAATGAAGACCCATTTAGTGAGCAAACTCTCCAGACAGCGCAGAGCTTTCTGTCCTCCATCTCTGAAGTCAAGAAAGAACAGTGGATAAAGCTGATAACAGAAGTCGGCATGGGCAGGAGCAGTCAGAAGGCATGGAGGCTGTTAAGACAGCTGAGCAATGATCCCTCCAAACTAATACCCATGCCAACATAAAGGCAGATCAGATAACGCATCAACTTCTGAAGAATGGGAAACCCAAACTCCACCAAAGCAGGAAGGAGATCAATAGTCAGACAACCAGATCATGAGAACAACCACCTTCATGAATCTTTCACATCTACTGAATTGGACATAGTCTTCAATAAATGCAAAAATGGACAATCTACGGATGGAACAAATTAAGAACTTTGGCCCAAAAGCAAGGTGCTGGCTGCTGAAGATGATGAACAACTGCATTTCATCCTGTTAGATTCCCAAAATCTGACGGAAAGCAAGAGTCATAGCCATCTTGAAACCAGGTAAAAACTGTAATGACCCAAAAAGCTATAGACCAATCTCCTTGTGCAATTTTTACAAAGTTCTGGAGAGACTTATTTTGAATTATGGAAAAAATATACCCATGTTTGATTCTGGAAAAAGCTGGCTTAGGAAAGACAAAAGCTGCACATCACAAGTGCTGAATCTGACCCAGCACATAGAAGATGGTTTTGAAAGGCTGCAGATTACAGGAGCTGTCTTCATAGACCTGTCAGCAGCTTAAGACACTGTAAATCATCGCCTTCTGAGAAAAAAGTTATAATATCACAAGGGACTACCACCTCATCGGCTTCATAGGAACTCTGCTACAAAACAAGCTTTTTTGTTGAATTCTAGGGTCAGAGAAGCAGATGGTGAAAGCAGAACGGCCTCCCTCAGAGGAGCGTGGTTGCTCCATCAATGTTTAACATTTACACAAATGACAGCCACTGCCAGAAGGGACAGAGAGTTTCATCTGTGCTGACGTTTGTCCCAAGCAGGGAGCTTTGAAATAGTTGAACAGAAGCTCTCCGAAGCTTTAGGTGCTCTTACTGCCTATTACAGGGAAAACCAGCTGATCCCTAATCCATCTAAACCACAGGTGTGTGCTTTCCACCTTAAGAACAGACAAGCATCTCGATCTCTGAGGATTATCTGGGAAGGAATCCCACTGGAGCATTGCAGCACACCAAAATACTTGGGAGTTACCCTGGACCGTGTTCTGACTTACAAGAGGCACTGCTTTACTATCAAGCAAAAAGTGGGTGCTAGAAATAACATTATACGAAAGCTGACTGGTACAATCTGGGGATCACAACCTGACATAGTGAAGACATCTGCCCTTGCACTTTGCTACTCTGCTGCTGAATACACATGCCCAGTGTGGAATACATCTCACCACGTTAAAACTGGATGTGGCTCTTAATGAGACATGCCACATCATCACAGGATGTCTACGTCCTACACCACTGGAGAAATTGTACTGCTTAGCCAGCATTGCACCACCTGACATCTGCTGGGAAGTAGCAGCCAACGATGAAAGGACCAAGGCATTGACATCTCTGGCCCATCCCCTCTTTGGATATCAGCCAGCACACCAACGCCTTAAATCAAGAAATAGCTTTCTAAGATCTACAGAGATACTTGCAGGACCACCTCAGCAAGCGAGAGTCCAAAAGTGGCAGGTTGAAAACCCGGAACCTTAATCTGTGGCTGACGTTGGATGAGAGACTCCCCCCTGGGCACACAAAAGACTGGGCAATTTGAAAGGCGCTGAACAGACTGCACTCTGGCACCACAAGATGCAGAGCCAACCTTAAGAAATGGGGCTACAAAGTGGAGTCCGCAACATGCAACTGTGGCGAAGAGCAAACCACAGACCACCTACTGCAATGCATTCTGAGCCTTGCTACATGCACAATGGAGGAACTTATAACAGCAACACCAGAGGCACTCCAAGTGGCCAGCTACTGGGCAAAAAACATTTAGTATTAATGGCAAGTTTTTTTTCTTAAAAAAAATTATATGTTTGCAAATCCATTACAACTTGTACCCTTGGTTCACTTCTGACAGGAGAAATAAATAAATACTTATCCACAGTCAATAGAGATCCCCCCTCCACACACACACACTACAGAAATATATTTCTGGCCATGTATAGTTAAATATATTGTTTGGTATTATCCATAGTTTCAGGAATCCATGGGGGTGGGGGCAGTGTCTAGGAATGTATAACATGCAGGTACAGGGGTCATACTGGACTAAAATCTCAAGAAGACTATTACAGATGTTGTAACAGAATGTAATAATAATCTACTTTATTTCTATCCCTTCCTATCTCCCCATGGGGACTCAAGGCAGTTTACAACAAACAGCAGCAAACATTTAATGCCATAAACTGCAGGCAGAAACCAAAACAATCAAAGGAACCATAAAATCAAAGAACATATTAATCATCCATATCAAGTGATAATTGGATCGCCTGAATATCCATCAGACCATGATTTAGCAATCATTGAAAGCAACAAACAAATATTTGAAAGTTTTCTGAACTTAGTTGGTTTCATCAGTCTCTCGTAGATCACTAGATTCAGCACCAGTACAGGTTCTGTGGCTTGCCAGGTGTCAATATCTAGAGGGAGGGCAAGAACATTGCTCTTTGCATCTGCTTTCACAGGCCCCTTCCACACAGTTGTATAAAATCCACATTGAGTCCATATGGCAATATGGACTCAGATAATTTAGTTCAAAGCAGATATTGTGGATTATCTGCCTTGATATTCTGGGTTATATGGCTATGTGGAAGGGCCCACAGACAGAACAAAAATTGAGGGATATTTGCCATCACTACTATTAGGTCAACTGATCTGAAAAAATATGGGATCTGATGGAATTAATAGTAACTTCTCTCCTTTGTTGCCTCTAATGCTAAGTACCATCAAGCAATAGGACAGTGGTGGGGAAAATGTGGGCCACTTGTCACAGCCTCTGGGTCTCTGATGTCTTTTAGAAATCTTTAAAGTCCTCTGATGCCAGCAAACCTTTTCATATAAAACTTGCCTCTGAAACACCCAAACCATATCAACAGAATGATAATTTTACTCCCTTAAGCTCCTATTACTCCACAACCACAAAAGAAAAGGACACATTTCAGCTGTAAGGCAACGTCATGTTAAATCATTTCAAGTGATTGGTGACTTCAGAAGTGATTTCTTCTTTCATACAATTACATCCCCTCAACATATTCAGAAATTGACAGTGCCAGTATGCTGTTAGTGCCAAGACATTATGGTAATCCAGTTTCTCCCAGTGCTGACCAGCCTGTAGGGCTAGATTCTTCAGTACATTTACTCCATGAGACATACAATAAATCTTACTGATCTCTAAATCAAACTTCATTTGTCCTCTCCCTTTGAAGACTTTTGTTGCAACACACATATTTTAAAAAGGACTTAATCTCCTCTCATACTGCCACTCCCCCTTTCTTTTTCTATCATGTCATAATTAGGTTTTAAGTCTGAGGGCATGGAACTGTTTTGTTGTTACTTTACTTGTAAAGCACCATGTGCATTAATTACACTAAATAAATACATTATGATGATAACATTGATTTATCCCATGTCAGACTATTTGTCCATTCAGTATTGTCTACTCTCAAGTAAAAGCTCTTAATAGCTCTAAATTCCATGATTTCAAATTTAATGAATCAAGTAGAGAATAGTAAATTTAAGCAGTTGTTTCTTGTTCCTGCTGTTATTTGTCTTTTTCTTTTGCTCCTTTATCATTAAGCTATTATTGATATAAACATAATTACCTATTCCTGAGTTAGGAATCATAGAATCCATTTCCCATTTTAACAAGTGAAGACCAATTTATATTTTAAAGAGAAGAAAACCACTCGTAACAAGAATCATTTATTTCATTTGAAATTGATGGCTTGTTAGATAGAGGTTGCTGTTTGTTTATCTAAATTTTGTCCCATTGGTTTTTCGTTTCATTAAATCAAAGCTTTCAAAATCAAAGTGATTCTAATTACCCTCAATGGTCAGTTTGTATTCCCGTGAGATAAAATTTCCTTCATATACACAAAAAGCAGCACTTTCATTCTTCTGTGGCTTGGTCTAGCTTTAATCTGGAATATTACCTCCTGCTGTCTCAGGACCTCTGAATTTTTACAGGTCTTTTATTATTGTTTTTAAGCTGTCCTGTGAAGTTATCAAAGAGCAGTAATTGGGACTTGAAATAGTGGCATTAACGAGTGGCTTAATAAACTCTGCAGTTAGGAACTATGACTAGACATTTTCATGCTATCTCTATTCCCTTCATTAATTAATGTTCATATTCCCCAACCACAGAATTCTCAAGCCAGCATCAAAGGAAAAATCATAAAGTTATACATTTATCAAGCGAACTTTAATTAAAAACTAGCAATGAGTAAAACGAAAACATATGTAAGAGAACTAGATATTCATGTGTTACAACAGAACTAAGGAACGTGTGATGTTTATTTTAGAATTATTTATGGATTGCAGCCTATTTTTTCAACCAAACCCAGCTGAAATCTGTGTGAAGGCCAGAGAAGAATGCAAATTTAGATTGGAGTATAACATAAACCTCAGCCTTGTGTGGACCCTTTCTTAAATAGAGATGTGTTCAATTGACAAAAGCCAGGGTGATTGCAGCCATATATACAGCCTTTGAATTAATGGGGGAATGCAGAGCAAGCTTTTAGTTTCTGATTGAATCTGAGGAAGTAAACTTAGTTTATGAAAGTTTATGCTTTCTCTGAGGTGCTACATGATCACTTTGCTTTTTGATAAAGTGTCTCTGGGAATTGTTCAATATTAGGCTGTCTTTGAAGATCAAAATTAAAAGTTGAAGATTTAAATTAAATTAGATGCTCCAGCTATTTCAGTTAGTTTACAATACAGCTGACAGACAGCAAATTGGGAATAGGAAGTATAAGCATATTATACAAATTGCATTGGTTCTTGCACCATATCCAAGAGCATTCAAAAGTACTAATTTCTGCCCATTCGTACAAATCTATTCGTACAAAAGTAACCAAAGTGGCTTTATTCCTTTTGAGCTTATAGAAGAAAAAAATCTTTAAAGGCTATTAGTTGCATCTTGCCTTAAAGGCCATGATAAACTAGAAAGCAATAAGTAAAACAAATTATTTTTTTAGTTAAGGGGAAAACTAGAGTGGATTTTGTCTATACTTCTCATTCTAAGAAGTCGAGTCCTAAAAGTCCTAAGAACTAACACTGCCCCCAGAGTGCTATTCTTGGTACAAAAACTGGTCATAAATGCAACAAATCAATAATAATAGGTCATGCTCAAATAGTGATGTGAAGACCCAGAACATAAATGTACACACTGGTATTAGACATCCTCTCAATTTAAAATATAACACAGACAAAGCACTTTAATCTTTGAGAAAGTTATAAATAAATGGTTTTTCTGGAAAGTATTTTATTTTCTCTCAGGCAGTATCAAGATTCAATGGTATTGCTTTAAAAACTACTTTAAATACTCCCATGGTGTCTCAGACATGTTCTAGAGAAATAGAGAAATGTTCAGAATATATTAACAGCAATATAGTAGAGGTAGATTTATTTGCCCTGTCGTTTGTCTTGTATTTCTGTTATAAACAGCCTGGAGCACTAGAGGGTGCTGTCACGCAGAGTTTGTGATATACAGACATGTTTACTCTTCGTAAACTTTACAGGATTGGAAACAGATTTTAGTCTTAAAACAATAGACAATTTCCTAACATTAATTCCAGTACTCTTGGACTTTAGGCATATGTTTCTTAGAAAGCAATTTGATTTCAACTTCGTGGCTTTGTTTGGAATAGAAAAGTTCAAAATTGTTTAGCAATCATTCATGAAATTTGTTTTCTGAGCAAAGCCACCCCCTCCCAGCTGGCAAAATTTTTTTAATGGTCCAAAAGTAGCCATTTTGGTTCATAACTTATATAAGTGGATCAAAGTGGGTCTGAAGGGTCATAGGAGCTGACTCCCAGGAGTATTCTACTTGGCGTTTAATCGTTTTTCTCTTTTTGGTGCTGTGAGCTTTCAAGAAGCCCTGCCCTGAATACTTGCGTAGAGTTGCAGACATCAAGGACATTATATAACATTGTTTCTGTAGAAAAAACACACTTTGATTTGAGAAAATTCTATATAGAGTTTAAATCATTGCTTGGTGAGGCAGTGTGCATGATTATATCAATTAAAATGTAAACTTAAACTTATTCCTTGTATATTTTTATTCAAGTCTTTCCACACTTGTACAACTATTGCCAAACATGTAACACCATCCACACGATAGCCTGCAGAAGAGAAGGCTGAGAGGAGACATGATAGCCATGTACAAATACGTGAAGGGAAGTCATAGGGAGGAGGGAGCAAGCTTGTTTTCTGCTACCCTGCAGACTAGGACATGGAACAATGGCTTCAAACTACAGGAAAGGAGATTCCACCTGAACATCAGGAAGAACTTCCTGACTGTGAGAGCTGTTCGACAGTGGAACTCTCTCCCCTGGGCCGTAGTGGAGGCTCCTTCTTTGGAGGCTTTTAAGCAGAGGCTGGATGGCCATCTGTCGGGGGTGCTTTGAATGCGATTTCCTGCTTCTTAGCAGGGGGTTGGACTGGATGGCCCATGTGGTCTCTTCCAACTCTACTATTCTATGATTCTATTATTCTATTATAGTGTAGGGATTCGTGCATTGATCCTGAGGTATGAAGAGATACCTTTCTTCCTTTAGGGAGGGAAAAAAACAGTGCACAGTGTGAGGAACCCCATAACAGCCCAAATTGCTTACTACAGTGAAAGGGAAAAGTGGTGGTTTGAGTGAATGGGATGGAGTGGTTTACAAAAAAGGTAAGAAAAAGTGGATAAAGATATTTTAAAATGTAGAAAAAAATAATAATCGTATTTCTTTGATCTCTATGAAAAGCTATTTTTAGCTCTCATCCAAGCCAATGGGGCATTTTAATATGCCAGAATCATATTTTGTTTCAGAATTCACACAGAGGCAGATCTACTTGGTAGGCATTTTGTGATGTTGTCATCTCAAGAGCTTTAAACACTGTCTCCAAGTTGCATATATTTATTCTTCATGGGCAGAAAACAGTTGAGACAAAAATTATCCCAATAGATCAGTTCCACTTTGCTTTCTGGTACCTTTACCGGCCATTCGACCCAATAGCTATTTATTAAAAAACTGTACAGTGAATGCTGTGTATGGGATTGTATTTGTCCATTTTCTAAACCTTGACCCTCAGCCTTTTAAACTAACAGGGACCCTATATTTTGGATGTTGTCATAAAACCTGAACATACAGCTAATCTTTCCTTTTATTTTATGCAATAAATAATAAGTTAGCCTAATGAATGATAAAGGGACAATTCATGCAGTTGTCTTACCTATGCCACTGATAAATGCAGAATAATACTGTGGTCATTGTGTTTGTGATTAATGAACTGGACTAGGGCAAAGAAAGTGAACCTTAATTCAGACAAGACAAGCCAGGAAGCATAGCAGCTAACGGGCTCATCTTGTCAATGATGGAGTTGCACTCCCTTCTAAAACCTCACTTTTCATCTTGTCTTTCAGGGTATTAACATCTTTTGGCACTCCTCTTTTCTGTAATATTCATACAAGTGCATCTCTTGGGAATTTGGGAAGATGGGAAAAAAAGAATAGAGTTGTTTATCCCCCACAGCAGCCAGGAGAACCTCGAAGACCTGCAGTAAGAACTTGTCTAAATCACTTTCCTGTATATTCTGTATTCTGTAATTGCAGAGCTTGTACTTATCACATAGCCCAATTTTGTATATAGTCATTTCCAAAGGTTGGATGGTTTCAATACTATATTTGCATCAAACTCACAGGATTAAAAGGATATATGTCACAGCATCTCTTTAGCACCAAACATGTGTGAAAAAAGTACCACGGAACCCATCATATGATGCAAACAGACTTTTAGCTATCATCTGTGGTTTTTCATTAGTAAACCATGTCAGAAGTGTGGAGAAATGAGGAGAACTGAGGCTAGGAGAAATAGTTTTCTGAGCTCCCGATGCGTCTGGAAACAGAAGAAAGCACTTAAAAACACATGGGATCTGTCAGATTTGCCTGTGTTGAATCGTTTCAGTGACATGGAGGAATGGACATTCTTAAGAACAGTACCATGGGCCTCCTGTAGAGTAGTGAGATTGAGAACAGCTACTAATAAATAACAAATGAAGAGTCTTATCATGTACCTCTGCATTGTCCCGTTTTAAAAAAAGCCCAAGATGGCTAATTTTGGAGTCCCTCTAAGGTGCTAAGTAATACTATTTATTTCAGAATAAATTATATTCCAGGATTTAGATATTTTATTACAAAACCACCATATGCCTTGAAAGGAAGCTTTAATTGTATAGCTTCACTGGCAAAGAGAGGATAAAGTGTGGTTTATAATTACGGTTGCACTGGAATCAGTTACCATTTTATATATAAATGTATGCATTTCCCTGATGAAAGCAGTCACATTTTTAAAGGAAAACTTAATGTACAATACATTTTTCTTAACTAAAGAACTCTCCCACTTATTTACCATACTCTTCTGAGACTATCTGATGGACTTGTCTCAAAATCAGTAAGACTAGTGTAATTGTTATGTTAAATTCCTTAACATAGCAATTCACTTCGTCACAATTTCATATGGGTGATGTCCATTAAGTTTGTGTTTTAATGTGTGGTTTGTTGAAAGAAGTACCAACATGATGTGATGAAGGCTGTAGGATTGCTTTTCTAATAACCATTGCACGTTTGAAAGCATTGGGGTTGACCCAGACTCCTCCTTCGGTAGTGTATGTGGCTGAATAAGTATTCACACGTGGAGGGCTGAACATGCTATTAGTATTCAGTATCTGTGCTCCTGTCTAATGCAAATGTTAACTGTCTGATCACATTGGCCTCAATCCAGTTGTTAGTCCCAGCTAGAACAGACTTATTTATTCAGTTTCAGGATGGTAAGTAAGCATATATATCCCACTGGTTCAGTGGTCATTGCTGGTTGAGACTAGTAATTGGATTTAGGTGCAGGGAGGAATGTAAAGGAGTAATGCCTTAATTCCACCCCCAAAGTTGTGTCATAGCACACTGGAAGTGATGTCACATTACTTCTGTTCACCATTTATGGCCACAGCAAAGAATACAGAGTCAAGCCATTGAAGGTGTACAGTGTTCCCTCAATTATCGCTGGGGTTAGGTTCCAGGACCACCCACAATAAGTGAAAATCAGCGAAGTAGGGATGCTATATTTATTTTAATATTTACACATTATTTTAGTAATTATACACTTTTAAGTTTTTATCAACCAATTGTGTGTAGATAAATCGCCTCTTTCTCCTCCCATTGCCGCTTGGGCTCCTTTTCTCTCCCTTTGGCTTCTCCTTCCTCCCTTCCTTAGGCTGTAAATTGTAATTTTTTTATGATTTATAATAGTCTTTTAGAGTTTATTGAAAAACCGTGAAACAGCGAATCTGCGAAAAGTGAACTGCGAAGTAGTGAGGGAACACTGTATGTTGTTTTTTGGGATGTGGGACAACGTGGGAAGGATCACTTGGAAAAATTGGTCAGGGGCTTTGAGAAACTGCTGGAAGGATTAGGTATGCAAACGTTTGGGCCACACACAGTTATTGCAAATAATACTCTCTTCCTTTGCTCTTTGCTAAGCAAAACAATTACTGAATATTGAATAAGCCCAAAAGTGTGACACTGTTTTAAGCATGCAGCAAATGAGCCTTAGTGTACTAATACATTAATTTTTTTCTGGCCTAAATTTTATTTTGATCATGTCGTTACTTCTACTCTCCTTAGTCTGATTTATAGTTTTAAACTGTTTGGACAACTTGTTTGTAGAATTAGAAGAGAGATAAAATGTTAAAACAAAATATTTCCAGCTGCTGTGGTGAAGAACTGCTGCTTTTTAAATGGCTTGAAATTATTATCTAGCAGCATATACAGTAGAGTCTCACTTATCCAACACTCGCTTATCCAACGTTCTGGATTATCCAGCACATTTTTGTAGTCAAGGTTTTCAATACATTGTGATATTTTGGTGCAAAATTCGTAAATACAGTCATTACTACATAGCATTACTGTGTATTGAACTACTTTTTCTGTCAAATTTGTTGTATAACATGATGTTTTGGTGCTTAATTTGTAAAATCATAATCTAATTTGATGTGTAATAGGCTTTTCCTTAATCCCTCCTTATTATCCAACATATCCGCTTATCCAATGTTCTGCTGGCCCGTTTATGTTGGATATGTGAGACTCTACTGTGTATGGAAAAGTTTGGGAGACTTGTATGAAAACTCTCTCAGACTTTCCTGCCAGGTATAGTAATTTTAGTATTTCATTTTTAACAACTTTTCTTTATCCTAAAATAATGAATTTACTGTCCAACAGTTTGGCTTGTTGCTAAGCTCAGCTAAAATGAAAAATGGCTATGCTGCAGACAAATATAGTATAATTTTAAAAAACGTTTGTCATTTTGTCTTCTGTGCACACTTATCAGCTTTGCCAGCAATATGATTTTAAGTATATGTGCTCCATTTCTGAGCAGTGAAGTATGCATGAAACTTCAGTTACTAGATGATTAATGTGCCTCTGTGAATTTTTATTCTCTTTTAAAATGTATTTTCTTTTGAATGTAAAATTCTGTTGGTGTTCAGTAGCTGTCCTTAATTTATGCATTAGCTGGAGCAATAAGAGTGATCAGGGCTGATTAGTCATATACAGAGGTCTTCTCCTATATTGAAGTGTATCTCATCTATGCATTCTGCATGAAGCGAGACTGGGAATGCTTGTAGTTTTTGAATTCTGGAAGAGTGGGCGAATCTCTAACTTCTTCCTTCTTTCCTGATATAAAGAGACCACTGATACTCATTGATAGCAAGAGGAACGCAGCAGTAGTGGGTGGGGAAAAGCATACATATTCCATGTGCATTATGTTTCATTGCTGAACTCAATAAATGTAGAGCTCTTTGACTACTTGCAAACACCAGTAGCCCTTTTATTGTTACTGTGTGCCTTAATATAACATATAAGGATTTTATCATGTCGGCAAGATTTATTCCAAGGACATTTGCTTATCTCTTATGGCACATCTACACTGATCATTTAATGCAGTTTCAAGCCATCTTGAGAGTGTGACACATACTTGAAGGATGTGCTGTAGCGTGCTTTAAGCTCTTTAAACCAGGATAAGCAGAGTCAGGGCATCTTCCAAAATAGATGTGTATTAATTAGTACACTCCAGTATAAACCACATCACACTGAAAATGACTCTGTAGAATGAGAACCACTGTGTTGACACCTGGAGTGTTCTGCTGAGGTGAAGTTGCAGGGGGGGGGGGGGGGAGTCCCCATTCTTCTGTCAACCCACGGATCTTGCAGATTTTGGAATCAGTGGTGTGTGTAAGCACTATCCAGTCCCTGAATTAAGTGATGAAACACCACTTAATTACTCTAGCTGAGAGAATGTGACTTGCCCAAATAGGTTTCCATGACTGAGTGGGAGTTTGAAGTCTAGTTTCCCAGAAGCCACACTCTGAACTACTGTACCATACTGACTTTGGTAACCATCTGGTTCTCAACTGTATTTTCAAGGGAGGGGACATCATTGCAACTCTGCATCTTAACTAGTATAGCTAGTAGGCTTGATCGATCCATGAAAAATTTGATTCTAAACTCGTTTCAAAACTAGAGGGGGCATTTTTTTGTTTTTGTTGCTAATAACGAATTTGGCCCCCAAAATTTTTCGAAATTAACGAAAATTCGTTATTTTCGAAATTAATTCGTTAATGGCGGACGCGCATGCGCGGTGGCCCAAAAACAGCCCGAAGGGGGGGGGACTTAGGGGGCTCTCCCGCCCTCATTTTTTGAGTGATCTTCTTCAAACTTGGTACAGTGGTAGAACACATTTAACACTGATAGCTCACCAAAATGTGGAACGTTTCCCTTATCCTCTGATTTTTGGCAAATTTTCATAGCTTTTATAATAAACCATTTTTTAATAATTGCAGAAATCTGTTCCTGGTTTGAAAGTCTTATTTCCTGTTAAATTGGGTTGTCTTTACTATGAAAGTCATTGCTCTACTTCAGAAACTTTGTTTTTGTGGCTGAAACTTTGTTAAATTGGTGTAGTCCCCGGCTGAGACACAAGCAGCCCCGCTTGTGTTTGAGAGCGGTGAAGGGACAAAGGCACCCCCCCTTCTTTCCCCAAAAGGAGTTGTATTTTGTACAGGGAAGTATGGGATATGCAACTCTTTCCCAAACTTGGCTTAGGATTATCAGAAAGCGTCCCTGGCTGAGACACAAGCAGCCCCGCTTGTGTTTGAGAGCAGTGAAGGGACAAAGGCACCCCCTCTTCTTTCCCCAAAAGGAGTTGTATTTTGTACAGGGAAGTATGGGATATGCAACTCTTTCCCAAACTTGGTTTAGGATTATCAGGAAGCGTCCCCGGCTGAGACACAAGCAGCCCCGCTTGTGTTTGAGAGCGGTGAAGGGACAAAGGCACCCCCTTCTTTCCCCAAAAGGAGTTGTATTTTGTACAGGGAAGTATGGGATATGCAACTCTTTCCCAAACTTGGCTTAGGATTATCAGGAAGCGTCCCCGGCTGAGACACAAGCAGCCCCGCTTGTGTTTGAGAGCGGTGAAGGGACAAAGGCACCCCCCCTTCTTTCCCCAAAAGGAGTTGTATTTTGTACAGGGAAGTATGGGATATGCAACTCTTTCCCAAACTTGGCTTAGGATTATCAGGAAGCGTCCCCGGCTGAGACACAAGCAGCCCCGCTTGTGTTTGAGAGCGGTGAAGGGACAAAGGCACCCCCTTCTTTCCCCAAAAGGAGTTGTATTTTGTACAGGGAAGTATGGGATATGCAACTCTTTCCCAAACTTGGCTTAGGATTATCAGGAAGCGTCCCCGGCTGAGACACAAGCAGCCCCGCTTGTGTTTGAGAGCGGTGAAGGGACAAAGGCACCCCCCCCTTCTTTCCCCAAAAGGAGTTGTATTTTGTACAGGGAAGTATGGGATATGCAACTCTTTCCCAAACTTGGCTTAGGATTATCAGGAAGCGTCCCCGGCTGAGACACAAGCAGCCCCGCTTGTGTTTGAGAGCGGTGAAGGGACAAAGGCACCCCCTTCTTTCCCCAAAAGGAGTTGTATTTTGTACAGGGAAGTATGGGATATGCAACTCTTTCCCAAACTTGGCTTAGGATTATCAGGAAGCGTCCCCGGCTGAGACACAAGCAGCCCCGCTTGTGTTTGAGAGCGGTGAAGGGACAAAGGCACCCCCCTTCTTTCCCCAAAAGGAGTTGTATTTTGTACAGGGAAGTATGGGATATGCAACTCTTTCCCAAACTTGGCTTAGGATTATCAGAAAGCGTCCCTGGCTGAGACACAAGCAGCCCCGCTTGTGTTTGAGAGCGGTGAAGGGACAAAGGCACCCCCTCTTCTTTCCCCAAAAGGAGTTGTATTTTGTACAGGGAAGTATGGGATATGCAACTCTTTCCCAAACTTGGCTTAGGATTATCAGGAAGCGTCCCCGGCTGAGACACAAGCAGCCCCGCTTGTGTTTGAGAGCGGTGAAGGGACAAAGGCACCCCCCCTTCTTTCCCCAAAAGGAGTTGTATTTTGTACAGGGAAGTATGGGATATGCAACTCTTTCCCAAACTTGGCTTAGGATTATCAGGAAGCGTCCCTGGCTCGGATCCCTTGTTTCCAAAAACACTTTTGCGTGGAAAAAAGAAAGGAGAAAGCCCACCCCGCCCGCAAGAGGAAAAATGGCGCAGCACCAGGAAAAAAACACCCACAGGACAGCCCTTTGCAAAAACAAAAGAAAAAGAAAGACCCAACTAACACACACCACCCAAACTCAGCCAGCCACCCCACCTTTTCTCCCGGTCTTCACACAGCCATGCTGTGACGCAGCAATCTTTCCTGCCTGCCAGTGCCTGCACCAAAATCTCCCTTCCACCCTCTCCAAAATTCCCAGTGCGACTGAGCCACGAGGCGTGTGTGCACGCTCAGGACGTCCTACCAGCCCCTCCCCCTGGTTAAACGTGCTCTCTGATTGGCTACAAGGTGCAAACAACACGCTAGATTGCCCCAGTGGACTTAAACAAGTTTGGATGATTTGCCAAAGCATTTTTTAAAAACGAAAAAAAAGGCGCCATAACGGAAAACGGCCAATCGCGGTTCGAAACCGCGATATCCAGGCGTGTGGACAACCAAGGTTCGATATTGCTTCAAAACAAACGAAAATAACGAATCAATAACGGTAAACGGGGAAAACGAATTATTTGAGCAAGCCTAATAGCTAGTAAGGAAGATGAGTCTATCCTGCCCTGAGTCCCTTCGGGTGAGAAGGGCGGGATAGAAATGATGGAAATAAATAAACAATGCATATGAGTGAACAACTCTGTTCAGTATGAAGCTGCATTGAATTTGACAGAAGCATTGTAAAGTCACACTTGAGCAGCACTTGAGGGACCAGAGCTATGTGGCAACATACATGATTTTCATATAGCAGATTCCAGATCTTGTCCCTGACATGTCCAGTTAAAAGGATCTCTGATTGCAGGAAGGTTTGTTTTGAGATCCTGCAGAGCTGCCATCAATCAGGTTAGGCAGTATTGGGTTATTGGGGTAGTATTGGGATAGATTGGCCAGCGAGCTGACTTCTTGCAAGACATGTACAATTAACAAAGCAGTATGCTATTATTTGCTGCCAACTAGATACTCCAGTTGGTAGACTTATATTAAGTGTTATTTGTTTACCATGATATCAATAATATATTATAGTTAGGGTTCTAAGCTTTCCTCTTCTCTTGTGCATGTTCCTCATGATATTTTTTTAGTTGAAGAAGTAAGGCATTCTCGTTTCCAGCAGCAATAACTTGATATGTTTAGTTCATTGCTGTTCAGTAGGATGAAATACAGTCATTTGTTTCCCAAAATATTGTAAATATCTGAAAATACAACTTGAACATAAAACATATTTCTTTTTAGGAAATATATCACTGTCGAAGAGATATTAAATACAGCAAGGACAAGATGTGGTACCTGGCAAAATTGGTAAGAAGAGTAATTGTAAGCTTTATTTTCTTAGGAATATATAATGTTTTCTGCTGTGTATGGTATGCTGGTGCCCAGTGTAAAATGCTTTACAGAAACCTAGGATAGAATATTATTTGAACCAGCTTTAAAGAACTAGAATGATACTGTGTATCTTTCTTTTCTTTTTGTCCAAGCAAAATCTAAACGGGGATCAGTTAGATAAGACTAATTTCCAACTGGAACACATGAAATACTAAAAATTCAAGGAATTGTAGATTGCATAGATTTCCTCCTAAGGTATTCCTGAATGCAAGGCAGGACTCTTTTCAGAGGTCAGGTCAGGTTCCCTTCCCCATTGTTTAGTAGAGACCACTTCCCTTCATACAGGAGAAGTTCTACTTATAAGCACATTCTTGGATCAGGTAAATAAACATTTCATTGTAAAGCCAATTTTCTCCTTGATACTTATCTCAGAGTGTCAAGGACAGAACGCCACCAGATAAAGTTCAACACAGTTTATTAAAGTTACAGAACTAAAAAGTGCCCGTATGAAACAAAGGACTAGGCAAACACTTGCCTTCAGTGTAAAAATACACAAAAAAGACTCCGCTGATACTAAAAGCGGTACAAAAGATAAACCGGATTAAACAGGAGTTTAATCCAGGTTAAACAGAAAATGCTTACTTCAGCCTGGCAATTAGAACAAACAAAAGCTGATAAACAAAGATTCAAAGAAACATAAAAGCTGGCAGCAGATTCCTCTCTGCTTCTCCGAAAGCTGCCAATGAGTAACTAAGATTGTTACTCCTCCGTGCCACAGACAGAATCCGGATCCAGGCGCTTCAATCAGGGTTGCCACGGTCAGCAGGGTCCCAGTCCGGTCCGAGGTCGAAAGCCAGGTACAGATGTCTTCGGTCCACCAATTCCACCAAAAGCCACAGAAAGGGTAGTCCGAGGTCGTAGTCAGTCAGTCAGTCCAACGTCAATCCAGAATAGGCAATTAATGTCCGTCAAGAAGACGACGGAGGTCCAAGCTAATAAGATTAAACACAGGTTGCACAACAAAAGCCCACACAGTTCCTCCCGCCGTCTATGCCCAGTGTCCTTGGTAACTTACGTATTCAGCAAACGAAACACACCCGTCTTCAGGAAATTCCCAACAAGAGCCCAAGCGTTCGTCCAGATTACCTTGCCCAACGCAATTAGCCCTGGATTCAAGACCCCATTATATGCCAGTTTCCAACTCCTCATCGCTATCAGCTGTTACCCTAATTCCAGGTGCCTCATCATCATCCTCATCAGAGCTAAAACATCTTTGACTATGCCCCACAGCATCCCCAGCTGTGGATCCCGTCCCATCCCTCCAACTCGTCCACGGGTCCAATCCTGCAACCCGCCAGTCGCTTCCCATGCTATCATTACCAGGAACATCCAAATCCTCCCTCACACGAGTCCATTCCATGTCATCCTCCTCTGAGCTAACCACCTCTTCCTCCATTCCCTCGGTAAAACCCTCAAAGGAGTCTTCGTCAGTTGGTTCTGCAAATAAGTCCCACAGCCGTTTCCTCTCTCGCTCCTCAAGAGAATCTGACTCTCAAGGAGTCTTACGACCACGTCTCCCAGTATTGGAGCCATAAGGCTCAACCATAACACAGAGTCCCAAAAGTTTCTCTTTATGTATACTGTATATTTCTTTTTGACAGACTTCTGTATAATTATATTGTGCCTCCAAGTTGATTCAAGTTTGACTTGTGGGATTGTCTTGATGGGATAGTTGAAATCGCCCATGACTACTATATACTGTTTGGTCAATTGCTGACAGAAGACTTCATCGAGTTCTTCCTCCTAGCTTGGAGGTCTGTAGTAGACAGCCAGGACAAATCTTTTTGAATCCCGGTCCCCTTGATTCTTATCCAGATGCTTTCAAGCTGGTTTCCCAAATTGCAGTCTTGCATCTCTTCTGCAGCGTAAATGTTTTTGACATATATGGCTACTCCCCCTCCTTTCCCCTTTGTTCTGTTTCTGTGAAAGAGGTTATAGCCCTCAATAGCTACATTCCAGTGATAGGAATCGTCCCACCAGGTTTCAGTGATGCCTATGTCCAGTTCTGCCTGTGTCCAATTTATAATGCCAGCAGTATATCTTATGACAGGTGTTTATGGCCTTGATGGTGTGTCTCCATTGAGCTTGCTTTTGAGAATATTTCTAACCCTTTGAGTGTATTCTTCGCTGACCACCGTTTTTACATTTTGATGTTTGACGTTATTCAGCTGTAGTATGCTCAGATATTTATAGGCCTCTGGCTGGTGACACTTTATGGTTTGGCCATTACGTAGATTTATGCCCTCACTTTCAATTATTTTTCCCTTCTTCAGTGCTACTGTTGAACATTTTTCCAGACCAAACTCCATGCTGATATCAACTCTAAAGATTCAGACAGTGTTAGAGACTCGATTTCAGTTTAAGTTTTCCCGTACAGTTTCAGGTCATCCATGTACATCAGATGTGAAATTTTGTGAGATTTCTTAGATGTTTGATAGCCAAGGTTTGTTTTTTTTGTAATATTGTTGACAGAGGGATCATGGCAATAATGAAAACCAGTGGAGACAATGACTCTCCCTGGAAAATTCCTCTTCTGATGTTGACAAGTCTGTAGTTTTCATTTCCAACAAACAGTTCAGTTTTCCAGTGCTCCATCATATTTTCAATAAACGTGCCAACGTTTTTACAAATCCCGATGGCGTCCAGGCACTTAATGATCCAGCAGTGTGAGAGTGAGTCAGAGACCTTTCTGTAGTCAATCCATGTCATGTGAAGATTAGTTTTTTGGCTTTTACAGTTCTCCAGAATCATTTTGTTGATTAATAACTGGTATTTTGTGTATTTTAAATTGTGTTTTATTTTATGTTCTGTTTTTAGGTACTTGGTACTGTGTGTAAACCGCCCCCAGTCCCTTTAGGGAGGTGGTGGCGGGATACAAAAATAAAGTTGTTGTTATTACATATCATTATTATTATTATTATTACATTACATCAAATAGTTCTGGCCAAACTTACCTGTCCGAACGGATCTCCTCCTATGAGCCATCAAGAACCCTAAGATTGTCTGGAGAGGCCCTGCTCTTGGTCCCACCAGCCTCGCAAGCACGGCTGGTGGGAACGAGGAACAGTACCTTCTTGGTGGTGGCTCCTCGGCTATGGAACACCCTCCCTAGTAATATTCGGAAGGCCCCAACTCTTCTGGGCTTCAGAAAAGCTCTAAAGACATGGCTATTAATGAATAAGCATTTAATGAATAAGCATAATGATCCAACATGGTCTGAACTAAGGTTTACTTATGAGGCTCCGGATTAATGGATTTAAATATATGTATGCTTTTAAGTTTATAATGTATAGTATTGTTAATTGATTTGAATGTGTTGTTTTGATTTTAGTGATTGTATTTTGGGCATTGAATTTTGCCAACTTCTGTAAGTGGCCTTGAGCCCCCTCAGATGAGAAAGGCAGGGCAGAAATGTTGTAAATAAATAAATAAATAAATACATAAATCTTAGGAATTGACCTAGTCTATGAAATTTTAGGCTACCAGCTTTGTTCTCTCAGTCCCTAAGTTGCTACAAGATTATTTTGCAGCTATGTAAACTGTAGCATATTTGTCATTGTAAATTGATGTTCAGTCTGAGTTTTGTGTCACTAAACAAATGTCACTTGTTTGCACTTCTTGTTTTCTGTTTTCATTTAAGATACGTGGAATGACCATTGATGAGGCACTAGCTCAGTTGGAATTCAATGATAAAAAAGGAGCAAAGGTAATCAAAGAGGTATGTTGTCAATTATTTGTAGAATTTGTTTTTCTATCTGCTAAGCATGTGCACAAACTATTTAGAAGTCTTATTTAAATAAATGCAGATCTCTTCTATATCACACATTCCTCATGCCTTCTCTTAGTGTTGCACTTTTATATAAGAGATATGTTTTATAAAAAAAATTAAGAATGAGCAGTTAAAACAAAAATATGAATATGAATAAAATATGAATATATATGCCTCAAAAGTTTGCCAGAAAGCTTTGCATTAAAAATGGTTTTCTGGAACTGGTGAAAAGCATGAATGTAGGGATCAACTGCACTTATTATGGGAAAGCTGCCCTTAACTGGTACATAGCCATTGAGAAGGCCCTTTTTCTTGTCCCATCTAAACATGCTTCCATTCTAGATAGAACTGCAGGAAGAGCCTGTCCTTGTGTTTAGAAAGCAGGCAGGATTATCTTAAAGGCGGTAGTTTCTAATCTGTTTTGGGCCTGAGTCATTACTTGCACATTTTCTTTTTGGACTTAAAAATGTTTGCTGAGCTGGATGTAAGATACATCTGTATAAGTTTATCACTGAAACTTGAATCTTTGCATTAAACAGTATATAAATAAACATTAAATTTGTACTTGAAAATTGTTTGGAGGCCAGAAAAAAAATTATGAAGTGGAGGTAAAACTGATAAGAAAGATAATGTAGGAGACAAGGCATCTTCGCCAAACAAATTTTGGACCTGGAAAATGTAGCCTCTGGGATTTTCAATGGTGGCACAAAATGAGAAATATATAGTTGGTGCTTCCTTGTGTCAGCAGAGAAAAGTCAGTTTGACTAGGATGAAAATCTGACATAGAGAAAAGTTGAGCAGGGAATAAACAAACAGAAAACCTTGAGACAAAGAAGTTGAAGGATGCAACCTAAGTAATGGAATGAAAAAAATATCAGAAGAAAGGAATAACAGAAGAATTGAGGCAACGGAAACTAATCAGAAATTGATCTTTCAGATGGAATAAATCTTACAACAGTTAATGTGAAAATGGTCAAACGATACAACCACAGAAAGTGGGGCAATGAAGAAAGTGACATGAAAAGCATTTGCTTTTCTAGGTGGCAGAGACAGGGACCAACAGTAGGTGGCAGAGATGTGGAACTGAAGTGAAGAAAGGAGGAATATGGCTGGTTTTTATAACATTCTTCCTCAACCTGATGTTGGTGTTTTGAACTTCAGCTTCCTTTATCCCCATCTGACATAGTTATTGGTTAGGGATTAAGAGGGGAGAATATATGTACTTAGAAGAGAGTTTGAATAAGACAATAAATCTATATGCTAAAGATAAGTTGAACAAAATATGACTTAGTTCTGTGGTATGAAAGATTAAAAAAGGTTTCTATATGCAGGTCCTCTCCTTAAAATAGATGCAGTCCTTCACTTTATATAAATATGAGGAGCTATTACAGAACTCTGAGATTAAAAGCTTGATATCATTGACTTGATACAATTTTTATATTTTATTGTAGGTCCTTCTGGAAGCACAAGAAATGGCAGTGAGAAAATGTAATGTAGAGTTCAAATCCAACTTACACATTGGTAAATTGTTTGTTTATTGTTATAGAAAACTGATGACAATCTAAAATAGTAATAGTATGAGCCAGTTTAGAACTTTAAGTGATGGGCCTGCATTTCCATGAAGATGGCATGTTCACAAATCTGATCAGATGGGATTTAAACTGAGTTGTGTGGGGAGGGTGACAATGTTCTTGGGAACAGTAGTTTATCAAGGGTTGAACAAACAGAACAAATACCAAGCAGCTTGAGGACAATAATTTCAACCAGCTAGGAGGAATGTCCCGTGGCTTTAGATGTCTCTACACTTAATGCACAGAGCAGGGGAAATAAACAAGGTGAACTGAAACTTTTAGCACAATAAAACAGCTACGATGTAATAGGCATAACTGATACCTGGTGGGATGAGTCCTGTAATTGCAATGTAGTATTGAAGGCGTATAACTTACCCCTTACCCCTTAACAGAGAAATAGATTAAACAGGAGAGGGGGTGGAGTGGCATTATATGTCAAGGAAGAGATGCAGGACTTAAATTCTGGCAACCAGGGTGAGAATCTTTTGAATTTTATTTGAAAATAAAACATTAATTACATTAACCCTTTTTTCCTGGATCTGTATGTGAGCCCTGTTTGAGGTCAATATGTTTTATTTCTGAGAATACTTGTTTAGAATTGCTTTATAAAGCTGCTTCTTTAAATTTTTCCCTAACCCAAGCTTTTTATTAGGAACACCTTTGAAATATTTATGCAACATTAAAAATCAATATGGCATTTTTTAAAAATAAAAGGTCCCTATTTTTCAGTTAACCCTGCTGACTCAGATCCAATTGATTTGGAGTATAAACAGTTTCCTGATTAATTTTTCTGGAAACTTACATAAAAAGACATGGGATCTTGAAAAAATGCGTGCATTCATCTAATGTAAACAAAACCTCACAAGCAATACTGAATACATCCAGCTTAAATGCTGTTTAAGTTAAAGTACAGAATCACAGGAAGAATATATTACTTCAGCATATAGCAGAGTTAATTGAAAAATTGGCCTTTAATTTCCTAGTAGTGAGATGTCTGGAACTGTAACAATGAAGTATTCCAAGTGCAACTTAATTTACTGTCAACTGCAGAAAAAGGTTTATTATAAAAAGCAATTTAACCTGCATTTTGCAACTTGAGCACTTCCAGTAATGTTTGCTTTGACCTTATTTACCCCAGCAGTCTTATACATGAAAAATGTGTGATTCTGTATAAGACTTAGAAATCATAAACCCATTTTTCACCATTGGCCCATTTCAGTTGTTTGTTACTCATTTTGCTATGACAGGTTAGCCAGCAGTTTACACTTCACTTTCCAGCAAATTGTCATCTGTCAAGATTTAATTGAGGTAAAAAGGTTCTAAATCAAGTGCATTTAGATCTGGCATTTAGATATAGACTTCTGACCTCCATATCAAATTGATCCTTTTAACTTTCTGCTTTATAGCTTTTGCCACAGAAAGATCATTTCTCTTTTAAACTTATGATGACAAAAAGCAGTGTAGAAATAGCTTCTACCAAAGGGAAAAATAAAATGTCACTTCCCAATGATTCATAGCTCCTCAAGTGGAAATTCTGGACAGAAGTGACTGACCAGTTTGGTTGAATTATGTTTTCTGTGGAAATACTTGAAAAGGCAGTGAGGGGTCTTACCCGATTATAGTATTAGAAAAAAATGTGATCTCCTAGATACCCATCATCCTTTACTGTTGGCTATATTTGTTAGGGTTAATGGAACTTGCAATCTGACAATCTCTGGAGGGCTACATATTGTCATGTCCTGTTTTAGGTGAAATCCTCACAAATGGGATATTGTTGGTTAATGGTAGTAACTTCCATTTTGCTCTGTTGCCAGATTAAGTGGATCTTATGGGTGATTTACTGAAACCATTTCTTTTTTCTCTGGAGATGTCAAGGCAGATTAAAAACAAAGAAAACACTAGTTTAACGGTATGAACGTTTCCTTAAAAGCAATGTAAAATACCAACTAGAATAAAGGATATATTAACAGTACAAATATTCAAAATCCAGAGACATTTAAAACAAATTATTTATTACTTGATTATTTATTAATTTAATATACACTTCTCTAATGGAGCACTAACCATGGTCTGGTTAAAGACCTTCAGTTTTTTTTTATAACTTACTCGAATCTTCCATATCCCAGTTCAGTATCTTAACCACTACACCACACCCTTGAACATCTGACATGTCTTTTGCAGACAGGCACACACACATTGTCTTTCCAAAATTTGTGGTTGATTTGTTGATTGCTTGCAATACATTTTAAGTTTTCGTACACATGTTCCCAAAAACTGGAAGCAAAGAATATTTACCTGATAGTTGCTTTACAGAACATTTTGCTTCTGAGACAGGCTGTCAGTGGCAGCAGAGTGATGCCAACAATAAACCCTTTCATAAAAGCCAGATCAGAAGCTCTTTTTTCTCCTTCCAGTTGCTGTTCTGTCGGATATGTCATGTCTTGATAGATATACCTTTCTAAATGGAGATCCATGTCTACTTGTTTTGATTTTGTGACATTGGGTTTGTTATGATTGAGCCTCATGGCTCTGTTACTGACAGACGTGGGCGTAAGACTCCTCGAGAGTCAGATACTCTCGAGGAGCGAGAGAGAAAAAGACTGCGAGACATATTTGCAGCACCATCTGACGAGGAGTCTTTCGAAGGGTTTACGGAGAGAATGGAGGAGGGGCTGGTTAGCTCAGAGGAGGATGAGATGGATTGGACTCGGGTAAGGGAGGAAGTGGGTGCCACTGGCCATGATGGGACAGAAGATGAATGGGGACCTTCAGGATTAGACCCATGGTTTAGCTGGAGGGATGGGACGGGATCCACAGCTGGAGATGCTGTTGGGCGTAGTCAGAGGTGTTCCAGCTCTGACGAGGAAAGTGATGAGGAAACGCCCGGGTTAAGGAGGACAGCTGACAGTGATGAAGATTTGTAACTGGCATAAAATGGGGCTTGAGAGCAATTGCAAATTGCGTTGGGCAAGGTAATCTGGGCAAACGCTTGGGATCCGTGTGTGTGTGGGACGCTTTCCTGAAGACTTGTGTGCTTTCCTGTGCTGTGACGTAAGTTGATTGGAATCCAGGGTCAGACGGCGGGAGGGATTGTGTGGGCATTTGTTTGTGCAAACCTGTGCTTACTCTTATTAGCTTGACCTTCCGTCGTCTTCTTGACGGACGCCATCTCCTGCTTTGAGAACTCGGACTGAACTGACCACGGCTTGTCTTCCCCCCTTCTTGGACTTGGAAAAACTACAAACGTCTGCTTCTGGCTTTGATCTACGGAACGGAACTGGTCTACTCAACTGCTACAATCCTTGGCTGATTTACTCGTGTTGGAGATCCTGTCTGCTGTGTGTGTGTGGGGGAGCGACGCAAGTTACTCTAAGCACAGTGTTGGCAGCAGAGAGGAATCTGCTGCCAATTAGTTGCATTCTTTGTATCTTTTGTTCCTTGGCTTTCGTTTCGTTTATACCCAGGCTGAAGCAAGCAGTTTGTTTTTACCCGGATTAAACTCCGGTTTAATCCGGTTTATCTTTTGAACATTTACTTTTGCCCCTTTTTGCTCCTAAAGGCAAAAACTGCCTGGCCCTTGTGTTTTACGGGCATTTTTGAGTTCTGTAATCTAATAAACTCTGTTACTTTGAATCTTGTGGCGTTCTGTCCTTGACAGATTGCCCAACGCCCATAAAAAGTTTATTGCAGCAATAAACCCGTCAGGAAGACGATGGATGAGTTAAGGGCCAAAGTAGACCAATTGCAAACGGTTTTTACCGTTAGCCAAACAGCTCAGGCTGTGAAAGGACATGTTTTGACTCCTGAACGCTTTGACGGAACCAGGTGCAAGTTGCCAACCTTTTTGGCACAAGTGGAGCTTTATTTTTCTCAGCTCAGTGCTCATGCTTTTCCTACAGACACTAGCAAGGTGGCCTTTATTTTGAGTTTGTTGACCGGTCCCGCAGGACAATGGGCCACTAATTTAATTTTGGGAAATGACCCAGTCAAGGACAATTTGAATAATTTCAAAAAGTTGTTAACTGATACTTTTGGGGATCCTCTCCGCACGGAGAACGCTGGGTGGGCTCTGTATCGGTTGAAACAGGGAAAGGGGACTGTTTTGGATTACTTAAATAAGTTTAACCTGTATCGCCACCAGCTGGATTGGGGGGAAAATGCATTCATGCTTTTATTTACTGCCGGGTTAAGTGATATGCTCCAGGATGAATTAGCACGCTTGGAGCCGGCTGAAAGCTGGGACGCCTTAGTAGCTAAGGTGCTGCGTTTAGACGCAAGGTTCGAGGCTCGTAAACACTCAAAAGCAATGTGTGCGCCACCCATGCATGTAACCAGGGCACCTGTGGTGATGGGGGAAGAGCCCATGGAGCTTGGGGTCTTTAAAAAGCTGTCTACAGAGGAAAAGAGCCGTAGGAGGCAGCTGGGCTTGTGTTTGTACTGTGGGAATGCTGGGCATTTTGCCAAAAATTGTAATGTGAAACCTTCCCAGCTTTCGGGAAAAGGCCAGCCCTAGTGCGACGTGAGTCCAACGCACTAGGGCTCCTCAAGCAGTCAACTGAGGGGAGGAAGCATGTTTTCGTACCCATTACATTATCTGTTGGGGGAAGGGAACTTGTTTCTACTTTGGCACTGCTGGACTCAGGGGCTACGGTCTCCTATGTAGATATTGAGTTTGCTAAGAAGCATGGCATTCCTAGAGTGCGTAAGGCATGCGACGTGTGGGTGGAAGGAGCAGATGGGAGACTGCTGGAGACTGGGGTGGTTAACCATGAAACCTCAGCAGTAACGTGGGAGGTGCAGGGAGTAACGGGAACGTTTGTGTGGGATATTACGAGCTTGCCTAGATATGATGTGATCCTGGGGATGGATTGGCTAGCTGTAGTAAACCCACAAGTAGATTGGGCAACACGTAAAGTGATCTTAAAGAGGCAGGATTGTTGCACTCTAAATGTTACTCATTCTGATATGGAGGGAGTGCCTGCTGAGTATGGGGAGTTCTCTGATGTATTTTGTAAAAGAGAAGCGGACAAATTACCACCGCACAGGCCATATGATTGCGCCATCAAGTTGGCAGAAGGTGCGAAACTGCCAGCAGGGAGGCTGTATGCCTTGACTGTACCGGAAAGGCAAGCTTTGCGGGAGTTTCTAGATGAAAATTTAGCCAAGGGGTTTATTCGCCCATCTAGTTCGCCAACTGCGGCACCAGTATTCTTTGTAGCCAAAAAGACTGGGGAACTTAGGCTGGTCTGTGACTATCGAATCCTAAACAAATACACCATTCGGGATAGGTACCCGCTCCCTTTAATCTCGGAACTGTTATCAAGGGTGCAAGGGGCTAAGGTCTTTACCAAGCTTGACCTGCGGGGGGCCTATAACTTAATCCGTATACGGGAAGGGGATGAATGGAAGACGGCATTTAACACGTGTTTCGGATGCCACGAGTTCCGAGTCATGCCTTTTGGGCTTTGTAATGCTCCTGCGGTATTTCAGAGGTTCATGAACGATGTGTTCAGGGACCTAATTGACCAATTTTTAGTGATTTATTTGGATGATATCTTGATTTTTTCTAAGGACGAGAAAGAACATCGTCAACATGTCAAGCAGGTTCTGCACCGACTGCGGGCTAATGGGCTTTTCGCCAAGGCTTCCAAGTGCGTCTTTCATGTGCCTGAAGTGGAGTTCCTAGGTCATGTAGTGTCAGGTAGGGAACTTAAAATGGACCCACATAAGGTTGACGCCGTCAACTCATGGCAGGAGCTGAAGACTAAGAAGGATGTACAAAGGTTCTTGGGTTTCGCTAATTACTACCGGGAGTTTATTCCGAATTTTGCAAAGCTCACGGTACCTTTGACGCAGCTTCTGCGCAAGAAACAGCCATTTGTGTGGGGGCGGGAAGCTCACGAGGCGTTTCTACAACTAAAGTCTAGTTTTCAATCGGACAACATACTAACCCATCCTGATGTTGACAGACCGTTCGTGGTAGAAGCGGACGCTTCTAGCTACGCGTTGGGGGCTGTATTGTCTCAGAAGGATTCCTCAGGGACCTTGCGTCCCTGTGGATTTTACTCGCGGCAACTAACACCCTTCGAGCAGAACTATACCATATGGGAGAAGGAGTTGTTGGCGATTAAGGTGGCGTTTGAGGTGTGGCGGCACTGGCTTGAAGGGGCACGGCACCAGATCGTGGTCAGATCTGATCACAAGAACTTAGAACACTTGCAAACAGCAAAGAAGTTAAACCAGCGTCAAATCCGCTGGGCTTTGTTTTTCTCCAGGTTTAACTTCAAGGTGCAGTTCGTGGAGGGGAAGGCAAACTTGCGGGCCGATGCTTTATCCCGCAAGCCGGAATTTAAGACCAATGAGCAGGTAGTATGTCAGACCATCTTGCCTACTGCCTCTCTGTGTGTTGTAGATAATGAGCTTGGGTTACATGACCAGATCCTTGAGGCTCAGAAGGATGATGTGTGGACTCAGGAGCAACTGATGCTGCTCTCTGCAGGTAACCGTACCATACTGCCGCATCTCCAGGATCAAGACGGGGTATTGGTGCGTAGGGGGCAGGTTTACGTACCAGTAGGGACCCTCAGGTTGGAGGTGATTAGAGCCCACCATGACGAACCCATGGCTGGGCACTTTGGCAGGTTCAAGACCGTACAGCTTATCACCAGGAGCTACTGGTGGCCAAAGATGCGGCAAGACATTCTGCGCTTTTGTGACAGCTGCGCCGTTTGTCAGCAGAGTAAGACGCCTGTTGGGCGCCCTAGAGGGTTGTTATCGTCTTTACCTGTTCCGGAGAGGCCATGGCAAATCATTTCCATGGATTTTATTTCAGATTTGCCTAAGTCTGGGGGTTATACTTGTATTTGGGTGGTGGTGGATTTATTTAGTAAACTGGCTCATTTTATTCCTTGTTCAACCATTCCGGCGGCCCCTACGTTGGCCTTACTATTTACAAAGCACATCTATCGTTTGCACGGAGCACCCGAGGTGATTATTTCGGATAGGGCTCCGCAATTTGTGTCACGCTTTTGGAAACACTTCCATGAGTGTTTGGGGACTAAGTTAAACGTGTCTTCAGCTTTCCATCCGCAAACGGATGGACAGTCGGAACGGGTTAATGGGCTCTTAGAGCAGTATCTGCGTTGTTTTTGTTTAGATCAACCCACGGCTTGGGTAAAGTGGTTACCGGTGGCGGAATTTGCTTACAACAATGCGGTGCACACGTCTAGTCAGCATACGCCATTTGAGCTAACTTATGGTTTTCACCCACGGGGAGGTGTGGCGCCGTCGACCAATGTGGTCTCTTCGGACCCTGTGTACCGCTCTTCGGAAATGGCTGCATTGCATGATGTTGCCCGTCGCTTACTGTTGGAAGCTAAGGCAACGCAAAAGACTCAGGCTGACCGCCACAGGCAGGCAGGGGAGGAGTTGGAAGAAGGGGATTTGGTGTGGTTATCTTCCAAACATATTAAACAGGCTGGGGGAAAGTTTGCGCCTCGGTATTTGGGTCCCTTTCCTATCGTTAAAAAGATTTCTTCTGTTGCGTTTCGTTTGCGTTTACCGTCTAGTTTAAAGGTCCATCCAGTCTTTCATCGTTCGCTGTTGAAACTTGATACCTCTAGTCGTCGTGGTGCTATAGCGGAGGGTATCACTGCCACTTCTCCGCCATCGGGGGAGGAGGCCTTTGTGAGAGGGGATAGTGTTATGATTGAGCCTCATGGCTCTGTTACTGACAGACGTGGGCGTAAGACTCCTCGAGAGTCAGATACTCTCGAGGAGCGAGAGAGAAAAAGACTGCGAGACATATTTGCAGCACCATCTGACGAGGAGTCTTTCGAAGGGTTTACGGAGAGAATGGAGGAGGGGCTGGTTAGCTCAGAGGAGGATGAGATGGATTGGACTCGGGTAAGGGAGGAAGTGGGTGCCACTGGCCATGATGGGACAGAAGATGAATGGGGACCTTCAGGATTAGACCCATGGTTTAGCTGGAGGGATGGGACGGGATCCACAGCTGGAGATGCTGTTGGGCGTAGTCAGAGGTGTTCCAGCTCTGACGAGGAAAGTGATGAGGAAACGCCCGGGTTAAGGAGGACAGCTGACAGTGATGAAGATTTGTAACTGGCATAAAATGGGGCTTGAGAGCAATTGCAAATTGCGTTGGGCAAGGTAATCTGGGCAAACGCTTGGGATCCGTGTGTGTGTGGGACGCTTCCCTGAAGACTTGTGTGCTTTCCTGTGCTGTGACGTAAGTTGATTGGAATCCAGGGTCAGACGGCGGGAGGGATTGTGTGGGCATTTGTTTGTGCAAACCTGTGCTTACTCTTATTAGCTTGACCTTCCGTCGTCTTCTTGACGGACGCCATCTCCTGCTTTGAGAACTCGGACTGAACTGACCACGGCTTGTCTTCCCCCCTTCTTGGACTTGGAAAAACTACAAACGTCTGCTTCTGGCTTTGATCTACGGAACGGAACTGGTCTACTCAACTGCTACAATCCTTGGCTGATTTACTCGTGTTGGAGATCCTGTCTGCTGTGTGTGTGGGGGAGCGACGCAAGTTACTCTAAGCACAGTGTTGGCAGCAGAGAGGAATCTGCTGCCAATTAGTTGCATTCTTTGTATCTTTTGTTCCTTGGCTTTCGTTTCGTTTATACCCAGGCTGAAGCAAGCAGTTTGTTTTTACCCGGATTAAACTCCGGTTTAATCCGGTTTATCTTTTGAACATTTACTTTTGCCCCTTTTTGCTCCTAAAGGCAAAAACTGCCTGGCCCTTGTGTTTTACGGGCATTTTTGAGTTCTGTAATCTAATAAACTCTGTTACTTTGAATCTTGTGGCGTTCTGTCCTTGACAGGGTTCTTTTAAAAGTGAAAGTATAGCTTCATGCATATCTGAAGAGTAAGTGATTGATCCTATCTCCTGGACTCACACTGCAATTTAGTCACATATTATAGCCACACACCTTGCCAGCAGTTTAGATAGCAAATTTGGATTCTGAATCATTTTGGGTTTTTTTGGTAGGAATATTCACATAACTCAAAGGCATACCGCAGGCTATACATCTTGCTAACATGTTGAAGATCCAACCATGATTCTAACTACTTTGTTCTCATTTATGTTTTCCCAGCTGAATCTTTCTCTGGAAAAGGCCACTACCTGAAAAGGATCCGCTATCATGGAAAAGGTTTTTTTGGCATTATGGACAAAGTCAAGTGTCATTACTTTGTGAAATTAGTAGAAGGTCCACCTCCGCCTCCAGAACCACCAAAGACTGGCTTTGATCAAGCTAAGGAGTATGTCCAGCAGCTTCGTAGCCGAACCATTATTAACACACTGTAGCATTCCCCGATGTGTACATTTTTTCTTTTTGATAAATATGTAAATAAAGTGCATTACAAGAATTGTTTTTAATTATACTCAGATTACTGATTAGAAACATAGAGTGTATGGTGATTAAGGTGGAATGGAAGCCAGTGGGCCAGCACAGTGTATCCCAAGCAGATGATACATGAAAAGGCAATTGGAACTGGTCTTACTGAAGAAATTGCACATTAATTTATTGACATACTTTCCAGCTTTTACTTTCACTGAGAGAATTACCCATCCTAGTCTTGGAACTGCCTGTGTAGTTTAAGCATATACTGTGGATGCAGAACAAATAATGGGATGCCTAGCCTAAATGGCACTTGCATTTGCACTGGCATGACCGCATGAATTGGACTGCTATTTCCCAGATTCTGGTATTTTGAATGCATAGTGATTTTGATTACTGGCTTGTAACTATAGTTGCTACCCTATAACAGCATTGCTAGTCTGCATCATCGAAAAGTTCCCAGTGTGAGGAAAGAGCATATTAGCTAATGTTCGTGGTGGAGGATGCAACATGCTGGTTGGTTAGTGATTTGATAGCAAGCCCAGTAAGACTTTTATTTGTGCTCATGGAAGAAAGGCAGAGTAAAAACAGAAAAATCCAACAAGCAAACTCACTTTTTGCCATTTTATATAAGAGATGCCATTTCACTACGCCGTTGCATATGATGGGACTTGAGCATCCATATTTTAGTATCCACGGAGGGACCCTGGAACCAAATCGTGACAGATACTGGTGACCCGTTGTAAACTACTGTTTATCTAACAAGCAAAATTATCTCTGAAAATAGATATGCGTGCTATCAAGCCTACTTTTGCATCACTGTTTTTCTCTTGTTTGACATAATAAATCACTGTAGGAGATGGAACAGTCCCTGGTGTGAGCTGATAATAATTGACATGTTGCTTCATTATTACTCTTGATGTCATTGCATAAAAGAAAAATGTGCTCTTGTGCATTTGTATGGCGTATAAGTCATGAGATGAATTTTCAGTTCAGTAAAATGTGACTGCAGGTGGCACTCCTGTTCATTTTCTGGTAGTATATAAAAAGTATGAAAACCCTGTAACTCCTTAAAGTTACTTCTTGAATTGTACAACTCCCTTCTTAGGTGCAGAAGCCAAACTGTAAGAGGAAGTATTCTTGCACACCAAAATAATATTGATACCATTTGGTTGAGGTGCAAGAGTAAGCTACCTTCATTGTCTCCTGTAAGAATAGAGGGAGCTTATAGAAAATGAAAGCTTGTGGTACTAATGCTTATGTGACTTATGCATTAGCACTGAGTCAGGAAAGTAAAAAGACTTCAGACTGAATAGTACCTAAGCAAATAGCAGAACAAAACTATCACAACTGAAAAACAGAACATGTTAAAAGCAATGTGATAAAACAGGAAAAGCAGAAATATCCATTAAAATTGGGTTCTTTTACAAAAAATGCAATATTGATAAGAAAGGTGCTTGCCAGGCACTAGGTCTGCACAGCACATTGTATAATTGGAGTGCTGCCCTTAAAAGACCCTTTCTTTAGTGGCATTTGAGTTTCTGATGCATAACATAACGTATGTTCATATAAAATAGCTAATCTTTCAGATGTATAAAGATTTATCAAGACAAATGAGCATCCAGAATAGAAACAAACTGAAAGTCAATAGAAGCATTTTAAAACCATTAAATTACATTCTATCATACCACTGTTGATTATTAATCTGGTTGTCATGTACTGAAACAAAAATACTTATGAAATTTTTGCTAGAGGTAGAAATACACACTTAAAATGAAACGACGAGGTCAGGTATGTCTTGCATAAATAAACAAAAACGATTGAATTTTCTAGATACAACTTGAAGGCTTCTTTTGAAATTCATCTAGATTCTAGAGTGACTTATCTTTCAGCAGCCTTCACTTTTATCATGTTTTGGTAGTCGAATGTTGCTTCTTTTAACATCCTGTGAGTAGCTGGTGTATGTCTATCTGCTCTCCTTCTTTGCTTATCATGCTTGCTCAGTATCAGTTTTCATTTTTAGGCATCTGCTGTTTACCTTGCCTACTTATAGGCAGGCACACATTGCTGCAATAATAACAGCTGCAGGTGGATCCCATCCTTTCCCAGCTTAATCTTTATTGTGTTGTTTACTGAAGGCATGGAGATGCACCCTAACATCAAAGCTTGTTTTACTCCAGACCTTCACCTTGCCCCTTTAGTATCTGGCATTACGCCACACTTAGGGGGAGTGCAACCTCAATAATTCCCCAGCCCCATCTCACCCTTCTGTCATACCATCCACTAATTGTGCCTTTGTCATGTTGATGTAGTTTGCTTCCTCAGACTCAAAATCCTGTATTCGCTATGTCTACAAGATCTGTTGAGACCAGATTTTCCGGGAGGGGGGGGGGGGGGTGTCAGAACAGCAAAATGTGAAAATAGTGTGACTACCAGCAAGAGGAGCTATTGCATGGTCTTAAGTCCTGTGCTTTTGGAGCAAACAAGTGCAAGTGACAATACTGATCAAGAAATATTTGTCAATATTCATTTTTTATTGTCAAATATTTCAAAATTGTTTCTGAAGGTTCGTTTCATTCTGTTATTTTCATATATTGAGCACGAGCAGCCACAATCTTCTACAATACATTAGGCCCTCTGTTTTCACAGGGGCACAACTTGGAGTACCATCTTATAAATGACTGGCCAATAAACTCAACAGAACCTACTCCTCAAGTATGTATAGGATTGCTACTTTAAACATACAATACTTTGACTCAATGTGATTACATTTGATGAATAAAACCGGTTTCACTTGCCTGTCACATTACTTACGGTATATTAAAATGGAAATTGGGACACTTCAAGCTTCCTTGTATCCGAATGCATTGCCATAGCTTTAAACCTCTAAGAAATTTCTGCAGGATGGAGAAAGGAACATGATCACTATCTATCAAATATTTATTTATTTCCAACATTTATATCCCGCCCTTCTTACCTGAAGCGACTCAGGGTGGCGTACACAATTGGCAACAATTTGATGCCTACACATAATTAAAACGTAGCAATGAAAATCCAATTACAGTAGAACCCCGGTAGTCCAAGTTAAACGGGCGGACCTCCGCTCAGTCAACCCGGATCACACGGATTACCAGGCTTCCTCTCAGTTCGCCCGTGGTTTGGATCCAGAGGAGCTGCAAGCTCCCCTGAATCCAGGCTGCATCCGAATGGAGGGAAAGCCTCTCCAGACGCGGTTTGGATCCAGAGGAGCTGCAAGCTCCCCTGAATCCAGGCTGCGTCCGAACGGAGGGGAAACCTCTACATTGGGACGCAGCCGGGATCCAGAGGAGCTGCAATCTCCCCTGAATCCAGGCTGTGTCCGAACGGAGGGGAAACCTCTCAGTTGGGACGCAGCCTGGATTCAGAGGAGCTGCAAGCTCCCCTGAACCCAGGCTGCGCTCGAACAGAGGGGAAGCCTTTCCGTTCAGACGCGGTTTGGATCCAGAGGAGCTGCAAGCTCCCCTGAATCCAGGCTGCGGCCGAATGGAGGGGAAGCCTCTCCGTTCAGAGGCGGTTTGGATCCAGAGGAGCTGCAAGCTCCCCTGAATCCAGGCTGCGGCTGAACGGAGGGGAAGCCTCTCCGTTCAGAGGCGGTTTGGATCCAGAGGAGCTGCAAGCTCCCCTGAATCCAGGCTGCAGCCGAACGGAGGGGAAGCCTCCATGGCCGAGGTTTGGATCCAGGGGAGCTTGTCGCTTCTCTGGGTCCAAGCATCAGCCGAATGGAGAGGAAACTTCTCCATTCAGCGGGCGTTTGGGCCAGCCATTGAGTGGGTGAAGGGGGAGGGCTGCAAAAGCCCTCATTCACCCACCCGCCCATGCCTTGGCTCCTTCATCACGCCAGGGGCTGGCAGCACCGGCACCTGGCGTGGTGAAGGAGCCAGTTGTGCGTGTTGCTAGGTAGATAGCAAGCTACCTAGTAACACCCAGGGGGCACCTCCCAAGGGGCGAGCGCCCCGTATGTGTTGCTAGGTAGCTTGCTATCTACCTAGCAACATGCACACCAGCGAGCAGGTGAACGGGGAGGGCCTTTGCAGCCCTCCCTGTTCACCCGCTCGGATTGCACGGAGGCTCGGACGAGCGGGGCTCGGACAAGCGGGGTTTTACTGTAAAACAATTAAAACAATATAAAAAATATCTCATAACATGCCTTGACCAATGGAAGTTGGCCTTTAAATGCTTTTGGCTTCTCTAAGAATACATACTGTGTTTTGTTTGAAGCCACAGTTGTCCTCCTCACAGCGTTCTTGATGGGTGATAACAATGGGAGGAGGCATTGGTGAGAAAGAAGACAAGCAGAAGTGGACAGTTTAAAAATGTCTGACATTCAGAAAATGCATCCAGACATAAATGTTAGTTCTGAAAAAGAGGACATGTCTGGGGGAAATAGTACATATAGTAACCCTAAATTGCATGTACCTGGTTTTTAAAAGGGTAATCAATGTTAGAAGGTATGAAAACTTTGTGGTGAAGATGAGGATCAGAAGAAAGTAACAGCTTTTTTGGAAAATTCTAACAACAAAGCTTGGCATTCTCAGCCATGACCTGATAGCAGAGGCATTCTCATCAGATGAATCTCAGGATTTAGATAGGCTCAGGTAAAAGTAGGTCTTCCTTCAAGTATCCTGATGCTATGCTAAGGAGCATAAGAACCAACGTTTGGTGTGCTATAAATGTTTTCTGTCTTGGACATTGTCTATCCTTCCAAAAAATGCTTCTTTTATGTGTACTTAATGGATACTCCATGAATTCTTCAAAGTGGAAGCTTGAGCTATGTAATATATTGGCTATGACCTATCAAAGGTAAGATACAGGCAATTCAGTAAGACAAGTGTGCTAGTGAGAAAGAGTTTATGCAAACAAGCTACCTTGAATTGTGTGCTGGATATTTCACCCCATGCAGATCCAAAGTTGGTCTCTACAGTCACTTACAGACCCATTGCCAGACTCTACCCTTGGAAGACAATAATACTTAGCCACAAGTAGTAGCCTATGATGATTTTACCCCTAAATACCCTAAAAGCATCAGATCCCATCTGATATTGGAATGAGTCCCAGGTGCTGTAGGCTATATTTAAGAGGAAGGAACTGACAAAATCTAACTGAGAATTCCCTTCATAAGGAACTATGAATTTCATAAAGTTATTAGAAGTCAGGTGGCGACTTGAAGACACATACAAAAATGCACAATGAAAAATGATAGGCTCTAGAGCAGTGGTTCTCAACTTGTGGGTCCCAAGGTGTTTTGGCCTATAACTCCCAGAAATCCCAGCCAGTATGTATGTTTGGATTTCTGGGTGTTAAAGGCCATAACATCTGGGGACCCACAGGTTGAGAACCACTGCTCTAGAGTAATACATACTTGAAGGAATCTTGCTGATCTGATTTCCCAGTCATTAGTATACCCTCATTTTAGGAATAATTATGGAAGCAATCCTGTTAACAATAACATGTTTTAATAGAGGGTAATCATTAGCGGTGTGACCTCCAATTAAATAATTATTTTTGAGAGGGATCCTGGGATTGATATATTGGGTCTACCTACTAATTGTATTAATGGCATTCAGCGAACAACCTAGATCCAGAATTATCTGTATCTGCTGATGAAACAAAAATTGAAGAGCAAGCATGCATGAAGAAAGACAAAAGGCACTGAGCAGGGACAGATGAAAGGGGTAGACAATAATAATAGAACTAATCATGAAGAATAGTAAAACTTCCACACAAGTCTGTTCCTAATTTTGAAATACTGAAATGTTTCTGGTAGAAAACCAAGATGCTTTAGGCCAAATCTGATAAAGATATGTGGAATAGAAATAATTGAACTCATTAGGACTTATTTCTGCATGGACAACTAAAGAATTGTAGCAAATATTCTTAAACCATTCCAGTTTGGCAGGGACAGCATCATTTAATCTTTAGCCTTCCCATTTTTTCAACTGCTTTAAAATGCACCAGTTTCTCCTCTCCTCACTTTCCTCCTTTGTCTTCAACTTACTTCAATTGCTGCAAATAATTTCAAACTCAAAAGTAGTTTGCACTCAATTCAATTGGGAGAAGGGGAGGAGGGAGAATCTTGCTTTGTACTCAAGCAAAAGTAAACTACTATAGCCTCTCATAGCTCGTATGTCCTTCCGGATTAAAAATGTTTGCCATCTTTGCCACACTTTGATTTTGCCACAAGTGTCCTAGTTTGAATCTGTGAAATGTTTGAGAGTATGAACCTCCCACCAGCTAAAACAATAGTTCAGTGACTAGGATTTCGTTTTCATTTTCAACTGACTGTCGCCAATAGTTTAGTCTCTGTACCGGGGTAATGATTATTAGAGTTACCGATTTTATCCTTACAACAGCCCTATGGGATGGATTCAGCTGAAGATGTAATCTATATATATAAATGTGTTCTGACTGTTTTTACCTTAAAGTAAACAGAGAAACTACAACACCCAGAACCACCAAATTAAACAACACAACACAACACAACGCCCTTGCAGCTGAGTTTAGACGACTAAGCCACAATACACGTCAACATCCGTGGCCCACACAAACCCAAAAATCCACAACAACCATCTGCACTTGCACGGGACAGGCACAGCGCGCGAAAATCACCAGCCCCACCCCCTCCTCCACACTCCCTCACTACCGCCTACCACTACCGCTGCCATCTTGCCCACCAGCCCCGGCACAGCACCACTCGCCTTCCCACCACTTCCCTACGTGCTCCTAAGTGGCAGGGAAGGAGGACGCCAAAACTGCCACTTACCGCTGCTTTTCAATCTCCTTCACTCCCCACAGACAGGTGAGAGCCAGATGGATTGCCCATCTAAAGAACTATCAGCAAGGAGGGAAGGAGAACGGCGAAACCGCCGCTTTCTCCTCTCCTTCAGTTCTGAGACCTAGCGACCCTGGAGAGGGGAGGGTGGAGGGAGGAAAGACGGCATAATGCTGCCCGCCTACCTACCGACAAGGAGGGAAGGAGGACGAAAAAAGCGACGGTTTCTTCTTTCCTTCTCTTCGGACACATGGACACACCTGCTATTTATTCTCCTCCTACAGTTTTTCCTTCTCTCTCTTTGCACCCGTCAAGGCTTTCCATTCAGGCGCCTTTGGGTTCTACACCCACCAATGTGCTTTTTTTTGGGTCTCTCTCTGCATCCATCCCAGGGGGAAAGGGAAAAAGGTGGGTAGCAGCCACCTGCTTCCTTTCCCCTCAGGAAAATCCACTTCATTCAGAGACCCCTCAAGAAAATCCACTTCAACTTTCTTTTACCAAGTGACCCTGGAAAGGGGAGGGGGAAGGCAGGAAAGTTGGCATAATGATGCTGATGGACTTCCCGCAAAGGGAATGAGAGAGATTTCAAAACTCCGCGCCACCGCCACCATAACAGCCACCCACTTGGTTTCCCCTCAGGAAGATCCACTTCATTGAGAGACCCCTCAAGAAAATCCACTTCAACTTGCTTTTACCATACAAAACTACACAATCAAAACACTCCTGACAGATGACCATCCAACCTCTGTAATACTATTAAACCCTAAGGTGGGAAGAGACCCCTCAGCAAAATCCACTTCAACTTGCTTTTACCATACAAACTACACCATGGACATTCCACAGATACGTATACCAACCCCTTTGTGGCCCAGCTTGATTAACACTGAACAGCCTTGCAGTTTCAAACCCAGGCTGCCTCCTAGGCCACAGCAAAAAATAAAAACCAGTTCAGTGTGGATTTTATACAGTTGTGTACAAGAAGTGTCATAGAATCCTGTTCTAAGCAGATAATATAAGATTAGACATATAATATGTAATAATTACTGTGGTCTAATAAGAATACAGAACAATATAGTCTCTAAAATCAGGACACTAAATAAAGAACAACACTCAGAAGATAGGGGAAGTCCAGACAGGAAATAATCAGGCACAGCTAACACCTCCCAAAAAGGATTCCCTCAGGCAGGAAGCAGCCAGGCTTGGAAGCTGCAAGACCATTCAATGCTAATCAAGGTAACTAATTGCAGCATTCATACTCGCTGCACTGAGACTATTCATTGCTATTTGACCTAGCCAACCAAGAATTCCACAAGGTAGATAACAACTAGGCTTACAAGCAGCAAGACTATTCACTGCTCTTCAACTTGGCCAACCAAGATTTCTCCTACAAGGAAAACCCTCAGGTTTGGAAGCCATCAGCCCACTCCATCCCATTCAACCAGCCCAAGGAAGGAGGCCCCTATATAGAAAGTGGTCAGGCTTACAAGCAGCGAGGCTATTCAGTGCAATTCCAATTGGCCACAGCAATGCGTGGCAGGGCACAGCTAGTGTTATATAAGACAACAAGGATAGACCAGTGATTCCCAACCTTTGTTCTTCCAGGAGTGTTTGATTTCAACTCCCAGAAGCTCCAGCCAGCATGACTGACAGTCAGCAATTCTGGGAGCTGAATTCTAAAACCAATGAGGAAGAAAGGTTCGGAACCACTGGACTAGACCAACTAATTAGCTTCATGGATGAACCAGAACTTCAAATTTCTCTACACCTCCCAAAGACCCTGAGTCACCATGGCCTCCTTCAGAGTCTCATCTATTTCCCTTCCAGAAACGTACGAAGCTTTGAGATGAAGAAGGCCTTCCTTTTCAGATTCCAGCACTCAGCTCCTTGCACATCACTGCTTTGGAGAGCGCAAATAAGAACTAATCTTGCTAAAGTGTGGCATTTTTAATATTAAGGGAAACAAAGGTAGGGGAAGATACATATTCAAAACTAACAGATTATAGCATAAACTTTCATTGTTACAAGTGCAATAGCACTGAGAATCAACAATGCCTCCTAAAGGACAGTAGTAATAGGGTTGTATAGTTAGTCCCAAAATGTCCTCCCTTCTGGTCTACCTATCCTGACCCCTCTTAAGGATATTTTTCCACCTCTTCTCTTCCCACCAATTCTCTTTCAACTCTTCCCTAGAAAGAAGTCAGATTAGCACCCTCCGTTATCAAAGGAATGGATTTCACTTTGTTTTAGTTTCTTTCTCCAAGACATGGATGGTTTTGCACTTCAATCAGGATCTCTAATCACCACATGTACTCTATCACGATTGCGATTTTGGATCTGTTATTTTCCATAGGGTTAACCCAAATAACTGGATAGAAGCAATACTCTGAAATCAACACCTGTTAAGTTAAGTCAAGCTGTCTAATGAAGGGGAAACATAACCCATATTTGATAACTGGGTTGGCTACAAAGAAATCCCAAAGTTCATTATTGTTCAGCACATGGCCAGATTGGTTTTCAGCTGGTAATGATACTGAATGTGTTTTCCTCACACTTCATTGTGGGCTGAAAATGAATTTGGCCACACAATGAGATAATCAGATAGTCACTTGGCTGTGCAGAAAGCTCTAATGCACACTGAACTAAGTTGCCAGACAGCACAGATATTTTGGTTAACTGAACCGGCTTTCGGAGTTGTCTTTGGCTTATTTGATTACAGCTCATCTCTGCAACGGTAGTTTACAGAGATCCAAAGATATAAAGCATTAGTGTCTGGAAAGGAATAATGGAAAATCAACCACAGCGAAAGATCTTACATCTACATTGACTATAATGTATGGTTGCCAAAGATAAAAGGGTGGCAGCCATAGAGCAAATGCAAATTATATTTCTAGGTATTAGTGCGCAGTTGTTAATATTTCAAAAACTCTCCTTTTAAAATATAATTTGGAAAAGCCCCAAATATGTTAGAACATTATGTACAAGCAAGCACATACAGTCAGGATTAAAGGTATGAAAATGGAATGCATGACGGGGAAGTTGTATCTGTCATTTAAACCAGATTTAGATCATGTATTGAAATCTTAACATTGTTTGTGGGATGGGGAAGAAAGACTTTAAAAGGACGAATGTAGCAAGATCTTAACAAGTGCCTTTATTTGAGAAGCATTTGACTAGAAGCACTAGTTATTTCAAAAAGAGACACAGGCCAACTCTGCCCTTCTCATGGCAATATGTAGTTGGGGATGCCACTCTCAAGGAGAGTTACAGGGGGACTTCTGGTGAGCAATGGGGGGACTACCGGTGAGCAGTGGAGGCGACAGGACTGTCCTGCTGAGAGCTCCAGCAGGGCAACCTCGATTTGGAGCCCAGGTCGAGCTATAAGCTCCCCAACATCCCGCAGATCGAGGGGTGTGATGCGAAGCCTGCTTGTGCCCTCTATGACCCCAAAGATCCCCGTCCCTCAAGGGCAAGGCTCTGGTGGGTCCGAGGAGGCAAGGCGAGCAGGGCTCCTAAGCGGGAAGTGGAGGGGACTGCCTTTAACATCTTTATTAATGACTTAGATGAAGGGTTAGAAGGCACGATCATCAAGTTTGCAGATGACACCAAACTGGAAGGGATAGCCAACACTCCAGAAGACAGGAGCAGAATTCAAAACGATCTTGACAGACTAGAGAGATGGGCCGAAACTAACAAAATGAAGTTCAACAGGGATAAATGCAAGATACTTCATTTCGGCAGAAAAAATGGAATGCAAAGATACAGAATGGGGGACGATGCCTGGCTAGACAGCAGTACATGTGAAAAAGATCTTGGAGTCCTTGTGGACAACAAGTTAAACATGAGCCAGCAATGTGATGCGGCTGCTAAGAAAGCCAACAGGATTCTGGCCTGCATAAATAGGGGTATAGCATCTAGAGCCAGGGAAGTCATGCTACCCCTCTATTCTGCCTTGGTCAGACCACACCTGGAATACTGTGTCCAATTCTGTGCACCGCAGTTGAAGTGAGATGTTGACAAGCTGGAATGTGTCCAGAGGAGGGCAACTAAAATGATCAAAGGTCTGGAGTACAAGCCCTATGAGGAGAGGCTTAAAGAACTGGGCATGTTTAGCCTGCAGAAGAGAAGGCTAAGAGGAGACATGATAGCCATGTACAAATATGTAAGGGGAAGTCATAGGGAGGAGGGAGCAAGCTTGTTTTCTGCTGCCCTGCAGACTAGGACACAGAACAATGGCTTCAAACTACAGGAAAGGAGATTCCACCTGAACATCAGGAAGAACTTCCACACTGTGAGGGCTGTTCGGCAGTGGAACTCTCTCCCCCAGACTGTGGTGGAGGCTCCTTCTTTGGAAGCTTTTAAACAGAGGCTGGATGGCCATCTGTCAGGGGTACTTTGAATGCGATTTCCTGCTTCTTGGCAGGGGGTTGGACTGGATGGCCCATGAGGTCTCTTCCAACTCTGCTATTCTATGATTCTGTGATTCTATGCCGCCGCTGCTCATTTTAAGACTCAAGAAGAAGAACCGAAAGAATAAAGGAGACTACGGGAGCCGCGAGGGGAACAGCGAGCCACGAGTAAGTCTCTAAATATTAAGAAAAAGTTCAACTCTTATCCGAGAATGCTCTCCCAATTAGGCGAGAGAAGAAATATATGAACAATTCGATAAATAATAATTAATTAAAGGATTGGAAGAACTGGAGAACTGTTATATAAAAATCTATATAAAAATTATATGATAATTTGAAGACTTGCCATGAAATAATATAGAAATAATTAAGCATTTTAATCAATTCAGAAGATAATTGAAAAACAAGATGAACTGATATTAAACTATAAAGCCCAATTTAATGAATTTAATGCTCTGTATTGATCCGGAAGAAATGAGATAAAGGAATTACAATAGAGTCTCACTTATCCAAGCTAAACGGGCCGGCAAAAGCTTGGATAAGCGAATATCTTGGATAATAAGGAGGGATTAAGGAAAGGCCTATTAAACATCAAAATAGGTTATGATTTTACAAATTAAGCACCAAAACTTCATGTTGTACAACAAATTTGGCAGAAAAAGTAGTTCAATACGCAGTAATGTTATGTTGTAATTATTGTATTTACGAATTTAGCACCAAAATATCACAATATATTGAAAACATTGACTACAAAAATGGCTTGGATTATCCAGAGGCTTGGATAAGCGAGGCTTGGATAAGTGAGACTCTACTGTATATAAGAAATTGATTTGGAATTGAAGAAGAACATTAAAAGCTTTGGGAAAACTGGACTGACCTTGAGTGCCATATTGTTATGACTATGAACTGGCATCTTTAAACAAAAAGCTGGCAAAGAGCTAGAACAGATCAAGGGAAGATAACAGGTGGAGCAATGTACAGACATGTGTGGGGATGAAGGAAGTAGATGGACAGAGAAAGAGGCTACATGTATCATAGAGTAATTCCGGAATGTCCTTCGCAGAAGAATATAACATCAAAGATTTGATGTTGGGAATTCAGAAAGTGGCAGAAAAACAGGACAATTTCCAAAAAGAATTGCACAAGGAATTGCAAGAAATGTTGTCAAAGTAAGAATCTCAATATAAACAACTTCAAAGTGAAATGCAAGAAATGAAGAAAGAGATTAAGGAGGAAGTGAGCTCTATTAAGACAGACATGACCAAAGCAGTTGAAGATATTAAACAATTGAAAATAGACAAGGCAAAAATTGAAAAATCCCAGGTGAAACTCCAAAAGAAAGTGCAAAACTTGGAAAGTAAGAGCCTGAGAACAGATACAATTCAAGAAAGATTAGAGTCAAATGAGAAGGAATATCAATGAAGACTTAGAAACATACAAGAAGAGGCAAATGAAGATATTCGGCAAATTGTAACACACTTATTGGCCAAGACTTGGCCAAGAACGCCCTCCCAAATGATGTCAGGCAGGCTCCCTCCCCTCTATCCTTCCATAGGAAAGTTAAGACCTGGTTGTGGGACCAGGCCTTTGATTAATAACAGCAACATCAACTATTACTATCCTAGAACTCAATGACAGAACAGTTATCAGACTCAAAATGCACCAATTGTGTATTTATATGTATATATTTTTATCAATGTTTAATGTATTTAATTTTAACTGATTGAATTGTTTGTAATATTTTTATATTGTATTTTATTATAAGCCGCCCTAAGTCCCCTATGGGTGAGAAGGGTGGGATATAAGTATTGTAATAAATAAATAAATAAATAAATAATAACATAACAAGAATGTGAGAAGGAAATAGACAGAGTCCACCATATGTATACTAATTTTGCTAAAAGAAATAAAGTGATGAGAGATAAAGTCGTCCACTTTGTGATGAAAAAAACAAGAGATGAGGTACTTAAACAAAACAACCAAAATCCAATGACTTCCCTATTCAAACATTAAACAGAAGAAGGAAGTATTTCTTCCTAATGGATGATCTTAAGAAATTGCAAATAAGATTTAGATGGGAGAGACAAGAAGGAATTATGGTGACATATAAAGAGGAAAAATTTTGGTTAACGACTGAGGAAAAAGTGAAAGATTTCTACAAGAAATTAAAGAAGGATGAATTAGTTACATCACCAGAGCCTTCCCCTAAACATTCGGCTTCTAAAGGAAAAATGCCAAAAAGGGGAAAATATCACTCCCCAGGAGGCGACGACCTAGTGGCTGGACTATACAAAACAAAAGATGAAAGTGAAAGTGAAATTGACATAGACAACCCGGACTCAGAAAATGCAACAGAAAATGGCTGAATTCTCACAACAAATAAAATTTTTCCAAATAATTTGAATGGAATAAATTCTCCAAATAAAAGAAATAATTTTAATTGGATAAACAAAAAGTTATATAATATAGTGGTTCTTCTTCAGATGAGGAGTCGTTTATGGGTTTCTCTGGGAATGTTGGGTCTGGGAGTGATGAGGATGGGGAAAACACATTGCATTGGACTAAGGTACAAGAGATAAGGGATATATGTGCAGAGCCAACTTCTGCAAAGATGTGTAAGGTGGAGAAGACCCCGGACAGGAAGGACTGGCTAAATAAAGCATGGGAGATAAAAGACATGGACCAATTAACATTAGTATTGAAAAAAAAACACTGGCAAGGGAGTAAAAAAGACCGACTGGTCAGCATTTGAAGAATATATAAATTCCAAGTACAATCCTTGAGCGAAGATATGAAACTATAGACTTTTTAAACAAATGGGAGAGAACTAAAACCAAGTAGACTAAAGAAATATGAACAGGAATAAAGGTTGAATAGAAGCTCATTAACTCTTTTTTTCTTTTCTTTTTTTAAATGTATATTTTAGGGGGGGGGTTGGTCTTTGTCTCCTCTCTCTTCATTTTTCTCTTTTTATTTTTCCAAACTTTTCTATAAAAAATGTTCCCACTCTTTTGCTGTATTAGTAGTATGAAAAACTTCAATAAAAATTATTTTTTTAAAAAAGAAGAGTTACAGAAGCAGATATATATTTTCACAAAGCTTTTTGAGGAAAAACAGGAAGCTAGTCAAGCTGCATTCTGGCCCCTTGAAGGAGCCTTATAAACCTCCATAACAGTTTCTTCAGTCCATACATTGACTACTTGCCTGTGTGTTGGTGGGTGACATCAGAACATAAAAGCATAGAATGAACAAGGCTAGAGTTCATAGTTCAATATTCATGGGTGGCAAACAGGTTTATAATGGGATTAGGCTTGGTCTAGGGCTCAGAGAGCCATTTTTGGCTTTTCTGAAACCCTGGAGGATTATATCTCTCTACAATAGCTACCTTCTGGGACTGTAAGTAACATTTGTTACTCCATCTTGCTCTCAGGAGGAATTTGAGTCCTCTTTCTTTTTGTTTTGGAGGGGAGAAACAGCACTTTACAATAGCGTCTGACTTTAGGGGGCGGTGATGAGGTTTAACCACAAACTGCAGTTCAGACTGAAATTTTGGATGTGAGTATGATGGGCAATGTTGATAGGAAGTCTGAAAGGTCCTCAGATATTAGCCCTTATTTATAGTGATTTATGACCTCATCATCTAGTGATTTAGCCAAGACCATGGTTAGAGAGTCCGTGCCCAGTGAGCATAAGCTAAACTATTTAGGCCAGGACAGAGAAACAAATTCACCAGGTTGAAGACAACCCACAGAGGTTTATTACAATTTGGCCAAAAACGATGCAAGTATAAACATTTATACTTATAAATGTATAGTGTAAACATTCAGAGATATGCAAAACAACTTATACTATTCTGACAGCTATTCAGATGCCCTCACCTAGTTGGCTGGAAGAGAGGCTGACTAGGATCCACACCAGGATTGGCTGGAGGTTCATTTTACATCATAGCCTATGGGTGGGGATTCCCATGGCAGGAAGGATAGCAGCTGGGGATTGGTCTGTATGAAGAACCAATCAGCTATAGAGATGCCCCCTGGGAGGACACAACCGAAAAGGAAACAATAGTTTAGATATGCTGTTTGATTGACTCAAATGTCCAGTTTGTGCAAAACAAAGGTGAAAAACTCAAAAGACAAAGGTGCTGATTTTATGCGATCAAGGGACTTGGTCGTTTTATGTTTCCGCAGGAGTGGCAGACTCTCAGCCTCAGTTAAAATGGACAAACATCCTGAATTTATCAGGCTAGTAAAGAAGATCATCTATCTTTATATAAACATAATGATTCTGATAGTTATCTGACATAGGAAATACCTAGAGAGATTTAGCCAACATCCCCGTTCCCATATTCTTATACACTACATATAAGAAATTGATATAGTACACAGTAAGAAGGATATAAGGTACGCAGAAATCATCAAATTGCTGCTGCTGCTCAGTCGCCCAGTCAATTCTGACTCTTTGTGACCTCATGAACAAGTCTACGCCAGAGCTCTCTGTCGGCCGTTGCCACTCCCAGTTCCTTTGAGTTCATGCCAATCACTTAAAGGCAGGCCCGGCCCAACACGGCATGCTGGCCACGCCCCCACGTTGGGCGCCACCTTCCCAGGGGCGCTATTGAGCCCCTGGGAGGCGGGGCCACACCTGTGGAGGCGGGGCCATGTGACGCGGAGGCGGGGCCAGACGTGGCCCCGCCCCCGCGGGGCGCGCCATGGCGCAGCCAGGCTGCGTGTGGTGGCAGTCTTTCCAGGCCGCGGCCTTCGTCGCGGTCTGGAAGGACTCCCGCCTCATGCAGCCTGGCCGCCCAGCCAGGGCGCACCCCACGGGAGGTGGGACCGGCCACGCCTCCCACGGCACGCGCCTGCTGCAGCGGGAGTCCTTTCAGGCTGCGACCTGGAAGAACTCCTGCCGTAGCTTGGCTGCACCAGGGTGCACCCCGCGGGAGGCAGGGTGTCACGCCCAGGGCAACGAGAGCACTAAGAACCGACACACAGAGGCCAAAAACTATCTAATATCTTTATTAAAGAAATATGTAAGAATAATAAAAACAAGTAGGAAATATAGTCCAATATAAGACCTTTCAGGAAAGGTCAGAAATAGTCCAAAATTATATTGTCCAATATTTTATATTAGAGTCCAAAGTTGTAAATCCAAACCGAAACACACTCTATTTACAAGCAATAGAGTGGGGAAAACGTCCAAATTCTTTCCAAAGTTCAGAGTAAGTCCACAGCAAAGTTAGAAACAAGGCTTGATTCTAAGAGCAAGGTCCAAGGCTGGAAACAAGGCAAGATAGTTCTTGAACAATTGGCTAGGCAAGGCAAGGCAAGGAACTGGAGTTGCGGACTTTGCGAAGTCCACACTTGGCTGGAACCACGAAATCACTCCCGAAGTAGATCTGTTGACTCCGCATGGAATTCTTCGTGTCGGGCACTTTTATCCCGGTTTCATTTCTCTGCAAAGCAGGTGTCCAGCTTCCTTTCCCAAGGGAAAGGAGAACGAAACACATCTCCCTCTAGATGCATTCCTCCCTAGAGTTTCCCAGGGGAACATGGCTAATTAGCGTCTTGTTTAGCTGCTATTCTCAAGCTCCTCCGAACCGGCTGTTTCTCGCTCCTGCCCGCCGCATAGGACTGTTTCCTGGGAAAAGGAGGGGAGGCAGTGGGAAAGGCCTGGTCAAGGTCTTCTGTAATGGGCTTTCGGGAAGAAACATCAACATCAGGCATCTGGAAAGATTCCGGCTCTTGCTGAGCCGGCAAAAATCCTCTGTTTTCCTCCTCATCAGCCACAATGGCACTGCGATCAGCACTCCATGGCCCATGGGACATCACACGGGGCCACATCTGGCCCCGCCTCCCATGCCGTGCACCCTGGCCCCGCCTCCCACGCCGCCCGCGCCGCGGGAGGCGTGGCTGCCTGGCGTGGGAAGCGGGGTTAGGGCGCGGGAGGCGGGGCCAGTCCTGGCCACGCCTCCTGCGGTGCAGGGGAGGGGGCGCAAAAAAATATTTGCGAACCCCTTTAAATTTCCTCGGGCCGGTCCTGCTTCAAGGATACCATCCCTCCACCTTGCCCTTGGTCGGCCCCTCTTCCTTTTTCCTTCCACTTTCCCCAGCAACATGATCTTTTCCAAACTTTCCTCTCTTCTCATGATGTGGCCAAAATACTTCATCTTTGCCTCTAGTATCCTTCCCTCCAGTGAGCAGTCGGGCATTATTTCCTGGAGGATGGACTGGTTGGTTCTTCTTGCATTCCAAGGCACTCTCAGGATTTTCCTCCAGCACCAAAGTTCAAAAGCATCTATCTTCCTTCGCTCAGCCTTCCTTATGGTTCAGCTCTCGCATCTATAGGTTACTATGGGGAATACCATTGCTTTCACTATGCGGACCTTTGTGGCCAGTGTGATGTCTCTGCTCTTCACTATTTTATCAAGGTTGGCCATGATAAAATAAGAAGTAAACGTCTTCTGATTTCCTGGCTGCAGTCTGCATCTGCAGTGATCTTCGCACCTAGAAGTATAAATTCTGTCACTTTCTCCACGTTTTCTCCTTCTATTTGCCAGTTATCAATAGGTGTAGTTGCCATGATCTTGGTTTTCTTGATGTTTAACTGCAACCCAGCTTTTGCACTTTCTTCTTTCACCCTGGTGATAAGGCTCCTCAGTTCTTCCTCACTTTCGGCCATCAGAGTGGTATCATCTGCATATCTAAGGTTGTTAATGTTTCTTCCAGCAATTTTAACTCCAGCCTTGGAATCGTCAAGCCCCGCAAGTTGCATGATGTATTCTGCGTACAAGTTGAATAGGGAGGGTGAAAGTATGCAGCCCTGCCGTACCCCTTTCCCAATCTTGAACAATTTGTTAAAAAGTTAGACACAATAGAGTTTGAGGGGTACAGTTGCTGCTAGAGCTATTCCCGATCCTTTAAATCAGGGGTCCCCAAACTAAGGCCCGGGGGCCGGATGCGGCCCTCCAAGGTCATTTACCTGGCCCTTGTCCTCAGTTTTATAATATAATATATTGTATATACATATAATATTGATAATAATATTATAATGTAATACAATATAACACTAATAATAATAATACCATACAATAGTATTAATTATATATTATATATTACTAATAATATTACAGCATTGTGGTATAGTTCAATATAGCAATATATAATGCTAATAGTGTGCTATGCTAATAATATAACATATTGTATGTACATATAATTTGTAAGCCACTCTGAGTCCCCTTTGGGGTGAGAAGGGTGTGATACAAATGTAGTAAATAAATATAGTAAATAAATAAATAAATTTTAGACTTAGGCTCACCCAAAGTCTGAAATGACTTGAAGGCACACAACAACAACAATCCTAATTAACTTGACTATCTCATTGGCCATAAGCAGGCCCACACTTCCCATTGAAATCCTGATAAATGTATGTTGGTTAAAATTGTTTTTATTTTTAAATATTGTATTGCTTTTTCATTGTTATTTCATTGTTCTTGTTGTTGTTGTTGTTTTTGCACTACAAATAAGACATGTGTAGTGTACATCGGAATTTGTTTGTATTTTTTTTAAAATGATAATTTGGCCCCTCAACAGTTTGAAGGATTGTGGACTGGCCCTCTGCATAAAAAGTTTGGGGACCCCTGCTTTAAATCTTCAGAATTCTGCAACTTCAGACAGCAGGAAAAGGTTTCTAATAAAAAGGGAAAATCATATATTCTCTTACTGAACTATAAATCTCTTTTTTTTGGGGGGGGGGGGGTTTACCATGGCTCCATAACAATCACATTGAAACCCAGAAGCCAGAGGATGGCGAGGGAAACTGTGAGGTGGTGTAATGCTTTGTGCCCTTACTGTCAGTGGTTGTGGAATCCCTTCTCACAACATTTCCCCACTGTCCTTGGCAGGGAACCTAACAGAGCCCTGCCAGAAAATGCCCTTCATCATTTGATGGGCCCTGGGAGACTCCATGCTGGCAGCAAAGAGAAGCGCAGACAAAACTCCATGTGATGAGTTTGCTTCTCCATACTACTGGAGGCAGGGTACAACACAGTTACAACATTTAGATAAAACACAATACCATTAAAATACATACAGTAGAGTCTCGCTTATCCAACCTTCGCTTATCCAATACTCTGTTTTATCCAACTCAGTCTTCCTCCTGCCTGGATCCACAGCTGTTTCTCTAGGCAGCAAGGATTGAATTTTTTACGGATTTAACTTCCAACAATGTTGTTACTGCAAGTTCATTTTATGCAATTCTGTCTTTATTTGTAGTTAATTTGTTAGTAGCCAATGCTTTTATAGTCAATGTTTTTAATACTTTGAAATGTTTTGGTGCTAAATTCATAAATACAATAATTACTACATAACGTTACCAGTATTGAACTGCTTTTTCTGTCGTTTTGTTGTAAAACATGATGTTTTGGTGCTTAATTTGTAAAATCATAATGTAATTTGACATTTAATAGGCTTTTCCTTAATCCCTCCTTATTATCCAACATTTTCGCTTATCCAACATTCTGCTGGCCCATTTATGTTGGATAAGTGAGACTCTACTGTAAATTAAAATACATAGCACAAAGATTAAAACAATATCATAGAATGTACATTCGAAATTAATAGTTTAAAATGGAAAGGGTAGGCCTGTCAAAGGAGATAGGTCTTTAATTGTGTCTTAAATTCTGACTGCTCATTTAGCTTCAGAGTTCTTCTGGCAGGTCATTCCACAGTTCTGGTGTAGCCCTACGAACCAGCACGGGCTCTTAGATCTGCCGGGGAGGCCCTTCTCTCGCTTCCGCCTCCATCACAAACATGGTTGGTGGGGACGAGGGAGAGGACCTTCTTGGTGGTGGCCCCCCAATTCTGGAACTATCACCCCAGGGAGATCAAATTAGCCCCTACCCTGTCCACATTCCACAAAGACTTGAAGACATAGATGTTTAAATATGCTTTTGAATAATAGGTCATTTTTGTAATTTATTACTGCCCAGTCCTAATTGTCTACTATCCTGATTCCAGCACTTTACTCCAACTCCTGACCCTACTGTTCTGCATTTTGCACATGCCCTGCCACTCCCTTGCAATTGTAATAGTCCCACTTCCCAGGTTTTGATGCTCGCTGATGTATTTATGTTTTATTCTATCGTTTAACTGTTTTAATTATATTGTTTTTGTGTTTTTAATTTTATATTTGTTACTTGATTCTCTAGGCTTGGTCCCTATGTAAACTGCTCCGAGTCCCTTTGGGGAGATGGAGGCAGATTATAAGAATAAAGTTGTTGCTATTATTATTATTATTATTATTATTATTATTATTATTATTATTATTGATTAAAAGGTCTTCTGGCTGACAGTTGTCAGTTGGGTTCTGACTCGTTGAAATAAATGTCCCTCTGCATGCCTAAGTGTCTGGGGTGGATTATGCAGGAGGAGGCGATTCTGTAATTAACCTGGACCCAAACTAAATGGTAGAGTTTTAAAGGTCAGAACAAACACTTTCTGCTTTGCCCAGAAACTAATTGTCAGCCAGTAGAGTGATTTTGGTATAGCTATAATATGTTCATTCCTAGATGTTTCTGTGACCAATTTGGCTGTCATGTTTTAAACTAACTGGAGTTTCTGAACTTGGTTGAGGTAGCCCAATTTACAGCACATTGGAGAAGTCAACCCTTGAGGTGACCAGTGCAAGCACTTTAGGTAGTACTAGTATGTTCCTACTTGACATTTTGTAATCAATTTTGCCTGCATGTTGTGATTTTTTTGAAATGTTGAATTTTATCTAAAAGATTCAAACCTAATTCAGATCAGCTACAAAGACCCTTACTACACAACATGCCACTAACTGTGCTGGCTGTGAAGTAATCTGAGATTTTCTTTAATTCTGTAATAAATGGTGGTAGTGGATCCAGTTTGACATGGATTTTATGGTGTGGTGAGGGGATATTTAACACTTACATCCTCTGCTGTGATCTTGAAAAAATTATTATCACTCTGAGCTGTAATTAGGAACAGAACAAATTTCTTTTAGTGCTAAGAAGTACTTTCCCTCTGCAACTAATAACTGCATCATGGATCGTGTTAAGTTTATGTCATTTTTGTCAAGATTGTGGAAGACAGAGAAAAGAGTTAAATCTGACTGGATGTTTCTATTTCCTATTATTTTTATAAACTCACATAAGGCCTGAGATCCTAAATTTAATGCTATATGTAGTTTGGTTCTCATCCCCATAATGCTGGGGATGATAATGCTAGTGGACTCTACAGATGTTTTGGGCTTGAACTCGCAGTAGCCTCAGTCAGCACAATTAATCAAGTATAGGTGCTGCAAGACAAATACGAGCTAGCTGGAAGGCCAATGGCTCCCCACTCCTGCCTTTCAGTGGAGACAGCCCTGGATTTGAAACGGTCCATGAAGGACCCAAAACATGAGAAAATGTTTTCATACTCCCTAGAGCGAGTCAGGTCATTTCTTTTTAATTGTACGGCTGTTGGTGGGATGGAGAGGTGTGTCCCTGTAAGGGCTCCTGTGGGACTAATATGGTCTCTTAGCCTTTCTCAGTTGCCTGCCCCAAATGTGAAAGATACCATATTCATGGAATACAATGAACCTTTTATTCAATCCTTATTTATTACATTTTTATGTAAATGTATTAAAATGCGCATATTCTGTCTTCCAGCTCATCACAGAGCTTCCAACATTTGATTCCTCCTCCCAAAGTATTAAAGGTTAATCTAAATATTCTCAGTGAACATGAGAAATAACATACACTAGGCTTCTCATTATATTCTCAAAGGCTTACTAGAAATATTCCACTATAACATTGCTTTGCTGAAAAACAAAATCCTGACTGTTGAGCTACATCAATCCACCTGCACCTCAACTTTGTGTAATTTGAAATAATTACCAATTAAGTATGAATAAATGGAAGCTATAATACCAAGAATCACTGCAGCTTTGGGTTGTTACCAAAGTCACTATTTGGAGCTTTTCTTAAAATAAGAGGAAGAATAAAGAAGTAAAACTATGGAGTTGGTGCCAAATACTGATTTGTTGAATATTAACACACAAATATGAACCAGAATGTCTCAAGGGTGCATCCTGCATCAACAAGCTTAATTTTATATTCTGTTGACAACAACAACAGTCTCTTATTGCTTAAGAATTCAAGAGGAGACAGAAAGGGCAGACCGCCATAGAAAAGAATGGGCACAGGCCAGCTGTGTATTCTCCTCAGAGGTCTAAGAATGCCATCCACCTCAGATGTCTCAGGAAGGAGAATAATCTGTCTGAGCACTTGGCTGCTGAGTTTTCTAGACCTGAAGCATCAATCAATGTGATTGAAACTGATGCAGTCAGGAATAACGAGTCGGTCTTTATTATCTATTTATAGGAATAATGCCAGGCTGGGTTTTTTTGACCCAAAGCTCACCAAAGTAGCTTACAAAGTTTATATAATTATAGAGTTGGACTAGACCACAAGGGCCATCCAGTCTCAACCTCATTCTGCCATGCAGGATCACACAATCAAAGCACTTCTGACCAATTGCCATCTAGCCTCTGTTTTAAAATCTCCAAAGAAGGAGACTCTGCCACACTCAGAGGCAGCATATTCCACCACAAAACAGCTCTAACCATCAGAAGGTTCTTCCTAATGTTTTCATGAAATGTATTTTCTTGGAATTTGAATCCATTGCTCCATGTCCTAGTCTCTAGAGCAGCAGAAAACAAGCTTGTACACTCCTCAATATGACATTCTTTTAAATATTTAAACATGACCATCAGGTCCGCTCTCAGGGCCCTTCCACACAGCCCTATATCCTAGAATATCAAGGCAGAAAATCCCACAATATCTGCTTTGAACTGGGTTATCTGAGTCCACACTCAGATAATGTGTGATATTCTGCCTTGATATTCTGGGATATAGGGCTGTGTGGAAAGGCCTTTTTCTCCACACTAGATGTACCCAACTCCCTAAGCCGCTCCTAATTGGCTTAGGTTAAGTGACCCAGAAATCCTTAGTAATCAAAGGAGGCATGGGCCCCCACCTTACCAGATCTTCTTTGTGGATGCAGGAGAGCAGACACAACTTGACCCACTGTTTCCCATGGACAATGTCTTCTTCCCATTAGTGACAAACTTGCCCCAAGAACAGTTTTTCTGGAGATGGCAGAACTGCTGGAAATTATGGTAGAGTTGCATTGGCGGACCTAGCAAATTCTTAAATTACTCAACTTTATCATAACTTCTGGCAGAGGCAGTTCATTTCAGTCACACCTCCCCCCTTTATCTATGGTTTACTGTTTGCAGCATATGTATAGGAAAATATCCTCCATGGAGACAGATCTTATACTGTACTCAATCCCTACTCTCATCTGGAGTAATAAAGCACTTCCTGAGGAATGATACTGGATAAATTGGTCATTTTAAAGTAAAGTCTGAACACAGCAACCTGTCAAATTTGCGGAGATTACTCATTAAATTTTTCACTTCTGTAATTAAGGAATTTCTCATCTTTCCTAACCCTAAAGTTACACAAACTATCATTGGACTGACTTCTCTTGCTTTGTCAGATTTCAGATCAATCTACTGGAACATTTTCTAAGTATAAGTGAAAGTGCTCCTTGCCTCCACACATTTTAGTTGTAATAATATCACCATGATAATTGCTCACTCATTTGTAATCATAATTTAGAACTATTTAAATAACTCTGAACACTGTTATTGGATAACATATTCATTCCCAGAAGACACAACCAATTTTAAATTCACATAAATTATGCCTGCTGTGATAGTTTTGGAATAGTTGTTGTAATTTTTTCCACAGGTGTAGTAGTACTATAATACAAGAAAATTGTTTAAAAATAGCTTCCATATAATGGAATAATTGTATAAATTTCCTCATTTCCTCAATGGATTATTATTAAGATGATCGTGTTAGTAATTATCATATTAGATCTCTTTTTCCTCTCCCCTATATCATGAATCTATTTCCTCTAATAACATGTCACTTTCCCCCCATATTTTAAGATTATTAATTTGATACATATTGTTTCTCATCATAATATAGTAAGAGCAGGCAATTTTCAAAATATTATTTTCATCCCTTCTCCCATCATCATGAAAGAGCTTGCTTTATATAAATGTGTCAAGTTTTTAGTTAGATTATCCAAAAATATTCAACACATTCAGCTTAGGTAACATTAGATTATTGATGCACATGATTCTTCTGAGATTACTGCACAAGGCTTGTAATGCATGGTAGGAGGTCCCCAGCCACAAATGGAAATGCTAGTGATCACACAATGCCATTGCTAAGGCATCTCGAAGCAATCTTCAACATATTGTTAGGCTGTTGTTAAATAAATGGGAAACTACAATTTTTAGGCTTCAAAAAGTGCTAGCAACATGTATTTGTTTTTCTTAATTCTGTCAATTATCTTGTTTGTTCTTATAACTATGTATAATGCTGGAATCTAAGACTAGACTATCGAAGCACATAGTCACTTTAGTACGTAAATATCTATGCAATACTATGGCAAGAATAATATTCTCTGGCACTTTAATTGTGAATTTATTAACTTCTAGTTGTAGACCAGTTTTCTTACCCCGGTGATTTTTTATAACAATTAATGAACTAGATCCCTCCCCATCCTAGCACCTTGCACTTTAAGAATTACAAAATAAGGAGAGAGTGAGAGTTATAGGGCCTCCTAGCACATTTATCCCAGTAACTCTCAAGGAGGGGAGGGGGGAAAGAAAGGAGTTACCTCCAAAGGAGGACGGAGTGTAACACAATTAAACACAACTAAAACAGGGTTTATCTGTTTAATATCTAGTTCTAGCCTTCTGACAGAGGAAAGGGAGAGCGGTCGTGGAAAGGGAGGGGGGTGTCCACTAGCCAGGGGCCCCCCATTGAAGTGATTCAGGGGAGGGGGAAGATACGGGAAAGGGAGGCCAAAAATGATTTGGCCTAGGGAAAGGAAAAGAGTTCTTGTAGATTTAAAACGGCCTCCTGACATGGTAAACTTGGATACCCAGGTTGGTAGTCCCTCCTGAACACCAGGTCTGTAAATGGAAAAACAACAATTATCCAGGATCTTATCCTGGATGAACGGGCAGACCTGGCATGCATAACGGAGACCTGGTTGGATGAGGCGGGTGGGGTTAATCTCACCTAACTCTGTCCTCCCGGGTACTCCGTGCAGCACCAACCAAGAACTGGAGGGCGGGGAGGTGGTGTTGCATTAGTCTATAAGGAGTCCATCACCCTGACCAGGTGCCCCATCCCTCAGTCAACCTTGTTTGAATGTGCCCACCCGAGGATAGGTGACCGGGACAGGTTGGGGATTCTGTTAGTGTACCGACCACCCCGCTGCACTACAGTCTCCCTAACTGAGCTAATGGGAGTGGTCTCAGGCCTGGCATTGGAGTCCCAAAGGCTCATTGTGCTGGGGGACTTCAACGTCCATGCTGAGACCATCCTTACTGGAGTGGCTCAGGACTTCATGGCCACCATGGCAACCATGGGGCTCTCCCAACTGGTATCTGGCCCCACCCACAGTGTGGGGCACACACTTGACTTGGTTTTCTGTCAGGGATGGGAGGAAGGTGGCGGTATGGAGGAGCTGACCATCGCTCCGTTGCCATGGACCGACCATCAGGCTTAGGCTGTCTGTGCCCCCTAACCTCCGCAGGGGTGGAGGACGTATTAAAATGATCCACCCCAAGAGGCTTATGGATCTGGATGGATTCCTGATGGCTCTAGGGGAATTTCCTGCTACCTCGGTTGGTGATCCTGTTGATGCTTTGGTCTTTCTTTGGAATGGGGAGATGACTAGGGCAATAGACACAATTGCTCCAGAATGTCCCCTCTCGAGTACCCAAGCTAAACCATCTCCTTGGTTCAACAAGGAGTTGGCAGCGATGAAGCGAAAGAAGAGAGGATTAGAGCGCGTGTGGTGTTTAAGGCTGAACGAGTCAAACCGAACACGGCTATGTTCCTATCTTAGGACATATGCCACGGCAATAGATGCTCCAAAGAACTCTTTCTTCGCAGCTAATATTGCGTCCGCAAAGAACCGTCCGGCGGATCTGTTTTGAGTTGTCAGAGGTTTGTTATATCCCGTCTGTCAGGACGGGATCCCTGACAACTCGGCAGCTCGCTGTGAAGCATTTGCTTGGTTCTTTGCGGACAAAGTCACTTTGATCTGCTCTGGCTTTGACACGATATTGACGGCAGTCTCTGAGGTTGTAGCACGAGCACCTGCTTGTCCTATTTTGAGGGATTCTTTTCAATTGGTTCAGCCTGAAGACGTGGACAAGGTGCTTGGAGAGGTGAGGGCTACCACATGCATCCTAGACCCCTGCCCATCCTGACTGGTGAGAGAAGCCAGAGGGGAATTAGCCGAGTGGGTGAAGGCGGTGGTGAATGCCTCCCTTCAGAAAGGCAAATTTCCAGCGAGCCTGAAAATGGCTGTTGAAAAAGCCATCACTGGATCCCACTCAATTAGACAGCTATTGGCCTATTTCCAATCTCCCCTTTTTGGGCAAGGTCATGGAACGTGTGGTGGCTGCGCAACTCCAGGCATTCTTGGAAGACACGGATTATCTAGATCTGGTGCAGTCTGGCTTTAGGCCGGGACATGATACCGAGACAGCCTTGGTCGTCTTAGTAGATGATCTACACTGGGAACTAGACAGGGGGAGTGTGTCCCTGCTGGTTCTGCTGGACCTCTCAGTGGCCTTCGATACTGTCGACCACGGTATCCTTCTGGGACACCTTGCGGGAATGGGGCTTGGAGGTACTGTTCTACAGTGGCTCCAGTCCTACCTGGAGGGTCGTTCCCAGATGGTGTCACTGGGGGACACCTGCTCGGCCCCACATCCATTGTCTTGTGGGGTCCCACAGGGTTCGGTACTGTCCCCCTTGCTGTTTAACATATACATGAAGCTGCTGGGAGAGATCAGCCAGAGTTTCGAAGTGCGGTGTCATCTGTACGCAGATGATGTCCAGCTCTGTCACTCCTTCCCACCTGTCACTAAGGAGGCTGTTCAGGTCCTGAACCGGTGCTTGGCTGCTGTGTCGGACTGGATGAGGGTGAACAAATTGAAATTGAATCCAGACAAGACAGAAGTCCTCCTGGCCAGTTGCAAGGCTGAACAGGGTATAGGGTTACAGCCTGTGTTGGACGGGGTCACACTCCCCCTGAAGACACAGGTCCGCAGTCTGGGTGTTCTCCTAGACTCATTGCTAAGCCTGGAATCCCAGGTTTTGGCGGTGGCCAGGGGAGCATTCGCACAATTAAGACTTGTGCACCAGCTGCGCCCGTACCTTGGGAAGTCTGACTTGGCCACGGTGGTCCACACTCTGGTTAAATCCTGTTTGGTTTATTGCAATGCGCTTTACATGGGGTTGCCTTTAAAGATGGCCCGGAAGCTCCAATTAGTACAACGGGCAGCAGCCAGATTAATAACTGGGGCGGTTTAGAGGGAGCATACTACTCCTTTGCTACGCCAGCTCCACTGGCTGACAAAATTCTATCGAGCCCAATTCAAAGTGCTGGTTTTGACCTATAAAGCGCTAAACGGTTCTGGTCCAACTTACCAGTCTGAACGGATCTCCCCCTATGAACTATCAAGAACCCTGAGATCGTCTGGGGAGGCCCTGTTCTCGGTCCCACCGGCTTCGCAGGCGCAGCTGGTGGGGACAAGGAACAAGGCCTTCTCGGTGGTGGCCCCTCGGCTGTGGAACACCCTTCCTAGTAACATTCAGCAGGCCCTGACCCTCTTGAGCTTTAGGAAAAATGTAAAGACGTGTCTCTGTGCGCAAGCATTTAACAAATAAGTATTATTATCTGACATGGCCCGAACTAAGGTTTATGAATAAGGTATTTGGATGAATGGACTGAATTATCTATATGTTTTAAATTTTGTATAATGTTTTTATTAAGCATTTAATTGATGTAATTGTGCTGTTTGATTTTATTGAATCCTGTAAGCCACCTTGAGTCCCTGTGGGTGAGAAAGGCGGGGTAATAATGTTGCAAATAAATAAATAAATAAATAGACTAAATTTAATAATAGGTACTTCTGAACTTGTACTTTTTCATTTTGTTTGACCCCAGTTTTGCTTAAATTATTTATTTATGATTATTTATTTATAGACTACTTAGATCTGGAGATTTCAAAATGATCTACAATAAGTTCTTAAAAGTACAAACAAACAATGTAATATTCCCATTATCTATGAAAACAGAGGTCGGTTTGAAATATATTTACCATCTATTTTCATGGAGAATACAATATTGCGTTAATTCCATAATTGTACAGTACTGTAAACTTTGTAAAGTGTTGCAATCTTGTATTACATTGACCATGCAATATAGAATGGTGTACTTGTATTTTGTAAAAAAAAAAAAAAAGGTTGAATCATAGAATCACAGAGTTGGAAGAGACCACAAGGACCAGCCACTACATCCCCTGCCATGCAGAAAAAGCACAATCAAAGCAGAGATGGCCATCCAGCCTTTTAAAAACCTTCCAGATGATTTTGAAATCTCCAGACTGAAACCATCATACACAAACAAATACTTAAATGTAAATATAGTTAGTTCATAAAACTAGGCAGTAGCTGTACATACATATATTTCAAATTACTGTCTCTTTCATAGATAATGTATATATTGTATTGTATGCTTGTCGCATTTTTAAAAGGCCACTGTAAATCACTTTGAAATTTCCAGATTGAAGCAGTGTATAAATATTCACAAAGAAACACATAATGTAAGTAATGCTGGGTTCAAAAATAGGATAAAAACCATTACAGGTACTTCTGCATCTACACCATTAGTCCATCAATTCAATACTTTCTTATTATTTATTTGCTTCCAGAGATGGCAAGCACAACCCCTTTTTTCAGTAAATAACTGTGTAAATAAAGATTGAATTAAATGAAAAATAAAATGGACTGAATAATATATGACATGGGCAGTTAGAAGACTTCTCTTCACAATTTACTGGTTAAGGTGTTCACACTTCTTGGGACTCTCTTCGCTTTTTTTTCCCTCTCTGCAAGCGTTTCCCATAGTGAACGCTTGTAGTTAGGAAATTTCCCCCTGCGCATTTTACAAGCTCAAGGTTATGGGTTAGGACAAGGAATGTCACACCATAAATCAGGCATAATAGAACAGCTTGAGAGCATGAGCCATACACTTCATGCTGTGCTAGATCTCTCAAAATGGAGTCGGCATTAACAAGTGTCGGTCTGATGCCCTTATGCAGGGGTCCCCAAACTTTTTAAGCAGAGGGCCGGTCCACAATCCTTCAGACTGTTGAGGGGCCGGATTATCATTTGAAAAAAAAATACAAATTCCGATGCACACTGCACATGTCTTATTTGTAGTGCAAAAACAACAAGAACAATGAAAGAACAATACAATATTTAAAAATAAAATCAATTTTAACCAACATACATTTATCAGGATTTCAGTGGGAAATGTGGTCCTGCTTCTGGCCAATGAGATAGTCAAGTTAATTAGGGTTGTTGTTGTTGTTGTGTGCCTTCAAGTCATTTCAGATTTGGGCAAGCCTAAGTCTAAAATGTATTTTTTTATTTATTTATTTACTGCATTTATTTACTACATTTGTATCACACCCTTCTCACCCCAAAGGGAACTCAGAGTGGCTTACAAATTATATGTACATACAATATATTATATTATTAGCATAGCACAATATTAGCATTATATATTACTATATTGAACTATACCACTATACTGTAATATTATTAGTAATATTATATGTAAATAGCTTTGCCCGGCCACGCGTTGCTGTGGCTTATGGGAATCCTTTGTTGGCCAGGTGGAATAGCAGTGAATAGCCTTGCAGTCTCAAAGCCTGGCCGTTTTCTGGAGTAGCTGGAGCTTTTTGTTGTATGAACATAGAGGCAAGGATGAGGGGTTGTGCTGTCAAGTTTAATGTTTCTGGGATGTGTAGTTTTGTTGTTTTGTCCTAGGCCGAAATTTCATTACCCTTTTATATATATACTAGCTGTGCCCAGCCACGCGTTGCTGTGGCGTTGTCTGGTGGTGTTGGTGAGACATTGTTGAGGTAGTGGTGGTATTGCATGTCTGTTGTATGGTTGTCTTTATGTTTAGTATGCACACTGAAGTGGATTATATGGCAGTGTGGACTCAAGATAATCCAGTTCAAAGCAGATAATATAAGATTCTAAATGGATTATATAGATGTGGAAGGGCCTTGACTCTACATTGCCATATAATCCAGTTAAAATCATAATCTGTGGAAGAGGCCTAAGTGAGGCCTAACTGTGCCTGTCCCCTGGGCTGAGTAGGTTGCTAGGAGACCAAGTGGGTGGAGCTTAGCCTTCAAACTGGCAGCAATTGGATAAAAACTATTATTCCTCTCCCTGTAATTAGGACTTTATTTTTCTTTTCTTTTTGTTGTATCAACCTAGAGCCGTGAATGATGGGTTGTGTTGTCAAATTTCGAGGTTGGGGGGCCTGTAGTTTTGTTGTTTTGTCCGCTGCCCTGATGCCATCACTCTTTTATATATATAGACTAGCTGTGCCCGGCCACGCGTTGCTGTGGCTTAGTCTGGTGGTGTTGGTCAGTCTACATTAGGTTGTATTTATGCTGTGACCTCCACCCTTCTTTATACTCACATTAGTAGTAGTATTTGAAGTCTGTTACCTTGTTCAATTTTTCAGTTTTGTGGGTCCGGATTGTGTTTTGTGGTGTGATTGTGTTGTTACAATTGGGAGGCAAGGCTTTTGCGTTGTTTTGCCAAGTTTCGTATTTCTGGGGCGTTTAATTGTGTTGTTATAGTCATGATGCATTGTTGTGAATTTTGTGGGTCTGGATTGTGGTTTTGTGGTGTGATTGTGTTGTTACAACTGGAAGGAAAGGCTTTTGCGTTGTGTTGTCAAGTTTTGTATTTCTGGGGCATTTAGTTGTGTGCCAAGTTTCAAATTTCTGGGGCGTTTAGTTGTGTTGTTATAGTCACAATGCTTTGTTGTGAGTTTTGTGCATCCAGATTGTGGTTTTGTGGTGTGGTTGTGTTGTTACAACCAGGAGGCAAGGCTTTTGCGTTGTGTTGTCAAGTTTTGTATTTCTGGGGCGTTTAGTTGTGTTGTTATAGTCACGATGCGTTGTTGTGAGTTTTATGGGTCCGGATTGTGGTTTTGTGGTGTGGTTGTGTTGTTACAACCGGGAGGCAAGGCTTTTGCGTTGTGTTGCCAAGTTTTGTATTTCTAGGGCATTTAGTTGTGTTGTTATAGTCATGATGTGTTGTTGTGAGTTTTGTGGGTCTGGATTGTGGTTTTGTGGTGTGGTTGTGTTGTTGTAACCGGAAGGCAAGGCTTTTGCATTGTGTTGCCAAGTTTCGTATTTGTGGGATGTTTAGTTTTGTTGTTATAGTCACTGCGCCCGCAACTTTATCCTTTTATATATATAGATATAGAATATATAATTAATATGATTATATGGTATTATTATTAGTGTTATGTTGTATTACATTATAATATGATTATCAATATTATATGTATACACCATATATTATATTATAAAACTGAGGGCGGGGGCCAGGTAAATGACCTCGGAGGGCCGCATCCGGCCCCCGGGCCTTAGTTTGGGGACCCCTGCCCTTATGTTTCTAACAGCATTGTACAGCCAAAAGCAGCCTTCGCACTTAAAGCAATGTGAGGACTTGCAGTTTTCATCTTAGTTCTCCTGTGGATAACTGGGATAGAGTACCTGTGGTGTCTTTATCTCAATATGTCTTGGGTTCTCTGAATAGAAATGAATGGCTTAATATTGTGCCTATTTATTCACATGGCTCTTGTATACATGGCCCTTGTATACCTGTGATTATCTTGCAAAAAGGTCAAACCCAACCCTGAGTTATTACTTCATTTTGTGAATCATTCCGAGGCATGTGTTCCATTACACATATTTTTGGAGGGGATAAATGGATGAAGAATGTAACCCCCAACTGCTTATTAGATTATCGAGTTGGAGGCAGATATACAATTTCTAAGGGTGCTGAAGGAAATGTGACAGAGCACTGGTTTCTAACTCCTAACCCTTTCATATTAGTCAAAGGAACAAATAAAATCAAAACCAGATTCTGAATCAAGCTCCTAAGCCTACTGATCACAAGGAGAGCAGGTGTTGGTGTCCCACATTGCCTATTTCCATTTGCCTGTTAAATCTCAATAAGATTCCATGTTTGTTAGAAATGCTTTCTGAAACCTACTGTGATGGCACACCCTCCAACTGTCCTGAAATATCAGGGACAGCCCCCTTTAATCCCCTTGTCCAACTTTTCATCTACTCTCACTTTCCCTCTTTGTCTTCAGCTGACTTCTGTTGTTATAAAGTGAATTCTAAGTGCAAAAATATTTTATTTTCAGTCTATGGGGGAGAGGAGGAGATGAAACAGAATCTGTAGTTTCAAAGCAAAACCAAACTTCTGCATCCTCTTTTAGTTTGTGTCTCCTTCCTCTTTAACCTGTTTCGGCAGGCCTTTGAGTTCTGTTGTTGATGTTTTAAAAGGTGCTTTTAGGATGTTTTAAAGATGTTTTTTAAAGATGTTTTAAAGATGTTTTTTAAATTGTTGATTTTAGCCGGTTCTTGTAAGCCGCTCCGAGCCCTTGGGGAGTGGCGGCATATAAGTTTGAAAAATAAATAAATAAATAAATAAATAATCGCCCAGTTTTTCTCTGTGGGATATTGGAAGGTATGTGATGCAGTCCTCACTGCCTATTGAAGTGAGTAGTAAACATTACTATTACATGAGAAACACCATAAGGTACAGTTTTTGAAGAAATACAACTACCAACCAAACCAGAGACAATACAGATTAAAAATAACCCATGTAACACAGAGAACCCTTTAAAACTACATAATTATAGTGCTATGGTTCCATGTTAAGTGCCATGACAGCATCCTATGGAATCCTGACATTTGTAGTTTAGGAAAAAGTATTTGGAATTCTCAACCAGGGAAATCTAGTGCTTTCCCAGACTGCAAGTCCTCAGATTTCATAGGGGGCTGTTGGACACTTTAAAGTGGAATTATTGCACTATAATTTTGTAGGTTGAAACAAATATTTTTTTAGCAATTCCAGGCCAAAAATTTGGTGATTCAATTCATCTACACTTGTGTGCTTGCTATGTAGTCAGCACAACAGCTCACCATTGTATCCCCTTTTCTTTGGAATGTCCTTTCTCATAGCTTTAAACAAGGCTTTATATTTTCATCTAAGGCTCAATCTATGCTGTAATGTTCTGCATTATATGGTCAGTATAGACTCATATAAGGCAGTTCAATGCAGTTGATGTCATGCACTGGAAGAACTAGTACTACTGACTAAACCATCAGCCTACTTTGTTTTTCAATGAATTACAAATAAAGGTGGAAATTACTAGCTATTTTCACCAGCAATATCAGTCTCTCCCCCTCTCCCCGGCTTCTCTTTTGGAGCACATCCAAAAGATCTCATCATGTCATATTTTTCTTTATTCTGTGGGATTTGAACAGATTACTTTTTCTTTTTCACTGTTCTTCTGTCAGATATTTGCTTTTTAGGGGTTCTCTACATGTAGACTGAGAATATTTTTCTGCTTTTTGCAGGATTGAAAGATTTATATTTTAATAAGTATTGCTTTATCTATCACATGTGAGGCTTATTTATTTGCTATCTGTAATGTCTTTACGACTCAGGCGGCTTTGCATGTTTTCTTGATAGATTGTGCAGGGATTTTCATTCTTCATGTGGATTGTTAGCAGAGATCATTCTGATGTGACACTAAGTGCCCTGCCAATGGCAAGAGGTCACTGTGCAAACATTTTAAAATTAGGTATGCAGCGTTTGTGGGATTGTCTTTTCTTCTTTCCATGAAGAAGCATCTTAATAGATTGTGATACAATCTATTGTTCTTCTTTCCTATGTTAGCGCATTTTCACAAGTGGGACTTATGGTCTTTACGATGCACACATAAATGCTGGTAATGATGTAAATTTTTGTTTTCTTCCATATTCTGATCTATAGTAACAGCACCAATGCAGCATCTTATGTGAAAGCGCTTAGTTCTAGCAGCAATATTTCAGGTTACAGAAAAGACGTAACACAGCTTTCTAATGTCTTCACAGCAGCTTTGCTATATGTGGTTTGAAAATTATTATTTTTTAAATTGCTGGATGTTTTGTTTATTCTGCCTTGTTTCTTTGTGGAAGGAGATTAACTTCCTTTTTATGCTTCTTCTTCCTCTTACTGTTGTAATACATCATAAATAAATATATCCTTTGCAAAACTAAAACAAAACACAACATTGGAAGGACCAAAGATTAAATACTTGAGTTAGTTCTTTGGTTATTCCACATACACAAATTGAGTCCTCTTCTTATATATAATGATTGTTCTTGTTTCTTTATTATGGGTAGTAGACTGCAAAACCACAACCGGTTTCAACTCAAAAGAGTCTTCATCAGGTGGATTGTAGTCCTTTTTTCCAGTTGGTTTTTTTTAGTTTTTTAAATGTGGATCCTATAGGTAACACATATAGTGGCTACCAGTTATTTACAATACATATAGTTACATGAGACATACATGATACACAACAAAGATAATGTAAAAGTCACACTCACAGAAAGATCTACGTTTTAAACACGCATACTCTGCAAACAGTTTGATTTCAATGCGAGTATGAAGCTGAGTAACTAATTTCACTCTTAAATGGCAAGCACAATGGTCAGGTGGTTGTAAAGTAATGTAATTGCTGTTACTCCAGAGTCACATTTAAAGGAAGACTATCAATCTTTACAAGAAACAATCATAAGAATTGGTATTGTTCAACCCCTTCAGATGTTCCGTTTGGAGTGTGAAAATCCAAAAAGATTCACGCTGTAGGAGCTTCGTCTGGAAATCTATGCCTTTGGAGGGCATGACAACTTCTAGAACCTGGACCCGAAGTGATTCAGGATTGTGTTTTAGATCTTCAAAATGTTTATAAAAAATCGAATCAGTAGAATGTACAGGCAAAGATTTTTAAGGAACATCACATTAAATTAGCCACTTCGCTACTTGCTCCACTGAGGGGGTAATTTATGCCATCACATGCCCCTGCTCCCTAATGTATATAGGCCAAATGAGCAGGGAAGTCAAAGTCCGTATTATAGAACACAAAAGTAAGATCAGGAAACATTCTACTGATTCGATTTTTTATAGACATTTTGAAGATCTAAAACTGTTAAAAGTCAGATGCCAATTAGAGAGCAAAACAGAGTTTATTCAAGAAATAGCCCAAAAACTAGTCACAAACATAAAAGATGGCTTAAAACACTTAACCTTCAGTGTTTTAAGGCAGTCCAAACAAAAATATACCAAAAAATATGCTTTAGCAAATAAACCGGATTATTCAAGCAAATAATCCAGATTAAACTAAAGGTGCTTCAATTCAGCTCAAAATGTTCTGAGTTGGCTTGGAATAAGCAGCCAAAACAAAGCAAAGACTTGGAAACCCCCCAAAAACTCCCCAAAGTCCAAACTTAGCAGTTCAAACTTAAAGCCTCAAACAGAAACTCATACTGGACAAAGGATCTCCCCAGTGAGAGTAGCTTGTAAACAAACTTGGAAGCCAGTGCAAAAGGAGAGAAAGTGGCTCCAAGCCTTTACTGCGGCCAGCACCAGGCTTTGAGATTTAAAAGGACAGTGCAAGGAGATGTCGTCAAACCGGTCCGGAGTCAAAACAGCAGGGGCAGCAATAATCCGCTTCAAGAGTGCAGACAATGCCAGGAGCTCAAGGAATAAAGCGAAGAGATGTCGTCAGGTCGGTCCAGGGCCAGGAAAGGAGAGAGCAGCAAGGTCGGGAGGCAAGCCAGGAGTCAAGAGCCATGGGTAGACACAAATCAGAGTGAAGGCAAAAGAAAAGTCAAATTCCAATCCAAGGTCCAGGGGTTGTAGTCATCAATTCAAGGTCCACGAAACGGAATGGCACAAAGAGCCAAGGCAACGGAGGCAACAGCAGCTAATGCAAAACAGCAATAACAGTGCAGTCCAGGAAAACCCACACAGTTCCAGCCCTCCGTTGCAGAACAACCCAGATTAACTTGCATCTGAAGCAAAGTCCCAGTCCAGTCTTCTTTAACACGTACAGGAGTCCCAGTGGCACCCAGCAATACCTTGCCACACGCAAAGTGAAGTGACTTAACATTCCCAATTTGTCCCAATTTTCCCTGGGTGTCCAGACACCAACGCCCAAAGAGCAGGTGTCCCAAATCCTTAATCCGAATCAGAACTCCACACAGCTAAAGCTCGTGGGTCGGGCGTGCCAAATTCTTCATCAGAATCCCAATCAACCTGCCCATGCTCAACACCGTGCACACCTGGGGATCCATCCTCATTCCTCCAAGCAGCCCAAGTGGGATCTGCTTCTGAAGACACCCAAGCTTCCCCGGTGTCAGCAGTATCCATGGGCCCCGATTCCTCCCCAGGCATCTCCGGTGCCCGTTCCCAGTCAGTGCCCACTTCTTCAGCCACCACCTGTTCCCCAGTATCCATTTCTTCCACAAACTTCCCATCTGAATCTTCCTCAGAAGACTCCCCATTGAGATCCCTAATTCTCTTTCTGTACAAATCCTCCAAAGAGCTCTCCTCGCGAGGGTTTTTCCTTCCTCTCCTGATCCCACCACCATCATCCACAGTCCCCGAAGGCTCAGTCACAACAAAAACACAATCCTGAATCACTTCGGGTCCAGGTTCTAGAAGTTGTCACACCCTCCAAAGGCATAGATTTCCAGACGAAGCTCCTACAGCGTGAATCTTTTTGGATTTTCACACTCCAAATTGAACATCCGAAGGGGCTGAACAATACCAACTCTTACGATTGTTTCTTGTAAAGATTGATTGTTACGAGTCAGATGCCAGCCAATATAAACAACTCAGTTTATTGCAAAAACAACACAAAAGAGCCTAAGAAACAACCAAAAGGAGGCTCAAAACACTTTCTCTTCAGTGTGAGGTAACAATGTCCAAAAAGAACTCAAAAGACCTAAACTTGGGATATAATTTGGATTGTCCTGGGAAATAATCCAGATTAAAACAAACTTAGTTGAAAAGGCTGGGAACTCGCTCCACCTGCTGTTTGGAGCTAAACAAACACAGGAAAGCTACCAGCAATTACCCACAGTGACCAACGGTCACACAATGCCCCAAAACGTAGTTAAAGCTAAACTGCATCGTAAAAGGAGAAGTCACAGCCGCCACATCCGGTCCGCGTCGTTAGGAAGAAGTCATAGGCATTGAGTTCCAGTCCAAGTCGTCAGGGAGAAGTCACAGTCACCGAATTCCAGTCCAAGTCGTCAGGGAGAAGTCACAGTCACTGAATTCCAGTCCAAGGTAAACACAAAGAGCCAAAGTGACAGAGACAAGCCGGCAGGTCCCAAAGCAGTCTTCCAAACACGTCTTCTCAAACAGAAATCCCGAAAGCGCCCAACAAACACCCTGCCTATTGCAAAGTTACATTAGCAACAAACTTACTTTTATCTACAAGTCCTCCTCTGAACTTGAGCCAGCCAACGCCCCATCCACAGCTGGTTGCTGCAAATCCTCATCAGAGCTGGGCTTACATGTCTTTACACTAATGCTCAGAGCATGGGAAATAAGCAAGACGAACTCCAACTCCTAGCACAGCACCACACATACGATGTCATAGGCATCACTGAAACCTGGTGGGATGACTCCCATCACTGGAATTTAACCATTGAGGGCTATAACCTCTTTCACAGAAATAGAACAAAGGGGAGAGGAGGGGGAGTAGCTTTATATGTCAAAAACAGTTACGTTGCAGAAGAAATGCAAGACTGTAATCCGGGAAACCAGCTTGAAAGCATCTGGATAAGAATCAAGGGAACCGGGACTCAAAAAGATCTTGTCGTGGGTGTCTACTACAGACCTCCGAGTCAGGATGAAGGACTTGATGAAGCCTTCTGTCAACAGCTGACCAAACAGGCACAAAGAAGAGATATAGTAGTCATGGGCGATTTCAATTATCCCGATATCTGCTGGAAAACAAACTCAGCCAAGAGTACAAAGTCCAACAAATTCCTCACTTGCCTTGCAGATAATTTTATGGTCCAGAAGGTAGAAGAGGCAACAAGGGGATCAGCAACTCTTGATCTAATCTTAACAAATGTGGAAGACCTGATCAATACAGTTGAAGTGGTTGGATCCTTAGGGGCAAGTGACCATGTGCTCCTGCAGTTTGCAATACAAAGGAATGCTGAAACTAAGACAAGTCAAACACACATTCTGGACTTTAAGAGAGCTGACTTCCAAAAATGAAGGAATTACTGAGCGGCATTCCATGGACGCCAATATTAAAAGACAAGGGAGTTAAGGATGGATGGGAGTTTTTCAAAAGTGAAATACTCAAGGCGCAAATGCAAACAGTGCCAACAAAGAAGAAAAATAAGACAAGTGCAAAGAAGCCAGAATGGATGTCCAAAGAACTTCTAACTGAGCTAAAGCTCAAAAGTGACATGCACAAGAAGTGGAAAAGGGGAGAAATCACCAAAGAAGAATTCAAACGTATAGCCAACACCTGTAGGAAAAAGGTTCGCAAGGCTAAAGCGCAAAATGAGCTCAGGCTTGCCAGGGACATAAAAAACAACAAAAAAGGCTTTTTTGCTTACGTTGGTAGAAAAAGGAAGAAAAAGGAGGCGATAGGGCCATTGCAAGGAGAAGATGGGGTGATGGCGACAGGGGACAGGGAAAAGGCAGAACTACTTAATGCCTTCTTTGCCTCGGTCTTCTCAGAAAAAGAAAGCCATCTTCAACCTCAGCAACATGGAATGGACGAAGGATTGGGGGAAATCCAACCCCAAATAGGGAAACAAGTTGTCCAGGAACACTTGGGCTCTCTAAACGAATTCAAGTCCCCAGGGCCAGATCAGCTACACCCAAGAGTACTGAAGGAACTAGCGGAAGTTATTTCAGAACCACTGGCAATTATCTTCGAGAGTTCTTGGAGAACGGGAGAAGTCCCAGCAGATTGGAGGAGGGCAGATGTGGTTCCTATCTTCAAGAAGGGAAAAAAGAACGACCCAAACAATTACCGTCCGGTCAGCCTCACATCAATACCAGGCAAAATTCTGGAAAAGATCATTAAGGAAGTGGTCTGTGAACACTTAGAAACAAATGCGGTCATTGCTAATAGTCAACACGGATTTACCAAAAACAAGTCATGCCAGACTAATCTGATCTCTTTTTTCGATAGAGTTACGAGTTGGGTCGATACAGGGAATGCTGTGGATGTAGCGTATCTGGATTTCAGTAAGGCCTTCGACAAAGTCCCCCACGACCTTCTGGCAAACAAACTAGTAAAATGTGGGCTAGACAAAACTACGGTTAGGTGGATCTGTAATTGGCTAAGCGAACGAACCCAAAGGGTGCTCACCAATGCGTCGTCTTCATCATGGAAAGAAGTGACAAGTGGAGTGCCGCAGGGCTCCGTCCTGGGCCCGGTTCTGTTCAACATCTTTATTAACGACTTAGACGAAGGGTTAGAAGGCACGATCATCAAGTTTGCAGACGACACAAAACTGGGAGGGATAGCTAACACTCCAGAAGACAGGAGCAGAATTCAAAACGATCTTGACAGACTAGAGAGATGGGCCAAAACTAACAAAATGAAGTTCAACAGGGACAAATGCAAGATACTTCACTTCGGCAGAAAAAATGGAAATCAAAGATACAGAATGGGGGACGCCTGGCTTGACAGCAGTGTGTGCGAAAAAGACCTTGGAGTCCTCATGGACAACAAGTTAAACATGAGCCAACAATGTGATGCGGCTGCTAAAAAAGCCAATGGGATTCTGGCCTGCATCAATAGGGGAATAGCGTCTAGATCCAGGGAAGTTATGCTCCCCCTCTATTCTGCCTTGGTCAGACCACACCTGGAATACTGTGTCCAATTTTGGGCACCGCAGTTGAAGGGAGATGTTTACAAGCTGGAAAGCGTCCAGAGGAGGGCGACTAAAATGATTAAGGGTCTGGAGAACAAGCCCTATGAGGAGCGGCTTAAAGAGCTGGGCATGTTTAGCCTGCAGAAGAGAAGGCTGAGAGGAGACATGATAGCCATGTACAAATACGTGAAGGGAAGTCATAGGGAAGAGGGAGCAAGCTTGTTTTCTGCTGCCTTGCAGACTAGGACACGGAACAATGGCTTCAAAGTACAGGAAAGGAGATTCCACCTGAACATCAGGAAGAACTTCCTCACTGTGAGAGCTGTTCGACAGTGGAACTCTCTCCCCGGGGCCGTGGTGGAGGCTCCTTCCTTGGAGGCTTTTAAGCAGAGGCTGGATGGCCATCTGTCGGGGGTGCTTTGAATGCGATTTCCTGCTTCTTAGCAGGGGGTTGGACTAGATGGCCCATGTGGTCTCTTCCAACTCTACTATTCTATGATTCTATGATTCCACTGCCGCTCTGATTCACCACAGAAGTTGGCGAATTACTACACTGGACCTCATCCATGTTATGGTCTTTTATCACTTTTCTATCTGTCTCTTTATAGGCAATGTTTGGATTAAATCGCCATGTTTTCACTGTATTTTTGATATAATTTCCCAATTTTAAATAAAGAGGTGCATGGTCTCTTGGCCATTGTTTACCCACCATTATTTCTTTATTGGTATTACATTATTAATCCCTACTAGAAAGTAATCTATAGTGGTGAATGTTGAATGTCTATATGACATTCAACGTCTTCTATCATTAGCCTCTATTAGGTTCCACTTCCTAAAGTTTATTTTACAGTTTGCTCCTAAGTTCCCTGTTCCTTTGCTTTTTGTTTTTTCGTACAATTGTAAGTTCAGGTCCCCTCCTACTATTATATCTCCTAACACTTGTTTCTTTATTTTTGTGCAGATTTTGTTTATGAATTTGACCTGTCTCTGATTTGGGGCATACACTTGCTATGGTTACTTGGGTGTTGATTATTTTTCCTATTATAATTATAAATCGACCTTCGGTATCTTTAATTACCTTTTCTAGCTCGAAATTTAGATTATCATTTATAAGTATGGCCACCCCTCTAGATTTATTTTCACCCCTCAATTCAAACTGTAGTTCCCAGTTTCTATCATTTATCAATTTTGATTTATCCTTTTTTTATGTGTTTCCTGTAATAGCGCTAAATGTACCCCTGATTTACAAATCTTATATAATAAAATTATGGAAAATAAAATAATTCCAGAGACATGGAAAAAATCAGAAATTATAACAATTTTAAAACCAAATAAGAAGGAAACTGACCTTAATTCATATAGGCCTATCACGTTAAGTAATGTGGATTACAGAATATTCACAAAAAATATAGCAAATAGACTGAAAGAGATAATGACCACTTTAATTGAGGAAGATCAGTACGGGTTCATCAAAAAAAGAATGATTGCTGACCCAATCAGAAATATTGTAAAAGTAATTGATCATGCAACAAGAGAAAAAACAAAATTACTCTTAATAAAACTAGATGTCTACAAAGCATTTGATACAATAAATCACAATTACTTGGCCAAATTATGTGAGGAGTGTAATTTAGGAAAAAAAGATCTGTGGCATAATTAGAGAATTATACAAAGAAAATCAAGCTGAAGTAATAGTAAATGGATCAGATTCAAGAACTATTGAAATAAAAAGCAGAACCAAACAAGGTTTATCTCTCACCCCACTACTTTTTGCCCTAGTAATAGAACCTCTAGCCAACCTAATTAGATCAGATAAAACTATAAAAGGGTATAAGAGAGATAGAGAAGAAATAAAAATTAATTTATATGCAGACGATGCGATAGTCCTAATAGGCATTATAAAGGACTCAGTAAAGGCAGTAACAAAAGTAATCAAAAATTTTGAAAAGATCTCAGGCCTAACTTTTAATATCAGAAATTTTATATAAAAACCTGAACTGGAAGGAGTTAAAAGAAGCCTAATCTAGGGGTGAAACTGGGGGGAAAGAAGTTAAAATATCTACGCATTCACATGCCTAAAAATTTAAACAATATAATCCATTGTGGAAAAAAGTAAGTAAACAAATTAATGATTGGAAAAAATGGAATTGGGACATTACAACAAGGCTGAAGGCATATAAAATGATGATATTACCCAAATTTTTATACTTATTTCAGACCCTCCCTTTTAGCATTCGATCTAAAATAATTTAAAAAATGCAACAATACAATTAAAACATGGATAGTAGGTGCCAGTAAGAATAGAATTGTTAACACAGTATTTTTACTCGACAAGAAAATGGAGGCTGGGGAGCTCCTTGCCTACAAAACTACTTTGAAGTCTGCCAATTGGACAGGCTACTTGAATTGGATATTGGTGAGCCCAAAAGATGGGTCAGATTAGAGAAACTAATAAATGGATGGGAATACGGATCATGTTTGATAGGGAAAATTGGGAAAAAAGACCTAAAAAATATAAAAGGAGGTCCATTGATCTCAACAATGGAATGTTGGGGAAAGTGGCAAAACAAACTTTCAATAAATAAAACAGACAAACTCCCAGTAGGATCCATAGAGAACAGAAAACCCCAGCTATACTGGAATACGCTAAAGAAATTAGAACAACATGGTATAACAAAGATCGAGGACTTACTGAAATTCCATGGAACAGTCATACAATGGGAGGAGATAAAAGATAAATGTGGGCAGGGTAATTGGCTACTATGAGGAGGGTTGTCTAAAAAGCTAACAGAATGGACGAGCAAGGAGACTCCAGAAACAGATTTGATAAAATAATAAAATGGAAAGTAGAGAAGGAGAAAGGAATCATGGGATTCATATACAAAATTATCACAGAAAAACAATATAACACAAAACACACCCTGATAGAAGTCTGGAAGGAGGAATCAAATTGCAACGAGAGAGAAATAGACAATTGGATAAAATCAATTAATAAAATTAAACATTTAAAGATTAAGGAAATGCAACAGAAAATACTTACAAAATGGTACAGAGCTCCTGTGAAATTGGCTTATATAACCAAAACCTACTCAAAACAATGTTGTCATAATTGTGGGAAAACTAGGATCTATACCCACATGTGGTGGGAATGCGAAAAAAAATCCAAAGATTCTATAATATAATTAAGAAGGAAATGGAAGAGCTACTGGGGACAAAACAGACTGGAACAAAACACATTTTTTGTTCAAAAAATGGAAGGCAATGGGGAATTTAAAGAATGGGAGGAAATAATAAAACATATGTTAGATGCAATTAAAGCCTCAGTTGCCCTAGGATGGAGGGACCAAAAAAATGGAATACAAAAACTTGGTATAAATATTTAGCTGACTATCTACTTCTTACTTACTTACTTAGGTGATCCCTCGTAGTTCGAGGATGATTGTCTTCCATCTGTGGGGTCTTGGGGGTGTGTCCGTAGGTGGCTGAAGAGACCTATTCTTGATCCGCATGTTCTACCGCAGTGAGGACATCGGTTTCCAGGTGGAAGGCGCTCCCGGTGAGGGTTGGCTTGACGGGCCTTCCTCTTGGCACGTTTCTCCCTTAAGCCCTCCATTCGTGCCTCTTCGAACTCCGCAGCACTGCTGGTCACAGCTGACCTCCAATTAGAGCGCTCAAGGGCCAGGGCTTCCCAGTTCTCAGTGTCTATGCCACAGTTTTAAGGTTAGCTTTAAGCCCATCTTTAAATCTCTTTTCCTGCCCACCAACATTACGTTTCCCGTTCTTGAGTTTGAAGTAGAGCAACTGCTTTGGGAGACGGTGATCGGGCATTTGGACAACGTGGCCAGTCCAGCGGAGTTGATGGCGTAGGAGCATTGCTTCAATGCTGGTGGTCTTTGCTTCCTCAAGCACGCTGACATTTGTCTGCCTGTCTTCCCAAGAGATTTGCAGGATTTTTCTGAGGCAACGCTGATGGAGACGCTCTAGGAGTTGAATGTGACGTCTGTAGACCGTCCACGTTTCACAGGCGTAGAGCAGGGTTGGGAGGACAATGGCTTTATAAACAAGCACCTTGGTATCTCTACGGATGTCCCGATCATCAAACACTCTCTGCTTCATTCTGGAAAATGCTGCACTTGCAGAGCTCAGGCGGTGTTGTATTTCAGTGTCGATGTTGACTTTTGTGGAGAGGTGGCTGCCAAGGTAGCAGAAATTGTCAACATTTTCTAATGTTGACATTTCTAATGTAATGGGCAATGCTGTGGCGCAGGCGGGAGAGCAAGCCAGTTGCAATTAACTGCAATGAATCACTCTGACCAGGAGGTCATGAATTCGAGCCCCGCTCGGAGCCTATGTTTGTTTGTCTTTGTTCTATGTTAAAAGGCATTGAATGTTTGCCTATATGTGTAATGTGATCCGCCCTGAGTCCCCTTCGGGGTGAGAAGGGCGGAATATAAATGCTGTAAATAAATAAATAAATAAATAAATAAATAAATAAATAATGTGACACCATTAAGGTGTATACCCTGTTTCCCCGAAAATAAGACAGTGTTATATATTAATTTTTGCTCCCAAAGATGCGCTAGGTCTTATTTTCAGGGGATGTCTTATTTTTCCATGAAGAAGAATTCACATTTATTGTTGAACAAAAAAATGAGCATTTATTATATACTGTATAGTAGTTGTTATCACAAACCAGCATACCCAGACAAACTGTGAATCCTATCAAGAATTTCTTGTTACTACCATTATTTCCATGTACAACAATCTATGGTACGTGCAGTTATTGATCCTGCATGCTCTGGTGTTCTGTTTGGCACATGTCAAAGACAAACAAAAACTTTTCTAGGTCTTACTTTCAGGGGAGGTCTTATATTTAGCAATTCAGCAAAACCTCTACTAGGTCTTATTTTCAGGGGATGTCTTATTTTTTTTTTAAAGTTTTTTTTTAAAAAAAGTTATAGTAATTTAGTGTGTCAGTGAAATGGCAATTTTGAACAATAATAGTATAATATAACCCTTCAAAAGACATCCATAGAACAAAATTTGCCCTTCTGATTGTAAAATCACTCCAGTAAATCACGTCCCCCCCTTTTTAAAAATCATCTTCAATAGCATCCAATAGATCCAATAAATTAGCACATGGCCTCAAAAAGAATGCAGAAGTGGGAGCAAAGATATAAAAAAAGACCCAAAGTGCGGCGTGGCAGCAGGAGCATTGCTGAGCTCCGCGGCCAGAAGATCGGAAGCCGACGAAAAAATTTCAGGCAAAAATGGGCATGATCAAAAACAAAGATGGCAGGGACCTAACAGAAGCTGAAGAAATCAAGAAAAGGTGGCAAGAATATACAGAAGATCTGTACAGGAAGGATAATAAAAGCGGATAGAGGATAGCTTTGACAGTGTGGTGAGTGAATTAGAACCAGACATCCTGAGGAGTGAGGTTGAATGGGCCTTAAGAAGCATTGCTAATAACAAGGCAACAGGAGAAAACGGAATCCCAGCTGAGTTGTTTAAAATCTTGGAAAGTGATAATGTCAAGGTGATACGCATGCCATATGCCAGCAAATATGGAAAACACAAGATTGGCCATCAGATTGGAAAAAAACAATTTATATCCCCATACCAAAAAAGGGAAACGCTAAAGAATGCTCAAACTTCCGTACAGTGGCACTTATTTCCCAGGCCAATAAGGTAATGCTCGAGATCCTGCAAGGCAGACTCCAGCAATGCATGGAGCAAGAGTAGCCAGATGCCCAAGCTGGATTCAGAAAAGGCAGAGGAACGAGAGACCAAATTGCCAACATCCGCTGGATAATGGAGGAAGCCAGGGAGTTCCAGAAAAACATCTACTTCTGCTTTATTGACTATTCTATGCCAGCAAATATGGAAAACACAAGATTGGCCATCAGATTGGAAAAAATCAATTTATATCCCCATACCAAAAAAGGGAAATGCTAAAGAATGCTCAAACTTCCGTACAGTGGCACTTATTTCCCAGGCCAATAAGGTAATGCTCGAGATCCTGCAAGGCAGACTCCAGCAATACATGGAGCAAGAGTTGCCAGATGCCCAAGCTGGATTCAGAAAAGGCAGAGGAACGAGAGACCAAATTGCCAACATCCGCTGGATAATGGAGGAAGCCAGGGAGTTCCAGAAAAACATCTACTTCTGCTTTATTGACTATTCTAAAGCCTTTGACTGTGTGGATCATAATAAACTATGGCATGTTCTTGGTGATATGGGGATACCAAGTCACCTTGTCTGTCTCCTGAGAAATCTGTATAAAGACCAAGTAGCCACAGTAAGAACAGATCACGGAACAACAGACTGGTTCAAGATTGGGAAAGGAGTACGGCAGGGCTGCATACTTTCACCCTACCTATTCAACTTGTACGCAGGACACATTATGCGATGTGCGGGGCTTGACGATTCCAATGCCGGAGTTAAAATTGCTGGAAGAAACATTAACAACCTTAGGTATGCAGATGATACCACTCTGATTGCCGAAAGTGAGGAAGAGCTGAGGAGCCTTATCACCAAAGTGAAAGAAGAAAGTGCAAAACCAAGATCATGGCAACTACACCTATTGATAACTGGCAAATAGAAGGAGAAAATGTGGAGGCAGTGACAGACCTTATATTTCTAGGCATGAAGATCACTGCAGATGAAGACTGCAGCCAGGAAATCAGAAGACGTTTACTTCTTGGGAGGAGAGCAATGGCTAACCTTGACAAAATAGTGAAGAGCAGAGACATCACACTGGCAACGAAGCATAATCAAAGCAATGGTATTCCCCATAGTAACCTCTGGTTGCGAGAGCTGGACCATAAGGAAGGCTGAATGAAGGAAGATAGACGCTTTTGAACTCTGGTGCTGGAGGAAAATCCTGAGAGTGCCTTGGACCGCAAGAAGAACCAACCAATCCATCATCCAGGAAATAATGCCTGGCTGCTCACTGGAGGGAAGGATATTAGAGGCAAAGTTGAAGTATTTTGGCCACATCATGAGAAGACAGGAAAGCTTGGGGGAAATGAAAGGAAAAAGGAAGAGAGGCCGACCAAGGGCGAGATGGATGGATGGTATCCTTGAAGTGACTGGCTTGACCTTGAAGGAACTGGGGGCGGCGACGGCCGACAGGGAGCTCTGGCGTGGACTGGTCCATGAGGTCACGAAGAGTCGGAAACAACTCTGGGACTGAGAGAGACAGAGAGAGAGAGAGATGTTATTTATCTATCTGAACTGTTGTTTGAATGTATTGTGTCAGGCATTGAATTTTTCCCTTTTATTGTAAGCTGCCTTGAGTCCCCTTGGGTGAGAAAGGTGGGGTAGAAATTATGCAAATAAATAAATAAATAAATAAATAAATAATAGTTGGAAAAAAATGAGTGAACCCCAGGAAGCTATTATTAGGAGAAGTTATGCTTTCTTAGACTTATCTGAATGCATCCTTAGGAACTGTAAAAGTAATTCATTATTTGGAACTAGTTATATGCATCTAGATATTTCCAAGCTCTATCTATTTGTTTCCAAACTTCGTTTCTCAAGGCACTGTCTTTTGGAAGTAGCATCCTTCTCCTGTGGCTAAATTAGAATGTGAAAGATAAATCAGACTAAAGCTGTTCTATTACAGTAAAAAGATGGTCTGTATTCACTACAAAGTCATTTTTGCTTTGTGTTTCTCCTTCAATATGTGTGGGAGTTACAGCATGATATGTAGTCATTAACATTGCTTCCTCCCCATGGAGTTTATTTAGGCTGAATCTACACTGCCCTATATCCCAGGATCTGATTCCAGATTATCTGCTTTGAACTGGATTGTATGAGTCAACACTGCCAGATAATCTGGGATAAATTGATAATCTGGGATCAGATACTGGGATATAGGGCAGTGTAGACCCAGCCCTAGATGAATGAAAACCACAGTTCAACTGGGAGCAGAAACAGAACAACCAATTGGCTGCTTTGCCAAGCTCAAGCCAATTTTCATGACCTCTTCCTCCTTGAATTCACAGGCTGGCAAACTATACTGGACAAAGTAAGGCATGCACATAAAACAGACCATTTGTTCCAATTTAGAATCTATTTCTTTTCCTCTTGAACCCATTCCAGGAAGCAAAAAATGAACACAAATATTTTCTTCTTGTTGCTCTAATGCATTACTTCATGGGCTTCTGGCTGATGCTAGAGATACAGAAAACCAGAAGCTGATTCTTGGGAATATTTCCAGCTAATATTTCTTGGCTAAAACATTTGGTATATTTAGGTCATCTCTAGCCTGTAACAAATCACATTTTTTGAAGCTCTTACTACTCAAAATGATGATTATAGCTACAAATAGCACTTACTTCTCCCTCTAGCATGGGCCACACAAAGGTAAGGTGAGAGGGTGGCAGGCTGTCAACTTATCTCTGGAGTTACAGTTAGTATGGTAGTGATGACTGCAGGAAACTAAACCAAAGTAAGGCATTGGTAACATGGATTAAATTGCTCTGCTGCTTCCATAGTACATGTGGTCATGGGAAGCTACACAGTAAGAAGACAAATAGGTCATCTACTGCCAAAATTGCATGAACGAAACTTTATGAGCCAATGTGGCAATCAGTCTGTTCTCTTTAAAAAGTCCAAGGTCCATCAGTTTCAGATTAATCTCCTAAAGCTTGGTTTCAAATGAGCTCTGCACATTGAAGAAAATAGGCACAGCCCTGTTTTTCAGACACTACCACCTTCAATAGTTTTGCAGATAACTGCAATGCTTCAGATCAAAAGTATGTTTTTAAACTTCCAAGTAAATGAGTGTAGGATGACAGCATGAAAACTAAGCTATCCATGTACTCATTCTCAGATGCACTCTCATCTGTGGATCAGGGAAAGGCTGGCTTAAAGATTGTTCACATTGACTAAAAAGAGATCATGCTAATTTTGGAGGTGCTCTGATCCTGACACACAATGTCCATGACAATTGGTTTGCAATAGGTTTCTTTGGGTTTTATAGTATTTCAAAACATGTGTTTTACCTGAGATTTATCCAGACTTTTGAGTGTGTGACCAGCCCTTCAGGAGTCACTATTTTACTGTGGAGTTGGAAGGAGCAGTTTATTGTGAGCAGAACTGGTTGGTGGGAATTGACCATTCCTTCTAGAAAGTGGCTTTTTCCAGGTTGAATGTTAATTTTTTTAAAAAAAGATTAATATGTGCAGATATTCAAATGTCACATTAGCACACTACTGTTTAACAGAAAATACATTCATTTGCAAGTGTTCCTGCTAGAATATCATGGGGGATCTTGTCCAAAGCCTTCCTGAAATCAGGATATATTACCATCCACAGCAGTGCCCTGATATACTATGCTTGCAACTCTATCCCAAAAAAAGGAGAGAGAGAAAAGATTAGTTTTGTATGACTTGTTTTTGAGACATCCTTGCTGGGTTTTTAGCAATTATAGCTTTTCTTTCTGCACAAATGCAGAATGATTGTTTAATGATCTGTTTTGGCATCTTTCCTGGTGTGAACTTCAGCATGATTTTTTTTGCCTGTTTTGAAGATGGGGACAACATTTACTCTCCTCCAATTTCCTCTCATTTTCTCCAAGAATTCTAAAAAATTATTGACAGTGGCTTTGCAACTTTCTTTCTTGGGTGTGGTTCACTGGCTTTTGTGATCTGACTTCATTTCAAGTACAAAGTCTTCCATTATCAGCTCTTTTCTTTACCTGTTTTGGGCAACAGATCTGTTGCATCATTTGTTCTATTTTCACTAGAGAGCACTTTTTTTTTGATAGATGACTGAGAGAAAGAAGGTACAGTGGATCCCTTGGTATCTCAAGTCCCTGCTCAAGATCCATTATATGCCATAGTACAGTAGAAAGGTTTCTGTTGTGACTGCGCCTTCGGGGATTATGGTTGATGGTGATGGGATCTGAAGAGGAAGAAAAAACCCTCGTGATGAGGGTTCACTGGAGGTGTTGCGCAGGAAGCGACTTAGAGAGCTATATGGGGGATCTTCTGAGGAAGATTCAGATGGGGAGTTTGGGGAAATGGATGCTGAGGAACAGGTGGTGGCTGAGGAAGTGGGCACTGAATGGGCACAGCCACCAGAGATGTCTGGGGATTTGGGGCCTATGGATACTACTGAACCTGGGGTTTCTGCAGGAGCTGATCCCACTTGGGATGCTTGGAGAAGGGAGGATGGTTCTTTAAGTGTTCATGGGGCTAAGTGTGGGCAGGATGATTGGGACTCCGATGAATTGCTAGGTACTCCAGATCCACGAGCTCTAGCTGTGTGGAGTTCGGACTCTGAGTAGATTTGGGACACCTGGTGTTTGGGTGTGAGTGTTTGGTCACCCAGGAGGAAGGGGAATAAAATGGGAATGTTTGGCCATTGCACTTTGCATGTGGCAAGGTGTTGCTGAGGCGCCATTGGGATCTCTGTGTTTCTGTGAAGACTGGACTTGGACTGTGATTCGGATGTAAGTTATCTGGGACTGCTCTGCAGCAGAGGGATGGAACTGTGTGGGTTTCCTTGGACTGCATTCTGATTACTATTTCTAACTGCTGATACCATCTGGCTTGGCTCTCGCTGTGTCTTATCGTGGACCCTGACTGACGACTACTCCCGGCTTCTGACTTCTGGAATTTGCTGCTGCCTCTCGACCTGACCTTGGATTCTCCTGATGACGGCTATTCATCATCCCTTTGAAGCTTCGGCTTTATCTGCACCGTGGAAGCAGTTTACTGCTCTTCTAGTTTGTTTGTTTTTAAGCCAGTTTGCTGTTTTTCTTTTGGGAACTGTCCCTTTAACTCCGCAGAGCCGGCTGTCTGTTTTCAGAAACGGTTTGGAGCTAAAAGAAGCTTTTGCACTTTCTGTTATACTCTGCAGCTTTTGGAAGGTTGCAAGCCTTCGTTTATTTTGCATGTTATCTTGCAGTCAACTCTATTTGTTTCTTCTAAGCTGAATTGAAACGTCCTTAGTTTTTATTGAATGCCAGCATGGGAAAATAGCATGGCTTGTTTTTGTGTTATTTTTGGCTTATCTTCAGAATAAACTCTGTTTTGTTTGTTAACTGGCGTCTGACTCTTGACAGTTTCCCTTATGTAAAATTGCAAAATCAATGGATTTTTGGAGATATTTTCAAGCCAAGGAAGGTTGAATTCATGAATATGGAGGGCTGGCTATACTGAACAGTTCCGCCTTCTCTCTGTCCCCTGTTAACATCTTCAGACTTTCATCATGCAGTTGCTCCACAATTTCCTTATACTTCCTCTACTCCAATCATAGCTTTTTATTATTTACAAAGATCTCTTGGGCTGTCATTTGTTTATTGCTGTAAGATAGAGACAGGAATGTCCCAATGGCTTGAAGGCTACTCTTAACCTTTCCTGATCTGTGCCACTCCATTTTAGTGAACCACCCCTTTTTCCTGGAATTGGAAGTGATCTTCTGCGGACTGGATTTCAGGTGATTCACAGGATGATTTCTCAAAACAATCCTAAATTAAAGCTCTTGAGTCTGTTGTACCCCAAGCGTGAGCACCCAAAAACCAGGCAGGAGCCAATATAACACACAAGCTGTTTATTGAAGCAGAGTATATATATATATATCTATGCACATTTAAGGTGGAAAGTCAGAGTAAGAAATAGTCAATTAGCAGATCCCGTGAGTCCACAATATCCGGCACCTGCAAGGCCATGGGGCTGGGAACTGAAGTAGGAATGTCCTCGAATTCCATCGCCTCGTCTGTTTCTAACTCTCGATGAAACCTGGGCCATGATGGCTGAGCCACAACAGAGTCATTTTTCAGAAACAAAATTCTTTCTTCTACAGCCAAATTTTTTTAAAAATGATCTCAATTCACAGTCCATGTGGCTTCATAGAATTTCTCAGAGCTGCATATGACCATTGAGCTACATGATTCCTTCCCATCACAATCAGATCATTTGGTAAGGTAGGATGCTGGGGAGCTTTCTCCAAAAGAAAATATTTATTTGTTGTTGGAATCTTTGAAACAAAATTAGAAAGAAAGACTTTCTCTGGATCCAGGGGATTTTAGAGTACCTAGGAGTTGTTTCTGGATTCCATTCCACTTTGTAATGATAAACAGTTAATGTATTACTCATAATAGAAGTAACTTAGCCCTTTTGTTTTATACTCATTTATGCAAGAGAATACCAAAGCACAAAAGTATAAATATAAATTATGACATGGGCGCTTCTGTCTATTCTGTTCAATCACAACTCCCAGCTCTCTGCCAATGATTTGACTTAACTTCAGGAGAAATTTGTTAAGTGCCTTCAGAAAGGTCTGTGTGATAGGCACTGTTGAAATGGCAGGTATTGTGGCCTTTCTGTGTTGTAAATAGAATCTATTTTATGTAGCTCTGTATCCTAGTGCATCTAGTGATGCAGAACAGCTCTTCATTCAAGGATGAAATTAACTTGGGAACACACATGAGCCTACTTTATGAACAGTACATGCATCTGGCTTGGATATTGTCACATACATTTTTCCAACACCTCCCTGGGTCACCTCAGTGAGAGTCTGTCCAGAGTAGCAATAATTTCACGCTCAATAATTTGAATTTGTGTTCTGGGGCAATTTTAAAAGGGCACCTGGTTGTAAAATTTGCCATCCAGATTATTTGGATTAATGCTGACATCTTAGTGATATATGCAGATATAGGTCAGTGTTAAGTCTACATATGCCTTTTTTGTTTGCTATAGAAGTTGACATTCCTTTCTTCCCTGTGCAGAAAGAAAGAACTCACCACCACCGATGGGGTTCATACTGCTGTTCCTATTTTAGTGGAGAGTGCAGGTTGTGTGTGTGTATGTGTGTGAGGGGGGGGGGGGAATTAGCCAGACATAAACTGTTTTACTATCTTTTGAGATCATTCAGACATAATAAGTTGTTAACCTATTGCCCTGTTATATACATTAAACGATAAGGTAAAGATAACCTTGTATCCTATAAAACACTAGCTATGACCGGTCATGCGTTGCTTTGGCGAAGTATGGTGGTATGGGAAATAAAGTATTGAGGAATTGGTGGTAGTTAAGGTAAAGGGTAAAGGTTTCCCCCGACATTAAGTCCAGTCGTGTTTGACTCAGGGGGTTGGTGCTCATCTCCATTTCTAAGCCGAAGAGCCGGCGTTGTCTGTAGACACCTCCAAGGTCATGTGGGATGACTGCATGGAGCACTGTTACCTTCCCACTGGAGCAGTACCTATTCATCTACTCTCATTTGCATGTTTTTGAACTTTAGGGTTGGCAGAAGCTGGTGCTAACAGTGGGGGCTCTCTCTGCTCTCCCAATTCAAACTTGCGACCTTTTGGTCCAGAAGTTCAGCAGCTTAATGCTTTAACACGCTGCGCCATCAGGGGATATTATTTCCTAAAGGTTGTGAATATACAATATTTTTGTCTGTGTTAACTGGCCCCAATTGTTTCCTTTGTGGAATTTCCAATTTCCCTGCTTTCAGAGTGTTGGTCTTTATTTACTGTCCTGGTTTTAGAGATTATATTGTTCTGCATTATTCTATCCCAGTAATTATTTCATATTAAAGTAGAATCTCACTTATCCAACATTTGCTTATACAATGTTCTGGATTATCCAACGCAGTCTGCCTTTTCATAATCAATGTTTTTGTAGTCAGTGTTTTAAATTCATTGTGATATTTTAGTGGTAAATTTGTAAATACAGTACAATAGAGTCTCACTTATCCAACATAAACGGGCCGGCAGAATGTTGGATAAGCGAATATGTTGGATAATAAGGAGGCATTAAGGAAAAGCCTATTAAACATCAAATTAGGTTATGATTTTACAAATGAAGCACCAAAACATCATATTAGACAACAAATTTGGCAGAAAAAGTAGTTCAATACGCAGTAATGCTATGTAGTAATTACTGTATTTATGAATTTAGCACCAAAATATATTGATATATTGAAAACATTGACTACAAAAATGCGTTGGATAATCCAGAACGTTGGATAAGCGAGTGTTGGATAAGACTCTACTGTAATTACTTCATAGCATTACTGCACATGGAACTACTTTTTCTGTCAAATTTGTTGTATAATATGATGTTTTGGTGCTTAATTTGTATAACGATTACCTAATTTGATGTTTAATCAGCTTTTCCTGAATCCCTTCTTATTATCCAACATATTCACTTATCCTGCCGGCCTGTTTATGTTGGATATATTATCTGCTTAGAACTGGATTATATGAGGCCCCTTCTTCACAGCTGTATAAAATGCACACTGAAGTGGATTATATGGTAGTGTGGAGTCAAGATAATCCAGTGCAAAGCAGATAATATAAGATTATAACTGGGTTATATAGCTGTGTGGAAGGGCCTTGAGTCTACACTGCCATATAATCCAGTGCAAATTAGATAATCTGTGGAAGAGGCCTAACTCTGCCTGTCCCCTGGGCTGAGTGGGTTGCTAGGAGCCCAAGTGGGCAGAGCTTAGCCTTCTAACTGGCAGCAATTGGATAAAACAATTATTCCTCTCCCTCTAATTAGGACTTTAATTTTCTTTTCATTTTGTTGTATCAACCTAGAAGCGTGGATAATGGGTTGTGTTGTCAAATTTCGTGGTTGGGGGGCCTGTAGTTTTGTTGTTTTGTCAGTCGCCAGGATTCCATCACTCTTTTATATATATAGAAGATAGAACATAACGTTGTAAGGATGTGTATCTGCATCACTCAAGATCATGAAAAAAATGCTTTCACTTTTCAGTTTGGGAAAAATGCCAGATTTTCACTGGAATGTAAAGAAAACATGATAAAACAGTGCATGTACATTAGAATAATCCCTGTGGGTTGGTACATTGAAAGACACCTGGTGACAGGTAGTAGATTTTTTAAAAGTCTTGATGCTATATGAAACCCTTAATGTCCTGGATTTACAGTTAATTTCTGGGTTTGATCTGGATATAAGATGGATGGATATAAGGAACTGATAAAAAGAGGTAGATGCTGGAAGAGACTTCATGGGACATCTAATCCAACCCCCTGCCAAGAAGCAGGAAAATCAGATTCAAAGCACCCCTGACAGATGGCCATCCAGCCTCTTTTTAAAAACCTCCAAAGAAGGAGCCTCCACCACACGCTGGGGCAGAGAGTTCCACTGCTGAACACCTCTCACAGTTAGGAAGTTCTTCCTAATGTTCAGATGAAATCTCCTTTCCTGTAGTTTGAATCCATTGTTCCACATACTAGTCTCCAGGGCAGAGGGTGAAACAAGCCTTCACTCTCCTCCCTATGATTTCCCCTCACATATTTATACATGACTATTATGTCTCCTCTTAGCCTTCTCTTCTTCAGGCTAAACATGCCCAGCCCTTTAAGCCGCTCCGCAAAGGGTTTGTTCTCCAGATCCTTGATCATTTTAGTTGCCCTTCTCTGGACATATTCCAGCTTGTCAACATCTCCTTTCAATTGTGGTGCCCTTAATATAAAGGTTAGACATAGCAAATGTTATGAGAGGTGTACTGTTGTTTAGACTTTCTCCTCAGCTGCTGTTCTTGATGTGAGATTTTTTTAGGCTGAACTGTAAAACCTATGGCACATGAGAGAGGAGGGCCGGGCTGTGGCGCAGGCTGGTGAGCAGCCTGCTGCAATAAATCACTCTGGCCATGTGGTCATGAGTTCGAGGCCAGCCCGTGGCTGGGTGAGCACCTGTCAATTAAAAATAAAAAATAGCCCCTGCTCATTGCTGACTTAGCAACCCGAAAGATAGTTGCATCTATCAAGTAGGAAATAAGGTACCACTTAAAGTGGGGAGGCAAATTTAACTAATTTATGACATTGGAATGAGGAAGTGTGGTCACAGTGGATGATGAAGCAGCTGCTCCCCCCTGTGGCCAGAATCGAACATCCCCTCAGAAATGGTTAAATTGACTCTGCGTCTGTCTGTCTCTGTCTCGGTTCTATGTGTATATTGGCATTGAATGTTTGCCCTATATGTATACAATGTGATCCACCCTGAGTCCCCTTCGGGGTGAGAAGGGCGGAATATAAATACTGTAAATAAATAAATAAATAAATAAATAAATAAATAAATAAGAGGTATTTCCAATTCTCATAGCTAGTGCCACCATGGGCTATGTGAGACTGTTAATTTTGCTTCTTGGAAAAATTCACATCTCAGATGTTGGAATTACCTCTAACATAGATGTAAGAATTTATTTTTGCGAGAAAATTTCAAGCTGCATATTACTGTAACGGTCACATTTACTTAGAAGTACACAAATATTTTATCTTACATATACTTACACAATTCCCAAGCAGGTTCAGAAAAAGCTTTGCAGATCATAAATCTATCTTTGAGTCAACTGTGTATGTTATTTGTTTTGATTAAAGTTATATATATCTCTTTGCATGGTCATAGGAGTGATTCATAGCATTTGTTTATACCATGCAAATATAGTTGTCGAAGCACATCTGAACATAACATCAGAGGAGCTAGAAAGACTAATTGGGTCTGAGATTTAACATAAAGATGGAGGAGCAATTTTAATTCTGAAAAGTCATGCTGTCCTCATTGTCATCTTGCTTTCTCCTAAAATACTTCCTCCCCCACACAAATATTATTTGGACAAAGTGGACATGGTGTTGGAGACTGGTTATGGTATTTCTTGACTATTATATGAAGATATGAAATTCTTTGGGTTTCCAGCAGTTTTCATTTTCTGTACTTTTTAAGCCATATATATGAATTCACAATGGAACTTTGCTAATTAGGATCAATATTTCCTATTGAAAATGAAAAGCTCTGTGACTATTTTACCAGTGATTAGTTAGGGATAATCTAAGGGCTAAGTGATTAATTAGGGATAATAATTCTAAAGGCTAAGGCAGAGCTTTCCAAACTGTGTGTCATGACACATTCATATGTCAGCTGCAGCGTGTAGGTGTGTCGCATGAACATAATGAGAAACCTCTGAGTCTATGTGAAATAAGCAATAAATCATATATTTAAAAAAATATAAATACAAGATTTTCATAAGGTATGTTGTGTACCCATACATTTCATTTTTACAATTTATGTATGTGTCTATATCTCTTATAAGGAGTTGGTTTAACTTCTGGTTTGCTAGTAAAACTGAATTACTGTGTCACAAAATGATGCATTTATAAAAATGATGAGCCAGCAACATGAAATATTTGGAAAGTTCTGGGCTAAGGGTTTTTGGCTATAATCTTTGGAGTTGGCTTACTGCCTTGCTTGTCCTTTAGCCTTGTTGGCCATGTCTACACTTCCTCAATTAATCTGGTTAAAATTCTCTGAGTACAGCCAAGTAGTGTCTTAAAGTCCAGGAATATCCAGGGCCATGCTAAACTGGATGAAACTGCTGGTGGGAGACTGCCTTGCAGTATTGGTGTTAGATCATGAGCAGGAAAATGTGGCCGGTGTGTTGTATCTAACCCATGGGACAGTTTTGTAAGGTGATTGTCACCTGTTTCTCCTTTATTCTATTCTCTCATGCAATTGTAGTCTCACCCAACAAAAGGTGCCCTGCAGGTCAACTTTTGGATCACCGTCTGTTGGAAAAAAAGACTTCTCCTGAAGGTTGACACAAAGAGGATCAAAAACTTGGAGAAATTATCCCTCATGTCTTGTATGTAAAGTTGGATGAGACTCAGAGGAAAGAAGCATGCAAATTGAAGGAAGGAATATCAAAATTTAAGATATGTAGGTCATATATTACTGGTAGAATATAGAAAACAATTATTTGTTATTGTGTGCCTTCAAATAATTTCTGATCTATGACAACCCTAACATGACCCTATCACAGGATTTTCCTCACAAGATTTTTCAGAAGAGGTTTGCCATTACCTTCCTCCTGGCACATGACTTTACCACACACAATAAAATCAGCATTTCTACACATTCAAGAAATGGCAACCCACTGTGCCCTTCACACGAGATGCACAGATGCACGCTTCAACTATGGGGGTGAGGTATTTTGCAATTTCTAAAGTGTTGAGTCGATTGGCAAGTGACTTATTTTTAAATTCCCCTTCATAGAGATGAGCCAAATGGCCAATTTCCCAGTGTGATGTTAATAACTGTTGCCTGCTTGTAAATAAAACAATGATGCTGTGTGTGGGAGGAACCAAAATACCCATTTCCCCAGATTGCCAATGCAGAGGCTTGAGGAAAGATGAGGGTTAATTTAAAACATTTTTTATGATCGCCAATGCAAAAGCTCTGGGAAAGATGAGGGTTAATTTAAAACCACTTCCTACAATCTGGGGTGATAGTTTTTTTGTTGTTTTTTAAAGATAAATAATTGAAATCCTGAAGGGACAATGGGAGGAAATAGTGCAAATAACCTCAGTGCCACCTTAAGAAAGCAGAAGAGGCGTGAGAGCAAATGGTGCTTCTATTTCAGTTTAAGTGGTTTGAAGGCAGTGCTGTCTTAAAGGATGCCTGTTTTTAGAAGTGTGCTGGTATCATTGAAATGGGAGGAGTCATTTCCTGCGCATATGAAGGGAATTAAACAGGTGGTTGAATTAGAAGCTGGAGGAGGTGATCTCAGTGTGACGTGGGTAAATTCTTTAAAGACAGAACCCTATGAAACTCTAATTTTTCTCTGTTTTTCAACATTTTTTCCAGCTCAGTTTGATGAAGTCCTCAATATGACTTGCCCAAGTCATTTAGTAGGTTTCATGGTTGAATGGGAAATCAAACACTGTGTCATGACTAGTGCTGACAACGAGGATGTGGATGATGGGTTGCTTTTCCCAGCATTTGAGTTGGGCTCAAATACACAGCAGCAGCATGTGTAGCCAGACAGTGAAGAACCCACCACTTCAGAGCAGGAACAACAGCAACTCCAAGTGAACAATGAAAGACCTACCACTCCTCTTGGCATAGAGCAAGGGCAGGATCAGGGTCTTGAGACGGAAGTCCGGGACTTAAGTATTTCAGACTGACTTCAATAAAGAACAGATGGGATTCAAGTGTGAAGATCAAGTTGTCTGCCTGAGAAGAGGGCCAGCAACTGGGATCACCTGAGATATCTACATAAATAGCTGGAGCTTGGAATAGCTAGTTGCTTGTTTCCACAAGCCAAATTTTTCAAAATCCGATTATTACAGGGACAGAAAGTGAGGTGAAATCTTCTAAATGGGCACTGACAGCAAAACAAACACCACAGGGATGTCCACCCTTCCCTATGCTATCCAAAGTGTGTGTGTGTACAAAACTACAGAACCTATCTTGTTCGTAACTTGGGGACTGCCTGTATTAGAATCATGCTCATTAGTTTTCTCTAAATCTGCCCAAAAGCCATACCACAAAACTATTATTATTGTGCATTGGAGAAAAGATGTTCATCTCATAGCTAACACTCCAGAAGACAGGAGCAGATTTCAAAACGATCTTGACAGACTAGAGAGATGGGCCAAAACTAACAAAATGAAGTTCAACAGAGACAAATGCAAGATACTTCACTTCGGCAGAAAAAATGGAAATCAAAGATACAGAATGGGGGACACCTGGCTTGACAGCAGTGTGTGCGAAAAGGACCTTGGAGTCCTCGTGGACAACAAGTTAAACATGAGCCAACAATGTGATGCGGCTGCTAAAAAAGCCAATGGGATTCTGGCCTGCATCAATAGGGGAATAGCGTCTAGATCCAGGGAAGTTATGCTCCCCCTCTATTCTGCCTTGGTCAGACCACACCTGGAATACTGTGTCCAATTTTGGGCACCACCGTTGAAGGGAGATGTTGACAAGCTGGAAAGCGTCCAGAGGAGGGCGACTAAAATGATTAAGGGTCTGGAGAACAAGCCCTATGAGGAGCGGCTTAAAGAGCTGGGCATGTTTAGCCTGCAGAAGAGAAGGCTGAGAGGAGACATGATAGCCATGTACAAATATGTGAAGGGAAGTCATAGGGAAGAGGGAGCAAGCTTGTTTTCTGCTGCCCTGCAGACTAGGACACGGAACAATGGCTTCAAACTACAGGAAAGGAGATTCCACCTGAACATCAGGAAGAACTTCCACACTGTGAGAGCTGTTCGACAGTGGAACTCTCTCCCCGGGGCCGTGGTGGAGGCTCCTTCCTTGGAGGCTTTTAAGCAGAGGCTGGATGGCCATCTGTCGGGGGTGCTTTGAATGCGATTTCCTGCTTCTTAGCAGGGGCTTGGACTAGATGGCCCATGTGGTCTCTTCCAACTCTACTATTCTATGATTCTATGATTCTATGATTCTATGATGTACACTTTCTGACAAAATGATGTAATTGCATCTGAGTGGATTTTGGCACATGAATACAAAGATGGTTTATTTCCCATAACTAAAAGTTATACTAAATTTGACATATCATTATTATAAAAATGGATAAAAATATGAAGCATTTCACAAGTCCTTGTTATTTGGCACACGTGAATTCCTAATGGTGACCCCAGGCCAGTCTGAACAGATTTTCCTCCATTGCCAGAGCCAGTCCAACAATGAGGCGAATTAAGCGGTTGCTTTGGGTGCAAAACATACAGGGGCGCAGTCGAGACTGCTTTTTCTGTTGATTTGTTGTAAAACATGATGTTTTGGTGCTTAATTTGTAAAATCGTAATGTAATTTGGTGTTTAATAGGCTTTTCCTTAATCCCTCCTTATTATCCAACATTTTCGCTTATCTAACGCTTTTATTTTTCAGTGATTGGTTTGGGGGGGGGGGCGCCAAAATTCTGTTCGCCTACACTTGAAAATTACCTAGGGCCGGCTCTGTCCATTGCCTTCTCTTGGCGGGGATGGGTGAGTGAAACATTTTGGCTTAGAAATGATAGTCCATTACTATGACTGATTTTTCTTTCCAAGCCTCAGATTCTTAACATTTATAATTGAATTCTCTTTAGAAGGAAATGATAATTTGTCTTCTGAAAAGAAAAGGAGAAAAATTGGATTTTTAAAATTATGCCTTCTTAGCTGATGCCAGACTAGTCTTGTGATAGTGTAAAAGTTTAACACAGTGGACAAACAAAAGGCCATTGAAATCAGAATAACCCACCAGAATTTTTTTTAAATGAGAGAACATTACATTTTATTAATACCAAGCATACTCTGGCCTGCCTTTTTAGAAAAGACAGTATTATTCAGAATTCCTTTTCAGTCTTTCACATCTTTTGAAAGATGCATTTGACAAGCATCTCTGTTACAAGGACTCTTTGATTAGGCTTGCTGGAGAAGGTAGGGACATTCCTGGGGGCAGCCATGGCTACCGAGATGAAGACTGTTATCTCCCCGCTCTTAGTAACTATGGCTGATTTTCCACCATTCATTTCATTGTGAGGGAATAATTAGCTTTTGCTATCATTAAAAAAAACAGAAATCCCTGTTGTAATCACTCAAGGTGAAACCAGAAGATATTTTATTACATTTTTACACAAATACTCCCCCAGTGAGGCCAAATGTAGCATTGTGGTTTGAGTGTTGGAGTACAATTCAGGAGACAAGGGTTTGAATCCATACTGTAAACGCAAACCTATTATGAACAAACCTTGCTGAGAAAAATCCCATGAGAAAATCCCATCATAAGTCTGAAGCAGCCGAAGGCATACAACAAGAGTGTCTAGTGAACATTTCACAACTAGTGAAAGACTTTTGTTTGTCATATCACATGTGTGGGAGAGTGAAGATTTGAATGCAGGATCACCGATTGGCAAATCGACAGAATTACATGAATGGAGAGACATATTATGGTTAGGGTGCTCATGCCAGCATGTAGCTGCTATTGGTGGTTTCATGACTGATGTGGAATAGTGGCTTTATGTGATAAAGTACAAAGTCAATAAAGTCTTCCAATTTTATTATTCTATGATTCTTCTAAGTTGTGGTTCTGGTTTATATATTTCATAGTAGCTTTTTATACAATATCTTTTCTCTTTCCTGTGGGTTGAGGGCAAATAGTTACATTGCTAACATTAATTATTGCCTCACACATGGGTTTCATTATAAAATACAGTCTGACCCCATATTCACAGGGATACTGGACTTTGCATTGACTGTGAGAGAAATAAGGTTGAACAATGTGAAAGCCATCCACTGCATGACTATCAGCTTCCTCCTCCAGTAGACTCAAATCAAGGAAAAGCTTCATGAGAACCACCACTCTTCTTAATGTTCCTCCAGCAACGGCAAGAGTATCCCTCTGGGCAGCTAAACCAGGCAATCCCAGCTGGATAACCCCCTGTGAGGGTCTGCCTCCAGGGGCAAACCAAGAATGGCCAGCTTGGAAGTCCCTGAACAGACTCAGAAGCGGAGTGGGCAGATCAAAAGACAACCTGGCAAGATGGTACTACCTGGAGGAATCCTACACCTTGTGTGACTGTGTAGCAAAACAAATAACTCTGCATATGTATGCTTGCCCACAATGTCCTGCCTCATGTACGGATGAAGAGTTGTTTAAAATTACTGACAATGCAGTCACTGTTGCCCGCTTTTGGTCTAAAACTATTTAGCTGCTTGTGATTCCTTTATTTAATCACTTTTAAACTTATGTATTATGCAATGCTTTTGACACAAAACAAACTGATAAGTGAAACTGTGGATAACAGCAAACCCTATTATTTTCAGTAGGAGAAGCAATGGAGGTATTGAGGACAAGGTATAGTTTGTACAGGAGGCCCTAAGTGAACAAGTGAATAAATAAAACTGTGGATACATTGGACAGTAGTCAGTCCTCAAAAGAATTCTCTTTTCTCAGAATTCTTTTTGTCAAAAAGGGAAGAATTAGGACCTGTTTAAATTCTTGGAGAGGGACTTATATGTGCAAAAGGAATTTCTATATAGTTCAAGAATGTGGTCTGCTTCATCTCATTCCTTACTTTTGCCTGACTGGTTTCCTGCTCCAAACAAACACCTTTCTTTTGCTGCTTCAGTAGAAGCTCTGCAGAATCCCACTTCTTCGAAGTGAAGAAGCAAGCCAATCTGAATGTTTCATCTTTCCTGCATCTGTTTTATTTGGTACATTAACCTTTACCCAGTGCACTTATTTGCTTTGTTTTTTTTTAAATAAGTAGTAAGGTCACAATAAATTTTTAGTCTGTGTAGCATTTTGAATGCTTATAGCAATAAATCATACTGTGTCTCACGCTTGCCCAGGAGCCCAGGAACTGAAGAAATTCCATTTGGTCTCTACCATGAAGGCCAAATAACAATGGGTATCAGTGCAAGAAAGCTTTGATGTATGGCTCTGAAAGAAGCTCTGCATTTTGTCTCTATACATTAACAGCTATTTTGCAGTGCTGATACACGACTGGTGTTTGGAATACATTCTGCCTCTAGCTTTATTCCCTTTTCAAGCTCTTGATCTTTCTCTTCTGTTTCTCTGAATACCTAAAAGGAGGGAACTTCCAAAATCATGTATGTCTGGAGAACTGTTGTGATATATTTCACAGAGAAAAATAATAACCAGCAAACCACTAAAGCTTCTTGTTGGAATCACAGACTCCTTAAAGGGCCAGACTTAAAAGTGTCTTCAAAACAGAGTTTATTGAAACAAAAGGAAAAGGACACGGGGATACTTAAATGCAGTTCCACTGGTCAAAAACTCAAAAACCCAAACCAGACCTGTTCCAAAAGGTAAACAGAAATGTAGTCCAGATCAACTGGATGCAAAAAGCAACAAGTCAGACAAAGTGCTCTAAGGCAAAACAAAAGGCATAGTACGCAAATGGTTAACAGAGGGAGTTGCAAGAAGAGAAGTCCAAGGTTGAAGCAGGAGGAATCCAAAGCAGCGTTGCTCCAGTGTCTGCAGAAGCAGCGTCTCCAGCCAAACCGGTTCAGGTCCAAACTTCAGATCTGAGTCCAACACTGAACATGAAACAGGCAGCAGCAAGACTACAAGAAACTTTCCCAGTACACAGCACACAAACACACACCAATACCTTGTCTTCTGAAAAGACCTCTCACCCCTGAACCCACTTTTATCTACAAACCATCAGGGGATGAACCGACTACCGCCCCATCACCATCCCCCACAGCTGCTCCCAGCTCTTCACTTGAATTCCTTTGACCCTCCCTTCAATTCTTCCATCTCCTGTCAAGACTTAGATCCCCCCCCCCCCAAGAATCAGTTGGATCCCTGATTGCCAGTCTTCACTCCCAGAGAACCCCAGAAAGGTATCGCTAGTTGTTGGTGCCTCACAAATAGCTTGCACTTCTCTTATCTAAGTCCAATCCATGGTGTCTCCTCCTTCTCCTTCACTCATTGACCCATCATCCCCAGAGAATCCCTCAAATGACTCCTCATCTGTAGATGCTGTAAGTATGTCCCAGATCTTCTTTCTCTGCTGCTCATCATCAGATTCCTGCTCCCGAGTAACCCTTTTCCCCCTTCTGGCACCCATGCTACTGTTTGTAACATTACTCACAGACTCTACTACAACACTTCTAGTATGTCAAAGGTAGACATATAAAGAAAATGTGGTGACCTACATCAACTGTATCCAATATGGATAGGCTGCAGTGCTGAATTTCCATGGGTATAAATGAATATCTTCACTACACAATTAGATCTGTTTGTTGTTGTTGTTGTTGTTGTTGTTGTTGTTGTTGTTTATTTTCAAGTCATTTCTGTCTTATGGTGAACTTGTCATGGGGTTTTGTTGATAAGATTTGTTCAGAAGGAGTTTGTTTTTGCCTCCTTTTGAGACCAAGAGAGCATCATTTGCCCAAGGTCACCCAGCAGGTTTTCATGGCTGAGTAGGGATTCAAACCCTATTCTCCAGAATCATAGTCCAATACACTGTGATCTCTTGCACATCAATGTAATGGCTACTGCAGATTCAAAGATAATAATTAGGATGGAGTCAATTCCATCGAATCCTGTGAATTGCAGTTTGGTGGTCTGCTTATTTCTTATAGATACATAATAGAAATCTCTAGGCTAGTGTTTTAAGTAACTCAGCAAACTAAAAGCTATGGATTCCATAGGCTATGACTAGTAAAGTAGTATGAAACCAAAATAATGGGGCTTAATAGTATAACTCATCAGGGTCTATTTCAGAATAAACATGTGTTGAATTGTACTGTCATTATTAGCTGCTTGAAGGCACTGTATAGAAATCTTTGTGATAACCTAATTTTGTTTGAAAAACCACTTTGAGGATTGCATTAGAAATGGAGAAGCTGCGGAAAGATGCAACTGAATTTAAATCAGGATGATATTGGGGTGGGAGGCTGGAGTTCTCAATCTTCATGATTTGTTGGGAACATCTTAGGTTTAATGTGCGACAAACAAGCACATGACAACACAATACTAAAATACCATATTTCATTGCATAATAGTTACCACACAATTACCACATAATAGTCGCAACCTCATTTTTGGGGTCCCGTTTTTGGTATTTCTGTTTTCCCCACATTATAGTCGCACCCTTGATTTACCAGTGTAAGCCTCCATCCACTCGTACACATCCCCTCTGGCCCAAAGACCCACTCACCTCTTCACTCATTTGCCCATCCACCCGGGTGTCTAAAGACCCACTGACACATGCATGCACTCTTTCACTCGGTCACCCATTCATTTGCTGATCACCCCCTTTCAAGAGCACCGCTTTCAAGAGCACCCCGTTCTTGGAAGGGGATAGTCAGTGAATGGATGAGTGACTGAGTGTGTGTGTGTGTGTGAGAGAGAGAGAGAGCACATGGGCAAGTGAGTGAATGAGTGAGAAGGATGTTCTCAAGTTGTTTTCAACATCTGATTATTTTAAAAATATTGTTTTGTTGTAATAAGTGTGAGAATTATGCAAAGAAATACAATAATGATGCTTGTCTCTAAGGACATATGTAGTTGATCAGGACAGGATCTTGCATGGTCCACCATTCTTTACCTCAGTTTTTGAGGACCATGGTGGCTTTCCCATGCATGCAACTGCTGTGAAACCACTGTGTAAGGCTGTTCCATGTGTGTTTAGCTATGTTGTAACCCACCGTGAGCAACAAAGAGAGGTGGGTAATAAATAATAATAATGATGATGATAATAATGATAATAATAATAATAATAATAATAATTTTTTTCAGTAAAAGTGGTTATTGTATATAATGCACAATTTCATCTGCACAATGCCCTGGCCCATTCTGCATGGGTGAATTTGAGACCCAAATGCTTTGACTTCAACACTATTTGTGAGAGACGTTTTCTCTGGCTGGAAAGCATTGCACCCAGTTGTCCTGCATGGTGAATTGATTATTACATTTGCTGACTGATCATATTCATAAAATTCTCTCTCCAGTGTTATTTAACAGAAACTTTCCATCAACCAATTCAGCAAAACAAACAAACAAAAAACAACAACAACAACAACAAAACAAAACAAACACAATTGTTGAAAAAGAAGAAGAAAATCCCACAGTCTAGCAAAACATATTCTGGCTTGCTTCAGGGCCAAACTTGAAATAATGTTATGTCTCTAGGAATGTACTTTTCCTCACCCTGCTGTGGTCCCAAAGACAATCATCCAATAGAAGTGCTGTTAGCACTAGAAAGAAATCCCTCACTTAAACAGCCCCACTACAATTCTGATAAATTATCAGTCCCAAAGCCAATCTGTATATGTTTTTTTATTTAAAAACTGCCTTTTAAATGTAAAGACACGTCTACCACATCTTCACACAGGGCATTTTTGCCCCATTTTACTGCCATCACATGACACATGGCATGTTTCGCCCACTCTCTCAAAGTCGGGGGGGGCGGGGGGGCGGACACCAAAAGTATATTTTGCGTAGCCTATCAAAGTCAGTTTCATTTTCAGTGCAAGGCAAAGCCAAAAAGGCTGTTATTTCTCTTTATTAATGGCCTCTCACCATGAGGAGAGGAAAGCAGCAGGGTGGGACAAGCTGAGTGAAAGAGACTGAGAGAGCACAGAATTCTGGGAAATGTAGTTTGGGAAGGCAAGGGGCCCTATGGCAGATAATTCAAAAGACCCTGCTCTAAACTACATTTCCCAGAATTCTGCTCAGCATCAAAAAGATCTAATTAGGATAGGAGAGAGATGTGTCCCTCCGTAGCAGCAGCCAGCCAGAGTTCCAATAAATTGTTGAATCTGCAAAGAGGAGGACTGACTGATACTTCAATCCAAGTAAGTACATCTGTGCTGGGCTGGGAAGAAATCCTTAAATGGAAGTTCTATTGGTTAATATGGCAGACATTCAATGAGATAGCTGTTGTGACATTTTTTTAAAAAAAAATGTTTTTGTTGAAACTTTTAAAATTCCCCCAAATCAATAGATGTATGAATATTTCTGAAATTTGTGGGGAAAGATCCCCTTTGGTGTTGTGTCATTGTATAGAAAATTCAAGGAGATACCTCTTGTAGTTTTTTTAAATGTAGTTTTTTTACCTCACAACCTCTGAAGATGCCTGCCATAGATGTGGGCTAAACATCAGGAGAGAATACTTCTAGAACATGGTCATACAGCCCGGAAAACATACAACAACCCTGCGATCCCGGCCATGAAAGCCTTCGACAACACATTTTTAAAATGTTGTTTGTAAAAACTTGGAAAATTCCCCAAAGCTCAGTGAATGAGTGAAACTTGATGGGCTAACAATGGCAAATGTGTTCTATAATTGTAGCAAGTTTTGCTCCAATAGCTCTAACAATGATGGAGAAAGGTTCCCCTGAAGTTTCCCCATTGGCATAATTAATTACTTAACAAAAAGTAACGAAAAAGTAGTTAACTCATTATAGTTACAATACAGACCATGTCCAATTTCAGAAACATTTTAGAAATGATTTTCCCTCCACCCCCCTAATTTTGTAATGAATATTGAAACATTTTTTTCATTGATCGCACAGGCCTAGTGGTTAGTCTGTCCCATTCTGTACTATCTTTCTGCTTCCATGAAATTATCTTTTTTATTCAGGTGGAATTTTAGCTACTGAGAAAGGGGATTTTTTATCAGGTTGGTGCTGTTTTTATAACTGCTGTTTTAAAATGGCTTTAAAATTATTGTTATAATAAAAAAAAAAAACACAGTTAACCAAATCGTATAACAGTTTTTTGTGGGTACCCAAACTCTGTAAGGCATCCTAAAAACCTTGTATCATTATGCAATTTAGTTCTCTTTCATCTAAATTACCTGTTATTTTGTGGCATAAAATGGTCCTAGGTACACCAAAAACATGGTAAAAATCCCCCCATCACCTAAAAGTCATTCTGGAGTAAAAAAAAGAAAAGAAAAGAAAAGAAAAGAAAAGAAGAGATCTGAAAGCTTCAAAAATGTCCTTGGAGGTCACATCTACTCCACAAATCACACTTTGCTCATTACTGCATTAAACAAAAACGCACCAAAATGTTGTAGCTTGATCTTAAAATCCTCCTAATAGTGCTGCTACCATGAAAAAAAGACAAAAATGAAAAATGAAGCAAAATCAAAATTGGATGTGCTCAAAATAAATCTAATGCAAAACTAATATCAATCATGTGGGGCATGGTAACATGTCTAAATAGTAGAACAGTTGCTTTCTATGTAGAAGATCCAAGTTCCTATTTCTACCATGTTGCTTTACCATGTGCTCAGGTAGGAAGTGCCTGAGGACCTTAACACACTAACCTGCTATTCTGCTACAGTTGTGTTAATATAGATAATGGATACATCCTGAGTTGAATCCTGTTGATATCCCACCTTCTTCCTTAGTGCCATTATACTCATTTGTCATTCTGTGGTTTCACAATTGTACTTCCACACATCCTTATAAGCCTACCTTCATGTACCATGGTGTTTCCTTTATACCATCATCATCATCATCATCATCATCATCATCATCATCATCATCATCATCATCATCATCATTTTAGTGCAGTTGTGCAATTCCAGCATTTAAAAACAGCAACAAAAAGGGAAATCTAAATATTAAAGTAAAGGAAAACAGTTGGGAATAGTGAGGAGGTGGAGAAGAGCAAAATCTCTCCCCGACATCACTTTACTGCTAGCATGCCAACACGGAAATTGAAGACACCCATTGCACCAAGATGGGTGACAGCAATGTTGCAGGGTTGGGAGCTATTGACGGATTTAACTCATTAATCGTTAGGGATGGGAGCATCATGGGCAGGAGGCAAACCAGTAATGGGATCCACATGGTGTGTGATCAGGTCCAGCTGCAATACCAGTTTGCCTGTCTCCTGTGATAGAGAGTGCAGAAAGCTGTGGTTGCCAAAACAAGTAATAATCCATGGACAAATAGTCTGCTCTGGTATTATGTTTCTTGTGTTCCTTTAGAAAAGGGAACAATAAGAGTATAATCATAAACAAAATAGAATAATGCCATTTGTGATGTTTATGCTACTCATCTTATGATGAAACTGAGTTTTTAAAAGGGGTTCTGTTTTGCTCTAGCTATGTAGATCCTGACATTATCTAGTCAAAGTTAAGTATATTTAATTTCCATTGATTTTTATTGAAGAGATATAAGTACATGTTTACTCTTCTCTGGAATCTAATGAAGCTTGGAAGTGCTTAATAGCGAGTTCTTATTGAATCTATGAACTTTAATAAAGAATTGTTGTAATAAAAGGTTGGGTGATGTTCACAAATTCAAGAATCACAAAGAAGGAATAAGAATAGAGAGAGAAACAGAGAAAGAGTGCTCATTTGAAAAAGTTGTATTAGCAACCTACTTTCCAAGCAGAAGTTAAACCCAATTAATTGATTTTGTCCTTCGAATGGAATTATGATGGGGATCCTAAATGGAGCAAACAGGGTGGGAGCCTTTATTAATCTTCAATAGACAGTGGTATTTTCTCTAAATTTTTGGCACTGGTTTTTATGTTAAAGAGATATCATCTAAATGAATATCATTTGGGTATTTCACTGTGTTAGAAATGCAATTCACTGTATCATATGTAAGGATTTCAGAATTCTCATGAAAGGTAAATCACTACAAGCTCTTAAATCAAAGACAGGTTTCCTCTCCCAAGGTGACTTTGTCAGTCTGAATTTTATGGCCTCATACATCATCAGGTAAAGACAGAGAGAAGTCAACAATTGCTGCATGTGACCCTCATCGGGAAGCTTAGCAGTCTACAGTTGTCTGCGAAACCAAATGCTTTCTATCTAGAATTAATTAAATTAGCTCTGAAAACATAAATAAAATATTTGGATCCAGCTGCATCTCCCAGGAGAAACAATTTCTAAGTAGAGTGTACCAAGAGACCATTTGTGGAAATTAGGCAATTATTAGTTTAACGTAGTCATCAAATTAATTTTGCAGAAGCTGAAAAATGCCACACATTACAGGAAGGTTCTCCTGACATGCTGCATGACCTGTGGAATGCTTTAAATTAATTGTTCAGGAGCTTGGAGCTTAATGTCAAGATCCGCTGCAGTATACGGGTTTTAGCCTTTATGATCCGAAGAGAAGATCCAATTGCTGTTGCTTAAAATGTTGAAAACCCCAAAGTTGATCCTTATACTAACAAAACAAAAACAGAAAACAACCCCAGAAACCTTCACAAAGCTTTTAATACAGTGGGTAAATATAATGAAAAGTGTATGTGAATCATCAGCATTATCACCATCATCTTATATGTAGTATACATTAAAGAACTTCCCCTCTCCTCTGATACTTTAGGAACTTCCTGAAAACTGTTTATAGGGTTCTCTAGCGCTCTGGAGCAGTTTTTTGGACATCCAATCATCCAACAGTTGGATTCTGCTGTTGAACGAGTGGTTGTCCAAAAGTGGGTAGAGACCCTTAACAAGAGAAACACCAGTGGCATGACTTAACTCATACATTCCGGGGACAGTGTCACCTGCATTTGCCAACAAGGTGAAAAAGGTTTGTGTGATACATGGGTCTTGGTAAATAAAGTCTGTTAAAGCAGTAATTCTCATGTTCTGTTATTTGAATTTCATTCTCCGCCACCTACCTTATAGAAAAACGAACCATTGGAAAAAACGTCTGCCTCAGGCTAGATCAGCTAAATGCCTAGTAGCACCCAGCATGAGGTTTCTCTTCAACAACAGAAAGCATATGGCAACAGTCTGCTCCAGTGAGGATGGGCAGGTATCTCAGGTTTGGCTGAAAGAAAGCCTGCCAGAGGTGAGTTGTCTTTCCAAGCTTCATGATCCTGAGAAAATATGAAGCACATGAAAGAGGTGGGGCTTTCTTCCCCATGTCCTTGTGACTAGTGGAGTTCCCTCTCAGAATGCTAGCTGAAAGGTAGCTTCACTCTTGCCTAATGTTTAGCTTGTAATGACTAGATCAGACATGATTTGTATGATAAATGTTCTAAAGCAGAGCACTTCTAAAAGTTGAGAAAACAAATCTACTGCCCTTGCCCTACCAACATTCCCTTGTGCCTACACATTTAAAATAGCTTTGGCCTAAAATGAGTTACTATACAACCTGAATGGCACAACTGAATATTCTCTCTTTTTTTTTGAAACCTCTCTACCAGGTATTTCTAGCAGGGCTTTATTTGAAAAGAAGAAGTAACTATATGGTCATTTCAGTTTTGAAAAGTCTTCCCACAGAACTAAGGACCTCTTCACACTGGCTGCCGGAATCACCACACATTGTGGTGAATCTGTTGCCTCATGACCCGCATCACATGGCTTACTGGCATGATGATCCCATGGGTGGAAGCATCAACTGTCCGGCTTCCTCTCATTGTTCCTGGTGGAACATAGGAAGTGTCCAGTGTTGCCACCATGGTGACATGCTCCACTTTTCCTTTAAGCATGGAGCTCTACTGGAAGTAGTTGTGTGTTCATGTAATGAGAACCGGCAGGCTCCATGCTTAAAGGGGTGGTGAAGTGGAACATGCCATTCTTCTCCAATCTGATGTGGTGGTATGACATGATGTGGTGAGACAGTGTGAACAAACTGGGTGGAGAAATAGGTAGGTTTGGCGACTTTATGTTAATTTTGCAAGGAATATGTGGGCATGGGTTGGATGAGTTGGAGAAAGGCATAAATCTGCTACAAAATGGAGAAGCATTTGTAGGGTTAGAATTAATGCTAGGGCTAAGATTAGCAGAGTGTAGCAGTCATCTCAGATAGCAGAATCTAGATATCTTGAAAAAATTGCATACTGACTGGTTATCTGATCAGTTCATTATTTTATTTTTATAAGAAAGGTTGCAGGAGCTCTTTCGAGTTCTGTTGGCTTCATGTACCAAATAAGCTGGCTAATTTGGGATACTACACAAATCTGGTGGTCTGCTTCCACTGTGAAAATCAAAATCTTTGGAACTAACAATTAAACCCGATTATTAGTTCCAATTACAGTACTCCCACAAAAGTAGTGGAACTTATATCAGTGTTGACTTATTAAAATTGTGCTTGAGTGGTGGCCCCTCGGCTGTGGAACTCCCTCCCCAGCGACATCAGGTGGGCCCCATCCCTTCTAGTCTTCAGAAAATAGCTAAAGACCTGGCTCTGTACGCAGATGTTTGGAGAATAAGGTATTGCAGATTTCGACCTTAACAGCCTGAATAAGGACTATGGATTAATTATAAGTATGGAATCAAGACTCGGCACTTCATATGTTTTTAATCTCTTTTATTGCTCTATGTGTTTTATTTGCTTATGTGTTTTAATTCTTTTGTAGTTTGATGGGGTATATTTTTATTGCTATGTCTATATGCAACATTGAATTTTTGCCAGAGTTGTATGCCGCCTTGAGTCCCCTGTGAGGTGAGAAAGGTGGGGTATAAATGAAGTAAATAAATATATAAATTGAATCAATGGGTCTTCTAATGTTTAGATGAAGAATTGTATTAGAGGTTCTTGTGCACAAGGCTGCAGACATTACAAATAACCTGTGCACTTGCATTTTCTGTTCTACAATGGGCCCTTAGTATCTGCTGTGATTTGATTCCAGGATCCCCTGTGGATATCAAAATCTGTGGATAACAAATTCTCATTACATATAATGGTGTAATAAAATGGCGTCCCTTATAAAAATGGCAAAATCAAGGTTTGCTTTTTTTTGGGGGGGGGGGACTGGAATATTTTCAAGCCATGGATAGTTGAATCTGTGGGTAAATAATCTGTGGATATGGCAGGACTGTCTTCCTATATTGTTTGACATCTCTGTGAAATGGCAGGCCGGCAGTATCATCTTGACTGTCAGTTTTATTATAACTAGCATTGTGCACAAACAGTTTTTGTACTGAAGGATCAAGACAATGGAGGAGCACTATTTATTCCCTGTGAGATTTAGGTAATGGAATATTGCTAGCTCTTTTTATGATGTCACCTTATTTGTTTGAAGTCCAACAGTCTGATAAGGTAACCTTTTCTGTCTGTCACCTCCACCCATGCTTGACATCAAATGGCACGCCAAGGAGTGCTTAGTAGACAAATATTCTGCATCATGGTAGGGTGTTATTACCTGCCCACGTGGAAGCTATTAATACTAATGGCAGCAGTTTGGTTGACTCCTTGTGCACCATCCTGTATAAAAAGACTCCCTTGGGGTGTTGAGAGGTGCCCTGAAATTCCATCTCGGCTCTCCTGACATTGCAGTGATCATTTGCTTCTTGCATATCATCACTATAGGTACTGCTTCACTGCTCTTTTGCAGCTGTCATTCATTATAATCTAGCATCCAATGAATGCTTTGTTTTAAGGTTTGTGAGTCATCATGTTTGCCTCCTAGTCACCATAAAAGAGATGTGGGCAAAACGTAATGGCTGCTGGAGTTAACTTGAGAAACACACGCGTAATTGAGATGTTTCTAGGCAGATTTTGAATTGCAGAAAAATCCTTGAAGAATAAACAAGGTGGAAAAGAATTGCCAGAGAACTGGTCTTGTCAGGAGGCTCTTGGAAGAAGGTAGGCACATTGCATGCAGAGAGCATTAAAGTTGAGAATCTAGATAAGTCTTCCATTCAACTTTGCATGTTTTCATTTAAAAATTAAGAAAAACCTTGTTGTAGTACAGAGTATCTCAAGTTGTTTGATGGTTTGGGAGGCCAAACTGGATAGAAAGTAGGCGATACGATCTCCCTGCACTTTCTTTTTTTTAAAAAAAGGAGCTGCAGAGCCCATCCTGACATGGAAGTATTTCGATTAAAAAAATATCAGAAGGAAATGAAACAATTTTCTTTCCCACAATGTTATGGGCTAAACCCAATGTTAGTCCTACCTTGAAGAGATGTATTGAAATGAATGGGAGTTTACTTAGTTGTATTTCAACAGATTATATTTTACTTTAGGCAAAATGAACAACTGTTTTAGCCCATGCTTCCGAACAGAGCTGTCCTGAGGTAATTTTCCTTAGTAGGCAAAGGTACTTTTTGGTGCCCCCCCTGCAGTGCGGGGGTGGGGCCGCGTGATGCGGGAGGCAGGGCTGCATGGCATGGGAGGCGGTGCTGCACGGCGTAGGAGGCGGGGCCAGGCCTTCCCGCTGTGGCCTGACTGGGCCTTCCTACCACATGACCTGGCCCTGCCCCAGTACGCCCTGCGGCACATGGCCCCCCCTCAGCCCCACCCCCCATGTCACACAGCCCCGCCTCCACCCGCACGGCCCCGCCCCCTGCGGGAAGGCCTAGAAAGGAGGAGAAGGCGGGGGGGGGGGGGTGGCGCCATCCTCTTGCAGGCTCAACGGTGCCCACCGGATGATGGCGCCACAGGCAAATGTTTCCCTCACCTGGTGGTTGGACTGGGCCTGTTTCCGAACCAATTTGATGGGCCTTATGTGCTGCCTTTTAGCAAAATGAAATGCTGGGAAACCCGAGAGAAGTCCCAAAGAACTCAGACACCTTGGAAACTGACAGAATACATTCTGTTTTGGCCTAACCTAAAAACCCAACACTTTATGAGTTTAGTAATATAAAGTCAAATTATTACTTGGTGCTCCTAAACAACTGAGCAAATTAAGAATCAAAATAGTAAACAGATTAAACATACTTTTAGAGATTACGATGCTGCTTGCTTAATAATTCTATGTTACCTTTTCAAATACTAATAAAAATATTGATATGGATGGATTTCTTAGAGAAACACATGATTAATTGAATCCAAAATTCACATAAAGAGATTTTAAATGTTTTCCTACAGATTTTTTGGCAAATATTTGCAGCCATAAAGGCATGGATAAGTGATTACTGTAAATGAACACTGAAATTGAGGAACTTGGATGCCTTTTCCTCTCCTTGGTCCCACAGAAAGACTCCCAGCAGTTTTCTTCGGTAACAGTCCATGTTACCAAGCCATTATTATTATTATTATCATCATCATCATCATCATCATCATCATCATCATCATCATTATTATTATTATTATTATTATTATTATTATTGTCAATCTACAGAATTGTGGAATTGTGTTCCTGGGGCATTGTTAATACTACTACACAGCCAGTATATTTTTCATGTAAATGCAGCTTCATAAAGTGGCAAAGCAACATCTTGGCCATTGAGAGCTTAATTGTCTTCCGATTAGCCCAATAGTCCTGACCACCTAACTAAACTAAATCCAAATCTATAACTTGCTAAATTAGTGGAATGTAGTTTTTATTGTATTTATTTTTTTTCTTTTGGTCTTAGGACTAGAAATCCTAAAATCATAGTTGGAAGAGACCATAAAGGTCATCCAGTCAAGCCCAATTCTACTGTGCAGGAATCACAATCAAACCACTCCCAACAGATGGCCATCCAGCCTTAGTTGAAAAATCTTCAGAGAAGGGCACTCCAATACTCTACCAGGCAATATATTTTAACAGCTCTTGCTACTGGGATGTTCCAGATGAAATGTTTCTATGCTTGTTTCATAGTTATAATGCTAAAGTAGCATATTAAATTTTATCATTGTTACTGAAACATCACAATAGAAAAAAAATCAACGTATTAAATAGGAAATGTAGATACAATGTGGTGCAGGCTGGTGAGCAGCCTGCTGCAATAAATTATTCTGACCATGAGGTCATGAGTTTGAGGCCAGCCCGTGGTGGATTGAGCACCCGTCAATTAAAAAATAAAAAAATAGCCCCTGCTCGTTGATGACCCAGCAACCCGAAAGATAGTTGCATCTATCAAGTAGGAAATGTTCGCAAAAGTAAAAAACCTTAAGTTGCAGAGTCAGCAGAAACAAAGCCCCGAAGTAATGTGGTCAAAAATAAAAACTACATTGTAGCATAAAAACAACTTACTTTAATGCTATAACAGAAACATAATACAGGAACAAAACAAAACTCAGAGAGAGAATACAGGCAGAGTGCAAAGAATATATAAATGACAAACATAGCTCCACCTGTATCTAATTGATAAAGCTCAAGGTACAAGCATACTACCAGTTAAAGGTACATGAACATGAACTATATAATTTTGCAAACATTCTAATGCTTTCAACAGGAAATAAGGTACCACTTATAAAGTGGGGAGGCAAATTTAACTAATTTAAAACGTTGGAATGAGGAAGTGTCGTCACAGTGGATGATGAAGCAGCTGCTCCCCCCTGTGGCCAGAATTGAACATCCCCTCAGGAGAAGGTTAAATTGCCTCTGCATCTGTCTCTGTCTCGGTTCTATGTGTATATGGGCATTGAATGTTTGCCCTATATGTATATAATGTGATCTGCTCTGAGTCCCCTTCAGGGTGAGAAGGGCGGAATATAAATACTGTAAATAAAAAATAAATAAATGACAGGAGGATAGAGGAAGCCGTGCCATAACTAACAGCTCTTTAGGCAGGAAAAATGTGCATAGTATTCCATTATATTTATGGAGCAAATGGGAAAGATGCATGAAATCTAGTGCCCTTCCAGACAGACCCTCTATCCCAGAATCCGATTCCAGGTTTTCTGTTTATCCCAGATTATTTGGCTGTGCGGACTCATGTAATCTAGTTTAAAGCAGAAAATCTGGGTTCAGATCCTGGGATATAGGGCCTGTCTTGAAGGGCCCCTAGAAACAGAATAGCCAATATTTACTGAAACAATTGGCTCTCTGGAGGATGGGTGCCTAGGACACGTACAGGCAGTGTGAAATTTAGGAAAACCTCATTCTATTTTTAGGGAACTTACTGAATTTGGGAGGGGTTTCCATTTTTGTGCAGAAAAGATTTGTCCCATTGGTGCCTATGGGGAAACTTTAGATGCTCACGTCTCTGTCATTTTTAGGCCTATCAGCATGAAACCTACCTCACGTATAGGCCACATTTAGAACTGCAAGCCTGCCAAGTTTTGGAAAGTTTAACTAATCCACTGATTTTTGGGAAATTTTAAAATGTTTTATTATAGCATTTTTTTAAAAAACCAAAATGGGGGTTTTTGGGAATTGAAGTTCCAAGCACACACCACAAGAGGGTAGGAGAATGGACACAGCCAAGCAGGGTTCTGAGAAAAAAGTGAGAAACACACAGAGAGAAAAACCTCTACTCCCATCATGCCCCGGGAGCAGAGCTGGCCCTAGGTATTTTTCAAGTGTAGGCGAACAGAATTTTGCCCCCCCCCCCAAACCAATCACTGAAAAATAAAGCGTTGGATAAGCGAAAATGTTGGATAATAAGGAAAGATAAAGCCTATTAAACATCAAATTACATTATGATTTTACAAATTAAGAACCAAAACATCATGATTTACAAATCAATAGAAAAAAGCAGTTCAATACATGGTAATGTTATGTAGGAATTACTATATTTGCAAATTTAGCACTAAACATTGAACAGGGATATAGGGCAGTGTGGACTTAGATAACCCAGATAGCCCTCAGTATTAAAAAAACTCTAAAATCAGGACAATAAATAAAGAACAACACTCTGAAAACAGAAGAAATCCAGACAGTAAACAATCAGGGACAGCTAACTCCTCCCAAAAAAAGATTCTCCCAGGCAAGAAGAAGCCAGGCCTTGAAGCCACAGGGCCATTAAATGCTAATCAAGGTAATTAATTACAACATTCACACCTGCTTCAAAGAAAAGTTCTTTCTCCCACCCTGGACCTTCTACAGATATATAAACCCCACATACCTAGCTTCCAAGTTCCCACAGACCTCACAATCTCTGAAGGCCCCAAAGGTGGGCTCCCGTGGTGCGAAGGTGGGTCTGCGCCGGCCGGAAAGCCCAGCACGGGCACCAGGAGGCCCAGCGTGGCTGCCAGAAAGCCCAAAAGAGAAGTAGGTGGAGAGTGGTGCCCTCCTCTCAGGACGATGGCGCCCCTGGGACGATGGCGCCACAGGCAAGTGCCTAGTTCGCCTTATGGTTGGACCTCCTCTGCCCGGGAGGGAGCATAGACTCTTTCAATGCCCATACTGCAGGAAGTGCTTCTGGGAGAGTGAGATCCCATTTGTCTCAAGCTGGCACTGGGGGGGGGGGAGGTTGGGAAGGGATGGAGGAGGCTGCCAGAGAAGAAAGAAAAGAAGGAGCCACAGCTTGCCTGATTTGAGAGGCTGCTACATGCTGCCTCCACCCCAGATAAAGTGCCGCTCAACCCCATTAGCCCTCATTACCGAAAAGTTCCAGCTGCTGTGATCTGTATTGGTTAAGGCTTTGGTAGCCCTTGCCAGGCTCATTCTCATGCATTCGACAGCCAAATCCCCCGAATCCCCGGAATCTGGGACACCAAAACAATATTGTGCACATCCTTTACAGACAGTTTCTTTTCTGACAGACAACTTTTGCTACTGCCCCATTCCCCTCCTTGGTCATCACAGTATCAATTCTAACCCTGTGCCACTGTAGTTATTCTGGCCGAAAGCATAGCAGCATTAATCTCGCATAACATAAGATTAACATATAGAATAAATGAACTGCTTGAAGAAACAGACCCATAGGGATGTGTCTTCCTGACCTTTAGTTTGTACTTGTGGCTTAACATGTTTGCCCTGATTTCATTCAATGATCAAGAGACTGCGTAGGAGAGAAAACATTTTTGTTACCAGTTCCTGTTGACTTTGATAGCAGATCTAGACTTCAGGAGGTCATAACCATGTAGCACATGAAACAATGGACTTTGCCTTTTGTCATGCACACTCGGTGTGTGACAGTAATTAATGTTCACTTGAAAACTAATACATTTACTATGACATCATGATATATTAGGTTTAAATGCTATTTTGTTTTCCATTTAAGCATGTTTAATTTTCTCCATCAGCATACAACAAGAACAAAGACATAGGAAGATTCCTTTCATTACCAGAAAGAGAACTCTGCAATAAAACTTGTCTCCTTGGGTGTGCTGTTTCCATTTACAAAGAAGGACCATATTGTTTTAATTAATCATATGAAAGTAAAATTAGCCTGATTATGTGAAAGGTGCTGTAAATCATTCTGATCCACATCACTGAACAAAACAGCATTTAGTTATTCCAGAGATGTTAAAGATTTTATCTAACCGAGTGAAAATTCAATTAGCACTATCCCATTTTATGATTTTTTTTAAAAAAAGCAAAACACACAAACCCAACAACACTAAGGACTGCAAGAGGGACGAAACGTTCCATAAATGTGAGTCCTACCTTATGCCAGTATGATCGATTGCTGTAATTAATGGTATTCCATGCAAACTAAACAAAATGTACAGAACGATGGTGAGAAAGAATGCATCACACTTTTTATTATGGCTGCTATGCTGATGTTTGCTATATAAGTTACCTCTCCATCTGTTATATCCTGTTTTTTCTGATGGATGTTGTTTTTGTGTGCATATTGTGTGCATATTATTATTATTATACCCAGGTTTTTCTTTCCACAAAGAGAGCATTGTATGTCACTTTTGGTTTATGATGAGGCTCGATGCAGCACACACCAAATCCAGGGGTCTAACTAAGGGGAGGCAAACTGAGAACATTGCTCCCAACAAAAATTCTGTCCTTCTTGTAATTTTCCTCCAATCCCAATTGTGGTAAGTGAGATATCGAAAAATTGTTCACATCCAGAACAGTTATATCTGTTGTACTTTCATTGCCTCAAGAACTTTCAGAATATAGTTCCAGCAGCCAAACCTACCTCTTTTCTTTGGCTGCTGGAACTATATTTTGAAATACTCAGTTGAGTTTAAAATTAATTCAATGCTAGAAAATTGGATAATGAAGGAAAATTTAATTATGAGAGGGCAGAATTCTTATTTGGAGGAGGCAATGCCCACATTTTGTTTCTCTTGCTGAGTTCCAAGATATTCTCCTATTCAGCCACATTTCTGCCCTTCAAGACACGAGCTGCACATGTATCAGGTTCCTGCCCCCCTCTCCAGCCCAAATCCATATGACTCAAGTGAAAAAACCCCCAAACTCATACATTTTTCTTTATTGTAAGCTGGGAACTCTAATGTCTCATCCCTAATTCATAGAGAAGACCATAAGCAGAAGCATCACTTAGGAAATTTCTGGCTCTTTCCCCAATTTGTAATGATCTGGCTGCTGCCATTTGATTGTATCCCAAGAACAAAATGTCCACACATCCAGTCAGTGTACTCTTCAGTCAGTGTACCAGCTGTGAGGTTCTGGCCCTCCATCTAAAAAGTAAAAACAGAGTCCATTTTTTTTACAATAAAAATGATGGTAGCAGGCAGCAAAAGGTACTGTTGGCAGCAGAGTCAGCCAATGGGAAATTGACATGTTGTATAAGGAGGAAAGGGGCTGCTAGAGAACATTTGTAGCAGCTGTCACTGTAATTTAGATTATTTAAGTGAATCTTAATCCAGGAACAAAAGTTATAGCCTTTATCAGGCAGTTGAATAGTGCCTTTTGGCACACTAGTGCAGATGGGAGGAATTCTTCCTCTCCTACATGTGTTTTTAAAAATAATTGTTGGTTGGGCAATCATTTATAATCTGACTGTTGCTGTAGGTTAATATAGCTTCCTCTAGACCAGTGGTTCTCAATCTGTGGGTCCCCAGATGTTTTGGCCTTCAGCATGTTTTGGCACCCTGGAAAATGAGATACTGGATGAAGAATGTATTTGCCTTACATAGAAGAACCTTAAAGATAAGCATATATTTCTTCATCAGTCGCAGATAAAAAAGGAATCCACGACTGCTTCTGGAGCTGTTCTAATGAAAGAGGTACAGCTTCTCTGGAACAGACTCCAGTGTCCAAAGAACAGGTGTGAAGAATTCCAAAGAACAACGAGCAAATGCTCTATTTCAGAAGCCATCAAAATGTGGGAGGAGGAGTTGGAAGAACTGAAGAAAGATCAACTTAAAGAAATTATGTAAGCAAGCAAGATTGGGGAAGGAATTTTACGCATCAGCTAATGAAAAAAAGCAAGGGGTAATGCTGTATGTAAAAGAGTGGATACCCGCAAAACAGGTCTTTAAGGATAATCAAGGGAGATTCATGGGGGTCATCACTGAAATAAACAGTAAACAATATATGCAACATTTACTGTCCAAATGGCCCAAAGATAAAATTCGTAAAAGAACTGAAAAGTAATATAGATCAACAAGAATACGATGACCTGATAATCCTGGGCGATTTCAATTGAGTAGTTGACATAATTAAAGGCAAAACAGAAGGCAATAGAAAACAGAAAAAAGGAAGATCTAATTCCAGCCAACTACCTAAACAATTCCTTCACTACATGGAGGAACTAAACCTAATAGATATGTGAAGATTTCACAATGAACACCAGAGAGACTTTACTTTTTAATCCAACAGGCACGAATCATGGTCTCACATCGACATGGTGTGGGCGATGAATGCCTTAACAATAAGATTAAAAAACATAAAAAATTGCCCAGAATTCTTTTGGATCATTACACTTTGGAATCTATAATAAAAGGAAAAATAGTGCAATTCAGATGGCGGCTAAAGAAGATTTATTGAAAAAATAGAAAGATATTGAAATAAACAGAAAATTATTCATTGAATATTTAGAAGTAAACAAGGGGAACAAGACCTCCAAAACTACACAATGGGAAGCAATGAAAGCTGTAATGAGGGGCTATCTCATACAACAAAATTTGATAAAAAACAAAAACAGAAATAAAGAAATAAAAGAAAACAGAAAACATCAACAAAAGAGAGTAACAATTAAAAAGGGATCTATCAAATAAGAAATTAGCCGCGGACTTGGAAATATTAAAAAAAAAACAGTTACAAATATTACAAACAGACAAAATAGAAAATCAGACTAAATTTATAAGACAAAACCATTTCCAAAATGCTAATAAGATCGGAAAGTGGTTGGCCCAAAGGATAAAAAAAAGTAAATGCAATTTATTACCAAAATACAGAATGAAAGGAAAATATACTTAAATGAAAAAAATGCCCATCAATTTACACAATTTTATAGAGATTTATACCGAAAGGAGGGAATCTCAAAAGAATTGATAATGCAACATCTATGCAAACTGAATCTACCAAGATTAACTGACAAACAAAGAGAAATACTAAATGACTCAATAACAATGTCAGGAATCGACAATGCAATTAGTAAGCTTAAAAACAACAAAGCACCAGGCTCGGATGGCTATACCACCATTTTTTTACAAGACATTCAAAAACAAATTAGGCCTCCTGCTGAAAGATATCCTAAATAACATATTAGAAAATAAAGAAATTCCAAAATCATGGGAAAAGGCCAATATAACTTTAATTAATAAGGAGAACACAGATCCAACAGAAATTAAAAATTACCAACCAATCTCCCTTCTGAACAATTATTATAAGATTTTTGCGATGATCATGGCAAACAGCTTAAAAACCTTTTTGAAAAATTGGGTATCAGAGGAACAAGCTGGCTTTCTACCCAACAGGCAAATAAAAGACAACATTAGAATGCTAATAAATACAATTGAATATTATGAAAAACACAATGAAAAACAATTGGTCTTATTATTTATCAATACTGAGAAAGCATTTGATAAAATTAATTGGGAGTATTTAGTGTTATTGTTGAAGAGAATAGATATAGGACATAAATGTAAAAATGCGGAAGAAGCCATCTATTTCAAGCAAGAGGCAACATTAGTAATAAATGGATGAGAGAGTAGAAAACCTATTCAAATTAACAGAGGCATGCGGCAGGGGTGCCCGCTCCCGCCGCTATTGTTCATACTAATAATGGAAACTCTGGTTTGAGACATAAACAAAGACAGAAATTTGGAAGGATTGAAAATAAGGAATCAAAAATCTAAATTGAGAGTTGGCGCAGATGACATGGTTTACATTACCGAAAATCCAACAAAGAATATTAACAGCTGGTTGGACAAAATAGAAAATTTTGGAAAATTAGCAGGCTTTAAATTAAATTTTAAAAAAAACTAAGATATTAACTAAAAACATGGATGAAAGGACAAAGGAGCAATTACAGGCCAAATCAGAGATAAAAATAGAAAACAAAATAAAATATCTAAGGGTGATACTGACGTCAAGTAATGCTAAACTTCTGAGAAACAATTATCAACAACTTTGGACAAGAATACAAAAGAACATGGAAAAACGGAAATACCAAAACATCTTATTATTAGGCCGCACCACCATTATAAAAATGACTGTTCTACTTCAATTATTATTCCTTTTCCAAACCCTACCAATAAATAGAAATGATTATCTTTTTAAAAAATGGAATTCAGATACATTGAAATTCATTTAGAAAAATAAAAAAAACAAGAATAAAACTAAAAATATTAATGGATGATAAAAAGAGAGGAGGCCTAGGCCTCCCAGATTTTAAGTTGTAGTATGAAGCCTGCAATCTGGTATGGCTAAAAGATTGGACAACCTTGAAGCAAACTAAATTACTAACACTGGAAGGTCATGACTTGAGATCAGGGTGGCATTACTGCTTGTGGTATAAAAAGAGACAAACTGATTTTTTTTGGGAGAATCACTACATTAGAGAATCCCTTATCAGAATCTGGGAAAAATATAAACAAAGGCTGTATGATAAAACCCCGTTATGGATCTCTCCAATAGAGGCGAAACATAAAAGAGAATTGGGCACAGAAAACTGTCTCACATTATCAACAACTCCTAAAAAAATGATGACAGCCAAGAACTAACAATCAAGACACACGAGGAAATTAAACAGGAATTTTAATTTCCTGTTCCAATATTTCCAAATAAAGCAATGGTACAAGGAAAATGCCAAAACAGGTCTCAAGCAAGAACAAGGCCTTTGGGAATTTGTAATGCATTAAGAAAAAAATTATAAAATTATTATATCAACAATTACTACAATGGACCACAGAAGATGAACAGATCAAAGATTGCCAAATAAAATGGGCAAAGGATTTCGGACATAACATAAGAACAAACCGGTGGGAAGAAATATGGAACAAAAAATTAGAATTCACCACAGCCATTGACATACACGAAAACTGGTATAAAATGCAATTTCAATGGTACCATACTCTTGCAAAAATAGCAACATTTAATAAAAAAATCTCTAACCAATGTTGGAAGTGTGAAAAGGAAATAGTTACCTTTTTTCATCAGTGATGGATATGTAAAAAAGTTAAAAAGTATTGGAATAATATTCACCAAATAACACAAAAATACTAAAAATTAAATTTCTATTAGTCCCAGAAATGTACCTACTTGGCCTTACAAACACAAAAATGAATGAAAATCAAGACAAAGTGTTTTTCCACATGCGTACAGAAGCAAGGCTAGTCCTTGCTAAAGTTTGGAAACAAGAAAAAATACCAACTCTAGACGAGTGGATTTTAAAAATGATGGACTTAATACAGATGGACTGTTTGACACAAAAATTAAGAGAGGGAAAAAAAGAAAACAGACTGGTCAGGCTTCAAGAACTTACATAGTAAGTACCACAGACAGAGAATGAGTACTTTGAACTCCCAATATAAAGAACCCAAAAATGCAACTTCAGTATTGTTAGGCCAAGAGCCAGCCTTCCCACACCAGCAACCCCAGCTCTTGCAGCTTAACAAATTAGTTTTTGAAGTTTGGGACTCCCAATTAAATAGAGGGAAATGGTGCTCTTGGAGAGCAGTTAAGGTGTCTTTGGGCCAGATCCTTGGTAAACATCCGACGGAAATTAAGATCATTTCCATGGACTGGCTTCACAGGGAATATCAATGTAAAGACTACACCCTTCGTTTATTAATTGCTTTTGAAGATCAATTGATACCTGAAGAGGTGCTTTCATATAAAGGGTAGCTAAATTATCGGGGTATATACCCTAGGAGAGTCCTCTATGACCCAGTGACTCAGCCCCTTCTTAGTGGTCTTAGATCAGACCCTCAAATACGAATTAATTTAAATATTACTCCAAGTTTCTCCACCTCTGGTCCCAATCGAGCTCTCCCAAACGTAGCTAGCCCAACTTCCATCAAAACATCTACTGAATTATCAGATCCAAATCTAACTAATCCGTCCCCGGCCCATGTCTCTACCCAAAGAAATTACTATATCCATCCTTGCTCGCCACTTTTATTTAGCCCCCCCTCAAATATAACAAGTGATTTCCCCCTTTCCCCCCTTCAAGAAACCTCCCCCTTAGGATCCCCCCGATCTCACCCCTTGACATCAGAGAGCTGACTAGCCCCCTTAGATTCTCCCCCTGTTTCAGGGATATCTGGGGAGGGAGATTGCCGGGTTCGGGAGATGGCCATCGTTGTTTGGGGGAGGGGATGTTTCAATCGGCTCAGGGAGAAGCACAACAAAATCCTTGCGACCCTGAGGAAAGATAGGTTAGGTATCTTACATGACAGACCCCCCGGGTTTAAGGTCCTGTTGTTAAATGCCAGATCTGTCAATAGTAAGTCAGCAGTAATCCAGGACTTGTCCACCTGAGGGTGGGGCCCGGGGACAGTTTGGGGATTCTGCTTGTGTACCGTCCACCCCACGACACAGCAGTCTCCCTGCCTGAGCTTGCAGAGGTGGTCTCTAGCTTGGTGTTGGTCTTTCAGCGATTGGTTGTCCTGGGGAACTTCAACATCCACGCGGAGGCCCCCTTATCTGGTGCGGCTCAGGATTTCATGGTTGCCATGACGACCATGGGACGGTCCCAAGTGATATCTGGCCCCACACAACAGACTGGACACACCCTAGACCTAGTATTTGTGACGGACAGTGGACAAGTCAGTGTGGAAGAGCCAAATATTCTTCCATTGTCATGGACCGATATCATCAGGTCAGAGTTAGACTTACTGTCACTCCAAACCTCCGCAGGAGTGGCAGACCAATTAAGATGGTCCTCCCTAGGAGACTTATGGATCCGGATGGATTCCTGATGTCTCTTGGGGAACTTCCTGTCATGTCGGCTGATGATCACGTTGTGACCCTGGTCAATCTTTATAACACCGAGATGGCCAGGGTTCTTGACACGATCGCCCCCAAACGTCCCCTCTCACTCCGCAGAGCCAGGTCGGCTCCTTGGTTCACCGAGGAGCTGGCCTTGATGAAGCGGGCAAGGCGGGGACTAGAGTGCAAGTGGCGGAAGACTCGGAGCCTCCCCGACCGAACATAGGCTAGAGCCTCCATTAAGGCCTACTCTGTGGCGTTACAGCCAGCCAGAAAAGATTTCTCGACTGCCTGCATCGCGTCTGCAACAAATAGACCAGCAGAGTTGTTCCGGGTTGTCCGGGAGCTCCTTCACCCCATGAGGTGGAGGAGACCCTTGACAACTCGGTCACTCGATGCAGCGAGTTTGCGCATCATTTTACAGATAAAGTCGCTTGATTACGCTCTGACTTGGACGCCAACTTTGATACAGTTCCAGGTGAGGTACCTAGAGCATCTGTCAAATCAACTTTGATGGATTCGTTTCAACTTGTTTGGCCTGATGACGTGAACAAGATCCTTGGAGCAATAAGGCCAATCACATGCGCTCTAGACCCTTGCCATACCTGGCTTATAAAGCTTGCCGGGGGGGGGGGGGTGTTTGTCGATTGGTTTGTGAGGATTATCGATGCCTCACTGGAACAAGGGCAATTTCCATCTAGCCTGAAACAGGCAACTATTAGACAAATTCTAAAAAAGGCATCCCTTGATTCCTCTATTCTATCAAACTATTGACCAATTTCAAACCTCCCATTTTTAGGCAAGGTTTTGGAGCGAGTGGTGGCCTCTCAACTCCAGGGATTCTTGGATGACACCGATTATCTTGACCCATTCCAGTCTGGCTTCAAGCCTGGTCATGGGACTGAGACGGCTTTGGTCGCCTTGGTGGATGAACTTTACAGGGGGAGTGTGTCCCTGTTGGTTCTCTTAGACATCTCAGCGGCTTTCGATACCATCGACTATGGTATCCTTCTGGGTCGGCTCTCAGGAATGGGCCTTGGGGGCACTGTACTACAGTGGCTCCACTCCTTCCTGGAGGGTCGCACCCAGATGGTGAAGCTGGGGATACTTGCTCGGACCCGTGGCCTTTGACCTGTGGGGTCACACAAGGTTCTATTCTTTCCCCCATGCTTTTCAATATCTACATGAAACCGCTGGGCGAGGTCATCCGGGGTTTTGGAGTTCGGTGCCATCTCTACGCAGATGACACTCAACTCCACTACTCCTTTCCACCTACTTCCAAGGAAGCCCCTTGGATCCTAGACCAGTGCCTGGCTGCTGTAATGGGTTGGATGAGGGCCAACAAGTTGAAGCTTAATCCTGATAAGACAGAGGTCCTCCAGGTCAGTCGTTTGACTGATAGGGGCATAGGGTGGCTACCTGTGCTTGCCGGGGTCGCACTCCCCCTGAAGGCACAGGTCCACAGTTTGAGGGTCCTCCTGGATTCATCGCTGTCGCTTGATGCCCAGGTGTCGGCAGTGGCCGGGAGGGCCTTTGCACAATTAAAACTTGTGCACCAACTGCGACCATACCTCGAGAAGTCTGAGTGGTCCACACTCTAGTTACCTCAAGGATGGACTACTGTAACGCACTCTATGTGGGGCTGCCCTTGAAGATGGTCCGGAAATTGCAGTTGGTACAACGGTCGGCAGCCAGGTTACTAACTGGAGCTGCTTACAGGGGTCAAGCCCCCTGTTCAAGCAACTCCACTGGCTGCCGATAATATTCCGAGCCCAATTCAAGGTGCAGGTTATTACCTATAAAGCTCTAAACGGTTCGAGACCTGCCTGTTGTTTTTGTAAATTGTGCTAGTGGGGCCTTGCCCCATGTGAGCCGCCCCGAGTCCCCATGGGGAGATGGTGGCGGGGTATAAATAAAGTTTTATTATTATTATTATTATTATTATTCAAAGATTTTATTCAAAGGAGAGCAACACCATTTACAATAGACTTATCTGACGTATGAAGTGAAAACCGAGGAAGGAAAACTGGAACATACAACAGAGGATCAATATAAGAAGAAAATAATCCCCTAAGAGAACAATGGGGAGTCACACCTTTTTTCTTTTTTGCTTTTCTTTTCTTCTATTTCTTTCCCTCTCTTGCACTTTCCAGTTAATGTTTTCTCCCACTTTCGCTGTAAATATCACAAAAATCACAATAAAAACTATAATAATAATAAAAAAAATAAATTATTTTGAAAGTCAGAGAAGAGCTTGATACTTACTGGAACAAATGCTGCTTGTGTTGAAGGGGTCACTTAGCAAAAGTGACTCCATTTTAGAATTGCCTGTCTGCTTTGAAATTAAAAGGATCAGTCTCCCCTCTGAATTATGAAGATTTGCAACTTGCTGTTTTTCAGCATGTGTTTTATGTTTAAGCAAGAATTCAGTTGTGGTCAAGCTTGTGGTGGGCTGATTCCAAGAAATGTATGCAATATATATATGTTACATATTTTCTGCTTGCACCTGTTGAAATGCTATCGAAATGTTGTGGTTAGAACATCCTGGACTTGTTGACAACGCAGGAAACTCTAGCTCACCACAAACTGAACTGGGGGATTTCCAGTAAATTCCAGTCCAGAAAAAGGAAGTAAAATGTGATAAACAACTGCCTTATAAATTGGCCGGGATGAAAACATTCTTGGCCGACAGCTTTTGCAGCCTCACACTGCTGTGTGGCTCTGTCAGCCGGTAGCTACCTAATAAAAGGTGTTTTGTCCTCAACTAATTTTGGGCTCTTTACTGGTCTCATAGCGGCTTGGCGAACTCGGGTAATTTCAGTGATTGGGGTAGTTCCCAAATCACCCCTTTCATTTCTGGGGGCTCGTCCGGGATTTTTGAAATTTTGGGATTTCTAGTACTTCGCCAAGGTTCCGTTGTAGACCACTTAAGAGCTGCTCTTGGGAGCAAGGGCGTGTCCACTCTCCCCTTCCGGGGTGCCGCGTACGGTCCGCGCTGAGACGTGCACGGCCTCTCGAGGTAAAATACCAGCGGTTCCCTGAGTGGCACCCGAGGCGAGGGAAGGTGAACTCTCCTCCAAAAACAACCTGTTGGGAGACAACCATCGCTCGTGGGAAGGCGGCCGCCGCGGGACAGAACGCCAGATAGGCAAGTATATCTCTTAAACCGCTGTTGTTTAGCATTGCGGGGAGGGAGAGTTTTAAATTGTAGAAATTGTTCTGGGTCCCGTTAGAAACCCTTGGGAAAACAAGAGAAACCCAAAGGGAGAAAAGAGCTCTGGGAGAGGAGACCTGAAAGGGAGATCCAATCGGGTCTGGGAGGCAAGCCCTAGTAGCAGGACGTGGATACGGGAGATCCAACCACAGTCCGGGGACATACTCCACTGAAAAATTTATTTCTGTGTTTTCTTTTCGCATCTTGTGGGAGGGCGGAGAAGACCTTGCGTTCCCGGTTACTGGCCATTGATCGTCTGGGGGTGCCGGCCAGGGTCGACTCCACATACCACAATGGGTGGGAAAGAATCAAAGAGATCCAAAGGAGCAGAAGGGTCGATGACCCCTCTCCAATGCATGTTAGATAATTTTGATAAGTTTTCTAAATACACATATGAGAAAGGAATGAAGCCAAATAAATTGCGTTCGCTATGTGAGTTGGAATGGCCCTCATTCCCCCTCACTCCCCAGTGGCCTCCTGAAGGGTCACTCGATCTTGCTTTGACTGCGAATGTCTATAGATTTGTTGGTGAGGTACACCCTGATCAGGCCAAATACATCTCAGCTTGGTATGATATTGTACGGAAGCCACCAGACTGGTTGAGAGAGTGCAAATGCATGGTGGTTGGAGAGGTGATGCCTGGGGGAAATAGAGGAATGGTCTTAGGGGATCCCCAGAAGGGAATTGGCACCCCGATGGGAAAGAAAGGAGGGAGGCAAATTGCCAAACCTCCCCCCTATCAGGATTCAGGGAATCCGGCTGACGAACCCATGCCGGCTCCCCCGTATATACCCACCCTCTATACCCCACTGCCATCACAGGGAGGGGCAGGCGCAGTGGGGGGGCTTGACCTCACGACAGTGGCAACCGCTCCCAAGCAGGAGCAGCCTGCGGTGAGTTCTGACCCCCGATTGCTCTACCCCTCTGAGGAGATGAAACGGACAGAGAGGAAGGCGAAAATAGAAGCCCGTCAGAAGCTAACAGAGTTCAAACAGGCACATGGGTATAGTGAATCGAGTGAGGATGAGACAACATTGTGCCCCATAAGGGAGGTGCCGCAGTTGGTACCACGGTCTTTTGATGCCCAAGGGCGCCCCACATTTGAGACTAGGACCTTGTTTCAACACGTTCCTTTTACGTCGTCGGATATTTTGAACTGGCGGGCGAACCGTCCAGCCTGGTCAGAAGATCCGAGAGGTATGGCGAACTTGGTCGAAGGCATCATTCGGACACACAATCCTAGCTGGGTGGATTTGAAACAGTTGTTAGAAGCATTGTTGACGGCAGAAGAGCGAGTGTTGTTGACGCAAGTGGGTAGACAGGAAGCGGCGAAGGAGCATGCAAACTCTCGTAGTATAGATGCTGTGGATGTGTATCAGGAAAGGGTATTCCCAGTGAGGGAAGACCCGCATTGGGAACTGAATGAACCAAATGGCCCTGGTAGGGATGCACTGAGGTTGTATCAGGATTTGGTTGTGCGTGCTTTGAGAAGAGGAGTTCCAAGGGTCCCAAATTTGAAAAAGATTTACCAGATGGAGCAGGAGAAGAATGAAAGTCCAGTGGTATTTCTGGAAAGGCTTAGGGAAGCGTTTGAAAAGTTTTCTCCATATGACATGGATGACCAGAGAGATCAAGCAGCAGGAAAGATAGTGTTGAAGAGTGTTTTCTCTAGCCAGTGTAGTCCAGACATACGGAGAAAGTTACAGAAGGATGCTGGTTTGGCTCATCTGACTTTGGAAAGGATTTTGGAGATTGCAAATCAGGTTTACTTGTCTCGTGAGGTTGTGCAGGCAAAGAAAGATGAAACCGCGGTGGCCCGCAGGGCCAAGGTCATAGCTGCGGTATTCCAAGGGGAACAGCCGCCAAGACCCAGAGGAGCAGGCTGGAAAGGGAAAGATCAAGGAAAGAAAGGACCAGGGGGCAAGCCACTGGGAAAGAATGAATGTGCAAGGTGTCACAAGAATGTGCAAGGTGTCACAAGTTACAGAAGGATGCTGGTTTGGCTCATCTGACTTTGGAAAGGATTTTGGAGATTGCAAATCAGGTTTACTTGTCTCGTGAGGTTGTGCAGGCAAAGAAAGATGAAACCGCGGTGGCCCGCAGGGCCAAGGTCATAGCTGCGGTATTCCAAGGGGAACAGCCGCCAAGACCCAGAGGAGCAGGCTGGAAAGGGAAAGATCAAGGAAAGAAAGGACCAGGGGGCAAGCCACTGGGAAAGAATGAATGTGCAAGGTGTCACAAGCATGGGCATTGGGCAGCCGATTGCAAAGTGGATCTTGGGAAAGGACAGAATAGAAAAGTGCAGAATGGAAATTGGAAAGGGAAGAGGCAGAACCGTGGAGCTGCCGGCCAGCCCAGATGGGCTCCGGTTGCAGCTGGATTGGTAGACCCCGCGTTAGATGTGCATGGATTGGCCTCCGTGAGGGAGGAAGATGAGTATGAGCAATAGGACAGACCGGCTCCCGGATCCCCGGGTAGCCATGGAGTGGTTAGGATTGAACCAGGGGAGCCAATGGTCGATATGAAAGTTGGAAATCAATCCGTTGAGTTTATGCTTGATTCCGGGGCTTCTAAGTCTGTGGTGAACACGGCTGTGTCTCACCCAACTGGAGAAGATGTAAATATTGTAGCAGCTACAGGAAGACGAAAAGCTTGTCCTTTGTTGGCAGAGAGAGAATGTTTGCTAGGAAGGCACCTGGTCAGGCATAGATTCATTTATATGCCTGAATGTCCTGTGCCCCTGATGGGAAGAGATCTTTTGTGCAAAATGAGAGCTGCTTTGCTTTTTGAGGAAGATGGTTCAATGTTGGCAGGATTCAGGACAGGTCCGGATAGACAGTTGGTAGAACAGCAGTTAAAAATGGCTTTGGAACTACCTATGGAGGAAGAGTGGAGATTATATTCTGTATTGGAAGAAAGAACTGACTGGGAAGCATTCAATGTCCCAGAGGTATGGGCGGAAGATAACCCTCCGGGGTTGGCAAAGGATGTTCCACCAGTCATAATTGAATTAAAGCCCTTCGCAAATCCGGTGGCAATCCGACAGTATCGGCTCCCTCGGGAGGCGATCGTTGGAATTGCGGCCTATTTGGAGAGGTTGGAAAGATATGGGATACTGGTTCCTTGCCAGTCTCCATGGAACACACCCTTGTTGCCAATCAGAAAACCGGATGGGTCCTACCGCCCTGTGCAGGATTTGAGAGCTGTAAATAAATTAGTAGTCCCTCTCCACCCGGTAGTTCCAAACCCATACACACTGCTTAGCCTTATTCCACCCCATCACCAATGGTTTACTGTCCTGGACCTCAAAGATGCTTTCTTTTGCATCAGACTGGCCGAAGAGAGCCAGAAGATTTTTGCCTTTCAAAAGGAGGATCCTGGGACAGGGGCCAAAGGTCAACTCGTTTGGTCAAGATTGCCACAGGGGTTCTGTAATTCCCCGACCATTTTTGGACAAGCCCTGGCGCAGGACTTGCTGCCAATGGTCAAAAATGACAAAGGATGGACCATTCTCCAATATGTAGACGACATTCTCCTCTGTGCAGATAGTCGAGAAGAATGTTTGGAAGGAACTCAGACCTTGTTGCAGTTCTTGGCAGAAAAAGGTTACAAGGTTTCGAAAAAGAAGGCTCAGTTAGTCCAGCAAGAGGTGAAGTATTTGGGTTTTCGTTTGGCCAAAGGTGTTCGGAGGCTAGAGGTGGAGCGAAAGGAAGCCATTTGCTCCATCCCTACCCCCCAAACTCGCAAGCAGGTCAGGGAATTCCTGGGAGCAGCAGGGTTTTGTCGTATATGGATTCCGAATTTCGGACTATATGCCAAACCCCTCCATGAGGCCATGAAAGGGAAGTCAGGAGACCCCTTGGTGTGGGGAACAGAACAGCAGGATGCATTTGAGCAATTGAAGAAAGCCTTGATGTCTGCCCCAGCTTTGGGGTTGCCTGATTTGGACAAAACTTTCTACTTGTATGTAGGAGAACGGAAAGGAGTGGCTGTAGGAGTATTGACTCAGTTGGTAGGCGATTGGCCCCGGCCAGTGGCTTATCTGTCTAAACAACTGGACAATGTGGCCTGTGGATGGCCCCCATGCTTGAGAGCTGTGGCGGCTGCTGCAGTTCTTGTAGAAGAAGCAAACAAGCTGACCTTAGGGCAGCCTGTGATTTTAAAGTGTCCCCATGCTGTAGTAACTCTAATGGAACATAGGGGGCACCATTGGCTTACCAATAGCCGGATGCTTAAATACGAGAGCATGTTGGTGGACAATCCACAGGTTAAATTGTCAGTGTGTGCCACTTTAAACCCAGCTACCTTGTTGCCAGTAGAGGAAGGAGAATTGATGCAGCATGATTGTTTAGAAGTGATGGATGAAGTGTATTCAAGTAGGCCAGATCTCAAAGATCTGCCACTACAGACTCCAGAATGGGTGCTTTTCACAGATGGTTCAAGTCGTGTGGTTGGTTCCGAAAGAAAAGCGGGGTATGCAGTGGTGAATAGCAATGGGGAGACCCTAGAGGCAAAAGGGTTGCCTCCGGGGACTTCCGCACAGCGGGCCGAGTTGATTGCTCTAATAAGGGCCCTCCAATTGGCTAAAGGGAAAAGAGTCAATATTTATACTGACTCAAAATATGCCTTCACCACTCTGCATGCCCACGGTGCCATTTATAAAGAAAGAGGACTGCTGACCTCTGCTGGACAACAGATCAAAAATGCAACAGAAATTTTGCAACTCTTAGATGCAGTTTGGGAACCAAAGGAGGTAGCGGTCATGCATTGCAAGGGACATCAGTATGGTGAGGATCAGGTAACACAGGGAAATCGCCTGGCAGATCAACAGGCTAGGAAAGCAGCAGATGAGAACACATCAGAGGAATCAATTTTGCAATTGGATGTCACACCCACAGTAGAGTCCATGACTTACTCTGCCCAAGAGAAGGAGTGGGCCCTAGCAGAAGGGGCAAAGTGGAAGGGTAATATTCTCATATTACCCAATGGGAAAATCTTCGTCCCAAAAGCTTTGGGATGGGAATTGGTAAAGGAGGTTCATAGACAAACCCATTTAGGTGCAACAGGAATGGCTTCACTCTTGGAACGGCAAATCTGGATGGACGGCTTGCATGCCTTAGCCAGAACCGCTGCTCTAAGGTGTGAAATTTGTGCTAAGAACAATCCCAGGATGGGGCCATTGCTCCCACCTGGAGTTCAGTATTTGGGAACGACACCCTTTGAGTCTCTAGTGGTTGATTTCACTGAAATGCCAAAAGTCCAAAGATTTCATTACATGTTGGTAATGGTATGCACATTCTCAGGGTGGGTGGAAGCGTATCCTACCACCTCTGAGAAGGCTGTAGAGGTCAGCCGTGCCCTGATGAGGGATGTAATCCCTAGGTACGGAATACCTTTACACATTGGGAGTGACAATGGCCCGGCCTTTGTTCACCAGGTCCTAGGGTGCCTAGCCCAGTTGTTAGGAACCGCATGGAAATTGCATTGTGTTTACCGGCCCCAATCTTCGGGGAAAGTGGAAAGGATGAACAGGACTTTGAAAGGGACCATCTCAAAGATGTGTCAAGAGACTGGAATGACATGGGTTCAAATATTGCCAATGGCATTACTGAAGGTTAGATGCACCCCCACAAGGGTCTTGGGTTTGTCACCTTATGAATTGTTATATGGAAGACCCCCTCTGAAAATTAGACCTCTGCAAGGAGACATACATGAATTAGGAAAACAAGAATTGATAAAAGAGGTCCAAGCTTTGGGTACAGTGTTAAACAAACTGTATAAATATACTGGCATGCTGCGTTACCCTTTTCCCGTTACTGCGTTACATTCTTTCTCACCAGGAGACTTTGTTTGGCTGAAAGATTGGAAGTGCGATCCCCTCGGCCCAAGGTGGAAGGGACCACTGGAGGTGTTACTTACAACCCCTACTGCTGTGAAGTTAAAGGGTATAAAGCCGTGGGTACATTACACTCGTATCAAGAAGGACTACACCACCAAAGATCCTGATTACTGGAAGGTAAACCTACACAAGGACAATCCACTAAAATTCACACTCACCCGCCCTAAGGGTCAAGCTACCAAGAGCTGCCCTGAAGAGGAGGGGCCCGAAGCTACCTAGAGCTAGCCCCAGAGGTCAGGTTACCAAGAACCGCCTTGAAGAAGGAAGGAGGGTACACTTCCGAGAGTGTCCCAAAAGACCGAATGGACACTTGGTTTTGGGTGTGGGGAATTGGGGGTTCCTGTGTGGGTTGTATTCTGTTTCTGTGTTGGCTGAAATTCTGTGATATTGAGGACAAACACCACTGTAAAAATGAGGACACACTTATACTTATTGATATTGATAATGATGCCATTGGTGCAGACTCAGATGGGTTGGGACAAGAACATGTTCCACCAATTAATTAAAGAGATAGCCAAAGAAGCAGAGGTTGCAGACTGCTGGATTTGTGCCCATAGCCCTCACTCCCAATATGAGGGTTGGGTCATGAAAGCAGGGCCACTGCTGGATATATCTGGATGGAAATTGTTCACCCCTTGGACATATGAACGTGAGGAGGGGTTGACTGATTCGGCCCAATTTTTATTGGCCCTTGATGATTCTGCACCAGCCGCATCAGCCTGTTTGACACGATCAAAAGAAGGGATCTCAGAAATTGATCATAAGAACTTCCCCCAAGCCAATCTCATAGAAGTAGGGGATTACCCCCGTTGTAATCTCACTCTCCCTGTATATTATGACAACATACACTTTGGAGTTGAACAGCTACAGCCACAACAGGATGGTCACACGCAGAGATTGAGGAGGCAGGCGGCCTCACCAGAGGGGGGTGACAAGAAACCACCCTCTCGTCCGGCCCGTAATGGGAAAACTAATACGCCCCCCAAAATATATGTGGTTAAGCCCGGGTCGGAGCTGCCTCGGGCAGCAACTCAGCCACCTGAGGCGGGAGCGGCGGCTCCACCACAACCGCCTGTGGGTGGTGCTGCATCTTCACCCCGATCACCAGTGGTGAAGGCTGCACCCCCACCGCGGCAAGATTTGGTCCGGACGCGAGGAAATTTCCCAATGGAATACCAAATTCCTGGAAGGCCAAGGCCCGGTATACTGCTTGATAACCATGCAATGGGAGGATTGCCTCCGGGGTATTTCTGGATATGTGGGAAGTGGGGAGGTAAAGTCTTACCCCCACTATGGGTTGGTACCTGCACCATTGGTACCCTAGTCCCCACTAATATTGGGATACACCCGCGAGAGCAGCCCCTGCATGCATTGGAAGCAGCTGACCGGTGGAACAGGCCTAAAAGATCATATGATGAAAAACGTGGCTATGATCCTGATAATACGTATCTTTCAGAGGGAGAAAGATTTGCAACAATCTTGTTCCCTAGTCTGGGAGTTGCCCTAAATGTCAAACAACTAAGGAGGCTCTCTGCCCAACTGGAAATTTTGGCTAATCAGACTGTTATAGGCATGAAAGCACTCCAGACTGAAATTGACTCACTGGCAGGAGTCCTCATGCAACACAAGATGGCACTAGATTACCTTCTGGCAGCAGAGGGTGGCTTATGCATATGGTTGAACACAACTTGCTGCCATTATGTCAATGAGTCTGGGCTTATTGAATCTGATGTGGCCAAAATCAACACTGTTGTCTCCACAATAAGGGATACTTACACCCCCAAGGGAACTGGTTGGTTTGATTGGCTTTTTAGCTGGCTCCCGAATCTTAATTGGTTACGAGACCTCGTTAAAGTATTGTTTATAATTTTGCTAATTATACTTCTGGCTTTGCTCTTTTTGCCTTGTATTATGTCCTGCTTAAGAAACATGATGGCGAGACTGATCACTGCTACTTTCAGTCAGCACAGGGAAGTTCAGCGTGTCATGTACATGCAGTTAAACACCATGGAGCAAGAAACCACCCCACTGTAATTGGTTGGTCTGTGTAACCAAGAAAATGTCTTCCTTGGTTACAAGAAAAAACGGGGGAATGAAGGGGTCACTTAGCAAAAGTGACTCCATTTTAGAATTGCCTGTCTGCTTTGAAATTAAAAGGATCAGTCTCCCCTCTGAATTATGAAGATTTGCAACTTGCTGTTTTTCAGCATGTGTTTTATGTTTAAGCAAGAATTCAGTTGTGGTCAAGCTTGTGGTGGGCCGATTCCAAGAAATGTATGCAATATATATATGTTACATATTTTCTGCTTGCACCTGTTGAAATGCTATCGAAATGTTGTGGTTAGAACATCCTGGACTTGTTGACAACGCAGGAAACTCTAGCTCACCACAAACTGAACTGGGGGATTTCCAGTAAATTCCAGTCCAGAAAAAGGAAGTAAAATGTGATAAACAACTGCCTTATAAATTGGCCGGGATGAAAACATTCTTGGCCGACAGCTTTTGCAGCCTCACACTGCTGTGTGGCTCTGTCAGCCGGTAGCTACCTAATAAAAGGTGTTTTGTCCTCAACTAATTTTGGGCTCTTTACTGGTCTCATAGCGGCTTGGCGAACTCGGGTAATTTCAGTGATTGGGGTAGTTCCCAAATCACCCCTTTCAGTGTGGTGAACAGAGAGCTACATTTCTACCATTTTATAATGACAATTATTCAGAAGAGTTGTTGAGTCGGCATGATGAAGAACTTGTAAAAATTAAAGCTATTTATGAGAAAAACCAATCTCTGTATGAAAGTGTTAAGAAATGGGAAGCTGTCTTAGAAAAATTTGTTGGACAGGAGAAAAAAGCAGCAGATTCAAGCAGACTTCTAATCAGAGAGGGTGACTTACTCAAAGACGAAAGGGAACAATCAATGATTTAAAAACGATCGTTAGATTTGGAAGAGGAACTGAAGACGATTATTGAAAACTGGGAGAAGGAAAATGACTCATGCTTCCTGATACGATGACCCAGCAATTGCAACATCGCAAACTTTATAAAGACCATCAATCCAAAATATCAGTGAAAAGGGATGAATTTGCAACTTCCAGAAGAGCTGTTAAAAGACTTGCAGATGAGAGAACTACTCTCATACTCTCAACTACTAATACAGCAGAGTCTCGCTTATCCAACATTCACTTATCCAACGCTCTGTGGTATCCAACGCAGTTTGCCTTTTAGTAGTCAATGTTTTTGCAGGCAATTTTTCAATACATTGTGAAGTTTGGGTGCTAAATTCGTAAATACAGTAATTACTGTGTATTGAACTGCTTTTTCTGTCCATTTGTTGTAAAACATGATGTTTTGGTGCTTAATTTGTAAAATCATAATGTAATTTGATGTTTAATAGGTTTTTCCTTAATCCCTCCTTATTATCCAACATTTTCTCTTATCCAACATTCTGATGGCCCATTTATGTTGGATAAGTGAGACTCTACTGTAACAAGATGCGTAAGGTATCCTCTAACCTTAAAGCATTCAGCTGTAGCAATTTATCAACAGGAACTGCTGTTTGTGGCAAACAGGCATTTCAAGCAAAGAAAGAGTTGTCAACAAAGTTAAGCAGCACTTACGTGAATGAATCAATCATCTCTTGTTGATTGCACAGCTTATTGGATTAATTGATATTTAAAATATATTAAAATAATAAATGATGTCTGTACAGCAATTATATATATTTTTGTAACATTTTCTATCAAAATCACTTTTACTATCTATTCTTTTGTATGTATTATGAATGAAACATCAACCGTGTAGATTGAGTTGCCTTTTTTGAAGAAAGTTCTGTAGACAAACTAGTAACGAAGAAGATGAAAGGTTTTTGGATTCCTTCAATGTGGTAGAGAGTCACCATGTTTGACCAAACGGTAATTCAAAAGCCGCAGTGTAAAGGGCAAAATGGTTTGCTGAGATAAAATATGAAGATGAAAGCTGGATCAATATTAAGATGGATAATTCATCATCATCATCATCATCATCATCATCATCATCATCACTTAATTACTTATTAATCGCCCTCTATCCAAGATGCTCTAGGCGATTTACAAGCTAAATTGTAAAAGATAAAAATAAAAGATAAAAATACATACAAATACTGTTAAAATTAACATAGATCAAAAGGTCTAGTAAAAAAACAGGTCTTAAGTGCTAGGGTAAAAGGCCCTAACTCTCGCATGGCTCTCATATAGGGCGGCAAGGCATTCCATAAGGTAGGGGCAGAAATAGAAAAAACTCTGCGTCTGGTCCTTTCCAAGTGCACTTCTCTAGGACCTGATATATAAAGTAAGTCATGTTGGGATGGTTGTTGCGACCTCCGATGATGGGAGAAGGAGAGATGATCCCTAAGGTACGATGGGCCCTGGCTGTAAAGAATTTTAAAGGTCAGAACTAGCATCTTTTATAGACCACGGTAATCAGTTGGAAGCCAATGCAAATGCTGCAGCACTGGTGTTATGTGGCATTTCATGGGTGTTCTTGTGAGTAGCCTGGCTGCTGCATTCTGAACAATACGGAACTTTCGGGTTGTGGACATCGGAAGGCCCACATACAGGGTGTTGCAATAGTCAAGCCTAGACGTGACCATGGCATGGATGACTGTTTCCAGAGCCTCGTTAGATAGATAGGGTGCCAATTGCCTTGCTTATCGTAGATGGAAAAAGGCCTGTTTGCTGGCAGCAGCGACCTGAGCTTCCATTGTCAGCTGCAAATCCAAAACAACACCCAAGCTCTTAACGGTAGGTGAAGGAGATAGGGCAGCACCATCGAAGGTGGGTAGCAAATGGGTTAGACCAATCTAGCGGCCATGCCAGAGAATCTCAGTCTTCGCCGGGTTCACCTTCAGTCTACTAGCACGTAGCCAGTTCGACAGAGCCTCCAGACATAAGGTGAAATTGTCTGGTATTGACGTTGCTCCAGGCTCCAAGCGCAGAAGGAGTTGGGTGTCGTCCGCATATTGATAGCAATCTAGGCCGAAACTCCGAACCAAACTAGCAAGGGGTCTAACATAGATACTGAAGAGAAGAGGGGAGAGAATTGCACCTTGGGGTACCCCACATAGGAGGGAAGATCTTTCAGAGACTTGATCCATATACTCCACGCATTGGCTCTGGTTTTGGAGAAATGAGTTGAACCAATTGAGGGCCTGACTGCGAACTCCGGACATGGCAAGACGTAGTCAACAGTGTCAAACGCTGCGGTAAGGTTGAGAAGTACCAGTAGCGCTGATCCGCCGCTATCAGACTGGCAACGAAGTTCATCTGTAATGGCAACCAGGACTGTCTCCGTCCCATGGCCAGGGTGGAAACCTGACTGGAAAGGGTCCAGGCCGGCTGTATCATCCAAAAATTGTTGCAATTGTCCCAGTACAGCCTGCTCTATCATCTTACCTAAGAATGGAAGGTTAGAGACAGGACAATAATTGGCAAGGGTCATGGGATCCAAGCTAGGCTTTTTTAGCAAGGGACAAATTCTTGCCTCTTTTAGGTTGTCCGGGAAGACCCCCTGTTCAAGAGAACCATTGATTATATTACTCAATGGAATGAGTAGACCTTCCAGGCAGCTCTTCACCAGCCAAGAGGGGCACGGATCAAGGGAACAGGTGGTTGGTTTTGCAACAGCCAGGATTCTAGTGACATCTTCCCTGTCAAGCGGAGTAAATCGGTCAAAGATAGGCCCACTAAGCGGCCACAAAGTCTCGAGCTCACTCAAGGTATCAACTGTAGGGGGCAGTTCCTGCCGAAGCACGGTGATTTTATCAGTGAAAAACTTCTGGAATGCCACTGCTGTAAGAGCCGTGGTTGCTGGGTTTTGGACTAAGGGAGCCGGACTGGTCAAAGCAAGAATGATTTTGAATAATTGTGCTTTGTGCGATCTAGCAGAGGCTATTAAGGAGGAATTGTAAGATTTTTTTAGCATCCTTGATGGCTGATTCGTAGGACCTGCGAAAAGCCTTGAAAGCGGACAGTGACACCTCGTCGGGTTTCCGTCGCCACCGACGTTCCAGCCGCTTTCGTGCTTGCTTCAACATCCGTAGCTCATTAGTGTACCGGGGGAGCGATTCCAGTGAGGGCGAAGGAGGTGTCTGGGGGCAATCTCATCCAAGGCAGCCAACAAACTGACTTTCCAGTTGTTGACTAGCTCATTGAGAGTGACGCACACAGATATTAAAAAAAAAAAGAGAGAGTGACACACACAGTTCCCAGGCCCTTAAGGGCATTCAAGAACCTAGCAGGTTCCATGAGTCTCCTAGACTGAGCAAAGATTGGTTTGGCAAGATGGGGATGAGGAGATGGAATCTCAATCCGGGCCTTCAGGACAGCGTGATCAAACCAGGGAACATCAATTACTGCGGATAGAGATGTTCGTACTCCGATATTAAAAATCAAGTCTAGAGTGTGACCAGTCCGATGAGTAGGGTGAGTCTTAAGTAATGAGAGCCCCAGAGCTTCAAAGGTTGGTACTAGATCCTTAGTCACTGATGAAAATGACAGTGCCTTGACATGTACATTAAAGTCACCCAGAACAATAAGTCTGGGGAACTTCAAGACTCAGTCCACCACAAGGTCTAATAAATTAAGCAGACTCTCTCCCGGAGACCCAGGTGTGCGGTAAACTACAAGAATGGCTAGGGATTCCCTACTAGCCAAGACCACACCAACACGCTCAATACTGGCTATCTTTGGAGTTGGAATAACTTTGATGGTAAAATGATCACGGGAGAGTATTGCTACCCCTCCACCCCGTCCCACACTCCGTGGCTGTTGAAATATCTGGAAGCCTGGAGTTGTCAGTTCATGTGAAGGAATGTTATCACCCTCACGGATCCAGGTCTCTGTAATACAAACCAGGTCTGCTGCTTGATCGAGAATAAAGTCAGAGAGGGTAGCAGTTTTGTTAACAATAAACCTAGCATTGAATAGTAGCAGGGACAGGAGGGTCATTGGTAGCACCTTCTCAGCCGTATGCCTGGGGATGGAATGCAAGTTGGAGAAAGAACGAGTTTCCAATCGACTCGACCTCACTCTGGCATTTGACCTAGGACCACTACTGTTGGTCCCTACACTACTGATGACCAGAATCCCCCTCCCAAATTTACATTCCATGCTAACGCCTGCTATGTGTCCAGCATTCGGCCCGCTATCTGAAAAAGCAATCTTGTCTTTATACTTTCAACAGGTCTTAACATGCAATTTTCACAGGATGTGCATTTTATTAGCTTATGCATTGTTGTATTTTCTATTTGAAGATAATAGAATTCATTGCTAAAAAAAAGAGCTGGCTTTATCACAGCAGGTTAAACACCAGCTGTAGTCAATCTTGTCAGTCAAAAGGCTGCCAGTTCAAAGCTGGGTCAGGGTTTGCTCCTGGCCTTTAGCCCGGCTTCTGCCCACCTAGCAGTTCGAAAACAAAATTTTGATTAGATAAATAGGTACCGCTCATTAAAAAAGTGGGGGTGTCACGACCCAGGCAGCAGAGCACCAATAACCATACACAGAAGCCAGAATCTATCTAATATCTTTATTAAGGAAATATATAAAGTGTGATGACCCATGGGCCTTGTAGTCCTGCTCAGGACATTGTAATTCCTGATGAAGATGAAAACTTGGGTTTTTTACCTTCCCAGTCTGAACTGGATTCCTCTCAGCCAGATCTTTCCCAGGCAGATCTGGGAACCTTGCACCTGCAAGAAAGTTGTCTCCCAGAAGTATGTCAAACAAGCCCAGAGCCTACTTCTCCCGTATTCTTGCGCCGGGAGTTTTGTAAACAACAGAGAAGTTTGGATTCAGCTTCGCGCAGGAGTGCGAGGATTGCAGCTAAGAATGTGGCCAATTAAGACTGCTTCTCGTGAGAATCTTTGGGGAGTCTCACATCTGGTCTCAGAGTTAGCTTTCGGTTCTGATTCCCAGAGAACTGCTTCGGCGGGAAAGCTAGACTCTATTTAGGTGTTTTACCCGCGTAGTAACTTCGCGGAGTCAATTCGTCAGCCTACGGAGCGAGTTGTGTCTGGACAGCGCGCTCCGATTCAAGCCTCGCTCCTGCTCAAGCCTTGCCTAGCTATCCAGCCTTCGCCTTGCTTCCCAGCCTTTGTTTATCTACGGACTTTGCCTTGTTTCCCAGGATCAATCCTTGCCTTGTTCCACGGATTTATCAAGTTATTCCACGGACCTTGTTCTTGTTCTTAGTTACCTTGTTCCACGTTCAAGCCTTGTTTCAAGTATCAAGTTATTTCCTAGCCTCGCTCAAGTTTCATGGACTAAAGGACCTTGTCATCTCCCCTCACTTTGCTTGGCAAAGTGAGTGTTTCGGTTATTGGATTACAACTTTGGACCTTAATATTTCTTATTGGACATTGCTTTTTTGGACTAATTCTGACCTTTCCTGAAAGGTCTAATTCTGGACTATTTTCTACACTTGTTTTTATTAACTTTATATATTCCTACAATAAAGATATTAGATAGATTCTGGCCTCTGTGTATGGTTATTGGTGCTCTGCAGCCTGGGTCGTGACAGTTTGACTCCGCCACCCTAAGCACCAATTAACCTCGGCCAGAATGTCTACCGGAGTCGTACCTGGGCCGAGCGGCCAGCCGATTACCTACACCATCGACAAGGAAGAGGTGGACCGAATCCGTGATAAGCTCAATGCACAGGATGGAGAAATAAGGGGTTTGAAGGAACGCGGTGTTCGTCTTCCGGCCATGGCGTTGCCAACCAAGTTTACTGGAGAAGCTTCTAAGGTTCATGTCTTCCGTCGCCAATGCCAAGCTTATCTGGAGGCCCGTGCTGCCGAGTTTCCCCAAGAAGACATCAAAGTGGCATGGGTTTACAGTCTTCTAGACGGGCCAGCGGCCAGCTGGGCGACGGCACTGTTCGACCAAGCCTCTCCACACCTAAGATCAGCGCAACACTTCTTGGACCACCTCAAGGAGACTTGGGGAATCGAGGACAATTTGGAGGCAGCCGGTCACAAACTCCGTCGCCTTTTCCAAGGAGACAGACCTATGTCTCAGTATATAGCCGAGTTCCGAGTGCTGGCCCACAACACCGGCTGGAACGATGTAGCCCTCAGGGGACAATTCCGGGAGGGTCTCAACATTGAAATGCTGGAAGAAATCTCCAAGGTGGATCCTCCCCAGACCCTCGAGGCACTCATTGATCAATGTTTACGGGCTGAAGTCATGATTGCCAACAGGAAACAGTGGGTTCGAGGCCAGGGCAGTAGAGCCGGGGCAAAACCCCCCGCTCCCGCCAGCGTTCAGCCACGTCCGGTGTGGAGACCCCCACCGCCAACCCCATACCCCAGAGGAGGCGAGGAGGTGCCGATGCAGTTGGGCAATGTGCGTCCCAGACTAGATGCCGCCGAGAAGGCCCGTCGTCAACGCTTAAACCTCTGCTGGTACTGCGGGAACGGGGGCCACTTCGCCAGAGAGTGCCCAGCCAAAGGGAAGCCTGCCGCCCGTCTTGCGGCGGCGTCCTCCACGGAGACGAAGGCGTCTGAGCCGACTGGCACACAGCCGGCGGGGGAAGCCAACGACCGGGTGTAGAGAGGCTCGCCAACCCGGTCAAAAAATCCATCCAAGAGCCGCCAACCGGGGTCCTGTTCCTTCTCGTGGTCACATTATGGTCAGCAAAAAGGGGACCCGTCATGATCCACGCCATGATAGACTCTGGAGCTACCAACAATTTCATCGATAGAGAGTATGCCGACTCTCTGGGATTACAATATCATGATTTCAAGAATGCCCGTGTGGTGCAAGCCATAGACGGCCGTCCCCTCAAGACGGGCCCCGTAAGTCAGTGGTCGGAACCCACCAGGATGTGGATAAGGGAACATATGGAAGAGATTTCCTTCTTTGTTACCGAGGTCCCCCATTTCCCTGTGATTTTGGGAATTCCATGGCTGACTCTCCACGACCCTAACATCTCCTGGTCCAACAGAGAACTGCAGTTTGCTTCACCGTACTGCCAAAACCATTGCCTCGTAGCCAAGGTATGCCATGCCACAGACACCGAGCCCATCATCACCTTGCCAAAGAAGTACTCCGAGTATTGGGATGTATTCAATGAGAAAGAAGCCGAAAAATTACCCCCACATAGACCTTATGACTGTGCCATTGACTTGGTGGAGGGGGCCCCGATCCCGCGAGGGCATCTCTACTCCCTGACTGAACCAGAGCAAGAAGCTCTCAGGGAATTCCTAGAGACAAACCTTCGCAAGGGATTCATCAGACCCTCTCAATCCCCAGCCGCCTCCCCAGTGATGTTTGTGAAGAAGAAGTCAGGGGAACTACGCTTGGTGGTGGACTACAGAGCATTGAACAATATCACCAAGCGGAACAGCTATCCCCTGCCCTTAATCTCGGATCTACTGGATCGGCTTCGAGGAGCCAAGGTTTACACCAAGCTGGATCTTCGGGGGGCTTACAACTTAGTTCGCATCAGGGAAGGGGACGAGTGGAAGACCGCCTTCCAGACCAAATTCGGATTATTTGAGTCCCGAGTTATGAATTTCGGTTTATGCGGAGCCCCCGCAACGTTCCAGCATTTTGTCAATGACATTTTTCAGGACTATCTAGACAGGTTCTTGATAATCTACCTGGACGATTTTTTGGTGTTTTCCAGATCACAATCAGAACATGAGAACCACGTCAAAATGGTGTTACAACGATTGCGGGATCATGGACTTTATGCCAAGCTGGAAAAATGCGCTTTTGATCTACAAGAGGTAGATTTCCTTGGTTACCGCATCTCGCCTCTAGGGCTTTCCATGGATCCAGCCAAAGTTTCAGCAGTATTGGAATGGCGGGCGCCAACTAACAAGAAAGAGGTGCAGCGTTTCTTGGGGTTCGCGAACTACTACCGCACGTTCATTCCAGATTTTGCCCGCTGGTCCGACCCCATCACTAGCTGCATCCGTGGAAAGCAGCCTTTCCGCTGGACTGATCAAGCAGAGAAAGGGTTCCAGCAACTAAAGAAACTATTCACCTCCCAGCCAATTCTACAGCACCCAAATCCTGGAACCCCTTTTGTGGTGCAAGCGGACGCCTCTGATGTGGCAATTGGGGCTGTACTCTTACAACCGGTGGGAGATCACCTCCACCCCTGTGCCTTTTATTCTCGTCAACTAACCACACCAGAGAGGAATTACACCATTTGGGAAAAAGAACTACTGGCCATAAAGGCAGCCTTTGAAACTTGGAGACATTGGCTAGAAGGGGCCAAATTTCCCATTGAAGTCCACACTGATCATCGTAATCTAGAACATCTAAGAACTGCCCGCAAACTAAATCAGAGGCAGCAACGTTGGGCTTTATTCTTTGAACGTTTCAACTTCCAGATCCATTATGTGACCCCAGCCCAAACCAAGCAAGCAGACGCCCTGTCACGTAAACCGGAATACGCTGCAGGACGCAAGGAGACCTTTGAATCCCAACTGCTACAACCTGAGAACTTTGCCACGCTCACGGTGGGGAACACCAAATCCATTCCCATTGGTTCAACTTCCCCTACTCCAGGACCCATCTGTGCTCAAGAAATCAGGGCTAGTCAGCAAGCAGATGCCTGGGCGCAGGACCAACTTCGCCAAGGTCTGCATTTCCCCTTTTCGCTTAAAGATGGGCTGCTCTGCTATAGAAATCATGTTTATATCCCACCCGGACCGGGCAGGGAAAAAACGCTTCGTCTGTGTCATGACTGCAAACCAGCAGGACACTTCGGACTATTTAAAACTATGCATTTGATCCTAAGGGATTTTTGGTGGCCCAAGATCCGCAAGGATGTGGAAAAATATGTCAACACCTGCCCAGTATGCCAGCGCTCCAAGATACGAAGGGAGAAGCCCTCAGGGCTTTTACACCCCCTTCCTACCCCATCTCGCCCATGGGAAATAATTTCCGCGGATTTCATCACTGACCTACCACCTTCCTGTGGATTCACCACGATCTTAGTGGTGGTGGACCTATTCACCAAGTTAGCCCATTTCATTCCCTGCGAAGGCCTCCCCACGGCCAAGGAAACTGCGGATCTATTTCTTCAACATGTTTTCAGACTACATGGATTGCCCAAGAGTTTAGTCACAGACCGTGGATCTCAATTCACCTCTCGTTTTTGGAAGGCACTACAAAAACTATTGGGCATAGACTCTCGCTTATCTTCAGCTCATCATCCCCAAACAGATGGGCAAACGGAGCGCACCAATGCCACTTTGGAGCAGTATCTTCGCTGTTATGTAAACTATCAACAGGACAATTGGGCTTCTCTGTTACCACTGTCTGAGTTTGCCTACAACAATGGAGTTCAAGCTTCTACAAAAGAAACGCCGTTCTTTGCAAACTACGGCTTCCATCCACGTTTCTTCCCCCCTGTCATTGAAACTTCAGAGGTTCCCGCAGCAGAGGATTGGCTGCAGGAACTCACAGCGGTGCAACAACTTTTGCTCCAGCAACTGGACCAAGCCAAGGAGGACTATAAACGCCACGCTGACAAACATCGCCAGCCGGGCCCCGAAATCAAGGTAGGAGATCGGGTTTTCCTGTCCACTCGCTTTCTGCCCTCCCACCGCCCTTGCCGGAAGTTAGATGCCCGTTTCATTGGTCCCTATCCAGTGGTGGCGCAATTAAACCCCGTGACTTTCAAACTCCAACTTCCGCGTTCAATGCGCATTCACCCAGTGTTTCACCGTTCCCTGCTCCTTCCGGCGGATGGTGTGCGACCTGATACAGACCAACCGGCCCCCCCTCCTGTTTTGATGAATGGGGAGGAGGAGTTCGAGGTTGAGGACATTTTGGATTCTCGCTTTCACCGCCGCCGCCTACAATATCTCATTGACTGGGTGGGTTTTGGCCCTGAGGAACGCTCTTGGGAAGACGCCTCCACAGTCCATGCTCCTGATCTAACCCGTCGCTTTCATCAGACCTATCCCACCAAACCACGACCTCGCGCCTCGGGGAGAGGGCCCCAGTTTGGGAGGGGCCTTGAGGAGGGGGATAGTGTGATGACCCATGGGCCTTGTAGTCCTGCTCAGGACATTGTAATTCCTGATGAAGATGAAAACTTGGGTTTTTTACCTTCCCAGTCTGAACTGGATTCCTCTCAGCCAGATCTTTCCCAGGCAGATCTGGGAACCTTGCACCTGCAAGAAAGTTGTCTCCCAGAAGTATGTCAAACAAGCCCAGAGCCTACTTCTCCCGTATTCTTGCGCCGGGAGTTTTGTAAACAACAGAGAAGTTTGGATTCAGCTTCGCGCAGGAGTGCGAGGATTGCAGCTAAGAATGTGGCCAATTAAGACTGCTTCTCGTGAGAATCTTTGGGGAGTCTCACATCTGGTCTCAGAGTTAGCTTTCGGTTCTGATTCCCAGAGAACTGCTTCGGCGGGAAAGCTAGACTCTATTTAGGTGTTTTACCCGCGTAGTAACTTCGCGGAGTCAATTCGTCAGCCTACGGAGCGAGTTGTGTCTGGACAGCGCGCTCCGATTCAAGCCTCGCTCCTGCTCAAGCCTTGCCTAGCTATCCAGCCTTCGCCTTGCTTCCCAGCCTTTGTTTATCTACGGACTTTGCCTTGTTTCCCAGGATCAATCCTTGCCTTGTTCCACGGATTTATCAAGTTATTCCACGGACCTTGTTCTTGTTCTTAGTTACCTTGTTCCACGTTCAAGCCTTGTTTCAAGTATCAAGTTATTTCCTAGCCTCGCTCAAGTTTCATGGACTAAAGGACCTTGTCATCTCCCCTCACTTTGCTTGGCAAAGTGAGTGTTTCGGTTATTGGATTACAACTTTGGACCTTAATATTTCTTATTGGACATTGCTTTTTTGGACTAATTCTGACCTTTCCTGAAAGGTCTAATTCTGGACTATTTTCTACACTTGTTTTTATTAACTTTATATATTCCTACAATAAAGATATTAGATAGATTCTGGCCTCTGTGTATGGTTATTGGTGCTCTGCAGCCTGGGTCGTGACATAAAGTTAATAAAAGCAAGCGTATGAATTAGTCCAGGAGTAGACCTTTCAGGAAAGGTCAAAATTAGTCCAAGGAAACAATGTCCAATATGAAATATTAAGGTCCAAAGTTGTAATCCAATAACCGAAACACTCACTTGCCAAGCAAGTGAGGGGAGATGACAAGGTCCTTTAGTCCATGAACTTGAGCAAGGCTAGGAAATAACTTGATTCTTGGAACACAAGGCTTGATTCAAGGCAACAAGGAAACAAGGAGCAAGAATAGGATCCGTGGAATTACTTGGCGAGGTCCGGAAAACAAGGCAAGATCCGGAGAGTAAAACAAGGCTGGAAACGAAGGCTTGAAATCGGGAACAAGGCTTGAAACAGGAACGAGGCTTGGAAACGGAGTAGCTGTCCACACACGCTACTCCGGTAGCTGACGAATTGACTCCGCAAGATCCCTTTGTGGGTAAAACACCTAAATAGGGTCCCGTTTTCCCGCCAAAGAGCAGTTCTCTGGAGAACCAGAAACGAAAGCTATTCTCTGAGTCCAGATGTGTGACTCCTTAAAGTTTCCCATGGAAAGCAGACTTAATCAGCTGAATGCTTAGCAGCTATCCTCGCACTCCTGCGAGAGGCCGCTTGAACTCCCCTCTGTTGTATACAAAACTCATGGCGAGAAAACGTAGGAGATTTAGGTTCAGGGCTTGTTTGACAGACTTCTGGAAGACAAATCTCTTGCAGGTGCAAGGTTTCCAAATCTGGCTGGGAAAGTTCCAATTCTGACTGAAACGGTGAAAAACCCAAGTTTTCCTCTTCATCTAGCACCACAGTGCCAGGAACGGGACTACATGGCCCATGACTCATCACACTATCCCCCTCCTCAAGCCCCCTCTCAAACTGGGACTCTCTCCCCGAGGCGCGAGGCCGCGGCTTGGCGGGATAGGTCTGATGGAAGCGGCGGGTTAAATCGGGAGCGTGGACTGTGGAAGCGTCTTCCCAAGAGCGTTCCTCGGGGCCAAAACCCACCCAGTCAATGAGATATTGTAGGCGGCGGCGGTGAAAGCGAGAATCCAAAATGTCCTGAACCTCGAACTCCTCCTCCCCATCTATCAAAACAGGAGTGGGAGCCGGCCGGTCTGCATCAGGGCGCACACCATCCGCCGGAAGGAGCAGGGAGCGATGAAACACTGGATGAATGCGCATAGAGCGCGGAAGTTGGAGTTTGAAAGTCACGGGGTTAAGTTGCGCCACCACTGGATAGGGGCCAATGAAACGGGCATCTAACTTCCGGCAAGGGCGATGGGAGGGCAAAAAACGAGTGGACAGAAGAACCCGGTCTCCTACCTTGATTTCGGGGCCCGGCTGGCGATGTTTGTCAGCGTGGCGTTTATAGTTCTCCTTGGCTTGGTCCAGTTGCTGGAGCAAAAGTTGTTGCACCGCTGTGAGTTCCTGCAGCCAGTCCTCTGCTGCGGGAACTTCTGAGGTTTCAATGACTGGGGGGAAGAAACGTGGATGGAAGCCGTAGTTTGCAAAGAACGGGGTTTCTTTAGTTGAAGCCTGGACCCCATTGTTGTAGGCAAACTCTGACAGCGGTAACAGGGAAGCCCAATTGTCCTGTTGGTAGTTCACATAACAGCGAAGGTATTGTTCCAAAGTGGCATTGGTGCGCTCAGTTTGCCCATCTGTTTGGGGATGATGAGCCGAAGATAAACGAGAGTCTATACCAGGGGTCCTCAAACTTTTAAAGCAGAGGGCCGGTCCACAATCCTTCAGACTGTTGAGGGGCCGAATTATCATTTGGAGAAAAAAACCGAACAAATTCCTATGCACACTGCACATGTCTTATTTGTAGTGCAAAAAACAACAATAACAATGAAAGAACAATACAATATTTAAAAATGAAAATAATTCTAACCAACATAAACCTATCAGGATTTCAATAGGAAGTGTGAGCCTGCTTCTGGCCAATGAGATAGTCAGGTTAATTAGGATTGTTGTTGTTGTGTGTCTTCAAGTCATTTCAGACTTTGGGCGAGCCGAAGTCCAAAATTATTTATTTATTTATTTACTACATTTATTTACTACATTTATATCCCACTGTTCTCACCCCGGAGGGAACTCAGAGCAGCTGTAATACATACAATATATTATATCATTAGCATAGCACAATATTAGCATTATACTATATTGAACTATACCACTATACTGTAATATTATATGTAATATATAACATATAATTAATATTATTATATGGCATTATTGTTAGTATTATATTGTATAAAATGATAATATTATTATCAATATTACATGTATATACAATATATTATATTATTAAAACTGATATAAAAATATTATATTATAAATGAGGGCGGGGGCCAGGTAAATTACCTTGGAGGGCCACATCCGGCCCCCGAGCCTTAGTTTGGGGACCCCTGGTTTAGGCGAATCCATTGCTCCGTGTTGTAGTCCCTAAAGTAAAGCAGCAGCTATCACATATACAAGTCGAATCACCCAATCTGTATGGAAAAAGTCACACGAGAAAGGACAAAGACCCACCCCGAGGAAAAGTGTTCTTGCCATACTTCAAGGGAACCACTGGCCACAAAGGGAAGCTGATGAAGAAACACAACCTACAAACTATCTACAGACCCACGAAGAAAATAAAGAACAGCACTCAGAAAACAGGGGAATTCCAGGCTGGAAACAATCAGGGCCAGCTAACACCTCCCAACAAAGGATTCCCCCAGGCAGGAAGCAGCCAGGTGTTGAATCTGCAAGGCTATTCAATGCTAATTAAGGTGGCCAGAGTCAACATTCACTCTATGGAGCCCCTGATGGCATAGTGGGTTAAAGCCTTGTGACTTGAAGGTTGACTTGAAGCAAAGGCTGAGTTTGTGCAAAATAAATAAATAAATAAATAAAATTCCAGCAATGTTATTCTTTTATCATTTGGAGGCATGGCCTGATGCTCCAAAGGGCGGGATATAAATGTATTAAATAAATAAATAAATAAATAATTTTCCTACTTTTTCTTGTGTGCAAGGCAAAGGCTGAGTTTGTGCAAAATAAATAAATAAATAAATAAAATTCCAGCAATGTTTTCTTTTATCATTTGGAGGCATGGCCTGATGCTCCAAAGGGCGGGATATAAATGTATTAAATAATACCTTGTTTCCCGAAAAATAAGACAGTGTCGTATATTAATTTTTGCTCCCAAAGAGGCGCTAGGTCTTATTTTCAGGGGATGTCTTATTTTTCCACAAAGAAAAATTCACGTTTATGGTTGAATGTTTAAAAAATGAAAATTTATTATCTACTGTACAGTAGTTGTCATCACAAACCAGCATAACCAAACTGTGAATCCTTTCAAGAATTTCTATATTATATTTTATTGCTATACTGTTTTTAAATTACTGTTTTAAATTTCTGTTCATATGTAAATTTATGTTGTTGTTGGGCTTGTCCCTGTGTAAGCTGCCCTGAGTCCCTTCTGGGAGATGGAGGTGGGATACAAGAATAAAGTTATTATATTATTATTATTATTATTATTATTATTTCTTGTTCCTACCTTTATTTCCATGTACAACAATCCTGCATGCTTCCAAACAAAAACTTTGCTAGGTCTTACTTTCAGGAGAGGCCTTATATTTAGCAACTAGCTGTGCCCGGCCACGCGTTGCTGTGGCAAAGTATGGTGGTATGGGAAATAAAGTATTGAAGAATTGGTGGTAGTTAAGGTAAAGGGTAAAGGTTTTCTCCTGACATTAAGTCCAGTTGTGTCCGACTGCACACTGAAGTGGATTATATGGCAGTGTGGAGTCAAGATAATCCAGTTCAAAGCAGATAATATGAGATTATAAATGGATTATATAGCTGTGTGGAAGGGCCCTTGAGTCTACACTGCCATATAATCCAGTTCAAATCAGATAATCTGTATTTTATAGGCAGTGTGGAAGAGGCCTAAGTGAGGCCTAACTCTTCCTGTCCCCTGGGCTGCGTGGGTTGCTAGGAGACCAAGTGGGCGGAGCTTAGCCTTCTAACTGGCAGCAATTGGATAAAAACAATTATTCCTCTCCCTCTAATTAGGACTTTATTTTTCTTTTGTTTTTTGTTGTATGAACATAGAGGCATGGATGAGGGGTTGTGCTGCCAAGTTTAGTGTTTCTGGGATGTGTAGTTTTGTTGTTTTGTCCTAGGCCGAAATTTCATTACCTTTTTATATAGATAGATTCAGCAAAACCTCTACTAGGTCTTATTTTTCTGGGGATGTGTTATTTTCAGGGAAACAGGGTAAATAAATAAATAAATAAATAAATTTCCTACTTTTTCTTGTGTGCAAGGCAAAGGCCGAGTTTGTGCAAAATAAATAAATAAATAAAATTCCAGCAATGTTTTTCTTTTATCATTTGGAGGCATGGCCTGATGCTCCGGCACATGCCACGGAAGTTCTCCGATTGCCACCTGGTGGTGCCCAGCCTGCTCAACAGTGAGTAAGGAGTAGAAGCCATGCCCTAGGAGATGTTCCACAGGGAGAAAAAGACACACACACACACACACACACACACAGCATGCATTGCATCTTTTGGCAGCCGTGCTTGGCAACCGACCTTGGGCTGTCCTTGCAGGGAACACCAAGGCTGGCTGGGCCTGGAGCCCCCTCGACAAGGAAAGCAATTCAGCAGGAAAAGAAAAATAGGAGCGGAGTCACTCGGCACCCATCATGGGAAGCAAAGCTAACGGGAACAGGCAGGTGGGCACCACTGCAGGCCTGCCTATGGGTATGGCGTGAGCGAGAGGGATGGAGAAGGGCTGATTCAAAAAAAGGCAGGGAGAGGGGGAAAGAGAATAAACAAAGGGAAGCTGGAGGGGAGGAGAGGGAGGAGAGAGGCAAGGCAGCCAAAGGAGCAGTCTGCGGAAAGAAATATTGAAGCTGATGAACTGACGGAGCAGGGAGAGACCATTCCAGCCTGTGGATAGTTTAGTACAGTAGCAAAGGACATGGTTTTATTTATTACCCTTATTTATTACCCTTCTTCCGTCTAAAGAGCTCAAAGCAGGATATGTCACCCTTTCTCCCCAGCCCACCTATGTTAAATTTAAAGCAACCATGTGGTGACAATAGCATCCATTTAAATGAAAGGATGAATTCATTCCAGGTTTGAGTCTGATAGGAGGAACCCAAAATGCTGAATCATACAAATATGAGGGTTGGATGAAAAGTAAGGCCTCCACCTTTGTAGGTTAAAAGGTAAAGGTTTCCCCTGATGTTTCTCTCCATTTCTAAACCGAAGAGCCGGCATTGTCCATAGACATCTCCAGGTCATGTAGCCGGCATGACTGCATGGAGCACCATTGCCTTCCCACCGGAGCGGTACCTATTGATCTACTCACATTTGCATGTTTTCGAACTGCTAGGTTGGCAGGAGCTAGGGCTAACAGTGGGCGCTCATTCCATTCCCGGGATTTGAACCTGGGACCTTTTGGTCCATCTTCGTAACTCCTCAACAAATGGCAGTCCTGGTCTGCGGCAGGTCCTGGCTTGTTCAGTAGACTCCCTTCTACAGTTAGTTCCATTTGGCGGGAAGCCTTAGCATTGAATGGCTGTGTTGTTAAAGACCGAAGTATGGAACCCTGCGCAGACGGGGAAGCCTTAGCATTGAACTGTTGTGTTGTTAAAGTGCGAAGCATGGAACCCTGCGCAGACGGGGAAGCCTTAGCATTGAATGGTTGTGTTGTTAAAGTGCGAAGCATGGAACCCTGCGCAGACGGGGAAGCCTTAGCATTGAATGGTTGTGTTGTTAAAGTGCGAAGCATGGAACCCTGCGCAGACGGGGAAGCCTTAGCATTGAATGGTTGTGTTGTTAAAGTGCGAAGCATGGAACCCTGTGCAGACGGGGAAGCCTTAGCATTGAACGGTTGTGTTGTTAAAGTGCGAAGCATGAAACCCTGTGCAGACGGAGAAGCCTTAGCATTGAATGGTTGTGTTGTTAAAGAGCGAAGTATGGAACCCTGTGCAGACGGGGAAGCCTTAGCATTGAATGGTTGTGTTGTTGAAATGCAAAGTATGGAACCCTGCACAGATGGGGAAGCCTCAGCATTGAACGGTTGTGAAGTATGGAACCCTGTGCAAATGATCAGTCAATGCAACTTAAGCAACGTGCAGTCACTGAATTCTTGAGAGAAGAAGGTATCGCCCCAAAGGAGATTCATCAGAGAATGCAAGTTGTTTGTGGTGATTGTGTTGATGTGAGTCCTATGCATTGCTGGGTGAGCAAGATTAAAGATGTTGAGGTGGGAATGTCTGAAGAGTTGGACGTTCTGTGACAGCAACCACCAAGTTTCACAAGCAAAAGATGGACAGATTGATTCAGGACGATCGCCGTATCACTCAGAGAGAAATTTCAAGCATAATGGGCATTTCACAAGAATGTGTGGGTCACATTATTGCTTTGCTTGGCTATCGGAAGACCTGTGCACGATGGGGACTGTGAGATGCTGGTTGCGGAAACAGAGTGTCAACTTCTTCTGTGACGGCTTCAGAAAACTTGTTCATCGTTGGCAGAAATGTATCCAATTGTCTGGTGATGATGTGGAAAAGTGAATAGTGGTAGTTAAAGAGCACATTCTAAGGATTGTTTCTGTGTTGGATTGATTAAAATATTCCCACCCAAACTGAAGTAACGAAGGTGGAGGCATTACTTTTCATTCAACCCTCGTATTATCCTTCAACTCTAGCTGTTTTGGCTAGGGCTGTTGGGAGTTGCAGCCACGTGCAAATGATCACCCATTCTCCATTCCTGCCATGGAAGTTGTTCTACAAGGGAAACTGTTCACCGTCTCCATGAAAAATTCAGTCTATATTATTGGTGGAGGAAGGGCATTATGTAGTGGTGCCCTTCCAATTTTTCTGCCTTAACACATCCTCTGTTCTTATGCTACAACGGGAGCACGATTTGGAGGCAATTCCCTACTGGGGATGAGATTCTGGCCCATAATATGAGTTGGGCTGAGCGAGAACATAAAAGACCCTTCCAGAATCACAAAAAGATGTTTGTGCTTATGGACTGCAAACGACTCACGGTAGCAGTTTCCGAAAATTTGCTCTTTTGAACTTCAGTGGCCCTGAACTGTTCAGGCATGGTTCCTCAGGGTGTTCAACTTGGAACACTGTGTCCAGTTCCGAGCACCACAGTTCAAGAAGGATGTCGACAAGCTGGAACATCTCCAGAGAAGGGCAACCAAGATGTTCAAAATACTCTCAAGACGAATGATTGAGGAGGCTGGGCATGTTTAGTTTGGAGACAAGTAGACATAGAGGTGATGTGATAGTCATAATATCAGAACGGAGTGAGCTTGTGTTTGGCAGAATCACAAAATCACTTAGTTAGAAGAAACTAAAAGGGCTGTTGAAGGCTTTCATGGCTTTCATGGCCAGAATCACTGGGTTGCTGTGAGTTTTCCGGGCTGTATAGCCACGTTCCAGAAGTATTCTCTCCTGATGTTTTACCCACATCTATGGCAGGCACCCTCACAACCTTTGAGGATGCCTGCCATAGATGTGGGCGAAACGTCAGGAGAGAATACCGTATAGACTCGAGTATAAGCCGACCCGAATATAAGCTGAGGCACCTAATTTTACCACAAAAAAACTGACTCCAGTATAAGCCAAGGGTGGTAAATTTCAGAAATAAAAATAGATACCAATAAAATTACATTAATTAAGGCATCGGTAGGTTAAATGTTTTTGAATATTTACATCAAGATCAAATTTAAGATAAGACTGTCCAACTCTGATCAAATCATTATTCTCATCTTCTTCAATGTACATGTGCTTATGTATCCTTTTAATAATAATAGAGTAAAATAAGAAATGTAATAATAATAATAATAATAATAATAATAATAATAATAATAATAATAAATACAGGAAAATAATGTAATAATAAATAGAGTAAAATAATAAATGCAACAATAATAATAATAATAAGATCAGAGTGAAATAATAAATGTAATCATAATAATAATAATAATAATAGAGTAAATAAAATACATGTGCTTATGTATCCTTTTAATAATAATAGAGTAAAGTAATACATGAAATAATAATAATAATAATATAGGAAAATAATACATGTAATAAAATGCAATGATAATAATATCAGAGTGAAATAATAAATGTATTATTATTAATAATAATAAAAATAGAGTAAAATAAGTGCAATTGTAGCCACAACAATAGAGAAAAATAATAAATATATACCAATAATAATAGAGAAAAATAATAAATGTACCATATATTCTCGAGTATAAGCTGACCCAAATATAACCAACCAGGACCCTCACCCGAGTATAAGCCAAGGGGGGCTTTTTCAGTCTTAAAAAGAGGGCTTACTTTACTCTATTTTTATTATTATTAATAATACTTCTGGAACATGGCCATACAGCCCGGAAAACATACAACAACCCTCTTCCTCAAAACATTTATAAAACAGCATATGTTATCTGACCCAAGTACCTTACCAATCTTAATCTTCTACCGTTATAGGAGCATTCAACATCTATCTCTGACTGTTTTAGATAAACAGTTTTACCATCCTTGTGGAAGGCTTCTCTCATGTCCCCACATGGAGCTGGAGCTAACAGAGGGAGCTCATCCGCACTCTCCCCGGGTTGGATTCGAACCTGGCAGCCTTCAGGTCAGCAACCCAACCTTCAAGTCGCAAGGCTTTAACCCACTACACCACCGGTGGCATCTCCTGGGCAACGTCCTTGCAGACAGCCCATTCTCTCACACCAGAAGCGACTTGCAGTTTCTCAAGTCGCTCCTGACATGAAAAAAAAGATAAACAGTAGATTTTGTTTCTCTAAGGATTCCTCTTTCTTTACCAACAGCATTTGTTGCCTTTTCTATAACGAAGAATATCTGTGGAACACCTTTTGAATATCTGCATTATCAGCAATTATCTCTTTCCCCTCTTGTATCTTTATTTCTCTCTCTCTCTCTGTTTCTTTTTATAACTTAAACGCCAACAATCTCCCTGGCATATTTGCAAATTCAACGTTCTTTGGCTTTTGCATAATGCATTTTTTTTTCTCTCGATCTCAAGTCACAGTTAGCACTGATAGCCGTCTCTGTAAAATTTTAATATATGATTCATCACAGCCATTTTTTGAAGGAGATTTCTCTAATTCTTCTACCAGATGCATCTTGTATATATTTTGGCATAATGAGACACAGGCGGTATTTATATTTTGAGATACTGAAACCCCATCTGATAATTTCAACTCGGTCTTTTCATTCACATTTTTTTTCGAATATATGACTTCCAGTGCTAACTTCATTATTTGGATTTAAAGAGATTGATGATGCACATAAATTTTTGCTTATCTTGCAGAATGAAGACAGCTTGACGCCACTTTAAATGGCGTGTCTAAATGTCATGGAAACACGGGAGTTGTGGTTTTACAAGGTCGTGAGCCTTCTCTGCCAAACTACAACTCCTATTCCAACAAAAGAAAATGACAAGCAGTTTTCTCTCACAATTGTGTGTCTCTATGGCAAGGACATCCTCTTGCATCTGCCCTCCAAGGTTTCGTGAGCAAGCATGCAAATGACCTGACCGGAGGCTGCTTGGTTTAAATATAGGCAGTGCCAGGAGGGCATCCGGCGTGGCACATGGAGAAGAGACAAACACAGAGATGGAAACACCCCTCGAAAACACCGCGAGTTTGCTTCTGAATTCTTCTGGAGTGGCCACATGCTCATATGCTCAATGCTTCTTGGCTTGATGACAATTAGGGGAGACAATGTCAGCCAATTTGTCATCAGGTGGATTGCAGGCCTCTCTAATGCTATATATTCAACGTTCTCATAGGTGCAATCTGCACTGATTCTGGTAGAATAGAATCCCACTTACACGACTTCCGCTAATTATAATATTATAATGGAATACAATATTATACTACTAATAATGCAATATAATTATATTAATTATATATTATATATTAAATGTAATATTACTAATAATATTACCATATAATGATATAGTACAATATAGTAATTTAATGCTTATATTGTGCTATGCTAATAATATATTGTATGTTCATTTGATTTGTAAGCCGCTCTGAGTCCCCTTTGGGGTGAGAAGAGAGGGATATAAATGTAGTAAATATTACTATTTACTATAAAATTATTACTAATAATATTACCATATAATGATATAGTACAATATAGTAATTTAATGCTTATATTGTGCTATGCTAATAATATATTGTATGTTCATTTGATTTGTAACCTGCTCTGAGTTCTCACCGCGGGGTAAGAAGAGCGGGATATAAATGTAGTAAATATTACTATTTACTATAAAATTATTACTAATAATATTACCATATAATGATATAGTACAATATAGTAATTTAATGTTCATATTGCGTTATGCTAATAATATATTGTATGTTCATTTGATTTGTAAGCCGCTCTGAGTCCTCTTCGGGGTAAGAAGAGCAGGATATAAATGTAGTAAATAAATATTACTAATAATATTACCATATAATGATGTAGTACAATATAGTAATTTAATGCTTTAACAACACAACCGTTCAATGCTAAGGCTTCCCCATCTGCACAGGGTTCCACACTTCGCACTTTAACAACACAACCGTTCAATGCTAAGGCTTCCCCATCTGCACAGGGTTCCATACTTCGCACTTTAACAACACAACTGTTCAATGCTAAGGCTTCCCCATCTGCGCAGGGTTCCACACTTCGTACTTTAACAACACAACCGTTCAATGCTAAGGCTTCCCCATCTGCGCAGGGTTCCATACTTCGCACTTTAACAACACAACCGTTCAATGCTCAGGCTTCCCCGTCTGTGCCGGGCTCCATACTTTGCACTTTAACAACACAACCGTTCAATGCTCAGGCTTCCCATCAAATGGAACTGATCTTTGTAGGTTCGACCTATTTGCCGACTTAGCATAGACCCACAGGTATGCCTTCTCAGTATTATACTTAGCACTTTAATGCCTTCATCAGTTGGGCAACTACCCCTCCCTGATGACTCTGACATATTTTGCACTTTGGCCCAGATCTGTGATTTTAACTCATGTTTTTAACACCTTATTTTGTATGTTGACCTTTTATGACTGTTCAATGCTAAGGCTTCCTTCCAAATGGAACTGTAGAGGAGAGTCTACTGAACGAGTGAGTACCTGCCACAGACCAGGACTGCCATCTGTTGAGGATTATGAAGGTGGAGGCATTACTTTTCATTCAACCCTCGTAATATGAAATATTTTGTGGTGGCTTAGTCTTTTTTGGGCAACTAAGTCCCACCAGCCTTACAAGAGACCGGCTTCTGATCTGAAGTTGGAATTGCTACTGTGGTTCAAATGCCCACTGGCTCCACTGGCTAGGAAATTCTTGGGAGTTGTAGTTGAGTGACCAGGGTGAGTGTAGGATTAGGTCTACTCATTGCTGAAGGGAAAACTAAATCCTTTAGGCATATCATAGGCCGGGCTAGAGCACAGGAAGAAAGGAAGCATGTACAAATGATCTCTCAGTCACTTGCATTCCAACTTTCCTGCTGTGTCATTGAGAAACTGCACACTTTGAGGAGCATCAAATGTGTTTGAGTCTAAATCCATCAGCCGGCCGGGGCCCTGTTTCCATGGCAACAGGGCTAGGTGACAGCTACCCCGGCCGTGACAATCGCCATCGCCTTCTTTTGCACAACCGCCACCCAAGAGTCAGTGGGCTGAAATGTCTGCCACAGCTGCCTGTGTGAGAGCTAATGGAGGCTTCTCCATCATCGCCAAGCCATCTCTACAACAACTAGCCATGTTTGGTCGCTACAACCATCTGCTTTCCAGACTCCTCCTCTCCCCCCCCCCACACACACACACACACAAACCCAGACAACATGTAGCCGGGAGCGAGTGGGTGGGTGGTCTCAGCCCAAGTGACGGTGCGTGTGGGTGTTGTTGTTGTGCGTCTACATGGGAAAAGAAAACTTGGAGAGACTTCTTGACGTAAGCGAGAACCATTTGGCACTCCTCGTGAGACGAAGGGCGTGTTCGTGGAGGGGTTATGTAAACTGAAACTGTCTGGTTGCTGTCGGGATACTAAAACACATTGCCGTCGGGGCCTTACACACACACACACAAAAGGCAAACAGAGAAGGGTTAGATTTGCACAGGGATGGAGTGACAAGGTTTAAGGCACATTACCTATATGCAAACAGCCCTGAATCTGCAAAGCTGGCAGGAGCCAAGGCTCCAGTGTTTGTAATCCATGAATAGAGCCTCAAACAGAAAAGCATCTTAGTTTTGGCCTCCCAGAATCTCATTTTTATCCCTGCTGCTACCATCCCAGTATATGTCACTGCTCCAGAACTGGTTCTGAAAGAGTAGCGGAAGTTCTCTGGGATTTCAGAGAACGCTCTTTCTCAGCCTACTAAGAAAAAACAGAGTCTGGACCTAGGGCTTTCTCCCTCCAAAACAGATGCTCTGGTGCTCTAGATCCTCTCTAATTGCAAGCTGCATTATAACCTCTAGATCAGGGGTCCCCAAACTTTTTAAGCAGAGGGTCAGTCCACAATCCTTCAGACTGTTGAGGGGCCGAATTATCATTTGAAAAAACAAAAAACAAATTCCTTTGCATACTGCACATGTCTTATTTGTAGTGCAACAACAACAACAATGAAAGAACAATACAATATTTAAAAATGAAAACAATTTTTACCAACATAAACCTCTTAGGATTTCAATGGAAAGGGTGGGCCTGCTAATGGCCAATGAGATAGCCAAGTTAATTAGGATTGTTGTTGTTGTTGTTGTTGTTGTTGTTGTTGTTGTTGTTGTTGTTGTGTGCCTTCAGGTCATGTCAGCCGAGCCTAAGTCTAAAATTAATTATTTATTTACTGCATTTATTTACTACATTTATATCCCACCCTTCTCACCCCGAAGGGGACTCAGAGCAGCCGTATGTACATACAATATATTATATTATTAGCATAACACAATATTAGCACTATATATTACTATATTGAACTACACCACTATACTATTATATAATATGTAATATATATATACAGTAGAGTCTCACTTATCCAAGCTAAATGGGCCGGCAGAAGCTTGGATAAGCGAATAACTTGGATAATAAGAAGGGATTAAGGAAAAGCCTATTAAACATCAAATTAGGTTATGATTTTACAAATTAAGCACCAAAACATCCTGTTATACAGCAAATTGGACAGAAAAGGTAGTTCAATACGCAGTAATGTATTTACGAATTTAGCATCAAAATATCATGATATATTCAAAACATTGACTACAAAAATGGCTTGGATTATCCAGAGGCTTGGATAAGCGAGGCTTGGATTAGTGAGACTCTACTGTAACATATAATTAATATTATTATATGGTACAGTATTACTATTAGTATTATATTGTATAGCATAAGATTATTATTAATATTATATGTATATACAATATATTATTAAAACTGATGTAAAAATATTATATTATAAAACTGAGGGCGGGGGCCAGGTAAATGACCTTGGAGGGCCGCATCCGGCCCCCGGGCCTTAGTTTGGGGACCCCTGGTCTATACCCAATAGTTTTTGTAGTGCTTTCCAGAAACGAGAGGTGAATTGGGACCCACGGTCTGTGACCAAACTCTTGGGCAATCCATGCAATCTGAAAACATGTTGGAGGAATAGATCTGCAGTCTCTTTGGCCGTGGGAAGGCCATCACAGGGAATGAAATGGGCTAACTTGGTAAAAAGGTCCACCACCACTAGGATCGTGGTGAATCCACAGGAAGGTGGTAGATCGGTGATAAAATCCGCAGAAATTATTTCCCATGGGCGAGATGGGGTAGGGAGGGGATGTAGAAGCCCTGAGGGCTTTTCCCTTCTTGTCTTGGAGCGCTGGCATACTGGGCAGGTGTTGACATATTTTTCCACATCCTTGCGGATCTTGGGCCACCAGAAATCTCTTAGGATCAAATGCATGGTTTTGAATAGTCCGAAATGCCCTGCTGGCTTGCAGTCATGACACAGACGAAGTGCTTTTTCCCTGCCCGGCCCTGGGGGGATGTAAACATGATTTCTATAGCAAAGTAGCCCATCCTTAAGCGAAAAGGGAAAATGTAGCCCTTGGCGAAGTTGATCCTGTGCCCAGGCATCTGCTTGCTGACTAGCCCTGATTTCCTGAGCACAAAGGGGCCCTGGGGTAGAGGGAGTTGATTCAATGGGAGTGGATTTGGTGTTTCCCACCGTGAGCGTGGCAAAGTTCTCGGGTTGTAGCAGCTGGGACTCAAAGGTCTCCTTGCGCCCTGCAGCGTATTCCGGTTTCCGCGACAGAGCATCTGCTTGCTTGGTCTGGGCTGGGGTTACATAATGAATTTGGAAGTTAAAACGTTCAAAGAATAAAGCCCAGCGTTGTTGCCTCTGATTAAGCTTGCGGGCAGTTCTTAGATGCTCCAGATTCTGATGATCAGTATGGACTTCAATGGGAAATTTGGCCCCTTCTAACCAATGCCTCCAGGTTTCAAAGGCTGCCTTTATGGCCAATAGTTCCTTTTCCCAAATGGTGTAATTTCTCTCTGGTGTGGTCAATTGACGGGAATAAAAGGCACAAGGATGAAGATGATCTCCCCCTGGTTGTAGGAGTACAGCCCCAATTGCCACATCGGAGGCGTCCGCCTGCACGACAAATGGGGTTTTAGGATCTGGGTGCTGAAGGATTGGCTGAGACGTGAATAATTTCTTTAGTTGCTGGAACCCTTTCTCTGCTTGATCTGTCCAGCGGAAGGGCTGTTTCCCACGGATGCAGCTGGTGATTGGGTCAGACCAGCGGGCAAAATCTGGAATGAACTTGCGGTAATAGTTCGCGAACCCCAAGAATCGTTGCACCTCTTTCTTGTTGGTTGGCGCCCGCCATTCCAATACTGCTGAAACCTTTGCCGGGTCCATGGAGAGCCCTAGTGGCGAGACGCGGTACCCCAGGAAATCTACCTCTTGTAGATCAAAAGGGCATTTTTCCAGCTTGGCATAAAGTCCATGATCCCGCAATCGTTGTAATACCATTCTGACGTGGTTCTCATGTTCTGATTGTGATCTAGAAAACACCAAAAAATCGTCCAGGTAGATGATCAAGAACCGATCTAGATAATCCTGAAAGATGTCATTGACAAAATGCTGGAACGTTGCGGGAGCTCCACATAATCCATAATTCATAACTCGGGACTCGAATAATCCGAATTTAGTCTGGAAGGCGGTCTTCCACTCGTCCCCTTCTCTGATGCGAACTAGATTATAAGCCCCCCGCAGATCCAGCTTGGTGTAGACCTTGGCTCCTCGAAGTCGGTCTAGTAGGTCCGAGATCAAGGGCAGGGGATAGCTGTTCCGCTTAGTGATATTGTTCAATGCTCTATAGTCCACCACCAAGCGTAAGTCCCCTGACTTCTTTTTCACAAACATCACTGGGGAGGCGGCTGGGGATTGAGAGGGTCTGATGAATCCCTTGCGAAGGTTTGTCTCTATAAACTCCCTGAGAGCTTCTTGCTCCGGTTCAGTCAGGGAGTAGAGATGTCCTCGCGGGATCGGGGCCCCCTCCACCAAGTCAATGGCACAGTCATAAGGTCTATGTGGGGGTAATCTCTCGGCTTCCTTTTCATTGAATACATCCCAATACTCTGAGTACTTCTTGGGCAAGGTGATAATGGGTTCAGTGTCTGTGACATGGCAGACCTTGGCTACAAGGCAATGGTTTTGGCAATATTTTGAAGCAAACTGCAGTTCTCTGTTGGACCAGGAGATGCTTGGGTCGTGAAGTGTCAGCCATGGAATTCCCAAAATCACAGGGAAATGGGGAACCTCGGTAACAAAGAAGGAAATCTCTTCCATATGTTCCCTTATCCACATTCTGGTGGGTTCCGACCACTGGCTTACGGGACCCGTCTTGAGGGGGCGGCCATCGATGGCTTGCACCACACGGGCATTCTTGAAGTCATGATATTGTAATCCCAGAGAGTCGGCATACTCTCTATCAATGAAATTGTTGGTGGCTCCGGAGTCTATCATGGCATGGACCATGACGGGTCCTTTTTTTGCTGACCACAAGGTGACCACTAGAAGAAACAGGACCCCGGTTGGCGGCTCTTGAGTGGGTTTTTTGACCGGGTTGGCGAGCCTCTCTACGCCCGGTCGCTGGCTTCCCCCGCCGGCTGTGCGCCAGCCGCCTCAGACGTCTTCGTCTCCGTGGAGGACGCCGCCGCCAGACGGGCGGCGGGCTTCCCTTTGGCTGGGCACTCTCTGGCGAAGTGGCCCCCGTTTCCGCAGTACCAACAGAGATTTAGGCATTGGCGGCAGGCCTTCTCGGCGGCATCTAATCTGGGACGCACATTGCCCAACTGCATCGGCACCTCCTCGCTCCCTCTGGGGTATGGGGCTGGTGGCGGGGGTCTCCATACTGGACGCGGCTGAACGCCGGTGGGAGCGGGAGGTTTCACCCCAGCTCTACCGCTCTGGCCTCGGACCCATTGTTTTCTGTTGGCAAGCATGACTTCAGCTCGTAAACATTGATCAATGAGTGCTTCAAGAGAGTGGGGAGGATCCACCTTGGAGATTTCTTCCAGCATCTCAATGTTGAGACCCTCCCGAAATTGTCCTCTGAGGGCTACATCGTTCCAGCCGGTGTTGTGGGCCAGCACTCGGAACTCGGCTATGTACTGGGACAAGGGTCTGTCCCCTTGGGAGAGGCGCCGGAGTTTGTGGCCGGCTGCCTCCAAATTGTCCTCGATTCCCCAGGTCGCCTTAAGGTGGTCCAAGAAATGTTGCGCTGACCTTAGATGTGGGGAGACTTGGTCGAACAGTGCCGTCGCCCAGTTGGCCGCTGGCCCGTCCAAGAGACTGTATATCCACGCCACCTTGATGTCTTCTTGGGGAAACTCGGCAGCACGGGCCTCTAGATAAGCCTGGCATTGGCGACGGAAAACATGAACCTTAGAAGCTTCTCCAGAAAACTTGGTTGGCAACGCCATGGCCGGGAGACGGATTCCGCGCTCCTTCAAACCCCTTATTTCCCCATCCTGCGCATTGAGCTTGTCACGGATCCGGTCCACCTCATCCTTGTCGATGGTGTAGCTGATCGGTTGGCCCCCCGGCACGGTTCCGGTGGACATTCTGGCCTAGGTTAATTGGTGCTTAGGGTGGCGGAGTCAAACTGTCCCGACCCAGGCAGCAGAGCACCAATAACCATACACAGAAGCCAGAATCTATCTAATATCTTTATTAAGGAAATATATAAAGTTAATAAAAGCAAGCGTATGAATTAGTCCAGGAGTAGACCTTTCAGGAAAGGTCAAAATTAGTCCAAGGAAACAATGTCCAATATGAAATATTAAGGTCCAAAGTTGTAATCCAATAACCGAAACACTCACTTGCCAAGCAAGTGAGGGGAGATGACAAGGTCCTTTAGTCCATGAACTTGAGCAAGGCTAGGAAATAACTTGATTCTTGGAACACAAGGCTTGATTCAAGGCAACAAGGAAACAAGGAGCAAGAATAGGATCCGTGGAATTACTTGGCGAGGTCCGGAAAACAAGGCAAGATCCGGAGAGTAAAACAAGGCTGGAAACGAAGGCTTGAAATCGGGAACAAGGCTTGAAACAGGAACGAGGCTTGGAAACGGAGTAGCTGTCCACACACGCTACTCCGGTAGCTGACGAATTGACTCCGCAAGATCCCTTTGTGGGTAAAACACCTAAATAGGGTCCCGTTTTCCCGCCAAAGAGCAGTTCTCTGGAGAACCAGAAACGAAAGCTATTCTCTGAGTCCAGATGTGTGACTCCTTAAAGTTTCCCATGGAAAGCAGACTTAATCAGCTGAATGCTTAGCAGCTATCCTCGCACTCCTGCGAGAGGCCGCTTGAACTCCCCTCTGTTGTTTACAAAACTCATGGCGAGAAAACGTAGGAGATTTAGGTTCAGGGCTTGTTTGACAGACTTCTGGAAGACAAATCTCTTGCAGGTGCAAGGTTTCCAAATCTGGCTGGGAAAGTTCCAATTCTGACTGAAACGGTGAAAAACCCAAGTTTTCCTCTTCATCTAGCACCACAGTGCCAGGAACGGGACTACATGGCCCATGACTCATCACAGGGGGACGTATTCTGAGGCACCCAGAAGGAATGCAGGCGATTCAGTGTAAAGGAGAAAGTTACAAACTAGCTCTTTGGCAGGGAAATGGAGCGACAGTACTCCCTGTAGCCAGAATTGAGCACACCTTCCAGGAGGCCGAAAAGATAAGGAAGCCATTTGGGGGGCATTGTCATCCTCACCTCTTCACTTTGATCACTTGTTCTTTGGATTATAGTGCTGTAAATACCACCCATTGCAACAGTGAATGAAGCAAATCTCATTTTGAATTTATAATCTGAGCCCGATGAGGATAACACTTTTAAGCTATTTTGGATCACTTGATTTATTTCACTTGAGAAAACTGAGGCTGAGGCTTTTTAATTGTCCACAGTCAACGTTCTGGATATATTCATAGTATAGTAAAACTAAATGCACAATTCCAGAGGTTAGCCAGGAGAGACAAGCAATTATTTTTAAACAAGCAATGCATGGAAGTGGAAGAAGACAATAGAATAGGAAGAACAAGAGACCTCTTCCAGAAAATCAGAAACATCGGAGGCAAATTTCAGGCAAAAATGGACATGATCAAAAACAAAGATGGCAGGGACCAAACAGAAGCTGAAGAAATCAAGAAAAGGTGGCAGGAATATACAGAAGATCTGTATAGGAGGGATAAAAATATAGAAGATAGCTTTGACGGTGTGGTGAGTGAATTAGAACCAGACATCCTGAGGGGTGAGGTTGAATGGGCCTTAAGAAGCATTACTAACAACAAGGCAACAGGAGATTATGGGATCCCAGCTGAACTGTTTAAAATCTTGAAAGATGATGCTGTCAAGGTGATGCATGCCATATGCCAGCAAATATGGAAAACACAAGAATGGCCATCAGATTGGAAAAAATCAATTTACATCCCCATACAAAAAAGGGAAATGCTAAAGAGTGTTCAAACTTCCATACAGTGGCACTTATTTCCCATGCCAGTAAGGTAATGCTCAAGATCCTGCAAGGCAGACTCCAGCAATACATGGAGCGAGAGTTGCCAGATGTCCAAGCTGGATTCAGAAAAGGCAGAGGAACGAGAGACCAAATTGCCAATATCCGCTGGATAATGGAGGAAGCCAGGGAGTTTCAGAAAAACATCTACTTCTGCTTTATTGACTATACTAAAGCCTTTGACTGTGTGGATCATAATAAACTATGGCATGTGCTTGGTGGTATGGGGATACCAAGTCACCTTGTCTGTCTCCTGAGAAATCTGTATAAAGACCAAGTAGCCACAGTAAGAACAGACCACGGAACAACAGACTGGTTCAAGATTGGGAAAGGAGTACAGCAGGGCTGTATACTATCGCCGTCCCTATTCAACTTGTACGCAGAACACATCATGCGACGTGCGGGGCTTGACAAATCCAAGGCTGGAGTTAAAATTTCTGGAAGAAACATTAACAACCTTAGGTATGCAGATGATACACTCTGATGGCTGAAAGTGAGGAAGAGCTGAGGAGCCTTATCACCAAAGTGAAAGAAGAAAGTGCAAAAGCTGGGTTGCAGTTAAACATCAAAAAAACTAAGATCATGACAATCAGACCGATTGACAACTGGCAAATAGAGGGAGAAAACGTGGAGGCAGTGACAGACCTTATATTTCTAGGCGCGAAGATCACTGCAGATGCAGACTGCAGCCAGGAAATCAGAAGACGTTTACTTCTTGGGAGGAGAGCAATGGCCAACCTCGATAAAATAGTGAAGAGCAGAGACATCACACTGGCCATGAAGGTCCGCATAGTAAAAGCAATGGTATTCCCCATAGTAACCTATGGTTGCGAGAGCTGGACCATAAGGAAGGCTGAGCAAAGGAAGATAGACGCTTTTGAACTCTGGTGCTGGAGGAAAATCCTGAGAGTGCCTTGGACCGCAAGAAGATCCAACCAGTCCATCCTCCAGGAAATAATGTCCGACTACTCACTGGAGGGAAGGATATTAGAGGCAGAGTATTTTGGCCACATCATGAGAAGACAGGAAAGCTTGGAGAAGATCATGATGCTGGGGAAAATGGAAGGAAAAAGGAAGAGAGGCCGACCAAGGGCGAGATGAATGGACAGTATCCTTGAAGTGACTGGCTCATCCTTGAAGGAACTGGGGGTGGCAACGGCCGACAGGGAGCTCTGGTGTGGACTGGTCCATGAGGTCACAAAGAGTCGAAAACGACTGAATGAGTGAGACGACGACGACAATAGCAAAACCTCGTATCCATAGAACCATATACACTGATTCTCTTTTCTATGGTTTCACTTATTCACTCCGGAGCCCCCGGTGGTGTAATGGGTTAAACTCTTGTGCTGGCACGACTGCTGACCTAAAGGTCAGCAGTTCGAATCTTTGGAATGGAGTGAGCTCCTGTCTGTTAGCTCCAGCTTCCCATGCAGGGACATAAGAGAAGCCTCCCACAGGATGGTAAACATCAAACATCTGGGCATACCCTGGGCAACATCCTTGCATACAGCCAATTCTCTCACACCAGTTTCTTAAGTAGCTCCTTTTTTTTTTTTTTTTTAAATAATTTTTATTGAGGTTTTACAATGAATTGTGGGGGAGGGTGAGGGAGGAGAATATGACTCATGTATGTGAGGGGAAGCATAGGAAAAGGAAGGGAGGGAAATATTGGGGAATAGGTGATTGGGGAGGGGAAGGGCAATAGGTAAATAGGGAAGGGGGGGAAAGCCCTATCCTAGGGGGGTAGGATAGGGGGGAGGGGTACATGACTTCCAATCAACCAGCTTCCATCTTCAAACATGTAGTTTCTTCATTTCATCATCATTGAAGATATTCTTCCAGGGGTGACCAATTTGTTTCTCTCATTGGTCTTCCCGTAGTTTTTTTGATCAGGAAGGTTAGTCTGTCCATGTTTTTAATATCCATTAGTTTCTCCAGCCACAATTCTTTTGAGAGATTTTTTCCGTCCTTCCAGTTTCTTGCTATCACAAGTCTGGCGGCCGTTACCATATATGTAAATAGTCTTTCCTTATTCTTCTTCTCTTGCTCTGGAATTGTTATCCCCCCTTCTTTAAAGTTATATAGGCCTAGTAAATAATATTCCGGTTTGCACTCAAATTCCAGTTTTAATATCTTTTTACATTCTGTGTGAATTGTTTTCCAATACTTTTTTATTATCTTACAATTCCACCACATGTGGAAATATGATCCTACTCGTTCCCTACAATGCCAACATCTATTATCTCTATTTTTGTACATAAATCCTAATTTTTTAGGCGTCAAATACCATCTGTGTATTGTTTTCAGCCAGTTTTCCTTTAGATCAGTAGAGTAGCATAATTTAATTTTTTTATTCCATATAGTGTGCCATTCATCTATAGTTATAGGTCTTCCCAGGTTCCTGGACCATTTTATCATTGATTCTTTGACTATTTCGGATTCCGTATTCCATTCAAGCAGTTTTTTATAAAGGATTGTTATAACTTTTTTCTCCCTTTTCAGCAGATTGTCCCAAAAATTTGTAGTGGTACTGAAACCTAATTTTTTATCTTTTTTATAACATTCTTTTAATTGATGATATTGTAGCCATGTGACATTCTTATATTCTTTTTTAATGTCCTCCCATTCTTTCATCGGGGGTATAGGTATCCCCGCCTCTGCTTTCTTAATAATTTCCGAATACGTCGGCCATTTTTGCCAGCCGAGCAACCTACGTTGCGTTGCCTCTAACGGAGACAACCAAAGTGGGGTTTTTTCGTAAAGAAATCTCTTATATTTTTGCCAGGTTGCCAATAATGCTGCTCTAACAAAGTGGTTACCAAATTGTTTATCTATTTTCGCTTTGTCTTGCCATAAGTAGCCATGCCATCCCCATCTCAGATTACTTCCTTCTAGTGATAGTATTTTAATTTTTTCCAATCTTACCCAATCTCTTATCCAATCTAACGCACATGCTTCATGGTATAAATTTAAATTTGGAATGTCAAATCCCCCTCTTTCTTTTGGGGTAGTCATCGTGGTAAATTTAATTCTAGGTTTTTTATTTTTCCAGATAAATTTGTTTAGTTCGCGATTCCAATCGTTGAATAATTTTTTGCCTCTAATGATGGGGATGTTACGGAAAAGGTATAGTAATTTAGGCAATACATTCATTTTTATTATTGCTATTCTACCCAATAGTGATATATTTAGGTTTTTCCAATTTTCTAGGTCCCTTTTAATCTCATTCCATTTCGTTCCATAATTAAGTTCCAATAGTTGATTATTTCTATTTCCTATCCAGATTCCTAAATATTTAAATTTCTTGACAATTTTTAATCCCGAAATATCTTTAAATTCCCCCTGACTTTTGTTTGACATATTCTTTGTTAAGATCGTTGTTTTTTCCTTATTAATTTTAAAGCCAGCCAGGGTCCCATACTCCTCTATTTTCTCTAACCAATCTTTTATTCTTTCTTTTGGGTTTTCTAATATACAAATCACGTCGTCGGCGAAGGCTCGTACCTTTAATTCTTGTTTCTCTATTTTTATACCCTTTAAATTTTCCTCTTTTCTTATTGATCTCAATAAAATTTCTAAAGTAAATATAAAGATTAAGGGGGACAGTGGGCAGCCCTGTCTTGTTCCTTTTTGAATTTCGAATTCTTCCGTCAGCCTGCCATTTATTTTTATTTTTGCATATTGTTTTTCATAGATTGCATTAATCCCGTTTAGAAATTGGTTTCCCATGTCCAATTCTCCAAATAATATTTTAAAAAAATCCCAATTTACATTGTCGAAAGCCTTCTCCGCATCTAATGCTAAGAGGCCGACTTCCTTTTGGTGGTTTTGTTCAAGATATTCAATGGTGTCAATAACAATCCGGATATTGTCTTTTGTGCTCCTGTTGGGCAGGAAGCCTGTCTGATCTTCCGCAATCCATTCATTTAAGAATTTTGTGAATCTTTCTGCCAATACCTTGGTATAAATTTTATAATCGTTGTTCAGTAATGATATGGGGCGGTAATTCTTTACGTTACTTGGGTCTGTTCCCTCTTTATGTAACAGAACTATCTCGGCTTTTTTCCACGAATCTGGTATTTTGCCTTCGCTTAGAGCTATGTTCATTATTTTTTTTAGGTATTTCAATATTATTTCCTCATCAATTTTGTAAAAGCCGGCGGTGAATCCATCCGGACCTGGGGCTTTATCTGAATTTAATTTTTCTATAGCTTTTTTGATTTCTTCTACTGTAATTTCTCTATTTAAGTTAAATCTATCCTCTTCCGATATTTTTGGTAACTTTTGTTTACAAATATATTTTGTTATAGCTTCTAAATTGATTTCATCTTTTTTATACAGTTTTTTGTAAAATTTCTCAAATTCAGTTATTATTTCATCATCTGTACATATAATTTTTCCATTTGATTTAATATTAACAATTTGCTGTTTGTTTGTTTTTTTCCTTATTATTCTAGCTAGCCATTTTCCTGGCTTGTTGGCGTTTTCGAAGGCATTTTGCCTTATCCACTTTAGTTGCTTAGCCAGATTCTCTAATTGGAGGTTCATTTTTTCTTTTTGTAAAAAATTTAATTTTATTGATATATTACTTTTACCTGGGTTTAATTTCAATTTTTTTTCCCATTCCTCGATTTCTCTTTGTATTTTTTGTATCTTTTGGTTTTTAATCCTATTTTTCCTTGCCTTTTGTTGTATAAAGAACCCTCTCGCGTATGCCCTGTATGCGTCCCAAATAATTTGTGGATTGGTATTGGAATTATCGTTTAGTAAGAAGTATTCTTTAGTCATTTGTCTTACCCTCTCAATGTCTCCTTCTTGTTTTATCAAATTATCATCTAATCTCCAGTATCTTGTTAACTTACTTCTATTGATTGACATAATTATTGGGCAATGGTCTGATAGATCTCTTGCCAATATTCTTGTTTCTTGTATTTTAGATATCAAACTTTTTGAGGCCCAAATCATGTCTATCCTTGTCCATAGCTTATGTCTATTTGAATAGTGTGTAAAATCTTTTTGTTTAGGATTTTTAATTCTCCATGTATCTAATAAATCGAATTCTTCTACTAGCTGTAAAAAGTTTTTCGGGAGTGATTTCTTTTCCTTCTTTTGTTTACTTCTTTTTTGTGTTGATTTATCTAAGTTATTATCTATAATACCGTTAAAGTCGCCAATTATTAGCCAGTGATCCGCTTCTGCTTGATTAAATTTTTCCCTTAATAATTTAATAAATTTTCTTTTTGGCCCGTTTGGCATGTAGACATTACAGATTAGGATAGATTCCCGATCTAATATTATTTTGACCGCGATCATTCTTCCCTCACTGTCTCTGAATACCTCTTCTGGTTTTAATTTTTCATCTATATACAATGAGACCCCTCTTTTCTTTTTCCCATCTAAAGAATGGAAGGCAAAGCCCAATTTATTATTTGTTAAATGCCTAATATGCTTATTGGCAATACGCGTTTCCTGCAAAGCTATAACCTCATACTTATTTTTTGCAAAATAGTTAAACAACCTTTTTTTTTAATTTGAGAATTTAAACCATTAATGTTGTTAGAAAAAATCTTTATTGAGCTTAAAAAACTACTCATCTGTAGCTATGTCACTTGCTGCTCCCTCCTCCTCATCCGACGCTTCCTTTGGATCGTTCCTGGTAAACAGAGGTGTTTGGATGTCCTTTGGCGACTCTTCTCTTCTCTTCTTTGACTGTTTTGGATTTTTTTCCCAGCTTGGTGGTTGTTGTTTTGATTGGTCCTTCTTTAACTTTCTGTAAAATTCATCGGCTTTTTCCTCTGATTTTATCCAAACCTTCTCGTCCTTATAAGTTAACATTAAGCCTTCCTGCCTCTCCCATCTGAACCTAATTTGTAGGCGTTTTAGCTCGTCCGTTAGGAAGAAGTATTTTCTTCTGTTGTTCAAGGTAGACTTTGTAAATCATAATTTTCTTGTCTTTATATATAATCGGATTAAGTTTGGACCTTCTGAATATTTCTTCTCTTGTCGTTCGTTTCACCATGTGGACAATTATATCTCTGGCTACCTTGTTTCTTTTAGCATAGTTAGTGTGGATTCTGTGGGCAGTGTCTATTTGTCCTGATGCCTCTATTTCTGTACAATTCAGTATTTTAGCTGTTATTTGGACAATAATTTGTCTGATGTTTTCCTTCGGATCTTCAGTTATGTTTCTAAATCTTAATTGGTAGTCTGTTTCATTTCTTTCCAGCTTTTCTTGTATTTTTTCTAGTTTGATGTTTTTAAATTCCATTGCTTCCATTTTGTTATGTAATTTAGATTGAATTTTCTCTATCTTGCTGTTTTGCAATTTCAGTTCTGTGATATCCCGGGCATTATCTTGAACTTCCAATTTGATCTTGGATATTTCCTCTTTGATTTCTCTCTTAAGATCTGCCACGTCTTCTTGCAGTTGTCTTTGTTGTGCGTCCTGTTTGGTGGCGATTTCATGCATTTCTTTCTGTATAAGGTCCTGCTTCGTCGAAATATTCTGAATCTCTCGTAATAATTCTCTCCAATTGGAGTCCTCTGGTACCGAGTTCCTTCTCTGTATGGTTTTGGCATCCTTTATGTCATTCTTGCCCTTAGGTGTCGCCATTGTGCTATCGAACCTCTGCTTTTTACCCTTAACTTATATCGGGGACTGCCGCTCTTATATTTTGCCGCTCTTATAAACTGCCAAGTAGATACAACAATCTTGTGTATTCCAACTTAAAGTATCAGACGCGGGGAAGGAAGTAACTAAGGCGTGGGAGAAACGTATAAGTCCTTCTATTTACCGTCTTCTTAATTTCCTTTAATATGGGGAATACTTCTGGCTGGCCTTTGCAGTGAGAGTTCTGAGAACCCGCCTATCTGGCGCGTCACTCTTTGGTGTGTCGCTTCGAAGGGTTTCCCCTCGCTCGCTTCCTGTTCGCTGGGAACAAGTTCCGCTATCGGCTCGAGTTGCGGACTCCTCCCCAACTCTCGCACGATGCTTCGTGGGATGCGCCTTATAGACACAACACCTCGTTCCGTCACTCTCCGCCAAGGTCAGCCTTTGTTTAGCAGGTTGTTGGGTTATCTTTTTTTTTTTCTATTCCCCCATTGCCATTGCTATGGCGCCCATGCGGTTTCTCTCCCAATCCAAATTCCAACCGACTGAAGGAGAACAATAGGTTGTATAATCTACAGCAGACTTTCTATCGGCGAGGCGAGGAGATAAAGAGAGGCTCTCTGGAACCTCTATATGGATAAGAGTTCTATCAGGCACTGGCACTGATACCCGATTATTCTCCTAAATATGCTGTTTCTTTGCTCCTCTAACCTATATTGAATTTTTTTTTTTCCACAACATTAGCTGTAGATTAGTTGGTAGTTGAAATGATTGGTAATTGGTAGGATCTTTATCTTCCTTCCCTTTGCGGCTGGTCACTCCTGGTGTAGATACTGTAAATACTGATATTTCTATCTAAATGCCTGTAATCTTCGTGGAAGTTGGCGATTCAAAAGAAAGATATTACTTACATTTTATCCAGCCCCCCGACCACCGGAAACTCCTTTTTTCTTGTATTCTCCATGTTATTGTTTCTTAAGTAGCTCCTGACACACAAAAAAACTTATTCACTTAGGGCCACCTGTTCAAATTACACCCTTTTCTTGATGCCTTGTTCATTTTTCCCATTAAAAATAATAGGGTTCATTATTAACTACAATTTCATGTATCCATGCAAAGTCTGAGAGCATATTCCCTGTAGTAATATTCTGCTGAAGGCTTTTTTTGAAATGTGGATATCTTTAAGTGGGAGGCTGCTGCTGAGTGATGAAGGAAGCTATAACACACATAAATCCTCTTGTGTCACATCATTCCTAGTCCTTGCCTTTCTCAAAACACTAGAATGTTGGTTTGCAAATTCACAAGTAGATTCTACATCAAAACCACGTAGGCAGCCATCCTATACTCATCTACCTGGAGGTTTAGATTTTATTGAATGCAGTCAAACTTTCTTTTAAGAGGATATTATAGGATCAACTAATCCAGAGTAATTGTAAAATAATGATCTAATGGTACAAACAAACTATTCAAATAGGTAACATGAAGATTGGTTTCCTTTCTTGGGACTTTTGATCTCTTCCAGCTTTGACCTTAAAAAAATAAACAAATCTCTGCTTTTATGGTACTTTTATAAAGTTTGTTCATCTATTTTAATTTAAGTTCAATGAAGAGAGATAGCTAGTTAGCTACTACCCCAGATAACAGATTCAGGGTTCAAAATGAAGTTAAGAAACTAACAAAATGAATTAAATCAGGGACAAATCTAAAATACTGCATTTGACCAGGAAAAATAAAAATATGGTATGTTTAACACTTGATTTGGGACTTCATCAGATTACGCTGAGAAGTGTTCAGAGGTGTTCAGAAGAAGAGAGTTCAGTCTAACTCCATTTTGTAATAAAATTGAGTTTTTTCCCTACCTTACAATCACACTGTTTAGTGCACTCAGTTGTCTTGTGTATTTTTCAATGAAGAGGTTTCCACACTGCAGACATTTGGCCCCACCCACCATTGCTCTTGATGCTTTGTGGTACTTCAACTCCCACAATTACCAACAGCAGGGAGGAGAGAGAGGAAAAAAAAAGGGATGAGAGGGAAACCCATTTGGAATGGCAACAGCTGTTGCAGCCCTAGGTTACGTAGGCACCTCAAAACCACACTGGACCCCAAGAATATAAGCAAGGAAGCTGTTTATTGAAGATTATATACAAGCAATAGGAAAACAAAGTTCAGAATCAATAAAATAGGTTTAAATCCACAAAAGCAAAGTACTTGAAAATCTTGAAGCAAGAGTCTATAAAAGTCATGAAAAGAAAATAGTTCAAACCAGATATGAAAGTAAGTCCCAAAAAAGGTATCAAAAATAGTCCAGACAAGATTAATTCCAGGGCATGAATCAAAAGATAACCACAGGAAAACAGGACTAGAATGCAGGATTAACTCCAAGATAGTCCAAGGTATGAAGTTAATGGTGACTAGAACAAAAACCAAACAGCAAAGTCACTGGAATATCCAACTGGATTCACAGGCCAAAGCTAGGCGGGAACTTGAAGCAAGATACACGACTGCAAGAATACACAGGAACACGAACAAAGATCTTTCTTTCATGAATAAGCAATGTTATCACCTCTGGCTGTGGCAGGGAAAGCAAACCTTTTTAAGGGAAACCCAAGTCCTTTCTCCTATGCGAAAATTGCTCATTAGATTGCTTTAAAAGCAAACGCTTGCTTTGTCTCAAAGATTCTTGTTCCCTCCTCTGGTGAATTATCGCTGCCTTCCTGTAGAACTCATTATTCCCCTCCAGTGTATCAGCTCCCACATCCAAACCAGAATGTTCATCTGGCACCTGGAGATCTGACCTTGACTGCTGTGAGGAATGCGATCCAAAATGCCTGCTTGCAACCATTCTGTCTCTGGTCCTAGAATCCACTGGGACAAACTCTGGCTGCATCTCAGGCCCAAACCCAGAGTCCTCTGGAAGCTCTGGCTGAGTCTCAGGCCCAAACTCATAGTCCTCTGGCAAGGCAGGTGCAGGGACAATCACCGGCTGAATGGGGCCAATCTCAGGCTGGGCTACAATAACAGCACTGGCCCTCCCAACACATGACACAGACAAATCATGGAAGGAAGGAATAAAGGTACTCTAAAAGCAATTTTTTTTGCAAAGTAGAAGTGTTATGAGGTAGCTTATAATCAAACCTTTCTACTTGGGGAGCAAAAGGAAATTGCCCCCAAAAAGTTTATTTTGACCCCTCCTCCAATTTCTCTTTCCACAATTTGGGTGATCCTAACCTGAGAGCAACGAGTGCTACTTCATTAGAAATTTGGCAAAACATCCAGAAAAATCAATTTCCTCACCCCTTCCTGATACATTGGAAAAAAAATGCTGCCCTCAGCATTTACAAGACTCAAAAACGGCACTTTAACCAAAACGAATGTGGTGAACCCAGTGGAATACCAGATTTTAAGTGTAGAACTCAGTGGAATTTACATTATGTGATGAAGTGGTTGGTAATATAGCTATAAAAAGATATAGGGGCTCTTATTAGATTACACATTAAATATGAGTCAACAGTATTATGTGGCCACCATAAAATAAATAAATGCAGTGGAAGAAATACTATCTTGCCTCCTACTTCCTGGTCAAACAGGTACTTTGTCAGGAAGCACCAGCATGACTATGAAGAAGGAAAGGGGTGTTAGCAGAAGTACCTTTGATGGCCTGGATCTTGCACAGAGCCAGCTAGGACTGGTAGAAGTGACATGGAAATATTAAGATACACACTGTCTCAGTGGAGTAGTTGTGCTCGTTTGCCATGTGAACAATTGCCCAGATTTGAAGTGCTCTGAGGGCATATTTACACCAGGTTTGACTGCTCTGTATAGATGAACCCTAGGAGGGTGAGTTGGAGGTCTTTAATCAGAGGTTGTATGGCTCTCTTTCAAGGAGAGCTTTAGTTGTACATTCCTGCATTGTAGCAGGATGGCACTTGCTGCCTTTTCTAACTCTGTCAGTCTATGATATATTATTGCAGCTATTAAATTATATCATAGTAATGCTTTTGATTATAGATGTGGCTAGAGTGCTCAAATCACAAGAACATCTTATTAAACCATCATTGCAATAAACAATCTGATGGCAAATCATTTCAAACATTATAGCAATTAAAAAAGCAGCTGATTTCAATTAAATTAATACCACAACATTGCAATTTTCATTGCAGAATCAACTATATTATTTGTATTTCATTAAATATAATTTTTTAAAAAAAGGTTCTAGAGGCAGGTGGAAAAGAAAATGTATCATTGGAATACATAAATATTTCCAGGTAGGTCTAGATTATATTTAGATAGTTTTTTTATTTTATTACATTGGTTTGTTTCCCATTATCTGAAGTAGCCTAGATCTGCTATAGTCCATATTCACCAATCCAGAAAGGGAGATGGGGCTTCATTTTCCCTACCTCCTTTTTGACTTTTGAATAGTGATCATCTGATTTTCAGCCCTTTTAAAACCTCAGGAGTTTTTATAACTCTGCTTCAGAGAAATGTCTGTTTTCTAGATTTAAAATATTTCCTGATGAATTTTTGGTAATGGGGAGTCGCTGTTTCGAATTTGAATTGAAACTGATAACTGCAACTTGGGAGTCAGTAGCAAAAAACAAACACATCAACAAAAGTCACTGTCAAATATTGAGTTGTTTATTACGATTTTCCATGAATTATGGAAACCCCATTTGAAATTTTGTCTTGAAACTAGATACTGCAAATTGGGGAGCAACCAAATGCAATATGCCAAATGTTCATTGAATCATAAAATTTGGAAGAGGCTACAAAGGCCACCCGGTCCTACCCCCTGCCATGCAGAAATACAGAAATGTTGAAGTTTCTACCACAATTTCCTGATGCATTATGACACTCTCCAATTTTTGCTTATAGGCTGCACTCCTCCCCTTTTTAGGAATTTTTATTTGAAGTTTAGCATTGCAACTTAAGCACAATCTACATTGTCATATAATGCAATTACAAACTGCATATTTGACAATGCATATATAATGCAGTTTCAAAATGGATTATATGATTGGTGCAGACTCATGGAGCCCCCGGTGGCACAATGGGTTAAACCCTTGTGCCAGCAAGACTGCTGATCGACAGGTCAGTGGTTTGAATCCGGGGAGAGCGGGTGAGGTCCCTCTGTTACCTCCAGCTCCCCATGCAGGGTCATGAGAGAAGCCTCCCACAAGGATGGTAAAACATCAAATATCTGGGCATCCCCTGGGCAACATCCTTGCAGACAGCCAATTTCCTCACACCAGAACCAACTTGCAGTTCCTTAAGTTGCTCCTGACATTAAAAAAATGTAGACTCATATACAGTAGAGTCTCGCTTATCCAACGTAAACGGGCTGGCAGAACGTTGGATAAGCGAATATGTTGGATAATAAGGAGAAATTAAGGAAAAGCCTATTAAACATCAAATTAGGTTTTACAAATTATTAGATTTTACAAATTAAGCACCAAAACATCATGTTATACAACACATTTTACAGAAAAAGTAGTTCAATACACCGTAATGCTATGTAGTAATTACTGTATTTACAAATTTAGCACCAAAATATATTGATATATTGAAAACATTGACTACAAAAATGCGTTGGATAATCCAGAACATTGGATAAGCAAGTGTTGGATAAGCGAGACTCTACAGTAATGCAGTTCAATGCTGTTAAACTGCATTATTGTCCACATTGACTGTATAATGCAGTTTCAAATTGCATTTTATGACAGTGTGGATGGGCCCAAGAAGACCACCTAAACATCCTGACATTTTGTCACTTTTATTATGTGATATCATTACTCATGCTTCTGCAGATCTACACTGTTATATTCTGAGTATGTCCATAACTCAAAAACACATGTTGAGTATTGTAAAATTTCTCAGTATTGCACTAAACTGCCTTTTACTTAATGGCTGGGAAACCCCTTTTTACTCAGGAGTCAAATTCAAAATTGAGAAGAGTCTCAGAGGCTATATTCTAACACTGTATATAGACCTAAGAACACAAAAGCTGGGATGAGGGACAGAGGAGGTGCAGCCAAAGAAATATAAGCCTAGTTTTACATAAATACTCCACATCCTCCTCTTTATTTATATACAGCATATAGCATTTTTCCCCAGCCCTAGGACTGGTTAGCTTATTAAACTTATTATTTTATTTGATATATAATAAGTATTAATTTTAAAATTAAAAAAACCCAAATATAGCATAGTGCACACAAATTAAAAACTGTCAATAGTAAGCAAACTATATCATAAAAAAGAAAACCAGCAAATATAGACAGTATACAACATTACATAAAGCCCTTTCCTTATGAGCCCGCATGTTTCTATGGAAATATAACATAAAAGGGTTCAACCTCATCAGGCGGGCACTTTCAGTGGCATGCACCAGTTCCTTTATAGTTTTATGACGGAGCTCGCTGGTTCCCATCTTACAACATAGGACTACTTCGTGTAGGGCTCTGTTCTAAAACAATAGAGGAACTGGTGCATGCCGATGCTGCGGCAACATGGGAAGTTTCCACGTGTTGCATTGGATCAATTTTTTTTGGGGGGGGGAGCAGGTAGCAGACACTTTTCCCCATGGGATGAGGTAGCGGGGAAGCTGGACGATGAGGGGCGTGAGGTGACGAGTTCCTCCTGCCCCCCCCCCCGCTGGGCACCGCCAGATTTGCCATGACATGTGGTGATCTGGCAGCCCATCTGATGAGGTTGCTAGTCTCTATAGGAAGGGTTTCAGATTCTGGGAGCAGCTACAGAAAAGGCTCTTTCCCATGTTCCCACCAGATTTACTTCTGAGGGTGATGGAACAGAACTACTTCTGACAAGCCTCTAGCAACTCATTGGTGATTATTTCTAATCAGTGGATTGAAGGAAAATATTTTAATTGTCCAGAGGAACCCACTCCAGAAAGATCAGCACATTTTGGAGACACCTCCCAAATCAGGATATTTCTTATTGAAGGAAAGTATTCATTGGAGTGAAAATTTTTAAAAATTAGCCAGACCACTTCCTAAAACCTTTTGGTACAGCCATGTCTGAATTCCTTGGACAAGAAAGAGTTGAGATTCTGAGGTCAAACAGTAACAGGTATTTTAATAAATGGTTCAGAACTTTTCATCTCAGAATGACTTGCTGGGTGCATAAAGGAAGCAAGTGACATTTGTCATTTGTAGAAAAGGAATGGTGCCAAGAAAGAAATGATGAAGGTAACACACTAAGAAAGTGCAGCGTGAATCATGTAGTGGAAAATGTAACCCTGAGGGATATAAAGGCTTTTGACTAGTAGAGAATAGCGTACATCCTTTTTTGTTTCCTTTATAATCTAAAATCCTGAATAGAGGCCTTTCTGGACAGTGCTTGTAGTCTGAGTTCTGTCCTAGACAATGGCAGCCTCCCTATTGACTAGAGAGGCTGATTTTAAAATGTTTCCCTATCTTAAAAAGGATTCAGTTTCTGCTGAAATGGTTGGTTATAACACCCTGCTGATTTGAATGACTCTTTGATGATGAACATCACTATGCAACCTGTCATGATCAGCAGTCTGTCTGGCCTAACTAGCTACTGCTGAAGGCAAGACTTCAGCAGAGGCAGGCCCTCCCCAGTATTTTGAGTAAGCTCAGGGAGGGTCAATCATACCACACAGTATCACAGGCCTCAGAAATTAGCATGAAAGCTTGATGAAACATGCACTATTTGAGATCTCTAAATAAAAAGGCCCCTGTGAAGTGGCTCTGGATAGCAGACAATGTTGTATTCTTGCTTGGGATCCTGACTCTGCTGCCCTTTGGTTTATATTCTTGAATTCCAAGCTTATGAGTTCTGGAGCCTGACCATTGAACTCCTGGCAATTGACTTCTGAACTCTGACCTTGGGTTTGATTTCAAGACCTCCTGGTGTTTGAGTTTGACCTTGGCTTTGCTTTCAAAAACTTCTGGCATTTGACTTTTGGACTCTGATTTTGGCTTTTTTCTCAAGACCTCCTGGTGTTTGACTTCTGGACTGTGACCTTGACTAACACCATTGTTTCTTGGCTGAAACCCAACTCTGCTATTCTTTAAACACTTTGCATTTTGGACCCTGGATTGTGACTTTGGCTATTGTTTGTTCCTAATTTGACTTTGCCAACTGGTCTTTGGAACCCGGCTTGGCTCACCATCATTGGTTTGTATTTGTATTTCTGTTACTTCAGCTAGACCAGTGGTTCTCAACCTTCCTAATGCCATGATCCCTTAATACAATTCCTCATGTTGTGGTGGCCCCCAACCATAAAATTATTTTTGTTGCTACTTCATAACTGTAATTTTGCTACTGTTATTAATTGTAATGTAAATATCTGATATGCAGGATGTATTTTCATTCACTGGATCAAATTTGACACAGATACTTAATATGCCCAAATTTGAATACTGGCGGGGTTGGGGGGCAGAATTGATTTGTAATTTTGGAATTGTAGTTGCTAGGATTTATAGTTTACCAACAATCAAAGAGCATTTTGAACTCCACCAATGATGGAACTGAACCAAACTTGGCACACAAAACTCCCATGGCCAACAGAAAATACTGGAAGGGTTTGGTGGGCATTGATCTTGGGTTTTGGAGTTGCAGTTCATCTACATTCAGAGAGCACTGTGGACTCAAACAATGATGGATCTGGGCCAAACTTGGCATGAATACTCAATATGCCCAAATGTGAACACAGGTGGACTTTGGGAAAAATAGACCTTGACATTTTGGAGTTGTAGCTGCTGGGATTTATAATTCACCTAAAATCAAAGAGCCCCTTGAATCCCACCAATGATAAAATTGGGCCAAACTTCCCACACAGAACCCACATTACCAACAGAAAATACTGGAGGGATTTGGGAGGAATTGACAGTGATTTAGGGGAGATGTAGTTAACTTACCTCCAGAGAGCACTGTGAATTAATATGTGTTTTCTGATGGTCTTTGGCAACCCCTCTGACACCCCCTCACGATTTAAGCATTTGGATTTCTCTATTAACCACCTCTGGTCTTTGGCTTTCCTCCTATTGTTTGTTTAAACCTTAGCACTGATATTGAGACCAGGTTCATGACACAACCTTCCAACTCCTCACTTAAGGGGCATCTACGTACATGTGTCAGAAACAGTGATGCTCCAAGGCAGGATGCAGTAGTAGGGATGAGCTGTGCTCAGTATAAAAATTATTTCAAGATATTTTCTTGTTTCTCCCCTCATATGGAGGATCAAAGAAGATGTATTGTGATTAGAGGCCAGATATTGAAATCCTAGTTTAATTTTGTTGCTGCTAACAGCAGGAAAACAGTAGTTAAGGAAACCTGATCAACCAATGGGATCGTGTTGGAAATAATGTGTTGGCCTGGGCTGTGGCGCAGGCTGTTGAGCAACCAGCTGCAGCCAGCTGCAACAAATCACTCTGACCAAGAGGTCATGAGTTCGAGGCCAGCTCGGAGCCCCGCATTTGTCTTGTCTTTGTTCTATGTTAAGGCATTGAATGTTTGCCTTATATGTGTAATGTGATCTGCCCTGAGTCCCCTTCGGCGTGAGAAGGGCGGAATATAAATACTGTAAATAAATAAATAACGTGACATTCTGTTAGTTTGGGAGCAGCCACAGGGTTGTGGGTAGAGGCTACAAGGGCAGGTGGAGCTGGACAGTAGGTGGAGTATTTCTGCTTTAGGCAATAGACCCATTCATGGTAACCAGCTGCAAACAGTTGGTATTCTAGAGTTTGGAAACAAATACCTTTATATGTTTTTTTCTGTCTTTTTAAAATTATTGTCCTTAGCAGCAGAAGTGGTAAGAGAAGTAAAGTATCAGCAGTCCTCCCCTTCCTCTTCCAGGCTTATAACCATAGTGATTACAAGAAAAGAAAGAAAAGCCTATGCATCTCTTGCTGAATAAGATAGTAAGCGTTTATTTTCAGCCTGGAAACTGTGTTTTTTTTAATGTAAGTCTAGAGGTCATGAAAAAGACTTTGGGAATGGGAAATGTTTGTATCTCTTCTTGCTTTCAGCTTCCTACTCCTGAAAGTGCAACAATACTTTCTGAACAATGTATAAGCTTTTATTTATTTATTTATTTATTTCAAATACTATACCTCATTGCTAAAGAACAGGGACATAGCCAGAAATTTGAGGGGAGGGGAGGGTTGAATCCTTTTTTTTTTTTTTTTGGTGAATCATGAAGAGTAGTTCCATAACACAAAATATTTAGAAATTAGGCTCCATCAATAAACTTTAGTGGACACTCATGGGTATTTGGTTCATCAGTTAAAATTCAGAAGTAAATCAGGTTTTTTTTATAAAAACCTGAACATTTTCGGGGGGAGGGGAATTTGAACCCCTAACACCTCCCCCCCACCCGGTTACAGCTGCTGCAACAAAAAAAACAACAACATTATGATTGTTCTTGCTGTTGCTACCATCATCTAAACTTTAATCAGTGTCTGAAAATGCTGATGGCTAATGGTGCTTCTACACTATAGAATTAATAATAATAATAAAAATAAATTTTATTTATACCACGTCACCATCTACTTGAAGGGACTTGGGGCGGCTCACAGAAACACTTCAAGTGCCGCGTCAGTTACCAGTACATAAGCATATAAACAACAACATAAGTATAAAAACAACAACACACATAAAATCCCATCTGATAAAATTGTAAAAATTCCTAAAACACAGTAGAACCTGCAAATAAAGCTGGCTATCTGCAGTAACAAATCAAATTGCAGAGTGATGCAATCGGTGGATCCTCAAGATCAAAGGCCTGTCTGAAGAACCATGTTTTTAAACTCACCTGAAAGGCTTGAAGAGAGGAGGCTATCCTAATTTCTCTAAGGAGGGTATTCCAGAGCTGGGGAGGCACTACCGAGAAGGCCCTCTGTCTCGTCCCCACCAACTGCACTTGAGACAATGGCGGGACCGAGAGAAGGGCCTCCCTGGCAGATCTCAATGCCTGTGTTGGTTCATAGAAGGAGATGCAGTCTTGAAGATAGGTTGGATGCAAAGTATATAGGGCTTTATAGGTAATACCTGCACTTTGCATTTGGCCCGGAAACTTGTCGGAAGCCAGTGGAGCTGCCTTAAAAGGGTTGTGGTATGCTCCTTAAAGCTCGCCCCAGTTAGTAATCTGACTGCCGAATTAATGCAATTTGACACCCATTTTACTGCCATGGCTCAATGCTAAGGAGACATAAGAGAGTTGTAGTTTTGCAAGATCTTTAGCCTCCTCTGCCAAAGACTCCTTGTTTCTCACCAAACTAAGGACCTCATCATACGGAAGTTTTCCTCCATTTCTATCCGTTTCTACATACTTCCCACAGAGCCCATCAAACAACGCAGGATTGCTTCCAGTGGCTGTCTCCTTTAGTGCAGGGGTTAATGGGGAATGAACACATGGAAAATGGTGTTTCAAAGAGGATGCTTGTTTTCACAAGTGTGCTAATATCCTTGAAATGGTTGAACTAGGTGAGGAGGTGATCCTGTGTGAAGGGGGTAGATTCTCTGCCTTCTTTAAAAATGAAATCTCATGAAATGCCAAGCAAAAAAGATGATTCCACTTGCTCACCCCACCCACCCCTTGTTGGGACAAAGTTTAAACATTCTAAGGATTCCACAGCATTGCATCGTGGCAGTTAAAATGGTGCCAAACTGCATTAGTTCTATAGATGCATCCCTAATAGCTTCACCTATGTGCCAAATGCCAAGTTGACTCTGTGCTCCAAACTTGTATTAAATGTGACATTACTCTCTCTTGTGCTTTTCTTGTGTTTTTACTGGTGTTTTCCCCCTTTCAAGGTCATATGGCAGGCTATCTCCTAAAGTAGACAAAGGTTAGTGGGAATACATGGTTTATATTTGCCAAAACGGGGCCCATGGTGGCACAGTGCATTAAAGCGCTGAGCTGCTGAACTTGCGGACCAAAAAGTGCCAGGTTCAAATCCCGGGAGAGGAATGAGCACCCGCTGTTAGCCCCAGCTCCTGCCAACCTAGCAGTTCGAAAACATGCAAATGTGTGTAGATCAATAGGTACTGCTCCGGTGGGAAGGTAACGGCGCTCCATGCAGTCATGCTGGCCACATGACCTTGGAGGTGTCTACGGACAACGGCGGCTCTTCGTCTTAGAAATGGAGATGAGCACCAACCCCCAGAGTCGGTCACGACTGGGCTTAACGTCAGGGGAAAACCTTTACCTTTTTTATTTGCCAAAAAGGACTATAAAAATACAAGGAAATGTATATCCTTCATTGGGCAGAGTACCAAAATATTTTTTAAATTGAGAAAAATGTACAACTATAATTGAATTAGAGCAAGAGTGCATGCTGGGGACAAATGCTAAAGCCTTTCACTGATTATGAAGCACAAATCAATGAAGTTTATGGTTAACTGTGGATTATGGTATTCTGTTTCCTTTCCTTAGGACGGCAGGCAAGAAGACTCAACACTGAAAGACAATTGAAAAAGAAATTGGGAAATTGTCTCTAATGGCCCTTTGTACCTTGTTAGGAAATGTTCTGCCATACAAGGACATGTTTTTTCTGTTCTGCTTGCATACAGGTTATTTTCCAGGCCCTAAGGACATTTCAAGGGTTTCCCCCTGCATGTCTGGAACAAAAGACAGTTTTGTCCCAATTTGCATCTGGACACGGATTAAATACCAGATACAAAGGTGCTTGCTTAAGAGGAGATGAAGTTTTGTGATGACTGTGGTGATTGGTCCATTGTGGTGAAAGCTGGTACCATGACTGTAGTGGTTGGTGCACAGATGGCATCAGCCCACTAGAAGGACTTTGAATTTAGTGTACAAGAGGGAAAGCATCATCTAGATTTTCCAGGCATCTTGTTAAGAAGAGCAGTTGAGTTCACATTGGTTGAAACGTGCCTCACAGTTTCCAGTATCCACCTAGGCTGTGCATTTGAAAGGGATTTGACAGTGGAGTGCAAAAGGGCAGACATCTTTTGAAACTGTAGAAACTTCAAGGTGACCTCCTTGAGAAATGCAACATTTGTGACTGAATGTGAAATGAAAGATATTTCCTGGGTCTTTTAAAGCTTCTATCAAGCACAAAGACTGGAAGGCATGAACTAAATGTAAGACATTGTTTTGCCTTGCAGGGCTCATGGCAGAGTTTTTTTCTTATCAAGGGAATGCTCAGTACAATACAAGAGAGAGAATTACAATAAATGGGCTTTCAGAAGACATGCCTACAGGGGGAGCACACAAGGGAGCACTGGCATTTGGAGGACAAGTACCTCGGTGCTGGCAATTCAGTTTAAGGCAAGCGATCATCCAAGGGTGCACCTGGGATCCTAACAGTTTCTACTGTTCCTTCAAATACATTTTCTTTCTCTTTGTCTTTAGTGAGCCGGAAAAAGTCCCCATACTATGTACTGGAATATGACTTTTGCCCAAAAAATAGGTAGCTTACAGGAAGAGACAACTTTCAGGGAACATTTTCTGCAGCAAGACATAAAGTTTGAACTATATATCTGCATCTTACAACATTCATGAATCAGTAATGAGGTGCCTAGATCCATATAGGTCTCTCCTCATGTATGCAAATGTTTAAAGACACAGAAATGTCATCCATATGTTTCATTATTTCTGCATGAGAAATCCAACACAATTGTAACTGCCACCTGGTGTATAGAGTGACTCTGCACTAGTTCTGAAATGCAAAGTTTCCCCACTTGATATTGCATTATTTGGATTTGTGTTGCTCAGAGCATATGGACTTTTAATAATCTTTTTGGGGGATGTCTCATGATATATTACAGGTATATTAGAGGTAGGTGTTGCACTAATGGGGTGAATCCAGGGCTGCGTTTGGTCTAAGTAATCTAAATTACATCTGGTTTATTTTGATGGTTTAGACAAACCATGTATGAGACTGTCTTGACATAGAAACACATAATGTTGCCTTAGGTTAGGATCTTGTAGCATCTTTTGAGCTCCATTCTTTGGAGCAAAACATAGCAAAACCCTGGAGCTAAGAAGACCCCCAAAAGGGGCACTTCCCAAAGGAGAATGGTTTTGAAGCTGATGTCAGTTCTGATTTTGTTAGCTACTGGTCAAGTGTCATTTGTCTTCTGTTTCATCCACCTTATTGTTCTTTCTACTCTTGCTACCTAAAGAACTGGTGGCAAAAAGTAAGAGAGAAGAAGGCTGGAAACTGTCACTCCTGGTGACTGGCATTTATCCTTCTGTGTCCCAGCATGATAAGCAAATGGTGGATCCACTAGTACTCATTTGCATTCAGAGTGGACCATTTCATTAAGAATTTCATTAAGATGGTAATGTTTAATGTTTTCTTGAAAAAATTAGTTTTGCAGAGGTGGGGGGATTTGTTCAATTATATAATTAAAGTTGGGGAATTAAGGGAAGATTGCAAAGTACTTGCATAATGTTTAATGGTAAAACTTGTAAATAAGTTAAAAAGGAAATTAGGGCTTGGAAGTTCTTGTGTGTATATGCTACTTGACTTGAATGAAGTTTCAACAACCAGGGACAGGAGTATGGAGATACTGACAACACTGAGAATTCAAAATGGATTCTGTTGGTAGGACCTGTTTACCTCTGGATTAGGGCAGGAGGAGATATGTGGACCTGGTTAAATTTAGAATTACAGAATTCCATCCAGACTTTGGAAAAAAAAACAGTAAGTTATAGTTCCAAGTGTCTTCCTCACTAGGTAGGTATCTTTTTTAAAAAGTAAGTCTTTACTTTGGACCTTTCAAACTTAACTAAATAGATACTTTTGGTAACTTGAATGCTGTGTCAATCAGCTGACTGGCTGGTGGTGCAAAATTCAGGAGTTTATCGCTTGAGGCAAATCATGATAATGGAGTGACAGTGGCATCTTTGACTGGGACTTATTACATGATATTGCTCCTCTTTCACTGTTCACCTGGTGGGAGACAGTCTGGAAAGCATTTCATTTCTTTTCAGAAATATTCTAATACAGTGTTCCCTCACTTATCGCTGGGGTTAGGTTCCAGGACCACCCGCAATAAGTGAAAATCCATGAAGTAGGGACATTATATTTATTTTAATATTTATACATTATTTTAGTAGTTATACACTATTTTAAGTCTTTATCAACCAGTCGTGTGTTGATAAATTCCCTCCTTCTCCTCCCATTGCCACTTGGGCTCCTTTTCTCTCCCTTTGGCTTCCCTTCCTCCCTTTCTTAGGCTGTAAATTGTAATTTTTTATGATTTATAATAGTCTTTTAGAGTTTATTGAAAAACCGCAAAACAGCAAATCCGCGAAAAGTGAATTACGAAGTAGTGAGGGAACACTGTAGTGACCTCCTTTTGAAAATGAAATGCCCTCCAGCTGTCTTCCTCTGGAAAAACAGCGGAAGAGGATAAAACCATGTGATAAGTCCTGCTGTCATCCTTCTGTAATTGCAATTTGCCTGCCTTGTGTGATACACTTCTTGTCCTGTTTCCATTCATCTCATCATAATGAGAGCACACACAATGAGATGGGAGCATAAGGCACATTATGCCCCTGAACCTGCGCCATATGATATAGTTCTTCTCCCTTTTTTGGGGAGGCCACACCCATATAAATATATAAGCAACTTCACTCAAAAAGGTGAAGTTGTGTCTTAGTCATTTAAAACCATGATTCCATTAAAAAAGGAATAACAAGAATTGCTAATTGATTACTTTTAGACTGTGTGGCAGATACAAGACTGGATGTTATTAAAAATCTAGATATGAAAAGCTAGATACAAAGTTTGCCATGTGTGGTTTAAGCAGAAAGAATGGCCATGAGATGTCAGGTGGACTATTTACTGGGAGGGATCGTTTTAGCTACACAAACAACATTTCCAGGTTGACCCCAATGTCCAATATTGGTACTGTGATATCTAGACATCATAAATTACTTATTGCTCTGTGTCAGTTAACTTTTCTGTGTTTCTTATATCTTTCCAAAAGAGAATACTATGTCTTCATACTGTCCTCTCAGATGCAAATTTTCTGCACCGAGAACCTGAAAATGCAGACAGGATAAAAGAGTCCCATGTGCTCCAGTGACAAGGTAGAAAATATGGCATTATTAGGGAAACAGAGAAGTGGGGATCAGAAAGTTATCTTTCATACTGAAGTAATCAAGGCTTTTTGATTTGAGCTAGATGGACATAAGAATCACCTGTTCTTTTGAGTACAAAGGAGAAATCTGTTAATTTGCTTTGTTTATTAATTATTCAAAATATTTCTATTTCTACTTTCCATAAACCAATTCCTAAATTGGCTAACATAAAATGTGTGCATGCACTTGTTTGAAATTCAGACATAAAACATACATACATCATATTAAAAAGCAAAAATAGATTAAAATGAAATAAAAACAGTCAAGTGAAACACGCTACACAAACAAAATGATACAATATCTCCAAAATCTCACCTGCACCAAAATATATGCAGTCCAGGGGAGGAAGAAATGCCAGACATCTATTTCTGATTTGTTTCACTCCAGCTAGAGTGCCATCACAGTGAACCTTCTGTCCCTGGTAGACCTTTAAAAGCAAGGCTACCCAGAATAAGGGGAAAAGTGACAATGAATCCAGGAGGGGATACATTTCAGTTTTCTAGGTCCATCTATTAGAGTCTATTACCATGTGTCTGGTGCTGTTGGACCTCAGCTGCCATCATGTCTCATTAGCTATACTGTCTAAAGTTGTGGAGATAATATCTGGCAGGCCATAGGATTCCTGTCCCAAAGCTAGAATTGTATAAGTCAACACCAATATTTTGAATTGTGCCTGGAAACAAAATTGAATCCCATAGAGATCTGCCAGAATTAATACAGTATAGTCAAAGTAGCAAATCCCTGTCAACAACTGGATCACAGCAACCTGAACCTACTGAATTTTCTGTATGTTTTCCACAGACAGGGTGAGCTGCCCCTTACAAACTACACTGCTGTCATCCAACTTAGAAGTTATAGCAACTGCAGTTGGGGGTGGGTCACTGGGGGTGGGTCTTTGGACTCCTTAAGAGCCTGCTCTGCTTAGTGGCAGAAACAGTCCAGAAGGTAAGAGCTTCGACATCAGCATTCCTGCTGCCTGCCTTCTGGACTATAGAATTACAAGGACTTCTGCTGAGCTAGCCTTACCTACAGACTGGGCGTGACTCCCTACAGCTGCTGTGGCTCCCATTTGAGGGCAGCTGCTGTTGGGTGTGGGTCATAGCACCCTTTTAAGACCCTACTCTGTTCAGTGGCAGAAACAGTCCAGAAGGTAAGAGCTTCGACACCAGCATTTCTGGTGCCTGCCTTTTGGACTATAAGAACTTCTGCCTGAAGCTAGAGGTTCCAGCACACTGAGCACAGCTCTTTACAATTACATGTTAAGTGTTGCCTTAATGTCTCATAATTTCTCTTTTGTGTTTTTATTTTTTGGATGTGTCTTTTGCCCTTTATATATTTTATAAATTCAATGTATACAGAAACTGGGGCAGCAATACAAGTTGTGCAGGGCAGAGGGAGATATGCCGATGGCAGGGTCACATGTCCTCATAGAGGAAGGAGAGAAAGATTATTAATACATATCCCACCTTCCAGTCACCCTGCCAACCTGGGGAACTTAGAGGGTGAGCCAGACCACCCACAAAATCTCACCTTGCTCTTAAATAATGCCAAGTCAGTGAAACATAAGACTTATATCATCTATGATCTTATTAAAGATGTGGGAGCTGACCTCACATGCTTCATTGAAACTTGGCTGGGAGATGTTACTGCTTTAACCTGGGCCCAGGCCCTCCCAGCTGGGAACTGCATCAGTGAACAAGTGAGGGAAAGTAGGAGGGGTGGATAGCTGTGGTCAATAAAGACCATCTTAACCTGACCAGACTACCTACTAAGAAGCTGAATCACACTGTGTATACCTGAGTCTGAAAGTCAGGGATAGACTGGGGATTCTGTTAGTGTACCGTCCATCCTGCTGCCTAACAGACTCCCTGGCTGAGCTCATAGAACTGGTCTCAGAGGTATTGTTGGAGTCACCTAGACTTCTGCTTCTGAGTGATTTCAACATACCACTGGAGGCCAGTTTGTCAGGTGCAGTTTGGGAGTTCATGATATCCATGATAAACCTAGGCCTATTCCAATTGGTTTCAGGACTAACGCATTGGGCAGGTCATACCCTTGATGTTATTTTCAGCTCAGAACATGCGGATCTGTGGGTGGAGGTGATCAATATTTCTGAGTTGTCATGGACAGATCACTTTCTGGTCAGGGCTAGTATTGCAGCTACAACCTACTCCTGAAGGGGTTGAGGACCTATTAAATGGTCCACCATCTAAGGCTAATGGATCCTTTAAGATTCCAGGAGGCCTTAGAGGGTTCTATGGTTGGCATCACCAACGATCCTATTGAATCCTTGGTAAACAAGTGGAATCAAAATCTAACCAGGGCTATTGACCTGATTGCTCCCAAATGTCCTCTCCGACTCGTGACAAAACAGGCTCCTTGTATACAGATATACTCAGGGAAATGAAATGGGAAGGACTATGGCTAGAGCACAGACAGCGGAAAACTCGTATTGTATGCGACAAGACATGGTATAGAGGACAACTTTGCTCCTATAAGGTGGAAATACTTGCAAAGACAAAAGCTTTCCTCTCTACAAGCATTGCATCTTCAGATTCATGTCCAGCTGAGCTGTTCAGAGTGGTGAAAAATGAAGCGTAGCCTAGGTGCCCTTCCTTCCAAACCCATTGCTAGAACCTTCAGTAGCTCACTGTGATGCTTTTAACAACCATTTTGCAGATAAAATCTTTTGCATAAGAGCTGACTTAGATGATGTCATTGGATCAGAAGTGAACAAGGTATCCAGCAACTCTGTAAGTGGGATTACATTGGATCACTTCCAATTGGTGATGTGGACAAGCTGTTGGGGAAAGTAAGGAAGACAGCCTGGCCTTCTTGAGCCCTGCCTATCTTGGCTAGTCATCCAGGGAGAAGATGCAATTGAATCTCAAATACAACAAATTATTAAAAGAAGCAGTAATTAGACTGCTGCTGAAAAAGCCTTCCCTGGATCTCCTGGACCTTAACAATTACAGAGTAATCTAACTTTCTTTTTTGGCAAGGTTATTGAAAAGGCAGTTGCCCTTCAATTCCAGGCAGTCTTAGATGACACACATTTCCTTGACCCATTTCAAACTGGATTCAGAGCAGGATACAGAGTTGAGACTGCTATGGTCACCTTACAGGATGATCTCAGTCTTAACATCGACAGAAGGAGTGCGTCCCTGTTGGTGCTTTTAGACCTCTCAGTAGCCTTCAATACCATCAACTGTGGTATCTTTCTGGAAGCCTGGAAGGGCTGGGAATTGGAGGCACTGGGCTGCAGTGTTCTGGTCATACCTCTCAGGCAGGTTTCAGATGGTGGCACTTGGGGATAGCTGCTCCTCAAAAAAAGAGATGTTATGTTATGTTATGTTATGTTATGTTATGTTAAATTGCCATTCTATCTCCAATGCTCTTTAATATATACATGAAGCTGCTGGGAGAGATCATCCGTAGGCATGGGGTGGGCTGTTATCAATATTCTGATGACACCCAAATATATTTCTCCATGACTTCAAATCAGCTTCAGCTAAGGATAGTATGTCTCCTCTGACTGAATGCCTGGAGGAGATAATGGGCTGGATGAGGAAAAACAATTTGAAACTAAATCCAGACAAAACAGAGGTGCTTGCCATCAAGGGTCCTAATCTGGGGATGGAGGTGTGTCAACCAGTCCTGGATGGGGTTATATTCTCCCTGAAAGACTCTATCTGCAGTTTGGGAGTGCTCCTGGATTCATCTCTCTAAATGTCAGCCAGGTAGATGCAATGGTCAGGAGTGCTTACTATCAGCTTCGGCTGATACACTAGTGTGCTCTTCCTAGATTGGGAGGACCTGAAGATGTTAGTGCACACACTGGTAACCTCAAGATTGGACTTCTGCAATGCAATCTATCTTTGTACCAAGTTTGGAAACTCCAGCTGGTTCAAAATATGGCAGCCAGACTGGTTATGGGAATATTCAGGAATAAGCATATCATACCTATCCCAAAGTCACTCCACCGGCTGCCAGTTAGTATAAGGTGTTGATTTTGACTTTTAAAGCCCTACATGGTTTGGGTCCAGGTTAACTACAGGATCACCTTCTCCCACACAATCTTTCCTGCACACTTAGGTCTTCTGGGGGGCATCTGCTTCAACCAGTTAGAACCCAACTGCAACTACCACCCAGAGTACCTTTTCATTGGCTGCCCCAAGACTGTGGAACAACTTGCTGGTAGAGCTCAGACAGCTAAATCAGCTGTCAGAAATTAAAAACCATGTAAAGATCCATATCTTCCAACAGGTCTACACAGCTGGTCTTTAAGCATGAATTTTAAATGCATGTTTTGTGTTTAATCTCTATTTTGTATATTTTAATATGTCTTCTATACAAATATGCTTTAATATGTAGCTTTTATAGAAATACATTTTAATACGTGGGTTTGTAGTTTTTACAATGTTTACGCGTTTTAATTATTCTGTAATCCGCCTCGAGCCACAAGGAGAGGCGGGTAAGAAATAATAGTAACAACAACAACAACAATAATGTCAATAAGATGTCCCCAGTGCCAGTTTTACCATTGTGCTTAGGTGTGTTTAAGCACCAGGCTTCGTGGGCCAGGTGGGCCTATCTTCCTGCCAAGAGATTTTTTTATGATGGATTTTGCTTATGTGGTTCAATTCTAAATTTGAAGCCATTCTGTTTTGAAGCAATTCCAGACATAATGATGGAGTTGATAGTCTATGGGAGAGTGCCTCAAAACAACCAGTGCCGGCCCGCCTCCTACCAGGCCTACATCCTTCAGGGCCCAAGCAGAGGGTCTCACTTGTCCTAAACCCAGCACTGGACATGCCAATTATTATTATTATTAATTATTAACTTCATTTCTATCCCTCTCTTCTCACCCCGTAGGAGACTCAGCATTTAGACAAACATTATTAGGCCCTCCCCCCATGACTGGGCCCCCGCTGGCATCCTTCTTTTATGCCCCAACCTCTGGAGGCAGCAGGTGTTTCTGCTAGGCCTTGCTTCAGCCAGGCAGTCAGGGCCTGAGTCTGTAAGGAGCCAGGCACCAGGAGCTGAGGTCAAAGGCAGCCTGCAGCAGACAAACACTGCCTTTTCCTCCAAGCTTGCTGGTGCTGATGTTCTTTGGCTCTCTTGGATGGTGCTGGGAATTCTTATCCCCCAAGAATCCTTTCAGTCCTCAAATTTCTATCATTGTAGTAATTTCAGTTAAGCATTACAAATATAGCTTAGGCACCCAAAGAAAAGGGGCAGGCATAGTTACCAAGTTAAAGAGAACACAGCAACTACCAGAGTTCTAGCTGTGAGTGAATTTGGTTTGCAATGCAGTGGACACATGGGAGTTGAACGAAAATTTCATTGGAGGACAGAAGTATTATGAGGGGAGGGGGTTGTCCTTATTTTGATCCCCAGCCCCCTAGAGCTACAGCTTTGGGCAAGGAATCAAAGTGAACATTGAGTGGGTAGGTGCCAATTTCTTGATTTACTATGTGCATACAATTCTATAACTACAATCATAAATCAAGGTGGTGGTTAAACAAACATACTACCACATGTCTGCCTTAGCATGCTGTTACTTCCTGTTAGAGTGCATACTGAATTAGATACAACTGAATTATCTGCCCCAGCAATTTTTCATTAGACTTTTAAGGTTTGTTTCAAAAAAGGGCCCTTCACTTTTAAAAACTGCAGAGAAGAAGGTTTTCACCAAGTGTGGCTTTCTCCTTGGTATTGCTACTGTGGTGGAAGAAGCTACATCAGATGAAAGTGCAACTTCTGTACCACTCCTAAAAAATAATAGGGAATCTCTCAGGGACATGACCTTCTAGCTGTTATTTCCAGTTAGATATTAGTGTAGCTTTGTCTGGAGCTTCCAAACCCTATGTTATCATAAGATTCCCTTAGTGCTAGGATTGAAAAAGAACATAAAACTGAATTTATTGAGAAAGATTCTCAGCAGAAGTATAACATCTGAAATAGAGATGTTAACCTACTTGCACAGCTCTAATAAATTCTAGAATATGATGACACCAACAATTTACTTCCGTGTTAAATAAATGGCTATTCCTTGTGCCCAGTAGAGATATAAATCTGATATCATGCTATTGACTTGAACAAAATAAACACAATAATTATACGAGGTCCTTGTCTCAAGGACCATGATTCAGACTCATTGAACAAAGGGGTTTTATTTAGTTTTCCTGACTAAAAAGATGGTAGACCTTTCCTTCATGTCCTGTTACTAAGTGAGGAATGGAAAACTTTTGACCTTTCAGAGGTTGCTGGAACCCAGCTCCCATCAGCCTTATCAAATATAGTCAGTGGTGAAGAATTCTTGAAGCTACAGTCTTACAAATTTGCCAATATTTGCTAATATGATTGTAGGCTGCATCAATAGTAGAATGGTTTATAGAGTAAGGCGAATAAGAGTACAACTCTATTCTACTTTGGTGAGATGTCACCTGGAATACTGTGTCTATTTTTGAGCACCACAAATTAAGAAGAATATAGAACATATCCAGAAGAGAGGGACCAAAATGGCCAAAGGTTTGGAAGTTAAGTCCTCTTGTTATCAGATACGATACCCCCATCCACAATGATTTATAATTTCCCAAAAAGCATCAGAATAAAAACATATTTTTTATTTTAAAAAAATTATTTTCAAAAATCTCAGCAACTGTGGAGAAAGAGGATACCGGCAGCGTACCAACAGCAACTCCCCCATAAAGACTATATTGTTTCAAAATCCTTAATAAAATGTATCTTTCAGTCTACCTTGTATCCTTTATTAACGTTACTCACCCCACGCAGCTTGGGGCAGGGGAGTAGTTTTGCCACCACCACCAAAGAAGACCAGTGCTGGAAATAGTTCCTCAGAACTATTTCCAGGGGCGAGGCTACAGGAGTGAGAAGCCTGCCCTTTGGAACCTATTTGGAGCTCAGTGTTGGACCTCGATGGCTGCTTCACATCAAGGTCCATGAGTTGATCCTGGGGGAGTGTGTGTGTATGTGAGGGGGGGGGTGTCAGGGAGCTGGGGAGATGAGGGGGATAAATCGATCGTCCGCCACCCTGACTGTTTTGATGAGTCAGTTCTCTCTGTCTGCTCACCCGAAGGACCACTGGATACAGCAGCAAAAGTGGCACCAACAAAACGACAGCTTAGTCGTTGTTTTACTGCTGATCCCAGCAGGTCTAATTGCTTTATTTACAAGTTTTATACAATTACTCAAAGCCATAACTCTCTGGACACATGGTGCGTCTTCTCTGCTCACCAAGGCTGTTATCAGCACAAGCAGGCACCTCCTGCACTCCTTAGTTCATGATGAAAGTTTTGGTCAGACAGTTCAAATGGACGCCCTGACCAATTGGTCAAGCTGGCTTGTGATTAACCCATGCGCTGCTGGAATGCTCTGCTGGAAACACACAGTTGCAAACACCCAAAAGTATAACTTGATCAAACATGTCACTCTAATAACAGAACACACTAACAGGGGGTGGCCTCTGAAGCCTCACAGCTTCACCAGGGCAACTGTGGGTGCTTAGGGTGGTAGCCAGTTGCTGCTCCTGGCCCTGGGAGTGAGGAGATGTGGGGATTTGGGGAGGTGTGTGGGTTACTTACGACCTGTGTTACAAAGACTGCTCAGCACACCCCCCCCCCTCAATAAAAACAATTGAAAACACTCAGTTATGCAGTTTTGGTAAAAACTGCATAACTGTCATAAGTTTCAGTGAGTTCGCTTAGTCTTTCAGCACAAGCAAATTCTACTGGGCAGTGCAGGCAAACTTGTTTATATCTTCCCATCTGCCACCTTCTGAATCAGTGCAGCAGGTGACCAACTCAGCAGTACTGGTGGTAACACTTGCTCCCATTGGCCACTGCACATTGTGAATACTTTTATCATATCTATTTCCCCTGAGTCCCTTTGGGTGAGAAGGGCAGGGTATAAATGCTGGAAATAAATATTCTAGAAAATAATTTCATCAAAATTGACTAACTGCAGCTGACTTAAGTGACTCTGTTTCATTCCCATAATACATTTTAATTGGTTTTCTGTTATTCCTACTATTTAGTTTTTTATTGGTTTACTATGTTGTTGTTGTTGTTGTTGTTGTTGTTATTAATTATTGTTGTTGTTGGTCTTATTCGTAAAACTTTGAAAATTTCCTAAAAAATGGTGCATGAGTGAATCTTTCTGAAAGATGGCAGGAATGATGTCCTGCTCATCTTCTCTTGCTGTGGAGAAATTCCAGCGGTAAGAGTTTTTAAAAAGAAATCTTGGGCAAAACTTTAAAAATTTCTACAAAAATCAGTGGTTGTGCGAAGCTTTCTGTAACTTGGGGGGAAGGATTATGGTGTGTTATTGTAAATAAATTTGAGGGGATGGCTCATGTATTTTTTTAAAAAATGTTGTTCGCAAAAATTTCAAAAATACCCTTAACATCAGTGGATGAGCGAAACATTCTGAAACTTAGGGGGCTTAGAGTGGTAAATGTGTGCTATAACTGTAGCACGTTTTTTCATGGTAACCCTAAAACTGAGGGAAGGAACCCTGTTAGTGAACCAATTGATGCGAATGGGTGAATAATGTAAAATGGTCCGCCCCAGGAGGATCATGGATCCGGACGGCTTCCTGATGACTCTTGGGGAGTTTCCCGCCACCTCGGCTGGTGATTCTGTCGATGCCCTTGTCGCTCTCTGGAATCGGGAGATGACTAGGGCAATAGACACGATCGCTCCGGAACATCCCCTCTCGAGTACCCAAGCTAAACCATCTCCTTGGTTTACTGAGGAGTTGGCAGCAATGAAGCGAAAGAAGAGGGGACTAGAGCACGTGTGGCGTTCAAAACCGAACAAGTCAAACCAAACACGGCTGGGCTCTTATCTTAAGAACTCTTTCTTTGCAACTAATATTGCGTCCGCACAGAACCGTCCGGCAGAGCTGTTCCGAGTTGCCAGAGGTTGGTTATATCCCTGACAACTCGGCAGCCCGCTGTGAAGCATTTGCTCGGTTCTTTGCAGACAAAGTCGCTTTGATCCTCTCTGGATTTGACACCATATTAACGGCAGTCTCCGAGGATGTAACAAGTGCACCTGCTTGTCCTATTTTGATGGATTCATTTCAATTGGTTCAGCCTGAGGACGTGGACAAGGTGCTGGGAGAGGTGAGGGCTACTACACGCATCCTAGACCCCTGCCCATCCTGGCTGGTGAGAGAAGCCAGAGGGGGATTGGCCGAGTGGGTGAAGGTGGTGGTTAATGCCTCCCTTCGGGAAGGCATATTTCCAGCGAGCCTTAAATTGGCTGTTATCAAACCGCTGTTGAAGAAGCCATCACTGGACCCCATTCAATTGGAGAGCTATCAACCTATTTCCAGTCTCCCCTTTTTGGACAAGGTCGTGGAACGTGTGGTGGCCGCACAACTCCAGGCATTCTTGGTAGATACTGATTTTCTGGATCTGGCACAGTCTGGCTTCAGGCCGGGGCATGGTACCGAGATAGCCTTGGTCGCCTTAGTCGATGATCTACGCTGGGAACTGGACAGGGGGAGTGTGTCCCTGCTGGTTCTGCTGGACCTCTCAGCGGCCTTCCATACCATCAATCACGGTATCCTTCTGGGACGCCTCGCCAGGATGGGTCCTGGGGGTACTGTTCTGCAGTGGCTCCGGTCCTTCCTGGAGGGTCGTTCCCAGATGGTGTCACTGGGGGACACCTGCTCGGCCCCACAACCATTGACTTGTGGGGTCCTGCAGGGATCAATACTGTTCCCCATGTTGTTCAACATATACATGAAGCCGCTGGGAGAGATCATCCGGAGTTTTGGGGTGCAGTGTCATCTGTACGCAGATGATGTCCAGCTCGGTCACTCCTTCCCACCTGTCACTAAGGAGGCTGTTCAGGTCCTGAACCGGTGTCTGGCCGCTGTATCGGACTGGATGAGGGCAAACAAATTGAAACTTAATCCAGACAAGACAGAGGTCCTCCTGGTCAGCCGCAGGGCTGAACAGGGTATAGGGTCACAGCCTGTGTTGGACGGGGTCGCACTCCCCCTGAAGACACAGGTTCGCAGTCTAGGTGTTCTCCTGGACTCATTGCTGAGCCTGGAGCCCCAGGTATCGGCGGTGGCCAGGGGAGCCTTCACACAACTCAGACTTGTGCGCCAGCTGCGCCCGTACCTTGGGAGGTCTGACTTGGCCACGGTGGTCCACGCTCTGGTTACATCCCGTCTGGACTACTGCAACGCGCTCTATGTGGGGCTGCCTTTGACGACGGCTCGGAAGCTCCAACTAGTACAACGGGCAGCAGCCAGAATAATAACAGGAGCGGCTTACAGGGAGCGTACTACTCCCATGTTGAGTCAGCTCCACTGGCTGCCAATATGCTACCAAGCCCAATTCAAAGTGCTGGTTTTGACCTACAAAGCCCTAAATGGTTCTGGCCCATCTAACCTGTCTGAACGTATCTCCCCCTATGAGCCTTCTAGAACTCTTAGATCATCGGGGGAGGCCCTGCTCTCGGTCCCACCAGCCTCGCAGGTAAGGCTGGTGGGAATGAGGGACAGGGCCTTCTCGGTGGTGGCTCCTTGGCTATGGAAACCCTCCCCAGCAACATAAGGCAGATACCAACTCTCCTAGGCTTCAGGAAAGCCTTAAAGACATGGTTGTGCACGCAAGCTTTTAATGAATGAGAACATGGACTTTATATGACCTGTACGAAGACTTGAGGATTCTGGATGAATGGATTTTAATCTTGGACATTCTTAAAATTTTATATAATGTGACTTTATTTTGTAATGGTATCTGTTTTATATGAACTGTTGTTTTGTAGATTGTTTTATATGAATTGTTGTTTTTATATTGTTTTTAGGCATTGAATTTTTGCCTATTTACTGTAAGTCGCTTTGAGTCTCCTCGGAGAGAAAGGCGGGGTAAAAGTGATGTAAATAAATAAACAAATAAATAATAATGTAACTGTTGCACCCCAAGGCAGCGTGAGCATGGAAACTAGACAGAGACCAATAATCATATAATCTCTTTATTAAAGGAAATATAAATTTAGGAATGCATAAGCGGAATAGATGAGTGGGAAATAGTCCTTTGTGAAAAGGTATAAATAAGTTCAAAAAGATGAAGGAAAATGTCCAATATTATTGTCCAAAGTCCAAAAACCGAAACACACTCAAACTGTTGGAAGGTTTGAGCGGGGAACAACAAGGAAACAAGGCTGAATAACAAGGTCCCAAGTCACTAGGAGATTGTGAATATCAAAGCAGGAACGAGACGAAGCGAAGATCAAACTTGATTCAGGAACAAGGTGAAATCAGGGAACTGGAGTCGGTGCAGTGTTCTCAGGAAATCGCTATGTTGACACCGCAAAGTGTTTGCGGTGCAAGACACTTTTATGGAACAAAGATCAGATCCCAATGAAGGGAGACCAAACTCCCCAAATGTTCCCAAGGGAATCTTCTTATCCACAATCCCCTCGAGATGCCAAGCGATTACTCCTTCTAAGCGATGCAGAAACTCCCTTTGGTTGAAGGGCACGTTCTCTGGGGAACTCTGGCCATCTGGTTCAGCCACAGGAGTAACATCTCCAGTATCTCTCCCAATTAAGGAAGCATCTGAAGTATCAACAGCCGGCAGCTGTAGCTGAAAGGAGCTCGGAGAACTGGGCAAAAGGTCAGAATAAGCTTAATTCTGGTCAAAGTTCATTTCTGGATCAGGTTCAGAAGCCAAAGGTGGCTGGGGTATGACAGTAACAATGGCTTTTTAGGAACTTTGTAATAGATCTGACACGGACCCCTTACAACTTTTTTGAAACACTTTAGAATCAAGAAAGGGGTCACGTGAATTTCGTTAAGACAAACTAAGTACCGTATATACTCGAGTATAAGCTGACCCAAATATAAGCCGAGGCACCTAATTTTACCACAAAAAACTGGGAAAACTTATTGACTCGAGTATAAGCCGAGGGTGGGAAATGCATCAGCTACTGGTAACTTTCAAACATAAAAATGGTCTCTGCCTCTTTCTTTCCTTCCTTCCTGAGTGCTTGCTTTGGTTCCTCTTTATTCGCCCTGGGCCCGGTTCTGTACAACATCTTTATTTTTCTTTACTTAGATGAAGAGTTAGAAGACATGATCATCAAGTTTGCAGACATCGCCAAACTGGGAGGGATAGCTAATACTACAGAAGACAGGAGCAGAATTCAAAATGATCTTAACAGATTAGAGAGATGGGCCGAAAACAACAAAAGGAAGTTCAGTGGCGACAAATGCAAGATACACCACTTAGGCAGAAAAAAATGAAGTGCATTATTAGAGGCTGGGTTGCCACTTTTTGGGACTTTTATTGTTTCTGCATGAAAGCAGGGGGGTTGGATTACATGGCCTTTGGGGGTCTCTTCCTACATCATCATCATCATCATCATCATCATCATCATCATCATCATCATTGGCTGGGGTTGCCAGTTTTGGGAGCTTTTATTGTGCTTTTCCTGCATGGTAGCAGGAGAGGGTTGGACTGCATGGCTTTTGGGGTCTCTTCCTACATTATTATAGGCTGGGTTGCCACATTTGGGAGCTTTTGGGGTGCTTTTCCTGCTTGGGAGCAGGAAAGGGTTGGACTGCATGACCTCTGGGGTTCTCTTCCTTCTCTATTCATACCTCCTTGGAGCATGCCTTCTCTTGAAATCCACAAGCATGTGGACAATTTTAACAGAAAGGAGGAAACCATGAAAATGAACAAAATCTGCTACCAGTTTTAAAATACTCTAAAATCAGAACAGTAAATAAAGAGCAAGAATCAAAAAGCAGGGGAATTCCAGACAAGAATCAATCAGTAAGTGGGGTTTATATATCTCTGGAATGTTCAGGGTGGGAAAAGAACTCTTGTCAGCTTGAGGTAAGTGTGACTGTTGCAATTGGCCACCTTGATTAGCATTGAATGGGCTTACAGTGTCATGGCCTGGCTTTTTTCTGCCTGAGGGAATCCTTTGTTGGGATGTGTTAGCTAACATCTCCCAAAAAAGGATTCCCCCAGGCAGAAAAAAGCCAGGCCTTGAACGGATAGGGGAAGCGAAGGGGGGAGGAAGGGGAGGAGGAGGAGGAGGAGGAGGAAACACAGTCTCCCTGGAGCATGCCTTCACGCCCCTTGTCCCCCAGCCCTCCCCTCCTGCTTCTCATCCAGTATGGCAGCGACAACACAGGAGAGGAAGAGGAGGAAAAGTGAAGAGGAAGTGAAGAAAAGGAAGAAGGAGGGAGAAAAAGGGCAGTGAAAGAGTTCAGCAGACTTGCCTCGGTTTTCTCTTTTGCGGGCAGGCAAAGAAGGCAAGCAGCAGAGTGGCCACGGAGGGAAAGGGAAAAGGGGGGGGAGAAGGAGAAGGGCGATGTGCGAGGGAGGAGAACAGCAGCGCGCGACTGCTGTGAGGAGAGGAATGAAGAGGCCCTTTTCTCCTCCTCTCTTGAGGTGAGGGTCCTGGTCTTTAAGCCCCACACTTTCCTGCCAGGATCCTCACCCGAGTATAAGCCAAGGGGTACTTTTTCAGCCTTAAAAAAGGGCTGAAAAACCCAGTCTATACTCGGGTATATACGGTAGTTCTTTTTAGTCGTTCACATCCCTTGTTGCTAATGCACCCAATGTACAAGAACTGTTTTTGATGGCAGTGTTGGGGATGCAGTGAGAAAGACAGAATAGTTTCTCACCCAGAAACATTTTTCTTCTAGTACAGAGTCTGCATTGGAAATTGCATTAGAACAAGTCTGGTGTATCCAAGCTTCGGAAAGCGGTTTAGGCTGCATGCCCAAGGCAAGACAGTTATTCTTAGGATCAGGTTAAGTTTTACTTTTAATAACATACAGCAATGTCTGTTTTCCTATGTTATTCCAAAGTAAGGTTGGGATACCTCTGTCCCACATTATGGTCCTTATGTAGATTGGTGCCCCCTGCATGACCCTCTCGATGGATTGTCACCTTGCCGTGGTGAGGGGGCTTACGTGTTCCGATGAACCTGTGGGCACAACCACTGGAGTGATGCACTCCCAGGAGTGGCCGCAGGGGAGGTTCCAGACCAAGCACAATCCGAAGACCCAAAGACCTCAACGGCGGAGCAGGCGGAGGATAACATGGTACATGTTACAACGGCTGTGAAGGCGGAAGAAGGCTGCAACAGACTGAGAAGCCACTCTCGTTGTGTTAACCACACCACTGCTGGAATCTCACTCTGTGAAGACTGTGTGTTGACCGGCCGTGCACCGATCTCCACACATTAAAAAAAATCACGCACAGGCGTCTTCCAACAAAAATAAAAACAAACCTACAAAAGTCCCATGGCGATCAGTGAGTGGCGACGGGGGCAGGACTGTGAAATCTGGAAGCCCCTAGTCACAGACTGGCACATGGGCGGTGGATATGGACTCAGTCGTTCTACCTCAAGGACCGAGGCAGTTGAGTAGTCCGGCAGCTGTATCCATGACTGAGCAGCCCTTTTTAGGATCTGCTCTGCTCACCCCACACGGGGAAGGGGCTAGAAAAGGTGCCCTAAACATAGTCTGCCTCTCCTACCCTGACTGGACTGCCAGAGGGGTCACCACTCTGCGGCCAAAAAAGAAAAATGAACTTTGGAACATGGAACGTACGGACATTGTTAGATAACCCCTGCCTGCAATTTGCATTGTCAGAAAAGGTTCTTGTTGTTTAAATGGAACCTTTTCTGACATTGCACATTGCAGGTGCCAGAGGGGGAGAGGAACAGGGAGAGATGCAGATGAAAAAAGTTAAAGCCTATACTAGCTTTCTCCATTTGTAAGGAAAAAAACAACAACAGCTGCAGCTGCATGTCGTGTATTAAAAAGAAGAGTGCTTGGAGGAATTGCAGTCCAACAGCTTCTGAAGGGCTATATGACATCTGTAATTTTCATTATCGCTGTTGCTGTTTTGCTTGATATTGCCTCCCATTTTTAAACTTGCAAATAAAGAGCCAATTCTTCAAATTGAGCTGTAACATAAAGCTGTAGTACATTTGTATTTCATACACTTAAGAACACAGATATTTCTGTGGTTAGTACTTGTGTTAAGATATTTTTTGACAATGAATAATATTGTCTCAGTGTAACTTGTGGACATATATTCAGTAAACTCTTTTCCAATGTATTAGCTATATGACTAAGGTTTTGTTTGCAATCAATTTCTCATTCTGACAGGTTTCCCTATCAGATCTAGGCTGGGAGTTCAGACAGTTGAATACACCATATTTTGCTCCCATAGATGCCACTTTAGATTAATAGCCTTTCAGAAATAGAAACAACATCCAGAACCTTCCTCCCAAGGTTCAGAGTTATACAATAATAACTGTTTTGGGTCTCCATTTGAGCAGGTGGAAAGAGAGCTATCCTAGAAATATTTTAACAAATGTAAGACCACTTTGCCATGGAGCTAAAAAAAATTCTTCCAAAGTCAAAGTGTAGTCGGAAACTCCCTCTCAGATCTCATTATTATACCAATGTAGTAAGAGGTACTTTTTTAAAACTAAAATTTATGGACAAGACCTACAGCCATTTTAATTATACACACATCCTGGTGCCTGCTTCACTGATCATAATTGCCACTCTGACCTGTTTTATTTTGTGATTTAGGTGTCTCTTTTTAAGCGTTGCCATGGGATGTGATTTACAGGAACAAGGTTATGGAAAGGAGGAAGCAACTTTTTAATATGTTGTCTTGACCATCAGAGGTAAAATGTGTGCCATTGTGTTCGGAGGTACTGAACATATATAGCATGAACAGATGTTCCAATCTTTATCCTGGGAAGAGAATTGGATTTGAGCCCCCCACCTTCCCCTCTCCGAATACGAATGGAAACACAGTGGTGGAGAAGTAGCAACTCACAAAGAAAGGATTCCTTGTCTCATTAATTTTAAGGAAAATCTAAGAGTGACTGCCTTACTTCTCTGCTATTTTTTGGCAAACATGCAGCATCAAAACCTAACAGAGATATGGGAAGAGATATTTGCACAGTATGAATGTGATCAATTGTCAGCACAGTACGTTTGTTGGGGAGCAAAGGTTTGGCGAAAATGTGCGAAGAGCCTTTCAGGTACATTAAAGATGCCATCGCCACATAAACCCATTTCATGTCAAACAATACAATAGGGACATACAATGGTTATAGCAGAGGAACTGCCTGTCCTGGCATAATTTCATTCTCTGAATGACTTGCCAGCTTGTAAACTCTTGTTTACTGGTAGAGGTGTCAGTGCAAGATTTTTTTGTGGACTGTTGGTGCCACATTGTTGTCACTGGATGACATGATAGTCAGCATTTATCAGGACAGATTGGCAGGCTTGTAAGAGAAACACAATTTTTGTCTTCAGAGTTACTTCATGTAGTGTGTCCTCCCCTGCTTCCCTCAGATGTCAGTTCTGTAGCTAAAAGGTTAACGTATGCATTTCAAGGAAGACCCATTTAGTGACAAAGTAATTGATGACAGGGCAATGGCACAACTGTTTCCTGTTTGATAGATTTATTCAAAATCAACATGCTCTGAGAATAGGATTATATAATTTGATGACCTACCATGGAATAACAAGAGCAGACACAAAAGTTGGATTAAATAAAGGCCTCTTTATTGATTTAACTATTTACATTATGATAATCCTGAAAGAAGCAAGAGGGGGAGCAATCTGGTTTAGGCTCATCTGGGGCTAGGTGCCATCCCTTTACCACCTCCTCAGCCTTCTCCCAGGCAAAATATATGATCCCAGGAGGCAATCTAATAATTGGGTTGTTTCCCAGCCAGCTGGAAGACAAGCCCTAGTACTCCCATTGAACACACAAGATTTTGCAAGTGAGAGCAAACCCCACATACACTTTTAAATAGAGGGATGCTTTTATTGTGCTTTTCCTTCATGGCAAGGGGTTGGACTAAATGGCCCATGTGGTCTCTTCCAACTCTATTATTCTATGACCCCACACCTCAAGGGCACAGTTCATAACTACTCTCTGGATCTTAGGACTAGAGCTGCAGTTCCAGAGCTCTATCCTACAATAAAAGGATGTGAAAAGTGTACAGTGAAACTCTTACAATATCCTGTGCTAACCATGGAAAAGAGTGGGCATCTGCCTAGTTGCTTTCCCTCACCAGGCCAGCTGATAAGGCACCTAGTCTTCATTGCAGGTCTTCAAGGAACAAACTATTTCTTGCCTTGAAAAGATGTCCACTATCTGCTCCGCTGGAACACTATAATTGTCTAGGAAAAAAAGTGGCTCACCCTCTTCATGGCATTATGCATTCCTTGTTTACCATTCTCCATGATAAAGCAACGAATATTTATTTATTTACAGTATTTATATTCCGCCCTTCTCACCCCAAAGGGAACTCAGGGTGGATCACATTATGTACATATAGGGCAAACATTCAATGCCCATAAACACATCGAACTGAGACAGAGACAACAGACAGACAGACGCAGAGGCAATTTAACCTTCTCCTGAGGGGATGTTCAATGCTGGCCACAGGGGGAAGCAGCTGCTTCATCATCCACTCTGATGGCACTTCCTCACTCCAACTTTTTAAATTAGTTAAACTTGCCGCCCCACTTTTTTTTTATAAGCGGTACCTTATTTCCTACTTGATAGATGCAACTATCTTTCGGGTTGCTAGGTCAGCAACGAGCAGGGGCTATTTTTTATTTTTAATTGACGGGTGCTCACCCCGCCACGGGCTGGCCTCGAACTCACGACCTCATGGTCAGAGTGATTTATTGCAGCAGCTGTTTACCAGCCTGCGCCATAGCCCGGCCCCTTCTAGCTATGTCAGTTCTAGCAAGATAACCAACCACACCAACATCACACCTGGCCTCCTGCTGTGTAGGATGTAGAAGTCATCCAGAGCCTGCAGAATGAGGACTCTTGCCTTTCAGCAAGACAAAATCATTCCCAGGTGAATGACAACAACACTCGGTGGAGGCCCAATGTGCTCCTCAAACAAGAGAGGCAAGAAACCATTCTACCGTAGGTCTCTTCTGTTGATCCATTCCACCATGACTCCTTTGCACATCCCAAATAGTACCCCAAGATGGTTGTTTCTAGCTGTTGCTGCAAATCAGGAGACTGTGCTTCAAATCCTATCTAAAGAACAGTGAGGGCACAGTAGAGAGGGTTAGCGGCTTGTAAGCTGCAGATATCCAGTTGTCTGTCTGTTGAATGGACTGCAAGCTCAAGCCCATAGTGAAGGCAGCCTTAATTTAAAAAGAATGGGTGCAGAACTTAGCTCCCTGCAGGACCAGTATATGCAAGTTTTTCAACATAACCTTCCAAAATTGGTACCTGGTGAGTAGGATAAGTTCAACATGGCAGAATAGTGACCCTGGCAGAGTCCCTTTGATTCAGTCATAGTAATCAGATGGCACTTCAGCACATCTGTTGTGCAGTTCATTCCTCCAAAAAGAAGATCCTGATGAATGATGTTAGGAATGCTTGACAAATCTTTAAATCCTTCTGATCCCACATGTAAGCCTGAATTGGCATTGGGGGTGGTGCACCATAGTAATGGCATCACATTCATGTCTCAGCATGGAACTTCCAGGGACCATGACTCATATAAATCTCTGAGGATGGCCTTGGAATTTGCTAAAAATTCTGAAATTCTTCTGATTAACTCAGGGAGCCTGCAATGCTATGGCATGGTATATTTAGACAAAGTCCTCTTTTATCTCATGTGCCCCAGAAGCCTCCAGTTCCTTAATTAAGGAATGAAATTCCTCCATTACTACTGTTCATTGCCCTGTTTCTGCCTCCCAATGAACAGAAAATCATTCAAGTAATGGATGACACCTCTGTGTCTTGACCTAAGTTTAGGGTCCCACTCAAGGAAGGGAATGAATTTCTAGAAGATTAAATACCACATTGGAAGAGTGTGATTCATGAAGAATTTACTTTCAAAGGAAAAGCCCAATAATTTGAAATCCTCTGCATGAACAGGGAGAAGGCAAAAGAAAGATTATGGACCTCATTACATGGGGGAAATTCCCTGTCATAGAATATTTCACCCACACAGCCAGTATGAAGCCCACTGGATCTCATCACAAGATGCACAGCTACTTCTAGCAGGGCTCCATGCTACCAGCATTGGTGAAGTGTTCTACGATGGGAAATTATGTACTTGGAGACGACTTGTGTTCAGATAGAAAATCATGGGGACAACATAAGAGCATGCCAGAAAGGTACACTTTCTGGTGTCTGATGGGCAAGTGGGTGATGCAGGGCCCTGGATTTGCCCCACTGCCCAATGATTTGCCCCGCTGTTCTATGGACCCCTCCCCTGCTGTCCCCCACATCACGTACCACCATACGATGAAGTCCTTAATGTCACACTTCTTCTGTTTGTAGAAATGGCAGGATTATTGCATACAATTATTGTTAATCAGTGCTTTATGGAAACACTTTACTCCTCCTACTCTCCCCCCTTCTCATATTCTGTAATCTTTTTTCCAGACTAGCCTTTGCTATTTACTTCCACTTTACAGCAATATGCCACTGCTTATGTCAGATCGTGCTGCAAGCAAACACCTTGCTCAAATCATCTGGAATCAAATGATGGTGGAAATGGCAGGTTCTGAAAGCAAATGTGACATTTACAAGCAGGCGCACCAGCCAGATGGTGCCACTAGAGTCAAATGTGACAGTTACAAGGCATTCTCTCAGTTCTGCCCTGAAGCATCAGAGCCCCTGAGAACGTCTCAAGTGCAAAGGATGTTATGAATCATTGACTAATAAGTGGGTTTCTGCTGCAGAGATTACTACAAGCCTGATTTATGAAGTTCAGATGTCTCCCAGCTTACTCTTCAGCACAAATATGCACATGGCCAGTAATAGTCATTAGTTATTAGGCGGATAACATTTTGGCAGGGCCCTGTAGAAACAATGTATTTCTTTTTACTATGGACACAGCTAAACACAGGCTGTGGCTTCATTTATATGGCTTTTAGACTTCTCTTGCAAAATGTTATGAACATACAAGAATGTCTGTAACTGAGAGATGATGTAATATCATCCTATGGCTAGCACTGATTTCTAGAGAGAGTTAACGTGTTATAGGAGAACTAACAAGAATTTTATGATACCATAAAGTTTAATACATTTCCTCACATTGCTTCAAAGATAACCACAAAGATCTCGACAGAGATGTTGACAAACTGGAATGTGTCCAGAGGAGAGCAACTAAAAGGATCAAGGGTTTGGAGAACAAGCCCTATGAGGAGCGGCTTAAAGAGCAGGGTATGTTTAGCCTGCAGAAGAGAAGGCTGAGAGGAGATATGATAGGTATACAAATATGTGAGGGGAAGTCATAGGGAGGAGGGAGCAAGCTTGTTTTCTGCTGCCCTGGAGAGTAGAACAATGGCTTTAAACTACAGGAAAGGAGATGCCACCTGAACATCAGGAAGAACTTCCTCACTATGAGAGATGTTCAGCAGTGAAACTCTCTCCCCCAGAGTGTGGTGGAGGCTCCTTCTTTGGAGGCTTTTAAGCAGAGGCTGGATGGCCATCTGTCGGGGGTGCTTTGAATGTGATTTCCTGCTTCTTGGCAGGGGGTTGGACTGGATGGCTCATGAGGTCTCCTCCAACTCTACTATTCTATGATTCTATGATTCTATAGTTGTATACCTCCTTCTGCAGAAGGAGTTCAACCATATCCAAAGCAGGTGATTGGCTTCTTTCCCTACTGCAGGAAACCAATTGTGAGATCTATTTTTAAAATTATAAATTTCATCATTCTCCTTTTTCTGCCTTTCCCCATTTCTCTCTTGACAAGTACATTTTTCTTTTCTTTGGGACTGGAGTCCTAGCCTTAATTTTTATTCATCATCTTTTTCTGCTAGCACCCAGTCCCTCACTAAATCCTGACACTTCTCAGGATTCCCAGAATGGCATCTCTTCTAATACCACCCAAAAGTAATGTATTACTTTATTGTGTATCATTCTGAGAACTGAACGTCTTTTCTTTTTGGCATCAATGTTTAAACTCCTTCTCCAGTTTTTAACTGTTTAATTTTCTTACCAGCTGTCAGACTATATATATCAGAAGGGGTTTTTTTTAGGGGAGAGGCGGAGGGTTTTACCTGCTCACTTCCTTGTTTTAAAAAGGCCACTTCTGGATGTAAAACATTGGATAAGAAATCATGGTTACCAACACCCACCACTCCCAAGAGGGTATGTGTATGTGTGTTTGTGTGTTAAAGATTAAACAAAAACTGATTTTTAAAAGTGGCCTGTGTAACTTCAAGAGCCCACAGGGGTCAACATGTTCCCTGCCACTTCTAGGCCTAAATCCCTCTCATGTCGTTTTTATTTCATTGGTACCTTGTACCACCCCAATTATGGTCTTAATGTTTAATTTTTGCAGCTTTTCTCTAGCTCTTCATTATCTAGTGAACTCTCTTCAGTCAGGCCTTCACTATAACCCAAGGAATTTACAAGACACTATATTGGACAGGAGCTGGAAAATTAATTTGTGGTTATTGTTGCTTTCCCATTTTCTGATCTTCTCGTTGGTCCAAATTCAATACATCCAAAAACGCACAAGCCATGATAACCATCAAAATCGGCATTAAAATGATGAAACACCAGAAAAAACATTTTGACAGCAATAAAACTATTGGCTAGAATCCCCTATCATGGGGTATGTTACATTATTCTATGTGTATATGGCAGAGGCACTAAGAAACTAAGAATCAGGACACCAAAAAGAGGGTCCCAATTTGCATCGGCCTGGATCCCAATAGACCAGGGTCATAGCCAGAAAAAAATAATTCGGGGGGGGGGGGGGGTTGAAACTTTTTTTAGCAAATCATGAAGAGTAGTTCCATAACGCAAAATAATTTAGAAATCAGGCTTCATCAATACACTTCAGCAACACGCAAGACAGATAAACTTCAGTAGATACTCATGGGGATTTGGTTAAACAGTTAAAATTTATGAGTAAACCAGTTTTTTTAAAAAAAACCTGAAAATTTGGGGGAGGGGTTGAACCCCTAACACTCCCCTGCCCCCGGCTACAGCCCTGCAATAGACAACACAATCAATACACAATGGTCCCGTTGTGCATCACTTCCATTGGGCAGTAAGGACTGCTAACTTTGCTGTCTCTCCTTTGTTGTAATAAAACAGTAGCCCTTTACTGGGTACAGATGTTACAGAACTGCCCAATTTTAATTCTCGCAAACTTTAATCTACCTATGAAGATACACATCACAGCAAGTCTTGGCATTGATAATAATAGCCAACATAAATCCTCCTCTTGGAAGAAAGAAAAGGCTCCCCGGGGAAGGTGAGGGCGAAGAAGAGGCACCTCTCTCCCGGAAGTAGTCCTTCCCGCTGCCAAGCGCCAGAGGGAGCAGCCCTCGGAGGGAAAGGCGCCCCGGGGAAGGCCTCAAGAGGAGGGCCCAAGAAGGAGGAGGGCACCATTGTCGCCAGGCCCCGCCTGGGCAAGAAACAACTGCCCAGTGGAATGAAGAATAAAGTCCTGCAGGAGAAGAAATCTGCCCCCTTGACCCAGCTTCATTCAGTGGGTAGTTCAGTGGCCTGTCAGGGTCCAAAGCTTCAAGCCGTCCAGAAGCAAGCTTCCAGTTCCTGAAGGTGGAGGTCCCAAGACATTTATTGGGCATTAAATTTTGCCAATCCCTGTAAGCCGCCCTGAGTCCCCTTGGGTGAGAAGGGCGGGGTATAAATGTTGTAAATAAATAAATAAATATAACAATTCCACTCTTGCATATTTGTGACTCTTGGTATTCTATGATTGCCTAGGAACTTCCCCTCTCGACTAATAACTTCTGTATTATGGACAAGGATCGTATATTTTGGCAAATAGTAGATTTGCATGAAGCCTAAGGGAGTAGATTGATGACAAATCGGATAAGATAGGATTATGGACAAATAGGTTGAGAAGGGAATGAATATACACCAGTTTACTTGTTTGTCATGTGGGCAAACTTAAGGTTAACTTAAAGCATGTTCAGACATGCAGGAAAGTATGTCAAGTTTTATCCTTACTTGAATTGTTATTACTAAGAGTGTCCAGTTTAAGCCGTCCATGACAAATGCATAGCACACTGCTACCTGGGTAAGATGTATTGGGGCAATGGAGAAAGTTCAGGCTAAGTGCACAATTTGCTCAAAGTTTGGGCAGAATTATTGAAGATGTTGACTGAATCATTTCTTATACTGCTGATGACAAAGCATCTGTTTGGTTTGGAAGCTTTGATAGGTGTGCATGACCAGCCAATAGTCACAATGCATTATTGACACTGTTTCTGAAGGGATGGAATGTTAACTCAGCCAAATAAAATAGAGGGTTATAGATTTGGAGCATAGGACTTGGACAAGGTTTGAAGCCATCACGGAATAATGAAGACAGCTGCTGCTTTTATGTCAAATATCCAACCATTAGGACGTATCAGTCTTGTTTGCTGAAGTAGCAGAGCATGTCATGGGTTTTCTTTTAGGAATAAACCAAATTTAATTTGGTTTTATGTGCTATAACATTTTTATTCTTTGCTGACATTATCTTGGTTTTATATTCTGCTGTCTCTAGTCATTTTTTTTTTTTACTATTGCATTTTATTTTTTAATGTGGACTTTTTCAGATGGGCTTTAAATGTGCATTTGTGTTGATTGGTTAATAGGAATTAACCCAGATTTTGGGAGATGATCACAGAGCATTGCCTCTGTTTTCTCATTAAGACAGGTTTTTGCCTACTGTTTTTCCACAACACAAAGTAACCATTAATTTTTCAACAGCAGTAAAAAAAATGTTACCTAACTACCATGGAGATCATCTATGTGGAAATAGTTCCAACATTGCTGTAGACACATTGGCACTCCAGCCGTTCCAAGTGTGTCTTCTTTTACTCATTTTTATGGAACCCTTCATCTTTATCACTTGGGGTGAGCTGTGTGAAAGGGCTCTTTTTGCTAAGCTGGTAAGAGTGAAATGCAAAAATTGCCAACATCGTAACAGGCAAAAAAAGTAAACAAAACTATGAGTGGATGTAGGTATGTGTCATAACTTACCCTATGGAGATGGAAGAGTCATACAAGAGAAGGCAGATTGACAGGAATCTGCAGCTGATGGTCAGTGACATCATTCTTTGGGAGACAAAGAAAAATTGCACCTCGCCTTGTGGTTATTAAATAAGAGACACTGACCTAATTAGGCAACTGTACACTGCCTATAAATCTCTTAGCAGGAGGAACCTCATATTATCCTGTTATGCATACCTCATTTAACAAACCCCTTACAAAAAAGGTTGTTATACACTCCAGATCCCCCTTTCCTCCTTGCCTAGCTGGAAGGCATTTTTCTTTTAGCAACATTAATACTGTAAGGGTGGTGAAGCAGGGCTAGAGAAAGACAGACGTTAGATGATAATTGCAGCAGTGCATCTTTAGTGAACAATGCAAGTGTGAACTCAGAAAAAGTGGGAGCATGCTCTAAAACAGGCAGGGTAAACAGCAGTTGTCTCCAGAGTTTCTTCCTGGCCATTCCTGAACAGCAAAACAAAGAAGAAAGGAGAAAACAAATATTGATTCCATTTTTCTGATTTAGGACTTTATTGCACAAAGCAGGAAAACTGGCATTGAAGAAAGCAATGTGATATCCCATTCCCAGTCTGCCTCTCGTGGATTCTCCTATCCCTAGCTATTAATAGGTAAAACCCGTCAATACTTCTCAATACCATAACATTTTCATCACATACTTCTGTGTAATTGGTTCAATCAGATACCTTGGTGCAATTTCTGTCAACGTAGCAGTTCGAGAGCAAAATGTGAGTAGATAAATAGGGACTGCTTAAAAGCAGGGAGGTTGTTACACCCCTAGGCAGCGAGAGCACTGAAAACCAACACAGAGGCCAATAACAATATAATATCTTTATTAAAGCAAATAAAGTTAAGGCATAGGTATTAAGGCATCCATAAGGAAATACCAGCAATTTGATCAAAAAGGAGGGAGTTATGAATAAAGTTCTTCAGCAGAGAGATGGAGCGACAGCACCCCCTCCCACCCCTGTGGCCACAAACCTCCAAGAAGCCAAATATGGGAAAAGCCTATATACCTCTATCTGTGTTCAATTGTCTTTCTTGTCTGTGTATAAACGGCATTGAATGTTTACCACATATGTAGGTTCTGTGATCCGCCCTGAGCCCCCTTTGAGTTGAGAAGATTGCAATATAAATACTGTAAATAAAATAAAGAAATAAATTTGTCCATTCTGCTTCTGTGACAGCAATAAAGTGATGTCATGGGACAGGATTCTCCCCCCTCTCCCCCCTAGATATTTCCAAGCTGTCTGTTTTCCTTTTATTTTGTATTAATATTTGCCTTTTTGTATTTAAAAACTGAAACTGTGGAATTGTGCTAAAAACATAAAAGAATAAAAAATTAGGGATCAGCAGTAATGTGTGAAGGCAGGGTTATGAGTTTGTGCAGAAATACAATTACCAGACCACAGATTGGCAAACTGGCGCAATTGTGCTAATGAAAAGAGGTGTGATATTCAGGGTGCTCAATGCAGTATGTATTCATTATCAGCTATAACATAACTGCAGTGGAATAGAAGGTTTATATTATAAAGCCCTTAGTTATTTTTACTGTGATATCTATCATCGTATCGATTGTTTTTCTTTTTATATTTGCAATCTCAAAGAAGGGCCCTGCCAGCAGTTAGTATACTTACATTTTAAACCAGTGGTTCTTATAATAACCAGTGGAACTTATAAACCAGTGGAACTTATAATATTTTTATATATACTATTCAAATAGAAGACTGTGACCCCTTATTGAAAATATATTGTCTGAGAAATTATTATGAAAGACTAATAGATGAAAGTATTGCACTGTATGCAACAAACACTTGCAATGTATGTTATTTGAATGAATTAAAATAAATAAACATTTAAACCAGTGGTTCTCAACCTGTGGGTTCCCAGGCCTACAACTCCCAGAAATCTCAAACAGTTTACCAGCTGTTAGGAGTTTTGGGAGTTGAAGGCCAAAACATCTGGGGACAACATGTTGAGAACCACTGTTTTAAGCAAACAGTTCTTTTATTTTTTTCTAGAAGGTTCTTAATTCTCTAAGTTATTCTGCCACTGATTGCTATGCTATATTTTGAACTTGTGCTTTTTTATTTAGGAAGTGTTTGGAATTTGTTTCTTTCTCTTTTTGATATATATTTTCCATTTTGTTCTTCTTGTGCTGTGAAGACACACTTAATGCTCTTTGGGCTGAAGAACAGGGTATAAATCAGTTACTGACAGAGTTACTTCTCAATATCTAGCTGGTATTTCCTTTTCATTAAAATTTGTTTGTACATTAAGGTACAAGTGTGCAAATAAAAACCTTTAAATACAAATGAGAAAATATGTTTGGAATGATAATGACTTGTGCAAATATTTACCTCCTCTTGCATCTCCCATGGAGATGGGCATATTACAAAAGAATATGGTTAGGGCATGCTGAAGATACTTTGCTGCTTGGGGCAAAGGACAAGATGTTCTTTCCATTCCATGTTTAGAAGCAGATGGGGCTGGCAGCTGAACTACAATCCGGGGGGGGGGGTACCAAAACTATCGTCCCAATTAAAGTGCTAGGGTAGACATAAACAAGGGAAACTATGGCTGGCTAAGGAATAAGGTGCAGTAAAAATAGGCAACAGGTCAGTAATTTACTATGGATGTCAGTCACCAAAGGCCTGTTGGAAGAGTCAGGTTTTCAGGCTCTTCCGAAAAATAAGGAGGGTAGGGGCCTGCCTGATCTCCCTGGCGAGAGAGTTCCAGAGCTAGGGGGACACAATAGAGAAGGCCCTCTCCCTTGTCCCCACCAACCGCGATTGCGAGGGTGGTGGGAGCGAGAGGAGGGCCTCCCCCGATGAGCATAGAGACCATGCAGGTTCATAGGGGGAGATGTGGTCACGAAGGTAGGTGGGTCCCAAACCATTTAGGGATTTGTAGGTAATCACCTGCACCTTGAATTGGGCTTGGAAAATAAGTGGCAGCCAATGGAGCTCCTTGAACAGGGGGGGTTGAAAGTGCCCTGTAATTCACTCCAGTTAGAAGCCTGGATGCCGAGCGCTGGACTAATTGCAGTTTCCAGGCCATTTTCAAGGGCAGCCCCATGTAGAGCGCATTGCAATAATCCAGTCTAGAGGTAACTAAGTCATGGACCACCATGGTCAGATCTGACTTCTTGAGGTACGGTCGCAGCCGGCACACAAGTTTTAATTGTGCAAAGGCCCTCCCAGCCACCACCGATACCTGAGCATCAAGCGTCGGCGCTGAGTCCAGGAGCACCCCCAAGCTGCGGACCTGCGCCTTCAGGGGGAGTGCGACCCCGTCAAGCACAGGTTGCCACCCTATGCCCCGATCAGACGTACAACTGACCTGGAGGACTTCTGTATTGTCAGGATTAAGCTTCAGCTTGTTCACCCTCATCCAGATCAACACAGCGGCCAGACACTGTTCCAGTATCCGAGGGGCTTCCTTGGATTTAGGTGGAAAAGAGTAGTAGAGTTGGGTGTCATCTGCGTAGAGATGGCACTGAACTCCAAAACTCCGGATGACCTCACCCAGCGGTTTCATGTAGATATTAAAGAGCATGGGGGACAGAATAGAACCTTGCAGAACCCCACAGGTTAATGGCCAGGGGTCCAAGCAGGTGTCCCCCAGCTTCACCAACTGGGAACGACCCTCCAGAAAGGACTGGAGCCACAGCAAAGCTGTGCCCCCAAGGCCCAATCCAGAGAGTTGTCTCAGAAGGATACCATGGTCGATGGTATCGAAAGCCGCTGAGATGTCCAGGAGAACCAGCAGGGTCACATTCCCCCTGTCCAGTTCTCTGCGGAGGTCATCCACCAAGGCGACCAAAGCCGTCTTGGTACTGAAATCTGAAGCCAGACTATGATTGGTCCAGAAAATTGGTGTCTTCCAAGAATCCTTGGAGCTGAGAGGCAACCATCCGCTCCAAGACCTTGCCCAAAAAAGGGAGGTTAGAGATTTGTCTGAAGTTACTTAGAACGGTGGAATTTAAGGAAGCCTTACTATAGCATGTTTAAGGCAAGTTGGGAATTTGCAATGGCAGACACTCTTTGAACAAATTCTGCCAAGAAAACCTTGTGATGGGTTTGCCTTAGGGTTGTCATGAGTCAAAAACAGCTTGAAGGCACACAGTAACAACACAAGCCGCAAATAGCCACTAATAAACCTCTTCCAGACTTGAGGCATTTAAGAGGCATTTGGAAATTTGAGGGTTTGCCTCTGGTCTTTTTAGATGTTTGGTGATGGTAGATCTGGACTGGGGTGGGGGTGTGCATCAATATTGTAGAATGACTGCAGTTTGATACTACTTTAACTGCCATGGCTTAATACTATGGAATCTTGGGAGTTGTCGTTCAGTGAAGTACTAGTCTCTTTGGCAGAAAAGACTAAAGACCTTGTAAAACTACAACTCCCAAGATTCTATAACATTGAACCATAGCAGTTAAAGTGGTGTTAAACTGCATTCATTCTACAATATTGATGCACCCCAAATCCTTCCTGTTTTAAGTAACCCACAACTGCTGCACTATATGGTTGAGAAATGCTGTATTGAATCTAGGTGTGGAAAAAAACATTGCCAGAGTGCACGAATGTTTGTTTTGTGCTGGAACAATGAGCATTTTTTTGTTTGCCCTACAATGTCTTCGCATTGTCAGCTTGCTGGTCGAGATGCACCACATGAAATGCTAGTTTGATTATTCTGAGTGGCACTTGAGTTATAACAGCAGCTTTTGTGACAGGAGAGAGAAAATGAGCGAGCAAACACAATGGCCACCCAGGGACAGGTTGAAATTGTCACTTCTCTCTTTAATGGAGACAGGGAATGTAATTAACAGTCAGTGTTGTGTACAAATTTGTATTTCATGGGGAAGATGACTCATTTTGGCTTCAAGCAAAAAGGAGGAGAAAATTAAACCAAAGCCCAGTCTGCTGTCATGCTAGGTAGGCTTAGAGCAATAAAATGTCTTTTCTACTTGGACGTGGAAGAGAAATGAGAAAATCTGAAGGACTAGTGTGGCCAAAACTAGTTATGCTCCTTACAGTTTTTGCTGTGGGTGACAAAAAAAAGTAGCGCTGGAAGGGTGACTTGTCCACTACTAGTGAGTAAATGATTCCTTGCCATGTATTGTAGTATTCATGTCAGTGATGGGATTTGGCTTCTTTTCTCCCAGTTGACAATTCTGCTCAGAATGTCCCTATTGACATTAGGGGAGGATAATAAACTTTCTGAATTCCTCCTTCCTTCTGAAGCCAATTTTCCCACTTTCTATTCTCTTGTGGAGCCAGATACTTATTGAGGGTGTTGTTCACATATTTGTTTCAGGTCAAAGAACTACTGATGCCATTGTGCTATGTAATTGAATGGAATCAATACAAGTTGAGTACTTGGCATGTGCGATCCATGAAAAAAATCGTTCAATACTGAAGCAAGCGCCTTTCTTCGGCGCAGGAGCCAAGGAAGGCGAAGGAGAAAGAGGGAAAGGTGGCACTTGATTCAGATCGAGTTGCTTCCAGAGGAGGAGGAGGAGGAGGAGGAGGAGGAGGAGGAGGAGAAGGAGGAGGAGGAGGAGAATCCAGATTGGGAGTTGCGTTTTTTTGCAAAGCTTTGGAGAACTTTGTGCAAAAGAGGGGGAGAGAAAGGGAAGCCAAGGGAAACTTCTGTGGCTTCCTTCTTCTCCTTTTCCTCCTCCTCCTTTCTCCCTCCCTTCCTTTCTTCTCTCCTCCCTTCTTTGCCTCCTCGATGGCAGTGGGGCTGAGATCCCTGGAGGCAGTGTGCTGCAAGATCTGGAGCCTTCAGGAGCAAGCCGACACTGCTGAGGCCCGGGCAGAGAGGCTGCAAAGGGAGCTGGATAAGGAGAGGGCCCTCTGAGAGCAGGTAGTCGGCCCCGGGGTGGTTGGAATAGCAGCAAGCAGGGTACCCTTTCCTCCCTCTTTTCTTTCCACCCATTCCTCGCTCCACGTTTTGCACACAGGGAGGCACACACGCTCCTTCTCTTCCTCCTCCTTTGATTCACAGCTTTCCCTGCTTCCCTTCACCCCTTTCTCCTTCACCTTTGGTGGAGGAGGAGGGAGAAAAATAAGAACACGGAATGGAATGCCCCATGCTATATCCAGGAGTGCATTTTTGACCAGTATTTACCCTAATAATACATCATCATCTTATTTGGCCAGGATTATTTGCCCAGTATTTACCCTAATAATACATCATCATCTTATTTGGCCAGGATTATTTGGCTGCTGACTTTGCTGCCTGGAATAAATCTATTAAATATAGAGTATAACCTATAGAACAGTGGTGACCAAATGGCTCTTTGATATATAATGTGTCACTCACATAAATATGTTGACTGAGCTCTTTTACTTTACAATTCATATAAAAGGTTAACATTTTGTTCAAGCTTTATAATGATTTATCAGGTATAAACTGAGAGTCCCCCGTGGTGCAATGGGTTAAACCGCTGAGCTGCTGAACTTGCTGACCAAAAGGTTGGCAGTTCAGATCCGGGGAGCGGAATGAACTCCTGCTGTTAGCCCCAGCCAGAGCCGGCCCTAGGTATTTTTCAAGTGTAGGCGAACAGAATTTTGGCGCCCCCCCCCCCAAACCAATCACTGAAAAATAAAAGCGTTGGATAAGCGAAAATGTTGGATAATAAGGAAGTATAAAGGAAAAGCCTATAAAACATCAAATTACATTATGATTTTTAAAATTAAGCACCAAAACATCATGTTTTACAACAAATCAATAGAAAAAGCAGTTCAATACATGGTAATGTTATGTAGGGATTACTATATTTGCAAATTTAGCACTAAAGATTGAACAGGGATATAGGGCAGTGTGGACTTAGATAACCCAGATAGCCCTCAGTATTAAAAAAAAACCCTCTAAAATCAGGACAATAAATAAAGAACAACACTCTGAAAACAGAAGAAATCCAGACAGTAAACAATCAGGGACAGCTAACTCCTCCCAAAAAAAGATTCTCCCAGGCAAGAAGAAGCCAGGCCTTGAAGCCACAGGGCCATTAAATGCTAATCAAGGTGATTAATTACAACATTCACACCTGCTTCAAAGAAAAGTTCTTTCTCCCACCCTGGACCTTCTACAGATATATAAACCCCACATATCTAGCTTCCAAGTTCCTACAGACCTCACAATCTCTGAAGGCCCCAAAGGTGGGCTTGTGTGGTGCAAAGGTGGGTCTGCGCTGGCCGGACAGAGAAGGAGGTGGAGAGTGGTGCCCTCCTCCCAGGACGATTGTGCCCCCGGGACGATGGCGCCACAGGCAAATGCCTATTTCGCCTTATGGTTGGACCGCCTCTGGCCCCAGCTTCTGCCAACCTAGCAGTTTGAAAACATGCATATGTGTATGTGTATGTATATATATATATATATATATATATATATATATAGCCACGCCCGGCCACATGTTGCTGTGGCGAAGTGTGGTGGTATGGAAAATAAGGTATTGAGGAATTGGTGGTAGTTAGTATATGTTAATTCCTAAAGCTTGTGAATATACAATATTTCTGGTTGTTCTTTTTTTTATCTGTTGGAGGCAAGTATGAATGCTGCAATTGGCCAGTATATTAGCATGCAATGTCCTTTCAGCTTCAAAGCCTGGCTGCTTCCTTCTGGGGGGATTTTTTTGTTGGGAGGTGTTAGCTGGCCCTGATTGTTTTCATGTCTGGAATTCCCATTTTCAGAGTGTTGTTCTCTGCAATATTTTCTGTTCTTCTACTCTAACCCTAACCCATATGCAGTGCTTGAGTACCTATACTCAAAAAGAAAAGCTGTGGCCCTCAGAAAACAGGATTTGCCAGACTTTGATGATGCAAGGCTATTCAGTGCTATTCATGCTGGCCAATAATGGATTCCCCTAGGTAGGAAGCAGCCAGTCAAGTGGGGTTTATATCCCTGTGGAATAATGTTCACAGGAGAAAGAAATAGTAAACTTGTCATTAATAGCTATGTTCCAAATTTCTCTGCACCATTCTTCTCATTGAATTTTTTTACGAGTCCACTGTATTAAGAAAAGTAAATTTAATGGTCATGGTGACTAGATATTTTTAAGAATGTATATCCTTATTTTAATGCTAGATTTCAGTCGAGCTTGCAGAAATTTTGGATACGCAAGGGTTACTAAGGAATTGTTGACAGTGTTAGTTTTAGTGGCCACATCTTGTGTTCGTGTGATTATGGCATGTGTGGCTGTACTGAATGTAGTGAAATTAGTGGGGTATTATTGAGACACTGGGCAGTGTAAAATTGGGTTGTGTTGCACACGTTGAAGTTTATTATTTCACAATAGAGCTTGCAAGATTAAGAACTGAGCACTGAAGCACTTTAAATCATTATTATTGTTGCTGCTGCAATTAACATCTATTGTGATTAGGACTGTACCATCATTTGAGGGCTTTAGTTAAGGGTTGGGGCTGGTGGGAGGGTGGGAAGGGTGTTAATGGACTATGCCGATGCACTTGAGCACTTATGGACATTGCAGCATAATTAATATTCTTCTGCACTTTGATTATAAGCCATTACTACCTCTGACCCCAATGAAATCCCCTTTTACCCCAAGGATGAATTAGCTCCCCGCTCTAGCATGTGTCACTTTACAACCTTTAAGGTGAGAAGGGAGGGAGTCCCAGAACACATTATATATAGAACTTGGGTAACTCCCAAAGTGGGGGAGAGGAGAGAACTATCTTTATCTTTAAAGGGGAGAGAGCAGGTAGCAATAAATTAGATCACTGCTTAGGCTAATAGCTAGTGTTACCGCAATGACAGACCATGTAATGGGGGGGTGGTCAACCAATGGCTGGGGGGCCCCCATCGAAGTAATCCAGGGGAGGGGGAGATACGGGAAAGGGAGGCATAAACTAATTCGGCCTAGGGAAAGAAGGAGAGTGCTTGTAGATTTAAAACGGCCTCCTGATATAGTAAATTTGGGTGCCCAGGTTGGCGGTCCCTCCAGTTTGAGGGTGGTGATGTTGAACGCCAGGTCTGTCAACGGAAAAGCAGCGATCATCCAGGATCTTATCCTGGATGAGCGGGCAGACCTGGCGTGCATAACGGAGACCTGGTTGGATGAGGCTGGGGGGGCCAATCTCACCCAGCTTTGTCCACCAGGCTATACCGTGCAGCACCAACCAAGATCTGGAGGAAGGGGAGGAGGGGTTGCAGTGGTCTACAAGGAGTCCATCCCCCTGACCAGGTGCCCCATCCCGCAGTCAACCATGTTTGAATGTGCTCATCTGAGGGTAGGGGGCCGGGGCAGTCTAGGGATTCTGTTAGTGTACCGACCACCCCGCTGCACTACAGTCTCCCTGCCTGAGCTAGCTGGGGTGGTCTTGGGCCTGGCGTTGGAGTCCCAACGGCTCATTGTGCTGGGGGACTTCAATGTCCATGCCGAGACCACTCTTTCCGGGGCGGCTCAGGACTTCATGGCCGCCATGGCAACCATGGGGCTGTCCCAATTAGTATCTGGCCCTACCCACAGAGCGGGGCACACACTTGACTTGGTTTTCTGCCAGGGATGGGAGGAAGGTGGTGGTGTGGAGGAGCTCACCATCGCTCCGTTGCCATGGACCGACCATCACCTGGTCAGGTTTAGACTTACTGCGCCCCCCAACCTCCGCAGGGGTGGAGGACCTACAAAAATGGTCCGCCCCAGGAGGCTTATGGATCCGGATGGATTCCTGACGGCTCTTGGGGAGTTTCCCGCCACCTTGGCTGGTGATTCTGTCGATGCTCTGGTCGCCCTCTGGAACAAGGAGGCGACTAGGGCAATAGACACAATTGCTCCGGAACGTCCACTCTCGAGTACCCGAGCTAAACCATCTCCTTGGTTCGCTGAGGAGCTGGCAGCGATGAAGCGAAAGAAGAGGGAACTAGAGGGCGTGTGGCGCTCTGAGCTGAGCGAGTCAAACCAAACACGGCTATGTTCCTATCTTAGGACATATGCCGCGGCAATAGACGCTGCAAAGAATTCTTTCTTTGCAGCTAATATTGCGTCCGCAAAGAACCGTCCGGCGGAGCTGTTCTGAGTTGTCAGAGGTTTGTTATATCCCGTCTCCCAAGACGGGATCCCTGACAACTCGGCAGCCCGCTGTGAAGCATTTGCTCGGTCCTTTGCGGACAAAGTTGCTTTGATCCGCTCTGGCTTTGACACCATATTAACGGCAGCTTCCAAGGATGTAACACGAGCACCTGCTTGTCCCATTTTGATGGATTCTTTTCAATTGGTTGAGCTCGAGGATGTGGACAAGGTGCTTGGAGAGGTGAGGGCTACCACATGCATCCTAGACCCCTGCCCATCCTGGCTAGTGAGAGAAGCCAGAGGGGGATTGGCCTAGTGGGTGAAGGTGGTGGTGAATGCCTCCCTTCGGGAAGGCATTTTTCCAGCAAGCCTCAAATTGGCTGTGATCAAACCGCTGTTGAAGAAGCCATCACTGGACCCCACTCAATTGGAGAACTTTCGGCCTATTTCCAATCTCCCCTTTTTGGGCAAGGTCGTGGAATGTGTGGTGGCCGCACAACTCCAGGCATTCTTGGTTGACACTGATTTTCTAGATCCGGCGCAGTCTGGTTTCAGGCCGGGGCATGGTACCGAGACAGCCTTGGTCGCCTTAGTCGATGATCTACGCCGGGAACTGGACAGGGGGAGTGTGTCCCTGCTGGTTCTGCTGGACCTCTTAGCGGCCTTTGATACCGTCGATCACGGTATCCTTCTGGGGTGCCTTGCCGGGATGGATCTCGGAGGTACTGTTTTGCAGTGGCTCCGGTCCTTCCTGGAGGGTCGTTCCCAGATGGTGTCATTGGGGGACACCTGCTCGGCCCCACAACCATTGTCTTGTGGGGTCCCGCAGGAGTCAGTACTGTCCCCCATGTTGTTCAACATATACATGAAGCCGCTGGGAGAGATCATCCGGAGTTTCGGGGTGAGGTGTCATCTGTACGCAGATGATGTCCAGCTCTGTCACTCCTTCCCACCTGTCACTAAGGAGGCTGTTCAGGTCCTGAACCGGTGTCTGGCCGCTGTGTCGGACTGGATGAGGGCCAACAAATTGAAATTGAATCCAGACAAGACAGAGGTCCTCCTGGTCAGTCGTAAGGCTGAACAGGGAATAGGGTTACAGCCTGTGCTGGATGGGGTCGCACTCCCCCTGAAGACACAAGTTCGCAGTCTGGGGGTCCCTCCTGGACTCATCGCTGAGCCTGGAGCCCCAGGTCTCGGCAGTGGCCAGGGGAGCCTTTGCACAACTAAGACTTGTGCGCCAGCTGCGCCCGTTCCTTGGGAGGTCTGACTTGGCCACGGTGGTCCATGCTCTGGTTACAGCTCGTTTGGATTACTGCAACGCTCTCTACGTGGGGTTGCCTTTGAAGACGGCCCGGAAGCTCCAACTAGTACAACGGGCGGCAGCCAGATTAATAACTGGGGCGGCATACAGGGAGCGTACCACCCCCCTGCTAAGCCAGCTCCACTGGCTGCCGATATGCTACCGAGCCCAATTCAAAGTGCTGGTCTTGACCTATAAAGCCCTAAACGGTTCTGGCCCAATTTACTTATCCAAACGTATCTCCTCATATGAGCCAGCTAGATCCCGAAGATCATCTGGAGAGGCCCTGCTCTCGGTCCCACCTGCCTCGCAGGCGCGGCTGGTGGGAACGAGGGACAGGGCCTTCTCTTCTGGGTTTCAGAAAGGCTGTGAAAACATGGCTGTGTGCACAAGCTTTTAACAAGTAATATGTTAACGTCGACATGGTCCGATTGAAGGCTGAAGCATGAGGTTTTTAGACAAATGGAGCTAATTTACATATGTTTTAATTTTTATAATGTATTTTAATGATGTATTTTTATAGTTTTAATTGATTGTGTGTACTGTTTTTGTTTTATTGTTGTGTTCTTGGCATTGAATGTTGCCAACTGTGTAAGCCGCCCTGAGTCCCCCCCGGGTGAGGAGGGCGGGGTATAAATTCTGGAAATAAATAAATAAGTCCTCTACTAGCAGAAAATAGTATTTCACAAAACTATAATAATTTTGTAAAGTGGCATCTCACTAAAATAGCTCTAGTTTTATCGGTTTTCACATTTTTCTCCATGTTTTGACTAGATATTTACTAAGCCATATACATATTATTAACTTGTCTGTTTTTACTTCACTGCTGCCATCACCCTTGCTTGATAAGAGCCTGGCAATTCTGTTACTGCAAAAACCTGGCAGCAGTTTAAGTCTAGGTAAAAAACCTCCCCAAATGTAAATAAGAGAAGGAATAAGAATGTCAGTGCTTCCAACAACATGGTGAAATGTAGGCAGATGTGCTTTTAACACCCTCCTAGCAGGTGTAATGACTGATGTAATAAGGATGGCAGGCAGCCAATCACTCCAACTGTACTGAATGTAGGGTTGTGGTGAAGACCTCTATTTTGATTAAACATCACAAATAAGGAACAGCTTATTGGACAACTGATAGCCTGGATGGGGCTAGAGATAGAATAAATATCAACATTAGCAATGATAGATAGATACTTAGATACTGTCTGTCCATCCATCCGTTTATCTATTGTATTATTTTGGCAGCAGTGAGAACGGGAGCAGGTTGAGGAGCCTAAATTAAGGCAACTAAATGAAAAGCTTACACATCAGACAACAGGGAACATTGAGGAAGGGAGTGATAAAAATGGAGATTTCAAAATATATAGCTGGAACACATCTATAGAAAATGGAATGTGTGGAATTCATGAGCCTTCTTTCTAAAACATTCTAGGAGCAACACAATGGTTCCCAAGATAACTTCAATATGAACCTGTTCTTCATCAGAGCATTCCACCAACTTGCAGATCAATTTGAGCTCCTACTGGCAACTTTCCTGCCTTATCTGGATTTATCTTCTTTCTATTCATTCTCATCCAATTGACCCAAATCCCAAGGACACCTGCCATATTGCTGAAAAAGAGACATAAATTTGTATTCTTTTGAAACTTCATGCAAACCTCTGGACAATTTTCAGTAAAAGTTCAAAAGTGCAGCAGCAAGTGGGGTAACAATTTGTAATATGCAAATAATAAATGTATTTCTACACACCTCCAAAAACAGTCTCAGGTAAGGACACTGTGTTTTCTCTGAATGAATGCCTGGAGGGGTAATGGGCTGAATGAGGAAAAACAAGCTGAAGCTCAATCCAGGCAAGATGGCAATGTTTACTGTCAAACGTTCTAACCTGTATCCAACACTCCAAATGACAGTGCAGGTAGATGAGATCGCCAGGAGTGGCTATTATAAGCTTCAGCTGTTATGTCAGCTGTGCTCCTTCATAACAGCTTGAGGGCCCAAAGATGGCAATGAATCTGCCGGTAACGTTAAGGGTGGATTTCTGGCATTGTACAGTGAGCTACCTTTGTGTCGAGATCAAGAAAGCCCAACCAGTTCAAAGTATGGCAGCCAGATTGTTACATATAGTAAAAAAACCAACTCCCCAAAATTGTGTTGATTTATCCATGGATCACTTTAACTTTTAAATAGAAAAAAAGGAACCATCTCCTTCTCTGAGTAGTATAGTGAAAGACCTAATCCTTCCTGGGAAAACCTAAAAGAAGCAGTGACCCCTCTTTTCACTGTGTCATGGGGGTGTTTCTGGCCTTTTGAATACCTAGGTGAGGAATGACAACACTGGTAGCTGAGATGCCTGAGATCGCATTACTGCTTTCCCTTCTTTGAGGAATTACTTTCAACTTATTCATGGGTCATTAAAATCCATAATTTTTGCCCCAGAGCTTACCCTTGATATATACGAGATCAACTGAAACATGAGTATATGAAGTATATTAAAATCACTTCAATATTCCGGGCCCAATTCAAGGTGCAGGTTATTACCTATAAAGCTCTAAACCGTTCAGGACCTGCCTATCTTCGTGACCGCATTGTCCCCTATGAACCTACACGCTCTCTGAGATCTTCCGGGGAGGCCCTCCTCTCGCTTCCGCCTTCCTCACAGTTACGTTTGGTGGGGACGAGAGAGAGGGCCTTCTCGGCCTTGGCCCCCCGGCTCTGGAACTCCCTCCCCAGGGAGATTAGGTTGGCGCCTTCCCTACCATCCTTTAAGAAACAATTGAAAATCTGGATGTTTGGGCTGGCCTTTGGAGAGACAGCCATTGGTTGACCAGCCTCATTATAATTATAATTCTATTCTGAATGTCATTAGGTTCCTTTTACTGGGATATTTTAATCTAATGATTTTATCTTATATTGCTGCTATAGTCCCCCCACCTTTGAAGTTGACTGAATCGCATTGGTGGTTGTTTGATATTATTACTATTGATATTATTATTGTTGTTTAAATCTTTGTTTTAACTTGTTTTATCATCTTCTTGTGTTTTAAACTGTGTATTGCTAATGTATTTGTGCTGTTACTTTTGTAACATTGTGAGCCGCCCCGAGTCCCCACGGGGAGATGGTGGCGGGGTATAAATAAAGTTTTATTATATTATTATTATTATTCAATGGCTGACAATTTCCAGGCAAAGTACAAAGTGTTGATTTTTACATTTAGGTTACCATAGGTAACCTGGACCCTACATGGTTTGGGTCCAGGTTACCTATGGAATTGCCTCCTTCCATATAATCTGCACCATACATTCAGTTCTTCTGTGAGCCAGTATTAGACTGGCAACAGCCACTCAGAGGACTTTTTCTTCAGCCACCCCTAGACTGTGGAATAACCTGCCAGAAGAGTTTTGTCTCACATTGACAAATACACTGTCTGAATATCACAGTCTGAATATCAAACAGAATTACAGACTAGTCTAGTCTGGGAAGTCTACTCAGGTGATTTTTAAATTGTGAATTTTAAATAATGTACTGGTTGTTTTAATATGCATTAATTGCATATGTTCTTTTAAACATATGATATGATTTTCTATTTAAAAGTTAATGTTATGTCTTAACTGCTTGTGTATGTTACATTTTAATATGTTGTTGTTCCCTGCCATGGGGAGAGGAGGGCAAATGATAATAATATCACCAGAATGTGGTTCTTATAGTTGAATTAGTAACTGTGTCAGATAATCCTGAACCACACCATGGCCTATGGTCTTCAAAGCCTTTTGAAGAACCCAGAAAATCAGTAGGGTCACATACTCTCTTTGTCCATGTCTTGATGTTTGTGCCCCTCCAAACTAGGTTGTCAAGCAGTTTCAGTTTTAAAACTATGCTAAAAAGCAAGAGCTCTGTGGATCATGATAACCTTTATCACCTAAAGTTCATTGATTTTGAACCACATCAAGATTAGTGCTCATTCCACATTCCCTTTAAACCATGCTCACCCTACACTCCCGTGTAGAGACAAAATGCAAGAATAGCACTAGTATCTGCCATGCTATGTATATTTTAGTTTTTTTCCTTAGGTTTTCAAGACATTCTGTGTAAGTTGGTGTGTGTGTTAAAATGTCTGTTTAGCCTAACAGACAAGGAGCACAATCTAACAAAATAATTTAGCAGCAGTGGGAGGACAATGATGATATCTTTCTACTTGCAGTTACAAGAACACCTATTAACTAGTCTTGAAGTGGTTGAGTTTGCTGCTAATAAATTCCATCCATGTAGGCCTGGGTCTCAATTATCCTTCCCCGTTGTCCAAATTGCCTCTCTGTGTCATGTTGGATGACACAGAGTCATGTCAAACTACAGAACATAGCAGAATGCATTTTGAATGAACAAACAGCCTTTTGCAGCAGTTGAGACCTTTATGAACAGTTTGCTTTAGAAAATGTTTAATAGAGAGGAGGACAAGGACAAGGAGCAGGGAATACAGCCTCTGTCTGAACAACAAGGATATAGAAATGTCTGTCTCTGGATCACTGTGGGTGATATCTGAATAATCTGCATCCTCTCTGATGGAAAACATCAATGGAGTTGAGAGTGATAACAAAGTAAGGTTTATTGTTGATGAAGAGTGTATAAAGGAAAAAGCATGTATCTGCATGTTCAATTCAACCCATAAAAACACAGCTCATCTCACACTTGTCATAATTCACGCAACGGAATCTGATTCAGAAGAGTCTAACATGATTGCATTCACATCACAGACTTAATGCAGTTTGATATCCTCTCAGCCACCATGGTTCAATGATATGGAATCCTGGGATCTGTAGTTTAAATACAACTCTGTGGTATTTAAAAAAGTGTCAAATTATATTAATTTTTCGGTGTAGATGCATCTCTAGAGAAGCCTCTGACTCCAGATGATGGTTGCTTCCAATAACCAGGGCAGCTGGGAGCAGATGATGTACACATCCTCAGCAAGATGGGCTCCTGGAATACCTGAAATTGATGAACATTGAAATGTTCCCATCATTTTCCTTACATGTGAATTCTTTTCTATTAATCAGGAACAGGAAACATGCTCTTTTCAGATGTTGTATACAAGTCCTCAACCATCTCAGCCAACATGGTTAGTGGTCATGGATGATGAGGCCTGCAGTTCAACTATATCTGGAGGCCTACAGATTCCCCACATTTGGGAAGACATGATGATGATGATGTTTATTTATATCCTGCTTTCACTCTCTATAAAAGAGACTCAAAAATACATTACTATTGTCTTCAGCTCCAGTCAGAAACTATGAATGAACTGCACAGGCTGCAGGCTGCTCATACACAAGGCTGATCAGTATGCATTCAAATGAATTCTCCAAGGCAGTTTTAAAAAGTGGAAATAAGATTTTCTAGAGCAATGTATTTTCAAAGAATGTTTTCAATATTTTCAAATATTCTTGTCTCATACAGCTTTTCATTTTCCTATAGAAATAAATGCTACAGAGGAAAGGGAAGGATTGGGATTTCCACCTGTGTTTGCACAACCAACTGCATCTAGTTTTTTTAAAATACATAATCAATCCTTTCAGTACTTTGTAAGGGGTAGATTATGCATAGGAAACTTTCTGTATCTGTCTTCTTTCCTGAACAAAACAAATGTGAACTACACATAGCCCATATCTTCAGTTAAGTGAAGGAGACTGATAATGGATATTTTAAGCCTCTGTCCTGAAAGTTCTGTTGCAAATAGCTAAGTGAGATCAAAATGTCACAAGTAGTGGAGACTATGACAAACAAAGTGAAATGATTCAGAGCAATGTATTAGTCATTCAGTGGCATAAATGTGATCCATTTATTATCCTTGATCAGAAATGACAGCTAACAAAGCTATTCCATTAGAATGGCTCTGTTTTACGTCAAGGATCCTCAAAGCTGCATTCAATCTATATTCTCTTTTATTCTCTTTCACGAACATTAGATTCAAGATCTGATTACTTCTTATGTTTATGCTCCAGTTTTAAGGAAGTGCATGCAAGCAGTAGATCTTTTACCCAACCACTCAGTTAAATATAATGAAGGGAGGAGGTATAAAATCTGTAGTATGGACTAAGCAGAATAGAAATGGAACTAGTGTGACACTCTGCCTACGCTGGCTTTTTAATTGTTTTTATTGGATGTAAATTGCATATTTTAATTTGTTGTATAATGTTTAGTGTTGTTTTATGCTTAATTTTTTTCTTGGGTTTCTGTTTTACAGGCATTGAATGTTAGCACAGGGAGATAGGGAGGGATACAAATAAAGTTGTTTATTATTATTATTATTATTATTATTGTTATTATTATTATTATTAATATGGAAAGCAAAATAGTCAGATATGAACATTAGTCATGATACCCATTTCCAATGGCAGTGCTGGTCATTTGGAATATATATTTAAATTAAGCAATGGACTAATAAAATCAGTGGATTAACAAAGTACAGGAATTCTGGCAGACAGGATGAAAAAAATTCTGAAAGAATGGATTATTATCATAATTACAACTATACTCCTCGACCTTCTGTACTGGTCGCTCTTTTCCTGATTACTTGATATTAATTCAGGGCTCCTCCCTACCCAATGTGACCTTGAATGAATCTATTGCACTTTATTTAAACAATCTGTAATTTATAATGTGCACCTTGCTTATCCACTATTGCAACCTCATTGTTTTTAATTTGATGTTTTAATACCGTGTTGTGGCTTGTTTTTTTCTTTTCTTTTCGGTTGCTGTGTATATATTATTATTGGTTTTGTTCTCTGATGTTTCATATTTTATTTTGTATTGTTTTGTATCCGATTTTGCTGTAAGCCGCCCCGAGTCCCCTTTGGGAGAGATGGAGGCGGGATATAAATAAACTTATTATTATTATTATTATTATTATTATTATTATTATTATTATTATTATTATTAAAGAGGAACAGGTTGGATTCTTACTGGGGAGACAACTCATAGATAATGTGAGGGAAATTATTAATATAATAGAATATTATGAGAAAAGCAACAAAGAAGAAATGGCACTACTAACAATCGATATGGAAAAGGTGTTCGATAGCCTAAATTGGGATTTTTTCAAACTATTAATAGAAGAATTGGATATGGGCTTTAAATTTACTAACACAATAAATAGAATTTACAATTATTTATTTATTTACAGCATTTATATTCCGCCCTTCTCACCCCAAAGGGGACTCAGGGTGGATCACATTGCACACATAAAGGCAAACATTCAATGCCATGACATAGAACAGAGACAGAGACAAGACGCAGGCACCGGGCTGGCCTCGAACTCATGAAGTCTTGGTCAGAGTGATTTGTTGATTTGTTGCAGCTGGCTTGCTTTCTAGCCTGCGCCACAGCCCTGTCCTAATGAACAATGAACAAAAGGCAAAGATTAAAGTAAACACATTAGACTCTAAATTTTTCAAAAATTCAAAAGGAACCAGGCAAGGCTGCCCACTCTCCCCACTATTATTTATTGTTGCCTTAGAAATACTCTTTGACATGAATAGAGAGAATAAACAGTTGAGAGGTGCCAAAATAAAAAAAAAGAAAACTATACTATCAGGGCGTATGCAGACAGCCTGATCTGCATAATTGAAGAACCAATAAAATCAATAGGAAATTGGCTTGACAAATTTGAAACCTTTGGAAAATTATCCAGCCTCAAAATTAATATGGACAAAACAATGATATTAACAAAGAATATGACAAAAAAAAGGCAAGACAAATTGGCAATAAGGCATCCAAATCAGTAAAAAGATCCGATATTTAGGAATCATATTAACAGCCAAGAACTCTCAATTAGTAGAAAATAATTACGACACAAAGTGGAAACAAATTCAGAAAGACCTAGAAAACTGGACCCAACTTAAAATATCATTATTGGGGAGAGTGGCAGTAATTAAAATGACAATCTTGCCTAAGTTGCTATTTCTCTTTCAAAACATCCTGGTAATTAGAAAAATACAAAGATTTAAAAACTGGAATAAGGAAATAAACAAATTCATCTGGTCAAATAAGAAACTACGAATCAAAAAAATACATATGACAGATGAAAAGAGAAGAGGAGGCTTAGCACTTCCAGACCTACAGTTATATCATGAGTTTTGTTGCCTGATGTGGGTCAGAGCATGGACTGCGAATCAAAAAAACAGGATATTGACACTAGAGGGAGTGGACCTTAGAACAGGTTGGCATGCCAATACGTGGTATGGGAAAAGAGGGATAGAAAAAAAATTGGGAACCATTTCATTTGTTCATCATTAATTAAACTATGGGAGAAATATAAGAGAAGATTATTTACAAAGACCCCATTATGGGTCTCCCCCTCAGAAGCCTGTCACAGAAGGGAGATGGGAGGAACAAATTGGCCTAAATATAAAGATATTTTGATAAAGGAAATGTTGTAGTTGGGCCAAGGGGCAGTAATGGTTCTATGGGTGAAACAGCTGGAAGGAGAAAAAGGGCTAATAGAGAGCAGGTGCTTGATGAAGAACAACAAGTAAAGCGGGTCTGGGAAATACTTATGCTCCTTCAGAGGATGAGGTGTTTTATGGGTTTTCTAGTGATGAGGAGTCCATGCTGGAGGATGATAGTTTCACAGAGAGTAGAGGAACTAAAAGGTCTACTCGGGGGCAGGAGTCGGATGAGGAAAGAGAAAGGAAAAAGATCCGGGATATACTCACTGCTCCCACGGATGAGGAGACATTTAAGGGGTTCTCTGGGAATGATAGGTCTGGGAGTGAGATGAAGAATGTTGATTGGACTCAAGTAAATGTGGATGATGAGCCAGCTCATGGGGCTGCATCAGGGGATTGGCAAGCCTCTCATACTTCTGGGACATGGGGAGATCTAAGTCTTGAACGAAGATGGAGGGACTAGAGGGATGAGAGGCGAGGTCCACAAATGAGATCAAGATCAGCTGTGGATGATGAGGACATAGTGGAGGCCTCATCAGCATCAGACTCCGATGAGTAAGTTAAAAGTGGAGTTTCAAGAGCTATTGCCTTGCAGAAGGCAAGGTGTCATTTTGGGGACATTGCTTTGTCGCTGCCTGTTCTCCTTGGGTCCTGGCTGTACAGCTTCCTGATAATCCGGATTGAATCCTGCTTCGGTATTCCTGGCTTCTGACTCCTGTTCGGCTCCTGACAATGACGTTTCCAGTTTGGCATTTGCTTTGGCGTTCCTGCTCCGGTGTTTCCAGTTTGGCGTTTGCTTTGGCGTTCCTGCTCTGGCATTTCCAGTTTGGCGTTTGCTTTGGCGTTCCTGCTCTGGTGTTTCCAGTTTGGTGTTTGCGTTGGCTTTCCTGCTCTGGCGCTTCCAGTTTGGCGTTCGCTTTGGCAAGTCTGCTTCAGCGTCTCCAGCTTGGTGCTTGCCTTGGCGTCCCTGCTTTGGCATTTCTACTTTGGCGTTTCTGGCTACTGAACCCGGTTCAACTCCTGACTACGTCTATGCTTGCTCCTGGCTTGGCGTCTTTAGTTTCCTCCTTTGGTCTTTGAAACTCGGCCTGGCTTTCAACTACGCTTCTGTTTGCTGTCTTTTGGGAGCGTTTAGTTCCTCTTTAGCTCTTTGAGCTACAGCATTACATGGCGTCAGCTTTGGTGGCGTTTGTGTTATGTTTGATGCAGATTATCAAGCCAGATAATCCGGATTATCCTTTTGTTCTTGCTTTTTGACTTCTTTTGAACTAAGACTTTTACCTTTTAAAAGAAACACTGCAGTTAAGTGTTTTTGAGTTTAAAACATCATCTAATAAACATTTAAGAACTTTTATTGTGTGTGTGTATCACGACAGGAAAAGGGCACATTCAAATTAAAAACACACGAAAGTATAAACCAGCACTTTAGAAATATAAGGTGGCTCCAATATATGCAAATAATAGAATATTTCAATATGGACAAGAAAGAGGGTTTTGAAGATAAAGAATCATTTTGGGACAAAATAATACAATTGGAAACTAAAATTATAACCAAATTATATAAAAAATTACTAGAGTGGTCAACTGAACAAGAACTAGTTAAAGAATGTATGATCAAATGGGCAAAAAATATAGGGAAACCAATTAGAATAGAAGAATCGGAAAAAGGCTGGAACCGCAGATTAAAATTAACCTATTCGGCAGACCTCAAAGAAAATTGGATAAAAACTTTTTATAGATGGTAACTGACCCCACAGAAATTATCGAAATACTATAAAAAAATTTCGATCCAATGCTGGAAATGCGGAAAACATGAAGGCACCTACTTCCACTGTTGGTGGACATGCGAGAAGGCGAAAGAATTTTGGAGCGAAGTACAGCAAGGAATACAAAAGATGCTACTAATTAAGATTGATCTGGAACCTAATTTTTTTCTACTTGGCATGTTTGATATAGAAAACGATAAAAATAAAGAACCCCTGTTCAATTATTTGATCACAGCAGCGAGAATGACGTATGCCAAAAGCATAGACCAGACATAAAAACATGGCTCAACAAAATTAGAAATTTTAGAAATAAACATGCCCAAGTTCTTTAAGCCGCTCCTCATAGGGCCTGGAGAACAAGCCCTATGAGGAGCGGCTTAAACAACTGGGCATGTTTAGCCTGCAGAAGAAGAAGGCTGAGAGGAGACATGATAGCCATGTACAAATACGTGAAGGGAAGTCATAGGGAGGAGGGAGCAAGCTTGTTTGCTGCTGCCCTGCAGACTAGGACGCGGAACGACTTCAAACTACAGGAAAGGAGATTCCACCTGAACATCAGGAAGAACTTCCTCACTGTGAGAGCTGTTCAGCAGTGGAACTCTCTCTCCCCCGGTCTGTGGTGGAGGCTCCTTCTTTGGAGGCTTTTAAGCAGAGGCTGGATGGCCATCTGTTGGAGGTGCTTTGAACGCGATTTCTTGCTACTTGGACTGGATGGCCCATGAGGTCTCTTCCAACTCTACGATTCTATGATTCTATGAACTTAGATAAGTTAACATACCTGGAAGTCAATTTTATTTATTTGTTTTACATATAAGTTGTAATCTTTTAAGTCTTTTGTCTTGTTTTGATTCATTTTGACTGTGTTGTATTTTGATTTTGTTTCTTGTTTGTTTTTTGTTCTTTCTTTCATTCTTTTTCTCTCTCTCCACAACCCCCTAAATGCTGTCCAGCACCCGCCACCTCTTTGTATGTATTGTTTATATGTTTGACACATTCGAAAATAATAATAATAATAATAATAATAATAATATTTTTTTAAAAAAACAAAACGAAGTACTATAGCCACTTTTAGTTCCCCGAAAATGATAGGTAAAATCAAGAAGAAATAAAGACCCCTATATTTTTAATGCTTGTTTAAAAGGGGGAATTTCAACAGATAACACTCATGGGGCAAGCCCCTTTCTCTTCAGCTATTAAAAATATGGTAGCCCAGTCTTCTTTTTTCATGTGACTATTTCTGTGATAGAAAAGTCACCTTTTAGGTAAAATCCAGGGCTGAGGATCTGAGTCTGTCTTTTCTTTATGATTTTCCCAACTATCCATAATCTCCTATAATGTAATTAGAGATGAAGTGGTTCAGTTGGCATCTCAAGAAGTAATTAGTTTTTGGCTACACAAAAGCAGTTGAATATTCCTCACGGTTTTTCCATACCCGTACAATGCTTGGTAATAGCTTGGATAGCTTTTAAAGGGTCATATATTAATGGAAGGCTTTTTGATCACCCTGTCTAGATACCATGCATTATTTTGTGTCTCAGTTTGTAGATCAGAACCTGTTCTTTAAGTATTCTCAGAGGAAGAAGCAGTGAGATTACATCTGCAAGTGCTTATATACCCTCAAATGCAGTTCACCTGTCCTCCAGGAATCTTAATTATTTAAAGTAGCTAGGGAAACTTAACTTAGCTACCTAAACACATCATTTATTATATTTTCATCTGCCTGAGCACTGGCTTCCTTTTGAGAGAAAACACAGGCAAAGCCTTCTTTCTATCATTTATTATCATTCCACTATCTTTTATTTCCTGTTCTGAATGTTAACTAAAAAAACCCCCCTTTTAATTATTTTGACCTACCCAGATTTTCATCTAGTCTTCTTTCCAAGCTCTTAAAAACAAACAAGCAACCACATTTACGACATTATCACATAACCTTTTAAGGCATCTTTAAACATATTTGGCCACTGATGAAAACAGGTGTTATTTGTAGTTTTATGAGGGCTTTAACCTTCTCTATCTAAGATTGCTGGTTCCTCACCAAACTACAGTTTTTAGGATTCCATAGCATTGAGCCATGGCAGTGCAAGTGAAGTTGAACTGCATGCATTCTATAGTGTAAATGTAAATTTTCAGGCTTGAGCCACACTTACTTAGAAGTAAATCCCATTGAAATCCTAATATTTGATTTCAATGGGATTTACTTCTAAGTAAGTCTGCATCCAGCCTCCAATGGTGCATTGACACTGTAGAATTAAAGCAGTTTGACACCATTTGAACTGCCATGGCTCAATGCTATGAAATCCTGTGAGTTGTAGTTTCACAAGGTCTTTCCTGACTTTTGGGAGGCATCAGCATTCTTTTGCAGGGAAGGCTAAAGATCTAGTGAAACTACAACTCCCAGAGTTTTAAAGCATTGAGCCATGGCAGCTAAAGGGATATTAAGCTGCAAATCCCATTGAAATCCCAATGAAATTTTGATTTCAGTTTTTTCTTTGCATCTGATGAGAAGAGAAATTGTTAATTTTTGTTTAGTTGCCAGAAGGGAGGTCAGATCTTCCATATTCCACAACCAAATTTGCTGCCTTCATCTAAGACTGTAGGTTCAGAACCCAGCATGCTTCATTACTCCAAAGGACAAAACTGAGACACGAACCAGCTTTGAAGGCAAAAAGTACAGAGGTTTATTCTTTCTGGCCAGAAAAGATGTCAGAATAGAACCTGTGCTCTCAAAGATCCAACAAAACCCAATGCAAAATACAGAACATTTTTATACACTTTTGAGAACTATTGAGAACATGTGCACCAGCCTCTGGTTAACTGAACACCGGCCTGGCTAGGATCAGAGCTCTCATTGACTACTGACTCCACAAGGCGACGGGTCCTCCTGGTGGCAGGAAATTCAAGGACCTGTCTTCTGTTGGCTTAAAGTGTGGGTCTGTTTAAAAGTCCGCTCTGGAGGGAGGTGCAGTTAGGGTTTATACAAAAGTTGAATTTCGGTAAGCGCAATTGGTAGTCATGCTGATGAAAAAGTTCAATGGAAGGTATACACTGGTAATCTGTACGCTTCTCTCCAGGAGCCAGTACCTACAGATCTTGTCAATAAGCCAGAAAAACCTTACATGATGGCGTTCACTTCACAATGGGTAGGAAGCCAGAAGCACCTCAGGTACACAAGCAGGCATAGTAAATTATTTCACAGGCTTTCCAGGACTTATGCACTGAACCATATAAGCACATATGTCCATACAAAGCATCAGCACACACAGTTATACTTTATCAATGAATACATGGAAGTTATGAATGACTAATCAAGAATTATGAATTCTTGAATGGAGTTGTACAGAGTTTCTAAGTTCCATGAGCTCAGGAGTGGAGAAAAACGCCTTCAAATGGCTCCTCACACATATAGAAAATACTAGTCTGGGGGTTAGGAAGTATGCAAGCATTTCTTGTTGTGCACTTCCTTTAGGCGATCCACTTATTAACATATTAATGTCTCTGGGATGTGCAGTCAGTTGGCCTTCCATAGCAGGGTCAATGAAAGTAGGGCAAAGGGTGGAACGGACGGGTGTCGCCTTCCTGGAAAGTTGTATAAAATATTAAAAAAAACCATTGTTTAATTCTGAGTTTATGTTGAATCTGTCTTTTACGAGCGGGGTGTGATTTCTTGATAACAAGTGTCATGATTTTCAAATGAGGATATCAGTATTCCGTTTCCCCAACTTCTAAACACTCCACAGGAAATTTAAAGTAGAAAAAACACATTTGGGAGAACATCGTTTCTGTAGTAATGAGGGCTATAAAGTACTATGGACATGACGTCAAAAATTCAGGTATTTTATGATCTTAAGGAGCACAGCTCTGGAACATAAAGTGGGAAAGAGCTCAAAAAACAGAAGAATAAAAGTGGACCCGTACTTATATCCTCAGTTCTTTGCAGAGGGCAAGCTGCCATGGATGATTTGAAAGAAACCAATTTGAGAAAAGGAAGGGACATTTATAGATAAAGTTTCTCTCTAACTGGATGAACTCAAAGCTGGGCCATAGTTTTACTGTAGTAAGAACAAAATTGGATAACAAGGACAATGGGAATTTTTAAAGACTGTTTATATTTAATCCTATTTTAATGTTTGCACTAAAATATATAAATATGCAAACATAAAAACAGGATTAAATATAAACAGTCTAAGCCGCTTTGAGTGTCCTGCAGGCAGAGCCGACCCTAGGTATTTTTCAAGTGTAGGCAAACAGAATTTTGCCCCCCCCCCCACCAAACCAATCACTGAAAAATAAAAACGTTGGATAAGCAAAAATGTTTGATAATAAGGAGGGATTAAGGAAAAGCCTATTAAACATCAAATTACATCAAGATTTTACAAATTAAGCACTAAAACATCATGTTTTACAACAAATCAACAGAAAAAGCAGTTCAATGCCTTGCGGAGGCAGGCCGCAGGAGACAGGAGTTGCCTCGATGGCGCCCCCAACAAGATGGCGCCACAGGCAACTGCCTAGTTGGCCTGGTGGTTGAACCGCCTCTGCCTGCAGGAGAGCTAATGCAAGGTATAAATAAATATAACAACAACAATAATAGACATGGTTTCTTTGGATGTGGTTTTTGTGGCAGTGCCATGTTTCCTGGGAAAACCCATTTTGGTACAGTGATTTAGATATAAAGGTCATGCAGTAGTTTTAGTGGATGGCTGGGATTCTGGAAACCAGAATTCAAATTCCTGCTTGAACATGGTAAACCATGGGGACAAGTCATACTCTATTAGCCTCAGAAGGAAAATCTTGCCAAAAATCCATGCTATCACCTTGCCTCACGGTCACTGAAAGTTAAAGATGACTTAAAGGTTCACAACAACATGCTGTAGATGTTGATTTTGAAGAATGTCTGAAACTTATTTAGTGCAACACTCAGTTGGTGATTGTTACATTACATGTATTTTACAGATCACAAAGCACTGTTAATTGAAATAGCTACAGTGGTTTTCACTTAGTTTCCAAGCCCAATTCAAGGTGTTATTACACATATGGACTTCCATTTGAGGGCCTTAAATAATATGGGTCCAGGACATCTGAAACACCACTAATAAATTATTATAAAATTATATACTAAAAATCATGTGCATGCTTACCAGCTTTATTTTTTTCTTTTCAAGTCATAGCTAGGGTTTATACAGACTCAAGTGAAAACTTTTTTTAATATCAATACATTAAAAACATTTCCTTTTAGATATATGAATAAATAGCAGTATAGAAACTATCTAGACATATTTTCTATAATGTTAAAATTTATTATTTATTTGTTTACAGTATTTATATTCCGCCCTTCTCACCCCGAAGGGAACTCAGGGTGAATTACAATGCACATATACATGGCAAACATTCAATGCCATTAGACATACGACATATAGACAGACATAGAGGCAATTTAACATTTTTTTCCAGTTTCTGGGTTCATGAGGGTATGCTCGATTCCAGACACAGGAGGAGCTACCACTTCACTGTCCACTTGTGACACCCAGTTCCTACTTGACAGATGCAACTGCTTAGGTCAACAGCAAGCTAGGCTATTCATGGTCGGGGGATTAACCTGACCCAGGCTTCGATGTCATGACCTCTTGGTCAGTAATAATTTATTGCAGCTGGCTGCTAACCAGCTGTGCCACAGCCTGGCCCACAGCATTACACAGCATAGAATAAGAAAAATAATGTAATATGCTGGGACTATACAGTTAGATAACGTGTTATTAAGGAACTTTATACATTTGGTTACTATTCACGTTAATCACAAAGTTTACACATCAAGGATTTTAGAAATCCTGCCTTTAGGCAGAAAATCCATTTAGAATCCTTCACTAATTGTAATTTTAATTATGCTATTTGTAGTATTCTTTGTCCATGTTCAAAGATCTATGGGAGACAAAGGATAATTCCTCTTAAATGCCACATAACTGAGCATAAAATAAAATTTGAAATGAGAATCGACAAGCCTCATTAACCCAGCATTTTGTGTTCCATTTTCATACTGCTCTATGAAGATTTTTTTGCATTAGAATATACTGACTCCTTCTAACACACGTCTTAACAAGAAGTGCTATTATAAAGAGAAGATTTTTTATTCACATGCTGAATTTCTATGCTTTTATAGATTTGAGCAGTAGATCATGGACTGTCATTGCATTTTATTTAATTTTGTCATTGTTGTATTTGTAGCCAGCAATGTGTGTATGTGCCTTCTAGTCACCTGTCGATTTATGGTGACCACATACATTTCATAGGGTTTTCTTAGGCAAGAAATAATCACAGGTGGCTTTGCCAGCTCCTTGCACTGAAATAGAGCTTACATTACCTGGTAGTCACCCCTCCTTTCAGGTACAAACCTGTTTTGTTTACAGCTGGAAACTGTTAGAAGAAACAGATTAGCCTTGTTATGTCTGCAAATTGTTACAGCCTCAGAGAAAGGCAAACCTGCTCTGAACAAATCTTGCTAAGAAAACCCTGTGATTCTTCATGGTTTCCATAAATCAACTTGAAGGCATAAAACAACAACACTATTTTTATTATTAGTTGCTACTGTTTTGTATAACATTGTCCGGTGCTTTGTTGATCTATTTGTTATGGCCTATTTGGTGTTTATATATTTTACTGAGACCCTTCCTTTCTCTTGGGTGTATACAGTAAATAACTATGGCAGAAAGAGAGTTAGACTAAGAACTTTCTATATAAAGTCACCCCTCCACATTTGTAGTTTTAACTTTTGTGAAATTGATTATTCACAGATCTGTTCTCTAACGCGATTTTGTGTTCAGCTTCCAATGAAAGTTGATCATAAGTTGTTCTGGAGAACCTAGAAATTCTTAGAGAACTGTTGTCTCCAGTAAAAAATAACAACTTCTTTGTGTTTTTTCACATTAACAAATGTGGAGAGGTGGCTGTACTTCCTTGCTATGGGCCAGTGTCATGCCCTTGTTGGAGGAGTCCTCTTCAGAAGAGGAGCAAACACCTTCAGCAGGTAGTGACGGGAATATCCTGCAGGGGAACCCTGGAAAGCATGGCTGGGGGTGCATCCATTCCAGTTCAACCCTCTGTTGTGGAGGAACATACAATCAAAGCATTTCCTACAGATAGCCACTTAACCTTTCTTTAAAAACCTCCCAAGGAGGTGATTCCACCATCCTCTCAGGCAGAATATTTACTGTCAAACAGCTCTGTCAGGAAGTTCTTCCTAATGTTTAGATGGATTCTCTTTTCTTGCAATTTGAACTCATTGCTGCATTGGGTCCTGGTGTCCAGAGCAGCAGAAAACAAGCTTTCCCACTCTTCAAGATGACATAATTTTAAATATTTAAACAGGGCACCCATGTCCCTTAGCCTTCTCTTCTGCAGACTAAACATGCCCTGCTCCCTGAGTCACCTTTCACAGGGCATGATTTCTACACTTTTGACTATTTGGGTTCCCCTTTTGTGGACACATTCTGGCTTTTTAAGCTGCCATGTTTCACTCTTGATTTATGTTCATCTTGTGGTCTACTGAAGATCCTATATCTCACCCCCATCCTATATCTGTGCATTTTATTTTTGTTGCTAAAGTGTAGTATTGTACATTTCTCCCTGTTGAACTTCATTTTGTTTGTTTTGGTCCAGCTCTCTAATCTTTTAAGGTCATTTTGGATTCTGATCTTGTCCTGTGGGGCATTACATACCTCCAAATTTGGTGTCACATATGGGCTTGAGAAGCATGGCCTCTATTCCATCATCCAAGTTACTGTAAAAATGTTGAACAGCATGGGACCCAGGAGAGAATCCTATGGCACCCCACTAGTCACTTCTCCCCAGGATGAAGAGGAACCACTGGTAAGCACCCTTTGGTTTTGGCCAGGACCCAAGTCCCAATCCATCTAACAGTAGCATTGTCTTGTCCACACTTGACTAGCTTGCTTGCAGAAATATCATGGGGGACCTTGTTGAAAACTTTATTGAAATCAAGATGTGCTACATTCACAGGCTTAGTGGGTGGAGGGAGACATGGGGACAGGAAGAGGAAAAGGAAGATAAACTTGGTATATTTCAAGAGAGAGTACTCTTATTCAAAATGTCTCTCAGATCCCTTTGGGATGTGTGAGTGCCATCTGGGCCCCACAAGAGCTATTTTAAAAACTAAAAAGCAAACTGGAAGTCACATCCTTATTTTTTAAAAAGAACTCTCTGAGGGCTAAAACAGCTTGGGTTGGGAATGAACATGTTAAAATCCCCTCTCACCAATTTCAGTCACCAAAGAGCATCCTCCGCCTCGTGCTTCAGGTTGTAACATCTTGGCACGTATTAAACGTGTAATAAAATTGAGGTTGTAATTATTTTAAAAGCCACCATGCAATTCTGATTCTGCCTCCTTCTCCAGAGTTAAAGGTGTTTGTCATCCCAAAGAAATATTAAGGATTTTTTTTTAAGTAAGCCCTTCAACAATGTCCTGTCAGTTAAATCCTTGAAACCAAGTATTGGCATGAGATACAAAATACATAATGAACAGCAATGTTTCAGTCAAACTGAAAATAGTGTCATTTCCCACCTTTTTATTGTTGCTTGCCTTTTCAAAAGAACTTTCCAGATGGTTGAACTTTGGATTCACATCAGATGAACTATGAAATAAAAAACTTTGATTTCTAACCGTGCGCCTAGAATCCCAATAGAGATTCTGTTGTATAGCTATCCTTCATGAAAGTAGAAAAGCTATGAATATCTAAGCCAAGGGGATGGGGCACTACTGCTGCAGTCCCTGGGAAGGGGATGGGGCTTCCTGCCCTGGTCCCAGTGGGAAGAGGAGGAGCAGCTGGCCCTGCACAACACTTCATTTACTCTGTGCGTGGATCCTAGCATTGTAGAATTAATGCATATTGACACCACTCAAACTGCCATGGCTGAATGCTATGGAATCATGGGTGTTGTAGTTTTACCAGGTCTTTTGCCTTCTCTGCCAAAGAGTGCCAGTTCCTCACTCAGTTACAACTCCCAGGATTCCATAGCATTGAGTGGTGTCAAATCTCATTAATTCAACAGTGTAGATGTACCCTGAGTTTGGTATGCTTGGTCTTTCGGGAATGTTTTCCTTTTCTTGGGTGTCTTTTATGGCACTTGTGTTGCCATGTAGCTTCTTTGGTTTTGTTTTCAAAAGTTAAATAGGGGTGGAAATGTGCAGCAGAAAGAGAATGAAGTGAATGTTGCTTTTTCATGAACATATCCTGAAGTGAGAGCACTTAGAAAGCTGAGCAGATCTTGCATACATTTGTTCCAAGTCATAGTGCTTGAGTTGGCAAGGCTGTCATTAGAGAGAGAGAGAGAGAGATGTGTAGGAAACTTGAAACTGCATCTCCTTTACATGCTGTTATAAAGGGGGGAAAGAAGCAGCAAGCAGTATTGTGTGACCCAATAAATAAGATTCCCAGCTCATGTAAATAGATTCATAGAATCATAGAGTTGGAAGAGACCACGAGGGCCACCCAGCCCACCCCCTTTGGCCATGCAGGAACACACAATGAAAGCACTACCACCAGATGTCCATCCAGCCTCTGCTTAAAAAAAACCTCTTTTCACACATTTAGACATAGTGAGCATGCCCCCTATCAGCCTTCTCTTCTTCAAGCTGAATTTACCCAGATTCAACCTTATGCTTTTCCTCTTTCTTTCTAGGTCAAAAATCTCATTGGCTGAGGAGGACATATTAGCTATATAAAACTAGACTGCTTGAGTTTTTCCTCAATTGGATTGGGATGCTTTTTTGAGGCTGTCCTTGAGTTAATTTATGGGCTGCCTGGCTCTGTGAAAGGTAAAGGTAAAGGTTTCCCCTGACGTTAAGTCCAGTCGTGACTGACTCTGGGGGTTGGTGCTCATCTCCATTTCTAAGATGAACAGCCGCCGTTGTCCATAGACATCTCCAAGGTCATGTGGCCAGCATGACTGCATGGAGCACCATTACCTTCCCGCCAGAGCAGTACCTATTGATCTACTCACATTTGCATGTTTTCGAACTGCTAGGTTGGCAGGAGCTGGGGCTAACAGTGGGTGCTCATTCCGCTCCCGGGATTTGAACCTGGCACCTTTTGGTCTGCAAGTTCAGCAGCTCAGCGCTTTAACACACTGTGCCACTAGGGGCCCCTTCCTTGAGCTTCCTTGAGGCTTCCTTGAGGCTGTCCTTGAGTTAATTTATGGGCTGCCTGGCTCTGTGAACGATTGTTAAAACAACATTTTCAGGCTTCCTGCTCCCATGTCTATAAACAGATTGAGCTGAATACTGGACACACAATAAAATAGAGAGATTATAAGAAAATGAAGAACATACAGAAGACAAAAATGTAGGTAGGTTTTGGCAATAGTGAAATTGAACCTAGATGAATAATTTTAGCTCAGCCTTAGGTTACAGACATACAATTCCTATATATTTTCCCTTTTGAGTATATATGCCCTGAGATCTCCATATGCAAGGACTGAACATCTGTGGATGGCTCCACCACTGGGTACTTCTGAAAACTTCATTTATTCCTATCAAAGCTGATGAAAGGAGAAACCACATTGGAATATTTCCATTTCCACTGTTGGAAATGAACTCTTCCTAGGTAAGGTCAACTGTCTTTTTCTTATACCATGCAAAACATCCATTATCTCTTATACAGCTGTGTACTGCATACTTGTTCACCCTTATTGAAAATGAAGAAATCTAGTCACATGGATTTGTGTTTGTGTAAAATACAGCACTGCCCCCTCTTAATGTGGATTAATTTATCACAGTTTCAGTTACCAGTGGTGGCCATTCTTGAAAGTTTTTGAGATCTCTCATTGTCCTCCAGTGTAATTCCATGGCGTGCTTGGCTAGAAGTTGCTCTTTGTCTTCTTCTGGTTCTTTCTTGTGCAAGCATTTGTTCAGGAAGTGAGAAGAGGCAATTTGGAAGGGAATTAAGTCCCCCAGCCCCCATAGGGCAGCAGATGAATGTGGGTGGGTTTATTTCAATCATGGGAAGCAAAAATATGGGTGTGCAGTAGGGCTGTGCGATTGATGAAAAACATGTTTCAAAACTCATTACAAAATTAGAGGGCACTGGGGTTTCATTTCTAAAGTGCTTCTAAAGTATTGTTAGTGAACATTTTACTATAACGAGAGTAACGAAATTTCATTACTTTTTCATTATATTAATTGCACAAGTGGGGAAAATGTAGGGTCTGCTTTCTCCCTCATTTTTACAGATATTGGGGTGAAACTTGCTACAATGGTAGAACACATTTACCACTGTTAGCCCATTAAGTTTTTGAATGCTTCACTTTGGAGAACTTTCAAAGTTTTTATAAACAACTTTTTTTTTTTACAAAAACTACGAGAGCTATCTCCCTGAATTTTCTATACAATGACACAACAGGGGATAATTCCCCCCAACTTTCAGAAATATTCATACATATACTGATTTTAGGGAATTTTTAAATTTTTTTGACAAAAATGTTTTTCCCTCCAAAAGAGCCACAACAGCTATCTCATTGAATCTCTCTCATATTAACCAATAGAATTTCCATTTAAGGATGTCTTCCTAGCCCAGCACAGAGATTTACTTACTAGAAGTATCAGTCAGTTCTCCTCTTTGCAAATTCAACAATTTATTGGAACTCTGGCTGGCTTCTGCTATGAGGCTTCTGCTCTTCCACTGTGCTTTTGGAGAGTAATTGCTACATATATCCCTTTTGCTGTTCTCCTCCAATATCTGTCCTCCAGATTGCCCCACCACTCTATAACCTTGTTCTCTGTGGTTTTTACTCCTACTTCCTTTCTCACCCTGAGTTTTAACTTAGTGTTCATGTGGCCCGCCCTTGGTTTTATTGTTCTACTGTTCTTTCGATTTTGTTTACTGTAGTGTGTGTGTGTGTGTGTGTGTGTGTATATATATATATATATATAATTGTATTGTTTAATGTGTTATGATTTGTTGTTTTATTTATATTTTGTTATATTGTATTGTTCTGGGCATGGCCACATGTAAGCTGCCCTGAGTCCCCGTTAGGGAGATGGTGGCGGGGTATAAATAAAGTTTATTATTATTTTTATTATTAAATCCCTCCCTATCTTGATTGGAGATTTCTGATGCTGAGCAGAATATAATTTAAAATTCTGGGAATGTAGTTTAGGGCAGGGCCTTTTGAATTCTCTGGTACTGGGTTCCTTGCCTTCCCAAACTACATTTCCTAGAATTCTGTGCTTTCTTTCCTAGTGAACTCTGCTTTCTCCCTGCTGCTTCCCTCTCCTAATGGTAAGAGACCATTGATTTAAAGAGGAAAGGCAGCCTTTTGGCTTTACTTTGCTTTCTTGTACTGAAAATGAAACTGACTTTGGGAGGCTTCTGAGGTTTACAAAATGCAAACAAAAAAGTATTGGGTAAGTTTTGATTCTTAAGTTTTTGGCGCGGGCCATACTCATGTGCCAGATATCACATCGTAAGTACAATTTTTACAAATTTGATCTAATTTATGAGGACTAACGATAATTTTGCACAGCCCTAGTGTTCAGTATTATCTGTGGTTTTAAGCATCCACGTGCTAATCTGCTGTGCTTAATTCCCAGTCAGAGAAAACACATCAGGAGAAAGGGAAGTAACACATCTCCTGTTGTGTCTTCTATAACATGTGGAGGGCACAGCATTTCCTGCTGTGCCCTCTCTAGCAGGTTTGATAAGGAAAGGAAACAGATTTCAGTAGCACAGTCTCCATTTAAACCAGGGGTTTCAAACTAATTTTCACCAAGGGCTACATCCGCTTTATGTTTGTCTTCAAGGAGCCATTTATAATTGTAAGACTATATAAATGTAACTATGTTGCTCTGGCAAATTTTGTGGGGCACATAAAATGACATGATGGGCTGGATTTGGTTTGCTGACCTTATATTTGACCCATGTGATCTAAGCAAACATAGGAAATATGTTGCAGACACACCCAAACACCATGATTCTGGGTTCCTTTTCTTCTAAATGCTCTATCTTAAAGGGATGCAACATTCAACATTTTTTTTTCATGCTTCCCCTTTTAAGTAGACAAAGGCATTCAGCAACACCAAAGCTACATTTGGAATGGGCAGCTTAAATATTCATTTATTCATTCACTTCTGAAGAACTCTCTCCCCCGGGCTGTGGTGGAGGCTCCTTCTTTGAAGGCTTTTAAGCAGAGGCTGGATGGCCATATGTTGGGGGTGCTTTGAATCCAATTTCCTGCTTCTTAGCGGGGGGTTGGACTGGATGGCCCATGAGGTCTCTTCCAACTCTACTATTCTATGATTCTATGATTCTAAGAAATGTTGTAAAGTGAGGAACTTCAAATTGAGACTTGACTGTACCATGGCTGTGTGATGTGTGAAGGAAATGCTCCAGCATTGTCAACCTTAGTATAGTAAATCAACATACTATGGATGCAAGGAGTAAATGACTTATGTCATGCAACTTTAATGATGCCAGTTGTGACTGAGCAGAGGTCTGTGACTATTGCAAATCCACATTCCACATCACACTCACAAATCCATAAAGCCAAACTCTACTAGGAGTGGGAGAGTAACTGCATTTTTCCATCAGGATGTTTTTTACTCATTTCTCACTGCCATTCAGCACAGGTACCGAAGAATTAAGGCGCCATATAATGGCTGCACATTCTCAGTTTATGTCGATTTCATTTTTATTGCCTGGAAGGGGGAGATTGCAAAATGTGATCTAAAGAAGTGCCAAAATATCTTGACTGGCTCACAGTATGTGTGCCTTCACTTCAGAATGGGAATTTACCATTTATTGTTTGGTCTTTTGTAGTAAAATGTCATGGCATAATCATGTTCCTGAGAGTAAAAAAACATTGCCTTTGAGAATCAGGCAAAGTTAGTATCCTTACCTACAAAACTCTGGAAAGTATTTTAAAGAAAGATGATCTCTGCAATAGTTTATTATGCAGACAGACAGACAGAGTAATGTTCCATCTGGGGCGTCTCAAAGGAAGGGGGGCATTTCTCCTGTTGGAGAAACAAAATGAGCTCAAATCAGGACCAGAGGTGTGTTGAACTTAAAGTCATTCCATTCTGAGCACAATGATTAGTTTATAAAATGTTGCTTGCAGCGATGCAATTAATGAAATATTCACAAACAAACTTTCCCAAGTGTTTTTCCTCTCAGGAAAGAGGGCTTCTCTTTTTCTGTCTGCCAACTGCTAGAGGATATAAATGGCGCCTTCCACAAAGACGGCAAAGCCTTCTACTTTCTTCCACCAAGCCAGCTGTCACTTGGGATGCCCAGCAGAATCACTCATGGCATGTCTCAGTAATTGGTCTTTGTCAGGAAAGAAGTAAATAAAAGGTGCACAGTGAGAATTGCCCTATCTCATAGATTTTCACAAACAGAAAGCATATTAGCTTCTGACAGCTCCATTTCTCCACAGACAAAAGGAGCAAACAAAAACCTCCAAAGTTCCGAGAAGCTGAGTGCTTAAGCCACATGCTGTTTCTTCCAGCGTCAACTCTGAATGTAAGGAAACCCCTTAAGGCTTGACTTTCCCATTCTTTGCTGTCAACAACTCCTGTGCAAAACCTTTCTGAAAGGTTACTCCTCAGACTTGAATCTCACTTTGCATAGGTGGGCATGAAGTCAGCTAAAGCTTTTGGTGGGTAAAACTCTGAACTTGCAAAAAGTTTCTGTCGGTTGGTAACTGCATGTTCAGTATTTCATTTTTCCTGTTGCTTCGTGTTTAATGATGTGATGGACATCTATGCAAAGCAATTCTCAAATCAGCGGCAAATAACCTATGATCTTGAGAGAGAATTGCCGACAGCCCTGCTATTAATCCCTTTTCCTGTACAGACAGGGCCTGGAAAGAGACTCAAAAACATGTATATAAAAGCTGAGATAATCTCTGATGGTAATTGCCAATGTAAGAGACGTCAAAGGCTTAAAAAGAGTGCTAGTATGCCTGAGCAGAAAGGTTTGTGTATGGATCCATCTTCTGATGTAGCAGTAACAACGCAATGACTTTTGTGGTACAAAAGAAATGGCACTTCTTACAAATCCTCTATGGTAAACATTTTTAAAAAACCCTTTCTACTATAACCTTTTCAGATGTTTCATGTACTCAGGGAAACAGATTTCATTATTTGTTTTCTCTTGCCTTATACTGAAGAATTGTAAATGGTTTATAAGAAGTCTGCAGAGAGCCAGCATGATGTAATATTGTGAGTTTTGAACTTGAGTTTAGTGGACTACAGAAAGTGGACCAGAAATTCAGCCCTTGGTCTTAAATGGAGAACTTAATAGTGACACCCAGGAACTTAAAACTGGCCATCCACTCCATTTGAAGTTCCTGGGTGTCATTATTAAGGAGGATCTGATCTGGGGCACCTATATGGCAGCACTGGTTAAGAGGGTCCAGCAGAGACTGTACTACCTGAGACTTCTAAGGAACCAACAACTGAATGAAAAACTGCTGGTGACTTGCTACTGCCGTGCTATAGAGAGTGTCCTAACCTATTGCATCTGTGTGTGATTTGGTAACTGCACAGTGGCAGGTAGGAAGGTTCTCCAAAGGGTCATCACTACTGCACAGAGATTCATTGGTTGCCCTCTCCACTCTTTGGAAGAACTTTATGTTTGAAAGTTGCATAGTATTACAAGAACCCATGTGGGTCCTAGAATCAATTGCAAAGTATTTTCCACTGATCCTAACTGGTGATGCACCAAAATGTATTTAAAAAGACCAGAGTCCCATGTTTGCCCCTGTTCTTACCAATTTTATTTTGGAGCTCCATATATGTTTTGTTTATTCCAGTGTTTTTCTGTCAACTCTCAGTATGATCAGCTCCCCAGATTGATTGATTTCAACCCAGTACGGAATTGGAAAGAATAGAAACAAAATCTGGTCTATTTTACATTCAATCTAGATGTGGCCTTAACTTGATCTTCATATTTAGATAACAGATGGGAGTCGGGAAGGGGGAGGGGAAGAAGAGAGATTTGCTATAAGCTGTCTTTTTGATCTCTGTGATCAGACAAGATAGACTGCCCTGCTCCCTCCAAGTGTGAACATATGCATTCGTTGGAACCACACTCTTCTCATGTGGTTGCCAGTTTGGCATGTTAGAAAGAACCAGAAGTTAGAACGTAGAACACAAATTTCAGCTTTAAATACTATTGAAATTAATTGAGCAAGTGAGTCATGGGGAACTTGAATCTGAAACAATCAGCTTTATTTTCTGACCCATTCAGTTTTTTTTTAATCTGAAGCTCTCGCCGTCCTGTTTATGATGAAACTTGCGTATTTGTGTAATTAACTACAGAATTTTTTTTAAAGAATACAATCATGTAGGTTTCCAGCCATGCAGCTGTAAAATATGACTGTCTTATTAGAAAAAAAGATTTTGCAATTTTATCCAACTGACCTCACAGATTTGAAGCCAGAAATTTAAGATCAAAGTGTTCAAAGGCCTCTGCCTCAATGACCAAACCTGTCAGTTCTGTTTTATCTTACATTAGAAATATTTAATCTTAAATTCTTTCTGTCGCATTTAAAGAGAAATCTGAATATGTCAAAAAGGCTGTTTTTTCAAAAAAGCAAATGAAATCCCCACCCCTCCCTCCAACACATGTGCACTGGAGGCTCACCGAGGAATTCTGCTACATTTGGGGGAAACCAGGACGATATTACCTCTCCGGATGTTTAATAGCATTTGTAAGCAAGCTAGCTAGAAATGTTAGAGGTATGTTCTCTTTAGGCAGTTTCTTGGACGTCCACTATGATTTATGCTATGCTTCTGCTTCTTTTTGATCATAGAGTCATGTTGGAGGACCTAGACATGCAAGAGGTATTCTTTCTGGGCATTTTCTAGGACCTCCAGTGTGATTTTCTGTCAGAAATCATTCTTCTCAATACAGTTTACCATTAACTGTGGCTTCATGTTTTCATCATAAGTCCAGAAATGTCTCTCCTTGGGAAAATAAGGGGCCAAGGCTTCAAAAGTAAGCCATGCTTTGGCTTACTTCCAGAAAGTAATCATCATTGGCACCAGCCACACCTCCAAAAGGGGAGCTCATTCCATAATCAGGGTGCCACAGCTGAGAAGGCCATTTCTCATATTTTCCTACAAATAATCCCCAAAATTGTTTTGCACTGACAATAAATGAGAAAAACAATTTATATTTTACCCTGTATCCAAGGATGTCAAAGCAGTGTTTCTGTGTTTACTTATTCAAAACAGTATGCTATGCTCATACATGAATTGTTGTGGTACTTATGCATCTTGCAATCTTTGTCCATCATTGGCAAATGACTCCAGTTTTGTTAGTTTGGGAACCTTCCATAAAATGTCAGTTTTTAGTCTTGGCACAGATTATTGATCAGAGTGACACAATCATCTTAAGATATTTAAGTTATTGTTTTTAATCACCACAGAGTTACTTTGTGTTCAGGGTTAATATCCTACTGCATGGAGAACCCTAGGTTTTCCTCTAGAATTGCCTAACATTTGATTCTGTCCATCCTGCCCTCAATGTTGACCAGTTTTCTAATTCCTGATGAGGAAAAACATCCCCAAAACACCATGCCACTAACATCATGGCTCACTATACAGATGGTGTACTCAAGTCAATGGGTACTAGGCTTGCTCAAATAATTCGTTTTCCCCGTTAACCGTTATTAATTCGTTATTTTCGTTTGTTTTGAAGCAATTTTGAAGCATTGGTTGTCCACACGTCTGATATCGCGGTTTCGAATCGCGAGAGGCCGTTTTTCGTTATGTCGTCGTTTTCTGTGATGACTCATGGGCCGTGTAGTCCCGTTCCTAGTACTGTTGTGAATGATGAAGAGGAAAACTTGGGTTTTCCACCATTTCAGCCAGAAAAGGAACTATCCCAGCCAGAAATTGAGCCTTTGCACCTGCAAGAGATTTGTCTTCCAGAAGTCTGTCAAACAAGCCCCGAGCCAAAATCTCCCCCGTTTTCTCGCCATGATTTTTGTAAACAACAGAGGGGAGTTCAACAGGCGTCTCGCAGGAGTGCTAGGATAGCTGCTAAGCATTCAGCTGATTAAGCCTGCTTCCCATGGGAAACTTTAAGGAGTCATGCATCTGGACTCAGAGAATAGCTTTCGTTTCTGGTTCTCCAGAGAACTGCTCTTTGGCGGGAAAACTAGACCCTATTTAGGTGTGTTGCCCACGGAGGGATCTTGCGGAGTCAATTCGTCAGCAACTGGAGTAGGTTGTGTGTGGACAGCGCTACTCCGCTTCCAAGCCTTCGATCCTGTTTCCAAGCCTACGTTCCCGTTCCAGCCTTGTTTACCTCCGCGGACCTTGCCTTGTCTTCCTAGGACTCAGCCTTGTATTCCAGGACTCTGCCTTGCCTTGTTTTCCGGATTTTGCCAAGTATTCCACGGATCTTGTTCTTGCTCCTCGTCCTTGCTGCCTTGTATCAAGCCCTGTTTCAAGTTACTACCTAGCCTCGCTCAAGTTCCATGGACTAAAGGACCTTGTCATCTCCCCTCACTTTGCCTGGCAAAGTGAGTGTTTCGGTTATTGGATTACAACTTTGGACCTTAATATTTCATATTGGACATTGCTTCTTTGGACTATTTTTGACCTTTCCTGAAAGGTCTATTTCTGGACTATTTCATACACTTGCTTTTATTAACTTTATATATTCCTTCAATAAAGATATTAGATAGAATCTGGCCTCGGTGTATGGTTATTGGTGCTCTGCAGCCTGGGTCGTGACAGTTTGACTCCGCCACCCTAAGCACCAATTAACCTAGGCCAGAATGTCTACCGGAACCGTGCCGGGTGGCCAGCCACTCAGCTACACCATCGACAAGGACGAAGTGGACCGCATCCGTGACAAGCTCAATGCGCAGGATGGGGAAATTAGGGGTTTGAAGGAGCGCGGAATCCGTCTCCCGGCCATGGCGTTGCCAACCAAGTTCTCCGGAGAAGCTTCTAAGGTTCATGTTTTCCGTCGCCAATGCCAGGCTTATCTAGAGGCCCGTGCTGCCGAGTTTCCCCAAGAAGACATCAAGGTGGCGTGGATTTACAGTCTCCTAGACGGGCCAGCGGCCAACTGGGCGACGGCACTGTTCGACCAAGTCTCCCCACATCTAAGATCAGCGCAACACTTCTTGACATTTTCTTCGTTAGGAAAAAAAAGCTTTTGCAAATCACCCAAACCATTCAGGCCCTTTCCTTTTGCCCCTCAGCAAAAGGGGCGTCACGGGCTCAGCCAATGGGAGGGGGCGAGGGGGAAGGAGGCCGAGGAGGAGGAGGAAGACGGAGGGGGGAAATGGCCGCCCCCGCCGCCGCCTCGCCTCAGCTCAGGCCTTGTGTCTCTCTGAGGCGGGAAGGCGGCGGATGGAGCCGGGAATGGAGAGACCAAGAGAGACAGAGAGGGGCCCGGCGGTGAGGTTTTGACGTCTGTGCGAAGCTAGGCAAGTGGGGTTTATATATCTGTGGAAGGTCCAGGGTGGGAGAAAGAACTCTTGTCTGTGGGAGGCAAGTGTGAATGTTGCAATTGGTCACCTTGATTAGCATTGAATAGCCTTGCAGCTTCAAAGCCTGGCTGCTTCCTACCTGGGGGAATCCTTTGTTGGGAGGTATTAGCTGACCCTGATTGTTTCCTGTCTGGAATTCCCATTTTCTGGGTGTTGTTCTTTTACTGTCCTGATTTTAGCTTTTCTGTAGCTAAAAATGCATATAAAATTGATTCTATAGGGAGGATAAATGATTGGATTTCAACTCCTACAGCTTGGCTTTCTCTGCCAATAATGGTACCCATCTTGGATATTGTAAGGGATTTTTTATTATTATTATTATTATTATTATTATTATTATTATTATTATTATTAGACCTTGCTCCCAGGAAGGTGCCTTCGCTGTGGCTCCCAACTTATCTATCTACCTTTCCACATATTCTCCACATTGTGTGTATGTGTATGTATATTATATATACATGAGCCCCGATGGCGAAGTGTGTTAAAGCACTGAGCTGCTGAACTTGCAGACCGAAAGGTCCCAGGTTCAAATCCCGGGAGCAGAGTGAGTGCCCGCTGTTAGCTCCAGCTTCTGCCAACCTAGCAGCTTGAAAACATGCCAATGTGAGTAGATCAATAGGTACCGCTCTGGCGGGAAGGTAATGGCACTCCATGTAGTCATGCCGGCCACATGACCTTGGAGGTGTCTATGGACAACACTGGCTCTTGGGCTTAGAAATGGAGATGAGCACCAACCCCCAGAGTCAGAAATGACTGAACTTAACGTCAAGGGATACCTTTACCTTTACCTATACACACACACACACACACACATTATGCAGGGACTATATACACAGTATATATCACACACACACCAATTTAACAAAGTTTTAGCCACAAAAACAAAGTTTCTGAAGTAGAACAATGACTTTCACAGTAAAGACAACCCAATTTAACAGGAAATAAGACTTTCAAAGCAGGAACAGATTTCTGCAATTATTAAAAAATGGTTTATTATAAAAGCTATGAAAATTCGCCAAAAATCAGAGGATAAGGGAAACGTTCCAAATTTTGGTGAGCTATCAGTGTTAAATGTTTTCTACCACTGTACCAAGTTTGAAGAAGATCACTCCAAAAATGAGGGTGGGAGAGTCCTGTAAATTCCTCTCCCTCTGTGCTGTTTTTGGGAATTGCGCATGCGCGTCCGCCATTAACGAATTAATTTAGAAAATAACGAATTTTCGTTAATTTCGAAAAATTTTGGGGACAAAATTCGTAAATAGCAACAAAAACGAAAAACTGCCCCCTCTAGTTGAAACGAGTTTAGAATCAAATTTTTCATGGATCGATCAAGCCTAATGGGTACTATTGACATTGTGCTTCACAAAGCATTTTAAGTTAGATTAAGGGATTCAATTTTGATCTCATCAGACCAGAAATTTTTTTTGCCACAGGTTTGCTGTGTCTCCTCCATGCTTTTTTTTCTCTCAAATGCTGAATGAACTTTGAAAAGCGGTCCTTTCAGCAATGTCCTTCCACTCACAAGGCGTAGAGACTTTTCGATCTATGCTCCAATTCTGTTGAACTCATTGCCTCCATATGTTAGAGCAATATCGGAGTTGCGACCTTTTGGAAAAGCGCTCAAGACTTGGCTGTTTGGTTGTGCATTTAAGTAAATCAGATCTAATTTGCCAAATAGTCACTGTTGAATGTTTTTATGTTGAATGTTTTTATGTTGAATGTTTTTATGTTGAATGTTTTTATATTGTGGAATGATATTTTAAATTGTAAGTCGCTCGGAGCACTCTGGTGGAGAGCGACTAATTAAGAAATAAAGTGAAGTGAAGACTATTATTCCATATATCCTCACAGTGTGGATCATCCTGATGAGAGTTGTCCCTGTGCTTTTCCATCTCAATTGCAGAATTCTTCAGCTCTTTCAGAAATATAATTGGCTGCTTTTCTGACTTTTAAAAATTGTGTCAGAAGTGAATTAAGAACATACTGCAAGTTGCTTCTGGTGTGAGAGAATCAACCATCTTCAAAGACGTTGCCCAGGGGACTCCAGGATGTGTTACCATCCTGTGGGGGGGGGGGGGCGCTTCTCTCTTGTCTCCACATGGGAAGCTAGAGCTGACAGATGGGAGCTCACCCTGTATCACGGATTCAAACCACCAACATTAAGGTCAGCAGTTCAGCCAGCACAAGGGTTTCATCCATTGTGCCACTGCGGCTCCATAGAGCCTTTTTTTTTTACTGATATCTAGAGATTAGGACATGGAGCAGTGGATTAAAACAGCAGAGAAAGAGATTCCACCTGAATATCAGGAAGAACTGCTTGAGCTTTTGGATAGTGGAATACACCGCCTTGGAGTGTGATTGAGTCTCCTTCTTTGGAGTTTTATAAACAGAGGCTAGATGGCCATCTGTTGGAGGTATTTTCATTGTGTATTTCTGCTGGGAAGAATAGGGTTGGACTGGATGGCCATCTTCTAACTCTATAATTCTATAATGTTCTAAAACAGGATCCCATTATTTTTATGGCATGATAGCAGAACAGATTCCCCCCCAAATATCATTGGTTGACTTCACCAAATTATCACTACAAATCTGCTTGAAGAACGAATCTTTTCTCTTTAGCCAATTAGACCTAAACATTCTGTGTAAAATTCCAGCATTCAAAAGGTTAATGGAAAACAGAGAATACAATTCATTTTTTTGCTCAATATATGAAGTTACAACACAGGGTAGAGAAGGAGCAAAAGCACTGAGGCAATTTGTCATTCTTTCTTCTCTCCACCTCATCACCCGAGAAGTATGCTTATCAAATCTGTTCTGCAGCAACACCATCAAATATGAGTGCAAAGTCTGCTGATAAGATCTGTTTTCTAGTAACATTATCACATGCCGCTGCCAAGAGATCATAATTCTGAAAATAAAATGATTGGAATAATGAAAAAGAAGCTCATTGCCTTGGCTCCCAAAGCCCAGAGATAATCAGAGGAAGAAGTGTTATGCTTAAATAAATAAACAACTTCTTACTTTGCAAAGATAACAGAAGTCTTGTGACAGTATAAACAACAACATCTGATATGCTATTAGTGAATAATGATGGTATGCCACTTTTATGGTTATTGTGTAGGTTGTTCTGAAGATGTAATGTCTAACATCTACCCCCCACACAAGCCTACCTTGTAAGTGGCACAGTGCTTATTTATTTCCATTATTTCTATCCCGCTCTTCTCACCTGAAGGGACTCAGGGCAGCTTATAAAACTGGCAGAATTCAATGCCAATACACAATAATACAAAAGAATAAAACATAAGCAATTAAATACAGATTTAAAATAATATAAAATACTTGAGCCGTTCATCTACAAAACATTGTACATAAACCTTAGTCTAGACCGAATCGAAGCCAACTTGCCACATGGTTATTTACATGTTGTCGGAGAGCAGGGATGCATCCAGATATTTTGTTATAACTAGACATGCTGGTAGGATGTCATCATTTGAGGGCATCAAGCAACAGGAAAATAGCTGGATATTCATGACAATGGATGATTCTTCTGCCCAAAGCAGCTGAAGGAGAGGTGCCCGTAAAACTCAGTGTGGATCCTTGTGGAAACAGAACGACTCCAATAGTTCCTAATAGCAAGATTACAACTAGTCAACATTCTTATTATTTACTTAAATCATTAGTCATACTGAACCAATTGCTGAATGATAGATAAATGTACATAAACCCCACTGATTCAGTACATCTACTCTTGTGACTAGCACTTGGATCTGGACCACATGTTTCCCTCAAGAAAAACAATGCCAAAAATGCACAAAACATTATCATAATGTTTCAGTGTAAATGGAGTGAAAGCTAAACAATTGCTGGGTTTAAAAAAACATGGCTTAAGACAGAAGTAAGAGAAATATGCCCCTCCAATGGCTTTTGAAAACCTATGCCACAGAAATTTGGTAGCTACACTGCCAAATAGCGATGACACCCAAGAGGGATGTTTTAATCTATATGTTTTGTGTGTTTTCAATAGCTTGTATTTTTTTGCCACTGAATTTTGGCAGCAGACAGAAAAAGAACATTTAAAGCAAGCATTTTCTGATTGGCCATAAAAGTTGATGGCACAATTTACTGCTGAGTTTTTCATAGTGGTAAAAGGAATATTTCAAAGGCACCATATCATATATGCTCTTAGAAGCAAAGTAGGGTCAGGTCTAGTTAGTACTTGAAAGGGAGACTGCCTAAGAATGTTAGGTCTTGTAGTCTCTATTTGGAGCAATGGAATGGCAGATCTCTGAAAAAATCGTGTCAAAAAACACAATGACTGGGCCACCATGATCTGAAGACATACAGCAAGAAGAAGGAGGAAGTTAAACAAGGGGTCAAAATTGGACTCATAAACATTGCCCAACGTGGTTTACAAATAATAATAATACTATTGGTAAATTCAGTGTGGTAGGAATCAGTAAAGCATATATGCGTTGTGTAGCTTATCCAGGCCACGGCGGGAATGTCCGTCCAGGCCACTGAGGGAAGGTCCAGCCAAGCTGGCTGGGCCTTTCTGCCACAGCCCATGTGCCCTTGCCCTGCCAGGAGGCGTGGTCACATGACATGGGAGGCGTGGCCGCCCAATGTGGGAGGCAGGGCCAGGGCGTGCGGCGCGGGAGGCAGGGCCAGGTCTGGCCATGCCTCCCGCGGTAGGTAGCCACGCCCTCCGGGGGGCGGGGCCGCCAAAATTCATTTTGCCTACTAAGGTAAAATACCTATGGATGCCTCTGAGTGCCATGCTAGCCTGCCTTATGAGCCGGTGCTGATTTAACCTGTTGTTTTAAGATTCCATGGAAGTTGCTATTCCCTCCTCCTCCACCTCCTCCTCCTCCTGCTGAATGTTGATTTATATCCCACTTTTTCTTTCCACAAAGAGACTCAAAGAGGCTATTGTTATTGTCAGATTCATGAGGTTCAACAGCTTCAAGCAGAAAACAATTATTATTATTATTATTATTATTATTATTATTATTATTATTATCATCTGCATTTATACCCCACTTCCTCTCTCCTGAAGGAGACTCAAAATGTTTTGCTCTGGCTCTGCTAGCTTTGTGGGAGACAGAAGACTGTTGGGAAATCAAATGCAGATACTGAAGATATACTGTAGATCTTTTCCAGAAAAACTGTGTTCTCAACTGAGCTTCAAAAAATTACTCCCAGAAATCCCCCCCTGCCCCTAGAATTGCTAGCGAAAGATTCCTCAGTCCCAAAGTTATTATCATGTAAACTATAGGGTAGCATATTTCATCTTAAATAGCAAAATCACCTTTCTCATGGCACCTGCCTTTGAAGAGGAGGAAATGTGAGCCCTAGGGGAGTGGCGGCAAATAAGTTTAAATAATAAATAAATAAATAAATTTTATCTTAGCAGAGGTTCATATATACATTCCCAAACAAAAGTTGGTTCCATGTTGCACATGTTCATATATAAGTGGTTTCTTGATCTGATATTTTTCACATTGCACTGAAGAAAGAAGGTACAAGAAAAATCCATCCAAGAAATCATATTTCATGGTTTAATCTTAAATGGAGTGTAATTACAGGAATGTCCTAACTTAGAGTGAATGTTTAACTCAGTGGGTTTCTGAGAATGAGTTTTATTCTCTCAAGAGATTCCAGCTGACAAGATGATTGCGTCTAAAGAACACACTCTCTTTTTCTTCTCCCCACTGACCAGGCATTATGAGTTCATGGTGGCTTTTCATAAATAATGCCTTAGGCATGATTACTCAGTGAACTGAGGCTATTAAGAAGTTTTGATATCTATGATGTGGAACTTAACCGATGGCTAACAAGGCTGGCTCTTACAATTACTGTAGTTAGAAAGCTCATACTCCAAAGTTGGGAACACTAAGAGTCACTGTCCATTTTTGTAATTGTCAGAATGAGAAAATAGACTTGACAACCAAGATACAAACAAGACCACTGGAAGCTGTTTGCCCTGGATTCCATCCCTGCCATGGAAGGATGAAGAGAGGAAAATGAGGAACACAGTACCCATAAGACTCATGGTCCTTGTTTGGTAACTGAGAAAAAAAAATTTCATCACCTCTATTACCCTCTCCTCTTCCTTGTATTGTATCTTTACTCTTATATTTTTTAAAAGAACTATTCCAATTCTCCGAGAAGAGTGGTGAAAGGTGAGAGCTTAGTTTGTCCTGGGAGTACCAAAAAGATGCACTGATCCTTCTGCTCTCTTCATCAAACCACCACTTTTGGCTTTTTTGAATGCCTAAGTGGGAAAATGATGATGACAGCCAGGGGATGCTGGTTCGCTACAGCAAATCTGCTGCTTTCCCCTCTCTGTGGAATAACATTCAAATTTTCAAAATCCATAATTTTGGCCACAAACCCTGCCCTCGAGTTATACAGAGGCCAATTTATACACAAATTTATATGATATAAACTCCATTGGCACCCACTATGAGAAATGCAGGGTATGAAATAACGTACTCCCCCCCCCCCTCATTTTAAAAGCAATTTTGAAAGTGTCTCTCATTTTCCTGTAATCCAAGTTTAACCTGGGGGGGGGGGGGATGATGAGAAGATTAAGAGCTTAAGCAGATGTCCTAGCAGTTATGGATGGACTCTGTGGCTTCTATGGGCACAGCACTGGGAACTTCAGCACTAAGAACCTTAGTGTGATGCCTCAACAGCCTCAGCATGATGGACTATGAAATTAAAAAATGGGGACATCTAATGAAGAAATTGAAATAGTTAAGAATCTTCTGTACTTTGTTCAGTCATTAATCACAATGGAGACTGCAGTCAAGAAACGAAGATGGCAGAACCTGAACAAACCATACAAGATCCTCAAGTGTGACGAAATATCAGTAAATGCCAAAATCAAACCTATTCTTGCCATAGCATTTCTAATCCTTATGTATGAGTATGAGAGCTGGACAGTGAAGGATGCTGACAGAAATAAAAGCAACCCATTTGAAATATGATGCTGAGGGAGAGTTCTATGGGTACCATGGACTGCTAAAAACACACAAAAAATGGGTCCTGGAGCAAATCTGACATGAACTCTCATTAGCAGCCATGATCACTGAGACTGTCATACTTGACATACATGAGATAACATCAGTCACTGGAAATGTCTAAGGAAAGACCATGTTACAGATGAATTGATGTATTCAAAGAAGCAATGGCCCCAGATTTGTAAGATTTCAGCTGTAAATTTGATGACCTAGGCTTTTGGAGATCTCTCTTTCACAGGGTCACCATGAGCCATAATGACCTTGATGATAAATGCAACAACAGAATATCCTTCATAAAATACAATCAAACTGAACCATAATTTCCTTAATGAGGAAGAATAATAATTGCCTCTTAAACTCCACATACATTATTATTCTCATAATTTAGAGTAGACATTGGATCGTTGTTGTTTTGATTTAGATAGTCCTTATCATCAGGGACAAAATGTAGTTTTCTTGTGAATGTTCCATTTCAAAATGTTATCAAAAGAGAAACTGTCTTGTTGATTGTTGACAGCAGTTGGAAAATGGTTCCTCTAACTTTAAACATGGATATGTTTTCCAGAGAACAAATACTTTACTATATCAATGAAAAGGTCAAAACTCTGGTTAATTCTATAGGGCTGCAGTTTTTCATTGTCACTCGTAAACTAGGAGTTGTAGTAGTAGGTGTGGCTGGCCTTTTCATCTTTTGAGGCAGAGTTAAGATTCCTTTCTCTTTCCTCTTTGTGTTGAGGGCAGACAGTGGAAATGTGATATGTAGGAAATCTTTGCTGCTTCAGCTGGCTGGGCAGGAAATGGGCTAATGATACCGTGACCTTTGAAAATTAAATTAGATCCATTACCATGGCTCCAGAGTTAAAGTTCCTAGTCCCATTACAGATGCTGGTGACTGGAAGCCAAAGAAATGGTGATTCATTTTTAAAAAAACTGCTAGAAGAAAGATTGTTTCAACAAGATCCATCAAAAAGGCTAAATATTATAGGCATAACTAAATGATAAACAAAATCCATGATTGCTTTTCTTTTGTTTAGTGTTGCTTAAAAGGTTGTGGGAGCATTTGTATAGAATCGCTATTTGTTTCTGTTTGTTTCATTCGTAAGGCCCCCATGAGATGGAGTGAGGGGCAAGGTGAGCAATGTGGGCACGGGGTAATGGGTTCTCCCCGCTGGGCCCTGTCGCGTTCGCCACAATGCGTGGCAAATCCTATCCTTAATGTGATGAGTTCCTAAGGCATGTACTACTTTGGACAGATTTGGCTTCTCAAGGAAAGGGTGTAGTTGGCACACAAGTTTTAATTGTGCAAAGGTCCTCCTGGCAACCACAGATACCTGGGCCTACAAGTTCAATGCTGAGTCCTGTGTCTTCAGGGGTAGTGTAACCACATTCAGCACAGGCTGGATCCCTATTTCCTGATCTGCCTTCCAACTGACCAGGAGCACCTCTGTCTTGTCTGGATTAAGTTTCAATTTTGTTTGCCCTCATCCAGTTTTTTTTAAGGGTCAGGACAGCTTCCTTGGCTAGTAAAGTTGGGTGTCATCTGCATATGTCACCGTACTCCAAAACATGAGGATGATCTCTCCTAGTGGTTTCATGCAGGTGTGATGACTCATGGGCCTTGTAGTCCTGTTCCTAGTACTATTGTGGCAGACGAAGAGGAAAACATGGGATTTTCGCCGATTCAGCCAGAGCCGGAGCCTTTCCACCTGGAGGATGTTTGCCCTCAAGAATTCAGCCAAACAGGCCTTGGGCAGAACTCCCCCCCCCCGTTTTCCCGGAGGGACAATTATACTAGAGATAGAGGAGTCAGAGAGGCTAATCGCCGGAGCCTGAGAATCGCTGCCAAACAACTAGCTGATTAGGTCTGCTTCCCTTGGGAAATTCTAAGGAGTCATGCATCTGGACAGAGTTGGGTTTCGCTTCTCGTTCTCTAGGGAAAGTGTTCTGTTGGTGGGAAAACGAGACCCAATATAGGTGTTTGTCGCAAGGGGAACTTTGCGGAGTCAATTGATCAGCTTGAGGAGAGAGATCATGTGTGGACTTCGTAACCCCAGTTCCTTGCTTCCCGGATCAAGTTTCAAGCCTGCCTTGTTTCACGTTTTGCCACGGACCTTGTTTCATGCTTCATGTTTGCCTCGTTTCAAGTCTTTGATCTAGCCAAGAATCAAGTTTATTTTCCAGCCTTGTTGTCAAGCTACATTGGACTTTAAAGACTCTGTCATTTTCCCACACTATTGCTTGGCAAAGTGTGTGTTTCGGTCAAGTGGATTAAAACTTTGAACTCTAATATCTTATATTGGACAATACTTTTCTGGACTATATTTGGCCTTATCTGAAAGGTCTGCTTCTGAACTATATTCTTCACTTGTTTTTATTGTTTTTATATATTTCATTAATAAAGATATTAGATAGAGTCTGGCCTCTGCGCATGGTTATTGGTGTTCTGCAGTCTGGGTCCTGACAGCAGGGCCGTAGCCAGAAAAAAAAATTCGGGAGGGGTTTTGAAAATTTCGGGGGGGGGGGTTTAACCCCTAGCACACACCCCTCCCCGCTACAAACCTGTCAATATCTGCTTGAGATAGTGCCTGGAGGGGCTCTTAATGTTTTGTGTCTCATAGACTTAGCATGGGGATTTGGTTAACCAGTTAAAATTCATGAATAAACCAGGTTTTTTTATAACCTGAAAAATTTTTTTTGGGGGGGGGGTTGAACCCCTAAAACCACCCCCTCGCTACAGGCCTGGTTTCATGTATATGTTAAACAGCATGGGGGCAAAACAGAACTCTGAGGAACCTCATAGGACAATGGCCAGGGGTTTGAACTGGAGTCTCCCAGCACCACCTTCTGGGTATAGTCCTCCAGGAAGGAATGGAGCCACTGTGAAACATTGCCTCCCAATCCTATCCCAGCAAGATTGCCCATGAGGACACCATGGTCAATGGTACTGAAAGTTGCTGAGAGGTCCAGGAGAACCAACAGGGATACACTCTCCCTGTTCAGCTCTCTACGTATGTCATCCACTAAGGCGGCCAAAGCCGTCTCTGTTCCATAGCCAGGCCTGAAACCAGATTGAAATTGTTGCAGTTGGGAGGCCATCACACACTCTAAAATGTTGCTCAAAAAGGGGAAGTTGGACAATAAAATTCATGTATTTGGCAGAAGCATTGAAAAGCAATTGGTTTTTGAAAAACAATTGGGCAGAAAATGGCTGCATACTTTTTCTCAAATCTGAGTTAGCACATTGTCTGAAATCTTATATTTAAAAAATCTCAAAATATGTCAACTAATGATGTAAGTAGCTACCAAGTGGTTAAAACTCAAATCAAACCTGGTTGACCAGGCCTATGGCAATTTTACTTTCCATTTATCATATATAATGGATAAGTTGACTTCACATATAAATTGAAGACAGGTTTTGGGGGTCAAAATCAGAGATTTTGATATGACCTATGGATAAGTCTAGGATTATTTCATGGAGAGGGGAAAGACCAGCACAGCTTCAGGGATTCAGCCATCCCTGGCTGCCACCATTTTTCTACACAGGCATCAAAATTACTTTTGCCACTTTATTGAGTACTTCATTTTTAATATATATTACCTACAGTGACTTGTGGATAAATTGGTCCAATTTTTTGGGATCAACTTTTTGATTAAAATTTCTGGACTTATACAAGAATATATACAGTACTCATTGCCCTCTTCTGTCTTACCATTGTCTTTTCTGCCTCTTTCCCTGATCTTACTATCTCATCCCTCCTTATATAAAGCAACAGGAACTCCCATATGTACTTATGCAAGCAAACACACTTGTAGTCAGGAACAGCTCATCAAGAAGCTATGTGACCCAACTGAAGTATTGCTGTTCTTTCAGGCATAGAAGGGCAGGAGTACTAGCCCATCAGAATTCAACTTGAGATCAGCTGCAAGCATTTGAACTAAATCTTAAGGCTTGCTGTTCCTGAAGAGTTCTCTATTTTCAAGAGCCTTTTTCCTCACAAAGATTATTGTGCCTGCAACTTGTTCATTCAATATGATAATATAAGCCGCCAATAGATTTAATTAACTATTATGTAAATAGATATGCTCTCAGTTTCAAAAATGTTCTATGTTGCTCCATGTTCTGCTTATTAGAGACCTTCCTTCCCTACTCTTTTTGTGTCTTTGATGGGCTGTAATTGATCACAGTCTATTCATGTATCATAACAGAGATCATTTTTAAAAGAAAGCATTTTGCTAAGCAAACGTCTTTTGGAATTAACTCAATCCTATGTGAATTAGAGGAGAAGGACATTTTGGGCTTATAAAGTATCAGTTTGTACCATCTGGTGGGTGTTGTGTTGTGACATATCCACAACAACAGACACAATTCTCATCAAGTTTACCACCACATTTCTCTCCCCCTCCCCCATGGTATATGTGCCATCTGGATGAAAAAATGTTCTATATTTAAATGATCCATTTATTGTACATGAGGGATAGATGATAACTGTGGCAACACAATTCTTTTCAGGTTCTTTCCAGCTGTTTATTGCATATGTTTAACTTGCCAACTGTATGTTTCTTTGCCTTTTCCCTCCCTGAGTCAGAGTTTTCTTTCAGGATGAATCTACCTCTGCAAAATAAATTGTCCTTACCTCGAGCCTAGTCCTGTTTGAATACAAAATGTTCCCCCAGTTTCAAAGAGGATTTTGCTGGATTGGGGCCATAGATTTACAAACTCACTACTCCATTCTGCAGACTTTAAAAAATCCTTTAAATATTGAGGGAAGGTCATACGGAGAAATTTAAATGCCATGCCCTAAACTGAAGAGAAAGTGTTTAAGATATTTCAGATAGGAAAGCAAGAACATTCATATTTATATAAATAAAAGGCTTTATCTGTCTTGTCTATTAATGCACTACAGGAAGATGGGTTGCAACATTTGTGTGTCCCATTTCTTGTTTTAGAATGCCTAACATTCCCTGATTAATGCTTTCCACATTCTATATTCCTGTAAATATTCATGTATAAGTCTAGAAATTCTAGTCAAAAATTGACCCCCTAAACCTAGGTTCACTTATCCAAAGCTCAATGTAAGTACTGTAACTTAACTCCTTTGCAAAAGGGAACCACCCTCTGCCCTGAGTAGAGTAGTAAAAGGCAAGAGCTTAGTCAATCCCAGGAGAACCTTAAAGAAGTGCTGACCTCCTCTACTCTCTCCAGAGTGGTGCAACTTTTGGTCTTTTTGAATACCTGGGTGGAAAAATGGTGGTGGTGACAACCAGGGTGATTTGACCCCTGAGAGAGGCCAGCGCTTTCCCTCTATACCAAATGACCCTTGATTTATTCTTGGGTTGTATCCAAATCCATAATTATGGTCCAAAATCCTGCCCTCAGTGTATACATGACTTTGAGTTATACAAGAGGATATATAGAGTATGTACTGTGAAGTTTCAGACCTGCCTTTCAGCTCTGAGCATGTTAACAGCTTCATGTCCTTTCAGCTTGAGTTCAGTTGCATTACTAGCCACAGTGCTACTCGTAGTTGTCATTTCTTGTACCCTAATAACTCATTGAGTGTCTTTTGACCTGAGATTCTCATTTTCTGGCAGTATCTCTTGTTTCATTTCCCCCCATTTTGGATTTCCTTGTTATAGGGGTTGCATGATAAAAAGGTATTCAAAATAATTTATTTTAAATTTATTTATTTATTTATAAAAATAATATAATTGTTGCAAACTTGATTTTTAAACCATAAAACTGGTGATTGTGATCTGAAGAATGAAATGTGTTACAGATTTGATTCTGAAATGTGATTATTTAATGTAAAGTAAGCATATGTATAGAGTAAACTGAAGCTTAAGGCCTCCAGATTCAAGTTTCCACTGAGCCATGAAATTCACTGAATGACATTCAGTCACTGCATCTCAACTTGAACCAACTCATCAAAGTGTGGTGAGAATAAAATGGTGAGGAGGGCAGCTATGTAACCAGTGTTGAACTCATTGGAGGAATGTAGGATATAAATGTAAATAATATACAAGTTAATAAGTATTCTTCCATGCACAAAGTATTTAAGGATGACTTCAGTGCAGTAATGATGTTACATATTAATCTGTTCAGATTAAAAATTCTGTAGATTCAGTTAAGAAATGTGATGTGATTATTAATTTCACTGTCAGGTGTTTTATTAAGTGCAAATGTTTATAGACATCTTTGTTTAATTAGAGTGGTGATGGCTGACAGGGAGCTCTGGCATGGGCTGTCCACGAGGTTACGAAGAGTCGGAAGCAACTGACTCAATAAACAACAAAAAGTCTGCTTAATTCCAAAGTCAAAAGATTTTAAGGCAATAAGTAGTAAGAACAGCTTGGAAGGTTAATGGTTTTCTTTGCAGATGGTCTTCCTGTGTTCACCTCCAGACATGGCAGAAATGCTCCTCATCTGCCTTGGGGAAATGGGTTTAGAAGCTTTTAACTCTTGCTGGAATACTGAAACTATGAATAAGAAAGTAAGAAGGACATTTGTGGCAAGAACAGAAAAAGAGGGCATTAAAAGTTAATCTAACTGTTTTCTTCATTCCAAAGATCGACATAAGGATGAGGGAAGGAGTAGAATGATGAATGGGATTTCTCACCTTTATTTTGGTATGGCTTTTAGTATAGTAATAGCCATATAAAATTACATTTTTGATTCAACAATTACTTCATTTTAATGTAAATGCTACTGGGAATTAAAAGCCAAATCATGTAGAGGACCACATACTAAAAAGCCTCATTTAAGAATATCATTCCAGGATTTTAAGGAAGGTCAGAGCAGGTAACAGTAATGATAAGCAGCAGTTCAGAAAATGAGAGGTCTTTTCTCTACCTTCATCTCCTCCACATGCCCATATATGGCTCCTATTACTTCTAACAGAACTAAGATGTATGTCCTTGAAGATTGCAGATGGTCGCCCATGGCCCATACAGAGTGGGAATGAATGAGTGAGCTGTCCTCCTGCTCAGACTATAGGTTCCCAGTGCAGATAGACAAGCTAAAGGTATTGTAGATGTATACTTAGGTGTATTAGACAAGTGAAACTTTAAGTCCATTATTTTTTTTGTGACAACAATTTAAGATTTTGTATATTTCTTCAAAAAATCCAGATGCAATTTGAAGTGTTTTTTAAAATAAGCATATAAGAAAGCATAATGGACAGATTTGTCCTTTGAATCAGGTTGGTGTAGAATTGATAAATATGTTAATTGAATATTTAGTAAAATGTCTCACTTTTTTCATGACTGCAGTAGGAGGAAACAGAAAGATGTGATTGTTGTTTTGGTGGTGTTGTTGTTGGTTGTTGTCATTTCTGATGTATGTTGACCTTAAGGCATTTCTTGGTAGAATTAGTTCAGAGAGGGTTTGTTTTTGCTTCCTCTGATGCTGAGCTAGTGTGACTTGCCCAGGGACAACAAGCAGGCTAAACCCTTTTTATTCAGAGAAGCTTTTTAAAAAGAAGATTTTTAAGATCAAGTCAGGGAGTGATGTGGTTTTAGCTTTGAATGTGTATTCTATTTTAATGTTTGTATTTTTTTGGATTTTAAATTCTATTGAAATGCTTTAATGTAAGCCATTTTGAGTAGTAGTAGTTGTAATAATAATAATAATAATAATAATAATAATAATAATAATAATAATAATAATAATCGGTTTCCACAGCTGAATGGAGATAGCTTGTTCTCTCAGAACCTTAGATCAGTGCTGATCCAGGATGCAGCACACTGGATCGACACAGAGTAAAGTCTACATAGAGATTCTCTCAGTCTCCACGGTGGTGGTGGGAATTCCCAGTGCTACTAGGCAGCCACCCTACTTGTCTTCCTCCTCCTTCGCTGTTGTTTTGGTCTCAGGCCAGGAAACGGCACCTATGTTTTCCTTGTCAGAGACAGGACAGAGCAACAGTTGGGGGAGAGGAGGAAAATCATTCTCCTCTCTCCCCTCCCTTTCTAGTGCTCTCCAGTGACATGGAAAAGGTAGGTGCCATATCACAGTCAGAAACTGCCATTACATGAGAGTGTGAGTGGGAAAGAAGACTGCCATCTTGGTCCCCAGGAATGTGACAAAGCAATCGGGACAGTTCCAGCTGGTTTCAATTGGGAACAGCTCAATTATCCTCACTGCTTTGAAGTTGGAGCAAAATTCAGAATATCCCACAATTTTCGGTAACATGGGGCAAGGGCACTTTAAGGTGGTCTTGATCTGTGTTACTGTGGATCAACCCTATGTGGCATGAGCCATCATGGGGCTGATGCAATTCTAAAGCAACATAAGTGGGCAGTATACATGGGCCTCAGTGTGCTAGTCCAACATTCAAACCATTGCAGCATGATTTCAGTACTTTTTCATGTTAGCAGAAAGTGGTTGATAGATAATGTCACGGTCCGTGATTTTAGGTGTAGGATTAGAATAACATTGTTTTTTAAAAAAATAGAAAGCTAAATAAAAGCTGTGTTCTGAGTGTGTGCATGTGAGTGTGCACGTGCGCATGTGTGCGCATGTGCATACATAGGCTTCCAGATTTAGAAACCAGTAAATGAATATAGTCTTCTGTTCTTAATGACTGATGGCATTAGTTTATGCATATGATAGTACAATGTTATAATTCATAGAATAGAGCAAATGTTCTCAAACAAAGTCTAAAATAAAGGAAGTAGTAGTTCTCCTGGAAATATAAAAGGAAATCTAGAATCAACATTTTCTATCTAGCAATCCATTTTAATCAGAATGATAAATAAAGTTTAATATTATTCTGTGTGTGTGTGTGAGAGTGTGTTTGTGTGTGAATATGTGCAAATCTTTAAGTTATTGACTCATGATGCCCTCCAGAATTGACAGAACCACTTTTAAATATTCCTTGCCTAAGAAAATCCTAAGATTTCATAGGATTTTCTTAGACAAGCAAAATTAGAGGTGGTTCTGTCAGTTCCTTCTACAGAACATGTAATTAAACCTATGCTCCTTCCAAGCAGATTTCAAAAAGAAAAGCAGTGCACAATGCAATGATATAGGTTGCTGCTTGCACATTATGTTTTTTTTCATGAACTAGCTTTTCAAAAGAGGTCATTTTGTTTCATGATAATGTTATGCTTTAAATTCAGACTTCTTATACACAAAATGAAGGCCTGCTAAGTTTCAGTTACCTAGAAACTTCTCATGGCACTGATGTTCAAACCTGCTATTCAAGGAGTACCCATAATCTTTTCAGTAAAATTGCTTACATGTTATTTGTGCATTATTAAGTGGTTTTTTTTTACTAATTTCTTTACATGTGGATATCCATGGGCTATTTTTCCGGAGCTACTGAAGATTTAACTTGATTTTAGGCTCTTTTTTTTTACTTACATGGAAATTCTACTGGCTGAGTGATTCCTGTCCCAATAATGGGCCGGGCTGTGGCGCAGCTGTTGAGCAGCTGCCTTAAATCACTCTGACCATAAGGTCATGAGTTCGAGGCCAGCCCGTGGCGGGGTGAGCACCCGTCAATTAAAAATAAAAAATAGCCCCTGCTCGTTGCTGACCTAGCAACCCGAAAGATAGTTGCATCTATCAAGTAGGAGATAAGGTACCACTAATAAAAGTGGGGAGGCAAGATTAACTAATTTACGACCTGGTATGAGGAAGTGCCGTCAGTGTGGATGATGAAGCAGCTGCTCCCCCCTGTGGCCAGAATCGAACATCCCCTCAGAAGAAGTTAACTTGCCTCTGCGTGTGTGTCTCTCAGTCTCTGTTTGATGTGTTTATGGGCATTGAATGTTTGCCCTATGTGTGTTATAATGTGATCCGCCCTGAGTCCCCTTCGGGGTGAGAAGGGCGGAATATAAATACTGTAAATAAATAAATAAATAAATAATGTCTGTGAATGTGTTTCTTGGCAGCATACATTGGTAAAGACCTGATCAGAGTTGTCAACTTGCTAATAAATCTGGCAAATTCCTCAGTACCTTTCTTTTTAAAAATTTCCTTAAAGAAAGTCTAAGGGCCCTTCCACACAGCTCTATAACCCAGACTATCAAGGTAAATAATCTACAATATCTGCTTTGAACTTGATTATCTGAGTCCACACTGCCATATAACCCAGTTCAATGTGGATTTTATACAGCTATGTGGAAGGGGCCTCAGGAAATGGCCACAAACCCCTAGAAGGGTGGGGATATATTATGGCAGTGTTATAGCTTGTCCTTGCGCCTGCCCTTCTCATTTACTCTGGGAAGAGTAAACAAGCTGGCAACATTTGGAGAGGGAGGGGGGAATATCTTTACACATAATCAGAAAACAGAATGACAGTGTTCTGGCAGAATTTTGGCATGTTGGCTTGACCTCTGAGAAATCTGATGTGGGAGCAATATCTGTTTGGATGCTGGCAACCAATTATGTTGAACTTGCATACATGTTTTATGAGAGGAAAATGGAATATCGTTTTTTTGTGAGTTGTGTGTGAAAGGAACTGGTATTTACCTTCCAGATATTGTTTCTAAAGTAGCCTCTAGGATCTATGGTTCATATTATTAATTATTAAATCCATGGCCTATTTCTTGTGCTGCAAAAACCCATGTTCATTAAGTTCATTACGATTCCACCCATTCTCACTTCTTCCCTTCACCACAGTAATGTAGTTAGAGTATCAGCATTCGATTCCAGCATTCGATTCCAGCATTCGATTCCAGCATACACTATGGCCCTTTCCGCCCGTGGGTTCAAGTCTAGCTCTGTGTGATACAAGGTGACCATCCTTTATCTGAAAATCCAAAATCTGAGACTCCAAAATCCAAAACTGTCTAGTGGCTGAGATAGTGGCCCCTAATGGTTGACTGTACATGAACTTTATTTCATGCACAAGATTATTTTGTGAGGTTAATAAACTTTGTGCCCCATTTCCAAGATATGTCATTGTTAGTGTATGCAAATATAGGTATTTCAAAATCCAAATATTAAACTACTTTTGGTCCCAAGCATCTTGAATAAAGGATATTCAACCTGTACTTGAGTGACAGGAATCTCTCCAAGTTCTTGCTGAGTCCATGGACAGCTGCAACATGAAGCACCTTCATACCAGCAGGTTTGTGCATCATGGGAGAGACATGGGAGGCAGAGTCCTCTGGCTGTCTGTCTTTGGGTGCATCCCTTAGCGATTACTTAGCATGGGCAAAGCTGGACTTCTTAGCATCACTGATTAGTTCTCCTGCATCCACAGCAGAAAGGTTACTGAACATCCTCAAGGGGATTGGTTATAAATAACAGCATTTACACTTGGGTAAACCATCAATCTTGATGACCTTCATGTATTTAGAAGAATTTAAAGATGTGTTATTACTATAGCCCTCAGGCAAGACTTTGATAAAACTGTCAGTAATCTTAAATCAACCATTGGTTGCCAAAGCTTTCAATGTATATGGCTTGGCAGCACATTTTTGGATCCCTGCCTGCTGATCTCAAAGGAAGCAGTTTTGGCTTGAGTTTACATACATCATTTATCTATTTAATTATTTATTATCTTGCCTTTTTAAAAGACTGGCTGGGAACTGGAGTCCTGTGAGCAGTGTACAATGTTATAAAAACAGAATACAATGGAAAAGAAACTCTTGTTAAAATTATTTTAGGTACAGTATATTATTTTATTTGTTTGTGCCATTTGTTTCAGTCAAAAAGGATATGCACATTTATGCAAATTAATGTCAAATATGAGCATCCGAGTTCTATTTTGGTTCCACAGTTCATCCATACAACCGTCTTTCTGGACTTTTATGCAGGTACATGATTGGCTGGAGGGTTTTCCATCATGGGGCAGAGGTAGAAGTCCATTTTTTTTATTTTACCATCATTCCTCTTGCATCTGCTCCAAGTTTTAAAGGAAAGCTGAATTTCTGAAGAAATAGAGGGCCGCTCCACACTACACAAACATAGTGGTATGATCCCACATTAACTGCCATGGCAATGTCCTATAGAATCCTGGGATTTACAGTTTAGGGAGAAGTATTTAGCATTCTCAGAGAGAGACTTCTAGTACCTCACCAAAGAACAAATGCCAGGATTCCACAGGACAGAACTATAGAAGTTAAAGTGGAATAATAGAGCTCCAATTGTGCAGTGTGGGAAAAGCACTGGATTGAGTACTGGGATTATCCTTTTCAATTTGGATCAGCTGTCGAGGCAGTGGCAATAAAATATAGTTTAAACACCTTCTTTCAAGTTGGCAGATTGACTAGTCTGAGCTAGTGTTTGTCTTGGATGTCTCCCCCCTTCTTTCCCTAATAAAGGAACTTTTTTGCATCCTGGAGGTGTCTAACATCACTGTGCTTGTAGATCTTAATTAATATACATGTATTTTAAAAATACATGTGTATGACAAAGTACATCCAAAGCATTAACATTTTAAGGATATTAGAACACTATGGCATGCAAGCAGACAGCTTACTTATGTTTTCTTTAAATTATGCACAGCAAAATCTTCCATAAATAATTAAGCAGAAAACAGTTACCTTCTCTAACAAGATCACGGTACCTATTTGACACAAAAGTACATAGAGCTCCATTAAGTGGCAATTTAGCTGAATGAATATGATAGAAGCAGATGTTCTCAAGTGCATTGTGAAGTTGAAGCCTGCTGTAAATAGGGAAAAAGGGTTTCTACCGTATTACAAAGGGAGGAAGGATACGTGTTAAATCTTCTGTATGATGAAAAATACAACAGTAATAGGTGGATTGTGTCAAGGGCAAGTCCTTCCTCCCTTCACCATTTAAACATGTGTGTACCAAATGGAAATATTCATTTGATCATAGAATAACAGAATAATAGAGATAATATGGGCCATCTAGTCCAACACCCTGCCATGCAGGAAAAGCACAATCAAAGCACCCCTGACTTTTGCACAATTTGCACAATTCTTTGCACAATTTACAAAGAATGCGGAAGTTCATCGCAAAATGGTTATTTTCCCCACATCATGGATATTTTCCTTCTAAAACATTGGTTCTTAACATGTGGGTCCCCAGGTGCTTTGGCCTACAACTCCCAAAAACCCCAGCCAGTTTATCAGCTGTTATGATTTCTGGGAGTTGAAGGCCAAAAACATATGGGGACCCACATGTTAAGAATGAATGTTTTAGAAGGAAAATAACCATGATGTGGGGGAAATAACCATTTTGCGATGAACATATTGGGAAAGTTACTTTTTTGGATCCGAAAACTGAATATCATCTGGCCAATGAGGCTGGTAGCCAGAGCCAGCCCTAGGTAAGTTTCAAGAGTAGGCGAACAGAATTTTGCACCCCCATGAATTTTGGCGCCCCCCCAACCAATCGCTCAAAATAATAATAATAATAATAATAATAATAATAATAATAATATGTGCACAGACAAATATTAGTAATATATTATTATCACAACAACAATATACTATTATTATTAACACATTTATAATATATTATCACTAATAGTAGTATTATATTCATATTCATAACACTAATAACAGTACATGAGACAATTATGAATACTATATTATTATTCACAATAATACACTATTATTATTAACACACTATGCACATGTGTGCATGTGGGTCTACATATGTGTGTGTGTGTGTGTGTGGATATATAATGTGTGTAGATATAGAATGTCTATATGTGTATCAATAGCAATATGTGGGACTACATCTGTGGACATACTAGATAGACAGAAAGACAGACAGAGTGTATATGAGTATATATAGAGAAAATATAACTGTCCTAAGGATGATAATAATTCATCTTGTTTGCTGTGTCATATTCTGTTTTTGAGTCAATAATAATAATAATAATAATAATAATAGGACCATTTTGACTTTCTTGAAGGTTTCTGGTAAGCAGGAGGCTCCGAAGCAAGCAAGGAAAGGTTGCCTGTGCCTTCCTTCTCCAGCTCCAACATTGTGCAGCACACTGGGCTTCTCCGCTCCCAACAGCTTTCCCTGGGTCCTAAATGCGAGCGGAGGGAAGGAGGCACAGGCAGCCCTTCCTTGGTCGCCTCAGAGCCCAGCAATGAAGCACATGTTCTTGGGTTGGTCTCCGTTGCTGGGCTCTGAAGTGACCAAGGAAGGGCTGCCTGTGCCTCCCTCCCTCCACTCGCATTTAGGACCCAGGGAGAGCTGTTGGGCACGGAGGAGCCCAGTGCACCTGCATCGTGTCGGAGCTGGAAGGAAGGCACAGGCAACCCTTGGTTGCTTCGGAGCCAGCAATGAAGGAGACCAAGTTGGTGCCATCCTCCTGGGACGATGGCACCCCCAGGACGATGGCGCCACAGGCAAGTGCCTAGTTCACCATATGGTTGGGCTGCCTCTGCTGTAGCCATCTTTGCTGGGGGAATTTGTGAAATTTAGTCCAAAACAGTGTTTCAATTTCAGTTGTTGCTTAGTTTCATCTATTTCTGATATGAAATGATAGAGAAGTTATTTTCACATTCTCTGAAATCAGGATTACTTTTGGAAAATAGCAAACATTTGGCTAGGAAGTCCTTGAAGGCCTTGAGCTATTTACATAGTTATATACATACATGTATGAAAATCTACATGGGCAGACACTTTCAGTTCAGAAATTCACAGTGTCATCTTCAGGTTCCATCTCTTTCAGGCATCTTTGGGGTGCATTAAGGGAGTAGTAATTTTACAGTCTTTCGCTTTTTCAGCCTCACCAAACTATAATGCCAAGGATTCCATAGAATTAAGCTATGACAATTAAAGTGATGTCAAACTGCATTCATTTTACAATGTGGATGTAGATGCACCCTTGGAAAAAAGGGAGAACTTATCTATTTTTAGACTAAAGCACTACATTTATACAGGTTAAAACGCTATGGAGCTGCTCTGATGTGGCCTGAGAGAGTTCAAAGAGTTCTTTGGCCACCCACACAGCCAGTTGGGTGGAGGGTGCATTGCAGGTGCTGCCGAATGGCCAGCAGCAGGCATGTAGCTGGGTGGGGGGGCTTGAGGGGCTTCAGCCCCCCCCCCCCCAATTCTCAGGGTGGTCCGTGAGAAGGCCTTACTGGTACTGTTATGTTTATTCATATCATGATCTGATCACCATGCTCAATATGGTGCGGGCTGTAAATAAATAAGTAAATATATCCCATATGAACGATACTAAAAGTTTGCTAGGGTAGATCCTCTTTCACTCAGACTCAGCCCCCCCCTCCCCCCCTCCCCCCCCCCCCCCGAATCAAAATCCTGGCTATGGGCCTGGCCAGCAGCGAGCAGCTTCCTCCCAGAGGCTTGCTGGCAATGTTGCATTTCTGATCATATGGCTGGACGCCCTCATCAGAGCAACATTGCCAGCAAGCCTCTGGGAGGGAACTGGTTGTTGGCTATGATGCAGCCAAGAATACATTAAAGATGTGGACAGTCAATTGGGCCCAATCTAGCTGAATCCAAATATCTATACCTCTGAAATTCCAGGATCAGAATGGAGTGCTTTGGAAGCTCTGAAGTAAATCCCATGTTCTCTTGATCTGTGTTAGTAGCTAGATGCAGCGTTTCTGTTGAATATCCAGCCATGTGTTATCTGAACTCCCCACAGCAGGTGAGTGATGAGTCCATTTTACTTTGGCTGTGTAGATATAGTATGGCCACAGCCAGCCAGCTACGGAGATAAGCATTTCATTTGGGGAAGCATAGGTTTAATCTAAAGCAGATGTTCTCAACCTGTGGGTCCCCAGATGTTTTGGCCTTCAACTCTCAGAAATCCTAACAGCTGGTAAACTGGCTGGGATTTCTGGGAGTTGCAGGCTAAAACACCTGGGGACCCACAGGTTGGGAACCACTGATCTAAAGTATCCTGGGGAATGGAAATAAAAAGTTCTTGTAAGAGCTGGGGGAAATGTAATGAAGACATCCAATAAGCAAACAAACAAAGGAAAAGACAGGAACAAACAAATAACTTGCTGATTTTTCCAGACCATTTGGATCGGCCTCATGCCACATTTTCTGTTCTCTATGGAAGAGCAGTCAGTTTTTTTTAGTTAACTCAATGATTGCAACTAACTGAAATCATTATTAACCAGTTATAAATTGGAAATTTTCTAATGAGAAGTAATTAATTTTTAAACTAAAAGGGTTGAATTAAATTGATATTTTAGCACGAACAATTACAGAATTAAATTATTAATGAGTGAATCAAAGAACGAAGAGCAAATTTCCTAAAAAGTTCTATACTCAAAGCCTAGTTCTCTTGAATTTTCCCAAAACTGCTTCTGGCTTTTTTTTTCAGCATTTAGATTCAAAACACTTATTCAAGAATTCAAGCAATAGGATTGTGTTGAGAACTTCTATTTGAAAACTTGAAATGTGAAGTAAAGGCTAAATACACTCACAAAATGCAAAACGAATATATTCAGAATATAATTTCAGACAACTTTCTACTCCTAAATAGAGTGGGCCCAATGAACCCAACTGCTGAATGGCATGCAGCACCCATGATTTCAATGGACCTTTTCTGATTGAAAGAAATCTAAGGCCTTGGCTTGGAATTGAAATGATAGTAAGTAAATTAAAGATGGAGAGAATTAAAGACACGGGATTTGGAGAGGAAGAAAGATGGGGTCTTTGTGGAGTGGGTGGGAGCTGGGATATTCAAAAATTATTGTATCTATTTTCTCTCTCAAATTCAAATTAGGATGGGAGGAAGAAAAGTCATGGATGAAATTTTCCAGCTTTTTTTGGGGGTAGGAATTCCCTTTATATTTAAATGAATGTAAGTATAATAATAAATTTCACACTCCTTGTGTAAATGTAACTGAATTAGAATGTTTGGCTATTAATGAGTAACTAAATGCACCAATCCATTCCTACTGAATTTCTTATTTCTGTGCTACCTACCATAGCAGATAACATTGTTTCACTGTTATTCACATGCAAGAAAACAGAAACTCTACATTAGATGGTGACTGCAAAATAATGAGGAATTCTGTCCATCAAATGTTTGTAGCAGGTCACTGAAAGTGGTGAAGCTGTTGAATTCAGAGAAGAGGTGAAACAAGAAAGGGCAAAAGATGGGAAACTATTCCATATTTAGCAACAAATAGCACAATTTCTTTCTTTATACATTTGAAGTACAGGAAATAAATTAAAGACAAATCATGGCCTTGGCCATGAAGAATGGCATTTAGTCTACTCATTTTACTTTTCATTTTTTGTATGTGCATGTTCCTTGTTACTTTTGGTTTTAAAAATCTGTGGAGAGAAAGAAGAGGGAGAACAGCTGTCCTTTAAAAAACGCACCTCGTTTCATACTCTCTGGGGATTTGTTCTAGGCAATGTGTACACTGCCAACATTTGTTTTGTTTGACACCACCTTTCCAGATCCACATTCCCCCTGCAGTGACCCCCTTAGCACCACACACACTACACACATCTTAGTAAGATCGCCATAACCGGGCACACATTTTCCCCTGGTGCATTTTTCTTGCTGTGAGAGGTGGTCTGTATTTTAATATTATTTTTAGTCACAAGGTTGTGGACACATAATTTCCCCACCCCAACCTCCATCATACATGTGAATAAATGCATTTTCTGTTTTTTGAAAGGGCTCAAAGCAAAATAAACACATTGCAAATGATTTATCACAGATGTTTTGTGTCAGGATCAGAATATCTATGTAATAAGTACAATATTTCTAATCCATGTGGACAAGCTCCTAGTTGAATCAAGTCATTCGACCCTATTCCTGTCCAGCCATTGAATTGAGAAATGTACCAGAAGGAGCAAGAGCCAGGAAGTGAATGTGGTTATGAACCTTATCTAACAAATATAAGAAAGGCATGTGGAAGAAAATTGGAGCTCTAGAGTGGTCAGAAAGAGAAGATGTGTTCAGGCACTCTCTTGATTATATGAAGGCTTCATATATTTATGGGGATAGCATCACAACTCCTGATCCAATCCCAGACCTCTCTAGGGACCCCATTACATGGAGGTCCCAAATGTGGGCAACATTGAGAGATTTGCCAGGCAGTGTGTCCATGGGGTAGCAGGGGAAACTGTTGCCACGTGCCCCATCTTGCTGCTTTCCCCATCATATGGGGAGTGTCACTGCCCAGCTTCCCCCCGCGCTGGCCCTGTTCAAAGCAATGAGTACATGGAGATCCTCTAATGTTCTCTGGGCTTTGTCCTAGGATGCTTCCAGGATAGAGCCAGGACAAAATCAAAACAGAAGTAGCCCCATGTCATGTGAAGAGCTCCAGTGGTCTCCATCCTGGCTCTGTCCTGGCAGCATCCTAGGATGAAGCCAGAAGACAGTGTAATGAGGTCCTAGGAATACTAGCTCAGAGTCTCAGGATTTTTTTTGAACTGCAGCTCCCAGAATCCTGCAATTGTTTGGGTGGCAATCCAACAATCAGCTTTCCCAAGCTCTCTGCCTATTTCATCACCCATTGTGTCATGCTGAGTCTGGGACAAGGCGTGAAGGGACCATTCTTCCAACTGCATCTGTACAGATACCAAGTCTTTTCTCTGATTCACATCAAAGGCCCTGAAGCTTATCCTCTACCTTCCTCACACCTGGAAAAATAGGCATATGCTATGCAAACACACTTTAATTGATTAATTACTTGAAAAGGTTTAATGAATGGTTGGCAAGCAGGTAAATCTCCTGAGTGTTGGATAAAGAGTGGCAGAAAATCCCAAAGTTGGATTGACCTGTGAATCTTCTGAATGAAAATCATGGATGCTTAGTGTCAAATTATTCAAGTATAATTTTTGTTGGAAATGTCTCTATCCCAACATGAGAGTGTAGAAGTATGCATTTGTGAGAATGCTGGCTCTCTTCTCTTACTAGTTTGACTATTGTTTCTGGTGTAAAAGAGAATATCCCCTGTTGCTGCCAAATGGTCTGGCTTTTCTAACTTTAGAGCTCAATAAGCTTTTTATCAATATCATTGTGCAGTCTGTGGCCTAGATCGCACACTGTGCTATTTTTAATCGGCATATAGAACTACCCCAAGAGAGATGTTTGTTTGCTTTGACACAGTTTATATGCTGTAAAAGGTCATGGAACACAGGTAGTAGTCAAAAGAGGGGGGCAGGACAAATTTTACAGCAGGGCTCAACAAAGCCAGTAAATATATATGATGGTGAGACTCACCAATAAAGAAAATGGCTTGCTCCAAAATTCAGGTCAAGAAAGGTTGCATCATCATTCTTTGGCAGCAGCTTTTTGATGGCCTTTGCTGTAACACTGAGTTGGTGCAGACTTCACTTGATTATAGCAATACTTTATTGGGAAGACAAGACATACGCAAGCTACATTGCTGCTGTGTGTAAGTGGGTTTTTCTGTACAATCAGTTTAAAGAATTCTACTGACACTTTAAAATCCTGCTGAGACAGCACATTGTTACAAAGACCTCCTAAATCCTATTGTTCTGAGAACAATAACCTGTACAAGGAAGAGGAACAGATTTGCTTCTGGCCTCTGAAGTTGAAGGCAAGTTTTCTGTCATATCAAATAGGGAATGATACAAGGGGAGAGTTCTCTGTATGAAGCAAGATCACTATTTTTCTGATTCAGTGGCAGTTAATCACTCTTCATATCAGTGGTACTGTGAATTTGCTTTAGGTTTAGTTTTAAGTCTTAACCTCAAAGGAGATGTCACCTGGGCTGAGCCTATTCTGTGGACAAGGTTTGGCACATCAGATAATTCTTTTGAAATTCACACTAGAAGATATCATAGAATCATAGAGCTGGAGAAGACCATAAGGTTTATCCAGCCCAGCACCTGCCATGCAGGAATCAAAGCACTCCCAAACAGATGAACATCCAGTTTCTCTTTAGAAGCCTCCAGAGAAAAAGACTCCACTCTAAGGCAGGCAATGTACTGTATTCCACTGAGAATAGATTTACCATAGTACTGATTCAGAAGCCACTACTTACTATCTCCCTAATATACATATTGTCTTCAAAATCATCCTTTGCCTTCTTTTACCTCTTCCCTGCATATCTCTTGCAATGTTAATAATGAAGTCTTGGATGCTGGTAGACATATGTTAAGCTTTCAGCAACATTTCAATTTTTGTAAATGTCTTGCTTAATTTGGGGAGAAGAAAGTTGACCGACTAACATTTTCCACTGTTTACCATTATGGAAAGGAGTTTGTAGTACCTTAGAGACTAATGACCTCATCAGATGGGCTGCCAGAATCACCATGCATGGGGGTGGGTGGGTGGGTGGGATGGGGAACCTGTAATCCCACGCCCTACATTGCATGAGTCACCCGAGTCCCCATCCCACAGGGGCAAATGTTGGCTGCCCGCCTTCCCTGCAAGCCTCTCGTGTTGCCTCTGTGGTGGCATCTGCTGGTTTGCCTGTACTTTTACAACAGAGTCCTGCCAGTCGCTTTACGTCATGGGATGGGAGCCAGCAGGCTCCATTGTAAAAGTATAGGCGAACTGGCATGATGAGGTCATTACTTGGAGAATAAAGTTGTAGTATAAGATTTCATATTTATTTTATTTATGTATTTGCTTATTTTATATCTCGTCCTTCTCAACTCCATAGGGGACACAGGGCGGCTTACAAAGACGGCACAATTTGATGCCACATTTACATAAAAAACATATACATTAAAGTCAATAATTAAAATACATAATCTTAATCTTATGAATGCATCACACTTATTTAAATCAGCATCCTAGGATGTTTCTACTCTGTTTCTACTCTGATGATGAAGCCTTCTGTCAACAACAGACCAAACAGGCACTAAGAAGAGATATAGTAGTCATGGGCGATTTCAATTATCCTGATATCTGCTGGAAAACAAACTCAGCCAATAGTACAAAGTCCAACAAATTCCTCACTTGCCTTGCAGACAATTTTATGGTCCAGAAGGTAGAAGAGGCAACAAGGGGATCAGCAACTCTTGATCTAATCTTAACAAATGTGGAAGACCTGATCAATACAGTTGAAGTGGTTGGATCCTTAGGGGCAAGTGACCATGTGCTCCTGCAGTTTGCAATACAAAGGAATGCTGAAACTAAGACAAGTCAAACACGCATTCTGGACTTTAAGAGAGCTGACTTCCAAAAAATGAAGGAATTACTGAGCGGTATTCCATGGACGCCAATATTAAAAAACAAGGGAGTTAAGGATGGATGGGAGTTTTTCAAAAGTGAAATACTCAAGGTGCAAATGCAAACAGTGCCAACAAAGAAGAAAAATAAGACAAGTGCAAAGAAGCCAGAATGGATGTCCAAAGAACTTCTAACTGAGCTAAAGCTCAAAAGTGACATGCGTAAGAAGTGGAAAAGGGGAGAAATCACCAAAGAAGAATTCAAACGTATAGCCAACTCCTGTAGGGAAAAGGTTCGCAAGGCTAAAGCGCAAAATGAGCTCAGGCTTGCCAGGGACATAAAATATAACAAAAAAGGCTTTTTTACTTACGTTGGTAGAAAAAGGAAGAAAAAGGAGGCGATAGGGCCACTGCAAGGAGAAGATGGGGTGATGGCGACAGGGGATAGGGAAAAGGCAGAACTGCTTAATGCCTTCTTTGCCTCGGTCTTCTCACAAAAAGAAAGCCATCTTCAACCTCAGCAACATGGAATGGACGAAGGATTGGGGGAAATCCAACCCCAAATAGGGAAACAAGTTGTCCAGGAACACCTGGCCACTCTAAACGAATTCAAGTCCCCAGGGCCAGATCAGCTACATCCAAGAGTGTCATGGAGCCAGATCCCAGGGCTGAATTTCCAAGCCCTGAATCTGACTTCATAACATAAATAATCCTGCAAGCACCTGGCGGGAGAAGATAAAATGAGCCTGGGAACTCAGGCTCGAAAGTATAAACAATTATAATTGATATAGTGTGTGGGAATGGTAGTAATGTGATCCAGGAGGTGGGATTTGATGATGATATTTGCGTGTGGTATTACGTTGCATCAGAAGTGATAAAATTGAGTGTATGTAAACATTAGGTCATTCTCGACTTTTCCAAAGTCATGTATTCTTCAATAAAGATTGGATTTGAGAGCAGCAATCTTTGATCTGCATTCAGACTGGTCCTTTGAAGTGAGCCTGACATTTAAGTCGAGATGCGGGGGCTACAGCGAGGCCCGTATGCGGATGGGTGGAAGGGCCGACAGCGGCGGCAGAATTTCGGGAGCCGCGCAGAATGACCACCGGAGTGGGGCGCGGCGTGTTCAGAGGGGCCGTCCAAGGAAACCCGATGCAACCCTTCCCCATGCCTCCCAGACAGCATCAACGGGCCGCAGAATGGATGCCAAGGAGGGAAGATCTCAAACTAGAATACGGAGGGGAATCAGCTGAATTGAACTTTTTCCTCATTAGCATCAGAGGATACATGGAAGACAATGCACACACATTCCCCTCCGAAGCAAGCAGGGTTCGAGCCATCGGCAACACACTAAAGAGAGGAGCTGCAAGCTGGTATGTGCAACTACATGCCAGACGCGACCCATGCCTGAGGTCAGTGCCCCGCTTCCTCGCCGCCCTGGAAAACCGGTTCAGAGACCGGCTAGAGCAATTGAGGGCTCGAGACCAGCTTAAAGGAATAAAGCAGAGGGACAAAACGGTGCCCGAGTACGCAGAGGAATTCCTCCACCTCGCAGAAAGGGTACCAGAGTGGTCTGAAGTGACCAAAGTGGAAATATTTAAAGAGGGACTACGCCCCGAGGTTTTCAGCTGGGCAGCGCACAGAGATGACCCCGAAACGCTCCAGGGATGGATTCAACTAGCGGGCCGCGTTGAGTCCACCCTGGCCCAAGTGAAGCGCTTCAGGGGCAGCAGCGGCCAGCAAAGACCGGTGGCGAGAGGCCGAGGAGAAACGAGGAAGCAGGAAAGGTCCGGAGGGAGGCCAGGGATTCCCCCCAGAGGAGACGACAACAAACCTAAACCGGGATGCTTTGTGTGTGGGAAGACGGGCCATCGAGCAGCAGAATGTTGGGCACGGAAGGGGGAGCCGCCAAAACCCTCAAAACCCAAGCCAGCAACCGGGAGGCGTGCGGAGGAGGAGGTGCAAGCCCCAGAATCTTCGGAAAAACTGGTGAGTCGGGACAAACGCATGATAGTAGTGCCAATCTGCATCTCGGGGCTAGAGAATCGGGCCACCTGCAAGGCATTCGTGGATTGTGGTTGTTCTAGGAACATTATAACTCCGGAACTAGCAGGAGCGCTGAAATGCCAGCAGATGGTGCTCGACTCCCCAATTGCATTTTCGCAGCTAGATGGATCAGTTGCTGCTGGGGAAGTATCTACAAAGGAAATAAGGGGGGTCCCATGTAAAATAGGCAAATGGGAAGGAAGAATATCCTTTGTGATAGCCCCTATTGCCACATACCACGTAATATTAGGGATACCATGGCTCGAACAGGCAAATCCTGAAGTAGATTGGAGAGGAAAGAGCCTGGCATTTAAAGAACAGCAGACGCAATGGGAGATAAGCAAAATTGCAGAAGAGGAGGACGAGGGAGATGAAGCGGGTGAAATAGACCCACAGCTATTGCCACCTGAATACAGAGACTTTGTGGATGTTTTCAATCAGAAAGAGGCAAGTAAATTACCTCCCAAAAGGAATATAGAAGTAGAAATTGAAATAACCCCAGGAGCAAACTTACCAAAACCAAAAGTGTATCCCATGTCTGTGCAGGAGAAGGAGGAATTGAGGAAATATATTGATAAAAACCTGGCGCGAGGCTTCATTAAGCCATCCAATTCTCCTCTCGGGGCCCCAGTGTTATTTAGGAGAAAGAAAGACAACTCCCTAAGATTGTGCATTGATTATCGAAATTTAAATGCAATTACTAAGGACAATAAATACCCTATGCCCTTAGTAAAGGATTTAATCACCGTATTGAAGAAAGGGAGCATATTTACTAAACTGGATTTAATTGAAGCATATCATAAATTAAGAATCAAACCGGAGGATACTTGGAAAACTGCATTTTCCTGCGCATTCGGCCATTTTGAATATAAAATTTTGCCTTTCGGATTAAAAAATGGAGGCGGTTGCTTTATGCAGCTTATAAATGAAATACTACACCCATTGTTGTACAGAGGGGTATTCATATTTCTTGATGATATCTTGATTGTGAGCGAAGATAAGGAAAAGCACGTGAAATTGGTCCGGGAAGTTTTGCAGAGACTAAGAGAAGCAAAGCTGTACGCAAAACTGTCCAAATGTGAATTTAATAAAACTCAAATTGACTTTCTGGGGTATCGGATATCTCCAGAAGGGTTAGCTATGGATCCAGCTAAAGTATCAGATGTAAAAGAATGGGGAGTGCCTCAAACAAGGAGGCAACTGCAATCATTTCTGGGGTTTGCAAATTTTTATAGATCCTTCATAAAAGGCTTCGCGCAAATAACCGCACCCCTTACTGAACTTTTAAAAACAAAAGGGAAAGGGGAGACAGCAAAAGTAAAAGCTCCTGGCGCCAAACTGAGTTGGACGCCAGAATGCCAAAAGGCATTTGAAACCCTAAAAGAATGCTTCACAGAAGGACCCATCCTAAAACACCCCGATATCAGGAGCCCTTTCATAATCCATTGCGATGCCTCAGACTGTGCGTACGGGGCAGTACTATTGCAAAAAGATCAAAATGGGAACTTAAAACCCTGTGGATATTTGTCCCGGAAGTTCAGCGAAACTGAAAAATGTTGGCCAATATGGGAAAAAGAGGCATTGGCCATATTAAAAGCCTTAGAATGCTGGCGACACTTCCTCGAAGGAAGCGGAATCCCATTTGAAATTTGGTCTGACCATAAGAACCTCCAGTATTTAAAGTCTCCTCGTAAATTGTCCCCCAAACAAATTAGATGGGCGCAATACTTCAGCAGGTTCGATTTCCAATTAAAGTTTTTTCAAGGGAAGCAGAATGTATTGGCGGATGCTCTTTCACGCATGCCTCAACACGAAGGCATAACCACAGCAAAAGAGGGGACAATATTCTCTGATAAACAATGGGGCTTAGCTGTCAGGACAAGAGCGCAAACCCAAAAGGAGAACACGGCTATTGTTGAACTCGACGGGGAAGATAATTGGGGAAACGAACTGAAACAGTCTTATGAGGGAGATCAGTGGATCGCATCCAACGCAGAAAAGGGGGAGCAGAAGGGGGGATTTTGGTTTGTTAATAAGAAACTGTATATCCCAGCAACATTAAGGATTAAGATTTTGCACCGTTTTCACAATAACCAGAGCGCTGGTCATACAGGAATTACAAAAACAACAAAGGCAATAGCAAAACATTGTTGGTGGCCAGGAATGAGGAAGGACATAAAGAATCATGTTGTTCAATGTGATGATTGTGCCAGAAATAAATCGAGAGGAGGGAAGCCTATGGGATTATTACAAACAGTAGCGGAACCTACCAGACCTTGGGAATGTGTAGCTATGGACTTTGTGGGGGAACTGCCGGTTAGCAAAGGACATCGTTATATTTGGACAGTATTAGACCTGTTTTCTAAACAGGCCCACTTTATAGCACTGACGAAACTACCATCGGCCGAGAAACTAGCTGAACTGTACATAAACCATATTTACAAACTGCATGGATGTCCCAGTAGAGTGGTCAGTGACAGAGGAGTACAATTCACAGCAAAATTTTGGGAGAAATTCTTGGAAATGCTAGGAGCAGAAAGGAGTCTAAGTTCTGCTTTTCACCCCATGACAAACGGGGCAGTAGAACGTACTCAGCAGACACTTGGGCAGTTCCTTCGAATGTACTCTAACATGAGACAAAATGACTGGTCTAGGTGGTTGGCTTTTGCAGAACTAGCTTTTAATTCGACTATACATTCAGCAACAAATAAAACCCCATTTGAAGTAGTTTATGGGTATGAAATACAGCCTTTGCCCCAGTTGCCAAGATGGACAGAGAATGAGGAAACAGAGGCAGGGAAATGGAAAACGCAAATGCTAGAATGCTGGAGTCAAGTGACTGCATCCTTAAAGGAAGCACACAAAAAGTATAAAGCGTTCGCAGACAGAAAGAGGGTGGAAGGCGATAAACTGGATAAAGGAGATCTAGTGTGGTTAAGTACCCAAAACATCAAATTGGGGCTACCTTCGAGAAAATTGAGCCCCAAATATATTGGACCATTCAGAATACAGGGTGTTATCAATGAAGTAACTTTCCAGTTGGCATTGCCAAAAAGTTTAGGGAAAATACACCCAGTATTCCATCGCAGCTTACTGAAAAAGTATATGGGGACTTTAGACAAAATGGACACATAGAGTTATTGTTTGATTTGTTTCAGGACTATGATGAAAGAAGAACCGAAGAGGAGGACGAAGAAAACGAGGGCGCCATGTCATGGAGCCAGATCCCAGGGCTGAATTTCCAAGCCCTGAATCTGACTTCATAACATAAATAATCCTGCAAGCACCTGGCGGGAGAAGATAAAATGAGCCTGGGAACTCAGGCTCGAAAGTATAAACAATTATAATTGATATAGTGTGTGGGAATGGTAGTAATGTGATCCAGGAGGTGGGATTTGATGATGATATTTGCGTGTGGTATTACGTTGCATCAGAAGTGATAAAATTGAGTGTATGTAAACATTAGGTCATTCTCGACTTTTCCAAAGTCATGTATTCTTCAATAAAGATTGGATTTGAGAGCAGCAATCTTTGATCTGCGTTCAGACTGGTCCTTTGAAGTGAGCCTGACACAAGAGTATTGAAGGAACTAGCGGAAGTTATTTCAGAACCACTGGCAATTATCTTCGAGAGTTCTTGGAGAACGGGAGAAGTCCCAGCAGATTGGAGGAGGGCGAATGTGGTCCCTATCTTCAAAAAGGGAAAAAAGAACGACCCAAACAATTACCGTCCGGTCAGCCTCACATCGTTACCAGGCAAGATTCTGGAAAAGATCATTAAGGAAGTGGTCTGCGAACACTTAGAAACAAATGCGGTCATTGCTAATAGTCAACACGGATTTACCAAAAACAAGTCATGCCAGACTAATCTGATCTCTTTTTTCGATAGAGTTATGAGTTGGGTCGATACAGGGAATGCTGTGGATGTAGCGTACCTGGATTTCAGTAAGGCCTTAGACAAAGTCCCCCACGACCTTCTGGCAAACAAACTAGTAAAATGTGGGCTAGACAAAGCTACAGTTAGGTGGATCTGTAATTGGCTAAGCGAACGAACCCAAAGGGTGCTCACCAATGCATCGTCTTCATCATGGAAAGAAGTGACAAGTGGAGTGCTACAGGGCTCTGTCCTGGGCCCGGTTCTGTTCAACATCTTTATTAACGACTTAGACGAAGGGTTAGAAGGCACGATCATCAAGTTTGCAGACGACACAAAACTGGGAGGGATAGCTAACACTCCAGAAGATAGGAGCAGAATTCAAAACGATCTTGACAGACTAGAGAGATGGGCCGAAACTAACAAAATGAAGTTCAACAGGGACAAATGCAAGATACTTCACTTCGGCAGAAAAAATGGAAATCAAAGATACAGAATGGGGGACGCCTGGCTTGACAGCAGTGTGTGCGAAAAAGACCTTGGAGTCCTTGTGGACAACAAGTTAAACATGAGCCAACAATGTGATGCGGCTGCTAAAAAAGCCAATGGGACTCTGGCCTGCATCAATAGGGGAATAGCGTCTAGATCCAGGGAAGTCCTGCTCCCCCTCTATTCTGCCTTGGTCAGACCACACCTGGAATACTGTGTCCAATTTTGGGCACCACAGTTGAAGGGAGATGTTGACAAGCTGGAAAGCGTCCAGAGGAGGGAGACTAAAATGATTAAGGGTCTAGAGAACAAGCCCTATGAGGAGCGGCTTAAAGAGCTGGGCATGTTTAGTCTGCAGAAGAGAAGGCTGAGGGGAGACCTGATAGCCATGTACAAATACGTGAAGGGAAGTCATAGGGAGGAGGGAGCAAGCTTGTTTTCTGCTGCCCTGCAGACTAGGACACGGAACAATGGCTTCAAACTACAGTAAAGGAGATTCCACCTGAACATCAGGAAGAACTTCCTCACTGTGAGAGCTGTTCGACAGTGGAACTCTCTCCCCCGGGCCGTGGTGGAGGCTCCTTCTTTGGAGACTTTTAAGCAGAGGCTGGATGGCCATCTGTCGGGGGTGCTTTGAATGCGATTTCCTGCTTCTTAGCAGGGGGTTGGACTGGATGGCCCATGAGGTCTCTTCCAACTCTACTATTCTATGATTCTATGATTCTATGTCTTCTGGACAGAGACCCATGCCGGCCATCATATGGCATTGTATGAAATCCAGAGAAGGCCCCACCTCCAAACTGGAGTTAGAAGCATAGTTGGACGCTTCCCCCACAACGCAGGAGGCTTCTTGTGTTTTGCCAGAGTCAGCACAGATCTTCTACAGAAGGGCGATGCTCTCATGTATGATGTGGGTAGCGTCGACGAGAGGGAGATGTGAGAGGTGACAGATGAGGCCCTAATAGACTGCTTGCTACTTCATACTTCTGAGGATGTTGAGTTAGTCTATGAAAGTTAGTCTACCAATGTTGTTCTCCCAGTTAGTGTCTAAAGTGATACAAGATCCCTTTGTGTATTGATATTCCAGACTGGCATGTCTCTGTTTTTGAATTTGACCACACTTTAATCATGGATGTTTCTAACCTCACTATTTCATTAACCATTATCTACATACAGGAAAACAATTTCTCTATATACATGAGACCAATTTCCATTATCACAGACTATGCTTTCATTCTTGTTGGTATTCTAGGTTGCCAAAAATGCTAAAGTCTGTCTAAACATGGAATAGACTTTCCTCCAGCTTCTCCCTTTCACACCATGTGAGTCCATAGTGGCTGACAGCTGTGGTAGTCCACTGTGCACATGGGATTATTAATTGGATTTATGTTCCCCACTTTGAAGTTTTTATCCATGTTCTGCTTGTAATAGATATTATGACTCATATCTAATCAAACATTTGACTTTGGGCAGGAACAAGGCCTTAGTCACAACAATAAAGTATTTGATTTATTTATTTGTGCAGGTATATGTATCCTTCTTATCTCACTGGCCTTCAGGTATTGGGTTTATCCAGTTGGGTTCTACAAGATCCAAACAATTTGCACCTAGTTTGGAGATGTTTGTCAAATTTGCTTAAGGGTCTGGCCAACAGACAGAGAACTGCACAAGTGTGTTGTTCTTGTCCAGCAAAATAAAACAGAGAAGTGCCATCATTTGAAGTTCTTTTTTCCTATGTTGGATCTGTAGTTGGCTTGGTATTTCCCAGGAGGAAAGCAGTAAGGCTCATTCTCAATGGGATAGTATTGGTTCAATTAAATGCAGTAGCTAGCCCTTTCAAAAAGCTAGAAACAAGTGAGTTCTAGTACATTAATTTTAACTTTGGAACATCAGTAGGCACACATAGAGCACTACATGGTACATTACCTCAGGCCCATAAAGACTTTTATACAACCAAAGTGGGTTTAATTGAACAAAATATAATTCACTAGATCCTCTGCAGTTTTAAATATCACAGTTTGAGGCACATAGGCACTCCATTGATGGCATTGTTTTTGATGTGGGACCATCTTGCCCCAGAGTATGCATATAGTGCAGCATGTGCCTGTTTTTAGAGATGTGAGCCTTTGCTGTTTAGTTTAATAAGGCTCTGAATATAGTGGAGTCAGTGCTTACAACGCCCAAGTAATGGATATTTTAGAAAAGTGTTTCTCAAACTCTGCTCCTCCAAATGTTTTGGACTTCAGTTCCCACAATTCCTAACAGCTGGTTAACTGGTTGGGATTTCTGGGAGCTGAAGTCCAAAAACACCTGAAGGAGCAGTTTGAGAAACACTGTTTTAGAGGGACAACCTCTCAGTTTAACTGTAACCCTCTAATCATCACAGGCGGAATGGGGTATCACTATTGTGATGCAAAATAGTTTGAGTTGACTTGGTCTTGCATAGGCAGTTAGGTATTTTTAGCTTTAGCAAATGAGTGGTCCTGGTGGGAACAAGACTTGCTAGAACTGTTTTTTTGAGGTAGATCCAAATATTTGCTGCATTTTTGGACTCTCCTTAGAGATGTGACTCTGAGGATTATAATGAGGAACATCAGGACTTCAAAATTCTCAATCACATTTTGGATAATGATTCATGGCTGTCTAGCAGTTCTGGTACCTCAGCCCATCATAGTGACCAGCATGGCATCATCTTGGATAACTGAATACTGAGACTCCAAGGTATCAGCTGGACATGCTGAAACAAAATTTCTGCAGCTCACAAAGGCAAATATGCGCAGAAACTAGTCAGTTGCACACACTCTGGACTCTACACAGATATATATTCTTTCCTTTCCTTACTTAGTTTATCCATACCTCACAACCTCTGAGGATGCCTGCCATAGATGTGGGCGAAACTTCAGGAGAGAATACTTCTGGAACATGGCCACACAGCCTGAAAGACATACAACAACCCAGAAATGTGAATGTGAAGCACAACTGGCTACAGATGTGGAAAGATTGTGGTATATAGCCGAAGCTCGTTTTGGAACAGTTTGGAAATGCTATAATATGAATTGCTTGTGTTTTGCTGTTGTCTTAAAAGACCATGTTAACTTTTCAGTGATAATGGAATTCATTTCTAAGTGCTTTTTAATGATCAGCTCTAGAGTTTTTTCTACTGTTGCTGTCAGGCTGACTGAGCAGTAATTATTTAGGTCCTCTTTTCTTCCTTTTTGAAAATAGGGATAATATTTGTCCTCCTCCAGTCTCCTGGGATTTCTCATGTTCTCCAGGAATTAGCAAAGATGATTGCTAGTGGTTTTGAGATTAATTCTGCCAATTATTTTACTACCCTTGGATGTAATTCATTTGGCCTTGAAGACTTGAATTCCTTTGGATTAGCCAGGTGTTCCTGTAACAACATCTTTACCTATTTTGTGCCACCTTTCTCTTGCTGCATTATTTGCTCAATTTTCCCCAGGTTGAACTTTTTTCCCTTTTGGAAGAAGACAGAGGTAAAGAAAATGCTGAGGAGTTATGCCTTTTCTCTGTCCCTACTGACATTTTAGACCTTCACCATACATTGATCCTGCCATTTCCTTTCTTTTACTCTCTTTCTTCCTATTATCTCATTCCATGCTTTAGCTTTTCTGATTTTCTCCCTACTGTGCTGATTATTCATTTGAATTCATCTTTGGTAATTTCCTCCCTTTTCCGTTTCTTGTACATGTCCCTTTTAAATCTCAGCTCAATAGACTGTTCTTTAGACTACCATTTTGGTTTCTTTAGCCACCTTCCTTTTTTCCTTCTTATTGGGACTGTTTTTCTTTTCATTGGGGCTGTTGTGCCTCCAATATCTTATTCTTGAAAAAGCTCCCATCCGTCATGAAGTCCCTTCTCATTTAATGTTTCTCCCCCTTCCCAGTAGCTTAAAATTTCATATTTCTTCATAAATCTCATGGGAAGAGCTTGGAAAAAAGCAAAGCTGTCAGATTTGTCAATTACTAGCTTACTGAATCTGTCATAAGTTTTAACATAATGCAGTAAATGAACAAAAACTCTTCAAGAAAACAACAGTGTGAAACAAAAACACAGAGCTTCGTTGATGTAATTAATAGTCTTGTACATTTAAATTAAGATGCTGAGAGAAATCTATTATTAGGTAATGGTCCTGAGAAAATCTACTAAGACTCTGAGACATGGCGATATAGTGAACCTTTGGTTTCTGCTGGAATTATGTTCCTTGTGGGTACCAAAAATCTGTGGATGCTCAAGTTTCTATATACAGTGTTCCCTCACTTATTGTGGGGGTTACGTTCCAGGACCACCCACAATAACTGAACATTTGCGAAGTAGAGGCACTATATTTATTTTAATATACTGGGAAGGGGGAGAAACATTAAATGAGAAGGGACTTCATGATGGATGGGAGCTTTTTCAAGAATAAGATATTGGAGGCACAACAGCCCCAATGAAAAGAAAAACAGTCCCAATAAGAAGGAAAAAAGGAAGGTGGCTAAAGAAACCAAAATGGTAGTCTAAAGAACAGTCTATTGAGCTGAGATTTAAAAGGGACATGTACATATTAGTAGTTAGGTGACCTTTCGCCCCTTCACAAGACTTCTTCCTGCACTTCTTCTTGGTGACCCCCTCTCCGGTGCCTGCCAGTTTCCCTTTTGCACATATGGCTCCCTCTCGTCAGCATCCAGAGTGGTCCGGCTGGATGCTGACGAGAGGGAGGGCGCATGCGCAAAAGGGAAATTGGCAGGCACCGCCGCTCAGAAAAAAGAAACGCAAAACAGTGAAGGAGCGAAAAGTGAACCACAAAGTAGGGAACACTGTATATAATGACACAGTAAGATAGTGTCCCATAAATAAAATGGTAACGCCAAGGCAAGTTGATTTTAGTGGCATAACATAATTGCCCGTGATGTTTTTGTTTTTCTTTCTCATAGTCAGATATTACTTTTGTGCATCTAGAACAGTGGTTCTCAACTTGTGGATCCCCAGATGTTTTGGCTTTCAACTCCCAGTACCCTTTAGACTTTCTGCTTTAGGTTTTAGGTACTGATTAGGTCTCTCTCTCTCTTTCTCTCTCTCTCTCTCTCTCTCTCTCTCTGTGTGTGTGTGTGTGTGTATAGAATCTTTGAACTACAGAATCATAGAATCATAGAGTTGGAAGAGACCACATGGGCCATCTAGTCTAACCCCCTGCCATGCAGGAAAAGCACAATCAAAATATCCCTGACAGATGGCCATCCAGCCTCTGTTTAAAAGTTTTCAAGGAAGGAGCTTCCACAACACTCTGAGGCAGAGAGTTCCACTGTTGAATAGTTCATACAATCAGGAAATTCTTTTTAATGTTTGGGTGGAATCTCCTTTCCTGTAATTTGAACCCATTGCTCCTAGTTCTAGTTTCAAGGATAGCAGAAAACACGTCTGCTCCCTCTTATGACATCCTTTCACATATTTATACATAGTTATCATGTCTCCTCTCAGCCTTCTCTTCTGCAGGCTAAACATACTCTGTTCTTTAAGATGCTCCTCATAGGGCATGGTCTCCAGACCTTTGATCATTTTAGTCACCCTCATCTGTGTTTTGAACCAGCCGATGATGATGATGATGATGATGATGATGATGATAATAATAATTATTTATTTATATCCTGCCACCATCTTCCAAAAGAGACTCAGGGCGGCTTGCAAGCACAGGGTAGTGCAGTGGAATATACAAATAACAGATGTATTTTTAAAAAGCATAAACCCCTATTAATTAAAATACTCACTAAAATGCAGTGATAGTTGTGAATAAAATCGTCACATTAATTTCAGTCACGTTAAGCGCCTTCTGAGACAAGAACAAGATGTCTTTTTGTTCTTCACTGACCACTTGTCAGACTTTAAAGATGCAGATGCAAAAATGTGGCTCACCAACACTTGTTTATTTGATATGCCATTGTGATTCTGTTCAAAACACAACAAGATCTGTGTGGGTATAGATGGCAGTGTTAAATTTATGAAGACATGATTTTGACTTGTCCATCCCAGTGAATCCTACAGAATTAAAGACAAAAATGTCAGGGTATTGTGTATTGTGAAATGTTAAAATCAATCTGGGTTATTAGAAATGCCTTATGTGTTAGTTTTTCGGCTAGGCATTTCAGCAGTTATGGAGTTAATGAGAGTCTGCTATGATTGACGTATCACAGGACCAATGGGGTCAAGTTTGTTTTGACCGGGACTTTCTTTCTTGTTCCTGTGGAATGCAGAGGTGTTTCCTGCTGAGCAGAAGAGCAGTGTGCTGTGTGTGCATGAGTCGCTTCGGCAAGCACTCATGGAGAGAAGGACTGATTTGCTCTGTTTGTATATAGACATGTAAATAAAAGTTTATTGCCGTTGGATTTCCAACCGAATCCTCGTCTGCTGGAGTGTGTTTGTCCAGTGCTGTTTTTCCACACTGGGAGACAGTCTGGAGAGAAGGAGGTGAAGACCGGGATGGTGAATTTTTGGACTTCACTCTGCTACCCATCATCCCGCTGACACTGGGTTATGGGCCCAGGCCTCCACACTTTCCACTGCGCAGTAGATAGAGATGTTGATGGCTGGTGAGCTTTCAGCAACTGTGCGGCCATGAGAGGGAATCCAGAGACGGAGGGGATCCGAAAGAGAGCTCCAGTGAAGCTGCAAGAGGAAGATTGTGACTGCCTGAGTCTGCACTTGAGTAAGTGGCAGTACGGCTTAATCTCGGGGACCGAGGGTCACGGAGGCAGCTGATTCACCGGGAGCTTGGGGTGTTGTTGAATCTTGATGGCTGAGATGGCTGGAAAAAGCTTCATTTCCAGCATGGAAAAGCTGTCTGACGATAATTATGCTTCGTGGTCAGTAATGATGCAGTCTTTGCTCGCAGCAGAGAACTTGGAGAATACCCTCAATGGATCAGACCAAAATGCTGAGCACAGGAGGAAAGCCAAAGCATATTTGATACTGTGCCTTCAACCAAACCAACTTGTCCATGTGAGAAATAAGGACACTCCTGAGGAGATATGGCAAGCTTTGAGAGATGTCCATCAGAGGGAGACTTGCATGTCTCAGATGATTTGGACTAAGAGGCTGTATTCAGCAAAGCTTGTTCAGGGCCAGGATGTCAGAAAGCATTTGGACAATCTAAAGCAATTATTGATTGGAGCTGAGGAAAGAGGCCTACAATATTCAGAAGCACAGAAGTGTTATCTGGTGCTGTGCAGCTTGTCTGAGGATTGGGACTTTCTGGTACATTCTTTTCAGAATGTGAGAGTCCAGGAATTAACTTTGGATTCAGTATGTGGAAAAATCTTAGATGAAGTGGACCGAAGATCTTTTGAACGAGCCCAGAAGCAGACGATGGCACAGTGCGACCAGGAAGGGGCGCAAGTGGCCGGCTTTGGTCCAGATGGTGTTCCTGGGAATTGTGAGGAGGTTGCAGTACATCAGGTCAAAACACGGTGTTGTTTTGTCTGCAACAAGCCGGGGCATTTTGCCAGGAGTTGCCCAAACAACAAGGCTAGAAGTTCTCGTGGGAACAGAGGGGCTAAGAGTTAACAGAGAACGGATATAGAGTAATTTTTAGCAGAATCTATTGCTATATTCAGAGAGATGGACGAGTAGTGGCAAAAGGTGTAAAAAGAAACAAAATGTATATGATGTTTGACAAAAATAACTTTCCAGATGGGGCACAAGTTCATTGTGTGAAACAGAAGATTATGCATGACAGGTGTATCCATCATCTTCACAGAGCGATGGGTCATGCACATGTAGAGGTGCTCAGAAAGACTTTAGAAATATGCACAGATTTTGAGTGTGAGAAATGTGAAAATTTATTAGACTGTGCAGTTTGTTCAGAGATGGGAATTAAATCAAATGAGCACCCTAAAAGATCTGAAATTAAGGCCCAGGAAATGTTTGAAATGGTCCATCTACATGTGACAGAATCTAATGTAAAAAGCCAGGGAGGGTCTCATTTTTGTTTACTGTTAGTTGATAGACACACCAGATTTGGTTTTATATACTTCCTTAACGATTTGAAGGAAGCTGTTGTAAAGGTGTCTAATTGGATAGACATGGTTCAAAGGGTCTATGAACAGCATGTAGGTCAAATAGTTTTTGACAAAGGAATTAATGTGTGTAATGAAGAGATGAAGAAAATGTTGAGTGAAAGGAATATAGGATTTAAAATTGTAAAATCAAATAAGCCAAATGAAGAAGGCGTGGCTCAAAATAGGATGAAGCAAATTCTTCACACGAATGAGTGTTTAATTAGAGATTCCAAAAGTTCAACTAAGAATTGGCCAGAGTGTTCAAACACAAGTAATTATATTTTAAACAGGTTATGGGATGAGGAATTGGATGACATCCCATTTCGGAGAATGTACAAAAAACCTCCAAATTTAGGATATTTAAAAGTATATGGTCAAAATGCTAATGTATTAGTTCCAGTCAACCAAAGGAAAAAGGGAGAGCCTAAGTGGAGGAGAATGCAATTCTTAGGCTACTACCAAGACAAGCTTAAATTTCACAGTGGTCTTGGGAGGCTTATTTTCTCAAAGAGGGCGTATTTTGAGAAGGATGAAGGCTGGGACAGGTTGCATTTGAACAAAGAGATGTTGTTTAATAACAATTCCACCAAGGAAGCGGAGGTACAGAAAGCTTCAGGTGGAGGGGGTTATGTTGTTGAAAAGGATATGCAACGAACCATTAAGGAGGAGATGGTTACTCCAGTGAAACATGGGGAAGTACAGACTCCCCAGAAGAGTCAGAAGAGAGGGGGTAAATGGAAAAAATCACCTAAGCTTGAGAGTGAGGAGCAGGTGACAGAAAAAAGTGAAGATATATCTTTTCTTGAGACCGAGATTGAATCAGATGATCAGTGGTCTCCAACATGTCAATTGGCACATGTGTTGCCAAAGCGCCAGAGATGCAAAAAGAGTGTGCCTGTTTATTAGTCTGAACGGAAATTGAAATATGTATATATGTTCAGAGAGAGTTAAATCATTTTTGTGAATAATTGTGATGGAAAAGTATGATTATGAGATGAATTGGTTTTAAGAAATTGGATTTTAAGAAAAATTGAAATCCATGGTTAAGCCAGCATTGAGTTGAAATATAGCCTGGCAGCATCAAATGAATCTATGTGGCACAATGAATTAAGTTTTCAGAGGTTGGGAAAACTCTTAATAAGTCAATTGACCACAAGTACATCACGACAGAAGCTGAATAAGTAGCAGCATAGCCAAGGGAGGAATGAGCTGAAGAATAAAATCATTCCTCGTACATATCAGAATCTTCTAAAATGGATTTTCACATTATAATGTTTGTATGTACATGAGGTCTTTCCTGACCTAACTTTAGTGCCATTTAGTGTATGCTGCAATCTCCAGCCACCTGTCAAATCTATGGCCTGAAGTTTAAGCAACAAAATTGCCATTTGATGATTTGCTAAAATAACATATTTTGCTGATAATAATAATAATAATAATAATAATAATAATAATAATAATAATAATAATAATAATATCTATCTTGTTTGCTGTGTCATACAATAAAATAATAGTAAATGTTATTTATCACCTGCCTCTCCTGATGGCTTGGGGCAGGGTACAACAAAGTCAAAAACATATGAACATAAAATATATACAATGCATGATATAGCTAAAAATACAAAAATATAAAAACTTGTACCAAACACAGATATAGAATTGACATATAGTAACAACAGAATGTAAATCAAATTTCATTGTTAAAAGTTGGCTAGTTAGGCCTCCCAGAAGAGTTGGATTTTCAACTGCATTTTAAATTCTCTTCCAGAGTGGGTATCATGCAGCACACCCGGTTTTGTGGCACTGCAACTCTCAGCAGCCCTAGTCAGCCAAACCAATGGGGTAAAAAGCTGAGGTTTCCTGCCCTTGTCCTAAATATTGCATCAGTTATTTTTATGTCTGTATTTATATAAATCTGTATATCCCATCTTTAAGATTAATATAAATACATACATAAAAATAATTGATACAATATTTAGGATAAGGGCAGGAAACCTCAGCATTCCACCCCATTGGTTTGGCTGGCTAGGGCTGAAGCTGCTGAGAGTCTTATATCATATCTGCTGTGGCCCTCCTTTCTGTAGTTAATTCTGTCATTTTCCAAAATCTAAAATTAACTACAAAACATTGATACATAGTTCTCTGTAGCCAAGAAGTTTTACAGTTTTTTCTAACAATTATGTTTTATAAAACTTAGGATATAGGTTTGATTGCATCCCCCCTGCCTTTTGAAAACCAAGTTCTCATGGCCAATTATGCAATCCTGATTCCTGAAGGAATCATGGAAAGAAACACATTTTATGTCGCTGACTTGTCATTTTCTCTGTTGTCATGATACTTGTGGGAAAAAAAGCAACTGGTTCCAAACTGAGAAAAATACAAGGATAAATTTTGCTATTTAAACTATGTCTCATGAACTACGAATGACATCAACATTTGACTGTTGTGCAGCAAGCTAATTTTTTAAAATGTGAAACCCTAGTATTGTGTAAAAGATCACCCACAATGGCAAGGAAAGGGTGAAAAGTATTTCAGGGACATCATTTGTCTGTGGCAACCAACAGTTGCTGTTAAGTTTGCAACAGCTGAAGAGCTCCAAGGGGATTTCCGCCAATAATGTTTATAATGGCCTGATAACAATGAATACTTCTACCAGTACTGTGCCAAGACTGTGTATCAAAACTGATGCCCAAGATCAACTTGGTATACTGCTTGGGTGGATGGCATTGGATGCAGCTCCCAGCCCTGCCTCTTCAGTCCAATAACATCTGGAGGACTACACAATTCCCACATTTGAATTACAGCTTTCCATTGCACAATCTTTCCAGAAATGTATTCATTCTTTGCAGCATAGGGCACAACAGTACAAGATCATTTGTACAGATGGAATGATGCAGATTATTTTTATCCTAATTCTGATAAATACTGTTTGGCAGTCATTTGGGAAGATAAGAGTTTAGTGTAGCAGCCAGCCAATCAGTTGTACCTAGGAATATAAATTGAATTTTTAGCCAGCATGATGAAGTTGTTACTTGAATATTGCATGTCCAGGGCTTGGAAGTTACTTTTTTGTTACAATTCCCAGTCTCCCAATTGCTGTGGCTACTAGGAATTCATTTCAGTGATAATGGCCTCTCAGTATGAAGGAGAAGAAACAGTAAAATTTGGCAGCCTGCAACTCAATTTGTCCGATAGAAACACAGGCCCTAGATGTTGCATCAATTAGCAAAATGTTTTGATATGAGCTACAAAATTACATTTTAAAAATTAAATGATTTAAGATTTTTTCCCTTTTTTCTCTGCCTGGCAGTACAGCTATCACTAAGGATGGCTAATGACCTTGGTATTTTTTTATTGCATTTGGGAATGTTTTTAGCCATTGATTTGAAAATGAACAACAGTGATAGCTGTTTATTGTCTTAACCGGTGTGCTTTTTCTTTGTTTCTTTTCAAGGCAAGGAATACAGCAAAACTCTCTGCTTTGGCAGCATTTGAGAGAGTAGCCTTTGACCTCTCTCAGCTTTGCTTATTTCCAGTTCAGACACTTTCTCAGCAAAACAGGACAAAAAGCCAGAATCATACCTGTGGAAAATGAAAGTCAAAATCTTCCCGAAGTGATTATTTTTATCTCCTCCTTGAGACCAGCTAGGTCTTGACAGCTTTTATCCCCCCTATTTTGATGTAAATCACTTGAAATACATGCACAGCCAGAGCTTACAGAGCACCTCAATCTTGTATCTTTTGCCCTCTACTGTCTGCGCTCCAGGCACTATGCCCTTGGCTATTGCTCAAATAGGATATAATTCAATAAAATCCCTAGAGGCCATGATTTAGAATTCCATTTCATGTTAAAAATGAAAAAAACTTTGTGTTATCAACTTTGATAATAGCTCAGCAAGGTGTAACTAGCAAAGGAAACTCTAGTAGATCGTACAAAATTTTCCATATTTGTTTAAAATGTGTGACATTCCCATTTGAACTGAAAATAGTATATTTTAATGTAAGTTGGCATTTTTAGAATGTTTAAAATAACTGAAGAATCTAACCAAATATGAGTTCAGAAGGACTCACAATGTAATCAAGAATGCATTTCCCTATTTAATGATCTTCACTTTTTCCATCTTTCTCACACCTTTTAAAAAATATTCAAAACAACCAAGACATGACAGCAGTATGTGTGAAAAAGATCTTGGAGTCCTCGTGGACAACAAGTTAAACATGAGCCTACAACGTGATGCAGTGACAAAAAAAGCCAATGGGATTTTGGCCTGCAAAAATAGGGATATAGTGTCTAGATCCAGGGAAGTCATGCTACCCCTCTATTCCACCTTGGTCAGACCACACCTGGAATACTGTGTCCAATTCTGGGCGCCACAGTTGAAAGGAGATTTTGACAAGCTGGAATGTGTCCAGAGGAGGGCAACTAAAATGATCAAGGGTCTGGAGAACAAGCCCTATGAGGAGCGGCTGAAAGAGCTGGGCATGTTTAGCCTGAAGAAGAGAAGACTGAGAGGGGACATGATGAGGGCCATGTATAAATATGTGAGGGGAAGTCATAGGTAGGAGGGAGCAAGCTTGTTTTCTGCTGCCCTGGAGACTAGGATGCAGAACAATGGATTCAAACTACAGGAAAGGAGATTCCACCTGAACATTAGGAAGAACTTCCTCACTGTGAGAGCTGTTCAGCAGTGGAACTCTCTGCCCCAGAGTGTGTTGGAGGCTCCTTCTTTGGAGGCTTTAAACCAGAGGTTGGATGGGGTGCTTTGAATGTGATTTTCCTGCTTCTTGCAGGGGGGTTGGACTGGATGGCCCGTGAGGTCTCTTCCAACTCTATGATTCTATGAGTTTCTTTAAAGCTTTTAAGTACCAATATCTAGTGGATTGACTTTCCCATGATATTTTGCATGCAAAGTTTTGAAAAAGCAATTGCAAACTGTATAGTAGAAATTGGCAGAGTATCTTTCACATCAAAAGCAAATATGCAATGTTATCAGTGTGAACACATTACCTTCAGGGTTTAGATGGCATCCTGGAGTTTCCTGGGCATCATCAAAACCACTTCAGGCAGGAAGACTGATGAAATAGGTTGGAACAATAGCAGAATTTCTTCTTCTATCATGGGTATGGGAATTATGAAGCCTTTCATATGTTTCTTGAGCTACCAGTCCAAGAAGATCTCCCCAGCATAACCAATGATGAACAATGTAGGGCATTTGGAGTCCAACAATGTCTGAAGGGTCACAGAATTACAATTCTTAATTAATGCTGATTTCAAGTTCCAAGAGAATGTGAACCAATGTGCCCGTCAAGTAGTTAAATTTGACTTCCTGATACTCTGAAACACAGTAAAGTTGTAATAGTTCAATCACGCCCTGTAGAATTAATGCAGCGTGACACTACTTTAACTGCCATGGCACAATGCTATGGAATCATGGAAGTTGTAGTTTGATTGGCAGCCAGTGCAATTATTCCATCTTCTGATAAACATAGCCACAAACTAGCTTCAAACTACTTGGATTCATTCAATATTGGTTTTATCCTTTCAATCTATAGAAGACCTTTGAGAGATTAAATACGGTGAATCTTGTTTTCTTAAAATAATAAAAGCCATTGCCATTCTGACATTTCTTGCTTTCTTAGGCAAGGTTCAGCAACATTTATTTTGACATTTTAATTTGGAAAGAAGTCCCATTCCTTTCCTTTCTTTATAAGAGCTAGTTAGGCAGGAAACTGCGGAAACTCATAGCTATGCCATGACACTGGTATACAGTATTTATCCGAGTCTGTGTAGCAAGGTTGGCTCATATAGAAAGATGGTGCTCCACATCAAGGATTCCAAAGGGGAAGGTAGAAAAGGTTATATGAGTCAAGAGTCTCATGGAGATCCCATGGCAGGTTTTATCAGGCCTTTAGCACTGCCTTCTGCAGACAGCATGAGATTTCCCAGAGTCTTGATTCATGGATGCTCTGAGGCACATATATTAAATCAGTGGACTTGCTGAGGATAAGAACAGAACCAGGAAGGTTCTTGCTATGTTCATCAAAGCTGGAGATAATTTAAATCAGTGATTCCCAAACTCTAGTGTTCCAGGTGCTTCAAATCCCAGAAGCCTGAACTGCATTGGCCAATGATTAGGGATTCTGAGAGCTGAAGTTCAAAACACCTAGAAGACCATAATATGGGAAACATTGATAAAAATAAATGGAATATAATATCAAGAAGTAAAATAAAATATATTTCAGTGTATCTATGATTGATATCATATTGTCAGTCTTGGATGTTGGAGTATTTCTGTGTATGAAATGTTGAATCAAGTGTTTTTGCAACTGTGTGTTCCAGCAACGAAACAGTTAACAGCAGGCCAGTTTGATTGATAGCCTGCTGCAGCCTATAGGCCATGACTTCGGGCCTGAGAGGACATTCTTCCTTTGGACTGTGGAATGTGCTCTTATCTGTAGTGTGTGTGTGTGCTGTGCTGAACAGCAAGAAGAGAAGCATGTCTGCTACTAGCGATGGACTTTGCAACTTGTAAATATCTTTGTATAAATTTGGAATAAATATTGAACCTCTGCCTTCAGCTGATGAATGACTGTGAGGTGTCATTTGTCGGTACTGCTTCTCCGGATGAGCAAGCAGTCTGACCGAGGAGGAATTGGTGAGAGTCAAAGGATCACCAATAAATCAGGGTGCTGCAAAGCTGATGGTTTTAAAACCCACCCTGACATTGGAAAGTTCCTTGATGGGTGTCAGAAATTACTTGAAGACACACAAAAACAACAATTCCTGGTGTCATGGAAAGTTCATCCAATTTCTTTACGTTTTTCCTGCTGCTACTGGAATCTGTTTCCATTTATAATCTTGAACTGCCTTCCCTAACTTGCTTTATTGTGGCCCTATCAACAGGTGACATCCCACCACCAGCTCAGTAAAATCTCCAGACCTGAACATTGTCTGCATTTGCCCCAAATAGAAGGAATTTCCATATTTTTGTGCCATAATTCCAAACAATTGAACAGTTTGGTAGTGAAAAAGCAGCCAAAAGTAGTAGGATGTGTGAGCTTCACTTTCTCTGTAGGCATAGTGGTTTGCCTTGGATATGAAGCAAGGCAAGCTGTTTCTCATGAAAGGTGCTTTTTCCAAATCCAGTCTTCTTTGGATATATTCTCTTGTGAGTCCCCCTCTTCTAATCCCTCTCAGTCCCCTTCCTGAACAAGTGTAATAGTAGTGCTTGGGTGATTGTTACAGATTAGTAGACAATCTTTACATCCCTTCACTTTCTGTCAGAAGTATTATTTCCTGTTCTCTGATATATCATTATAAATCAGGAAGGGGGGGGGGGGGAAGTACAACACTTGGGGCCAGTTCCAAACCTGGCTCTGTGGCCTCTATTTCTCCAGACCTCCCTGGATTGGCAGTTTCTATATTATATAGTTTTCTGGGAACTTCTCCTATATCTACTAACAGCAAATAGAGACAGATGTCTCCAAAGGAACTAGCCACAAAGAAGTTACTTCAGTCCATATTAGGCACAGATAATCCCAGAAGAGGCAGAGGGGCAATGTCTCTGCCAATTCAGTGGCTTTACACAAAGCCAATTGTCCAGGCATCCAAAGCTGAAAAAGAGAAGACACAAAAGTAGTTAAGCATAGCCTGTCCAGAGATCAAGATTACAAGAGTTACAAGAATATGGCCTATCACAGAGGTTGAACTGTTGTGAACAGCAAGGATTCCTCACAGTTTCAAGGTTTATTGGAGACTACCTCTACATGCCAAGTGTTTGATTAGTCAACCTCTTATATTTAACAGATAGTTCCAATTATGTTCCTCTTTCTTCACCTCAGTATCTGTTAAGTCCTACTGAGGAGAAAACTCTACAGATTATTGTCGAAGACTTTCATGGCCAAAATCACTGGGGTGTTGTGTGGTTTCTGGGCTGTATGGCCATGTTCTAGCAGCATTTTCTCCTGACGTTTCATCTGCATCTGTGACTGGCATCTTCAGAGGAAAATTATGCTAGAACACAGCCATACAGCCCGGAAACCATATAACAGTCCAGCCCTAGAGTTGCTTCAGCCACCAGCTTGGCAGATTCAGAGAGGGAGACACCTAGAACCACGAACTACTTGCAATCCACTTCCTTTGTGTTAAATTCCTTGTGGTTCAGAGGGTGAGTTAAGACAGCACCCCTGTGCTGTTGAGAATAAAAAGACCAATATTTTTCAATCACCAGCTTTTCTAGACTGATTTTTGGAATATTTTTGGCCAATCTTTCAGTTTACAGAGAGTCCCAGAGAAAGAAAATTGACCCCAGAACCAGCTGAAGTCCAGCCCTGGTGTAATTGGTTCCTAGAAGTTTCTGTTAAGTCCTTTGTTAGTGTGTGGCATATAAATGGCATAACACTTGAGAACATGATGATCTCAGAAAACCTTTAAAGCTGAAATAAAAGCTCTGTGAAATATAAAGAGATTTATGAATAGTATTTGTTTGTATTTCTACTTGCCCTTTGCTTTGTAATTTTGCCTTTTTTCTGGACAGAGATTTTCTACCTTCCAGCTGTTTCATGGCAGGCATGAATCAGCTAGTGAAGTTTTTTCAAAATTGCTAGGCAGTGACAGGAAAAACTTCATTTGCCAACGTCAGCTGTTTAAGAACCTTTGCCTAGAAGATTGCCAATGATTTGTGCCCAATTCTTGCACAATTGTGTACTGCAGTCACCCCCCCCCCCCCCAGACTGGTGCCCTCCAGATATTATGCATTACAACTCCATCAGGCCAAGTCAGCATAGTCAATGATCAGGAACATACCTGAAGGGATCCAGGCTGATGAAGGCTGCAGTATGGCACAATCATTTGTAATATAAAACCCAGACATCACTGTATCTTTGGCATGCCAAATGGAAGCCCCTGGGCAAAAGCTTACATTTCTCTTCTCTTTTATCATGTATAGATGCAATGACTGGAACTGATCTCATTCTGCCGTGTCTCCAGGCAAACTGTAACATGAACTGGTACAATTATGCCCTGTGAAATGCCTTAGTTAGAGAGCTATTCTACCTCGATTTCTGTATTTTTTCAGGCATATCCATATTATTTATTAGAAGTCAGCAACCCACAGCCTAGGTACTGTAGACAGCCCGCCGAAAGCAGTCATCTGTTTTCCTAACCTTTTATAAACCCAGACACTAAGGAAGTATGAAGTACATAGGTTTTGTGGCCCAAGATTCAATGTCTGGCCAATTTAAGGGATGAAGAGTGAGGCCAATTAATCTTTCTTTTAGGCTATTTTTTTACGCTTCCCAACACTCACATGATTGAATCTTTTCCTGTCCACTCCTCACCAAAGTGTTTTGCCTCTTCTGGATCCTCCAGAACTAATTATTTGTCATTGAGATAGGCTTATAAGCCATCCTCTGTGCTCTTCAACATAAAAAACCCTGGCTAAAAATTGACTCCTGACCAATTTCTCCCTCTTTTTTGCTTCTTTTGGGGGGGACAACCTGAGCACCCCCCGTAAATTTCCAATACAAAAAATTATTCCCCAGACCTATCAGATTTGCCCGCTCTTACTTTACACCTCCTCAAAGAGACAACTAACAGCTGCTGACCACAAGACTTGGTTTCCTTTTCAATGAGGACTAAAAATTTCCTTTAAATTAAAAGGGAGGGGAAGCATAGTAGAACTAATTAAATTGCAAAATGTAAACTTCATAGTACAAGCACATTTTCCTGTTGTCCCTCTGTAGCCCTGTGACAGACTTCCAGTCTCTTTGAGTTCTGATTATTTTGCATCCCATGTTTCAAATAGTTACATTCTTTTTTTCGCATTTTATGCCTCTGCTATTTTTACATTGCCATGGTTCAGGGTATAATCTTCCTATTCAGAACAATTTGCAGCACAGCTATCTTTTCTTTACAGCTATCTGTATGAGGCTATGCCCACACGTTGCTTAAGTCTTCATACAAATGTTTAAACTTGAAGCTAAAGTTTTAGAAATATTGTTTTTGGGAGGAAGGGAAAAGAACTGAAAATTAAATCTTACCAGTAAAATGTAGCTTTCTATTTCCACCCATACCCTAGGCAGCTGCTGCCATGCTTATGCTGGGGATAAAAAGAGCATATTTTGAGTAATGTTTATGCTAATTTTTTGTTGGAAGATTAGAGTTTACAATTTAGAGGTCATATGGAGGATAAAATAAATTGTATTTTCTGTTATTTTCTCTGATAAACAGATTGTGGAGACTCCATTTTATGAATAAAATAACACAACATCCACAAAACACTGCTGCAAACTTCCTTGCCATATACTTTCATTTGTAATGTGATAGAGAATAAAAGTTCTACAGATACCAACAGATTGCTAAAAATGACAAATGAATTGGTTTTAGAGCAAATCAAGCTGACTTGTTCCTTGAATTGTTTATTATTATTTATTTATTTACAATATTTCTATCCCGCCTTTCTCTACTCTGAAGGGGACTCAAGGCAGCTATACAAATAGGCAGCTATTTGATGCCTTAAAAAACAAAAACAAAATTAAAATGAAGCCAAGATGACTAAACTAAGACATGGCTCACTAGAAAAGATGATAATGCTTGGTAAGATAGAATATACTAGGGGAAAAGGAAGACTTCATTACAGATGGACGGTCTCAACCAAGGGAGCCACAGTCTGAGTTTGGAAACTTGAGCAGTTCATGACCAGGAGTGTTTGCAGTCAACTCTGCAGATGTTTCAGCTGTCCTTCTTAAAAAGGAAAATCAACCTGTTTAGCAGGCCTTACAAATGCTGATTTGTTATCAGAAAATGTTTGGATTATATGGTTATTTTATGTACCTATATGCCTGACTCATGTAACAATTTTTCTGGTCAAAAGGGGCTCCAAATGGAAAGGTTTATGAAGTCCTGGTCTACATATCCAGAAGTGACTTCTGGCCCATTTCGGGATATATGGCCTGTGTAGATAGTCCCCTAGTCCGATGCTCAAGCCATGACACCACATTGGTTCTCTAAAAATGTATTATGCAAATACATAAAGTTGATATACAATATAGAAGGAAACAATTTTCTTGAATAGCAGAAGGAGAGAAAGCAGATAAAAAAAGATTCATATATTTGCAAAGTGTAGACTTCTCCACATACAAGAAGTATGACAAATATGTATCATGCAGAGATGTACAGAAATAGGCAAAATTGCTAGAAGTCTGCAGAAACCATTCTATGCTTTAACCAGAGAGAGAGAGAGACAGAGAGAAGAGAGAGAGAGAGAGAGAGAGAGAGAGAGAGAGAGAGACCACCCTCTTAACACTCCTATATTTTACAGAAAATAAAATGCCTTTTTATAATCCAGTGTGTTATTTTTCTTCAAGGGGAAAATGATCAAACATCACATTTAAGTAATTGCATCTTTAATGTCTTTATTAATAGTAATCAGATCCATACTGCAGTGAAACTCTTTTGAAGACCTGGCACCGATACTTTACTGCATTGTTATTAATGGAAGCAAACATCATTGCATGTAAAAGGGTGAATAAAAAAGCATTTTTACCCATCTTATCTCTTGAATCTGTAGCAATAGAATGATATGTATGCTGAAATGTATATCAGATTTTACTCAGCCATATCACTTAAAACTATAGGTGGTATACAAGTCTCTTCATATACACAAGAAAATTTTTTCACTGTGAACGTCCATAGTGATCCATTTCAGATTTCTCCTGTTTGGAGACAGCTGGCATGTCTAATCTCATGGCATTAACTGAAACTCAGGCCCACTTGAATCAGCTGAAATATGTTTACTGACTGAGCTAAAGACAAGGGATAGTATTGTGTATCACTACTTGTTTTTTGTTGTTTTCAACAAAACAACCCTAAGCTAAACACATCTAAGGGTTTTCTTGGCAGAATTTGTTCATAAAGGGTTTACCTTTGTCCTTCCCTGTGGTTGAGTAAACATATGTTTCCCAAGGTCACCCAGTGGATATCCATGGCCAAGCAGGGATTTAAATTCTGGCCTCCAGAAACATTGTGCAATGCTCAAACCACTACACCACTCTGGCTCGTATCAGCTTTTTAAATAAGTCAGTTTAACTAAGTAACCTTTACTTGCCCAGCCCACCCAAAATGAATGGAAATCCCATTCATTCAAACTCCAGTCAGTGGCAGAATGGATCACCTTTACCTTGTGGAGCTAATGCCTGGTAAAGTGGGGTGGGGGAGTTGTGATGATGGCAATAATCTCTCAATCATGACAGTAGTAAGACAGAGTTACATAGATTTACTCACACATAACTGTCCTGTTTTCACAAATGCTGCCTAGTCACAACTGTGACATTGTTGCCATGATCATACTCACCTCCCTTCTGCAACTTTTTTTGCTGGGCATTAGCTGCATGGGGAGAATGCCTTTCTCCCCATGCCTTTCAGCCAATAGACCATGTAATGACTTGCACACACAGGCTTGTATTGCTTCCTTCTTGATAACTTAGGTATCAAAGGCCGCTGAGAGGTCCAGGAGAACCAAGAGGGTCATACTCCCCCTGTTGAGATTCATACACAGATCATCCACTAAGGCGACCAAGGCTGTTTCAGTTCCATGTCCCGGCCTAAAACCAGACTGCGCCGGATCCAGATAATCCGTTTCTTCCAAGAACCCCTGGAGTTGTGAAGCAACTACACGGTCCATGACTTTGCCCCAAAAAGGGGCAAATTCTATGGTGCAAGTGAATGCGCTTGGTTTTAAACTGAGAAAGACCATGATTTTTCTTGGCTTTGAGATATCTTTACTGGTTCTATTACCAAATTGGCAATTCATTTTATAAAACCAATTTCTCAACTCCTTTATTTCTTGGTTACAACTCTAGTCATATTTTTTTCAGAGTGCCAGTGAACACAACAGGGAGCTTTTTCATAACTCAATACTTTTGAAGAGGTGATGTTCCAAAATCTATAAGATATTAATAGTTATCATCTATGGTCAAGTTCTTGACTCAAAATTGGTACCCAAAATTTTCATAGATGGGAAAAACCTGCATAGCTCAGTGGAATGACAATCCAATCTTCTCAACTTCAGTGAAAGCCAGAGAAATATGAAACTTATTTTGGATGGTATTATACTTGAGATGAACAAAATTCTGTTAAGCAGAAATATTAATGCCAGATATATAATAGCCAGATTTATAATAAAATTCAGAACTAGGTCTCTCTGGCCACAAATCATTTTGTATAGAAATTTTCTCGAAAGTTCATAACTAATAAATAAGTGCATTTTCTCTGGTATTGGGTGTCTAACCTTTTATTCTTGAGAAATAATATTTTTGGAAGACAATAAATCTTTCCTGCATTTATATCTACTTGTTTTATGATTACTATAGAAACTTAAAAAATGGTAGTGAACTTTTCTAGCTGAGTGGAAGAACAGAGCATAGTCTGTAGCATTGATAGAAAAGCTAACATCTCTGATGATAGTTATATCTGAGGATCACCATAAATAAGAAACCTGAAGGTACCTGGCAGTTAGGAAATGCAAAATGCCAAAGTAAACTTTTAACAAGAACAACGCTATTTGTATTCCACACATAGCAATCAATGGAGAGATTGCCCCACAGAATGGATTAGAGATGATAATGATGATGATGATGATGATGATGATGATGATGATGATGATGATGATAATAATAATAATAATAATAATAATAATAATAATAATAATAATAATAATAGACAGCAGAATTAATGAGAAGCAACTGGAAAAACTGACATGATATGAGGATTTAAAGATCAAACTGCAAAGACTCTGGCATAAGCCACTAAAGGTGGTCCCAGTGTCGATTGGAACACTAGGTGCAGTGCCTAAAGACCTTGGCCAGAACTTTAAAACAATTGGCACTGACAAAATTACCACCTGTCTGCAAGAGGCCACCCTACTCAGATCTGCATGTATTATTCGCCGATACATCACATAGTCCTAGACACTTGGGAATCCAATACAACAGCCAGCATAGTGACCTTGTTTGCTGTGTACTAATCTTGTTATGTATCAAACAACAACAACAACAACAACAACAACAACAACTTTATTTCTTATCTTCTTCATGGCTTGAGGTGGGTCATAGCAGTCAAAACACACAAATACTATAAAAAGTTACATATCAAAACATTTCTATAAAACACACATAATCACACAGGTCAGAGACCAAAACACCGGACATGAGTTTAAAATTCATGTTTTCAACTGGTTGGGTAGGAAGATATAGGTTTTTAGATGGTTTTTAAATTCCAACAGCTGATTTAGATCCATTTCTTCCAATTGATTCTTTGTTTTATGAACCAAATCTATCCTTTCCTTCCAATTATTTTTATCCTACTCAATGACCTGATTCCAATTTCTACACACATATGGCAATCAAAAGGCCATCATCTTCAGATTTAAGCACCAATAATTGTATTGCAGCCTTGGCTTTAAAAAAAGGTCTAGAAAGTATATTACAGTGAATGTTTTTTGAAATAATGGCCTAATTCCTATTATTAGTCCCACCTAGAGTATTTCCATTGAATGAATCAGATGCCTTAGTTCAGGGGTCCCCAAACTAAGGCCCGGGGGCCGGATGCGGCCCATCGAAGCCATTTATCCGGCCCCCACGGCACAAGGGCAGAAGGGGGTTGGGCTAAATGACCCAAGGGGTCTCTTCTTCTCTTACAACCATTATTATTATTATTATTATTATTATTATTATTATTATTATTATTATTATTATTATTATTATTAACATTGAGGCTGGGTGGCCATCTGTCAGGAGTGCTTTGCTTGTGCTTTCGGTGCACAAAGGCAGAAGGGGGTTGGACTAAATGGCCCAAGGGGTCTCTTCCAACCCTCTTCTTTATTATTGTTGTTGTTGTTATTATTATTAGTATTAGTATACATATATACAATATAATTTACAATAATATATAGTATTATAATATATTGAATGCATATAATATTAATATTATTTTGTAATACAATATAATACTAATAATACAATATAATAATATTAATTATATATTATATATTAAATGTAATATTACTAATAATATTACAATATATTTATATGGTACACTATAGTAATTGATTGCCAGTATTGTGTTATGCTAATAATATAATGTATGTAAATTTAATTTGTAAGCCACTCTGAGTCCCCTTTGGGGTGAGAAGTGCAGGATATAAATGTATTAAATAAATAAATAGTATTCAATATTATTATTGCTCAGTGGCCAACTATAGTCCGGCCCTCCAACGGTCCGAAGGATCTTGAACTGGCCCCCTGTTTAAAAAGTTTGGGGACCCCTGCCTTAGTTACATCCCATTTGGATTACTGTTATACATTGCATGAGAGGCTTCCTTTGAGGAATGTTCAGAAACTTCAGCAGGTGCAAAGAACTACATTCAGTTGTTGAAGACTTTCATGGCTGGAATCATTGGGTTGTTGTGAGTGTTCTGGGCTGTATGACCATGTTCCAGAAGCATTCTAACCTGCCGTTTCACCCACATCTATGACAGACATCCTTAGAGGTTGTGAGTCCTCACAACCTCTGAGGATACCTGCCATAGATGTGGGCAAAACATCCAGAGAGAATGCTTCTGGAACATAATAATAATAATAATAAATTTATTCTTATATCCCGCCCCATCTCCCCGAGGGGACTCGGGGCGGCTCACAACAATAATAAAAACAGTGCCAAATTACACATTGTAAAATCAAACATGAAAAGCAGTCATACAATCATACATACATCACATGTTAAAAACAAGGAGATAAAACAGTACTAGGCCGAAATAGAGGGCTTCTGTAGCTTCGTGGCAGAAGTACTCAGCAAGGTATCAATAATCATGGCAGAACACTCTCTAATTAAATTAAATGGGCAGACAAATCAACCCCCAAAAATTAGTCGTCGAAGGCCCTCTGGAAAAGCCAGGTTTTAAGGCTTTTTCGAAAGGCAAGGAGGGTGGGGGCCTGTCTAATCTCCCTCGGGAGTGAGTTCCAGAGGCGGGGGGCCACAGCAGAGAAGGCCCTCTCTCTCGTCCCCACCAGCCACAACTGCGAAGGTGGTGGGAGCGAGAGGAGGGCCTCCCCTGAAGAGCGAAGAGATCGTGCAGGTTCATAGGGGGAGATGCGGTCTCTAAGGTAGGTGGGTCCCAAACCGTTTAGGGCTTTGTAGGTGATAACCTGCACCTTGAATTGGGCCCGGAAAACAAACGGCAGCCAATGGAACTCCTTAAACAGAGCCGTAGAACGCGCCCTGTAGTTTGCTCCTGTTAGAAGCCTGGCTGCCGAGCGCTGAACTAATTGCAATTTCCGGGCCGTCTTCAAAGGCAGCCCCACATAGAGCGCATTGCAATAATCCAGTCTAGAGGTAACTAAGGCGTGGACCACCGTAGTCAGATCAGACTTCTCGAGGTATGGTCGCAGCTGGCGCACAAGTTTTAATTGTGCAAAGGCCCTCCCGGCCACGGCCGACACCTGGGCCTCAAGCGTCAGCCCCGAATCCAGGAGGACCCCCAAGCTGCGGACCTGCGCCTTCAGGGGGAGTGCAACCCCGTCAAGCACAGGTTGCCACCTAATACCCCGATCAGACATACGACTGACTTGGAGGACCTCTGTCTTGTCAGGATTAAGTCTCAGCTTGTTCACCCATTGGCCATACAGTCCAGAACACTCACAACAACCCATCTACATTGAGAATTAACTGGGGCTGGATATAGGGATTGGGAGCACACAATTCATAAGTTGGAACAGTTCCATTTCTATAGGTCAATTTCTGGGCAGAACTCAAAGTTTACATAGACTAATACAGCCCTACACACTTCAAGTCCAGGTTATTTTAAGGACTGTAATATCCCATATGAATCTGCTCATATTTTCAGATATTTTGGTGAGACCCTTCTCTCTGTCTCACAGATGCATCCAGTAGGAACATAATAAAGAATCTTTCTTCTCAGTGGCTCTAGGATTCCCTTCTGATAGAGGTTAGATCTTTTCACAAGAAGTTTTAAATATTTTTATTTGATCTGACTTCTGCTAACTGATTTTTCAGGGGATACATAATATACTATGCTAGACTATTATTTGGCTTTAATATCAGGATGGTTTAATTGCCGTTGTCCCCTCCCTCCGCTTTTGAATGCCACTCACTTTTAACTGTTTATTTTAACTGTTGTAAGTTCTCTTGAGTACCAAACAGGAAAAAATATAAACAAAAACAGGGATATAAATAAAAACAATAACAACTCGGTAAATCAAGACTCATGTAAGTTCTATTGATGCAAATAATCTAATTCAGTTAGTCTATTAGTAGCATTTAGGGCAATAAGTGAATTTTTAATTTCTCTTTTAAAAATTAGAATTTGGTGTGGATAGAATAATCTTAATCATTAATACAGATGAAATTGACACGGATCTGATATGTGGATCTATTATAGCACACATAGGTGCTGTGCTTTTTATACTGCTGATTTGCGTGGTTTACTGCTTGCTTGCACATCAAATGCTAACCACAACTTCATTACACAAAATATTCAGCTTTTGTTTAAAGCATTCTGAAACAGGAGAGCTACACTGAATAAGATGTTTTTTCTGACTCAGCTTGGAATAGACTACACTTTTTTCATCCTAGCACACGAATGCTAGGATATCCAATGTGCCTCCGGCTAATAAAATAAACATATCACACTGCTGCATTTATGAATGATTTATTTAGTAGTTCTAAATGCTCATCAGCAACAATTGCAGATGCACTCAGCACATTGGTCATCTCATTCTAAACGATTTTATTGAATCTGTTCAAGTCATTTGCAGACCATTTGGCAATCCAGAGGAGAAAAATCAATCCAAGATTATTGACAAATCTTTGTTTTTTGGCAGTAGGAAAATGCTGCATCATAGAAGAGTGAAGGTTTTATGCATTTCAATTGTGTTATTGCAGTGCCAAATGTTGAAAAGTCAATAATTATAAGTCTTTGAACATTCTTCTTTCTTTTCAGCATGTAGTTCTAAATTCATATTTAGACCATTAATGTAAGCATTTTATGTTAATGCTGGAATTACATGTTGAGTTTCAAGTATTGTTTAGATTCTGTTGCTCTCCAATTTTAGTTTCCCACTGACTTTTATAAAATCACCATTAGCTGATCTCCAAAGTTGAGGTACAAATAGCTGTGCCTATTAATCTATTCCTAAATCCTATTGTTAGTCTCAACTAAAGTAGATTCTTTGATAAATGATATTATGTAAGTTATTTTGATTCAGGCATTCTACTCTAGTTGTATTATTATTTTTTTAAACACAAACAATGCAGCATTTACTATGTCCCATTCACTCAAGAATCATTTCTCTACAACTGACATATAAGATTTTTTTGAGGCCATCTTGAATCCTTGACCAGGGTACCACACAAAGATTCAGAGATAAGCATTTTCTAAATTAGTGCTTCTCGTATAGGAGAATGGCAACTGTATTTCCCCAATGTATCAGGGATGGGCACCATATGAGTGCCCATTGGCTATAATGTTTTTTCCCCATGGCAACTGATCAGGGACTGGCAGTACACGGACCACTCTTTTGAGTAACAGTATTCTAAATTGCTCTCCTTTCCAGATATGAAGAATTGCTGTTGCATAATACTAGTATGGCCATGAGCAGAACCCTATATTCTCCTCTGACAGATACAGTTGCTCATTTTTATTATATGAAGTGGTTTATCCTCTCCTGAATAATCCTGCCTTTCTTTCCCAGTAGATAAATATGCCACTTAACCCACAGCACTTAATTCTCCAGTCTGGTGGCATTTTCACCTGTTGTCACTTTGTTACCAGATATGTGTCTCTGATTGATGGAAGGAATAATCCATTATAACCATGTTTTCATAATTAGTCCCTCTGAGTTATCCGTGACAGCTTTTCTGCATAGGTAAACTACAGCCTGCTAGAATATGCTTTTATTCCCTAAAAGCTACGTGCAAAGGAAACATCACCCATGACTGTTAAGAAAAGTTGTCAAGAATTGTTTTCTTTTGTTGTGTCTTCTATAACTCAGTAGCTGGTAGTCACACAGAGTTCTTATCAAAGTTGGCACAAATATGCACTTAGAAACCTTGATACGAAGAACCAAATGCCTACAGAGCCAAGCCCTGAAGTTCCTCTTGCTTTTACCTAGAAAAATTTTAAAAAATCATTTTTTGATAAGTTGTCTTCTCTTATAAAGACAGGAGGATGATGTTAAACATATCCTAAAAACATGTAATACTGAAGTGTAAAACAAATATTTTGAAGATGTGGAGTGTGTAGACACTAACATTTTGTATGCAGTGTTCTCTCCAAATGTGTGTTTATCATAACAATGAACTAGGCATTTGCCTGTGGCGCCATTGTCCTGGGGGCGCCATCGTCCTGGGAGGAGGGTGCCAATCTCTGCCTCCTTCTCCTTCGGGCCTCCCAGTGCCTGCGCTGGGCCTTCCAGCCGGCGCAGGCCTGCCTTCGCACCATGCGAGCCCACCTTTGGGGCCTTCAGAGATTGTGAGGTTTGTGGGAATTTGGAAGCTACGTATGTGGGGTTTATATATCTGTAGAAGATAAGAGAAAGAACTCTTCTTTGAAGCAGGTGTGAATGTTGTAATTAATCACCTTGATTAGCATTTAATGGCCCTGTGGCTTCAAGGCCTGACTTCTTCTTGTCTGGGAGAATCTTTCTTTGGGAGGTGTTAGCTGTCCCTGATTGTTTACTGTCTGGATTTCTTCTGTTTTCAGAGTGTTGTTCTTTATTTATTGTCCTGATTTTAGAGGGTTTTTTTTTAATACTGAGTGTTATCTGGGTTATCTAAGTCCACACTGCCCTATATCCCTGTTCAATGTTTAGTGCTAAATTCGCAAATATAGTAATTCCTACATAACATTACCATGTATTGAACTGCTTTTTCTATTGATTTGTTGTAAAACATGATGTTTTGGTGCTTAATTTGTAAAATCATAATGTAATTTGATGTTTAATAGGCTTTTCCTTAATCCTTCCTTATTATCCAACATTTTCACTTATCCAACGATTTATTTTTCAGTGATTGGTTTGGGGGGGGGGTGCCAAAATTCTGTTCGCCTACACTTGAAAAATACCTGGGGCCGGCTCTGACAATGAAGCTCTAACTAGTAGAAGGAGACAACATTATTATGAGCAGATGGACCATTTGTGTGTGTGTGAGAGAGAGTGTTGTGGGATTGGTGTGCATTGTCTATGAGACAAAATATACACCATCAACACTGTCTTGAGAGAAAATGTGGACTTTGCACACAGATGACTTTCCATGGAGTATAGCATACCTATGCGGGTGTGAAGGCTGTGACCTGTTTTGTGAAGCATTGGAGAAGAGGTCAAAACCCTTATGCAATAAATCTCATTGCCCAGTTTTTTTGGTGTTTTGTTTATTTTCAGTTAAGTTGTTGAAAGTTCACTGTGAATTAACAATTCTGTTTGAAGAGTTTACTCTACTGTTAAATTGCCTGATTTGTTAAATACTGGATGGTGTGCCTGACACCCAACAATTCTGCTGGTGAGAGAGATGTGACAATTACTCTCATCGTCTCTGTTTTATTCCCCATCTTTGAAATCAGAAAAGGGGAGTGGGAATGCCCAGTGTTTCAGGTGACCATTCATCACAGAGAAGGCCTTTAGGGAAGTGAAAGCTGAGCCGATTATATCCACAAATGCATCAATGTGTCTGTCCTCAAAGAGACAAATCGATATTGAATAACAAAGGTGACCACTGACATGTAATACAAGTGAAATGAAGTGTACTGGGAAATAATGCAGTATGGCACATTGATGTGTCAGAGGATTTTCAACACCTGCTTGTAGCTGCCACTTGACTGAGTTTAGGGAATGGACGGAAAAAGAAACCCAAAAAGGTAGAACCAAAATTCAGTAAATTAAGGACATACATTGCTAGAGTCAGAGAATGAATGCAGCCAATAATTTTTGATGGTTCCTATTCATGGTTTATTTATATTTCCTGTTTCCATTTCTTTAGTTCACAAGCAGTATTATCTCATAAAATTAGCTAGATAGAGAAACATCAACACCTGCTTAATTCATGGATTCTGGGAGCTTTACTTTGAAAAGTAACTTTTTTTTAGCTGTGTTTCTTACATTTTGATAACAAAACCTGTATTAAATGTAGCATCCAAACTGCATAGTATTTTTTTAATTTTTTTTATTGCTTTTCAAGTGTTATTTTACAGCTAAAGTAGGAAAACAATTCCGTGAGTGAGTAGGATGGGTAGAAATAGGGGGGAATAGGTAAAGTATAGAAAAAAAAGGGAGAAACAGTCATAAGAAGAGACAGAACAAAACAAAGACAAAAAAAAAGAACAATGAACTTCCAATTGTCCTCCAGAGAAGCTATATTTTCATATTTACTCCGTTTCAAAGTCCAGCTGACCCTTTCGCGAATAACCTTTCACACTTCAGATAAGTCAATTGTGAATGTGTTTCCATTCTTACTAATAAATTCTTTAAAGCTTGTCCAATCTGTTCTTGTCTTTGCATCTCTTAATTTCTGTGTTAGGATGTCCATTTGTATCAAGTCCAGTAGTTTCAGGGTCCATTCATTTATAGAGGGTATCTTATTTTGTTTCCATACTTTAGCGAGGACTATCCTTGCAGCAGTGCCCATTAGGAACAGCATTTTCTCCTGATTTTTATTCATTTTCCCAATTGTAAGTCCTAAAAGGTACGTTTCGGGCTTTAGTGGAAATTTTACTTGTAATATTTTTTGAGTTGTATCATGTATCTCGTTCCAGTATTTTTAAACTTTTTTGCACCTCCACCATTGATGGAAGAAAGTCCCCGTTTCTTTACCGCATTTCCAGCATTTGTTGCAGGCCTGTTTGCTAAATTTTGCTATTTTATCTGGCGTGTAATACCACCTAAAAAACATTTTATACCAGTTCTCCCTTATCTCAGAGGCTGTGGTAAATTTCAACTTTTTACACCATATCTCTTCCCACTGGTTTGAGTTTATGCTGTGTCCTAAATCTCTGACCCACTTCACTTGGCAATTCTTAACCTGTTCCTCCTCCGTTGCCCATTGCAGCAGTGTTTGGTATAATGTCTTGATAATTTTTTTCCCACTTTGCATAATTAATTCCCAAGGGCCTGCTGTTTGTTTAAAACGTACTTTAACGTCTTCTTTGTAACATTGAGCTATTTGGTAATATTGCAACCACGATGTCTTTGGGTAATCCTGTTTGATCTCTTCATGCGTCTTTATTATCATTTCCTTTTGGTTTATTTTTTTTTTAAATTTGTTGATAGGTAAGCCAATTTTCTGTGCCTAATTCCCTTTTGTGCTTCGCTTCAATTGGTGATATCCACAGGGGTTTTTTTCCACAAAATCTAAATTTGTATTTCTCCCAAGTCCTAATTAAAGCTGCCCTGATGTAGTGGTTACCGAAGTTCCTTTCTGACTTTCTTTTATTATACCAGAGATAATCATGCCATCCTGACTGTAGATCATGACCCTCTAGTGTTAACAATTTAATATTTTTCAGAGTGGCCCATTCCTTTACCCAAGCCAGGTTGCATGCCTCATAATAGATCTTGATATCTGGCAGCCCTAATCCTCCTCTCTTCTTATCATCCATTAATGTTCTTAACTTTATTCTTGGATTTTTATTTTTCCAAATAAATTTTGTTATATCACTGTTCCATTTTTTGAACAAATGATCATTTCTGATTATAGGCAATGTTTGGAAGAGGAACAATAATTTAGGTAGAATGGACATTTTTATAATTGCAATGTGGCCTAGTAAAGAAATATTTTGATATTTCCATTTCTCCATATCTTGTTTAATATTGGACCAGAGATTTTTGTAATTATTTTTCAATAGCTTGGCGTTGCTGGGTGTTATTATCATTCCCAAGTATTTCACTTTTTTCTCTATTTTTATGCCTGAATTTAGTTGTAAACTTTCCTTTGCTTTCCCGTCTAAATTTTTAGTTAGTATCTTAGTTTTTTGTTTATTTAGAGTAAACCCTGCCAATTTCCCGAAAGATTCAATTTTCTCTAACCATCTGATTGTACTATTTACTGGGTTTTCGATTATGCAGACTACATCGTCTGCATATACTCGCATTTTGTAATTTTGATTCCTGTCAGAACCCTGGCAGCAGAGCACCAATAACCTTACACAGAGGCCAGTCTCTATCTAATATCTTTATTAAAGAAATATATAAAATCAATAAAAACAAGTGAAGAATATTGTTCAGAAGCAGACCTTTCAAATGAGGTCAAATATAGTCCAAAAATGTATTGTCCAATAAATGATATTAGAGTTCAAAGTTTTAATCCACTTGACCGAAACACACACTTTGCCAAGCAATAGTGTGGGGAAATAACAGAGTCTTAGAGTCCAATGAAGCTTGACAACAAGGCTGGAAATAAACTTGATTCTTGACTAGATCCGTGACTGGAGACAAGGCAAAACATGAAACATGAAACAGGGTCCGTGGTAAAACCGCGAGGCAGGGCAAGGCTTGAAGCTTGATCCGGGAAGCAAGGAACTGGGATTACGAAGTCCACACACGATCTCTCTCCTGAAGCTGATCAATTGACTCCGCAAAGAATCCCTTGCGCCAAACACCTATATTGGGTCTCGTTTTCCCGCCAACAGAACTCTTTCCCTAGAGAACGGGAAATGAAACCGAACTCTGTCTAGATGTGTGACTCCTTAGAATTTCCCAAGGGAAGCAGGCCTAATCGGCTTGATTTTTGGCAGCGATGCGTAAACTCCTTCGTTGGGCCTCCCTGACTCCCCTTTCTCTAGCATAAGATTCCTTCCTGGGAAATGGAGGGGAGTTCTGCCCAAGGCCTGTTTGGCTAAATTCTTGAGGGCAAACATCAACATCCTGCAGGTGAAGAGACTCCGGCTCTTGCTGAACCGGCGAAAACCCCATGTTTTCCTCTTCGTCTGCCACAATAGTACTAGGAACAGGACTACAAGGCCCATGAGTCATCACACTATCCCCGCCCCCAAGGCCCCCCTCATTCAGGGCCCCTCTCCGAGAGTCACGGGGCCGCGGCTTGGTAGGGTAGGCCTGATGGAAGCGGCGGACTAAGTCGGGGGCATGGACTGTGGAAGCATCTTCCCAGGAGCGTTCTTCGGGGCCAAAACCCACCCAGTCAATGAGATACTGAAGGCGGCGGCGATGGAGGCGAGAATCCAAAATGTCCTGATTGGGCCATTCAATAGTTCTCTTTGTCTCTCAGATAGTTTTGGTAGATTCAAATTACATAAATATGTTGTTATTTGTTCTTTAGATATTTCTTCTTTCCTATATAATTCCCTATAAAACTTTATGAATTGCTCGGCTATCTTCTTTTCCTCTACGTAAATAATGCATTCTTTCTGTATTTTTGTTATGAATTGTTTTTGCCTTTTGTCCTTTATTTTCTTTACTAGCCATTTACCTATTTTATTTGCGTGCTCATACTGATATTGTTTTATAAACTTTAATTGTTTTTCTATTTTTTCTGTTTGTAATATTTGTAACTGTTTTCTTAGTATTTCTAGATCCATTGCTACTTTCTTGTTTGTGGGTTCTCTTTTTAGAATCTCCTCTTTTTCTTTTAGTTTCCCTGTTAATTCGTTTATTTCTCTATTTCTGTTCCTATTTTTTTGACAGTTCTGCTGTATAAAATATCCTCGCATTACGGACTTCATTGCGTCCCACTGCGTATTCTTAGAGGTATCGTCGCCTTTGTTTATTTCTAAGTATTCCTTCAGCAAATTTCTATTTCTTTCTAGGTCTCTTTCTTTTTTAAATAAATTTTCATTTAGCCTCCATCTTGGGTGACTATCCTCCCCTTTTATTGTGAATTCTAAAGCGCAGTGATCGGAATGAGTTCTTGGTAGTATTTTGATTTTTATTATTTTCCTTATTAGTATATTTGTCGTCCAGGCCATGTCGATTCGAGACCACATTTCATGTCTTCCTGAATAAAATGTGTAATCTCTCTGTTTTTCATTGTAATGTCTCCATATATCTATCAAGTTTAATTCTTCCAAATACTTTAGGAATTTTTTTGGTAATCGACTAGAATTAGTACACACTTTTTTATGCTTTCCATTACTATTAGTTTTGTCTATGCTATCATCCACTACTCCATTAAAATCTCTCAATATTAACAATTCATCAAATTCTTGGTGTTCTATATTTTTATTCAGTTCTGTGATAAAATTAATCTTCGGACCGTTTGGACAATATATATTACATATTAATATTTTCTTATTTCTAATTTCAACAATCACCCCAATATACCTTCCATCATTGTCTTTCATTACTTGCTCTGCCGGTATCCCCTCCTTTATATACAGAACCACCCCTCTTTTTTTCTTATTTGCTGCTGCATAAAATGCTTTCCCTAATTTCTCTTGTATCAATAATTTGGTGTACCTGTTGGAGATGTGCATTTCCTGTAGCGCTATTAAATCATAGTTTTTTTGTTTGAGATAATTAAAAATTCTTCTTCTTTTATTCGGAACATTGATCCCGTTGATATTGTTTGAATACACTTTTAAGTCTCTATTCATTTAGATTGTCTGGCATCTCCCACTGCAGTACCTCCTGCGGTGTCAATAATTTGTAGTTTTCTGGTGAAAACTCCCTAAGTCTTTTTAAGCTCTCTCTCTAACTTTCCAGTTTGGTTTTGTTCCTCTTCTAGCTCTCCATCCTCTTCGTCAGTTTCTCTCTCTTCCACTTTTCTTTCTTGTTTATTCATTGATTTCTCTTTCCTCACACTGTTATCTTCCTTTGGTGTATCCGGTTGCATTTTCTGTTTGATATGTGTCATGTAGAAAGTTCTAGCCTTTTCTTCTGTGTTTAACCAGTGTCTTGTATCTTTAAAAGTAACAGTTATACCCTCTGTTTTTTCCCATCTACATTTAATTTTCCTTTTAGTCAATTCTTCTGTTAGAAAAGTGTATTTTCTTCGTCTTGCTAGGCTTAGCTGTGACACCTCTTTCATAATTATCACCTTTTTCTCCTTGAAAAATATGGATCTTTTTGCATTTTCTTTCAGAATCTCGTCTCTTATGTGTTTTCTGCTGAGCGTTACTATTGTGTCTCTTGAAATTTTATTTCTTTTCGAGTATCCTGTAGTAACTCGGTACACCCTGTCCAGGTCTTTATCCATCTCCTCTCTACTGGTATTTAGCAATTCCACTAGCAGGTCTGTTATGATTAGTCTTAAGTCTTCTTTTGCGGATTCCTCCAGATTTCTAAGTCTTAGTTGGTATTCTAATTCTCTGTTCTCCATTAATTCTGCTTGTAATTTTGTCTTTTCATTTAGATTTTCAAGTTTTTCTACTTTGTATTCCAGCTTGTTTTGTGATTTACCCATTTTTTTGACTTTCTTCACTTTTTCTAAATCTTCCTTCATCGTTTTCATCTCTTCTTTTAATTCTTGTTTGAAATTTTGGATTTCCTCATGTAGAGCCTGGAATTGATTATCCTGTCTGGTGGCTATTTTCTGCATCTCTAGAAGTAGTTCTTTAAAGCCAATCTCCTCCGGAAGGGAATCTCTTTTTGTTTGTAGTCCTGTGCCTTGGGCAGTTTTCCCCTTTGTGCCATACATTTTAAGACCTGTTCCTTTAATATTTCTCTGAGTGTCAGCTTCTGCTGGTAGTTTCTAGCAATTAAGCAGTACTCACACTCCAAGGTGGACGTAGCCAGCTTTATTGCTCCTACACACACAAGAAAGAAAATAACACTACTAATTTTCTTATTACCTTCAGACCCTTTTAAAGTACTCTTCCCTCCTCCCCTTCCAAACCCCTCCCCAGCCTTCTCCAACTCCTGTGAATGATTTCTCCTGATTATCACTTCCTCACAGGACTGCTCTCCTCCTCCAGGTTCGTTTGTTAACGCTGACCTTGCTTCAGGTATGTTGGCAGGGGCAGGAGTCAAATGCTTGTTCTTCCAAGCTTTGAATCATGTCCTGACATGATGCCCCCCTAAAAAAGGGGGAAAAACCGCAAAACCACAAGAAAGAAAAACAGTATCAGCGTTGCATGGTAACTAGGTATACAATATTATCGTGGCTTATCAGGGTACTTCAGATGGAATTTCTTGACCACCCGTGACGCCCTTACATCAGAATGATTCACCCATTCAGGGTCAGGAAAGCCTTTCCACAAAATTAAATATTGGAGTTTCCCATAATGTTTTCTGGAGTCCAGAATGTCCTTGACCTCAAAATGTTCTTGTCCCTCCACCATGATTGGTTCTGACACCCGAGAGAGGGGGTGCCATTTGTGTTGACCCAGCACCAGTTTGATTAGGCTACAATGGAAGACAGGATGTATCCTTTTAAAGTTATGTGGAAGGTCCAGTTTCACAGTCACCGGATTTATCTTTTGCACGACAGGGTAAGGCCCCACAAACTTGGGGCCCAGCTTTTTAGAGGGCTGAGAAGATTTAAGGAATTTCGTTGACAGATACACTAGATCCCCAATGTTAAACTTCACTTGAGGTGCCCTTTTTTATTTGCATACTTTTTATATGATTCTTGTGCTTCATGTAGAGTTTGTTGTATTACTGGTCAATTCTCTGAAATTTTAAAACTCCAGTCCATTGGTGTAGTAGATTCTAGCTCCCCTTGCCCCAGTTCTGGAACTGGCATGGCGTCTTGTCCTGATACTGCCTTGAAAGGAGAGACTCCCGTAGATGAATGTACTGAATTATTGTAAGCAAATTCACAAAAAGGCAGCAATGACACCCAGTCATCTTGCTGATAATTGGTATAACACCTTAGAAACTGTTGCAAAGTCTTTTGAACTCTCTCTGTGGCCCCATCCGTCATGGGATGATAGGCTGAGCTGAGAGCTTGTTTGGTACCTAATAGACGTAAAAAGGCCTTCCAATAGTTAGCGGTGAATTGTGGCCCTCTATCTGAAATTATCCGTTCTGGGGCCCCATGTAATCTATAAACGTGCAATAGCAGCAGGTTAGCTAACTGCTGTGCAGTTGGGAGTCGCTTTAATGGTACGAAGTGAGCTTGCTTAGAGAATAAATCTATCACAGTCCATATCACAGTATATCCTTTGCTGGGGGGTAATTCGACTACAAAATCCATGGCAATTTGTCTCCAAGGTTTACATGGGTCAGCCACTGCCTGTAAAAGTCCCATAGGCTTCCCCACGGACTGCTTGGATTTGGAACACACCACACATTCTGTTACATAGTCCTTTACATCTCTTCTCATTCCAGGCCACCAAAACTGCCTGTTCAGTAATTGTAAGGTCTTTACAACCCCAAAATGTCCAGCGGTTTTGTGATCGTGTGCTCGGTTGAGAACTTGCCCCCTCAATTTTTCTGGGACATATAACTTCTCCTTGTCGTAACACAAACCCCCTTTCTCTGTGATTTCAGTTGGATGATCCTGCAACCAGGGGTCAGAACCATACTGAGCTTGGAAAGCCTCCTTCCACTCTGAGGGAACCCTGGCTGGATTTTCTAGAGTGACTGCCTGGGACCGTGTTTCAACTACTAGCCCTAATTGCTTTTCTGTGAAAATTGTCCCAATGTCCTCTTGTGGTCGACTGTTATGCTGAGGCATACGTGAGAGAGCATCTGCCATACAATTACTTTTCCCTGGGAAAAAGTTTAGTGTAAAGTTAAACCTGCTAAAAAATTGGGCCCATCGCAGCTGCTTTGCATTCATTTTCTGGGGGGTCTGTAATGATTTCAAGTTCTTATGGTCTGTCCACACCTGGAAGGGGTGTTTTGCCCCCTCTAAAAAATGCCTCCATGTTGTCAGTGCCCCTTTTACCGCAAATGCCTCTCTTTCATACACTGGCCACCTCCTTTCAGTATCCGAAAACTTCTTGGATAAATAAGCACATGGTTTTAAAACTCCTTCTGATGTTTTTTGAAACAATATAGCTCCATATGCAACATCCGAAGCATCGCACTGGACCACAAAAGGCTGTTCCGGGTCTGGGTGTGCTAACACTGGTTGCTGAGTAAACATTTGTTTCAACTTTACAAAAGCCTCTTGGCATTGAGGAGTCCAATTTAATCGAGCCCCTGGAGTTCTCACCTTGGCAGACTCTCCTCTTCCTTTAGTTTTTAATAAGTCTGTCAAGGGCACGGCAATTTGTGCAAAATCCTTTATGAACTGCCTGTAAAAGTTGGCAAATCCTAGAAAACTCTGGAGATGTTTTCTTGTTCGAGGCGCATCCCAATCTAGCACATCTTGTACTTTGCTTGGGTCCATCCTCACTCCTTCTCACGAGATATGGAACCCTAGATAAAACAGCTCGGACTTATGGAATTCACATTTGAATAATTTGGCATAAAGCTGTGCCTCCCTCAACTTTTGCAACACTTGTCGGACCAATCTAATGTGATCTCCCATATTTTCAGACATTATTAGGATGTCATCCAAATAAACGAGAACCCCCTTGTACAGAAAGGGATGTAACGTTTCATTAATTAATTGCATGAATACTCCAGGAGTGCCTGACAACCCAAATGGTAAAACTTTATACTGGAATTGACCCCGGGGACAGTTAAAAGCCGTTTTCCATTCATCCCCTTCTTTTATTCAAACCCGGAAATATGCTTCACGCAAGTCCAATTTAGTAAATATCTTTCCCTTGGACAAGTGAGCTAGCATGTCCTTAATTAATGGCAAGGGGTACTTGTTTGTGGTGCAAATAGCATTCAATCCACGAAAATCTGTGCACAGCCTCAGTCCCCTATCTTTCTTCTGCCTAAATAGCACAGGTGCAGCAAGTGGAGAGTTTGCGGGCTCAATAAAACCCCGAGCAAGATTAGTGTCCACAAATTCCCTCAAAGCTTCCTTTTCTCTTTCCGACATGACATACAGCTTGGGCTTAGGTAACTTGGCTTGTGGGTCTATTTTTATGGCACAATCTGTCTTCCTGTGCGGGGGTAATGTCCCTGCTGCTTTATCACTAAACACATCAAGGAAGTCATGATATGCCTCTGGGATAGTTTTCTTTAGCAAGTCCATCTCCTGTTCTGCTGGTTGTATGAGTACCCCAGCTACATCCCTCTTCCCTGGTCTGGGTTCTTTATAGGATGGAGAATACATCCCATCTGAAAACATCAAAGTCCCTCTCTCCCAGTCTACTTGGGGATTTCTACTTCTGAGCCAGGCCATTCCCAGTATCACTGGATATTGTGTTTTTGGGGTCACCACAAATTGTAAGGTTTCTTGATGAGTTCCGACCCTCATGGCCACAAAATCAGTTTTGTACTCCACTGGGGAACCTCCTGCTTTGGTCCCATCTAATTATGTAAACACAATGGGGGAATCCAACTTTTCTAATTTTAACTCCAGCTTCTCTGCCACTACTGGGGAGATCAGACATCTGGTACACCCACAGTCCTCCAGGGCCTTCAGAGACACAGCTTTCTCCTTCTCTATATTGGCTAGAACAATCTGTAATAACATCATTTCGCAGTCATTACTCACTAGCGGCTCTGCACCCCGAGAGTTCCGGATCTGCAGCTGGGGCGCCCTCACTGCAGATCTTGGGAGTTTTCCGCCAGGTGTCCCAGTTCTCCCTCGTCCGCACCTGACTCCACTCCAGGATTGGGATCTGCCATCCAGTCGTCCTCCTCTCTGCCCACATTCACCCTCTCTCTTCCAGCCCATCGGGATGATGCCTGCCGGGGCTTCTCTTTCCCTTTGTCAGGGCGCTCTGATCTACTTCCCCTCACTGGATTCTTCAGGCAATTTCTTGCTAGGTGTCCTTCCTTTCCACACACGAAACATCCATAATTTCTTCCTCTCCATTCCTGGCTTCTCATGCGCTGCCTGGGAGGATACCGGAGCCCTCCCGCACTTGCCACAGGTGCAGCCGTGTTTCTACCAACTGTAAAATCCTTGGCCCGCTTTTTCACTTGCTGTTTTATTTCTTCCACTTTTCCAGCTAACAAAATCCAGGACTCTAAGTCCTCTGGATCATCACGGTATAATGCCCATTCTAGAAGATCTGGCCTCAATCCTCCTTTAAATAGCTCCACTTTAGTGGCAGCTGACCATTCCGGGATTTTACCTGCCAATGACTTGAACTTCAATGCATACTCTACAACCGAGTTATTCCCTTGGCTCAATTGCCTAAGTTGAGTCTTTGCCCTTATCTTCACCAGAGGGTCCTGGAACCTCAGTTTTAAAGCTCCCAAGAAATCTTCCAACCGGTTAAGCTCTGGGGCTTGAGTCTCATAAAGTTGCACCATCCAATCTGCTGCTTCTCCCCTCAGCTTTGCTCCCACTGCATGCACTTGGGCTGCTTCTGAGGGAAAAGTATGTCCCCAGTCCACCATATAATTCCTCACATTGGTCAGTAAATAAGATAGCTCCTGCGGGTCCCCTTTAAACTTTACCTGCAGCTCTCCTCTGGCAAATCCTTGTCCATGAGGGATGATGGGAACTCCTCGCCCTGGTGGCAGCATCGGTGGAGGCCAATTTATTCCCTTCTGTTTGTCTTCTCTTGGTTCACCAGTAGGCCCCATGCTTTTAGGAGCCCCTCCTTCAGCTCCTGCTGGGATTTCAAAACTGGCACTTGCAGCTGACTTCTCTATACTGCCCACAGGTTGCATTCCTTTCCAATAAAAGGAAAGCTCTTGTAGCATGGTTTCCATTGAATCAACCTTGGATTCCAAAACTCGAAGGCGCTGTGGGGTCTCATCTCCATGCCACTGAGGTGGTGCTCCACCCTTCCTTCTCACAGTCACCCCTTCTGCACCAGTAGCAGGGAACTGAGTAGATGTCCATTGCGTGCCAGCAATTGCTCTGCCAACCACCGTCTCACCATATGGGGATAACAGCGTTCTTGCCCCAGCTGGAGAGTTCTCTGTTTCATCCTCCTCACTCTCCCTGAGAGCCTGTTCCAAGGACATGGTTTGCTGGTTCTCTCACTGCTATTCAGGACGAGTAGTAAAGTGTGAGTAGTGTTATTATGTCAGCTTCTGCTGGTAGTTTCTAGCAATTAAGCAGTACTCACACTCCAAGGTGGACGTAGCCAGCTTTATTGCTCCTACACACACAAGAAAGAAAATAACACTACTAATTTTCTTATTACCTTCAGACCCTTTTAAAGTACTCTTCCCTCCTCCCCTTCCAAACCCCTCCCCAGCCTTCTCCAACTCCTGTGAACGATTTCTCTTGATTATCACTTCCTCACAGGACTGCTCTCCTCCTCCAGGTTCGTTTGTTAACGCTGACCTTGCTTCAGGTATGTTGGCAGGAGCAGGAGTCAAATGCTTGTTCTTCCAAGCTTTGAATCATGTCCTGACACTGAGTGTATTTTGGCTCTTATAGTTTCCTTTACTATTTTCTCCTAAGAGATGTTAATTCTTCTTTCGGTTAAGCCCAGTACCATATACCTTGTGTATTCAATAATATTCAATAATATCCTTAGTAATACTGGGGATGAGGAAAATTTGTGCAGTGCAACGTCTGATATTATCAGTTTCAATTGATGTAAGGTTTTATGTAAGTTGATGCTTATATCTATATGCTATCCCAGATATTATTTCAATAAGTCAGCTTGATCCAAATTGGTTTAAAACACTTAAATCTGATTGACACTCCCCGGCCCCCCAATAATTTTATAGCTCAGTTTATTTAATTTGCTCGATTAGTTTAAATGCACTTCACATCTAAAGTCCCAAAATAAGTCTGCTCTCTTCACCTCTCTCCTTCTTGCTGTGCCGCTTATTCTTTTGTTGTACTTAATCCTGGTTTAACTCTTTTGATTTCTTTTACTGGACTCTGAGGCCTTTCCCTCCGTACCTCTATTGCTCCATTGTGTCACTTTTGCGTCGTTCCATTTCCGCTTGCTCCCCTTGTCTCCCGGCTTCTTTTCTTCTCTGCCTCTCCCTTTATCTTCTGCTCTCTTGTTTCATTCCTCCAGCCCTCCGCTCTCCGTCACTTCCTGTCCTTGCTATCCTTTACTCTTGTTGGTTTTTCCTTTTTCTTTGTTTATGAAGAAGGAGTTCGTAGACAAAACATGAGGGCCTCCAAGGTCAAGATAATGGCGGCCCTAACTTATTTTCCAATTGTCAGCTTTACATACGGCAGGCGGGCTCCCAATCCTCGGTCCTCGGACTTTCACTTTCTGCTGAGCCTCCCTCCTTCCTTCACTCCCCCGCCTGCCTCGCCTCCTTTCCACTGCTGTTCAGCCTCCCAAATCCTCAATCTGAAGTACATCAAAAGTCGTTCTTACCGCTCAGTCAACCAGCTTCTTCTCCTCCGAGGTACAATATATTTCTCACTTATATATCTTCATTCCGCTTCATTGCTCTTGCAGATAAAATTGGTGGCAGATGGACTTTGAGAGGCTTTCGCCCCGTGCCTTAGGCTGGAGCAGCACCTCTGTGCGCGCTGCTGCTGGGCGTCTTAGGAGTGTCTCCTTGAGGGAGGCACCCGTTTGACACCATCGGCCGGTCGCGCTTTGAGGTTTACCCCCCGGGCCTCGATCTGCCTCAGGGAGAGGGGGACAACACCACCCTTACTCCAAAAAACCTGGCTGTCTCCTCGGAGCCCCGTGGAGCCACGTCGACCATCGAATAGCCACCAACCGGAAGTCCCAAACTGCATAGTATTTTAAATTATATTTAGTTATACGTATACCTTATTTTGATCCTGCCTTTCTTCCTGCTATAGGGAATTAAGGTGGATATAAATAAATATAAAACAATGCAAATATATTAAAATGTAAATATAAAATTTACAAAATATTTAAACAATTTATAATATTAAAACCATTAAACACTAAACATTTTAAACTGTATTAAAACTTTACCCCATCTGAAAATTCAGTCACACCACCTTTAGAAGCCCAACATTTGTCAGTTTATAAATGCCTGACGGCAGAGAAATGGTTTTACCTACTGACAAAAGTGAGCAGTGATGGGTAGCAACCACCGTGAAGACCCTTTCCAGATGATCATAGTGTTCTGATCATTCATAAAGAGATATGGTCCTTCAGATAACCTGGATCCATAGAGCTTTATAGATCAAACCCAGCACTTTGTGCCCAGAAATGAATTGGCAGCCAGTGTAACTGTTACAACAGGCAACCACCTGACTACTTCTCTTTTGACCTCACCAGACACAGTCTTCTCGGCCTCTTCTCCCTGTTTCTCTACATGGAGTCCATCACATGACACAAGGCACATTCTGGTTGAACTCTGCGGGGCTTAGTTTCAGCAGCAAAGAGAAACCGAGTCCAGAGTGCCTTTTGAGGTTTTGAGTGTTACTGATTCCAAATGGCACAAAGTGGAGGAAAGACAGACCTCTATGGGGAAAGGACGTGGGTTGGCAGAAAATGAACCTCTACGGGAGGGAACAGAGTAAGACGGTTCCCACCGCTGTCCCCTGCTTTCCCCCACTTTCCCTATGGTCATGTTATGAGACTCTAATGTTCTAATGTTTTATGTTGATGTTTTATGCTGGTTTGTATGTTTATACTATTTTACCTGTTTTACATTGGTTTAATTATGCTGCATTTTATTGTATTTTGGAACTGGGCTTGTCCCCATGTGAGCCGCCCCGAGTCCCCTCTGGGGAGATGGGAGCGGGATATAAAAATAAAGTTGTTGTTGTTGTTTATTTATTTATTTACAGCATTTATATTCCGCCCTTCTCACCCCGAAGGGGACTCAGGGCGGATCACACTACACATATAGGCAAACATTCAATGCCTTTCAACACAGAACAAAGACAAACAAACATAGGCTCCGAGCCTGTTGTTGTTGTTGTTGTTGTTGTTGTTGTTGTTATTATTATTATTATTATTATTATTATTATTATTATTATTATTATTATATGAGGTCCTTTGAAGTTTCTGAGCACTTTCACAGTAGAGTTCATTATAGTAATCCAAATGGGATGTTGCCAAGGACTGTACCACCATTGCCAGATCTGACTTCTCCATGATGCACAGACACACACATAAAGGTTTTTTTCATCCTGCTTGATCTCATAGATCAGCAGTTCTCAAACTGTGCTCTGCACTTCCTTCTTCCTCCCTTGGGGTTTCTGCTATTGTTGTTGTTGTTGTTGTTGTTATTATTATTATTATTATTATTAGACGCAGAGCCTTTTCAGCAGTGGCACCATCTCTCTGGAACACCTTGCCACCTGAAGTCCGTGCCTTGCGGGACTTGTCGGCTTTCCGCAGGGCATGTAAGACACACCTGTTTCGGCAGGCCTTTGAGTTCTGTTAGATGTTTTAAAAGGTGCTTTTAGGATGTTTTTAAGATATTTTTAAAGATGTTTTAAAGATGTTTTAAGATGTTTTTAAATTGTTGATTTTAGCCGGTTCTTGTAAGCCGCCCCGAGCCCTAGGGGAGTGGCGGCATATAAGTTTGAAAAATAAATAAAAATAAAGTGTCTAGGACTGTGTGAAGTATCGGCCAATAATGCATGCAGATCTGAGTAGGGTGGCCTTTTGCAGCTATTATTATTATTATTATTATTATTATTATTATTATTATTATTATTACAAAGGCTGGGCAGCCATCTGTTGGGAATGCTTTGATTGTGCTTTCCCTACATGGAAGAAGGGGGTGTGTGGATTGGATGGCCCCTGGGGTCTTCCACTGAAATACTGTTTATGTAGGTTAAAATCCCAGAAGGGCAGTTGGTTCTCGCAGAAGCAGAGGCAGCAGGAGGACATTTTTGGTAGGATTTGGCTAAGATTTGGCTTCAGGTAGGATTTGGCTAAGATTTGGCTAAGATTTTAAACTGAGTGTGGGCTTGGCTCCTGTGGTCAAAGTCTAACTGTTGGGTGACTGTTGTGTTGAAAGAGAGCCAGGTACTTAAGTTGATTGACAGCAGGCATTGTCCCCTGTTAATTGAGTTTCTGGGAAAGCTTTATTTGCCAGTGTGAGTTTCTGCCAGAGCCTGGTCCCAGAAGGGCAGTTGGTTCTCGCAGAAGCAGAGGCAGCAGGAGGACATTTTTGCTCCCTGGCTTCAGGTAGGATTTGGCTAAGATTTGGCTAAGATTTTAAACTGAGTATGGGCTTGGCTCCTGTGGTCAAAGTCTAACTGTTGTGTGACTGTTGTGTTGAAAGAGAGCCAGGTACTTAAGTTGATTGACAGCAGGCATTGTCCCCTGTTAATTGAGTTTCTGGGAAAGCTTTATTTGCCAGTGTGAGTTTCTGCCAGAGCCTGATCCCAGAAGGGCAGTTGGTTCTCGCAGAAGCAGAGGCAGCAGGAGGACATTTTTGCTCCCTGGCTTCAGGTAGGATTTGGCTAAGATTTGGCTAAGATTTTAAACTGAGTGTGGGCTTGGCTCCTGTGGTCAAAGTCTAACTGTTGTGTGACTGTTGTGTTGAAAGAGAGCCAGGTACTTAAGTTGATTGACAGCAGGCATTGTCCCCTGTTAATTGAGTTTCTGGGAAAGCTTTATTTGCCAGTGTGAGTTTCTGCCAGAGCCTGGTCCCAGAAGGGCAGTTGGTTCTCGCAGAAGCAGAGGCAGCAGGAGGACATTTTTGCTCCCTGGCTTCAGGTAGGATTTGGCTAAGATTTGGCTAAGATTTTAAACTGAGTATGGGCTTGGCTCCTGTGGTCAAAGTCTAACTGTTGTGTGACTGTTGTGTTGAAAGAGAGCCAGGTACTTAAGTTGATTGACAGCAGGCATTGTCCCCTGTTAATTGAGTTTCTGGGAAAGCTTTATTTGCCAGTGTCGCGCACGCCTGACGGCGCGCGCGAAAAAGGCACCTTTACTAACTATCCTTTGCAGTACATACAGGAAACAAAGCAACATAAACAAATACACAAAGAGGTGGTTTGTTGCAGTTTGCACATAAAGTGCGTGCATATTACTTAACTGTACAAAGATCCCACTTGGCCACCACGCTCACCAAGAGATGCAACAAAAGCAAAACATTCCCATCACATGCACCAGCTGTGGCATGTTCCGCTTTTTCACACAAAAACTAGACAACTACATCTGCTCCAAATGCAAACAGATGACTCTGATGGAGCAGAGGATCCAACAGTTCGAGCACCGTATTAAGACCCTTAAGGACATTCAGGCACTCGAGCTCTTCTTGGACACTGCACAACACGCTGCTGTAGATCAGCAGCCTGCATCACACCAACACCACCAAGACCAGGGCTGCACAAACACAGCAAGGACCAAGTACAGAGAGCACAATAATCCCAAATAAACAGTTCGAAGGGAGGTCACAGGGGCTTACATGTCTTTACACTAATGCTCAGAGCATGGGAAATAAGCAAGACGAACTCCAACTCCTAGCACAGCACCACACATACGATGTCATAGGCATCACTGAAACCTGGTGGGATGACTCCCATCACTGGAATTTAACCATTGAGGGCTATAACCTCTTTCACAGAAATAGAACAAAGGGGAGAGGAGGGGGAGTAGCTTTATATGTCAAAAACAGTTACGTTGCAGAAGAAATGCAAGACTGTAATCCGGGAAACCAGCTTGAAAGCATCTGGATAAGAATCAAGGGAACCGGGACTCAAAAAGATCTTGTCGTGGGTGTCTACTACAGACCTCCGAGTCAGGATGAAGGACTTGATGAAGCAAAATGAGCTCAGGCTTGCCAGGGACATAAAAAACAACAAAAAAGGCTTTTTTGCTTACGTTGGTAGAAAAAGGAAGAAAAAGGAGGCGATAGGGCCATTGCAAGGAGAAGATGGGGTGATGGCGACAGGGGACAGGGAAAAGGCAGAACTACTTAATGCCTTCTTTGCCTCGGTCTTCTCAGAAAAAGAAAGCCATCTTCAACCTCAGCAACACGGAATGGGCGAAGGATTGGGGAAAATCCAACCCCAAATAGGGAAACAAGTTGTCCAGGAACACTTGGGCTCTCTAAACGAATTCAAGTCCCCAGGGCCAGATCAGCTACACCCAAGAGTACTGAAGGAACTAGCGGAAGTTATTTCAGAACCACTGGCAATTATCTTCGAGAGTTCTTGGAGAACGGGAGAAGTCCCAGCAGATTGGAGGAGGGCGAATGTGGTCCCTATCTTCAAGAAGGGAAAAAAGAACGACCCAAACAATTACCGTCCGGTCAGCCTCACATCAATACCAGGCAAAATTCTGGAAAAGATCATTAAGGAAGTGGTCTGCGAACACTTAGAAACAAATGCGGTCATTGCTAATAGTCAACACGGATTTACCAAAAACAAGTCATGCCAGACTAATCTGATCTCTTTTTTCGATAGAGTTACGAGTTGGGTCAATACAGGGAATGCTGTGGATGTAGTGTACCTGGATTTCAGTAAGGCCTTAGACAAAGTCCCCCACGACCTTCTGGCAAACAAACTAGTAAAATGTGGGCTAGACAAAACTACGGTTAGGTGGATCTGTAATTGGCTAAGCGAACGAACCCAAAGGGTGCTCACCAATGCGTCATCTTCATCATGGAAAGAAGTGACAAGTGGAGTGCCGCAGGGCTCCGTCCTGGGCCCGGTTCTGTTCAACATCTTTATTAACGACTTAGACGAAGGGTTAGAAGGCACGATCATCAAGTTTGCAGACGACACAAAACTGGGAGGGATAGCTAACACTCCAGAAGACAGGAGCAGAATTCAAAACGATCTTGACAGACTAGAGAGATGGGCCAAAACTAACAAAATGAAGTTCAACAGGGACAAATGCAAGATACTTCACTTCGGCAGAAAAAATGGAAATCAAAGATACAGAATGGGGGACGCCTGGCTTGACAGCAGTGTGTGCGAAAAAGACCTTGGAGTCCTCGTGGACAACAAGTTAAACATGAGCCAACAATCTGATGCGGCTGCTAAAAAAGCCAATGGGATTCTGGCCTGCATCAATAGGGGAATAGCGTCTAGATCCAGGGAAGTTATGCTCCCCCTCTATTCTGCCTTGGTCAGACCACACCTGGAATACTGTGTCCAATTTTGGGCACCACAGTTGAAGGGAGATGTTGACAAGCTGGAAAGCGTCCAGAGGAGGGCGACTAAAATGATTAAGGGTCTGGAGAACAAGCCCTATGAGGAGCGGCTTAAAGAGCTGGGCATGTTTAGCCTGCAGAAGAGAAGGCTGAGAGGAGACATGATAGCCATGTACAAATATGTGAAGGGAAGTCATAGGGAAGAGGGAGCAAGCTTGTTTTCTGCTGCCCTGCAGACTAGGACACGGAACAATGGCTTCAAAATACAGGAAAGGAGATTCCACCTGAACATCAGGAAGAACTTCCTCACTGTGAGAGCTGTTCGACAGTGGAACTCTCTCCCCGGGGCTGTGGTGGAGGCTCCTTCCTTGGAGGCTTTTAAGCAGAGGCTGGATGGCCATCTGTTGGGGGTGCTTTGAATGCGATTTCCTGCTTCTTAGCAGGGGGTTGGACTAGATGGCCCATGTGGTCTCTTCCAACTCTACTATTCTATGATTCTATGATTCTATGAAAATTGTTTTTCATTTTAAATATTCAATTTTTCTTTATTTATTTTTTGCACTGCAAACAAGATAGTGTAGTGTTCATTTTGTTCATATTTTGCAATTTGTTCACACAAACATTCTCCTTCCATTTGCCACTGGTCTAGCCTGTCAAATTTTAAAATGCAATGTGGCCCCTGTGTTCAAAAGTTTGCCCATGCCTGATATATATACAGTATATATAATATATAATATAATATATAAACATTTATTGGGGCTCCATGAAAAACCTGTCCTTCAAAAAAGGCTCTGCAGCTGAAAAAATCTGCGAACCGCTGTCATAGATGTTTAGGTAGAAGTAAATGCGCTGAGCTGAACAGGATTCAGTCCAAAGTACTTGACCAAAGGATTACAGCTTTGGATACTTATTTGGCAAACCTTAATGAAGAAAGACTTCTCCTATTTCCACCTTATTTGATCAAGAAGCAAGGCACCCGTTCACTTAGTGACTTACTGCCCCTGACACAAAATGAACAGTCTACAGTTTAATAATGCAAAGGAGATTGCTATTAGATGAACATCATTGTTAAAAGGATTCAGGGGACCAAAGCAAAGCAATCTCGCTGTAAGTTTCCACAAGCTGACAACACTGACCCATCTCTCAGTCCTCCATATTGCAGAAGAGATTTGAAGAAAGACAACAGCAGCAGGCATTTAATTAGCTGTGATATGTCATTTAAATAATAAACTGAAATACTGGAGAAATAATTTTGGTGTCCTATCTTTATTTGAAACATGCCTAGAATAAAATAGCAATTTTCAAGGGCATAATATCCTGTATAAGATGAAAACTTTCCCAAAGGAAATAGAAAGGCTTAATTGCTCAAGTGAAGTGAAGACTTGAATTTGAACTGTAAGAAAAAGCAGGTAACTGTAAGTTTATGAGAAGACAGGTGCCTTTTTTATTCAATGTTCAGGCTAAGATAAATAACCTGCTGGGTTTTCTGGGGATTCTGTATTTAGTGCATAAAACTAAACTATATAGATACATCAGATACACACATCAGAGCATGTCTCATATCAAATTGCATTCACTGCAATTAATTCATACCATAAATAGAGCTTGTGCAGATATTTGGACATCATTAGAGAAGGACTGGCCTTTCTGATGTCAGTTGATTGGGACTCCCATCAGCCCTAGTCAGCATAGCTAGCTTGGAGTATTGATGGGAGCTCCAATCTAACAACATCTGGAAGGTTACATGGTTGCAAGCTCTGATTTAAGACATAGGTAGATACCAAAGAATAGATTGGCTGCCAGTTTGTTTTGGGGCACAATTCAAGATGCTGGCGTTAGCCTATAAAGTCCTAAATTGTTCGGGCCCAGTCTACTTGAGGGACCACATCTCTTCCCTCAAGTAGACCACTCACACCCTGAGATAATCAGGAAAGGCCCTTCTCTCAGTCCTGCTACCGTCACAAACACAGTTAGTGGGAATGAGGGAGAGGGCCTTTTTGGTGGTGGCTCCACTGCTCTGAAACTCCCTAAAGAGGTGTGATCAGCCCCCTCCTTACTGGCCTTTTGATCTCGAATTAAGACCTTCTTGTGGAGCCAGAACTTCCCAGATGAATTATAATAGGCAATTACCAGATAGCAATTACCTCTTAAATGCCACATTGGACCTGGAAATATGACATGGACTAATGAAAATGGACTCTTTTAAGGATCTTGTATAACCTGTTTTACAAGGTTAGGGATTTGTTTATGTTGTGAATGAGCCTTCTGGGGTCAACAATACTACTGATAGTAGCAGGAAGAAAGACTCCTCGGGAGCAAGACTCATTTGAGGAGTTACAGAGAAAGAGGCTTAGAGAGATATTTGAGGAATCAACAGATGAGGATTCATTTGAGGGTTTTGAAGGGGAGGATGGGCTTCAAATGGATGTTGGGGATGTGGTACGGGCAGAAGAGGATTGTGATGGGGAGACTGGGCTCACTGGTAATGGGGATGCTGAGGAAACATGGGGTCCTTCAGGATCAGACCCAAGGTGGTCTAATTGGAGGAGTGGGGATAGTTCCACAGCTGTGGGTAGGTCTGGGCATTGGCAGGATGGTTCCAGCTCAGATGAGGAATGGGAGCAACCTGTGGGAAGGGCGGTGCCCGGCTCGAGTTCTGAAGATGAGTTGTAAATAAATTAAGGGCATTTGGCCATTGGGCCCTTGCGTGTGGCAAGGTGGTTGTTGGGCGCCATTGGGTTTCGTGTTCGTGTTCCTGAAGACTGGCTTGGGACTGTGCAACCGACACAAGTTTATTCCGGGTTATTTCTACGACGGGGGCTGGAACTGTGTGGGTTTTCCTTAGACTGCATTGTGATTACTGTCTGCATTAGTTTGCCTCCATCGTTTTGGCTACTTGTGTCAACCCATTGACGAGGACTTTGCTGTGATGACTTCTCATCTTGGACCTTGGACTGGACATCGTTTTGGCATTTCTCTTCGCTCCCTATTCCGGCTTGGCTCCGTTCTCAACCCTGTAACTACTCTCCGTTACTGACCGTTGGCTTCGTTCCTGACCCTGAAGTAATGCTCCGCTCCCAATTCCAGTTCGGCTTCTGGTTCTGCAGTTACGCTCCGTTACCGACCGCTGGCTTCGTTCCTGACTCTGCAACTACTCTTTGCTCCCAATTCCGGTTTGACTCCTGGTTCTGCAACTACGCTCCGTTACTGACCACTGGCTTGGTTTCTGACCCTGCAGTAACTTTTTGCCCTTCGTTACTTTGTTTCCGGCACCGGTTTGTTTGCGCTGCCTCCAGCGGCAAAGTTTGGCCCGGTTTGGGACATTGTTTGTTTTGAGCCTTAACACTCTATTTGTAACCCAGTTGGGATTCTGTTTATGTTGGACCCTTGGGAATTCGGCACGTAGTTTGTTTTGCCTTCTTCAAGTTATCTGGAAATTTTGAGCTGAATCTAGCAGTTTTGTTTTAATCCGGATTATATCTCTGGATAATCCGGATTATACTCCGGTTTGGTTTTTTGGAATTTTTTCAGTTCAAATGTCTTTTTCACACTGAAGTTTAAGTGTTGCAAGCTCCTGTGTTTGTTTTATGAGCTTTTTTGAGTTGTTTATACAATAAACTGTATTTCCATCCATTGGCTGGCGTCTGACTTTGACAGTTTAATTGTATATGTTGTAAGTTATTAATTTATTATATGTAGTTTAGGTAATAGGGTATCTGTGTTAGTTGTTTTATGATGTCTATTTTAATACTTTTTAAATGTAATTGCTGTTTTTAGTCATTGTACACCGCTTTGAATCCCACCCATGGGAGAAAAGCAGGATAAAATTGAAATAATAATAATAATAATAATAATAATAATAATAATTGTTGGTGTGAGATGCAGTGAAATGGAGAAATGTGGTAGAACATTGGAGGGCCTTCTCCATCGTGGCCCCCCGGCTCTGGAACTCACTCCCCGGGTGTCACGACCCAGGCTGCAGAGCACCAATAACCAAACACAGAGGCCAGAATCTATCTAATATCTTTATTAAGGAAATATATAAAGTTAATAAAAGCAAGTGTAGGAAATAGTTCAGAAGTAGACCTTTCAGGAAAGGTCAAAATTAGTCCAAAGAAACAATGTCCAATATGAAATATTAAGGTCCAAAGTTGTAATCCAATAACCGAAACACCCACTTTGCCAAGCAAAGTGAGGGGAGATGACAAGGTTCTTAATCCAAGGAACTTGATGTGATGCTAGGAAGTAAACTTGATTCTTGGAACACAAGGCTTGATACAAGGCAACAAGGAACGAGGAACAAGGACAAGATCCGTGGTAAATACTTGGCAAGGTCCGGGAAGCAAGGCAAGGCTGGAAACGTGAATGAAGGCTTGGAAACGGGAACGAGGCTTGGAAACGGGAACGAGGCTTGGAAACGGGAGAAGCGCTGTCCACACACAACCTACTCCAGTAGCTGACGAATTGACTCCGCAAAATTCCTTCAGGGCAAGGAACCTAAATAGGGTCCCGTTTTCCCACCAAAGAACACTTCTCTGGGGAACCAGAACCGAAAGTCAATCTCTGTGTCCAGATGCATGACTCCCTAAAGGTTCTCATGAAAGCAGTCTTAATCAGCTGAATGCCTGGCTGCGATTCTCAGGCTTCTGCGATTAGCTTGTTGAACTCCTTTTTGTTGTTGATAATAACTACGGCGAGAAAATGGGGGAGATTTTGACTCAGGGCTTGTTTGGCAGATTTCTGGAAGACAAACCTCCTGCAGGTGCAAGGGCTCCAGTTCTGGCTGGGAAAGTTCCAATTCTGGCTGAAATGGTGGAAAATCCAAGTTTTCCTCTTCATCTGCCACAACAGCGCTAGGAACGGGACTACATGGCCCATGAGTCATCACACTATCCCCCTCCTCAAGCCCCCTCTCAACATAGGGCTCTCTCCCCGAGGTGCGAGGCCGCGGCTTGGCGGGGTAGGTCTGATGGAAGCGGCGGGTTAAATCGGGGGCATGGACTGTGGAAGCGTCTTCCCAAGAACGTTCCTCGGGACCAAAACCCACCCAGTCAATGAGATATTGAAGGCGGCGGCGGTGAAAGCGAGAATCCAAGATGTCCTGAACCTCGAATTCCTCCTCCCCATCCACCAGAATAGGAGTGGGGGCCGGCCGGTCTACATCAGGGCGCACACCATCCGCCGGAAGGAGCAGAGAGCGATGAAATACTGGGTGAATGCGCATAGAGCGCGGGAGTTGAAGTTTGAAAGTCACGGGGTTAAGTTGCGCCACCACTGGATAGGGGCCAATGAAACGGGCATCTAACTTCCGGCAAGGGCGATGGGAGGGCAAAAAGCGGGTGGACAGAAGAACCCGGTCTCCTACCTTGATTTCGGGGCCCGGCTGGCGATGATTGTCAGTGTGGCGTTTATAGTCCTCCTTGGCTTGGTCTAGTTGCTGGAGCAAAAGTTGTTGCACCGCTGTGAGTTCCTGTAGCCAGTCCTCTGCTGCGGGAACTTCTGAGGTTTCAATGACAGAGGGAAAAAAACGTGGATGGAAGCTGTAGTTTGCAAAGAACGGGGTTTCTTTAGTAGAAGCCTGGACACCATTGTTATAGGCAAACTCTGACAGCGGTAACAGGGAAGCCCAATTGTCCTGCTGGTAGTTCACATAACAGCGAAGGTATTGTTCCAAAGTGGCATTGGTGCGCTCAGTTTGCCCATCCGTTTGGGGATGGTGAGCCGAAGATAACCGTGAGTCTATGCCCAATAGTTTTTGTAGTGCTTTCCAGAAACGAGAGGTGAATTGGGACCCACGGTCTGTGACCAAACTCTTGGGCAACCCATGCAATCTGAAAACATGTTGAAGGAATAAGTCTGCAGTCTCTTTGGCCGTGGGAAGGCCATCGCAGGGAATGAAATGGGCTAACTTGGTAAAAAGGTCCACCACCACTAGGATCGTGGTGAATCCACAGGAAGGTGGTAGATCAGTGATAAAATCCGCAGAGATTATTTCCCATGGGCGAGATGGGGTAGGAAGGGGATGCAGAAGCCCTGAGGGTCTTTCCCTTCTTGTCTTGGAGCGCTGGCATACTGGGCAGGTATTGACATATTTTTCCACATCCTTGCGGATCTTGGGCCACCAGAAATCTCTTAGGATTAAATGCATGGTTTTAAATAGTCCGAAATGCCCTGCTGGCTTGCAGTCATGACACAGACGAAGTGCCTTTTCCCTGCCCGGTCCTGGGGGATGTAGACATGATTTCTATAGCAAAGTAACCCATCCTTAAGCGAAAAGGGGAAATGTAGTCCTTGGCGAAGTTGGTCCTGAGCCCAGGCATCTGCTTGTTGACTGGCCCTGATTTCTTGAGCACAAAGGGGCCCTGGAGTAGAGGGAGTTGATTCAATTGGAGTGGATTTGGTGTTTCCCACTGTGAGCGTGGCAAAGTTCTCGGGCTGCAGCAGTTGGGACTCAAAGGTCTCTTTGCGCCCTGCAGCATATTCCGGTTTCCGTGACAGAGCATCTGCTTGCTTGGTCTGGGCTGGGGTTACATAATGGATTTGGAAGTTAAAACGTTCAAAGAATAAAGCCCAGCGTTGCTGCCTCTGATTCAGCTTGCGGGCAGTTCTTAGATGCTCTAGATTCCGATGATCAGTATGGACCTCAATGGGAAATTTGGCCCCTTCTAACCAATGTCTCCAAGTTTCAAAAGCTGCCTTTATGGCCAAAAGTTCCTTTTCCCAAATAGTGTAATTTCTCTCTGGAGTGGTCAGTTGACGGGAGTAGAAGGCACAAGGGTGAAGATGGTCTCCCACTGGTTGTAGGAGTACAGCCCCAATTGCCACATCGGAGGCGTCCGCCTGCACGACAAAAGGGGTTTCAGGATCTGGGTGCTGAAGGATTGGCTGGGACGTGAATAATTTCTTTAGTTGCTGGAATCCTTTCTCTGCTTGTTCCGTCCAGCGGAAAGGCTGTTTCCCACGGATGCAGCTGGTGATTGGATCAGACCAGCGGGCAAAGTCTGGAATGAACTTGCGGTAGTAGTTGGCGAACCCCAAGAAACGTTGCACCTCTTTCTTGTTGGTTGGCGCCCGCCATTCCAATACTGCTGAAACCTTCGCCGGGTCCATGGTGAGCCCTAGTGGCGAGATACGGTATCCCAGGAAATCTACCTCTTGTAGGTCAAAAGCGCATTTTTCCAGCTTGGCATAAAGTCCATGGTCCCGCAATCGTTGTAACACCATTCTGACGTGGTTCTCATGTTCTGCTTGTGATCTAGAAAACACCAAAAAATCGTCCAAGTAGATAATCAGGAACCGGTCTAGATAATCCTGAAAGATGTCATTGACAAAATGCTGGAACGTTGCGGGAGCTCCACATAAACCGAAATTCATGACCCGGGACTCGAATAAACCGAATTTAGTCTGGAAGGCGGTCTTCCACTCGTCCCCTTCCCTGATGCGAATTAGATTGTAAGCTCCTCGAAGATCCAGTTTGGTATAAACCTTGGCCCCTCGAAGCCGGTCTAAGAGGTCCGAGATCAAAGGCAGGGGATATCGGTTTCGTTTAGTGATATTGTTCAATGCCCTATAGTCCACCACCAAGCGCAGGTCCCCTGACTTCTTTTTCACAAACATCACTGGGGAAGCGGCTGGGGATTGAGAGGGTCTGATAAACCCCTTGCGGAGGTTTGTCTCTAAGAACTCCCTGAGAGCTTCTTGCTCTGGTTCAGTCAGGGAGTAGAGGTGCCCTCGCGGGATCGGGGCCCCCTCCACCAAATCAATGGCACAGTCATAAGGTCTATGCGGGGGTAGTCTCTCGGCTTCTTTTTCATTGAATACATCCCAAAAGTCTGAGTATTTCTTGGGCAAGGTGATGATGGGCTTGGCGTCTGTGGTATGGCAGACCTTGGCTACAAGACAATGGTTTTGGCAATATTTTGAAGCAAACTGCAGTTCTCTGTTGGACCAGGAGATGTTTGGGTCATGGAGGGTCAGCCATGGAATTCCCAAAATCACAGGGAAATGGGGAACCTCGGTAACAAAGAAGGAAATCTCTTCCATGTGTTCCCTTATCCACATTCTGGTGGGTTCTGACCATTGACTTACTGGACCTGTCTTGAGGGGGCGGCCATCGATGGCCTGCACCACACGGGCGTTCTTGAAATCGTGATATTGTAATCCCAGAGAGTCGGCATACTCTCTATCAATGAAATTGTTAGTGGCTCCTGAGTCTATCATGGCATGGATCATGACGGGTCCTTTTTTCGCTGACCACAGGGTGACCACTAGGAGAAATAGGACCCCGGTTGGCGGCTCTTGAGTGGGGTTTTTGACCGGGTTGGCGAGCCTCTCTACGCCCGGTCGCTGGCTTCCCCCGCCGGTTCCGCGCCAGCCGCCTCAGACGTCTTCGCCTCCGTGGAGGACGCCGCCGCCAGACGGGCGGCGGGCTTCCCTTTGGCTGGACACTCTCTTGCAAAGTGGCCCCCGTTTCCGCAGTACCAGCAGAGATTTAGGCGTTGGCGGCGGGCCTTCTCGGCAACATCTAACCTGGGACGCACATTGCCCAGCTGCATCGGCACCTCCTCGCTCCCTCTGGGGTATGGGGCTGGTGGCGGGGGCCTCCACACTGGACGCGGCTGGATGCCAGTGGGAGCGGGAGGTTTCGCTCCAGCCCTGCCGCTCTGGCCTCGGATCCATTGCTTTCTATTGGCAAGCATGACTTCAGCTCGTAAACATTGTTCAATGAGTCCTTCAAGAGAGTGGGGGGGATCCACCTTGGAGATTTCCTCCAGCATCTCGATGTTGAGACCCTCCCGAAACTGTCCTCTGAGGGCTATGTCGTTCCAGCCGGTGTTATGGGCCAGCACTCGGAACTCGGCTATGTACTGGGACAAGGGTCTGTCCCCTTGGGAGAGGCGCCGGAGTTTGTGGCTGGCCGCCTCCAAATTGTCCTCGATCCCCCAAGTCGCCTTAATGTGATCCAAGAAGTGTTGCGCTGATCTCAGATGTGGGGAGACTTGGTCGAACAGTGCCGTCGCCCAGTTGGCCGCTGGCCCGTCTAGGAGACTGTAAATCCACGCCACCTTGATGTCTTCTTGGGGAAACTCGGCATTACGGGCCTCTATATAAGCCTGGCATTGGCGACAGAAAACATGAACCTTAGAAGCTTCTCCAGAAAACTTGGTCGGCAACGCCAAGGCCGGGAGACGGACCGCGCGCTCCTTCAGGCCCCTTATTTCTCCCTCCTGCGCATTGAGCTTATCACGGATTCGGTCCACTTCATCCTTGTTGATGGTGTAGCTGAGCGGCTGGCCACCCGGTCCGGCTCCGGTAGACATTCTGGCCTAGGTTAATTGGTGCTTAGGGTGGCGGAGTCAAACTGTCACGACCCAGGCTGCAGAGCACCAGTAACCAAACACAGAGGCCAGAATCTATCTAATATCTTTATTAAGGAAATATATAAAGTTAATAAAAGCAAGTGTAGGAAATAGTTCAGAAGTAGACCTTTCAGGAAAGGTCAAAATTAGTCCAAAGAAACAATGTCCAATATGAAATATTAAGGTCCAAAGTTGTAATCCAATAACCGAAACACCCACTTTGCCAAGCAAAGTGAGGGGAGATGACAAGGTTCTTAATCCAAGGAACTTGATGTGATGCTAGGAAGTAAACTTGATTCTTGGAACACAAGGCTTGATACAAGGCAACAAGGAACGAGGAACAAGGACAAGATCCGTGGTAAATACTTGGCAAGGTCCGGGAAGCAAGGCAAGGCTGGAAACGTGAACGAAGGCTTGGAAACGGGAACGAGGCTTGGAAACGGGAACGAGGCTTGGAAACGGGAGAAGCGCTGTCCACACACAACCTACTCCAGTAGCTGACGAATTGACTCCGCAAAATTCCTTCAGGGCAAGGAACCTAAATAGGGTCCCGTTTTCCCACCAAAGAACACTTCTCTGGGGAACCAGAACCGAAAGTCAATCTCTGTGTCCAGATGCATGACTCCCTAAAGGTTCTCATGAAAGCAGTCTTAATCAGCTGAATGCCTGGCTGCGATTCTCAGGCTTCTGCGATTAGCTTGTTGAACTCCTTTTTGTTGTTGATAATAACTACGGTGAGAAAATGGGGGAGATTTTGACTCAGGGCTTGTTTGGCAGATTTCTGGAAGACAAACCTCCTGCAGGTGCAAGGGCTCCAGTTCTGGCTGGGAAAGTTCCAATTCTGGCTGAAATGGTGGAAAACCCAAGTTTTCCTCTTCATCTGCCACAACAGCGCTAGGAACGGGACTACATGGCCCATGAGTCATCACACCGGGGAGATTAGGCAGGCCCCTACCCTCCTCTCCTTTCGGATGAGCCTGAAGACTTGGCTCTTCCGGGAGGCTTTTGGTGACTAATCTCTGTATGATCAACCTGTTGTCCATTACAGTGAATGCCTTCCCCAGTATTATAATGGCACTTTATAGCCACCTTAGCTGAGTAACTTCCTTCCCTTGAGGACATGATTTATTTGCACTTTTAGCACTTTGGCCTAGATTCTTTGAACCTAATCCATGATTTTAACATTTTATCTTGTATGTGGTTTTTATGACTTGCTTTTATTGTCTGATTATTGGTTTTATTGGTTTTATTGTTTTGTTTTTATTGTTCTGTTCGGGCTTGGCCCCATGTAAGCCGCCCCGAGTCCCTTCGGGGAGATGGAGTGGGGTATAAAAATAAAATTATTATTATTGACACAACGACGTTGTATGACACAGCAAACAAGATAGACATGCTGGATTTCGTTTCACAAAACCACAAGTCGAACACTTCCCAAGTGTCTAGGACTGTGTGATGTATTTTCAGATGATGCGTGCAGATCCCAGCAGGGTGGCCTTTTGCAGTTGGCAGATCGTAATTTTGTCAATGTCTATTATTATATTATTAAATTATTAAATTATTATTATTATTATTATTATTATTACTGCAGGCAGGGCCATCTACACCATATTGATATGTGAGACTTATTTAGAAGTTTCTTAGTAGTGAGATGTTAATATGTAAATTACTCCTGGCCAACTTGGTGCCCTTCTGATGTGAACTACAGTCCCCCATTTCTAGGAGGAGATATACAGTGGATTGGCAAATCCAGAATTAAGCTAGATAAATCATTGCACATACATTTGGACAATGGCATATCCTAGATCAGAAATATAATCCAAAGGAATGATCATAGGGAATAGTGTGACCTTCCAGCTCCCATCTTTCCTTAGTGGCTGAGGTTGCTGGGATCTATGATTCTGCAGTAAATTGGAGGGCCACACAATACCCATCCTTGGGATATCTTTGTCTCAGAGTTGGAAAACTAGCTGAATCTGAGAGGTGAGTTTGAACTGAAAAGTGAAAGTTGTTGTGTTTCTTGGAGGCTTTTATCTTGAGAACTTCAGCCACTTCTGATAACTGGAGATCAAAATTCAGAGTTTGCTTTCCTTTTTAGACTTGAATAATGTCCCAATTGTCTTGGGGAGCTAACTCTGCTATCTATCTACATAAAGGTAGGGCAGTTCTACACTGTCAAAGAACTTCAGTCTACAAACGTGTCAGTCTTTTAGCTCAAAAGGTCAACGGGTCAGTATTTGATGAGGCACCATGACAACAGGTACTATAGAGGAGTCAGGTTTTGTCTATAGCCAGATCTGTGTGGTGCAACAGCATGAACCTTTCTCCAATGGAGAAAGGTTATGCTCCCTCTTAATCAGGGTTGATTCTTCTTTGCATGCTGATTCAAACTATATGTGAGTCTTCCATAGCACTGCTGTGCACTTATAATAGGTCGAACACCATAATGGCCACTGTTTTGACCCTGATGACAGATGTCCCTCTGACCCTTGATGATAGGGTTTGGAACAAATGGATTGATTTAATCACAATGAGTGATCATTCTGATCTGCTTTTGATCAGTTCTGAGTAAATGAGCAGATAATTATGAAGTTTTCTTTCTTTCTTTGGTGGTAGTTATGAATGCAGTTATTACATTCCATGTTGAGTATGGAGAAGAAAAAATTATTAATGTAAATATCTATTACATTCCTAACGTAATAATAGTTTTAGGATTCCACTTCAAATGCCAGGGTGGCATCCTGTGGAATCCTAGCATTTGCCATTTGGAGAGGCACTAGAGTATTCTGTCTGAGAATTTTCGGTATCATTTCCTAAATTACAAATTACCGAATTCCACAAGATGGAACCAGGGCAGCTAAACTGCAATTATAATATTGTAACTGTGTAGTGTAAAAGGGCCCTAAGGCCAGTGGAATTGTCCTTTACAGTCAGAGACGGTTCAACCGAGAGGCAAACTAGTCATTTGCCTGTGGCGCCATCCTGTAGGGGGCGCCATCAAGGCAACTCCTGCCTCTGCTGCTGTGCCTCTGCTCTGCAGAGCCCAGTGCCTTCCTCCCCAGAAGGAAGACGTCGGGCCATTTGCAGATGTGAAACAACACTTCTCCAGTCTGCAAAGCACCCAGCAGCTCCCTCTGGAGAAGGAGGATGTTGGACAGTTTGCAGACTGAGAAGCCCAGCACCTCCCCCCCCCCCCCCCCTTGGCTGCAACTTGCCTTGCAGCAGCCAAAGAGAAGGAATCAGGCTCCACGTGGAGCTGGCTTGGGTCCCTTTGATCCTTTTGCCTCCCCTGTAAAGCAAGCAGTGGGATTGGGGGGAAAGGAAGAAGGGAGAAGGGGGAAAGGAGCGAGGGAGTGTGGGGAGAAGCCAAGCCACTGTGACCCACTCACTGCCTTCCCATTTTAGTAAGTATTTTTCTGTTTGTGAGTCCATTTAAGGGGCTTGTTTTGCTTGGGGGCGGGCAGGGGGGGCCTTTGCTAATGGGGCTTATTGTTGTTGTTGGAAGAGGGACCAGGCCTTGGGGCCTTGGATCCTTTTTCCTTTGGGCCCTCTCTCTGTTCTCTTTCCTCCCAACCATTCCTACTACCTGCTGCTCTTTCTCTTTTCCCTTTGCAACATAAATGAGGGGGATCCTATTGTTTGCAATGTGTGTGTGTGTGTATACATACATACATATACACACATATATACATAATATTGGGATTTACTATGGGAAGAGAGATGGAGATTCCCCCATTTTTGAATGTAAACAATCCCAAAAAGACACCAAAGGCTTTGCATTAGCTCCTGAAAGTATCTTAGATTGGGAAAGGGGGAACCCCAAAGGACATCTAGTCCAACCCCATGAAGAAAAACACAAAATCCAGCCCTGGTTAAAGATATATATATATTAGCAGAGCATAATGATACCGTAATAATAATACAGATTTTCAGAACATAACACAGTAATCATATTCTATATTATATTCTGATTCTGCCAACTTTGCAGTTCAAAAATGTGCAAAATGTGAGTAGATCAATAGGTACCGCTCCAGCCAACCAGAAAGCCGCCCTGAGTTCCCTTTGAAGTTGAGATAGGGCGGGGTAAAAATGCGCTATATATATATATATATATATATATATATATATATATATATATATATATAAAACCATTGTACTATACCAGGTACCCTCAGAGGTTGTGAGGTCTGTTGGAAACTAGGCAAGTGGTGTTTATGTATCTGTAGAATTTCAACAGAAAGGAAGAAACCATGAAAATGAACAAAATTTGAGTATTAAAAAAGCTAAAATTGGGACAGTAAAAAAAGAACAACACTCAGAAGACAAGAAACAATCAGGGCCAGTTGACCCTTCCAAACAAGGGATTCCCCCAGGCAGGAAGCAGCCAGTTCTTGAAGCTGAAAGGCTTTTCCATGCAAATCAAGGTGGCCAGTTCAAATATTCACACCTGCCTCAAACAGAAAAGAGTTATTCCTCCCACCCTGAACATTCCACAGATATAGAAACCCCACTTGCCTAGTTTCCAACAAACCTCACAACCTCTGAAGATGCTTGCCATAGATGTGGGTGAAACGTCAGGAGAGAATGCTTCTGGAACATGACCAGACAGCCTGGAAAACTCACAGCAACCCAATGATTCCGACCATTAAAATATTTCATAACACATATCCATGGAATGTTCAGGGTGGGAGAAAGAACTCTTGTCTGTTTGTTGGAGGCCAGTGTGACTGTTGCCATTAATCACCTTGATTAGCATTGAAAAGCCTTGCAGCTTCAAAGCCTGGCTGTTTCCTGCTTGAGGGAATCCTTTGTTGGGAGGTGTTAATCAATCAGGAGAGAATACTTCTGGAACCTGTTGTCAAAAGCTTTCATGGCCAGAAACACTGGTTTGCTGTGGGTTTCCCAGTCTGTATTGCCATGTTTCAGAAGCAATCTCTCCTGATGTTTCACCCACATCTATGGCAAGCATCCTCAGAGGTTGTGAGGTCTGTTCGAAACTAGGGAAGTGGGGCTTAATTATTTGTTGAAAGTCCAGGTTGGAAGAGAAAGAACTCTTGTCTGCTGGAGGAAAGTGTGAATGTTGCAATAGGCCACCTTGATTAGCATTGAATAGCCTTGCAGCTTCAAAGCCTGGCTGCTTCCTATTTGAGGGAATCCTTTGTTGGGAGGTGTGAGCTGCCCCTGATTGATTCATGTCTGGAATTCCTCTGTTTTTGTGTGTGTTGTTCTTTATTTACTGTCCTGAGTTTTTAAATACTGGTAGCCAGATACTCTTCATTGTCATGGGTTCCTCCTTTCTGTTGGAATTGTCCACATGCTTGTGGATTTCAATGACTTCTCTGTTGTCTGACATGGTGGTTGTGAGAGTGGTCCAGCATTTCTATGTTCTCAAATAATATACTGTGTCCAGGTTTTACCCCTTAGCTTAAATGGCTAAAGGGGGAAAGCAAGGGGCTTGAGGCTGTTAGGAATTGTGGGAGTTGTAGTCCAAAACACCTGGGGGGCCAATGTTTGCCCATGCCTGGTAGGTAAGTGCACTTGCTGTTGCATCTTTGCTGGAAAATAATTCTGTGTGCATTTAGAAAAGCATAAATACTACATATTTCAAGTAATGCATCATCATTTGATCATTTCATAGAATTCCAGCAGATTCTCAGGATGTGTAGGACGCATGGGGGTGGGAATTTATGAGTAGCTGTCACACAGCCATATAACCCAGAATATCAAGGCAGAATAACCCAAAATATCTGCTTTGAACTGGGTTATCTAAGTCCACACTGCCCTATATCCCAGTTCAATGTTTGGTGTTAAATTCGCAAGTATAGTAATTCCTACATAACATTACCATGTATTAAACTGCTTTTTCTGTTAATTTGTTGTATAACATGATGTTTTGGTGCTTAATTTGTAAAATCTTAATGTAATTCGATGTTTAATAGGCTTTTCCTTAATCCCCCTTATTATCCAACATTTTTGCTTATCCAACGCTTTTGTTTTTCAGTGATTGGTTTGGGGGGGGGGGCAAAATTCTGTTCGCCTGTACTTGAAAATTTGCTAGGGCCGGCTCTGTTTACAGTGCAACCACTGATTCCATGAGGATACTTTTAAAGACACACACACGGTGGATACATAAACTCATGGATAATAGTTGAACCCTATATTTTGACTATACTTGGGCTGGAAATACACTACACCACATTAAAGGATCTAGGGAAATCCATCTCTGGAAGCAGGGGATAATTTTTTAAACATGGGTAAGTGAAACCATCAATATAAAATCTGTGAATAAGGGGGTTGTTCTGTATTAAACATCGGTACAGTGTAATCTATCTATCTATCTATCTATCTATATAAATGTACTGTTCATTTGTAGGAATTTGGCCACAAAACGACTACTAACCCAATGAGTGACCACCACGAACAAAAAAAACACAAACACACAGTGGCAAAGACATAAAGACCCCCAAAAGAAATCAGATGATACTGTGCAACGCTACAAAAGCTCTCCTAGCCCCGCCCCTCCTGTGCGCGGGGGAAAAAAACGCTGAGGGCACTTAGATGAGCCGCATGCCTACACACACCCCAGAGGCAGCAAAGCTCCCCCAATCCTGCCCTCTATGAGGGGGCACCCAGCTGCTCACCAGCCTGCCGCTGTCTATCAGAGGCCCTATGAGCCACTCCAAAGTGTGAAGGGATGCTTTTCGCCTTTCCTGCTTTTTTATTACTTATTTTGTTTTAGTTCAGTCAGGTGCTTTTCTGTTGAGGTGTGCCCCCCTCCCCTTCCTAGCACATGCCTCTTTTGCAGCTCTTCTGTCCTCCCTCCCTCCCTCCGGCCAGAGCCGTGCAAAAAAGGCAAGAGCTGGCAGGTGAGCGGGTGGAGGGAGAGAAGGCAGAAGAGCTGAGAGAGAAGACCAAGTGGTGGCTTTCCTTGAGTTTCACCTCAGTTGCTTCCCACATGCGTTCTAATGGGCAGCGCCTCGGACCCACTCCTCATGTCAATTTTACTTGGCGGCTGCGCTGCTGCTTCCTGATGGGGAGCGTGAGCAGAGGGTGCCCCGCCCAGCTGCACTTTCAACATAATATAAGATTATAAATATAATAATATATAATAAATACTGTGGTATACAGGACAATATAATCTCTAATATCAGAACAGTAAATAAACAGCAACACTCTGATAACAGGGAAATTCCAGAAAGGAAACAATCAGGGCCAGCTAACACCTCCCAACAAAGGATTCCCCCAGGAAGGAATCAGCCAGGCTTTTAGGCAACAAGGCCATTAAATGCTAATCAAGGTGGCCAATTGACTATGCAACCTGAACACATGGCCAGGCACAGCTAGTCCTTTAGTCTGCAGTATCCCCCACTGTGTTAAAGGGGCTTACTGCCAGGGAAGTTCACATAGGTTTACAGCCTCAGTCATTGAGATCCTCGTGATAAGGAGGAACCAAAATTTTGGACATAGATATATGGGAAGAAATATGGTCAAATGTTATAAAATGTAATTTAACTGTCAAAAGTGTCGAAGAATGTATTAAATCAGTGCTGCAGAAGTCAACAAAAGGAGAGCTCCTATTTTTCTAGCATAGTATATTTGTAAAAAGGCAAAAGGTATTGTTTTAATTGTTAATTAACTGTTAATTAATGTGAAAGTTAGATTTTGTAATGTTATTTCTTCAGTATAAGATAATACCCTGTTTCCCCTAAAATAAGACATCCCCAGAAAATAAGACCTAGTAGAGGTTTTGCTGAATTGCTAAATATAAGGCCTCCCCCGAAAATAAGACCTAGCAAAGTTTTTGTTTGGCAGCATGCCCGCCAAGCAGAACACCACAGCATGCAGGATCAGTAAGTACATACCATAAAGTGTTGTACATGGAAATAATGGTAGTAACAAGAAATTCTTGATATGATTCCGTTTGTCTGGTTATGCTGGTTTGTGATGACAACTATACAGTATATAATAAATGTTCATTTTTTTGTTGAAAGATAAATGTGAATTCTTCATGGAAAAATAAGACATCCCCTGAAAATAAGACCTAACGCATCTTTGGGAGCAAAAATTAATATAAGACACTGTCTTATTTTCAGGGAAACATGGTAGCAGCAAGAATATTGTTTGCTCAAAGTTGGAAAAAAGACTGACACACCCATGATGGAAGGATGGATGGTTAAAGTTGCCAAATTAGTCCAAATGACCAAATTAACTTAGGTTCTAAGAATTAACCAAATGAAGATTCTTTGAAACTTTTTAAAATATTAGTAATGTTAGTACAGTAGTATGATTTAGTTGGGACTGTAATAGTAGATTTTTTTTCTTTCTTTCTTCTTTTCCTTTCATTGCAGTCAGAATTGGAGGATCAAGTCCTACTGTGAATCAGTTGTAAATCTTTTTATTCTTTTCTCTTCTTCTTTATTTCTGATTGCATATTACTTGTGTTGTAAATTAAACTATTTACGCTAAAATGAATTTTTAAAAGTTATCATGGTCCTCACATAAAATCGACTCCTTTTACCCTTGACAATCTCCCCCACCCCTAGGCTTGGAAACATCCTGTAAGCACAATACATCTAAGCCACGTAAATTGATTAAATGTGATATTTAAATTTGTCTTCTTTGGTGCTACATAAAAACATGCTTTTGGACCTGGAGTTGATTTTATTCTGTTACTGTCATTTGCTTTCATATGTGGTGCAGTGGGAATCACTGGTGCGCTGCTCTTTTGTCTGCGTTATTCTTCTTTATTTATGAGCCGTGTATTATATGTGCAGGAAATGCCAACTGTATGCTTTTCAAAAGCTCTTCATGTTTTATGTGGATGAATATTACCCTCTTCCTTTCTTTGACTTGCATCCAGTTTTGTTGACTGAGCCTATATATAAGATAAGTGCCCCATGAAAGATAGTAGACTGTAAACATATGTATGATGTTTTTAAACATTAATCCTTTTTATTGGGAAAGCAGGGTTTTTCATTGTCTATCTAAGGCCAAATACTTTAGGGCTGTGCAAATAAATCATTTTTGGATTATGTGATTTTTTAAAAGCTGTTACTACTCTAGAGGAGTCAGGAGCCGTGGACGAGTAATTCTCTCCTCACAGGAGGCAGTTTTCCAAGGCATTTTAAGGGGGCTTCCCAAGGAAGGAAGAGGACTCAACCTGGAGGTATCCTGCCCTGGTTTCCTTTTAAAAGCCCTCCTTTCTCTTTTGATTTGGAGGGAGAAAGGAAAACTGGGCTGCTTGATCTCCTTTCCAGGATACCTCCAGTTTGATTCCACTTCCTTTCCTGGGAATCCCCTTTAAATGCCTTGGAAAACTGCCTCCTGTTTCCTCTAGAGTAGTAACAGGCTGCTTTAATGAACCACACCTACGCTCCAAAATATTTTAAAAGGTGCTAAGCATCCAGTTTTTGCTATTATAAGATTTCTAGAACTATTCAGCATGCTTCAACTAGTAATGCTGTAGTTTTTAAAAAAATATGTGGATATAAGCTTTGAAATCTCCCCAATATACATCAGTACACATAATTTCATAATTCATAGGAAAAGAATAACATGTGACTGAGAATACTTGCATGGCATTAGAATCTTAGCGGGGGGCAGATACATTGCTAATCTGTTGTAACAAGAGCTACAGAGACCTGTGATACCTTAAAGACCAGCAGATTTATTATGGCATCTTCCATTAGGCAGCCTCAGGCAGCAGATTGTGAGTGTTGTGACAGGACAAGAATTTTTTAGTTAATTTTATTATTGCATTTTTACTGCTAGATACTCGAAGAGGTGTTGGTGAGATTTTCTGCCACATGTTTTCCACCAAATTGGGCTTTGAGTGCCATATAGCTTGACATGGGTGAATAGGGAGTGCCATTTTCTGTTTTGACTCAGGCAGTGAAATTATTTGGATAGTCCTGAGCATATGTGGACAAGAGTGTACATCATCATATATGTGTGTATCTGCCTTCAAGTCACCTGTCAATTTATGGTGTCCCCATGAATTTCATAGGTTTTTCTTAGGGAATGAATTTCAAGAGGTGTCATATAGTCTTAGAGTTTGAAGGCCCATTACGTCCAGCCCCTGCCATGCAGGAACATCCGATCAAAGCACTCTCGATAGATATCCATCCAACCTCTGCTTAACAATCCTCCTTGATGTATTGTCACCTTGTCGTGGTGAGGGGGCTTGCATGTTCCAATGAACCTGAGGGCACAACCACTCAGAGTCATGCACTCCCAGGAGGGGACACAGGGGAGGATCCAGACCAAGCACAATCCGAAGATCCTAAGACCTCAATGGTGGAGCAGGCGGTAGATAACATGGTACATGTTACAATGGCTGTGAAGGCGGAAGAAGGCTGCAACAGACTGAGAAGCCACTCTCGTTGTGTTAACCACACCACTGCTGGGACCTCACCCTGTGAAGACTGTGTGTTGACCGGCCGTGCACCGACCTCCACCCATTAAAAAAAATCACACACAGGCATCTTCCAAGAAAAAATAAAAACAAACCAACAAAAGTCCCATGGCGATCAGTGAGTGGCGACGGGGGCAGGACTGTGAAATCTGGAAACCCCTAGTCACAGACTGGCACATGGGCAGTGGATATGTACTCAGTCGTTCTACCTAAAGGACCGAGGCAGTTGAGTAGTCCGGCAGCTGTATCCATGACTAAGCAGCCCTTTTTGGGATACGCTCTGCTCACCCCACACGGGGAAGGGGCTAGAAAGATGCCCTAAATATAGTTTGCCTCTCTTATCCCTGACTGGACTGCTGCGTCCAGAGGGGTCACCACTCTGTGGCCAAAAAATTAAAATAAACTTTGGAACATGGAACATACAGACACTGTTGGATAACACTGACAGCGAGTGCCCCAAACAAAGGACTTCTATCATTGCAAGGGAGCTGGGATGCTTTTGTCAGAGTAATGCATACAGCGTAGCAGCAGATGAATGACGTCAGTTGAGCGCAGAACGAAGGGACGTCAGAGACGATGTAAAAAGTATTTACAAAGTTTTACTTGACAAAACAAACAGACTTGCAGACGATAGACATAAGACTTTCACTCTAGGCAAACAGCACAGATCTTCTCAGCAGGCAGAACAGAAATCATCTGATGCAATCAGCTATATACAAACACACTTGAGTCTGGACACTCCTCTCTGGCTCCAGCCACATATCCAAGGTCAATACAGCTTCTGACCAAATTAACTCTTTACACACTATAGCATTTCCTGGATGATGCAATACATGCTAGACACAAATTTCATTTAAACACTATCTATACACAAATCCCAAATTAACAGCTTTAACATCGACATAGCAGCCCTTCAGGAGACCCGGCAAGCAGGAGAGGGACAGTTGAAGGAAGAAAAAGGAGGCTACACCTTCTTCTGGAAGGGACTACCTGAAGAAGAGAGAAGAATACACAGAGTTGTCTTTGCTATTAGAAATGACCTGGTGAAGCACCTGACTGAAGCAGCCACTGGCATCAACAAACGACTCTCAACCCTCCGAATTAACCTTGCCAAAAACCAACAGGCAACCATCATATGTGCCTATGCACCAACACTAGATGCTGACGAAGACATCAAGGAATGTTTTTTGTCAGCTGGAGACACCTATGGAGGACAAAATCATCCTCCTGGGGGACTTTAATGCAAGAGTCGGGAGGGACTCCGACCTGTGGCCAGGGATCATAGGAAAAGACGGGGTTGGAAACAGCAACTCGAATGGCATCTTGCTTCTCATCAAATGCGGAGAGCACAACCTTGTCATCACCAACACGCTCTTCTGCCAGAAAAACAAGCTCAAGACATCATGGAAGCACTCCCGGTCAAAGTATTGGCACCTCTTGGACTATGTAATTACACGTGCCAGAGACCGCAGCAATGTGCTTCTCACAAGAGCCATGACAGGTGCTGATGACTGCTGGACCACAGGTTAATCCGATCCATGATGGCTATCAAAATTGTCCCCAAACGCAGACTCCAAGGAAGAAAAACAAGGCATAAAATGAACACACAAGCCCTTCAGGAGCCCTCCAAATGAGCCCTTCTCCAAACAACACTCAAGATCATCTACCCACAGAACACCCCGAAAACGTTGAGGAACATTGGAACAAACTGAAGACCTCCATCATCACAGCCTGCAAAGAAACCCTTGGATACCAAACTAAGAAACATCAAGACTGGTTTGACGATAATGACAAAGAGATCCAACAGCTAATTGATAACAAAAGGAAAGCCTTCCTAACATGGCAGAGAGACACCAACTGTGCTGCCAAGAAAAAGATCTATGCCAGTGCAAAAGCTGAGGTCCAAAGAAGGACCAGAGAACTGAAGAACATCTGATGGACAAAGAAGGCTGAAGAAATCCAACACTTTGCAGACACCCATGATGCTCAGGGATTTTTCAAAGCCACAAAGATCATCTACGGGCCAAGAAACCATCTCATACAGCCTCTACACTCATCAGATGAAACCAAACTTCTGAAGGACAAAACATCAATTGCACTACGTTGGAAAGAGCACTACCAGAACCTGCTGAATCGCAGCTCCAATGTGGCCGAAGAGGCCCTCTCACAAATCCCACAACAAATCTTCAAAGAGGGTGGACCTGAGCTGATACAACAACTCCACCAGCTCATTGAAAAAGTGTGGGTGACCAAGAAAATCCCAGCAGACTTCAAGGATGCCAACATCAATCACTCTTTTCAAGAAAGGGGATAGAACAGACTGTGGGAACTATCGCGGTATCTCCCTTCTAACCTCCGCTGGGAAAATTCTCACAAGAATCCTTGCAAACCGCCTTCTCCCTGTTTCAGAAGACACCCTCCCAGAACCAGAACGGCTTCCGTCCCTCCAGAGGAACAGTGGACATGATCTTCATTGCACGACAGCTGCAAGAAAAATGCAGGGAACAAAATCAACTTCTGTACATGGCATTCATTGACCTTGCAAAGACATTCGATACAGTGAAGCACAGTGCTCTCTGGACCATCCTCCAAAAAATTGGGTGCCCTGACAAATTCATGAACATCCTGTGGCTCCTCCATGATGACATGATGGCAACAGTCTTGGACAGCAACGGCTCCCAAAGTGACCTATTTAAGGTGGAATCAGGTGTCAAGCAGGGATGTGTTATTGCCCCTACCTTATTTTCCATCTTCATCAGTATGATACTTCATCTTGTTGATAGGAAGCTTCCCACCGATGTGGAAATAATCTATTGGACAGATGGCAAGCTATTTAACCTCAGCAGACTGAAAGCCAAAACCAAGGTCACCACAACATCTGTTACAGAACTCCAATATGCCGATGACAACATAGTCTGTGTGCACTCAGAAGAAGACCTACAAGCCACTCTAAACACCTTCGCAGAAGCATACAAGAAGCTCAGCCTCTCATTGAACATTGAGAAAACCAAAGTGCTATTCCAACAGGCACCAGCTAATCCCTCTGCAAAGCCAGGAATACAACTTAATGGTGTAACATTAGAAAATGTTGACCATTTCCACTACCTTGGCAGCCACCTCTCCACAAAAGTCAACATCGACACTGAAATACAACACCGCCTGAGCTCTGCGAGTGCAGCATTTTTCAGAATGAAGCAGAGAGTGTTTGATGATCAGGACATCCGTAGAGATACCAAGGTGCTTGTTTATAAAGCCATTATCCTCCCAACCCTGCTCTACACCTGTAAAACGTGGACGGGCTACAGACGTCACACTCAACTCCTAGAGCGTTTCCATCAGTGTTGCCTCAGAAAAATCCTGCAAATCTTTTGGGAAGACAGGCGGACAAATGTCAGCGTGCTTGAGGAAGCAAAGACCACCAGCATTGAAGCGATGTTCCTACGCCATCAACTCCGCTGGACTGGCCACGTTGTCTGAATGCCCGATCACCGTCTCTTAAAGCAGTTACTCTACTCTGAACTCAAGAATGGGAAACGTAATGTTGGTGGGCAGGAAAAGAGATTTAAAGATGGGCTTAAAGCCAACCTTAAAAACTGTGGCATAGACACTGAGAACTGGGAGGCCCTGGCCCTTGAGCGCTCTAATTGGAGGTCAGCTGTGACCAACAGTGCTGCAGAGTTCGAAGAGGCATGAATGGAAGGCTTAAGGGAGAAACGTGCCAAGAGGAAGGCCCGTCAAGCCAACCCTGACTGGGACCGCCTTCCACCTGGAAACCGATGTCCTCACTATGGTAGAACATGCAGATCAAGAATAGGTCTCTTCAGCCACCTACAGACACACCCCCAAGACAACAGAAATGGAAGACAATCGTCCTCAAACTACAAGGGATCGCCTAAGTAAGTAAGCTTAACAATCTCCAGAGAAGGAAACTCCACTATACTCCAAGGCAGTGTATTCTACTGTCAAGCAGCTCTTACCAACAGGTAGTTTTTCCTAATGTGTAGGTGGAATTTCTTTTCCTGCAATATGAATCCATTGCTCTGTGTCCTGGTCTCTAGAGCAGCAGAAAGTAAGCTTGCCCCATCCTTAATGTGACATCCTTTCAAATATTTAAACATGGCTATCATATTCCCTCTCAGCCTTCCCTTCTCCAGGAAAAACATTCTCAGCTCCCTAAGCCATTCCTCATTTTAGTTGCCCTTCTCTGGACATCTTCAAGCTTGTCAATATCCCCTTTGAATTGTGGTGCCCAGAACTGGACACAGTATTTTAGGTGAGGTCTGAGCAAAGAAGAATAGAGTGGGACTACTCCTGCCTTGACCTAGGCACTGTACTCTGATTGATTTAGCCTAGAATTGCATTGGCTTTTTTAGCTGCTACATCATACTGTTGACCCATGTTCAGAATGATTATAATTACAGGGAATGGCTCTCATTGGTTTGGGAGGTGCTACTTTTCAATAAATATATGTGAGGTTATGCTCTTAATCATCCTTGGTTTTGTTCAGACTGTGTTTCTGTTCCCCTGGAGTGAGAAAAAGTTCACGCTAGCTCAGGTATACTTCATTTGTTACATCCTTTCTCAACAGGGAACAAGGAGTAAACAGCAGGCCACTATCTACAAAGATATATTTATCATTGGGAAACATTTTTATGCCATTGGAGTGACAAAGACTCCCACAGAATTCAGAGATTTCTGGAAGGTGAAGGAAGGTTACAATGAATTCTGGGATGCAGTTTTCCAAGGAGGTTTGTTGACTGACAATTGGAAGATAGTCATTATCCTGACACAGTTCTGACACATGAAGAGGAGGAGAAATGTATCTTTAAATAATGCAGTGACCCACTCAGAATTGTAATTTTAGTGTAAAGATTGTGTTACCCTTTGAAAATAGATTCAAGAGATATAAATTATTAAAAGAAAGCATTCATCAGATAGGTTTTGCTGTCAGTAATTACACGTCTGAATGGTTAAAGAACTAGATGCAGTGAGTTGTCTTTTATTCATGAAAAAAATATAATCATCACCGCTGTTTCCATTGTTTTTGCAGGAAGGAAGGCTGGTGTAATGAATATCAAAGATCAACAAACAGATGTGTTGAAGGAGAAATCAAATGCTTCCCGCCATCCCAAAATGCCTGTTCCACCTTTGCTGAAATCCCCAAATTTTTTTAGGATGCAATCCATCCTCCTTCAGATGATTTCAGCAGCCATTACTATCCTCCCCAGACACTGTGGAGATATGGATTGGGATGATGGAAGATTCTTACAGCTTGAAGATATTATGTGGATAACCTCTGTTATTCCTCTGAGCACACATCAGTCTTTCAAATTTAAAAGACTTTCCCCAAAATATCCTCCTATATCCTCTAATCCACAAAGAACCATTACAGAAATCTACTCCTAAGCAATTTCTACAATGGAAGACCTATTCTGACCATTTCTGGCTTTAAAATATAGCCCTCACCAAGCCTCGATCTTCTTTACTCTGGAAGGGCATGTTGTTCTAATTTCAGGGCTCCTTGTGCCTCTGGAACTTAGCAGTTAGGAACTACAATGCTAAATTCTATTTTTTTTCTGCACATGAAAATACTACATCTCTAGTATTTATATCTCTCTGTTTACATATACATAAATATTGTTTACATCCCTGAATACATTAGCAGTCAAAAGGCCTGGTTGTTTTAGTTTTAATTGCTGCTACTCGATTGAAGTCATGTAGAGCAAGCAGTAACAACAATCTGAGAGTGAACGTTTGGAATTTCAGCAGTAATGCTCTTCATGTTAGAAACCAATATTATGTGATGACTCATGGGCCATGTAGTCCCGTTCCTAGTGCTGTTGTGAATGATGAAGAGGAAAACTTGGGTTTTCCACCATTTCAGCCAGAAAAGGAACTATCCCAGCCAGAAATTGAGCCTTTGCACCTGCAGGAGGCTTGTCTTCCAGAAATCTGCCAAACAAGCCCTGAGTCGAGTTCTCCCCCTTTTTCGCGCCGTAATTATTATCTCCAGCAAAAAGGAGTGCAACAAGCTAATCGCAGGAGTTTGAGAATTGCAGCAAAGCATTCAGATGATTAAGCCTGCTGCCATGAGAAATTTTAGGGAGTCATACATCTGGACACAGAGATTGACTTTCGTTTCTGATTCCCCAGAGAAGTGTTCTCTGGTGGGAAAACGAGGCCTATTTAGGTTCCTTGCTCCCGAAGGAATCTTGCGGAGTCAATTCGTCAGCTACCGGAGCAGCGTGTGTGGACAGCTACTCCTGCTTTCAAGCCTTTGTTCCTGTTCCAAGCCTTCGTTCTCAGCCTTGTTTTCTCCCCGGATCTTGCCTTGTTTCCCGGACCTCGCCAAGTAATTACCACGGATCTTGTTCTTGCTCCTCGTTTCCTTGTTGCCTTGAATCAAGCTTTGTGTGCCAAGAATCAAGTTATTTCCTAGCCTTGCTCAAGTTCATGGACTAAAGGACCTTGTCATCTCCCCTCACTTGCTTGGCAAGTGAGTGTTTCGGTTATTGGATTACAACTTTGGACCTTAATATTTCATATTGGACATTGCTTTTTTGGACTAATTTTGACCTTTCCTGAAAGGTCTACTTCTGGACTATTTCCTATACTTGTTTTTACTAACTTTATATATTTCCTTAATAAAGATATTAGATAGATTCTGGCCTCTGTGTATGGTTATTGGTGCTCTGCAGCCTGGGTCGTGACAGTTTGACTCCGCCACCCTAAGCACCAATTAACCTAGGCCAGAATGTCTACCGGAGCCGGACCGGGGGCCCAACCACTCAGTTACACCATCGACAAGGATGAAGTGGACCGCATCCGTGATAAGCTCAATGCGCAGGAGGGAGAAATAAGGGGATTGAAGGAACGCGGAATCCGTCTCCCGGCCCTGGCGCTGCCAACCAAGTTTACTGGAGAAGCTTCTAAGGTTCATGTTTTCCGTCGCCAATGCCAGGCTTATCTAGAGGCCCGTAATGCCGAGTTTCCTCAAGAAGACATCAAGGTGGCGTGGATCTACAGTCTCCTAGACGGGCCAGCGGCCAACTGGGCAACGGCACTGTTCGACCAAGACTCCCCACATCTAAGATCAGCGCAACAATTCTTGGATCACATTAAGGCGACTTGGGGGATTGAGGACAATTTGGAGGCAGCCGGCCACAAACTCCGGCGCCTCTCCCAAGGGGACAGACCCATGTCCCAGTACATAGCCGAGTTCCGAGTGCTGGCCCATAACACCGGATGGAACGATATAGCCCTCAGAGGACAATTTCGGGAGGGTCTCAACATCGAGATGCTGGAGGAAATCTCCAAGGTGGATCCTCCACACTCTCTTGAAGCACTCATTGATCAATGTTTACGAGCTGAAGTCATGATTGCCAACAGAAGACAATGGATCCGAGGCCAGAGCAGTAGGACCGGAGCGAGACCTCCCGCTCCCACCGGCGTCCAGCCGCGTCCAGTGTGGAGACCCCCGCCACCAGCCCCATACCCCAGAGGAAGCGAGGAGGTGCCGATGCAGTTGGGCAATGTGCGTCCCAGATTAGATGCCGCCGAGAAGGCCCGTCGCCAACGCCTAAATCTCTGTTGGTACTGCGGAAACGGGGGCCACTTTGCCAGAGAGTGTCCAGCCAAAGGGAAGCCCGCCGCTCGTCTGGCGGCGGCGTCCTCCACGGAGACGAAGACGTCTGAGGCGGCTGGCGCACAGCCGGCGGGGGAAGCCAGCGACCGGGCGTAGAGAGGCTCGCCAACCCGGTCAAAAAACCCACTCAAGAGCCGCCAACCGGGGTCCTATTTCTTCTAGTGGTCACCTTGTGGTCAGTAAAAAAAGGACCCGTCATGGTCCATGCCATGATAGACTCAGGAGCCACAAACAACTTCATTGACAGAGAGTATGCCGACTCTCTGGGATTACAATATCACGACTTCAAGAACGCCCGTGTGGTGCAAGCCATCGATGGCCGCCCCCTCAAGACAGGTCCAGTAAGCCAGTGGTCGGAACCCACCAGAATGTGGGTAAGGGAACACATGGAAGAGATTTCCTTCTTTGTTACCGAGGTTCCCCACTTCCCTGTGATTTTGGGAATTCCATGGCTGACACTCCACGACCCAAGCATCTCCTGGTCCAACAGAGAACTGCAGTTTGCTTCAAAATATTGCCAAAACCATTGCCTTGTAGCCAAGGTATGCCATGCCACAGACGCTGAACCCATCATCACCTTGCCCAAGAAGTACTCAGAATATTGGGATGTATTCAATGAAAAGGAAGCCGAGAGACTACCCCCACATAGACCTTATGACTGTGCCATTGACTTGGTGGAGGGGGCCCCGATTCCGCGAGGACACCTCTACTCCCTGACTGAACCAGAGCAAGAAGCTCTCAGGGAGTTCTTAGAGACAAACCTCCGCAAGGGGTTTATCAGACCCTCTCAATCCCCAGCCGCTTCCCCAGTGATGTTTGTGAAAAAGAAGTCAGGGGACCTACGCTTGGTGGTGGACTATAGAGCACTGAACAATATCACTAAACGAAACCGGTATCCCCTGCCTTTGATCTCAGACCTCTTAGACCGGCTTCGAGGGGCTAAAGTTTACACCAAACTGGATCTTCGAGGAGCTTATAATCTAGTTCGCATCAGGGAAGGGGACGAGTGGAAGACTGCCTTCCAGACAAAATTCGGTTTATTCGAAACCCTGGTTATGAATTTCGGTTTATGTGGAGCTCCCGCAACGTTCCAGCATTTTGTCAACGATATCTTTCAGGATTATCTAGATCGGTTCCTGATTATCTACCTGGACGATTTTTTGGTGTTTTCTAGATCACAATCAGAACATGAGAATCACGTCAGAATGGTGTTACAACGATTGCGGGACCACGGACTTTATGCCAAGTTGGAAAAATGCGCTTTTGATCTACAAGAGGTAGATTTTCTGGGATATCGTGTCTCGCCACTAGGGCTCACCATGGACCCGGCAAAGGTCATAGCAGTATTGGAATGGCGGGCGCCAACCAACAAGAAAGAGGTGCAACGATTCTTGGGGTTCGCGAACTACTACCGCAAGTTCATTCCAGACTTTGCCCGCTGGTCTGACCCAATCACCAGCTGCATCCGTGGGAAACAGCCTTTCCGCTGGACAGATCAAGCAGAGAAAGGTTTCCAGCAACTAAAGAAATTATTCACGTCCCAGCCAATCCTTCAGCATCCAGATCCTGAAACCCCTTTTGTCGTGCAGGCGGACGCCTCCGATGTGGCGATTGGGGCTGTACTCCTACAACCAGTGGGAGATCATCTCCATCCTTGTGCCTTTTATTCCCGTCAATTGACTGCACCAGAGAGAAATTACACTATTTGGGAAAAAGAACTTTTGGCCATAAAGGCAGCCTTTGAAACTTGGAGACATTGGTTAGAAGGGGCCAAATATCCCATTGAAGTCCATACTGATCATCGGAATCTAGAGCATCTAAGAACTGCCCGCAAGCTAAATCAGAGGCAACAACGCTGGGCTTTATTCTTTGAACGTTTTAACTTCCAAATTCATTATGTAACCCCAGCCCAGACCAAGCAAGCAGATGCCCTGTCACGGAAACCAGAATACGCTGCAGGGCGCAAGGAGACCTTTGAGTCCCAGCTGCTACAACCCGAGAACTTTGCCACGCTCACAGTGGGAAACACCAAATCCACTCCCATTGAATCAACTCCCTCTACTCCAGGCCCCCTTTGTGCTCAGGAAATCAGGGCTAGTCAGCAAGCAGATGCTTGGGCACAAGACCAACTTCGCCAAGGGCTACGTTTTCCCTTTTCGCTCAAGGATGGGCTACTTTGCTATAGAAATCATGTTTACATCCCCCCAGGACCGGGCAGGGAAAAAGCACTTCGTCTGTGTCATGACTGCAAGCCAGCAGCGAAATCAAGGTAGGAGACCGGGTTCTTCTGTCCACTCGCTTTTTGCCCTCCCATCGCCCTTGCCAGAAATTAGATGCCCGTTTCATTGGGCCCTACCCAGTGGTGGCGCAACTTAACCCCGTGACTTTCAAACTCCAACTTCCGCGCTCTATGCGCATTCATCCAGTGTTTCATCGCTCTCTGCTCCTTCCGGCGGAAGGTGTGCGCCCTGATGCAGACCGGCCGGCCCCCACTCCTGTTTTGGTGGATGGGGAGGAGGAATTCGAGGTTCAGGACATTTTGGATTCTCGCTTTCACCGCCGCCGCCTACAATATCTCATTGACTGGGTGGGTTTTGGCCCCGAGGAACGTTCTTGGGAAGACGCTTCCACAGTCCATGCCCCCGATTTAACCCGCCGCTTCCATCTGACCTATCCCGCCAAGCCGCGGCCTCGCACCTCGGGGAGAGAGTCCCAGTTTGAGAGGGGGCTTGAGGAGGGGGATAGTGTGATGACTCATGGGCCATGTAGTCCCGTTCCTAGTGCTGTTGTGAATGATGAAGAGGAAAACTTGGGTTTTCCACCATTTCAGCCAGAAAAGGAACTATCCCAGCCAGAAATTGAGCCTTTGCACCTGCAGGAGGCTTGTCTTCCAGAAATCTGCCAAACAAGCCCTGAGTCGAGTTCTCCCCCTTTTTCGCGCCGTAATTATTATCTCCAGCAAAAAGGAGTGCAACAAGCTAATCGCAGGAGTTTGAGAATTGCAGCAAAGCATTCAGATGATTAAGCCTGCTGCCATGAGAAATTTTAGGGAGTCATACATCTGGACACAGAGATTGACTTTCGTTTCTGATTCCCCAGAGAAGTGTTCTCTGGTGGGAAAACGAGGCCTATTTAGGTTCCTTGCTCCCGAAGGAATCTTGCGGAGTCAATTCGTCAGCTACCGGAGCAGCGTGTGTGGACAGCTACTCCTGCTTTCAAGCCTTTGTTCCTGTTCCAAGCCTTCGTTCTCAGCCTTGTTTTCTCCCCGGATCTTGCCTTGTTTCCCGGACCTCGCCAAGTAATTACCACGGATCTTGTTCTTGCTCCTCGTTTCCTTGTTGCCTTGAATCAAGCTTTGTGTGCCAAGAATCAAGTTATTTCCTAGCCTTGCTCAAGTTCATGGACTAAAGGACCTTGTCATCTCCCCTCACTTGCTTGGCAAGTGAGTGTTTCGGTTATTGGATTACAACTTTGGACCTTAATATTTCATATTGGACATTGCTTTTTTGGACTAATTTTGACCTTTCCTGAAAGGTCTACTTCTGGACTATTTCCTATACTTGTTTTTACTAACTTTATATATTTCCTTAATAAAGATATTAGATAGATTCTGGCCTCTGTGTATGGTTATTGGTGCTCTGCAGCCTGGGTCGTGACAGTTTGACTCCGCCACCCTAAGCACCAATTAACCTAGGCCAGAATGTCTACCGGAGCCGGACCGGGGGCCCAACCACTCAGTTACACCATCGACAAGGATGAAGTGGACCGCATCCGTGATAAGCTCAATGCGCAGGAGGGAGAAATAAGGGGATTGAAGGAACGCGGAATCCGTCTCCCGGCCCTGGCGCTGCCAACCAAGTTTACTGGAGAAGCTTCTAAGGTTCATGTTTTCCGTCGCCAATGCCAGGCTTATCTAGAGGCCCGTAATGCCGAGTTTCCCCAAGAAGACATCAAGGTGGCGTGGATCTACAGTCTCCTAGACGGGCCAGCGGCCAACTGGGCAACGGCACTGTTCGACCAAGACTCCCCACATCTAAGATCAGCACAACAATTCTTGGATCACATTAAGGCGACTTGGGGGATTGAGGACAATTTGGAGGCAGCCGGCCACAAACTCCGGCGCCTCTCCCAAGGGGACAGACCCATGTCCCAGTACATAGCCGAGTTCCGAGTGCTGGCCCATAACACCGGATGGAACGATATAGCCCTCAGAGGACAATTTCGGGAGGGTCTCAACATCGAGATGCTGGAGGAAATCTCCAAGGTGGATCCTCCACACTCTCTTGAAACACTCATTGATCAATGTTTACGAGCTGAAGTCATGATTGCCAACAGAAGACAATGGATCCGAGGCCAGAGCGGTAGGACCGGAGCGAGACCTCCCGCTCCCACCGGCGTCCAGCCGCGTCCAGTGTGGAGACCCCCGCCACCAGCCCCATACCCCAGAGGAAGCGAGGAGGTGCCGATGCAGTTGGGCAATGTGCGTCCCAGATTAGATGCCGCCGAGAAGGCCCGTCGCCAACGCCTAAATCTCTGTTGGTACTGCGGAAACGGGGGCCACTTTGCCAGAGAGTGTCCAGCCAAAGGGAAGCCCGCCGCTCGTCTGGCGGCGGCGTCCTCCACGGAGACGAAGACGTCTGAGGCGGCTGGCGCACAGCCGGCGGGGGAAGCCAGCGACCGGGCGTAGAGAGGCTCGCCAACCCGGTCAAAAAACCCACTCAAGAGCCGCCAACCGGGGTCCTATTTCTTCTAGTGGTCACCTTGTGGTCAGTAAAAAAAGGACCCGTCATGGTCCATGCCATGATAGACTCAGGAGCCACAAACAACTTCATTGACAGAGAGTATGCCGACTCTCTGGGATTACAATATCACGACTTCAAGAACGCCCGTGTGGTGCAAGCCATCGATGGCCGCCCCCTCAAGACAGGTCCAGTAAGCCAGTGGTCGGAACCCACCAGAATGTGGGTAAGGGAACACATGGAAGAGATTTCCTTCTTTGTTACCGAGGTTCCCCACTTCCCTGTGATTTTGGGAATTCCATGGCTGACACTCCACGACCCAAGCATCTCCTGGTCCAACAGAGAACTGCAGTTTGCTTCAAAATATTGCCAAAACCATTGCCTTGTAGCCAAGGTATGCCATGCCACAGACGCTGAACCCATCATCACCTTGCCCAAGAAGTACTCAGAATATTGGGATGTATTCAATGAAAAGGAAGCCGAGAGACTACCCCCACATAGACCTTATGACTGTGCCATTGACTTGGTGGAGGGGGCCCCGATTCCGCGAGGACACCTCTACTCCCTGACTGAACCAGAGCAAGAAGCTCTCAGGGAGTTCTTAGAGACAAACCTCCGCAAGGGGTTTATCAGACCCTCTCAATCCCCAGCCGCTTCCCCAGTGATGTTTGTGAAAAAGAAGTCAGGGGACCTACGCTTGGTGGTGGACTATAGAGCACTGAACAATATCACTAAACGAAACCGGTATCCCCTGCCTTTGATCTCAGACCTCTTAGACCGGCTTCGAGGGGCTAAAGTTTACACCAAACTGGATCTTCGAGGAGCTTATAATCTAGTTCGCATCAGGGAAGGGGACGAGTGGAAGACTGCCTTCCAGACAAAATTCGGTTTATTCGAAACCCTGGTTATGAATTTCGGTTTATGTGGAGCTCCCGCAACGTTCCAGCATTTTGTCAACGATATCTTTCAGGATTATCTAGATCGGTTCCTGATTATCTACCTGGACGATTTTTTGGTGTTTTCTAGATCACAATCAGAACATGAGAATCACGTCAGAATGGTGTTACAACGATTGCGGGACCACGGACTTTATGCCAAGTTGGAAAAATGCGCTTTTGATCTACAAGAGGTAGATTTTCTGGGATATCGTGTCTCGCCACTAGGGCTCACCATGGACCCGGCAAAGGTCATAGCAGTATTGGAATGGCGGGCGCCAACCAACAAGAAAGAGGTGCAACGATTCTTGGGGTTCGCGAACTACTACCGCAAGTTCATTCCAGACTTTGCCCGCTGGTCTGACCCAATCACCAGCTGCATCCGTGGGAAACAGCCTTTCCGCTGGACAGATCAAGCAGAGAAAGGTTTCCAGCAACTAAAGAAATTATTCACGTCCCAGCCAATCCTTCAGCATCCAGATCCTGAAACCCCTTTTGTCGTGCAGGCGGACGCCTCCGATGTGGCGATTGGGGCTGTACTCCTACAACCAGTGGGAGATCATCTCCATCCTTGTGCCTTTTATTCCCGTCAATTGACTGCACCAGAGAGAAATTACACTATTTGGGAAAAAGAACTTTTGGCCATAAAGGCAGCCTTTGAAACTTGGAGACATTGGTTAGAAGGGGCCAAATATCCCATTGAAGTCCATACTGATCATCGGAATCTAGAGCATCTAAGAACTGCCCGCAAGCTAAATCAGAGGCAACAACGCTGGGCTTTATTCTTTGAACGTTTTAACTTCCAAATTCATTATGTAACCCCAGCCCAGACCAAGCAAGCAGATGCCCTGTCACGGAAACCAGAATACGCTGCAGGGCGCAAGGAGACCTTTGAGTCCCAGCTGCTACAACCCGAGAACTTTGCCACGCTCACAGTGGGAAACACCAAATCCACTCCCATTGAATCAACTCCCTCTACTCCAGGCCCCCTTTGTGCTCAGGAAATCAGGGCTAGTCAGCAAGCAGATGCTTGGGCACAAGACCAACTTCGCCAAGGGCTACGTTTTCCCTTTTCGCTCAAGGATGGGCTACTTTGCTATAGAAATCATGTTTACATCCCCCCAGGACCGGGCAGGGAAAAAGCACTTCGTCTGTGTCATGACTGCAAGCCAGCAGCGAAATCAAGGTAGGAGACCGGGTTCTTCTGTCCACTCGCTTTTTGCCCTCCCATCGCCCTTGCCAGAAATTAGATGCCCGTTTCATTGGGCCCTACCCAGTGGTGGCGCAACTTAACCCCGTGACTTTCAAACTCCAACTTCCGCGCTCTATGCGCATTCATCCAGTGTTTCATCGCTCTCTGCTCCTTCCGGCGGAAGGTGTGCGCCCTGATGCAGACCGGCCGGCCCCCACTCCTGTTTTGGTGGATGGGGAGGAGGAATTCGAGGTTCAGGACATTTTGGATTCTCGCTTTCACCGCCGCCGCCTACAATATCTCATTGACTGGGTGGGTTTTGGCCCCGAGGAACGTTCTTGGGAAGACGCTTCCACAGTCCATGCCCCCGATTTAACCCGCCGCTTCCATCTGACCTATCCCGCCAAGCCGCGGCCTCGCACCTCGGGGAGAGAGTCCCAGTTTGAGAGGGGGCTTGAGGAGGGGGATAGTGTGATGACTCATGGGCCATGTAGTCCCGTTCCTAGTGCTGTTGTGAATGATGAAGAGGAAAACTTGGGTTTTCCACCATTTCAGCCAGAAAAGGAACTATCCCAGCCAGAAATTGAGCCTTTGCACCTGCAGGAGGCTTGTCTTCCAGAAATCTGCCAAACAAGCCCTGAGTCGAGTTCTCCCCCTTTTTCGCGCCGTAATTATTATCTCCAGCAAAAAGGAGTGCAACAAGCTAATCGCAGGAGTTTGAGAATTGCAGCAAAGCATTCAGATGATTAAGCCTGCTGCCATGAGAAATTTTAGGGAGTCATACATCTGGACACAGAGATTGACTTTCGTTTCTGATTCCCCAGAGAAGTGTTCTCTGGTGGGAAAACGAGGCCTATTTAGGTTCCTTGCTCCCGAAGGAATCTTGCGGAGTCAATTCGTCAGCTACCGGAGCAGCGTGTGTGGACAGCTACTCCTGCTTTCAAGCCTTTGTTCCTGTTCCAAGCCTTCGTTCTCAGCCTTGTTTTCTCCCCGGATCTTGCCTTGTTTCCCGGACCTCGCCAAGTAATTACCACGGATCTTGTTCTTGCTCCTCGTTTCCTTGTTGCCTTGAATCAAGCTTTGTGTGCCAAGAATCAAGTTATTTCCTAGCCTTGCTCAAGTTCATGGACTAAAGGACCTTGTCATCTCCCCTCACTTGCTTGGCAAGTGAGTGTTTCGGTTATTGGATTACAACTTTGGACCTTAATATTTCATATTGGACATTGCTTTTTTGGACTAATTTTGACCTTTCCTGAAAGGTCTACTTCTGGACTATTTCCTATACTTGTTTTTACTAACTTTATATATTTCCTTAATAAAGATATTAGATAGATTCTGGCCTCTGTGTATGGTTATTGGTGCTCTGCAGCCTGGGTCGTGACAGTTTGACTCCGCCACCCTAAGCACCAATTAACCTAGGCCAGAATGTCTACCGGAGCCGGACCGGGGGCCCAACCACTCAGTTACACCATCGACAAGGATGAAGTGGACCGCATCCGTGATAAGCTCAATGCGCAGGAGGGAGAAATAAGGGGATTGAAGGAACGCGGAATCCGTCTCCCGGCCCTGGCGCTGCCAACCAAGTTTACTGGAGAAGCTTCTAAGGTTCATGTTTTCCGTCGCCAATGCCAGGCTTATCTAGAGGCCCGTAATGCCGAGTTTCCCCAAGAAGACATCAAGGTGGCGTGGATCTACAGTCTCCTAGACGGGCCAGCGGCCAACTGGGCAACGGCACTGTTCGACCAAGACTCCCCACATCTAAGATCAGCACAACAATTCTTGGATCACATTAAGGCGACTTGGGGGATTGAGGACAATTTGGAGGCAGCCGGCCACAAACTCCGGCGCCTCTCCCAAGGGGACAGACCCATGTCCCAGTACATAGCCGAGTTCCGAGTGCTGGCCCATAACACCGGATGGAACGATATAGCCCTCAGAGGACAATTTCGGGAGGGTCTCAACATCGAGATGCTGGAGGAAATCTCCAAGGTGGATCCTCCACACTCTCTTGAAACACTCATTGATCAATGTTTACGAGCTGAAGTCATGATTGCCAACAGAAGACAATGGATCCGAGGCCAGAGCGGTAGGACCGGAGCGAGACCTCCCGCTCCCACCGGCGTCCAGCCGCGTCCAGTGTGGAGACCCCCGCCACCAGCCCCATACCCCAGAGGAAGCGAGGAGGTGCCGATGCAGTTGGGCAATGTGCGTCCCAGATTAGATGCCGCCGAGAAGGCCCGTCGCCAACGCCTAAATCTCTGTTGGTACTGCGGAAACGGGGGCCACTTTGCCAGAGAGTGTCCAGCCAAAGGGAAGCCCGCCGCTCGTCTGGCGGCGGCGTCCTCCACGGAGACGAAGACGTCTGAGGCGGCTGGCGCACAGCCGGCGGGGGAAGCCAGCGACCGGGCGTAGAGAGGCTCGCCAACCCGGTCAAAAAACCCACTCAAGAGCCGCCAACCGGGGTCCTATTTCTTCTAGTGGTCACCTTGTGGTCAGTAAAAAAAGGACCCGTCATGGTCCATGCCATGATAGACTCAGGAGCCACAAACAACTTCATTGACAGAGAGTATGCCGACTCTCTGGGATTACAATATCACGACTTCAAGAACGCCCGTGTGGTGCAAGCCATCGATGGCCGCCCCCTCAAGACAGGTCCAGTAAGCCAGTGGTCGGAACCCACCAGAATGTGGGTAAGGGAACACATGGAAGAGATTTCCTTCTTTGTTACCGAGGTTCCCCACTTCCCTGTGATTTTGGGAATTCCATGGCTGACACTCCACGACCCAAGCATCTCCTGGTCCAACAGAGAACTGCAGTTTGCTTCAAAATATTGCCAAAACCATTGCCTTGTAGCCAAGGTATGCCATGCCACAGACGCTGAACCCATCATCACCTTGCCCAAGAAGTACTCAGAATATTGGGATGTATTCAATGAAAAGGAAGCCGAGAGACTACCCCCACATAGACCTTATGACTGTGCCATTGACTTGGTGGAGGGGGCCCCGATTCCGCGAGGACACCTCTACTCCCTGACTGAACCAGAGCAAGAAGCTCTCAGGGAGTTCTTAGAGACAAACCTCCGCAAGGGGTTTATCAGACCCTCTCAATCCCCAGCCGCTTCCCCAGTGATGTTTGTGAAAAAGAAGTCAGGGGACCTACGCTTGGTGGTGGACTATAGAGCACTGAACAATATCACTAAACGAAACCGGTATCCCCTGCCTTTGATCTCAGACCTCTTAGACCGGCTTCGAGGGGCTAAAGTTTACACCAAACTGGATCTTCGAGGAGCTTATAATCTAGTTCGCATCAGGGAAGGGGACGAGTGGAAGACTGCCTTCCAGACAAAATTCGGTTTATTCGAAACCCTGGTTATGAATTTCGGTTTATGTGGAGCTCCCGCAACGTTCCAGCATTTTGTCAACGATATCTTTCAGGATTATCTAGATCGGTTCCTGATTATCTACCTGGACGATTTTTTGGTGTTTTCTAGATCACAATCAGAACATGAGAATCACGTCAGAATGGTGTTACAACGATTGCGGGACCACGGACTTTATGCCAAGTTGGAAAAATGCGCTTTTGATCTACAAGAGGTAGATTTCCTGGGATATCGTGTCTCGCCACTAGGGCTCACCATGGACCCGGCAAAGGTCACAGCAGTATTGGAATGGCGGGCGCCAACCAACAAGAAAGAGGTGCAACGATTCTTGGGGTTCGCGAACTACTACCGCAAGTTCATTCCAGACTTTGCCCGCTGGTCTGACCCAATCACCAGCTGCATCCGTGGGAAACAGCCTTTCCGCTGGACAGATCAAGCAGAGAAAGGTTTCCAGCAACTAAAGAAATTATTCACGTCCCAGCCAATCCTTCAGCATCCAGATCCTGAAACCCCTTTTGTCGTGCAGGCGGACGCCTCCGATGTGGCGATTGGGGCTGTACTCCTACAACCAGTGGGAGATCATCTCCATCCTTGTGCCTTTTATTCCCGTCAATTGACTGCACCAGAGAGAAATTACACTATTTGGGAAAAAGAACTTTTGGCCATAAAGGCAGCCTTTGAAACTTGGAGACATTGGTTAGAAGGGGCCAAATATCCCATTGAAGTCCATACTGATCATCGGAATCTAGAGCATCTAAGAACTGCCCGCAAGCTAAATCAGAGGCAACAACGCTGGGCTTTATTCTTTGAACGTTTTAACTTCCAAATTCATTATGTAACCCCAGCCCAGACCAAGCAAGCAGATGCCCTGTCACGGAAACCAGAATACGCTGCAGGGCGCAAGGAGACCTTTGAGTCCCAGCTGCTACAACCCGAGAACTTTGCCACGCTCACAGTGGGAAACACCAAATCCACTCCCATTGAATCAACTCCCTCTACTCCAGGCCCCCTTTGTGCTCAGGAAATCAGGGCTAGTCAGCAAGCAGATGCTTGGGCACAAGACCAACTTCGCCAAGGGCTACGTTTTCCCTTTTCGCTCAAGGATGGGCTACTTTGCTATAGAAATCATGTTTACATCCCCCCAGGACCGGGCAGGGAAAAAGCACTTCGTCTGTGTCATGACTGCAAGCCAGCAGCGAAATCAAGGTAGGAGACCGGGTTCTTCTGTCCACTCGCTTTTTGCCCTCCCATCGCCCTTGCCGGAAATTAGATGCCCGTTTCATTGGGCCCTACCCAGTGGTGGCGCAACTTAACCCCGTGACTTTCAAACTCCAACTTCCGCACTCTATGCGCATTCATCCAGTGTTTCATCGCTCTCTGCTCCTTCCGGCGGAAGGTGTGCGCCCTGATGCAGACCGGCCGGCCCCCACTCCTGTTTTGGTGGATGGGGAGGAGGAATTCGAGGTTCAGGACATTTTGGATTCTCGCTTTCACCGCCGCCGCCTACAATATCTCATTGATTGGGTGGGTTTTGGCCCCGAGGAACGTTCTTGGGAAGACGCTTCCACAGTCCATGCCCCCGATTTAACCCGCCGCTTCCATCTGACCTATCCCGCCAAGCCGCGGCCTCGCACCTCGGGGAGAGAGTCCCAGTTTGAGAGGGGGCTTGAGGAGGGGGATAGTGTGATGACTCATGGGCCATGTAGTCCCGTTCCTAGTGCTGTTGTGAATGATGAAGAGGAAAACTTGGGTTTTCCACCATTTCAGCCAGAAAAGGAACTATCCCAGCCAGAAATTGAGCCTTTGCACCTGCAGGAGGCTTGTCTTCCAGAAATCTGCCAAACAAGCCCTGAGTCGAGTTCTCCCCCTTTTTCGCGCCGTAATTATTATCTCCAGCAAAAAGGAGTGCAACAAGCTAATCGCAGGAGTTTGAGAATTGCAGCAAAGCATTCAGATGATTAAGCCTGCTGCCATGAGAAATTTTAGGGAGTCATACATCTGGACACAGAGATTGACTTTCGTTTCTGATTCCCCAGAGAAGTGTTCTCTGGTGGGAAAACGAGGCCTATTTAGGTTCCTTGCTCCCGAAGGAATCTTGCGGAGTCAATTCGTCAGCTACCGGAGCAGCGTGTGTGGACAGCTACTCCTGCTTTCAAGCCTTTGTTCCTGTTCCAAGCCTTCGTTCTCAGCCTTGTTTTCTCCCCGGATCTTGCCTTGTTTCCCGGACCTCGCCAAGTAATTACCACGGATCTTGTTCTTGCTCCTCGTTTCCTTGTTGCCTTGAATCAAGCTTTGTGTGCCAAGAATCAAGTTATTTCCTAGCCTTGCTCAAGTTCATGGACTAAAGGACCTTGTCATCTCCCCTCACTTGCTTGGCAAGTGAGTGTTTCGGTTATTGGATTACAACTTTGGACCTTAATATTTCATATTGGACATTGCTTTTTTGGACTAATTTTGACCTTTCCTGAAAGGTCTACTTCTGGACTATTTCCTATACTTGTTTTTACTAACTTTATATATTTCCTTAATAAAGATATTAGATAGATTCTGGCCTCTGTGTATGGTTATTGGTGCTCTGCAGCCTGGGTCGTGACATATTATTATTTTACTATTAGTAAAATAATAATAGGACCGGGCTGTGGCGCAGCTGGCTAGTAATCAGCTGCTATAAATCACTACTGACTGAGAGGTCATGAGTTCGAAGCCTGGATCGGGTTAAGCCTCCGACCATAAAAAAAAAAAAATAGCCCCGGCTTGCTGTTGACCTAGCAGCCCCGAAAGACAGTTGCATCTGTCAAGTAGGAAAAATTTAGGTACGCTTTATGCGGGAGGCTAATTTAACTAATCTACAACACCATAAAACTGCTCACGAGGAAAAGAATGAGGAAGAACAGCCACCAATGGATGGTGAAGCAACTGCTCCCCCTGTGGCCGGAATCGTGAAGCTGGAAAGATGTTAAAAATGCCTCTGAGTCTGTCTAAAACTGAATGTTGTTTGTCTGTTGGCATTGAATGTTTGCCATGTATGTGTTCATTGTAATCCACCCTGAGTCCCCTTCGAGGTGAGAAGGGCGGAATATAAATACTGTAAATAAATAAATAAATAAATAAATAAATATTACTTTTTATATATTGTCTGTATAACCTCCAACAGTCCTGATTTGGCAGGGAAAATCCCAATTAATCTTCTATCATCCTATTTTTTTCAACAGGTCTTAAAATGTCCCACTTTCCTCTTTTGTACTAAGCCTAATTCAATTGTTTACCCTCAGCTCAGTGAGGCAGTAAGAGGCAGAGGTGTGCAGCATTTTGGTCTTCCCTATGGAGTCAGGCAAAAGCAAATGGCTGCAGCCTCGTCTAGCTTCCTTTTTCTTCCTCATTAATCAAATTTGTCATCTTGACCACACTTTGATATTATCTGGTCTCACATGTCCTAGTTTTCATCTGTGAAATGTCTATTTATTTGTGATATAAATCACATAGTGACACATAGCATTCAGATGGCATGTTTACAGCACTGCAAGGAAATGACAACTTTATACGTTAGAGAAGTATTCCTTTACCACAAATCTATGCCTTACATTTGTAGATAATCAACATATTCTTAACAATGAAAAAGAAAATGGAGCCAATGTAGGCCATGCCTACATTGACAGGTAAATCCAGAAATGCTCCAGACTGGACTTGGATGCCATGGGCACCCTGTGCTGATATCTGCAGAGGCACTCGTGTGAACAGGAGGAAGGAGGGGCACCTGCAATGGACCAGATCTTTGCAGCCAGTTGGCAGGCAATATTGCAGGGAAAAATGATTGTAGTGATGCCCTGTGCAGACAGTGTGCCAGTCCAATCCAGCTGTCCAACCTGCTTCAAAGCTGAATTAACACACAATAGTTATTGGAAGTGGAGGAACATACTTAAGATGACCAGGAGCCAACTAAAGGTGAGTCCAGATTTTAATTTAGATGTGTCCCCAATACCTTACAGTACAATCCTATTCATTTTTACCTTGATCAAAAGTAAATCCTATTATGTTGAATGGGATGTTAAGATAGATTTATATAAAGCAGTGTTTTTTTTTCTATTTTGCTATATTGGATTTTTGGAGTTTTTTATTGTTTATGTTTTTCTCACCTTAAGGCTTTGTAGAGGGGAAGGGGAGAGAGGAAGGGATGATTCTCCAATTCCCACTGGGACATAATCGACTGAAGTCTCCTACTGCATTAGCGGAATCTCATGATGCATTGACTCCTCAAAATCACCTTGTGGAAGGTGGGAAGTAAGCATATGAATCAAACTGTATCCTTCTGATTATTTAGATATTTGGCTGTCCTCCAGTGCAACCAGACAAATGAGTTACTCTATATTTATACTACCTTGGTCTCTTTCCATTGCACTCTCAATCTTGTCATATTTATTCTGCTTCCGATCTTTTCCCATTCTGCACTCTGGATTTCTTGTTGTTTCAAAGAACACAATTAGATAATACTGCAGACAATGATTGGTCTCTTCTGAAGTAGTTGTGCAACTGTAAGATGCGAAGATCATTACGGAGGGCATGTTTAAGAAATCTGAGAGGAACCACTGCAAATTTTAATTTATAGAGTATCTCAAATAAGGCATAGTACACAATCTGTTGATGCACCACAGCAGGAACCAGATTCCTGCTAATATACAAGCAGAAAGCTTGGGGGACATTATGCTTCAGATTCTTTTAATAAGAATTTCCCTAATTAAATGTTTTGTCTCACACCAAAATCAGTGGGAGAAAATATGCACGCCTGAAACTAATGTTGGTAAAAGTCCAGACCTAGAGAGCTCTCAAGGAATGGAGACTCTGGACTGAAAGATGAACCAGGGACACCCTATTTTGGGGCCTGCTGTTGCCTAACACCAAATGGGGACATTGGCAGTGGTTTGTTTTACTTCTGCAGAGAAGCACATCTGCCCCAACCTAATTTCACTCAGAATAGTGGCCAAGAAGCATAAGGACAGTTCTGTTAATGATTGTTAAGACTTCATTAGCCACTTGTAGCTGTTGTGTGCTTTCAAGTCATTTTCAACTTATGGTGATCCTAAGAGGAACCTATTATGGGGCTTTCTTGACAAAATTTGTTTGAAGAAGATTGGATTTTGCCTCCCTCTGATGCTGAGGGAGCGTGACTTGCCAAGGTCAGTGAGTAGGGTTCCATGTCTGCTTGAAATTTGGACTCTGGTCTCCTGGATCTCTAGTCCAGCACTCACCACACTGGCTTTTTTTGGGACATTTATACTTTTAAAGAATGTGGGAAAATATTTTAAAAATAATTTGTTACAGTTTCAAGCCTTTCCCCTTTTCAGTATTCAATAGCAATTAAACAAAATACAACTAAAATAGAACAGAAGGCTACGAGCCTCTATCAATGGTAAAAAAACAACAACAGCCATGACATAGTGATACCACACTCCTTGTTAACTGTAAAGATTCACAAGTGATATCCATTCACTGTTATTACAGTTCCCATTACACTGCAGAAAACAAAACAAAAACCCTGATGTTTTATCTCACTGTGCTATATTGTAATGTAAGTTAGTTACCTTTTTGTTACAGTATAACCAGGCATGGATACACTTTTGCCCTCCATGTGTTTTGGACTTTAACTCCCACAATTTCTAACAGCCTGTAGGCTGACTAGGATTTCTGGGAATTGAAGTCCAAAATAGCTGGAAGGCTGAAGTTTGCCCATGCCTGACACTGTACTGCATCTGCAAGGAATATGTTCCTGAACTTTGTGTGTATATGCAAAACCATGAATAATAGTGAACCCTATTGACTTTTGGCTGAAGAATAGCATAGAGTCACACTCTAGAGAGGACATACTTTGAATGTGGATAAATGAAACTATGGATACTGGTTCTGTGAATACAGGGGTCATATTATACTTATACGTGTTGCTGTGGCGAAGTATGGTGGTATGGGAAATAAAGTATTGAGGAATTGCTGGTAGTTAAGGTGAAGGGTAAAGGTTTTGACCCTGACATTAAGTTTTGTCATGTCTGACTCTGGGGGTTGGTGCTTATCTCAATTTCTAAGCCAAAGAGCTGGCGTTGTCCATAGACTTCTCCAAGGTCATGTGGCATGACTGCATGGAGCACCGTTACCTTCTCGCCAGTGCAGTACCTATTGATATACTCACATTTGCATATTTTCGAACTTCAGGGTTGGCAGAAGCTGGGGCTAACAGTGGGGGCTCTCTCCACTCCCCCAATTCAAACCTGCGACCTTTCAGTCCAGAAGTTCAGCAGCTCAGTGCTTTAACCCACTGCGCCATCAGGGGATATTATTTGCTAAAGCTTGTGAATATACAATATTTCTGTTTGTTCTTTTTTGTCTGTTGGAGGCAAGTATGAATGCTGCAATTAGGTGAAATAATTAGCATGTAATGGCCTTCAGCTTTAAAGCCTGGCTGGTTCCTCCCTGTGGGAATTTTTTGTTGGGAGGTGTTAGCTGGCCCTGATTGTTTCTTGTTTGGAATTCCCTTGTTTTCAGAGTGGTGTTCTTTGCGATATTTTATGTGCTTCTACTGTCTGTGTAGATGAAGAAGTACCCATATGCAGTGGTTGAGCGCACACAGTCCCCCCCCCCCCCCCAAAAAAAAAGTCTGTAGCCCTGAGAAAACAAAGGATTTGCCAGACTTTGGTGATGGGAATACTTTGTTGGGAGGTGTTAGCTGGCCCTGATTGTTTCTTGTCTGGAATTCCCCTGTTTTTAGAGTGTTGTTCTTTATTTAGTGTTCTGATTTTGGAGATTGTATTGTTCTGTTTTATTATACCACAGTAATTTTTATATATTCTCATTGTAGTGTTTTCGAATACTTGGAGCCAGATTGTATTCATTTTGACGGTTCACAGCAACACAATAATAATAATAATGATAGTAATAATGATGACTCTGGTAATACAAACTGCTTTACTCCCTTCTCAGCTTCCTTTCTGGAAGAATCCTTTCTTGGGAGGGGTTAGCTGGCCCTGATTGTTTCCTTTGTGGAATTTCCAATTTCCCTGCTTTCAGAGTGTTGCTCTTTATTTACTGTCCTGGTTTTAGAGATTATATTGTTCTGTATTATTCTACCACAGTAATTATTTCATATTACAGTATAATCTCACTTATCCAACATTCACTTATCCAATGTTCTGGATTATCTAATGCAGTCTGCCTTTTAGTAGTCAATGTTTTTGTAGTCAGTGTTTTAAATTCATTGTGATGTTTTGGTGCTAAATTTGTAAATACAGTAATTACTACATAGCAGTACTGCGCATTGAACTACTTTTTCTGTCAAATTTGTTGTATAACATAATGTTTTGGTGCTTAATTGGCTTTTCCTGAATCCCTTCTTATTATACAACATATTCATTTATCCAACGTTCTGCTGGCCTGTGTATGTTGGATAAGTGAGACTCCACTGTATATTTATAATTTTATATTATCTGCTTAGAACTGGATTATATGAGGCTCTTTCTACACAGCTGGATAAAATGCCCACTGAAGTGGATTATATGGCAGTGTGGACTCAAGATAATCCAGTTCAAAGCAGATAATATAAGATTATAAATGGGTTATATAGCTGTGTGGAAGGGGCTTGAGTCTACACTGCCATATAATCCAGTGCAAATCTGTGGAAGAGGCCTAAGTGAGGCCTAACTCTGCCTGTCCCCTGGGCTGAGTGGGTTGCTAGGAGACCAAGTGGGCGGAGCTTAGCCTTCTAACTGGCAGCAATTGGATAAAAACAATTATCCCTCTCCCTCTAATTAGAACTTTATTTTTCTTTTCTTTTTATTGTCAGAACCTAGGGGCAAGGATGGTGGATTGTGCTGCCAAATTTCTAGGTTCTGGGGCTTGTACTTTTGTTGTTTAGTGGCGGGGGGGGGGGGCACCATTAGTCTTTTATATATATAGATATCCTTTTCTCTCTCTAGTCTACTAAAGAAATAATAAAAGTCCTTTGTTATTTGTAGGAAGTTACTTTTACAGTTAGAGATAGATGTGAAGGCTAATAAAGATTTATTTTAGACTGAAAGTAAAATACTGTATAAGGAGTCAGAGTGAGGCCTTTTTTGTGGTGTAGATACACTGTTCACGCTGGTGCAGTTTTGAATTGAGAAAAACTCCTTAAAAATGTGTGTATCGCTACCTTTAAATGAGAGCAGGAGCTGGTTTATGCTGAATTGGTTTCTAAAGTTCAGATGTTGATCTTTAACTCAAGTTTCTGTCATAATATCATCTTCAAGTGTAAAATCTTACATTTTGTAGTTCTGTTGGTTAAGCATCCACACAGATGCAGCGACATAGAGCCCCTCTGGCAAGTACTTAGGCAATGGTACTGATGGGCCTGCAGTGTAAATATCCTGTGTCTCTTCTGGATATTGCTTCCAAGCCATACTAATGAAAAACTGTCGGGTGTGACAAGTTAAAAACCTTCACTTGTACTTCAGTATTCCCCTCTTCCCTTTTATAGCACTAAAGAGCACCACTCATGTTCTCTTAGGTAAATATAGCTGAAAGTAATTCATGCATTTTAATTAGAAGAGAAGTCCATAGATAAGAATGAAACATTTGTCTTTCTCTGGAAAGCCCAAGAAACACGGTGGGTAATGGAACTTCTCTTGGGAAATTTATTATTTCTGTCTTATGGGCTAAATCTTAAGTACCTCTTCCTGATATGCCAGGATGTGCAGCTGCCAAGATCATTTATTAAAGGTCCAGAGGTCTGCTGCCAGATGCTCTCAATGTTCCCCATTAAAAAGTCCAGCTGAAAAATAAACCAACAGCTACATCTAGCCAACACAATGATTTGGTGAATTTGTCCCTATATAATTTCTTTCCTTCTATAATGTACAAAAATCCTTTTTAAAAAATCACTCAATTTTTAGTCCCATCATGTCACTTCCAGTTTGGGGACAACATAGTTTTCCATGGTCTTTAGCCTTCTCTTCCCAAAAGTGCAGATATTTCATCAAACTACTACTCCCATGATTCTGTAGCAATGAGCTGTGTCAAATTGTATTAATTTTACAATGTAGAGCTAGACAATATTGTAGAAAATTACATATCCCAGGATTCCATAGGACAGAACCATGACAGTTAAAGTGGTATCAAAATGCTATAACTGAGCATGAAAGAGATGGCAGAATCTGACTGAGAGCACTGATTAAAGAAGCATATCTGAGATGTATAAATGTTTGCCTTCAGGGCAAAACAGAGTAAACCTTCACATAATGGGAAATTGATGTTTGTATCTGACTTTTTTTAACCCTGTAAATAGCCATTGTTGGGGTTGTTTTTTCTGCCTTCTATGGTTCTGATGTAAATTGCAGCGAGTTCGCGCATCATTTTGCCGATAAAGTCGCTCGATTGCACTCCGACTTGGATGCCAATTTTGATACAGCTCCATTTGAGGTACCTAGTGCATCTGTTGAGTCAACTTTGATGGATTTGTTTCAGCTTGTGCAGCCTGATGACGTGGACAAGCTCCTTGGAGCGATGAGACCAACCACATGCACTCTAGACCCTTGTCCTACCTGGCTTATAAAGCTTGCCGGGGGGAGGGGGGAAGAGGGGGGGTTGGTCGATTGGTTTTTGAGGATTATCAATGCCTCACTGGAACAAGGGCAAGTTCCATCTAGCCTGAAACAGGCAACTATTAGACCAATTCTGAATCCCTTGATTCCTCGATTCTATCAAACTATCAGCCAATTTCAAACCTCCCATTTTTAGGAAAGGTTCTGGAGCGAGTGGTGGCCTCTCAACTCCAGGGATTCTTGGATGACACTGATTATCTCGACCCATTCCAGTCTGGCTTCAGACCTAGTCATGGCACTGAGATGGCTTTGGTCGCCTTGGTGGATGACCTCCGCAGAGAGCTTGACAGGGGGAGTGTGTCCCTGTTGGTTCTCCTGGACATCTCAGCGGCTTTCAATACCATCAACCTTGGTATCCTTCTGGGTTGGCTCTCAGGAATGGGCCTTGGGGGCACTGTACTACAGTGGCTCCACTCCTTCCTGGAGGGCCGTACCCAGATGGTGAAGCTGGGGGATACCTGCTCGGACCCCTGGCCTTTGACCTATGGGGTCCCGCAAGGTTCTATTCTTTCCCCCATGTTTTTTACATCTACATGAAACCGCTGGGAGAGGTCATCCGGAGTTTTGGAGTTCGGTGCCATCTCTACGCAGATGACACTCAACTCTACTACTCTTTTCCACCTACCTCCAAGGAAGCCCCTCGGATCCTAGACCAGTGCCTGGCCACTGTATTGGGTTGGATGAGGGCCAACAAGCTGAAGCTCAATCCTTCACTTCACTTCACTTTATTTCTTAATTAGTCACTCTCCACCAGAGTGCTCCGAGAGACTTACAATTTAAAATATCATTCCACAATATAAAAACACTCAACATAAAAACATTCAACAGTGACTATTTGGCAAACTAGATCTGATCTACTCAAATGCACAACCAAACAGCCAAGTCTTGAGCGCTTTTACAAAAGGTTGCAACTCTGACATTGCTCTAATATATGAAGGCAATGAGTTCCACAGAATTGGAGCATAGATCGAAAAGGCTCTATGCCTTGCAGCTTCCAGGTGTACCTCCCTTGGGCCCAGTACGTATAGGAGATTTTCCTGGGGGGATCGAGGTGAACTCTGATGAAAAAAAGGAATGAGGCGGTCCCTAAGATATAATCGTCCTTGGCCATTTTGAGCTTTAAATGTCAGGATCACTATCTTGTAAGAGATCCGATGTTCTATTGGTAGCCAATGCAGTTGTTTCAGAATCGATGTAATATGGGATCTTATAGATGATCCCGCTAGCAGCCTGGCCGCCACATTTTGGACCATTCGGATCTTCTGGGTTTTTGTCTTCGGAAGGCTGGCGTATAAGGCGTTACAATAATCCAACCTAGTGGTGACTGTTGCATGGATTACCGTTGCCAGTGCTTCTGTCGAAAGGTAGGATGCCAATTTCCTTGCCTGGCGAAGATGAAAAAAGGCCTGCTTACTTATGGCAGTGATCTGGGCCTCCATTGTCAGCGATGAGTCCAACACAACTCCAAGGCTTTTAACAGTAGCAGACGGAACTAGAACTTCCCCATCAAAGTCAGGCAGTGACTGAATTAACTCTGGTGGCTGGCCGGGCCAGAGTATCTCAGTTTTTGCGGGATTCACTTTTAGTCTACTCGCTTGCAGCCAACTCATCACTGCTTCCAAACACAGCTTAAAGTTCTCAGGAATCGCGGTTGTCCCAGGTTCGAGACGCAAGAGTAGCTGGGTATCATCTGCATACTGATAGCACTCTATGCCAAAGCTCCGTACTAGTCCAGCAAGTGGTCAGATGTAGATGTTAAATAACAGGGGCGAAAGGATAGCACCCTGGGGAACTCCACAGCAAAGGCAGGAGCTCTCAGAGCTTTGGCCTAACCACTCCACCCTCTGTCTCTGGTCCCGAAGAAACGAATTGAACCATTTAAGAGTTAAACCTCATACACCAGACATAGCCAATCGATGGATCAGCAAGTCATGGTCCATGGTGTCGAATGCAGCTGTAAGGTCCAAGAGTACCAATAGTGCTGATCCGCCCTGGTCTAACTGACGACGAATTTCGTTAGTAATAGCTAGCAAGACAGTCTCTGTCCCATGTCCTGAACAAAAGCCTGACAAGACAGAGGTCCTCCAGGTCAGTTGTATGGCCGATCGGGGTATAGGATGGCAACCTGTGCTTGACGGGGTCGCACTCCCCCTGAAGGCGCAGGTCCACAGCTTGGGGGTCCTCCTGGACTCATCGCTGTCACTTGATGCTCAGGTGTCAGCGGTGGCCGGGAGGGCCTTTGCACAGCTAAAGCTAGGGTTTTAAATAATCTATCCTGTATTTATCACAGTCTTACCATTTATGTGTTTCAAATGTAATTTTTTATCCTGTATTGTTGTTTTAATTGATATATTATATTACTGTTTTATCTTTTTATATTGCGATTTGTACTATGTTGTTTATATTTTGTCGTTATGTTGTTTGGGCCATTGGCCCATGTAAGCCGCCCCGAGTCCCCACGGGGAGATGGTGGCGGGGTATAAATAAAGTATTATTATTATTATTTTATTATGACACAGCAAACAAGATAGATAGATATGGAGATGGTGGCGGGGTATAAATAAAGTATTATTATTATTATTTTATTATGACACAGCAAACAAGATAGATAGATATGGAGATGGTGGCGGGGTATAAATAAAGTATTATTATTATTATTTTATTATGACACAGCAAACAAGATAGATAGATATGGAGATGGTGGCGGGGTATAAATAAAGTATTATTATTATTATTATTATTATTATTATTATTATTTATTAGATAACAGCTTCGGAGCATGACATTCCCCTCCCTGCTTGCTAAAATCTTAACCATTATCAGCTCCACAACAGCTGATATTTATAATTGTTTTAAAAAACACATCATATATAGACACGTTTAACCTTGTGCTTAATTTGATGAACTTCCATTTTCCAGCCGTACCCTCCTCCCCCCAAATCAAGTCTCATTTTTCCTGCCTGCAAAATGCTTTTTCATTCTTCCCATCCTCTTTTGCCAGATTTAATTATTCATATTAAACTGGCAAGGGTTTTCATCAGGAGTAATAAATTCCCTCCTCCCTCCCACTGTTTGTACCTGTAGTTACATATGCACACAAGCAATCAAGAGTGTACATTTGGTTGTTTGCCTTAGGAAATGGTTTACTTTTCGTGCACGGCATCTTTATGGAATTAGTGGTTTGGTTCATTCATATTCAGCCAGTTGACAAAGAATATTACTGATGTTGTCAACTTTCAATTGAGCATGCAAGGCTTTATTAGTTTCTTGTTTGCTCATGGGCCTCTCTGTCAACAACGGAGCTGGAGAGTAAATGCAGCGTGTACGTGCCCAGCTATTCCCTGTTTTGTTTCATTTATCAATAAGTAACATACTTGTTGCTGATAAACAGGAGCGGCAAGAGACCAGACAATTCTTAGAAGCCTCTTTCAGCATTATTGACTTTTCATCCTGTTGCTACGTAACAGCAGTTTCAGGCTGCAACTGTGTGGATTGCAAACTATGTTTTATATGTGTCATGAACTCAAGCAGAGGACCTTCCCTTGCCACATATATTCTGAAGGCTTGGGAAAGCCACTTTTTCAGAACTAACACTCTCAAACTCTCAGGGAGAAAGCAAGGAAATATCCCCTGCTAAAAGTTCACATTTAAATGTGGTTTGCAATCTTCACAGTGATTTTTCCAAGCTCTATAGTTTTCTGAAATATTGGGATGGAATGGCTAGGTGAGATGTGGCTCTTGGCTGCGTGAAGTTCTAGTATCCTATTTTGTAGTCTCCAAAACCCCCAAGGTGCCCTATATCCAGGAGTGATATGATTACAGTCAACCCTTCACATTTGCAAAGAACTAGGGGCATAAGACCCTTCTGAAAGTGAAAAACACTGAATAAGGAAATTACTGGTGTTTTAATCTGGAAAATACAGTAGACCTAAAATCATACCCAAAGCCATCCAGCACATACAAAACTGCAAAAATCCTCCCCAGCTGCTCAAACTCTCTTAGGATCCCCACCCTCTTCAAACACCTTTTTATCTCCATTTCCCCTTCAAAAGGATGACAGAAAGTGAAGTGAGATCACATGTGATCACTATTTTGAAAGTGAAAGAGAGGACAAAGTATAGGAAGGTGTACAATTTTCAAGTTAGTTGGTGGTAGAAAAAGGCCTGTAAAAGTTAACAAGTGCATCACCCAGCTGTTACATTTTCTGTTTAATGGTCACTTGTAGAAAGTCCAGCTGAATGCAAAGAAGTTTTCTGTCAGAAAAGTAACATGGAGGCAGACAAGGCAGCCCAGATTCTTTTGGAAGAGAGCTCCATAACCTTGGAGCAGTCACCAAGAATATTGGGTTTTTTTCACAAAACATTTCTCTGAGGAATCTGGGGGACAGGCTTCAGTACCCTGGATAGCTCCTTAAAACCCAGAGTAGATATCTGGCACAGAAGCCACTATTTCTTGTTACTTTCAAAAGAGTAACATTTCTTTAAAGGACATTTTCAAGGGCCTTTTGACAGAGTTGAGTCCATTTCTCTCCTTCAATCATTCTTAATCAATCCCTTTAAAAATAATTAAAAATAATAAGGAAGCAACAAATAGTGGCAGAAGTAACGTAAGACATTATTTTACAAGACTGCAAGGAGCTGGCTGCCACTGAAACCCTTCAATAAGTATCAGGAACACAATATCTGTAAAAATTTGATATTAAATTTCAATTCAGATCTATCTTCAGAGATTGGAAACCCTGGATTGGCTCAGCATCAACACAAGACTTCTTCTATGAGAAAGTAAGCCCTGAGTAACCAAGGTTTTGTTTCCATGGAATGTAATCTATAATGCACCTGCTGTTATCAAGGGAGAAGAGCTAACAGCATATCTGTAAAAGCTCCTTCAAATATTCCATATAAACACAATTCCTGAAATCTTTCCAGGATTCATTTCAGACAAACACCGTCCTAGACAAACAGCCAAAGATTAGGCAAAACTGCATTCCAAAGCACACTAGTAATAAACTTCCTTCTCAGCACAGCAAGTGTTTTCTCCATAGCCAGAAATTGCAAAACTGAGTTTAATAACCAGCAGGACTATTTTTCATCTGTTACAGATATGAAAGAAACAGGATTATGGAGACCCTTGTTGTGCTGAGACGTCCAAGATGAATTTCTCAAAGACAAGACTGTTGGTGCATCTGCATCCTCCTAAAGTGCAAAAAAAAAAAAACTTCATGGGGGATTGTTTACTGTTGGATAGATGCTTTCCTCATATAGTGTGTGTGTGTGTGTGTGTGTGGGGGGGCAATATAATCTCTACATTGAGCAATGGAAGCATATGCATTATTAAGGAGAAATGCAAATGGAAGGATATCTGCACTCCAAGTGTTCATAAGCAAACATAGTTTGTATCTGAGTTTCAACTCAGTGGCAGCTGCCTCATTAATATTATGCTCAAAAACCATAGTGTAACATTTGGAAGCTCTAGCAGACAAAAGTCTGGCCCAAAGAAAGTCCTGCCTGGATTCTTTTGTCTCTCTTACATCACTCCATGCCTTTCTGGGCTGTATTCCAGTTCCATTTCCACCTACTTTCCTTGCAATTATATTGTGACATAATGCTCTCCCACCTCTTTGACCTTTTCCATTTGTTTCAGCTTTTCTGAAATGCTGAGGTTATATATCCAAACCTCATGGAGGCCACAAGTATTAAATTATTGGCTTCAAAATACATTTCACTCTTCCTCTCTGCCTCACCCTGTGTAGTCTCTCTTTTCTATCTTTTCAGTAGAAGAATAAGGGATTGCCATAATTTTCTTGTTAGAGTATTCAGTAGTAGTATTGTGATCTCCATCCCAACTGCTGATATCTGTACATAAATTATTATAGGTTTGTATGTGTAATTCTCATGTTTATTTTTCCTGATGGCTGGAATGAAAGTATTATAAACAGGTTTCCTAACAGCCTCTTCCAAAGCATTGTGAAATAAACTTTTAATATAAAAACGGAAACATCAGTGAATGGAGTACCATACAGTAGAATAAAAACCACATTGAAAGCTGAAGGCATGACAGAATAATGCAAGATAGAATTAGCTTGATTTCCCTAGGGAAGGATTGCCCATCTGCAAGAAGCAGCTACAGAAAGGGTTCTCTCTGGATATCTCTTGGGATGCTGGAAGATGCTTGTTCTTAATGTATGTCTTTAAGTGGTTTAGTGGTTTGAGTACTGGTCTAGAATTCGAGGAGGCCAGGGTTCAAATCCTCACTCAGCCACAAAAACCCACAAGGTGACTTTAGGTAAGTCACACTCTCTCAGCCTCAGACAAAGGCAAAACTCAAACTTCACTGAACAAATCTTGTAAAGAAAAACCCATAATAGGGTTGCCTTAGAATCACTACAAGTCATAACCAGCTTGAAGGCACAAAATCACAACAAGATAAACACATTTTTAAATTAAAAATATGCAGTTCAAGTGAGTATTCAAATAATACAATGAAGCTTACAACAAAGTATGTCATTGAACATCTTTAGAAGGTCATATTTGGATGCTTTCCCAATTCTACTAGTCCGCTCAGATTTGAATGAAAAGCGATGTACAAAGATCCATTAAAAAGCGAGAGAGAAGCAACAGTAATTTTAAGTGAATTGTTTAGCTTTTTCCCAAACTACTATCTAGAGAGTTTAAGTTGTACCATGTACATCCATTTAGATATCCTTCCAAGGAAATCTAAAACCTGCCATCTGAAATGCTTTTGACCTGATGATGATTCTGCTCAACAGCACTGTGTGGTACAGTACAACATTTCTTGCCATATAGTTGTAACATGAAGTGAGATGACAGAACACAACTAAAACAATAGTATTAATGTCACAGAAGATTTATCATCTGTGATGTGAAAGTTGTTTTTAAAGATGTGAAGCTAAGAATGCTTTTTTGGTCATTATGGTCTACTCAGCCTGTGTGAGTTTAACTTCTGCATATTTGATAATTTTCAATTTGATTAATATGTTTTCTCTAGGATTCTCTAAATTAACTCTGCAGGATAACTCTGTGGTCCATTTCCATAAGATGTTGACCACAGAATTGTCTTGGAGGACTTAGACATTCCTAGAGAGGTGTTCTTTCAAGTTAAAAAGATTAGCATTTTTTTTTATAATTCACATTTTTCACACTTTTGTGGGTGTTCTGTGCCCAAAACCTGAATCAAAGTGGAGGGCCTACTGTACTTTCTGAGTCATGTACAACTGAGTATACTGAATTCTAATTGAACCCACGAGTAGCTGTACGCATGTAGAGTTTTGTTGGCTGCACACATGTCAGCTTTCATTATGTATTATAGGTAACAATTTTAGATCTTGGAACTGTTACTTTAAAAGAAATACTATATGTCTTTATAGAGTCAGCATGGTATATGGTTTGAGTGTTGGACTCTAACTGAAGACAAGGGTCAGCCATGGAAACCCGCTGGATGACTTTAACCAAGTCACATTCTCTCAGCTTCAGAGGAAGGCAAAGGCTAAATAAATCTTACCAAGAAAACCATGTGACGGCTTCACCTTAGGGTTACCATAAATGGGAAACAACTTTGAGGCTTCCAACAACATGTGCTTTTGGACATTAACATAACCCAATTTGCCTCCCACAGATCACTGTGACCCCCATGAATAACAAACCTCGACCAAACTTGGCACACAGACTCCCCATGACCAACAGAACATACTGTAGATGTTTGGGGGACATTGACCTTGATGAGAGCTACGTATTGATATTACCTAACACCTCAAAACAAACAATCCCTTTTCTAAAGTAACCTGGACATTTGCCAGGTCCCCGAGCTAGTTATACATAAAAATGACCAGCTCCATTACATAAATAACATTTCTGTTATACCTAGTAGGGGCTGTGGCGCAAGCTGGTGAGCAGCCAGCTGCAGCCAGCTGAGACCAATAAGAGCTCATGAGCTCGGAGCCTGTGTTTGTCTTTGTCTTTGTTCTATGTCAGGGCATTGAATGTTTGCCTTATATGTGTAATGTGATCCGCCCTGAGTCCCCTTCGGGGTGAGAAGGGCGGAATATAAATACTGTAAATAAATAAATAAATAAATAAATAGTTAGCATTAGTTGTTAAACCAGAGAACTATTGAATTTTTGCCTGAATATGTCCTATTCCTGCCCCATACCCCCCATTTTACTCAGAGGAAACCCCTCTGACAATTGATAAAGGTTTCAAAATAACAATAATAATAAATAAGCAACAGGAAACAAGTGCTGTTATTGGGAACACATAGTGAAATTAAAGGGGAAAAGAAATGCACATTTAGATTAAAAATTGTTGGAAAAAGTGGCTACTACTGTATGCCTCAATATTCTACTACTTATAAATATGACATGAATTAATGGTCTGAAATCTGGCATTTCCAATCTTCTTGATAAGGTTTGTTATACATGTGATTTTTAAAGCAATCTGATGAAAATTGCCACTGGAAAAGCAAATTTGTAAGTCCTGAAAATTGACCAATTTATCTACCTTATTCCATTTTTTTTTAAGTATAATATATTTTTTCAGATTCTGGTGAAGAGTAATGATCTAATTTATTCAGGCTTTTCAAAGAAGGGAAGTCATCAGTAATGTGATGAAGTTCTAAGCATCAATTCAAAATTATTAAAGTTTTTCTGTTCCATTAAAGTTGGTAGCAAAATACAAAATATTCACTAATATATTAGCTACAAGATTAAAAGAATTCTTAAACGAATGGATTGGGGAGGAACAAGCGGGTTTCCTACCAAAACGCAATTTAAAAGATAATATTAGAACGATAATTGATGCGATAGAATCCTTTGAAACTAATCATCAAAAGGAAGTGGCCTTCCTGGCAATCGATGCAGAGAAGGCCTTTGACAATTTAAATTGGGATTTTTTCAAAATTTTGATGCATGAATTAGATTTAGGCAATCAATTTACCAATGCAATCAATACGGTGTATGACAAACAATTTGCCAGAATTCAAATTAATGGGTTAACATCAGAACTATTTGAAATCAACAAAGGAACCAGACAAGGTTGTCCCCTCTCTCCACTCATATTTATATTATCATTAGAATTACTATTGAAAAGTATAAAAGAAGATAAAAACATAAAGGGAATAAAAGTTGCAAAATATGAATTCAAGACGAGGGCATTTGCTGATGATATAATAGGTTTAATTGAAAATCCATGTAAAAATTTGGACGCTTGGTTTCAAAAAATACAGGAATTTGGCAATTTGGCGGGTTTCAGATTGAATAAGAAAAAAACAATGCTATTAACGAAGAATATGACAAAGAAGAACCAAGAAATACTAAGTAAAAAAACAGGTATTCAATGTGTGACAAAAATAAAATACTTGGGGATTTGGATTACCTCAAAAAACTCCCAATTATTAACAAACAATTATGTTAGTGTGTGGAAAGAAATAAGAAAGAACTTAATATCATGGAAGAACTTAAACCTATCCCTTTTGGGAAGGATATCTCTGGTTAAAATGAATATACTGCCCAGACTTTTGTTTTTATTCCAAAATATTCCTATAATACGAAAGAATAGCATATTCAAAGAGTGGAACAAAGATATAATGAAGTTTGTTTGGAAGGGGAAGAAGCCTAGGATCAAATATACAATATTAAGAGACAAGAAAACTAGAGGAGGCTTTGGACTCCCAGACTTAAAACTCTACCACGATGCCTGTGCCCTAGACTGGATTAGAGATTGGATGAACCTTAAGAAAGAAAAACTACTTACCTTGGAGGGTTATGACTTGAGAGTGGGCTGGCACTCGTATGTTTGGTACGAAAGAGAGAAAAAAGAGAAAAATTTTGGGAATCATTTTATTCGGTCCTCTCTATTTAGAATATGGCAAAGCTATAAAAAATTTTTTTATTTAAGGACGCCACTATGGTTATCGACTATGGAAGCCAAACAAAGAAGGCTTTTAGGATGGTCTAACTGGCCAACATACAAAGATTTATTAATCAAAGGCTCATCAACCTTGAAATCCCATGAAGAGGTGAAACAAAAATTTGTCCACATTTCCTGGCTACACTATCGGCAGATTAAGGAGCAATTTAATAAAGACAGAGAAATTGGTTTCAGCCAAAGTGAGCAATTTTGGGACAAAATTCTAGTAACGGAAAACAAGATAATTACAAAAATTTATAATAAATTATTGGAGTGGGCCACAGAAGAGGATACTGTAAAAAATTGTATGATTAAATGGGCTGAAAACATTCGAAGACCAATAACCTTAGCTGAGTGGGAATCAATTTGGACTAAAAAATTGAAATATACATATGCAATGGACCTGAAAGAGAATTGGCTAAAAATGTTTCACCGTTGGTACATTACACCAAAGAAATTAAATCAAATGTACAAGAATACTAAAAAAAATTGTTGGAAATGTGAAGAACAAGAGGGAAGCTATTTTCACATGTGGTGGTCATGTAAAGAAACAAAAAAGTATTGGGAGAAGGTCCACAAAATTTGCCAACAGATACTCAAAATAAACTTTCCTAGGAAAGCGGAATATTATTTATTGGGAATAACGGATCAGGATATCCATTTGGGTAATAATGATGACATCATATTTACATACTTAACAACTGCAGCCAGAATTAGTTTTGCCAAAAGATGGAAGTTAAAGGAAACACCAACTATGGGAGAATGGCTGCAGAAAGTGAAAGAGATAAAGGATATGGACAAACTAACTTTTTTACTAAAGAAAAACACGGGGACCCCGATAAGATTTACAGATTGGTCGAAAGTGGAAGAATATGTAAGAAAAAGAAATTAAAGGTTAAACGATGAAGAAGAAGAAGGATGAATCATTTCTGTGACACTTGTTGTAAGTGTATAGTAAGGTAAAGAAGGAATGACTAAGCTAATAAATAAGGACAATATCCCTCCCTTTTGGTAGGGTTCGTTCTTTACTTCAGATAAAGAGGTTAATTCAATATAGTTTCTATTGTATTACCCTCACTCAACTATATGGACTGGAAACCGCTAAGGCGAAGATGAAAGTCTTTTTTATATTTTATACTACTTTTTTTTTTTACTTTTAAATTTTTTTTATTTTTATTTTTTCTTTGAAATTTTACTTTTTCTTCTTCTTACTTTTTCTCTTTTTTCTCCTTTTTTCTTCTTCTTCACTTTCTGTCAAAATTATTGTTCTCACTCTTTCGTTGTTATTTCTTTATTATACACTCCAATAAAAATATATTAAAAAAAAGTTGGTAGCAACAATTTCTAGCCAAGTTTTGTATTTAATTATGAAGCTGGATTACCCTGGTATTTGTCTACTTTCAGAAATATTTGGTTTCGCAAATGTATGCTACTGCATATTTATTCCTTCAGTTACTTTTTGAGATGAATGAACTGTGATTTTCCAAACATTGTTGGACTTCAACTTGTATAAAATAAAACCAGCATTGACAATGATAAGGAATGCTATGGGTCCAAGAACGTCTGGAAGGCCTCACATTCCCCAGTCCTGCTTTTCAAGGTTAGATGATAAAATGATCCATTATACCCATCCGGAACAGAATACGAGTCTATCCTGGCTTCACCCATTCCTCCCATGAATAGATGGGACAGAACTGTTTTTGGTTCTGAACAGTTGTGAGAAGAGATTATAGGGATTTTTTTCCCATTCAGATGATTATGAGGGAAAGTGAAATATCTGATTGAAGGCACAGACAATACAAAAAGTGAGTGTACAAGATCCAAAGTGGCCTATGGCCAATGAGAAACTGTACAGCCAATTATTTGTTTTATTCAAAAAGATAAAACAACAATTTAGTTAAAAACACACAGTCAGAATGACATAAATAGTTTTTCTGCAGCATTTTGAACCAATTGAAGTTCCTGAATACTGTAGTTTCCAAAGGCAGCCCCCACAGAGTTTGTCACAGTAAGCCAAATGACATCTAATCAAGCCATGTATTACTGTGGCCAGATTTCAGTGAATGGGCACAGTTGGCACACTCGTTTGAACTGTGCAAACATGCCTCCAACCATTGCCAAAATCTGGACATCCAGGCTCACATCTGAATTCAGAAGGACACCTTAGTTGAGTAGCTGAGATTTTGAGGGAGGCGGGTGTAATCCTATTCAGCATAGGAATGACCCCTATTCCCTCATTGGTTTTCCAATTGACCAGTAGCACCTCTATCTTGTCTAGATTAAGTTTCCATTTGTTTTCCTCCATTCAGTTCATTATTGTCAACATGCATGGGTTCAAGGCCAAGGACCTCATCACATTAAGACCAGGCCTCACCACACCTGAGCATTTTCCCACTTCAATCCAGCAGCGAGTTTCTGTAAAAGCCAGGTATGTGCCACACTGAGTTATAAAATGGAGATCCTTTTATATTGGTTCAGAGAAACACACAGACACACTAACATTTCTTCATCCCCACCTCATTGCTTCTCTCAGCTCCACTTCCTCTCCAACTCCAGCTCCACCTGCCTTCTTCTTGTTCATCCCCTTAATTTAACTGAGCATGCTTGCAAATGTTTCATTGTCCATCCTTAGTTTGTAACTTTGCATTATCTCATCTCTGCAGGTCAAAGTAACCCTGAGCCAAATGTTGCCAGGGAAACCAGCTTTATTCATTTAACTTTCCCCTCCACCTTCTCTTGATATGTTACTGAACCAACATTTCAACAAAATGGTAATTTACAGATTTCATTTTCTAACAGTAAAATTATATTATTCCTGCTGGGTGTGACCTCACTGTCACCCTGCACCTCTCACCACCCCCCGACTTCCCCGTTGTTGCCTATGCAATATGGATAGTCTCCCATGTTGCCACCATGGAAGCTTACTACACTCCCTATTCACTTGAACCACAGAGCTCCACTGGAAGTAGATTTATGTCATGGGATGGAGCCGGTGGGTTCCATGCCACAAGTTATTTCGTGTCAAAAGCATTGCATAACAAATACATTTTAAAATGATGAAAAAAAAGGAAATCACAAGCAACTAAATAGTTTTAGACCAAAAACGGGCAACAGCAACCGCATTGTCCGTAGCTTTAAACAACTCCTCCTCCGTGCATGAGGCAGGACATTGTAGACAAGCATACATATGCGGAGTTGTTTGTTCTGCTCCACAGTCACACAAGGTGGAGGATTCCTCCAGGTAGTGCCACCTTGCCAAGTTGTCTTTAGATCTGCCCACTCCACTTCTGAGTCTGTTCAGGGACTTCCAAGTTGCCCATTCTTGGTTTGCCCCTGGAGGAAGACCCTCATGGGGGGGGCATCCAGTTAGAATTGCCAGGTTTAGCTGCCCAGAGGGACACCCTTGCTGTTGCTGGAGGAACATCAAGAGGAGTGGTGGTTCTCATGAAGCCCTTCCTTGATTTGAGTCTACTGGGAGGAGGTTGATAGTCATGCAGTGGGTGCAGTGTTCAACCTTATTTCTCTCACCGTTAGCAGCAACTTCCCGTCGCACGTCAGGAGGGGCAATGCCAGCTAACTTGTAGAGTTTATCAACAGGTGTAGGTTTAAGGCATCCTGTGATTATTCTGCATGTTTCATTTAGTGCTATGTCCACCTGCTTCGCATGGGCAGACTTTTGCCAGACAGGACAGGCGTACTCAGCAGTTGAGAAAGACAAGGCCAGGGCTGATGTTCTTATTACTTGTGGGTCTGCACCCCATGAGCTGCCAGTCAGTTTCCACAGGATGTTGTTGCGTGCAGCTGCTTTGTGCCACAAGTGAAAAGGGAGTGTCGTATGAAGGCTAAATTTTCCACAAGTCTTGCAGTTGGGTGGAAAGGAGAGATAGAATTGAGTGTCATCTACATACTAGTGAAACTAAACTCCCAAACTCCGGATGATCTCTTTCAGCAATTTCATAGATATTTTGCATGTTCATATATATGTTCATGTACCTGCTGTATTTTATGTGGTGTCTCTGTCTGTCTTTCTCTCTCTCTTTATTCTCTTCTCCCACCCTATTAATATCGCAGACTGATATGTCTCAGGTTGCATACATTTGTTTTAATTTCCCCAGACCTTGTGGTCAGAATTCTCTCCTGTTCTCTTCTAAGGGCCCTTCCACACAGTCATATAATCCAGAATATCAAGGCAGATAATCTACATTATCTGCGTTAAACTGGAGTATCTGAGTACACACTGCCATATAATCAACTTCAAAGCAGATAATGTGATTTTTATACAGCTATGTGGAAGGGGCATAAGATAAAAATATACCAGGTTTTTTGGGGGGGGAGGCAGTTGTATTTTGAACAAAAGCATGTGCTTTCTTCTATGACAGGGGTTCTCAAACTTTATCAGCTGCGAAGCCCTTTTTGAAGCAAACGCTTCTTATGAGACCCAAAAAATGTTCTTTCTATCTATCTATCATCTATCTATCTATCTATCTATCTATCTATCTATCTATCTATCTATCTATCTATCTATCGACATGGACAAACTTTTTGACCAACATACACTTAACAGTTTTTCAGTGGAAGACCCAAGTGGCCATCCAGTCCAGCTCCCTTCTGCCATACAGGAAAAGCACAAAGCACCTCCTGAGTGGTGGGAGGGAAATAGGGTTTTGGAAGGAAGCAAGGCGAGGGAGAAAGGATCTCGGTGGTGGTGGTGGTGGGGAGGCTTTTGGGGTTGAGGGAGGCAGGTTGAAAAGGCTTTTTGTGGTGAAAGAAGCAGGGGTAGAGGAAGAAACAGGAAATATGAGGGAAAGCTTGGAGAGAGAAGAGGAGGAGGAAGGAGGAGGAAGGAGGAGGAAAGAACCGTGGAACCTCTCAAAGAGCCCCAAGGACCCCACAGAGCTCACTTTGAGAACCACTGCTCTATAGAATAATTCCTCCCAAAGATTTTGGAATATTCAAATGCTGGAAGAAAATTATGCAAAATTCTTGTTGGCTTATTATTCTTTCTGATGTATGAAACCCATTATTAATGGATTTCCATCCTCAGTCAATGGTTTGAATGCATCTATGGCTGTGCTTCTGATACATCCTATTTGTGGAGGTTTACAAAAACCTTCTGGAATTACAGTCTTATACATGCCTTAGAGAATAATCCAAGAAATCACAAGGAATAAACAAAGTCCCATTAGAGCATGGCAAAGTCACAAAAACATGAACACAAAGACTGCAAGGTAATCCAGGAAATGAGCGCTTGCTTCTTGGTTGAACGAACATTGCTTTGACAAAGGTTTGTCTCTAACACACTGCTTCAATACCCTTTGCAAAGCATGAAAACATATCTTTGGCCTCTGACATCCTTCTTATTTGCTATTCTCACACTCCTTCGAACCCTGAATTCCAAACGGTCAGCTCGATCTAAAGATTCCGTTTCATCAAGGTCAGCCTGCTTGTTAGTGTCAGTCTGCTTGCTATCAGACTGAGAACTGTCCTCCTTTTCTGAGTCAATTTACACCAGGCTAGTTTCAGTATCATCAACATCATTCCCTGCTGTGGGAAAAGCTCTCTGTTCCTCATCTTCTACAACAGGGACATTCTGAACCTGATTTTGAACCTGAATCCCATAATCCCCATCAGAGTCACTCTGAGGTTCCAGCTGAGTCACAACAGATGGCAAGGACCTAACAGAAGCTGAAGAGATCAAGAAAAGGTGGTGAAAATATACAGAAGATCTGTATAGGAAGGATAATAATATATAGGATAGCTTTCACGGTGTGGTGAGTGAATTAGAACCAGACATCCTGAGGAGTGAAGTTGAATGGGCCTTAAGAAGCATTCCTAATAATAAGGCAGTAGGAGATGACAGAATCCCAGGTAAGTTGTTTAAAATCTTGAAAGATGATTATGTCAAGGTGATGCATGCCATATGCCAGAAAATATGGAAAACATAAGAATGGCCATCAGATTGGAAAAAATCAATTTATACCCCCATAACAAAAAAGGGAAATGCTAAAGAATGCTCAAACTTCTGTACAGTGGCACTTATTTCATATGCCAGTAAGGTAATGCTCAAGATCCTGCAAGGCAGACTCCAGCAATACATGGAGGGAGAGTTGCCAGATGTACAAGCTGGTTTTAGAAAAGGCAGAGGAGCGAGAGACCAAAAAGCCAATATCCGCTGGATAATGGAGGAAGCCAGGGAGTTTCAGAAAAACATCTATTTCTGCTTTATTGGCTATTCCAAAGCCTTCAACTGTGAGGATCATAATAAATTGTGCCAAGTTCTTGGTGGTTTGGGGATACCAAGTCACCTTGGTATCTGTCTCCTGAGAAATCTGTATAAAGACCCAGTAGCCACAGTAAGAACAGACCACGGAACAACAGACTGGTTCAGGATTGGGAAAGGAGTATGGCAGGGCTGTATACTTTCACCCTAGCTATTCAACTTGTATGCAGAACACATTGTGTGGCTTGCGGGGCTTGATGAATCCAAGGCTGGAGTTAAAATTGCTGGAAGAAACATTAACAACCTTAGATATGCAGATGATACCACTCTGATGGCTGAAAGTGAGGAGGAGCTGAACCTTATCATCAAGGTGAAAAAAGAAAGTGCAAAAGCTGGATTGCAGTTAAACATCAAGAAAACCAAGATTATGGCAACCAGACTGAATGATAACTGGCAAATAGAGGGAGAAAACGTGGAGGCAGTGACAGACTTTATATTTCTAGGCGCAAAGGTCTCTGCAGACGCAGACTGCAGCCAGGAAATCAGAAGACGTTTACTTCTTAGGAGGAGAGCAATGGCCAACCTTGATAAAATAGTGAAGAGCAGAGACATCACACTGGCAACAAAGGTCCGCATACAGGCAAAGATGAAAGCCATTATGCAAGGTGCCATAGTTTCTCTCAGAGGTTGAAAAACATGGATAAGCTGTGAGGGAAACACTATGATACAGGCTCTGCTGTGTTAGACAGATAATGAAGCCAAAACATGAGGATACAGGAACTATATAAAACTCAGAAGTACTAGCATCTAGCACAGCAAGAAGAAGCAATGGCAGGTAATAGTTGTTTGTCCTACAGCGAAAAGCTTTTTCAACCTTCACATGAACAAAAATTGTACACTTTTAGAACTGAAATCACTGTTATTTTTCTTTCATTACAAATAGATTATCTGTGCCAATTTCTATATGATCATGAACAAGTTTCCTTTTGTTCATAGCTTTGCTTTTTCTGCACATGGAGTTTTAGGAAATTACCTTCTGTGATTTATGAATACAGATTCATTGCATTTTGTTATTTTTTGCTCTGGGTCTTAAGAGTTGTTCTGATGAGAGTTTGCTTTTACCTTTGATATTCCGTTAGCGTATTGTTTCACCTGAGGGTACTGTATGTAGAAGATCATTTTAGAGTCAGCATGTGGTTGCAACTAGGTAGTTATGTAGCAATTATGTGTATCTTTATTTGGCACTACAACCACTCCTCAGTATCCCCATAGTCTTGTCTTAAGTTATTCTTGTTTTATGCTATTACACATAGAACTATGGCTTACAGTTCAGGAAGCATGGAGTAAAATCCCTGTTCAGCCATGACATATGCCACATATAGCTATCTCTCATTAATTATCTATTAGTCCAACCTGCCTGATAGAAAAGAGGATATACCGTATATACTCGAGTATAAGCCAACCCTAATATAAGCCGAGGCACCTAATTTTACCACAAAAAAGTGGGGAAACTTATTGACTCGAGTATAAGCCGAGGGTGGAAAATGCAGAAGCTACTGGTAAATTTCAAAATGAAAATAGATCCCAATGAAATCATATTGCGGCATCAGTAGGTTAAAGGTTTTTCAATATTTACCGTATTTCAAAGAAAAACAATAAACTAGCTCTGTAAGTGGAAAAGTAGGGTCAACAAAAACAATATGGTATCAACAACAACAACAACAACAACAACAACAACAACAACTTCATTTGTACTCTGTCCTTTCTACCATGGGGACTCAGGCCAGCTTCCAACATAGTAACAGGCAAACATTCAGTGCCTATATAAACAATGCAGAGCTAGATATAGATCTATAATTAATTATACTAATTTCACATATGCATTTTCCCCTGAAACGTTTGCAAATCCTTTCTCTATATATGTGCATTTCCCTCCAGCAATATTTGCAAGCCCAATATATTTATGTTTATATCTATCTAGAAATTGCTCTCTGTGTGTGTGTGTGCGCGCGCGTGTGCACGCGTGCATTTCCCCTGTAATATTTGCAAGCCCTACATATCTATATTCATATCTATCTATCTAAACATCTCTCTATATAGATAATTATATCTGTATAGGATTTGCAAAGACTTGCAAACATATGAAACGAAAATTCATATATACAATAATGTATACACATAGATACAGATATACAGGTACATTGAAATCTCTAGATAGCTATATGTTTATAGGATTTGCAAAGACTTGCAAACATATGAGGGGGAAATTCATATATAAAATTAATGTATATAGATGTAGATAGATAGATACAATTATAAAGCCACAAAGGCTTGTAGGAGGAAATGCCTATATATCTGTAGCAGAGATTAACAAATATTTCAGGGAAAAATGCTTCTATAAGATTAATGGGGGGAGGAGGAGGCGGAGCCACAGACCCATGAGTGGACGCTGAAACCGGAGCTCCCATGTGGGGAAAGGAAAAATAAAGAAATTTAACTATTAAAAATGGACTCGCAGTGAGTAAAGAATATTTTTGGATGTGGGATTTGTCAAGCTACCCATAAAAATCTTCAATGCCGAAAAAGAGCAGATAGGGAAGCCAGGATAAATTACTTTCGATTTTGACTCCGGACAGCGAGGCCTCCTTTAATGGCGATCAGATAAAGCTGAAATTAGCAAAGAGAAGAAAAAGATTTATGAAGCGAGGGGGCAGAAGCCGTCCCATTCAAAGAGAGAGGGGTGAGCAAAAGCAAATTAACTATTATTTACGGCCCCGTCCATCTGATAGAAGCCTGGAAAGGGTACAAGCCAAAGTTGCTGAGAATCAGGCTGACTCCCAAGAAACAAATAAAGACGAAATGGCGACAGCACAGAAAGCTGGGAGGAAGGAGCCAGGAGAAGGAGAATGCCCAAGTACAAATGTAAACAATGAGATATTACAACAGATTAAGGGGCTCCAGGATCTGATTTTAAACAGCACCCAAGAAATTACATCTAAAATATCTGGGCTGGAAAATCAGATAAAAAATTTGCACTCAACATCACAGAAATTGGAAAAAAAACCCAAGATCTGGATTTGAAGATTACAGCTACTGAAGCACAGGTGGCAGTGAATTCAATAGAAATAAAGCAATGCCAGGAAAGCCTTCAAAGGATGGATTTGAGGGTGATAAATTTAATGGACAGAGATAGGAGGATGAATATTCGAATTAGAAATTTTCCAGAGATAAGCGGAGAAAACCCTGGGATATAAAAGAGAGAAATGATTAAATGGATAAAAGAAATCTCGCAAACAGACTGTGAGTAATCTTGGTTTGAGAGGATTCACAGGGTGGGATACAAGAAGAATACCCCTTTTCCTCGGGATATTTTGGTCAGATTTGGAAATTTCTACTATAAAGACAAGATTATGAAAGTATTAAGAGGACAGGTATCCCCATTAAAATACCAGGGGACACTAATACAGATTTTTCCAGACCTGTGTCCCGAAACCCTGGCATGGAGAAAATCTATTAAGAGAATCACAACTATACTACAAAGTCAGAAGATTCCATACAGCTGGGGTTATCCGGTACACCTGAGGTTTCGCTGGAGAAGCAACAACTACAAAATTACATCTTTAGATCAAGGTCTAGCGTTACTTCAGGAATTGAACTTGACAACTGAGGCAACAGAACCAGTACCGATGGAGAAGGAAAAAGAAGAGGAAAGGGGGAAGAAAGATGCAGCAACAGGAGGAGGAGATTAATATGGACTAATATGGACTAAGACTGGACTAATATGGACTAAGACTGGATTAATATGGACTAAGACTGGACTAATATGGACTAAGACTGGACTAATATGGACTAAGACTGGACATATGGACTAAGACTGGACTAATATGGACTAAGACTGGATAAGACTAAGACTGGATTAATATGAACTAAGATTGGATTAATATGGACTAAAATGGATTAATATGGATCAATAGAGACTAATATGGACTAAGACTGGATTAATATGGACTAAGACTAAGACTGCATTAATATGGACTAAGATTGGATTAATATGGACTAAAATGGATTAATATGGATCAATAGGGACTAACGTGGACTATGACTGGATTACGATAGGACTGTTACTGGATTATTATTGGACTATGACTGGACTAAGACTGGAAAGAAGGAAGGAAGGAAGGAAAAAGACTGCGACAAGGACTGATTAATTCTATGTTGGAGTAAATTCTAGTCGTTAAGGTATTATATAAATAATTACCCTGGGAGATATCGGAATGGGCACACTCGGTGGGAAGAAGGGTCCCCTCCCCCCACCCCACAAAGAGGTTTGGAATAAACCAGGTTCGAGACGAGGGGTCTCTGAACATAGTGGGGGGGGAAGAAATAGGGGGAATACACTTCACAAGGGAAAGGGGCAAAGGGAGGGAGAGGGGGGTAAAACAGGGGAGGACACGGACTAGAGACCAGCCAAGTAGGATGGAAAGTGGATTTGTAATTAAATGGAGGAATATGTAAGGGTTGTATTTCTGAATTGTAAAGGTTTAGGCTCAGTTTACAAAAGGAAGATCATTGCGGACATGATATATAAAGCTAAAGCACATTTTGCCTTTTTACAAGAAACACACCAAGCAAAATCAGGGGTAAATGAGCTTAAGATGCGTGGATCTGTAACATATATAAAATCTTATGGAACATCTAAATCGAAGGGTGTGGCAATTATAATTCAAAATCAATGTGGTTTTAACATTAAGGAAACAAAGATAGACGAACTAGGAAGATACATTATTATACAAGGGACAATGGGTGGTGAAGATTTTACTTTAGCCAATGTATACGCCCCAAACACCAATCAGGCAGAATTTTACGAAACAATATTTAAAGAGATAGAGGGAATACAAAAAGGATATTTGATTTTAGGAGGGGATTTTAATGGAATAATAGATGAGGAAATGGATAAATCTCATTTTACAATGAAAAGGAAAGGGAAAACACAAAAAAATACAATTTTAAGTAAAGTAATAAGGAATAAAAAGATGATTGATATTTGGAGAATGCTAAAGGGAAATGAGAAAAGATTTACATTTCATTCTATGGCTCATCAAAATTTCTCTAGGATAGATTATTTTTTTGTTTCACCAAACATGTTACCTAAGATAGTAGATGCTGGAATAGGAGTAATAAAATGTTCAGACCATGAATTAATAAGCTTGGATTTCCAAATAAAGAAGGATTACAAAACATATAAGAATTGGAAAGTAGGAAACGCGATATTAGAGAATAATAAGATGGTAGAGAAAATAGCTAAAGAACTAGGAGAAATTTGGGAAATTAATGATAACAATCAATGTTCTTACGCACTGGTGTGGAATACTATGAAAGCAGTAACAAGGGGCCTTTTTATAAAAGAAGCATGTAATTTGAAAAGAGAGCAAGAAGTAGAGAGAAAGAAATTAGAGTCAGAAATCCTGGAATTAGAAAAGAGATATGTAAAAGACAAAGATAAACAAAGTTATCTTAAAGCTTTGGCAAAAAGGAAGGAACTAGAAAAATATAATTTAGAAAAAGCACATAGAGATTTAATATATACAAAAAGAGAATATTTTGAATATAGTAATCGGAATTCTAAAATGTTAGCTAGAGCAGCACAAGATAAGAGAAGTAAAAACTTAATTGGAACTATTAGAGATAAATGGGGCAGAGAAGCTATCTCAATGAAAGAAAAATTGGCCGTTTTTCAAGAATTTTATCAAAAACTATATACAGCTGTTGATAATCCAAATAATAGGATAGAGGAGGTGATAGATAAATATTGGAAAATAGAACTACAAGAAATAGATAAAAAAGCATGGAGCAATTAGTTTCAGAAAAGGAAATAGAAGAGGTTATAGATAAATTAAAAGGAGGGAAGACCCCAGGAATGGACGGGTTGGGACCGGAATATTATAAAAAATTTAAATTAATGTTGGTACCAAAATTAAAAGAATTATATAATAGGATAATGGCAGGAGAACAGATCCCACCCTCGTGGCAAGAATCAAGGATCATATTAATTCTAAAACCAAATAAAGATCCTACAGATCCTGGTTCATATAGACCTATCTCCCTTATAAATCAAGATGCTAAAATATTGACAGCAATAATGGCAAAGAGAATAAATAGCTTTATATATAATTATATTCAAAAAGATCAATGTGGATTTATCCCTGGAAGAAATATGTCAAATTTAGTGGGAAGAGTACTAAATATAATTCATAAAATTAAGGGGAAAAAAATCAAAGGCAGGGATATTGGCCCTAGATATATTCAAAGCATTTGACTGTGTCTCATGGACGGCATTAAAAAAAAATTAGAAAAATTTGGATTAGGAGAGAGATTCAGAGGATTGATTGATAAATTATACTCAACTAATTATGCTGCAATTCAAGTAAACGATGGCCTAACAGAAAAAATAAGATTAACCCGAGGGACAAGACAGGGATGCCCCCTTTCACCTACCCTATTTGCAATAGTTATAGAAATATTAGCAAATATGATAAGAGAGGATACAAATATAAAGGGGATAGGGAGGGAAGGAAGATACAAAATATGTTTATTTGCAGACGATACGCTATTATCCCTTGAAAATCCAATAGAACAGTTAAAAAGAATAGAAACACACTTAACAGAGTTTGGGGAAGTCACAGGCCTTCAAGTTAATTGGAACAAATCAGAAATTTTATTATTTAATTACACTAAAGAAGAGGAAGAGAGAATAAGAGAAGGGGGTTTGTGTAGAATAAAAATAAAGAAGTCAATAAAATACTTAGGAATAAACATATCTAAAGAAATGGGCAATTTAGAAAGAGATAATATAATCAGATTAAGAAAAAATGTTAAAGACACTCTGGCTAAATTTACCAAGCTTAAATTGTCTTGGTTTGGTAGAATTGCATTAATAAAAATGAAAATATTACCCAAAATAAATTTTTTGTTTAGAATGCTACCTATCAAAATTTCAACTGGTGAAATTACAAATTGGCAGAATATGATAAATACCTTTTGTAATGGGAATAAAAGGGCTAGAATCAATAAGGGAAAATGGTATAAAATACAAAAGAATGGAGGTCTGGGAATACCAAACTTAAAACTGTACTATATGGCAAATCAATTAAGGTATATTATTGAAGGGATTATAGGACAAGAGGATTTAGAATGGTTAGAAGAAGAGAGTAAAGATATAGATATGAAATTAGAAAATATTTTCTTCATAGGGAAAACCAGGAATTCGGAGAAGAAATGGTATAATAAAATAGGGAACTCCTTTTTAAAAAATATATTAGAAATTTGGGCCAAGTATGAAGAAAAACTAATACCACCAATCTCCCCATTAACACCGGTGTTAATTACAAAGAATTTCCCAATGAATCTCAAAAGGGAGTTAGAAAGAACATTTAAAGAAAAAGGAATGATGAAATTAAAGGATTGGGAATCAAAAATGAAAAATCTAGGGGAAATAAGGAATCAACTATCAGGGAGTATTGGGTGGTATAAAGTTCTACAATTGGAAAGATGGGCAAGGGAAATAAGAAAGAAATATAAGGGAGATAGAGAACTTACAAAATTTGAGAAGATGATTAGTCAAAGGGGGGAAGGGAAGGAAAAGAAAGAACCAAAGGTATAACAAGTGATATTTACAAATTGCTAATAGATAAAGAGCAGGAGCAGGATCACCTTAAAGAAATGTGGGAGTTAGATTGCAATAAGGAAATACACCCTCAAATTTGGAAAGAAATGTGGAATATGTTAAAAAACATGTCTATAAGAATAAAAGAGAATTATTATAAAATGGTTTGGAGATGGTACCTCACACCAATTAGATTAAATCAAATTGATAAGAAATACTCTAAGCAGTGCTGGAGGGGCTGCCAGGAAAATGGTACATATATACATATGTGGTGGTCCTGTAAATATGTTCAAAAATTTTGGGAGAACGTTTTTAAAGAAATAAAGGGAATCACCAAAATAGAAATAATAGGAACGCCTGAAATAGCACTGTTGTCATTTATGGATAATATTCAAGTATCAAAAGAGTTAAAGGAACTAATCGCCAACTTGCTAACAGCAGCAAGATTGTTAATAGCCAAAAAATGGAAAGGTAGTGAGGAGTGCCAATTGGAAGAATGGTATAAGGAGGTTTGGGATATTGCAATAAATGATAAATTGACATGTAAGATTAAAATTAAAAGAGGGATATTAAAAAAGGATGATTTTGGGAAGATATGGGGAAAATTTATAGAGTTTGTATATGTAGAAGGTAAGGGGAAAAAACCTGTAAAAGAAACAATGGGATTTTGGAAATAAATATTGTAACTGGCTGGTCTGGGGTGAAGGGATAGCACTAGGTGAGGGGTAATAAAAGGTAAATAATATGAGTATGTAATATAGAGAGTTAAAATACTATATGAGCTTGATATATATAACTCTGTATTGCAAATTTGTTTAAGAATGTATAAGTTTCAAGTATAAATAAATAAAAATTAATAAAAAAAATGTAAGGAAGATAGACGGGATATAAATAAAGATGATGGTGGTGAAAAAAAAAGATTAATGGGTGTGTGTGTGTGTGTGTGTGTATGTGTGTGTGTGTGTGTGTGTGTGTGTGTGTGTGTGTGTATATATATATATATATATATATATATATATATATATATATATATATTCTTCCTGACTTGCAAGGGCTTCATTCCCTTTTCAAAATATTCCCTTGGTTAAGAGCGAGGGAGGCTTTGGAAAAGAAAACACTGATAAGTGAGGGTAAGATGAAAGATAAATATATCATATATTGCGAGCAACAGCCTCCAGGCTCCGCTGCCGGCTTGACCTTGACCCGATTATAAGCCGGGGGAGGCTTTTTCAGCTCATAAATAAGGGCTGAAAAACTCGGCTTATCTTCGAGTATATATGGTAATAAGAAAGGCCTAGGCACAACTCTCTGAACTATTTGGGAAAAGACAGGGTAAAAATTACATATATGATAATAAAACAACAATAAGTCATTTGAAGAATAAACAAGGATTGTTGAACTCAGGTCAGAATGTTGCAGTATTTGGCTCCATATCTGTACTAATTGATTGCCTGCTGAACCAATTCTAGACTAATTCAAGACCTTTTGATCCTATGTGGTATAGGATAATCTCCTTCAATCTAGTAAATACCAGATTCATTAAATGTGACACCTATAGAAGCATCCCTGAAAATCTTCTAGTATCAGCAGTTTAATGGCCTGGCTACTGGCTTATTTTCCCTTTTTGAGGGATAGGACCAAAAATTATGGTAAGCCATTTGAGGTAAATTGACTTCACCAAGCCCCAGAATAGTCTGTAGTACCTGATAAAAGGTAAGCAATATGAGGATCAAATGGACCATTATGGGAGATATGTGCACCATCTATACCTGTTTTTGGAGGTGGGAGCAACAAAGTCCATGAATAATATGAATAAAATGAACTCATTTTGAACCAGCTTTAAGCAGTCCACATGGCGGGCAGCTGGTTCCTCATCAGAAGTCCTACTTCTAGTTGTTAATTCAACACAAGAAGAAACCTAGAGCACTCCAGGTTTTCCAGGGAATTCCAGCTCCAATGTTTTTGATGTGCAGATAGATGGATCAGGCTGGATACAGAGCAATTCAGTGTCCACACATCATTTTTTTCTGGCCAGAAGCAGCAGAACCTTCTTGACATCACTTCTGATGATCATGTGGCTGGGCATCCTCCTGTGACCTCACCAGAAATAACATGGCTGGCAAGGCTTTGCCAAGGAGCTATTTCTGGCTGGCAAAGTGGTGGTCCAGAGAAAGACAAAGCACAAATGCCAATTTCAATGCCAATGCCCAACCAACTACCTGAACAGCAGACCTAAGACCTCATCACATGAATGGGGTCCAGTCGCATGAGTTGCCAGCTTCCATGGCAAACTATGATGGCAGTGGGACAGCAGAGGGGCAATCCTGGTGCCCCTGCCACAGCTGACACTTTCCCATCTCACCTGGGAAAGCATTGCAACCCAGCCAAACCCCCGGGTGAGATTTCAACATTTTGGGGGAGATAACAATGATTTCTCTTTATTATATATTTATATGTTAGAAGATTATTTATGTGTTGTGTTTATTTTCAGCAATTTCCCCTCCCTTATTGACTCACAGAGTTGGAAAAAAGTCCAGGGGCCATCCAGTCCAATATCATGTCATTCATACAAGCAGCCTGCTGCTTTGTAAGACTTTCTTTAAAAACAAATCTTTCTGTACTGATTGCATATACAGTTTGGGATTATGGCAAAAGAAATTCCCCTCCAGGGTGCTGATTGGGAAAGGAACCATCATGATGATCTCTCTTCAAACCAATGGTGCTACTAGGATTGGTGTCACTCAATGGAGTAAATCATGATGTCACCCCAATAGACCTCCTCCCAAACAAGACTATACCACAATATTGTAGCTAAAATACCAGAAAATTGACAAAGTAAGTGTCTATTTAAAAAAAAGAGAGCCACAACTAAAACAATAGTATGTGCTCGTAGTGTGTGTGGATGAAACCAAGTGACTCCAAGCATCATTATAATAGTAATAATGACAGCCCTGACTAAAACATGTGCACATTGGAAGGTTCAAAAAGTAAATTAACATAGTTTTTAGCCTGGTAGGGTTATAGATGCAGTACATGTACACTGAGTTTATGAAAAATATGTTGAGGTTATAACTAAGTAAAGATATATATTTTATTAAAAATATTATGCTGGAACACAAAACAAAAATCTTTGATGTCACCCCTCTGATGCTGTTAACTGGTAAGGTTGCCCCCCTCCAGTGACACAATTGCTCCAAACATATATAATAAAATGTGTTTGAAATTAGATCTGATTCTCTTAAAAATACCACAACACTACCTAATTCCAACTGCAGTCTGAACAAAAATAGGTCAGTGGGAGTTTATTGAGTCAATTCAATACTCATTCAATTCCATTATTTCCAAAGGTCTCTACTAGAAGAGAATAACAATTTACAACTGCGCACTTGGTGTGTAGAAGCTATCTATGTGGGGATTAATTACTCTTTGATTTTTTCTTGCTTGTAAAACTCGTTATATCTATCAGATTATTCGCCTACATCACTATGGTCCATCCTATATGTACAGGTTAAAGGTATATCATCTCAATGGGCTGATGGACTTTTGACAACTGGAATAATCATTGGTATAGCTAGTGGCTCCATATTAGCAAATAAGGGATGTGGTGGCAAACAGGTTTGATGTTAGCAACCGGTCTGGCATGGACATGCTAAACTTATCAAGACCGGCACTTATTGCTTGAGAGACAGGAGCAGGCTGGTCAGTTTCTGTATTACTTATACTGTATTATTTTTACTTTTAAAATTCATTATGCTTTTCTATAAATAATGTTCCCTATTCTTAAGGAAATGTCAGTAGCAGCAACAGCAGCCTCAGTAAGCTCAGCTTTATCCTGTAGTCATAATGATACTGTGAATTAAGTGAGTTTAAAATGAAAAACTGTATGAGTTCAGAATATTTCATTTTGTATGGTCTTTTGTTTGTTTCACTGCTTCAACTTACCAGGAATGTAGAAGCAGCTGTAAAGCCTGGATCGGCAATTGGAGGAGGAAGAAGAGAAATCTTTTTGAATGAAATATGAGAGGCATACTTTCTAGCCTGGATGTAAATGGACAGCCAAAAGAGTAATTCCTCAGTATCTACAAGGGATAAAAACATAGACATTGGGACAGAGAGGAAATGTGTAGGTTAGGATTGTTATATTCCACCCCAACAAATTTGAGCATCTAATCCACATATTATGCAAATTATTTGTATATTGTGCAAATTATATTGATTACACAAATTATTCCAATTTGCATTCTAATTATGTAAAATATGCAAACTAATTGTTGTATATTACTTCACCATGTTTCAATCTTCATACCATATTTTACAGTTATGACTGATCTAAGAGAATTATTCTTGAGTAATATTTACGGTGCTGGACTTGGTATAGCAAGACCCAAGTTCAAAGCTAAACATGGCAATACATCCCAGCCTTGCTGCTTGCACCATACTACTACACTTTTCACTCTTCCTCTTTCCTTCACCGTACTCTCCCATCACTCCTACTCAACATCCTATCTAATTCATGAACTTGCCTTGTGTCGCTTTGCTTCTTGCACCTTGCTCTTCACTTACGTTCACTCTGCACTACTGCTCCCTTCTTGTCTCACCTTGTGCCCTCCAAATATGCTTGCATCACTCACTCTCCACTGCTACTGCAACTCAACTATCACCTCATCAACTCTCTTACTTTTTAACTTTCACATGCCTCTGTCCCTTGCCTCTTGTATTTTATCACTCCCATCACTCAGTCCCCCTGCCCTTGCATTGGAAATGTAGGGACAGACTCATTTTTGACAGAAGAATGCCTACAATTTTGCCCCCTACATTGACTCCCACAATGACTCAGAAGAGGAAGGCGAGACTGTAAAAAATAATAGCAGCTATACCAGCTTCACCTTTTCCTATATGAACACATATATAGAAATTGACCATAGAATCACAGAGTTGGACCTAGAGATTCCTAGAAAGATGTTTTCTCTAAAAAGCTCTAGGTTCCCCAGTGTGGAAGAAGTCTGGAAGAAGTGTGGAAGGTTATCCGTAGTATCACACTGTAAGATCTAGAGATTTCTAGAGAACATCAAATCCACAAATAATGAAATCTGCAAAAGTCAGACATCAGATATGGAGAACCTACTGTAATCCTACTTCAGAAAAAAAGACAACCTTTACTTTGGAAGGCAACAGGATCTGCAAAAGGCATTCTTACTTTCAGCTTTAGATTTTATTGCTGTCAGTTTGTGTTGCACACTAACAATTAAGGTGGATTTTTTATTTGTTTTAGCTCAGATTCACTCTACAGATTTTATTTTAACAAGGCTCAGCCTGCGGTCGATACAATCAAAAGAACTTAGTGTGAAACACTCCTGCAGCACTGCCTGTTTGAATTGCTAATGGTGCCCAAGTCATTTGCAAATACTCCACGGTCAAATGAACAAATTAAGTATTATAGTAGCCTTTCACTATCTGGGTTTCTTTGCTTCCATCAAGAAAAGTGCATTGTATAATAGCTTCCTGAAACAAAATTAAATGGTAATGCAAAAAAAAACAAAAAACAACAAAACAAAACAAAACAAGAGATGGGGGGGGGGGAGGATTCCTGCATTCCCTGTCAGAAGCTACACCAAGGCTGGCAGATTTTAAAGGATATTGCATAGCAGAATCACACCAATAAGAGCTTTTTGGCTGAGAACTTTATGTGTTTTCAAATGTGCTTGTTTAGGGACTTCCATTGAATCACAGTTTATTCTGGCAATATTGCCTGATTGGATTGTTGTGATGTAATTGGCCAATGAGCTCTATGAGGCAGCTTTTGTCACTCCTGTAGTGATAAATTTCATCTCCCCTATCTTTTATGGTCCTGTGTAGCAAGATTGTAGTATATTACAACAGTACTGGCCTGTAATGAGACAGCATGGTATAGTGATTTGAGTGTTCAATTATGATTCTGGGAAACAGGCCTTGAATCCCAGTCAACCATAGAAGCCCACTGGGCAACATTGGACAAATCACATGCGGTCTGCTTCAGAGTAAGACAAAGGCAAACCGCCTCTGAACAAATCTTACCAAGAAAACTCTGTGATAGGCTTGGCCTAGGGTCACCCTAAATTGAATACAAATAGATGTTCAGCTGCTGATGTGCTCAGAGATGAAAGGAAAATTGAAAGCTGCACTACAAATACAGTAGAGTCTCACTTATCCAAGCTAAACGGGCCGGCAGAACCTTGGATAAGCGAATATCTTGGATAATAAGGAGGGATTAAGGAAAAGCCTATTAAACATTAAATTAGGTTATGATTTTACAAATTAAGCACCAAAACATCATGTTATACAACAAATTTGACAGAAAAAGCAGTTCAATACGCAGTAATGTTATGTTGTAATTACTGTATTTACGAATTTAGCACCAAAATATCACGATATATTGAAAACATTGACTACAAAAATGGCTTGGATAATCCAGAAACTTGGATAAGCGAGGCTTGGATAAGTGAGACTCTATTGTAGTATAAAAACATGGAAAATGAGAAGCATGTATCAGGAAAGGAAGGCATAGTAAAAAAAGAAATGAAACATATAAGCATTGCAATACACAGGGTGAATTAGCTAAAATGGACAGGAATTGAACACTTTGAATCAGATAATTTCAGTGTTTTTCCCCCAGAAAATTAAAATCTAATCTGGAGGTTGTGGGATGAGTGTGTACAAGATATTCCATTTCATAAAGTGTATAATTATGTACCTAATTACAAATTTCTCAGAATTTTTGGTCAGAAAGCAAATGTATTAATTTTGGCAAAAGAAAGGACCCAAAAGAAGCAAAGACATAGGGAAATGATTTTCATTGGATACTGCAAAAGGTCTTGCAAGTTTTTAGATACACCCCAGACAGTCAAGATATCCAGAACGGCTTATTTTGAAAGATCTAGTGATTGGAAGGAAATTCATTCTAATACAGAACAACTGCATGGTTTCCAGAAAGCTAGAGACATTGTTATAAATGAAAAACAGCATTTAGTTGAATCTGAGTCTGAAACACCTAAGAAAGTTACATCAGATAGTGAACTTGAGATGAGTACACAAAAGAAGGCTAATATTGGAACACCGAAAGGTAAAGTAACAACTAAGCAAATAAAACAAGAGGCAACAGAAAATGTACAGTCAGGACACGTGAATGTAGAAACAAAAAGATGTGCGCTAGTACCTTATAAGTCTGATCCAAAGAAGTTCCACATGTCACCTGTTGGAAAAGACTATGTTGGTAGTGGTGGATATAAAATAGTTGATTGTTATTGATCAAGTGTAACAGTAAGATCTTGAAAGAATGTGTCTGAGATAGAGATTTGTGTTTATGTATAATCGTTTAAAAGTCATGAGATGTTCTCTGCGTATATGGAGTGTAAGAGACAACTGTATAAAGATTGTTTGTGATTGCCTAGTTTAAAGAAAAGTGTTATAAGACATTCAGTATGAAAAACCATGAGATGTAATGAATGTACAATAAGTTCATTCATTTGTGCTTAGGTGATGTATATATTTAAGAAGACAAAATTACATTTAAAGAGGGGGAATTGTTAATGTGGGATTTGTGTATTGGTAGTGTTTAAATGCAATTTGTGTCTTTCCTGTATTGCATACTGATTGCATCATCCAAAGTGTCCTATAATCTGGAAAGAGTTAATTGCTAAGAAGCTGTGATGTCCTTGATGTGTGGCTGGAACTGGGGAATGTCCAGACACAAGTGTGTGTGCATTGCTGATTGCATCAGTTCAGTTCAGTTCTGAGTTGTGTTGAGTGCTGTCTGCTGAGAATCAAATCCTGTGTTCGTCTGCAAGTCTGTTTGTCTTTATTACTGCTTTCAGTAAAATTTGTATATAGTTTTACCATCGTCTCTGATGTCTCTTCATTCTGCGTTCCACTGATTCCATCCAACTACTGCTGCGCTGCAAATTACTCTGACAGAAATGGGGTGGCATTAATAGGAAGGAGAGATGTAGCAGAAACAGTAAAAGGATTTCATGCAAAGTTCTTAGGTAATATCAATAAGACTTCAGGAAACTTATCAATATAACCATAATCTAAGTTCTTCCAGTGTGGGGTGATGGCAGTGGGCTGGACTCACTGAGGGCTCTCTACCCCTAAACGGCAAGGTAGAGCACTCTGTTCCCCTTCCCGCAGCAGATTGAGGCTGGGGAGATGCAACCCGATGGCCCTAAAAGTTGTCAGTCCCTCAAGGGCTGGCACCTGAGATGGGCCCGGGAGATTGTGCCGGAGGCAGTGCGAGCCGTGAAGTGGGAAGTGAGGCAAAAGCCCCGCAGCAACCGCCGACCATGCACATTTTAAATCTCAAAGAAAGAAGATAAAAGAATGGGATGGCTGTAAACCAGTAATGAGAGGCCGTCTAATACAGGGGTCCTCAAACTTTTAAAGCAGAGGGCAGGTCCACAATCCTTCAGACTGTTGAGGGGCCGAATTATCATTTGAAAAAAAATACGAACCAATTCCTATGTACACTGCATATGTCTTATTTGTAGTGCAATACAACAATAACAATTAAAGAACAATACAATATTTAAAAATGAAAACAATTTTAACCAACATAAACCTATCAGGATTTCAATGGAAAGTGTGGGCCTGCTACTGGCCAATGAGATAGTCAAGTTAATTATGATTATTGTTGTTGTGTGCCTTCAAGTCATTTCAGACTTTGGCCGAGCCCAAATCTAAAATTAATTATTTATTTACTGCATTTATTTACTACATTTATATCCCACCCTTCTCACCCAGAAGGGGACTCAAAGCAGCTGTATGTACATACAATATATTATATTATTAGCATAGCACAATATTAGCATTATATATTACTATATTGAACCATACCACTATACTATTATATAATATGTAATATATAACATATAATTAACATTATTATATGGCATTATTATTAGTATATTGTATAACATAATATTATTATCTATATTATATGTATATACAATATATTATATTATTAAAACTGATATAAAAATATTATATTATAAAACTGAGGGCGGGGGCCAGGTAAATGACCTTGGAGGGCCGCATCTGGCCCCCGGGCCTTAGTTTGGGGACCCCTGGTCTAATACAACAAAATGTACTAAAGAACAGAGAAATAAATAAAAAACTGAATGAGATAAAAAATCGATAGAAAAGAAAGAAAGAAAATTAAAAAGAAATCCAACCAGCCAAGCTATAAAAACAAAACTAGAGCAATACAAGAAAGAAAAACAGAGCCTGGAAGTGGAGCTATTATTGAAACAACTAAAATTTGTAAAGCAACAATTATTTGAAAATGCTAATAAGCCTGGAAGATGACTAGCAAAGAGAACAAAAAAGAAAAAAACAGGCCCAACAAATAATCAAGATCCAAACAGATAATAAAATTTGCACTACTGACAAGGAAATACTAGAGGAGTTCCAAAAAAATTATAAACATCTATACTCCAAAGATGTAATACCAAAAGACAAAATTGCAGAATATGTGGGAAAATTCAAATTGCAGAAGATAAACAATATATGAAGAGAACTTCTAAATAAAGAAATCATAGAAGAAGAGATAGAAAGAGCAATAAAGAAATTAGACTCTAGCAAAGCTCCAGGCCCAGATGGCTTTTCAGCAAGTTTCTACAAAACAATGAAAATGAACTGACCCCATATTTAAAAAATAATAATGAATCAGGTAATGGAGGACAAGAAAATGCCAGACACATGGAAATCTGCGAATATTGTAATGATCCACAAAGAGAACACAGATCCCACAGATGTCTTCAACTACAGACCAATTCCCTTGCTGAAGACGGATTATAAAATTTTTACGAATATATTGGCAGGCAGATTAAATTTTTTCTCAATGAATGGATTGGAGAGGAGCAAACCAGGTCTCTCCCAAATTGACACTTTGGATATATATATTTTGGATATAATTGAATATTATGAAACAAAAAATAAAAAAGAAATTGCTTTTATAGCATTGGATGCAAAAAAAGCCTTTGACAATTTAAACTGGGATTTTTTTAAACTATTATTATAAGAACTCATATTGGATATCAATTTCAAAATGCAATATATGATCAACAAAAAGCCAAAATATTGATAAATGGCCAATCAACAGAAGAAGTGATAATAAATAAGGGCACAAGACAAGGATGGCCTGTATCTCCACTACTTTTTATAATGGTAATAGAAATCCTACTAAAGATCATAAGAGAAGATGAAAAACTAAAAGGCCCTAAAATAGGGAAGCATACTTACAAAGTGAGAGCCTTCGCAAATGATTTAGATTGTAGAATGCATTAGATTTAGAATGCATTGTAGAAGAACCAAAACAAAATGTGTTGAATTGGCTGAGCAGAATAGAAGAATGCGGAAACTTAGCTGGCTTCAAAATAAATAAAAAGAAAACAATGATTTTAACAAAAAATATGACAAAAAAGGTCAAGAAGAACTGAAGCAGATTTCCGGTTTACAAATAGCAACGAAAATAAAATACTTGGGCTTATGAATAACTGCCAAAAATGCCCAATTGCTGAAAAATAATTACGACCAGAAGTGGAAAGAAATCAAGAAAGACCTAGAAATTTGGAAGAACCTGAAACTATATATGCTGGGAAGAATCACAACTAGTAAAATGAATGTACTCCCTAACATTTGATTGTCCTGATGTGTAACCTGTACTCAGGACAAGAGGCTACTGTTTGGAAAGAATATGTAGGAAAGAAATGGTTTCCAACTGGCAATGATGACAGGCAAGGTATATTTTATCACCCTATCCGTTTGATTTACACATCAGATGTATCTTACATGAAGTGTACATGTAAGATATATTACATTAAATTACTCACAGGAAGGAGGTATGAAAACTGAAAGAAGAAACAACAATTTAGATACACAGGTAACACTATACTACTAGCAGAAAATAACAAATACCTGGAACAATTACTGAAGAAAGTACAAAGGCAGGTTTATAGCTGAACATTTAAAAACTCAAAAATTATGACAGCAGACAATTTACATAATTTTAATGTGGACAGTGAAGACACTGAAATAGTTCAAGAGTTTCCATACTTTGGCTCATCATTAATCATAATGGAGATTGCAGTCAAGAAATCATAAGACTGAGACCTGGAAAGGCATCTGTGAAGGAACTAGACAAGATTCTGAAGTGTGAAAACTTATAATTGAATATGGTTTATGCCATTTTATTTCAAATTTGACATTTAGTTATAAATGTTTGACAATGATGAAGGAAATCAACACATTTGAAATGTAGTGCTGAAGAAGAATTCTGTGGATTCTGCAGACTCCTAAAAGCAAAATTAGTCTTAGAACAAATAAAGTCTGATCTCTCCCTAGAATACAAGATGACTAATTTGAAATGGACATACTTTGGACATATGATGAGAGGACATGACTCCCTAGAAAGACAATAAGGCTGGGCAAAATAAAAGGCAACAGGAAAAGAGAAAGACCACACTTCAGTTGGATAGACTCAAGGAAGCTGCAGCCCTAAGCCTGAAGATCTGAACAGGGCTGATGATAGGGTGACTTGGAGATCTCTTATTCATGAAATTGCTATAAATTGAAGTCAGATGGATGGCAGTTAACAAAAACAGCAAGAGTTCATGCTTGAACAATACATGATTATAATGCTATGATTCCACTATGGAAAAAATCGTATGGAATCCTTGGACTGGCAGTTTAAGACGGCATATTAATACTTTTCAAAGAGCTCTAGTTCTTCAACAAACTATAAATCCCAGGATTCTATAAGATGTCACCAAGGCAATCAACGCAGAACCACAGTGTATAACTGTGTAGTGTGAAAGATACCTTAATTTATGTACTTTAAAAATAAATTTCAGATGCTGATAAATGGTGTATGATTATTTATGTCTCCTTGTAGTTCATGGATTTAATTACAGATCTTTTGCAAGTCAGTGTTTAGTGTCTTTTAAGCTGTATAATAATTAGATGAGGTTGTCTTTTTTGTTTTGTTTTGGAACAAGACAAAGGCGTAGATGGAGTACAGGTGAAAAGGTAGCTGTTGGTGCATTCAGGAGAGCAGCAAAGTGCACGTAGGAAGTCAGCATGGCCAAATGAGCCGTGTCACCTAATTATTTTCAATTACAATTATGATCATTTCTTTAATGTTTTCCTACACTGATGCTTGCGTGCCTAATATAGCCAACTCTGACTTCATGAGCCCTATTGTTACAAGGTGCTGTGCTTAATTGCTTTGTTGCTGTAACAAACAGACGTTCTGAACATTGGACGATAATATGAAAAGGAGGTAGGAGAATAGCTTGAGATGCTTTCATTTTAATTATGTTGATAGTGCACCCTGTAGTGTCAAAAACAAGACAAGAACACTGTTCTTTTGCTAGGTCTCCCTGAACAACTTTAAATGGTAAGTAATATGGATTTTTAAAGAATGTTCACCTTTGTGAACGCCTTCCACAAAAAGTCCCCAGTTTAGTGTCAGTAGGATATTTATTAACATGCTGAAATTCTGTTTCCTTTGGAGCAGGGTAGACATGATAGCAAATAATTCTTAAATTTAAACCTGTGTTTTATCCCAACTGTAGAAAAAGCTAGGAGAGATAATCTAACTTTTGCAGTCAAAGGGAAAATGCATAAGCATTAAACTCTTTCTCTACCTTCAACTTATTGTCTGTTTTATGCACACATAAACAAACAATTTTTACCAGACAGAACTTACAGGAAGAAAATCAACAGTGTGTGCGCACATACATTCATATACAATAGACCATGTAGGATTTAATGATGTTTTACTTTCTTCCATCCATAGCTCTTTAGATATGACTAGCTGTGCCTGGCCACGCGTTGCTGTGGCAAAGTCTGGTGGTATGGGAAATAAAGTATTGAGGAATTGGTGGTAGTTAAGGTCAAGGGTAAACGTTTTCCCCTGACATTAAGCCCAGTCATGTCTGATTCTGGGGGTTGGTGCTCATCTCCATTTCTAAGCCGAAGAGCCGGCGTTGTCCATAGACTCCTCCAAGGTCATGTGGGATGACTGCATGGAGCGGCGTTACCTTCCCGCCAGAACAGTACCTATTGATGCACTCACATTTGCATGTTTTTGAACTTCTAGGTTGGCAGAAGCTGGGGCTAACAGTGGGGGCTCTCTCCGCTCCCCCAATTCAAACCTTTCGGTCCAGAAGTTCAGCAGCTCAGCGCTTTAACACACTGCACCATCAGGGGATATTATTTGCTAAAGCTTGTGAATATACAATATTTCTGATTGTTTTTTTTTGTGTCTGTTGGAGGCAAGTATGAATGCTGCAATTAGGTGAAATAATTAGGATGTAATGGCCTTGCAGCTTTAAAGCCTGGCTGTTTCCTCCCTGAGTGATTTTTTTGTTGGGAGGTGTTAGCTGGCCCTGATTGTTTCCTGTCTGGAATTCCCTTGTTTTCAGAGTGGTGTTGTTTGCGATATTTTATGTACTTCTACTGTCTGTGGCCCTCAGAAAACAGAGGACTTGCCAGACTTTGATGATGGGAATACTTTGTTGGGAGGTGTTAGCTGGCCCTGATTGCTTCCTGTGTGGAATTCCCCGGTTTCAGAGTGTTGTTCTTTATTTAGTGTTCTAATTTTAGAGATTGTATTGTTCTGTTTTATTATACCACATTAATTTTTATATATTCTGATTTTATTGTTTTTGAATACTTGGAGCCAGATTGTATTCATTTTCACGGTTGACCGCAACACAATAATAATAGTAATAATAATAATGATAGTAATAATAATGACTTTGGTAAGACACAGTGCTTCACTGCCTTCTCAGCTTCCTTTCTGGAAGAATCCTTTCTTGGGAGGTGTTAGCTGGCCCTGATTGTTTCCTTTGTGGAATTTCCAATTTCCCTGCTTTATTTACTTCCTTTATTTCTTTATTTACTGACCTGGTTTTAAAGATTATATTGTTCTGCATTATGCTATCCCAGAAATTATTTCATATTAAAGTAGAATCTCACTTATCCAACATTCGCTTATACAATGTTCTGGATTATCCAACGCAGTCTGCCTTTTAATAATCAATGTTTTTGTAATCAGTGTTTTAAATTCACTGTGATATTTTAGTGGTAAATTTGTAAATACCGTACAGTAGAGTCTCACTTATCCAACATAAATGGGCCAGCAGAATGTTGGATAAGCGAATATGTTGGATATTAAGGAGAGATTAAGGAAAAGCCTATTAAACATCAAATTAGGTTATGATTTTACAAATGAAGCACCAAAACATCATGTTAGACAACAAATTTGACAGAAAAAGTAGTTCAATACGCAGTAATGCTATGTAGTAATTACTGTATTTATGAATTTAGAACCAAAATATCACGATATATTGAAAACATTGACTACAAAAATGCATTGGATAATCCAGAACGTTGGATAAGTGAGACTCTACTTTAATTACTACATAGCATTACTGCACGTGGAACTACCTTTTCTGTCAAATTTGTTGTATAATATGATGTTTTGATGCTTAATTTGTATAACAATTACCTAATTTGATGTTTAATCGGCTTTTCCTGAATCCCTTCTTATTATCCAACATATTCACTTATCCTGCCGGCCTGTTTATGTTGGATAAGTGAGAGTCTACTGTATATTGATAATCTTATATTATCTGCTTAGAACTGGATTATATGAGGATTCTTCTTCACAGCTGTATAAAATGCACACTGAAGTGGATTATATGGCAATGTGGAGTCAAGATAATCCAGTGCAAAGCAGATAATATAAGATTATAAATGGGTTATATAGCTGTGTAGAAGGGCCTTGAGTCTACACTGCCATATAATCCAGAGCAAATTAGATAATCTGTGGAAGAAGTCTAAGTGAGGCCTAAATCGGCCTGTCCCCTAACTGAACCCTGGCTGTCCTTTGGCTGAATTGGTTGCTAGGCAACCAAGTGGGCAGAGATTAGCCCTTTAAACTGGCAGCAATTGGATAAAAACAATTATTGCTCTCCCTCTAATTCGGACTTTATTTTTCTTTTCTTTTCGTTGTATCAACCCTGAGGCGTGGGTGATGGGTTGTGTTGTCAAATTTCGAGGTTGGGGGGCCTGTACTTTTGTTGTTTTGTCGGTTGCCGTGATGCCATCACTCTTTTATATATATAGATTGGACCAACCCTGGTTTTAACAGCAAACCACTCTCCTGTTGTTACACATAGTTTGACTTGTAAACATACTTTTAAAGCTGATTTGGTGGAAACCAGCCCAGGCCTGTGTTGCCCAGTTAGAAGCAGTCCAGGCCTTGAGTTTTGTTTTGTTTTTTTTGAGACAGGGAATATATTGATGTCATTAAGCAAAACATTTTCCATCCTCTACCTTTTGTGGGCATATGTGCACTTTTATGTTGCCTGTTGACTTATGACAACCCCATGATTTTCATGGGGTTTTGTTAGGCAAGGAATATTTACAAGTGTTTTTGTTAGGTCCTTTCTCGAAAATATAGGCAAATACACAAAAATGTCTGTAGTGGTGTGATGGGACACTGGGATGGGACATTTTCAAATCCATTTGGGTTCTTTGGCATTTTAGTAGTTCTAAACCACTTCAAAATCTACATATCTATGTGGGAAATATGCTGAATTTTACACACACACACACATCAATGAAATGTAGCATAGGAACTGATTTTATTTCAGTTATCTTGATACATTTCTTGTTTCTTAAATGGCTGAAAAATGGCTAGGATTGTACTGCTAAGGACATCATCCAACTAGAGAAATCATGGATACCATGATAGAAATAATTGTATTTTATTTATGTTTCTAAGACACCAGTTTCAAATTGTTGTTGTTATATTTATTTATACCCCACTTTATTTCTCCCATCAGAGACTAATCACTTTCCACTTCTGCTTTCCACACTTCCTGACTTGTTCAGTCTCCCAGCTGTAAACCCTGCAGTCAAAGGGGGAGTTTTAGAAATTTTGGTAGCAGATACTTCCTTTCTTCCACCCTGTTTGTTTTCAAAAACAAGAAAAAAGATTCAGAAAAACATGAAACAACAATATACTTTTCTTAGGGGAACAGATGGATCACACTTTGACTTTCACTGTTCACATCTGTGCTACACCAGCCTTGAAAGCTCATTTTATTCCAACCTCACTTGGAAGGGCAGTGCTCCCTAGGCCAGGCTCCCTAAATAGCTAGCAATGGGGAATTTGATCACCATCCAGGGCTGGGATGAATTATTTGTGGACTCAATTCTATTGTTTATGAAAGGCTGTTTGTAGAAGATAGCATCTTTACAATCTATGAATTCATTACGTGTCTTCTGTAGATAAGGCAAAACATCTTTATAATACCTGTTTGTTTGTTTATTTATTTGTTCTCTCTTCCTGAGTAACGTAGGTTTTCCTTGGTTCTCCTGGGTCTCATTTGCTTGCAACCATTCTTCTTCCTCCATTATGTGTGTGTGAAAAGAGTCTCTAGAGTGAGAAGCTCCACCTTTCTGACAGAATGGAAGATTCTGTTATTTCTTCACCTTTTCTTAAGAAGATGAATCTATGTATTAATTACGTACTTGTATTGTGATTAAACATTTATTTTATACCTTAAAAGAAGATGGAGTTTGAATCTTTCTGCTAAATACTGAGTCGGGGGAAGGTTAGCTAGTTACTTTGCTCATGCTCTAAACTTTTGCTGATGTTCTAAAGCCCTGCTTAGAGAGATCCATCAAATTTCCCACGTTTAAGCCAATAATTCTGGATGCCATGAGTGAAAGGGCTATCATATCTCTCTGCTGAAGACCATTTGTTGCATTATTTACCACCAATAAAGTTTATGCTATAGAAGTAACACGTGTCAGTGTTTGACACTGAAAGAACGCTCGGTAAGGCCTGGCGTTCCATCCAGTTTGGGCACAGAATAAATCTGGAAGCAGATTACACCTTGAATGCATTATGTTCAAACTGGGCATGCTAAGCTTCATCAGAATTACCATCTTTCAAAGGTACTCACCAGCTGGACATCCGGTTTATGGTCTGGATATATTTCCTTATTAGAATATTTCCTGATTGGAATATTATTTTTAAAAAGTTAATTTGTTAAATTTAATTATGGAAATGGAAGAAAGAATTAACAGATTTTTAGCACTGAAGAAGTGGAATTTAATTTATTCACCTCATTATAGATTAATTTATTAATTACATCATTAAGTTTTGAGTTTCAGAAAATGCCATATTTGATTGTCACCAGTGGAAAACATCCTGTTGCTCTACTGTGCTAGCAGTTTCACTTTTCCATATTCACACAGCAGTAGTGAGGAAAGGCAGCTTTCCTTGTTAGTTTCCCACAAGCCTTACTTTCTTCATAGCCATTCCAGGCTGGATCTACATTGCCCAATATCCCACGATCTGATCCCATATTATCAATTTTGAACTGGATTATATGAGTCCACACTGCCAGATAATCTGGGGTACGTAGATAATCTGGGATCAGATCCTGGGATGTACAGCAGTGTAAATCCAGCCGCAGTAACAGTGTTCCCTCACTACTTCGCGGTTCGCTTTTTGCAGACTTGCTGTTTCTCAGTTTTTTAATAAACACTAAAATAATAGTATAAATCATAAAATAATATTATAAATACCTCTTTTTACTTACTTCCTAAGGAGAAGCCTAAGGAAGGAAAGAAGGAGTAGCTGAAGGGAGAGAAAAGGAGGTTGAAGCAGCTTTGTTTTTGCATGCTTGAGAGTCGAGGAGGGGATAGAGACACTACTTGCCAGTGAGATTGTAAACAACATAAATATAGCGTCCCTACTTCGCAAATTTTCACTTTTCGCAGCTGGTCCTGGAATGTGAGGGAACACTGTACAGCCTTTCTCCTATCACTCTTACTTGGTTTATATATTTTGGTATTGTGCACCCAATAGAATTCAGGCTCATGATCCCATTTTGTTATTGGCTCCTTCAAAATACAATTTTGTCATTTCTATTTTGTCTTCCATTTTGCCAAAAAGTTACTGTATGGAGAAGGAATTGCTTGTCACATCTTTCAACTGTTTTGGTTTGGCATTGATAATCTTGATTAATTTTCTGCCATTCCAATTTTCAGCTGTGTTTAAAATCTTCCAGTTTCTCTCTTCTCTTCTGATTCTTTCCTTTGTTCTCTGTTTACTTCAATTACTGGAAAATGAGTTCAAAGTGCAAAAATTAATTCTGCCACTGGGGAGATTAGATGTGGCAACATAATCTTGCCCTTCCCAGTAGACTCAGACAAAAACAAACTGCTGCATTTCTCCTAGTTTGTGTGTTATTTTTAATTAACAATCTTTGAGAATTTGTATGGCCACATGAGTCCCACTTTTCATCTGAGGAATGTTGAAGAGTATGCAATACATTTAAGTGAAAGAAATGTAGGTCTTTTGTGAAAAATATGGCTCTTCCAGACAGAATCAAAATGTGGGAAAAATAAGTGGAGCAAAAATCACGGGGCCTCACAACAAGTCCAAACACAGACCTGTCAGTCCCGGTAAATAGTCCCCCGCTATCCTGACACCTTTGTTTAGAATGAATTTTAGAAGTCAACAAGATGGAAGGGGAACATCCAGCAAAAGTTTACTTTAAAAAAATGACTCTCCAAGATAAGGTGGACCTTATCTGTGCTCATGCAAATATCAAATATACACATAAACAGATTTCTCCTTACCCTACTTTAGTTTAATTAGCAACAGAACAAAGCAATGGTTGCAGCGAGTTTTCATTTTAATTGCTTTCCATTTGCGCTTCCATTTAGCAATCTATGTGTCCATGGCTACATTTGTTTACAGCCCAGATCACCTGTTTTGAGATTTTAAAATATGCACATGAGCTGAAGCAATTCACAGCAGGGTAACAAAATCACATGTTTTCCTTGACTGCAGGGATATACAGTCATGCGAATATACACATTTTTCAGAAGAAATTGGGTTTTAAGTGCACCTTCTTAACACATGTTTTTAAACTGTTAATCCTAATAAGCATGCATTTCATGAACATCATTAGCCACCCTCACTCCCCTTTATCCCAGTTTCTTCTGCATTTTAGGACATGTGTAGAAGCGTCCACAGAATAATCAGGCCATTTCAAGGCAAAGGATTTGGGGATTTGTAGTTTAGAACAAGATGAAGTATAAAGTAATACTACTTTCCACTTCAACTTGTCCTAAACTACAAATCCTCAAGTGTGTAGGGAAACACTCATACATGGCAGATAATCACTTTTGATTATTTGCCATATAGACTGGGGATAATGGGAAATGTAACTCATTAGCACTTGTGGTTCAGAGATTGGGGAACAAATCTGGGTTCCATATGGCTTACTTCTAGGTAAGTGAGTGTAGACTGCAACCTGAATCACATCTTTATCTTTGCTGGATCATTGGAAACAAGCTGTGTTGTATTTCAGAGGTGTTTAAAAATGGGGACATTTATTTCAGATTTTGCACATGAAATTCTAATACATTCAACTTGGTATTCTAACGGTTGAGGAGTCCGTCCCTGAAGTATGCATTTGCTCTATCTGGCAAGGATGGATAGAAAATAGACCAGAACAAGCTAAGAAGTCAGGCTGTGTTCCCCCTTTCAAGTTAAATACATACAAGCATGGAAAGGACATAATTGAGCTATGCTGACACTGATAGAGAAAGCCTTGGTGCTCCATTAGAGAAAACATGTACAAAATATTCTATAAAAGTTACATAATGCCTGAATTAATGGCTAAAATTGATAAACTCCAAAGGGGAGATTGTTGGAGATGGAAAGTGAAAAAAAGACACCCTTTTCCATGTCTGGTGGACATGTAAGGAAGTTAAAAATATATGGGAAAAAGTGATAAAAACCAATAAAATGATTTCTAAAAAGATCAAGAAAAACCCAGAAAGATGTCTATTTGGTTTGTTTCAAGAGAAAATCTGCAAAAATGATATAGAAATTTGCCAATATAGTTTTGTGGCTGCGAGAATTGCAATAGTGAAGTCATGGAAGGGGGGAAAGAACTACTCATTAAAGACTGGAGAATAACATGAGTTGAATATATCCAAATGGCCAAGCTCTCCAACAGTTTAAAGGGAAGGAACAATCATGAGTTTGTTAAAAATTGAGCCTTGCCTATGGTTATTTAAAAAGGATGACAAAATAGATTTTGAAATAGTTGCATGAGAAATTTATTAATGTAATGATAAGGATAGAGTTTTGTTAGATACTAGTTCCATAGGGCATTGTGTCGGAAGTCATGGGTGAGGGTTCACAGGTGGGAAGAGGGAGGTGGTGGGATTGGGGAAATAATGTATTTTGATTGATGAAAATTGGAAAATTGTATGTTCTTTTTGTTTTTCTTTATATAACACAATATCTTTTATACCAAAATAAAAATATCTTGGGGTCCTTGTGGACAACAAGTTAAACATGAGCCTACAATGTGATGCGGTGGCTAAAAAAGCCAATGGGATATTGATCTGCTGGTATCTAGATCCAGGGAAGTCATGCTACTCCTCTATTCTGCCTTGGTCAGACCACACCTGGAATATTGTGTCCAATTCTGGGCACCGCAATTGAAGGGAGATGTTGACAAGCTAGAAAGTGTCCAGAGAAGGGCGACTAAAATGATCAAGGGTCTGGAGAATAAACCCTATGAGGAGTGGCTGAAAGAGCTGGGCATGTTTAGCCTACAGAAGAGAAGGCTGAGAGGAGACATGATAGCCATGTATAAATATGTGAGGGGAAGTCATAGGGAGGAGGGAACAAGCTTGTTTTCTGCTGCCCTGGAGACTAGGACACGGAACAATGGCTTCAAACTGGAGGAAAGGAGATTCCACCTGAACATTAGGAAGAACTTCCTCACTGTGAGAGCCATTCGTCACTGGAACTCTCTGCCCCAGGGTGTGGTGAAGGCTCCTTCTTTGGAGGCTTTTAAGCAGAGGCTGGATGGCCATCTGTCAGGGGTGCTTTGAATGTCATCTTCCTACTTCTTGACAGGAGGTTGGACTGGATGGCCCGTGAGGTCTCTTCCAACTCTATGATTCTATGAAAAAAGATAAAGCCTTGGTGCTGTGGGTTATGCGCACAGATGCCTACTTTCACAATAACCAGTGTAATAGTATAAAATAGTATTAAAACACTTTTAATAGCCCACACTCCAGTATGACATACAAGGCAAACAAGGCAGTCTGCTGCCACCAGGCTTTATTAATACAATTTGCATATAATTACCATAATGGTTTAGAGCTTTATTTGAAAAAAACTATTACTTTTGACAGATTTCCTAACCTCTATTAGCATTTGTAGAGGATAGAAATCTTCCCTTCTAGATACAGGGCAATGCAGTCTGTAATATAAAAGAAAATGTCCACACCTCCTGGGAAAAAATAATGTATATGGAAATTTTATACCTTCCTAGCCATTATGAAAATAGCTTAAATATTTGGTTAAATTACAGTAGAGTCTCACTTATCCAACATTCGCTTATCCAACGTTCTGGATTATCCAATGCATTTTTTGTAGTAAATGTTTTCAATATATCATGATATTTTGGTGCAAAATTCGTAAATACAGTAATTACTACGTAGCATTACTGCGTATTGAACTACTTTTTCTGCCAGATTTGTTGTATAACATGATATTTTGGTGGTTAAGCTGTAAAATCATAACTTAATTTGATGTTTAATAGGCTTCTCCTTAATCTCTCCTTATTATCCAACATATTCACTTATCCAACGTTCTGCCGGCCTATTTATGTTGGATAAGGGAGACTCTACTGTAGTGATTTGAGTGCTTTGTTTTCATTTGCTTTGGCACAATTCTACTTAAGGCTAATCATTAAGTAGTCTTTGTATAATAGCTTCTTCAAGCTTCCATCATTGGGAGCAGCAGAGACAGACACACCATCATCTAGAGATGATTTCTATTCAATACCACCTACGGCTTCATCAGACGGGGCACTTTTTGGCGGCATATAGTTTAACCATGGATTCTGCTGGTTCCCATCCTATTACATACAGCTACTTCCAGCGAGGCTCCATGGCTAAACTAAAGTGTAACTAAAGTGTAACTGGCATATGCTGCCATGGTGGAAACATGGGAGGATTCCCGTCTTGCATTGGAACAATTGGGGACTCCAGGAGGTGGATGCTCCCTCCCATAGGATGGGGTTTCTGGTAAGACAGGTGATATGGGGCTTGGGACAATGGGTGCCATACTTGCCCCCAACAGGCACTGCCAGATTTGCCATGATCCTTGGTGGTTCTGGTGGCCAATATGATGAGGTCCTTAGATTAGATAGCTTCTGACTTGGAACCTGATCATACAACTTGTAGGATATGTCTGGTTACACTTTATGGAAGTAAAAGAAGCTGTTGCTTGTTGCTGTCATTGTAATTGTTGCCTTGGGAGACAGTGACTGGCAAGATCACCCAGTCAGTTTCCATGGCAGCGATTTGGTCTTCAGCACTCTGGTCTGTCTCTCAAACCACTACTCACTACACAATATGACTCATGGATAGGTCAAGGGTCATTCCATGGAGAGGGGAAAGCACCAATTTCACCTCATTGGAACAGCCGTCCCTGGCTGTTGGCCATTTTCCCACCCAGGCATCCAAAAAGATTAGAGGCAATGCTGTAGCAGAGAGAGTAAAAGCTTCCTTAGGCATGGGCAAACTTTTGGGCATGGGGGCCACATGGCGAGCTGGGTCAGGGCAGGCAGGTCAGACCTGGTTGAGAGGGAGGGGGTGGGGGGGACACTGAGGGAAGTTGGGGAGGCATTGGCATGGAGATGGTTGGCATCTGGAAGAAAGGTTCTCCTCTCAGCCTCAGGACGCAGTTGGTCACCTTGTTCCCTAGCTGAGAGGAGGAGATAGGCTGTTGCCGAGAGCTTTCTCTCAGCAGCAGCCTGTCCTTCTCCTGGCAGGCGGCAGTGGCTGAGAGCGTTCTGGAGTGCTCAGCTGCTGCCTGCCTTCCTGGTGCCATCCTCCTGGCATAAGGACAGGGCCACTCATCTGAGGACAGATCCAAGGAACGCAAGCAATGACTAAGAATGCTCAGGAGGGCTCCCAACCACCATGTGCCTTCCTCCCTTGGATCATGTGTCCTTATGCCCAGAGGACAGTGAAAATGAGGAGGGCCAGACATAAGTGCCCAGAGGACTGTGTCCGGCCCACGGGACTTAGTTTGCCTGCCTCCATGTAGCCCTTGCTTTTTGCTACTCTACTTAGAGGCAGGGGTTTCTGATATGAGTTACGGTACAGTACTCATATTGATCAGTGGATAAGTATGTATTGACAATTTTGAATGGCTGTTCCAGGGGGGTGGGGGGTATGGGGGGAGGGTGGGGGTGGAGGGTGATACATTTCTAAGAACTGTTTAAAATGTCATTTAAGAAATAGTTACCTTTGGAACAATGTATACTGAAATAAGTTATGTATGGCAAAAATAGTTAATTGTTATGATGTATCAAAAAGAAATAAAAATAATAATAATAATAAAAAGATAAGTCGACCCAGGTTTTTTGGGGTTGATTTTTGACTAAAATTTCTAAACTTATGCATGTATATAGTGTAATTTGGTTTGAGGGAATCATTTTCTGATTCTAAATTGATAGTATTAGTGCTTATCAAAATATCTCCCTAGCAAAATATGGGGAGCAGGATGACATTTTGAAATCATCTCATTTTCTATACTTCATCCCCTTCTACATTCTATGTTGTTCTATTCCTTGTCTTTTTCTTTACATCTTTTGTAAACTCCTAAATATTAATAAAATATTAATAAAATTCTATAGAACAGATTTCCAGGCAAAAACAAGGGATCAAATTAAAGATGCTAGAACATAGCATGTTATCAGCTATTTCTTCTGGAATGTACTGTGTACTTATAACAAATGTTTTACAATTGGAAATTATGTAAGTTTTCTCCTCATTTTTGTGTTTTCATGCAATAGTTGAATAGGAACAGGTATTGTGCACATGATGCTGATAACAACCCACTTTGAGCACCTCTTGTAATTGCAAAAGTCAATCATGATTTTTTTAATCTTTTGTTATCAGTATATATTGAGTATTATGCACATATTTTGGCACTCTAGCTAGCTAATGGACAATTGAGGTTTGTAGTCTCATGTATGGAGACTTAAATACAAAGATGCTAAATAATATAATCTCCAAAATATATATATATCTTTTTCAAGAACTGGCATGTTTAGATAGTGGGATCATTAAAAAAATCACCAAGACTTGCTTTTACTAGAATCCAGTGACTTGAAAGGGAAAAGGGCGGTTATGTTTGAATGAAACTCTTCATCTGGATGAAAATGTTGTAAGAAACCTAGAAACATTTATTGGTTTGACTTTATTCCCTCACTTTGAATTCTGAAACAAAAGGCCTTGGTCACAAACTCCAAGCCACTAACCAGATTCAAAGCTGTTTGCTGCTAAACAGAAAATTTATCTATCATTCAGAAATAATTTTCTATTGTCAAGCTAGGCCTAAATGAGTTGCTTCTCATATTATAAATCATTTATAGATAATGCCTGCAGTGTAATAACAGTGCAATGTTGGCTGTAAAGCCAAGTAATTCAGAAAGAGGTTATGATTTTTGCAATAAAAGGAAAAGGAAAGTGGAGAGAGAAAAACGATGTTAAAATAATAATAATAATCAAGTACCTCTTTTGAAAATGACACCTGTTATTTAGTTTGCCCTTATATGGGTTTGTATACTACATTAGCAGCCTTGGGTAGCAAAAAGCATCTTCTTTAACATAAGCTGAGCTCCCTTCTGTTTCAAATTGGAAAATGGTGGGGCACTGAGATGATAAATTAGAGAAATGGTAGTGTATGCATTGCAATTCAAAGTAATGGTCTATTCTGTGCTTGAAAGCCCATGCAGGAATGTAGCATTTATCAGGTGGCAATATATCCATGTGTCAGATATGGGAAACACAAGGACAAGAAAGGAGCAGGCCAGAACTCAGAGAACTTTTTCAGATAAAAACAGAATTAGATCCCTTTCATAATATGGCCTAAACAGGGGTCAGGGGAGTTTTTGCACAATTAAAACTTGCGCACCAGTTGTGCCCATACCTTGGGAAGTCAGACTTGGCCATGTTGGTCTATGCTCTTGCACAGGGCCGTAGCCAGAAAAAATTTGGGGGGGGGGGCTTGAAAATTTGGGGGGGGGGTTGCACCCCTAGCACCCCCCACCCCTGCTACAAACCTGTCAATATCTGCTTGAGATAGTGCCTGGAGGAACTCTTAATGTTTTGCGTCTCATAGATTTAGCATGGGGATTTGGTTAACCAGTTAAAATTCATGAGTAAACCAGATTTTTTTTTATAACATGAAAAATTTCTGGGGGTGGGGTTTGAACCCCTAACCCCCCCCCCCTCGCTACAGGCCTGCTCTTGCAGTAGTCTATACATCTTATATAGACTACTGCAACACACTCTACGTGAGGTTGCCTTTGAAGGCAGTCCGGAATCTCCAAGTAGTACAATGGGCAATAGCCAGATTCCTCACTGGAGTGGCATACAGGGAGCACATAACTCCTCTCTTGTGCCAGCTCCACTGGCTGCTGGTTTGCTACCAAGCCCAATTCAAAGTGCTGGCTTTGGCCTATAAAGCCCTAAACTGTTCTAGCCCTAACTTAACTGTCTGAACGCATTTACCCTTATGAGCCAACTAGACCCTTAAGATCTGCTTGGGAAGCCCCGCTCTCGGCCTCATCCCCTTTGCATGTGCTGTTGGTGGGGATGAGAGACAGGACCTTCTCCGTGGTGGTCCCTCAGCTGTGGAACTCCCTCCCCAGCTACATCAGGCAGGCCCCATCCCTTCTGATCTTCAGAAAAAAAAGCTAAAGACCTGGCTCTGTATGCAGGCATTTGGAGAATACAAATTTATGAATTTATGTTTAATTGTTTTATAGTTGATGGGGGTCTGTTTTTATTGTAATGTTTATATAAGACATTGAATTTTGTCAGAGTTGTAACCTGCATTGAGTCCCCTCCGAGGTGAGTAAGGCAGGGTATAAATGAAGTAAATAAGTAAGTAAATAAATAAATAAAACAGTACAACATGAAGAAATACAAATAAAGGTTAATCAGGACAGAAAATCCTGAAAACAGAATTTTCAAGGTTTATCTGTACTGCTCCCTACACCTAAGCTTCAGTCTTGGACTTACCTCAGTGTTTCTGGAAACACCAGTTACAAATTCAGTTTGGAACTTAATCTAATAAATTTCCATAATGGTCCAACTAGGCTATGGAAGAAAAGTCTCATTTGTTATTTAAAAACCCTTTCAAAATACATTCATATACCCCTTTTTTTCTAATATCACCATATAACTATCACATATGGTATATTTCTGAGCCATAAACTTTGTACCTCAAATATCTGAGGAGGCAGACTATAATTCAAAAAAGCTTGTGGTGAAATAAATCTGTTCATCTTAGAGGCACCACAAAATTATTTTTAAATGTACACAGACTAACACAGACTTCTCTTTGAAATATATAGATAAATATGTGCATCAGGAAAGAAGTTACAAAAAGTAGGTTGCAGGAGAGACAGAATAGGCTGACTGGCTGTTCAAGTCATTGTTGTAAAATGAATTGGAGAGGAGGGCTTTACAAATGCTCAAATTAGGCTCTAGCAAACAATGTGATGGTTTCAGTGGTATTTGGACTTGTCCCAAGGGAGAAAGAAAAAAAGAAATGCCTGATTTCCCATTCTTCAGATATAAAATCCTGCTGCTCCTGAAAGCATCCCCTTTTAATTGTTCCTTATATCTTTGACTGGCACTTCCTGATCTCATTGAATGCCTATTTTTCATCTTCTTTGCTGTCTTTGTAGCCGTGTGTTGTTTTTATTGTTCTCTCCTTGGGGACACATGGGTTTTATTCATACATCCATTTTATTGCCTCCATTGACCATTATGATTCTCAGCTCTGTTTTTGTTGTCCTGTACCTTCATTTCAGTCTCTTACACTTTGCAATCTCACTGTTTTTTTTCCTTCCAGAATGACCTATCTTCCTCTTTAGGACCACTTTCCAGCATTATGTCATGTTGCTGTGCCTTCTGTGACTGAAACAGCTTCTGTACTCTGTAAGAGAGATACTGTTATCTCTCCCCATCACCAATTCCTGCTCTCCCTTTCTTCAGCATATCTATCCAAATATTAATAAAATTCTAACTTGTTAAAGGAGAAGCCAAGGCACTGAGTGTAAGATTAAGGTAAAATGTACTGAAGGGAACTGATGCTTGAATCTGCTTTTTCATACATCACTATATAATATGGACATGAAATGAACATTTGATGAAGATCAATGTACATGCCTGTATTCTACTCTGTATTCTACAATGTACTACTCTGTATTCTTTCCTTCCTATCTCAAACGTTGTACAGAGCATAAAGAGTGTGACAGAAGCCCAACTGTAATTTTCAGACTGTATCCATAAACACACTATCCAGAGAATAAGCATCACTGAAAATTGTAGGATTTTCTTCCTAGTGAATGTGAATAGGATAGTGCTGTTTTAGCATAGCACTTAGCATGTTTAATAAGGAAAAAAATCTCACTGTGTTAATTGAAGCATGTTCCCACATAAAGCTGTAATCCCATATATAGAGAAAGCAAGTTTCATTGAAGTGACTTCAACTTTATTTCATGTGGAACACACCCTCCAATATTTCACAAATGAAAAAGCAGTAAAGATGTAATATCAGAGTTTGGTCCAGATGGCAGAAGTCATTAATCATAGAATCATAGAATCATAGAATAGTACAGTTGGAAGAGACCACATGGGCCATCTAGTCCAACCCCCTGCTAAGAAGCAGGAAATCGCATTCAAAGCACCCCCGACAGATGGCCATCCAGCCTCTGCTTAAAAGCCTCCAAGGAAGGAGCCTCCACCACGGCCCCGGGGAGAGAGTTCCACTGTCGAACAGCTCTCACAGTGAGGAAGTTCTTCCTGATGTTCAGGTGGAATCTCCTTTCCTGTAGTTTGAAGCCATTGTTCCGTGTCCTAGTCTGCAAGGCAGCAGAAAACAAGCTTGCTCCCTCTTCCCTATGACTTCCCTTCACGTATTTGTACATGGCTATCATGTCTCCTCTCAGCCTTCTCTTCTGCAGGCTAAACATGCCCAGCTCTTTAAGCCGCTCCTCATAGGGCTTGTTCTCCAGACCCTTAATCATTTTAGTCGCCCTCCTCTGGACGCTTTCCAGCTTGTCAACATCTCCCTTCAACTGTGGTGCCCAAAATTGGACACAGTATTCCAGGTGTGGTCTGACCAAGGCAGAATAGAGGGGGAGCACAACTTCCCTGGATCTAGACGCTATTCCCCTATTGATGCAGGCCAGAATCCCATTGGCTTTTTTAGCAGCCGCATCACATTGTTGGCTCATGTTTAACTTGTTGTCCACGAGGACTCCAAGGTCTTTTTCGCACACATTGCTGTCAAGCCAGGCGTCCCCCATTCTGTATCTTTGATTTCCATTTTTTCTGCCGAAGTGAAGTATTTTGCATTTGTCCCTGTAGAACTTCATTTTGTTAGTTTCGGCCCATCTCTCTAGTCTGTCAAGATCGTTTTGAATTCTGCTCCTGTCTTCTGGAGTGTTAGCTATCCCTCCCAGTTTTGTGTCGTCTGCAAACTTGATGATCGTGCCTTCTAACCCTTCGTCTAAGTCGTTAATAAAGATGTTGAACAGAACCGGGCCCAGGACGGAGCCCTGCGGCACTCCACTTGTCACTTCTTTCCATGATGAAGACGACGCATTGGTGAGCACCCTTTGGGTTCGTTTGCTTAGCCAATTACAGATCCACCTAACCGTAGTTTTGTCTAGCCCACATTTTACTAGTTTGTTTGCCAGAAGGTTGTGGGGGACTTTGTCGAAGTCCTTACTGAAATCCAGGTACGCTACATCCACAGGATTCCCTGTATCGACCCAACTCGTAACTCTATCGAAAAAAGAGATCAGATTAGTCTGGCATGACTTGTTTTTGGTAAATCCGTGTTGACTATTAGCAATGACCGCATTTGTTTCTAAGTGTTCGCAGACCACTTCCTTAATGATCTTTTCCAGAATTTTGCCTGGTATTGATGTGAGGCTGACCGGACGGTAATTGTTTGGGTCGTTCTTTTTTCCCTTCTTGAAGATAGGGACCACATTCGCCCTCCTCCAATCTGCTGGGACTTCTCCCGTTCTCCAAGAACTCTCGAAGATAATTGCCAGTGGTTCTGAAATAACTTCCGCTAGTTCCTTCAGTACTCTTGGGTGTAGCTGATCTGGCCCTGGGGACTTGAATTCGTTTAGAGACCCCAAGTGTTCCTGGACAACTTATTTCCCTATTTGGGGTTGGATTTCCCCCAATCCTTCGTCCATTCCGTGTTGCTGAGGTTGAAGATGGCTTTCTTTTTCTGAGAAGACCGAGGCAAAGAAGGCATTAAGTAGTTCTGCCTTTTCCCTGTCCCCTGTCGCCATCACCCCATCTTCTCCTTGCAATGGCCCTATCGCCTCCTTTTTCTTCCTTTTTCTACCAACGTAAGCAAAAAAGCCTTTTTTGTTGTTTTTTATGTCCCTGGCAAGCCTGAGCTCATTTTGCGCTTTAGCCTTGCGAACCTTTTTCCTACAGGTGTTGGCTATACGTTTGAATTCTTCTTTGGTGATTTCTCCCCTTTTCCACTTCTTGTGCATGTCACTTTTGAGCTTTAGCTCAGTTAGAAGTTCTTTGGACATCCATTCTGGCTTCTTTGCACTTGTCTTTCTTTTCTTCTTTGTTGGCACTGTTTGCATTTGCGCCTTGAGTATTTCACTTTTGAAAAACTCCCATCCATCCTTAACTCCCTTGTTTTTTAATATCGGCGTCCATGGAATGCCGCTCAGTAATTCCTTCATTTTTTGGAAGTCAGCTCTCTTAAAGTCCAGAATGCATGTTTGACTTGTCTTAGTTTCAGCATTCCTTTGTATTGCAAACTGCAGGAGCACATGGTCACTTGCCCCTAAGGATCCAACCACTTCAACTGTATTGATCAGGTCTTCCACATTTGTTAAGATTAGATCAAGAGTTGCTGATCCCCTTGTTGCCTCTTCTACCTTCTGGACCATAAAATTATCTGCAAGGCAAGTGAGGAATTTGTTGGACTTTGTACTCTTGGCTGAGTTTGTTTTCCAGCAGATATCGGGATAATTGAAATCGCCCATGACTACTATATCTCTTCTTTGTGCCTGTTTGGTCAGCTGTTGACAGAAGGCTTCATCAAGTCCTTCATCCTGACTCGGAGGTCTGTAGTAGACACCCACGACAAGATCTTTTTGAGTCCCGGTTCCCTTGATTCTTATCCAGATGCTTTCAAGCTGGTTTCCCGGATTACAGTCTTGCATTTCTTCTGCAACGTAACTGTTTTTGACATATAAAGCTACTTCCCCTCCTCTCCCCTTTGTTCTATTTCTGTGAAAGAGGTTATAGCCCTCAATGGTTAAATTCCAGTGATGGGAGTCATCCCACCAGGTTTCAGTGATGCCTATGACATCGTATGTGTGGTGCTGTGCTAGGAGTTGGAGTTCGTCTTGCTTATTTCCCATGCTCTGAGCATTAGTGTAAAGACATGTAAGCCCCTGTGACCTCCCTTCGAACTGTTTATTTGGGATTATTGTGCTCTCTGTACTTGGTCCTTGCTGTGTTTGTGCAGCCCTCCGTTTAGCCTTTCGGCGGTTCCCTGTGGTCGTGGGTAATATAGTGTTCGCCAGGCTGTTGTTCCCCTCCCCCAGTGGATCTAGTTTAAAGTGCGCCTGATGAGGTTTGTGAGTCTGTGTGCAAAAAGATGTTTTCCTACTTGTGTGAGATGCACCCCATCGCTTGCCAGTAGTCCATCCTCTTGGAAGAGTAGATCATGGTCAAGGAAGCCAAAATGCTCCTCTTGACACCATTTTCTGAGCCAGTTATTGACCTGTACTATTTTTCCGGCCCTTGTAGAGCCGTGTCCAACAACAGGGAGGAGGGATGAAAAGATCACATGTACATTATACAGTTTTAGCTTTGTTCCCAGAGCTCGAAAATCATTTGTGATCTTTTGAAAAGTATGCCTAGCGGTGTCATTGGTACCTACATGAATCAACATAAGGTGGGGAGGGTGATGGGGCTTTAGGAGCCTGCTGAGCCTCTGAGTGATATGGTGTATTTTTGCCCCCGGGAGGCAGCATGTTTCTCGAGCCATCCCATTCGGTCTGGAAATGATGGCTTCCGTTCCTCTAAGGAGGGAGTCACCTACTACCAAGACCTGTTTCCTTTGAGGATTGACAGGGTCCCTTTTGTGCAAGACAGTGTGTATGTCCCCTGAAGAGTGTTCCTGTTGAAGTGAATCATGTAGGTGTAAAGTGTTGTCCTCCTCCTCAACATCCCCAGTGCATTCATCAATGACAATCCATTGAGGTACATCCGAGAGCCCATTACTCTCCCAAGGATGTTCCTGTTGCTCCTGGTCTATGATTGGGGATGGAGCATTTGCATGATTACATAAGTGTGACTGTGGTGATGCACTGTCCCCGTCAGGGCTATCCCCTGCGCATTGATCCAGGGTGGTCCACTGAGTGGTATCTAAGAAACTGTGGTCCTCCACAAGATGTGTTTCCTGATTGTATGTTAATGACGTAAGAATTTCAAATCTGTTGTGTAAATGCAGCTGAGCAGAGGAGTTCTGCGGAGGCTGCCTGGTCCTGCGTCTCCTTCTATGGGTGACCTCCTTCCAAGCCTGAGGGTTGTCTACCTTTGAGTTGATCTCCCCATAAGGTTCCTGATCATGGTCTTGGTGGTGTTGGTGTGATGCAGGCTGCTGATCTACAGCAGCGTGTTGTGCAGTGTCCAAGAAGAGCTCGAGTGCCTGAATGTCCTTAAGGGTCTTAATACGGTGCTCGAGCTGTTGGATCCTCTGCTCCATCAGAGTCATCTGTTTGCATTTGGAGCAGATGTAGTTGTCTAGTTTTTGTGTGAAAAAGCGGAACATGCCACAGCTGGTGCATGTGATGGGAATGTTTTGCTTTTGTTGCATCTCTTGGTGAGCGTGGTGGCCAAGTGGGATCTTTGTACAGTTAAGTAATATGCACGCACTTTATGTGCAAACTGCAATAAACCACCTCTTTGTGTATTTGTTTATGTTGCTTTGTTTCCTGTATGTACTGCAAAGGATAGTTAGTAAAGGTGCCTTTTTCGCGCGCGCAAGACGGCGCGCGCGACACTGAAAAATAAAGCTTTCCCAGAAGCCAGGGAGCAAAAATGTCCTCCTGCTGCCTCTGCTTCTGCGAGAACCAACTGCCCTTCTGGGATCAGGCTCTGGCAGAAACTCACACTGGCAAATAAAGCTTTCCCAGAAACTCAATTAACAGGGGACAATGCCTGCTGTCAATCAACTTAAGTACCTGGCTCTCATTCAACACAACAGTCACACAACAGTTAGACTTTGACCACAGGAGCCAAGCCCACACTCAGTTTAAAATCTTAGCCAAATCTTAGCCAAATCCTACCTGAAGCCAGGGAGCAAAAATGTCCTCCTGCTGCCTCTGCTTCTGCGAGAACCAACTTCTCCTTGAACCAATGAGGAAAAACTCATGAGCTAAGAAAAGCTCTAGCTTTTGCATGAACATTTTCTTGGTCATGCTCTACTACATCAAATTGTATTCGAACCCATTATTCACAAAATACAAAAACGTTAAGGCAGTGGTTCTTAACCTTCCTAAAGCCAAGACTCTTTAATACAGTTCCTCATGTTGTGGTGACTGCCAGCCATAACATTATTTTTGTTGCTACTTCATAACTATAATTTTTCTACTGTTATGAAATCATCATGTAAATATCTGGTATGCCGGATGTATTTTCATTGTTATAAATTGAACAGAATTAAAGCATATTGATTACTCACAAAACAATATATAATTATATATTGTGAAATATTTGTTTTTAATTACAAATAAATGAAGTTTTGTCTTTAAGTATGGTGTAGCATGAATCCTATGGAAAGTAATGGTTTTAACCTGGATTGTTCTCTCTTGTATCCTGTGAGCTTTGATGCAGAACCATAAAATCCCATGGAAAGCAATGGTTTTAACCTTGTCTCACTGTTTCTTTTACCCTATGGAGTTTGGTGCAGAACAATAGGATCCCATGGAAAGAAGTGGTTTTAACCTGGCTCATTGTCTCTTATATCCTATGGTGTTTGGGCCAGAACAATAAGATCCATGGAAAGAAGTGGTTTTAACCTGGCTCATTGTCTCTTGTGTCCTATGGAGTCTGGTGCAGAACAATAGGATTTGTTTGTGGTTTGGGAAAAATAGACCTTGGCATTTGGGAGTTGCTTGGATTTATTGTTCACCTGCAATCAAAGAGCATTCTGAACACCACCTACAATGGAATTGAACCAAACTGGGCATAGAGAACTCCCATGACCAACAGAAAATACTGGAGGTGTTTGGGAGAAATTGACAGTGATTTAGGGGAGATGTAGTTCACCTACATCCGGAGAGCACTGTGAACCCAAACAACTATGGGCCTGGACTAAATTTGGCACAAATACCTGAAATTTGAATACTGGTGGGGTTGGGAGGGGCTTGGAGGCAGCAGGAAGAGATCCCCGCATCTGTGGCTTTCACGCTGCGGCCATGTGCTGCCCCACTGGCTCCTTGGCCCTGCTGCTGGGCTGGCGGCTGCTGCTCTCCCACCTGGGGAGACATGGTGCTGCTTCTTCCCTCCTCCTCCTCTTCATCTTCCTCCTCTAGGCCACAGAGTCTGTATCCCATGAAAATGGTCTTCCTCAGGGAGCGTCTGGGCTGCCTGGGCCAGCAGAGGCCTCTTGACAAGGAGGAGGAGGAGGAGGCCACACCCCATCTCAAGGCCTGGACCTAGATTTGGAGGCACTGCCGGAATAGAATGGAGAGAAGGGGGAGAAAGAGCCCAGAGGAGAAGGAGGAGGGTAGGCCTTGCTGCTGTTGCTTTCCCATGCCATGTTCCTCTTGCTGCCCTTTGAGGCTTCCGGTGATGCCTCTAAATCAAGGAAGAGGAGGCGCCTCCAAATGGAGTGGAGGAAGAGCCCAGAGGAGAAGGAGGGGGGCAGGGCTTGCTGCTGCTGCTGTCTTGTGCTGTGCTCCCACCACCTTTTGAGGCTCCCACCACAAGCGGCGACCTGCTCTTTGAGCTTGGGCATGTAGAGCAGGCCTCTGCTTATGGTGGGAGCCTCAAAGGGTGGTGGGAGCATGGCGTAGGGCTGCAGCAGCAGTGAGGCCTGCCCTCCTCCTTCTATGGGCGCTTCCTACTCCTCATCTCCATTAGAGTGCCTCCTCCTCTTGGTTTGGAGTCACCGATAGAAGTCTTGAAGGGTGGCAAGAGGAGCACAGAGCAGGGCAGCAGCAGTAGCAAGGCCTGTCCTCCTTCTCCTCCAGGCTCTTCCTCCTCCTCTCCGCTCTCTTCTGGCAGTGCCTCCAAATCAAGGTCCTGGCCTTGAGGCACAGGTGTGGCCTTCTCTTCTTCCTCTGCCTTCTCCTCCTCGTCAGGAGGCCTCTGCTGGCCCAGGAAAAGCACCTCCTTGGGCTTAGCAGAGGCAATGAGTCAATTTCCTGCTTCTTAGCAGGGGGTTGGACTGGATGGCCCATGAGGTCTCTTCCAATTCTACTATTCTATGATTCTAAGGGAAGGCACCTCTACCATTTCAGAGGGGTCACACCACCACTTCCTTTGCCCCTGCTGCCTCCACCTCATCGGAATGGCTGCCAGGCCCCCAGGGGCCCTGCAGCAGGGCCCAGATCTTCTGCCATCGCTGCTGCCAGAAATGATCCTGCAGGCGTTGGGCCGTACCTTGTTGCGATGCCCCTGGGGGCCTGGCAGCCATTCTGGGGAAGCAGAGGGGGCGAGGCCGAAGGAGGTGGCAGAGTGATCCTTCTGAAACAGTCAATCAACCCCTCTAAGGGACACGAGCCCCAGGTTGAGAACTGCTGCGTTAATGTGTATAGATTCTCTGCATTGCGATTTATGTGTGACAGACTGGTCCTTAAGGATCACAACGCATATGACTTCTTAATTCACTAACTAATCATTTGAACTTATATTGTGGATATCAGTTTTATAAAGACTGGTTCCATCTCCTTTAAGTGCAAAAGTGTGGATCATTTGTTTATTTATTTATTTTATTTCTGCAACTGTAAGCTAAATGTGTTGATTATTCTACATTTGTTTTGCCAAAATTAAAAGGTATAGTTATGCAGATAGATTAAAAAATACATGTAACACAAAAATGTTGTGATACTTTTTATAAAAAGTTAGATGACAGATAGTAGAAGTGTATAGTAGAAGTGTGTGTGGGAAGTGTTATTCGAAAAGGTACTTCTTTGGACTGCAGCTATGTAAATTGGTCAGATACCCTGGCCACTGGGAAATGTGATCTAAGAAAATAGCTTTTCTCTGCTTTTACTTTGCCTGTGTTTTACTTTCTCTTTGGATAAAACCTTTATTTTCCCAAGCTGGTGATAAAGAAAGCATCACTAAGCAGGTACTGGGGCTTTTCCCTTTGTTTAAATGATTATGCACAACTTCCCCTAAAAATAACTGCAGTCCTTTGGTTTGAAGTCAAGTTTTATACTGAAACAAGAAGTCTCCCTGCAAGATTTTAATGCAATTGGCATTTGTGCCTGACAAGTGGGGGCTTACTCCTTTTCAGAGAAGTCATGAACCAAAATATTCTTTAGTTGGGTAATTAGACATATCCAGCACTTCAACAGGAATCATTTCTTTCTACCAGCCTTCCACAGCAGGGAAATATTTGTGTGCTTTTCCTCCATATGTTTAAAAAAGAAATGGCAGGCATGTAAATATTTTTCTTCAGTAGTTTCCTTGTGTGTGTGTGTGTGTGTGTGTGTGTGTGTGTATGTGTACACATATGTTATTTTGCATCAGAGTCTTTTGAATAATTTTATTTTGAATATGATTTTCCTTACATTTGAGATTCAATGTCCCTGAACTACCTACTCCATTTGAATGCTATGTAGAATATTCAGCAGCTTCAGAATGACTGCATTATCACCTCCAGTCAAGACATTTGAGGAAGGTGACTGTGTGGTGATGTATTGGCAAATTTAGAGCCCCACCAACTCCAGAACCCTCCACTTGCAGATAGAAGATGTGTAGTGTGCAAAGTGAGAAAGTGCTAGAAACGTGTCCAGATGATGCCTTCAGAATCATTGTTGTGTGCCCTCCAGTCTTTCTAAATATATATGGCAATTCTAAGGAGAAGCTATCATTGGGTTTCCTGGGGCTGAGGGTGTCTGATGCACTCAAGGTCACCCAGTGTGTCTGCATAGCCAAGTGGGGAATTTAACTCTTGTTCTTCAGAGGTGTAGTCTGGTGCAGCACAATGCTCACATAATCTCTTTTGCCAGTAGCTGACGGGTAGAGAGGATTTCCTGGTCCTGTGGAGAAGACTTGTAGAATGATACTGTGGTTCTCCTTTTTCAAATGGAGAGCCACAGCACTGCCCTGCCATGATATCACATTAGTTCTAAAGTTTAGGTTTATGTTTCCCAATCGCTCAGTTTGCTCCTGTAGAATTCTGGGAAATGTAGTTTAGGGAAGCTGAGGGCTTCTCTGGCTGAGAATTACAAAGACGCCACACAAAAATACATTTCCCAGAATTCTTCAGGAGCAAACCGGTTTAGAACTTGAATGCGTTATGGAATCTAGGAGCCTCAGTGCATGGTGTTAAAGAGAAATCAGTGCTGTAGATGGAAGTTCCTAGGACAAATCTGGTTAAGAGATCACTTCATCAGACTCACAAAGTGCAATCGGGTTATATTCTCAGAGGAACCTGCAAGGAAAACAAACATGAAATCTTTGCTGTAGTTTTGCTGAAACAGGAATTGTGGATATAATGGTTGGCTTAAACATATCATTCATAAACGAGAAATCCTTATGCAAAGCTGGGAAGCAATTCATTTCACATTAACAATCTTACTGGAAGATAAGGAAGGTGAAGGTTTTATTTTGTGGAAATATCATAAACATTGGTGAGATCGTTACATTCTTAACATAACAGGTAAGCTGTTTTTTGAAGATTTTGCTCATTGTAGATTTGGGGGCATTTTGTGCCTTAACTGCATTTTAATGCAACTCAAAATAATGTTTTGGTGATTAATGTGCAGGTCTTTGAGTAATAAAGTTAACAAGTAATGAGGTTACAAAAAGTAATTTATAACAATATCATTCTAAGCACCAGTCTCATGCTAGATAGCACCAAGGCATGCCTGTTCTCAAAAGGATCAGTATATGCAATAAAATACATTGTAGTTTCCACAGATGATTGTCTGGATGTGGCTATTTTGGTGTAGAGTATTTATGAGCTTGCTCAAATGGTCGATTATGGTTCTTTTATAGCTCTGGCATAAGGAAAGATCAAGCACATAGGATTTTTCTGGTCATTTCAAACCTAAAATGTGCAAAACTTCACTGGTAGAAATCACATCACATCAGCATTGTCCACTGAATGAAGGAAGACTGGCCTGATTTACAATGTTGTAGACATACAGTGCAACAGTTGGGCTGCATTTATGTTGGAAGTAAAGTAGCTGTGATAGGGTTCCAGTGAACAGAGCCTGAGTCCCTGTTTGGAAATGAAACTTTACTAGTGACCTCACTAGACAGGGCTTACTTTAGCGGCACACACCAGTTCAGCTATAATTTATCCATGGAGCACATCGGCTCCCATCCCATGACATAGAGGAACTACCAGCAGGGTTCCATAGGTAAACTATAGTGGAATCGGCATATGTTGTTTCCTGTGTTGCACCAGCAACAATGGGGGAAGCCAGGTGGTCAACGCTTCCCATCATGGGATGGGGACTCGGGTGAGTTGAGCGATGCGTGGTGTGGAACTATGGGTTCCCTACGACCCCTGTGAGGCCCCTTCAGATTCACCATGCTCCGTGGCTATTCTGACTGCCTTTGTGATAAGGTTGTAGGTGATCCTGGGCAAGTCACACACTCTCTGGCTGTGTTGTGGGTGTTGACAATGAGGTGAACTGCTCATAATTTACCTTTAAAATCCCCAGAAGTGACTAGAATATAACTAGTTATAGTTGAGAAACAAAAAAAAGTAAAGAACTATTTAACAAAAAACATTACAGTTGTAATTATATTTGTTACTTTTGTGAGCATTGAAACTAGAATAATTTATTTGTAAATTACCTTCCAAGCAGTGGAAGTGGAATACATATTGTTCATTGTCAGAGTATGAAAAGGTTTAAAAGGTGAAAGCAAAACCTAAAGAAATGAGTAATTATCCAGAGCCAGTATTTTTTTTAAAAGAGTCTGCTTGCCAACTCTTGGAAATGGAACAGCAGTTGCAACCACACAATTTTCCTGCATGTTTTATAATACAACACAATATTTCAGCCCACATAAGACTTGACAGTGTTTTTTCTGCACCTTTTTCCACAACATCCCAACATCCTGCAAAAACTCCAGAGAATATGATATTAAAGCCCAACCATGTATTCATGAGATAAACAAATTTGCCTAAATATATTGCAAACTATTGATTTGTGTATTCAGAGGTTAATGAGGTTTGCTCTTTAATTCAACAATCAAGCTCTTGGGGAGAATAACACAGTTGCCTGAAGATACAAACCGTTCAATTAAGACATAAACAGATGACTCAAACGTATATCACAGTAACATTACTGTGTCTGTTCTTTATGTCTGAGAACAGATGCAACATTTCAAGTTTTTATTGGTAATGAGTCCAGAGTGATTTAAGATAACACTCATGCAAATGGTCCAAGTGCTCGGTCAATGCTTTGGTAACACCAACATATACCTAATGAATGGTTACTTGTAAGTCTACACCAATATTGCCCCCCCCCCCCCATCAAGAAGCAGCTGTGGAGGTTGCAATCTTGAACAGAAGCTCAGGGGATTGTAACAAGTTGTGCAATCTCTTCTTGTTTACTTTTTCATTAAATATTTATCCATCCTAAATTTCTGTATGCCCCATTTGTGATGAAAAACAGATCATTCTGAATTGGGTGGCCAGAGAGAATATGTAAGAGAGTAATCTTACATATATTTAATTAATGGGCAGAAGAGGAAACAGTGCCACCGTTGTGCAGTGATTGGAATGTTGGACTACAACATTCAAAATTAGGGTTCAAATCCCCATCCATAATGGAAACTCACTGGGTAACATTGAGCATGTTAGTTCTCTCAGCTTCAGAGGAAAGTAAAGACAAACTTCCTTTGAATAAATCTTGCCAATAAAGCCCTGTGATAGGGTTGCCTTCAGAAATGACATGAAGGCACTCAACCACGAGAAAAGGAAAAATATCAACAGGTGCTGCTTGTTAGCTACTGAACGCCCCCCCCCCCCCTTCTGCACAACCATTACAAATACAGGAGCTGTCTCCTGTTTTCAATCTAGCAATCCTGCTTTGAAGAGAAATAGTAGTTTGGGGTTGAAAGGTAGAGCTGAGCATTTGAAAAAAGAGACTTAAGTGTAACCTGGCAGGTTTTCCATTATGGATGCACACTCCTGTGGCTTATTTTGTTTGCCAAATGTTGGGTTAAAGTTATACACAGTAATACATCACCTGTTGGCCCTACATTTCAGAGAAATGATATACAGCATCTATCAAGTCGTTTGGCATTTTGACATGAAAGTCCATCGTGTCTCACTCATAGAAATATGCTGAGAAAGAGACAAAATTACAGACAGCAATCTGGTAGATATAGATTGATTAAGTAACTAGGCTATAGAGAGAGGTGATAGATACAGATGGGACTAAACAACAACTAAGACCAGGGCAATTCATTGTTCTCGTTGCCTTCTATCAGCTTGCTTTCAGGCACTGTAGCCAGAGTGACAAATCAGTTTTCAAAGTCTTGAGGACATTGGGAAGGGGGTCTAAGATGTGCCTAAGCGTATTCAAAAATATGTAAGCCCCACTCTCTTAACTTGTGTCTTAAATATGCCATTTGCATTATGTGTTGTTGGGTATTTATGGTATTTTATCCCACCTTTCTTAGCCTCCAAAGTGCTTTACAACAGTGGTACTCAAAGGGGTCTTTGGAAAAATTCAAATAGAGACTCCTTCAAATAGACTGGGTTATCTTCTGTCAAGTAAGACACTTCCTTAGCTTAGTATAATTGTGTCTTTCTTACATCACACAATCTTTACTATATTTTAATATTTTTACATAAAAGTGAAATCATTATCAAATTACATTGAAAGCTGATATAAGTTGAAATCACTGTATGTAATTGCCAATTTAAGGATGTAAAAAATTCTCAATACCCATTTTGTCGAGTTTCATCCAACCCCACCTCCATTTCCTTCTTGTCCTTGTTTCTAATCAAGTTACAAGATCTTGTGTTTTCTTCCTGCACTGTGTGAAATAACACACAGATTTTACAGTGTACCTTCACTTGTACATTTAATTACATAATTCATTTAATTCTACAACTTTCCCCCAGTTGCTGATGTTTATCTGCTTTTTTGTTTGCACTCACTAACCACTTGTATTTTGAAATAAGCACATTTTGCGTGTACTTTATTTCTTGTAAATGCCTTGCAAATATGTGAATGCTTGAAGTGAGGTGCTCATTTTCTGAAGAGTCTCAGTAAGTGTGAAAATTCTCCCTTTGAGTCTGTCATCTACTACAAAAATGTCATCCATCTCCAGACTCTGATTTACAAAGTGGTTTCATGTAAACTAAGATTGTTATTATTTATTCAAGGGAGACGAGTAAAGTTTATTCAAAATATAATATTTATTCAGAATGTTAAGAAAGCAAAACCGATAATTAATGCAGTGTGAAGATAGCACAGTGGTGTGAGATATATGTGCTCTTGTTTTTAATGAACTGCGAAAAAATCCCCGGCACATTGTTGCCATAAGCACTTTACTGCTAGGTTTTTCTGATATGGCTATTCTCTACCTTCTCTTTGTAAAAGTTAAGGAAGAGTAGCTTTGATTCCTTTAGAGTGGCATTTATAGTTCTGATACCTTTTCCCCACCCAGGCATTCAGAAGCAGTGCTACAGGTTTTTGGAGATCATTTTAAACTAAAATTTTGAGAATTACACATGAGTATATAGCAGGCATGGGTAAACTTTGGCACTCCAGGTGTTTTGGACTTCAGTGGTTAGGAATTGTGTGAGTTGAAGTCCAAAACACCTGGAGGGCCAAGGTTTGCCCATTCCTGGTAGACAGGATACTTTCAGTGTATCTCACTATTGCCTACTTTCCTGTCTGTAGATAGACAGGCAGACAGACTGGCATGTATGCGAATAACAACACTGTAGAGATTTATATTATATTACACAGTATTCTGTCACTGAACAAACATTTTAAAATTTGAGTATTTTGTTGTTTAAAATAGTCAAATATTTTACTGCTATTAAAAGGTATATTTGATTTTAAAAGTTGATAGATATTACATCCACTGCAAGGAATATAGCCAGAGCCGGCCCTAGGTATTTTTCAAGTGTAGGCGAACAGAATTTTGGCGCCCCCCCAAACCAATCACTGAAAAATAAAAGCGTTGGATAAGCGAAAATGTTGGATAATAAGGAAATATAAAGGAAAAGCCTATAAAACATCAAATTACATTATGATTTTAAAAATTAAGCACCAAAACATCATGTTTTACAACAAATCAATAGAAAAAGCAGTTCAATACATGGTAATGTTATGTAGGAATTACTATATTTTCAAATTTAGCACTAAACATTGAACAGGGATATAGGGCAGTGTGGACTTAGATAACCCAGATAGCCCTCAGTATTAAAAAAAACCCTCTAAAATCAGGACAATAAATAAAGAACAATACTCTGAAAACAGAAGAAATCCAGACAGTAAACAATCAGGGACAGCTAACTCCTCCCAAAAAAAAGATTCTCCCAGGCAAGAAGAAGCCAGGCCTTGAAGCCACAGGGCCATTAAATGCTAATCAAGGTGATTAATTACAACATTCACACCTGCTTCAAAGAAAAGTTCTTTCTCCCACCCTGGACCTTCTACAGATATATAAACCCCACATACCTAGCTTCCAAGTTCCTACAGACCTCACAATCTCTGAAGGCCCCAAAGGTGGGCTTGCGTGGTGCGAAGGTGGGTTTGCGCTGGCTGGAAGGCCCAGCGCGGCCGCTGGAAGGCCCAAAAGAGAAGGAGGTGGAGAGTGGTGCCCTCCTCCCAGGACGATGGTGCCCCCGGGATGATGGCGCCACAGGCAAATGCCTATTTCGCCTTATGGTTGGACCGCCTCTGAATATAGCGAAGGTATGCTTGACTGTGATGTTTCAGCTGTCTATTATTACATCACTTGCTATTATACATTACACCACTTCAAACCGATTATAACATATTGATTATGGTGACTCTACCATAGGATTTTAAGGCATTGCCATTGACTTCCTATTTGGCTGAAAATGTATGGGTTTCCAAAGATCATCCAGTGGCTTTCTATGATTCAGTGAGATTTTGGACTAGGATCTCTCCAAATCCTAGTCCAACACTCAAACCATTATACCATGTTGGCTCTAATAAATCACCACCAATATTAAAACATGATCCTTAAGAGGAAAAAAAAACCCAGCTGTGTTTAGGGACACTACCAGGGACAGAGTATGGTAGTGTGTTTGTGTGTGCATTTATAATGTGTACACACAAACACACATACACATATATATTTCTTAAATAGTAACTAGTTACAGCTATATGTGCAAGATACAGTAGAGTCTCACTTATCCAACATTTGCTTATCCAACGTTCTGGATTATCCAACACAGTCTACCTTTAGTAGCCAATGTTTATATAGTTAATCTTTTCAATACATTGTGATGTTTTGGTGCTAAATTCGTAAATACAGTAATTACTACATAATATTGCTGTGTATTGAACTGCTTTTTCTGTCAAATTTGTTGTAAAACATGATGTTTTGGTGGTGGTGGTGTTTTGTAAAATCATAATGTATTTTGATGTTTAATAGGCTTTTCCTTAATCCCTCCTTATTATCCAACATATTAGCTTATCCAACATTCTGCCGGCCCGTTTATGTTGGATAAGTGAGACTCTACTGTAGTTACTTCTGTAGTTGCAATTGTTAAAAGTGACTCTTTATGTTCCTGTTTCTCGAATAAAAGCTTGAATGCTACATGGCCTGACCTGTTCCATTCACACCCACCTTGCCCAGCTCAAAACCTAAAACAGAGTACAAGGCACAGCACAGACCAGCACATGAACCATATGATATTGCTTCTGTACCATCTACCTCATTACTAAAAAGGTAACTAAAAGTTGCCACTGCAAAATGAATGATGTTATCCCTCATTAATCTGTAATCATAATGCTATTTGCTATTACTTAGTTACTGCAAAAATTAATGTCAGTCTCTTTTCATCTACATCAGATTACAAATGGCTTTGCACTACATTTTATTCGGGCTACACACAGTGTGTCAAGTTGCGCTGCCAGTTTGAAAAGTGGGGGGGGGGATCTAATTCACGACCTTCAAAAGCCCCCTGAGTAGCCAGCATTTTCGCCCATACAAACTTTTACAGAACTGTGGCTTAGGTAGCTTACCGTGTTGGATGAGAGCTTTTGCGTGATGTCGTCAAACATTCCTTTTTTAAGGGAAAAAAGTCTGTCAGTTTTTAAATTGGTTTCACATTTTGTGCTCAGAGAACTAAGTGAAAAGAGCATCTTGCCCCAAGGTTATCCTTCTCTTTTCATCAGCATTTTGATTAAAGCCGGTCATGGTTTGGGTTTTTTTTTCCCCTTCAGTAGAAAAGATTGTAGTTTTTTTTCATGCTGGACCCAATTTCCTAATAAGAACCAGCTTCTGCCATATATTTTCCCTCCCCTCTTTATTCAGAGCTTGGCAATATTGGCTTTTTTTGGACAATAAGCCCCAGAATCCTTTAGCCAAAAAGATCATTGGTATATTCTGGATATCATAATCCAGAAAGGGTAACTGTTCAATGTTCTGCTATATCTATCTATAGGTAGGATCCTTTCTCTGAACTGCATGTATAGGGTGTGGGACATTGGCTGAGATTATTTTGATGACTTATTATATATGTTTTTTTTGTAGTTGCAGAGATTGCTTTTCCTTTTTGTTCCCACAATGATCAAAGCTGCCACACATCACAAGACTCGCCATATCAGTGTGATAGTTTCCCCAGTGACTATTCCATTGTTAGAGGAGAGTAGAGGGAACTGGAGAAGTATTTGATTGAAGGAGACACAGTCAGGGAACATCATCTGCAGAGCTCCAGAGGATCCTAGAATATCTTGGTGGAAGATGAATTTCAGAACATAACAAAATGTTTCCCTAATCCCTCCACTCTCTCCTTCTACACTGCCATATAAAATCCAGATTATCTACTTTGAACTGGATTATATGGCAGCATAGACTCAGATAATCCAGTTCAAAGCAGATAATGTAGATTATCTACTTTGATAATCTGAATTCTAAGGCAAAGTAGAAGTGACCCTAGTGAGTCCTAAGGATGGTGACAGGGGCGCAATAGAGGAGTCTCACATATGAATCTTTTATGCAATATACACCCAGCCAAAGTGCTCCCTACATAGATCCAGATCAGCATGCCTCAGGCCAATGATTGCCTTTTTGAACACAACAGTAAATTCCTTGCTAGTGGTATGAGTGCCAAGCTTTCTGGTTATACTAAAATATTCTGGATAGTAAGGACAAAAGGGTATGTGGGGGATTCTATAAGAATTTCACCCCAAGCAGGGTGGGTGTGCAACAAATAGGAAATTCAAGCATGTGTATAGCCATATACACTGACCCCAAATCCTAACTGCATTTCTAAGGTGTGTGTATGTGTGCTGTGAGAGTTATCATGGTGTTTTGGAGGATTGTTTAAGGAAAATGATGACCTGATGCATTGTAACTGTAAAAAAGGGGGCACATTTCATATTAGGCAATGAAAATAAAAATGGGCTCAGTGTCATATACATATATGATGGGTCCCTTCCAGAAAGACCACAATGACTACTAGTCATTATGTCTACATGTTACCATCAAGACCAGGGATTGATTGCTTCTGATTATAATTGCTACAATCTAATAATGGGCATTTGCTTAATGGGTATTGCTTGTATGGATGGCTTGTAGAGCTTTAATATAGCTAGTTATTATATCACCTTATTTATTTTGTAGAGACCCCAGGCCTTCTCTCCCTTCTTGACAGCCCTGTTGTTTGCTAATCCTTTGCTTTAATCCACATGACTACATATAGCTGCAGGAAGGGCACTACTGGTCTTTTGAAGATTGTCAGACCTTCTCCTACTCTGCTGGTGTGGTTTGAAATGTTCCACTGGGCTGTGGATGTGCTTTGGGGGTGTCATTCTGTTTCTCAATGTTGAGAAAACTAAAATTCTACTCAAGCTACATGATATATTTAGCACATTTTCAGAACTACTTTTTTGAATACTGAAGGATATCTGTTATTAATACATATGATTTTCCTTACTTATGTTTAGTGGTTTTTACCTTTATCCAACATTTCCTAAACCCTAGGATTTATGGCTGGAAGACATAGCTTCTGCAAGTAACAGTAACTACCTGGGTGGGATAGACTGACATTTAGAGCAAACAAACTTTAAGCAGATATACATAGTAGAAGGTTCCTGGGTGATCATTATAACACTTGAAAATGCATGCATAATTTTGGTTTTAGCATCAACCAGATTTTTTTTTTTTAAAAAACAGCTTTCCTGGTGATAGAGGCCCTATTGCAAATGTTGTAATGGACTGGAAGTTCACACAAGTGCTGCAGAGGCTTATGGCAAGAGAGTGGGAAGTTCTAAGTGGATCTGTCTCATCATACCCTTTTAAAAATTTGGACACAGCTGAATGCCTTCTCATTGAACCTGAAATTAGAAAACCTAAAGTCCTCTATTGGAAAAGAATAAAATATCCTCTATATCAGTGATTCTCAGCCTATGGTGATTCCCAGGTATTTTGGCCTACAACTCCCAGAAATCCCAGCCAATTTACCAGCTGTTAGGATTTCTGGGAGTTGAAGGCCAAAACCTCTGGGGACACACAGGTTGAGAACCACTGCTCTATATCAACTAGAGAGACTTTTCAAAATCTATTAGTAAATGTTAATAAGATAAAGGTTATATAAAAGATTAAGATACAAACAAAAGAAATGAATAATATCTACACTGCCATATAAGATCCTTGCATACTTCTACCAAATGAAAATAAGTGTAAATACTAATAATAGGATTTACAAATGTCTGTACAAAATGTCTATGGGTATCTGCACCTAACTGAAGTAAGTGGAAATAATGTGATGAAAATGTATTAAGAACTAATGATAATAAAATGTATCTGTATTAAAAAAAATACTACTGAGACTTTTCCAGTACCTTCACTTCAGTTACTAAGGCCCCTTCTACACTACCATGTAATCTGGATTATCAAAGCAGATAATCCACATTATCTGCTTTGAACTGGATTATATGAGTCTACACTGCCATATAATCCAGTTCAACGCAGATAAACGAAATTTTATATGGCAATGTAGATGGGGCCTCAGTACTCTGTTTCTTCCACCGTTATCATGTTTAGAATAGAATGTGGCTGCTTTCTTGGAAAATATTTACCCTATCCTTTTCTAAGTGTACACATTTTTTCTTCATCACAGAGATCTTTGTTGATGGATTCCAGACATTATGTTATGATTGAGCCTCGTGGCTCTGTTACTGACAGGCGTGGGCGTAAGACTCCTCGAGAGTCAGATTCTCTCGAGGAGCGAGAGAGAAAAAGACTGCGAGACATATTTGCAGCACCATCTGATGAAGAGTCTTTCGAGGGGTTTACGGAGAGAATGGAGGAGGGGCAGGTTAGCTCGGAGGAGGATGAGATGGATTGGACTCGGGTAAGGGAGGAATTGGGTGCCACTGGCCATGATGGGGCAGAAGATGAATGGGGACCTTCAGGATCAGATCCATGGCTTAGCTGGAGGGATGGGACGGGATCCACAGCTGGAGATGCTGTTGGGCGTAGTCAGAGGTGTTCCAGCTCTGACGAGGAAAGTGATGAGGAAACGCCCGGGTTAAGGAGGACAGCTGACAGTGATGAAGATTTGTAACTGGCATAAAATGGGGCTTGGGAGCAATTGCAAATTGCGTTGGGCAAGGTAATCTGGGCAAACGCTTGGGATCTGTGTGTGTGTGGGACGCTTCCCTGAAGACTTGTGTGCTTTCCTGTGCTGAGACGTAAGTTGATTGGAATCCAGGGTCAGACGGCGGGAGGGATTGTGTGGGCATTTGTTTGTGCAAACCTGTGCTTACTCTTATTAGCTTGACCTTCCATCGTCTTCCTGACGGACGCCATCTCCTGCTTTGAATACCCGGACTGAACTGACCACGGCTTGGCTTCATCCCCTTCTTGGACTTGGGAAAACTACAAACGTCTGCTTCTGGCTTTGAACTACGGAACGGAACTGGTCTACTCTACTGTTGCATTCCCTGGCTGATTTGTTCGTGCTGGAAGATCCTGTCTGCTGTGTGTGTGTGGGAGCGACGCAAGTTACTGTAAACACTGTGTTGGCAGCAGAGAGGAATCTGCTGCCAATTAGTTGCATTCTTTGTATCTTTTGTTCTTGGCTCTCGTTTTGTTTATATTCAGGCTGAAGCAAGCAGTTTGTTTTTTACCCGGATTAAACTCCGGTTTAATCCGGTTTATCTTTTGAACATTTATTTTGCCCCTTTTTGCTCCTAAAGGCAAATACTGCCTGGCCCTTGTGTTTTACGGGCTTGTTTTGAGTTCTGTAACCTAATAAACTCTGTTACTTTGAATCTCGTGGCGTTCTGTCCTTGACAGATTGCCCAACGCCCATAAAAAGTTTATTGCAGCAATAAACCCGTCAGGAAGACGATGGATGAATTAAGGGCCAAGTTTGACCAACTGCAAACGGCTTTTACCGTAAGCCAAACAGCTTTTGCTGTGAAAGGACATGTTTTGACTCCTGAACGCTTTGACGGAACCAGGTGCAAGTTGCCAACCTTTTTGGCACAAGTGGAGCTTTATTTTTCTCAGCTCAGCGTTCATGCTTTTCCTACAGACACTAGTAAGGTGGCCTTTATTTTGAGTTTGTTTACCGGTTCCGCAGGACAATGGGCCACTAATTTAATTTTGGGCAATGACCCAGTCAAGGACAATTTGAATGATTTCAAAAAGTTGTTAATTGATACTTTTGGGGATCCTCTCCGCACAGAGAATGCTGGGTGGGCTTTGTATCGGTTAAAACAGGGAAAGGGGACTGTTTTGGATTACTTAAATAAGTTTAACATGTATCGCCACCAGCTGGATTGGGGGGAAAATGCATTCATGCTTTTATTTACTGCTGGGTTAAGTGATATGCTCCAGGATGAATTAGCACGCTTGGAGCCGGCTGAAAGTTGGGACGCCTTAGTTGCCAAGGTGCTGCGCTTAGACGCAAGGTTCGAGGCTCGTAAACACTCAAAAGCAATGTGTGCGCCATCTATGCATGTAACCAGGGCACCTGTGGTGATGGGGGAAGAGCCTATGGAGCTTGGGGTCTTTAAAAAGCTGTCTACCAAGGAAAAGAGCCGTAGGAGGCAGCTGGGCTTGTGTTTGTACTGTGGGAGTGCTGGGCATTTTGCCAAAAACTGTAATGTGAAACCTTCCCAGCTTTCGGGAAAAGGCCAGCCCTAGTGCGACGTGAGTCCAACGCACTAGGGCTCCTCAAGCAGTCAACTGAGGGGAGGAAGCATGTTTTCGTACCCATTACATTATCTGTTGGGGGAAGGGAACTTGTTTCTACTTTGGCACTGCTGGACTCAGGGGCTACGGTCTCTTATGTAGATATTGAGTTTGCTAAGAAGCATGGCATTCCTAGAGTGCGCAAGGCATGCGACGTGTGGGTGGAAGGAGCAGATGGGAGACTGCTGGAGACTGGGGTGGTTAACCATGAAACCTCAGCAGTAACGTGGGAGGTGCAGGGAGTAACGGGAACGTTTGTGTGGGATATTACAAGCTTGCCTAGATATGATGTGATCCTGGGGATGGATTGGCTAGCTGTAGTAAACCCACAAGTAGATTGGGCTACACGTAAGGTGATCTTAAAGAGGCAGGATTGTTGCACTCTAAATGTTACTCACTCTGATATGGAAGGAGTGCCTGCTGAGTATGGGGAGTTCTCTGATGTATTTTGTAAAAGGGATGCGGACAAATTACCACCGCACAGGCCTTATGATTGCGCCATCAAGTTGGCAGAAGGTGCGAAATTGCCAGCAGGGAGGCTATATGCCTTGACTGTACCGGAAAGGCAAGCTTTGCGGGAGTTTCTAGATGAAAATTTAGCCAAGGGGTTTATTCGCCCATCTAGTTCTCCAACTGCGGCACCAGTATTCTTTGTAGCCAAAAAGACTGGGGAACTTAGGCTGGTCTGCGATTATCGGATCCTAAACAAATACACCATTCGGGATAGGTACCCACTACCCTTAATCTCGGAACTGTTATCAAGGGTGCAAGGGGCTAAGGTCTTTACCAAGCTTGACCTGCGGGGGGCCTATAACTTAATCCGTATACGGGAAGGGGATGAGTGGAAGACGGCATTTAATACGTGCTTCGGATGCCACGAGTTCCGAGTCATGCCTTTTGGGCTTTGTAATGCTCCCGCGGTCTTCCAGAGGTTCATGAACGATGTGTTCAGGGACCTAATTGACCAATTTTTAGTGATTTATTTGGATGATATCTTGATTTTTTCTAAGGACGAGAAAGAACATCGTCAACATGTCAAGCAGGTTCTGCACCGACTGCGGGCTAATGGGCTTTTCGCCAAGGCTTCCAAGTGCGTCTTTCATGTGCCTGAAGTGGAGTTCCTAGGTCATGTAGTGTCAGGTAGGGAACTTAAGATGGACCCACATAAGGTTGACGCCGTCAACTCATGGCAAGAGCTAAAGACTAAGAAGGATGTACAAAGGTTCTTAGGTTTCGCTAATTACTACCGGGAATTTATTCCGAACTTTGCAAAGCTCACGGTACCTTTGACGCAGCTTCTGCGCAAGAAACAGCCATTTGTGTGGGGGCGGGAAGCTCACGAGGCGTTTCTGCGACTTAAGTCTAGTTTTCAATCGGACAACGTACTAACCCATCCTGATGTTGACAAACCGTTCGTGGTAGAAGCGGACGCTTCTAGCTACGCGTTGGGGGCTGTATTGTCTCAGAAGGATTCCTCAGGGACCTTGCGTCCCTGTGGATTTTACTCGCGGCAACTAACACCCTTCGAGCAGAACTATACCATATGGGAGAAGGAGTTGTTGGCGATTAAGGTGGCGTTTGAGGTGTGGCGGCACTGGCTTGAAGGGGCACGGCACCAGATCGTGGTCAGGTCTGATCACAAGAACTTAGAGCACTTGCAAACAGCAAAGAAGTTAAACCAGCGTCAAATCCGCTGGGCTTTGTTTTTCTCCAGGTTTAACTTCAAGGTGCAGTTCGTGGAGGGGAAGGCAAACTTGCGGGCCGATGCTTTATCCCGCAAGCCGGAATTTAAGACCAATGAGCAGGTAGTATGTCAGACCATCTTGCCTACTGCCTCTCTGTGTGTTGTAGATAATGAGCTTGGGTTACATGACCAGATCCTTGAGGCTCAGAAGGATGATGTGTGGACTCAGGAGCAACTGATGCTGCTCTCTGCAGGTAACCGTACCATACTGCCGCATCTCCAGGATCAAGACGGGGTATTGGTGCGTAGGGGGCAGGTTTACGTACCAGTAGGGGCCCTCAGGTTGGAGGTGATTAGAGCCCACCATGACGAACCCATGGCTGGGCACTTTGGCAGGTTCAAGACCGTACAGCTTATCACCAGGAGCTACTGGTGGCCAAAGATGCGGCAAGACATTCTGCGCTTTTGTGACAGCTGCGCCGTTTGCCAGCAGAGTAAGACGCCTGTTGGGCGCCCTAGAGGGTTGTTGTCGTCTTTACCTGTTCCGGAGAGGCCATGGCAAATCATTTCCATGGATTTTATTTCAGATTTGCCTAAGTCTGGGGGTTATACTTGTATTTGGGTGGTGGTGGATTTATTTAGTAAACTGGCTCATTTTATTCCTTGTTCAACCATTCCGGCGGCCCCTACGTTGGCCTTACTATTTACAAAGCACATCTATCGTTTGCACGGAGCACCCGAGGTGATTATTTCAGATAGGGCTCCGCAATTTGTGTCACGCTTTTGGAAACACTTCCATGAGTGTTTGGGGACTAAGTTAAACGTGTCTTCAGCCTTCCATCCGCAAACGGATGGACAGTCGGAACGGGTTAATGGGCTCTTAGAGCAGTATTTGCGTTGTTTTTGTTTAGATCAACCCACGGCTTGGGTGAAGTGGTTACCGGTGGCGGAATTTGCTTACAACAATGCGGTGCACACGTCTAGTCAGCATACGCCATTTGAGCTTACTTATGGTTTTCACCCACGGGGAGGTGTGGCGCCGTCGACCAATGTGGTCTCTTCGGACCCTGTGTACCGCTCTACGGAAATGGCTGCATTGCACGATGTTGCCCGTCGCTTACTGTTGGAAGCTAAGGCAACGCAGAAGACTCAGGCTGACCGCCACAGGCAGGCAGGGGAGGAGTTGGAAGAAGGGGATTTGGTGTGGTTATCTTCCAAATATATTAAGCAGGCTGGGGGAAAGTTTGCGCCTCGGTTTTTGGGTCCCTTTCCTATCGTTAAAAAGATTTCTTCCGTTGCGTTTCGTTTGCGTTTACCGTCTAGTTTAAAGGTCCATCCAGTCTTTCATCGTTCGTTGTTGAAACTTGATACCTCTAGTCGTCGTGGTGCTATAGCAGAGGGTATCACTGCCACTTCTCCACCATCGGGGGAGGAGGCCTTTGTGAGAGGGGATAGTGTTATGATTGAGCCTCGTGGCTCTGTTACTGACAGGCGTGGGCGTAAGACTCCTCGAGAGTCAGATACTCTCGAGGAGCGAGAGAGAAAAAGACTGCGAGACATATTTGCAGCACCATCTGATGAAGAGTCTTTCGAGGGGTTTACGGAGAGAATGGAGGAGGGGCAGGTTAGCTCGGAGGAGGATGAGATGGATTGGACTCGGGTAAGGGAGGAATTGGGTGCCACTGGCCATGATGGGGCAGAAGATGAATGGGGACCTTCAGGATCAGATCCATGGCTTAGCTGGAGGGATGGGACGGGATCCACAGCTGGAGATGCTGTTGGGCGTAGTCAGAGGTGTTCCAGCTCTGACGAGGAAAGTGATGAGGAAACGCCCGGGTTAAGGAGGACAGCTGACAGTGATGAAGATTTGTAACTGGCATAAAATGGGGCTTGGGAGCAATTGCAAATTGCGTTGGGCAAGGTAATCTGGGCAAACGCTTGGGATCTGTGTGTGTGTGGGACGCTTCCCTGAAGACTTGTGTGCTTTCCTGTGCTGAGACGTAAGTTGATTGGAATCCAGGGTCAGACGGCGGGAGGGATTGTGTGGGCATTTGTTTGTGCAAACCTGTGCTTACTCTTATTAGCTTGACCTTCCGTCGTCTTCCTGACGGACGCCATCTCCTGCTTTGAATACCCGGACTGAACTGACCACGGCTTGGCTTCATCCCCTTCTTGGACTTGGGAAAACTACAAACGTCTGCTTCTGGCTTTGAACTACGGAACGGAACTGGTCTACTCTACTGTTGCATTCCCTGGCTGATTTGTTCGTGCTGGAAGATCCTGTCTGCTGTGTGTGTGTGGGAGCGACGCAGGTTACTGTAAACACTGTGTTGGCAGCAGAGAGGAATCTGCTGCCAATTAGTTGCATTCTTTGTATCTTTTGTTCTTGGCTCTCGTTTTGTTTATATTCAGGCTGAAGCAAGCAGTTTGTTTTTTACCCGGATTAAACTCCGGTTTAATCCGGTTTATCTTTTGAACATTTATTTTGCCCCTTTTTGCTCCTAAAGGCAAATACTGCCTGGCCCTTGTGTTTTACGGGCTTGTTTTGAGTTCTGTAACCTAATAAACTCTGTTACTTTGAATCTCGTGGCGTTCTGTCCTTGACACATTAGGTGCTGCATGCCATGTTGCTTTCATAAATCCAGTTTTTTCCCCTTCTTTGTCAAGTTAAAGACACCTATGCCCATAAAAGAGTCTCCAATCAAGCAATGTAAAAATGGTTTTGAGTAGAGGTGACATTTCAAATAGATATGAAATGCCTCCATTCCATTGTGTGACACATCAGAAGAGACTATCTAAAGCCCCAAGTTCCTTAGCTAATCTTATTTGCTCTCTGACTCTCTCAAAGAACGATAGTGAAAGTAACCATTCACAATCTTTCTGTGCATTCAGTCTTATTATTTGAGTCGCTGATCCTGCTACTGTTGTTTTCAAGCTGACTCTAAAAGTAAGATAGGAAGCATGCCATAGGCATAGTGATCCAATAGGCATGTGGCTCTAACTTTCAGAGAAACAGCCATTTCTTTTTTGCTATAACTGTAATGTTTAGCTACTGTTATTATTTTAGGGTTTGACCTAAATGGTCATGAAGAAATCCTGCAAGGCTGCCTCAATACTTCTGTTGGGACTGCTGACAAGTAGAAGAGGCATATATTTCATATCATGAGCCAGTGAATTCTAGCATTCAGATTTTTAAAGCTATTAGAAAGTAGCTACAGTATTATAGTTACAACTGAAAAATGGAAAAGTGATGAATTATTTTTGAAAAATTGAACTATATCTATAATTATATAGAGTTTGCAGACTGTTGAACTACTCATATAATGGTAACTAATTCATATTTAAAGTAATGAGTATGACCCAATTTTGGGCTTCTCTTGCACACAGAGACATTAGTAACACCATCACATTGTGCTGAAAATCATTGGTAGTATTTGCTTAACCTAATAGATTTGTTTAAACCCTTGCCAGGGGAAAAAATCTTTTTGATTATGCTTGTGTTAATAGTTTCAGCAACTCCCACTGCAACAGAGCTCTGGCTCCATGCAAACAAAGTGTGACATTCTTATGCTAATGAAATGACTTTTCAGATTACAGCTCTTCTGCACAAAGGATGGCCCAGAGATCAGAAACATGACCAGAATTTCTCCCCAAGAAAGCTTCTCATCAACCACAGCTCACCTTGTGTGGTATGTTCATGACTTACCAGCCAACATGCCCATTATGTTCTCTGCCCTGCTACCGAATCTGTAACCTTATATTGGAAAGTTTCTTAGATAGGACCATTCAAATTCTACCACCCTAAGGGTTGCCCCTTACCTAACCTGCAACCCTTGACTTTATCTGTATATCTGATTGTGTGAAGAGGATATCCTTGGGAAATAAGCATTCATATTCTAGGTCTCCAACAGCTACCCTTTCTGCATATTATGAATGCCATTTAATAATCATGGAGATTAACTAAATGGAAAAGAAAGGTCAAATACTAAAAAACAATTAAATGCAAAACTCTACTGACTAGAAGAAAAAATCAATTGAGAATGAAATGTGGCATTCTGCTTCCATTACCCTTGAGCATATCTGAATTTTCATCTCAGATCAGTTGAAAAGATTTTTTTTTTCATTACTTCAAAAAGAAGTCTAGATATTTCCTTACATAAAGTGTGGAATAAGCAAGATCGGCCTTACCACAAGGCACACTTAACCTCTATGCACAAGCTTCAGATTGAGGATAGTGATAAAATGAGCACGCAAACACTGCCTGTCTACCTGTCATTGGCATGGTGCAGGTGTATAATAGGAGGGATATACACCTTTGCTACTGTGTTTGCTTCTGAGTTGCATGCTTCAGGAACATGCCGATACTGTACTATGCTACTGCAGACTGACTACCAGCTGGACATTCTGCAAGTGGACCTTTTACTCATTCCACCTTTGGACACCCACCACTCGCTGGACATACCATGGCAAGTCCAGATCTTTGTCATGCTGCTGGAGGTGCCAGTGCAGACCACTTGTGGTCACTAGATTACTGCTAGGTCACAGCATGGTACTGTATTAAGTGAAAGGAAAAGCAATAATGATAGTGACACTTGTCTCCCACCACCTTTGTGGATTTGATTACAGTAGAGTCTCACTTATCCAAGCTAAACGGGCCAGCAGAAGCTTGGATAAGTGAATATCTTGGATAATAAGGAGGGGTTAAGGAAAAGCCTATTAAACATCAAATTAGGTTATGATTTTACAAATTAAGCACCAAAACATCATGTTATACAACACATTTGACAGAAAAAGTAGTTCAATACGCAGTAATGTTATGTTGTAATAACTGTATTTACGAATTTAGCATCAAAATATCATGATATATTGAAAACATTGACTACAAAAATGGCTTGGATAATCCAGAGGCTTGGATAAGCGAGGCTTGGATAAGTGAGACTACTGTATTTGCAAATTACTGAATTTGGTGCCACATCTGTTGCTGAGCCATATTCAACCAAAAAGGAAGTAGTAGTAGTTCTCTCTGGGCATTTCTAGGCCCTCCATGGTGATTCCATGATCAGTTTCCACCAAGTAATGTTAGATAAATGTTTTCTCAGGACAAAAAAGAAAAGAAAAACGGGATTTTTGATTTTTATTTATATTTGGAGCTTTTCCACTTCTGGGAAGGGGAAAAATGTACATCCTAACTCTTGGAAATGTGGAGGAACTTTGATACATAATGAGGCTCTCCTTGGCACCTTCCTTTATTGACCATTAGGGCTGTTCACAGAACCATTTTTCAAAACAGGCTCCAGCTGTTTCAACTCTTTAGGCCAGCCATAACAGCATGGGCGCTGCCGTCATTTTTTTCATCTGCAACAGACGATACAGCTGCTGAAAATGGCTTCTTCCATTTCTTTCGGCTACATGTGGAGCACAGAGAAGCAGCCACATGCCCGCACAGGTTTCCCTGTGAGTCTGTGAGGCCTGCTACCTGCCTGAGCCAATCAGAGAAAGAAAGCCACTCATGTGCTAGCTAGCTCCGTGTTTTATCTCTGTGCCTTTGCTGCTCTTAAAATTGCTTTGCTTGATTTTGGACGCAATTCCAATATTTTCCTTTGGCAATTTCACTTATTTTTCTTAGTTTGGTATCTTTCATTCCTTTATTATTATTTTTACTATTTTGCTAGGGAAGTGACGGTGTGTGTGTGCTTGGGGAGGGGGCTGTAAAAGGGCATTGGAGGGGTGTTTGTTTAAATATTGGGTAGTTTACTGAAGGGAGGGGATAGCCTGACTCCCTTGAGTCCCCATGGGGAGAATTTAATTCCTCCTCAGGTCTAGTTGAAGGATATTAGGGGAAAGGACACCAGAAAAAGTGTTTCTTAGGTCTGATGCTTTAACTCAGGTCTAGTTGAAGGATATTAGAGGAAAGGACCCCATAAAAAAGTGGTTTAAGCCTAATGCCTTAACCCAGGTCTAGTTGGATATTAGGCAGACGACCCCAGAAAAAGTGGTTTCTTAGGTCTGATACCTTAACCCAGGTCTAGATGAAGGATATTAGGGGAGATGACTCCAGAAAAGGTGAATTCTTATGACTGATGCCCTAAAAATGAAGGAAAGGGGAGCCTTGGAAGTTCCCCCACTGCTGCCAATGGGCCAGATCTTTCCGAAGCAAAAATTGATATTTTGCTGCTGAATTGAAAAAAGGAATGTTGTCTGCCCGAATTTGAAAGGCTCCTGAAAAATGGATTGGCGGGCCGGGGGGGGGGGGCAGCACAGGATGGACAGGACCAAAATCTGGACACCAAAAATGGCACGAAGTTTAACCGAATTGTATACCCCTATTGACCATTAGCTGAAGTATTAGAGAAGTCAGTGGCAACATTAGAATTAGGTTGTATGTATTGTGTGGAAAAGCCCTTGTATAAGTCCGCATAATATGTCACCAGAGTTTGGAACAGATATCTTTTTGAACTACAAGCCCTTCTCCATGATGTGAATGAGACTGATGGGGATCCTGGCTGAGTAATTCCAGGACTTGTCATCTGAAAAAGGGCATTTGGCCAGAGTTGCACTTTAAAAATGTAGCTGTTCTGACAAACATAACAAGTTCAACTTAGGAAGAAACCTACAGAAACCCTATCTTGCTGATAGCTTGGGGACTGCTTTTGTCTGCACATATAGACCTTCTTTAAAAAAATAATCAAAAAAAGAACCACTTCTAGGTGGGAATGCTCACCTCCCACCACCCAGTTCCACCCACCACCACATGAGGTGATACTGCCTGGAGGGCTGGCCACAACTAAAATATGGATTTTCTGTAAAAATTTGGAATGAAAGGCAAGTGTTTTTGAAATTGATCAAGACCAAAGAAAGTAATGCAAATGAATTGCCAGAGATGCTTTGTGTCAAGATCAGAGTGCCTATCAGATGAGTATAGTTTTTAAAATCTGTGTGGTCAAGCTCTGTGCCTCTTTGTAGGATCATATCTGTATCAGGACTTCTAATTTCCCATGGCAGTTTTTCAGGTCTCTCATAAATAAGTTTTTTTAAAACTGTGTATTCTGATGCAGAATATAATTCTTCTCCTCTTGAGGTGGGAGATCTCAGCATGTTATCAGTTTTTAAGGATGCACTATGGAATGAAATCCCAAAATGTCATTGTCACAATCATTTGTGTATTTACTTGGAAATGATGGACAAAATACACAATCCACTGCAGCTACATGGAACAAAGCCTGAGCAGCTCTTTGTAATGCAGCCTTAGGATGAAATGCTTTGTTCTAAAAGTAAGGCAGGGAATGCCAAACCCTTCTGTTGCGGTAACTTTCCCTCTCAAAATCCCTCCTGTTCCCCAGCTGTTTTTACCTCTCCTGCTCCAGCTCTCTGTCTGACATGGTAGTGAGCCAGCTGCCTCTGGGAAGTGCACCAAAAGGGCATGATGGAGAGAACCATCCCGGTTGATTCCCTTGGCATCTAGTAATGATGCCTGCTGCTGATTAACACAGAGACTCTATTTGTCTATCATGGCTATTTGCCATGAAACAACTATCCTTCAGGAATTCATCAAATTAATTTTGAAAGCCATCTAGTAGTTTGCCACATTTTGGCAATGTGAATTGAGTGGCACATACACAACAACATACACTACCTTTTGTTTGTCTTGGTCCAGATTCTCATCAATTCCATTTACAGACCTGTTTCTGTTGCTCCTCATATAGGTCTAAATTTTGACAATTTGGATTTGAAATTGAGCAACCAGAAGTGTGTATAGTATTTTGAATGTGGAATTTCTATAATAGCATTACGATACCTGCTGGTTTTGTTTTCTGTGCATATTCTTAACAATAGCGCCTCCCTTTCACTAAAGAGGGATACTGACCATTGTTTTCAGCAAGTTCTTCCATATGGCTATGTTATGAGAACATTCGTTTGCATCCAATTTAAGATGCTGCTGAATTCTGTGTGAAACTGTAAATCACAAAGTATCAGCAAGTGCCCAAATAGCTAAGACTGATTGTATCTTTTGTTACCATGTATCTTCTCTGTCTGCCATTCTGTTATCCACTGAATATTCCTTCTAGAATCCTACAGATCTGCTCATGGCTGTAGCTTGAGAACATTTGTTTGCCACATGACTCATCCCTGGAGTTGGTGTGATGTAATGGCATGAACTATATCCTGACATCAGTAAAGTAGCTTTAGTCAAGCTTGTCACAGCTAGCAAATTGGGTTCCAAACTCTCAACCCCTTCTGCGGAAGTTGCACCCTCGTCCAAGGAGAAAACCCCCAAAACAAACTGTCCTTTGGTAAAGAAAGATTTATATAAACAAAACATACAAAACACAGTCCTTTGCTTTTATCAGCAGCAAAAACAAAGCTTTCTTATCTTCAAGCTTTAACCTTTGTGGTTTCTGGACTCTCCGTCTTCAAACCTCTCTTCGGTTCCACTTCAGTAGCTTTTCAGCAGCAATACCATCTTTGCCATCATCACAGCATCTTCATATTCACCTTCACTCCTCTCTCCAACAACACCAACACAACACCACTTTACAACAACACACAACACACTAAACAACACTAACACAAGACTTACTCAGACTCTATTAATAGCCCTCAATCTACAACAGGTGTCTTAATTGCTGCTGGTCAAACATAGATGGGACATGATTCTTGCAGACACTTATTCATTTTCACATAAGAAATGACCCAAATAATATAAAACTCTGACAAAGCTGCTATCCTTTCTGTAACAGACTGCACAACTATATTAGCATGATACAACTTTTAAATTCCATAACTCAGTCCTACTGCATTGTAGGATCTGTAGTTTGTTGAGGTGCTTAGAATTCTTTAGTCCAGTGATCCAGACCATAGCAGACAATTTTAAGTTCTATTGTGAACTAAATCCATGGAATGTAACCATAGCAGTTAAATGAATTCTACAATTAATATAGTTGGAAGGATTCTCATTTGCCATCAGATCTAACCCCCCCCCCCAATTGCAGAATCTCTAGATAGAGCATCCTCAGCCCCATTTTAAAGACAGCCAGAGAAGGAGACCCCATCACCTCTCTGTGAATTGGTTCCATCGCTGAACCATTTGCACTGTCAAGAAAATGGTTCAGCAGTGGAACCAATTCACTTCCAATTCACTTCCTTCTAATGATGCTCCTGATAAATCAATGAATGCTACTAATCATTGCATTGATAGACACCTGTATAAACTGTTCTAATATCCTTCCTGGTAGTGAGGTCAGGCTGAATATCCTGTAGCTTTCCTGAATAGTCCTTTTGCCTTTTATGAAGAAAAGGACAATGTTTACTCATTTCTGGTCCTCTTGCACCTAATCCATTCTCAAAGATTTTTCTAAATTGGTTCTGTAAGTTAGTCAGCAAGTTCCTTCAATATTTTGGAATGCAGTATCATCGAAGTGGCATCAATGACTGAAACACGGGCTGTGGCGCAGGCTGTTGAGCAACCAGCTGCAACAAATCACTCTGACCAAGAGGTCATGAGTTCGAGGCCAGCTCGGAGCCCCGTGTTTGTCTTGTCTTTGTTCTATGTTAAGGCATTGAATGTTTGCCTTATATGTGTAATGTGATCCGCCTGAGTCCCCTTCGGGGTGAGAAGGGTAGAATATAAATACTGTAAATAAATAAATAAATAAATAAATAAATAAATAAATCAAAATGCTGTAACTTCACATTCTTACAATTCGTTTCTTTTGAATTGAATTATATTTTATCTTTTATAACCTTTCATTGAGATAGCCCATAGGAAAAAAATAGCACATGTATTGATATTTCTCATATTGTGAACTAATGAATATCTCACTGTTTTGAAGAGTCATATCCACCCAGTAACTAACCTGAACCACATTTCAGATCAGGAATTGACTTATCTCTACCTCTAATCATTTTGATTTTCTAGCTATAACATTAAGAGGGAAAGTATTGAATCAAGACATTGAGTCAGTTCCTCAAACAGTTCACTCATCATTCCAGGAGCAACCTCTTGTTTGATGTAGCTTTGCTTGATTTTGTTATAATGATGACTTCTTCAGAGCTTTGATATTAAAATGAGTATAGATTATAGGGCAGGAGTGGATTGTTTGGATTAGCAGAAATCTCATTTTATGAGACTTCTGTCAATGTATAAGCTGAACAAATTGCTAGGATTTACTAATAGCAGATGAATATGTAACACTGCAAAAGAGCAATGCAATAGATATGGATGCAGCCTATCCAAGTGACAAAATTCTTTTCGGGCTGGATACCCCTTTGGTCAACAGTTTCACACTATGACCAAGGACTTGTCCACACATGTATAAACAGTGCCCTTAAACTGATGGCTTTCAAAAGAGTAAAATGTAGTAAAATAATATTTATGATTTGAACTTACATAATATTTTTTGCATATGAGTTTGCTAAGACCTCTTCGATTGGTACAGAATAATATCTCAGTTATAAGAAAGGCAGTTGAAACAGTGGCTCCAACACTGAGCTTTTCTGTCTTTTGCCAAATACATTTTGAAATTTAAATGTAATTCATTTGTAGCAGCTGTAAGGCTCCAATTTAAGAACTAGAGCACAAGTTGGGCTAAGCAGTGTAGCCAAGTTTTTGGGAGAACTTGCCATTAGTGCACAGAATGGCATTACATAATTCCAACAGGTATGGATGAGGTTTGCATAGAGGTGTCAATGTTGTATTCATCTCTGGCATTACAGTAGATAACTTTTGAGACCAAACTTTCAAGTCCTGTTGTAGGGGGAATACATGCACTAGATCAGAGAAACTTTGTTGTCTCATGAGATACATCCTATGTGCTGAGAGTATCTGAATATACAATGATGTGTCAGAGGGGATTGCAGCTCCCTATCAGATGAAAGATTTGTGGTCTTTCTTTGCTATGAAATACTTGCTGATGATTTTAGTACCAGACTTGATAGTATACAAGTTCCTCAGGGGTATCTGATGCGACTGAAGTTCTAGTCCTGAATACCATGATTTGACAATAATAGGCCTGGGAAAACTGAGAAATATGTTGGGTCAGACATTTTTAAAAGGTCCACGTGTCTTGTTCCTTCCCAGGAGCTATTATGAAAGGTCTGATTAACAGGTGAAAATCATTTGAATAGATTGCTCCTAATTTAGGACTTTTGCCTGTTGAAAGTACAGTGCAGTCTTCAGGGAAGCATCATCTCAACAGGCTGTGTGCAACCAAGAAGCCACAGATTGAACATGTTATCCTGAGTAATGGTTGGGATTTGATGCACACCTAAATTCCCTTGAGTCTCAATTTTTTGGTCATTAGTTTAACCTTTCTATTCCATCACAGTTATGTAAGAGTTCTAAAAGTGTAGCATTTTCACATACCACTGCACATTCTTGGATGATGTATAACTACTCATCAGTGCATTCAATGCACCATGTGATTTACAGAGATTGCAAAAACAGGCATCTCATTCGAAAAACCTACAACTAGTTACACAGTGTTGGCATTCAGCTGATGGGTAATGTAGTAATACTATCATTTAACTCCCCATATTTACACAATGTAGAATCTCAGCTAATATTTTCAGGGTGCCTGTTAGTGGTATTGAAATAAACAATAAACTGACTTCCGGGTGAGGGCAAGATGGTGGCTACCACGGGCTCCCGATGCTCTAAACAACCAAGGAACCCACACCTCTCCAACAACGGGTGGGGATCCAAAGAGGACCTTCCTTGCTGACGGAAAGCTTATTTCAGAAAACTTTAGGTAGTGAATTCTATTCGTTAGCGATGGAAAAAAAGAGGGGTGGTTATATATGCAAAAGAAAACTTAGATGTAAAGTTAGCATTTAAAGATCAAGAAGGACGGATGGTAGGAATTAAAATAAGAATAAACAACCAGGAAATGTTAATATGTAACATTTATGCTCCGACAGCAGTGAAATCTACTTTTGTTGAACAACTTAAAAGAAAAATCCAGGAGCAGGAGTTTGAAAATTTAATAATTCTAGGAGATTTTAATGGAGTAGTAGAAAGTGAGGTGGATAGAACAAAGAAAGTTGGGATAAAAAAGGATATAAAAGAGGGGAAGCTTCTAAATAATATTCTACAATTAAAAGAAGATTTAATGTTGCAGGACATATGGGGAACTAGAAATAACTTAGTTAGAGACTTCACATACTTCTCAGATCTCCATCAATCCTGGCCTCGGATTGACATGATCTGAGCATCAAAAACATTAGCAACGAAATTCAACTAAATTCAAATACCCCCAAGGTTGAATTCAGATCACTGCCCATTGAAAGCGGAAATAAGAGATAGTCAGAAAGTGAGAAGGTGAAGACTAAATGAGAATTTATTGAGAATGGAGGTAGATATAGAAAAGAATAAGAAGCTCATAAAGGATTATTTCGCGATCAATAATAATGGAGAAACCAAAATAGAATCAATCTGGGACGCCAGCAAGGCCGTGATGAAGGGGTACTTCATTCAGAAAGGGCTATAAAAATAGGATATGACAAGAAGAAAAAAGGATACTATTAAATGAGTTAAAGAATAAGGAAAGGCGTTTGAAAATAAACCCGAAAGATAAGAAGGTTGAATTAGAATTAGAACTAATTAAGAAAAAGATTAATACAACACAAATAGAGAAAATGGCAAAAAATCTAAAATCTTTTAAATTAAATAACTTTATGAATGCTAACAAACTGGGCAAATGGTTGTCCAAAAAATTAGATAAAAAGAGACAACAACAACATATCGAGCAGATAATTAAGGATGGGAAAAACTATGTGTCAGATACGGATATTGCAAAACAATTCAAAGAATTCTATAAAAAATTATATCAAAAAGACCAGGTTAAAAAAGAAGACATAATAAGATATATAGAAAGGGCTAAACTGGGCAAAACAACAAAAGAAGAAAGAGAAGCACTTAAGTCGATTACAGACAACAAGATTAGGTTGGCAATAAAAAAAACCTCCTGAATAATAAAGCCCCGGGAACTGATGGGTTAACAGCTATTTATTATAAACTTTTCCAAGATGAATTGATCATATATCTAAAAGAGATAATGAATAACAGCTTGATAAATGCAAGAATCCCTGACTCATAGCAAATTGCAAATATAACACTAGTACATAAAGGAAAGTCCGATCCAACCGACGTAGGGAATTACTGCCCATTTTCTTTATTAAACAATGATTATAAGATATTCACAAATATTGTATCAAACAGATTAAAGAAGTTTTTAAATATAAGAATAAAAGAGGATCAAACAGGGTTTCTACCCAATAGGTACATGAGGGAAAACATAAGAACGGTGTTGAATATAGTCGAATACTACGAAAACAACCCACAAAAAGAAGTAGGTTTGCTATTTCTTGATGCTGAAAAGGCATTTGACAACACTAGTTGGGAATTCCTGGCAGAACTTATTAGGGACATGGACATGGGCTTTTACTTTACAAATATAATTAAATCAATTTACTCCAAACAAAGAGCCAATATACTTGTAAATGGAACAGACACAGGCTTTATAAACCTACAGAAAGGTACAAGGCAGGGCTGTCCATTGTCCCCCCTCCTTTTCATAATGGTTATGGAATTAATGTTAGAGGAAATTAGAAAAGACGAGGAGTTAAAGGGGACAAAAATAAGAAGAGTTCAAAGTAAAGGCCTTCATGGACGATGTGGTCCTCATTATGGAAAATCTTCTAGAAATGGTTTCTAAATGGATGGATAAGATCGTTGAGTTCGGGAAATTGGCTGACCTAAAAATCAACAGGTTTAAAACTAAAATACTAACAACAAATCTAACAAAAGGCAGGAAAGAGCAACTGCAAGAATTATCTAAACTGGAAATAATTAATAAAATCAGATAATTAGGCATCCAAATAACGATACACAATTCACAACTCCTCAAAAAGAACTATGAGGTAACCTGGAGGGAAATAAAAAAGAAACTTGAAAAATAGATTTTTAAAATTTTATCTTTATTAGGACGAATCTCGGTAATTAAAATGTCTGTCTTACCCAAACTCTTATTTCTCTTTCAGATGATCCCTATTATATGGTCTAATTTTTGGTTCAAGGAATGGAAAAAAGACATTACAAGGTTTATATAGGTTGGGAAAAAGGGCAGAATCAGCTTTCAAATTCTAATTGATGCTAAAGAGAAAGGGGGCCTATCCCTCCCAAACTTTCAGTTATATTTTGAGGCCTGTGCCCTGGTTTGGACCAAGGATTGGGCAACACTAACCAACAAAAAAGTCCTCAAATTAGAAGGACATGACCTTAGGCGGGGATGGCACGCGTACCTTTGGTACAATATGGCAAAAGTAGAAAAAAAATGCAAATCATTTCGTCAGAGTGGCACTCCTCAAGTTTTTTATTAAATATAGAGACAGATTTTATAATAAAACGCCACTCTGGATCTCTCCGGGGGAGGCTTATCATAAAAGGGAAATAGCAAGGGAAAAGTGGCTTACTTACAAACAGGTATTGACCAAAAATAATAATATTTGGAGTCTAAAATCTTTGGAAGAATTTGACATGGTTTCAATACAGACAGATAGAAGAGAGCTACAGAGAAGATAAGAAAAAAGGCTTTATGGAGCTAGAAACCACATGGGAAAAGATTATGACAAGGGAGAAAAAAATAATTAAGATCCTATATCAAAAACTCTTAGAATGGGACACCGAAAGGTAAAAGATAATATGGTCAAATGTGCGGAAGACCTAGGTCACCCAATCTTTTTAGAAGATTGGGAGAAAATGTGGAAGATTAAGTTAAGGTACTCAAGTTCGATAAAACTAAAGGAAAATTGGTATAAAATGTTTTTTCGTTAGTATTTAACCCCCCTTCGCTTGGTCAAGTATAAAAACCAAAATAAAAAATGTTGGAAATGTGGAGATAAAGAGGGGACTTTTATCCATGCTTGGTGGGAATGTAAAGCTGTTAAAAGATTTTGAAAAAAAATCCATGAGGATTCACAAAAAAATTAAATATAAAATTTAATTTTAAACCTAAGTATTATTTGTTGAACCTAACGGATTTTGAACTAGGTAGGAATAAAGATAAACTATTATTCTACATAACTGCAGCAGCTCGGTCACTTATAGTGCAGAGGTGGCGTACCCAAGAAATTCCGTCTGAGGACTCTTGGATTAACAAACTAAGGGAATACATGGATATGGACTCAATGTCGTTCCTGCTACAAGACCAAACAAGAAGACACAAGACTGACTGGTCACCAGTCAAAGAGTATCTCCAGAAAAAATGGCAGATTTCATTCGATTACATTACGTTGACTGTGGGAAGGCAAACAGGTGGAGATGAAAACAAAAGAGATAGAATAAAGGGGGGGGAGTGAACAAGTAGGGTAAGAACTAGGATTTCTCTCTAATCAAGAATTACTATCCCTGTGGAATGGACTGGAAGACCACTGCATTTATATATTTTTTATTTTTTTATTTTTTTCCCTTTCTTTTTCTCCTTTTTAAAATATATATATCTACATTTTTTTCTCTTCCTTTTTCTTATTTGATTGATCCTGTGGAACCTTCTATGAGACAAGACAATTTTGCATGCATGGCGTCTGTTCTCCTACACAACAGTAGCCCATGGGATTTCCTTCTTTTATTGTTCTCTTCCCCCTCATCCCCTTTTGTGTTTTGTACATCCCCTTAAATTTTCTGCAATAAAGATTAAATAAAAAAGAATAAACAATAAACTCCAGGTGAAAATTTACTGCAATCAAACATCTGGAATATGTATTATTCAGTCAGGAACCTTAATAAGTTAAAAGTCACACTATATTGTTCACACTTGCAGTACCCTGAAGTTCTTGTGTACTTCAAACATGAACATTCTTGCATTTGTTGTGAAATGAGCAAGTGAGTAAAACACTACTATTTCTATGCAGGTTCATCTACACTGTAGAATCAGTGAAGTTTGACATCACTTTAACTGCTATGGCTCAGTGCTATGGAATCCTGGGAGTTGTAGTTTTACAAGGTCTTCAACCTTTGCCAAAGCTTGCTGGTGCTTCACCTAAATAGAGATTCCAGGATTCCATGATACTGAGCCATGGCAGATAAAGTAGTATCAAATGGCATGGATTCTAAACTATAAATGCAGTCTGGATCCCTTTCAGATTGGTAGGAGTTATTCAAGTTGGTAAATGAAAAAAACTATACTTGACTAAGGAAATAAATGCACATTGCTTGGAAGCCAAGTTAATGGCAGTCTCCGAGGATGTAACATGAGCACTTGTTTGTTTGGTTTTGATGGATTCATTTCAATTGATACAGCTTGAAGATGTGGACAAGATACTTGGATTGGTGAGAGCAACCACATGCATCCTAGATCCCTGCCCATCCTGGCTGGGAAAGCAGGCCAGAGGGAGTGTGGCAGAATGGGTGAAGGTGGTGGTTAATGCCTCCTTACATGCCTCCTTCCCTTTTCAAGAAGGGAAAAAAATAATGACCCAAACAATTACCATCCGGTCAACCTCACATCGATACCAGGCAAGATTCTGGAAAAGATCATTAAGGAAGTGGTCTGCAAACACTTAGAAACAAATGCGGTCATTGCTAATAGTCAACACGGATTTACCAAAAACAAGTCATGCCAGACTAATCTGATCTCTTTTTTCGATAGAGTTACAAGTTGGACCGATACAGGGAATGCTGTGGATGTAGCGTACTTGGATTTCAGTAAGGCCTTCGACAAAGTCCCCCATGACTTTCTGGCAAACAAACTAGTAAAATGTGGGCTAGACAAAACTATGGTTAGGTGGATCTGTAATTGGCTAAGCGAACGAACCCAAAGGGTGCTCACCAATGCATCGTCTTCATCATGGAAAGAAGTGACAAGTGGAGTGCCACCGGGCTCCGTCCTGGGCCCGGTTCTGTTCAACATCTTTATTAACGACTTAGACGGAGGGTTAGAAGGCACGATCATCAAGTTTGCAGACGACACCAAACTGGGAGGGATAGCTAACACTCCAGAAGACAGGAGCAGAATTCAAAACGATCTTGACAGACTAGAGAGATGGGCCGAAACTAACAAAATGAAGTTCAACAGGGACAAATGCAAGATACTTCACTTCGGCAGAAAAAATGGAAATCAAAGATACAGAATGGGGGATACCTGGCTTGACAGCAGTGTGTGCAAAAAAGATCTTGGAGTCCTCGTGGACAACAAGTTAAACATGAGCCAACAATGTGATGCGGCAGCTAAAAAAGCCAACGGGATTCTGGCCTGCATCTATAGGAGTATAGCGTCTAGATCCAGGGAAGTCATGCTCCCCCTCTATTCTGCCTTGGTCAGACCACACCTGGAATACTGTGTCCAATTTTGGGCACCGCAGTTGAAGGGAGATGTTCACAAGCTGGAAAGCGTCCAGAGGAGGGCGACTGAAATGATTAAGGGTCTGGAGAACAAGCCCTATGAGGAGCGGCTTAAAGAGCTGGACATGATTAGCCTGCAGAAGAGAAGGCTGAGAGGAGACATGACAGCCATGTACAAATATGTGAGGGGAAGTCATAGGGAGGAGGGAGCAAGCTTTTTTTCTTTTGCCCTGGAGACTAGGATGCGGAACAATGGCCTCAAACTACAGGAAAGGAGATTCCACCTGAACATCAGGAAGAACTTCCTCACTGTGAGAGCTGTTCGGCAGTGGAACTCTCTCCCCCGGGCTGTGGTGGAGGCTCCTTCTTTGGAGGCTTTTAAGCAGAGGTTGGATGGCCATCTGTCGGGGGTACTTTGAATGCGATTTCCTGCTTCTTAGCGGGGGGGGGGGGGGGGGTTGGACTGGATGGCCCATGAGGTCTCTTCCAACTCTACTATTCTATGATTCTATGATTCTAAGGCATGATTCCAGCCAGCTTAAAACAAGCTATAATGAAACCTCTCTTGAAAAATCCCATCACTGGACCCTACTCAATCTGCCAGTTTCCGATCTCCACTTTTTGAGTAAGTAAGTAAGTAAGTAAGTAAGTAAAAGTTTATTTGTATACCGCCCTCTCTCCCAAAAGGGACTCAGAGCGGTTTCCAATATAAAAATCAGCATAAAACATTGTACAATAAAACACTGAAAACACTATAAAACGCTATAAGAATTAAAAACAAAATCAAAACATAACGATTGACTAAAACATTCACATAGCAAAGTCCTGGAATGTGTGGTGTCCTTGCAATTCCAGGTGTTCTTGGAGTGCAGGGATTATCTAGACCAGGTGCAATCTGGCTTTAGGCCAGGACATGGAACTGAAACAGCCATGGTCATCTTAGTGGATGATCTACACTTGGAACAGGACAGGGGAAGTGTGTCCCTGTTGGTTCTGCTGGACCTCTCAGTGGCCTTTGATACGGTAGACATGGTATCCTTCTGGGATGCTTTGTGGAATGGGTCTTGGAGGTACTGTTCTGCAGTGGCTCTGATCTTTCCTGGAGGGCCGTTCCCAGGAGGTGTTGCTGGGAGACACCTGCTTGGACCCACAGCCATTGTCCTGTGGAGTCTTGCAGGGTTCAATACTGTCTTCTATGTTGTTTAACATCTCTATGAAGCAGTTGAGAGAGATCATCTGGAGTTTTGGAGTTCGATGTCATCTGTATGCAGATGACGTCCAACTCTATCACTCCTTTCCACCTGCTACTAAGTAGGATGTTCAGGTCTTGAACCAGTGCTTAGCAGCTGTGATAGTCTGGTTGAGAGCGAACAAATTGAAATGAATTCAGACAAGATGAGAGAGGTACTCCTGGTAAGTTGCAAGGCCAAACAGGGTATAGGGTTACAGCCTATGCTGGACGGGGTTACATTCCCCCTGAAGAAGCAGGTTCGCAGCTTGGGAGTTCTCCTGGACTCATCGCTGAGCCTGGAACCCCAGGTTTAATTTGCACAATTAAAACTTGTGTGCCCATGCCTTGGGAAGTCAGACCTGGCCACGGTGGTCCATGCTCTTGTTACATCTGGTATAGTCTACTGAAACACGCTCTACATGTGGTTGTCTTTGAAGATGGCCCAGAAGCTTCAATTAGTTCAATGGGTGGCAACCAGATTTCTAACTGGGGAGGCGTACAGGGAGCATACTACTCCTCTGTTACGTCAGCTCCACTGGCTACAAGTCTGCTACTGAGCTCAATTCAAGTGCTGGCTTTAGTCTATAAAGACCTAAACAGTTCTGGCCCAGGTTACCTGTCTGAACAGATCTCTCCTATGAACCATCTCAGAGTTTAAGATTGTCTGGGGAAGCCCTGCTCTCAGTCCTGCTTCTTTCGCAGGCGCAACTGGCAGGGATGAAAGACAGTGGTGGCCCTTTGGCTGTGGAATTCCCTTCCTAGGGATATTAGATCAGTCCCCTCCCTCCTGACCATCTGTAAGAGAGTGAAAATGTGGCTTTGTGATCAAACCTTTGGAGAACTGTGCAATAGAGAGATATGGAATTAAGTGCAATGACTATTGGAACGGCCAAGGTTACGATTGTGGGTAGTGTGGTTAACAGTGATGGTATTGTTTAAATCCTTTAAAAATGTTTTAATGTATTTTATAATTCTATTTTAAAATGTTCGTTTTAATTGTACATTGTTTTAAGGCATCAAATAGTTGCCTATATGTAAAGCCGCCTCGTGTCCCCTTCAGGGTTGAGAAAGGCATGGTACAAATGTCGTAAATAAATAAATAAATAAATAAATAAATAAATAAATAGCCTGATTGCATAAAACACCCTAGGATATTTACAACACCAAGAAAGTTCCTCATAATTCTCAGCCAGGGTGAGTTGGGGAAAGTTTGCATTGCCTGAACATGGAACCTGAGATTTACCCTTGGGATCTAATACAGCTTAAGTTAGCTGTTAGTTCCCTTGTGTTTCCTTTCATAATCATGTTAAGAGATATTTGGCAGCTTCAATCTCTAGTGTTTCAAGATTGTTCTTGAACTTCTCCTTCCTTCCTCAAATGGAGAGTGAAATCTGTCCTGTTGCTACTTGTGCAACAGAAATCATCCTTAAGAAAGCAAAACACACTTGACTAGAGCAAAACATAAGTGCCAGCACAATTATATCCAATGGGTATAAAACACTGGTGTCAGCCCCCCTAGTTAGTTTAAGAGTTTGGTGCCATTTCCTTGTAAATGAAGGTGACGCGTCTTACATTCAGTGTGACAACTGACCTTTCTTCAGATCGCTACATCCCTTGTGGGTCTCTTAACATAAGCAGCAGTGACACATGACAAAACTCCTTATGAATTGGAAATCTTTACACAAGTCGATACAATGTTATAGTCCATTGTCAGCTGCAATCTACTTCTGCTACCACCACTGGGAACTCTGAGCATTTCTTGAGGTGAAAGCAAGAATATGTCATCAAGATAGTTGCTTGCCGGGTGGTCAAAGCTGGCAGTTCTGTCAAATTCATTCAGCAAGAGCATATCTACTTCCTCAGACTGGAAGAGACAACTGGAGAAGAATTCAGTCTTGGCAACCAAGATCTACTCGTTTTCCTCTGACCTTTCAATTATGAATAGTTAATAAGATTATTGCTGATTAAGTGTATATAAGTTGAGTATCCCCTATTCAAAATGCTTGGAATAAGTATTTTGGATTGTAAATTCTGCCCCCCGCCTCCAGCTTTTAGATTGTTTGCATATACATAATGAGATATTCTGGAGATCCTAGAGATAGGACACAAATCTGAGCATGAAATTATTTTGTGCTTTTTATACATTTTATACCCATTGTCTGAATGCAATTAACATTTGTGTTCATTCAACCATCAGAAAGCAAAAGGCTCATATCTGCTCCAGATCTGCTCTGACTTATTTATTTATTTTTATTTACATCATTTTTACCCAGCCCTTCTCACCCGGAGGGACTCAGGGCAGCTTACAACAGTCGGCAAATTACATTGCCCAAAATACATTCAATAAAATAACGACATATTAATAAACAATAAAACAGTACCACATCAATTAAAACTCCAATTAGACTCTATAAAACCACGAATTATAACATTTAAAATGCATGTATAGTTAAATTCAACCACTAACACCTTTGTGTGCACCTTGATTCACTTGGGCACCAATTTCAATACAGTTTCTATGGATGTGGCTCAGGCTCCTACTTGTCCAATTTTGATGGATTCTTTTTGGTTTGTTCAGCCGGAAGATGTGGACAAGATCCTTGAGGGAGTGAGGCCTACCACATGTGTTCTGGACCCTTGCCCTTCCTGACTGATCAGACGAGCCAGAGGGGGACTGGTAGAATGGATGAAGGTGGTGGTGAATGCCTCATTATGAGAAGGCAACATTCTAACAAGTTTGAAAGAGGAGGTCATGAGGCCACTATTAAAAAGTCATTACTGGATCACACCCAATTGAATAATTATCGGCCAGTGTTTAAACTTCCCTTTCCTGGGCAAGGTTCTGGAATGCGTGATTGCAACTTCAGGGATTCTTGGAAGAAATGAATTATTTAGATCCTTACCAATCCGGCTTCAAGCCTGGCTGTGGAATGGAAGTGGCTTTGAGGGCCTTGGTAGATGACCTCCACAGAGAGCTCGACAGGGAAGTGTGTCCCTGTTGGTTCTCTTGGACATCTCAGTGGCGTTTGAAATAATATTTTTTATCATTTTTATTGAAAATATTTTAGTTTTACATTAAAACACTAAAAAGAAAACAGTAAAAGGAGGGTAAGAAAGGGAAGAAAAGAAAAAGAGAAAAAAGAAGAAAAAGAGGGGGGAAATGGGGTGGGGGAATAGGAATGGGGATTTGTTCATTACTTCTGTTCTTCCTCCTTCCATTCTTCATCTTCTTAGTTTTAAACTGAATCTCTGTAAAAACAACAACATTCTTTCCCTCTTGTGTCAATATTTCATCTTAATAGTCCTCAAAAGCTGACCTGTCAGTCATTTTTAATCCTCTACCAGTATTTTCCTTTAATAAAAATGTTAATCTATCCATGTCTTTTATTTCAATGACTTTGTTAAGCCAATCTTCTTTATTGGGTATCATATCTAATTTCCAACTTTTTACAAAGACCATTCTTACAGTGATAATGAAATAGGTAAATAATTTTTCTTGATTAAGGTCATTAAAAAGTTCTGAATCAATCATTCCCAGCAAGTAATATGCAGGTTTCATTCCCGTAAGTCCACCACATGTGATAATGCGACCCTTCTTTTGCCCTAAATTTCCAAAATTTATTGTCTAAATTCTTATAAATTTTTCCCAATTTCTTTGGAGTCATATACCAGCAATGGAGCATCTTTAACCAATTTTCCTTTAGGTCTGAGGCATATATAAATTTCAGTCTTTTTGTCCAAATTTCTTCCCATTTTTTATCTGAATTGATCTACCTAAATTTCTTGTGGCTTTTGATACAATTGATTATGATATTCTTCTGGGCCGGTTTGCTGAGATGGGACTTGGGGGCACTGTTCTGCAGTGGCTCCAGTCCTTCTTGGAGGGCCGGTCCCAGAAGGTAGTGCTGGGGGACATCTGTTCAAACCCCTGGCCTTTGTCCTGTGGGGTTCCACAGGGGTCTGTTCTATCCCCCATGCTTTTTAACATCTACAAAAAACTGTTTGTGGCATCTTTTCTCATGTGGCAGCCAGATACAGACAAAGATTGGCCGCCACATGTCCTGTTATTGCTGGCCTCCAGCTGCCCCCATCACCCATCCTGTTTCTGGGGATCTGACTGACAGATTGCCCAAATCCCCCGAATACGGTATAGCAAAATGATTTTGTGCACACCATTAAATTTTACCCCTTTCCCTCATTGTCTCAGCTAAACAGAACATTAAAATACATGAAGAGACTTTTCAGTGTCCAGAACAATTAAAAAATAACTGTGATTTCATTAGTGAGATAATTGTTTTATACCTTCAAGCTTTTCTAAATCTTATAATTCCTGCTATGATGGGCAGAGATTACTTTTAAAGTTCACTTTCAAACAATCTTTGTTTCTTTGGCAGATGATTAAATGGCATTTTAACAAGGCTTCTGATGAGACTCTTCTTCTTCATTAAAATAACAAATGGCTACAAACAGGCATGTAGCCGGGGGGGGGGGGGCTTGAGGGGCTTCATCCCCCCCCAAAATTCTCAGTGGTCCGTGAGAAGGCCTTACATTTAATATTTAAACAGTTATGTTTATTCATATCATGATCTGATCATCATGCTCAATATATCCCATATGCATTGGGAGTATTGGGATAATGATACAAAAGGTTTGCTAGGGTAGATCCTCTCCCACCCAGACTCAGCCCCCCCCCCCCCCCCCGGGGAAGCAAAATCCCAGCACCCCCCCACCCCCAATCAAAATCCTGGCTACCGGCCTGGCTAGAAAAGCAGCCTCCTGTCTTGCAAAAACCTAATGGTTTGAGTAGCCTATAATCCAGCTGGTAACTGGTTGATAAAAAATGGTCAATTTCTCAGCTGTCATACTTCAAGATAGAACTGAGCAGAAGACTTGTAGATTCCTGACTGGTTCCCAGTAGGTCTTCAAGGATCCGTATATCCCCTTTGTTTAACAAAAGGGAGAACAAATGGTGTCTGCACTAAACATGTAAATCTTCAGTTTCACACACAAGAAAAACATCAAATTTTTTCTCTCTGTTGAGTGAGATTACAATGGAGTTTTCTTGTATGTGTATATTTTCCATTATTTTTGTTTTCATTTGGGGGAAAAATCCATGTTGTACAAAACTCAGTTTTTTTGTACCATCCCCCCCAGTAGTGTTTCATGTTTCAGGTGGTACTAAGAACCAGAGTCCAGAAAAGCTCCCAGAATCCGCCCCCCATCCCCCACACACATAAGCTTGGCTAGAAAAGGTAACTTTCCCAAGGACTGCTCAAGCAGACATATTAGATGATGTCCCCATTTGCAAATGCCGACCCTGTTTCTAGAACATGGCATTAGTATCCACCAGTGAAATTAGGTTATACTTCCGTTATGTGACTCCTATATTGAATATCAACATAGCACAACATGCATGGATAAATGACTAATGTGTGTGGGTGACATTCCTCTTTGCAGTTGCATTGTACATCTGTGAGCAATTCTTTCTATTTTATGACATGCATGTGTGCATTAAAGTTCTGCATGTGGAATTCTATGTACTTTAGATATGACTGCTGCACTTTTTAAACAAAATTTACTCTGCGTGCATAGCCCAAATATTTACCTTTTTTTTTCATTTACAGGTGAACACACATAGCATCATTTTAAAAGAACAGAACTAAAAAGCAGCACAGTAATTTTAATCCTGGCAAATCTGGATAACTAATGAATAGGTCAATAGCAAGTCAAGAGAAGCTAAATAGAGATTATAGGTCATGGCAGGAGGGCATGAACTATTTCAAACTCCTTTACAATAAAATGTCATATTCTCTTTTTTTGACTTTTTTTTACTAATTATTTTGTTGTTGTTTTTTTCAATAACAGATTTATGTATCTAATTCATATAAGGAAAATGTATGGAAATTAAAAATAAAACATTACAGTTGGCATCATTTTAGTGAACTATAAGTCATACTTACATTATCAAAGCTCACTTTTTTGTCAGGTTGCAGTCCCCTCCTTCCTTTACTCAGGTAAAACAGACACGTGTGGCTTGCAGTGAGCAATGTGTGCTTGGTTTCTCCCTCCTTTTCTTCCCCTGCTGAGTTGTCTCTGCTTTCATCAGGCTTAGGGGGAAGTAGGCAGTGAGCCATCAGGTAGGTAGAAAAAGAAAGGGATGATCAGTTCCTCCCTTCCTTTGCCTATATCAAATAGATACATGTGGCAGGCAGAAGAAAAAGGCTGATGTACTGTAGTCTGTGCTTTTATAGCACAGACTATCCCAGATAAGAGCCCTTTTTTTCAATGACTTTGATAGCAGGTGACAATAACAATGGGATTTTTTTTAAGTGGCTGTTTGTTTATTTGGTTGAATTGGTATCCTATTTGGCCACTCATTTAGGCAGAGTGGGATAGTCATTTAACACAGCAGATGGTATGAAGCAGGGGTTAATAGCAGGCCAAACATTCATCTTCAACGCTCTGACCAGTCTGTACTCTTGCAGGAAAGAACTGCATATGTGTATCACATGGCCTCTTCTGCACATCTTAAACTAGTGATGATCTTAAGAATGATGGATGACACTGGTTTATAGTCAAGATAAGAGGCAATGGATGAAAATCTATATATAGAATTTGTGGTAGGAGAAGCATCTTGTCTTTTGCCTTTTAGAAGCAGTGCCTTAAATCTGGTGTCTTCTATGTCATTCAAGTAGTTCTGCTACATGTGTTCATCAGAGCTTTAAAAGAACTACTGTATACATTCATGTATAAATTGACCTCATGTATAATCCAAAGGCAAGTTTTGTGGCCCAAATTATGAATTTTGATATGGCCCGTAGAGAAATCAAGGTGATTCTGCAGAATGAGGAAAACACCAATGATGCATAAAAGGGTCAGCCACCACTGGTCACCACCATTTCCTTGCCCAATCATTCCCTGCAAGAAAAATGCAGGGAACAAAATCAACCTCTGTACATGGCATTCATTGACCTTGCAAAGGCATTCGACACAGTGAATCGCAGCGCTCTCTGGACCATCCTCCAAAAAATTGGGTGCCCTGACAAATTTGTGAACACCCTGTAGCTCCTCCATAATGACATGATGGCAACAGTCTTGGACAGCAACGGCTCCCAAAGTGACCCATTTAAGGTGGAATCAGATGTCAAGCAGGGATGTGTTATTGCCCCTACCTTATTTTCCATCTTCATTGCTATGATACTTCACCTTGTTGATGGGAAGCTTCCCACCAGTGTGGAAATAATCTATTGGACAGATGGCAAGCTATTTAACCCCAGCAGACTGAGAGCCAAAACCAAGGTCACCACAACATCTGTTATAGAACTCCAATAGGCTGATGACAACATAGTCTGTGTGCACTCAGAAGAAGACCTACAAGCAACACCTTCGCAGAAGCATACGAGAAGCTCGGCCTCTCACTGAACATCGAGAAAACCAAAGTGCTCTTCCAACTGGCACCAGCTAATCCCTCTGCAAAGCCAGGAATACAACTTAATGGTGTAACATGAGAAAATGTTGACCATTTTCACTACCTTGGTAGCCACCTCTCCACAAAAGTCAACATCGACACTGAAATACAACACTGCCTGAGCTCTGCGAATGCAGCATTTTTCAGAATGAAGCAGAGAGTGTTTGATGATCAGGACATCCGTAGAGATACCAAGGTGCTTGTTTATAAAGCCATTTTTCTCCCCACCCTGCTCTACGCCTGCGAAACGTGGACGGTCTACAGACGTCACACTCAACTCCTAGAGCGTTTCCATCAGCGTTGCCTCAGAAAAATCCTGCAAATCTCTTGGGAAGACAGGCAGAAAAATGTCAGCGTGCTTGAGGAAGCAAAGACCACCAGCATTGAAGTGATGCTCCTACGCCATCAACTCTGCCGGACTGGCCACGTTGTCCGAATGCCCGATCACCATCTCCCAAAGCAGTTGCTCTACTCCGAATTCAAGAACGGGAAACATAATGTTGGTGGGCAGGATTTTTTTAAAAGATGGGCTTAAAGCCAACCTTAAAAACTGTGGCATAGACACTGAGAACTGGGAAGCCCTGGCCCTTGAGCGCTCTAATTGGAGGTCAGCTGTGACCAGCACTGTTGCAGAGTTCGAAGAAGGTTTAAGGGAGAAACATGCCAAGAGGAAGGCCCATCAAGCCAACCCTGACCGGGACCGCCTTCCACCTGGAAACCGATGTCCTCACTGTGGTAGAACATGCAGATCAAGAATAGATCTCTTCCGCCACCTATGGACACCCCCCCCCCCAATACAACAGAAATGGAAGACAATTGTCCTCGAACTACGAGGGCTCGCCTAAGTATTCACAAAAGCCAGAAACAATACTATAGCAGAGGGAGTAGAGGGGCCCATGTTTCATTTATGTTCTCCCAGGACTCTACTCAAGAGAAAGAGATGGTTCCTTTTAAAATGGGAGTTAACCCATGAATAAGTTGATCCAGGTTTTTAGATTGAATTTTTGACTACAATCTTTAGAATTATGCATGAATATATAAGGTATCCAAGCTACTGAAGGTGTTTTGGAGATAGGATTTAGCACCTTGGATGACTTTTTTCATGGCCAAACTAAAACCTTGAGTAGATCCACACTGTCCTAATGACATCAGCCCCCACTAACAAAGAGAAAGTACTGTTCTTTGGTCAGTAAACAAACTTATGTCCCATATTTAGTTCCTTTAATTTGCATTCATGCACAAATATGATTGTTTTCCTCTGGGAGTTTTTCCAGATTCTACATTTTGAACTAACACTTTCACATAGAATTTGCAACAGCTGAAAACATCAGCTGGCACTCATTTGATTTTCTAGATGCTGCATTTCTGATACTGCTAATAATTCTATGGACAGTTGGGAATAATATCATAATGAAAGCAAGAGGCACTCTGCCATTTGCTCTGAAAGTGCCATTATTCTTGTGTCCTTGTGATAGTAATTAGCACTTTAAGTCCTGCCAATATGTTTAGGGGAGATCATTCGCCTTTGTATTTCACCGATTTCTTGAAGCATTCCCCACTTTATTTAGCTCATTCAGTTTCTTCCACCATGTGGTGCAATAATCCTCTAAATAATATAATGAAGAAAAAAGGTTGAATTCAAAATTATAACAGGGCAAAGTATCTCTAAAGTCTCCCTCTGTCAGACAAATCTAGATAAATCTGATTGCTTTTCTGCACATTATCAGCGTCCAATGTAAGCAGGGAGACACCTAGAATTTTGTCCTATATAGAGTTTTATAAGCTCACACAGAATCATCCTTGCCTTTTTTCTTCTTAAAATAAAGCATAATAACCTCCAAAATAAGATTAACCCTAAAGCAAAGGTGAAAATCTCAAGGCTATGCAGATGTTGTTGGACTGTACATCTCAGCACACTTTATTTTTGAATATGTAGGCTAAAACTACTGGGGCTCACTGTCCAGCAACATTTTCAGATCCACATTTTCTCCTCCTCTGACTTGAGATAACATGGAAAAGTATCACACATGTAGTGAGGATTGTGTGTGAGACGGTGACCTGTTCACACAACTAGTTCAGTATTGCTGGTGCTAGTTAACAGGCTGGTCCTACCATTAGACAGAGTAAGGCAGTCACTTCAGGTGACAGATGGGAGGTGGCAGGAGGTGGCAATAACAGTTTGAATAAACCTCCGTGTATGCTATGCTCCACCCCCCCTTCAAATCTGCCATGTTCTCAGATGTGGTGGAGGATGTTGTTCTACCACAGTTAAAGTAAGATTCTAATGGTTCTCAGTACATTGCTTCTCAGTACGTTCCTCTGTGTACGTGAGGTGGAAGAGAGGACATTTTTATTTTGCTTCTGGTGGAAGAATAGCCTAAATAAGAAAAGATACATTCAAGGAACAAGACTCCACATCCTGTCTCAAACTGTAGATCTACAGGCACAACCTAATTTGCCTTTTGGCACCATCATTGCAACACATCACTTTACTAAGCTGTGGTGATATTGCAATAATGAATCTATAGTTCACACTTCTAAATGCACAGATTTGCTAGATACAGGTTATAGATTAGAATCGTTGATGTAATATGCTGTATGATGTAATATCCTCCCATTATGGCAGCATACCTACTTGTGCCTTTGTTGTAGGAGAAGGTATTCAGTGCTTTTTTATGCAATAACACCCCCCCCCCCCCCCCAGTGTGAGTGAGCTTTCTGGATCTGTGTGTCTTCCCAGGAGTATATGGCAACATGAAAAATAAATTCCACTTACAGTGCAGTCCAATGTATGCCTTTTCGGGAGAAAGTCTCACTACATTTGGTAGAACTTACACCTAGATAAGCATGAAGAGGTTTACAACCATAATGTTTTAAAAGTATTATGGCAAGAGTACTGTTAAAACTTGAAGCCTAGAAGGATGTCCAAAAGACACAATCATTCCTGAATGACTTCTGTGAAAGAAGAACTTCGAACTGCCGTAGTCTTTATGAACAGTTTTATCTGATTAAATCCCTTTTCTATGCAAGTATTAAGGGTCAGGAAATTCTGTTGATGTATCCTTTGGATATGTAAAATTGCTCCCTCAATTAAAGTCAATAGAAACATTAACTGGAGATTCTATATTCTTTAAGCATCACTAGACTGGACAATTTCGATGAGTAAGAATGACATACTTATGCACAGTAATTTTATTTATGCATAACTTACATAAGCCAATTTCGTGGGAAATGCTGTTTCTGGGAAGGAATGGTTCTTCTCCTCTAGCCTTAATTCATTTCCCTTATCATCAGAATGCTGAGTTTCATGGTCTTTTTACTTTGTTCAAATTATCCGTTATGTTCCAGGATTGCTTGTTTATCATCAGCTTTTCGTTGCTAAGTGTCTTTGAAATACAAATTAAGACAACAGGATATATTGTCTGTAATCATTAAACTAATCCTACAATTTGAGTTTACTCTGCTGTGGAGAATATAATCAGAGTGCTCAGAACTTGGTGAATTTATTTATCAGCCAAATTGATTCGGTCTCATTTCATTCAGTATGAGAAATACACTGCATAAAACACTGGACTTGTTGCTTCACAGTGAAATAGCTGAACATTTTTGTCTGAGCAGAGAATCTATGTAATTGCATAAATATCACATTCTTATTTGGCCACTAGCAGTTATATGATCTCATTGTGACTGTGGCTGGACACCGCACAACATTGTTCCCTCCCCTCCTGAAAAGTCTGTTTACATCAGCTCCTTAGCACACAGAAATTCATCAGAGATATAGATTTTCTGCCACAGAGATACAAAGATGGGGATATCTTGCACCTGCTGGATTTTTCTTCTTTCAAACATAAAGGTAGCAATTTATGTTTTATGAAAGCCATAATCTTCAATGAACAAAAGCTTAAGAAGCCCCCAAACACAATAAAAGACACATGTACCCTGGAAGCATTACCTAGATTCTCAGTTGTTGTTATTGTTGCTGCAATCCTTTCAATTCTTGGCTGAACAAATCTGAGAGGAATATTTCTTTAACCAATTTTTTGTGACTGGTAGAGAAAAAATATGTTGCATTAAAGATCATATTTAAGGCTGTATCCTCTCACCCTACCTATTCAACTTGTATGAAGACTACATCATTCAATGTGTGGGGCTTGAAGAATCCAAAGCTGGAGTTAAAATTGCTGGAAAAAAACATTAACAGCCTTAGATATGCAGATGATACTACTTTGATAGCTGAAAGTTAGTAGGAGCTGAGGAGCCTTATCACCAAGGTGAAAGAAGAAAGTGTAAAAGCTGGGTTGCAGTTAAACATCAAGAAAACCAAGATTATGGCAACCAGACTGATTGATAACTGGCAAATAGAGGGAGAAAACATGGAAGCAGTGACAGACTTTATATTTCTAGGCACGAAGATGATTGCAGACACAGACTTCAGCCAGGAAATCAGAAGACGTTTACTTCTTGGGAAGAGAACAATGACAAAACTTGATAAAATAGTGAAGAACAGAGACATCACACTGGCAAAGAAGGTCTGCATAGTTAAAGAAATGGTATTCTCCATAGTAATCTATGGATGCGAGAGTTGGACCATAAGGAAGGCTGAGCGAAGGAAGATAGAAGCTTTTGATCTGTGGTGTTGGAAGAAAATTCTGAGAGTGCCTTGGACTGCAAGAAGATCCAACCAGTCCATACTCCAGGAAATAATGCCCGACTGCTCACTGAAGGAAATGATATTAGAGGCAATAATGAAGTACTTTGGCCACATAATGAGAAGACAGGAAAGCTTGGAGAGGATAACGATGCTGGGGAAAATAGAAGGAAAAAGGAAGAGGGGCTGACCAAGAACAAGATAGTATCCTTGTAGGGACTGGCTTGACCTTGAAGGAGCTGGGGGTGGCCATGGCCTACAGGGAGCTCTGACGAGGGCTGGTCCATTGTTCATGAAGAGTCGGAAGCGACTGAATGAATAAACAACAACATTTAAGAATAAGGAAGTTATGGGGAACAAATAGAGGAAATCCAGGGAAAGATAACAATGTAAGGAATTGGCAGATGGAACACTTCTACAGGATCTCATAGCTAAGATCCAGTACAACCGTGGTGGAGTGAAAGTCCCACTAGTGACCTTGTGTTGGATCTGCAGCTTATAAGGGGGAATGGGTCAGGATATCTAGCAACTTCAAGAACACCAGTGTCATTGTTAACTGATAATGGCATCAAGCTTCCACAGGCCCAGCTAGGAGCTTATGCCACACCATCTGAGTCACTTTGGAATGTGTCCATAAGAGAGCAACCAAAGTGGTAAAAGGTCTAGAAGCCAAGCCCTAAGAGGAACGGCTTAAGGAGTTCCTTAATCTGGAGAAGAGAATGTTTAGTTTGACATGAGAGCAGAAGCGGCCCAACCATAAGGCAAACTAGGCACTTGCCTGTGGCGCCAATGTCCTGGGGGCACCATCATCCCTGTTTTCAGAGTGTTGTTCTTTATTTATTGTCCTGATTTTAGAGGGTTTTTTTTAAATACCGGGGGCTATCTGGGTTATCTCAGTCCACACTGCCCTATATCCCTGTTCAATGTTTGGTGCTAAATTCACAAATATAGTAATTCCTACATAACATTACCATGTATTGAACTGCTTTTTCTGTTGATTCGTTGTAAAACATGATGTTTTGGTGCTTAATTTGTAAAATCGTAATGTAATTTGATGTTTAATAGGCTTTTCCTTAACCCCTCCTTATTATCCAACATTTTCGCTTATTCCAACACTTTTATTTTTCAGTGATTGGTTTGGGGGGGGGCAAAATTCTGTTTGCCTACACTTGAAAATTACCTAGGGCCGGCTCTGCATGAGAGCCATGTTTAAATATTTGAAATGATGTCACATTGAGGAGAGAGCAAACCCTTGTTGTGTCCTCCAACTCTATGATTCTGTAATTTGGTTGGAATCTTAGCTTCAGAGAGTTGCAATCAACTGGGAAACACTAATCTTTCAAGGAGGTATCAAATGTCTCCTTGCATAAGCTTTTAAAAATAAATAATGCCACCACTGGATCATGTATTTTGACCCACAACTAGACATGAATATTAGTTCTCTGAATATTTTAAATGTGAATGTCTATATTTAAATCCTGAAATGTTTCCCTTTGTAATGTGAATGTTGAAAGAATTTTTATAAAATTCTATACTACTAAACTATCATCTTGTCTATCCCATCATCAAATTTAACTGCAGCTATACTTGGAGATTTCAACACACATAATTAGAAGAACATAAATATGTGTTCTTGCAAGTGGCTTGAATCCTCAACCCAGAAAATGCAATTCCTGTTTGTAATCTTGTTGACAATGAGAATGACTCCAGTGAAGCTGGAACCCTTAAACACAAACAAAATAATAACCTTTTTCCCCATTGCCAGAAATCCGTGAGCCTGTCATCACATCACAGCGTGAAGGAGAGAATGACAAGAAACATGCCTGTTGACCTGCTCTGTCTGTAATTACTGGCCTAAGGCTAGGCCAGTAGCAAGAGGAGCTGGAAAACAATCACTAACTAGCCAATTAAATAGCAACTTGTCCTCAGCTTTAGGAAGAGTGCCTGTTTTAAATTTTCCTGTACAAAAACAATGATATTGGGGGGAGCAGTAAAAGATCATATAGAAATATCTGCTTCACTTCCCACCTGCCTTACATTGTTTGTTGGTGTGCTGTTTTGAGAAACCAGGAGTTAAAGTGATTTCATTTTAAAGAATAATACTCTAATGCTAATATGCCAAGCTGGACCTTTGAGTCCAGGAACAGACAACTATTGAAGTGTTTCTGCATGAGGGAACGTGAAACAAAGAGCAAAGTCAAAAGGGCATTTACTTTTATAGCCTATAAAGAGTTTTGGACGTTCTTGAAGTTGCTGAAAACTTGTGATTGCCTGCCAGTGATTGAATTATTTTTTCCACATATAATGGCACAGAGGCTCAGAATATTAAAGAAACAAAAAACTATGCAGATTTAGGTGGGGTTTTGACTTTGTATTAATACCCAAAAGAACATATGATTAGGTGCTTAGATAATAAAAATAATCTTAATTGGTCTCGAGGATGTACAGGGGAAAAATGAAAGCACATTGGGGCTTTATAGAGCAGTTTTCCAAGTGTACCTGGACTAATATCATTACTGAAATTGCAGGTTGAAATTAGGTAGGTATTAGCTTGAGTTCCAACTGTGAAGCCATTTGTTTCCCATGTCCAGCCATGAATTGAACAAAATTGCTTCATTAACAATAGTTCCTGAACAAAAGAGTAAGTGAAATGGTCTTCATTATGGGTTTCCATAACTCACAACAGAGAATGTTAATGAAAGCAGGAAAGTGCAGTGGTTGACAACACGTGACTTGGTTCTTGTGTTGTTATCAGTCACTTCTGAGGCATAACTCAGCACAAACAAAATTAAACCCCACATTCCCAGTATGATCATTTTTGTTTTTAATGAAGGTGAACCCTTGGGTGCAAACCATTAAAATCAATAGAGCTTGGGCATAAAACACTGTTAGTTTTAATTAAGATATTGTCAAGCTCTATTTCTAAATATTGTCAAACTTTATCTTTTTTTATCCCTGGCCACTGGCCAGCATGGCCGATGGTCAGCCATTGAGGAAAGGGGATGTGTGTTCCCCACTAGAAGCTTATGAACTCCAGAGTCAGGATATCACGGAGAACTAGAACATGACAGCATGCACTAGGTCTAGTCAAGAATGCAGTTTGAAGAATAAATTGGACATATGATTCAGAAAGATGCAGGTTTGAAAAACAGCAATTCAAATGCAGATTGGTGCAGTATGTTTTGCTGATGTGTCATGTTTGTAATCCATTATTCATTCTTACTCTAAGCAACCTAGAATATTTTCCAGCAGAAGATTATGAAGTAGCCTTCAAGTAGAGCAGAGTGCGTGTACCTTCAAATTATTTACAAATGTGTAAATATAATATATTTGCAATAATCTGCTATCTCAAATTTACGCACCTTATATGGTATAATTAATAGCACATAACAGCAACAACAACAAATCTGATTAGTTTGCAAATTATTATAATTATGTATAATCATTTTTGCATTCTAATTATGCATATTCAAGACATTAATTGTTCCTTTTTTTCTACTACTACATTTCAGGCTTGGTAGCAGATCAGTAACCACTATCTGAGATAACCGTGATAGAGTATTTTTAATGTGCTGGATTTTGGACAGAGAGACTCAAGGACAAATCCTTGTTTGGTTACCAGGTGACTTTTGACTGTTAATATCTCTCAGCAAACCTATACTGTGAAGTCATGTTAGTAATTAATAGGGAGAGGAAAATTATTGAAAGAGGCAATTTAGATTCCTGATTACAAATAGAATAACAACAACAATATACACAGTAATGTCCATTGGGATTCTCATCAGTGCAAAAAGTTCATGAAAATCCTGAGAGTGACTGCTGAGGTTTATGCTAGTGGTGGTGATTCACAATGAAAGATGGAGAGGAAAGTAAGGACAAACAGTTATAATTGCATGGATAACAGCAATGTATTAGCAATGTGCTGAACGTTCCCTGAAGACCCAGTTTCACAGCTTGGGAGTTATCCTGGACTCATCGCTGAGCCTGGAACCTCAGTTTTCAGTGGTGGCCAGGGGAACCTATGCACAATTAAAACTTGTGCGCCAGTTGCGCCTGTACCTTGGGAAGTCAGACTTGGCCACGGTGGTCCATGCTCTTGTTACATCTCATATAGATTACCGCAGCGCACTCTATGTGGGGTTGCATTTGAAAATAGCCCGGAAGTTTCAATTAGTACAACGGGCGGCAGCCAGATTTCTAACTGGGGCAGTGGTCAGGGAGCATACTACTTCTCTGTTACGTCAGCTCCACTGGCTGCCAGTCTGCTACCGAGCCCAATTCAAAGTGCTAGTCTTGGCCTATAAATCCCTATATGATTCTGGTCCAAATTACCTAGCCAAATGCATCTCCCTCTAAAAGCCTATGAAAGCTTTTATATCGGTTGAAGCAGCCCTGCTCTCTGTCCCAACCTTTTCACAAGCGTGGTTGGTTGGGATGAGAGACAGGGCCTTCTCAGTGGTGGCCCCTTGGCTGTGGAACTCCCTCCCTAGTGACATCAGGCAGGCCCCATCCCTCCTGGTTTTTAGAAAAAAACTTAAAACCTAGCTTTTCTCACAAGTGTTTAGTTAATAGGAAATTATGGAATGAGACTTTAACAGCTTGAAGAAAGGACTATGGATTTTGGAAAACAATTTGGACAGGAGATCATGACTCAGCATTTTTATTTGGTTTTAATCTGTTTAATTGATTCATATGTGTTTTAATTGCTTATATGATTAGATTGTTTATGTTTTGATGATATGTGTTTTATTGTTTACCTGTACGGCACTGAATTTTTACCGGGTTTGTAAGCCACCTTGAGTCATGTCTGGGGTAGAGAAAGGCAGGATAGAAATGACGTAAATAAATAAATAAATAAATATTATTTCCTTCAGGTATATTAATAAAATATTTGATTATGTTTAGAAACAGTCCAAGTTAACTTCCTTTTCTACAGTACAACCCCATTAATCATAGGGCCATTACTCGCAGTTTAACTTACTTTGATCTGACAACATACATCCTCCAAGTGATTTTATGGAATGCTTCTGCCAGAAGCTACCATAGAGTCTTACTGGAGGATCTCACAAATTCCTGGAAAGAATGCCTCTCTAGAAATTTTCTAGGTACTTCAGCAGGACTTGTGGAAACCTTTGGAGAAGTAATTTATTTCAGTGGAGTTTTCGATTAGCTATGATTTCCTATTTCCACAGTACATTATCCCAAGTAGATAAGGGGGTTGTATTGTATTTGATTTTTCTTCTCACTACATATGCTCATCTATGCTGTAATGTCGGTGCTAGCCCCCAGCTTTTTTGTTTGTTAATGAACAGTTAATGAACTGTTAAAGTAATCATTGTTTATTTTTACACTTGGATTTACTCTCAGCGTACTAATACTTTCTGACCATTTGTATGTCTGTTGCATACTTATATTAGAACTTTCCATTACAATCTAGTCATGTATTTATGAGTGTAAAATATGTTCTAAGAGATTAGTCATGTTATCCAATGTTGTAACTGATTATGTTTCAAAATACCGTAATCAATAACACTGCTTGTGACACTCATACACAATATGATTCTTGCACCCTTATTCTAAACATACTTTTCATTTTGTGATTCATAATGAGAGATATATGAGCAGGTGTCCTAGCTTTGACTGGCAGCCACATTTGGTGCAAACTCAGAAATTAACTGCTTTACATGGCTTGGTCTGAAAAAGAAGCAGTCTTTTTCTCCTGAGAGCTGCTATGTGAATCTAGGCTTGGTGTCCTCATGGCTTGAGTGTTTGTATCTCCTCCTCCATTTCTTGGATATGTTTTTGGGAAAATACTTTAGTTATCCTTTAGATAATAAAAAAAAACTTTAGAACAGGAAAGCATTGTGTTACTTGCTGGAATTTGGATTCATTTTTATGCTGAGAAAGAGAACTGGAGGGAATGAACAGGGAAGCTTCAGACAAGAGAAATAAACACTGAGTTTAAGATAGGAACCCAGCTGAGTTGAGTGCTTTGGTGTTTGTTGAAAGCACCATCCATAGTAGGCTTGGCACTGCATGAGTTAGTGTCTGAAATATATCAATTAGAAGTGTCTCCAAATCAATCTGAGCCAAACTGGGCTGCTGAAACCATGTTTTATGGCCTTTTTGTTGTTGTTAATTTGTTCAGCCACTTCCAGCTCTTTGTGACCTCCTGGACCAGGCCAAGCCAGAGGTCCCTGTCTTCAAGGTCAAGCCAGTCGCTTCAAGCATAACATCCATAAGATTTTGTTTTGCCTGAGTCTTAATGCCTTTTTTAAAATGTTCACAAATATCTCTTAGTCCCCCATGCTATACCGTGTTTCCCCGAAAATAAGACAGTGTCTTATATTATTTTTTGCTCCCAAAGATGTGCTAGGACTTATTTTCAGGGGATGTCTTATTTTTCCATGAAGAAGAATTCACATCTATTGTTGAACAAAAAAATCAACATTTATTATATACTGTACAGTAGTTTTCATCACAAATCAACATAACCAAACCAGACAAACTGTGACTCCTGTCAAGAATTTCTTGTTATTACCATTATTTCCATTTACAACTCGTATGTACATTTACCAATTCTGCATGCTCTGGTGTTTTGTTTGGCGGGCGCCGAGCATGCTTCCAAACAAAAACTTTGCCAGGTCTTACTTTCGGGGGAGGCCTTATATTTAGCAATTCAGCAAAACCTCTACTAGGTCTTATTTTTTGGGGATGTCTTATTTTCGGGGAAACAGGGTAGTTGTAGAAAACCAGGCATTAAATTGAACCAATGTTTACTTTCAAGGCTGCAATACAGAGCTGTTTATTCAGTAGATAATGTTATTATTCGGCACACATGGTATTTATTATAGTTACTTTTGGGGATCCAAGTCATTTGCCTAAACAATTGTTATCTTTAGCGAATCTAAATAAAAAGAGAGCTTTGAACGGCAACTCCCAGAGCACTGCTCACTTTATTCTTTACTGCTGTTGTGGTTACTAAATACAAGCTTGTAAGCATAGGGTTTATTTGCCTTGTTTTACTTTTCTTCTTACTTCAAGACCAAACCTGTAGAGAATATGTAATATTTGCTGACATGGTCCAGCTCTCATATTTAATATTGCTTGATAATGTTACCAGGGACAATTTGTTGACACTAAATACCAATCTTACATAATATATCCATTGCTCTTCATATTATTGAAGTCATTTAAGATAATTATCCTCACATTTCTCTGAATTGCAAAAATGAAGTACTGTCACTAATAGTGCTGAATTAGCAATAATGAGCTTTCTGTTGTACTGTATAACATATTGTTTTTGTATTATGTGTTTTTAATATAAGACCCAAGAGGCCCTTCTTCCGTTGAGGATAGAGAAGAAATATGGCTGCCCCTAGATCCTGAAACTCCCTAGAATGTCCTCTTCCTTTCTATTCTTCCATTGACAGCTAAAGTCTTTTATTCTTACTTTTAGAATAAAAGCAGATGGTTTTTTAATTAAAAAAACAAAAAACAAAAACAAAATAGGGTCTTAACAGGGTGCTAGGCTGAGAGAAAAGTGGGATATAAATTCAATAACCAAACAAATAAACTGCATTTTATCCTTTTGTATGTAGCTGGGTTATAATAAAACCAATTGCTCTTCACCAAGCCTACCAAATGAGGTATTGTTCAGATCACTATACTGCAGTGTTGCCTTGAGTGAATTTATTGTCTAAGCTAACATTGGATCAATTGGTGAGTTAGTGGTCTACATGATAACCATGGGAAAATTATCCAGTTCAATATCTGAGTCAATGCTATGATAAGTGAGGTCAACTGAAGAGTGATGTTAGGGTTGCTTGGATTCAATTGCTTGGTTTCCTCAGTATCTCATGGTATTAAGCACCTGTCTAAAGAGCTAAATGAGACCTAGATGCTAGATTGAATGGATCGTCATCTTGCCACAATATATATTTAATTCCAAAATTAGGAATAAAGAATAAATTTTTTAAAGTCAACACAGAAAGCATGTAACACAATACTGTTAACTGTGATGAGCCTTGATGACACATACCCATCAACTGTCCTGATTTGGCAGTGGCCATCCTGATTAACCCTCTGCCATCCTACTTTTCAAGTGCTTTGCAAAAGTTTATCCCTCCTCCTTCCACTTCCCTCCTTTGCCATCAGCTTATTAAGTTGCTGCAAACCAAGTTCAAATTGAAAACACATTTCTTGTTCAATTAACACAATGTTGTGAGAAGGGGACAGAATCCTGCCTTTCCAAGAATGCTCAGGCATAAGCAAACTGCTGCAGGCCCTCCTAGCTTCCCTTCCCTTCCTCATTAATAACATTTGCCATCTTGAGTACACTGTGATGTTTCCTGGTCACATATATCATAATTTTCATCTATGAAAAAGTTAGAAATTATGACAATGTAAACAGTAACACATATCATCTACCAATCTATCTATCCACCTATCTACATATGTAACTGTAATATGAAACTGCAATAAAGACATTTTCTATGCAAATGATCGTTACCTTGATATGGTGCTGGGGCTTGCTCACCTCGATGATGCCATGAGCTAAACCATGAAGGGGCACCCAAGACAGGAAGGTCATGGCAGAGAGGTCAGACTAAATACAATCCCTGGGGAAGTTAATGGCAACCCACCCCAGTATTCTTGCCATGAAAACTAAATGAATCAGTACAACCAGAGATATGTCGCATTACCATCAGAAGATAGGACTCCCAGGTCGGAAGATGGTCAAAATGCTACTGGGGAGGAACAGAGGACTAGCTCAACTAGCCCCAGATGTGATGATGCAGTCAGCTCAAATCTGAAAGGAAGGCTAATGGCCGATGGTGCTGGAGGGGAATGATGAATCTGATGTTCTAAAGATCAACACACTATAGGAACCTGGAATGTAAGATCTATGAGCCAGGGCAAACTGGACGTGGTTATTGGTGAAATGTCAAGATTAAAGATAGACATTCTGGGAGTCAGTGAACTGAAATAGACTGGAATGGGCCATTTCACAACAGATGACCACCAGATCTACTACTGTGGACAAGAATAACACTGAAGAAATGGAGTAGCCTTCATAATTAATAATAAAGTTGCTAAAGCAGTGCTTGGATACAACCTAAAAAATGATAGAATGATCTCAATTCAAGTTCAAGGCAAGCCATTTAACATCACAGTGATCCAAATATACACCCCAACCACAGCTGCTGAAGAAGCAGAATTAGATCAGTTATATGAGGGTCTACAGCACCTACTGGATAATACACCAAAAAGAGACATTATTTACTTTACAGGAGATTGGAATGCTAAGGTGGGCAGTCAAATGACAACCGGGATCATAGGCAAGCATGCTTTGGGACAACCAAATGAAGTAGCACATAGGCTGATAGAACTTTGCCAGGAAAACTCACTATGCATAACAAACACTCTCTTCCAATAACCTAAAAGACGGCTTTATACATGGACTTCATCAGCTGGTCAACACCGAAATCAGTTTGACTACATCCTTTGCAGCCAAAGGTGGCAGACATCCATCCAATCAGTGAAAACAAGACCTGGAGCTGACTGTAGTTCAGATCACGAACTTATTGCACAATTTAGAATCAGGCTACAGAGAATGGGGAAAATACACAGACCACTTAGATACGATCTCACAAATATTCCTAGTGAATATGCAGTGGAGATGAAGACTCGATTTCAGGGACTAGATTTAATAAATATAGTCGCAGAAGAACTATGGTCAGACGATCATAGCATTGTTCAGGAGGCAGCAACAAAGTATGTCCCAAAGGAAAAGAAAACCAAGAAGGCAAGATGGTTGCCTGCTAAGAGACTGGAAGTAGCCCAAGAAAGAAGGAAGGCGAAAGGAAACAGTGACAGGGGGAGATATGCCCAATTGTGGGATTCTCCTGAGAGCATAGCCTTTCTGCTGGTGTACCGTGTGCCTAGTGCACCAGCAGACAGCCTATCCCAGCTGCTCAAGACTGTGTTGGAATGGTCCTTGAGGTTCCCCAGACTTATTGTCCTGGGGGACTTCAATGTCCACGCTGATACAGACTCTTGCTCAGCAGTGGCTACAGACCTAGTGTCTACCATGGAGACACTAGGACTCTCGCTCTGTAGTACTGGGCCCACGCATCAGGCGGGACACACACTAGACTTGATCTTCAGTGCAGGAATTCAAGTGACCCAAGCCTCTATTATAGAGGTTCCATGGTTGGATCACTGTGCCATGAGAGTCAGGCTGGAGCATGCCTACCCACCCGGCAAGGGCGCCGAGCCGATTTGGGCTCGCCCAAGAAGACTTATGGAACCTAGTAGAAGGATCTGGAGCCTGCCAGCGACTCGATCGATGTGTAGGTGGACACATGGAACATCAGGCTATCCAATGCACTTGACGAAATCGCCCCTAGACGCCCACTCCAACCCCGCCGAAATCGGTCTCCTTGGTTCACCGAGGAACTTCGATCGATGAAGCGGGAAAAGAGATGGCTAGAGGGCATGTGGCAAGAACTTCGTGACAGAGAATCGAGATCAGGTTATAGGGCATTTATGGAGTCCTATGAGCATGCTATCATCGAAGCAAAGCGAGTATATTATGCCTCTTTGATAGCGTCCGCCAGCTCACGCTTGGCAAAATAGTTCAAAATAATTCGATCTTTAACGACGGTTCCTACCAACCCAAAAAGTGATTATCAGACCCCTTCAGCCGAGGCTTTTCAAAGCTATTTTGCTGACAAGATCTCACACTACTATGCTGGGACCTCCCCGCCACAATTGATACAGTGAGAGAACTTGAGACTCCGTAGCCACTTGCTGGGCCCACCCTCAACCAGTTCATCCCACTGGATGCAGAGGCTGTTGATAGGCTCATAGCTTCAGCTAGACCGACCACTTGCTCCCTCAATCCGTATCCCTCTTGGTTGGTTAAATCCTGCTTGGAGGGATTATGTGACCCTCTGTTGAAGATAATAAACAGCTCCCTTGAGCAAGGAGTTTTTCCAGAGGGTTTAAAAGAGGTGGTGGTCTCTCCCCTGCTGAAGAAACCAGATTTAGATCGTTCGGTTCCCTCCAGCTATCGCCCAGTTTCAAACCTCTCATTCCTGGGCAAGGTGATTGAGAGGGCAGTTGTAACAGTTCTTAGATGACACCGCCAGATTAGATCCCTTCCAGTCCGGCTTTCGTGCGGGGCATGGGACAGAGACTGTGCTGATCTCTATCACGGATCATCTTCGATGCCAGCTTGATCAGGGCGGGTCGGCGCTGCTCGTGTTATTGGACATCACTGCAGCATTTGACACAGTCGATTATAATCTTTTGACCCACTGCCTTGCCGTTGTTGGAGTCAGGGGGACAGCTTTAAATTTGCTAGCCTCCTTTCTTCACAACCGTGGACAGCGAGTGGAGAGGGGAGGCCTGGTCTCTGAAAGGTCCCCTCTACTTTGTGGGGTTCCTCAAGGGGGCATTCTCTCCCCTCTGTTGTTTAACATCTATATGCGACCACTTGCTCAGCTGGTTCAAGGTTTTGGGCTCGAGTGCTACCAGTACGCTGATGACACTCTGCTTATGTTGAAGATGGAAGGCTGACCAGACTCTGTACCCGATAACTTTCATCAATGCCTCGAGGCCATTACTGGATGGCTGCGTGCCAGCAGGTTTAGGGTGAATCAAGCAAAGATGGAGATCTTATGGCTGGGTCGACTGGGCAGTGGGGATATCCAGTTGCTTACCCTGGATGGCAAGGCGCTATGCCCGTCATCATTGGTAAAGAGTCTGGGAGTCCTTTTGGACCCTCTGCTGACAATCGAAGCCCAGGTCTCCACCATTAGTAGAATCGCCTTCTTTCACCTACAGCAGGCTAGATGGCTGGCCCCCTATCTGTCAAGGGACGACCTAGCTACAGTGATCCAGGCCACGGTCATCTCAAGACTGGACTACTGTAATGCCCTCAACATTGGCCTTCTTTTGTCGGTGATCCGGAAGCTCAAGTTGGTACAAAATGCAGCTGCTCAACTTCTTGCGGGAGTCCTGATGAGATGTCATATAACACCAAACTTATTGCAGCAGCACTGGTTACCAATTGAGCACCGGATCACTTTCAAAGTGATGGTGCTTACCTTTAAGGCCTTACATGGGCCAATGTACCTGAGGGACCGCCTCACCCCCTACCAACCCCAGAGATCCCTCCATTCTGAGGACCAAGAGCTGTTGGAAGTTCCCAGTTTTAAGACCTTGCATCTAACATCAACTAGACGTAGAGCTTTTACAGCAGTGGCGCCATCACTCTGGAACACTCTGCCACCTGAAGTTCGTGCCTTGCGGGACTTATCAGTCTTCCGCAGGGCATGTAAGGCACACCTGTTTTGGCAGGCCTTTGATCTCCGTTATTGCTGTTTTTAAATTGCTTAGACTTTAGCTTGTTCTTGTAAGCCGCTCCGAGCCCTGGGGGAGTGGCGGCATATAAATTTGAATAATAAATAAAATAAATAAATTAAATTAAATGAACAATTCAAGAAGTTAGCCAGAAGAGATAAGAAACTATTTTTAAACAAGTAATGCATAGAAATGGAAGAAGACAATAGATTAGGAAGGACAAAAGACTTCTTCCAGAAAATCAGAAACATCGGAGGTAAATTTCAGGCAAAAATGGGCATGATCAAAAACAAAGATGACAAGGACCTAACAGAAGCTGAAGAGATCAAGAAAAGGCAGTGAGAATATACAGAAGATCTGTATAGGAAGGATAATAATATAGAGGAGTAACAAGTTATCAGGAGATGACGGGATGCCAGCTGAGCTGTTTAAAATCTTGAAAGATGATACTGTCAAGGTGATGCATGCCATATGCCAGCAAATATGGAAACGGACACAAACAACTGATGCACACCAGAGGGAGACAACACAGATACCATAGAGAAACCGGAAGAGAGAGGAAAGAGATGGCATTAGAAACAGGACATGACGAAAGAAGGATATAGAAGTAGGAACGGAAAGACCGCAGAAGCGGGAAGGGGCAAAGGAAACGCAAGAGAACATAGAGTTATAACTAGGAAGAACCGGATAAAGATTTAAAAAGGACAAAAAGTGACTATAAAGATATAGCGACAGAGAACCAAGGGAGAGAAACGAAGGACACAAACAGGTAGGAAATCCTCCCCCTGGCAGGAACGAAGTTAGCAATAGGTCAGGACTAAAAGAATAACATAGAAATGACTAGGTGATGAGTACAGGAGATGGATCAATAGGAAGACCAGGACGAAGGTGTAGAATGAGAGAGGACGACTAAGAGGACCAGGACAGGGCAGTGGGACGCGACGAGATGACTAGGAAGATTAAGACTGGGACGAGGAAAGGAGTGAGAGGAGTAGGAAGAGTAAGACGACCAGGAGAACCACGATTAGGACAGGATCGACAGGGCAAGAAATAAAGACAAGGATAGGAAGATGTAAGAAGAGATTCCCCCCATTTTTTCCCTTTTCTCCCTTCCTTTTTTAGAAGGAGGAATTATAAAGAGTGGATAATCATGAACACAATGTCCTCATTCAAATTTAAATCAGACAAAGATAATAAAGATAAAGGAATGCAAAGGAAACTTTCATTTTCAGAAGACATTAGCCTCAAAAATGTCATGAAGGAGATGAGGGAGATAACAAAGGAGATACAAAAAATGGCAGAAAAACAAGGTGCATACCAAAAGATGTTCCAGGATGTTGACTATGAAAAATGAGATCACAGAAGAATTGGGAGATATTAAAAAAGATATTAATAGTTTACAACAGGAGATGCAAGAAATTAAACAGAATAGACAAAAGCGAGAGAAAACACAAGTCAAAATTCAAACTAAGATGGAAAATTTGAAACTTAAGTATCAAAAATTAGAAATGAAACAAGAATTGATGGAACAAAAGAACTTAGAATTTCAGCTGAGATTTAGAAATGTAGAAGATGAGAGCAAAGAGAATTTAAGAGAAATAATAGTTCAGTTAACTGCCAAACGAATACAAATTGCCAATGAAGACATGGATGCGGAGATAGACAGGGTGTATAGAATATCCACAAGAAGAATTACACAAGAAGAAATAAAGTCTCAAGAGATGTTATTGTTCATTTTTCCAAGAAAAGAATCAGAGATGATATTTTAAGAGAAAATAGTAAACAACCTATCTATTACAAGGACAAAAAATTGCTATTTTAAAAGAATTTCCACCATCAACCCTGATTAAAAGAAGAAAGTATATGTTCTTAACTGAAGAGTTGAAAAAACTACAAATTAGATTCGTCTGGGAGCGTATGGAAGGGATCATGGTAACATATAAAGAGGAGAGATTCTGGCTTACTACTGAAGAAAAAACTAAAGATTTTTGTAAAAGACTGAAGAGAGATAATGAAGGAGTGGCTATAAAAGAGAAAGACAAAAAGGGTAAGAAAGACAAAAAGAGACTGAGAGAAGAATCCCCTGAAATGGAAGTCCTAATAGATGACATGGAATCCCCTGACCTAGAGGATGTGGAAGAAGAAGACCTAGACGAGCAAGAAAAGTAATACGATATCAAAATGGAGAAGACAATCAGATTTTATTCAAACAATATTAATGGACTCAATTTGCTGAATAAGAGAAATAAAGTCTTTAATACTATTAAAAAAGGAAATTACCATATTGTGGCTTTGCAAGAGACACATATATCGCAGAAACATGTGGTACATTTAACACAAAAATCAATAGGTAAAGAATTTTACTTCTCATCAATCTAAAAAAAGAGGGAAGTGGTCACATATGTGAAGGAAAATATACCAGATGAAATGGCATTTAAAGATAATGAAGGGAGAATATTTGGAATTTTTGTTTATATAGAAAATAAAAAACTTTTGATTTGTAATATCTATGCTCCAAACGGCCCCAAATCCCAATTTGTTAAAAAGTTGAAGGAATTAATTTTGGAGCAGGAATTCAAAAATATAATCATCCTTGGGGACTTTAATGGAGTGGTAAATTCGGAAATTGACAACACAAAAGAGGGTAGAAAAAATAAGAAGAAAAGTGGAGGAAATCTCCCTAAGAATTTTCTAAATTTACAACAGGAATTTAACTTACATGATGTATGGAGATCCCACTACCCCAGAGATAAGGATTTTACTTTCTATTCAGACAGACACTAAGGATTGTCTAGAATGGACATGATCTAGGTTTCCAATTGTCTTTCAACAAAAATTACCAAAATAGAAATACACACAGAACACACACCGACCTCTGCCCAATCCAATTTAGAATAAATGAACAGAAGAGAACAGGGAAATGGAGGCTGAATAATGGAGACTTTTTACTGAAATCTGAAGAGGACATTAAGAAAAATAAGGACTTATTAAAAGAATATTTTCAAATCAATGATACTCCGGAAATAAACATACAAACAATATGATATGCTAGAAAGGCTGTTATGAGGGGGCATTTCATAAGACAGAATGCCTGGAGGAATAAGTTAAGAAATCAAAAACTTAAAAATATACAAGACTTAATTTTAGAGACAGAAATAAAGTTGAAATAATCTCCCAAGAATCAGAAACTCAAAGGGGACCTAGAGCTATTTAAACTCCAGAAGAGCAATCTAGAGCTGGAAGAGTTAACAAAGAAACTAAAATTTGTCAAGCAAGGCCACTTCCAAAATGCTAATAAGCTGGGTAAATGCCTAGCAAGGAAAATTTGGAGGAAAAAACAAAGATAACATATAACCAGAATAGATGTAAACGGAAAATGTATTTGAACAGCTAAAGAAATATTGAAACAATCTGAAAATTTCTACAAAAATCTATATAAGAATAACCTAATAAAAAAGGAAGACATTGTACAATATTTAAGTAATAAGAAGTTACAAAAATTTTGGATATTCAAAGAATGGAATTAAACAAACAGATCAATGAAGAAGAGATTAAGAAAGCAATTAGAAGAATGGACGCAAGTAAGGCACCAGGACACGATAGGTTCACCACGGTATATTATAATACATTTGAAGGAGAATTACTGCCATATCTTAAGAGATTAATGAACAGTATATTAAATCAGGAGAAGATACCAAATGCATGGAAACAAGCTAACATAACAATCATTCATAAAGAGAAAACTGACCCGACAAATGTTAAGAACTATAGACCTATCTCCCTTCTAAACATTGATTATAAAATATTTACTAATATTCTAGCAGATCGAATGAAAAACCTTTTGAAAACCTGGATCAAGGGGGAACAAACTGGGTTCCTCCCAAATAGACAATTAAGAGACAATGTTCGAATAGTTATCAACATAATAGAATATTATGAGGCGAACAACCGAAAAGAAATGGCCTTACTCACAGTTGACGAGGAGAAGGCCTTCGATAATATTAATTGGGACTTCTTTAAAATTCTGATGAAAGAGCTGGATATAGGATATCAATTTTTGAATGCAATCAATGCGATATACAAAGAACAGACAGCAAAAATTTTGATTAATGGTAATGAGACAAAAGAGATAAAAATAAAAAGGGCAAACATCAAGGATGCCCACTGTCCCCACTTATTTTTATTTTCACCATGGAAATTTTACTAAATACGATAAGAGACGATCCCACTCTCAAAGGGACTAGAATAAGAAATTTACATTACAAAACAAGGGCATTTGCGGATGATCTAATATGTATAATTGAAGACCCAATAGAGGACATACAAAAATGGTTAAGTAAGAGAGAAGAATTCAGCACAGTAGCAGGTTTCAGAATAAATAAAAGTAATTTGATGCTGTTGACCAAAAATATTAGTTAAAAAGGTCAGGAAAAATTAAAAGAAATTTCTAGTCTGCTGGTAACAAACAAAATCAACTATTTAGGAAGTACTCTCACATCTAAAAACTCCCAGTTACTCAAAAATAATTGCGAAGTGAAATGGGCTGAAATAAAGAGACAATTAGACAATTGGAAAAGTTTAAATCTATCACTATTGGGAAGAATCTCAGTGATAAAAATGAATATATTACCTAAAATGTTGTATCTGTTCCAAAATTTACTGATACAGTTGAGTCTCACTTATCCAAGCCTCGCTTATCCAAGGTTCTGGATTATCCAATGCATTTTTGTAGTCATTGTTTTCAATATATCGTGATATATTGGTGCTAAATTTGTAAATATAGTAATTACAACATAACATTACTGCATATTGAACTACTTTTTCTGTCATTTTTGCTGTATAACATGATGTTTTGGTACTTAATTTGTAAAATCATAACCTAATTTGATGTTTAATAGGCTTTTCCTTAATCCCTCCTTATTATCTAAGATATTTGCTTATCCAAGGTTCTGCCAGCCTGTTTAGCTTGGATAAGTGAGACTCTACTGTAATTAGAAATATGACACTATTTAAAAAGTTGGAAAAAGACTTGAAAAAATTCATTTGGCAGGGTAAAAAAGTCAGAATTCAATGCACAAATCGAATTGACAAGACAAAAAGAGGAGGCCTGGGAATGGCAGATCTAAAATCTTATTACGAAGCATGTACTCTCCTGTGGGTTAAGGAGTGGACAATGTTGAGAAGAGAAAAAATTCCAAGTCTTGAAGGCCACGATTTACGAATTGGATGGCATGCATACCTTTGGTATGGAAAACAAAATTAGAAAATTTTTTGGCAACCATTTTATATGGTCTGCAATTATAAAAACTTGGAATAAATATAGATCAAGATTATATCAGAAAACTCTGCTTTGGATATCACCATTGGAAGCCAGTCATAGAAGGTTATTAGGGTGGGAAACATGGCCCACATACAAAGACATACTGAAACAGACGCAGGAAGCTATGGAAATGAGATCCCAAGAAGAAATTAAAGCAAAATATACCAATGTTTCTTGGTTCCAGTATAGACAATTAAGAGAATACTACAATATTAATAGGAAAGAATGATTTATGGACAAAGAAACATTCTGGGATAGAGTTATGACATCAGAGAAAAAATTGATAACAAAAATATATAAGAAAATACTAAAATGGACAACGGAGATAGAAATTGTAAAAGAATCTATGATAAAATGGTCAAACAACATAGGCCAATCAATACGGATGGACCAATGGGAGAAAATTTGAAACCAGAAAATGAGACAAATGTATTCATATGACTTGAAGGAAAATTGGGTTAAAATGATCCATAGGTGGTATATAACTCCAAAAAAATTGGGACACATTAATAAGGCTATACAGACCATCTGTTGGAAGTGCAAAAAAGAACAGGGAACATTTTTCCAAATGTGGTGGACTTGTGATAAGGCGAAGAAATTTTGGAAAGAGATCCACAAAAGGATCCAAAAATTCTTAAATATCAAATGCCAAATGAGCCCAGAACACTTCCTTCTCGGAAAAACAGAAATGAATTTAATGGAAAATGATGAACTTTTATTTAATTACATGTCGACATCAGCAAGGATTATTTATATGAGGAACTGGAGACAAGAAGAAATACCGGACGTAGACCAATGGTTAAGTAAAATAATGGAAATAAGAAATATGCTTGTCCGAACGTATCTCTTCCTATGAGCCAGGAAGATCCCTAAAGTCATCTGGTGAGGCCCTGCTCTCGGTCCCGCCTGCCTCACAAGCGCGGCTGGTGGGAACGAGGGACAGGGCCTTCTTGGTGGTGGCTCCCCGGCTGTGGAACACCCTCCCCAGAGATATACGGCAAGCCCCAACCCTTTTGAGTTTTAGAAAAGCCTTAAAAACATGGCTATGTGCCCAGGCTTTCGAAGATTAAATGATAAAGACGACCCGGACTGATTTGCGGCTACAGCACGAGGATTTTGGATGAATGGATTTTTAACCATATGTTTTATATTTTTATATTGTTTTAATTGTTTTAATTGGATTTTCATTGCTATGTTTTAACTATGTGTAGGCATCGAATAGTTGCCAATTGTGTATGCCACCCTGAGTTCCTTCGGGTGAGAAGGGCAGGATATAAATGTTGGAAATAAATAAATAAATAAAATATGGACAGACTGACATACTTAATAATAAAACATCAAGGTTTACTGAAGAAAACTACAGATTGGCAACCCTTTCTAGACTTTATGAAAAAGGAACAGAAAACTATAACAATATAAAAAAAAGTTTACCAACAAATATGCAGGAACGGAAGTACCAAACAATTATAGGGAAACAGTGATGTAATAAACAATGCCAAAGAAATGGAAAAGGACATTCCTACTATCAAAGATGGCAAAGATAAGGATGGAAGTCATGAAAACTCTTTTTTCTCTTTTTTTTCCCTCTTCTCGCCCTCTCTTCTTTCCTACTTTTCTATCAGACTATAATGTTCCCCCACTTTCAATGTATACCTTTAAAATAAAAAATAAAATAAAAAAGGATTTTTTTTTAAAAAAAGAAAAGAATGACCATCAGATTGGAAAAAAATTTTTTATATCCCCATACCAAAAAAGGGAAACACTAAAGAATGCTCAAACTTCCATACAGTTGCACTTATTTCCCATGCCATTAAAGTAATGCTCAAGATCCTTCAAGGCAGACTCCAGCAATACATGGAGCGAGAGTTGCCAGATGTTCAAGCTGGGTTTAGAAAAGGCAGAGGAGTGAGAGACCAAATTGCCAATATCCGCTGGATAATGGAGGAAGCTAGGGAGTTTCAGAAAAACAAGTAGCCCCAGTAAGAACAGACCATGGAACAACAGACTGGTTCAAGATTGGGAAAGGAGTATGGCAGGGCTGTATAATTTCACCCTACATATTCAACTTGTACACAGAACACATCATGTGTGGGGCTTGATGAATCCAAGGCTGGAGTTAAAATTGCTGGAAGAAACATTAACAACCTTAGATATGCAGATGATACGACTCTGATGGCTGAACGTGAGGAGGAAGTGAGGAGCCTTATCACCAAGGTGAAAGAAGAAAGTGTCACAGACAGAACGCCAGCGAGTAGAACAAAACTCAGTTTATTGAGGTTACAGAACTAAATACGCCCGTAGGAAACAAAGAACAGGGCAAACACTTGACTTCAGTGTGATAAGTAACAGGAAACAGCTCAATTTGAGCTTAAACGGTTCAAAGGGATAAACCGGGTTAAACAGAAGTATAATCCGGATTAAATCAAAAGTGCTTACTTCAGCCTGGCAAACAATGCAAACAAAAGAGGATTAACAGGAGTCAGAATGTAAACAACAGACTGGTAGCAGATTCCTCTCTGCTACTCAGAAACAGCAGGAGAATAAACCAGGCTTGTTTATTCCTTCCTGCAGCGAACGAAAAGCGTGGTCGTAGTCAGGATTCAGTTTAAGGTTCAGCGGCCAACGATATCCAGGTCCAGGCACAGCAGTCAAGGTAATGGGAGTCAGCAGGGTCCCAATCTGGTCCAGAGGTCAATAGCCAAGCGTAGTCGTCTAGAAATCCAAAGGTCTCACCGATAGCCAGCAGAAGGGATAATCCGGAATCGAAGTCAGTCAGTCCAGTGTCAATCCAGTGCGAGTAGATATTGCCCGTCAAAAAGACAACGGAGGTCCAAGCTATCGAGATTAAACACAAGTTGCACAGAGAAAAACCCCACACAGTTCCTCCCGCCGTCGATGCCCAGTGTCCTTGGTCAACTTACGTATCCAGTAACGAATCACACCCGTCTTCAGGAAGTTCCCCAACAAAAGCCCAAGCGTCCGTCCAGATTACCTTGCCCAACGCAATTAGACATTGGTCCCAAACCCCAATTTATCCCAGTTCAAGCTCATCATCGCTGTCAGCTGCCATCCCAATTCCAGGTGCCCCAACATCATCATCCTCATCAGAGCTTAAGCACCTTTGACTACGCCCCACAGCATCCCCAGCTGTGGATCCCGCTCCATCCCTCCAGCCAGTCCATGGGTCTGATCCTGCAACCCGCCAATCACCTCCCATGCTTTCATTGCCTGTTTCCCCAACACCCAAATCCTCCCTCACACGAGTCCATTCCATGTCGTCCTCCTCCGAGCTGGCCATCTCTTCCTCCAAACCCTCAGAAAAACCCTCAAATGAGTCCTCATCTGTCGGGTCTGTAAACAAATCCCGGAGCCGTTTTTTTTCACGCTCCTCGAAAGAGTCTGACTCTCGAGGAGTCTTATGACCCCTTCTTCTATTACCGGAGCCCGAAGGCTCAACCATAACAGAAAGTGTAAAAGCTGGGTTGCAGTTAAACATCAAGAAAACTAAGATTATGGCAACCAGACCGAATGATACCTGGCAAATAGAGGAAGAAATGTGGAGGCAGTGACAGACAGATCACTGCAGATGCAGACAGCAGCCAGGAAATCAAAAGACGTTTACTTCTTGGGAGGAAAGCAATGGCCAACCTTAATAAAATAGTGAAGAGCAGAGACATCACACTGGTAATGAAGGACCGCATAGTGAAAGCAATGGTATTCCCCATAGTAACCTATGGATGTGAGAGCTGGACCATAAGGAAGGCTGAGCAAAGGAAGATAGATGCTTTTGAACTTTGGTCCTGGAGGAAAATCCTGAGAGTGCCTTGGTACGCAAGAAGATCCAACCAGTCGAGGAAATAATGCCCGGGTGCTCACTGGAGGGAAGGGTATTAGAGGCAAAGATGAAGTATTTTGGCCACATCATTAGAAGACAGGAAAGCTTGGAAAAGATCATGATGCTGGGGAAAAAGGAAGTAAAAAGGAAGAAAGGCTAACCATGTTATCCTTGAAGTGACTGGCTTGACCTTGAAGGAACTGGGGGCAGCGACGGCCGACAAGGAGGTCTGGCGTGGGCTGGTCCATGAGGTCACAAAGAGTTGGAAATGACTGAACAAATAAAGAAGAAGAAGAGTTTTGGAGCTGATAATCAGTGGTAATGCTATAGTCTATATGCTTATTTTATCTGATTTTTGTTGATAATTCATATCAGTTTAAATTTGCTTCTTATTCTGAATATCTTATTCTGAATAGGGCATGATAGACATCTACAGAGGATAGATAGACAGCTTGCGCAAGTATCTCTCTACTCTTCACAAAAATCAACCACTAAATCAATCCTTGTGTTTTTCTTGCCCCTTTTACCCTGAAGACTCTAAAACTTTTATCTATTAAAAACTAAAACTGAGTTCAGCTACTTTTTACCTATTTCTTGCTACTGAACTAAAGTGACACATATGGATTTTGCATCAATCCCTTCAAGTGTAATGTGAATGAAACAATTGCAAAGGCTAGTGCTATCCTTTGTGGCGTTCATCTGTGTTTATTGTCACAGCATAGGTATTGGTTTCCTTCCAGCATAAGCAGAAATAGATTAATTTTTTTCCAGCTGTGTGCTTGTATAGGGACCACTGCTAGCTTTTATGTCCTGGCTTTTAATGCAGTAATCAGTCTTTCAAAGAATGTCCAGCAATAAACAGCATGTGGTATCCGAAAGAAAAGGAACATAATACTACTCACAGTACAGTAACTATAAAAGAATGAAGGCAGGTCTTTCAGAAGTGTCTAAAATTAATCTAGAGGAAAACAAAAGTTTTATCCAATTGAAGGATTAATATCCTTCCCACTATGATCAACTATCTTCATCAGTTAGAAATTACCACATCAGAGCATGTTGTGCACAAAATGTATGTGGGTCTTACTATTTCCTGCTGCAAAAGGAAACAAGAAAAGCTGTCAGGTACATTACCAATGGAAACTTTATTTGGCATCAAAAAAATTAAGATGTCAGGTTGCCTCCTTCTTTTCTCATCACTTGTATCTAACATAACTGAGATATTGGCTGCTTTTAAAAAGATCCCAGGAATTATTTCTCATAGCTGAATGACAAGATACAATTTGAATGTTCCAGAAATGTTATCTATCATGCTGCCAGTCACTGAGCCCCTCCAATCCTGGGTCTTGTTTCTGCACAAACTGAATTTATTTTGGAAATCTATATGATCTTTTCTTCATCCCAAAGTATTTCTTGGAAACCCTTAGCTTTTTATTCTGTGCTTCAAAGGTCAATTTATATTACTGCAGTAGTTTTCAAAATGAAATGTTTCTCTTTGTTTCTGTTATCCCAGAACTACCCAAGATGGACAATATCTGTAAGCACAGGACACAGATTCGAAAGGGATCAAGTGAAAAAAGAGCCTCACAAAATGATCCTAATGATTGATTAGTGTAATATCACTGAAGTGCTTTAGCACTTTGAGAATAACTTCTGAATAACAATAAAGCAGGCTCAGTGGAAATTTGTGAAAATCCATTTATGAAATGTTGCATAAATCTAGATGTCACACATGGACAGTGAAATGAAGGAAGAACACAAGCGAGTGTGTGAAGGAGGTGTTTGGCTATAAACCTGGAAATATATGGGTAAAATCAGAACTTTTGGATGAATCCCAAACCAAGAATATTGGGTTAGACTGTAGTAATGCATCTTCCTATGTTACTACTTATATTTACTATTTAAGTATGTCTGTTTACTATGGTTAAAAGCAGTTGCATGGTGCAATGTAGTGAAGACTCCCAAAATAGTTTATACCGTATCACAGAAATAATACTTGGAAACCACCTTTTGTGAAGGAACCTCTTCCATAGAATCATAGAATAGTAGAGTTGGAAGAGACCTCATGGGCCATCCAGTCCAACCCCCTGCCAAGAAGCAGGAAATGCCATGTGAAGTATTTTTAAAAACCTACTAAAGCAACCTGGTGAAGTACAGGGAAATGTTCCTGTGCTTAGAGAGTTTCTTCCAATTTATACAGTTCTTGGATAACAAACATCTGTTTCAAATGAATTTATGTAGACAAAATAATTGTAGACAAGACTGGCTTGTTAAATTTATCCATAGGTTGCCATTCTCTTTCTGAACTGCCAGTGTTATTCATGAAAGGAAACCAGAATTCTTTGAAAATGTGCCTGGAAATTAAAATTAATTAGCTTGGAGAATACAAAGGATGAGAACTTGAACTGAAATTTTAGCCTTTTGAATCATTGCAACAATCACCACTCTTCCTTTCTGAAGTTTCCTTCTGTGCTTTATCTGGTTATTTGGCAAAGGCAAAACAATTGGAAGCAAAGAAAGAAAACATCAAAATTAAAAACAAATTTGTGAAATCAATATCACAGTGATAAATTTCCTTTATTGTACAATGAAATGGATAGTCACACAACTAAACTGAATATATGTACACATAAAATTCAATTTGGATCAATTTACAGACTGCCTAATTTGACTTAGATTGGAAGTCTTAGTTTAAATACTGATGCTGTGCTATATCCTGTTGCCTATCCTTGGATCTTAACAAATGGCTGGAACTTTATTTCCTCTTGGAATCCAGTATCTATGGAATCTACCTATATAATCATAGACTCATAGATTTCAAAAGAGCTTTGTGGACTATCAGGTCTAGTCGCCTCTTGATGTAGGATCTCCAGTTAGAGGCAGGCATGGACAAACTTTCAAACTTGGTGGTCAAATGCTAGCACTAACTGCTAGGACTGGCTGCCCGGTGATGGAAGGAAGGAAGTAAAGAAAGAAAGAAGAAAGGAAGGATGAAAGGGAGGAAGGGAAGAATGGAAGGAGAAAGAGGGAGAGAGGGAAGGAGGAAAGAGGGAAGGAAAGACAAAAGGGAAGGAAGGATGAAAAGGTGGAAGGAAAAAGGGAGGGAGGGGAGAGGGAGAAGGAGGAAGGAAAGAGAGAAGGTGGGAAGGATGAAAGGGTGGAATGGAAGGATGGATGGATGGATGGAAGGAAGGAAGGAAGGAAGGGTAGGAGGAAGAAAAGAGAGATGGAAGGAAGCATGAAAGGGTGGAAGGGAATGGAGAGAAAGAGAGAGGGGAGGGAGGAAAAAGAGAAGGAAGGAAAGACAAAAGGGAAGGAAGGAAGGAAGGAAGGAAGGAAGGAAGGAAGGAAGGAAGGCAGGCAGGCAGGCAGGCAGGCAGGCAGGCAGGAAGGAAGGAGGGAGGGAGGGAGGGAGGGAGGGAGAAGGAGAGAGGGAAGGAAGGACAAAAGGGTGGAAGGGAAGGAGAAAGACAAAAGGGAAGGAGGAAGGAAAGAGAGAAGGTGTTGTATCCCAGTCTCCACCTGAGCTGTCAGGTGAGCCTGGGGTTGGGCCTGTTCAGCCTGTGATTGTACCTACACCTGACCAGTCAGATGAATCTGGGTTGGGGCCTAGGATTCCCATGCAGCCAGAGGTAATGATTCTGTACAGCCGGAGTTAGATGAGGCTGCTGTTCCTGAGGATTCTGGGAGCAGGAAGACAATGGTTTCAAGCAGGCAGTTTGAACCACATTCCTTGGGAGAGTCAAGGACGAGTTATTCCTTGGCAGATGGGCATTCCAGTCATGATAAGAGTAATGAGGTTGACAGAAAGAAAGCAATATGTCAATGGAGAAAAGAAAGGGTTTTTTTTTTTAGAAGGAGCAGACAGTTGCTAATAAGAAAGGGTTTTGAGCAAACTTCCCACAGAAAGAAGCCTTGATTCTAGCTTTAAGAGGAGCCGCTTCTGAGAGAAATTTCAGAGGTGCTAACTTCATTGAGAAACTTGTTCCTGCTTCATGGACTCTTTTTCATGCTTCATGGACTCTTGTTTTATGTTATCTTTGGACTTCCATGTCAAGTTCCTGTAAGCCTTGCATCTTGAGTTTTGTTCCAGTTTTTATCCTTGCTTCTGGGGATTTTGGATTATCAAACCATGTCCCTGAAAGCCTTGCAGTTTGAATCTCTTGTTCCAGTTAAAGATCCTTGTTCCAGTTTTTGATCCTGTTCCTTGGACTAATTTTGATTACCTTGCTTGAAGTTTATTCTTGTGTTTGGTTTTCATGGACCCTTGCTTTAAGATTTACAAGCATCTCATACCTTGTGGATTAAAACCTTGTTTCATTGACTTGAACTTTGGATTGCTATTGCTTAAATATATTCTTCAATAAACAGCTTGCATTGCCTATAGTCTGGGGCTCCAATGTGGTTTTGAGGCCTCTGCAGCCTAGGGGTGCAACAGAAGGGAGGAAGGATAGGCTTTTTTCTTAATCCCTCCTTTTTATCCAAGATTTTCGCTTATCCAATGTTCTGCCTGCCCGTTTATCTTGGGGAAATCTTGGTTGGGCAGGTTGAAGAGCAGTTAATAGTCTCAGTGTAGCAGGTATGAATGTTGGTATTAGTTAACTTGATTAGTATTGAATGGGCTTGCCGCTCCCAAGCCTGGCTGCTTCCTTGCTGAGGGAATCCTTTGTTGGGAGGTGTCAGCTGGGCTTGATGTTTTCCTGTCTGGAATTCCCTTGTCTTCTGAGTGTTATTTAGTGTCCTGATTTTAGAGATTATATTATTCTGTATTCTTATTAGATCAGAGTAATTATTACATCTTATATGTATATTCTTTTATTATTCTTATATTATCTGTTTAGAACTGGAGGTAGGAAAGCTGGGGGCCCCAAAAGCAGCGAAGGGAAAGCGAGGGGCAGTGGGGAGGGGGAAGGAGGAAAGCCGCGGTCCCCAAAAGTGGTGAAGGTAAGGTGGATGTTGGTGGGGGGGGGAGCCGCGGCCCCCAAAAGTGGCAAAGGCAAGGCGCACGTGTTGGTGGGGGGGAGGAGGGAGGAAAGCCGCGGTCCCCAAAAGTGGTGAAGGCAAGGTTCAGCCGGTGGAGGGGAGGTGGAGGAAGAAAGCCGTGCCTCCCAAAGCGGAGAAGGGAAGGCGAGGGGTGGTGGGCGGGAGGAAAGTCGCGGCCTCCAAAAGTGGTGAAGGCAAGGTGGGGGCTGGTGGGGGAAGGGAGGAAAGCTGAGGTCCCCCAAAGCGGCGAAGGCAAGGTGAGGGGCGGTGGGGGGAGAGGGAGGAAAGGTGTGGTCCTCAAAAGTTCCCTTCCTTCCCTTGAAGTCCTCAACAGTTCCCTTCCCTCCCTCGAAGTTTTTTGTGGTCCGCAGTTTGTGGTCCGTTTCCCCTGGTGAGGACTGTGAAGGCCACAATTTCCCACAGACCTTGCTCCTGAAGTGTGAGGTCCTCTCTTCAGGTGCAGCGGTTTCCCTGTTGTTGTTCCGTATTCAGCGGTGGGGAGGGGGGGAACGCTGTGGAGCCGAAAAGCGGCGAGGAGAGGAGAGAAGAGGAGGAGAGGCAGGAGAGGAGCCTGGGAGGATTGAAACCTTGTCGTTGAGGGTCACTGGTTGAGGGGGGGTTGGGGGCTGTTCTGTCCTCACGCAGGGCCCATTTTGGCGCAGGCGCACATCGTACATTCTGGTTTTTGGGTTTTTTTAGGCCCTATGGAGATTCGTGATGTGGTGTTTTGTAGTTTCAACCTCGAGGCATGGATGATGGATTGTGTTGTGAAATTTCGATGTTGGGGGGTGTTTAGTTTTGTTGTTTTGCTCGGTGCCAGGATTCCATCACTCTTTTATATATAGTTGTCAAAGGGGCATCATATAATGCAGTTCAAAACAGATAATCTGCATTATCTGATCTGATAATCTGGATTATATCGCAGTGTAGAAGTGGAGTTGGTGGAGTTCAGTGTGCTCCTTGAGTGTAGGTGAACTATAAATCCCAGCAACTACAACTCCCAAATGACAAACAATCTCCACCCAACCCAGAAAGAAGGGTACTGCATGGCCTTTAGAGGTCCCTTCCCACTCTATATGATCTTATGAATATTGTTTACAAACTGCATCCAGTGACAGATACCCTCACCTCTTTCTCCTGAGCCCCATTTCAGTGGTAAGGCGATAGCATTGCAGCCCAAAGAAGCCAAGCTTTCCTATCAATTTGTAGCCAGGTGGGAAAGCAACAAAATGCAGCCTGTCCCTTTAAGAGGGACCGCGTTTCTGTCCGGTCCGCAGTGCAGTGCCTACTGGGAAGCCAAGTGCCGGTGGCTCCTCCCACTTGCTTCCTCCGCTTTACTTGAGAAGGCCAAGAACTGCATTTCCCAGCATGCAAAGTGGGGTAACCCAGTCGCTGCAGCCTTAAAGGGCCAGCACAGGCAAAAGCGGCTCCAAAGCTCAGCTAGGAGGTAACGCTTTGCCAAAGTGTGGTTCCTGTTTTGGAATAGTGGTGTCTTTGGCGGGGAGGAGACAGCCCTCAGGCGCAGGCCAGGATCGCTTCCTTGGCGTGCGCCTTGGCAGCTTGGGCTCTTGCCTCCTTTGCTCCAGGACGCAAAGGGTTTGGCATGGCTGGCTCAGCACCCCCCTTTGACATGCGCTCACAGCCGGCGTTTCACTCGCCTCCCTGTTGAACCGGCCCTTCCTGTAATGAGCCACTTTCTCCATCATTTCTCATTCTTCTCACTTTGTTTTCCTTTGGTGTTTGTATAGGACATGTGTATCAATTTTTATTTATGTATTTATTTCTGCAAAGGATCGTGTCGGAACACAGGCGCCTGAAAGAGCCACACACACAATACTTAGTCTAACAAAAAGTTTATTGCAACTCAAAAACAGGCTCAGAAACACTTAACTGCAGTGTCTCTGACCAAAACTCAAAGTTTTAGCCCACACTGGGCTCAAAAAGAATAACGGAAAATAATCCGGATTAAATGGATGGATAATCTGGATTAAAACGCAGTCAATGGAATTGGCAGCAAACAGCGCTGTAACAGGCTTCCTGGAAGACAGCGCTGCACACAGAGAGTAAACAAAGCCAGTCAAGGTTCCAAAAACAGCAGAAAAGAAGGTCCAAACTAATGTCATCTTCAAAGTGTTTACACAAGCCGCAGTCGAGTCAAACCAGGAGCCAGGAACAGGGGAAAGCAGCACTCACGATAGCCAATCCAAAGGTAGTTTCCGAAGTGGGTAACCGGAGCCGAAGTCAAGTCAATCCAAAGCCAGGAAGGGAGAAATCTGCATCCACGATAAGCCAATCCAAACGTCGTTACCAAAGGTCACCAAACAGAACCGAAGTCGCCAGTCCAAAGGGAGAAAGCACACTCACAATAGTCCAGTCCAAATCCAAGAATCACAGGAACCAGGAACGCCAAGCTGTAGAGCCAGGACCCAAAGCCCAACAGGAAAAACAGGCAGCGACAAACCTATGCCAAAACGACACTTTGCCTTCTGCAAAGGATCCCCATTTCAGACTCCACTTTTAACTTACACATCATTATCCGAAGATGAGTTGGCCTCCACCCCATCATCATCCCCCACAGCTGTTCCTGTCGTCACATGTGAACCCCGGCTATCATCCCTCCAGTTCCTCCATCTCCTATCAAGACTTAGGTTTCCCCATGACCCGGGTGTATCACCTGTTTGCCAATCCTCCTGTCCCGAAAACCCCACAAACGTTTCACTAGAAGTTGGCTCTGCACACATATCCCTTATTTCTTGTACCTTAGTCTAGTCCAATGTGTCCTCCACATTTTCATCACTCTCAGACCCATCGTCCCCAGAGAAACACAAATATGACTCCTCCTCTGTGGGAGCAGTAAGTATATCCCGGAGCTTCTTCCTCTTCCATTCCTCATCTGATTCCTGCTCCCGAGTAACACTTTTAGTGCCTCTATTCACATCCATCCCGTCTCCTTCTTCACTCAGTGACTCCTCATCACTTGAAAACCCTTAATCAGAAGGTGCCATAAGTATCTCCCGGATCCATTTCCTTTGCTGTTCTTCATCTGGCACCTGCTCAAGATTAACCCTTTTCCTCCTACTAGTACTCCTACTACCATTTGTAATATTGCCAGCAGACTCAACTACAACAGATCGTTACTTTGACGTGGTGCTGGGGCTTGAGCGCCTTGATGATGCCATGAGCTATACCGTTCAGGACCACTCAAGATGGGAAGGTCATGGCAGAGAGGACAGACTAAATATGATTCCTGGGGAAGGTAATGGCAACCCACCCCAGTATTCTTGCCATGAAAACTACATGGATCAGTACAATCAGAGAAATGTCGGTATACCATCGGAAGATAGGACTCCCAGGTCAGAAGATGATCAAAATGCTACTGGGGGGGAACAGAGGACTAGTCTAACTGGCCAAAGATATGATGACGCAGTTAGCTCAAAGCTGAAAGGAAGGCTAATGGCCAACGGTGCTGGAGGTGAACAACAAATCCAATGTTCTAAAGATCAACACAATATAGGAACCTGGAATGTAAGATCTATGAGCCAGGGCAAACTGGACGTGGTTATTGGTGAGATGTCAACATTAAAGATAGACATTCTGGGAGTCAGTGAACTGAAATGGACTGGAATGGGCCACTTCACAAAAGAAGACCACCAGATCTACTGTGGACAAGAGGAACACTGAAGAAATGGAGTAGCCTTCATAGTTAATAATAAAGTTGCGAAAGCAGTGATTGGATACAACCCAAAAATGATAGAATGATCTCAATTTGAGTTCAAGGCAAGCCGTTTAACATCACAGTGATCCAAATATATGCCCCAACCAAAGCTGCTGAAGAAGCAGAATTAGATCAGTTATATGAGGATCTGCAGCACCTACTGGATAACACACCAAAAAGAGACATTATTCTCATTACAGGAGATTGGAATGCTAAGGTGGGCAGTCAAATAGTAACCAGGATCACAGGCAAGCATGGCTTGGGACAACCAAATGAAACAGGATGTAGGCTGGTAGAATTTTGCCAGGAAAACCCACTGTACATAACAAACACTCTCTTCCAACAACCTGAAAGACGGCTTTATACATGGACTTCATCAGATAGTCAACACCAAAATCAGATTGACTACATCCTTTGCAGCCAAAGGTGGCGGACATCCATCCAGTCAGTGAAAACAAGACCTGGAGCTGACTGTAGTTCAGATCATGAACTTCTTATTGCAAAATTTGGAATCAGACTAAAGAGAATGGGGAAAATACACAGACCAATTAGATATGATCTCACAAATATTCCTAGTGAATATGCAGTGGAGGTGAAGAATAGATTTCAGGGACTAGATTTAATAAATAGAGTCCCAGAAGAACTATGGACAGAGGTCCACAATATTGTTCAGGAGGCAGCAACAAAGTACGTCCCAAAGAAAAAGAAAACCAAGAAGGCAAGATGTTTGTCTGCTGAGACACTGGAAGCAGCCCAAGAAAGAAGGAAGGCAAAAGTAAATAGCGATAAAGGGAGATATGCCCAATTAAATGCAAAATTCCAGAGGCTAGCCAGAAGAGACAAAGAACTATTTTTAAAGAAGCAATACATGGAAGTGGAAGAAGACAACAGAATAGGAAGGACAAGAGATCTCTTCATGAAAATCAGAAGCATCTGAGACAAATTTCAGGCAAAAATGGGCATGATCAAAAACAAAGATGGCAGGGACCTAACAGAAGCTGAAGAGATCAAGAAAAGGTGGCGAGAATATACAGAAGATCTGTATAGGAAGGATAATAATATAGAGCAGGGATCCCCAAACTAAAGCCCGGGGGCCGGATGCGGCCCTCCAATGTCATTTACCTGGCCCTCGCCCTCAGTTTTAAACTTAGGCTCACAAGTACCCAGCCTTCCAAGCAGCAAGCCTATTCCATTGTATTCCAGCTCACCAAACAAGGATTTGCATAAGAAGAAAACTTTGAGGTTGCAAGGCTATTCACTGCTATTCTACCTGGCCAACAAATGATTACCATAATCCAGAGCAACACATGGCTGGGCACAGCTAGTATAATATATTGTGTATACATATAATACTGATAATAATATTATAATGTAATATAATACTAATAATAATACAATATAATAATATTAATTATATATTAAATGTAATATTACTAATAACATTACAGTACAGTGGTATAGTACAATATAGTAATATATAATGCTATTTTTTTGCGGTGCTAATAATATAATATATTGTATGTACATACAACTTGTAAGTCACTCTGAGTCCCCTTTGGGGTGAGAGAGTGGGGGATAAATGTAGTAAATAAATAAATAAAATGTTGTTGGGAGTTTTTTTGCACTACAAATAAGACATGTGCAGTGTGCATAGGAATTTGTTCATATTTATTTCAAATGATAATTCGGCCCCTCAACAGTTTGAGTGACCATGAACCGGCCCTCCACTTTAAAAGTTTGAGGACCCCTGATATAGAGGATAGCTTTGATGGTGTGGTGAGTGAATTGGAACCAGACATCCTGAGGAGTGAGGTTGAATGGGCCTTAAGAAGCATTGCTAATAACAAGGCAGCAGGAGATGACGGGATCACAGCTAAGCTATTTAAAATCTTGGAAGGTGATGCTGTCAAGGTGATGCATGCCATATGCCAGCAAATATGGAAAACACAAGATTGATTTTTTTCCCAATCTGATGACCAATTTATATCCCCATAGCAAAAAAGGGAAATGCTAAAGAATGCTCAAACTTCTGTACAGTGGCACTTATTTCCCATGCCAGTAAGGTAATGCTCAAGATCCTGCAAGGCAGACTCCAGCAATACATGGAGTGAGAATTGCCAGATGTCCAAGCTGGGTTCAGAAAAGGCAGAGAAACGAGAGACCAAATTGCCAATATCCGCTCAATAATGGAGGAAGCCAGGGAGTTTCAGAAAAACATCTACTTCTGCTTTATTGACTATTCTAAAGCCTTCGACTGCGTGGATCATAATAAACTATGGCATGTTCTTGGTGGTATGGGGATACTAAGTCACCTTGTCTGTCTCCTGAGAAATCTGTATAAAGACCAAGTAGCCACAGTAAGAACAGATCACGGAACAACAGACTGGTTCAAGATTGGGAAAGGAGTGCGGCAGGGCTGCATACGTTCATCCTCCCTATTCAACTTGTATGCAGAACACATCATGCGATGTGCAGGGCTTGACGATTCCAAGGCCAGAGTTAAAATTGCTGGAAGAAACATTAACAATCTTAGGTATGCAGATGATACCACTCTGATGGCCGAAAGTGAGGAAGGGCTCAGGAGCCTTATCACCAAAGCGAAAGAAGAAAGTGTAAAAGCTGGGTTGCAGTTAAACATCAAGAAAACCAAGATCATTGCAACTACACCTATTGATAACTGGCAAATAGAAGGAGAAAACATGGAGGCAGTGACAGACTTTATATTTCTAGGCACGAAGATCACTGCAGATGCAGACTGCAGCCAGGAAATCAGAAGACATTTACTTCTTGGGAAGAGAGCAATGGCCAACCTTGATAAAATAGTGAAGAGCAGAGACATCACACTGGCCACGAAGGTCTGCATAGTGAAAGCAATGGTATTCCCCATAGTAACCTATGGATGCGAGAGCTGGACCATAAGGAAGGCTGAGCGAAGGAAGATAGACGCTTTTGAACTTTGGTCCTGGAGGAAAATCCTGAGAGTGCCTTGGACCGCAAGAAGATCCAACCAGTCCATCCTCCAGGAAATAATGCCTGGCTGCTCACAGGAGGGAAGCATATTAGAGGCAAAGTTAAAGTATTTTGGCCACATCATGAGAAGACAGGAAAGCTTGGAAAAGATAATGATGCTGGGGAAAATGGAAGGAAAAAGGAAGAGAGGCTGACCAAGGGCGAGATGGACGGACGGTATCCTTGAAGTGACTGGCTTGACCTTGAAGGAACTGGGGGTGGCAATGGCCGACAGGGAGCTCTGGCGTGGACTGGTCCATGAGGTCACGAAGAGTTGGAAACGACTATGTGACTGAGCAGCAGCATTTATTTCTGCAGTTGGAGTCCTTTCTCATTGGTTACTGGGTGACTGGAGCCAAAACATAGTGCAGTACTGAGGTACATTGTCAGAAAAAGCAAGTATTTTAAGATATTAAAGCTATATTTCTGTCCACACTTCCCAGAACGTAGGTCTTACTGGAGAATATGGACTTACTTTAAAACAGACTTTAAAATAGATCTCACAATAATGCCTTTCTTCCAGACATTTTGTTTCCTAGGAAACTCAGATTGAATGGCCAAGGCAGATTTCTAAATATTAAACAATAATTCAAAGGCTAAGTTTCAGCTTCATTTAATTATACAACACTAATATTAGGCTCAGAAGTATTAAACATGCACATATTTATTTAATTTATATGTTTACATGACACTTTCCACTTTAAATCTGCAGTAACATAATAAGTAAATCAATACTATTCTTTAAAGAACATTAAATCTCAAAATAACCCTAGTAACTATTACCATAATCATAAAACCGACAAACAAACAAAACTGAAGCAGTTAAGAGACAAAAAGAGGAAATCAGCTACCATCATCATAAAAAATAGTACATGGTAGAAAATTAAAAGAGCATTTTACAGATTATGTATTAAAATCCATGATAAATGAAATGCTGTAACCATTGTTTGAGGGTAGGGTGGGAGCTCCCTGAAACAGCATGTGATATGATTCTGGTAATATTCAGAAAAGAAATTATGAGTTAAGATTTCAATCCTGTGAATACTTTCCTCAGAGTAAGTCTCTCTGAACTCATTGGGATTTTCTTCTGATAGGCTTGCTGTGTGAGTCACATGGACTTGCATTCTTAATTTTCATGCAAGTAAGTCCAAAAATAATCAAATACAATGTCAAACAAATAATCAAATACAATGCCAAATGAACTAACATAAAGCCCATTGATATCAAACAATTAAAATCAATGCTAATAAGTGTGTTTTAGTGAACAGCAAACATCTAGTTGATCTGATATTACTTCTCTGTGTAGTCTGACATGATAGTTGTTGGAGTGGTTGAGTATTTCTGTGTTCTCAAATAATATACTGTGTCCAGGTTGGTTCATCAAGTGCTCTGCTATGGCTGATTTCTCTGGTTGAGTTAGTCTGCAGTGCCTTTCATGTTCTTTGACTTATGTTTGGGCGTTGCGTTTTGTTGTCCCTATGTAGACTTGTCCACAGCTGCATGGTATATGGTAGACTCCTGCAGAGATAAGAGGATCCCTCTTGTCCTTCGCTGACCGTAGCATTTGTTGGGTTTTCTTAGTGGGTCTGTAGATAGCTTGTAGGTTGTATTTGTAGGCCAGGAGGTAAAGCTGGAAAGGCCAGTTAATGCTAATCAAGGTGATTAATTACAACATTCACACTGGCCTCAACAGACAAGAGTTCTTTCCCCACCCAGGATCTTCCACGGATATAAAAACCTTCCTTGCTTAGTTTCTGCATATACCTCACAACCTCTGATATGCCTGCCATAGATGTGGGAGAAACGTCAGTAGAGAATACTTTTGGAACATGGCCATACTGCCTGGAAAACAAACAACCACCCTGTGATCCTGGCCATGAAAGCCTTCGACAACACATTTTTCCTATTTTATTGTTATAATTATTTATATCCTAATTTTCTTCCAGCATAGAACTCAAAATAGCATAGATGAGGTTCACAAGCAATTTTTCATCCTGACAGATCTACATCTGCTTAACTTTAGCTAGGTGGATGTGATGTATGCCACCTGCTTCTTAGCGGGGGATTGGACTGGATGGCCCATGGGGTCTCTTCCAGCTTTACTATTCTATGATTCTATGATTCTAGGTCAGAGGTGCTGACCTTGCAATTGCAATCACATTTCTATTGCTATTATATTACTTGTTTTGAGAAGAAAACATCTGTAATGGGAGGTGGGTTAGCAGGCTGTATTTATGTAGGCATTCTATGTGTTTTAGAACATTGTTCCCCAATCTATGAGTCCTCAGATGTTGGGTCACAGCTTTCAGAATTTCTGGCCCCATCTTCACTGCCCTATAATGCAATTGAAACTGCATTATATGGTTAGTGTAGCCTCATATAATGCAATATGGTTCTGTTAAATTGCATTATATGAGTGTACACTGTCCATATAATGCAATTTCACACTGCATTATAGGGCAATGGACAGGCCCATAGCCAGGATTTTGTTTCGGGAGGGGCTGGGATTTTGGTTGGGGGGGGGGGGCTGAGTCTGAGCGGGAGAGGGTCTACCCTAGCAAACCTTTTGTATCGTTATCCCAATACCCCCATGCTTATGGTATATATTGAGCATGCTGATCAGATCATGATATGAATAAACCTAACAGTTTAAATACTAAATGTAAGGCCTTCTCGCGGACCACCCTGAGAATTTGGGGGGGGGGGGCTGAAGCCCCGCAAGCCCCCCCCCCCCCCCCGGCTACATGCCTGGCAATGGAAATAGCGTCTCTGACTTGGCTTTGTTGGATGAGACATCTTTGAATTGAAGTCCAAGATATGTTGAGGATATTCAGAATGACTAGTTTCAAACCCTGATCATACATGCGTACAGACATAAGGTGTGCAGATCTTCTACAAAGAGCAGGATCCCTGTTGCAAGCATTCACTCTCCAACATATTTCAGACAATGCAAAATGTGGGAAAGAGGACCCATTACATTCATGTGTTATCTTTTAAGGAGAAGGTCAATAAAATAGCTTTTTGGCCTACACAAATAACAGGTTCCATACGTCATCTGATTTAAAAACCACTTATGAATATTATATCTAGGCTATAGTTTTCGTTCTTCTGTTTGGTATGGTTGTCAGTTAGAGTGAGGTAATTACCATGCTTATGGAAGTCAATAAAAAACAAAAACTATACTCAGCCTAGGGAAGTCTCAATGTTTCAAAGTTGTAGAGGCGAGACATAATGAGTACAACAGCTCGAAGCCTTTAAAATAAGTATAAATCAATAAAGGTAAGAAACAGTTCAGCTGCAAACAGGTCAGTTTAAGAGATATAATGGACTCATAGATGACCTTGCAAGTCTATCTGAATCACAGATCTTACAAGTATCCAGAATAGTTTGCACAAAGGTTAACTAACAATATAATTGACAGAAAGTGTACTCTATTAATAACAAAAGCAAAATCTCTCAGGCCTTTACTGGAAAAAAAATCGATGTAGAACAGCAGTTATCTGAATTGAATTTGACAAAGAATCTCCCAAAGAAATCTTTCTTTATAGTACAGTCTCTCGATTTCTCTCTCTTCCTTCCCACAACACCCTACACACAGTGAAATCCAATGACAATTTTCTCATAATGAAACTACTTCCTTTAGTGGAACCAGTGTGTTACTTCTTCCCGCTGCAACATCTTTCTCTCCCTCTAATGCCATCTAAATTGTTCCAGAGAGATGCGGGAGGATAGCTGACAGGATTTGTAGGGAAAAGAGGAGGACAAAACCCTCATTGTGGAAGTGGACTTTCACTCCTGCAGCGTTGGTTTTCACTCATATATGTTTGTGTGTGTATATTGACATGTTTGTATAGCAAGCAATTGTAAATGAAAAGGGGATCCCTACACAGCCTCAATGATATATTTCATATCAGACTGGGGGAGGCTAAACCACAGATTTAAATTTTAATGATAATAGGACTTATGAATCTAAATGTCTGCAGATCATGTTTCACATCTAGTCTAACCTTTTTGAAATGCAAGCATGCCATATCAAAATTATATGCTTCTTGGGGCATGGTACCCTACAATCAGGCACATAAGAGCAGAGCAGGCCCCAAGATTAACAGCCTCAGAAATCAGAAAGTATCTAGTGTTTTCAAAGCCTTAGCCACATCCTGAGCCCTTTGACACAAAACAACAAAGTATGCTCTAAATTAGACCAAGACCATCGCAGCCTCTGAGTCCACCATCATGGCCCCTGATACCCTCGGGGGGGGGGGGGTTTCCAGGAGGCGACAGTCTTGGAATGCTCATTTGGGGGATATTGCCCTTTTGGGGCAAATCCTGATGACACCTGTCCCTGGTCAAACCAAAAATCTAGGAAGGCCATGGGGGCCATGGGGGCAGATCCGCCTCAGTGGATGGAAGCAGAGCCATTGGACATTTCTGCAATCCTGCAAAAGAATCCAAGGACGATCACCGAGGCCCAAAAGCTGGAAGATCGCTGCAGACATCGTTGTCTTTCCTTGTCTGAAAGACAAGCTCAGATCAAGGCCTTGAAAACGGCGCCTGGTGCGGGGATTGTTAAAAGGGAATTGACCTCCCTATGGATAAGTCCCAAAGAGAAACAGCACATGTGTAAACACAGTATGAGAAAGAGACGGAAGCACCATCTAGGGAAAGGCCCCATTTCCGGTGAGGACATCTCCAAAGTAACTGCTCTTGAGGGGAATCCACATGAAGTGGTAGTTTCCAGTGGGAGCTCCTCTGGAGGAGATGTCTCCTGCCGAAGAAACTCTAAGGGGGCCGATGCTGAGAAAAATACTGAAGAAGCTCTAACTCAGGATGCCCCAGTGAGTAAGATCACACCCAGAGGGGCTTTCGCGAGGGTTGAGAACATTTCCGCCGACATACAGAACAGAGAACTGCCCAGAAGTCAACGTTCTGAACATGTGTTGGTTAGAGCCACAAGCCCTAGTTCATCGAAACACAGAGCTCAGCAGAAAGGCTACAAAACTAGAACTTTTGGAGGGGCTGGTTTTAGGGCCAGGACAAGAATGCCGAAGTCACTTTCAACACAAAGGATGAATATCTCTCCAGTTAGGGCCACTATTAATACAAACAGGGAAGATAGAGCCACAGAAGAGGGTCATTCCAAAAACCCAGTGGCTGGGGGCTCATCCCCTTGGTGCAACGGAACACCTACACGTCCTAAACGATGTTTAGGAGACTTCGCATTTACTCCAACTCCGCTGTGCCCACAGGTTGGTGCTCAAAATCATACCCCCTCGGGCCTTGCTTCATTCCCTTTTCTGGAGGTGGTTCGAACATCGGGTACCTAACTGACACTACAGATGAACCCAGAACTGGGAGGACGATCCCAGTAATCATCAGGAGAGGGATATATGAGAATGATAGCATGCTGGTCTCTAAAAAGAGACAAAGTCAGCAACAGATTCGGCCTTCATCTGTCCTACGTGATATTCCCAAGTGTGATAACAGTGGTCCTAGGTCAAGTGCCAGAGTGAGGTCGAGTCGATTGGAAACTCGTTCTCTTTCCAACTTGCGTTCCATCCCTAGGCATACGGCCGAGAAGGTGCTACCAACGCCCCTCCTGTCCCTGCTACTATTCAATGCTAGGTCTATTGTCAACAAAACTGCTACCCTCTCTGACTTTATTCTCGATCAAGCAGAGGACCTGGTTTGTATCACAGAGACCTAGATCCGTGAGGGTGATAACATTCCTTCACATGAACTGACACCTCCAGGCTTCCAGATATTTCAACAGCCACGGAGTGGGGGTCGGGGTGGAGGGGTAGCAATACTCTCCCATGATTATTTTAACATCAAAGCTATTCCAACTCCAAAGATAGCCGGTATTGAGTGTGTTGGTGTGGTCCTGGCTAGCAGGGAATCCCTAGCCATTATTGTAGTTTACCGCACGCCTGGGTCTCCAGGAGAGAGTCTGCTGAATTTATTAGATCTTGTGGCGGACTGGGTCCTGAAGTTCCCCAGACTTATTGTTCTGGGTGACTTTAATGTACATGTCGAAGCACTGCCATCTTCATCTGTGACTAAGGACCTAGTACCAACCTTTGAAGCTCTGGGGCTCTCACTACTCAAGACTCGCCCTATTCATCGGGCCGGCCACACTTTGGACCTGATTTTTAATATCGGAGTACGAACATCTCTATCCGCGGTAATTGATGTTCCCTGGTCTGATCACGCTGTCCTGAAGGCCCGGATTGAGATTCCATCTCCTCCTCCCCATCCTGCCACACCAATCTTTGCTCGGCCCAGGAGACTCATGGAACCTGCTAGGTTCTTGAATGCCCTTAAGGGCCTGGGAACTATGTGCGTCACTCTCAATGAGCTAGTCAACACCTGGAATGTCAGTTTGCTGGCTGCCTTGGATGAGATTGCCCCCAGATGCCTCCTTCACCCTCACCGGAATCGCTCCCCCGGTACACTAATGAGCTGCGGACGATGAAGCAAGCACGAAAGTGGCTGGAACATCGGTGGCGACGGAAACCCGACGAGGTGTCACTGTCCGCTTTCAAGGCTTTTCGTAGGTCCTACGAATCAGCCATCAAGGATGCTAAAAAATCTTACAATTCCTCTTTAATAGCCTCTGCTAGATCACGCCCAGCTCAAGTATTCAAAATCGTTCGTGCTTTGACCAGTCTGGCTCCCTTAGTCCAAAACCCAGCAACCACGGCTCTTACAGCAGAGGCATTCCAGAAGTTTTTCACTGATAAAATCACTGTGCTTCGGCAGGAACTGCCCCCTACAGTTGATACCTTGAGTGAGCTTGAGACTTTGTGGCCACTTAGTGGGCCTATCTTTGACCGATTTACTCCGCTTGACTGGGAAGATGTCGCTAGAATCCTGGCTGTTGCAAAACCAACCACCTGTTCCCTTGATCCGTGTCCCTCCTGGCTGGTGAAGAGCTGCCTGGAAGATCTACTCAATCCGTTGAGTAATATAATCAATGGCTATCTTGAACAGGGGGTCTTCCCGGACAACCTAAAAGAGGCAAGGGTTCGTCCCTTGCTACAGAAGCCTAGCTTGGATCCCATGACCCTTGCCAACTATCGTCCTGTCTCCAACCTCCCGTTCTTGGGTAAGATGATAGAGCGGGCTGTGCTGGGACAATTGCAACAATTTCTGGAGGATACAGCCGGCCTGGACCCTTTCCAGTCAGGCTTCCACCCTGGCCATGGGACAGAGACAGTCCTGGTTGCCATTACAGATGAACTTCGTCGCCAGTCTGATAGCGGTGGATCAGCGCTACTGGTACTTCTCGACCTTACCGCAGCGTTTGACACCATTGACTACGATCTACTGATTCACCGTCTCGCCATGTCCGGAGTTCGCGGTCAGGCCCTCAATTGGTTCAACTCATTTCTGCGAAACCGGAGCCAATGCGTGGAGTATATGGATCAAGTCTCTGACAGATCTCCCCTCCTATGTGGGGTACCCCAAGGTGCAATTCTCTCCCCTCTTCTCTTCAACATCTACGTTAGACCCCTTGCTAGTTTGGTTCGGAGTTTCGGCCTAGACTGCTATCAATATGCGGATGACACCTTCTGCGCCTGGAGCCTGGAGCAACGTCAATACCAGACAATTTCACCTTATGTCTGGAGGCTCTGTCGAACTGGCTACGTGCTAGCAGAATGAAGGTGAACCCGGTGAAGACTGAGATTCTCTGGCATGGCCGCTCGACCGGTCTGACCCACTTGCTGCCCACCTTCGATGGTGCTGCCCTATCTCCTTCGCCTACCGTTAAGAGCGTGGGTGTCGTTTTGGATTCGCAGCTGACAATGGAAGTTCAGGTCGCTGCTGCCAGCAAACAGGCCTTTTTCCACCTACGACAAGTGAGGCAACTGGCACCCTATCTATCTGATGAGGCGCTGGCAACAGTCATCCATGCCATGGTCACGTCTAGGCTGGACTATTGCAACGCCCTGTATGTTGGCTTTCCTATGTCCACGACCCGAAAGCTCCATATTGTTCAGAATGCGGCAGCCAGGCTACTCACAAGAACACCCATGAAATGCCACATAACACCAGTGCTGCAGCATCTGCATTGGCTTCCAACTGATTACCGTGGTCTATATAAGATGCTAGTTCTGATCTTCAAAACTCTTTACGGCCAGGGCCCATCGTACCTTAGGGACCGTCTCTCCTTCTCCCATCATCGGAGGTCGCAACGACCATCCCAACGAGACTTACTTTATGTACCGGGTCCTAGAGAAGTGCACTTGGAAAGGACCAGGCGCAGAGCTTTTTCTATTTCTGCCCCTGCCTTATGGAATGCCTTGCCGCCCTATATGAGAGCCATGCGTGAGTTAGGGCCTTTTACCCTCGCACTCAAGACCTGGCTCTTTACTAGAGCTTTTAATCTATGTTAATTTTATTAATATTTTTATGTATGTATTTTTATCCTTTACAATTTTATCTTGTAAATCGCCTAGAGCATCGTGAATGGAGGGCGATTAATAAGTTATTAGATGATGATGATGATGATGATGATGATGATGATGAAATTGTCATGGCTTTATCCAAGAGTATTCTGAGACTTATAGTTTGCTGAGGTCTCTAGTTGAGAATTCTTAGTGCCACTCCCTAAATGTCAGATCCCAGAATTACATAGAATTTAGCCACAGCTGTTAAAAGTGGGGTCTTTGGACCATTTTTCAGTGTCCTGGGATACTTGCAGGATACTGGAAGCCCATCAGATGATGTAGGGATATTTCTGGCAGGACACTATGCTTCCAGAATCCTGCAAGCATGATAACATGGGAGGCTTTCCATATTTTTATTGAGAATAATGGGGTGAGCATTGGGGGAAGCCTGGCAGCGATGCTTTCCCCCATGGGATGGGTAGGTGGTGATGTGGGCAATATGGGGTGTAGGGCAACGGTTTTCCAGTGCTGTCTGCCAGATTCACCATGCTTCATGGCAAATCTCCTGCTATCGCCCGCCATGTGGACCTCAAGGTGATGAGGTCCATAGTGCTATTATATCATGGTGTGAATATGCTGCTACCCTTTGACACACACATATATTTTGAGATGCCCATAATGGGCTTCTTCTCCCTTGAAACCTGCACCAATCTCTAAAAGGCAAATCCCACAGAGAACCTAGCTTTTCCCAGTGGTGTTGAATCTGATAATTTAACCTTCGGTTATGTGGAAAAGAACCTTCATATGCACATCAGTAAGGAGGAGGAGCTGATTTGGCAGAACTGTGCTAATGAAAATCTTCTGTCCATGAACCTGTTCACCAGACTTCAATGCTGATATATTTGCATTAATCCTGGGCACTCTTCATAGATCTTAATTTGCCCTGAGATCACTGCTAAATTCCTGTGTTAATCATTTTTTCCTACTCTCCATGAAGCAAAGTTCATTCTGTGAACAATATTGATGCAAGCAGGTTAATAACTATTGATGTAGCTATGTTAATAACCATCTTGCTATCCATGGATCAGTGTCCTCCCCACTACCCATAGAGTGGACACAGCCCACTTAATCTTTGTTTTCTTGTATCCATGGATCTCAATTCACCCTGTGAACTTTCAATCATCCTGAATAGCTAATCACAGTAATTTCTCACTGTCCAAGGCTGCAAGCTTGCCCTGATGTCCTTGTTAATCATTTTAATCTTTCTCTGCTCATGAACTGTGAAATACGGCGACTGGTCTAATGCCTCCCCATCTAGAAAGACGGTTTTGAAATGTATGAGTATACATTCCATACATTGGACCTGGGGAGCAATGGCTGAGAGGCCCCTACCCTTTTGAAAGCATTGCATCTATTAGTTTTATGACTGTCAGGCATCTTAATCTTTTGTATTTCCTCAGAATTTTCTCTTTTTTAAAAGCAATGTGTGTGACTTTTTTCTAATTAGGATAATGTGAGTAAATGTAGTAAATTACTTGTTTACTTTTATATTCTTGCCAAATACTAGCAAGATTTAATTAAGTGTTTCTTATGTGGCTTTGGGTTGTTTCTGATTTAGGGCAACCCTAGGGTGAATCTGTCATGGGGTTTTCTTGCTAAGAATTGTTCAGATTTTACCTTCCCCTGAGAAATGAGAGAATATGACTTGTCCAAGTTCACCCAGTGTGTTGCCATGACTGAGCAATGATTTGAACCCTAAAACCATTATACCACACTGGCTCTTTACCTAAGTTTTACAACTCTTTACTAAGTCCTGTGCATTTTAACTGGTATTTTGTAGAAATATGTTTTAATATGTGCATTTTGTAGAATGTTTTTAGATGATTGTGTGTTTTTAGCAATTTTGTAACTTGCCTAGAATCATGAGGAGAAGCAGCTAAGAAATACTATTATTATTATTATTATTATTATTATTATTATTATTATTATTATTATTATTATTATTACAGTAGAGTCTCACTTATCCAACACTCACTTATCCAACGTTCTGGATTATCCAACGCATTTTTGTAGTCAATGTTTTCAATATATCATGATATTTTGGTGCTAAATTCGTAAATACAGTAATTACAACATAGCATTAATGCATAATGAACTACTTTTTCTGTCAAGTTTGTTGTATAACATGTTGTTTTGGTACTTAATTTGTAAAATCATAACCTATTTTGATGTTTAATAGGCTTTTTCTTAATCTCTCCTTATTATCCAACATATTCGCTTATCCAACATTCTGCCGGCCCGTTTATGTTGGATAAGTGAGACTCTACTGTATTATTATTATTGACACAACGACATTGTATGACACAGCAAACAAGATAGATATGCTGGATTTCGTATTACAAAATCACAAGTCAAACACTTCCCGAGCGTTTAGGAATGTGTGATGTATTTTTGGATGCTGCGTGCACATCCCAGTAGGGTGGCCTTTTGCAGTTGGCAGATCGTAATTTTGTCAATGTTTATTGTTTCCAAATGCCAGCTGAGATCTTTTGGCACGGCACCCAGTGTGCCGATTACCACCGGGACCACCTGTACTGGTTTCTGCCAGAGTCTTTGAAGTTCAATCTTGAGGTCCTGATAGCAGCTGAGTTTTTCCTGTTGTTTTTCGTCAATCCGACTGTCACCTGGGATGGCGACAGGCCTGTAGCCAAGATTTTGTTTTGGGAGGGGCTGGGATTTTGGTTCCGGGGGGGGGGGGAGGGCTGAGTCTGAGTGGGAGAGGGTCTACCCTAGCAAACCTTTTGTATTGTTATCCTAATACCCCCATGCATATGGGATATATTGAGCATGCTGATCAGATCATGATATGAATAAACATAACAGTTTAAATCATAAATGTAAGGCCTTCTCGCGGACCACCCTGAGAATTTCGGGTGGGGGGGGCTGAAGCCCATCAAGGCCCCCCCCCCCCCCCCGGCTACATGCCTGGATGGTGACATCAATGATCCAAACCTTTTTCTTTTCCACAACTGTGAGGTCTGGTGTGTTGTGTTCCAGAACTTTGTCAGTGTGGATTCGGAAGTTCCACAGTATCTTTGTGTGTTCGTTTTCCATTACCTTTGCACGTTTGTGATCCTACCAGTTCTTTACTGCTGGGAGGTGGTACTTGAGGCATAAGTTCCAATGAATCATTTGGGCCACATAGTTGTGCCTCTGTAGTCTGTCTGTGCGATTTTCTTACAGCAGCTGAGGAGATGATCAATGGTTTCATTGGCTTCCTTGCAGAGTCTGCTTTTTGGGTCATCAGCTGATTTTTCAATCTTAGCCTTAATTGCATTTGTTCTGATGGCTTGCTCCTGGGCTGCAAGGGTTAGGCCTTCTGTCTCCTTCTTCAGTGTCCCATTCGTGAGCCATAGCCAGGTCTTCTCCTTATCAGCTTTTCCTTCCATTTTGTCAAGGAACTTTCCATGCAATGTTTTTTTGTGCCAGCTGCCAGCTCTAGTTTGTAGTGCGGTTTTCTTGTACTGGTTTTTTGTCTGCTGTGCTTTGAGGCGTTTCTGATTTTTGACTTCAATCAAAGCAGGTTCTTCACTTTGCTTTACATATTCTGCCAGGGCATGTTCTTCTTCTTTGACTGCTTGTTTTACTTGTAAGAGTCCTCTGCCACCTGATCTTCTAGGCAGATATAGCCAGTCAACATCACTGCGAGGGTGCAGTGAATGATGAATGGTCATGAGTTTTCTTGTTTTTCTGTCCAAATTGTCCAGTTCCACCTGTGTCCAATTTATAATGCCAGCAGTATATCTTATGACAGGTATGGCCCAGGTGTTTATAGTCTTGATGGTGTTGCCTCAATTGAGCTTGCTTTTGAGAATTTTTTCTGACCCTTTGTGTGTATTCTCTGCTGACCATAATTTTCACATGTTCATGCTTGATGTTGTCCAGCTGTAATATGCCCAGATATTTATAGGCCTCTGGCTGGTGACACTTTATTGTTTGGCCATTAGGCATATTTATGCCCTCACTTTCAGTGATTTTTCCCTTCTTCAATGCCACTGTTGAACATTTGTCCAAACCAAATTCCATGCTGATATCAGTGCTAAAAATTTGGACAGTGTTAGTCAGAGACCAGATTTCAGTTTCTGCTTTCCCATACAGCTTCAGGTCATCCATGTACATCAGATGCGAAATTTTGTGAGATTTCTTAGATGTTTGATAGCCGTGATTTTTTTTTTGTAAGATTGTTGACAGAGGGATCATGGCAATAATGAAAAGCAGAGAGGACAATGAGTCTCCCTGGAAAATTCCTCTTGTGGTGTTGACAAGTCCATAGCTTTCATTTCCAACAAACAATTCAGTTTTCCATACTCCATCATGTTTTCAATAAAGGTGCCAACATTTTTACTAATCCCGTTGGCGTCCAGGCACTTGATGATCCAGCTGTGTGAGAGTGAGTCAAGGGCCTTTTTGTAGTCAATTGACATCATGTGAAGATTAGCTTTTCGGCTTTTACAGTTCTCCAGAATCATTTTGTCAATTAATAACTGGTCTTTTGTGCCCCTGCTTTTGTGTTTGTTGCCTTTCTGTTCATCTGGCAAGATTTTTTTTCTTCAAGATAGTCTTGAATTCTGTCAGCTATGATGCCAGTCAGTAGTTTAAACATAGTGGGCAGACACGTTATTGGCCTGTAGTTTTCTGGTGCTGCTCCTTTTGCTGGATCCTTTTGTATCAGGTAAGTCCTTCCAGTTGTTAGCCATTCATCATCATCATCATCATCATCACCATCACCATCACCATCATCATCATCATCATCATCATCATCATCATCATTATTATTATTATTATTATTATTATTATTTTAGTGATTTGTTCATTTGAATTAGTTCAATTTACTTAACCAACAAACTGGGGCAATTTTCTGTTATCTTGAGGAAAGTGGTTTTTTTTTTCCTGCCTACAATGATTTTTCCAGCATTCAAGCTAACATAACTTAAGAATCTGGTCATGAGCTTCTTTTTAAAGACTCGAAGCACTATTGAAGCAGATCTTAATACCTATTGATTTCGGATGAGTTTCATGATATGGGTAGGATAGTTCAAATTATATTGTGACATTGTGGGTGCCATTGTCTGTCCATGGTTGGCAGCTTCTTAGAGATGATGTGGTAAGGTAAACACGTGGCCACATAACTATTTCCTATTCAAATTCACAATTTTTTCCTCAAGTAAAATGTCCACAAAACTCACTTTAAAAGTTAGTCTGATTGATGAGATCTTTCAGCACTGCTAATTGGGGTGCTACAGGATGGTGTGACTAGCTCCCTTCCATCATTGAACTGTGGTGCAATAATGAAATCTGAAACAGCAGGACTTTGTAGGGGTCCCTGCTTCTGGTTCTTGTACCATTACTCACCGGCAGAAGGGGGCTGGTCACACCACCCAGACACCTTCTCACCATCATTGCAGAACTCCATCATGTGTGATACTTTACCAGCTTTTAAGGTGGGTTTCAAAGGTTGGATCAGTGCATGGAGCACAGCGATTATAACACAGCCACAGCTGTAATGCAGGATCTTGGCCTTTATTTTGGGAACAGATGAATAAACTCATTCTAGCCAGGGAAAGTTTAATCTGTCGGTACAGAATCTTTGGATATATAGGGCCTACTATATATTTAACAATGATGCTGAATGATACATCATAACAAATCTAAGTATTTGACATTTTCACTTACATGGCAGCACCATAAAATGTGATCTGCGGAACTGGTACTTGCTTGACTGAAAATGTGGAACAAAACCATAGTGCAGGCCTTGATTTGGTAACCTGTAAAATCAAATACATGTTGAAGTGAAGTATATTCTGTTCCTTTCTGTTACTGACAGCATGGACTCCAGTTCACTTAAGAAGCACGTTACAGCTGCTAGTGCCTCATTTTATAATGTCCTGAAATATCGTAAGAGAATATTCAATGAGGATGATGAAAATCCTTTCAGAACTTTAAACAAATCCCTCTTTGATGACTTCTATGGTTATTACTGTAGTTAAAGGAATTAGAAGAAACTCAGAGCCAATTAGAACAAAGTCCACTATGCTTGAAAGACTATAAAATACTGATAGCCACAAACCTTGGCATCCTTCCTTGATCAGTGAAGAAATAAACAACCTTTTATTCTGCCCTCAATTTTGCATGTCTTGATAGGGAACCATTGGAGCTGGCATGAAGGAATGAATCTCGGGATTTGGAGCAAAAATTCCATACTAATGTGGCTGTATGCAGAGTGATTCAAATCCAGAGAATGAAGACTGAAACACTCAAAGCTTTAGACCTGGATGAATGAGTATTGTGATGTTACCTCTGACCATGTTTTAACAACTCAGCTGGCTTCCCATTAGTGAGGTACACAGCCTACATCTGACATACACAACCATAACCCCCTTTTTTGGTTATTGGGGAAATTAGAATTCTGTTTTGATGTTATGCCAGTCCAAATTGGCCCAAACTCATCTTTTCAGTATGGCCACCCCTTCAAGAGTTTTGTGGATGTGGAGACCAGTGGAAGCAGCAGAGATGCATCCACTGTAACAGGGGGGGGGGGAGCTGGATGAGTTTCTGTTGCTCTCTTCATTCCCTACTGACATGGAATTGGCTATGCTGGATTGGGAGGGTGTGTAGTTTAGGAAAGTACTTGTCATACCCCAGCCACCTTTGGCTTCTGAACCTGATCCAGAAATGAACTTGACCAGGATGAAGCTTATTCTGACCTTTTGCCCAGTTCTCCAAGCTCCTTTCAGTTACAGCTGCCGACTGTTGATATTTCAGATGCTTCCTTAATTGGGAGAGATACTGGAGATGTTACTCCCGTGGCTGAACCAGATGTCCAGAGTTCCCCAGAGAACATGCCCTTCAACCGAAGGGAGTATCTGCATCGCCAGAGATCAGAAAAACAAGGGCTTAGAAGGAGTAACCGCTTGGCATCTCGAGGGGATTGTGGATAAGAAAATTCCCTTGGGAACCTTTGGGGAAGTTTGGTTTCCCTTCGTGGGGATCTGATCTTCGTTCCCATAAAAGTGTCTTGCATTGCAAACACTTTGCAGTGTCAACATAGCGATTTCCTGAGAACACTTCACCGACTCCAGTTCCCTGATTTCACCAAGCCAAGTCTCCTGATCCTGGCAGCCAAGCCGAGCCTCGACTCCCGATTTTAACCGGAGTAAATTCACTTCCTTGTCTTGTTCCTGAATCAAGTTTGATCTTCGCTTCGTCTCGTTCCCGCTTTGATATCCACGATCTCCTAGTGACTTGGGACCTTGTTATTCAGCCTTGTTTCCTTGTTGTTCCCTGCTCAAACTTTCCAACAGTTTGAGCGTGTTTCAGTTTTTGGACTTTGGACAATAATATTGGACATTTTCCTTCATCTTTTTGAACTTATTTATACCTTTTCACAAAGGACTATTTCCCACTCATCTATTCCGCTTATGCATTCCTGAATTTATATTTGCTTTAATAAAGATATTATATGATTATTGGTCTCTGTCTAGTTTTCACTGTGCTCACGCTGCCTTGGGGTGCATCAGTAGTATTAGAATGGGGTTGTTTTGAGACTTTTTAAACCTACATGCAACAGAGAGTAATGGACATGATTTGGATTTTCTGTCTCTGCCTAGACTAAGGGCACATCTACACTGAGGAATTAGTGTGAAGGGCCCCTGATTCAGCTTAATTACTTTCCCAAACTGGCTTTCTGTACAAAATTCTGGAATTCCCTTGAATTTTATTACATAACTTGCTTTGAGGTTAACAAGTATTCCCATCCACAGTTTTCACATTGCTTTAAGAATTTGAATAAGCAAGAAGCAGTTTGTTTGATTACAACTGGTCTTGTGCCTCCACAGGAACTCTCATTGTTCACAACTATTTCAGCCCCTTTTTTAGTTAGAGGGATTAACACTTTATGTACAGTTTATGGGGGTGGGGTGTCAGTCTAGACAGCCTCTTTGCATGTGAAGCCTCAGTCACCCTGCCCCTTTAAGAACCAGGGTGTAGCCTCAGGCAAGACATTTCTGGTTCTTGGAAGAGTCAGCTTGTCCGTGACTGGAAGGTGAAGAGAGAGGAGGGCTGGAGGGTCTACAAAATAGCAAAAATAGCAAAATTCAAATCCAGTCAGAGTTATATATTGTGACCATCTTAGAGACAGTTGAACATTATACAAGAAAGAGACAATAAGAAAAAAAAGATTTAAGAGGCTCAGTTCGGCCAGAACTGTCTATTTTTCAAAGACTTTACCTCTCCTCATAAAGACTTTGGAGTGAGACTTAGGAGGAAAGTCTAAAATTCTTGTCAGTTAATAAATTCTTGTTTGATTCAACTATATCATCTCCAATCAGTTCCCTCCACAGCCAGTTCACCTTCCAAGTAGTAAGATAGCATGAAGACAGAACAACTGGCATATGTTGTTGTGGAAGAGCAGACCACAGCTATATCTGGGAATGCTAACTGCTTCCAATGTCTGGGACAAAGTGAAATTATTTTCCAGTTTTGTTGCAGATTATTTGCTTCTAAACATCATCCCAAATCACCTGTTTGAAAGAAAATAGCAAGGCATTGGGTACCTTGATGATATATGTCAAGAGTCAGACGCCAATTAACGAACGAAACGGAGTTTATTCAGGAGATAAGCCAAAAAGTAAACATAAACACAGAGGATATCTTGAAACACTTCACTATCAGTGTTTCAAGAGCAGTTTGAACAAAAATATAACTCAAAAGTATGTCTTAACAAGCCAAGCTATTTATCCACGCAGGCATTCAAATAAAACTAAAAAGACGCTTCAGTTCAGCTTAGTAAACAAATTGAGTTGACTACTAAAAAATAGGCAATATATACAAAAACTTGAAACCTTCCAAAAGCTGCAATGAGTAGCTTAAATCCGGAACTCCAAGCAGGAAAAACAAAGCTAACCAAACTTAGTGCAAAAGGCACTTTTTGGGTCCAAGCCCTTTCTGTAGCAGCCAGCCGGCTCTGTGGATTTAAAGGGACAGTTCCCAAAAGAAAACACCAAACTGGTCTGAAAACAAACAAACTAGAAATGCAGTAAACTGCTTCCACGGTGCAGATAAAGCCAATAGCTCCAAGAGGAGGGTGAAGAGACGTCGTCAGGAGGATCCAAGGTCAGGTCAGGAGACAGCAGTGGAGTCCGGAGGGCAAGCCAGGAGTCAAAAGCCGAGAGTAGTCGTCAATCAAAGGGCGAAGACAGAAGCAAGGTCAAATTCCAATCCAGGGTCTGAAGAGGGTGCAGTCATCAAAACCAGGTCCCAGTCATCCTGCCCATACTTAGCCCCATGAACACTTAAAGAACCATCCTCCCTTCTCCAAGCATCCCAAGTGGGGTCTGCTCCTGAAGACACCCCAGGTTCAGTAGTATCCATAGGCCCCAAATCCCCAGACATCCCCGGTGGCTGTGCCCATTCAGTGCCTACTTCCCCAGCCACCACCTGTTCCCCAGCATCCATTTCTTCCCCAAACTCCCCATCTGAATCTTCCTCAGAAGATTCCCCATTGAGCTCTCTAATCCGTTTCCTGCGCAACTCCTCCAGTGAGCCCTCATCGCGAGGGTTTTTCCTTCCTCTTCTAATACCATCACCATCAACCATAATCCCCGAAGGCGCAGTCACAACAATATATGACCTGCTGCAGAGAGAGCTGAATTTTTTACTTAAGGAATATGGTTTCTGTCAAAGACAGAACGCCACCAAATAAGGTTCAACACAGTTTATTAAAGTTACAGAACCAAAAAATGCCCGTAAGAAACAAAGGGCTAGGCAAACACTTGCTTCAATGTGAAAAGATACTAAAAACGGTTCAAAAGATAAACCGGATTAAACAGGAGTTTAATCCGGGTTAAATAAAAAATGCTTACTTCAGCCTGGCACTTTAAACAAACAAAGGTTGGTAAACAAAGATTCAATGAAACACAAATAACTGGCAGCAGATTCTTCTCCGCTACTCAAAAGCTACGATTGAGTAACTAAGTTGTTACTCCTCCGTGCAACGAGCGAACTCCGGGTCCAAACACATCAATCAGGGTAGCAGCGGTCAGCAGGGTCCCAATCCGGTCCAAGGTCGAAAGCCAGGTACAGACGTCTTTAGTTCACCAGTTCCACCGATAGCCACAGAAGGGATAGTCCGAGGTTGTAGTCAGTCAGTCAGTCCAGCGTCAATCCAGAGTAGGCAATTAATGTCCGTCAAAAAGACGACGGAGGTCCAAGCTATCAAGATTAAACACAAGTTGCACAGGAAAAGCCCACACAGTTCCTCCCGCCGTCTATGCCCAGTGTCCTTGGTAACTTACGTATTCAGCAAACGAATCACACCCGTCTTCAGGAAATTCCCCAACAAGAGCCCAACGCAATTAGCCATTGATTCTAAACCCCATTTTATGCCAGTTCATAACTCCTCATCACTATCAGCTGCTATCCTAATTCCAGGTGCCTCATCATCATCATCCTCATCAGAGCTAAAACACCTTTGACTATGCCCCACAGCATCCCCAGCTGTGGATCCCGTTCCATCCCTCCAGCCCGTCCACGGGTCCGATCCTGCAACCCGCCAGTCGCCTCCCATGCTATCATTGCCGGTGACACCCAAATCCTCCCTCACACGAGTCCATTCCATGTCATCCTCCTCTGAGCTAACCATCTCTTCCTCCATTCCCTCGGTAAAACCCTCAAAGGAGTCTTCGTCCGTTGGTTCTGCAAATAAGTCTCGGAGCCGTTTCCTTTCGCGCTCCTCAAGAGAGTCTGACTCTCGAGGAGTCTTACGACCTCGTCTCCCAGTATCGGAGCCATAAGGCTCAACCATAACAGTTTCAGTATGAGAAAAGTAACTTTTATAGACCCCAAGTAGTATTTGGAGCATAAAGATTTGTCGTTAAGATAAATATGTTTTGTAGTTCTTCACATCCACACTCCCTGGATGATTCTCTTTTATGACAACCATCTACTCCAAAAGGCAAATAACTATGCCTAAAAGACTCTCGAACACAGCAGTTCACTGATTAAATTGCTTGCAAGATCCCTGTACTATTTAACTTTTAAAACCCTCTTCTAGATACTGTTGTCTATACATATGTTGCCAATGGTGTGTTCCAAGGACCCATCATTTCCCCCAAAAAACAATGCAGTTACCCAACTCTGCATATAAAGCTTTTGTGGGTTCATTGTGCAAAATATGTCTCATTTTCTATGTCATCTTATTTAGGTCTGGGTGAATAGTTGTACTTGTTACCAATAGTTTAAATGGGTAGCTTGTCAAAAGAATGGACTTACAAGCAGTTCAAACAGAAAACCTTGGCATGTTGAGAAGTTAATACTTCAGGTTTAAGAATAAAGCCCCAGCTGTGCCTAATCCATTCCCACTTACCATTTTCTGCTGCAGTTGGAACATCCTCAAATCAAGATAAAGCAGAAGAGTGGATCTTCTGATCTAAGAGACGAAGAGATTTTCTTTCTGCAAATCCATTGACTGCTTGAGTTTGCCCTAGGATTTGATACTACATGGTTATGTTTCAATCCCTGCTTAAAAGCAGGCACTTGCTCATTATCAAAATTTTTGGCATCTGTGTTCTGGTGCTATTTTTCTTCTCTCCCTCAAAAGGCAATGGGGAGTCAAATTATTCTTGCAATTGTTGGCCTCGGTTTATCATATAATAAGGATCTGACTGCTGAAAGCAGCCTAGATTTTTTTTAATGATACATAATTCTGTTTTTGAAAAGGCATTTAACAAATGTAGTTATATTTTTGCATTGTGACCAGCCTGCCTAAAACCAGATTCTTCACATGAAGAAAGAATATCTTAGGGCCTAAATTCTGCTGTTAGTCCCAATTAGAGGGAATTAAGGGATGTAAAGAAGGCATGCAATGTTTGTCTTTCCACCGGGAGACACCTCATCTAAAAATGGTTCCCGAACACAAGACATTTTGTATTTAGAATGGAAAGAATTTTTAAAATTCTGGAAATGATCAGAAAACATGTTTCCCAAATACTGACATGAAGAATCCTGCATTAATGTATTTGAAGGGCAAGATTTTTCATTAAATTCACATGTGCAGGGAAGATAATTTCTTGTGCAGAAAGTAGGGATATATTCTAGGCATGTGCGATCCAGGGAAAAAATGATTCTAAAATGATTCTTTGAAAGTAGGGGGCACTGGCGCTTCATTTCTAAAGTAATTTCCGAATTTTGAAGCAAAAAATTCAAAACTTTCTGAAACTTTTGAATATTCTTAATTAATTCATTAATGGTGGACATGCATGCGCAATAGCAAAAAATAGCACTGGGGGGAATTTTAGGGGATTCTCCCACCCTCATTTTTTAGCTATCCTGATCAACTTGCTACAGCAGTAGAACACATTTACCACTGTTAGCTCACCAAATTTCAGAATGTTTCCCTTATCCTCAGATTTTTGGTGAATTTTCATAGCTTTTATAAAAAAAACATTTTTTTTATAATTACAGAAATTTGTTCCTGGTTTGCAAGTCTTATTTCCTGTTTCATTTGATTGTCTTTACTTTGAAATTCATTGTTCTACTTCAGAAACTTTGTTTTTGTGGCTGAACCTGTTAAATTGGTGGACAGGACACTCAGCAAACCATAATGTGCTATTTATAGGACAATGTCCCTTGCACAAAGACAAAGTTTTGGCAGTGTAATAAAGTTTTGCCATGTTTTGTGACAGAACCAATTAGGAAATGACATTTATCAACCAGGAACAGAAATCATAACACATAATGAAACCACTCCCAACAGATGCCCATCAGCCTTAGAATAAGGAAATCTGTTCCTGGTTTGAAAGTGTTACTTCCTGTTTCATTGGGTTGTATTTACTTTGCAAGTCATTGTTCTACTTCAGGAACTTTGTTTTTGTGGCTGAAACTCATAATGAAATTTGTAATGTTTCACTTATTCACAGAATTTTAGGGAATGATTAAAGCTTTTTAAATCTGCTTTTTTAAAAGATCCTCTCTGCCTCCCTTTTGGAATGATGGGACATACAGTACTTTGAGGAGGTCAAACAAACAATCAAACCCAAAAGGGGGAGAGAGCTTGAACCTAAAGAAGGATTCAGTTATGTTTAATGTGGCTGGCCTCTACAGACTTGGGGAATACAGCAGAAAGGGTTTCTGTAAATGATGAGACACGCAGTGCTTTGATGAGGCCAAACAAACAAACATAAAATAAGCCCTTTCCCCTACCCAAAAATACCATCAACCCCACTTTTTATCAAAAAATAAATGCTTCTTCTAGCTCCTTGAATTTAACATAAAATGTGTCAGATATTTAAAATAAGCCCTTTCCCCCTACCACCCCCCCTTTTTTTCTCAAAAAATAAACGCTTTTTCTAGCTCCTTGATTTTAAAATAAAATGCATCAGATTTTAAAAATAAGCACTTTCCCCTCCCAACCCCCACTTTTTTCTCAAAAAAATAAGTGTTTCTGTTTTTACTTTTTAAACAGAATTTTAAAAGAAACAACAACAACCCCCTTTCCCACCCCACCCCAAAAATGCCTTTTCTTCTTTGTTAAGAGTCGACTTCTTCTTTCAATGGCTGTGTTGCACCCCAGCGAGGGTCCACCTTGCTCTCAACACACACCACTGAGACAGACTTGATATAAACAGTTTATTGATTTAAAAGGTAGCAAAAAGTAAGGCAAAAAGCAATAAAGAAATGCAATAATCCAAACGGAAATGCAGTAACCAAATGGAGTTCAATGTCCCAAAAACAGCAAGTAAATCCTTAAAAGACAAGGCTTAAAGCAAGAACAGGAACATGATCTTCAAAACAAAATCCAAAGTATATGATACAAACAGGAGCATGAAGACAAAAAAAACCATAGCCTCTTGAACCAAGACTTGAGGCTTGAAAGCAGGAACCATAGGCAACACTTGAATCAAGACAGGAACAAAGCCATCCCCCTTCATCATCAGACTGAACCACAACAGGCTGCCCCAGTGCCTCTTCCAACAACAGGACAGGCCAGGCAGGCAAAGGCAGCAAAAGACCAGCCAGCAGCAACAGGCAGGCAGCCCAGCCACCCTCTTGCTCCAACTTCCCAGGCCAGAATGAGCCTTGTGGCTTGCAGCAGACACTTTTGAAGGAGGATGTTCAAACCCCTCCCCTTACATGGACATCCACACCGATTGGTCAGGGAGGCAAGCCCAGGCTAGGCTGCTCCTTTCTGCAAACAAAGTTTGTTTGCTTCCAAAATGCTTTCTCATATATCCGAACAAATAATGAGCCCATTAAATGAATGGGCTTCAACACTTCAAAATCGCAGGTTAATTCCGAAGCACTAATGTGCGTCGGAACCCTGTTTGCAAATCGGAATAAATACGATTTTATTCCGATTTATGACAATTCCGATTAATTCACCCATGCCTAATATATTCTATGAAAAATAGATAATGCTCCTCATAATGAGTCAGTTTTGGTTCACCAACCCCAGTTTTGCCAATTCAGGCAGTGGCCCTGCAAGATTTCAAGCAAGAACCATGGTGATATTCCCTTTAAGTATTACTGTATATACCTTTTCATAAGTAGAAAGGTTTTAGGCAACTAACCTGCCATTCAAACCTGGCTCAGTTACTCCATCGGTCTACGTAAAGTACAATATTAATCTGGGTGGCAAAAGCAGCAGTTCTTTAACACTTCCCTGCTACAGTTGATGAGGCTGGTACTTTTTAAAGCTTCTCATGGGATGGACTTTTTTCTTGCCTTTCACCACTCTACTCAAAAAAGGAGGTGGACCCTTTTTTGATAATGTTAAGGTGTAACATTAACTTTGATTTTTTTAAAAAAGAAAACTATTCCCTTCTCTGAGTAGAGTGACAAAAGGCAGTGACATGACTAGGGTTGCTGTCACTTCCACAGACTTCCAAACTACAGTCCCTGCAATTCATCTTCCCTAATGGGCTGTTCAGAATTGGAGGGGGAGGACAGTTTACTCATGAGCAAGCAATTGGACGATCACTCTCCTCTCCTCCTTTGCCAAGATGGCCTTTCATCTTACCCATTGCTGTTGTTGTCCTGCACTTGCATTCTTCTTCTGCCTCCCTCACCATACCTTTTTTTACATCCACCCTGCACTCCCCCTTTCCTCTCTGATGTTCACTAGGTGGAAATGTCTAGTGTTAGCATTGGGAAGATAGTGAAGGAGAGCTGAATATGTATAGATCTTCAATATGGTCTTCATTCATGTATCTACAGTAGATATATGCAGTAACTTGTGAACTGAAAAATAATGAAATTTGACTTATACCAACTTTTCTGTTAAAGAAGTAATGCTCTGAAGCACATTTACATTATTAACAGAGGCTTACCTTTATTATTTACTTCATTACAGAACAGTATCAAAGGGGATGTGTTTTTCAAAGTTTACAAAATCAATTTATTTTTGAAAAGAGACTGGCATCTACACCAGTGGTGAATTGTGCTTTTCATGTCAGCAGGTTGGCTGATTTTCTCTGAATTTTAGTTAAAACCTAGATGAGTTATCAATGGCATTGAACCATATCCTCATGGTAGGTTCAGCTCTTTGGATAATTTCTTTTGAGTTCAGTTTCAAATCTAGAAAAGATTCATTATCTCAGTATCTAAATTGGGTAAATGCAAACTCTTAATGCTTTTACTGTTTAAAAATCCCACCAAGAAATAAAGAGACCAGACACAGAAAATGGATCTAAAGGGCCATTTCCTGACCTATTTATTTATAACTTCTTGAACCACCTGCGAATGAAAACACTGTAAGGCGGAATTAACCTTTAAATACTTAACTCTTGTGCTATTAGCCACGTAATGAGTACTGTCAGTGGACCGGGTGTCACTCCCTCTGACTACCGCTCAAGGCATACAAGTACCATAGATACCAAAGGCCAACCTAATTTCTTTGGCTGCATCTCTTGGCAATCATCAGTGGAAGGCCATCCTGAGGACACTCACTCCCAAACCTCAAAATGTTTACCCCAAAAGGGGGGTGCCACAGTGGCTACTGGGACTATCTCACCTCTTCAATACCAAAGGAACCTATTTACGAGTCTCCACTCTTAAGCCAATTACCACACCCAAATGAAACAGTGTGGGTTAGGCAAAAAAAAAACAAAACCCAAGAAACACTTGGGGGAAAAAAGTTCCTACCCAGCCCATAAGCGACCAGCTACTGCCAATAGGATAGGAAGGTGGGTTGCAAGGAAAAAATGATGAGGACCAATACAGGGATGGATAAGCTTAAATAGCCTACCAATCCACTTCTGTCAAGTGGTGAGGGGCCAGTGAAGTCAGGCAGCCCCAACCAAGTCTGGTGTTGCACCCCAAGGCAGCGTGAGCACTTGAAAACCAGACAAGAGCCAATATAACACACTATATCTTTATTAAAACAATTATAAATTCAAAAGAAATTAGGTATAGAGTCTGAGTAAGGAATAGTTCTTTTCAGAAAGTCAATAACCGTTTCAATTGTGTGAAGGAAAAGATCCGATATTATAATCCACAATGAGAACTCAGTAGCTCTCCCAAGAAATCAATGTCCATGAAGTTAAACAGGGAAACAAGGCTGGCAGAAAACAGAGTTCTATCCACTGGAAATGCTTCATAGCAATCAAGGTAACAAAGTTGTTAAAGCTGAGGCAAACTTGAATCAGGAACACGGAATAACATCCGAAGTAAAGTTAAGGTCTCCTCAAGAGTCGTGGCAAGGTACGGCCCGACTGGAACTGGAAAACGTGGCTGGAAACAGGAACTAGGAATGGAGAAACCTTTCTCCAAAAAGCATTGTTGACACCGCAAGGAAATCTGACGAGCAACACACTTTTAACAGATTCTGGGCTGTTCAGAATTTGGGGAGTACAAACTCCCAAAACTTTCCCAAGAGAACGCTACCCATTTTCCCATCTATTTACTAGTCTCTGGCTGCGGCAGATTTCCTGTTTTGCACTTCTTTCTCTAGTCACAAAATCTCTACAATTAAAAACCCCATTCCCAGGCGTTTCTTCCACATCTGGCCCTATCTGCGAGGGAGGACTAGAAGAATCCTCTCCAATTAACAAATCTCCAGCGTCAACATCTTCAGGCACCTGCAGATGTAAAGGCCCCTCTGTGGAGGGTGCAATGTCAGTAAATTGCTCATCATTATCTATGTCAAAGTGCAGGTCCCGAAACACTGCAGGCCTTGGTGCCCTGGCTGGCTGGGACCTAGCTGGCTGGGACCTAATATCTGGCCTCCTTCACGGGTGCCTTCAAGTGCCCACCCATGCCTTGGGCTTCACCTGCCTACTGTGGGCAGGACTTCTATGAACACTTGTTTACTTTATCTGCTTTTTGTTATTTTAAGATTTAAACAATCTGCTTTGAGGCTAAGGAATTAAGGAATGGTAGGATTCCACTAACTGGAGCAAATACAGTCCCCACATTATTAGGTTGCCAGTTCTGTACCCGCCCATTTGAACTGTAGATGTTATTATCTGCTTATTAGATCCCATCTGCCCTTTCAAGGAGCAAACACAATAATCACAGTTTCATCTGGGCCATTTGATCTTTTTTCTAATTACTATTTGAGCCTTGGAATAATAATAACTTTCATGTAATTATATTGTGGGATGAGTGTTATGAAGCATTAATGAAGGAATGGGGATGGTCTCATTTGTTCATGACAAAGGACAGATTTCAAAAGTTCATTATTCCAAGTTTCAAAGGGGATTTTTTGATGCTCAAGAATGCAACCCAAGAATGTTTTGTAATTGGAAAAATGCAAGTAAGCATTCTTCTGTGTTGTGTTGTAGTGGAAACACAACAGAACTAACAAAATGTACAGTTATGGATTCTTTTCTTTTCTCCCATGAACATAACAGCACATATGCTCACATGTGCATACACTCTAGTATCTAGTTTTGTGCATTTGTATAGAATCGCTATCCATTTCTGTTTGTTTTATTTGTAAGGCCCCGTTTCCTTTTTTGAGAGCCTCTCCCTAAAACAGGCACCTTTCGAAATGAGCTTTTTCATCCCGGGTCCAAAAAAATTAATATTTTTATCCCATTGGTGGCAATGGGCAGGCTTCCCACATTCCCCTTACTTTTTGGGCTAGAGGGGTAAAACTAGCCAGCTGTGCCATCATTTCACCATGCTGTTTCCCCCTTTAGTCGGGAAACCTACCTTGCACCACTGCTGATGTCTCTTCATCGGAGGTAGGGGCAGACCCATGGTGAGATCCTTGGTCTGGGACTAGAACATGCCGCTTTCACCAGTGGCTTGTCAGGGCTTGCTTTCCATCACGTTTGCCAGCGGCCTTGCTCTGCAAGCATTCAGGCCCAGAAAGGCACTGGCAGGTGTGGGTACTTTTTGGGCTTGCATGCCACACACGCACTTTCTTTCCAAAGAGAGTGCATGTGTAGCGTGCAGGCCCAAAGCACTCGTTTCTGCCAGGGCTTGCAACTGAGTGCCTCTTCCTTGGCTCTTGGCACTCGGCTGCAGGCTCTGGCAGGCGCAGGTGCTCTGGATCTGCATGCCCCTCATGCACTCTCCTTGGAAAGAAAGTGTGTGTGTGGAATGCAGGCCCAAAGCACCAGCACCTGCCAGGACCTGCAGCCAAGCGCCAAAAATCAGGCAACCAAACTGTTACCATTTTCACTTTCCTTTAGTTTCACTGATATTTTCATACCGGGGTGTGTGTGTGTGTGTGTGTGTGTGTGTGTGTGTTGGTGGTGTACCATTTTGTGCGATCTGAATGAAACAAACCAAACAAAAAATTGAATTAAATGGCTGAAACGGTTTCCAGGCCCATGACTACTAGTATCCTGTTCCTTGCAACCTAGCAGAGCTTTGAAAAGGTTACTTCATTGGACCATAAGCCCAAACATTATGATTACAGTGACTGCTCTAGAAACTATAATCCAAAAAGTAACTTTTCCAAGTTGTGGCAAATGGATACTTACCCTGAATTTTATTTACATTTTTATAATAGGATGCCATAGAGTTAAATTGCATTGCTAGCCCCAGGTATAGTAGACAGACACACTGTTTAAATGGGACTTACATGAGTTCTAATTTAACAAGAGTCATTAATTAAATAATAGGATTGTGCATAGATCTGTTTTAAAAAATGATCTTTGGCTGGTTTGACTTATTTGGACTCCTGCAATGGCAAGGGCTCTGCTGCCATCTTTTTTAAAAATCCAAAACAGACCACGTGGCTGCTGACCGTGGCTACTTTCAGTTTCTATTTGGGAACACACAGAGTGTGGAGAAGCTGCCATGTGCTCGCACAGGGTTTCCCTGCGAGCCCTGCCAATTGAGCCAGAATAAGATAAGCAGTTGTGGCAGGATCCTGAGGGATCCAAGCTGCCTGTTCTTAAAGCTCTCTGTGACTTGGAAAGTGCTACAGATGTCATGCCCCAATGCTCTGATCTCCACAATACTATACTTTGCTTAGACTGTGAAGATATATATTTTTAGGGAGGATGTCATCTGTTGTAATTGGAATCATAACATCATTGAGTTGGTGGAGACCACAGGGGCCATAGGACTACTAGGATAGAGTTCAGGATCTCAGTAATAATTGGATGATTAGCCACAGCCCTTACCTCTCTCAACAATTTTATAAGGTAGTAAATGTTAATTATATACCCTGTTTCCCCTAAAATAAGACATCCCCATAAAGTAAGACCTAGTAGAGATTTTGGTGACTGGCCAAATATAAGACCTCCCCCAAAAGTAAGACCTAGCAGGAGGGAGCCGCTGCCGAGGAAGGAGCCCTCCCCCCCTTCTCTTTCCTCTCCTTCCCTCCCTCCCTGGCTCCCGGGGAGGCCCAGCCCTGCACACTCAACTCGCCCTTGCCGGATTTCTCCCATGTTTTTATCCACTCAGCAGGGAGCACGTCCCTGTTGCCACTGCCATCTTCCCCGTCTGGCACTGGAAGTACAAACGGCAGGCAGGCAAGCAAGCAAGCAAGCTCCGTGCCTTTCTTGATGGAGGCGCTGGAGGAACAACATTTGGGAAGTGTCAAGAGATGCCCCCTCCCCTTTCCCTGTCTCCCTTCATCCTTGGGAACAGTGAATGCATGTGAGCAACTTGAAAGGCTTTTCCTGGAGAGAGGTGCATGCACTGCCAGGCTCTGGGATTGGTTTCCAGGCCTCCTCCTCCTCTGCTGCGCAGCTGCCCACCTGTCGCATTCCTGGCGGAGGGAGGAAGCGGCTCCTCCATCCTGCCTTGCCCTGTCTTTTCTTCTTTTGCCCTGTATTTTCTCCATGCCCGGAGAGGCTGCCTGTCTGTGTTTAAGGTCAGAGCACAGGCCCTCCCCCTCCCCGCAGTGCCCCAGTCCTGCTCGCCTCCTTCCTGGCCACACACGAAGCCTAGCAGAGCCCCTCCTCTTCTTTTCCTCAAAAGGCTTGGGCCTCCCTCAGTCACCAAGAGCCCGCCAGCTTTTTGCTTCACATGTAAGTGGGAGGGAAGGCGCTTGAAGGAATGCCCGCAGAGCAGCCATGGGCAGGCGAGGAAGGCGCCGGGGCTGCTCTTGGGGTCCCTCAGGAATTGAAGCCCAGCAAATGACATATTATATCCTGCTTCTTCAAAGCACAGTTACGTTTCAGTCCAAACTTTCCCTGAATTTCCTCCTGAGTCAGAACAGGCCGAAATTCCAGCAGTGGAGACCCCAGGCTGGCCTTGGAGGGAAGGTGGGCTTGAAGCCACCCCTGCTGCTTTCCTCCTCCTCCTCCTCCTCCTCCTCCTCCTCCTCCTCCTCCTCCTCCTCCTCATCATCATCATCATCATTCTCTTCCACCCCTGTGCCTGGACATCACCTTCCAAGGGCAGCCTGAGCCCTGGAGGCTTGGCAGGGGAAGCTGTTCCTGGTGTGGAGGGAGGGAGACCTGGTGAGAAACGTGTCACTTGCTGGGCTTCAACTGTGTTTGCTTGGCTCCCTCCTCCCAAAGGCAAAGGGGCAGGAGCAGCAGGTGCTGACAGTCCCAAAGACAAGGGCATGCAGGATCCATTGTGTAACTGCCAACTCTGAAAGCATTTATTTCCTATGAGTTACTGAGTTCCCTTAGCAGCTGTGTCTCAGGCAGAAACTTAACAGAGGCACTTTCTCCCTCAATCACTTGAAACCCTGCAGTGGGGAAAGCTTTGTCATTCATGCATTGCTGTGAGTTTTCTGGGCTGTACGGCCATGTTCCAGAAGCATTCTCTGCTGACGTTTCACCTGCATCTGTGGCAGGCATCCTGGGAAGAAATTTCGTCATGAAAAAATAAGACATCCCCTGAAAATAAGACCTAGTACATCTTTGGAAGAAAAATTAATATAAGACACTGTCTTATTTTAGGGGAAACAGGGTAACAAACGGTAACAGATGAAGAGGAGGGAATTTTCTGTATGGGAAATAAAAACAAATGAATCAAAATTCCAGGTATGTGAGTATGGTTGAAACAGCTTGTGATGATATAAGCAGTACTTCAGAAACTACACACTAGAATGGTTTTTGTTATAATGGTTGTAATGGCTGTTTATCATAAGCAGGGGGAACCCATAACTGCAGATGTATGACGTTATTCTCATTACTGCAGTCATTTATGTAGCAGGGCATCAAACATGTATATTTTAATAGAAGGCTTAAATTCAGTCCCTATTGTTTGCTTGGCCATGATGAATGGTCATCTCTCTGACTATTAAGATGTATATAGAGCAGAATTAAATAAAAATACATAAAGTATTATTGTCAATTTTTGATGGAATATAACTCTCATCAGCCTTAGCCAGGATGATCAATAGTGTAACCTAACGTTCTGAAGGTCCACATATTGCCCATAGCCTGTGTGCTGAGTCCATGCAACTTTGACAAGATGAAGGACAGAAGGCTGAGAGTACCAAGCATCAACAGTCAACACATCAATGGTGTGTCTGCATTTTAAAAAGTAGTAGCAGTCGTAGTAGTAGTAGCAGTAGTAGTAGTAAATACTAAGCCATTCTGGAATCTTTCATTTGAGGTGTCTTGGTATTGTTGTATTGCCTTCCTGGTCCTTCCAAAATGAGATTTCAGCTGTTTTTAGATCTTTCCCTGAGTACGTGGAGACTTTTGATAAAAAGAAAAGTCATGTGGTGTATGGGAAGAACAAGCACTGAAAGAAACAAAATTGGATTTTTTTATTCTTTATTCCTCATCTTCAAAGATGCTCTGCCAACATCAGCACTGTTTTCAATGAAGTTGCTAATCATCCATACATTCAGGAAAGATAAACATTCTTACTTGGAAAGGTCTCGCCATAAATCCGACAAATACAATCAATTTCCTTGTCCTTGTGCATTTGATAACTCTTCCATCTCTATAGACTGATATAGGAAAAGTGACATAAAGTAGAGTGTCACAAATCAATGCAGAACTGGTGAATTCTCTTCTTCCTCCCCCCCATTTCTTAAATAAGAAAATTGTGAGATTGTCATAGGAGGTGGCATAGAGGAAAAACTGGAAATAATAGACCCAATTTGATCTGAATAAGGCCACATCTTTCTTATTAAGTTGTTTTTGGCTTTTCTGACCAGAAGCACAAATACAGGCCTAGGCCACCTTGCTGTCGATGTGAACGTAGCATCCACCAGGCTTCCTTCTTAGGTCCAGCCCTAGAGGGCACAATGTAGAATCCATATGGGTTCAATATTTATGTGGTTTCTTCACTTCCTAGGTGTTAGGCGGTCCTCCCCTAGGTAGGACTAATCCTGTTAGACCCATTCCTAGACTCCCTTATGATGAGCCCAGAATATGATAACAAAGTGTGGAGGCCTCATTTATTTATTTATTTTTAAATAATTGTATTGAGTACATAGTAACACAATCTGTGAGTAGATAATGAACAACTGTTATATGTATACATTCTAGATATTACAGTATTTCTATATTTTCTATTCACTTTCTTTACAAAATTGATTCTTCTCATTACATTTTTTATTTTTCTCGCCCCTCCACCCTCCCTTCTTCCTTCCCCCACCACATTTTCCTCTATATCTTTTATCTTTAACTATGAACACAGTATTCTTAATCTTTGTAATCTATACCGGTTTCACCATCTTCTATCCATTTCATTTAAATCTTCCATTTATCTTTAATTTCTTCTGTTTTATCCTCATGTGTATCTTCCCAAACTACACATGATATAATGTCTGTTTGCATTTGCTCAAATAAATAGTTATTCCAGTTGTCCAAATTCCTTTTTTTTTTCAATCTCTCCATCCCCAGGCTATTGCCACCTTTCCTGCTAGGACCATTGCTTTGAATAAATCTAGATTTTTTGCACCCATGTTTTTGTTCCCTATTATTGCCATTAACATAAATTCCATGTTTATTTAGATTGGTATTTTGAATATTTTCTCCATTTTTAATTATTTTTTCAAAAACGTTGTTATATTTAGGCATTCTCACCACATATGTGCGTACCAACTTTTCTTTACTTTTCAGTGCCAACATATTGGGCTTAGCCCTGTTCCTATGTTTGATAGCTAGACTGGTGTCCTATACCATTTCCATATAAAATTTCTTTCTAACTCTTTGTATTTTTCCAATTTAATTTTCTTAATCTCCTTCTTTATTTCCTCTGTAGTTTGTTTTGTGAGGGGCTTTCCTTCTGCCGTGTATTTTGTTGTGTTCTTAGTATGCATTTATCGTCTTTTATCATCATTGTGTATATTTCTCCTACTAATCCTTTCTTTACTTTCTGTCCTTTTATTAGTATACTTTCCAATTTATTATCTTTGTTTAAACATTCCCCATATTTCCCGTTTAAGTTTATTGTATAAGCCTAACACCTTTATCCAATTTTTGTTTCCCACTTTTTCTATTATCCTATTTATGGGAATCAATTATCATTACTGCATCTTCTATTCCTGAACATTTTTCTTTTTTCCCTAACCTGCTTTCTAGTAGTAGCTTTAATTGGAATGCTTCGTAATATAATTCCAGGTTTGTTATCCCCCACCCTAGTTCTTCCTGGTGTGTATAGTATACTTTATTTGGGATTCTCGATTTATTTTCACTCAAGATCCACTCTCTTAATGGCTGTGTGAAGTGGATGATGGTTGTGATGATGAATGTGACAGGGGGGGATCCTTTTTGATTCCACCGCTGCCACCAAAATGTAATATGGTGTGATGGATGATGGTGTGAGGCAGGGAAATGGTAAATGCTGTTTCCACTGCTGAGGGGATTTTGAATCTTTTAATCCCTCTAGATTATATATATATCACCTTTATATGAGGGGAAGGATTACAGGGGGTGATCTTTATTTCAAGATCCCAGCCTCTGTTTCTATAGTTAGGGATTTCGGTGTTGTTGTTCCCTTTCTGAGGTAAATGTGACTATTATTCTTCCCCAATTAGGTGATTTATTCAGGTAACTGCCACCAACGTGAGGCTTTTGAATTATTACCGATGAAATTTGGCTCCACAGACGCAGATAAGATGAAATGAGTCAGTTGTTAACAAAGAACAAGTTTATTGCGTACAAAGCTTATGGTTGCAGGTTGATTGATTAACTTATGGAACTTTAAATAAACAAGTGGTTTGATAACTCTATAACCACCACAACAGTAGTCTTTGGTGTAAATCCACTCTTACTCTCCTACTGATGATACACATTGTAGCGAATTCTAACCTCAGCTGAGTTCCTTAGTGAACAATGTCCCAACTACAATAAAACTGCTAATTTGATCTTCTACCAATCAAATCCCTGATCACTAGTCTTTTCTCAACTAGAGATCTTAACTAGACTCCCTTTAGTCTGCCTTGACTAAAGATTCTTGGCCAGGTCTGTCTCCTCAGCCCTTCCTGACTGAAAAGCCTCCAGCCTACAAACACTCTCTCACTCACTGGCTTCTCTTTTTAAAAACTGCTCTTTTTTCCTTTCCTTGGCTCCGCCCACTTCTCCCTCTGATGAGCTAGCCAGCTTCGTCTCCATGGTAACAGCACTACTGTGGATTGAAACAAAATGGCTTCTGTTTCAGCTACTGTCAACTAAACACAAACACATACTCCAACAGACAAAATTAAACACAACAACTATGACTTCTCCACAGTTGTATTCCAGGTTTTAATTTGTCTTTAATTTCTAATGGGAGGACCTGGAATAAGTACATTAGTTTTGGGATTGAGAAGATTTTAGTAGCTTTTATTTTACTGAAAATGCTTACATTCTTTCACCCCTATCCTTTCACAATTTTAAGGATTTTCTTCCATGCCTCTTTATAGTTACTTTTCATCATCTTTTCTGTGTTTTTGTATTATTACTCCCAAGTATTTTACCCATACCTATTCCTGTTATTTTGTCTATTTCTATTTTTTCTAATCTGTTTCTATTTTAATCTATTTACTTCAAAATATATAATTTCTGATTTATTTATGTTTACCCCAATCCTGTATTATTTTCATAATCCCTCAGTATGATCTTTTATTCTCTTATTCCTTCTAAAGGGTTAATATTACCAAGAGGCCATTGCCAAAAAGATTCAGTTTTATCTGCTCTCCCCAACCAAATTTACATCCACGAATACTTAAGCTATTTCTTATTCTATCTGCCAACACCTCTATCCCTAACACAAAAGTGAGAGAGGACAACCTTTTGTTTCTCTTCTTTGGATTGGAAATTCCCCTGCTCTCCCCAACCAAATTTACATCCACGAATACTTAAGCTATTTCTTATTCTATCTGCCAACACCTCTATCCCTAACACAAAAGTGAGAGAGGACAACCTTTTGTTTCTCTTCTTTGGATTGGAAATTCCCCTGATGTTCCTTCATTTATTCTAGGTGCGTCTGTTCCATTTCTATACAACTCCTTAGTTGCATTTATATACAAATCTCCTACTCCAAATTTCTTCATAACCTCCCATAGGAACGCATGGTTTCTTGAATCATAGAATCATAGAGTTGGAAGAGACCTCATGGGCCATCTAGTCCAACCTCCTGCCAAGAAGCATGAAAATTAAATCAAATGCTTTAAGTATATCTAATTTTAGGTAAGCTAATTTCTTTCTTTCTTTGTGCTCCATTATATTTAGTATATTTCTAATTGGATGCCCAATACATCTACCTTTAACAAATCCATATTGATCTGTTTTTACTAATTTGGGTAATACTTTTCTAATCTAATGGCTAAAATTTTGCAAATATTTTATAGTCCTGATTTAATAGACAAATTGGTCTATAAGAACCTATCTCCCTCTGGTCTTTCTGCAGTTTTTAGGATGACTATGATTTCTGCTTTCCTGTGGAGGCCTCATTTCTTTAGCTTGAAAGTGGATCACAAAATGAATCCATATCCTTGCCATCCATTAAAAGTGTGACAATTTATATATATATATATATATATATATATATATATATATATATAGAGAGAGAGAGAGAGAGAGAGAGAGAGTGAAACATAGAGTTAGTAAACAAAAGGTTGCTTAATTCAACAAAGCAACTTACAAGCTCAGGATGCTAAGGGCTCAGTTTTTATTAAATATGTTCTAGAAAGTGAAAAAGGAAAACAATATAATCATGTTGGTCAGGAATTTTGGATATGACATTGTGGAGAAGTCATAGTTATTGTGTTTAATTTTGACTGTTGGAGTATGTATTTGTGTTTAGTTGACAGTAGCTGAAACAGAAGCCATCTTGTTTCAATCCACAGTAGTGCGGTTACCAAGGAGACGAAGCTGGCTAGCTCATCAGAGGGAGAAGTGGGCGGAGCCAAGAAAAGGAAAAAAGGGAGTTTTGAAATAGTAGAAGCCAGAGAGTGAGTGTTTGTGTGTGCGTGGCTGGAGGCTATTCAGTCAAGAAGGGCTGAAGAGACAGGCCTGGCCAAAAATCTTTAGTCAAGGCAGACTAAAGGTAGTCTAGTCAAGATCTCTGGTTGAGAAAGTCTAGTGATCAGGAATTTGATCGGTAGTAGATCAAATTAAAAGCTATTATTGTAGTTGGGACATTGTTCACTAAGGAGCTCAGCTGAGGTTAGAGTTCGCTACAATTTATATCGTCAGTAGGAGAATGAGAGTGCATTTACACCAGAGACTACTGTTGTGGTAGTTATAAGAGTTATTAAACCACTTGTTTATTTAAAGTTCCATAAGTAAATCAATCAACCTGCAACCATAAGCTTTGTACGCAATAAACTTGTTGTTCTTTGTTAACAACTGACTCATTTCATCTCATCTGCGTCTGTGGTGCCAAATTACATCGGTGATAATTCAAAAGCCTCACGTTGGTGGCAGTTACCTTAATAAATCACTTAATTGGGGAAGAGTAATAGTCACAGTTACCTCAGAAAGGGAACCACAACACAGAAATCCCTAACTACAGAGACAGAGGCTGGGATCTTGAAATAAAGATCACCCCCTGTAATCCTTCCCCTCATATAAAGGTGATATATATATAATTTAGAGGGATTAAAAGATTCAAAAATCCCCTCAGCAGTGGAAACAGCATTTACAATTTGTTTTAACACCATCGCAATAATCAAATCACGTTTTATTGATTAGCCCATCGGCCGTATCAAAACATTTAACACATAGACATACATACAACATACAACATCGCAATAATCATCTTTTACAACATTTGTTTAATGGTTGACTTATAAATCTTATGGTAAAGGAAATTATACTTGTTCAGGCCTTGATGGGGGGGGGGGGGGTTATGTGTTTGTAAAATGTTCATTGCTTTTGTGTTTTGTTTTACTGAAAGTTGTTAATGTATGTAAATAAAAAAAAAATTTTTTTAAAAAAAAGATGCTAAGGTCTCTATTGTATGGTCTTTACTGCCAGCTATGAAAAAAACAAGCAAAGGATCTACTAAAATGGGATTTCATTTGGACATTAGAAAGCAGTTCCTGACATTAGACATTAAAAAGAGTGTTCAGCAATGAAATGTGCTGCCTCTCTGGAGTTTTAAATAGTGACGGAGTGGTAATCTGACAGGAGGTGCTTTGTGTATTTCTGCATAACAGAATAGGGTTGGATTGGCTGGCCATGGTGGTCTCTTCCAACTCTGTGATTTGAAAAAAATGCTAAAAGCTGAACAATTTCCATATAAGGAAATTTAGGCTGATGGATCAGTGTTGGTGTTGACACAATCATGCTTTCTCTAGCTAATTCCTGAATGTAGCTATTTGGCACAAGGCAGAACCATGAAGGATGAAGAGAGAGTGTCATCCTAACATTTTGGGTCAATAGATTACTATGCACATCTTAACAAGCCAAGGCATATTCTTTGACACTGCCAAAGATTTTCACAAAAAAACAGTGGCTGCCATTCTGTTGGGTTTGCACACTTGTAAATGCTTCATAGTCATGTTGAAAATAGTTAAAATTTTGCCATGATCACAAAAGTCCGTCAGTTATTTATGATAATAGATAAGTTATAGAATCATAGCCTCGCTCGACAGCAGTACATGTGAAAAAGACCTTGGGAGTCCTCGTGGACAACATGTTAAACATGAGCCTACAATGTGATGCGGCGACTAAAAAAGCCAATGGGATTTTGGCCTACATCAATAGGAATATAGTGTCTACATCCAGGGAAGTCATGCTACCCCCTCTATTCTGCCTTGGTCAGACCACACCTGGAATACTGTGTCCAATTCTGGGCACCGCAATTGACAGAATGCTCTGAGCTGAAATAATTGGTTTTTTTAAAAAAATTCTGCCAGGTATGTTTGCACCTGGAGACTTCCTTGCCATTGAGCCTCCTATCGTGAAGCTTGCTAGGTCAGGACTTTAGGGCCAAAACCAGACACCTTGGAATAACCTCTTGATGTCACAGGGGAGAGACTAATGCCACTGGAATAGTGATGTCATACAGGGTAGTCCCTAATATGAACCACATAATCGAGTATTCAGTTCAACTAAAAAAATCCTAGCAAATCTCATACACGTGAAACATGCATTTAGCATGTTCAAGATATTTGCCCTGTGACTAATATGTGACTATCAAGAGTTTGGTCAGCTGCATCAGTGAAAAACTAACTTGCAAACTCTATGCACAGCTATCTTTGCCATGGTCTGTTCTACCACATAGAAGCATGGAAGCTGGTGGTTTTCATGTCAGTAAAGTGGTGAATCTGTCCCAGGTTTTACGTTAAACCTTGTAAGAAATTAATTGAAAAACAATATAAATTGAAACAAACATTGGCCAAGATATGGAAAGAGGACTTGAATATCAATGACTCAGACATCGAACACTGGATCAATTAAATTTAAAAAATCAAGCAGATAAAGATTAGACAAACCCAAAGGAAAATACTGACTAAATGGTACAGAACCCCAATCCAATTACCTTTATAACTAAAACAACCACAAAATTGTGTTGGCACGGATGCGGAAAAATTGGCTCATATATTCATATGTGGTGGGAATGTGATAAAGTACAAAAATTTTATAACAAGGTAAAAAAGGAAATTGAAGATTTAACAGGACATAAATTGATTTTGAAAAATAAAGAATTCTTCATCCAGAAATTAGACAAGAACAAAAACACTAAGAACTGGGGGGAAAATTATAAAATACATGATAGTTGCCGCTCAAGCAATAGTTGCCTTGGGTTGGAAAGAGCAAACAAAGTGGGAAGTTAAAAAATGGTATGAATACCTAGCTGATTTTATGCTTCAGGATTACATCCTTGAAAGGAGAACTAAATATATATCAGGCCGGAAAAAAAGAACTGGGAGGTGAAATGGGGAAGATTGGTGGATAAGGTTAAAGGACAAAGAAAATATAAAGAATTGAATCATTCTCTATTTACGATTGACCAATTAAAATAATATCTGAATGAAAAAAAGTACTGTTCCCAGAAGGTGGGTGGAGGGGTGAAAAACCAATTGACATAAGTAGGAACTAAAGGTGGAATTAGCAAGTGTAATGTTACTGAGAATATATAATTTGATATGTATATTGAAATGGTGATGGATTTTGTTATTATTCTACCAGTGTTTACAATAAAAACATATTTTTAAAAAATCCAAACCTTACAGGAGCCACATAATATGTGAAGTCCTACCACTAAGTTAGGTTCAGCACTTTGGACAGCTCTTTCTAAACTGAGCATAAATTCATCCTCTCACTAGTTTAGAAGTCATCAGCTGCCACAACTTTTATAGACTCCAAATGAAAACCTATCTTATTTTAAAGAACACTGATTTTGCTGCTGATTTCATTTATTTTCTGTTTGGGAAAGAGACAAGAAATACAGGGGAATTTTACAATAATTTTGATTCTGGGCTGTTATAAAATTTAGAGGTGGTTTCTGGTGAAATTTCAGTTCATTTGCAGATCTTCTGAACCTGTTTCACCTAAGTGCATTTAATCCCCCCCCCCCACCTGCCACTTAGTTGATTTGAGAAAGGTAATTGCAACATTTCTACACAACTAGCCTGGGTGCCCGGGTTATTTGAGAAAGGCATTGTTTGCCTGTGTTCCAAGTGTAGTCTAGCTGAAATGGCAGCAGGGTTCAGTGGGTGAGGATGAACTACAACTCCCATATGCAAGTTCCATCATCCATGATCCATCCCCCTCCAAACAGCACCAGGGTGTAGAGTACATCATGGGGGCTCTATGTACCAAGTTTGGTCTTGATCAGTTATTGGTGTGGATTGCAGTGGTCTCAGTGAGTGAGAGAAGGTACTGTAAATCCCAGCATCCTTGGTCCATTGTTTCCGAAGCAACAGGAGGACATAAAATGGGTCATGGGGGGTATGTGTGCCAATTTTGTTCATGATGCATCATTGGATAGAGTAACGGTGGTCTGTGGGAGATGAAGCATTTTAAAGTAATGCAAATCCCATCGTCCATAATCCATCCTCCCCCCCAAACCATGGATTTTAATCTTGAACATTCTTAAAATTTTATATAATGTGATTTTATTTTGTAATGGTATCTGTTTTATATGAACTGTTGTTTTGTAGATTGTTTTATATGAATTGTTGTTTTTACATTGTTTTTAGGCATAGAATTTTTGCCTATTTACTGTAAGCTGCTTTGAGTCTCCTCGGAGAGAAAGGTGGGGTAAAAGTGATGTAAATAAACCACACCAGGGTATTAAGTGGGGCACATTGCATCTGTGTGCCAAGTTTGGTGTAGTTCTCTCATTTGTGGGCGTCTCAATGGTCTGTGGGATGTGAATCAGGTGAAGGTACTGCAAATCCCATAATCCTTGGTCCATCCTTCCCCCAAAGTGCTGCAGCATGTAAAGTGTGTCATTTGGGGTATGTGTGCCAAGTTTTGTTCAGTTCTGTCCTTCCTTGTACTTGCAGTGGTCTCAAGAAATGAGTGGAGGTACTGCAAATCCCAACATTTATTTATTTATTACAACATTTATATCCCACCCTTCTCACCCAAGAGGGGACTCAGGGCGGCTTACAATAAACACACATATAAAAATCATACACTATACACTATACACAATACACTATAAATCAGATTAAAATTATTAACTTACATCAACATTCATAAAAACATTCTAAAATACAAATGGGTATGTTCAATAGTACATCCATAGTATATCCTCCCCCAAACTGCACCAGGCTGTAAAGGGGTCATGGGGGTTTTGCCTGCCAAGTTTGGTCCAGTTACGTCACTGGTGGGCGTCGCAGTGGTCTGTGGGAGTCAAAGTGATTGAAAGTACTGCAAATCCCATCATCCGTAGTCCATCCTTCACCAAATGGCACCAGGCCATAAAGTGTGTCATGGGGGTTATGTGCCAAGTTTGGGCCAGGCCTGACTGTGACGCCTCTAGGCTGCGTGAGCACTGGAAACCAGACACGGAGGCCAATAAACAATCTAATATCTTTATTAAAGCAATAAAAGAGTCAAACAAAAATAAGCAGAGTATATAGTCCAGCAATAGTCCTTTTAGGAAAAGCCAAATATAGTCCAATAATGTAAAGTTAGATGTCCAGTATTAGAGTTCAAAGTTTTAAATCCAATAACCGAAACACACTCAAACTTCCAAGCAGTTTGAGTGGGGAATAAAGCAAGGTCTTTCAAAGAGTTCCAGGTTCAATGCCCAAGGCTGGGATAACAAGGCAAGGCAAGGCAAGGAAAAGTTGGTCGTAGTGGAACTGAATTGCAGTCCAGACTTGGCAGGGAGACGAGACGCGACGCCCGATCTATTCGAGAGTAGCGCGCTGCAGGAACTAGAGATGATGTTAATTTCCCAACTGACACGTTGACACCGCGCTGGCTAGCCTGCGTGCAGAACTTTTATGGGACTTCAAATCTCCCCTCAAACCAGGTGCCTGAACATTTTTTCCCAAGGGAAATGGACTGAAGTCAACAACTTGCCAGATGCAACCCTCCCTGGAAACTCTCAAGGGAATCAGTTTAATTAGCGTCCTCTCCGCTAATCTTGCACTTCTTCTCCGATTCTCCTTCTCAGAATGGAATGTTTTCAAAAACAATCTCCAATCAAAAGGAGAACTTTCCGGGGAACCAGGCTCTGTTTCAAGGGCTTTTGTAATTAGCTTTGGGCCAAAACTGTCAACAGGGAACATCTGGAAAGGAGTAGAATCTTGCTGAGTTGGCACAAACCCCATATCCTCTTCAGTCTGATCCATAATGGCTGCGGGGTCATGACTCGAGGGTCCCTGAGACATCACACTGACATTCCTGGCAGTCACGGTGGCTTGTGGAATTGGCGGCCAATCAGAAAGCTGCCACATACACAGATACATACATACATACCCACATACAAACACTGACTTTTATTATATAGAAGATAGATTACTGAATGAAAAATACCGTATTTTAAGAAAATTTACTTTGAAGGCATTTTAAAGAAATATGTCTGTGCTTTTTTCTTGTTCAAATAATTGTTGAAGGGAAAGGAAGAAGACAGGTAAGAATACATCCTCAGTTGTCATCCTTCTTTGATTCTATTTTCACATACATTTCTCTTCTTGCCTCTCTCCTCATTTCAATATTTATCTTTAAAAGAAAGAAAATCCATAGGGGGCAATATCAGTGACTGAGCATGAACTTTTCAATTAAAAGTGTCCAGTAGCTAGGACTGCAGAGACAAAAAATTCAAACAGCTAAGAGCAAGAGACATCTGTGAACATCATAAAAATTCACAGCTGGGTAAACAGACTGAATATTTCTACATATGGTCTGATAATTTATCTTCCACTTTTTAAATCCTCCAGTTTTTCTGTGTGCTGAATAACTTGATCAAGAAGGACAGGTCTATTTGCAGTTCATCTTTCCTGTGGGGGCATAGAGAGGGAGATATAGGATAGCACTGCCCGAAAGAAGTACAAAATATGAACCTTTATTGTATTTTTGTTGTGCTCATGGTTTTCATTAGCCTAGAAAACCAAGGATGTACTGAGTAGGAGCTCTAACAGCTGATGCAAAACAAAAATAAAAATAACATCTCCCTGCTAGGCAGCAGAAGGAGTGAGTCCAAAAACAAGCTTGCTTCAGGGACTGTAAGACTCAAGGATCTGAATTATTTCAATAGCACTGCTTTGAACTCATGTTCAAATAAAAACTGACAATAGCGCATCTGGGAAAGTACATATAACAAACGAAAACTACTTGATTTCCAGTTTTCCATTATTATTTTTGTTTTTTGTTTTCTTGCATTTCCTTGAGATGTACAACAGGGTCCCAACTGGAAAAAAATTGACTTGCAAGCCAAACGTTGAATTCTATAAATAAACGAGTAAAGTAACATAAAAACCTCTTTACAAATAGTGGTTTGCTCTTTACTGGAAATATGTGTCAGATTCACATGAAGTGAGTACTGAGCAAAATCTCAACATTTCTTGACATTGCTTATTAATTTTCCTGGTGTGTTATTAGGCTTAGTGGTATTTTTTCTAACCTGTAGCATACTCATTGGTGGAGTATGCATTTATAGCTTTCAGTACCCTTTCCATGTTCAGAAAACATTTGAGCCTCTTGACTTATTGTTTCAATACCCTTCTTGCAAATCTCCTGAGTCAAATGTTTCTCATTGTTGAATAATGCCTCTTTTTTAGTTATCCATGTATCCCCTCTACAATGAGTTATTTCCTTTTTCACTCTCTGTAGTTCCTATGGTTTCAGTTTTGCATTATCTCATGGTTTCATTGTTTTCTTCATACTTTTTTCTTCCTGATAAGCTATGCCATTTTTCAGGTCCCACCTGATTTATGTTAATTACTAAATTATCTGCTGTTTAAATGCTACCACCTCTTCTTCTTTTCCTAGTTCAGAGAGAGAGAAGTTATTAGCTAAAAATACATCATCTTTCGGCTTTGAACTTGAAGCTCGTGTGCTAAGCATTTTATACAGTTTTTAATAAATGAGGAATGAATAAGGAAGCAGCAAAGAAATCAAAGTGGTCTCCTGAGAATGTGGCTGTCAAGAAGTTATGGCTGCTTTCTAATTCAGATAGTTAATGATGGTTCCTTCCCAAAGTGATTCTAGAATCTGGCAGACACTTTAGGAAGTGATACTTGAATATTAGAGCACTGCTGAAAGAATTAAGCGGCATGAATGAAAAAAATTACAAAGCTTTTACATCTGAGGGCTTAGTCATTGATTTTGATCAGGACTCTGCTTCCCAGTTTCCTGATAGTTTCAATTTTCCCCTTCTAAATTAAAATAATAGACACCATTTCACAAAGAAATTGTAACATTAGGAACTCACTAATGGATACAATTATTTTAGAGTTTGGAAAACACTCTGCTACAATTCCCAGAATTCCAGTGGTCTTTGGACACTTCTATTTGCCAGATTTGTGAAATTGTATTCAAAAAGGAAATTTTCCCAATCTCTTGACTGCTTGTCCATTTAGCTGTTGTGACTGCGCCTTCAGGGACTGTGGATGATGGTGGTGGGATCAGGAGAGGAAGGAAAAACCCTCGCGAGGAGGGCTCGTTGGAGGATTTGTACAGAAAGAGAATTAGGGATCTCAATGGGGAGTCTTCTGAGGAAGATTCAGATGGGGAATTTGTGGAAGAAATGGATGCTGGGGAACAGGTGGTGGCTGAAGAAGTGGGCACTGACTGGGCACGGGCACCGGAGATGCCTGGGGAGGAATCGGGGCCCATGGATACTGCTGACAATGGGGAAGCTTGGGTGTCTTCAGAAGCAGACCCCACTTGGGCTGCTTGGAGGAGTGAGGATGGATCCCCAGGTGTGCACGGTGTTGGGCGTGGGCAGGTTGATTGGGATTCTGATGAAGAATTAGGCACGCCCGACCCACGAGCTTTAGCTGTGTGGAGTTCTGATTCGGATTAAGGATTTGGGACACCTGCTCTTAGGGCGTTGGTGTTTGGACACCCAGGGAAAATTGGGATAAATTGGGAATGTTTAGTCACTTCACTTTGCGTGTGGCAAGGTGTTGCTGGGCACCACTGGGACTCCTGTACGTGTTAAAGAAGACTGGACTGGGACTTTGCTTCAGATGTAAGTTAATCTGGGTTGTTCTGCAACGGAGGGCTGGAACTGTGTAGGTTTTCCTGGACTGCACTGTTATTGCTGTTTTGCATTAGCTGCTGTTGCCTCCGTTGCCTTGGCTCTTTGTGCCATTCCATTTCATGGACCTTGAATTGATGACTACAACCCCTGGACCTTGGACTGGAATTCGACCTTACTTCTGCCTTCGCTCTTTGATTTGTGTCTACCCACGGCTCTTGACTCCTGGTTTGCATCCCAACCTTGCTGCTGTCTCCTTTCCTGACCCTGGACCGACCTGACGACATCTCTTTGCTTTGTTCCTTGAGCTCCTGCATTGTCTGCACTCTTGAAGCAGATTATTGCTGCCCCTGCTGTTTTGACTCTGGATCGGTTTGACATCTCCTTGCACTGTCCCTTTAAATCCCAAAGCCTGGTGCTGGCCGCAGTAAAGGGTTGGAGCCGCTTCTCTCCTTTTGCACTGGCTTCCAAGTTTGTTTACAAGCTACTCTCACTGGGGAGTTCCTTTGCCCATTGTGAGTTTCTGTTTGAGGCTTTAAGTTTGAACTGCTAAGTTTGGGACTTTGGGGAGTTTTTTTGGGAGTTTCCAAGTCTTTGCTTTGTTTTGGCTGCTTATTCCAAGCCAACTCAGAACGTTTTGGGCTGAATTGAAGAACCTTTAGTTTAATCTCGATTATTTGCTTGAATAATCCAGTTTATTTGTTAAAGCATATTTTTTGATACATTTTTGTTTGGACTGCCTTAAAACACTGAAGGTTAAGTGTTTTAAGCCATCTTTTATGTTTGTGACTAGTTTTTGGGCCATTTCTTGAATAAACTCTGTTTTGCTCTCTAATTGGCATCTGACTTTTGACATTAGCTCTGTGTTATCTACTACCAACAGATGAATCATTCACATTGCTTATTTACTTTTCCTTTCTAATGCAGAATAGTCTTTAGAAACCTCTTTATCTATCTGCGTGTCATCGTTTTAGGATGGAAAGAAGTTGTTGCCATTGCTACAGAGCCCTCACTCAGTGAATGCAGGCCCCACAGTAGGAACCCAAACACAGTAGGTCCTGTACAAAGTTTCTTCTTAAGTATTCCTTACTACACTGGGTAAAAAAGCTTTACTAGAAAGCCTGGCATTTGTTCTGGAAAAAAAATCCAATCTAACTTTGGATAAGATTATATATTGCTGGTTCGATGCAGTGGTGGCTAGTGGCTTTTATGATAGTTGCATGGTCAATCTGTATCAAATTTTAGCTTGAACTTTTCCAACGTGCTGAAACATAAACTCAAACAAAAAGTTTTTGACATCTTGGATAGCTCCTTTAAAGTTCAGACTAAAAACTAGAGTGGGATTCAGTCTGACATGGGAACCATCAGTGGCCACTGGTTGGATGACAACAGTGTCATGGAAGATGAAAAGGAATCAAGGAGTGCCTATAAGGAACCAAAGGAGTTGTGCTTTCCATTCACAGATGAGATCAACTAAGAATCTGTAACTTTTATGAATTGCCAGATAGTTTATATCCTCAGATTTTGGACTGTAATTGGAATGAATTAAATTATATCATTTCCCCCATAATCATCCTCCAAAAAAGCCCTGTAACAAAGAACATGTTGTTAGATTTACATGGGTTGCTTGATAACAGACTTGTAAACCCATCCCGTTCCTTGTCAAAATTTTGTTTTCAGGAATGAATACATGGTATACTGTTTCTTGGATCTTATTGTGGATAAGAATGTCAGAATTTAAATGCATGTGTTTGCTCTCTCTTTCTCTCTGTGTGTCCTCTGAGAGATAAAGAGAAGTTTCTTCTGACCTTTTCACTCGTACTGTGTTTCAGCTCACCAGCTGATTCTATTTTCTCCTGTTTACAGCCTGAGTAACCTCAGGGAAGAAACAGATGGAATGCAGAAGGTAGAAAGAAACAGGTGAACTAGATGAAGCAGAAGCCTCCTGGAAGAATTCACACAACTTCAGAATACTTTATGGGTCTGCTCAGTTACCTTCCAGATGTTCTCGGAGTGCAACTTTCATCATCCTCATCAGCACATCTGATGGTGAATCTGATTAAATTAAAAGCTACATTCCATCAAAATCTGGATAAATTCTCTGTTGTTGTGCACCTTCACGGTTTTCCAATTTATGGTAATCCTATAAGTAAACATATCCTGGGGTTTTGTTAAAAGGAATTATTTGAAGGTGGTTTGCTGTTGCCTTTCTTTGAGGCTGAGAGAGTATACCTCAGTCAAAGTCAACCAGTGGGTTTCTATGGGCAACCAGAGTGGTAGTCCAGTACTCAAACCACCACATTGGCTCTGTTTAATACCATATTATCAACAGAAAACAGATATTTTAAAAGAACTATTGAAGAACGTCAAGGAGGTAAGTGGAACGTTAGAGGTTAAACTGACTATTAAGAAAATAAGGATAATGACTACAGATGACAATATCAAAATAGTTATTGTATGTCTTGGCTCAGACATTAATCAAAATCATCCAAAAAAACAAAACAAAAAACCAGATATGGAAATCCAGCCATGAAGGAACTGGAAAAATGTAAAAATATATCATTAAACACCAAAGTCAGAATCATCCAGGCCATATTTCCAATTTCTATATACAATCATGAAAGCTTGAAAGTTTTTAAAGTTTTAAAGCTTTTAAAAAGCCCTCAGAAACGGGTACTCAACTGAAACGTGGTACTGGAGGAGAGTTCCATACATGGCATGGATGCCCAAAAGACTAGCAAATGGGTTCTAAAACAAATTTAGCCTGAACTCTTCCTGTCACAATGATTTATTTATTTCTAGCTATCTCATTTTGATATATCATGACATGCTATAGCTTTTACAAAAATATTAAAGCTCAGTGAAGTAGGAAGAAGTAGGAAAGAATGAAAACTGAATTCTAGGTTGATGGACCTAATCAAGGAAATTACAACTCTGAGTTTGCTGGTTCTGAATGGTGCTGTTGATAAGTGGGGTTTTCAGAAGTCTCTCATTCACAGAATCACCATGAATAAAAACCAACTTAATAAGGCATAACAACACAACAAGGGCATCAAAAGGATTCTTCCTGCCAGGAACTTTCATCAAACTGAATCCACCCTGCTCCATTAAAAATAGGCCAATCCCCTGCCCAACCACCATTGTTTCATTATGTTTCTACATCTCATCTTCATAGCCTCTTGATACTCTGTGTCTCACTGGGCAGGAGTAAAAAGTGGGTCTGGGACTTCATGCTATCTCCACAATTGTTTTTGGAGCCCTTAACCGTTCCATATATTCTCTCTTTTCTTTTCCTTCTCTATGAGCAAGAATTTAATTTCTAAATAGGTTGCTCATACAACTTAACATACAACTCAACTTTCTGAAAATCAGAGGAAGATCTTTGACCATTTTAACAAATTGTGGTTGAGATTTTTGACAGCCCTTATGCCCCTTGGATGGTCCCATGAGCATAAAACTGTTTTCTGAACCCACAACTGTTGCTCACCCCTGCTGTAGCACATTTATGTCACTTCAGAATCAGGAGACGGCATTCAAATCCCTGCTTTGCCATGGAAATCCATTGGGTGATCCTGGAAAAGTTACACTCTCTCAGCCTCAGAAGAAGGCCTAGGGAAACCCACATGATAGCTTCACCTTAAGGTTGCCATAAATTGGAAACAACCCAAAGGTACACAATGATGACAACAACAACTACAAATCATGTATGGCCCTTCAAATGTTGGTGGAGGGCAATTTCTAAGATTCCCCTCATTATCAACTGATGAAAGTTGCAGTCCAAGAACATCTGGAGGATTAACTGGACCTATCTATATAACTTGCCATTTCTAGAATACAAAATACATGCATAGCTAATTGATTAAATCATAAATCCAAATGTATATCGTTCTAGGGAAAATGTGAGTTGGAAAATGCCATGTAGGGTGCTGTCTCAACTAAAGTCCCATCCATTCAAATCAGAAATCATCAAAACCAGGATGTTTAAAATCATAAAGGATATTGCATTCTACAAATTAACTTCCACATGCAAGAGCGCCAACATTTTTTTTTTGTTTTCAAAGATCATCTCCTTTGCACAAGATTGTGTGAACCCACCCTAGAAACATGAGTCAGGGTGAAGACAAATGCACCATGTTAAATGTGATAGAAATAAATTGTGCATACCTGTGTGCAAAGTCGACCTCCATTGCACTTAACTTGTTAAATATGTCCTATACAAATGATACAGCTGAGCAATGAACACACATAAGAGAGGAAAACTGTCTCAATGTAAGTTACAATGTATACCTATTTGTTACAAAAACTGGAGAAAGCCTGTATAAAAGGTGGCCATGAACCTCTGGCCCCTTCTACACTACCATATAAAATCCAGATTATCTGCTTTGAACTAGATTATACGGCAGTGTAGATTCATATAATCTAGTCAAAACAGATATTATAGATTATCTGTATTGATAATCTAGATCAGGGGTCCCCAAACTTTTTAAACAGGGGGCCAGTTCACAATCCTTCAGACCATTGGAGGGCCGGACTATAGTTGGCCACCGAACAATAATAATAATAATTATTATTATTATTAATAATAATAATAATAATAACAACAGCAATAATAATAAAAAGAGAGTTGGAAGAGACCCTTTGGGCCATTGAGTCCAATCCCCTTCTGCCTTTGTGCACCGAATGCACAAGCAAAGCACCCCTGACAGATGGCCACCCAGCCTCAATGTTAATAAATAATAATAATAATAATAATAATAATAATAATAATAGTAATAACAACAGCAATAATAATAAAAAAGAGGGTTGGAAGAGACCCTTTGGGCTATTGAGTCCAATCCCCTTCTGCCTTTGTGCACCGAATGCACAAGCAAAGCACCCCTGACAGATGGCCACCCAGCCTCAATGTTAATAATAATAATAATAACAACAACAGTAATAACAACAGCAATAATAATAAAAAAGAGGGTTGGAAGAGACCCTTTGGGCCATTGAGTCCAATCCCCTTCTGCCTTTGTGCACCGAAAGCACAAGCAAAGCACCCCTGACAGATGGCCACCCAGCCTCAATGTTAATAAATAATAATAATAATAATAATAATAAAGAGGGTTGGAAGAGACCCCTTGGGCCATTTTGTCCAACCCTCTTCTGCCTCTGCGGAACAAAAGCACAAGCAAAGCACCCCTGACAGATGGCCACCCAGCCTTAATGTTATTATTATTATTAATAATAATAATAATAATAATAATAATAATAATAATAATAATAATAATGGTTGTAAGAGAAGAAGAGAACCCTTGGGTCATTTAGTCCAACCCCCTTCAGCCCTTGTGCCATGGGGGCCGGATAAATGGCTTCGATGGGCCGCATCCGGCCCCCGGGCCTTAGTTTGGGGACCCCTGATCTAGATTATATGGTAGTGTAGAAGGGGCCTAAATCTGCATCTTAGAACTTTAATTTTAAGAGGGTTCTCAATAATATTGAAGAATCCATTTGCACTCTGTAGCAGAGGAGTTAACATCTGACCTCCAAATGTTTTGGGGCAGCATGTCATTTGGCTCACTTAGGCCCCTTCTACACTGCCATATAATCCAGATTATCTGCTTTGAATTGGATTTTATAAGTCTACATTGCCATATAATCCAGTTCAAATCAGATAATCTGGATTTTATATGGCAGTGTAGAAGGGGCCTTAGAGGAGATCTGAACAATAGAAAATCCCTAATTCTCTGAGTTAAATGTTGAGAGTAATGCGTAAAGCTTCATTCCATATGTAAATGCAAAGGGAGTTGAGACACGAAGCTGTGTGGAGTAGTGTTATCACACTTTAGATCAAAATGGCATGCTTCCTCAGTGGAAGAGCAAACCACTGAGCCATGCAAGATGAACTGCAAGGTGTGGGGTCTGCAATCACGTCCCATGTTTTTTCAAGGCCTGTTTCTAAATATGACCAAAGGTTAAGTAGATGTCATACTAGCATGCCACAAAACTCTGAAAACAAATATCTACTTCTGTTTCTCCTTTTATGCTAGGCATCGTATCACATTCCACCATGCTTGCAGAATGAGGCCAGGATGCTCTGGGGAAGATGTGCAGTAGTTCTGAAAGAAAAGTAACACAGAGCTTTCTGAAAGAGATGAATCATCTTTGTTTGTTATGTTCCTGCTAAGCAGAACCTCTTCTTAGTTTTTTAACAGCAGCTTTAAAAGCACAGATTTAAGATCCATTAATGGCACAATGTGAGAGAATTAGTCTAGCAACAGTACCATCAGAGACTGCTTTACAAACCATTAAAACTTCAGGATAGTAATTATTGTTTTCTAAGAAAGGAAGGAGCTTGAGTTGACTTAAAATGTGCTATTTCCACCACAAAACTAAGGATGAGACAGAATAGGGAGAAAAATAGCAACCAGTGTGAACCAGCAGGGAAATACATAATGTAGGAGTATAGATTGCATTAGGATTCTAACTGGGTGAACACAGCCTGCTTTGGACCACATCTTTTAGACATGGTACATAACAGTAGTTTGCCCTGGAGGAAACTCTACAGCACCTCAAAGAAAGAAAAAATAATGCATATTCTGCTCTCTTGACAAGTTTCTCAGTCATGGATTAATTCCCTTTGGCACCTCTGTCTTTAATTCCCTCAGCCTACCTATAAGTCTTTCATTTCGCTAAGGCTTCAAGTCAGCATACTATAGCCACCAAAACATTACTTACGCCTTCCTCTTCCCTGAGCTATCTCAAGATAAAGCAAAGGGAGGATATGTCAAAATCCTGATCAGTAAGCTGACGGTAAACCAGTCTTACTTTTCATGTAACAGGAGCTTTGGTTTAAAGAGACCAGAAACCAAATAATGATGCTAGGGCACAATGGGAAGAGGCAAAATGAGAAAGGAAAGCCCAGTACTTGATGAGACTTGGGACCCACATACATCTGGTGTACATCTGGCCCAGAGCAGCCCCAGACTCAATGCAAGCATGTTGACTCTGGGGACACTGTCCAGATAGCTTGGGGTTTCATCGGCTCCACTGGGCCGTCACCTTCTCCATATCCCCACCACCACTCTTCCCAGATAGCCACAGAGCTCTGTCTGAGTACCTGGCTGCTGTGGTCAATTCTGCTGTTGTCAGAACAGGGCCCCCAGGTGAGCATCAAGAAGCAGTGAGGTCAATATCATTGCTACATTTGAGAAGAAATTAAGGTTACATTTACATCTAATCAAAGGAGTGGCATGCTTGTAATCTTGTAATGCCTTGTCTCAGCAAAATCTGTGTCCAGGCACAAGAAGTATTTCCTTTCCTCAAAGTTTACGGCCATACTTAGGTATATGCTTGTAGAAAATATAGCACCAATTTTGAAAGTGATTGCAGAGGAAGTACTGTAGAAGACCTGGGGAGAGCAAGAAGCAATTTTTTTAGTGCATACAAATCTGTATTAGTGGGTTAACTTTAACATCTACCAGTATGAGAAGGGGCAGGTTTGTTATGGATACCATGAATTCCTGACCTGCATCTGACAAACTGGCCTCCAGTAATATGTTGAAGTCACCTAGAAACAAAAATCTTGGTGACTCCAACAACAACTGGGAGACCAGTTCGTGATCTCAGCCAGGAAATCTATTAGGCAGTTTGGGGGGGGGGGGTGGTGGTGGTGGTGAACAATTTACTAACAGAATCCCCAGTTTATCCCTGGTTTTCAGACTTAGGTATTTTATCAGTGGATTTTAAGTTGTATTTTAACTCGCGGCCTGGAGGGACCTCCACTGCAGTCAGCTCCCTAGTAGGTAGTCTGGTCAAGTTAAGATTGTCTTTAAAGACCACAGCTACCTATCCCTCACCTGCCCACCCACCCACTTACTTTTCCTCACCTCCATGCTAACATAGTACCCAGCTGGGAGAGCCTGAGCCTATATTAGCTAATTATCATTCCTCTAGCCAAGTTTCAGTGATGCATGCCAGGCCAGCTCCCACAAACATGAGTTGGTAATAGATTATATGTATTTTATTTTTAACTCACCTGGCATTACTTAAGAGCTAGGTGAGGTTCCTAAGGTTGTCAGGGTGACTGGAAGATGAGATAAGTATTAAATTACGAGTACCAGTTGGTGGGATTCCAAAAAGATAACATTGCCAAATTCTTCCATAATATATCAAAAGAATGTTTATATATATATATAGGGAAGAGCCTATTGATTTTCACCCCAGACCTTGAACAAGGCATACTTTGCCACTACACAAAGTGAGACACCCACCCCCAAGAAGCAATTTTAGGGTGTCAGAAAAGTGAAGCACAAGATTAGTTAGTGAATTTGTTATTATTTCTTATTTTTCTACCCCCAGGCAGGAGGACAGTCCTTCTGTCATTTCCTGCCTCATCTGTCATCATTGGTGGCTGTAGGTAATATTTACTTTGACCTGGGGGGAGTGAGGGTCACATTTGCCTCTCTGTGTCAGGCAGTAAAATGTTTTGGATTGGCCCTGCCTGGAAGTAAAACTGTCTTTTGTGGCATGTTGCTCTCAAATCTGCTTGTTGGCAGCATGACAGATTCCTGAGCCTTTGAGTATTATTTATGCATCTGAGGTCCCAAAATCCAGTTTCTGGCCAGTTCTGATGCATCAGTCACAGCATGAATGGTCCCCTCCTCTGTCTATTTCCCTCAATACATTTAAAACTGTGTGATCAAAATGTTAACAGAAAAGTACTGATGCCTATGGAAATGGAGATGAATACTGACACCTATAGAGATAGAGACAAAATGTATTATTTGTCGTTAAAAGGTGTTTTAATCAAGTAAAAATGATTGCCCCTCTCTATAATGTTTGGAAAAATAATTGTTTGTTAATCAAGAGGGGGGGACACCTACTATTGTGCAGTTGTAATCTAGCAATTCTGGCAGTCAGCAAAATACCTTTTTGCTGCTTGCCGTCTGTCATGGAAATGCAGTTCGAGCACATCTGTTACACTGGAAGTTGATGACTAGAAGGTGATGATCACAATTAAAATGAAATTATTCTTAATCACCGCAAGCACAGATTTGCTTGATAGGTAATTCTGGCTCTTCTGGAAGCCCTACACAAGTGAGAGTCGAGAAGGATTTGCCATTTCATTGGCAAATTTATTTGCCGAATGCCTGCGCATATGACATGGGCAAAAACAAATCTCTACCTCAAGTTAGAAAATGACAGCATGATGTAACTGTGCTACTGAGAATTGTGAAAATCTATGATCAGTCTAAAGGAAATGGGTGGCAAGAGCAAGAGATCAGAGATCAGAAACAGAAAATGGGAAAGCCAGAAGAACGTGATTATCTGTACAAGGAATAAGTTACTAAATTGCAGGGAATATTTTAAGTGTATGTTACTTCTGAGTAACTATTAAAGAATTGTCCTAGCCACATGAATGGCCATTGTTAGATGGTCTACCTGTATCAGCTATGATGTCAAACCATTGTTTTACCTCCATTTCCTGCTGATTGCAGAAAAAACAATACGCCTCCATGTCCTCACATAGAAGCAACCTAAAGCTAACCATAAACTGAAAACCTATTATATGCAGATAGCACTCAAATCTACTACTCTTTTTCACCTAAATCCAAGGATACTGGACCAGTGCCTGGCAGCTGTGATGGCCTGGATGAGGGCAAACAAGCAGAAGCTTAATCCTGACAAGACAGAGGTCCTCCAGGTCAGTCGTATGTCGGATCAGGGTATAGGGTGGGTTTTATAGCCAAGCTGGAATTTGAACCCTAGTCTCCAAAGTCTATGGATGCATCTGCATTGTAGTATTAATGCAGTTTGACTCTGTTTTAACTGACATGACCCAATGCTATAGAATTGTGGGAGTTGTAGTATTACAAGGTCTTCTCTGCCAAAGAGTGCTGGTTCCTCACCAAACTTCAAATCTCTGGATTCCATAGCATTGAATTAAGGTGATGTCAATTAATTCTACAGTGTAAAAACAACAACAACAACACTTTATAACCTGCCCTCTCTCCCCGGGGGGACTCAGGGTGGTGTAGAAGCACCTTTAGTCCAGCATGTCATTGTCTACCCTTTGACTGCTATGCCTTCATCCTGTCAAATCCTAGGTTTCAAAGTCTTGTGAAATACCTCAGGAACTCTCAGAGAAATCTAACCCCCACTCCCTGTCCTACAAATCCCAAAGTGCCATACGATGTTGCCATGATAGTTTAAGTAGAATGTTGCACTATAATCCAAAGTTGTAATCCAAAGGTCCAAAGTTGTAATCCAGTAACCGAAACACTCACTTTGCCAAGCAAAGTGAGGGGAGATGACAAGGTCCTTTAGTCCATGAAACTTAAGCAAGGCTAGGAAGTAAACTTGATTCTTGGAACACTAGGCTTAATTCAAGGCGACAAGAAACGAGGAGCAAGAACAGGATCCGTGGTAAATTCGTGGCGAGGTCCGGGAAGCAAGGCAAGGTCCGTGGAGCAAGACGAGGTCCTGGGAAGCAAGGCAAGGCTGGAAACGGGAACAAAGGGCTTGGACGCGGGAGTAGCGTAGTCCACACACAACCTACTCCCGAAGCTGACGAATTGACTCCGCAAGATTCCTACGTGGGCAAAACACCTAAATAGGGTCTCGTTTTCCCGCCAAAGAACAATTCTCTGGGGAACCAGAACCGAAAGCCATTCTCTGTGTCCAGATGCATGACTCCCCAAAGTTTCCCATGGGAAGCAGGCTTAATCAGCTGAATGCCTGGCAGCGATTCTAGCGCTCCTGCAAGACGCCTCCTGAGCACCTTTCTGTTGTTTATAATAATCGCGGCGAGAAAATGGGGGAGATTTCGGCTCAAGGCTTGTTTGGCAGACTTCTGGAAGGCAAATCTCCTTCAGGTGCAAGGGCTCCAATTCTGGCTGAAAAAGCTCCAATTCTGGCTGTAACGGTGGGAAACCTAAGTTTTCCTCTTCATCTGTCACAACAGTGCTAGGAACGGAACTACATGGCCCATGAGTCATCACATGAAGAAACATCAACACTGTTGTGGTAGAATGCACTTGGAGCTTCAAATCCACATTTTTCAAAATGTAAACACATATCCCAAGGCCTGGGTTGTCAAATCCTTTTTCAAAATATGAAAAAATGTGAATTTGAGTAACCTCTAAGAAATTAACTGAAACAAAATTCTCACCCAACCCTAGCTAAGGCATGTCTCATTCTTCCACTTCCAAAGAAAGATTCCTTGTTGTTGGGTACCTTCAAGTAATGTCTGACTTATGAGGATCTTAAGGTGAACCTACCATGCAATTTTCTTAGTGGAATTTGTTCAGAGGGAATTTGTCCTTACCTTGCTCTGAGACAGAGAAAATGTGGTTTGTTGTAGGTCACCCAGTGGGTTTAGTGGCCAAGTGTGGATTCATTCCCTGGACTCTCAGGGTTCTAATCCAATACTCAAAACATTTCAACCCACTAGCATACAAGGGAGTGCAGAACTTGGGACATTTCCTTTTTTGTGGAGTTAAACATCAAGATTTTCAACAAGTACATTGAAATTGATGGGTATTCTGGGCATTGTTGCCCTCAGAAGAACTTTTCTCACTTCCTTTCAGAGATAGGTGCTCAGCCATTGTACTTAATCTTTTGTCCACCTTTTTTAGTAATATGAACTGTGCTAGTTCATCCTCTTTGCCAGGATTTGTCCACATCTCAAGAGTTACATAGCTCAGAGGGAGGGGGGAGGAGAAAGAAAATTACTTGCAGCAGTTGATAATTTATGGTCTAATTAAATGCAGTTGTTCTGCTAAATTTTATTTGCACAGAATGGGGGCATGTTGATGAGAGATTGTTACTACCTAGATTTAAATTACAATTCTCTTTTTAATAGCGTGTAATAGACGGAAATGGAAAGCCTTTAGTGGGATGGGAAAGATGGTGCTTTATTTAGAAACAATTTGTTCAGTTTAATTAGAAAGCCTTCTGCATAGGCACAGATGTCAACCCTCAGCACTTAAATTGCAGCTTCACAGGCTCTGTATCCAGCTTCCTTGTAAGCATCCCATATATTCAGGTATCAAATACAAGCTGATCACAAGCTACTTGGTCCTACCTTGTCTTGTAGACTGGCCTTGGCTAAGCGAGCTCTTTAGTGTGCTGAGGCTGAGGGCAGAAGGGAGTAACTGGGGAAGACCCAACCTGTTAACAATAGGCTTTCCGTAAACAGCTTCATATGCTCTGTTTCTGGAAAAATAAGTAGCATCCATGCAGAACAGAGGTATATCAGACTAAATAAATATTTTAGTGGTTCTAAAGAAATTGACACACCTCTCTTGCCAAGCAGAGCTTAGGTTGCAAGCATAACATGCACTAATACACAATGTGCAATTGGTGAACATTTGCAAGGATCCTGGATAGAAAACCAGGACAGGGGGACAGGGGACAGGGGGAGTGTGTCCCTGCTGGTTCTCCTGGATCGCTCATCAGCCTTTGATACCATAGACCACGGTATCCTTCTGGGTCACTTTACTGGAATGGGCCTTGGGGGTACTGTTTTGCAGTGGCTCTAGTCCTTCCTTGAGGATCGTACCCAGAAGGTGTTGATAGAGGACAGCTGTTTGACCCCACAATGGTTGTCTTGTGGAGTCCCACAGGGTTCAGTACTGTCCCCTCTGTTGTTTAACATCTACATGAAGCCGCTGGGTGAGATCATCTGGAATTTCGGAGTTTGGTGTCATCTGCATGCAGATGATGTCCAACTCTATCACTCCTTTTTTCCAGTGCCCAAGGAGGCTGTCCAGATCCTGAACCCGTGTCTGGCGGCTGTATCAGACTGGATGAGGATGAAAAAATTGAAGTTGAATCCAGACAAGACAGAGGTACTCCTGCTCAGTTGCAAGGCCAAACAGGGTATAGGGTTACAGCCTATGCTGGATGGAGTCACACTCCCTCTGAAGGTACAGGATCGCAGTTTGGGAGTCCTCCTGGACTTATCACTGAATCTGAAACCCCAAGTCTTGGCAGAGGCCAGGGGGGCCTTCGCACAATTCAAACTTGTGCACCAACTACGCCCATTCCTTGGGAAGCCTGACTTGGCCACTGTGGTCCATGCTCTTGTTACATCTCGTTTGGACTATTGCAATGCGCTTTATGTGGGGTTGTCTTTGAACACTGTTCAGAAGTTGGAACTAGTCCAATGTTCCACAGCCAGGTTACTAACTTGAGCGCCATTCAGGGAGCATACAACTCCTCTGTTGAAGCAGCTACACTGGCTGCCTGTTAGTTTCCGGGCACAATTCAAAGTGCTGGCTTTGGCCTACAAAACCGTAAATGGCTCTGGTCCAACTTACCTCTCTGAATGTATCTCCCCCTATGAGCCGCCCCACAGATTAAGATCTTCGAGTGAGGCCCTGCTCTTGGTCCCACCGCTGTCACAGGTGGGGTTGGTGGGGATGATAGACAGGGCTTTTTTGGTGGTGGCTCCGTGGACATGGAAATCCTTGCCAAGGGAGATTAGGGAAGCCCCCTCACTCATGTCTTTTAGGAAGCAGCTGAAGACCTGGATGTGGGACCAAAATTTTGGCCCATCATAGGAAATGGGTTGATATGACCTCATGGATTCTTTGGATTAATATGAAGTTGAACACAGACTGGTTCTGACTTTTGGCTCAATTCTACTGCCCCTGTTGTAACGGTCACACGGTTTTTTAAATTGTTTTAATTAAATTTGAATACCTGATTTTAATTATGTTTTATGACTGTTTGGTTTTACTACATTTTTTATTATATGTGGCATCTAATTCTGCCATTATGTAAGACCGCTCTGGGTCCCCAGGAGGAGTAAGTAGTAACTGGAAAAATGGTGTGGAGGGAAATGTTATCTCCTCCAGAATGGGATTCCTAATTAGTTCAGCTGCCTTCTACAGCCCTGTAATTTCTGTTAAATATTTGTAAAACAATGGTCAAACCAATCCTATACCTCCGAAGGACATGTCTAACTGTATTCCTCTGATATTACAAGACAATATTGGTGAGGGAGACCCAGTAATTAGGGCTTCTTCCATTCAAAACCAGGACCTTCAGGTCAGACACACAGAAAAATCCTCCAGTTATATTTACAATTCTGATGCATAATTCATATTATCCAATCCTTATCTCAAGGATCTCAAGTATGATATAGGGAGTGATGGGAGCTTAATAAACAGCACAAAATATTCTCGGTATTGGCTAATATGAATGTGTCTTGCTTTCCACGCTGTTAAACATGAGTTTAAATTTGTGATCATGAACAAAGAAGTTCTGGAAGTTTAAACATTTAATGGTACAGTGTTCCCCAAAATGAATGTATAAAATGTACAGCTGTGCGTATGGATATAGCTTTACCTCACGTCTTTTTATGATATTCAAGAAAGCAATAAATATATAATTCCCACAAGTTTTGACTTAGAAATGCACAGGTTGATTGCCACATCTTTATATAACAAAAACATTTGACTGTGTAGATTCTTTTCAGTGGTGTGCATATATCTACACACACACACACACACACACACACACATAGAATGAAGTTGTTGCTATGGCAATAATCCTCCTTCTTTTCCCAAGGCTGAGCAACCTCCAGTTGTTAGACACACACTAATTAACTAATTAACGCGGTATATGTTAACCTCTGGCTCTGCTTTGCAATGATCTCATACCTAATGGCACATGCTATAGTCTGAGAAGTGAGCCAGAAGTCAATGTATCTAACTGTACAGTTTATAGTGATCACTGCCAAGGATAACCATTGTTTTATCTCACTGTTTCATTGCTGGGGAAAAAAGAGAGGGGTGCGTTTTATGGGTTAGATGCTCTAGCTCTGATTAAAAGGAGAGCTAGATCTGCAGAGGTAGAAAGATTAAAACTGTCACTTATGGGCAGAATCTCAGCCAGCAAGATGAATGTATTGCCTAAGATACTGTTACCAATGTTAATGAATGAAATTCCATTCAAACAATTTCAAAAAGATTGACAAAAATTAGATAATTCGAGTTAAAAATGAGAAAGGGTTTACCGATGGAGGATTTCCCAGGGCAATGCTTTGCCCATAGACAGATCACTGAGTAGTTTAAGATGTATAGAAACATATCTGAATTTGTAACAGTTAAGACAGTGTTTGAAAATCTGTTGTATCTTGGAGATGATCATTTGATTGCAAAAATATATAAATCGTTGTTAAAATATTAAATGAATGAAGAACAAGTGAAAGATTGTATGGTTAAATGGGGTCAAAATATAGGTAAACAAATTCAGCTGGAACAGTGGGAGAAGGTTTGGATGAAGAGTTTGAAGTTTATTTTAAGTAAAGATTTAAAAGAAAATGTTATAAGATGATGTATAAGTATTACTTGATGCCAGATAGTCTTTCTAAGATGTATAAAGGCAGTTTTAGTAACTTGAGAAAGATGTTGGGACATTTTAGCATATGTTTGCCTTTTTGTTTATGTATGCTGGAATCCGCCCTGTGTCCTCTCAGGGTGATAGTACAGTATAATTATACAGTATTATTATATTATATTATTATTTGTTGGGAATGCTGGATGATCAACTTGAAAAACACAGAAGATTATTACAGCAAAAACATCCAACTTACTTATGACTCCTAGTTACAAATGAGGGTGAGACAACAGGAAGTTAGAGAAAATCTACCCCTAGGAATGAAAATTCAGTCCTGTATGAGTTATCATGGTGGAAAAGTGTCTCCACTGAAGTTTTATCATCCTTTCCATGACAACCCAAAATGTTCAAAATTCAATTGCCACAGGTACAGAAAGTAAGGTGAAATCTTCTGAACAGGGGCATAGACAGCAAAACAACCATTATGGGGTGTTAACCCTCCCCTGTGCTATCCAAAATTGGAAAAAAATGGCTGGAGTTACACTTAAAAATGTGCCTGTTTCAAATTACATACAAACTCCACTTCAAAACAAACCTTCAGATTCTGTCTTGCAGAGGTGTGCAAAATGGCTGAAATCCACTTAGGAATTCGTTTCGGAGATTCGGATGTCTCCCGCTTCATTTTGTAAAGATTTGGAAGGGTCCCACTTCATTTCAGAATCCGAATCTCCAAAGCTTCATAATTGCTTTGTCAACAAATTAAGGAAGGGTAAGATGCCAGGCGAAGATGGTATTCCAGCTGAAATTTATAAAATTTATATAGAATTTCTAGTACCCAAATTATAGAGGTTATTCAATGAAATATTGAGGGGAAAACCCATTCATGGAAACATACCAGGACAATATTGATACCTAAACCTGGTAAGGATAAATTAATATTAGACTCTTATCGGCCTATTTCTCTAATTAACCAAGATGCAAAAATATTCACAGCAATTTTGGCAAATAGATTAAAAAAAATTTGTTGAGGATTATATTAATCCAGACCAATGAGGATTTGTGAAGGGAAGACAAATGTCTGATTTAGTCCTTAGAGTGATAAATATTATAGAGCGTGCCAAAAACGAGAAAGCTCAGGTGGGCATTATAGCATTGGATATATATAAAGCCTTTGATACAGTGGGTTGGACAGTGTTGAAATCTCTGATTAAAAAATATGGTTTTGGAGAGGGTTTCCAACATATAATAGAACAAATATATTCAGAAAACAGGGCATAATTAATGATTCAGGTACTGAATATTTTAGTATTAAACAAGGAGTAAGACAAGGATGCCCTCTTTCCCCAGTACTATTTATTTTAGTTATGGAATTACTAGCCTCTGCAATCAGGAAAGATAAGGAGATACAGGGAATGGGAGTGGACAACAAAATCAAAATCAGCTTATTTGCAGATGATATGCTTTTGACAGTTAGGAATCCAGATAGGGCACTAGATCAGATAAATCTACATTTAAAACAGTTTGGGAAATAGCAGGTTTAATAATTAATTGGAAGAAAATGGAGATATTGACAATAAACCTGGAGGGAAAGGACAAAGAGAAAAAATGGATCAATTTAAGGTTAAGATTAGAAGCAAAATTAAGTACTTAGGAGTTACACTACCTGTTAATTATTCAGAGTTAAAAAATTTTTTGATAGACTATTTAGGGAAATCCAAGAACAACTACTGGAATATAAAAAAATAATCTTTAATGGTTCGGCAGAATCACCATTTTAAACATGAAAATATTATCTGAATTTAACTTCTTTTGTAATATGTTACCTATTAAATTACCAGAAGTTGATCTTAAAAAATGGCAGAAATTAGTTAATTAATTTTGTAATGGAACTAGAAGATCTAGGCTACCGAGAGGTTTATGGTATATTCCACAGAAATTAGGAGGATTAGGAATACCAGAACTAAAAACCTATTATGAGACAAATAAAATAAGGGGAGTGTTTAGGCTGCTTTCAGAACCTGAATTAATTTGGCAGGAATTGGAAGGGAAATGTTGGCAAAAAGATTATGGGGAAATGTCTTTCTTGTCGAAAACTGGAAAAGTAATTAAGGGGTGTAAAAATAACTTGGCTAAAGATGTTATGGAGACATGGGCCAAATTAAAAAACAAGATATTTCCAGGAGTTTATCCTCTAACCCCAATAGTCTTACAGGAAAATTTCCCAGAAGACCTGAAAATTAAACTTAGGAATAAAAAATTAGTGGAGGTGGAAACTGCTCTTTCTTGGAAGGAATGGATACAAGATTTTAGGGGCAAGTTTAACAAGTTAGAACAACAAGGTGTCCTGAATTGGTTGAGAGGCAACAGCTATATAATTGGAAAAAGGATTGGTTAGGTAAAAACCCCAGATGTAGAGAGCTGAATAAATATGAAGAATGGCTAAGTAAACTTAAAAAGCAAGAAATAGCAAAGTAACCTCTGTTGGAGATGTGGCATGCACAAAGGGACATATCTTCATTTATGGTGGGAATGCCCCCAGTTGGAGAGTTTTTGGAACAACATATTTATAGAAATTGGTAACATTATAGGATTAAACATTAGCATTATTAATGGACACCACAAAACTGAATTTAGAAATGGAAAAGAAAGAATTGGTGATTATTTTACTCACAATGGCAAGACTTATAATTGCAAGGAATTGGAAGATAGTAACCAATCTCACACTGGAAGCATGGTATAGGAAGGTATGGAATGTAGCCTTAAATGATAAATTATCCAGGGAAATGAAGGTGTTCAGGGGGGAAACTAATAGATCTGATTTTGATTTATACTGGTCAGTTTTTATTAAATATGTTCTAGAAAGTGAAAAAGGAAAACAATACAACCTGTTGGTCAGGAATTTTGGATATGACATTTGTTTAATGGTTGATTCATAAATCTTATGGTAAAGGAAATGATACTTGTTCAGGCCTTGGTTGTGGGGTTATGTGTTTGTAAAATGCTCATTGTTTTGTGTTGTGTTTCACTGTAAGTTGTTAATGTATGTAAATAAAAATAAATTTGTATTTAAAAATAATTGCTTTGTCAAGATTTGTTCCATTATCAGCAATGGGGAAAATTTGAGGCTCGTTTCTCCATCATTTGTATGGCTATCAGGATGAAACTTGGCACACTTCTAGGCAACATTTTAAAAGTTTTTATAAATAATTTTTTTTAAAAAAACTACAAGAGGTGTGCCCTTGACTTTCTGTACAATGCGACAACATAAGCAGGGCATAAATTCTGCAAAGTTGTAAGCTGCCTTGAGTCCCCGTACTAGGTGAGAAGGGTGGGGTAGAAATGCTGTAATAACTAAATAAATAAATAAAAGATAAATAAAGTTTCAGGAAGATTTGTTCATCTACTTATTTTTAAGATTTTAAAAAAGCTTTTTCAATTAAAAATTATTTTTAAAAACTATAGCTTGAAATGCTCTGAAACGATGAATCTTTACTAATTTATCCTAAACACTTCACAGGCTTCCATTTAATCTCATAATGCTTTGGATTAGTAATTTGGAGATTTGTATTAACGAATCATACAAATTTCTGAATTATGAAATGGATCTCTAAAGCTGAATAGGAGCACAGACAGCCCCTACTGTCCTGTTCACAACCTTGGAACTGCCTGTACATGATAACTGCAGAGAGAATCATCTATTCACAGAGATGGAAGGAACCAGTCATCCTTATTTGAGATGACTAAGCAGTCCTGTGTTGACCTCATATGGGGAAGGGGCTAGAAAAGGCATCCTAAACATTGTCTGCCTCTCTTATCCCTGACTGGACTGTCATGTCCAAGGGGGTCACCACCTTATGGTCAGAAAGGACAAATGAATTTTGGAACATGGAACATGTGGACACTGTTGGATAACGTACACAATGAATACCCCAATGCAGGGCTGCTATTACTACAAGGGAGCTGAGGTGCTTTAACATCAATATAGCAGCATTCCAAAAGACCCGGAGAACAGGAGGGGGACAGCTGAAGGAAGAAAAAGCAGGCTACACCTTCTTTTGGAAAGGACTGCTTGAACAACAATGAAGAATACACGGAGCCAGCTTTGCTATCAGAAATGACCTGGTGAAGCATCTGTTCGAAGTGCTCATCAGCATTAACGAACAACTCTCAACCTTTAAAATTAACATTGTCAATCCTTCATGAATAATAATAATATAATAAAACTTTATTTATATACCACTCTATCTCTCCGAAGGGACTCAGGGCGGTTGCCAACATGAGTGCAAAACAACATACAATAACACAGCAAAATAAACACATTGTTAAAACAAGACAAAGACAATTCAGTTAAAATTAGCAATCACAGTCAGAACCTTCGATCGAGGGGGCGTGAATCCAGGAATGGCTCCCACTCCTCCAGAGGAACAATGGATATGATCGACACAGTGAATCACAATGCTCTCTGGACCATCCTCTAAAAAATCAGTTGCTCTGATAAATTTGTGGACATCTTGTGGCTCCTTCATGGTGACATGATGACAACAGTTTTGGACAGCAATGGCTCCCAAAGTGATCCATTTAAAGTGGAATGAGATGTCAAACAGGGATGTGTTATTGCCCCAAACTTATTTTGCATCTTCATAGCTATGATTCTGCACATTGTTGATAGGAAGCATCCCACTGGTGTGGAAATCACCTATCAGACAGATGGCAAGCTATTTAACCTCAGTAGACTGAAAGCTAAAACTAAGGTCACAACAACGTCTGTTATAGAACTCCAATATGCTGTTGATAATGTACTCTGTGTTCTACAAGCTACTTCAAACACCTTTACAGAAGTATACAAACAGCTTGGTCTCTCACTGAACATCGAGAAAACTAAAGTGCTCTACCAGAAGGCACCAACCAATCTCTCTGCAATGCCAGAAATTTAAATTAATGTTGTAACATTAGAAAATGTTGACAATTTCCGCTACCTTGGCATCCACCTCTCCACAAAGGTCAAAATTTACACTGAACTACAACACTGTCTTAGCTCTACAAGTGTAGCATTTTTCAAATGAAGCAGAGAGTGTTTGAGGATTGGGACATTAGCAAAGACACCAAAATGCTTGTTTGTAAAACTATTGTCTTCCCAACTCTGTTATACACCTGCAAAATGTGGACCATCTACAAAACATGTCACTCTCAACTTCTGGAATGATTCCATCAGTGTTGCCTCTGAAAAATCCTGGGAAGATAGGCAGACAAATGTCAGCATTTTGGAAGAAGCAAAGACCACCAGCACTGAAGCAGTGACCCTCCACCACTTTGCTGGACTGGCCACATTGTCCTATTGCCTGTCTCCCAAAATAGGTACTTTTACTCTCAACTCAAGAATGGAAAACTGAATTTTGGTGGACAGGAAAAGAGATTTAAAGATGAGTTTAAAGTTAACCTTAAAAACTGTGGCATAGACACCAAGAATTGGGAAGCCCTAGCCCTAGAGCATTCTAACTGGAGATCAGCTATTACCAATAGTGCTGTGGAATTCAAAGAGGCATGAATGGAGGGCAGAAGGGGAAAACGTGTGAAGAGGAAGGCGTGCCAATCTAACCCTTGTCAGGACTGCCTTCCATCCGGAAATCAACATCCTCACTCCGAAAGAACATGCAGATCCAGAATAGGTTTCTACAGTCATCAACAGACCCACCTCCATGACTATACACTTGGAAGGCAACACTCGGCCACAAGTGATAGCTGATGATGATGATGATGATAAGTTTATTAGTGTAGGTATGGTTTAGGTTAGGGTGATTGCTTTTAGATTTATTTTTGTTAGATGTAGTAGTTTCAGTCATATATTGTAGGAAAATCTGCTTTTTTGTATAGTTTTGGTTCTTCCTATTCTCCCTCCAATTATTTCTGAATAAAAATTAATTTAAAAAACAGAGGCACATCTTATGGCACCTTCAGGGCTATTACATTTGCTGCAAAGGTGGACATTAAAGAGGCAAGTTCTTTTATTAATCTGCCCATAAGACGACTGAACCACTAACTCTGCTCTGAAGTCTAAATGCCCATTTTACCTCATACAAGAAAAAAAAACTTTTCTTTTTCACTTACTCAGTTTTTCTTTAGCTAGTTTGTAGCTAGGAAGAAAGAGGGAATACAGATATTATGATATATAATATTTATACAATAGGGATTTGGATTATAACTACAGTAGAGTCTCACTTATCCAAGCTAACCGGGCTGACAGAAGCTTGGATAAGCGAATATCTTGGATAATAAGGAGGGATTAAGGAAAAGCCTATTAAACATCAAATTAGGTTATGATTTTACAAATTAAGCACCAAAACATCATGTTATACAACAAATTTGACAGAAAAAGTAGTTCAATACGCAGTAATGTTATGTTGTAATTACTGTATTTACGAATTTAGCACCAAAATATCACGATATATTGAAAACATTGACTACAAAAATGGCTTGGATTATCCAGAGGCTTGGATAAGTGAGGTTTGGATAAGTGAGACTCTACTGTATTTTAGAGGCTAAGCCATTCTTTAATGAGTGTGATGGGCATCCTTAAGAGTGCATGTTTTATATGTAGAAGGTCCAAAGTCCTATCCCTGTTATAGTCCAGTGGACTGGGGAAAGTTCCCAGTTTGAAACCCTGCAAAACCAATGCCAGTCAGTTTATTGAGTTGGACAGACCACTGCATGCTTCCTCCTAGATAAATGTGCATAGGAGTCCATCCTTAATTTCTTTTCTTTTCTAATTTCAAAGGGTCACTGGAAGTCAGGTTGGCCAGGCAATGCCATCTGCTTCAAAAGCATGCCATCTGCTCCTTTAGCCTCAACATATAAGGACAGCTGATGGTTATGCTGTAGATGGGTGTGTACATATCACCCACTGTGTAAGCTAAAAAATAAGCTCAGTGGTTGGAGTCCTGCTGAAAGGCTATTTAAAAGAAAAATAGTTATGCAGGCAGTCACAGTTTTTAGAAGTTACATAAGGGTTCAGTCAATCATATCACAAGCATTCACACTGTTATTTCACTCTCTTTTGACATGGTAGGTGAGAAACTAGCCAACTGTTGATAAGCTCAAGAGTGTGGTGGGATTGGATGTAACTGGTCTGGAATTATTTACAACACATGGTAAACATATATAGTACTAGCTGTGCCCGGCCACGCGTTGCTGTGGCGAAGTCTGGTGGTACGGGAAATATAGTATTGAGGAATTGGTGGTAGTTAAGGTAAAGGGTAAACGTTTTCCCCTGACATTAAGTCCAGTCATGTCTGACTCTGGGGGTTGGTGCTCATCTCAATTTCTAAGCCGAAGAGCCGGCGTTGTCCGTAGACACCTCCAAGGTCATGTGGCCATTGGCATGACTGCATGGAGCGCCGTTACCTTCCCGCTGGAGCGGTACCTATTGATCTACTCACATTGACATGTTTTCGAACTGCTAGGTTGGCAGGCGCTGGGGCTAACAGCGGGCGTGCACTCCGCTCCCAGGATTTGAACCTGGGACCTTTTGGTCCGCAAGTTCAGCAGCTCAGTGCTTTAACACACTGTGCCATCAGGGGCCCCTTTTATACTGCCATATAATCCAGTTCAAATCAGATAATCTGTATTTTATAGACAGTGTGGAAGAGGCTTAAGTGAGGCCTAACTCTGCCTGTCCCCTGGGCTGAGTGGGTTGCTAGGAGACCAAGTGGGCGGAGCATAGTCTTCTAACTGGCAGCAATTGGATAAAAACAATTATTCCTCTCCCTCTAATTAGGATTTTTGTTTTTCTTTTATTTTTGTTGTATGAACATAGAGGCATGGATGAGGGGTTGTGCTGCCAAGTTTAGTGTTTCTGGGATGTGTAGTTTTGTTGTTTTGTCCTAGGCCAACATTTCATTACCCTTTTATATAAATATATAGATTTTGGGCAGTATTATCATTTGAGAGATGATTGGACAAAACTGGGCTATTCAGAATATGGTAAAACCTTTGGTGGTCATTTCTTCTTGTTGTTTCTATTTCCTTCATTATAGTAGAGTCTCACTTATCCAACATAAACGGGCCGGCAGAATGTTGGATAAGTGAATATGTTGGATAATAAGGAGAGATTAAGGAAAAGCCTATTAAACATCAAATTAGGTTATGATTTTACAAATTAAGCACTAAAACATCATGTTATACAACAAATTTGACAGAAAAATTAGTTCAATATGCAGTAATGCTATGTAGTAATTACTGTATTTATGAATTTAGCACCAAAATATCACGATGTTTTGAAATCATTGACTACAAAAATGCGTTGGATAATCCAGAATGTTGGATAAGTGAGACTCTACTGTACATCCATAATATCAACCTGAAAAACAGGCTCTCTGGAAATGATTCTTTTCCATAGAATAATCTTTGATTATTGATCATCAGACTGAGATGGCTATACTAGTTGAAATGGTTTCTTTTTATGTACAGCATTTAATTCTCGATGATACTCTATGAAAACTTCTTCCAATCCCCAAAAGAATTTCACAGTATTACTAAAGCAATTCTAAGTCACTTTTCATGGGTAACACATCTGAACTACATGAATAAGAAACTAAAAATCTCGAGAGCAGAAACAAATGTCAGACTATGCATGAGGAAACCATTAGCAGTAAGAATGATGTGGGATGTTTCTTTTATCATTTCTTTTCTTTTTGGTAGCAAATTAAGGCAGACATGCCTGGTACTGAAGCTATGTAGCAAACTAACTTCAACCTGAAATTGTCTTGGATAACATGTTCTATGATCCCCAGCCTGTCAGTTGTTGACTAGAAACAAGGTGAGTCAATACCCAACATACTTGAAGGCAATAGGTTGATGAGACTGAAGAACTAGTGGGATGGATCTCAATTTAAAGCTATCCAACTAGATTGTTGAAAGCAGAATATTTTTCCCGTTTCTTCACTATGGCACCATAAAATATTAGAAAAGTGTGGGGAAAATGTTCAGGGGCTGACCTGAATTCTTGTGGGATCTCCCAAAATCAGGCAGAAGTATCTTCCAAGAACAGAGCTCTTCTGTTCACAAAGAATTATAGCCTTGATCCAAAACAGCTTAATTATTTCTGAATTGAAAGAGTGCATAAAATTAAAATTGGTAACTTATTATGATTGTGTGCCACTTTTTATTTCAGGAGGCCTTGTGCCGTTTGTGCTAGTTTGAAGTCATAGAATTATAAAGTTGAAAGACCCCAATGGCCACCCAATCCATCCTCCTATTTTACAGTAATGTAGAACTAAAACATTTCTGAAAGATACCAATCGAAGCTCAATTTTAAAATCTCAGAAGACGGATTGCCCTCTATACTCCAAGGCACAGTATCCACTGTCAAACAGCTCTTATGGTAAATATTTTCTTCCTTCATTAGATGGAACCTTTTTTTCTTGTAAGTTAAATACACTGGGTTTTGTTCTAGTCTCTGGAGCAGCAGAAAACAAACTTACTCCATCTTCTACATGACATGTGTTCAAATATTTAAAGATAGCTATTATATTACCCCTTGGTCTTCTCTTCCCCAGGGGAAACATGCCCAGTTCCCCAAGTCATTTCTCATAGTCTTGATTTGAGGTATTTTGTCATCTTGACTGTGCTTCTCTGGGGATCTTTCAACTTTTGAACCATGGTGTCCAGAACTGAAAACATTATTCCATGTGAGTTTTGATGAAAGTAATATACTATACTTTTGTTGGCTATATTCCTGTTGATGCAGCCTAGAATTGCATTGGCTTTTTGGGCGGCCACATCACACTGCTTTCTCAAATATAGCTTGTGGTCTACTAAAGCCCTAGAGCCTTTTCACACATATTACTCTCCAGCCAGGTGTCATCAATCCTATATTTGCATATTTCATTTTTTCTGCCTCGGGGTTAATTTATTGCAGTTGAAATTCATTTTGTTAGTTTTGGCCCAGCTTTCCAATCTGTCAAGTTCATTTTAATTTTAATTTTAATTAAACTTTAATTTTCTCCTTCTAATATGGTGTTATCTGCAGATTTAACCAGAATGCCTTCTATCCTTACATTCACATCTTTTATAAAGATGTTGAACAACACTGAGTTCAGGACAGAACACTGAGACACTTCCCCATTCACTTCTCTTCAGAGCAGTAAAGGACAAATCCACTAAAGAGCAGCAGTGTCTAGCTTACAGTTTATCAGTTAGCCTACAACTTCATAGGGTATCCTGACAAAGCCTTAAGAAATCAAGATATACTAAATCAGCATCACTCTGCTGATCTACCAAGATTGTAACTTTATACAAAGAAAGAGTACAGATTAGTCTGACATAAATTATTTTTGAGAAATCTATGCTGGTTCTTCGCAACCAGAACATTCCTTCTTAAGTGTGCACAAATGTACTGTTTAATTACTGTTCCAAAATCTTTTTTAGAGATTGATATTTTGATAGTTGCTTAGGTTCTATTTTCCATTTTTCGAAACTGGTGACACCACTTGTTCTCTTACAGTCTGCTAGACTCTCTCCTGTTCTCCAAGACATCCTCAAAGTTGACCAGCAGTGGCACTAAAGGAACATGCATTACATCTGCATGTTCCTTTAGTAATGTTGGATTTAGTTCATCTACTTCTGTGACATAGTTCTCTGCACTCCCTTCACTGGAAAACATTTTAACCCAACCTGTCTCAATTGTGAAGTGTCTGTAAGTGATGACGATAGTAATAATACGAAGGAGGGGAAACTACATAGCAGAAAGTCAGAGTTACACTGTCTATACAGAAGTGAGCTCCACACAGCTGTCATGTCACAACCTCATGACGCCAACATCATCATGATGGAAGGTTGTTGCTGTGGGATACAGAAAGCTTGCAGTAATATCCCTTGAATTCATTCAGAGTTGCTAGATATCCCTATACTCCCTGTAGGCTATTATCCCCTTCAATTTTCACAGTTTGGAACATTGTTTTCCCTTGGGCTAAAATGAGGCAAGAAATTATTGAACAGTTTGGCCTTTTCTCACTTCCTTGTTAGCATTGCATAATCTTCTATACACAGTGGCTGCACCCTTTCACTTGTTCCTCTTCTTACTCCAAGCATAGTCAGAGCTCATTCTAAGACTTGCTTTTCAGTCTTAGGATCCTAATTTGATGAGATATTTAGAACTATCTTCTCCATGCTTCTCACACTTTGGTATTTCATGTGCATGGAATTGTTATCTCCATATTTGCTTACCATTTGCAATGCTGATTTAGAAGTTAAAGTCTAAAACATTTGTAGGAGAACCAACTCTTCAGCACCAGAAAGCTCTAGTCCATGTGCTTATACAGTACTAAAGCTGTGGAATGACCTGCTGATAGAGCTCCAACAGCTAGATCAACTGTCAGAATGTAAGACACAAGTGAAGACCTATTTCTTCTGGCAGATCTACCCAGACAGTTTTAATGATGAATTTTAAACTTCCTATGTCTAATTTTTGTTTTGTGTATTTTAATATATATTTTATAGAAATATACTTTAATATGTGTATTCTACATAATGTTTTTAAGTGATAATGTGGTTTGATTATGTGTTGTAGCAATGTTGTAACCTGCCGCAGGCCATGGGGAGAGGCAGGTATGAAATAAAATACTAATTATTATAAAGCTTGCTAGCAAAAATTCTGATTACTTCACCAAATTACTCTACCCTTGTAGAGTAATGTGGTAGCAGTTAAAATAGTATTGAACTGCTATATCTGCATAGTGTAGATACACTTGCTTAAAATAAGAACAGTTTACTGGCTTTGTAGAAAAACAACTGGTCTTTTTGTTTAGTTGCCAATCTCATTCCCAATCTATTTGGAGGAACATTCCATTATGTGAATTCCCAAAGGCAGTCTAAAGCATTGGGCTGGAAATAAGTTTGGCAGGTACAGTCCCAATTAACCTCTTTGAACATATGCCTGTTTCTCTCTCCTCTTCTCTCCTCCTTTGTACTCAGCTTACTTCACTTGGTGCAAATTGAATTCAAAGTACAAAAGCAGTTTGAACTTAATTAACACAATAGGTAAGAAAGGAGAGGAAGGAGGAAATCTTGCCCTTTCCAGTAGGCTCAGGCAAAAACAAATTATTGCAAGCCCCCTCCCCTCCTCCACCCGCCGCCGCCTCATGCGTTCATTCTAATCATTCATGTTTGCCATCTTGACTGCATTGTAGTGTTGCTTGGCTATGCATGTCCTAGTTTTTATATGGGAAATAGTAGAGTGTATATTTTTATATCATAACTTCCCCAGGCAGCACAACCATAGATTCTAGATAGGGTATTCTGAGAACGTTTTAAAGAATGCATCTAAAAAATTAATGCAGTTTGACCATTTTAACTGCCATGACTCAATGCTATGGAACCTTGGGAGTTGCGTTTTACAAGATCTTTAGCCTTCTCTGCTAAGAGTGGTGGTTTCTCATCCAACTACAACTCCCAAGATCCCATAGTATTAAATCCTGGTTGTCAAAGAAGTGTCAAACTGCCTTAATTATAGATGCTACCTAAATGTGCAGATGTCTATAATCTACAGTAAAACGTAAAAAGGAAAGTATGGTACATAATATAATATCAAGTAATAGATATATAAGTTTTATATTTTTAATATAATATTATCTTCTTTATAAACAAATTTTAGTAACAACTGTTTTTCAAACTGCAAAAGAAGGGAATTGCAGTATTGTACTAATATCAGTCTATACTGGATTTGAACGGAATCAGTGGTAGATCCTAGCCCCGTCCCCGTGAAAACTCACACGTCTACTCGTAGTATATATAGCTACGTATACTCTACTTAAGGTATCCAATACTTGTATTCTCATTCACTGCAGTTTCTAGTTTTAGTTCTAGTTTTGCCGATTGGAAATGAAAAACAAAGTCTTATTGTTGACTTAATAATAATCTAAAGTGCTGTTGCAGCTATGAATCGAGTTAATGAACAATTCTTAACATACAAATTAGCAATTTGGCAACCATTCACATAAGTCTTAAAGGAAAACTGTTACAGTCTCTAGTTTAGTTCCAGTTATGCCAAAACAAATAAAAGAAAACCAAGCACAATCTTAATGCCGTCTTGATAATGTTCTCAAGAGTTACTGGAGCGTAGATAAAGTCAATTCAGTAAATAAAATAATGTATGTATAAGTTCTTCATGGAGTAGCTCCTGGATGCAAGTCATATACCAATATGTTTCAGGGTTAAAGGAATCGCTTGTTGTTTCTGGGTGTTGAGAGTAATCCATTGTTGGGTATCAGGGATGGCTAAGTGATCTGTGGTGCCGGGAGTGATTACGACTGGTTAAAATGTGGATAGGGCAAGGAGTGTTTCATGTAATAATAATTTGTTTGACCAGTCATATGACCATTTCAAAGTGCAACATAAATAAAAACAAGGAAAAAAGGATGGGAGGACAGCAGCTGACCTTCTGTTTGCCGTCAAAATCTTATTTTCCTGATTCTTCTTTCAGGAAATGTGCTCTTTTCTTGATAGCTTTCAGGATAAAAAGGCTTACTCTGATTATGGTGGATCTTTCTTGTCCTTGCAAGAAGGCTGTCAGAAGATCACTTCTGTTGGGGGACCTAAAATTAGATAGTAATGGATGTAAATATCTGTGTCGAAGTTCAGCATATGCTGGGCAGTCAATCAAAGATTTTTGAAATCTTCCACTATTTGTTCTCCCCAGACACAAAATCTCTCATTTCTTGGGATGTTACAGTAGTGACCAGTTTGCATCATAATACCGAGTTGTTCAAACCTGGCCCTGGTATATATTCTTCTTAAGGGTAACGGAACTGGAATAGTCAAATAGTGTTCTAAATGAATATTCATTTTGTGGGAGGCTAAAAACTTTGTGGCAGAAGACCTACCTATACTTGCTAGGTTCAATTGAGCATAGATATCATGAGTACGTTGCATGAGCACTTGTTTTGCGCTAGGTCCTAGATCATTCAAAAATGGTAAAGGAAGGCCAATTTTAGCCATCTCATTGTTTAAGGCCACTATCCATGATGACTTGTGGGCACGCTGGTCTTGATCCTCTAAACATAGGCGAGGAAGTCTACTGAATTCATCTGATTTACCTTTGACCAGTAATTGAATTGTCTCATTTAAAATTTGAGCTTTTACTGAGAGCATTCCTAGCTCTGCCCTTACTGCAGCCATCAGCGTTGTTCTGGAAAGTCCCAGGAGAGTTCGGAGCTGCTTAACTTGGAAGGCTTTGATCTTGGCCAAATTGACCAAATTTTCAAATGTAGAGCATGTTACAGTAGGGCATATGACTAATCTGATTTAGATATAGAACTCTACCATAGGGTTTGCTTGACAAGATTTATTCAAAGGAGGCTTGTCATTGTTTCCCTCTTAGTCTGAGAGAGTATGACTTGCCCAAGGTCATCCAATGGATTTCCATATCTCAGGTGAGAATTCAGATCTCAGTCTGTCATAGTCTTTGTCCAATAGTCAAACCCTGTATCACATTCTAGTTCAACCCCCCCCCTCTTTCTCTTTCACACACACACACACACACACACACACACACACACACCATAGCTGAAATGTGACATTAACCATGATCTTCTGTACCATCTCTAAGTTTCAAGATTAAAAGAGACATTATTTTGAAGCTGGTCTCCCAAAACATGTCTGCTTAAAACTTCATCTGATGGTATTTACTTCTGAGCCAGAATAGCTACAATCCCATCTATTCTACAACTTGCTTGGATTTCTAACTGTGAAACACAGTTCAGAAAGAAGCTGAGGTCCCCATCTCACAGAAATGTCAGCTTGGATTTCTTCTGATCCCTTTTCCCTTGCTACCAGGCCTGTATTTATTATTAAAGTGCACACAATCCATAATTTACTGGAAAATACTGGCTGCAAACAACAAAAGTATAATAATATATATGATATGATTTATATAAATCCCTTGTTGGCCTGTGGATCATGCAAAATGAATAATTGCTTTTCAGGTAGTCTACCTGACAAACTCATATAACACTATGCAAAGGATTTCTTTCCCACTACTGTCTATAAGATTTTTTAAAAAAACAGTCCTGTGATCAGGAAAGCCACTAAGTCTTAGGATGCAATTCTCTAAAGATATATATGGGAGTAAGAAGGTTTAATACACATCTATAGAATTGTGTTGTTACTACCTAGGTGGTATAAATTAACGTAAGAGTACTAGAAACATGTGGTTAATATTGCCAACTATGGCTTTGTTATTCCTATATGTTCATATAATAGGTAAAGGTTTTCCCCTGACGTTAATTCCAGTCATGTCTGACTCTGGGGGTTGGTGTTCATCTCCATTTCTAAGCCGAAGAACCGGCGTTATACGTAGACACCTCCAAGGTCATGTGGCCGGCATGACTGCATGGAGTGCCGTTACCTTCCCTATTGATCTACTCACATTGGCATGTTTTCCAACTGCTAGGTTGTCAGGAGCTGGAGCTAACAGTGTCCGCTCCCGCTGCTCCTGGGGCTTGAACCTGGGACCTTTCGGTCTCCAATTCAGTACTTTAACGCACTTCGCCACTGGGGCTCCTTAATATAATATAATAATAGTATCCTAAAAATAAAGGGCTGAATTATATTGGCTGGTACTAATTAGGATAGATCTGTGGAATAATTGTGAAATAGTGAGTCAACAATAAATCCCATTTATTCAATGTGTATACTGTAATTTGAGTTCACAACAGCAGTTAGCTCAATTTGTATTCAAGAGATAATGGATTGGCATTAAATTGGGGCCAGATGAAAGGATATCCTTGTAAATACTCATGTATAAGTCAACTCCTGTATAAGTCAAAGGCATTCTTTTGGGTCAAAATTATGGATTTTAATATGACTTATGGATCAAACAGAGCAATAATATATACAACAGTCTCTTTGATTGCTTATAGAGAATAGAGGGAATAAACAGTCCTTTTAAATAGTCCTTAAATATGCCTCAGTGCCTTAGTAACGACAAAGCTTTAGAGAGTCTGAAGCCATCTTCTTTTCTGGCTATTTCCAGTCAGCACTCTCTATGACTAATTTTCACTCATTGAGGTAAAAACTGCATAAACCGGTTCCCTCAGCAGTAAGACAGAGAAAGTAGGCAATCAGATTTGCCAGCTATTCACAGGCTCAGCCAATCAACTGCTGACACATATTCTTCCAGTTAACCCATTACATCATGGTGTCTTTTACAAACCCCAACAGCAATGATTTTAGTTGGTTTTCAAAGGAAATACCCATATTAATAGAGAGCAATGTCTGTTGACTGTGATACTTAAATGTAACATATATGTCAGAGTAGCATGCACCTGAAAACTATTGGAGTCCAGGGACACCATTTTTTTTATTTATTTAAGCTGTGTCCATTCTTATTTTCAAACAAGAAGGATGTAAAACAAAAATAAAAACACATAATAATAACTATGGACAAATTTACTCCTCCTCAAATATTAAATGTAATAAAATATAAACAACAAAAAGAACTAAAATCAATTTAAATAAGTAGTAGAACAGCAGGACATTGTTATAATCAAACTAGCTGTGCCCGGCCATGCGTTGCTGTGGCAAAGTGGCGGTGGTATTGGTTAAAAATTGTTGTGGAATTTTTATTTGATGTTATTTGTATTTTTTAATTAATTTTATTGTAACTTATCTTTTTATTTATTATATTTTATTATTTTCTTGCATTATTTTTAGTTATTTTCTGTTATTATAGTATTTTATTGTATTAATTTTTTTAGTGTTTTTAATTATTTTGAGTTTTTTTATTATATTATTTGTATTTATTTTATTTTTTATTCTTTTATTATAATTTGTGTTTTTATTATTTTATTTTATTATTTGTATGTATTATATATTATTATTTGATTATATTATTTTTATTGTATTATTTTATTTTGTTTTTTAATGTATTTTTGTATTTATTTTATTATTTTTGTTTCTCTTTGTATTGGGTTGCTGTGAGTTTTGTGGTCTGCCTGGTCATGTTCCAAATGTATTCTCTCCTGATGTTTCGCCTGCGTGTATGGCAGGCATCCTCAGTGGTTGTGAAATGCGTTGTAACAAAAGCAAATGGGGTTGATATATCTGTGGAATGACCAGGGTGGAAGAAAGAACTGTTGTCTGCTTTAGGCAAGTGTGAATGTTGGAATTGGCACTGAATAGCCTTGTAGCTTCAAAGCCTGGTTGGTTCCTGCCTGCCTGGAATGAACAAAATGTGGTTCCCAGTATTTAAAAAATCTGTGAAATCAGGACAGTCAACTAAACAACAGTACTGAGCAATCAGATAATTCTAGACATGATGTACTGAGGGCCAGCTAACATCTCCCAACAAAGGATTCCCCCTCCGAAGCAGGAAGTAGGGAGGCCTTGAAGGTGCAAGGGCATTCAATGGTAATGAAGGTGGGCAAGTGGAACATTCACAGTCGCCTCAGACAGATAAGAGTTGTCCCATCCTGGATATCATTGCTGAGATAGAAATAAAAATCCCACATGTCTTTCAAACAGATCCCATAATCTCTGAGGATGCCTGGCATAGACATGTATGGCAGTTTGGCAGCAATGTGATGTTTAATAGGCTTTTCCTGAATCCCTTCTTATTATCCAATATATTCACTTATCCAACATTCTGCCGGAGTGTTTATGTTGGATAAGTGAGACTCTACTGCATATTTATAATCTTATATTATCTGCTTAGAACTGGATTATATGAGGTTCCTTCTACAAAGCTCTATAAAATGCACACTGAAGTGGATTATATGGCAGTGTGGACTCAAGATAATCCAGTTCAAAGCAGATAATATAAGATTATAAATGGGTTATATAGCTGTGTGGAAGGGCCTTGAGTCTACACTGCCATATAATCCAGTTCAAATCAGATAATCTGTATTTTATAGGCAGTGTGGAAGAGGCCTAAGTGAGGCCTAACTCTGCCTGTCCCCTGGGCTAAGTAGGTTGCTAGGAGGCCAAGTGGGCAAAGCTTAGCCTTCTAATTTTCAGCAATTGGTTAAAACAATTAGTCTTCTCCCTCTAATTAGGACTTTATTTTTATTTTATTTTTGTTGTCGGAACCTAGGGGCAGGGATGGTGGGTTGTGTTGCCACATTTCTAGGTTCTGGGGCTTGTACTTTTGTTGTTTAGCAGCAGGCGGTGACACCATTACTCTTTTATATATATACATAGATGAAAAACAAACAATTTCTGTGACAATATTAATCTTTTCACCTGGTGCCTGTTTATTGTATCTTTATGATTTCAGAGCAGACTCCCTAGAACCACCTGGATGGGCTTTAAAGAATCATTCCTGGGTTTCCTGAGAATTAGAAGCCATTAGAGAGGATCAACTTTCATCTTTAGTCCTTTCTTCCATTGAAGGATTGCCTGCCTAGATCTTCTAAAGGAAAAAAAACAACAATTCTTATGGTTTCAGAATGGTATTGTTTGCAATGAAAGGAGTTGATAAGATTGATCTTGATCTAAGGTAAGATTGATCTTGATCTAAGATTTACTTCTGGAATCGCAACCCATTTCCCCCCATAATAGTCCATCTGCTGTAAATATTGACTCTCCAGTAGATGAAGTGTCCAGCATTGATGCAGTTTAGGTTAGGGCTAGAATAAGTACTGAGAAATCTGATTTCTCACTGCATTTAGAAATCCATCTTTTGAGACTGTGTAGACCTTGTCAATAGATGGATTGCTACAAAGCAAATGTACATTCACCTGGAGAGGTTCATAAACTACACTGCCCGCTGCACCAATTAGTTTCACATTTGGGCTTGAATTTGCCTTAATATTTAAGTAGCATCCTGATTTTATTTAAAATGGACTGGCTCAGCAGACACAGCTGCTTCTTATTGTGTTTCAAAGCCAGACAGAAAGCTTTTCACCCAAACCTGTCAACTTTATAAGATGCTTGACCTTAAAACTGAGGCTCTATGTGCCATTTCCCAAAATAAGCATCAATCAAGTTAAGGAGAATGCCTGAGGCAAGTCAGATTATAGCAGCTGGGAAGATGATGTTTTTTGAAAAAAATATTGTTTAAAATGGCTTTATGGGTGAATCTCCCAGTGTTAATGTTTCACATTTTCCCTAAGTCTACATGTTTTTTGAAGCATGTTACCAGCTTAATTGGGACTCATTAATAAAATTTAATGCTACTTTTTAAATTAAGATAGATGAAATGTTGCCTAGAGGGGAATCTTGAGCACAAGGTATTTAAAGAAATTATACTTTGAGGATCCTGCTTTTTACATTCATTTAAGGAAACAACATTAGAATTTCAATATTGTGCCTTCCCCACTGCTATCCATACTTTTCTCTCTTCACTCCCTCTTCCCTGCAGGAAAAAAATGCAGGCCTTAAATTTTACCCTTGTCTCCTCTATTATGATGAATATTCCTCATTTCTTTTAATTGAAGGCTGCGCATTCTCCCAGACAATTAGGCAGATAACTTTTCTAACACCTATTAATTCTAAATGCTAGATTTTAAGCAGTGTGACTGCAATAGGTCTGTATTTAATGCAAGCATGGGCATTTCTAATAAAGAACTATGTGTCAACTTCTTTAGGCTATAACCTGTAAGTTGAGATGCCCCCCTCAACCAAACAATGGGATATCTAAAGGGGAATTCAAATCCTGTTGCTTGTGACAGTGTTAATCAATGAATGACTTCACATTAGCTAGCTGAGTATGTGAATAAAAAGAAGAAGAAAAGACCTACAGTGTGATTTAAAAAAACATACTTCTACACAGGACTGTAAATGAATGGGTCATTAGAAAGATTTAATATTAGGCTGAATTGAAAAGAGAAATTTGGTTTACAAAACTGTGTTTGGCAATTCCTCATCTCTGCTTCCTTTGTTATTACTTCAGCTATTTTGCCAGAACAAGGGTCCCTCCCTTTAGCATCTGAGTGATAATTTAAAGTTAGATGGAACTGCCTGGAAATTCAGGAGATGTTGCCAGAACAACATGATTCTATGATTCTACAATACTTAAAATATTTCTGAAACAGATCTGACCACTGGCTGCTCTAAATGAATTCAAGTCCCCAGGGCCAGATCAACTACATCCAAGAATATTGAAGGAACTAACGGAAACTATTTCAGAACTACTGGCAATCATCTTAGAGAGTTCTTGGAGAACGGGAGAAGTTCCAGCAGATTGGAGGAGGGTGAATGTGGTCCCTATCTTAAAGAAGGGGAAAAAGGACGACCCAAATAATTACCGTCCTGTCAGCCTCACGTTGATACCAGGAAAAATTCTGGAAAAGATCATTAAGGAAGTGGTCTGCAAACACTTAGAAACAAATATGGTCATCGCTAATAGTCAACACAGATTTATCAAAAACAAGTCATGCCAAACTAATCTGATCTCTTTTTTCGATAGAGTTACGAGCTGGGTAGATGCAGGGAACACCTTGGAGGTAGCGTATCTTGATTTCAGTAAGGGCTTCGACAAGGTCCTCCACGATCTTCTGGCAAACAAACTAGTCAAATGTGGGCTAGATAAAAGTACAGTTAGTTGGATCTGTAATTGGCTAGATTAACAAACCCAAAGGGTGCTCACCAATGTGTCGTCTTCATCTTGGAAAAAAGTCACGAGTGGAGTGCCACAGGGTTCAGTCCTGGGCCAAGTTCTGTTCAACATCTTTATTAATGACTTAAATGAAGGGTTTGAAGGCATGATCATCAAGTTTGCAGATGACACCAAACTGGGAGGGATAGCTAATACTCCAGAAGACAGGAACAGAATTCAAAATGATCTTAAAAGACTGTAGAGATGGCCCTAAACTAACAAAATGAAGTTCAACAAGGACAAATGCAAGATAATCCACTTAGGCAGAAAAAATAAAATGCAAAGTTACAGAATGGGGGACGCCTGGCTTGACAGCAGTATGTGTAAAAAAGATCTTGGAATCCTCATGGACAACAAGTCAAACATAAGCCAACAATGTGATGGGGCAGCTAAAAAAGCCAAAGGGAATTAGGCCTGCATCAATAGGAGTATAGTGTCTAGATCCAGGGAAGTCATGCTACCCCTCTATTCCGCCTTGGTTAGACCACATCTGGAAAACGGGAGAATGAAGGGAGATGTTGACAAACTGGAAGGTGTCCAGAAGAGGGTGACTAAAATGATCAAGAGTCTGGACAAGAAGCCCTATGAGGAATGGTTTAAAGAGCTGGGCATGTTTAGCCTTCAGAAAAGAAGGCTGAGAGGAGATATGATAGCAATGTATAAATATGTGAGGGGAAGTCATAGGGAGGAGGGAGCAAGATTGTTTTCTGCTGCCCTGGAGACTAGGATGCGGAACAATGGCTTGAAACTACAGCAAAGGAGATTTCACCTGAACATCAGGAAGAACTTCCTCACTGTGAGAGCTGTTCGGCAGTGGAACTCTCTGCCCCGGAGTGTGGTGGAGGCTCCTTCTTTGGAGCTTTTTAAGCAGAGACTGGATAGCCATCTGTCGGGAGTGCTTTGAATGCGATTTCCTGCTTCTTGGCAGGGGGTTGGACTGGATGGCCCATGAGGTCTCTTCCAACTCTATGATTCTATAATTCTATGATTCTACAACAAGAGTAGCAGTAATTGATGATGATGATATTGATGACTTGTGACTTTAGACATTACCCTTTATCACAGGGATCACAAAAGCCACATACATGTGCAATGGTAAGTACTAATGGACTCCTGTTACTGTTTTGGAACATTATCCGTAGATGTTAGAGGCATCAATTTCTACTGCAAGGGAGCAGGTAAAGACACAGAGACATATCCACAGGCAGAAAAGGTAGCAAGCATACCCGTATCTGAATTATGACTAAGGATGAAATAACTGTTGGTTGGCATTACCAGTTGCGATGCCCATACTTTATAGGAACAATTTTGAGACTCCTCTGGTTATGTGTTCTACACCAAATTACTCGGGATCAATATATTATTCACAATCAGCCACTTTCTAGCAAAATTCGAAATATTGGTATTAGTTTTTAATAGCTGTGACGCAGGATAAGTCACAGGGTACCAACTTATTATCTTTAAGTTCAAAAAGGAATGTGCAGCCTTTATTTTGTGAACAATTCAAGCAGGATCGAGTGAAGTTGTAAGAGGATATTCTCAGTAGTCCCTCCCAGATAGGGACAGGGACAGACATTTGCTTTAGGGACAAGGGTCAATTTTCACTTCTGTCGCCAGGAGCCTCTGGTGGCCTAAGGGATAAAAGCCTTGTGACTTGAAGGTTGGGTTGCTGACCTGAAAGCTGTCAGGTTCGAATCCCACCTGGGGAGAGCGTGGATGAGCTCCCTCTATCAGCTCCAGCTCCATGCGGGGACATGAGAGAAGCCTCCCACAAGGATGATAAAACATCAAAACACCCGAGCGTCCCCTGGGCAACGTCCTTGCAGACGGCCAATTCTCTCACTCCAGAAGCAACTCCAGTTACTCCTGACATGATAAAACAAAAACTTCTGTCGTCGCCTCATGGGTCAACATTATGCCTTGATTAACCTACAAATGACATCATTTCCCATTTTGATTTTGGTAAGCTTTTGGCTGATTTTGGCTGATTTGGAGAGTATTTATTTATTTATTTATTTATTTCTCGTGTCAGAAGTGAACTGAGGGTACAAGTTGTAATGGATTTGCAAACAGAGATTTTTTAAGAAAAAAAACTTGGCATTAATACTACTATATTAAATGCCTTTTGCCCAGTAGCTGGCCACTTGGAGTGCCTCTGGTATTGCTGTTAGAAGGTCCTCCATTGTGCATGTAGCAGGGCTCAGACTGCATTGCAGTAGGTGGTCTGTGGTTTGCTCTTCGCCACAGTCGCATGTTGAGGACTCCACTTTGTAACCCCATTTCTTAAGGTTGGTTCTGCATCTCGTGGTGCCAGAGCGCAGTCTGTTCAGCGCCTTCCAAGTTGGCCAGTCTTCTGTGTGCCCAAGGGGGAGTCTCTCATCCGGCGTCAGCCACTAATTAAGGTTCCAGATTTTAGCCTGCCACTTTTGGACTCTCTCTTGCTGAGGTGTTCCTGGGGGTATCCCTGTAGATCTTAGAAAGCTATTTCTTGATTTAAGGAGTTGGTGTGCTGGCTGATATCTGAACAAGGGATGGGCTGGAGATGTCAATGTCTTGGTCCTTTCATTGTTGGCTGCTACTTCCCAGCAGATGCCAGGTGGTGCAATGCTGGCTAAACAGTATAATTTCTCCAGTGGTGTAGGATGTAAACATCCTGTGATAATGCGGCATGTCTCATTAAGAGCCACATCCACTGTTTTAATGTGGTGAGATGTATTCCACACTGGGCATGCGTATTCAGCAGCAGAGTAGCAAAGCACAAGGGCAGATGCCTTCACTGTGTCAGGTTGTTATCCCCAGGTTGTGCCAGTCAACTTTCGTACAATGTTATTTCTAACACCCACTTTTTGCTTGATAGTAAAGCTTTGCTTCTTGTAAGTCAGAGCAAGGTCCAGGGTAAATCCCAAGTATTTTGGTGTGCTGCAATGCTCCAGTGGGATTTCTTCCCAGGTAATCCTCAGAGTTCAAGATGCTTGTCTGTTCTTAAGGTGGAAAGCACACGTCTGTGGTTTAGATGTATTAGGGATCAGCTGGTTTCCCCTGTAATAGGCAGTAAGAGCACCTAAAGCTTTGGAGAGCTTCTGTTCAGCCATTTCAAAGCTTCCCTGCTTGGGCGGTGATGGCACGATCATCAGCATTGATGAAACTCTCTGTCCATTCTGGCAGTAGCTGGTCATTTGTGTAAGTGTTAAACATTGATGGAGCAAGCACGCTCCCCTGAGGGAGGCCGTTCTTCTGTTTTTTCCATCAGCTTCTCTGACCCTGGAATTCAACAAAAAGCTCCTGTTTTGCAACAGATTTCCTATGAAGCGGGTGAGGTGGTCGTCCTTTATGTTATTATAAGTTTTTCTCAGGAGAAGGTGATTGTTTACAGTGTCATAAGCTGCTGACAGGTCTATGAAGACAGCTCCTGTAATCTGCCATCTTTCATACCCATCTTCTATGTGCTGAGTCAGATTCAACACTTGTGATGTGCAGCTTTTGCCTTTCCTGAAGCCAGCTTGCTCCGGAACCAAACATGGGTCTATTAGATCTTTACCTGGTTTCAAGATGGCTATGACTCTTGCTTTCCACCAGATTTTGGGAATCCGACAGGATGCAATGCAGTTGTCCGTCATCTTCAGCAGCCAGCACCTTGCTTTTGGGCCAAAGTTCTTAATTTGTTCCATCTGTAGGTCGTCCAGGCCAGCTGCTTTGCCATTTTTACATTTATAGAGGGCCATGTCCAATTCAGTTGATGTAAAGGGTTCATAAAGGTGGATGTTCTCATTTGGTTGTCTGACTAATGGTTTCCTTCCTACTTTGATGGAGAGTTTGGGTGTCCCAATCTTCAGAAGTTGATGTGCTATCTGATCTGCCTTTATGTTGGCATGGGTGTTAGTTTGTGAGGGATCGTTGCTCAGCTGTCTTAACAGCCTCCATGCCTTCTGACTGCTCCTGCCCATGTTGACCTCTGTTATCAGCTTTATCCACTGTTATTTCTTGGCTTCAGAGATGGAGGACAGAATGCTCTGCGCTGTCTGGAGAGTTTGCTCACTAAATGGGTCTTCCTTGTGGAGCCTGTAGTAGTCTTCCAACAAGGCAGCTGTATCAGAAGCAATGCCCTGAAGGTAGTGTGTTCTGCAGCCTCTCGGTATAAAGGCCAGTGAGCAAGTTTTTACTATTTTGATAAAGCACTCGTATTCCTCAGGGATTGGGGTGACTGATATGTTCTTGTCATCTAGCATGTCTGAGAATTTGGACCAATCTGCTTTTCTGAAGTTGAATCTTCATTTAAATCGAACTTCCAGAAGCCTTATGGTTGGGAACAATTGGCATACTATTGGCTGATGCTGTGTGTTTGGTATTGGTAGTCCCACTGATTTATAGCATTGCTGCACAGTGCTGTCGCTCACAAATAGGAAGTCTGGGTTATATCCTCGGTGCCATCTCCCACTGTTGTAGGATGGTGGGAGCTTACTATTGTGAATAAGTGATAGTTTATGCAGTTCAGCCCAGGAAAGGACTGTAACGCCTCTAGGCTGCGTGAGCACTGGAAACCAACACCGAGGCCAATAAACAATCTAATATCTTTATTAAAGCAATAAAGGAAACAAATAAAAATAAGCAGAGTGTATAGTCCAGCAATAGTCCTTTTAGGAAAGATCAAATATAGTCCAGTAATATAAAGTATAATGTCCAGTATTAGAGATCAAGTTTCTCAAATCCAATAACCGAAACACACTCAAACTTCCAAGCAGTTTGAGTGGGGAATAAATCAAGGTCTCTCAAGAGAGTTCCAGGTTCGAAGTCCAAGGCAGGGAAACAAGGCAAGGCAAGGAAGCAAGGCAAGGCAAAGTTGGTCATGGTGGAACTGAAACACAGTCCAGTCTTGGCAGGGAAACGGGACACAACGCCCGGTCTACTCGAGAGTAGCGCGTCATCAGGCTGCTGAGGTACACAGGAACAAGAGTCGATGTTAACTTTCCAACTGTCACGTTGACACCGCGATAGTTAGCCTGTGCCCAGAACTTTTATGGGACTTCAAAAAACTCCCCGAACCAGGTGTCTGAGTCCACATTTTCCCAAGGGAAACGGACCGATGACAACAACTTGCCAGATGTAAACCTCCCTGAATCTTCCCAAGAGAACCGGTTTAATTATGATCCTCTCTCTCCGCTAATCTCGCACTTCGTCTCTGAATCTCCTTTTGGGAGCGGTGTGTTTTGAGAAACGACTTCCTATCAAACACAACACTGTCCGGGGAACCAGGCTCTGATTCAAGGGCTTCCGTAATTAGCTTTGGCACCAAACTGTCAACAGGGGACATCTGGAATGGAACAGAATCTTGCTGAGTTGGGAAAAAACCCATATCCTCTTCAGTTTGATCTATAATGGCTGCGGGGTCGTGGCTCAAGGGTCTCTGAGACATCACAAGGACAGCCTCTCCATTTTAATCCTCCTGAGCATAGCTCAATTTGTGGCTGTAACAGAAAGCCTTATTTTATTGGTGATTTTTGTCTATGTTATTTAATGTTGATTCAGAGATAAAGGTGGGCAGGAGTTAGCTACTGATAATTGGCTATGTGTCACCATGGTAACGTAGCTGCTTCTGTAGAAATGTAACCATTTTGAAGCTAGCACGAAAGGGGCGGAGCTAGCTGGATGAAAAAGGAGGAAATGTTTTAAAAAGAGTTCAGTTATGTTCATGTTTCTAGTGAGGGAAGCTAGAGAAAATACTTGTGTGTGTCTGAGATTCAGTTAGTTATGAAAGTTCTCTAGCCGGTGAGCTAGGAAGAAGATGTCTGGAGTTCAGTTAGTGAAGTTCTCTAGCCAGTGAGCTATAGAAAGAAGATGTTTGAAGTCAGTTAACTTTAGGTTTCCAGTAAGATAGAGCTGAGGAAAAGGAATACTGTTGAGACAAAGTTTCAGTCAAGTTGTAGATGTTATAGAATGAAAGATATTGTCTATATTGTGTACAAATGAAACTGAAGAAGTAAAACTTTGCAACAAGTTACGCTTTTTGGACTAAAGAAACCATAAATAAATAATTCTTTGTTTTTAATAAAGACAGTGTTCCTGAGTGGTGAATTGCTCTACTTAGAGTCAGTGGCAGATTTGTCTCACATATTTTACCTCAGTGTCACATCATCTTATACATGCAAACGCGCAATCTCAAGTGTTTATAACTGGCAGTGGCTGGAATCCTGAAAGAAGGATTGCCCCCTGTCATAGTGGGATTTGAGAGATCCCATATTAAAAAGGCGTGGCAAAGGTGTGGGATATTAAGAAAAAGATTCCCTTGGCCTAAATGTAAAGGGGCTTTGGGCAGGGTGTCCCACATTTAATGGTGGTTGGGATCTTGAAAGAGAGATTTCCCCCTGCCTGTTTGAGAAGCCACTCTTGTGCTTTTTTTTTTTTCAAAGTGAACCTTGCAGTGGCTATGGCTGTTAAAGTCACCAATTACTACAGTCCTTTGGTGACTATCAAGGTTCTCTGGAGAGGAGAAACAAAACTCTTCATTTAGGAGTTTGTAGACAGAGGTAATAATGATGTTATTGAGCTCTACTGTTATAACCTCTATATTGTTTTCTTCAGTGTTATTGATACTGATGACTTGGAGGCCTAGTGTGACAAAGACAGTGCTTCCTTACTGTGCATGTGGTCTTTCTGCCACTAAGATCATTCCTGGGACCTTTGGTCATTTCTGTTGTTTATCCCTGTGTGTTTCTTGGACACACAGCACATCACATTTCTTATCTCGGCACAGTTCATAAAGCAGCTGTTATTTGGCAACTGACATGCCTTCGATGTTGATTGACATTATTGTCATAGTTGGTCCTGAAAAGGTCAGTTGGTTGGTTGGTTGGTTTGCTTGCATGTTGCAAGTTGCACGTCACTTCTGGTTGTGAGAGAATCTGCTGTCTACAAAGACCTTGCCCAGGAGACACCTGGATGTTCACGATCCTGCGAGGAGGCTTCTTTCATGTCCCCCATTTGGAGAGCGAAGCACTACATGGTGTAAAACAAGCCAAGGTACCACATTTAGAGTGGTTTTGGAGTGCTTTAGGGGACAGTTTTTCGGCAAAAAGAAGATTGTGTTGGGTGGTTCAAGAGCTTTTGGGAGTCTTGGGAGTAGAAAGCTGCAGCAAAAGGATTGGGGCCACATATGACCTGCAGGATACAGTTCCATTACCTTTGCAATAGAGATTTTGGTTTGCTTCCTTCCTCTGTCAGTTGCTGAAGTTTATTTTGATTGTGGTAATCTTTTGTTTTATATAGTATTATCCAGTAGCATTGCGGGCAATAGCCAATAGCATGCTTTTGCTAATAACATATGCTTTAGACAGTGACAGTGGCTCCTCCCCACAAAACTCTAAAAACTGGCCTTGGAGAACAAGCAAATCTATGCATTTTTGTTTTCAGTTCTGCAAGGCAGATAGGAAGAAGTCCTAATTTTACCAGTAGTGTCACGTTGCATTTAGCCTAATGTTTTTACATTTTTATTTAACTCCTGGCCTTGTTTCCTGGGCTAGTTTGCTTGCTTCCGTAAACCATAGGCCATTAACATGCAAATAAATAAATACAATATAAAAGTGAAACAATATAAAACAACACAAAAGTATTAAATAAAATGATTGGCATACCAATCTTGTCTGTTAAAAATCAGTACCATTATATTGATTTTTGTATTTTTATTTTTCCAAAATTGTGTTTTTATCATATTCTGCATTTTAAAGTAATGATTCAAGTGGCCTTTTCAACCAGGATATACATGTCTGTATGAATAAATAAATAATGTGTAGATATTATTCTTTTTAACATATGACTATGCCAATTCTTCATTCATTAGAAGTTTGGTTGGAATAATCTTTTTTCAGTATAGCTGGACAGCCATTTTGTTGGAATCACAGATGCCTTAAAGGGCCAGATTTAAAAGTGTCTTCAAAACAGAGTTTATTGAAACAAAAGGAAAAGGATGCAGGATACTTAAATGCAGTTCCACTGGTCAAAAACTCAAAAACCCAAACCAGACCTGGTTCAAAAGGGTAAACAGAAATGTAATCCAGATCAACTGGATGCAAAAAACAACAAGTCAAACAAAGTGCTCTAAGGCAAAACAAAAAGGCACAGTACACAAATGGTTAACAGAGGGAGTTGCAAGAAGAGAAGCATCGTCAGCCGAAGTCCAAGGTCGAAGCACAAAGAATTCGAAGCACAAAGAATTCCAATGTCTGCAGAAGCAGTGTCTCCAGCCAAACTGGTTCAGGTCCAAACTGCAGATCCGAACATGAAACAGGCAGCAGCAAGACTACAAGAAACTTTCCCAATACCCAGCACATGAACGCACATCAATACCTTGCCTTCTGCAAAGACCCCTCACCCCTGAACTGTCACGACCCAGGCTGCAGAGCACCAATAACCATACACAGAGGCCAGAATCTAACTAATATCTTTATTGAAGGAATATATAAAGTTAATAAAAGCAAGTGTATGAAATAGTCCAGAAATAGACCTTTCAGGAAAGGTCAAAATTAGTCCAAAGAAACAATGTCCAATATGAAATATTAAGGTCCAAAGTTGTAATCCAATAACCGAAACACTCACTTTGCCAGGCAAAGTGAGGGGAGATGACAAGGTCTTTTAGTCCGTGAAACTTGAGCGAGGCTAGGAAGTAACTTGATTCTTGGGAAAACGAGGCTTGATTCAAGGCAACAAGGAAACAAGGAACAAGAACAAGATCCGTGGTAATTTCTTGGCAAAATCCGGGAAACAAGACGAGGCTGAGTCTTAGAAAGCAAGGCAGGATTCGTGGAGTAAACAAAGCTGGGAACGAAGGCTTGGCGACAGGAACGGAGGCTTGGAAGCGGAGTAGCTGTCCACACACGCTACTCCGGTTGCTGACGAATTGACTCCGCAAGATCCCTTTGTGGGTAAAACACCTAAATAGGGTCCCGTTTTCCCGCCCAAGAGCAGTTCTCTGGAGAACCAGAAACGAAAGCTATTTTCTGAGTCCAGATGCATGACTCCCTAAAGTTTCCCATGGGAAGCAGGCTTAATCAGCTGAATGCTTAGCAGCTATCCTAGCACTCCTGCGAGACGCCTGATCGACTCCTCTCTGTTGTTTACAAAAATCATGGCGAGAAAACGTAGGAGATTTAGGCTCAGGGCTTGTTTGACAGACTTCTGGAAGACAAATCTCTTGCAGGTGCAAGGTTTCCAAATCTGGCTGGGAAAGTTCCAATTCTGACTGAAACGGCGAAAAACCCAAGTTTTCCTCTTCATCTGGCACCACAGTGCCAGGAATGGGACTACATTGCCCATGGGTCATCACATGAACCCATTTTTATCTACAAACCATCATCCGAGGATGAACTGACCACTGCCCCATCACCATCCTCCACAGCTGCTCCCAGCTCTTCACGTGAATTCCTTTGACTCTCCCTCCAATTCCTCCATCTCCTGCCAAGACATAGATCCCCTCCAATAATTTTTCTCTCAACCCTTCACCTTTTTTTCTTTCTTCTTTCTTTACTTTTCTCCCCTTTTTTCAATTCCCATCTTCTATTGTAAATGACTTCTTGTGTTAATAAAAATTATTTGAAAAAAATAATTCATGATCTGGCAAACACACTTCTTCATGTCCTCATAAACCCACCTTCCCACACTTCTGCTTCTTTGTAAAAAAATTTTTTATAACAATTGCTACTGTAGGAAACAGGATCCTGGACAAGGTAGATTTTTGATTTCATTCAGCACAATGCTTCTCATATTCTTAAATTATTAAGTGTGTCCAAAGCATCCCTTCTTTTCCATGCCATTTTTCTCTTTTATGTGTTGTTATTCAAACAAGCCTTTGGCAATTAACAACCTTGTCACATGGTTGCCGGAGTTGTTCCACGTCATCTTGCATTGTTGAGGGGCATGAGGAACCCAGTGCCCCATGCCCCTCATCACCCCAATGCAGATGTCCTTGATTCCATGGGAGGAAGCATGGGAAGTCAGACTTGGCTATGGTAGTCCACACTCTGGTTACATCCTGAATAGACTACTGCAACGTGCTGTACGTGGGGTTGCCCTTGAAGACTGTTTGGAAGCTTCAAATGGTTCAATGGGAGGCAGCCAGGGAGCATACAACCCCTCTGTTATGTCAGTTCCACTGGCTGCCAGTCTGCTACCAAGCACAATTCAAAATGCTTGTTTTAGCCTATAAAGCCCTAAATTGTTCTAGCCCAGCTTACCTATCTGAATGGATCTCTCCTTATGAACCATCTTGGAGTTTAAGATTGTCTGGGGAGGCCCTCCTCTTGGTCCAGCCTCCTTCGCAGGCACGACTGGCAGGGATGAGAGACAGGGCCTTCTCAGTGGTGGCCCCTCAGCTGTGGAATTCCCTCCTCAGGGATATTATATCAGCCCCCTCCCTCCTGACCTTCCTTAAAAGAGTAAAAATGTGGTTTCCATGGCTGAGTGGGGAATTACGTCACAATCGTAGTACAACTCTCAAACCACTACACTAAACCATGCTGTCTCTCTCTGTCTAAACTTCTCATACCCTCCAAGAATTCACAGATGAAAACCAGGACACCTATGGCCAAGAAACATCAAAGTTTGGTCAAGATGGTCAATGTTATTAATAAGGAAAGAGTGAGGACCAAAGGGAGTGGGGAATGTCAAGAGAGAGAGGAACTGGGACTTCTGGGAAATGTAGTTTTAAAGTAGGCATATGGCTCCTCCGTTACTGTCATACCTCAGCCACCTTTGATTCAGAAATTAACTTTGACCAGGATGAAGCTTATTCTGACTTTTTACCTAGTCCGCAGAGCTCCTTCCAATTACAGTTGCAGCTATTGATAGCTCGGATGATTCCTTAATTGGGAGAGAAACTGGAAATATTACTCCCATAGCTGAACCAAATGTTCTGAGTTCCTCAGAGAATGTGTCCTTCAATAGAAGGGAGTTTCTGCATCGCTAGAGATCAGAAAAACAAGGGCTCCGAAGGAGTAACCGCTTGGCATCTTGAGGGGATAATGGATAGAAGATTCCCTTGAGAACCTCTGGAGAGTTTGGCTTCCCTTCACTGTGATCAAGTCTAAGTTCCATAAAAGTGTCTTGCACTGTGAACACTTTGCGGTGTCAACGTAGCTATTTCCTGAGAACAGTTCACTGACTCTAGCTCCTGATTCTACCAAGCCAAGTTTCCTGTTCCTGGCGGCCAAGCCGAGTCGTGACTCCTGAGTAGACCCGCAGTAAATCCTCTTCCTTGCCTTGTTCCTGAATCAAGTTTGGTCTTAGCTTCGTCTCATTCCTGCCTTGATATCAAAGACTTCCTAGTGACTTTAGACTTTGTTATTCAGTCTTGCTTCCTTGTTGTTCCCTACTCAAGAACTTTCGAACAGTTTTGAGCATGTTTCGGTTTCTGGACTTTAGACAATAATATTGGACATTTCTCTTCAACTCTTTGGACTAATTCATACCTTTTTACAAAGGACTATTATCCACTCATCCTTTCCACTTATTCATTCCGGAATTTATAATAAAGATATTATATGATTATTGGTCTCTGTCTGGTTTCCAGTGCTCATGCTGCCTTGGGGTGCAACAGTTAGTATTGGGGAAATGTCAGGGGCTGCTATCCCCTTTATTTTTTAAAGCTATTGGGGTGAAACCTGCTACAGTAGTAGGACAAATTTACCACACTTTGCCCATCAAGTTTCATAATGTTTCACTTATCAATTGAATTTTAGGGAATTATTAAAGCTTTTTAAAACAACTTTTTAAAAAGATCCTCTCTGCCTCCTCTCTCTCCCCCATCAGCCTTGATTGGCTGAGAGGCACAAGTTGTTAGGGATTCCTCTTCTTCAGAAGAGGAAGGGGAGCAGGAAAGTGTTCATGAATCTGAGGGTGAGTTAGAATCTGAGGAGATTTCGCAAGTACCCACATTTCAGGAGAGGCGAAAGGAAACAGAGCAGAAATGTTGTTCAGCTAGAATAGCTGCCAGAAATACAGCTGAGTAATTAGGAACTGCTCTAGCAGCTGTGAGGGGACTCAGGGCTATAAAGCAGAAGCAGGTGTAGCCAGTTCTTGCTGGTAACAAACTGACTCTTCGTTCCCCTTGTACCTGCTTCAAGTCTGTGTCTGGGAAACTGCTCCTAAGAATTTATTGCTGTTTCTTTGTCTGAAGTAATACTGATATTTGATTTGGGAATTTAACAGAGACTAAGAACTGTGTTTACCCTAAGACTTCCTTGCTTCCTTTGGCACTATTCCACTGAGTGTGCTGTACTTTATGTTTTGCTGAAATAGAGCAGTTTTCATTTACTTACCACAGTGTTTTAAGGGTGCTCTTGAAAGACAAAACAGGACAGATGGTTACTATTCTAGCTGAATGACGTCTCTGCTCTGTTTCCTTTCGCCTCTCCTGAATGTGGGTACTTGCAAAATCTCCTCCTCAGATTCCAACTCACCCTCAGATTTATGAATACTTTCCTGCTCCCCTTCCTCTTCTGAAGAAGAGGAATCCCTAACACAAGTTTAGCTTCCCTCGTATTAACACACAACCACATAATTTTTGCACAGGTTTATATACTGTTATTTCCTTAACTCCTCTTTGCAGATTCCCATGACGTTGTAGCACCTTAATCTTTCTTCTTGTTTACAAGTTCCACTCAGTGCACTTTGCACAACTCATTTTATGTTTTTATTGCTGTGTTTTTCATGTGTTTTATAATGATCGTGATTTTTAATGCCTTTTTAAATTTACTTGTGTGTTTTTGTAAAACCGTATACTGTATGCTGGTTTTATATCTGTAAGCTGCCCCGAGTCCCTCTGGGGAGATGGTGGCGGGGTACAAAAATAAAATAATAATAATAATAATAATAATAATAATAATAATATAATAATAATAATTAGTTTGTCTCCCAATGCCACAGATAGCTGCTGCAGCCCAATGCATTCTGGGGAATGTCATTTAGTGCAGGCATGTGGCTTCTCGCTTCCCATTAGATTACTATAAATGGGGAAAATTCAGAGGCTCCTTTCTCCCTCATTTTTAAAGCTATTGGGGTGAGACTTGCTATAATGGTAGAACATTTATCACTCTTTGCCTATCAAGTTTCATAATGTTTCACCCATCCACTGAGAGTTTGGGAATTTTCAAAGTTTTTTAAAACAACTTTTAAAAAAGGATAAGAATGAGGCCTCTGCCTCCCCCTCCCTCCTCTGTCAGCCCTGATTGGCTGAGAGGCATGCCAACATTTTTGGCTTCACCTCTCAGAGGAGCTTGGTCACAGCTACATCCGAAGACATCCAAGACTTAAGAATCAAAGTCTCCTTTTGATTCAAATTCTTACTATTGGGAAGGCAGTGAGCAGGTGGTTTGGAACTCGATTAAAAAGTGCTTTAGATCTGAATTAGATCTGAGTTTTACAAAAATCCAAACACATTGCACAAGCCTAATTACTACCATCGGGGAAATTTCAAAGACTCCCATCTCCCCCATCTTTCACCTCAAAGCTATTGAGGTGAAACTTGCTACAGTTGTAGAACATATTTATCACTGTTAGCCCACCAAAATTTCAGAGCGTTTCAGTTATCCATAAACTTTTGGGCAAGTTTTTATAAACAACATTTTTAATAATAAAGAAAACCTGTTCCTGGTTTGAAAGTATTATTTCCTGTTTCATTGTGTGGTCTTTACATTGGAAGTAGTTGTTCTACTCTAGAAACTTTGTTTTTGAGGTAGAAACTTTGTTAAATTTGTGGAGACTCAACAAAGCAAAATGTGCCATGTATAGGATTATATCCCTTGCACAAAGACAACATTTTTGCAGTGTAATAACTTTCTCCATGTTTTTATGACAGAACCAATTAGGAACTGCCATTTATAACCCAGGAACTGAAATCATAGGAAAGACACCATCAAGGGACATCTAGACTGACCCCCCTTCTTCTGAGGAGAAAGGCACAATTCAAATTCTCCTGACATCCAATTAATATGTTTCCCCTGTTGAGTTGGAGAGGACCCCCAAGGTAGTCATTTTTATTTCCAGTCCAGCACAGAGATTGGCTTATTTATTAGAGAGAGAGATATCAGTCACAGTCCTCCTCTTTGCAGATTCCGTGGCTGGTGTTAGGGAGGGACAAACCTCTCCCTCCACAATCCTGATTGGTGCCTTCTGATGCTGATGAAAATTAAACTGACCTTGGGAGACATCCAAATGTTACAGAACATTAACGAAAATTATTGGTGAGTGTTTCCATTTCTAAATCCCCTCCACCTTTTCTGCACGTGTCGAATATCACTTCATATGCACAGATTTGATTTTTTTTCTGAAATACAAATTAAAAATGAAATTATATACAAGCATAATAAATATAGCTTAATGGAAGTAAGAGAATAAGAAGCCCCAATATAAGAAAACAAGTTAGCCATGAATCAATCCTAAGTGTGAAGCACTTTTTTCATCTTGGTGTGATTGGGCTGGGTAATCTTCAAGTTCCTGCAGTGACTTTATGACTTTAAGTCCTGGAAATGAGAACCACTGTTCAACTTGGATTCAAAGTCCTTAACTCATAGCTATACATCAGAATCTAACACAGCTTTCAGAATACAACAAAAGAAAATAAATAAAGAACAATGAATTATGTATAGACATTTAAATCAATAGTGGGAAATGTGTGGCCTGTTCACCAAAACATGAATTCTGAAAATGTCATCATTCACTTTTCCAGGCCTACATCTCTTTCTACTGTTGTCTTTCTTTTTCTTTCTGTTTATTCTAGTCTCCTTATTCATTCTAAAAGATAGTATAGTAATACACATGAAACTGTGGAACCCATATCCGAGGTTTCACTTACCCATGCTTAGGGTTGGTTTGGGAATTTGCTAGGTCTTCCAAATGATTCTATGGTATGTTTTACCTGGAAGTTACCACAGTTGTATTGTAGGACTTGGGAAAATTGTAGAACTGCTAATTCTCTAGAAATCTCTTGGACCTCTAATACAACTCTTGAAGGCTTGAAGTGAGGGAAATAAATGGTGTTCAATTATACTTGTGGTTTCACATAACCATGGTTCAGCCAGGAAATATCCCCCACAAATATGGGAGTCATACTGCACCTTGCTGGCCACATCATTTTGTTCTGGGGATAGTAATCCTTCTGTCAGTGAAACCAGGAGGAGAGTGATTTCACATCATCCCTGTAGATGTGTTTTGAAGGGCTGGAATGGGAAAATCCCCTGGGCAACTTCAAATCATGCTGGATTGCAGAAGGAAGAGAAGGGAAAGAAAGCCCAGTTGTGCTAATGTGATACTTGATTTAAAACATTATTCCACAAATTTTAAAGGAGTAAATCAGAATGCTATAGAAGTAAATGACATCCTTTTATTTGTCAAGAAAACACTTCTGTTTTGGCATGCAGTGTACCTACATACCACAAATTCTAAATATTCTGCTAAGGGTTTGTTTTGTTGTTTATGGAATAAAATAGTGACAGCAGATAAACAATGCTTAGCCCTGCAATCCCCAGGTGGGGATTCTAGTGCCATTACCAAGTTGTCAGATGTGATCTGCCTTTTGCAATGTGCCAAGCTTTTATATTTCCATATTGAATTTATTCCCTGTACATAAACACCCCTGCTTCAATTCTACCTTCAGACATGTGTATTCTAAGTAACTATCAATTTGGGATCCAAAATGGAAAGTCCTGAGATCATTACATTTCACATTGTAAATATAAGTCTACAGTTGTCTTTTCCTCCCCTCCCTTCCCCTCTCATCCACTGCAATGCTGATGTATTGATTGCTCTATCCTGTCCCACCATTTCCTAGCCCTCCTTACTCTCATCAGCAGAGGTTTTGTATAAGAGACAATGTCAATCTAGTTATCTAAACACTTTTGTGCAGTAGCCTAATTGATACTGATAGATCAGCAAGGGAATAGTATTATTTAATTATTTGCTGCAGTAGTGTACTGGGGAGGCATTTGCGGGGGAACTAATGCAATTAGACTTATTGTGGGCTTTCTCTCTAATTTCATTTAAAAATAATTTTGGTTGGTGTTGTGCAAGGAATAACGGATCTGTTGTCACAGGGAAACTTGAATTCCAGCCACGCTCCTGCTATATTGGGCTTCTTGCACAGCACCGAAGGTTTCTTTGGCACTCAAAGCCAGATTCACCACTATGATCTTTACACCTCCCAGGCATCAAGCCTTTGTTGTTGTTATATGCCTTCATAGGGTTTCCTTGGCAAGACTTGATTCAGAGGACATTTGCCAATGTGATGACTCATGGGCCATGTAGTCCCGTCCCTAACACTGTTGTGACAGATGAGGAGGAAAACTTAGGTTTTCCTCCGTTTCAGTCAGAATTGGAACTTTCTCAGCCAGAACTGGAACCCTTGCACCTGCAGGAGATTTGCCTTCCAGAAGTTTGCCAAACAAACCCTGAGCCGATATCTCCCCCATTTTCTCGCCGCGATTATTATAAACAACAAAAAGGCGCTCAGGAGGCCTCTCGCAGGAGCGCTAGGATCGCCGCCAGGCATTCCGCTGATTAAGCCTGCTTCCCATGAGAAACTTTAGGGAGTCATGCATCTGGACCCAGAGAATGGCTTTCGCTTCTGGTTCCCCAGAGAATCTGCTCTTGGCGGGAAACCGAGACCCTACTTAGGTGTTTTGCCCACGAAGGAGTCTTGCGGAGTCAATTCGTCAGCTACGGGAGTAGGTTGTGTGTGGACTACGCTACTCCTGCGGTCGAGTTCTTGCTCCTGTTTCCAGCCCTGTCTTGCTTCCCAGGACCTTGCCTTGCTCCACGGACCTTGCCTTGGTTTTGGACCTCGCCACGAATTTACCACGGATCCTGTCCTTGCTCCACGTTCCTTGTTGCCTTGAATCAAGCTTTGTGTTCCAAGAATCAAGTTTACTTCCTAGCCTTGCTTAAGTTCATGGATTAAAGGACCTTGTCATCTCCCCTCACTCTGCTTGGCAAGTGAGTGTTTCGGTTATTGGATTACAACTTTGGACCTTACTATTTCATATTGGACATTGTTTTTCTGGACTATATTTGACCTTTCCTGAAAGGCCATCTTCTGAACTATATTCTACATTTACTTTTATTGACTTTATATATTTCCTTAATAAAGATATTAGATAGATTCTGGCCTCTGTGTATGGTTATTGGTGCTCTGCAGCCTGGGTCGTGACAGCCAATGCTTTCCTTTGGGCTGAGAGAGTATAATTTATCCAAGATTCCTCAATGGGTTTCCATGGCTGAGGAGGGACCCTGTTCTCCTGGAGTGCTAGTTCAACATTCAAGCCATTTATTTATTTATTTATTTATTTATTTATTTATTACAAATATTTCTATCCCGCCCTTCTCACCCGGAGGAACTCAGGGCGGCGTACAATTGGCAACAATTCGATGCCGATACATCATTAAAAACAACAACATATAAAAATATATTACAACCAATTAAATACAGTATAAAATATAAAACATAAATCATATGCTTAAAATCCGTTTGTCCAATATCCTCCAACTTTATCCATATAACAATCTGGGTCGTCTTTATCATTCATTCGTTAAAAGCCTGGGCACAAAGCCATGTTTTTAAGGCTTTTCTAAAACTCAAAAGGGTTGGGGCTTGCTGTATATCTCTGGGGAGGGTGTTCCACAGCTGGGGAGCCACCACCGAGAAGGCTTTTTATACAGTAATTCAAATGCAAAAAGTTGAAAGAAAGAGATGTTATACCTTTAATACCTATGTAAGCTAGAGAGTATATACCCATCTCATTTCCTAATGGCATTTTCAAACTTTATCAATCTTAGATGAATCTGAAGGAATTTTAGAGTTCATTTTTCCCTGAGAGGGCCTACCCCTGATGAATTCTTTTTCAAAACATGTTTGTGTGCATTCAACTTCAGGTTCATTCCTTCAAGGTGCATATTGATTCATGTTGACCCTATGAATTTCATAGGAATACTCTGGGATGGTTTTGTCATTGACATGCAAAAATACATATACTTTGCATGTCAATTTAGAGGTAAATCCAAAATCCCAATGAGTTCAATGAGGGTTACTCCTAAGTAAGCAGGAATTACATTTCAGACTGATTTTATTTAACCAAATATTCTTGGATTTGCCATTGAATGCCTGAAGTCACAACATAGAAACTTTGAAGTTTCCTACTTCTAGATAATCAATCACTCTTTTGTATTCATTGTGTTACAGACATGTGTTCTGTTTGGGTTTTTGAAAAATGCATCCAGGCCCAAGATGCAATATTTTTTTTAATGTGCAAGCAAAAGCTCTATTATTTAATTGTTAAGAGATTTATTACATTTTCTCCCCTTTGGAAAAACTGCTCCTTGCTTGAATAGGGAGATGGTAAATAAGTTTTCTCCATACCTCACAACCTCTGAGGATGCCTGCCATAGATGTGGGCGAAACGTCAGGAGAGAATGCTTCTGGAACATGGCCACACAGCCCGAAAGACACACAACAACCCCAGATGGTAAATAGTTTCCAGTGACAACAATGAATTCAAGAGACATACACTTAAAATCTGGATGGAACCTTGATTATTACTATAGTGTTGTTCTTCGCTTTGAAAAAGAAATACACAGAGCCACACTTGCCGTTTGAATCACATTAATTTCGAGGCCAAGGTAAAGCATTTGACTTTTCTAATATTGATCTAAGATGCTTTCTACATTAAAGAAAGGCAAACACTTTCAAATCTTGAGGCATATGCTATGTGTAGATGCTAAAATAAGAAAAATGCTTATTCTACTACTGTGAAACTCAACATTTACCGTATATACTCGAGTATAAGCCGACCCGAATATAAGCCGAGGCACCTAATTTTACCACAAAAAACTGGGAAAACATTGACTTCAGTATAAGCCGAGATACCAATAAAATTACATTAATGGAGGCATCAGTAGTTTAAATGTTTTTGAATCTTTACATCAAACTGTAATTTAAGATATGACTGTTCAACTCTGATTAAATCATTATTTTCATCTTTTTCAATGTAAATGTGCTTATGTATCCTTTTAATAATAATAGAGTGAAATAATAAATGTAATAATAATAATAATAAATGCAGTAAAATAATAAATGTAATAATAGAGTAAAATAATAAATGTATTATTAATAATAAAAACAGAGTAAATAAATGTAAAAGAAACAAAAATAGAGTAAAATAATAAATGTAATAATAATAATTAATAGAGTAAAATTATAAATGTAATAATACCAATAATAATAGAGAAAAATAATAAATATACCATATATACTTGAGTATAAGCCGTCCTGAATATAAGCCCACCAGGACCCTCACCCGAGTATAAGCCGAGGAGGGTTTTTTCAGTCCTAAAAAAAAGGCTTAAAAACTAGGGTTATACTCGAGTATATACAGTACTTACTTAGGCAATCCCTCATTGTCCGAGATTGTCTTCCAGGTGTAGTGTCCTGGCAGTGGATACATAGGTGACTGTGGAGCCCTATTTTTCCATAGTGAGGACATGGGTTTCCAGGTAGAAGGTGGTCCCAATCAGGGTTGGCATGGCATGCCTTCCTCTTGGCACGTTTCTCCCTTTCGCCCTCCATTTATGCCTCTTCAAATTCCACAGGACTACTGTTCACAGCTGACCTCCAGCTGAAGTGCTCAAGGGCCAGGGCTTTCGAGTTCTTGCTATCTATGCCACAGTTTTTAAGGTTAACTTTAAGCCCATCTTTACATCTCTTTTCCTGTCCACCGACATTCCATTTTCCATTCTTGAGTTGGGAGTATAGTAATGGCTTTGGGAAACAGTGATTGGGCATTCGGACAATGTGGCCAGTCTAGCAGAGTTGATGGGGTAGGAAGGCATGGGTAAACATTTCTAACTTGGGGGCCATAAGATGGGCCAGAGCGTGGGCTGGGAGGGAGGGGCTTCTCCCCAAGTCTCTTTTCCTCCTCTTCTCTTTCAGAGGCAGAAAGTGAAGGAAAGATAAGAAATGTTTGGGTCCCAAAAGGGTTAGCCTTGGTCAGGATGAGACGATGAATGGGAGAGAAAAAGTGTATCCATTAGACCCCGTATTGCAGACTCCTGATATAGAATTCTAGAATCCTAGAGCTGGAAGAGATCCCCAAGAGCTATCCAGTCCAACCCCCTGCCATGCAAGAAGGCACAATCAAAGCATTCTCAGTAGACAGCCTCTGCAGAAATGCCTCCAGAGAAAAAGACTCCACTGCACTCCCAGGCAGCCTATGCCACTCTCCAACAGCTCTTACTCTCAGGTAGTTCTTCCTAATCTTTTCAGTTGAATCTATTTCCCTGCCATTTGAACCCATTGCGCCCTCATGCCCTGGTCTCTAGAGCAGCAGAAAGTCAGTTTTCTCTCTCCTTTCTCAATGGGACACTATTTGAGATATTGAAACATGGTTCTCATGTTTCCTCTCATCCGTCACTTCTCCCAGCTAAACATCCCCTAGGAGGAAAGGAGGAAGGAAAAAGACAAGAAAGGAAAGGAAGGAGGGAGGGAAGGATGGAAAGAGGGAGGGAAGGAAGGAAGGAAGGAAGGAAGGAAGGAAGGAAGGAAGGAAGGAAGGAAGAGAATGGAGGGGGAAAGAAAGAAGGAAGGAAAGACAAAAGGGAAGGTAGGCAAAAGAGAGAGATGGAAGGAGAGAGGAAAGATGGAAGGAAGGATGAAACGTTGGAAGGGATGGAAGGAGGGAGGGAGGGAGGGAGGGAGGGAGGGAGGGAGGGAGGAAGGAAAGAGAGAAGGAAGGGTAGGATGGTGAGAAAGAGGAGGGCCTGAAAAAATAGCCCAAGGGGCCACATGGGCCTGGGTTTGCCCATATCTGGCATAGGAGCACAGCTTCAGTGGTAGTGATCTTTGCTTCTTCCAGCATGTTAACATTTCTCTGTCTGTCTTCCCAAGAATATACAAGATTTTTGGAGGCAATGCTGATGGAATCATTCTAGGAGTTGAGTGTGATGTCTGTAAACAGTCCACGTTTCACAGGCATATAACAGGGTTGGGAGGGCAATAGCTTTATAAACAAGCACCATGGTATCCCTACGGATTTCCAATCCTCAAACACTCTCTGCTTCATTTGGAAAAATGCCACACTCACCGAGTTCAGGCAGTATTGTATTTCAGTATCAATCTTGACTTTTGAGAAGTGGCCGCCAAAGTAGTGGAAATGCTCAACATTTTTTAACATTACACTATTAAACTGTATTTCTGGCATTGCAGAGGAATTGGCTGGTGCCTGCTGGAAGAACACTTTGGTTTTCTTGATGTTCAATGTGAGGACGAGCTTCTTGTATGCTTCTGCAAAGTGGCTTGTAGGTCTTCTTCTGAATGCGCACAGATTATGTTATCATTGGCATATTGAAGTTCTATAAGAGATGTTGTTGTGACCTTGGTTTTGGCTTTCAGTCTGTTGAGGTTAAATAGCTTGTCATGTGTCCGATAGATGATTTCCACTCCAGTGAAACACTTCCCATCAATAAGAAGAAGTATCATTGCAATGAAGATGGAAAATAAGATTGAGGAAATAACTCATGCCTGTTTGACACCTGATTCCACCTTAAGTGAGTTTCCTGCATTTTTCTTGGAGCTACCGTGCAGTGAAAATCATGTCCACTGTTCTCTGGAGCAGCCGAAGCCATTCTGGGATTCTAGGAGTGTCTTCTGAGACAGGTAAAAGGAGGTTTGCAAGGATTCTTGAGAGGATTTTCCCAGCAGGAGTTTATATGGAGATACCTCAAAAATTTCCAGTCTGTTCTATCCCCCCCCCTTTTTTTAAAAAAAAAAAGGTAATAATGGTGGCATCCTTGATGTCTGCTGGGATTTTTTTGGTCACCCACACTTTTTCAATGAGCTGGTGGAGTTGTTGCGATAGCCCAAGTCCACCCTTTTTAAAGATTTCAGCAGGGATCCCATCAGGTCCGCTGGATTTGTTATTTTTTTTGTTGATGGCGTTGCTGACTTCCTCCAAGCTAGGCAGTGCTGCAAGCTTATTTCTGGTTTGTTGTTGTGGGTTTTGTGAGAGAACCTCTTCAGCCACATTGGAGTTACGATTCAGAGGTTGTGGTAGTGCTCTTTCTAACGTAAAGCTATTTATTTATTTTTTGTCCTTCAGAAGTTTGGTTCCATCTGATGAGTGTAGAGGATGTATGCCATGATTTCTTGGTCCATAAATGAAGCTCAACAACAGCTTTATCAAAAAACACATGTGTTCATAGTGAATGTTATAATTCCTGATCTCCACTAAGAAACATCTTCCCGGGCTAAGATAACTGGAAAAGGTTGCCACCATCCATGAACTCATAGCAATTATGGTATGCTCCTTCAAGCTTTCCCCTTAAAACTCATATGGATATTTATATAACAAAATAGACAAACTGTTATCAAAATAAATTAAAATATGTTCTAAAACAAACAATTCCAGTTCAGTTTCATTAATAGCTTTAAGATAATAAAGCTAAACTAATAGACCTTGCAGTTAGTACTGTAGACTTCAAGGCTGATCAATGAATATTAATACACTTTGGATGGAACAACACAGATTTTTCAACACATTTCAGTGCACTTCTTACACAAAGTACCTCAATACAATTTTATTATACGCAGTTAATCAATGAATACACTTTGGGATCTGGTTAATCACTTAGAAGACATGAATATAGCAAATTAGCACTCACAACAGAGATGTTGGTACAGGGTAGAAGTTAGAAGATCTAGGTGGTTCAAAGGAGGTGTACAAAGGCTGCAAAGGTCCTAAAATGATTATAGTTTAAGATCCCCAACAGTCTTGATCTATCCCTATGTTGACATTGACTACATATAAATACCTGTAGAGGAGGAGGAGGAGGAGGAGGAGCAGCAGCACTTGTAAAACCAAGATCAGAGGGAAATTGTTTGAAATGGCTTGTTCTGTCATCTAAATGCAGTATGGGGCACTCTCTAATGTTGTTTAAATGCGTGAGCCACTTCATTATATCACTTGCTGTGGCAGGGCCCTGAAACCAACCCAGTAGCAAATACTATAAGAATATGTAGTTCCATCAGCATAATAAGGCCAAATGGAGCACCACTTTGTCAATAGCAAAAAAAAAAAATCAAGAGTATGGATAGCTCAATAGGTGCCACTGGTGTCTTGTCATTGTGCTGATATTTTCAGGCACTGAAATAAGAATTTGGGCCATTCATAATGTTAATCTCAAACAGCAGTCTAAGATATGTAGTATTTCTTTCTTTGGCTTGGATTTAATTATAAGCCAGATAGAATCTTCATTGCTCTTTCCCTGCAAGTAAACTCCAAAGGCCTTTCGTTCACGCCAGTAAACTTTATTGCTGTTAGAATAAGAGAATCACAGAGTTAGGCCCCTTCTGCGCTGCCATATAATCAAGATTATCAAAGCAGATAATCCACATTATCTGTTTTGAACTGGATTATATGAATCTATTAGGAATGCGTGATCAATGAAAAAAATGTTTCAATACTCATTACTAAATTGATGGGGGAGGGGGTGTATGATTCATTTCTACAGTGGTTCTAAAATATTGTAAGGAGTCTGTTTTATAACTCTTACAAAGTAACACAGTTTTTATCCTTATTTCATTATGTAATTGGGCAGGTGGGGAAGCTTCCAGGACTGCTTTCTCCCTCATTTTAGAGCTATTGGGATGAAACTTGCTACAACTGTAGAAAACATTTACCACTGCCCCCTCCCCAAGTTTTAGAACATTTCATACATCCTCTGATTTTTTGGGAATTTTAAAATCTTTTACGAACACCATTTAAAAAAACAACAAGAGCTCCATGAATTTCTCTACAATCACACAACATAACCAGGGCATCACACATACACACCCTTCAGAATTATGGGGTTTGTAGTTTAGTGAGGCCCAGGACCTGTCTGGCTGAGCAGTTTAAAGGCCCCTTTTTAAACTACAAGCACTAGAATTCTGCAGGAAGCAGAAACTGGCATTAAAGTGGATCCACGATCTAGTGCAGGGGTTCTCAAATGGTGCTCCATGGAGCCCGAAGTCAGGAGCTCCATGGTGCCATGCTGCTTCCCACCTTCTCTTTTTTATTCCAACTGAGAAATGCAGGGAAATTAAAATTTGGACCTGTCAAAACAACAGTAGCAGTAGCAACGTCCTCCTGGGGCACAGACCCTTTCTTCCCTACCACCCTCATTGCCCATACTCTTTTCCTTACCATCCAGACTCCCCCTCAGCTTTTTTACTCCCACAACCCTATTTTCCTCCCACCACTTTGATTGTGTTTTTCCTGCATAGCAGAATAGCAGAAGGGAGTTGAATGGGATGGCCCCTGGGGTTTCTGCTATTATTATTATTATTATTATTATTATTATTATTATTATTATTATTATTATTATTATTATTATTATATTTTATTATGACACAGCAAACAAGATAGATATGCTGGATTTCATATCAAAAAATCACAAGTCGAACACTTCCCAAGTGTCTAGGACTGTGTGATGTATTTTCGGATGATGCGCGCAGATCCCAGCAGGGTGGCCTTTTGCAGTTGGCAGATCGTAATTTTGTCAATGTCTATTGTTTCCAAATGCCGGCTGAGATCTTTTGGCACAGCACCCAGTGTGCCGATCACCACCGGGACCACCTGCACTGGTTTCTACCAGAGTCTTTGAAGTTCAATCTTGAGGTCCTGATAGCGGCTGAGTTTTTCCTGTTGTTTTTCGTCAATGTGACTGTCACCTGGGATGGCGACATCAATGATCCAAACCTTTTTCTTTTCCACAACTGTGATTTCTGGTGTGTTGTGTTCCAGAACTTTGTCAGTCTGGATTCGGAAGTCCCACAGTATCTTTGCATGTTCATTTTCCAATACTTTTGCAGGTTTGTGATCCTACCAGTTCTTTGCTGCTGGGAGGTGGTACTTGAGGCATAAGTTCCAATGAATCATTTGGGCCACGTAGTTGTGCCTCTGTTTATAGTCTGTCTGTGCAATTTTCTTACAGCAGCTGAGGAGATGATCAATGGTTTCGTCGGTTTCCTTGCACAGTCTGCATTTTGGGTCATCAGCTGATTTTTCGATCTTGGCCTTAATTGCATTTGTTCTGATGGCTTGCTCCTGGGCTGCAAAGATCAGGCCTTCTGTCTCCTTCTTCAGGGTCCCATTTGTGAGCCAGAGCCAGGTCTTCTCCTTATCAGCTTTTCCTTCAATTTTGTCAAGGAACTTTCCATGCAATGTTTTGTTGTGCCAGCTGTCCGCTCTAGTTTTTAGTGCAGTTTTCTTGTACTGGTTTTTTGTCTGCTGTGCTTTGAGGAGTTTCTGATTTTTTACTTCAATCAGAGCAGGTTCTTCACTTTGCTTTACATATTCTGCCAGGGCGTGTTCTTCTTCTTTGACTGCTTGTTTTACTTGTAAGAGTCCTCTGTCACCTGATCTTCTAGGCAGATATAGCCGGTCAACATCACTGCGAGGGTGCAGTGAATGATGAATGGTTTTCTTGCTTTCTGTCCAAATTGTCCAGTTCCACCTGTGTCCAGTTTATGATGCCAGCAGTATATCTTATGACAGCTATGGCCCAGGTGTTTATGGCCTTGATGGTGTTGCCTCCATTGAGCTTGCTTTTGAGAATTTTTCTGACCCTTTGTGTGTATTCTTTGCTGACCACAGTTTTCACGTGTTCATGCTTGATGTTGTCCAGCTGTAATATGACCAGATATTTATAGGCCTCTGGCTGGTGACACTTGATCGTTTGGCCATTAGGCATATTTATGCCCTCACTTTCAGTGATTTTTCCCTTCTTCAATGCCACTGTCAAACATTTGTCCAAGCCAAACTCCATGCTGATATCAGTGCTAAAAATTCGGACAGTGTTGGTCAGAGACTGGATTTCAGTTTCCTTTTTCCCATACAGCTTCAGCTCATCCATGTACATCAGATGTTAAATTTTGTGAGAATTTTTAGATGTTTGATAGCCGAGATTTGTTTTTTGTAAGATTGTTGACAGAGGGATCATGGCAATAATGAAAAGCAGAGGGGACAATGAGTCTCCCTGGAAAATTCCTCTCCTGATGTTGACAAGTCCATAGCTTTCATTTCCAACAAACAGTTCAGTTTTCCAGTGCTCCATCATGTTTTCAATAAAGGTGCCAACGTTTTTACTAATCCCGATGGTGTCCATGCACTTGATGATCCAGCTGTGTAGGAGTGAGTCAAAGGCCTTTTATTATTATTATTATTATTATTATTATTATTATTATTATTATTACTACTACTACAAGGGCTAGGTAGCCATCTGTTGGGGGTGCTTTTGTTGTGCTGTTCCTACATGAGAGAAGGGAGTTGAACTGGATGGCCCCTGAGGTCTTCCACTAAAATACTGTTATGTTTATGTTGATTAAAATTCTTCTTAATGTTCAATATTATATTGTTCTTTCTCCCCCCTCCCCCCCCCATTTTGCATTACAAATGAGATATGTGCAGCGTGCATAGGAATTTGTTCATTTTTTTTCTTTTTTTTTTTAAATATATTTTATTCAGATTTTTTATATACATAAAAAGGGTGAGAACATTGTGTGTAAAGGTAAAGATAGTGAAAGGGGCAAGGGTCTTGAAAGGAGAGGAAAGAGAGGAAAAAAAAATGTAGTAATAATAATAATAAAAAGTATAAAATAATAATAATAATAATAATAATAATAATAATAATAATAAAAAAAAAGGAAATCAAAAAAATAAAAATAAAAATCGGTACTTCCCGTCTTTTCTTTTGGGTAGTAAAAAGTTTCGTGTTTGTTTTCGCTATAAGTCCACTCCGACATTCTGGTTTAGTAAAAAAAGTTTTTCTTGTTCTATATAAGTTGTTAGTTGTGTCCAATCAGTTTCTTTTATTGGTTTACCATGATGGGTCTTCAAATAGTATGTCAATGTGTCCATATTCTTTATATCCATTATTTTCAATATCCATTCTTCTTTAGTTGGTATTTCTGTTGTTTTCCACTTTTTTGCGTAGACTATTCTGGCTGCTGTTGTTAAGTGATGAAATAGAATCTCTTGATTTCTGTTAAGATTCATATTGATTATCCCTAGTAAAAAGTATTCCGGTCTTAATTGGATGTTGACCTTGATGATTTTTTGTATCGCCTCGTGTATTTTTTTCCAGTAATCTTTTGCCACTTTGCATCCCCACCACATATGGAAGAATGTGCCTGTCTGTTTCTCACATTTCCAACAGTGATCCTTTACATTTTTATAACACTTTGCCAGCTTTTGGGGGGTCATATACCATTGGTACATCATTTTGTACCAATTTTCTTTAAGGTCATATGAGTTGGTATATTTCAGTTTGAGGTTCCACATTTTCTCCCATTCTGCCATATTTATTGAGTGCCTCACATATGCTGCCCATTTTATCATGCAGTCCTTAACTTGTTCTGTTTCAGTAGTCCATTGTAACAATATTTTATAATTTTTAGTGATTTCTTTTCTCTCATTCAGTCTGATTTTGTCCCATAAGGTATCTTTATCTGCAAATCCGTATTTTTTATCTCTATTATAATATTCTTGAATCTGTCTATAATGAAACCACGAAACCTTTTGGAATCTATTTCTTATTTCTTCTTGCGTTCTCAATATAAATTCCCCATTCTGTTTTTTCAAGACATCTTTATATGTTGGCCATTCTTCCCATCTTAATTCTGTTCTTTGTGCTGCTTCTATTGGAGATATCCAGAGAGGTGTTTTCTGATAAAATCTTGCTTTATAGTTTTCCCATATTTTAATGAGGGCCGATCTAATAAAGTTATTTCCGAAGTTTTTCTCCACTTTTTTCTTTTCGTACCACATGTAGGCATGCCAACCGCATCTTAGATCAAATCCTTCTAGAGTTAAGCTTTTAATTTTATTTAAATTTGACCAATCTTTAATCCAGGATAAGCCACAAGCTTCGTAATATGATCTCAGGTCTGGTAGTCCCAGTCCTCCTCTCTTTTTTTCATCGATCAAATTGAGGAATTTTATTCTCGCTTTTTTCCCTGCCCAAATAAATTTAGATATGTCTGAATTCCATTTTTTAAATATTTGATAGTTTCTTATTATGGGGATTGTTTGGAACAGGAACAAAATTTTTGGAAGCACGACCATTTTGACTGTAGATATTCTTCCGAGTAACGATAAATTTAGATGTTTCCATGATTCCATGTCTTTTTTTATTTCCCTCCATTTTTCTTCATAGTTATTCTTTAATAATTGTGCATTTTTGGGTGTAATAACTATTCCTAAGTATTTTATTTTATTCGTGACTTTTATTCCTGTTATACTTCCCAATTCTTCTTGTCTTTTCCTTGAGATGTTTTTGGTCATTATCATTGTTTTATTCTTATTAATTTTCAGACCCGAGACTTTACCAAACTCTTCAATTTTTTTTAGCCAATTTTGGATATTTCCCAATGGGTTTTCAATTATACAAATCATGTCGTCGGCGAATGCCCTTATTTTATATTCCTCTTTTCTTATTTTTATTCCGGTTAATTCTTTGTCCTCTCTTATATTGTTTAGGAGCATTTCTAATGAAAGTATGAATAATAAAGGTGAAAGTGGGCATCCTTGTCTTGTGCCTTTCGCTATGTTAAATTTTTTTGTTTCTTGGCCATTTATACAAATCTTTGCTTCCTGATTGGTATATATTGATTTTATTCCTGTAATATATTGATGACCCATATCCAATTCTTTTAACAACATGATGATGAAATGCCAGTTAATATTATCGAACGCCTTCTCCGCATCTAACGCGAGGAAGGCACATTCTTTTTGATTATTTCTTTCATAATATTCTATTGCGTTTAATATTATTCTGACATTATCTCTTATTTGTCTCCTTGGAAGAAATCCGGCTTGGTCTTCTTTTATCCAATCTGTTAAAAAGGTTTTCAATCTTTCCGCCAATATATTTGTAAATAATTTGTAATCTGTATTCAAAAGCGAGATTGGTCTATAATTTTTGATATCCTGAGGGTCTGATTTTTCTTTATGGATTAATGTTATTGTAGCCTCCTTCCACGAATTTGGAATTATCTCGTTTTGCATTGCTTGATTCATTATTTTTAGGAGCATTGGTGACAATTCTTGTTCGAATGTTTTGTAGTAACCCGCTGTAAATCCATCGGGTCCTGGCGCCTTTGAGGGGTCAAGCTTCTTGATTGCTTTATACAATTCTTCTTTTGATATTTCCTTATTTAGGAGTTCTCTATGTTTGTCTGTAATTTTGGCTAGTTTCTGGTTATTCAAGAACTTAACTATCTCCTCCTTTTCTATCTGGTCTTTTGTGTATAAAATTTTGTAAAATTTGTAAAATTGATCCATTATTTCTTGGTCTGACGAATATTTTTTGTTCTCTACTCGTATCGAAGAGATAAATTGTTTTTGTCTCTTCTTCCTTATTTTAGAAGCCAGCCATTTCCCCGGTTTGTTAGCATTTTCATAGTGGTGTTGTTTGATAAATTTCAGTTTTTTGGCCAGTTCCTCTGATTCTAAATTTTCTCTTTGTCTGTGTAGTGCTTGCAAGCTTTGTTGGATATTCTTATTGTTGGGGGATTTTTTTAATTCATTTTCCATTTTGCTGATTTCTTCTAGGTTTTTCTTTATATCCAAATCTCTCTTTTTTTTCCTAATTGAATTTTGTTGGATAAAATACCCCCTCATTACCGCTTTGGAGGTATCCCATACGGTTTGGATGGTAATTTCTGGCGTTTCATTAAGGTCGAAAAATTCTTTCAAAATTTCCTTATTTTTTTTAATGTCTCCTTCTTCTTTTAGTAAAATATCATTTAGCCTCCATTTCCAAGTCTTTTTTCCTTGATTTAATATCATTTCCATTGGGCAGTGGTCTGTATAAGTTCTGGGTAATATTTTGATGTAATTAATATTGGTGGTTAGTGTATTAGAGGCCCAAATCATGTCGATTCTTGTCCATATTTGGTGTCTGTTAGAGAAATAGGTATAGTCCTTTTCTTCTTTATGATTCTTTCTCCATATATCCTCCAGGTCTAGATCTTTGTACATTTTCATAAAATCGAGGGGTAGTTGTCCCGATGATTTATTTTTGTTTTTCGTCGCTTTCTCCGTTTTATCCCACTTCTTATCCATTATTCCATTAAAGTCTCCCATAATAATTAATTCGTCATATTCCTGGTTTCTGATTAATTCTGACAGTTTTTTCACAAAAATTTTTTTGGGTCCATTTGGCACATAGATGTTGCATATTAAGATCTTTCGTTTATCTAATTGTAATATAATTCCCACTATCCTTCCGTCGTCATCTTTAAATGCCAACTGTGTGTTTAGTCTTGGGTTTGCATAAATTACTACTCCTCGCTTTTTTTCAAGGGCTGAGGATAGATATTCTTGGCCAATTGATTTTTGAGTCAGATACGATATGTGTTTTTGGGAGATATGGGTTTCTTGCAATGCCGATATGTCATATCTACCCTTCCTGATGGCGTTAAATATTTTTTTCCTTTTCTGTGGGGAGTTTAATCCGTTAACATTATTAGAGAAGAATCTGATTTCCATCTTCTTTGTTTTTCTCTTCTTCTTCTACTCCTTCTTCTTCCTCTTCTTCTCTATCGCAAATTTCTTCCTCTTTTCCTGATTGAATATCTTCTTCTTCCGGAGAATCAAACCTTGCTCTCTTGGTTTTTTTTGTTTCTCTTAAAACCGTGCCTTCTTTAGATTTACTTTCACCCATCTCACTTTTAAGTCTTTTATGGAACTCCCTGGCCTTCTCTTCTGTTGTCAACCAATGCTTATTCTCTTTGTAGGAGACCATAATGCCCTCTTTTTTTTCCCATCTGAATCGTATTCCCAATGTTTTCAGGTCCTCCGTTAGAAAGAAATATTTTCTCCTCTTTATCAGAGTCGATGTTGGGTATTCTTTAAGTATTGCTACTCTCTTCCCTTTAAATATGGTTGGTGTTTGGCTATTTTCTTTCAAAATTTCATCTCTAACTCTTTTTCGTCCGAATTGAACTATCACATCTCTATCAGCTTTGTTTCTCTTAGAGTAGTTCGTAGTTACTCTATATACCCGGTCGATATTTTGATCTGCTTGTTCTTCTGTTATCCGTAGTTTCTCTGCCACAATTTTGGTGATGATTAGTCTGATATTTTCCTTTGCTTCTTCCTGGATGTTTCGGAATCTTAATTGAAATTCCAGTTCCTTTTGCTCCCATTGTTCGTATTTGTCTTCTAGTTTAATGTTTTTTTCCTCTAGTCCTTGCAATTTATTGCTTATTCTATCTTGTGTTTTTTCTATTTTCTTTGTTTCTGTCTTTGTTTGTTTCATTTCTTGTCTTAAATAGTCCAGATCTTTCTTCATAACCCCTAGTTCCATTGAGATTTCCTTTTTTAGTGTGTCTATTTCTTCTCTCATTTCTTTCCTTGCCTCCATTCTTTGTTCCTCCGCTATCTTTTGATATGCGTCTTGTTTTTCGGAGATTTTCTGCATCTCCCTCATCAAATCGCGGAGGGATAGGTCATCCGGTATTGAACCTCTTCTTCCTGCTCCCACTCCCGTTGCCTTTTTGTCATCCTTAATCTTTAGGAATGACATTTCTCTTAAATTTTGTTTTCTTTCTTTTCTTCGTTATGATTCGTATTTCTCGTTCAAAGCGATAGTTTCTCCTTCACTGTAATGCCTTTAATTTGTCTGGTTTAATTTTATTTTAATTCATCAAAAATTCAATATTCGTTATATACCGTTTGGCATTCAATAATTATCTTTATAAATTTACTCTGTCTTTTCTTTATTCGTACTGTGTCTGTGGGTTTGCTTATATAAGTTGCTTATGGCAGTGTAGTGGTATAGTACAATATAAGTTTATTTATATGAATTTATTTTGGCTGGAGTCTTGTTCTATCCGGTATCAGGTATAGGGTTGTTGTGACTGCTTTTCTCCTCCTCCTCCTCGTTAATTCTTATCTTTTCTTCTCCTCTTTCAACCCTTTGGATCCCCTCCCGTCTCTACTTAGTTTCTTTCTAATTTGCTTTATATTGCTTTGTATTCGAGTCCTTCCACTTGCCAGGATATTTCGATTTGAGCTCTTGTTTCCCCCGTGCCAAGTTTCCAGAGCACCACGTCCGTCGCGGTTTATTTCCTCCTTTTCTCGTCTCTGCCCGTACCTCCCTTGTTGGCTTCTTCCGCCCAGACTTCTCTGATTTCCGCCCTTTGTCTTTTCACCTTCCGCCCTCACTCTCCCGCTCCTTCCTCCTCCTTTCGTCACTATCGCCCACTCGATCTCCTCCCCCCGTCTCCCTCCTCTCCTCTTCTATTTCCGGTCACTCTGGGCCTCCCCCACAGAGCACTCCTTTTCCAAGCTCTTTGTTTATTGCCGAGGCTCCGTAGACAAAACAATCCTCCGTGGATCTCCTCTCCAAGGTCAGTGCGGTCTCGCCGCCATTTCCTGAGGTTTATTTTACGTTTTTAATTCTTTTTAAGTTCTTCTAGCAATATAAAGAGATTCTCAATCTTTTGCTTTCTTAAATTCTTTGACTAAACGTCAAGTTTGGGATAAGATCTAATTGTAGAAAACTCTGGCATCCCCTGTCTCTTGAGTTATCTGTTATTTTCTGTTGTTTTTCATTCAGTTTCCATTCTCCATATTATTGTAAAGTAATGGTTGTCGTCAGTATGATCCCAATTGAATTTGGTAGCGGAGGAAGTCCCCCTTAGAAAAGAACGTTTATTTAACTTACTTTTCTGTGGTCTTCTGTTTCTTGATTTTTAAAATGGGCGTTGGTAGGCTGTTATCCCAAGGTGCTTGCCTCAGTTCTCCTATGGCGACCAGCTCTGCCCTGGGATCTATCCCGCTGGATCGTGGACCGACCACCCTTGAGGGGTAGCCGGGCGCTTGACCCTGGGATGATACCCTATGGGCTTGGCTGTCCTTCAGGCATCTATCCGTCTGAAGGTGAGAGTTAAAAACTCCTCCGAATCGCCAATAGGACTGACGTTGAGAGAGAGCCCTCTCGTCGCCCTGCCAGCCACCATGAACGCCACACCGGAAGTCTGTTCATTTTTTTTTCTAGTTGGTTCACACAAATACTCTATCCATCTGCCTCTGGCCTGGCCCATCTGTCAAATTTTAAAACACAATGTAGCCCTGTGTCCAAAAGTTTGCCCATGCCTGATATATATAAATTATATATAATATATAATATAATATATAAACATTTCTTGGGGCTTCACAAGAAGCTTTTGCTTCAAAAAGGGCTCTGCAGCTGAAAAGGTTTGAGAAAACCTGCTCTCGTGTAATGAGGCTACAAGTTTTGCTTCGCTTCCTGGTACAGTTTGCTTGTTCTGGAAATTAAAACTATCACAGAGAGAGTTATGATGCTTACGTAACCTACGAAAAAGTACTGGGTGAGAGTTTCGGTTCTTAAGCTATATGATTTTTTGCACAGCCGTAGAGTCTACATTGCAATCATCATCATAGGCTATCACTCGTGGCCAAATATGATTGCCTTCCAAGTGTAGGGCCTTGGCAGCGGGACCATAGGTGACTGTAGAGGCCTATTCTTGATCTGCATGGTTTTTTGCAGTTAGGAAATCAATTATCAGGTGGAAGGTGGTCTCAACAAGAGTTGGCTTGATGCACCTTCCTCTTGGCACATTCCCCCCTTTCGCCCACTGTTGCTAATAGCTGATATCCAGTTAGAATGCTCAGAGGCCAGATTGGTTTCTTGGTTTCTATGCCACAAGTTTTAAGATTAGTTTTAAGCCCATCTTTAAATCCCTTTTCCTGTCCACCAACATTCCATTTTCCATTCTTGAGTTGAGTGTATAGCAACTGCTTAGGGAGATGGTGATTGATCATTTGGACAACATGGTCAGCCCAGTGAAGTTGATGGTGGAGGATCACAGCTTCAATACTGATGGTCTTTGCTTCTTCCAAAATGCTGACATTTGTCCGCCTGTCTTACCAAGAAATTTTCAGGATTTTTTTGCTGGCAACACTGATGGAATCATTCCAGGAGTTGAGTATGACATCTGTAGATGGCCCATGTTTTGCAGGCATATAACACGGTTGGGTGGGAAATAGCATTATAAACAAGAATCTTGGCATCCCTACAAATGTCCAGATCCTCAAACACTCTGTTTCATTAAAAAATGCTGCACTTGCAGAGCTCAGACAGTGTTGTATTTCAGTGTAAATCTTGAATTTTGTGGAGAGGTGGCTCCCAAGGTAATGGAAATGGTCAACATTTTCTACTGTTGCACTGTTAATAATAACAATAACAACAACAACAACAACAACAACAACAACACAACTTTATTTATATCCCACCACCATCTCCCAGAGGGATTAGTGACAGCTCACAAAACACTCAAGGAGTGACAAAAATACAAAATACAACAAGTGCAAAACAAGGCCAAGCTTTTCCTATGCTTCTGCAAAGGTGCTTAGAGTGACTTGTAGGTCTTTTTCTGAATGAACTGGCCATAGAATCATAGAATCATAGAATAGTAGAGTTGGAAGAGACCTCATGGGCCATCTAGTCCAACCCCCCGCTAAGAAGCAGGAAATTGCATTCAAAACACCCCCGACAGATGGCCATCCAGCCTTTGCTTAAAAGCCTCCAAAGAAGGAGCCTCCACCACACTCCGGGGGAGAGAGTTCCACTGTCGAACAGCCCTCACAGTGAGGAAGTTCTTTCTGATGTTCAGGTGGAATCTCCTTTCCTGTAGTTTGAAGCCATTGTTCCGTGTCCTAGTCTGCAGGGCAGAAGAAAACAAGCTTGCTCCCTCCTCCCTATGACTTCCCCTCACATATTTGTACATGGCTATCATGTCTCCTCTCAGCCTTCTCTTCTGCAGGCTAAACATGCCCAGCTCTTTAAGCTGCTCCTCATAGGGCTTGTTCTCCAGACCCTTGATCATTTTAGTCGCCCTCCTCTGGACGCTTTCCAGCTTGTCAACATCTCCCTTCAATTGTGGTACCCAGAATTGGACACAGTATTCTAAGACTGTTGCTATCATATCATCATGAAGGAACTACAAGATGTTCAAGAATTTGTCAGAGTATCCAATATTTTGGAAGATGGTCCAGAAAGCACTGTGATTCACTTTGTTGAATGCCTTTGTAAGATCAAATAATTCCCTATACATTTTTCTTGGAGCTCTCACGCAGTGAAGGTGATATTCACTGTTCCTATGGAGGGGCAGCAGCCTTTCTGAAATTCTGGGAGGTGATGTTGGTGGCATCCTTGAAGTTTGCTGGGATTTTCTTCATCTATCACACTTTTGAAATGAGTTGGTGGAGTTGTTGTGTCAGCTTAGCTCAACCATCTTTAAAGATTTCAGCAGGGATCCCATCAAGTCTGCTTGCTTTGTTATTTTTTAGTTGGCTGATGACTTTTCTGACTTCCTCCAAATTAGGTAGTGTTGCAAGTTCATCCTTGGTATATTGTTGCAAGATTTGTGAGAGAATGATCCTTGTGTGTTGTTTGGAGAAGGGTTCATTTAGAGGGCTCTTGAAGGGCTTGAGTATTCATTTTATGCCTTGTCTTTCTTCCTTGGAATCTGCATTTGGACATCGTGGATTGAATTAACTTGTGGTCTGTCCAGCAGTCATCAGTGCCTGCCATGGCTCTTGCAAGAAGCACATTGTTGTGGTTTGTGGCATGTATTATTATATAGTGTAAGACAGGCATGTCAAAAGTCCATCCTGGGGGCTCAATGCGGCCCCTGTTCAAATTTCCACTGGCCCTTTCTCTTCAGGCCTCCCTCCCTTGCTTCTTTCTTTCCTCCCTTCCTTCCTTGACTCTCTCCCTCCCTCTCTCCCTTCCTTCCTTCTTGCGAATCGGAGCCCCAGAAAAGGCAGTCTCCTTGGGAAGAGAGAAAGTGAGATGGTGGTTGCGCAGACGTTACTTCAATTGGGATGGTTTAATCTAATTACGAAGACTCAATCCCGATGCTGCCACCAATTGTGATGGTGCTAAAGCCAATTGGGAAGACTCAAGCCAATTGTAATGGTGTCAAAGCAAATTGTAAATGCTGTTTCCACTGCTGAGGGGATTTTTGAATCTTTTAATCCCTCTAGATTATATATATATCACCTTTATATGAGGGGAAGGATTACAGGGGGTGATCTTTATTTCAAGATCCCAGCCTCTGTCTCTGTAGTTAGGGATTTCTGTGTTGTTGTTCCCTTTCTGAGGTAACTGTGACTATTACTCTTTCCCAATTAGGTGATTTATTAAGGTAACTGCCACCAATGTGAGGCTTTTGAATTATCACCGATTAAATTTGGCTCCACAGATGCAGATGAGATGTAATGAGTCAGTTGTTAGCAAAGAACAACAGTAGTCCCTGGTGTAATTCCACTCTCACTCTCCTACTGATGATATAAATTGTAGTGAACTCTAACCTCAGCTGAGCTCCTTAGTGAACAATGTCCCAACTACAATAAAAGCCTTTAATTTGATCTACTACCGATCAAATTCCTGATCACTAGTCCTTCCCAACTAGAGATATTGACTAGGCTCCCTTTAGTCTGCCTTGACTAAAGATTTTAGCCAGGCCGGTCTCCTCAGCCCTTCTTGACTGAAAAGCCTCCCGCCACGCACTCCCTGGCTTCTTTTTTTTAACTCCCACTTTTTCCTTTTCTTGGCTCCGCCCATTTCTCCCTCTGGTGAGCTAGCCAGCTCCGTCTCCTTGGTAACAGCACTACTGTGGATTGAAACAAGATGGCTTCTGTTTCAGCTACTGTGTCAACTAAACACAAATACATACTCTAACAGTCAAAATTAAACATAATAACTATGACTTCTCCACAGTGGTCTCTTGCGTCCTTTCAGTTTCTCCTTGGGTAACTCTGTCCTCAGGCATCTTGTCTCAGTGTCCCCTTGCCTCTTTCTTTCTTTTCCCCTGCAACCTTTTCTTTATGCAAAGGAAGTTTCCCCAATTGCACTGCTTTCTGCGTGTGCTCACTGCTGCTGCTACTGCCTCTGCATGGCTGAAAAGGGTGGGCCCCGGAGGTCAAGCACCTGCCTGGCTTCCCTTCCTCTGTTCCTTCTCTGCTCTGCCTTCATCCTGTGTTGCCTCCCTGTGTTTTCCAAAATGGCTGCCCTTCGCTGCAACTCCTCCCTTGGGAAGAAAAGGGGAGGGCTAGGCAGTTAAAATTGTTCTTCATTTTATATATTGTATTGTTTGTTTGGTTGGTTTTTTTGCACGACAAATAAGACATCTACAGTGTGCATAGGAATGCGTTCATGTTTTTTTCAAACTATTGTCTGCCCCCCGCCCAACAGGTCGAGGGATTGTGAACTAGCCCTCACCTTTAAAAGGTTAGACACCCCTGGTCTAAGAGGTACGAATCCTTTGAGAAGGGGGTGCTTCTATGGTGTCTTATAATAACTTTATTCTTATAGTCTTTTATTCTTAAGCTTGTTTCTGGTGGAATATAATCTAGTTCAAAGCAGATAATCTGGATTTTATTTTGCATTGTAGAAGTGGCCACAGAAGAGACCACAAAGTCTATCCAGTCCAACTCCTGCACTGGTGACAAGAATGGAAGTACCCTCTATTGCTCAAAGCGTACTGCAAAGGTGCTATGAAAATGGTTTCTGCATTGCTATAGAAGGCCTCCCTTCTTCTATTGCATTATCACTAGATAAGACATAAAGATAATGATTAAGGAGAAGATGATGGTTATAGGCAGGTGAGTGACTTTGTAGGTCCATAAGGGTGGCTCAGAAGGTGGGAGAAAGATGGGATTTTGTCATGTATTCAGTTACATATATCATCAAGAGAATAATAAGGCTCAGAAAGCAGTTTCAGGTAAATTTTGAAGAAACCAAATGATTTCCCAAAATGTCTGGTAAATATTTAACTGGTTTCAAGCCTAATTCTGAATCTGAGTGAGTTCTGTATTGCAAATGAGATTTTTAAGAAACATGAGAAAACCTGACATTTGTCTCCTCACCCTGTCCTGACCTCACAGGAAAAGTTAACCTGGCTTATAAGAACAATAACAATGTATGGCTTCCAGTTTTCCTCTCTCTCTCTCTGTAGATGGAGACAACTAAAGATGTGGGAAGGCTTGTATTGATCTAGCAGGATGCCCTATACTGGAGGGATCACACAGAGCCTTTGGAGAGAGAATGTTTGGGGGGTTTTTTCCACAGTGGGACTAGGCAGAACAAGGGAAATAGCAGTGAGGTTACTTGAAATAAAATCTGGCTATTTTAATGGCTGGAGTCAAAACTCTCCCCGATACAACTTTTCTTCTAAAAACTGGCATTGCTTCATCCTCTGGTGATAATTTTATATTTTTTGCTTTCAGCTCCCAAACTTACTTTTCCTCCAAAAGGACAAGTCTAGGCCAACCTTTGGGGAATAATATTTCCTAGCCACAAAGCATCCATTCTTTTCAGACTTTAATGCCTTTCATTTTCTCTCTGCTGCAAATGAGATGTGATAACAGAGCAACAAAACTTTGTTATTTAATCATTAAGATAAATCTTATGAGGATCCAGGACACCAAATAAGTGGGAAGTCAGAATTTAAAAAAAAAAAAGGGGGGGGGGGTTTCCAGGTGTAGAAAACATCTCATTTTTGCACAGACATGAGCTACTAAAAGAAGTCATATCCAACTTGATGTACTCCAGATATTTTTGTCTTCAATTCTTATCACCCCTAAACAGCATGGGATCCTATCGAGGAAGTTGGGAGATGGCACTCAGTTGGGTAAAACTGGCATAGGGGATTATTTTTTTTGTATCTGCTCCAGAAAAGACTTGAGCTATGCCTAGAACCTAGGTCAGTTACATCTCACATTGCTCCCCTTAGGTACAATTTCATTTCCCAGTTTGTCTCTTTGAGATAAAATAGGATGTCACTTTTTATTATAAGGGTTGGAAATGCCCTCCTATATGTATGATGATGAACACTCTTAGCACAAACTGTCCCATTGATATGCTCAAAGCCGGAGATTTCTGCAAATGGATTTTAGCTGGTTACTCCCAGCAGCATTAAAGTGACATTTCGAATTTTTCAGTATAATCTCAGCAGATAGTCTACTTACTGCTTCCATACCAATTTTATATTAACGGTCTCAGGCACTTTTGCATTAAGCCCATTAGTGGGGACCAAGGCAAGGGCAGAGACCTACAGATGAATGTGGCAGACTAAATATATTCATCAGCAATTAATAAAAGCTCAATGTGATTAATCAAAACATATGGGAGTTTCAATTAGAGAAGCCAGTCTTGATGACATAGGACAATCTCCCACCTTTTCTTCAGCAGAGATCACAATCTTCACTTAACAGCAACACTTGCTCTTTAAAGAAATCCATCATTTTCTTCATTCAGGTATCTTCTTAATTCGTAATGAAACAAAGATTTTAAAAGGGTATTTTACTGAAAACATTAAAAAAATATTGGAAACTGAGCAAAATCATTTTAGTCCAATGGAGCTGTTTTGTTAAGTAATGACTCATTATTTCATCATGCCTTATAAAAGGAATGGGCAACATCAGCTAAAACATACACCAGTTTTATGTGCTTGTCAGATTTTTTTCCCCATCAATTTCTGCTCATTTTGGTTATATTTCAGGACTGAAGCAGAGAACATTTCAGGACATTTAATGGGCGCGTTTTTTCCAGTTTCATTGGGAGATGAAGATTTCAGGGGAGACTGGAGAACCCACAAAAAGGGATTGGGGCCACAGTTATCACTCCTCTACTTTACAAGGGGAGATTTGTTGCAGCCAGAGTATATAAATGGAAACAAACACCCCTTTATTCAGTGTATTTTCTTGAGAGGTTGTGATCTCTGATTATTTTGATTGTGTACATGCATTAAAAGTACATGCATCATTTTTGCTGTGAATTTTGTTATGCTTTGTTGAAGTCAAGCAGTTCTCTGGTAAAACCACTCTGTATCATCATATATTAATCAATATTTTCATAAAATGCAAGCTCTCCAAGTCTAATAGAATACTAATATATACATTACTACCTACCCCATCAGAAGATTAGTTGGTGAATTAGGTTCCAAAGTTTTATATGAGTCAGTTATTTTTCAAAACCCAAAGCAATAACAGTCGCAGGTAAAGAAACATCGTCTGTTAACAGCACTTTACCTGGAGATCCTGTATTGAATAGGAGGTTGGACCTGATTGAATTAATGTAGTTTGACCTATAGTGCCATAGTTTTATCCTATGGCATCTTGGTATTTTTGCAAGATCTTTAGCCTTTTCTGCCAAAGAGTGTTTTTCTGTCACCAAGTTTCAAATTCCAGGATTCAGATAGAGGGAGCCATGGCAGTTAAAGTAGTGACAAAGTGCAATAATTCTATAGTGTGAATACACTGAAAGTCTATTGAAAATAATGCTTAAACCTGGAATATTTTTGGGACATATGACAGCATTTATCTGAACCACTGCAACTATAATCACATGTAACTTGTTACTGACAAGATTCATCTACACCTAAAAATTATTGTAAGCATTTCAATGAGACCTGGGTGAGTATAGTGATTGTGCTAAAAATATACATCCAGGTGCATGCCTGTGTTTGCAGTAGTGGTATATGTCATCCTGTGGCATATTTCAAGAGTTCTCTGCCCTGGGCTCAAAAAGTCAAAGCCAGTCCTGCAATTGACAAACAGTAGACTAGAATAAGAAATATCATAAGGATAGGGTTGTTTTCCAGGCTGTATGGCCATATTTCAGAAATATTCTCTCCTGACGTTTTGCCCACATCTATGGTAGGGATCCTCAGAGGTTGTGAGGTATATTGAAACAGAGAACATTTCAGGACATTTTATCATGAGGATACTTTTGTTTAATTTCTGATAAGTACAACATCCACTAAATCCTAAGACTTTTTGGTCACTCTGTAGGAGTCTTATGTTATTTTTGTTGCAACAGATCAACATGGCTGTAACTTTTCATTCCAGATTTTTGTGTATAAGATAAAGGATTCTCATACACAGCTTTGATCAGAGCTGGAAGAAGTTTCTGTTTTGAATTATTGCTTCCAGAACTCCCCAGTAAGCATATTGGCTGAGAAGTATTGGGTATTGTAGTCCCTTGACAACTTTAAATGACCTTCTGTACCCATAAGAACTTCTCTGCCTCCGTTGCAGTCAGCCCACCATATCTGCTGACTTAGGGTCACAAAACCCCCATGAAAGTGAAAAACTGCAAATAAAAATGGCTATTTTTAAATTGAAAGAACACCTCTCTAGGAATGTCTGTCCTTTAGCATGACTCTATAGTTATCCTTTGCTGGAAAGAGCTGAAGATTTCTAGAGAGGTATTCTCTGTAGGAAGCCCTAGGTCCTCCAGTGTGACCAGAGGACCACGCAGCCACACTGGAGGAACTAAGGATTCCTACATTTCAATCAAATCTGTGAATGAACAAATTCACAAAAGTCAGCCCTAAAATGTGAAGCAACTGTAGCTTTAGTGGGTTATTAGGTACAAAAAAAATTCAAAATTAATGTCCTTGTCAATCCAAGGGTTTCAGGGATGTCAACATAGAATTCTTAGACAAGATATCTACTGAATTTCACTGCATTGGAGCTTAGAAACATTTCTTTTTGGATAACAATTCCCAAATACTTAAGATAGCATGACCAAACCCAAAATGTCATTTTCTCAAGTCCTGAAATGTATTAAAACATAAAGTAGTCCCTGTCTCCTTACTTGCCTTGGAATTTTCCTCTGGTGTATCCCTTCACCTGCCAGTTAGGAAATACTTGTTCACCTTTAGGAAAATATAAGTTCTATGAATTATGTGGTCAATAGAGCCAACAGGAAGTAAAGATAGAAGAAAGCTTTCTATGCTCTTGAAATAAGAGGTTTTCAATGATGTGCTTTGACTGTGGGGACATGCCAATATCCTTTTATCTGCCAACTTCCTCCTGGGTTCCTCACAATGGATGGTTCACTGCTTTCAGATTTGTTTCTGCCTGAATGTCCACTCCAGTTCTTTTGTGGCTAATATATAGTCATGTAGTTGCAATGGGAATGTCAGAAACATGTTAGTGTACAGTGTGCCAATATATTGTGGGAATAATGAAACGGCATTTTAAAATAAAAGGAAACTCACAGTTAGATATAAAATGAGAATGCAGCCTGGTAGAATATTCTTGTAAAAAAGGGGGTAACCCAAGGCAAAGCCAATAATAGCTTTCTTTTCACATGTTCTTAACAGCAGAATTTCTATTTCTTGTGCAAAGGCAAACACTCAAAATCCATTCATTGAACAATGCTTTTAAACAGCTACTGGCTTCATCAAACAACAGAAAAGCCAAATCTTGTGATCTTTTCAATAACAACATGTTGTTGTGGTTGTTCCTATAAATGTTGGCTTGAAACATAAGCAGATAAGCACAATAAAGCCAATGATTAAAAACATTAAATAAATTTGTTTTCCGTGCCCACTTCATCTTAGCAGTGCAGAGGGGTGGGGAGAGAATGCATGTGTCCAGGGTGCCACATGTGCATAGTCTTTCAGGTTCTTTTTCTGAAACATTTCTCAAAAGTTATCTTAAATTATCATTACAACAGCCAATTAACATTCATTTTTAGGCAAGATTATAGAATGTGTGGCTTTTCTGCACCAGGGATTCCTGGTTGAAACAGATTATCTAGATCCCTTCTTGGTGGATGTGAACCCAGAAGGGAGTGTTACTGGACTCCTGTACAACACCTTGTCCATTGACCTGTGAAGTCCCTCAGGGTTAAGTTCTGTCCCACATGATATTTAGCATAAGCATGAAATTGCTGGGAAAGGTTGCCAAGAGTTTTGAAGTCTTATGACATCAGAATGTGGATGACAACAGTTTGTTTCTAAACTGGTGCCTATCATCAGTAAAGGAGCGAATGAAGGCAAAAAAAGGAAACTTGATCCAAATGAGATAGAGATGCTCCTGGTTGGTCAAATGGCAGATTGGGGAATAGGGATTCAGCCTTGTTTAGAGATGTACTGTATCACATACCGATTCTTCTACTGTTGAATTATCTTTTTAAAGGTTTCTTATTTTAAAAAAGATGGTGAAGCTAACTTTTCAACCAGTTTCATGAACTACCTCTCAGGATTCTATATTTTTAAGACAAAATAAATCTCTATTGAGTAACTCTAGAATCTTTGTCTAAATCTTTGATTTAGTAACACACTCCTTGGCTTCACAGATACAACAGGCAAAGGAGATTGCATAGTTAAATACATCTGCTTTATTAATGAAAGTTCTGTGATACGACCATTCATTGCTATAGATTTGTATGCTTAAGAAGGAGAAAACCACATCTTTTGCTCCAGAGCCTGAAGTTTGACCTCTGAGGGGATAAGAAGTGATATTTCCTCTTGAGTACTACTGTGTAATTCATCAAGTTAGGGGCTTCTTGATATTTCCTGTTCAAACATCACATAATAGTCACAGCAAGGAACAGGTTATTTCACTTGAGAGATCAATAGTGTCATGTACTTGAATAATATAAAGCCTAATTTTCAAAGAAGTGTCAGCATGGTCTTGAAATCTATATACTTGCCTTGGTGTAGCTTTGATTCTGTGCTTCCCCATTTTGACACTGGTGGCTACAAAAAGCCTTTTCTGGTTTCCATATTTTAAAAGTGGTTTTGGAGAATGTGGTACCACAGCTTGAATCTTCAGACTCAAACTAATCTGAAAAAGATCAATTTTTTTTTAAAAAAAACTTGGCCTTGTTTACATCACTTTCAGTCTGCAGATGCAGGCTGTGGTATTAATCCTATTGGTCATCAAATTCCAGTTTGAGTAGACCTACTGAATGAACAGTGAAAAATGTGCTGAAAACCCTGATTACTAGTTCTACTCTTACAAAGGGATTAACAAAGAATTAAAATTTGTGTGCCTTAGCACCTGAAAATCTACAATTAAAATGCAACCGAACAAACACTATGTATACACGCAGTGAAAAACATTTACAAATTTTGGTGCCTTCACCTTTATTTATTTAATTAATTTAAAACATTTATATTCTACCCTTCTCACTCTGAAGGGGACTCAGGGCAGAGCACAACATATATACAGCAAACATTTAATGCCGGAACATAAAATAAACTATAAATACATAACACTAAAAACAGTTATCTCCACTTAAAATCAATTGTTTATTCACATTTTTTGCAATATCGATTTGGGGCCACCTATATTTCAAGCCAATTAATTATGATCTTACAGTAATTATCTACACATTACATGGAAGTCTTTTAAATTTTAATGGGATCTATATCTAGATATATTCTATTGAAAAGTTACTTTTCAGCAAAACAGCACACCATATTTCATTGCATAATAGTTATCACCACAAAATAATCGCACCCCCATTTTTTGGGTGCCCAAAATTGTATTTTTGGGTTTTTTATTTTTGTATAATGGGCACACTCCCATTTGGGACTGACTCTCCCTTCCTTCATTCTCTGAAGGCCAAGACAGTTTAAAAACTACAAAATGAAGGTCTCTGAATCCCCACTCTTCTCTCCTCCCTTCCCCTTCTTCCAAGGCAAGAAATTTTTCAAAACCTGGAATCAAGTTCTTTGGAGGCAGGAGGAAAGATCTGAGTTCCAGAGACATCCATTTCAGGAAGAAGAAGAGAAGAGTGGAGTTTCAGGGACCTCCATTTTAAAGGTTTTAAACTGCCTTGCAACCAGAGAAACAAGGAAGACTGGACCATCCCATCTCCTCCTCTTCTCCTTTCAGAGGGAATACATTTTATTTTGAAAAATGAAACAAAATGGAAAATGGAGAATCAAAGGCAGATTTTCCTCATGTAAAAATCCTTTTTGGATTACAATTCCAAGAATATCACAAACAGAAATACAAAGGGATCTTGTACAACCTTTTAGACTAGGGGCCCTTCCACACAGCTGTATAAAATACACATTGAACTGGATTATCTGGCAGTGTGGAATCAGATAATCCAATTCAAAGCAGATATCAGCCTTCTGGGTTATATGGCTGTGTGAAAAGGCCTTAACTGAGAGAAATGTTGATAGCTGGTGAAGTAGACTTCAGTTTACAAAAGTTTATGCTACCAATGTTTTTCTCTCAGTTAGTCTCAAAGGTGTTGCAAAACCTCATTGCATGCTGATCCAGACAAACATAACTATATATTTAGAATCATAGAATCATAGAATCATAGAATAGTAGAGTTGGAAGAGACCACATGGGCCATCTAGTCCAACCCCCTGCTAAGAAGCAGGAAATCGCATTCTTTGAAGTGAACTGTCACCATACTTAGGCCTGGGCTGTGGCGCAGGCTGGTGAGCAGCCAGCCAGCTGCAGCCAGTTGCAACAAATTACTCTGACCAAGAGGTCATGAGTTCGAGGCCGGCTCAGAGCCTATGTTTGTCTTGTCTTTGTTCTATGTTAAAGGCATTGAATGTTTGGCTTATATGTGTAATGTGATCCGCCCTGAGTCCCCTTTGGGGTGAGAAGGGCGGAATATAAATACTGTAAATAAATAAATAAATAAATAAATAAATAAATAAATAATACTTCTCTCCATCTTTTGCACATTTGTTTGTTTAAACACTTTTTGGGCAAGAAAAGTTGAGAGGTTCTTGCTTCTGGGGAATTCAACATCTTTTGTAATTACCCTGTAGACCTGCTGCTTGGCCAATAGAATTTCTCTCCCAAGGGCCATGAGCAGACTACTGGTGCCTTAAGACCCCAGCAGGATATTCCAGATTACTTGTGGCCTACACTGAAGGCAAATAGCAGTCCTGGGATCTGCTCCCACATTGTAGTTGTTCCTGATAATGCATTACATTGCTTTTCATCACAGAGGTGCTGTTGTTTCCACAACTTGTCTGCATCAATAGAGTGGAAGCAGACCTATTCCTACAATCATTACTGAGATTCCTTACAAGTTGTATTGAGAATGAAGCTCCTCCACCACCAAAACGACTATAACTCATTCATCTTACTTACTCGAGAAATTTAGGGTAGTGAGATCTGGACCATAGTTAGCAAGACCCAGTATGCAGATAATGAGATCTGACAAGCAGATAGCGAGATATAGCACCAGGCTGCAGAGTCCATGCCTGGCAAGACCTAAAGCTAAAACCCAATCAAAGAAGTCTCAGCAGTTGAAGCAGAAGCCACCAAGGTAATTTATTTGATCTGACCAAAAAGGATGACAGCCAGCGGAAAGCCGCTCAAAGAAGCTGACATGCATTGTACAAATAAAACACAAATTTTATACAATTCGGTCTTTAGTATTTTGTGTGCATACCCAGCTGGGGCCAGCTTCATGCTGATTGGTGGAGCCGGCTCTGATGTCACAAGCAGCTGGGTGGATTCCCTCCACATGGAGGGCCTGCAGCACTCAACATCCAATAAGGTAGCTTTCCCTGCTTCTGATGCCAATTTTGGCTCTCCAGTGGCAGGTAGGGGGTGGGATGGTCAGGAAAAACAAAGAAGCCCAAATGTTGATTGGGTTTGCGGATGACTAGAACATCTAGAAATGGCATTTTCCTTCCTTTTCTTTTTCTATAGTGACTTGGATGTTTGGGTGGATGCTGTTGAGGTTGTCCAGGAACTTGTTTAGTTCTTCCTCTCCATGGCTCCAAATGGTGAAAGTGTCATCCACATATCTGAAACCTATAGTAGGCCTTTTTAGTGCTGTTTCTAGGGTTTGTTTTTCAAAGTGTTCCATGTAGAAATTTGCTATGACTGGGCCGAGAGGGTTCCCCATGGCCATTTCTAGATGTTCTAGTCATCTACAAACCCAATCAACAATTGGGCCACATAATTTACAGAAAACCTACACACACACACACACAGATACCATCATAAAATCTCCAACCATCACCCAAGTCAAAAAAGAAGCACAATCAAAGACCTAACAGACCGTGTACAAAGTATCTGCGAACCTCACCTCCTCCAAGGTGAACTAAACCACCTAAACTGGGCTCTACAGGCCAATGGATACTTCACTACAGACATCAGAAGAGCTGTAGGGCCAGATCAAGCCATGAGAATAAGGACAAAGATCCACCGAGAGGAAAAGTGTTCTCACCATACATCAAGGGAACCACTGACCGCATAGGCAAACTGATGAAGAAACACAACCTACAAACTATCTACAGATCCACTAAGAAAATCCAACAAATGCTGCATTCAACAAAGGACAAGAGGGATTCTCTCACCTCTGCAGCAATCTACCATATACCATGCAGCTGTGGACAAGTCTACATAGGGACCACCAAACACAGCACCCAAACACTAATCAAGGAACATGAAAGGCACTGCAGACTAACTCAGCCAGAGAAGTCAGCCATAGCAGAGCACTTGATGAAGCAACCTGGACACAGTATATTCTTTGAGAACACAGAAATGCTGGACCACTCTAACAACTATCATGTCAGACTACACAGAGATACCACTGAAATCCACAAGCATGTGGACAATTTCAACAGAAAGAAGGAAACCATGAAAATGAACAAAATCTGGCTACCAGTATTAAAAAATTCAAGAATCAGAACAGTAAATAAGGAATAACACTCTAAAAACAGAGGAATTTCAGACATGAATCAATCAGGGGCAGCTAGCACCTCCAAGCAAAGGATTCCCCCAGGCAGGAAGAAGCCAGGACATAAAGCTGGCAAGGCCATTAATACTAATCAAGATGATTAATTACAACATTCACACTGGTCTCCAACAGACAAGAGTTTTTTCTCCCTCCCTAGACCTTTCACAGATATATAAACCTTCCTCGCCTAGTTTTTCCAATATATCTCACAATCTCTGAGGATGCCTGCCATAGATGTGGATGAAATGTCAGGAAAGAATACTTCTGGAACATGACTATACAGCCCAGAAACACACACAACAACCCTGTGATTCTGGCCATGAAAGCTTTCGACAACACAATCTAACAAAGCTTCGTCTATTAAAAAAATAGATATCTGAATCCCTTGACACCAGTAAAAGTGGAGGTTTCAGTGTAATTTCGGAAAATCCACAAAACACCTTTATAGATGCATAAGGTGTTTTTAAAGATTGCCTCTAATTAGTGGAAATGAATTTCCAGAACTTGCAAAAGTTCTTTTTCATATAGTTTTGAAAATTCTTCATGCCCCATGGGGATTTCTAAGCTCTGGGTTTTATTCTTTTTGAACAGATGAAACTCCCTTCATATACCTCCTGTAGAAGCTTTACCAATAGGGCTTGAAGGTACGTGACACAACATTAAGACACTGAATTTTTGCATCTGTTGAATGGACATTATTGCTCTCTATTTTGTTCTAACTGTGTTGAAACTAGGTTTTCTCTATAGAAAGATCAGTTCGCAAGTGATTGAAAGAAGCAGAACAATCTCTGTATGTCTGCCAAAAAAATATAGAGTAGGCAGCTGTGAGTGAGGTTAAATTTACTGAAAGATTATCTTATTTGTGCTACAAGTCTTATGCATACCAACTTTGCTGTGCTTGAATAAGGGTACCAGAAATGATTGTTTGTTTGTTCTTCATTCTATGGCGGTTAACTGTATGCAGAAGAATGGAGCAGGAAAGCTTGTACAAGCTGAGTGGATTTGGAAGAGTACTGAAAATAAGACCTGGACTTTTATTACAAGTGCTTTGAAGATATTGTACAGCAATATGGTGACTGTTTTACAACCTGATTAATGCCATTACACATGCCAAAATGTGATCAGAATTTGTGTGCTGAGTTTAGTGCTTTTATCAGCTCAATTTTATTACTATTCTGCTACATTGTATCCTTAATTGAAGGTATTTCATTAATTGTATCTTTAATTTGTTAGCATGAAAACTCATATAAGAAAGAGGTCACATTCATACTGCTTATTCTGTTTAGCTCTTCTGTAAAAATACTGTAAAGCAGTGGAAACTCATGTTTCATGTGGGGAGGGCACCTCACTCATTATTTTTCAGGGTTGGGTCTTTTCACAAACTGCCACTACTCTAAAGATGTCTTCGGTCATGTGTTCCCTTAACCCACACAAGCTACTAACTACCCTTTATAGAACAAGTACATATTTGACAAATATAGGTTATTGATGTGTGCTGTCAAGTTATTTCCCACTTATAGTGACCCTAAAGCGAACCATCATGGTGTTTTCTTGTCAAGATTTGTTCAGAGGGGTGTTCCTCTGAGGAGGAGAGAGTATGACTTGCACAAGGTTACCCAGTGGGTTTCCATCACCAAGCAGGGATGTAAACCCAGGTCTCCAGAGCGGCTGCTATCTATGTTGTAAGCCGCTCCAAGTCTCCAAGGGGAAATGGGATGGACTCTTTTTATCTCATCAGAAGCAACTTGAGAACATACTGCAAGTTGCTTCTGGTGTGAGAGAATTTGCCGTCTCTAGAGATGTTGCCCAGGGGACACCCGGATGTATTGGCTGGGAGGCTTCTCACATGTCCCTGCAAGTGAGAGCTGACAAATGGGAGCTCACGCCATCTCGCCAATTCAAACTGGCAACCTTCAGGTCATCAACCCAACCTTCAGGTCAGCAATTTAGTCGACACAAGGGTTTAACCCATTGCACCACCGCAGTTCCTCTAAATAAAGCTGACTTGACTTGACTTAACTTGGTCCAAAGATCAAGCCATTTCACAAAAGGTGATGCAGCTATAGTACCTACAGAGTTATACATTCACATCTTTTAGGTCTCAGTAATTTTTCTGGATCATGCCCAACCTCACCCTTACAAACTTTCTTACCAGCTGTAGTCTCCCATGTACAGTGTATCTCAGAATGGAAGAGTTGATTACTTAGAATTCTATCTTTGAATTAGTGCTATTGCTGTATATTCAGGTTCCTCAAAGCCATTGATATAACTAGAACTGTAAAGGCATTACATATTCCCAGGAGATCATAAAGCAGTACATTTCTTCTCATCATGTTTCTTTTGAAGTATTGCCTATTCTTGTGTGTTATCCTTATTGTGAGATGTATGAACTGTCTGAAGCTCACATATTTTTTCCATGAAAGGAATGTTTGAGCACTCATTCAGATATTTCAGAAGGAACAGAAAAACATAAAGTACTTAATATTAAATGTTAATTTAAATTTATAGTGGAAACATGAGAAACATGTAATATTTCCCTCCTGTACCAATCGCCATGGAAGTTCTTAAGCAGCAGCAGCATAGGTGCAGCCTACAACATCCTACAACTGCCTTCTTCTTTAGGCATTGGGGATGGATCAATTGTTTGAGGTCTGAATTTCCTAGACCTGCGTACAACTTTTCATACTTTTCCTTACTTGAAAACACTGTGTTTTGGAAGGATTACCAATATTGATCTGTATGGTGCAAACTGGCAAAATATTTTTTCACCAGGATACTGAACAAGTTGATCTTTTGATCATTTCCAGCTCTGATTATTATTTTACACACATCTTGACACCAAGAAGTCCTTTGAAAACTAGAAAAAGTAGATTAGCATTTAGAGAAGTCAAATGTCTTTATATGGAAAATTATTTCTGTATCCTTATATGGATTACCATTGTTATTTCCCTGTAGGAACATGGCAACCTTCCAATGCCTCTACCAAGAGAGATTTAAAAGCTTTTTCTTTATTGCATCATGAGTTTGAAGGTTGCTTAGAAAGCCATCTGAATGCTAATGCTTATCTTCGGCCTGTTGATCTCCCAAGCCTGTGGTAGTTTCATCCCTTGAAGGGGCTGATATCACTGATAACCTATAACTAATGTAGCTGGGTGTCTCTGAGTTTGTGGGTCTGATCACTTAGCTAATTGAGAATATAAGGATAATGCAGCTCATCACATCACTATCACTTCTGTGATCTCTCTTGAGTCTGCAGGCTTGTTTCTAAGAGGATTTTTTTTGTCTCCAACTTCTTTGTGATACGTGTTTTTATCTCTGATTCTCAATCTGGCATGAATAGAAATAGCAGCAGAGTAAAGGCCAATATATTATGCCTTATCTTTTTTCATAGAGAGAAAGACCAACCTGCGTGATATTAATGACTTCCATTTAGCAATTTTCTTAGAGTACAATTGTAGTTTAATTGATAAACAAAACATAAAGCAGAATACAAAAATAGTTCCATTATCTGGGCAGTGGCCACAAGGGGGTGCAAGAGATAGAAGGATAGGCCATTTTACAGGGGTGGGATGGGAAGAGTTGGAGGAGGAAAACCATTTCCCTTGTTTTTACTGGTTATTCCCCCTTCCCACTACCCATATCATAAACGAGGATTGTTTCCATTACACGATATGGGTGGAGGAAATAACAAGGAAACAGTGGAAAATGGTTTTGCTCCTTCAACCCATCCTCTACCCCCATAAAATGGACTATCCTTCTCTCTCTAGTGGCCCCTGGTGGTGTCTGCCTGAACAATTGGACAGTACCCCAAAATTAAAATGGTAGTTGTATTTTATTATACACGAGTATCAAACTTCAAATAGTCCATTCCACAGATGTTGTGTTTGATTCAGAGATAAAGGCTCATATACATGTAACACAAAATCTACACACCCATATTGGGCTCATCACACACTACATCAAGGACTCAACACACTTCATAGAATAAATCAGCAACCTCAAGCTAAGCACCAAGGACATTCTGATCAGCTTCGATGTGGTGTCCCTATTTACTAAGGTCCTGATAGCGGACACCATCGCACTAATCAAACAAAACTTCCCTGAAAACATCACAGCCCTGTTTCACCATTGTCTCACCACAAGCTACTTTCAGTGGGACAATGAATTCTATGAACAGAAAGGTGGAGTGGACATGGGGAGCCCTCTCAGCCCAGTAGTACCAAATTTCTACATGGAACACTGAAAAACAAGCCCTAGAAACAGCACCAAAAAGCCAACTATTTGGTTCAGATATGTTGATGACACCTTCACCATTTGGGGCCATGGGGAAGAAGAACTCAATAAGTTCCTGGTCCAGCTCAATAGCATCCACCCAAATATCCAATTCACCATGGAAAAAGAAAAGGAAGGAAAACTGCCATTTCTAGATGTTCTAGTCATCCGCAAACACAATCAACAGTTGGGCCACACAGTTTACAGAAAACCTACACACATGGATAGATACCTTCATAAAAACTCCAACCATCATCCAAATCAATCAAAGCCCTGAAAGACTGTGAACAAATAATCTGCGAACCTCACCTCCTCCAAGGTGAACTAAACCACCTAAACTGGGCAGCAAGCCATGAGAGTAAAGACAAAGATCCACCGAGAGGAAAGGTGTTCTTACCATACATCAAGGGAACCACTGACCGCATAGGCAAACCGATAAAAAAACACAACCTACAAGCTATCTACAGATCCATTAAGAAAATCAAACAAATGCTATGTTCAGTAAAGGACAAGAGGGATCCTCTCACCTCTGCAGGAGTCTACCGTATACCATGCTGTCATGGAGCCAGATCCCAGGGCTGAATTTCCGAGCCCTGGACCTGGCGTCATAACATAAATAACCCTGAAAGCACCTGGCGGGAGAAGATAGTATGAGCCTGGGAACTCAGGGTTGAAAGTGTAAACAATTATAATTGGTATAGTGTGTGGGAATAGTAGTAATGTGATCCAGAGGGTGGGGTTTGATGATGATATTTGCGTGTGGTGTTACGTTGCATCAGAGGTGATAAAAATGGATGTATGTAAACATTAGGTCATTCTCGACTTTTCCAAAGTCATGTATTCTTCAATAAAGATTGGATTTGAGAGCAGCTATCTTTGATCTGCGTTCAGACTGGTCCTTTGAAGTGAGCCTGACATTTAAGTCGAGAATCCCGTTCTCACCCTCCTGCGGATTCGCAGTGAAGTGATAATGAGTGGAGAAGGAGATCAAAGCCCAAATGGAGCAGGGGCCCGGCCGTTGGGAGAAGAGACGTTGCAAGCCGTAGCTTCCTCTACGGGGTACCCCAGGCCGAACGGCGTGACTCAGAGGATTCCCAGAGGAGGAAGAGGCGTCTCTGCGGCTGCAGAAACCAGTTGGGGATCTGGAGGAAGCATGCCAGAGACCGTAGCCCTGCGGTTATCCATCCTGGAAACTAATTTATCCAGGCTGTTGGAAACCGTGGGGAGGTTGGTCCCACTATTGGAAGAGAATCTCCAAAAAGAGCCCATCCGATATGGCGCCGAGAGAGAGCCAAGTAAAGAAGGAGATTGGAGCCAGAGGGGCCAGCGCGCATCAACGCAGAGTCCCGTGGCGGCGAGGGACGAGGGAGATGAGGAATACTGGCGGGAGCTGGAGTTCCGAGACAGAATGGCCCGCGAAATGGAGCGCCAGCGAGCTCTGGGAACTCTGAGGCCGCCAACTCCAACAGAACTTCCAACCCCCCGAATGGGTGTCGGGGTGGAAAAGCCACTGGGGCCAGGGATCGGGTCCAGTGGATTAGCAGATGAAGGCGGAGAGGAGCCGGAGATCCAGGAAGAGGAGGAGGATGTGCCGTATGACGAGGAAAGGCGAGGTGCGGGGACTACAGCGAGGCCCGCATTCGGATGGGTGGAAGGGCCGACAGCAGCGGCAGAATGTCGGGAGCCGCGCAGAACGACTACCGGAGTGGGGCGCGGCGTGTTCAAAGGGGCCGCCCAAGGAAACCCGATGCAACCCTTCCCCATGCCCCCCAGACAGCATCAACGGGCCGCAGAGTGGATGCAAAGGAGGGAAGATCTCAAACTAGAATACGGAGGGGAATCATCTGAATTGAACTTTTTTCTCATTAGCATCAGAGGATACATGGAAGATAATGCACACACATTCCCCTCCGAAGCAAGCATGGTTCGAGCCATCGGCAACACACTAAAGAGAGGAGCTGCCAGCTGGTATGTACAACTACATGCCAGACGCGACCCATGCCTGAGGTCAGTGCCCCGCTTCCTCGCCGCACTAGAAAACCGGTTCAGAGACCGGCTAGAGCAACTGAGGGCTCGAGACCAGCTTAAAGGAATAAAGCAGAGGGACAAAACGGTGCCCGAGTACGCAGAGGAATTCCTCCACCTCGCGGAAAGGGTACCAGAGTGGTCTGAAGTGACCAAAGTGGAGATATTTAAAGAGGGACTACGCCCCGAGGTTTTTAGCTGGGCAGCGGCGGCCAGCAAAGACCGGTGGCGAGAGGTCGAGGAGAAATGAGGAAGCAAGAAAAGCCCGGAGGGAGGCCGGGGATCCCCTTCAGAGGAGATGACAACAAACCCAAACCGGGATGCTTTGTATGTGGGAAGACGGGCCATCGAGCAGCAGAATGTTGGGCCCGGAAGGGGGAGCCGCCAAAACCCTCAAAGCCCAAGCCAGCAACCGGGAGGCGCGCGGAGGAGGAGGTACAAGCCCCAAAATCTTCGGAAAGGCTGGTGAGTCGAGACAAACGCATGCTAGTAGTGCCAATTTGCCTATCGGGGCTAGAGAACCGGGCCACCTGCAGGGCATTCGTGGATTGTGGTTGCTCTAGGAACATTATAACTCCGGAACTAGCAGGAGCGCTGAAATGCCAGCAGATGTTGCTTGACTCCCCAATTGCATTTTCACAGCTAGATGGATCAGTTGCGGCTGGGGAAGTATCTACAAAGGAAATACGGGGGGTCCCATGTAAAATAGGCAAATGGGAAGGAAGAATATCCTTTGTGATAGCCCCTATCGCCACATACCACGTAATATTAGGGATACCGTGGCTCGAACAGGCAAATCCTGAAGTAGATTGGAGAGGAAAGAGCCTAGCATTCAAAGAACAACAGACGCAATGGGAGATAAGCAAAATTGCAGGAGAGGAGGACGAGGGAGATGAAGCAGGTGAAATAGACCCACAGCTATTGCCTCCTGAATACAGAGACTTTGTGGATGTTTTCAATCAGAAAGAGGCAAGTAAATTACCTCCCAAGAGGAATATAGAAGTAGAAATTGAAATAACCCCAGGAGCAAACTTACCAAAACCAAAAGTGTATCCCATGTCTGTTCAGGAGAAGGAGGAATTGAGGAAATATATCGATAAGAACCTGGCGCGAGGCTTCATTAAGCCATCCAATTCTCCTCTCGGAGCCCCAGTGTTATTTAGGAGAAAGAAAGACAACTCCCTAAGATTGTGCATTGATTATCGAAATTTAAATGCAATTACTAAGGACAATAAATACCCTATGCCCTTAGTAAAGGATTTAATCACCGTATTGAAGAAAGGGAGCATATTTACTAAACTTGATTTAATTGAAGCATATCATAAATTAAGAATCAAACCTGAGGATACTTGGAAAACTGCATTTTCCTGCGCATTCGGCCATTTTGAATATAAAATTTTGCCATTTGGATTAAAAAATGGCGGGGGTTGCTTTATGCAGCTTATAAATGAAATACTACACCCATTGTTGTACCGAGGGGTATTCATATTCCTTGATGATATCTTGATCGTAAGCGAAGATAAAGAAAAGCACGTGGAATTGGTCCGGGAAGTTTTGCAGAGACTAAGGGAAGCAAAGCTGTACGCAAAACTGTCCAAATGTGAATTTAATAAAACTCAAATCGACTTTCTGGGGTATCGGATATCTCCAGAAGGGTTAGCTATGGATCCGTCTAAAGTATCAGACGTAAAAGAATGGGGAGTACCTCAAACGAGGAGGCAATTGCAATCATTTCTGGGGTTTGCAAATTTTTATAGATCCTTCATAAAAGGCTTCGCGCAAATAACCGCACCCCTTACTGAACTTTTAAAAACAAAAGGGAAAGGGGAGACAGCAAAAGTGAAAGCTCCTGGCGCCAAACTGAGTTGGACGCCAGAATGCCAAAAGGCATTTGAAACCCTAAAAGGATGCTTCACAAAAGAACCCATCCTAAAACACCCCGATATAAGGAGCCCTTTCATAATTCATTGCGATGCTTCAGACTGTGCATACGGGGCAGTACTATTGCAAAAGGATCAAAATGGGAACTTAAAACCTTGTGGATATTTGTCCCGGAAGTTCAGTGAAACTGAAAAATGTTGGCCCATATGGGAAAAGGAGGCATTAGCCATATTAAAAGCCTTAGAATGCTGGCGACACTTCCTCGAAGGAAGCGGAATCCCATTTGAAATTTGGTCTGACCATAAGAACCTCCAGTATTTAAAATCGCCTCGGAAATTGTCCCCCAAACAAATTAGATGGGCACAATACTTCAGCAGGTTCGATTTCCAATTAAAATTTTTCCAAGGGAAGCAGAATGTCTTGGCAGATGCTCTTTCACGCATGCCTCAACACGAAGGCGTAACCACAGCCAAAGAGGGAACAATATTCTCTGATAAACAATGGGGCTTAGTTGTCAGGACAAGAGCACAAACCCAAAAAGAGAACACTGCTATTGTTGAAATCGACGGGGAAAATAGTTGGGGAAACGAACTGAAACAGTCTTATGAAGGAGATCAGTGGATCGAATCCAACGCAGAAAAGGGGGAGCAGAAGGGGGGATTTTGGTTTGTGAACAAGAAACTGTATATCCCAGCAATATTAAGGATTAAGATTTTGCATCGTTTTCACAATAACCAGAGCGCTGGTCATACAGGAATTACAAAAACAACAAAGGCAATAGCAAAACATTGTTGGTGGCCAGGAATGAGGAAGGACATAAAGAATCATGTTGTTCAATGTGACGATTGTGCCAGAAATAAATCGAGAGGAGGGAAGCCAATGGGATTATTACAAACAGTAGCGGAACCTACCAGACCTTGGGAATGTGTAGCTATGGATTTTGTGGGGGAACTGCCGGTTAGCAAAGGACATCGTTATATTTGGACAGTATTAGACCTGTTTTCTAAACAGGCCCACTTTATAGCACTGACGAAATTACCATCGGCAGAGAAACTAGCTGAATTATACATAAACCATATTTACAAACTTCATGGATGTCCCAGTAGAGTGGTCAGTGACAGAGGAGTTCAATTCACAGCAAAATTTTGGGAAAAATTCTTGGAAATGCTAGGAGCAGAAAGGAGTCTAAGTTCTGCTTTTCACCCCATGACAAACGGGGCAGTAGAACGTACTCAACAGACACTGGGGCAGTTCCTTCGAATGTACTCTAACATGAGACAAAATGACTGGTCTAGGTGGCTGGCTTTTGCGGAACTAGCTTTTAATTCGACTATACATTCAGCAACAAATAAAACTCCCTTTGAAGTAGTTTACGGGTATGAAATACAGCCTTTGCCCCAGTTGCCAAGATGGACAGAGGATGAAGAAACAGGGGCAGGGAAATGGAAAGCTCAAATGCTAGAATGCTGGAGTCAAGTGACTGCATCCTTAAAGGAGGCACATAAAAAGTATAAAACGTTCGCAGACAGAAAAAGAGTGGAAGGCGATAAATTGGGGAAGGGAGATCTAGTGTGGTTAAGTACCCAAAACATCAAATTGGGGCTACCTTCGAGAAAATTGGGCCCCAAATATATTGGACCATTCAGAATACAGGGTGTTATCAATGAAGTAACTTTCCAGTTGGCATTGCCAAAGAGTTTAGGGAAAATACACCCAGTATTCCATCGCAACTTACTGAAAAAGTATATGGGGACTTTGGACAAAATGGACACATAGAGTTATTGTTTGATTTATTTCAGGATTGTGATGAAAGAAGAACCGAAGAGGAGGATGAAGAAAACGAGGGCGCCATGTCATGGAGCCAGATCCCAGGGCTGAATTTCCGAGCCCTGGACCTGGCGTCATAACATAAATAACCCTGAAAGCACCTGGCGGGAGAAGATAGTATGAGCCTGGGAACTCAGGGTTGAAAGTGTAAACAATTATAATTGGTATAGTGTGTGGGAATAGTAGTAATGTGATCCAGAGGGTGGGGTTTGATGATGATATTTGCGTGTGGTGTTACGTTGCATCAGAGGTGATAAAAATGGATGTATGTAAACATTAGGTCATTCTCGACTTTTCCAAAGTCATGTATTCTTCAATAAAGATTGGATTTGAGAGCAGCTATCTTTGATCTGCGTTCAGACTGGTCCTTTGAAGTGAGCCTGACACCATGCAGCTGTGGACAAGTCTACATAGGGACCACCAAATGCAGCATTGCCCAAACATGAATCAAAGAACATGAGATGCACTGCAGACTAACTCAACCAGAGAAATCAGCCATAGAAGAGCACTTGATGAACCAACCTGGACACAGTATATTCTCACCCTGGACTTTCCACGAATATATAAACCTTCCTTTCTTAGTTTTCTCATATACCTTACAACCTCTGAGGATGACTGCCATAGATGTGGGCAAAACATCAGGAGAGAATACTTTTGGAACATGGCCATACAGCCCGGAAAACTCACAACAACACCTTGTAGTTATTGTTCACTATTTGGAACATACAAATTATATGCCACAAGAGACTATTTGCATGCAAATTATTTTTTTTTTGTTAGAAATGCTCTTTTTTTTTAATCATTTGCTAAGGAAAACAGAAAAAACTGCTTGGACTATAATCTTGTCATTGAGCACAATATGTGTCCTTTTGGTTTACAAAACAAAATTATGTTCAGTTTACAGTTACAATGAAACAACTGAAAAAATATGGCTCCTGTTATGTAATAAATATTTAAACAAACAATCTAAACTTTTGTGACAGTTGGGACAGAACTACTGATAGGGCTACTGTACTTAATTAAAAATGTTTCTGATGTTGCCCATTCTGCCCCCAAGGACTGCAGTGCTTGAGTGAAACTCAGTAGCAGGGTGTTTTACAAGACTTGATGGGAAATGCTTCTCCAGTCACCAAAAATTAAATGACACATCAGGTTGGATGCATGTCATTTATGTGAGTGTGGATGCTTTTTCTTCTTCTCTCCTCTGTGGTATTATGAGTGACTGTTAGTAGAGTAAATGAGGTGTGCCTGGTGAAGTATGGAGTTTTATTCATGTACTTCACTTTGCTCAGTGCCTCAACTGAAGTCATGCATGAATTTCTGAGTCATAGGAGGGTTGCACAGTTAGAAGATCTTCATGTGAGAAAACCATCTGTTGTCAAATGTCATTTGAAACTAGGTTTTGAGTTCGAGGAAAGAACTCATGCTTTTAAAAATGCCTTATAATTTTGAAAATAAAATAAAACAAAACATTAAAGCAACCCTTTTATCAGGAATAATTTGTTTTGTAAAATGTAGAATTGAATAGAAAGCCAAGCAATTGCTTTAATAGATTCCAAGAGCAAAGCTTAGAGAAGCTGGCTAATACCAAGTATTAACTACTTGGTATACTTCATTAATCTCTCCTTGCCCAATCCCACCCCCAAACCTAAGGGAAAAGTCTTTCAACTGTGATTTTGTCACCAGTAGAATGGACCTCCTTCTTGTTGTTGCCTAGTAAAGTAAATTGGATGGGAGTTGGTTCAGGAGATCATGGCAATAGTGTTATAATTGTGACTGGTGAACACACAGCAATTACAGATGAGCTAATCTAGGTAGCTATTCCAGATTCATGAACACTACTTCTTCTTTTTTCTTCTTCTTTCTAAGCTATTTTCCCAATGGAGAGGTTAGCATTGTGACTGTCGTTTCCACAGGGCTTTGTTTTGGCCATTCTCAGGTCCCAGGTTGGCAGCACACATGTTATTGTTGATGGTGTCCATCCATCTTTTGTTTGGCCATCCATATGGTTGTCGTTCTGCAATCTCCAAATGTACTATTAATAGCTGTTTGTGCTATTAATGTTGGTTCTCTTCTCATGACATAGCTGTACCACCATGGTCTTGCTTCCTGCATTTTCTTGCTGATCGCTTTTATTCCTAGTCCTTGATGGATGTCATCATCTGGCACATGGTCAAGAAGTGTCAAGCCAAGTGCTTATCTCAGCATTTTCATTCTGTTAAGGGCTTGTTCATGTTTCTTTATTTCTGGCCAGTACTCTGCCCCATAGAGGGCTACTGGGTGAACAACTTGAGTTGTTAAGGCATTTTTAGTCACACAGAATGCCAGTAGTTTGCCATCATTTCAACCAGGCTGCATTTATTCGTATCCGTATGTCTGGCACTGTATCACCATCTATGGAGACCAGTGATCCTAGGTATTTAAATTGGGTGGCCTTCTTTATTGCTTGTCTATTAATTTGAATTGTTTTTGCAGTTTGAAGACCACATTCCAGATAATCTCTTTTGTGCATGTTCAGTTGAAGTCCATTTTCACTGAGTCTATCACTCCATATCTGCAGCTGTTGTTGGAGGGCTGCATGTTTCTGGTGGCCAAGTGCTATGTCATCTACATATAGGTGTGTCCAGGAATGCATTGTCCGTAAATCTGCAGTAGCAGTGTCCATGCAAAGCATAAATTGTAATGGTGAGAGTGCTGATCCCTGGTGCACGCCAACAGTAATGTTGAAGGGTGGTGAAATCCTTGCAGGGCAGCAAACCATACTTGCTGTATTATTATATAGTAGCATTATTCATGTTACATAGTCTTCTGGTATTCCATGTGACTGTAGTGCTCACCAGATCAGGTCATGGGGAACCCGATCCAATGCTTTTTCAAGATCAAGGAATGCAAAGGGCAGTGGTTTCCTCTTTTCCCAAGGTTTTTCCATGAGTAACCGGGCAGCATGTATTGCATCTATTGCGCCACACCCCCTGACAAAGCCACACTGATTTGGTGTAAAGGCTGTGTGACTTCTTAGCCTTTTGTCCAGTATTCTTTCAAATACTTTTATTGCATTACATAATAGGCATATTGGGCAGTATGTTGAACTATTACAGATGTCCCCTTTGCCCTTCCAAATTGGTATGGTTATACTGGTAGTGTCTAATCCTTGGGTGGGGAGAGCTTTTTCTGTTATAATTTGTTGAATAGTGATGCTAGAAAGGTAGCCCCACAGTCTTTGAGCAGTTTTCAAATCTCAGCTATTTCATCTGGGCCAGTGGCCTTTTTGTTCTTCATTTTTTGCATGGTTGCCTTAACTTCAGCGGCTGTGATAGCTGATACTGGGCCAAAGACTGGAGAAAGGCTTATTATTGGTGGGTGGGGAAATTCTATATTAGTAATGTTGAAAAAATTGTCAGACCATCTTTGTAGGATGGATTGAGTGTTACTCAATATTTTACCATCTTTATCCTTGATGTGCATCACATGGGTAATGTCTTGTGTCATCCTTTGGCATGATTTAGCAAGTCAGTACCATGTTTGCTCCTTCTGGTGTATCTAATTTATCATAGACATGTTGGCAGTAGGCATTTTTTGCATCTGTTACTGCATGTTTTGCTGCTGATTTCAATAGTCAGTATTTGTCCCTGTCTATTTGTAGGTGTGATTTTCTCCATGTTAAAAATGCCTGCTTCTTTTTCTTGATTGGATTTTGTACACTTGCACTACACCACTATGTTTGTCAATGTACTGATGTCCTGACTTTGTCTTTAACACAGTTATTTCAGGAGCTAGGTGGATTTGGTTTACAACAACCTTCCACATTTTTTCAGCTGACTGGTCAGAGTTTACTTTGAGGTTTTTCAGGGCAGCAGCTAGACTCCCTGTGAGTGTTCGTTCAGTCTCTACCATTTGAATTTTGCTTGCCTAGTTTTAGGGGGGGGGGGGGTTGCTGTCGTTTCAAATGGCTCATTTTAATGTCCAGAATGAATAGCCTATGCTGCAGAGATATGCTTTCAGAAGGGACAACTTTTGTTACAAGAATGGTATTGATAGAAAGATCTTAAATGTATATGTTCTCATACAGATTTAAATGTGCATATTCATAAGATAGTATGCTAGTATTGCTGAGTATTTTCTTTACAGTCCCAACTGGGTCTATCTTATTGTGTAACACATAATAATGTAATGTATGTTTTATACATCAATGAAATTTTTGTGTCTTTAAGAAATTTCAAATCCATTCTTCTCACCATCCAATAGTCAACTTAGGTCAAGAGGACAATCCTAGTGTGTGTAGCTAACTATGACACTCTCTTGAAACTAAGTGCTGCTGCTGCTGCTGCTCAGTCTTTTAGTCGTCTCCAACTCTTTATGACCTCACGGACCAGTCCACGCCAGAGCTCCCTGTCGGCCATCACCACCCCCAGTTCCTTCAAGGTCAACCCAGTCACTTCAAGGATACCGTCCATCCATCTTGGCCTTGGTCGGCCTCTCTTCCTTTTTCCTTCCATTTTCCCCAGCATCGTGATCTTTTCCAAGCTTTCCTGTCATCCCATGATGTGGCCAAAATACTTGAGCTTTGCCTCTAATATCCTTCCCTCCAGTGAGCAGCCAGGCATTATTTCCTGGAGGATGGACTGGTTGGATCTTCTTGCGGTCCAAGGCACTCTCAGAATTTTCCTCCAGCATCAGAGTTCAAAAGCATCTATCTTCCTTCGCTCAGCCTTCCTTATGGTCCAGCTCTCGCATCCATAGGTTACTACGGGGAATACCATTGCTTTGACTATGCGGACCTTCGTTGCCAGTGTGATGTCTCTGCTATTTTATCGAGCTTGGCCATTACTCTCCTCCTGGCTGCAGTCTGCAACTGCAGTGATTTTCGCGCCTAGAAATATAAAATCCGTCAATGCCTCCACATTTTCTTCTTCTATTTGCCAGTTATCAATAGGTGTAGTTGCCATGATCTTGGTTTTCTTGACGTTTAACTGCAACTCAGCTTTTGCACTTTCTTCTTTCACCTTGTTGATAAGGCTCCTCAGCTCTTCCTCACTTTCGGCCATCAGAGTGGTATCATCTGCATACCTAAGGTTGTTAATGTTTCTTCCAGCAATTTTAACTCCGGCCTTGGATTCCTCAAGCCCCGCATGTCGCATGATGTGTTCTGCGTACAAGTTGAACAGGGAGGGTGAAAGTATTCAGCCCTGCCATACTCCTTTCCCAATCTTGAACCAGTCTGTTGTTCTGTGGCTACTTGGTCTTTATACAGATTTCTCAGGAGACAGACAAGGTGATAGACAAGTGCTAGCTATAGCCAAGTTATAGCCCAGTATTCTTTGCTCATCTATGTTTCAGGTACCAAGGCCATTTTCTCCGTGATATTGTGCGTAGCCATCCTGCTGTTGTCCTACATGGCCATTTAAGTCTCCTCTGAGAATGATAGGCTCCGAGGGAAGAATTAATTGCAAGTATGCATCCAGTTTGTTCCAGAATTCATCTTTTTCAGTTTCAATGCAGCCCGTCTGTGGTGCATAGTATGAGATGATATGGGTAGTCATGTTAAACGTAATGGGGCTAGCTTCTTTAGCCTATCTCATCCTTGGATAGGTAGCTGAATAGCTTTTTACACTGGGGGGGGGGGGGGTCGATGGTGCATGTTGTCTGAGGGGAACACTGTAGTTGTCTTCAGGATTTGTGATTTGGCAGTTTCATGGTTGATGTGACTGTTTGTAATGCAGCTGGCCAATTCAACCACCGGGCCAATTAGGCAGTTGCCTGTGGCGCCATCTTGTTGGGGGCGCCATTGAGGCAAATCCTGTCTCCTGCGGCCTGCCTCCGCAAGGTATTGAATGGCTTTTTCTGTTGATTTGTTGTAAAACATGATGTTTTAGTGCTTAATTTGTAAAATCTTAATGTAATTTGATGTTTAATAGGCTTTTCCTTAATCCCTCCTTATTATCAAACATTTCTGATTTTCAATGCATTTCAATGCTTTTATTTTTCAGTGATTGGTTTGGGGGGGGGGGCAAAATTCTGTTCGCCTACACTTGAAAAATACCTAGGGCTGGCTCTGTACATATCCCAGGATTTTGGGATTCAAATGCTCTGATTCTGGCAAAGTTACGGGATGCTTCAGAGTTTGCTTGAAAATTGAGTATCCCGTGGCTTTGGGGGAGGCTGGACAGCTGGATCGGATCCGATTCAGCCTGATTTGCCATGCAGATGGAACACCTTTTCCCAGCACTCATCAGTGACTGTATCTTTAATTAATAGGGGTTTTATTGTGGGTTTAAGTAAAATTGTTGGGTTAATTTTATTGTTACACATTTTTACCTTTTTGTATTTTGTTGTATTTGTATATTATTACACTATTGAGTGCTTTCTGTGAGCTGCCTCTTCAGAAAGATGGTTATTATTATTATTATTATTATTATTATTATTATTATTATTATTACCATAATGACATTGTATGACACAGCAAAAAAGATAGATATGCTGGATTTCGTATCACAAAATCACAAGTCAAACACTTCCCAAGTGTCTAGGACTGTGTGATGTATTTTCAGATGATGTGCGCAGATCCCAGTAGGGTGGCCTTTTGCAGTTGGCAGATCGTAATTTTGTCAATGTCTATTGTTCCAAATGCCAGCTGAGATCTTTTGGCATGGCACCCAATTGCCAATCACCACCGGGACTACCTGTACTGGTTTCTGCCAGAGTCTTTGAAGTTCAATCTTGAGGTCCTGATAGCAGCTGAGTTTTTCCTGTTGTTTTTCGTCAATTAGACTGTCCCCTGGTATGGCGACATCAATAATCCAAACTTTTTTCTTTTCCACAACTGTGATGTCTGGTGTGTTGTGTTCCAGAACTTTGTCAGTCTGGATTCGGAAGTCCCACAGTATCTTTGTGTGTTCATTTTCCATTACCTTTGCAGGTTTGTGATCCCACCAGTTCTTTGCTGCTGGGAGGTGGTACTTGAGGCATAAGTTCCAATGAATCATTTGGGCCACATAGTTGTGCCTCTGTTTGTAGTCTGTGCGATTTTCTTACAGCAGCTGAGGATATGATCAATGGTTTCATCAGCTTCCTTGCACAGTCTGCATTTTGGGTCATCAGTGATTTTTCAATCCTGGCCTTGATTGCATTTGTTCTGATGGCTTGCTCCTGGGCTGCAAGGATGAGGCCTTCTGTCTCTTTCTTCAATGTCCCATTCGTGAGCCATAGCCAGGTCTTCTCCTGGTCAGTTTTTCCTTCAATTTTGTCAAGGAACTTTCCATACAATGTTTTGTTGTGCCAGCTGTCAGCTTTAGTTTGTAGTGCGGTTTTCTTATACTGGTTTTTTGTCTGCTGTACTTTGAGGAGTTTCTGATTTTTGATTCAATCAAAGCAGGTTCTTCACTTTGCTTTACATATTCTGCCAGGGCATGTTCTTCTTCTTTGACTGCTTATTTTACTTGCAAGAGTCCTCTGCCACCAGATCTTCTAGGCAGATATAGCCGGTCAACATCACTGCGAAGGTGCAGTGAATGATGAATGGTTTTCTTGTTTTCTGTCCAAATTGTCCAGTTCCATCTGTGTCCAGTTTATGATGCCAGCAGTATATCTTATGACAGCTATGGCCCAGGTGTTTATGGCCTTGATGGTGTTGCCTCCATTGAGCTTGCTTTTGAGAATTTTTCTGACCCGTTGTGTGTTGTGAAGAAGCGTATGGTTATGTTTTGTTTGTAGATGATATGTGTATTTGATTTCGTTTATACAGCCAGGTTTGGCTAAGTTTAAAATGGTGAGTATTTCAGTTGACCATATGTATGGGGGAAGGTAGCCATCTTAGAATGCTAGAACAAGTTACCATAGCAACAGGGGCGGAGCCAACCGCCTCTTGGAAAGGAAAAGGGGAATGTTTTAAAACCCAGCAGTTGGTGATTTTCCAGTCACAGAGAAGGATCTGATTCTTGTGAGGAGAATCAGACTGGCTTAAATAGAGAGATTTGAGTCAGATTTAGGTTAGACCAGACTAGGCAAGTTAGGTGATTTGTCTAGGGTCATCTGTAGAGTCTGTGGATTAGAGAACATTAATCCCAGGGGATCCAGTAGGATCAGGGTTTAGTGCAACTTAAAGAAAGAAGTATTTTGAAAGTTTAACCACCTCATAACCGTTGTAACCATTAAGCGAAGTGCCTTTACCAAGTTATCTGAAACCATCAAGCTCTGTACCTGCAATAAACTTGTTTTGATTTTATTCAAATCAAGCCTCTGTCATACTCTCATATTAAGTTAAGTAACATCAACACCTGAAGTGGAACAAATAGAGAAAGCTTATAAGAACCAGTATCATCTGCCTGACGTCTCCATTGGTGGCAGCGAAGAAGAAGATAATCAAACAAATAATTAATTAACATCATCTCTTATAAAACATCTTTATTAAGTGGTGGTATCTGTGTGTGTGCATGTGAGGGACACAAAGGGTTCCATCCCGGCCTCACATTCCTGTCAGACACCTCACCTCTGTGTAATATTGGTGGCAAAGCTGAGGGATTCAAAGGGGATTCCATTCCCTGCCACATCAGTTCTCCACATGTGTATTCTTTGCTGACCAGTTTTCACATGTTCATGCTTGATGTTGTCCAGCTGTAATATGACCAGATATTTATAGGCCTCTGGCTGGTGACACTTTATTGTTTGGCCATTAGGCATATTTATGCCCTCACTTTCAATGATTTTTCCCTCCTTCAATGCCACTGTTGAACATTTGTCCAAACCAAACTCCATGCTGATATCAGTGCTAAAGATTTGGACAGTGTTAGTCAGAGACTGGACTTCAGTTTCAGTTTTCCCATACAGCTTCAAGTCATCCATGTACATCAGATGTGAAATTTATTTATTTATTTATTTATTTACAGTATTTATATTCCGCCCTTCTCACCCCGAAGGGGACTCAGGGCGGATTACAATGAACACATATATGGCAAACATTCAATGCCAACAGACAAACAACATTCAGTTTTAGACAGACACAGAGGCATTTTAACATCTTTCCAGCTTCACGATTCTGGCCACAGGGGGAGCTGTTGCTTCACCATCCATTGGTGGCTGTTCTTCCTCATTCTTTTCCTCGTGAGCAGTTTTATGGTGTTTTAGATTAGTTAAATTAGCCTCCCGCATAAAGCGTACCTAAATTTTCCCTACTTGACAGATGCAACTGTCTTTCGGGGCTGCTAGGTCAACAGCAAGCCGGGGCTATTTTTTTTTAATGGTCGGAGGCTTAACCCGACCCGGGCTTTGAACTCATGACCTCTCGGTCAGTAGTGATTTATAGCAGCTGGTTACTAGCCAGCTGCGCCACAGCCTGGCCCCGGTGAGATTTCTTAGATGTTTGATAGCCGAGATTTGTTTTTTGTAAGATTGTTGACAGAGGGATCATGGCAATAATGAAAAGCAGTGGAGACAATGAGTCTCCCTGGAAATTCCTCTTCTGATGTTGACAAGTCCATAATTTCCATTTCCAACAAACAGTTCAGTTTTCCAGTGCTCCATCATGTTTTCAATAAAAGTGTTAACTTTTTACAATTTTTAAATTATTATTATTATTATTATTATTATTGACACAACGACGTTGTATGACACAGCAAACAAGATAGATATGCTGGGTTTCGTTTCACAAAATCACAAGTCGAACACTTCCCAAGTGTCTAGGACTGTGTGATGTATTTTCGGATGATGCGTGCAGATCCCAGCAGGGTGGCTTTTTGCAGTAGGCAGATCGTGATTTTGTCAATGCCTATTGTTTCCAAATGCCGGCTGAGATCTTTCGGCACGGCACCCAGTGTGCCCATCACCACCGGGACTACCTGCACTGGTTTCTGCCAGAGTCTTTGAAGTTCAATCTTGAGGTCCTGATAGCGGCTGAGTTTTTCCTGTTGTTTTTCGTCAATGCGACTGTCACCTGGGATGGCAACATCAATGATCCAAACCTTGTTCTTTTCCACAACTGTGATGTCTGGTGTGTTGTGTTCCAGAACTTTGTCAGTCTGGATTCGGAAGTCCCACAGTATCTTTGCGTGCTCATTTTCCAATACTTTTACAGGTTTGTGATCCCACCAGTTCTTTGCTGCTGGGAGGTGGTACTTGAGGCATAAGTTCCAATGAATCATTTGGGCCACATAGTTGTGCCTCTGTTTGTAGTCTGTCTGTGCAATTTTCTTACAGCAGCTGAGGATATGATCAATGGTTTCATCGGTTTCCTTGCACAGTCTGCATTTTGGGTCATCAGCTGATTTTTCGATCTTGGCCTTAATTGCATTTGTCCTGATGGCTTGCTCCTGGGCTGCAAGGATGAGGCCTTCTGTCTCCTTCTTCAGGGTCCCATTTGTGAGCCAGAGCCAGGTCTTCTCCTTATCAGCTTTTCCTTCAATTTTGTCAAGGAACTTTCCATGCAATGTTTTGTTGTGCCAGTTGTCAGCTCTAGTTTGTAGTGTGGTTTTCTTGTACTGGTTTTTTGTCTGCTGTGCTTTGAGGAGTTTCTGATTTCTGACTTCAATCAAAGCAGGTTCTTCACTTTGCTTTACATATTCTGCCAGGGCATGTTCTTCTTCTTTGACTGTAAGAAGTCAAAGCAAGACTGTAATTACCTGTAATAGTACCCAAAGTAAGTTTGCTGCTATCATTCTCAGCAGGCAAACAAGTACACTTTGGTAGCATAACTAGACAGCCATGCTGTAAATACAAAATGACCATTGAAAATATATGCTCCTAATCTAAACCCATCACAAATTAAACCAAACAATTTATTTTCTATTTGCTCTTTACAAGACACATGCTAGAGGCTGAGAGAGAGAGAGAGAGAGAGAGAGAGAGAGAGAGAGAGAGAGAGAGAGAGAGAGAGAGAGAGAGAGAGAGAAGTATAGCTCTTACCTTACTTGCTATGGTTAATGGGCCTTGCAGAGTCTAACGGGAATTTATTCTGATTCTCAGTGCTTAATTTAAGGTGTGATGCTTGGCATGGATAGAATTTTGTTACTGATTTTGAAGCAGACTATCTTATTCTGGAAAGTATCTTGTGAAATAATTAAACATTATTTGGTGCTCGCCTGCATGTTCTGGCAGTCGCGGGCACACACTCAAAGAGCCCACGACTGCCAGGACCTGTAGGTGAGCACCGAGTGCCAAGTGCATAAGAGGTGCTCTGCACGCCGCTTGGCGCTCAGCTGCAAGCCCTGGCAGTCACAGGTGCTTTGGGCCTGGAGACCACACACCATTCCACACACCATTGAATGAACAGCACGCAAACCCCCCCCCCCCCCAAAAAACACAGATGAAACAAATGAGACAAATTTCAGGCCCATGACTAATAGACATGCTTCACAATTAAGTTGTTTTATGATCTTTCATGAATAAAGAATGAAGTAACCTGTCTCAGCTCAAGGTATTATTGCACTAATCATTATGTAATTTTGGTGGGCGATATCTTAATTTATGGTGGTTTGTGTGCCTAATAAAAAGGATACACTACATTATTGAAATTTTCCTGAGTTTCCTTTAAATATTATCTTCTGCTATGTTCACTGTTCCATTAATTGCCTAACCAGTAACAATTGTCTTGTTTGCCTAATACTAGCTCTCTGCATTTTTTTCCACTCTACAATAATGTACAGTGTCTTCTCTGTTCGTGTATACAAACTTTTATATATTCTTCTCACAATACTCATTCTAACCTTGGCAACAGTGTGACTTAGCCAACTTCTTCCCATAATTTACGCTTGCAGTAGTCTATATCCCTGGGGAATGTTAATTAGCACATAAGAATAAAAATGTACACAATGATCAACACTGTGAATTAGCAAACATAACTATATAAATTCTAATACATAATTAATTAATTCATACGCACTGGACAATTTTATTCATAGAAGATGCACACAACAAAGAATTAAAAGAATAATGAATTAAAAATCAATGCAAAACTTCAACACTGGCAGATCAGCTTTGAAGGAATGTTTGTGGTTTAAAGCCAGGGCTATGAGGCCTGAAACATGAAGTGTGGTAGAAATGGCCTGTGCAGAATCCCAATTCCTGTAAAAGTCTTGAAGTAATCATATCACAGGGCTAAGACTTCATATGACAGGCAGCTGAGAAAAGGAAAGGAGAATAAAAGGATTTTCAAATATGTTTGTAGGAGCTCAGTTGGTATTGAGAAATATCAATACCATGGCATAGTTCAGATAGTTTAGGGTCCAAAAAAGCAACAATTCCACATCCTGACAATAGTAATTACTGGACCCTAGTCAAAACATGGGTGCTTCTTCCACTATATGACTCAAAAATATGAGCCTGAAGGTACACAACATGGTGGATGGAGCTGCTGAATGCAGGAATGAAATCAATGAATTGAATTATCTTTTTTGTATGATATAAATTTTTTCTGGTGGTGTTGTAAGCCACTATTCTGAGCATGCCTTTAGCACTGGAAAGTGGCATATGAGGAGATGAGATGGATGATGATCATGATGTCGATGAAATCAGTTGTCCCCCTTTTTGCTTTTTAAATACAGGTATTCAAAACACACATGAATATAAATGCACATATAAATGCACATGCAGCATTCAAGTATGATTCACCAACATCATCATCATAATCACTGGCTATCACTCATGGCCGAGTATGATTGCCTTCCAAGTTCAGGGTCTTGGCGGTGGGGCTTTAGGTGACTGTAGAGGCCTGTTTGCTCTGCATGTTCTTTTACAATGAGTATATTGATTATCAGATGGATTACGTTTTCCATCCTTGTGTAGAGGGTATAGTAGCTGCTTTGGGAGATAGTGACTTTCAGAGCCATTCCTTTCCAAGACTGCTGCCATCATGTCATCATGGAGGAGTCACAGGATGTTCACAAATTTATCAGGGCATCTGATTTTTAGGAGGATGGTACAGAGAGCACTGTGATTCACTGTGTCAAATGCCTTTGCAAAGTTAATAAATGCCATGTACAGAGGTTGATTTTGTTCCCTGCATTTTTCTTGGAGTTGTTGTGCAGTGAAGATCATGTCCACTGTACCTCTGGAGGGGTGGAAGCCATTCTGGGATTCCAGGAGAATGTCTTCTGAATATCCTCTTTTATGTCTATGAGATGTTCTTGAATTCTCTAGTCCTTCTTTGGACCTCAGGTTTTGCACTAATTTAGATCTGTTTCTTCACAGCACAACTAGAGTCTCTTTGCCATATTTGGAAGGCTTTCCTTTTCTTATTGATTAACTGTTGTATCTTGTTATCATTTTCATCAAACCAGTCTTGATGTTTCTTAGTGAATTTTTTAGTGAGCCTCTGGGAGGTCTGTTAAGCAAAGTTCATATTTTTTATGGTTAGATATAATTTTATTGTTTAAATGTTTGTGGAATTTTAAATTTTATGTTATAATTAATTGTTCATTGTCAGTTTGCTTTGGGATTGGGTGGGTAATTAATGTATTCATGTTTATACCTGTCTTGAGGCATTGAATGTTTGCCTCTGTGTTTTTTGTTTGTTGGAATCTGCCCTGAGTTCCCCTGGGAGATATGGTGGAATACAAATAAATTATTATTATTATTATTATTATTATTATTATTATTATTATTATTATTATTATTATTATTAGTTTGGTATCCAATGGTTTCTTCAAACCTGTGACGATAGAGGTCTTCAGTTTATTACAATGTTCCTCAACATTTTTAGGGTGTTTCATGGGTAGATGATTCTTGAGTGTTGTTTGAAGGAGGGGTCATTTAGAGAGCTCTTGAATCATAGAATGATAGAATAGTAGAGTTGGAAGAGACCTCATGGGCCATCCAGTCCAACCACCTGCCAAGAAGAAGGAAATCGCATTCAAAGCACCCCCGACAGATGGCTATCCAACCTCTGCTTAAAAGCCTCCAAAGAAAGAGCCTCCACCACTGTCCAGGGGAGAGAGTTCCACTGCCGAACAGCTCTCCCAGTGAGGAAGTTCTTCCTGATGTTCAGGTGAAATCTCCTTTCCTTTAGTTTATAGCCATTGTTCTGCATCCTAGTCTCCAGTGCAGCAGAAAACAAGCTTGCTCCCTCCTCCCTATGACTTCCCCTCACATATTTATACAGAGCTATCATGTCTCCTCTCAGCCTTCTCTTCTGCAGGCTAATCATGCCCAGCTCCTTAAGTCGCTCCTCATAGGGCTTGTTCTCCAGACCCTTGATCATTTTAGTTGCCATCCTCTGGACACTTTCCAGAGGATGGCAACTAACATCTCCCTTCAACGGCAGTGCCCAGAATTGGACACAGTATTCCAGGTGTGGTCTGACCAAGGCAGAATAGAGGGGTAGAATAACTTTCTTGGATCTAAACACTATACTCCTATTGAGTATAGGAGTATAGCCACATCACATTGGCTCATATTTAAATTGTTGTCCACGAGGACCCCAAGGTCTTTTTCACAAGTACTGCTGTCTAGCCAGGCATCCCCCATTCTGTATCTTTACATTCCATGTTTCTGCTGAAGTGAAGTATCTTGCATTTGTCCCTGTTGAACTTCATTTTGTTACTTTCGGCCCATCTCTCTATGTTAAGATCGTTTTGAATTCTGCTCCTGTCTTCTGGAGTGTTAGCTATCCCTCCCAGTTTGGTGTCATCTGCAAACTTGATGATTGTGCCTTCTAATCCTTCATCTAAGTCATTAATAAAGATGTTGAACAGTACCGGGCCCAGGATGGAACCCTGCAGCACTCCACTCGTCACTTCTTTCCAAGATGAAGACGACGCATTGGTGAGCACCCTTTTGGGTTTGTTCGCTTAGCCAAAAAAGAGATCAGATTAGTCTGGCATGACTTGTTTTTGGTAAATCCGCGTTGACTATTAGCGATGACCGCATTTGTTTCTAAATGTTCGCAGAGCACTTCCTTAATGATCTTTTCCATAATCTTGCCTGGTATCGATGTGAGGCTGACCAGACGGTAATTGTTTGGGTCATCCTTTTTTTCCCCTTCTTGAAGATAGGGACCACATTTGCCCTCCTCCAATCTGCTGGGACTCCTCCTGTTCTCCAAGAGGTCTCAAAGATGATTGCCAGTGGTTCTGAAATAACTTCTGCTAGTTCCTTCAATACTCTTGGATGAAGTTGGTCTGGCCCTGGGGACTTGACTTCATTTAGAGCAGCCAGGTGTTCCTGGACAACTTGTTTCCCTGTTTGGGGTTGGATTTTCCCTAATCCTTCTTCCATTCCATGTTGCTGAGGTTGAAGTCGGCTTTCTTTTTGTAAGTAGACCGAGGCAAAGAAAGCATTAAGTAGTTCTGCCTTTTCCCTGTCCCCTGTCACCATCACCCCATCTTCTCCTTGCAGAGGCCCTTGTTCTTCCGTTTTCTACCGACGTAATCAAAAAAGCCTTTTTTGTTGTTTTTAATGTCCCTGGCAAGCCTGAGCTCATTTTGCGCTTTAGCCTTACGAACCTTTTCCCGACAGGAGTTGGCTATACGTTTGAATTCTTCTTTGGTGATTTCTCCCCTTTTCCACTTCTTGTGCATGTCTCTTTTGGTTCTTAGCTCAGTTAGAAGTTCTTTGGACATCCATTCTTGCTTCTTCGCAATTGTCTTTTTTTTTCTTTGTTGGCACTGTTTGCATTTGCGCCTTGAGTATTTCACTTTTTAAAAACTCCCATCCATCCTTAACTCCCTTGTCTTTTAATATTGGCGTCCATGGAATGCCGCTCAATAATTCCTTCATTTTTTGGAAGTCAGCTCTCTTAAAGTCCAGAATGCGTGTTTGACTTGTCTTAGTTTTAGCCTTCCTTTGTATTGCAAACTGCAGGAGCATATGGTCACTTGCCCCTAAGGATCGAACCACTTCGACTGTATTGATTAGGTCTTCCACATTTGTTAAGATTAGATCAAGAGTAGCCGATCCCCTTGTTGCCTCTTCTACCTTCTGGACCATAAAACTGTCTGCAAGGCAAGTGAGGAATTTGTTGGACTTTGTACTCTTGGCCAAGTTTGTTTTCCAGAAGATATTGGGATAGTTGAAATCGCCCATAACTACTATATCTCTTCTTTGTGCCTGTTTGGTCAGCTGTTGACAGAAGGCTTCATCAAGTCCTTCATCCTGACTCGGAGGTCTGTAGTATACACCCACGACGATATCTTTTTGAGTCCCAGTTCCCTTGATTCTTATCCAGATGCTTTAAACTGGTTTCCCGGATTACAGTCTTGCATTTCTTCTGCAACGTAACTGTTTTTGATATATAAAGCTACTCCCCCTCCTCTCCCCTTTGTTCTATTTCTGTGAAAGAGGTTATAGCCCTCAATGGCTACATTCCAGTGATGGGAGTCATTCCACCATGTTTCAGTGATGCCTATGACATTGTACGTGTGGTGCTGTGCTAAAAGTTGGAGTTTGTCTTGCTTATTTCCCATGTTCTGAGCATTAGTGTAAAGACATGTAAGCCCCTGTGAACTTCCCCTGAGCTGTTTATTTGGGATTATTGTGCTCTCGATACTTGGTCCTTGCTGTGTTTGTGCAGCCCTCTGTTTAGCCTTTTGGCGGTTCCCTGTGGTCGTGGGTAAAATAGTGTTCGCCAGGCTGTTGTTCACCTCCCCCAGTGGATCTAGTTTAAAGTGCGCCTGATGAGGTTTGTGAGTCTGTGCGCAAAAAGATGTTTTCCTACTTGTGTGAGATACACCCCAGAAGGTACTATGTTAGGTGGAATAATAATTATATAGCATGGACTGTTCTCGATATATGGCATCCTAAGGGAAAATAAAAATAGTTTGAAGTCTTTTTAGTCGAGCAAAACTAATAGCAGGCTATACATCAAATTTCAGAAGGTAAGAAAAATAATTGTTTTTCATATAACTTCTATTTTAATGTATGAACGTTGTCTTAGCAATTGATGGATAAATGTTAAATGAGTTGACATTTCAAGTTTGCAGATGCCATGTGTTGATTTTTGCTGTTTTATTAGAACTGCTAAACAGAATAATCAGCTAGTGGAATTCGTGGGTAATTGCTGCTCAAGTGAGGCTGAGCATCTTATTAGAAAGGTGGAAGAAAAGAAATGCTTGAATAAAAGTTTTAAAGTAGACCAGGACAATGCAAATTTGAAAGAAACATGTGTCAAGCTCCTGTTTATGGTCTGTAGAACTGCTGAAAGAATTTAGTTCTGAATCATAGCCAGTAGTCATCATTCATTCTGAAAAATTAGTGAACGTGACTGTAATATAAAACTTTCGAGAAAGTACCGAAAGCATTGCATATGACAATACATAGAGATGAACTATTACGTCTGCACTGGCTGTCAAATCCAGGGCCAGTCTGGAACAGAAATGGTTCAGGCTGGCCTTGAACCCTTTGTGGTGGCAAGTTGGGATCTACATGGTCCAGTATTGCTGAAATCAAAATGACACTGCTGGATCATCCTCACACCTTCTGGGTTGCTGTCAACACTTCCAGTTGATGGAAGAATTGTATTTGAGTTCCCAGCCATTGTGGGAACCCTGTGCTGATATCAACAGAGGCTCTCACATGAGCAAGAACAAAGGGGTGTGTGTGTGTGTAATCTTGACCTTCTTCCTGGTTGCAACGGCACCTCTGCTGATGCCAGCACAGGGAACACGTGATGACCAGGAGCTCTCATGGAGCTCTGCAACTGGCCAGGAGTTGCTGTGGCCTTTGGGAGGGGAAAAGTTTGTTTTCTGCTGTTCTGGAGACTAGGACACAAAGAAATGGATTCAAACTGCAGGAAAGAATATTCCATCTAAACATTAGGAAGAATTTCCTGATTATAAGAGCTGTTTGGCAGTGGAATATGCTGCCTCAGAGTGTGATGGAGTCTCCCATGCTGGAGGCTTTTCAGCAGAGGCTGAATGGTAATCTGTTGGGGAGTGCTTTGTGTATTCCTGCATGGTAGGGGTTTGGACTGGATGGCCCTTGTGGTCTCCTCCAACACTGTGATTCTATGATTCTAGTGACTGCAGAGGCATAATCAGTTCCCCTTTCCCCTGCGATTTAGGAGCACAGAGAAAAGGTGATGGTACTGCTGTCCTGTTTTCGCAGTGGTCTGAATCAGATCCTATCCAGCTGTCAACACTACCCCAAAGTAGTTTCCAGCATATCCTATGATTTATACTAAAGCAAGAAAAAGACACATTACTCATCAGAAGTGGAGAAATGCTGTGAAGACAGCCAGGAGCCAACACAGGATGAATCCAGGTTTGAATACCCACCTAGATGAGCCTCAGGGCTGTAGCCGGGAGGCGGGGGGTAGGGGTTCAACCCCCCCCCTCCAAAATTTTTCAGGTTTTAAAAAAACCCTGGTTTACTCATGAATGTCACTTTAAAAAGTTTCAACCCCCACCCCCATTTTTTTCTGGCTATGGCCCTGATGAGCCTTACATTGAAAGTGTGCTTTAACTTTTAAAAAATAGCAGGTCTAATATCAGCAATAACACTGTAACTATTTCCTTATTATGGACACAACTTGTTTTCACTGGTGTCATATGTTCTCATCTCTCTGGTACACATCTATAAGGACAACAGATTTTACATCTTTTGAGAGGTCTTGGTTGTGCTCATATTCCACAATATTATATTCTGGGGCAGAACAAAATTATCTACTTTTCTCCATATCTAATCTAATCCCATTTATTACCTCATGGGAGTTATTAGCTCTCAACATAAATAAACACAAAATAATATCTTTCTATTTTACATGAATTTATTAAATAACATGCAAGTAAAGTGTTCTTAGAACAGAAAACAGGTTGCACAGGTAATACAATGATTCAGTTTAAATCCAAGTCTAAATCTCAGCTAGAATAAACCCAACTAAATCAATAAAGCCTTCATAAACCATGGTTAAAAAATATGTATTGATTTAATATGCCTGCTTTGTGGGGATTAATTACTGGAGTTAGACCAAACTACGTATACTTACATTTTGAATGAATATAATATGTAAGATTGTAATATTCTTGAAAACAAATGCAAAAGTCGGAAATACCATTTTGGAATGGACTGAAACATAGGAATCACTTTGTGTATGAATAATTTTGTGTAGGAAGCACACCGAAAATGTGGGAAGTGCACAGAACATAAAATGGGCTTAAGAGAGAATTGCTGGTTCTTTTCCTGTTTTTCCTGATATTTTTATTTTATTCCTGGGAACATTTCCTTGTGTATGTTCCCAAATTGGACCTCCTCCTTGGGGTCTCTATGAAAATTGCCAACACCCTGAGCACCCTTTTGTTTGTTTGACTGTCACCCATTGTATTGACTGGAACAGAGACATCAAAATTTATTTCAGCCCATTATCTCTTGCCGCACAGCATTCCATTCTGCTTCCACTCCTCCTCTGTGCAGATTATTAAACAGACACAAACTTTCAAAATAGCACAATTATAGTTTATTAAATTACCAGCTGCAACTGGGACCAACCAGATGGAACCTTGGACCTATCAGGAAGTGGATTCTAGCCAGCAATGTTTTAGATCAATCAAAGCCAGGTCTTGAATAGCTGTCAAAGTGCTATAAAGTGCTGTATGCTTGCAAGTGTGGCATGTCAGTTTTTTGGAACATAGTCTCAGCTGATATCCTTTTTGGTCATTGAGAATAAAGCCTCTGATCATTGTCTTCAACGTGCATGTGTCTAATTCGGTCCTTTGGAGCTAGATATGCCAAGGCCCAAACCTGTATTCCTTGTAGTAGATGAAATCACATAACAGAGTGGCACCACAGAAATTAAAATATACATTTGTAAGTTACTAGCTGTGCCCGGCCATGTGTTGCTGTGGCGAAGTATGGTGGTATGGGGAATAAAGTATTGAGGAATTGATGGTAGTTAAGGTAAAGGGTAAAGGTTTCCCCCTGACATTAAGTCCAGTCATGTCTGACTCTGGGGGTTGGTGCTCATCTCCATTTCTAAGCCAAAGAGCCAGCGTTGTCCGTAGACTCCTCCAAGGTCATGTGGGATGACTGCATGGAGAGGCGTTACCTTCTCGCTGGAGCAGTACCTATTGATGCACTCACATTTGCATGTTTTCGAACTTCTGGGTTGGCAGAAGCTGGGGCTAACAGTGAGGGCTCACTCTGGTCCCCCAATTCAAACCTGCGGCCTTTCGGTCCAGAGGTTCAGCAGCTCAGCGCTTTAACACACTGTGCCATCAGGGGATATTATTTCCTAAAGGTTGTGAATATACAATATTTCTGATTGGTTTTTTTTTGTCTGTTGGAGGCAAGTATGAATGCTGCAATTAGGGAAAATGATTAGGATGTAATGGCTTTGCAGCTTTAAAGCCTGGCTGTTTCCTCCCTGGGTGAATTTTTTGTTGGGAGGTGTTAGCTGGCCCTGATTGTTTCCTGTCTGGAATTCCCTTGTTTCCAGAGTGGTGTTCTTTGTGATATTTTATGTGCTTCTACTGTCTGTGGCCCAGAGAAAACAGAGGATTTGCCAGACTTTGATGATGGGAATACTTTGTTGGGAGGTGTTAGCTGGCCCTGATTGTTTCCTATGTGGAATTCCCGTTTTCAGAGTGTTGTTCTTTATTTAGTGTTCTGATTTTAGAGATTGTATTGTTCTGTTTTATTACACTACATTAATTTTTATATCTCCTGATTTTAGTGTTTTTGAATACTTGGAGGCAGATTGTATTCATTTTCACGGTTGACCGCAACAACAACAATAATAATAATAATAATAATAATAATAATAATAATAATAATAATAATAATAATGACTTTGGTAATACACAGTGCTTCACTCCCTTCTCAGCTTCCTTTCTGGAAGAATCCTTTCTTGGGAGGTGTTAGCTGGCCCTGATTGTTTCCTTTGTGGAATTTCCAATTTCATTGCTTTCAGAGTGTTGCTCTTTATTTACTGTCCTGGTTTTAGAGATTATATTGTTCTGCATTATTCTATCCCAGTAATTATTTCATATTAAAGTAGAATCTCACTTATCCAACATATACATACAATGTTCTGGATTATCCAACACAGTCTGCCTTTTCGTAATCAATGTTTTGTAGTCAGTGTTTTAATTTCAATGTGATATTTTAGTGGTAAATTTGTAAATACAGTACAGTAGAGTCTCACTTATCCGACATAAACGGGCCGGCAGAATGTTGGATAAGCAAATATGTTGAATAATAAGGAGGCATTAAGGAAAAGCCTATTAAACATCAAATTAGGTTATGATTTTACAAATGAAGCACCAAAACATCATGCTAGACAACACATTTGGCAGAAAAAGTAGTTCAATACGCAGCAATGCTATGTAGTAATTACTGTATTTATGAATTTAGCACCAAAATATCACGATATATTGAAAACATTGACTACAAAAATGCATTGGATAATCCAGAACGTTGGATAAGCAAGTGTTGGATAAGTGAGACTCTACTGTAATTACTACATAGCATTACTGCGCATGGAACTACTTTTTCTGTCAAATTTGTTGTATAATATGATGTTTTGGTGCTTAATTTGTATAATGATTACCTAATTTGATGTTTAATCGGCTTTTCCTGAATCCCTTCTTATTATCCAACATATTCACTTATCCTGCTGTTTATGTTTGATAAGTGAGACTCTACTGTATATTGACAATCTTATATTATCTGCTTAGAACTGGATTATACGAGGCCCCTTCTTCACAGCTGTATAAAATGCACACTGAAGTGGATTATATGGTAGTGTGGAGTCAAGATAATCCAGTGCAAAGCAGATAATATAAGATTATAAATGGGTTATATAGCTGTGTGGAAGGGCCTTGAGTCTACACTGCCATATAATCCACTGCAAATTAGATAATCTGTGGAAGAGGCCTAAGTGAGGCCTAAGTCTGCCTGTCACCTGGGCTGAGTTGGTTGCTAGGAGACCAAGTGGGCAGAGATTAGTCCTCTAACTGGCAGCAATTGGATAAAAGCAATTATTCCTTTCCCTCTAATTAGGACTTTATTTTTCTTTTCTTTTTGTTGTGTCAACCTAGAGGCGTGGATGATGGGTTGTGTTGTCAAATTTCAAGATTGGGGGGCCTGTAGTTTTGTTGTTTTGTTGGTCGCCGTGATGCCATCACATTTATATATATAGATTGTTGATAATAATAATAATAATCACCATCATCATCATCATCATCATCTGCCTTTATCTTTAAATACAATTTAAAATCCATAACATAGAAATATTAAAACAGAATTAAGCATAGAAGTCAATTAAAATAATTTAAAATGCTTAAGAACAATTAAAATAATCTAGTGGGCTATATTGCCCACCCCAGCTTGATTTTTTTTTTAAAAAAAATCTTCTTTGAAACCCTGCCTAAACAGACATCTTTTAGCCTGCCATCAAAAGGACAGCAGGGAAGGGGCCAGTCTAGCTTTCCTGGGCATCAAGAACCAGTCACTGAGAAGGCCCTCTCTCATGGTCCCACCAACCAAACCTGTGATGGTGGTGAAACTGAGAGAATAGCCTTCCCTGAAGATGCCAGGGCCCAGGCAGGTTTCTACAGGGAGATGTTGTTGTTTATTCGTTCAGTCACTTCTGACTCTTCATGACCTCATGGACCAACCCACGCCAGAGCTTTCTGTTGGCCGTGGCCACCCCCAGCTCCATCAAGGTCAAGCCAGTCATACAATCTGCCAAATAGCCTGGATCTGAGCCATATGGAACTTTATAGGTCATAACCAGCACTTTGAATTGTGTCTGGAAACAAATTGGCAGCCAGTGGAGTTTTTGCAATAGAGAGGTTGTTTGCTCCCTGGAGCCAGCCTCAGTTAAGAGTCTGACCACAGAAACCTGTTGAACCTGTGTTTTCAGGGGAGATGTAACCCCCATCTAGCACAGGCTGGATCCCTATTCTTTGATCTGCCTTCTAATTAATCAGGAGCACCTCTGTCTTTTCTGGATTAAGTTTCAATTTGTTTGCTGTTGTCCAGTCCATTACTGATGAAGGGCAATGGGTTTAAGTAGATCATTTTGTGCTCTTTTTTGCCCTGATTATCTTCATATGCAAAAATCTGGCATTAGCAGTTTCATGCAAATAGATCAGCTATTCTATAATGGATTCATTAGCATTTTGCCACACACTCTTCCATTTCTTTCTCAAAGAAATGTGTCTTGGTCAGAATAACTAGAAAATGTGAGGCTGAGTGAAGTTTATATAGTGGAACTTCCTGATTCTATTTTGATATTCTAGCATTTTTCTTCTTCACAAACCTAACTGGAGATGACAGAAGACAAGTTAACTTGAAGGGAATTTTTTGTCTTGTTATTGGAAATAAATTGTGACATGCCATCTTTAACAATTCCCCTGGATTTTTGTTGGGTTCCCAAACCTAATTCAGAGCATTTTCTTGAAGCCTGACCTGTTTCTGTTCAGCAGAGATTTAATCTTTCAGCTTGTGAATACAAGCTGTTGACAAAATAACATTCTTGGATATTGAAGCAAGGTCTGGCTATGAGAGGTCATTTAAATAGTGGCATGAAGAATAATCAATTCTCCTTGAGGGCACAGATCATTCCTTGCGCTGAATAACCATTAAATATAAAAAGCATAGTCACGGGATGGCATAAAAATGATAGGAAGAGCTGTTCCAGATGGTGTAGCAGAGTTGTAAAGTGTTAGCTGAGAAGCTGTTATTTCAAATGCTCCTTCAGGCGTGTGCCCAGGTGGGTGGGAAGAAGAATTCTTAGATCCAATTCATTTGGTTTCTAAATGTGTTTGTGGTACTTGATTTAAATATTGGGGGTAATTGATTGTTTGGGTGTTATATTAAGAATTATGATGAATTGCCCTATAATTCCCCACTGTTTGCATGCATGCATGCCTATTTGCTTTATTTTATTTCGTATCAAAAGCATAGCATAAATTAGTATAAAACTGATAAAAAAAATAGAAGGAGCACAAGTGGCTTAATATCTTTTGACCAAAAACGGGCAATAGCGATTGATTTGTCTGTAGCCTTAAACAATTCTTATTTATTTATTTACATCACTTCTATCCCACCTTTCTCACCTGAGGGGACTCAAGGTGGCTTACAAATCTGGCAAAATTCAATGCCAATAAACAACAGCACAGTATAATAAAACATAAAATAATTAAAAACAATTAAGCAATAACAATAAAACAATATACAAATATAGAACACATAGAGTGCTTAAAACCATTCATTCTTCCTCTGTACATGAGGCAGGACACTGTGGACAAGCATTCAGATGCACAGTTGTCTGCTCTGCTCCACAATCGCAAAAGGTGGAGGATTTTTTTAGGAAGTGCCATTTTGCCAGGTTGTGTTTTGATCTGCCCACTCCACTTCTGAGTCTGTTCAGGGACTTCCAAGTTGGCCATTCTTGGTTTGCTCCTGGAGGCAGACCTTCGTGGGGGCCATCCAACTGGGATTTCCTGGATTGGCTGCCCAGAGGGACACCCTCATTGTTGCTGGGGGAATGTCAAAAGGAGTAGTGGTCCTCATGAAGCTTTTCCTTGATTTGAGTCTACTGGGAGGAGGCTGATAGCCATGAAATGGATGGCTGTCAAAGTGTTCAACCTTATTGCTCTCTATTTGGTGTTATATGCCTTCAAATTGATTATAGACTTATGGTAACATAAAGATTTTTTTAAAGGTGAGATCTATTATTCAGATAAGTATTATTCACAAAAATATTGCATCCTTGTTTGCTTTTGCTTTTGGCATTGTATTCCTCTGAGACTGACAGAGTGTGGCTTGTCCAAGGTCATCTATTGGGTTGCTATGGTTGAGCAGGGATTTGTTCCCTGGTTACCAGGAATCATGTGCTGTGTCTACATTGGCCATGTCTATACTGGCCGCTCAAACTTTTCTGAATCTGCTGCTGTAGGTTGGAGTTTATGTTAGCCCTTCTGGACCATCGCCTCACTGGTTCCAGCCAGCTTCAGAGCTCCTGGCCATTGCAGGTGCTCCATGACATCAAAGAAGCTGATGAGCATGGGGAAAAGTGATGGCCTGTCTGGACAATGAACCAGTCTGAATTGGATGTGAACCAGCTGTCCACATAGCCCCAAAGCCATGGGACTACTCTGGAGTTTCAAGCAAACTCCAGCACACCCCTCGACTTTTTCTAATGTATGGCTAAACCTTGTTTAGCTTGTGATACTTACCAGAAGTGGAGAAATGTCCTGGGGACAATCATTAACCGATTCCAGGTTTAAATGCCCATGTAGACAAGTCCTTAGTCCAAATGCAAGCATACCACAGTGTCTATGTGTGATTGATCCAAGAAAGACACAGTTACTCTGTCTTTCTTTTTCTCATTTTCTCATTTTATATTTTGTAGTTCTGTTTGTTAATCACTTTTATCTCAATTTTATCTTTATATGATTAACAAACAACTAAAAACATAAAATCAGCATTATTTTATAAATATATATTCATGCATAAAACTTTATAATATCAACCAGTATCTGGAACTTACAACAGTAATGAGCTATTAGTTACACCACTATCATTTAATATCATTTCATAGTACTTTAGTACTGTAGACTTGACAGCTGTCATTAATATTATCATTACAATTGTCATTTCATAACCATCAACTTCATAGCTATCACTGCAATCTACATCAGTAGCAATTGGGCAAAATCATCAGGACATGCATTTGAAGCAATTTTGTTATCATTTTCATTCTATCCATTATATTCAGAAGCTCAATCATAACTTTTGCTATTGTGGGAAAGCACATACATAGTAACAGCTTGAAAAACTTCCAGGAATAGGTAATGTGAGATGGTGTTACTATGAAAACAGACCCATACAATGTTAGATTGATAAAACTGTGGAAACATAGAAAAATCTGTTCTTCGTTTGTTTTTCTGCAAGTTTTGCCAAAATATTTATTTCAGCTCTGCTAACATTTGTAGTACTCTTTTGTCTGCATAAGATGTGCAGACAAATCTTCTTCAGCTTGTAGCCACAGGCAGTTCTGTTCAAAGAAAGCTGTCTTGCAATTCCTTAAATTTGTTCAGTTTAATCCACCTTCTTTCCACTTTGGAAGAAAAAAGAAATGTAAGTATTTGTAGTCATTGCACAGAGTTCCAACAACACTGTCTTCATTGAGTTTCCTAGGGCTGTACAGGCTAGGCTACATCAACCAGTCTTGGTTATTCCATTCTCATTGTACAGTTGATTGATTTCAAGAAAATGCATTAACAAAAACAGTTTGGCACCCTTTTAGCAGAGTTGAATATTTTAAGTGAGCATATTCTGGGCTATGAAATAAAATCTTTAAGCTCAAGGATCACCCAACTAGTAATGCCAATGGCATACTGGTGCTGTCATAATGCCTTTGTGCTCTTCATTAATTGTCTGTTTCACTGGTAGAAACAGCAGCAGAAGTTATTAAAAGAAAAAATATGAAATTAGTCATTATATATAACTTTTTCCTTAATTCCTTTGAGCCATTGTTCCTTGTTCCTGATCAATCATTTTTGAAAATCCAATTATTCTTTCATTTTTGCCCCTTCTTTGCTGTTGCTAAGTCTATCACAAGTCCATGCTGTTCTATTAATTATTAGCAAATTGCATCTCCATTTTTTCCTTGTCTTCTCTTTGCTCTTCACCCAGTCTAACAAATACAGCAGTTCTGGTTCTAAGAGCATTTGGTTTTCTTTCAGTTTGTAGTGTTATTTTCAGGTCTTGCTGTCTCTGTAAGTATAGTATGTTTCTGACTCTGAATTATGGTGTGTATCAAGCATAAATACTTTCATATCTATGCATTACAATGTGTCATATTCTGTCCATTCACTCCATCAGAGATGAAGTATTAAGCAGCTAGGATCAAGCTCTAATCCTTCAGTTTTCTGATTCTGAAACTTTGTTGCCAATAAATAGCTCTTTCTTTAAAGCCTCAAATATTGTTTTTACATTTGTAGTTTCCTGGGCCCAGTACCTATCCTTCTTAAATTTTTCAGGAAACACACCTGGGGGCATTTCTGTATTGCCTGTCAGGAAAATTCCTCATAAAATCACACAGAAGACAGTAAGTCAAACCCTTCTGAAATATCTCAAAATGTAAAGGTACCCAGCAGAAAGCTCCTTTATTTCTTTATCTGAAAGCAGCTTTTGTTGCAGACACTGTAAACCACAGATAGGCAACAAATATGATTATACACACACTCTCTCTCTCTCTCTCCTAAGTGCCAAGAAATCCAAAATCAAATTCTAGTTGTTAAGACATGCATCTTCAAAATACTCTTTTCTATCTTCTAAAACTGATGTTTTAACTCTGAAGGTTTCCAGAAAAGTCATTTCCCCAAACAAGGGTGATTCAGAGAGTCTGAAATCTGCAAAAACTACTGGGTGGGGAGAAAAGGTGTATGTGGCCCAAAGGCCATGCTTTCTCTACTCTTACTGTAAAGACCATGTGGCCTTCCAGATGTTATTGTTGCTTTTCCATTAGATAATAATGGCAGGTCAAGGCCAACCATCTGTTGTTGAAATACACCTCATTAACCAGTTCTGCTAATGTTGATAGATGATGGGAGTTAGAATCCAGTAATGTCTGGAGGAACACAGGTTCCCTTGTAAAAACTTAATTGCTTGTCAGGCAGTTTGCTGTGATGAGGAACCAGTTCCCAATGAGTTTTTGATACACCTCTTCTTTACTTACATATGAGGTTGTCCGAGTGAAAACTGGAGATGACTCCTGTCCCTTTAGTGACTAGAGGAAGGCATTTCAGCAGGCATTGCTTATCATATGGTTGTGTTATAAGAAGCAGTTGCTGAAAATCCATCTTTGACACAACTCCTAAAATAAGAGGAATCCTATCCAGTTTTCAATCTGATAATCCTTGCTTACCTGATATATTTCCCCCCTATTCTTCATCCCAAGGGGTTTCTAGATTACCCAAACTGAGTATATCAAAACTAAAGTCATCTAGATTAGAAACATAGAAAAATAGAACATGGAATATATGTTTTAAACCCAGGAATATATGTTTTAAACCCTACGAACCAGGGTCAGTGAATACATAGTGTGAAAGTACCCAGGAAACATCTAAGTCTTCACTTGATATCATGAATAAAACAAAGCTAGCAACAGGTGAATTTCTGCTAAAATGGGAAGTCACAATTCCAGAAGTATTGTCTTTCATTACAACCATTCACTTCATCTTAGATTGAGGGAAGGGAGAGTGATTCACAAAGGTTTAAGGAGCCATGCTTAAGAGGCAGAATGTAAAAATATGAGGTGTAAAGATACTTGACAATGCAGTTTTGTTAGGAGAGCCAAGCCTGTGACTGGGAATAGATAAAATTACAAAAGTGGAGAGGATAAAACTTGTTCTGAAGAGTCTGCACAGGAGCAGAAATAAAGACCATTGTATTGGGAGCCATCAGTAATGAACTTCATATACCTGATTGTAGCATTGGTAAGCATGTACAGCAGTGTCTTTTATGGAATATAAAAGCTTGGAGAATATAAAACTTGGAGAATATAAAGCTTGGCGGGGGTGCTGTTGGTGAAAAAGTTGCAGCTGAAAGTAACATATCTGTTACTGGAGAATATAAGGTAACGGAATAACTAATCATATCAATAAAACAATATAATTTGTTAATTTTTCATGGTCTCACTTCATAGCTAGCTTTCAAATAATATTTTCAAGTAGTTGTGGGCTATTAGCAGTTTGGCAGTGAGTCACAGAAAAGATTCACTAGGAAATCACAGCACAATAATTTGTGTTAACCGGGACAGCAAGTCACTTGGGGGTGATGGCACCAGCTGTTGCTGTCACTGGCCCAGCAACTTTAAGCAGTGTTTATTGCAACCTTCATGTTGCTGTGCTTTTCTGTAGCACAAGGAAACATGACAACTTCTGGAGACAGCATCCTGCTTTTCAAGGATCATACCTGAGACATTTTGTGGGGCCTTTTCATAAGACCTATCACATATATCTTAGCATATGAAATTTATCCCCCCCCCCCGATTTTTTTCATTTCTTGAAAAATAGAGCCATCTATTTTAGAGAAAAGGAATGTTTTTCAAAAACATCCATTTGTTTTTAGATCATCATAGAGATTGTAATTTAATAAATTCATCTGAATTACCCACCAATCATATGTATGTACATGTGCATGGCAGAGAAAAGAGCCCCCTTATACCAATCAAGGTAAACACTAAATAGCAATAAGAGTCATGGCCTTGAGATGATAGACTCTTTTCAAATACTTTGATGATAATTCTTCACATTTGCCTCTATTTGTTCGTGCTGTGCAAAAAGTTGTTTGTTCCTCTTACATTGGATCTATTTTGTAAGATATTTAGAAATGCAGGTGGTGCCCACGCAAAAAACGTAAAATTCAAAACACTGATCTATGACTTTTCTGAAGAGCTATGTAAGTCTCGTAAGTGGCTCCAGGTTTCTGTTGCAGGTGTCACTTCTCCCTCAAAGGGGCTGGATTTGGTTCCAGCACACGACTGGCCCAGAGAGAAACAGGCAGAGGCATTGGGACTTTAATCAGGGCAGCCTTGGTATTCTGAACCAAGCAGAATTCTTGGAAATGTAGTTTAGGGTGGGGTCTTTTGAATTCTCTGCTGCAAGGGTCCTTACTTTCCCAAATTACATCCCCCAAATTCTGCTTACTGCTTTGTACCTCCTCCTTCTCTGTGAAAGTTTTGATAGGGGAAAATGTATGTTCATTCTCTAAAGAGATTTCAAGATAAAGGGATTGTTGGGAGAGGAATTAATCCTGTGAGGTAGGCAAAGTTGAAAGGCAGGAACTCCAAAGTTTACCTAGTAGGTTTTGTTGGAGTTATGGTTTGTGTGGTGTGAAATGTTCAAAATGTAGTTTAAAGCTAGTGTATGCAGCATTCCAGTAGAGCAATGGTTAAGCGCATAGAGTAATATTAATTGCTAGAGTGACACTTTGTAGTTTCCACAGACGTACCCAGACATAAGTCACTGTTGTGGAATGTGGGTGTTGACAAGTTTGCTGATAATATTCTTCTGTTGCCACCATCAGTTCAGCTGGACATGTAGATGAGCTTCTCTGGCTGTGCTTTGTAAATAGCTATAAATTACTGCAATAAAAGATAAGAACCACCAGGTTTGACTGACAACTGTTTGTGGGTTTATGTTTATGTTCGTATTGAGACGGAGATGTGAATGTGTCTCAATTAACCCTCTCACACACCAACAGGTTTCCTATTATTATTATTTCAAAGGCTGGAAGGGCATCTGTTAGGGATACTTTGATTGTGTTTTACTTGCCTGGCAGACGGTGGCTGAACTGGGTGACCCTTGGAGTCTTCCAATGAAATAGTACTGTTAAGTTTATGTTTGTTAAAATTCCCTAAAAATCAGTGGATGTACAAATCTTTGTGAAACATGGGGGGAATTATGCCCTGGTTATGTTGCATAACTGAAAACAGAAATTCAAGGAGATAGCTCTTGTGGGTTTTTAAAAAAATGTTGTTCATAAAAACTTTTTAAGATTTCCTCAAATCAGTGAATGAGTGAAACATTCTTAAACTTAGGGGAGGGATTAACAGTAGTGAATGTGTTCTACAGTTTTAGCAAGTTTCATCCCGATAGCTGTAAGAATGAGGAAGAAATTAGCCCTGGAAGCTTCACCACTTGTGCAATTTCTTAAAAAAGTAAAAAAAAATTCATATCATTATAGTTATGATACAGACCCCTTACGATATTTTAGAAATGTTTTAGAAACTATTCGCCAATTTAGTAATGAGTATTGAAACATTTTTCTCATGTATTTATTATTTAACTATACTTATTTCGGTATCTGTTTTTTTTTGGCCAGCCTCTCTGCATCTTCCCCTGTCAGGTTTTGTGGCATGACATATAAATATATTTCCAGTCACTTTATCTATACTTGTGACTGCTTTGTAAATAGCAATGCACCTGATATGTTCATCCCTTGTCAAAACTTGCCTTATTATTCAGTCAAATTAAACTCTATGTGTAGCATTTGAAAATCATAAGCAGGGAATCTGGGTTTATATCCATGGTTGAGTTGGATCACAGTTTGCATTCCCCTTTCAAATCCATTCCTAACTATTTTGAGCACAAATTGTGGTGCTGAAGTGCTTTGAATGTCGACAGTCATATACCTATGACGACCAATATGGTAAATGTGACACAAGCCACAAGTAAATGGCTTATCTGCGTAAATACCCTATGCCTTTCCAGTCACACTGATGGCACTTAAATTCTTCAATTTAACTAACATCAAGTTGCTCCTTAACTGTATTTATATTCTATATTTTGAAAAACTCACAACAATGCACAGTGTCAATGTGCTAATGCGATATTTATACTTGGACATCTGATGGCAACTTTTGACTAAGTTGTAGAAACATTAACAGGCATGTGAGGATAATTTATGCAGGCAATTTTATTCTTGCAGAATCTCCTGCTCAAGCATTTCCAGCAGGGAGCTGTCCAGCTTGTTTTGAAAGACATCCAGAGAGAGTCACTCCATAGACTATTACTGGTATGGGCAAACTTGGGCCCTCCAGGTGTTTTGGACATCAATTCCCACAATTCCTAACAGTCTGCCAGACTATGAGTTCCATTGCCTAACTGCTCTCACTCTCATTACATTCTTTCTATTGTTTTATTTATTTATTTATTTATTATTCAAACTTATATGCCGCCGGGGCCCCTGGTGGCACAGTGTGTTAAAACGCTGAGCTGCTGAACTTGCAGACCAAAAGGTCCCAGGTTCAAATCCCGGGAGCGGAATGAGCGCCCGCTGTTAGCCCCAGCTCCTGCCAACCTAGCAGTTCGAAAACATGCAAATGTGAGTAGATCAATAGATACCGCTCCGGCGGGAAGGTAATGGCGCTCCATGCAGTCATGCCGGCCACATGACCTGGAGGTGTCTATGGACAATGCTGGCTCTTTGGCTTAGAAATGGAGATGAGCACCAACCCCCAGAGTCGGTCACGACTGGACTTAACGTCAGAGGAAACCTTTACCTTTTTTTAATATGCCGCCACTCCCCTAGGGCTCGGGGCGATTTTTCTGAAATCTACCTTCCTGCAACTGAAAACCATTAGACCCAGTTTTATCCTCCAAGGCAGCAGAGCGGAAGCCTGCCCTCTCCTCCTTGTGGCAGTCCTTGGGGTATTTAAATAGTGTATCATAGCACCACTGCATGAGTTTTTCTTTACCAGCTCTTCTCCACACCTCTTTTCACACCCGTTGCCTTTCCCTGAACATGCTCCAAGTTTTCTGTCGCTGTCATAAACTGAACACGCTTTTTGAATCCTACTTAACTTTGGGTTGCTGTGAGTTTTCCGGGCTGTATGGCCATGTTCCAGAAGCATTCTCTCCTGATGTTTAATCCACATCTATGGCAGACATCTTCAGAGGTTGTGAGGTATATTAGAAAATAGGCAAGGCAGGTTTATATATCTGTGAATGGTTCAGGGTGGGAGAATGAAATCTTGTCTGTTGGTGGCAAGTGTGAATGTTGTAATTAATCACCTTGATTAGCATTTAATGGCCTTACAACTTTGAGGTCTGGCTGCTTACTACCTGGGGGAATCTTTTGTTGGGATGTGTTAGCTGGCCCTGATTGTTTCATGTTTGGAATTCCCCTGTTTTCAGAGTGTTGTTCTTAATTTAATGTCCTGATTTTAGAGTTTTTTAAAAAAATACTGGTAGCCAGATTTTGTTCATTTTCATGGTTTCCTCCATTCTGTTGAAATTGCTCACATGCTTGTGGATTTCAATGGCTTCTCTGTGTAGTCTGACATGATCGTTGTTGGAGTGGTCAAGCATTTCTGTGTTCTCAAATAATATTGCTAGTTTTCAACAGACCTCACAACCCATCCTGAGGATGCCTGCTATAGATGCAGGCGAAATGTCAGGAGAGAATACTTCTGGAACAGGGTTATACAGCCCGGAGAACTCACAGCAACCCAGTGATTCTGGCCATAAAAACCTTCGACAACACATCGCTCCAAGTTGTCTGTCTCTGTCATAAAACGAACGCGCCTTTTGACTCCTACGTAACTTTGTTCAGGCAGGGAAACTTTGGCAGGGGCCTCCCTTCCCCTCTAATCCCCATCCCCCGCGACTGCCACCGTGTTCTTGGAAACGATTTGGCGATGTCGCTGGCCCTGTGCATCCAAAGCGCGGAGTGAGGCTCAGGACGGAGAGGAACGCCGCCAGACTCCCCCCAGCGGGTTTCTTACAATCTCCTCACGTGAAACATCGCGGCGGAAGCGGGGTGAATGAGAGGCTAGCCCTGCTGCGCTCTCTCTGGATAAGTACCGTAAGTGCGTCTCGGAGGGGAGGATGCCGGCTGCAAGGATTCCCCGTCTCCGAACGCGTCCGCAGCTTGGCTCCGGCGCGTAAGGCTTGCAGGGCGTGAGGGCCGCGTGCCAGCCCTCCCTCTCCCCCTCCTCCTTGTCTTCTTCCGAGACTCGCGAAAGGGAGTCAAAGCGGGATTCCTGAAGTTGGCACCTCGGGAAAGTCCCAGCTGCCCCAGTGAGCGCGCGGAAGGAAGGAAGGAGGGAGGCGCGCGAGGAAATACCTTCGCGCGCCTGCTGTGTTGGCTGTGGGTTGGGAGCGCGCGCAGAAGGCGCGAGCTCACACACGCATACAAGCGCGCGCGGGCAGGCGCCCCCCACCCCCCCACACACACGCCTGCCTTGGGAAGACGCGGCACGTGGGCAACAGCTCTGAGGAGGACGACGACGTGGTCTTCTTCTTCTTCGTTTCCTTTTCGGTTTCCTCGGCCCGTGAGGCGAGTGGGAATGGTGTGAATGTCGCCGCTGCTGCCTCTGCCAGCGCCTTGGGCTGAGCTGGCAGGAAGCGAGGAGGGAGCCCTGGAAGCGCAGGGAGGGCAGCGCGGAGCCTGAGGGAGAAGCCCGGCAGCAGAGGAGGAGGAGGAGGAAGGAAGGAGGGCGGCCGGCCAGCCAGAGCTCGGGCACCAGGAGGGATTTCTCTCCTTCCCTCTTTTCGGCCGGCACGGCTTCGGCATCTCCCAAGCTGAGGAGAGGCATCGCGGAGAGTCCTGTGCATGCAGCACCCGGCTGCCGGTGTCGCTCTCCGGCCAGGATGCCCCGTCCTGAGGGTGCTTGAGGAGGAGGAAGAAGAGGAGGAGGAAGAAGAGGAGGAGGACCTCTTCTTCTCCCGGGAGCTGCCCAGTGCTGGAGAGAGGGGCCGCGGCCGGCCTCGACGCTCCGCGCCCTCGCCGCCTCGGCCAGGGGCACCATGATCTCCTAGCCGGCTCCCTGCCCCCGGCCGGCTCTCGCTCTCTCTCGTTGCGGCCCGCGTTCCGCCCTCCCTCCGTCCTTCCCGCATGGAACTGCCCGCCAGCACCGGAGGGAAGCGCCTCGGCTGAACTCGGGCAGCTCCTCTCCCACCGCGGCGCCCCAAAAGCAGCAGCGCCTTTCTCCCGCCCCCGGACGGCGAGGAGGGAGGGCCAGCCGCGGACAGAAGCACCAGCAGGCAGAGCCAGCCAAGAGGTGAGCATTTCGGCGCCCGCTTCAGGCTCGGCTGGGGATCGGTGGGTATCCTTTTGCGGGCGACATCTCGTCCCCTTCTCCTCTCCTCTGACTAAAAGGGCCCCTCCTCCTTTTCCCAGTTTGGGAAGTTTGGAGGCAATTTGCAGCTTCCGTCGCTGTGCACGGGCTGCCTTGGGAACCCTTACGGCTCGAGAAGTCCAAGCGATGCTCACACACACACACACACTCCCTCTCTGTTTGGAGCGGTTCATCCGCTAGGGCGGGAGGCAGAGAGAGCCAGCAAGCGAACGCGCGTGGCTCTCTCATTTGCATGCCAGGGAGAGAAGCGGGCGCCTCCAGTGCCCCGAAGGGCTGCTGTCATTCACCCGAGGCATTTGCAAGCTCGCTGCCTCCCTGTCTTGCCCCGGTTTGCCTTTCAAAGAAAGGTCTTGAAGAAGTCTTTCCTGGCCTTTTCTGTGGCAGTGAGTGGAAAGCGGCTACAGGCATGTTAGAGCCCAATAAGTTACATAGGTGGAGAGAGAGAAAAAAGAAAAGGGGAGGGGAAGCCTTTAGAATCAGAGTTGGAAGAGCCCTCCTAGCCATCCACTCCAACCCCCTGCCAAGAAGCAGGAAAATCACATTCAAAGCACCCCGACAGATGGCCATCCAGCCTTTGTTTAAAAGCCTCCAAGGAAGGAGCCTCCACCATAGTCTCCGACAGAGAGTTCCACTTCTGAACAGCTCTCATTGTTAGGAAGTTCTTCCAAATATTCAGGTGGAATCTCCTTTCCAAGAGAGGCCACTGCAATAAAGTCAAGATACCAGCTTGTGTCTGGGAGAGGGGTTAAATTAGCTAACACATTTGTCAGACTAGCAGAAATGTTGAGTCTTGTGGCCTTTTTTGGTGAGATCCAAACAAACATGAGATCTGGCTGACACTGCCCATCAACAGGTGTTTTTTTAAGGGGAAGAAGAAGGCATGAGAGAAAGCGCTTCCTCTTCATGGGTGTGCTTAGGTGAAAGCTGCCACAGCTTCATGTGGCTTTCAGGAGGAACAAATAGAAAAACGTGACTCGCCTTTAAGCATGCTGGGGTGGATGTGTGATGTCCAGAGATGTCACTTTTCTTGAGGGAACAGAGAACATTCTGCTGAATCACTTTAATTGTCTTGGATTGGGTGACATGAACTTTGGGACAGCCAAAAGACCATTTAGATTGAAGGGATAGAAGATTGCACACCAGGGGTTTCACATAAATGTGTGTTGCCTTCAGGGAGGAAAAATGTTTTGCAGCAGCAACAATCCTTCTGGGAAAATAATAGCCTTTCAATCACAAAATCTCTCAACCATGAATGGCAAAACTTTGGATTGCTGGTCTTTTTGATAGCATACTTAATAATTTTCTTCTGAAGTTGTAGTTGAATCTAGTAGATCTCAGTGAAGTGTGACATTAAGGAAGTGTTTCACAGTATTTTTCTTTCTTTTGTTTTGGGATAATAATATAGTAAGGGAGGAAAGAATGTGACAAATGTAGATTTTAAAAACAGAATTTTAAAACAATAGGAATGTACACTAACATTTTTTCAGACCAATTCAATTTATCCCAGTATTTCTTGGTATTTATTTTCCATTTAAAGGGATGTTCAAATTTATGCCAAATCGTTTGAACTAAGTTTTTCCAAACGGCTTAGAGAGTTCATGTCAGAACTATTCCCAAACAAATTAAAAAATCTAGTAGAGTAATGAAATGGGAATAATCATATGAACTACATGATTTTCTTCATCTGAAAAGTCATATAAGTGAAACTGAAAATACTTTTGCCAAGTTTTCCAGCCCAACGTGTCTTGGCAATGTGACCTGTTAAGGAAACATACTTCATTTTTGCTTTGCTTTAATATTTGAACACTGTATGTGGAATTAAATAGTATATTTTAGGAGGTTTGCATCAATAATGGATCTTATGTATGTCACACTTTTTCCCTTCTTTGGATCTTTGGATGCAAGCAGATGAAAACACTATTGAGAATTGCAGCCTCTCTTTGACTTTGAAATCAGGATGCAACACTCTTGCACTCTTATAATGGCATAACTTAAGCAGAAGCTGCTCACACATGTCAACATTTATAATAGGTTCCATTCTTGAAATGTTGGTTCACAATTAGACCAAGACTTTGGGTACTAGTTTGAGAAATGTTAGTTTAAAATGTGGGTATAAAATCAATGTAGCCACCAAACTTGTTCTTGTTTATTCTGTTACTTATTGTCTAATAGGTTGGGACGGTATTATGGTCTTAGACAGTGCTGTCCTTTATCGCTATAATTAGTGGCATTTTTTTGCATTGGCTCCATGACTCAATTATTGTTAAGGGATGTGTTTACTCTGAAGCTTAATAGAATTCACAGACTCATTACCAAACAATTGTATGTAGGATTATAATCTTAGCATCGTTTAGGCAGAATTAGGCTATGTCATAGTTTTCTAACTGGGTGCAACAAAATCTTATCCTTGCTGCAGAGTTGTGGTGGGGGTGGTCACCCCCACCACCAGATAAACAAATAACAGGACTGGGTGACTGGTTTCTTTTTCATCCATCATCCCATGAACTCCATTCCAAAGACTAAGGTTGCTGTGTTCAGTCAAAGTGATAGTGACACATTCACAACATTGTAGGCTGCTTCTGTGAACTCAGGGGGAACACATTGCTGAAGACTTCAGTCAGCTGCTTTGAATCCCATCTCTGAAAAAAAAAAAACAGGATATAACTCAAATAAATAAATACATAAATCATTGGATCTCAAGAATTCTGTTCATTTGAAGATTGTCTAGGAGTTGTCTGGGACATGCATTGTTCTTGCTTAAAACATCCAGTGCTTTCTGTAGTACCCATAATACAATGAGATGAAAACTAAAGGAACTAAAATTTGCAACATTCCTTACATATAATGAAGAGGATAGCTGAATAGAAGAATCACTTGCATTCTTCAGATGATGATGCCTGAGAACTTAGTCACATAATCGTTCCCTGTGGATTTTGACATATTGGGTTTGTTCTGTTTTTTGTTGATGCCTTATAATCATGTAATGATAATTTTCTGTGGCATTGTGGAAAATTCTCGTGAATGAAATTGAACTACTACACATCTTGTGTTGAATATCTGGATAACGTTTCAAACTTCTGTAGAATGGTTCAGAAAGCAAGAACTGACTAAGGTTACAGCTCATGGCCCTTCTCCAGCCAGGCTCAGACCTGTAATAGTGATCAAGTTTTGAGAAAAATCAACCTGAAGTTGAAGGTGACTGAAATAAAAGAACAGGATGTCTTAATAGAAAATATGTTTTGAATAGCAGGATGGTTTACAATTTAATTGATTAGAATTGGCTACTACAGGACACTGAGACCAGAGAATATGGCCTCTGCTAGACTAGATGTAATGAGAAATAAGAGGAGCTGATCCAAGGAGGCTTTATAGTTAAAACTCTAAGTGGGAATTAGTTGTCTAGAAACTGTGTCTAGCATAGCTCTTGGCTTTCTTTTATGGCCCTTTCCATTTGGAGGGGGTTGGGGGAATGTTTGGGAATTTGAGCCAAGACAATGGATGATCTTGGAAGTCACTGTTACATTCTATTATGAATTGCACTCCGTTGAGCTGCTTTGGGCATATTTGTCTAACCACATAAAAGTATGGTGATGGTAATGGTGCTGATAATGGTCCCTATATAGTGAAATACACAATTTCCATCTACAAATGGAATACATGTAAAAATATTCTATACATCTTTATGGGGAATATTACCTCATTAGAAAAGAATGATGATATAATAAGTTAGGAATATACCGGTAGATACAATACTGCAGAAGCTTAGCTTCTGCCTTGAATGTAAAATTCTCTCCTTGATATGTAGGAAGAATAGGGAAGACTTTGGATATTTATCAGAGTGGATATTGAGATGTTCTAACTCTATTGAGAAATTTTATGACGATATACAATGTGGATCCTTGTTGCATCATTCACCCTAATAACTAGCAAACATTGAATTTCTGACATCCCTTTTTGAATGGGCAACACAACTGTATAGGTGCCCGAAAAGAATGAGAAATGCGGTGGATCTGCCACTTCACAATGTTCTGATTTCAAGTTGGCCTGCAAAGTAACTTTGCTTTTCATTTGTGTAGGTGGTGTTGGGAGGTGGTCTACATAGTGGAGCTCTTCCCCATTTTCCATGCCAGTATATGCTATAGAGGGGCACCTTTGTAAGACCTATTAATTCCTTTGTCAATTTGTACTTGAGAGAAGTGGTAAAATTGCTGGAAGTGACTCCTTAGACTCACTAGATGCTCTAGTTGTAGTACATGTTTCTGCTCTATCATATGCTACTTGTTGTTTTGTGACTGCTGGAAGGAACATGCTTGTCATTATTTCTTAAATGCTGTGGGCAATTGGTAATAAAAATCTGAAAAGATAGCAAGCCTCAACAGTGCCCAGTTTAAAATGAAAAACACTTATTCTGGCATTATCAAAATAGTAACTGACAAGCCTGTCTTGTTGTTTTCTCTCTCTTTTTAAAGAAAAAACAGCGCTATGACAGCATGTTACTTTAGGGAGTATTAATGGAAAACTTGGCTTTACAGGATAACTGAAAATGATTAAGCTCGGCAAACTTTGATCCATGAAATTGTTAAATTCTTATTTTTGGAATAAATACAAACTCTTGAGCTCTAGATTATTTCAGATTAAAAATAAGAAGCAAATTATGTATTCTTCATATTTATTTTTGAGGCCTGAGGTTGGGAAACAAACTGTTTATGTATCATAAATATGAATTAAATGTTTATTGACATCTTTAAAAAAGACTTCCTTTATGTCTGTTGTTGATTGTGGAAAGTCCCAGCCACACATACATCATGATGGAATCTTGCTATTTAAAAACGTATAAGTCTATAGATTGTGACCAGCAGTGCTGCGGAGTTCGAAGAGGCACGAATAGAGGGCCTAAGGGTGAAACGTGCCAAGAGGAAGGAGCGTCAAGCTAACCCCAACCGGGACCGCCTTCCACCTGGAAACCGATGTCCTCACTGCGGGAGAATATGCGGGTCAAGAATCGGTCTCTTCAGCCACCTAAGAACCCACCCCCAAGATGGAAGACAATCGTCCTCGAGCTACGAGGGATCGCCTAAGTAAGTAAGTAAGATGATTACCTCTCCACCATCACTTTTTTTACTATGAACTTTACAATTATTTTCATTTTTACATTTAAATAATTCAAATTTGATAATTCATCATTAAAAGATGAATAGGTGTACCAAATGTGGTGAGAAATGGTGCATACATCACCATTTTTTTCCTAAAGTTTACAGTAATTAAAATGTTGAGAAAGCTTAATGTACAAAAAAGCATGTCCTGCTCTTGCATATTCATTTGTTTGACTTGAATTCTAGAAAACATCTCCCTGGGCAGGAAATCCTGGGTTTGGTGTGCAATACTCTCAGTCTGACCCCGCTGTGGAGCTCTAAAGTTGCTTGCATGAGCTGGAGAAGTGAAGGGGGGAAAAGAAGGTGTATGGGCATCTTTGCAAACATCAGCAATGGTGCCTAGAGATGGGCAGGAGCCAATTGGAGCTCTGTGCCCACTGGTATGACAACAACAGGATGACCAAAGTAGATGCCAACCCCCCTGTCCCTATGCCAAGTAGCTCAGGGAAAATGGGATGGCTATATTAACAATAGGGCTAGTTGTAATTCAGAACTGCTTACACTATGTTGATTCTCACCCACTACAGGTTAAACTTTCTATGTATACAAGAGTCCTAGTATATCCATAAGGGATACATTCCCCTGTGGGTGCCTGAAAGTGTGGACAATAGTAAAACCTATTTGACTGTACTTGGGCTGAAAGCAGACCATAGAATAGCACTAGAGGACCTAGAGAAGGTCATAAAATGGGGGTGGGGGTGAGAACTTGGGTAAGTGAAACAGTGAGTACTGTGTCTATGAATAAGGGTCATACTATATCAGGGCCGGTCCAACAATGGAGGCCGTTTAAGCGGCCGCTTCGGGCGCACGTCAAGGGGGGCGCTGTTGAGGCTCCCTCTCGCACTCCTCGGCCCACTCGCGCATCTCTCGCACTCTGCTCAATCGCGCCCCTCTCGCACTCGGCCCACTCACGCCTCTCTCACACTCGGCCCACTCACGCATCTCTCTCACTCGGCCCACTCGCGCCCCTCTCGCACTCGGCCCACTCACGCATCTCTCTCACTCGGCCCACTCACGCCCCTCTCGCACTTGGCCCACTCACGCCTCTCTCGCACTCGGCCCACTCGCACCTCTCTCTCACTCGGCCCACTCGCGCCTCTCTCTCACTCGGCCCACTCACACCCCTCTTGCACTCGGCCCACTCACGCCTCTCTCTCACTCGTCCCACTCATGCCCCTCTCGCACTCGGCCCACTCACGCCTCTCTCGCACTCGGCCCACTCGCGCCTCTCTCTCACTCGGCCCATTCACTCCCCTCTCGCACTCGGCCCACTCACGCATCTCTCTCACTCGGCCCACTCACGCCCCTCTCGCACTCGGCCCACTCACGCCTCTCTCGCACTCGGCCCACTCATGCACCTCTCGCACTCGGCCCACTCACGCATCTCTCTCACTCGGCCCACTCACGCCCCTCTCGCACTCGGCCCACTCGCGCCTCTCTCTCACTCGGCCCACTCACTCCCCTCTCGCACTCGGCCCACTCACGCATCTCTCTCACTCGGCCCACTCACGCCCCTCTCGCACTCGGCCCACTCACGCCTCTCTCTCACTCGGCCCACTCACTCCCCTCTCGCACTCGGCCCACTCACGCATCTCTCTCACTCGGCCCACTCACGCCCCTCTCGCACTCGGCCCACTCGCGCCTCTCTCTCACTCGGCCCACTCACTCCCCTCTCGCACTTGGCCCACTCACGCATCTCTCTCACTCGGCCCACTCACGCCCCTCTCGCACTCGGCCCATTCACGCCTCTCTCGCACTCGGCCCACTCACGCCCCTCTCGCACTCGGCCCACTCACACCTCTCTCGCACTCGGCCCTCTCGCCCTTGCAGCCCTCTTGCCCCTGAACAAGACCTGAGGCCAGGCCTCTGGGCCTGCTGCTCCACCTGCACCCTTCCTGGATTCCTCCCGCAACGCCCGGCAGCCCTCCGAGGCTGGAAGGAGCTCTGGCAGGTCGAGCAGGCCTGTGCCCCTGCCATGCACCTCCTTGGGGACCCTCTCAGCCATGAAGATGGGGCAGGTAGGAACCCGTCCCTGTTCCCAGCATTTCGCCACGCATGTCTCCAGGGCAGGCCTGGGCCAACTTGGCAACTGAGGGGGGAAATGGAGGGGCCTGAGGCTGGGTTGCTGCAGGTTTTTCAGCTGCCTGGCCATGTTCCAGAAGCTGGAAAATGTGGGCCTACTCCTAGGATTTATAGTTTCCTAAGGCCCCTTCTTCACAGCCATAGAAGACAGATTATCAAGGCAGATAATCCACATTTTCTACTTTGAACCAGATTATATGCATCCACACAGCCATATAATCCAGTTCAGAGCAGATAGTCTGGATTTTATATGGCAGGGTATGGGTTCTTCTACATAACCATATAATTGAGATTATGAAGGCAGATAATCCAGGTCATATGTACTGAACCGGATTATATGCATCTACACAGCCATATAATCCAGTTCAGAGCAGATAGTCTGGATCTTATATGGCAGGGTATGGGTTCTTCTACATAACCATATAATTCAGATTATCAACGCAGATAATCCACATTATCTGCCTTGAACTGGGTTATCTGAGTCTACACTCCCATATAATCCAGTTCAAAGCAGATAACCTGCATTTTATATGGCAATACAGAAAGGGCCTAAGGGTATATTGTAGTGTATATTGTAGTGGTGTACTTCAGAGGGATGCATATATCTCACCAAAGGGCAGCTGCACTTTGGAATTAATGCAGTTTGACTCCAATTTCATTGCCATGGCTCAATGCTATGAAACCCTGGGAATTGTAGTTTTATAAGGTCTTTAAACCTTCTCTGCCAAATAGTTTAGATGCCTCACCGAACTATAACTCCCAGGATTCCATAGCATTGAGCCGTGGCAGTGAAAGTGGAGTCAAACTATGTTAATTCCACGGTGCCTCACTTCTTCCAATGGAGAAATAAAGATACAAGTGCCAGTTAAGTCCAGTGGATTTCTTTATTCATACCAGGGGTCCCCAAACTTTTTAAACAGGGGGCCAGTTCACGATCCTTCGGACCGTTGGAGGGCCAGACTATAGTTGGCCACCGAGCAATAATAAATAAATATCTAAATAAATAAATAAATAATAACAATAACAATAAAAAAGAGGGTTGGAAGACACCCTTTGGGCCATTGAGTCCAATCCCCTTCTGCTTTGTGCATCGAAAGCACAAACAAAGCACCCCTGACAGATGACCACCCAGCGTCAATGTGAAGAAGAAGAAGAAGAAGAAGAAAGAGGTTTGGAAGAGACCCCTTGGGCCATTTAGTCCAACCCCCTTCTGCCTGTGTGCACCAAAAGCACAAGCAAAGCATCCCTGATAGATGGCCACCCAGCCTTAATAATAATAATAATAATAATAATAATAGGATTGGAAGAGACCCCTTGGGCCATTTAGTCCAACTACCTTCTGTCTCTGTGCACCAAAAGCACAAGCAAAGCATCCCTGATAGATGGCCACCCAGCCTCAATATTAATAATAATAATAATAATAATAATAATAATAATAATAATAATAATAATAATAATAATGGTTGTAAGAGAAGAAGAGACCCCTTGGGTTACTTAGCCCAACCCCCTTCTGCCCTTGTGCCGTGGGGCTGGATAAATGGCTTTGATGGGCCGCATCCGGCCCCCGGGCCTTAGTTTGGGGACCCCTGATTCATACCATATGGAGAGGGGCAGATTTCTCGCCCTTTTCATGATATTGTTTAAACTTCCACTCTATGTCTAATTTTTGTTTTGTGTAAGGTAAAGGTAATGGTTTCCCCTGACGTTAAGTCCAGTCATGTCTGACTCTGGGGGTTGGTGCTCATCTCCATTTCTAAGCCAAAGAGCCAGTGTTGTCCGTAGACACCTCCAAGGTCATGTGGCCAGCATGACTGCATGGAGCACCGTTACCTTCCCGCCGGAAGTGGTACCTATTGATCTACTCACATTGGCATGTTTTCGAACTACTAGGTTGGCAAAAGCTGGAGCTAACAGCGGGCGCTCATTTCGCTCCCGGGATTTGAACCTGGGACCTTTCGGTCTGCAAGTTCAGCAGCTCAGTGCTTTAACACACTTCGCTACCGGGGCTCCTTTTTGTTTTGTGTATTTTATGGAAATATGTTTCCATATGTATATTTTACGGAGTGTTTTTAAATTATTATGTGTTCTAGCAATGTTGTCAACCGTCTTGAGCGGGTAAGAAATAAAATTATCATTATCATTATTGAGTTGCTGTGCATTTTCTGGGCTGTCTGGCCATGCTCCAGAAGCATTCTCTCCTGACATTTCACCCACATCTATGGCAGGCATCCTCAGAGGTTGTGAGGTTGAGGCAAGTGTGAATGTTGCAGTTGGCCACCTTGATTAGCATTGAATGTCCCTCACATATTCATAGCTGGCTGCTTCCTGCCTGAGGGAATCTTTGTTGGGTGGTGTTAGCTGGCCCTGATTGTTTCATGTCTGGAATTCCCCTGTTTTTGAGTGTTCTTTTTTTACTGTCCTGGTTTTATTTATTTATTTATTTCCCATACTTGTGTCCCGCCCTTCTCACCCTGAAGAGGACTCAGGGTAGCCTCACAACTGCCAACAATTCGATATCCGATTGTTTTGGGGGGGGGCCGCCAAAATTCTGTTCGCTTACACTTGAAAATTACCTTGGGCCGGCCCTGTACTATATGTATCTTTGAGATGATATTGCTTATTTGGTACTAATAATAATCAATAATTATTGAATTAATTTGTAGCATTATTGCTTGTTAGGTTTATCTCACTTTTCCTCTGAGGAGCCATGGGGAGCATGCATGCCTTCCACATTTTATCCTCACAATACCACTGTACAGTAGCTTAGGCTGAAAACTGGTGGCTGATTCAAAGTTACCAAATGAGGATTGTGATGAAATTTGATTTTGAATTTTCCAGTTTTTCATCAAGACTCTGTTTACCTCACCAGGTGTAAAATATATTTAGGTACTGTGGTATATATTATAATAACTACAAATAAATTTAGCATATTTCTAGTTTTTACAATATGAATTTATTTATTGAGCTCAATGGGAAGGGATCTCCCTCCATTGCAATACATCCTTTCCTCCTTCTATGCCTTGCCCTGCATTGTCACTGGTGATCCACCTCCATGGTTTCTCTAATGTATGGACCAGTGCTAAGATTATACTATTCTGTTATTAAAAGATCACCCAATTGACATCATTAAAGAACCTCTTTCTTTTTGTTCAGCAAAAATGTAATGAGTACACAATGAATTTATTAGAAGTAACTTTTCAAGTTCTCTGTGTGCCTAGAACAGGGGTCCTCAAACTTTTTAAGTGGAGGGCCGGTTCATGGTCCCTCAGGCTGTTGAGGGGCCGAATTATCATTTGAAAAAAAAATACGAACAAATTCCTATGCACACGGCACATGTCTTATTTGTAGTGCAAAAAAACAAACAAACCCCAACAACAACTATTTATTTATTTGCTACATTTATACCCCACCCTCTCTCACCCCGAAGGAGACTCAGAGCGGCTTACAAGTTGTATGTACATACAATATATAATATTATTGGCATAGCACAATATTAGCATTATATATGTCCTATACCACTATATTGTAATATTAGAATCATAGAATCATAGAATCATAGAATAGTAGAGTTGGAAGAGACCTCAAGGGCCATCTAGTCCAACCCCCCGCTAAGAAGCAGGAAATCGCATTCAAAGCACCCCCGACAGATGGCCATCCAGCCTCTGCTTAAAAGCCTCCAAAGAAGGAGCCTCCACCACAGTCCGGGGGAGAGAGTTCCACTGCCGAACAGCCCTCACAGTGAGGAAGTTCTTCCTGATGTTCAGGTGGAATATCCTTTCCTGTAGTTTGAAGCCATTGTTCCGTGTCCTAGTCTGCAGGGCAGCAGAAAATAAGCTTGCTCCCTCCTCCCTATGACTTCCCCTCACATATTTGTACATGGCTATCATGTCTCCTCTCAGCCTTCTCTTCTGCAGGCTAAACATGCCCAGCTCTTTAAGCCTCTCCTCATAGGGCTTGTTCTCCAGACCCTTAATCATTTTAGTCGCCCTCCTCTGGACGCTTTCCAGCTTGTCAGCATCTCCCTTCATCTGCGGTGCCCAAAACTGGACACAGTATTCCAGGTGTGGTCTGACCAAGGCAGAATAGAGGGGGAGCATGACTTCCCTGGATCTAGACGTTATTCCCCTATTGATGCAGGCCAAAATCCCATTGGCTTTTTTAGCTGCCGCATCACATTGTTGGCTCATGTTTAACTTGTTGTCCACGAGGACTCCAAGATCTTTTTCGCACACACTGCTGTCAAGCCAGGCGTCCCCCATTCTGTATCTTTGATTTCCATTTTTTCTGCCGAAGTGAAGTATCTTGCATTTGTCCCTGTTGAACTTCATTTTGTTAGTTTCGGCCCATCTCTCTAGTCTGTCAAGATCGTTTTGAATTCTGCTCCTGTCTTCTGGAGTGTTAGCTATCCCTCCGAGTTTGGTGTCATCTGCAAACTTGATGATCGTGCCTTCTAACCCTTCGTCTAAGTCGTTAATAAAGATGTTGAACAGAACCGGGCCCAGGACGGAGCCCTGCGGCACTCCACTTGTCACTTCTTTCCATGATGAAGACGACGCATTGGTGAGCACCCTTTGGGTTCGTTCGCTTAGCCAATTACAGATCCACCTAACCGTAGTTTTGTCTAGCCCACATTTTACTAGTTTGTTTGCCAGAAGGTCGTGGGGGACTTTGTCGAAGGCCTTACTGAAATCTAGATATGCTACATCCACGGCATTCCCTGCATCGACCCAACTCGTAACTCTATCGAAAAAAGAGATCAGATTAGTCTGGCATGACTTGTTTTTGGTAAATCCGTGTTGACTATTAGCAATGACCGCATTTGTTTCTAAGTGTTTGCAGACCACTTCCTTAATGATCTTTTCCAGAATCTTGCCTGGTATTGATGTGAGGCTGACCGGACGGTAATTGTTTGGGTCGTTCTTTTTTCCCTTCTTGAAGATAGGGACCACATTCGCCCTCCTCCAATCTGCTGGGACTTCTCCTGTTCTCCAAGAACTCTCGAAGATGATTGCCAGTGGTTCTGAAATAACTTCCGCTAGTTCCTTCAATACTCTTGGATGTAGCTGATCTGGCCCTGGGGACTTGAATTCGTTTAGAGTGGCCAGGTGTTCCTGGACAACTTGTTTCCCTATTTGGGGTTGGATTTCCCCCAATCCTTCGTCCATTCCATGTTGCTGAGGTTGAAGATGGCTTTCTTTTTGTGAGAAGACCGAGGCAAAGAAGGCATTAAGCAGTTCTGCCTTTTCCCTATCCCCTGTCACCATCACCCCATCTACTCCTTGCAGTGGCCCTATCGCCTCCTTTTTCTTCCTTTTTCTACCAACATAAGCAAAAAAACCTTTTTTGTTGTTTTTTATGTCCCTGGCAAGCCTGAGCTCATTTTGCGCTTTAGCCTTGCGAACCTTTTCCCTACAGGAGTTGGCTATACGTTTGAATTCTTCTTTGGTGATTTCTCCCCTTTTCCACTTCTTGTGCATGTCACTTTTGAGCTTTAGCTCAGTTAGAAGTTCTTTGGACATCCATTCTGGCTTCTTTGCACTTGTCTTATTTTTCTTCTTTGTTGGCACTGTTTGCATTTGCGCCTTGAGTATTTCACTTTTGAAAAACTCCCATCCATCCTTAACTCCCTTGTTTTTTAATATCAGCGTCCATGGAATGCCGCTCAGTAATTCCTTCATTTTTTGGAAGTCAGCTCTCTTAAAGTCCAGAATGCGTGTTTGACTTGTCTTAGTTTCAGCATTCCTTTGTATTGCAAACTGCAGGAGCACATGGTCACTTGCCCCTAAGGATCCAACCACTTCAACTGTATTGATCAGGTCTTCCACATTTGTTAAGATTAGATCAAGAGTTGCTGATCCCCTTGTTGCCTCTTCTACCTTCTGGACCATAAAATTATCTGCAAGGCAAGTGAGGAATTTGTTGGACTTTGTACTCTTGGCTGAGTTTGTTTTCCAGCAGATATCGGGATAGTTGAAATCGCCCATGACTACTATATCTCTTCTTTGTGCCTGTTTGGTCAGCTGTTGACAGAAGGCTTCATCAAGTCCTTCATCCTGACTCGGAGGTCTGTAGTAGACACCCACGACAAGATCTTTTTGAGTCCCGGTTCCCTTGATTCTTATCCAGATGCTTTCAAGCTGGTTTCCCGGATTACAGTCTTGCATTTCTTCTGTAACGTAACTGTTTTTGACATATAAAGCTACTCCCCCTCCTCTCCCCTTTGTTCTATTTCTGTGAAAGAGGTTATAGCCCTCAATGGTTAAATTCCAGTGATGGGAGTCATCCCACCAGGTTTCAGTGATGCCTATGACATCGTATGTGTGGTGCTGTGCTAGGAGTTGGAGTTCATCTTGCTTATTTCCCATGCTCTGAGCATTAGTGTAAAGACATGTAAGCCCCTGTGACCTCCCCTCGAACTGTTTATTTGGGATTATTGTGCTCTCTGTACTTGGTCCTTGCTGTGTTTGTGCAGCCCTCCGTTTAGCCTTACGGCGGTTCCCTGTGGTCGTGGGTAATATAGTGTTCGCCAGGCTGTTGTTCCCCTCCCCCAGTGGATTTAGTTTAAAGTGCGCCTGATGAGGTTTGTGAGTCTGTGTGCAAAAAGATGTTTTCCTACTTGTGTGAGATGCACCCCATCGCTTGCCAGTAGTCCATCCTCTTGGAAGAGTAGACCATGGTCAAGGAAGCCAAAATGCTCCTCTTGACACCATTTTCTGAGCCAGTTATTGACCTGTACTATTTTTCCGGCCCTTGTAGAGCCATGTCCTACAACGGGGAGGAGGGATGAAAAGATCACATGTACATTATACAGTTTTAGCTTTGTTCCCAGAGCTCGAAAATCATTTGTGATCTTTTGAAAAGTATGCCTAGCGGTGTCATTGGTACCTACATGAATCAACATAAGGTGGGGAGGGTGATGGGGCTTTAGGAGCCTGCTGAGCCTCTGAGTGATATGGTGTATTTTTGCCCCCGGGAGGCAGCATGTTTCTCGAGCCATCCCATCCGGTCTGGAAATGATGGCTTCCGTTCCTCTAAGGAGGGAGTCACCTACTACCAAGACCTGTTTCCTTTGAGGATTGACAGGGTCCCTTTTGTGCAAGACAGTGTGTATGTCCCCTGAAGAGTGTTCCTGTTGAAGTGAATCATGTAGGTGTAAAGTGTTGTCCTCCTCCTCAACATCCCCAGTGCATTCATCAATGACAATCCATTGAGATACATCCGAGAGCCCATTACTCTCCCAAGGATGTTCCTGTTGCTCCTGGTCTATGATTGGGGATGGAGCATTTGCATGATTACATAAGTGTGACTGTGGTGATGCACTGTCCCTGTCAGGGCTATCCCCTGCGCATTGATCCAGGATGGTCCACTGAGTGGTATCTAAGAAACTGTGGTCCTCCACAAGATGTGTTTCCTGATTGTATGTTAATGATGTAAGAATTTCAAATCTGTTGTGTAAATGCAGCTGAGCAGAGGAGTTCTGCGGAGGCTGCCTGGTCCTGCGTCTCCTTCTATGGGTGACCTCCTTCCAAGCCTGAGGGTTGTCTACCTTTGAGTTGATCTCCCCATAAGGTTCCTGATCATGGTCTTGGTGGTGTTGGTGTGATGCAGGCTGCTGATCTACAGCAGCGTGTTGTGCAGTGTCCAAGAAGAGCTCGAGTGCCTGAATGTCCTTAAGGGTCTTAATACGGTGCTCGAGCTGTTGGATCCTCTGCTCCATCAGAGTCATCTGTTTGCATTTGGAGCAGATGTAGTTGTCTAGTTTTTGTGTGAAAAAGCGGAACATGCCACAGCTGGTGCATGTGATGGGAATGTTTTGCTTTTGTTGCATCTCTTGGTGAGCGTGGTGGCCAAGTGGGATCTTTGTACAGTTAAGTAATATGCACGCACTTTATGTGCAGACTGCAACAAACCACGTCTTTGTGTATTTGTTTATGTTGCTTTGTTTCCTGTATGTACTGCAAAGGATAGTTAGTAAAGGTGCCTGACGGCGCGCGCGACACTGGCAAATAAAGCTTTCCCAGAAACTCAATTAACAGGGGACAATGCCTGCTGTCAATCAACTTAAGTACCTGGCTCTCTTTCAACACAACAGTCACACAACAGTTAGACTTTGACCACAGGAGCCAAGCCCAAACTCAGTTTAAAATCTTAGCCAAATCTTAGCCAAATCCTACCTGAAGCCAGGGAGCAAAAATGTCCTCCTGCTTCCTCTGCTTCTGCGAGAACCAACTGCCCTTCTGGGATCAGGCTCTGGCAGAAACTCACACTGGCAAATAAAGCTTTCCCAGAAACTCAATTAACAGGGGACAATGCCTGCTGTCAATCAACTTAAGTACCTGGCTCTCTTTCAACACAACAGTCACACAACAGTTAGACTTTGACCACAGGAGCCAAGCCCAAACTCAGTTTAAAATCTTAGCCAAATCTTAACCAAATCCTAAGATTATTAGGATTAGGAAATATTATTAGTAATATTACATTTAATATATAATAGGTAAAGGTAAAGGTTTCCCCTGACGTTAAGTCCAGTCATGTCTGACTCTGGGGGTTGGTGCTCATCTCCATTTCTAAGCCGAAGAGACGGCATTGTCAATAGACACCTCCAAGGTCATGTGGCCATAGGCATGACTGTATGGAGAGCCTTTACCTTCCTGCCAGACCGGTACCTATTGATCTAATCACATTGGCATGTTTTCGAACTGCTAGGTTGGATATTATTATATCGTATAATTATTGGTATTATATTGTATTACATTATAATATTAGTATCAATATTATATGTATACACAATATATTCAATTATTACCATAGCACCATATTAGTAAATGAATGAACAATACAATATTTTAAAATAAAAACAATTTTAACCAACATAAACCTATCAGGATTTCAATGAGAAGTCTGGGCCTGCTTCTGGCCAATGAGATAGTCAAGTTAAGTAGGATTGTTGGTATTGTGTGCCTTCAAGTCATTTCAGACTTTGGGTGAGGCAAAGTCTAAAACTAAGAGCGGGGGGTCAGGTAAATGACCTTGGAGGCCTCCGGGCCTTAGTTTGGGGACCCCTGGCCTAGAACTTGAAGTGTAACCTGGTTCAGAGATCTTGATCATATAATAAATAAGGGAAATAATTTTGGTCAATATTGATTTCTTAAACATAGTGTTCAAAATCTACAGAAATCAAAAAATTGTCAACTGTCATGGTTTCAAAGACATTCTCTCCATAATTCTTTTTTTCCCGTGAAGAAAGCTGTTGCTTCACTACTTGTAGTCTCTTCAGACATGCTTCCTTCAGGCTATGTTGCAGAGAATTTTAAAGGAGATGCTGAGCTGGAAGAAAGAGCCTCTAAATTTTATATTTGTTGATGTGTATTTGCATCACTTTGATGCATGTGGATTATATACAGAAGTTTTGACCGTGACTTGTCGGTTTTGACACCAAACAAAGTGAAGTTATTGGAATGTGGATCTTTTCAATATAGTAACTGGTTCTTGGCAGGCCCGTAGCCAGGATTTTGATTCGGGAGGGATTGGGATTTTGGTTCGTGGGGGGGGGGGGGGGGAATCTGAGTGGGAGAGGATCTACCCTAGCAAACCTTTTGTATCGTTAACCCAGAACTCCCATGCATATGGGATATATTGAGCATGGTAATCAGATCATGATATGAATAAACGTAACAGTTTAAATAATAAATGTAAGGCCTTCTCATAGACCATCCTAAGAATTTGGGGGGGGGGGGCTGAAGCCCCTCAAGCCCCCCCCCCCCCCCCCCGGCTACATGTCTGGTTCTTGGGGAAAAACCTGATATATTGTGAGTTTTCCAGGCTGTATGGCCTTGTTCTAGAAGCATTCTGTCCTGATGTTTTGCCCACATCTGTGGCAGGCATCCTCAAAGGTTGAGGGGTCAGAGGGGTCTTCGTTGCCTTCTACAACAAAATTTGATACTTTGGTGCCTAGGAGTCTGCAACTTTCAAGCCTGAAATAAGCTGGTTCTATGAAAATTGATGTTTTTCAGTTTTGAATATTTTCTGCAATCTTCTTTTGAGTTTAATTCTGTATATTTATTTATTCATGGTACAGTCATATACATGTCCACTGTGAGTTTTTGCTAGATGGATATCAGATATTTATAGCATACACCATAACACATTTGTCTGTGTAGTTCTGGCCAGGAAATAAAACATTTCCAAATTCCAGAATATTTTTAAGGTACAGCTTAAAACAAAGTTATCTAAAGCCATATAAAAAGCTGAGAGAAAATGTAAACATGCTCATTGCTTCTGAATGAAACCATTGCATTTTTATATGTTTGCCATTAACATAGAAGATGGGTAGAATGACAGACAAGGAAAATTGTGTGCTGTCTGTTGAAATAGATACAGATGTTGCTTTTCTAAAGAAAACCTTTCAAATAACATAATGGATGCAGTTTAGTAACAGTCAGAATCAAGACACCATCGATACTTTATGTAAACAGTATGGAAATCAACCTGCTCTGCCTTGCTTTCTAGAGTTTCTGATATAAAACAGGGCATATGTAGAAGAGCAGATAGCCTTTACCAATTTGTGTGAGACCAAGCCACATTGAGTTTGGTAGGTCTTGCTTCTGAATATAAATGTAAGGCTTTTAATACCTATTATATCAGCCAGTTTTTCTATGTGGACAATTATTCATTGGTGGACTAGTATCTTTAAGGGATGGAAAATGGAATTTTGAGTTGGAAGGGAGACTACTAAATTATAGGGTGTTTGATAAATCCTGCTCCCCCCCCCACCCCCCCCCCCCCCCAGAAGTCTACACTATGTCTATATACTACTGGTATGTCTTTGCTCTGGAATTGGAAATAAGTCACCACAAAACAAGGAACCAGGAAATCTTATTTCTTCTTCTAGGGAAACTACCATTTATTTTCCTAAACACGTGTTAAGCAAGTAATACTCCTTTTTTTCTTTTCCTAACTTTTATTTTGCCCTTGGCACAAGGCATTTCTGTTTCTTTATGGGTATTTGTGTGCACCAGGTCAGGAAAGACACAGATTTTGCCAGAAACATGAGCTACAACAATTTGTGGTCTAGATGATTCAGACTGAAAATTGCTTAAGTGGATAGGAACAAAAAAAGTGCCCACCGCTTACAAGGGGAATTTTATAAATTAATGAATCTTCATTCAATTATATAAAAGTGGCATGATAATGTGTTATAGAAAATGGTATGAGCTAAGGAGCAGATAGTACTGTTGAGGGATCTAAGAGAACCTCAGCATTGTTGTCGAAAATTTCAGTGATGTGTTTTCATTTTCATCTCCCATCTAAAAATAAAACTATGCTTGTGAACAGAGGCTTTACACGTGGAGTTGTAGCTATATTTTGCACACCTGTTGAAATCAATAGGGTTTATATGAGTTATATAGTAACTACTAGGGATTTAATCACATGAGGCAGGCACACCAGCATTGCAGCTTCATCACACAATGTTCTGTGCATCCTGTTCTCAGTTTGCCTCCCACCTCTCATGATTCTCCCATTGCTAACTATTAATGGATAAGCTTGTTAATGGCTCCCAATCCAACAATGTTCCTATCAGCTATCTTGGTATCATGGGTCCCTTTCACATTGACATGAAGTAATGTGATCTCAGTTGCAGGATTCTCTTTCTCTCTCTTCCTCCCCCTCCCTTTGCTATTCCTAATTGAATTTCTTCTCTTTTATATGTATCTTTGTTGGATTTGGTTTTTAATACTGAAATTCAGCAACTGAACTAAAAGTAAAAAAAAAATAAGCAACAGTAGTTGTTGTGACTGCGCCTTCGGGGATTATGGTTGATGGTGATGGGATTCGAAGAGGAAGAAAAAACCCTCGTGATGAGGGTTCACTGGAGGAGTTGCACAGGAAGCGACTTAGAGAGCTATATGGGGGATCTTCTGAGGAAGATTCAGATGGGGAGTTTGGGGAAATGGATGCTGAAGAACAGGTGGTGGCTGGGGAAGTGGGCACTGAATGGGCACAGCCACCGGAGATGTCTGGGGATTTGGGACCTATGGATACTTCTGAACCTGGGGTTTCTGCAGGAGCTGATCCCACTTGGGATGCTTGGAGAAGGGAGGATGGTTCTTTAAGTGTTCATGGGGCTAAGTGTGGGCAGGATGATTGGGACTCCGACGAATTGCTAGGTACTCCGGATCCATGAGCTCTAGCTGTGTGGAGTTCGGACTCTGAGTAGATTTGGGACACCTGGTGTTTGGGTGTGAGTGTTTGGCCACCCAGGAGGAAGGGGAATAAAATGGGAATGTTTGGCCATTGCACTTTGTGTGTGGCAAGGTGTTGCTGAGGCGCCATTGGGATCTCTGTGTTTCTGTAAAGACTGGACTTGGACTGTGATTCGGATCTACTGATACCATCTGGCTTGGCTCTCGCTGTGTCTTATCGTGGACCTGGTTTGGATGACTGCACCCTCTTCGGACTTTGGATTGAATTTGACCTGGCTTCTGTCTACGCTCCCTGACTGACGATTACTCCCGGCTTCTGACTTCTGGAATTTGCTACTGCCTCTCGACCTGACCTTGGATTCTCCTGACAACGGCTATTCATCATCCCTTTGAAGCTTCGGCTTTATCTGCACCATGGAAGCAGTTTACTGCTCTTCTAGTTTGTTTGTTTCTTTTGGGAACTGTCCCTTTAACTCCGCAGAGCCGGCTGTCTGTTTTCAGAAATGGTTTGAAGCTAAAAGAAGCTTTTGCACTTTCTGTTATACTCTGCAGCTTTTGGAAGGTTGCAAGCCTTCATTTATTTTGCATGTTATCTTGCAGTCAACTCTATTTGTTTCTCCAAAGCTGAATTGAAGCGTTCTTAGTTTTTATTGAATGCCAGCATGGGAAAATAGCATGGCTTGTTTTTGTGTTATTTTTGGCTTATCTTCAGAATAAACTCTGTTTTGTTTGTTAACTGGCGTCTGACTCTTGACAGTAGTAGTGCAGGAAGGCAGAGATATGAGGGTACTTAGAAGTACAATCATAGGGTCACAGAATGGTGAATTACCACAATTGCATTACTGAAGAGAGGTGTGATATTGAATGTACTCAATGCAGTATGTATCCACTACAAACCACTGTAATGGAATAGCAAGTTTGCACAATAAAGTTATTAATTTGATCTAACCAATAACATTGATAGAAGAGATTTGAATGTTTTCTCGTAAACTTTCATAAATAGCCATAAAACATTATATATGTGTGTAAAGTTCCTTTACTTTTTCTTTACATAAATGTACACACTATTTACTTCTTTTTAAACACCATATCATTTTAAACAAAAGCTGTGAATTTGTTCTGATATTTGTTGTCATTGCTTGACACATGCGTATTAATTTCATTGCTTTGTTAGATGGTAGGCAGTGACTGAGTATATCTTGAAAGTTTCCTTCAATCTTCTTTGCATGTATGATGCTTCCTTGTTAGAAGCAAAAGTGGGTGTTATCATATTGAACTGATTATATTAATGGCAAAGGAAACTCACTTCTATGATGGGTTGGTTTTATCACTGCTGGATAACAAGCTGTGTTTGTGTGAAGACTGTAGCTATCACTGCTTGAAGCACAGTGGAAGGTATAGATGCAGAGGCATTCCTGTAAACTTCATTTGGCCAAGAGCTAATTAAAGGAGAGCTGCTTTGAGTTGTGGGCTCCTTTTGTGATAAAAAGCTAATAAAAGTCTGTCCCACTCCAATAACTTCTAAATTCTTGAAAGAAATACATAGGAAATGGTCTTGGCTTTGCATCCAAGCTTTTCAAATAAGTCTTCCTACCAAATGTTAAGACTTAAAGCTTTCATTTGAAAATGGTGGTCTTTATATGTACAGTAGAGAAATTGTGAAAACAGTTCTTATAACAAGAAAAACTGTAAAACCAGATATGAAAAGCTTTGCCTAATTTGAAAAACAGGGTATAAGGGATTTTTCTGTGTAGTATTTAAGTGAAAACATTTCTTGCATATTTAGTCTCATGGTGCAATTCAAGCCTGTCCAAAGCTGCAGAACATTGGTTTCCTGATCCACATGGTATTTTAGGACAGAATACTGAGATCTGAGGAAAATCCTTACTCTTGTTAGCAGGGTAGGGTTTTTGAAAAGACCTATTTCTATGGTTACTTATTTGCTGTTTTCCATGGTAAAAATGAATTTTAATAAACTGTTTATATCTCTGGAAAGTTGATTCAGTATTCTTTTGGAATACAATGGAGTACGTAAATCAAATTGTCACTTTTTATCTACAAAGTGGTCACTACTGGGGAAGTGGATGCATCCATTCTCTCATCTACGGTATTCTATATACCCCCAAATCTGTTCTGTAGGATTGAGCTGGTACTGGTAGGTGGGGTAGGGAGCCAAGGAAAGATCTTTCGCATGGGAAGAAATGAAAATGCTCTGTGTTGGATGGATCTTACATGATTAATATGGGCTTTATTCTGTAATCAATGACATCTGTATGATCTAGAAATGATCTAAAAATACCTAGAATCTCTATGCCCTCAAATGTAACTCTATAGTCAACTGTTGGTGGTAGTTGACCATAGAGCCAGGTTGGAGGACCTAGAGATTTTCAGAAAGAATATATTAATCAAATTAGTAAACAATCAATCTCACTTGGTGGAGTCTTATAGTAACTGTATCAGATACCACCCAGTAATCTGGTTCTTTTATGTCAGTAAGGAAATTTGTAATCCATTTAATATTAATATGTAAACTGTTCCATCATAAACATTTGCCTGGGGCAACAGTCTGAAAATAGTTTTGATGGGAGAAACAGAACTACTTCATCAAAAGGAAATTGCATCCTGTTTACTAAATATGTTGTCAGTGAAGAGGAAAAATATATTTAGTACTCATAGCAAGAAAACAACCTTGTATTGCCTTTTAGGGATTTAGTGATCTATGTAAGAAGACCTACCTATGTCAAATAACATTGTGCCTGAGGCAAACCTACATATAAATGGAAGTATGTGTACCTAAGCTAAATGAGGAAGACTTCCCTGTATATAGTTACTCTCAAGACATAAGCTGCCACAGGTAAATGATACATGATAATGTAGGCTATGATAAATCATTTATATAGCTCCTTTATTTGTCTTGCTGTGTTTATTGTTTACCATGGAGTGTGAGGAAGAGAAGAAATTATGGATGGAGTTGAAACTGAACCTAGATTGCACAGAAGTAAAACTCATGAAGTACTGCTGGACCGGTTAGCATTGATCTGTCAGAGGTTTGAAATGCTGATTGCAGGGAGATTGTGTATGTTCCAGGGAATTCTAATAAAAAAGTAGCCTTTCCAAGATCTGGTTCTAATATATGTTAGATCTTGATTCAGTAGGTAACAGAAGTGCCAAGAGGAACTTTTATTAGTTCTACTCATTGTTGATACTGTAGTATTTGCTAGGCCTTGGGATCAAGGTGAGTGTAACATTATAGTTGTGGTAGGTGTGTGTGTATGTATGTGTGTGATAGGGCTTATATCTTTCCCTTCTGTAATCAAAACAATTTTTTCCATGCCTTACCTTCATTTTCCTCTTGTTTTCATGGAGAAGACACTGAATGTGGTAAAGCACTGTGCATAGAGTTCCATCTGAAATTAACTGAAGGGTTGCAAACTATCTGAATGTCATTGATCTTCTCCTAACAAATATGGTTTGTTGTGGACATATTTAGGGAGTCTACTTACGTTTGCACTGGTTGCTTGCTAGTTCCAGTCCCATTTTATGATAATGAAACAGTTTTTTTTTTCAAATGTATTTTGTGGTTGGTGAATTCAGTGTTGATGGAGTGGTGGTTTTGCTCTTAACGGAGCTGTCCAGTGCTGGCCCTATGTTTTGGATAACAGTGTTAAAGTTTGAACTAAAACCCTGAACTGAATAATTGTCTAATATTAGTCACCACTGCATTTTGCCCAATCTAGTAGCCAGTAGTGGTTTCTTTAAAAACAGGTGTAAACCAGACTTGAATTTTATGACTTCTTGAACAGATGCAAATGATAGTGCAGGAAGCAAGGACACCTCTCCCAAATTAGATCCCAATTTTTCTTAGACTGTGAACTGTTTTTAAATTGTTTTGTCTAGAGCAGAGGAAGCTAGAAATACATTTCAAATGTCAACATTCTATTAAAAATGATTTCAAAAAAGAAGAGAAGCCTGTGCATCATTTCTGCATCTTAAAGCTTAAAATGTGGAGAGAAGAACTATGGAATGCAGGCAGCTATAAGGCTACCAGATTTCTTAACTGTGGATTCGAGATCACAAGCACCTTGTGCTGATATAAAAAGTGACACCTTAAAGACTAATCAGTTTGTTTCAGTACACAATTTTGTTAATTATAAGTCACTCCAAGTCCCTTTGGGAGATGGGGTGGGATATAAATAAAGCTTCATTCTTCCTTCATTCAATCATAGCCTTCTTTTTAAATGCAAGTGAAGAAGTGTTGTTTCATGGGTCAGTTTTACCCTATGCCTCTGTTTAGATATCTTCTTCTGCCAGAATATTTAAATTGCTAATCATGTTGTAGCAGTTGGTTAACTAGAAACACCATTTTACAAAACTCTTATAAAAACCCTTCTATACACTACAGTTAGGAGGTGTCCATAGACAAAGAAACATCATTTAATCTGCGGCAGTTATTAGTTATAGAAATTAGAACTTGGAGCATTTAATTGTGAGTGGCAAACAGCACACATTGTGAGTGGCAATCAGCTGTTAGTTACCTAATAATGGTTAGATTGGGCAGCCTTAGATCTGTACTCTATGTTCTTATTGATAAGATCCCAGAAGGGCAGTTGGTTCTCGCAGAAGCAGAGGAAGCAGGAGGACATTTTTGCTCCCTGGCTTCAGGTAGGATTTGGCTAAGATTTTAAACTGAGTTTGGGCTTGGCTCCTGTGGTCAAAGTCTAACTGTTGTGTGACTGTTGTGTTGAAAGAGAGCCAGGTACTTAAGTTGATTGACAGCAGGCATTGTCCCCTGTTAATTGAGTTTCTGGGAAAGCTTTATTTGCCAGTGTGAGTTTCTGCCAGAGCCTGATCCCAGAAGGGCAGTTGGTTCTCGCAGAAGCAGAGGAAGCAGGAGGACATTTTTGCTCCCTGGCTTCAGGTAGGATTTGGCTAAGATTTTAAACTGAGTTTGGGCTTGGCTCCTGTGGTCAAAGTCTAACTGTTGTGTGACTGTTGTGTTGAAAGAGAGCCAGGTACTTAAGTTGATTGACAGCAGGCATTGTCCCCTGTTAATTGAGTTTCTGGGAAAGCTTTATTTGCCAGTGTGAGTTTCTGCCAGAGCCTGATCCCAGAAGGGCAGTTGGTTCTCGCAGAAGCAGAGGAAGCAGGAGGACATTTTTGCTCCCTGGCTTCAGGTAGGATTTGGCTAAGATTTTAAACTGAGTTTGGGCTTGGCTCCTGTGGTCAAAGTCTAACTGTTGTGTGACTGTTGTGTTGAAAGAGAGCCAGGTACTTAAGTTGATTGACAGCAGGCATTGTCCCCTGTTAATTGAGTTTCTGGGAAAGCTTTATTTGCCAGTGTGAGTTTCTGCCAGAGCCTGATCCCAGAAGGGCAGTTGGTTCTCGCAGAAGCAGAGGAAGCAGGAGGACATTTTTGCTCCCTGGCTTCAGGTAGGATTTGGCTAAGATTTTAAACTGAGTTTGGGCTTGGCTCCTGTGGTCAAAGTCTAACTGTTGTGTGACTGTTGTGTTGAAAGAGAGCCAGGTACTTAAGTTGATTGACAGCAGGCATTGTCCCCTGTTAATTGAGTTTCTGGGAAAGCTTTATTTGCCAGTGTGAGTTTCTGCCAGAGCCTGATCCCAGAAGGGCAGTTGGTTCTCGCAGAAGCAGAGGAAGCAGGAGGACATTTTTGCTCCCTGGCTTCAGGTAGGATTTGGCTAAGATTTTAAACTGAGTTTGGGCTTGGCTCCTGTGGTCAAAGTCTAACTGTTGTGTGACTGTTGTGTTGAAAGAGAGCCAGGTACTTAAGTTGATTGACAGCAGGCATTGTCCCCTGTTAATTGAGTTTCTGGGAAAGCTTTATTTGCCAGTGTGAGTTTCTGCCAGAGCCTGATCCCAGAAGGGCAGTTGGTTCTCGCAGAAGCAGAGGAAGCAGGAGGACATTTTTGCTCCCTGGCTTCAGGTAGGATTTGGCTAAGATTTTAAACTGAGTTTGGGCTTGGCTCCTGTGGTCAAAGTCTAACTGTTGTGTGACTGTTGTGTTGAAAGAGAGCCAGGTACTTAAGTTGATTGACAGCAGGCATTGTCCCCTGTTAATTGAGTTTCTGGGAAAGCTTTATTTGCCAGTGTGAGTTTCTGCCAGAGCCTGATCCCAGAAGGGCAGTTGGTTCTCGCAGAAGCAGAGGAAGCAGGAGGACATTTTTGCTCCCTGGCTTCAGGTAGGATTTGGCTAAGATTTTAAACTGAGTTTGGGCTTGGCTCCTGTGGTCAAAGTCTAACTGTTGTGTGACTGTTGTGTTGAAAGAGAGCCAGGTACTTAAGTTGATTGACAGCAGGCATTGTCCCCTGTTAATTGAGTTTCTGGGAAAGCTTTATTTGCCAGTGTCGCGCGCGCCGTCAGGCACCTTTACTAACTATCCTTTGCAGTACATACAGGAAACAAAGCAACATAAACAAATACACAAAGACGTGGTTTGTTGCAGTCTGCACATAAAGTGCGTGCATATTACTTAACTGTACAAAGATCCCACTTGGCCACCACGCTCACCAAGAGATGCAACAAAAGCAAAACATTCCCATCACATGCACCAGCTGTGGCATGTTCCGCTTTTTCACACAAAAACTAGACAACTACATCTGCTCCAAATGCAAACAGATGACTCTGATGGAGCAGAGGATCCAACAGCTCGAGCACCGTATTAAGACCCTTAAGGACATTCAGGCACTCGAGCTCTTCTTGGACACTGCACAACACGCTGCTGTAGATCAGCAGCCTGCATCACACCAACACCACCAAGACCATGATCAGGAACCTTATGGGGAGATCAACTCAAAGGTAGACAACCCTCAGGCTTGGAAGGAGGTCACCCATAGAAGGAGACGCAGGACCAGGCAGCCTCCACAGAACTCCTCTGCTCAGCTGCATTTACACAACAGATTTGAAATTCTTACATCATTAACATACAATCAGGAAACACATCTTGTGGAGGACCACAGTTTCTTAGATACCACTCAGTGGACCATCCTGGATCAATGCGCAGGGGATAGCCCTGACAGGGACAGTGCATCACCACAGTCACACTTATGTAATCATGCAAATGCTCCATCCCCAATCATAGACCAGGAGCAACAGGAACATCCTTGGGAGAGTAATGGGCTCTCGGATGTATCTCAATGGATTGTCATTGATGAATGCACTGGGGATGTTGAGGAGGAGGACAACACTTTACACCTACATGATTCACTTCAACAGGAACACTCTTCAGGGGACATACACACTGTCTTGCACAAAAGGGACCCTGTCAATCCTCAAAGGAAACAGGTCTTGGTAGTAGGTGACTCCCTCCTTAGAGGAACGGAAGCCATCATTTCCAGACCGGATGGGATGGCTCGAGAAACATGCTGCCTCCCGGGGGCAAAAATACACCATATCACTCAGAGGCTCAGCAGGCTCCTAAAGCCCCATCACCCTCCCCACCTTATGTTGATTCATGTAGGTACCAATGACACCGCTAGGCATACTTTTCAAAAGATCACAAATGATTTTCGAGCTCTGGGAACAAAGCTAAAACTGTATAATGTACATGTGATCTTTTCATCCCTCCTCCCCGTTGTAGGACATGGCTCTACAAGGGCCGGAAAAATAGTACAGGTCAATAACTGGCTCAGAAAATGGTGTCAAGAGGAGCATTTTGGCTTCCTTGACCATGGTCTACTCTTCCAAGAGGATGGACTACTGGCAAGCGATGGGGTGCATCTCACACAAGTAGGAAAACATCTTTTTGCACACAGACTCACAAACCTCATCAGGCGCACTTTAAACTAAATCCACTGGGGGAGGGGAACAACAGCCTGGCGAACACTATATTACCCACGAGCACAGGGAACCGCCGTAAGGCTAAACGGAGGGCTGCACAAACACAGCAAGGACCAAGTACAGAGAGCACAATAATCCCAAATAAACAGTTCGAGGGGAGGTCACAGGGGCTTACATGTCTTTACACTAATGCTCAGAGCATGGGAAATAAGCAAGACGAACTCCAACTCCTAGCACAGCACCACACATACGATGTCATAGGCATCACTGAAACCTGGTGGGATGACTCCCATCACTGGAATTTAACCATTGAGGGCTATAACCTCTTTCACATAAATAGAACAAAGGGGAGAGGAGGGGGAGTAGCTTTATATGTCAAAAACAGTTACGTTGCAGAAGAAATGCAAGACTGTAATCCGGGAAACCAGCTTGAAAGCATCTGGATAAGAATCAAGGGAACCGGGACTCAAAAAGATCTTGTCGTGGGTGTCTACTACAGACCTCCGAGTCAGGATGAAGGACTTGATGAAGCCTTCTGTCAACAGCTGACCAAACAGGCACAAAGAAGAGATATAGTAGTCATGGGCGATTTCAATTATCCCGATATGTGCTGGAAAACAAACTCAGCCAAGAGTACAAAGTCCAACAAATTCCTCACTTGCCTTGCAGATAATTTTATGGTCCAGAAGGTAGAAGAGGCAACAAGGGGATCAGCAACTCTTGATCTAATCTTAACAAATGTGGAAGACCTAATCAATACAGTTGAAGTGGTTGGATCCTTAGGGGCAAGTGACCATGTGCTCCTGCAGTTTGCAATACAAAGGAATGCTGAAACTAAGACAAGTCAAACACGCATTCTGGACTTTAAGAGAGCTGACTTCCAAAAAATGAAGGAATTACTGAGCGGCATTCCATGGACGCCGATATTAAAAAACAAGGGAGTTAAGGATGGATGGGAGTTTTTCAAAAGTGAAATACTCAAGGCGCAAATGCAAACAGTGCCAACAAAGAAGAAAAATAAGACAAGTGCAAAGAAGCCAGAATGGATGTCCAAAGAACTTCTAACTGAGCTAAAGCTCAAAAGTGACATGCACAAGAAGTGGAAAAGGGGAGAAATCACCAAAGAAGAATTCAAACGTATAGCCAACTCCTGTAGGGAAAAGGTTCGCAAGGCTAAAGCGCAAAATGAGCTCAGGCTTGCCAGGGACATAAAAAACAACAAAAAAGGTTTTTTTGCTTATGTTGGTAGAAAAAGAAAGAAAAAGGAGGCGATAGGGCCACTGCAAGGAGTAGATGGGGTGATGGTGACAGGGGATAGGGAAAAGGCAGAACTGCTTAATGCCTTCTTTGCCTCGGTCTTCTCACAAAAAGAAAGCCATCTTCAACCTCAGCAACATGGAATGGACGAAGGATTGGGGGAAATCCAACCCCAAATAGGGAAACAAGTTGTCCAGGAACACCTGGCCACTCTAAACGAATTCAAGTCCCCAGGGCCAGATCAGCTACATCCAAGAGTATTGAAGGAACTAGCGGAAGTTATTTCAGAACCACTGGCAATCATCTTCGAGAGTTCTTGGAGAACAGGAGAAGTCCCAGCAGATTGGAGGAGGGCGAATGTGGTCCCTATCTTCAAGAAGGGAAAAAAGAACGACCCAAACAATTACCGTCCGGTCAGCCTCACATCAATACCAGGCAAGATTCTGGAAAAGATCATTAAGGAAGTGGTCTGCAAACACTTAGAAACAAATGCGGTCATTGCTAATAGTCAACACGGATTTACCAAAAACAAGTCATGCCAGACTAATCTGATCTCTTTTTTCGATAGAGTTACGAGTTGGGTCGATACAGGGAATGCCGTGGATGTAGCATATCTAGATTTCAGTAAGGCCTTCGACAAAGTCCCCCACGACCTTCTGGCAAACAAACTAGTAAAATGTGGGCTAGACAAAACTACGGTTAGGTGGATCTGTAATTGGCTAAGCGAACGAACCCAAAGGGTGCTCACCAATGCGTCGTCTTCATCATGGAAAGAAGTGACAAGTGGAGTGCCGCAGGGCTCCGTCCTGGGCCCGGTTCTGTTCAACATCTTTATTAACGACTTAGACGAAGGGTTAGAAGGCACGATCATCAAGTTTGCAGATGACACCAAACTCGGAGGGATAGCTAACACTCCAGAAGACAGGAGCAGAATTCAAAACGATCTTGACAGACTAGAGAGATGGGCCGAAACTAACAAAATGAAGTTCAACAGGGACAAATGCAAGATACTTCACTTCGGCAGAAAAAATGGAAATCAAAGATACAGAATGGGGGACGCCTGGCTTGACAGCAGTGTGTGCGAAAAAGATTTTGGAGTCCTCGTGGACAACAAGTTAAACATGAGCCTACAATGTGATGCGGCAGCTAAAAAAGCCAATGGGATTTTGGCCTGCATCAATAGGGGAATAACGTCTAGATCCAGGGAAGTCATGCTCCCCCTCTATTCTGCCTTGGTCAGACCACACCTGGAATACTGTGTCCAGTTTTGGGCACCGCAGATGAAGGGAGATGCTGACAAGCTGGAAAGCGTCCAGAGGAGGGCAACTAAAATGATTAAGGGTCTGGAGAACAAGCCCTATGAGGAGAGGCTTAAAGAGCTGGGCATGTTTAGCCTGCAGAAGAGAAGGCTGAGAGGAGACATGATAGCCATGTACAAATATGTGAGGGGAAGTCATAGGGAGGAGGGAGCAAGCTTATTTTCTGCTGCCCTGCAGACTAGGACACGGAACAATGGCTTCAAACTACAGGAAAGGAGATTCCACCTGAACATCAGGAAGAACTTCCTCACTGTGAGGGCTGTTCGGCAGTGGAACTCTCTCCCCCGGGCCGTGGTGGAGGCTCCTTCTTTGGAGGCTTTTAAGCAGAGGCTGGATGGCCATCTGTCGGGGGTGCTTTGAATGCGATTTCCTGCTTCTTAGCGGGGGGTTGGACTAGATGGCCCTTGAGGTCTCTTCCAACTCTACTATTCTATGATTCTATGATTCTATGATTCTAGATGCATAATTCAGGATATTTCTGGTTTATTTTGAACCAGACACAATGCTAAAGAAACCATAGAACTTTAGCCTGTAGTTTCTTTATTGTGAATCCAAGGGTTGTTATGTGGCTTATTGCCTGTTTTTCAGAAAAAAATAACCCAAGGAAACCTGGTCGAAGGATTAGAGGTTTATTTGTTCCTCTTCTGACAGAAGAAAGAACAATTGGGCAGCATGCACTAGAATGTTTCTTGTACTTGATAAACCAGAGGTTCCACAGAGCTCTGCTTTATTGTCACATGTGAACGTGGCCTGTATGTGTGTATCTGGTATTTTATCTGTGCTCTAATCTGAACCATCTACATGTATTTTGCATCATAATGTAATATAGATTAAATAATTAAATAATTTAAATAATTTAATGGTCCACTCCTCATCATCCTCCAGATGCCTGATGGCAGAGATATGTCTTCACCTGCCACCTAAAGGCAAGCAGGGATGGGGCACCCTGGTTTGTTTTATAATAAGCACCTTTTGTTTACAAACTCTTCATGGCATTATGCTCCAGAACAAATGGAGGTATCTGACTTGTGCGTCATAGAAGCACAGGATAGTTAACTAATGATCTTTCTTTTAAAAAGAAGATAAAAATTAATTTTGATGCCAGCTGCCATCAGTGTAAATCAGTGCTTAATCTACAGTATTGTCATATCAAACATTTTGCATGTATGCTTGGTGACTGTGGTGAATTATAAAGAGCCATGGATTTGTTATGAGGTAAATTAAAAAAGAGCCATTGATTTGTTATGAAAATATATGCTGTCTCTTTATATTGAAGTGTGTATTTTCATGGGGCTGCTAAGATAAAATTGGATCATTTTATTTAAAATCCTTTTGCAGCATAGTTTTTTTGTTTCTTATTTTAAACATAATGAAAAGGAGAGGCAGTAGGGCATTTCACCTGTCTCACAGAAAATTAGGTGATAATTTCCACTTTATTTCCTGTTTCTCACTCCTTTATTGTTTCTGACATTTACTGTACTGCTACTGCACAGCAGTGGCTAAAAGACAAACAATTGTCTCCTTCATAGGCTAGCTGCAGTCTCAAAAAACATGAGCCATCTTGGCTTCTGAGGTGTCATAGAAAATAACATTTATAAAATTTTAGTCAATATAAAATAGTTTTCTAGCACAATTTTAATCTGAAGTTGCTCTCATAAGCAGAAAAGAATTTCCAGTTAATATATTTTTGACAAATATCTGACTTTATTGCATCATTCATACACCATTGTTTGCATGAATTCATTTAGATTAAAAACCAAAAGAGAAAAAGAAATTTCATTTAAAGCTTGTTCCACACATAGTTAATGAGGTGTTTTTGTTCTATGTCAAAAACATGTGAGCCTTTACATAAATGACTTAGTGAAACTTGATGTCCAGTCCTTTTTATGCTTTCAGTGTTGTGATGTTGTTGCGGCTGCTGTTATTTGCCTTCAAGATGACTGTGACATATGGTAACTCTATCATTGGGTTTTGTTGGAAAGATTTGTTCAAAGTAGCCTTCTTCTTGGGCTTTAGAGAGTGTGAGTTGGCCGAAGTCACCCAATGGCTTCCACAGCCGAGTCTTCTTCTTCTTCATTCACACAGTAGTTTCTGACTCTTTGTGACCTCATGGACCTCCATGCCAGAGCTCCCTGTCGGCCGTCGCCGCCCCCAGTTCCTTCAAGTTCATGAATTTGAAATCTATATTCCCAGATTCCCAAACGAACACCCAGACCACTACATCAAGCTGATTCAAATAATATGGTTACTTTAGAATATGCTGATTCACAAGACTCAAACTGCTTGTCTCAATTAGACTAGACACATTGGATTCAATGGGTGTGCTCTCTATGTAGCTAATGATTGGATTAAGCCTTAATATCCTAAATTAAATTATTCTTCCCTACAAAGTTTTTAAAAAATTACCATATATAAGCATGCAATCTGACAAACATTGTAAATAACAGAAAACAGACAATATTTGTTAAATAGTGTTCCCACCTGCATTTGAAATAAAAAATTAGATCTACATTTCTATATAATCCATTTGCTGATTCCTCAGTATGCCTTGAAAGAGAAAGAACAATTTCATTCTTTCCTGTGTTATGCCACCTGGGAAGAGCTGATATTTTCAAATTGAAATAACCATTGAAATGTTGAACTCATTGAATGGTCTACTTTAGATATAGTTTCATAAGTTTATCATAATAACCAGATGCACATGCACTCAGAAATTCTACGTAGTTCAAGAGACCTTATTTCTACAAAAGTGTAAATAATACTGCAGTACAAAATGTTTCAAATTGATACAATTTACAGATTAATCATAACTGTATTTCTTACATGGACCTCCAGTATGGGCTTTTCTTCTCCACTTTATACTGGCTGCACTTCAAAGAGGTTGCATATATCAATCATTTGATAAAAATGAATACATGTGAAGTGGGTGAAAGATTTTCAAGCACTTCAGGTAACTTCAGGGGGAAAAAAAGAGTGACCACATCAGCAGTAGAGAAGTTTGCTTTTCCTATAAGGACTTGGAGGAGAAGCTGTGAAGGATTTAGACAAGATCTTGAAGTGTAAAGATATTTCACTGATTGCTAGGATTAACCATGCCACTGTATTTCCCACTTCTATGAATGGTTATAAAACTTGGACAATAAAAAAGCTGGTAGGAAAAAAATCACTTATTTGAGGTGATTTGGAGAAGAGTTCTGCAGGTACCATGGACTACTAAAAAAGGCAAATAAATGAATTCTACACATACTGCTGTCGAGCCAGGCATCATCCCCCATTCTTTATCTTTGCATTCCATTTTTTTCCTGCCTAAGTGAAGTATCTTGCATTTGTCCCTGTTGAACTTCATTTTGTTAGTTTCGGCCCATCTCTCTAGTCTGTTAAGATAGTTTTGAATTCTGCTGTTGAAGCTGTTGAAGCTTCAACAGCTAAATTTAAACTGTTGAAGCTTCACTACCTTCTTCAGCAGGTAGATATGTTAAAAATCATACAGGAGAAGAAAGGTGATGGTGTTACAGATTCACAGTTATACATTTTATCACGGTTGTTACATCTGTTGTTAGTTAAGATGGCCCAGGGGGATGTTCATATAGGCCAGTAGTTCTCAACCTGGGGTCCCCAGATGCTTTTGGCCTACAACTCCCAGAAATCCCAGCCAGTTTACCAGCAGTAAGAGTTCTGGGAGTTGAAGACCAAAAACATCTGGGGACCCCAGGTTGAGAACCACTGATATAGGCAGAGGCAGCTAGGACAAAGGGCAGTAAAGCAAAAGCATTAAAATAGCAAATCTATTAGTAAAAACAAGTCATACCAGACTAATCTGATCTCTTTTTTCGATAGAGTTACGAGTTGGGTCGATACAGGGAATGCTGTGGATGTAGCCTACCTGGATTTCAGTAAGGCCTTCGACAAAGTCCCCCACGACCTTCTGGCAAACAAACTAGTTAAATGTGGGCTAGACAAAACTACGGTTAGGTGGATCTGTAATTGGCTAAGCGAACGAACCCAAAGGGTGCTCACCAATGCGTCATCTTCATCATGGAAAGAAGTGACAAGTGGAGTGCCGCAGGGTTCTGTCCTGGGCCCGGTTCTGTTCAACATCTTTATTAACGACTTAGACGAAGGGTTAGAAGGCACGATCATCAAGTTTGCAGACGACACCAAACTGGGAGGGATAGCCAACACTCCATAAGACAGGAGCAGAATTCAAAACGATCTTGACAGACTAGAGAGATGGGCCAAAACTAACAAAATGAAGTTCAACAGGGACAAATGCAAGATACTTCACTTCGGCAGAAAAAATGGAAATCAAAGATACAGAATGGGGGACGCCTGGCTTGACAGCAGTGTGTGCGAAAAAGACCTTGGAGTCCTCGTGGACAACAAGTTAAACATGGGCCTACAATGTGATGCGGCAGCTAAAAAAGCCAATGGGATTTTGGCCTGCATCAATAGGGGAATAACGTCTAGATCCAGGGAAGTCATGCTCCCCCTCTATTCTGCCTTGGTCAGACCACACCTGGAATACTGTGTCCAATTTTGGGCACCGCAGATGAAGAGAGATGTTGACAAGCTGGAAAGCGTCCAGAGGAGGGCGACTAAAATGATTAAGGGTCTGGAGAACAAGCCCTATGAAGAGAGGCTTAAAGAGCTGGGCATGTTTAGCCTGCAGAAGAGAAGGCTGAGAGGAGACATGATAGCCATGTACAAATACGTGAGGGGAAGTCATAGGGAGGAGGGAGCAAGCTTATTTTCTGCTGCCCTGCAGACTAGGACACGGAACAATGGCTTCAAACTACAGGAAAGGATATTCCACCTGAACATCAGGAAGAACTTCCTCACTGTGAGGGCTGTTCGGCAGTGGAACTCTCTCCCCCAGACTGTGGTGGAGGCTCCTTCTTTGGAAGCTTTTAAGCAGAGGCTGGATGGCCATCTGTCGGGGGTGCTTTGAATGCGATTTCCTGCTTCTTAGCGGGGGGTTGGACTAAATGGCCCATGAGGTCTCTTCCAACTCTACTATTCTATGATTCTATTCTATGATTCTAATTGATATTCAAGCAATTTCTGTCCTTTGAGAGGCTAACTGTCTGCTTCATAGGTAGAAAACAAGAATTTCTCAAGTCTTTGTATAGTTAAATCTGGAGAAATGTTTAGGTGCTCTATAGTTAAAACGTGCAAATTGTAGTCCAAACTTGCATGATGTATTTTGTGCATTTTGGTTGATCCAATAAAGGTATCATTGTTTTGTGTATTTTGGTTGTTCCCAGTGAAGGAGCTGTCCAAGGTGATTCAGCATTTTGGAGAGGTACTTTAAAGTTTCTGGAACAGATTCACCACCCCACTGACATTAAAGTCAGTATACTCTGCTAGAAAAAAAAATGAAAGCAAATTTCTGTAGCTAGAACTTCACACATGAAGTGGGTACTGAAAGTTTTGTACAACTGAACAAGAATGATAATTGAATTTTCGCTGGTAGAACTATTTCCCCCATGGACTATCATTTCAATAAACTATTCTATTCTCAGTGCAAAAGTCTTGTCCTCATACCTAGTAAGAATGACTTGGGGGTATTTTCTTACAGTTCATTGATGAGGTGGTAGAACTTTGGTATGTATATCAAATGATAGCTTCTCTGTTATCTGAATCCAACATTTCTCAGGAGTTGGTTCAAATAAATTTGAATACTGCCTTTGGCAGTTCCCATGTAAATGTGGCTTGAAGCAAGGTTGAAATAACTAATTGTTAGCAGTTTTATAGAAGTAGGTCACTGGACACTGTGATAACACTGTGATCAGATTCTAATCTGTTGGCTTTTTTTTTTTGCTATCAAGGTGCAGACTGAATACACAATATGTCCCAGCCAGTAGAAAGTATCATCAATTGCCTCAGGTTTCCCTGGGCTTCATGCAGTTTTATAAATAAACAAAGTGTTGCACTGGCTTTTCACACAGCAGGACTGATATTGGCAGTGGCACCTTGTTAAAATGAAGGACTGTCTATCTTATTACAGATAATGCGAGACAAACTACATTTTCTGCTTTCTGACAATACACTCTCCAGAAGATAAGACCCAGAGAGAGTTATGTGTGAGTTTCCAGTCTCTTAAACTCTATTTTTTTTTCAAAAGCTACTATATTTTAGCATTATTTCTGTTTGGGAAGAGAGGGAACTGGCAAGCGGGGAGTGGGCCTTTTTAAAAACTGAGTAGCAGAGAATAATTTCATATGACAAATATTCCAAACAGAGGAAGAGGTTCTTTGAAATCTGTGTTCATGGGAAGGATATGTCACCAATTGATTTGCACTGTGGGGAAAAAAAAAATCTCTCACCATTTCTATCTAATTTATGAAAGTGACTTTATCCCAGAGCATTGTTGCTATTGCAGATTGTAGTTGCAAAGTCCATTAGTTCAAAGACTAACTACACATTTAGGTAAGACATTCTTTATGACATGTTTTATGACATTATAATGCAGAGGGAGCCCTTTCCTTTTAGTTCTGAGAATGAGCTCTGATAGGTTGAAAAGGATGGCCTCAACTGCTCCTTTTTGCTTGGAGCTTTTTGAGTCACTAACTTAGAATTGTATGCCCCCATGCAAAAAACCCTATTGCACCACGAAGTCATGTTGTGCTTCTCAGTTGGTTGCTCTATTTCCAATTATGCTTGGTATGCAGTTTAAGGCACTGAAACAGCTGTCAGGGTCAAATGCAGCTCCTGGGCTGTTAAATGCTGGTGTTAAAACATTTCAGAACTACCAGTTTGTATTCCTTCCACCACTCAATTGTCATTTAGATGAACACATTTTTATGCAATCTTTTATCAGATCAATAGCAATTCTAACACATTTCCTCTTAATTCTTTTTAATGGTAGTGCCTGTATTGCCAGATAACATTTTACCTGTTAACTAAAGTGCTTCTATTATACTGTAGATGCACCTGCAAATGGTGTCTTCTTGATTTTTATATCAGATCAATGAAATATTTGCATGATCTTTGGAATTAATGTATTTAGTATATTTTGCAAATCATTAATTCATAATAATAATAATAATAATTTTATTTTTATACTCCGCCCCATCTCCTCGACGGGACTCGGGGTGGCTTACATGGGGTCAAGCCCAGGCAAAAAACAATATAAAATCTAACAATAAAAACAAATCATAAACAGAAAAATCATATATACTAATACTCAATAAACATACTTTGATAAAATCCTGACATGGCTCCTAAAAGGGGAAGTGGGCCAGAAAAGTGCAAATAGTTTTGTACGATGCAATTAGGAGAGAGGTAGGTACCAGGGACTATTATCCCATTAAAGTGCTGGAGAAGGCATACACCTAAAAACTATGTATGGCTAAGGAGTAAAAATACTATAAAAGTAGGATAAACAACAGGGCAATCTCAAACTAAGGAGATCAGTCGCCAAAAGCCTGTTGGAAGAGCCAAGTATTCAGGCTATCCCGAAAAATAAGGAGGGTAGGGGCTTGCCTAGTCTCCCTGGGGAGAGAGTTCCAGAGCTGGGGGGCCACTATGGAGAAGGCCCTCTCCCTCGTCCCCACCAACTGTGATTGCGAAGGTGGTGGGATCGAGAGGAGGGCCTCATAGGGGAAAATACGGTCACGAAGGTAGGTGGGTCCTGAACCGTTTAGGGCTTTGTAGGTGATAACCTGCATCACTTTGTAGGTGATAACCTTCAGCTTGTTCACCCTCATCCAGGCCAACACAGTGGCCAGACACTGGTCCAATATCCGAGGGGCTTCCTTGGATTTAGGTGGAAAAGAGTAGTAGAGTTGGGTGTCATCTGCGTAGAGATGGCACTGAACTCCAAAACTCTGGATGACCATGCCCAGCGGTTTCATGTAGATGTTAAAAAGCATGGGGGATAAAATGGAACCTTGCGGGATCCCACAGGTCAATGGTCAGGGGTCCAAGCAGGAATCCCCCAGGAACTACTGGGGGATACCTCTCAGGAGGGTTGCTTCCTGAGAGCGATCCTCCAGGAAGGACTGGAGCCAGTGTAAGGCAGTACCCCCAAGGCCCATCCCGGAAAGCTGTCCCAGAAGGATACCATGGTTGAAAGCCGCTGAGATGTCCAAGAGAACCAGCAGGGTCACACTCCCCCTGTCCAGTTCTCTGCAGAGGTCATCCACCAAGGCGACCAAAGCCGTCTTGGTACTGTACCCAGGTCTGAAGCCAGACTGCAATTGGTCCAGAAAATCAGTATCTTCCAAGAATCCCTGGAGCTGAGAGGCAACTACCCGCTCCAAGACCTTGCCCAAGAAAGGGAGGTTAGAGATTCGTCTGAAGTTACTTAAAATGGTGGAATCCAAGGAGGCCTTCTTCAAAGCTGGCCTCACTATGGCTTGTTTGAGGCAAGATGGAAATTTACCCTGCTCCAAAGAGGCATTAAGTATCCTCACAAAACAATCTACTAACCTACCACTGGCCTGTTTTAAAAGCCAGCAAGGGCAAGGATCAAGGGCACAGGTGGTCACCCTCACCGCTTCGGTTGCACAAGCTGAAACGAATCCCACAAGCTCGAACAGTCAGATGCCTCGATTACCTCTTCTGGTATTGCATCAAGGCCGGCATCCAAGTCGGAGTGAATCTGAGCGACTTTGTCTGCAAAATGGTGAGCAAACTCGCTACACTGAGTTGCCGAGTCGTCAGGTGCCCCCCCCCCCCAACCTAAGGAGGGTGGAGGAGCTCCCCGATGACCCAAAACAACTCTGAAGGTCTATTTGTTGCAGACGCAATGCAGTGTCACGACCCAGGCTGCAGAGCACCAATAACCATACACAGAGGCCAGAATCTATCTAATATCTTTATTGTAGGATTATATAAAGTTAATAAAAACTAGTGTAGAAAATAGTCCAGAATTAGACCTTTCAGGAAAGGTCAGAATTAGTCCAAAAAAGCAATGTCCAATAAGAAATATTAAGGTCCAAAGTTGTAATCCAATAACCGAAACACTCACTTTGCCAAGCAAAGTGAGGGGAGATGACAAGGTCCTTTAGTCCATGAAACTTGAGCGAGGCTAGGAAATAACTTGATACTTGAAACAAGGCTTGAACGTGGAACAAGGTAACTAAGAACAAGAACAAGGTCCGTGGAATAACTTGATAAATCCGTGGAACAAGGCAAGGATTAATCCTGGGAAACAAGGCAAAGTCCGTAGATAAACAAAGGCTGGGAAGCAAGGCGAAGGCTGGATAGCAAGGCAAGGCTTGAGCAGGAGCGAGGCTTGAACCGGAGCGCGCTGTCCAGACACAACTCGCTCCGTAGGCTGACGAATTGACTCCGCGAAGTTACTACGCGGGTAAAACACCTAAATAGAGTCTAGCTTCCCGCCGAAGCAGTTCTCTGGGAATCAGAACCGAAAGCTAACTCTGAGACCAGATGTGAGACTCCCCAAAGATTCTCACGAGAAGCAGTCTTAATTGGCCACATTCTTAGCTGCAATCCTCGCACTCCTGCGCGAAGCTGAATCCAAACTTCTCTGTTGTTTACAAAACTCCCGGCGCAAGAATACGGGAGAAGTAGGCTCTGGGCTTGTTTGACATACTTCTGGGAGACAACTTTCTTGCAGGTGCAAGGTTCCCAGATCTGCCTGGGAAAGATCTGGCTGAGAGGAATCCAGTTCAGACTGGGAAGGTAAAAAACCCAAGTTTTCATCTTCATCAGGAATTACAATGTCCTGAGCAGGACTACAAGGCCCATGGGTCATCACACTATCCCCCTCCTCAAGGCCCCTCCCAAACTGGGGCCCTCTCCCCGAGGCGCGAGGTCGCGGTTTGGTGGGATAGGTCTGATGAAAGCGACGGGTTAGATCAGGGGCATGGACTGTGGAGGCGTCTTCCCAAGAGCGTTCCTCAGGGCCAAAACCCACCCAGTCAATGAGATATTGTAGGCGGCGGCGGTGAAAGCGAGAATCCAAAATGTCCTCAACCTCGAACTCCTCCTCCCCATTCATCAAAACAGGAGGGGGGGCCGGTTGGTCTGTATCAGGTCGCACACCATCCGCCGGAAGGAGCAGGGAACGGTGAAGCACTGGGTGAATGCGCATTGAACGCGGAAGTTGGAGTTTGAAAGTCACGGGGTTTAATTGCGCCACCACTGGATAGGGACCAATGAAACGGGCATCTAACTTCCGGCAAGGGCGGTGGGAGGGCAGAAAGCGAGTGGACAGGAAAACCCGATCTCCTACCTTGATTTCAGGGCCCGGCTGGCGATGTTTGTCAGCGTGGCGTTTATAGTCCTCCTTGGCTTGGTCCAGTTGCTGGAGCAAAAGTTGTTGCACCGCTGTGAGTTCCTGCAGCCAATCCTCTGCTGCGGGAACCTCTGAAGTTTCAATGACAGGGGGAAAGAAACGTGGATGGAAGCCGTAGTTTGCAAAGAACGGCGTTTCTTTTGTAGAAGCTTGAACTCCATTGTTGTAGGCAAACTCAGACAGTGGTAACAGAGAAGCCCAATTGTCCTGTTGATAGTTTACATAACAGCGAAGATACTGCTCCAAAGTGGCATTGGTGCGCTCCGTTTGCCCATCTGTTTGGGGATGATGAGCTGAAGATAAGCGAGAGTCTATGCCCAATAGTTTTTGTAGTGCCTTCCAAAAACGAGAGGTGAATTGAGATCCACGGTCTGTGACTAAACTCTTGGGCAATCCATGTAGTCTGAAGACATGTTGAAGAAATAGATCCGCAGTTTCCTTGGCCGTGGGGAGGCCTTCGCAGGGAATGAAATGGGCTAACTTGGTGAATAGGTCCACCACCACTAAGATCGTGGTGAATCCACAGGAAGGTGGTAGGTCAGTGATGAAATCCGCGGAAATTATTTCCCATGGGCGAGATGGGGTAGGAAGGGGGTGTAAAAGCCCTGAGGGCTTCTCCCTTCGTATCTTGGAGCGCTGGCATACTGGGCAGGTGTTGACATATTTTTCCACATCCTTGCGGATCTTGGGCCACCAAAAATCCCTTAGGATCAAATGCATAGTTTTAAATAGTCCGAAGTGTCCTGCTGGTTTGCAGTCATGACACAGACGAAGCGCTTTTTCTCTGCCCGGTCCGGGTGGGATATAGACATGATTTCTATAGCAGAGCAGCCCATCTTTAAGCGAAAAGGGAAAATGCAGACCTTGGCGAAGTTGGTCCTGCGCCCAGGCATCTGCTTGCTGACTAGCCCTGATTTCTTGAGCACAGATGGGTCCTGGAGTAGGGGAAGTTGAACCAATGGGAATGGATTTGGTGTTCCCCACCGTGAGCGTGGCAAAGTTCTCAGGTTGTAGCAGTTGGGATTCAAAGGTCTCCTTGCGTCCTGCAGCGTATTCCGGTTTACGTGACAGGGCGTCTGCTTGCTTGGTTTGGGCTGGGGTCACATAATGGATCTGGAAGTTGAAACGTTCAAAGAATAAAGCCCAACGTTGCTGCCTCTGATTTAGTTTGCGGGCAGTTCTTAGATGTTCTAGATTACGATGATCAGTGTGGACTTCAATGGGAAATTTGGCCCCTTCTAGCCAATGTCTCCAAGTTTCAAAGGCTGCCTTTATGGCCAGTAGTTCTTTTTCCCAAATGGTGTAATTCCTCTCTGGTGTGGTTAGTTGACGAGAATAAAAGGCACAGGGGTGGAGGTGATCTCCCACCGGTTGTAAGAGTACAGCCCCAATTGCCACATCAGAGGCGTCCGCTTGCACCACAAAAGGGGTTCCAGGATTTGGGTGCTGTAGAATTGGCTGGGAGGTGAATAGTTTCTTTAGTTGCTGGAACCCTTTCTCTGCTTGATCAGTCCAGCGGAAAGGCTGCTTTCCACGGATGCAGCTAGTGATGGGGTCGGACCAGCGGGCAAAATCTGGAATGAACTTGCGGTAGTAGTTCGCGAACCCCAAGAAACGCTGCACCTCTTTCTTGTTAGTTGGCGCCCGCCATTCCAATACTGCTGAAACTTTGGCTGGGTCCATGGAAAGCCCTAGAGGCGAGATGCGGTAACCAAGGAAATCTACCTCTTGTAGATCAAAAGCGCATTTTTCCAGCTTGGCATAAAGTCCATGATCCCGCAATCGTTGTAACACCATTTTGACGTGGTTCTCATGTTCTGATTGTGATCTGGAAAACACCAAAAAATCGTCCAGGTAGATTATCAAGAACCTGTCTAGATAGTCCTGAAAAATGTCATTGACAAAATGCTGGAACGTTGCGGGGGCTCCGCATAAACCGAAATTCATAACTCGGGACTCAAATAATCCGAATTTGGTCTGGAAGGCGGTCTTCCACTCGTCCCCTTCCCTGATGCGAACTAAGTTGTAAGCCCCCCGAAGATCCAGCTTGGTGTAAACCTTGGCTCCTCGAAGCCGATCCAGTAGATCCGAGATTAAAGGCAGGGGATAGCTGTTCCGCTTGGTGATATTGTTCAATGCTCTGTAGTCCACCACCAAGCGTAGTTCCCCTGACTTCTTCTTCACAAACATCACTGGGGAGGCGGCTGGGGATTGAGAGGGTCTGATGAACCCCTTGCGAAGGTTTGTCTCTAGGAATTCCCTGAGAGCTTCTTGCTCTGGCTCAGTCAGGGAGTAGAGATGCCCTCGCGGGATCGGGGCCCCCTCCACCAAGTCAATGGCACAGTCATAAGGTCTATGTGGGGGTAATTTTTCGGCTTCTTTCTCATTGAATACATCCCAATACTCGGAGTACTTCTTTGGCAAGGTGATGATGGGCTCGGTGTCTGTGGCATGGCATACCTTGGCTACGAGGCAATGGTTTTGGCAGTACGGTGAAGCAAACTGCAGTTCTCTGTTGGACCAGGAGATGTTAGGGTCGTGGAGAGTCAGCCATGGAATTCCCAAAATCACAGGGAAATGGGGAACCTCGGTAACAAAGAAGGAAATCTCTTCCATATGTTCCCTTATCCACATCCTGGTGGGTTCCGACCACTGACTTACGGGGCCCGTCTTGAGGGGACGGCCGTCTATGGCTTGCACCACACGGGCATTCTTGAAATCATGATATTGTAATCCCAGAGAGTCGGCATACTCTCTATCGATGAAATTGTTGGTAGCTCCAGAGTCTATCATGGCGTGGATCATGACGGGTCCCCTTTTTGCTGACCATAATGTGACCACGAGAAGGAACAGGACCCCGGTTGGCGGCTCTTGGATGGATTTTTTGACCGGGTTGGCGAGCCCCTCTACACCCGGTCGTTGGCTTCCCCCGCCGGCTGTGTGCCAGTCGGCTCAGACGCCTTCGTCTCCGTGGAGGACGCCGCCGCAAGACGGGCGGCAGGCTTCCCTTTGGCTGGGCACTCTCTGGCGAAGTGGCCCCCGTTCCCGCAGTACCAGCAGAGGTTTAAGCGTTGACGACGGGCCTTCTCGGCGGCATCTAGTCTGGGACGCACATTGCCCAACTGCATCGGCACCTCCTCGCCTCCTCTGGGGTATGGGGTTGGCGGTGGGGGTCTCCACACCGGACGTGGCTGAACGCTGGCGGGAGCGGGGGGTTTTGCCCCGGCTCTACTGCCCTGGCCTCGAACCCACTGTTTCCTGTTGGCAATCATGACTTCAGCCCGTAAACATTGATCAATGAGTGCCTCGAGGGTCTGGGGAGGATCCACCTTGGAGATTTCTTCCAGCATTTCAATGTTGAGACCCTCCCGGAATTGTCCCCTGAGGGCTACATCGTTCCAGCCGGTGTTGTGGGCCAGCACTCGGAACTCGGCTATATACTGAGACATAGGTCTGTCTCCTTGGAAAAGGCGACGGAGTTTGTGACCGGCTGCCTCCAAATTGTCCTCGATTCCCCAAGTCTCCTTGAGGTGGTCCAAGAAGTGTTGCGCTGATCTTAGGTGCGGAGAGGCTTGGTCGAACAGTGCCGTCGCCCAGCTGGCCGCTGGCCCGTCTAGAAGACTGTAAACCCATGCCACCTTGATGTCTTCTTGGGGAAACTCGGCAGCACGGGCCTCCAGATAAGCTTGACATTGGCGACGGAAGACATGAACCTTAGAAGCTTCTCCAGTAAACTTGGTTGGCAACGCCATGGCCGGAAGACGAACTCCGCGTTCCTTCAAACCCCTTATTTCTCCATCCTGTGCATTGAGCTTATCACGGATTCGGTCCACCTCTTCCTTGTCGATGGTGTAGGTAATCGGCTGGCCGCTCGGCCCAGGTACGACTCCGGTAGACATTCTGGCCGAGGTTAATTGGTGCTTAGGGTGGCGGAGTCAAACTGTCACGACCCAGGCTGCAGAGCACCAATAACCATACACAGAGGCCAGAATCTATCTAATATCTTTATTGTAGGATTATATAAAGTTAATAAAAACTAGTGTAGAAAATAGTCCAGAATTAGACCTTTCAGGAAAGGTCAGAATTAGTCCAAAAAAGCAATGTCCAATAAGAAATATTAAGGTCCAAAGTTGTAATCCAATAACCGAAACACTCACTTTGCCAAGCAAAGTGAGGGGAGATGACAAGGTCCTTTAGTCCATGAAACTTGAGCGAGGCTAGGAAATAACTTGATACTTGAAACAAGGCTTGAACGTGGAACAAGGTAACTAAGAACAAGAACAAGGTCCGTGGAATAACTTGATAAATCCGTGGAACAAGGCAAGGATTAATCCTGGGAAACAAGGCAAAGTCCGTAGATAAACAAAGGCTGGGAAGCAAGGCGAAGGCTGGATAGCAAGGCAAGGCTTGAGCAGGAGCGAGGCTTGAACCGGAGCGCGCTGTCCAGACACAACTCGCTCCGTAGGCTGACGAATTGACTCCGCGAAGTTACTACGCGGGTAAAACACCTAAATAGAGTCTAGCTTCCCGCCGAAGCAGTTCTCTGGGAATCAGAACCGAAAGCTAACTCTGAGACCAGATGTGAGACTCCCCAAAGATTCTCACGAGAAGCAGTCTTAATTGGCCACATTCTTAGCTGCAATCCTCGCACTCCTGCGCGAAGCTGAATCCAAACTTCTCTGTTGTTTACAAAACTCCCGGCGCAAGAATACGGGAGAAGTAGGCTCTGGGCTTGTTTGACATACTTCTGGGAGACAACTTTCTTGCAGGTGCAAGGTTCCCAGATCTGCCTGGGAAAGATCTGGCTGAGAGGAATCCAGTTCAGACTGGGAAGGTAAAAAACCCAAGTTTTCATCTTCATCAGGAATTACAATGTCCTGAGCAGGACTACAAGGCCCATGGGTCATCACATGCAGACAGTCATGAAACCTTCCTGGCTGCCTGCAACGCCACGGAGTAGGCCTTAATAGTGGCTCTAGCCCGTGCTCAGTCAGAGACACCACGAGATGTCCGCCAGTGGCCCTCTAGTCTTGTTCTCACATGTTTCATCTCTACCAGTTCCCCGGTGAACCAGGGTGCTGAAGTGACTACGCAACGAGAGGGGACGTTCAGGGGTGATCATGTCTATTGCCCTGGTCATCTCGCTATTATAGCAATTGACGAAGACATCGACAGGATCATTAGCCTCCAAGGTAGGCAAATCCCCAAGAGACCTCAGGAATCCATCAGGATCCATAAGCCTCCTGGGGCGGACCATCTTAATGGGTCCCCCACCCCTGCGGAGGTTTGAGGTCACAGTAAGTCTTAGACTGATCAGATAATGGTCGGACCATGATAATGGAAGGATAATTTGCTCTTCCACTCCAACCAAACTGTCGCTTGCAATAAAAACTAGGTCGAGTGTATGTCCAGCTTGATGAGTGGGACCCGATATTACTTGGGACAGTCCAATGGTCATCATGGCAGCCATGAATTCTTGAGCTGCACCTGTTAAGGTGGCCTCAGCATGGATGTTGAAGTCACCCAGCAAAATCAGTCGCTGGGAGACCAACACCATGCTAGAGACCACCTCTGCTAGCTCAGACAGGGAGACTGCTGTGTTGCGGGGTGGACGGTATACCAGCAGAATCCCCAAACTGTCCTGGGTTCCCACCTTCAAGTGGACACACTCAAACTCAGCAGATTGCGAAATGAGGCATCTGACCAGGGCGATGGACTGCCGAAAGACCACAGCAACCCCACCTGCCAGTCCTCCAGGCCTGGCCTGCTGATGCAGTCTGAAACCCGGAGGATAAAGCTGCGTAAGACTTACCCTGCCCAGCTCGTCCAGCCAGGTCTCGGTGATGCATGTCAGATCCGCCCGCTCATTCAGGATTAAATCCTGGATGACTGATGATTTACCATTGACGGATCTGGTGTTAAGCAGTAAGCAGTTAAGCAGTTAAGGAGATCTGGCGTTAAGCCTGGAGGGACTGCCAAGAAGGCTACCACACCTAACCTTCTCCAGGGTCGCAAGAACCCTGGTTTGCTTCTCCCTGGGAATCTGGTGACCGCACTTCCTCCTCCCCCCACATGACCTCAATAGGACCCCCCCCCCCCCCGCCCCGGTCTCCACCGTCCAGGGAAACAGGCTCAATGGAAGTATAATTAAAAGGTCCTAGTCAGCTCTCTGGATCCAAGAAGTCACGAGGATTCCTATCATGACTTGTGTCTGGAGAAAGGGACAGGTGGAAACTATCAGGGGGAAGGGACCTCTCAAAGAAACTAGGTAGGGAAATGAAGGAAGATTGGGCAGAGATACCTGAATGAAAATTTAAGGGGGTAACAGGCCTATCCAAAGAATTAAACATCCCATTATCCTTGGGCTTAATAAGGGCTTGAGAATGTAAAGCCAGGTCGGCCATAAGAGGACGAATCCAGGGGTCCACCATTACTTTCCTAAGAGTGATGCCCCATACGTACAGCCGAGACCTGAGTGCCCATAGTTTCTTTCATTATGAAATTGTCAGCAAAGGTAGTAATGAGGTGTATCAAACGGTCATAAAATTGACAGTCCTTATATAGCCAAGTGATGGTCTTGATCTTGACTTTTGTCAGGCTCCTTGATAGAATTTGGGCCAAAGACCTCTGAATCACTCTTTTTGAAGTCCATCTGCCCCTGTTCAATCGAGAATCTATAATTTCAAGCGCCAGTTGTTCCGATTGAAGAAGGCGTTGATGGCGGCGCACTGCGTATGAAGGACAAGAGTTCATATCTGACGGAAGATTCATAGTCTGCTTCAATGCTCCCAAATCTAACTCCATATTCCCAACCCTTCCATACCCCTTTTGACCACAAAAAGCCTTCCCTCCCATCACCGTCCCCGTTTTTCAACATTACTTCCTTGTTAAACTTTTGTTGCCCAGTCTGTCCCTCCCCATCCAAATCTGACGGCCAAGTGACCTCCGTTGGGTTAATGACCATAGAATTCTCTTCCTTAAAGATATCATGCTGTATGGAATTATTTACCAGCAGTGAAACCCCTTTAAGGAGGTGATCTACTTTTTCATTCAGTGTAGCCAATTGTGAGAGAATAAGACTAAAGGACGTGCCCATGAGATGACACAGCTGAGACAGTTCGTAGTTCCCATGCATATCCACCTGATTCATTCTCTAATATCTTCCCAAAACTTTCAATAGTAACCACTCAAATCCTTCCTAAGCTTGGACCTTCCTGATAACCTTCTCTTTCCCCTACTTAGAACTTCCCATCCAACTTTCTACTATTCATATACTTTCAACCAACATTCAAATTCACTTACTCTAACCCTCACACACCTTCCAAAAACCCATCAAATAAAACCATATAATCAATGCATAGGGAATTACATATTGTCTCAGCTCCTTGCCGGAACTCCCTTCTACTGACAAAACTATCCTTCCTACCTCAAAATATCTGACATCTAACAACAAACAACAAAAACAAAAATGGCCCAGCACGATAAAAACAATGTGAGAGCAATCTACATGCTCTACTCAACTTCCACTTACTAAAACCAAACAGAAATTTTATAGGAGATGGGAGAAAAACAAAAATGGGAGAAAAAGATGGTGGCGGCATCAGATGGCGCAAGAGGGCACCGTCAGTCAACAGCAGCAGCCCCCAGGTAAACAACTGCTGCAGTCCCCAGTGGAGGCCGCCTCCTGGTCTAACGAGGCAGCTCCTCAGGAGGAGCAGCAATGATAGTCCCCGGTGGGGGCCACCTCCTGGTCCAGCAAGGTGGCCTCTCAGGAGCTGCATCGATGGTGATTACTAGTGGAGGATGCCTCCTGGTCTGGCAAGGTATCCTTATGGAGCAGCAGCATGTTGTCTGTCAGCGAGTCGTCCATCAGGGCCTCCACAGGCTGAGGCCTCCTGCCTCCCTCAAGACCCCCTCATTCATATGTTTGCATTCATAGTGCAAACATACAGAACATTTACTATTCCCTCTTTGCAAAGGGGTATTTTTTGGAAGGGGGGATTGAACAATCTTGAAAGGCTACATTGAAGATTGGAACATTTTTATTTGATTATCACTTCAGATTGTCTTAATAGCCGTTAAGACTTTATCGTATGGTTCTGTGCCTACAGTGAAAATAACTGTTTTCTGTCTGCACAACAAATATAGAACACTTTTAAGCTTTCATGCTACTTTTCCTGGAGACAAATGCACCTGTGATCTCTGACTCTTACATCACACCTATGTTTATGCTTGTGTATGCATGTGTTATGTTTCAGTTTGGCTATATGCTGCCTTATGGATAAACTATATCCAGGGTAATTTGTGAAAGGATTTAAAAATAGCATTAAGACAATATTATTATTTATTTATTATTTATTTCCAGGATTTATACCCCGCCCTTCTCACCCGGGGGGACTCAGGGCGGCTTACACCGTTGGCAGCATTCAATGCCAAGAACACAACAATAAAACAAAAACAATACACACAATCAATTAAAACTATAAAAATACATCATTAAAGTACATTATAAAAATTAAAACATATGTAAATTAGCTCCATTTGTCTAAAAACCTCATGCTTCAGCCTTCAATCGGACCATGTCCACGTTATCATATTACTCGTTAAAAGCTTGTGCACACAGCCATGTTTTCACAGCCTTTCTGAAACCCAGAAGAGTTGGGGCTTGTCGGATATTTGTGGGGAGGGTGTTCCACAGCCGGGGAGCCACCACCGAGAAAGCCCTGTCCCTCGTTCCCACCAGCCGCACCTGCGAGGCAGGTGGGACCGAGAGCAGGGCCTCTCCAGATGATCTTAGGGATCTAGCTGGCTCATATGAGGAGATACGTTCGGATAAGTAAATACATTTTATAAAGCAAACACTTAAATAACTATTGTCAATTACTTTTGTTTTATCTTTTTGGATTTTGTTCCATGCTCTGTAGGTCATTTGAAGAAGATTCTGTATTGGCCATTTTACAAATGTGCTGAAGTTAAGAGTGTGTTGGTTCATGTATTCCATTATGCACACCATAAAAGGCCCTATTTAGATTACAACTTGAAAGACAATGTAGTGGGTGTTGGGGCTGCTTGTTGGCTTGCCAGTGTGTAGATCTGGGCAGTGACAATGTTCATGAAAACCCACCATTTAGCTGAACATACAAACTCCTGTTCAGAATGAATTCCTTTTTTTCATGAACTTCATCACTATGAAATGTTAGCTTAGGAGATGTCATCTTTAATTAACTTTTCTAGAGATTTCAATTAATACGACACAGAAAGATGAAGGAAAAGAAGGGGGGAAAAATAAATATCTCCTTTCTGTGGAACTGCACCAAATAATAACAGACAGTGACCCAACTATAAGTTAAAACGAGAACTACATCAAATTGATTATTTATTTTTCAAAAACAGGGGTCCTGCTGAGTTGCACAAGGAGGGAACAAATCAGAAACCATGGTATAAAAATCTTAGTACTCCCAGTTCCTACCAGGAACAATAATGAAGCCAGAAAATTAATGTACAGTGTTCCCTCACTACTTCGCAGTTCACTTTTCGCGGATTTGCTGTTTCGCGGTTTTTCAATAAACTCGAAAAGACTATTATAAATCACTAGCTGTGCCCGGCCACACCTTGCTGTGGCGAAGTATGGTGGTATGGGAAATAAAGTATTGAGGAATTGGTGGTAGTTAAGGTAAACGGTAAAGGTTTTCCCCTGACATTAAGTCCAGTCATGTCTGACTGTGGGGGTTGGTGCTCATCTCCATTTCTAAGCCGAAGAGCTGGCATTGTCCGTAGACTCCTCCAAGGCCATGTGGCTTGACTGCATGGAGTGCTGTTACCTTCCCGCCAGAGCAGTACCTATTCATCTACCCTCATTTGCATGTTGTTGAACTTTAGGGTTGGGAGAAGCTGGGGGTAACAGCGGGGGCTCTCTCCGCTCCCCCAGTTCAAATCTGCGACCTTTCGGTCCAGAAATTCGGCTGCTCAGCGCTTTAAGACGCTGCGCCATCAGGGGATATTATTTCCTAAAGCTTGTCAATATACAATATTTCTGATTGGTTTTTTTTTGTCTGTTGGAGGCAAGTATGAATGCTGCAATTAGGCAAAATAATTAGCATGTAATGGCCTTTCAGCTTTAAAGCCTGGTTGTTTCCTTCCTGAGTGATTTTTTTGTTGGGAGATGTTAGGTGGCCCTAATTGTTTCTTGTCTGGAATTCCCTTGTTTTCAGAGTGGTGTTCTTTGCGATATTTTATGTGCTTCTACTGTCTGTGGTCCTCAGAAAACAGAGGATTTGCCAGACTTTGGAGATGGGAATACTTTATTGGGAGGTGTTAGCTGGCCCTGATTGTTTCCTGTGTGGAATTCCCCTGTTTTCAGAGTGTTGTTCTTTATGTTCAATTTCAAAATAGTTTATGTAGTGTTCTGATTTTAGAGATTTTATTGCTGTGTTTTATTATACCACAGTAATTTTATATATTCTGATTTTAGTGTTCTTGAATACTTGGAGTGAGACTGTATTCATTTTTACGGTTTACCGCAACACAATAATAATAATAATAATAATAATAATAATAATAATAATAATAATAATGATAATAATAATGATAGTAATAATAATGACTTTGGTAATACACAGTGCTTCACTCCCTTCTCAGCTTCCTTTCTGGAAGAATCCTTTCTTGGGAGGTGTTAGCTAGCCCTGTTTCCTTTGTGGAATTCCCAATTTCCCTGCTTTCAGAGTGTTGCACTTTATTTACTGTCCTGGTTTTAGAGATTATATTGTTCTGTATTATTCTACCACAGTAATTATTTCATATTACAGTAGAATCTCACTTATTCAACATTCGCGTATCCAATGTTCTGGATTATCCAACACAGTCTACCTTTTAGTAGTCAATGTTTTTGTAATCAATGTTTTAAATTCATTGTGATTCTTTGGTGGTGAATTTGTAAATACAGTAATTACTACTTAGCATTATTTCACATTGAACTACCTTTTCTGTCAAATTTGTTGTATAACATGTTTTAGTGCTTAATTTGTATAATGATTACCTAATTTGATGTTTAATAGGCTTTTCCTGAATCCCTTCTTATTATCCAACATATTCACTTATCCTGCCAGCCTGTTTATGTTGGATAAGTGAGACTCTACTGTATATTTATAATACAATATCATCTGCTTAGAACTGGATTATATGAGGCCCCTTCTTCACAGCTGTATAAAATGCACACTGAAGTGGATTATATGGCAGTGTGGACTCAAGATAATCCAGTTCAAAGCAGATAATATAAGATTATAAATGGGTTATATGGCTTTGTGGAAAGGGCTTGAGTCTACACTGCCATATAATCCAGTTCACATCCGATAATCTGTATTTTATAGGCAGTGTGGAAGAGGCCTAAGTGAGGCCTAACTCTGCCTGTCCCCTGGGGTGAGTGGGTTGCTAGGAGACCAAATGGGCGGAGCTTAGCCTTCTAACTGAATAAAAACAATTATTCATCTCCCTCTAATTAGGACTTTATTTTTCTTTTTCTTTTTTTTTGGTGTATGAACGTAGAGGCGTGGATGATGGGTTGTGTTGTCAAATTTCAAGGTTGGGGGGCCTTTAGTTTTGTATTTTGTCCGTTGCCGGGATTCCATCACTCTTTTATATAGAGAGAGAATAAAAAATGCAATTTACAGCCTAAGGAAGGGAGGAAGGAGAAGCCAAAGGGAGAGAATAGGAGGCCAAGTGGCAACAGGAAGAGAAGGAAGCGATTTATCAACACACGATTGGTTGATAAAGACTTAATCTACTGTATAACTACTAAAATAATGTATAAACATTAAAATAAATACTTTGCGGATTTTCACTTATTGCGGGTGGTCCTGGTACCTAACCCCAACGATAAGTGAGGGAACACTGTAATCATCTAGCAACTACAATAGTTTTTTTAGTGGCAGTGGCCAAAATTGGGACAAACTAATCTCCATAAGGACTTTATCTATTAACTCTTATTCAGAGAATATGAAAACTCAATATAAGAAAATAAATGCTATTTTTAACAAGTTGCTTTGCAGGATGCTAAGAATTTGGTGCCAGAATAACACTTTATCCTGACAGGGATTTTTAATATATGGGCAGCAAGTGTTCTGAGAGTGTAATTTGTCTTTGTCCAGGAAATACACCAACACCTAAGTCTTACAGGACTTCAGCTGCAGCTGCCAACTAGATTTTGGAGAGCAGGGCAAAGCCCGTAGTTAGGCAAAGGTTTGGGTCTCGTCTGAACTCTCTATTGATATAGTTTGCTGAGTGGTCTATCTGAAATAATAATGACAGTGACATTCTTAAAATACAACTATTTATTGAGATGGTAATAGTCTGTTTGAAGCTTGTCACTTGTTGATTAAACATTTGAAAGTGGTGTTTCTAATTATATGTGTATGTGGGATATGAATGACTCATCCAAATCTCTTGAACAGAGCCAGTTAGCTATTATTCTAATTAAGAGGATCTTTCCAGTGTTGCCAGTCTAGAAAATAATGTTTTGAAAAGCAGTTCAGGAGAATAAGAATATATAAGTAATTGGTTTGTCTTTGGCATTCATTTTCTTGTAACTACGTTATTTATGAAGTTCCTTCCGTGGGTTTGGTGAATGTTATTATTTTTCTTTTTTCATAGTTGTGATACATTTATAAAGGTACAATCTAATATAAAGTATTTTTGAGACTTTAACATTTTGCTTTTTAATCTGATGCCATGAGAAAAAAATATTGGCCTTGTTATTTTTTGATCCTGCCATATATACTTGTCTATAAAGACCTTGTCACATTAGGAAATACTCAGTTTCTGAGACTGATTGAGGGCCATTTCCCACAGGTCGCATCACATAACATTTACCCCATCCCATCAGTAATCTGTTGACATTCATCTGCAAAATGTGATTTGGAAATCAGTATGCATACTGTCAGCAATTATACGGCTTTTCAGCATGGCACGTGTCTGGTGGGTGGAGTCTTATGACCCCAAAATATTCATGACAGAAGCGGCCACCATTTCCGTTTGAGACGTTGAAGGAGAAAGATATCTGGGATTAAGGAAATTGGGGGTTGCCACTTTACCTCATTATATATTTTTTATCATAGTCTGCACAATTTCTTTGTTATATCTGTACTGAAGTGTCAGACTAGATTTGCTACTTTCTTTGAGAGTTGTAACTCAATAACATTTCCTGTCTCGACTTTCTCTCCCTAGGCCACCTTGAGAGCCTGCAACTAGTCTGGGCAACAAGGAATTGCAACAGGAATCCTGGTTCTGATAGGTGCTGGGTCACTGGCAGGAGTGAGGTGGAAATGTTGTTCTCCATGCATCTCAGTGTCCAGTTGAACAGATGGTCTTTGTCTTATCCAGCACCTGGCTCTTAAAGTGGTTAGCTATGGCTGTTAAATTGGGCTGCGCCTATGTAGGGTTAATGAATACAGAGCAGTTATGAAAGTCTCAATGTAATATCTAATACAAGCCAACAGTAGTTAGTGAGTTAGTGGTAAGCTTTCTGCTTCTTAGTTCTATAGGTAATCATCAGTGTAAATTGCATTAAAATGAGTTATCTAGCAGAAGAAGATAGCCATAATTTGGAAGAACTGCTTCTGGTGCTACTTTTCTACAGCAATGGTGTTATGAAGTATGTTTTCAATAATAATAATAATCCCTCTTGTAGATGCCACCTTGTCGTGTTGGGGTGGCTTAACTACTCCAATTATGACTGAGAGCTGTGCTGGCGGTAGTGTAACTACCGGTAGGTCCAACCAAGCCAGAGAGGTCTCAGCTGAGGAGTGGAACTAAGAGCACCTAACCCATTAACATTATGGAGAATCAAACCAAAATGAAGTCTATACTGGCTCGGTCGTCGCCCAGGATAAAACAGACTGTGGTGGATGCTGCTAATTCTGGACATCCATTGACAAGTGGGCTACGGAATCAAAATACAAATAAACAGTCACAGAAGCAGCAGAAATATACAATGTCAGAAAACCACACAATTATGAAATGCTACTACAAATCTGAACCTCAAAGGCGTGGCTACCAAAAAAGGATGCATCAACTGTGGAAACAAGAGTACCCTGACTCACAGATAACAGAACCCCGACAGGCTGACCAACGAAGATTCATAATCAGAAACAAAGTGTTCAGTGAAGTTGAACTCGAAGAAATCCAGAAAATTTGCAAAGTAAATTACCATCAGACCACAGCACAGACAGCAGCAGAGACTCCAACAACACTTGGAATGGTGGAACAGATTGAACCAGAAGAAGGTGTGGAGCCTTTGCAAGAATTTGAAGAACCAGCACTTGAAACACCTGTTGAACCACCAGGAACCTTGACAGCAAGACAACAAGAGCTCAAGGATAAGATCATGGCTCATGCTGCAGCAAATGCAATAAGACAGCGGCTCCCAACTTTAAAAACAGTGCCCAAGAGACACCTGGCGCCTCTCATGAAAGATGTGAATATAGTACTCTCCACTGTCCAGATAACATCAATTGAACAAACAAACCAGTATGCCTACAGTGCAGCAGTGATAGTAACAGAAGAGCTTGGGCTCCTACAACCAAGGCAGCCCCAAAGAAAATCAGCTGGAAAACCAAAGTGGAAGGTCAGACTAGAGTTGAAAATCAAGAAACTCAGATCAGATGCAAGTAACCTGAAAAATATGAAAGAGAGGAAACTGAAGAATGACAAAATCATGCAATACCTGATCCGAAAGTACTGGCTGAACACCAGAAAATTTGAAGAAGCTTTGGAAATTGTGAAAGAACAAATTACAGCAACAGCCAGAAATATTGAAAGATATGAAGCCAGAATCATCCAGTACAGACAAAATCAACTGTTTCAATCATACCAAAGACGGTTCTACCAGAGTCTGAACCAAACAGCAGACACAGTAACCATAAAGCCAGAGAAAACTGCAACAACAAAATTCTGGAAAGAACTTTGGGAAAATAATAAGAACTACAACAAGAACGCTGGGTGGATAAAGGATTTTGAAGGAAACTTCTCACAGAACAAAATGGAACAGATGGAAATAACAACTGAAATGATCAGCAAATGAGTGCAAAAAGTCAAGAACTGGACATCGCCTGGTAGTGATCAACTTCATGGATTTTGGCTCAAACATCTGATTAGTTTACATGGAAAAATGGCCCAACAATTCAATGAGATGCTGCAGAAAGGAAGTATCTGAATGGCTAACAACTGGAAGAACTTACCTGATACAAAAGGATCCAGCAAAAGGAGCAGCACCAGGAAACTACAGGCCAATAACGTGTCTGCCCACTATGTTTAAACTACTGATTGGCATCATAGCTGACAGAATTCAAGACTATCTTGAAGAAAAAAACATCTTGCCAGATGAACAGAAAGGCAACAAACGGAAAAGCAGGGGCACAAAAGACCAGTTATTGACAAAATGATTCTGGAGAACTGTAAAAGCCGAAAAGCTAATCTTCACATGACGTGGATTGACTACAAAAAGGCCTTTGACTCACTCCCACACAGCTGGATCATCAAGTGCCTGGATGCCATCGGGATTAGTAAAAACGTTGGCACCTTTATTGAAAACATGATGGAGCACTGGAAAACTGAACTGTTTGTTGGAAATGAAAGCTATGGACTTGTCAACATCAGGAGAGGAATTTTCCAGGGAGACTCATTGTCCCCTCTGCTTTTCATTATTGCCATGATCCCTCTGTCAACAATCCTACAAAAAACAAATCTCAGCTATCAAACATCTAAGAAATCTCACAAAATTTCACATTTGATGTACATGGATGACCTGAAGCTGTATGGGAAAACGGAAACTGAAATCCAGTCTCTGACCAACACTGTCCGAATTTTTAGCACTGATATCAACATGGAGTTTGGTTTGGACAAATGTTCGACAGTGGCATTGAAGAAGGGAAAAATAATTGAAAGTGAGGGCATCAATATGCCCAATGGCCAAACAATAAAGTGTCACCAGCCAGAGGCCTATAAATATCTGGGCATATTACAGCTGGACAACATCAAGCATGAACATGTGAAGATTGTGGTCAGTAAAGAATACACACAAAGGGTCAGAAAAATTCTCAAAAGCAAGCTCAATGGAGGCAACACCATCAAGGCCATAAACACCTGGGCCATACCTGTCATAAGATATACTGCTGGCATCATAAACTGGACACAGATGGAACTGGACAATTTGGACAGAAAAAAAAGAAAACTCATACAAGCAGTCAAAGAAGAAGAACATGCCCTGGCAGAATATGTAAAGCAAAGTGAAGAACCTGCTCTGATTGAAGTAAAAAATCAGAAATTCCTCAAAGCACAGCAGACAAAAAACCAGTACAAGAAAACTGCACTACAAACTAGAGCTGACAGCTGGCACAACAAAACATTGCATGGAAAGTTCCTTGACAAAATTGAAGGAAAAGCTGATAAGGAGAAGACCTGGCTCTGGCTCACAAATGGGATCCTAAAGAAGGAGACAGAAGGCCTGATCCTTGCAGCCCAGGAGCAAGCCATCAGAACAAATGCAATTAAGACCAAGATTGAAAAATCAGCTGATGACCCAAAATGCAGAAAGTGCAAGGAAACTGACGAAACCAATGATCATCTCCTCAGCTGCTGTAAGAAAATTGCACAGACAGACTATAAACAGAGGCACAACTACGTGGCCCAAATGATTCATTGGAATGTATGCCTCAAGTACCACCTTCCAGCAGCAAAGAACTGGTGGGATCACAAACCTGCAAAAGTATTGGAAAATGAGCACGGAAAGATACTGTGGGACTTCCGAATCCAGACTGACAAAATTCTGGAACACAACACACCTGTGATGACTCATGGGCCTTGTAGTCCTGTTCCTAGTACTATTGTGGCAGACGAAGAGGAAAACATGGGATTTTCGCCGGTTCACCCAGAGCCGGAGCCTCTCCACCTGGAGGATGTTTGCCCTCAAGAATTCAGCCAAACAGGCCTTGGGCAGAACTCCCCCCCGTTGGGTTTCGCTTCTCGTTCTCTAGGGAAAGTGTTCTGTTGGCGGGAAAACGAGACCCAATCTAGGTGTTTGTCGCAAGGGGAACTTTGCGGAGTCAATTGATCAGCTTGAGGAGAGAGATCGTGTGTGAACTTCGTAACCCCAGTTCCTTGCTTCCCGGATCAAGTTTCAAGCCTGCCTTGTTTCGCGTTTTGCCACGGACTTTGTTTCATGCCTCGTTTCAAGTCTTTGATCTAGCCAAGAATCAAGTTTATTTTCCAGCCTTGTTGTCAAGCTACATTGGACTTTAAAGACTCTGTCATTTCCCCACACTATTGCTTGGCAAAGTGTGTGTTTCGGTCAAGTGGATTAAAACTTTGAACTCTAATATCTTATATTGGACAATACATTTCTGGACTATATTTGACCTCATCTGAAAGGTCTGCTTCTGAACTATATTCTTCACTTGTTTTTATTGTTTTTATATATTTCTTTAATAAAGATATTAGATAGAGTCTGGCCTCTGCGCATGGTTATTGGTGTTCTACAGCCTGGGTCCTGACAGTTTGACTCCGCCACCTTAAGCACCATTTAACCTAAGGCCAGAATGTCTACAGGAACCGGGGCGGAAGCCCAACCACCCAGTTACACCATTTCCCAGGAAGAATTCAACAGGATCCGAGACACACTCCGTACGCAGGAGGGAGAAATACGGGGCTTGAAGGAACACGGTGTCCGTCTCCCTGCCCTAGCGCTACCAACCAAGTTTTCTGGAGAAGCCTCCAAGGTTCATGTTTTCCGTCGCCAGTGCCAGGCGTACTTAGAAGCCCACCAAGCCGAGTTCCCCCAAGAAGATGTCAAAGTGGCGTGGATCTACAGTCTCCTAGATGGACCAGTGGCCACTTGGGCGACGGCGCTATTTGATGCGGGTTCCACGCACCTAAGCTCCGCGCACAATTTCTTGAACCACCTTAGAAAGACCTGGGGGATCGAGGACAGCGAGGAGGCGGCCGGCCATAAACTCCGGCGTCTCTTCCAAGGGGACAGGCCGTTGTCCCGGTACATAGCCGAGTTCCAGGTGCTGGCTCAGAACACCGGTTGGAACGATATAGCCCTCAGAGGACAGTTTCGCAAGGGCCTTAACTTTGAGATGCAGGAAGAAATCTCTAAGGTGGATCCCCCAGAGACTCTTGAGAGACTCATCAACCATTGTTTACGAGCCGAAGCCCTGCTTGCCATCAAAAAACAGTGGCTCCGAGGCCAGAGTGGAAGAGCCGGAGTGAAACCCCCCGCTTCTGCCAGTATTCAGCCACGTCCAGTATGGAGATCCCCACCGCCAGCCCCAAACCCCATGGGGTGCGAGGAGGAGCCGATGCAGTTGCGCAATGTGCGCCCCAGACTAGATGTTGCCGAAAAGGCCCGCCGCCAACGTTTGAATCTGTGTTGGTACTGCGGGAATGGGGGGCACTTCGCCAGAGAATGTCCAGCCAAAAGAAAGCCCGTCGCCCGCCTGGCGGCGGCGTCGTCCTCCGCAGAGCCGGGGGCGGCCGTGGCGGCTGGAGCCAAGCCGGCGGGGGAAGCCAGCGACCGGGCGTAGAGAGGCTCGACAACCCGGTCAAAAACCCCACTCAAGAGCCGCAAACCGGGGTCCTATTTCTTCTGGTGGTCACGCTGTGGTCAGTGAAAAAAGGACCCGTCATGATCCATGCCATGATAGACTCAGGGGCAACAAACAATTTCATTGATAGAGAGTATGCCGACTCTCTGGGATTACAATATCACGAGTTCAAGAATGCCCGGTGGTGCAGGCCATAGATGGCCATCCCCTAAAGACAGGTCCAGTAAGCCAATGGACTGAACCCACCAGAATGTGGATAAGGGAACACATGGAAGAAATTTCCTTCTTCGTTACTGAGGTTCCCCACTTCCCTGTGATTTTGGGAATTCCATGGCTGACACTCCACGACCCAAACATCTCCTGGTCCAACAGAGAACTACAGTTTGCCTCAAGATATTGCCAAAACCATTGTCTAGTAGCCAAGGTCTGTCATGCCACAGACGCTGTGCTCATCATCACCTTGCCCAAGAAATATTCGGACTTTTGGGATGTTTTCAATGAAAAGGAAGCCGAGAAACTACCCCCACATAGACCCTACGACTGTGCCATTGACTTGGTGGAGGGGGCCCCAATTCCGCGAGGACACCTCTACTCCCTGACTGAACCAGAGCAAGAAGCTCTCAGGGAGTTCATAGAGTCAAACCTCCGCAAGGGGTTCATCAGACCCTCTCAATCCCCAGCAGCTTCCCCAGTGATGTTTGTAAAAAAGAAGTCAGGGGACCTACGCTTGGTTGTGGACTATAGAGCATTGAACAATATCATGAAGCGAAATCGCTACCCCCTGCCTTTGATCTCAGACCTATTAGACCGGCTCCGAGGGGCCAAGGTTTACACCAAGCTGGATCTCCGGGGGGCTTACAATCTAGTACGTATCAGAGAAGGGGACGAATGGAAAACCGTCTCTCAGACCAAATTTGGATTATTTGAGTCCCTAGTCATGAATTACGGATTATCCGGAGCTCCCGCAACGTTCCAGCATTTTGTCAACGATATCTTCCAGGATTATCTAGATCGGTTCTTGATCATATATTTGGACAATTTTTTGGTGTTTTCTAGATCACAATCGAAACACGAGCAACACGTCAGAATGGTGCTACAACGACTGCGGGATCATGGACTATATGCCAAGTTAGAGAAATGCGCCTTTGATCTGCAAGAGGTAGACTTCCTGGGATACCGTATCTTGCCACTAGGGCTCTCCATGGACCCGGCAAAGGTTTCAGCAGTATTGGAATGGCGGGCGCCAACCAACAAGAAGGAAGTACCGCGCTTCTTGGGGTTCGCAAACTACTACCGCAAATTCATCCCAGACTTCGCTCGCTGGTCTGACCCAATCACCAGCTGCATCCGTGGGAAACAGCCTTTCCACTGGACGGAGCAAGCAGAGAAAGGGTTCCACCAGCTAAAGCAGTTATTCACGACCCAGCCAATTCTACAGCACCCTGATCCTAAAACCCCTTTTGTTGTGCAGGCTGACGCCTCTGATGTGGCAATTGGGGCTGTACTCATGCAGCCAGTGGGAGAACATCTTCATCCTTGCGCCTATTACTCCCGTCAACTAACAGCCCCAGAGAGAAACTACACTATTTGGGAAAAAGAACTTTTGGCCATAAAGGCAGCTTTTGAAAATTGGAGACATTGGTTGGAAGGGGCCAAATTTCCTATTGAAGTTCATACTGATCATCGAAATTTAGAGCACCTAAGGACCGCACGAAAGTTAAATCAAAGGCAGCAGCGCTGGGCTTTGTTCTTTGAACGTTTTGACTTCCAGATCCATTATGTGACCCCGGCTCAGACCAAACAAGCAGATGCTCTATCACGGAAACCAGAGTATGCTGCAGGACGCAGAGAGACCTCAGAATCTCGATTGCTGCAACCCGAAAACTTTGCCACGCTCACAGTGGGAAACACCAAATCCACTCCAATTGAACCAACTCCCTCTAACCCAGAATCCCTTTGCACTCAAGAAATTAGAGCCAGTCAACAGACAGATGCCTGGGCTCAAGAACAGATTCGCCAAGGACTACGTTTCCCATTCTCACTTAAGGATGGGCTACTATGCTACAGGAATCATGTTTACATCCCTCCAGGTCCCGGTAGAGAAAAAGCACTTCATCTGTGTCATGACAGCAAGCCAGCAGGACATTTTGGGCTATTTAAAACTATGCACTTGATCCTACGAGATTTCTGGTGGCCCAAGATCCGCAAGGATGTGGAGAAATATGTCAATACCTGTCCTGTGTGTCAGTGTTCCAAGACACGAAGGGAGAAGCCGTCAGGGCTACTACATCCCCTTCCCACTCCTTCTCGCCCATGGGAGATAATTTCCGCGGATTTTATCACTGACTTACCACCCTCCCTTGGATTCACTACGATTCTAGTAGTGGTGGACCTTTTTACCAAGTTGGCCCATTTCATCCCCTGCGATGGTCTTCCCACGGCCAAAGAGACCGCAGATTTATTCCTTCAACATATCTTCCGACTACATGGATTGCCCAAGAGTTTAGTCACTGACCGTGGATCTCAATTCACCTCTCGTTTCTGGAAAGCACTACAAAAACTATTGGGCATAGACTCTCGTTTATCTTCAGCTCACCATCCCCAAACGGATGGGCAAACTGAGCGCACCAATGCCACTTTAGAACAATACCTTCGCTGTTATGTAAACTACCAACAGGACAATTGGGCGTCCCTATTACCTCTATCGGAATTTGCTTACAACAATGGTGTCCAGGCTTCAACTAAAGAAACCCCGTTCTTTGCAAACTACGGTTTCCATCCACGTTTCTTTCCTTCTATCATTGAAACCTCAGAAGTCCCTGCAGCGGAGGACTGGCTGCAGGAACTCACAGCGGTGCAACAACTCTTGCACCAGCAACTGGATCAAGCCAAGGAGGACTATAAACGCCACGCTGACGGTCATCACCAGCCGGGCCCCGAGATCAAGGTAGGAGATCGGGTTCTATTGTCCACTCGCTTTTTGCCCTCCCACCGTCCCTGCCGGAAGTTAGATGCCCGTTTCATTGGTCCCTATCCAGTGGTGGCGCAACTTAACCCCGTGACTTTCAAACTCCAACTTCCACGCTCCATGCGCATTCATCCGGTGTTTCATCGTTCCCTGCTCCTTCCGGCGGAAGGTGTACGCCCCGATGCGAGCCGGCCGGCCCCCGCCCCTGTTTTGGTGGACGGGGAGGAGGAATTCGAGGTTCAGGACATTTTGGATTCTCGCTTTCATCGCCGCCGCCTTCAATATCTCATTGACTGGGTGGGTTTTGGCCCCGAAGAATGCTCTTGGGAAGACGCTTCCACAGTCCATGCCCCCGACTTAGTCCGCCGCTTCCATCAGGCCTACCCTGCCAAGCCGCGGCGTCGCGACTCGAGGAGAGGGGCCATGGTTGAGGGGGGCCTTGAGGGCGGCGATAGTGTGATGACTCATGGGCCTTGTAGTCCTGTTCCTAGTACTATTGTGGCAGACGAAGAGGAAAACATGGGATTTCCGCCGGTTCAGCCAGAGCCGGAGCCTCTCCACCTGGAGGATGTTTGCCCTCAAGAATTCAGCCAAACAGGCCTTGGGCAGAACTCCCCCCCCCCCATTTTCCCGGAGGGACAATTATACTAGAGATAGAGGAGTCAGAGAGGCTAATTGCCGGAGCCTGATAATCGCTGCCAAACAACTAGCTGATTAGGTCTGCTTCCCTTGGGAAATTCTAAGGAGTCATGCATCTGGACAGAGTTGGGTTTCGCTTCTCGTTCTCTAGGGAAAGTGTTCTGTTGGCGGGAAAACGAGACCCAATATAGGTGTTTGTCGCAAGGGGAACTTTGCGGAGTCAATTGATCAGCTTGAGGAGAGAGATCGTGTGTGGACTTCGTAACCCCAGTTCCTTGCTTCCCGGATCAAGTTTCAAGCCTGCCTTGTTTCGCGTTTTGCCACGGACTTTGTTTCATGCTTCATGTTTGCCTCGTTTCAAGTCTTTGATCTAGCCAAGAATCAAGTTTATTTTCCAACCTTGTTGTCAAGCTACATTGGACTTTAAAGACTCTGTCATTTCCCCACACTATTGCTTGGCAAAGTGTGTGTTTCGGTCAAGTGGATTAAAACTTTGAACTCTAATATCTTATATTGGACAATACATTTCTGGACTATATTTGACCTCATCTGAAAGGTCTGCTTCTGAACTATATTCTTCACTTGTTTTTATTGTTTTTATATATTTCTTTAATAAAGATATTAGATAGAGTCTGGCCTCTGCGCATGGTTATTGGTGTTCTGCAGCCTGGGTCCTGACAACACCAGACATCATAGTTGTGGAAAAGAAAAAGGTTTGGATAATTGATGTTGCCATCCCAGGTGACAGTCGCATTGACAAAAAACAACAGGAAAAACTCAGCCGCTATCAGGACCTCAAGATTGAACTTCAAAGACTATGGCAGAAACCAGTGCAGGTGGTCCCGGTGGTGATCGGCACACTGGGTGCTGTGCCAAAAGATCTCAGCCGGCATTTGGAAACAATAGACATTGACAAAATTACGATCTGCCAACTGCAAAAGGCCACCCTGCTGGGATCTGTGCGCATCATCCGAAAATACATCACACAGTCCTAGACAATTGGGAAGTGTTTGACTTGTGATTTTGTGATATGAAATCCAGCATATCTATCTTGTTTGCTGTGTCATATAATAATAATAATAATAATAATAATAATAATAATAATAATAATAATAATAATAATAATAATAACTATCTTGTTTGCTGTGTCATACAACGTCGTTGTGTCAATAATAATAATAATAATAATAATAATCTTTATTTATATTCCACTCTATCTCCACAGAGCAGTGGTTATCAACCTGTGGGTCCCCAGATATTTTGGCCTTCAACTTCCACAAATCCTAACAGCTGATAAACTGGCTGGGATTTCTGGGAGTTGTAGGCCAAAACACCTGGGGACCTACAGGTTGAGAACCACTTCCCCAGAGGGACTCAGGGCAGATTCCAAACATAAAAGGCAAACATTCAATGCCCAAACACAATACACCCATAATAATGAAAATTGACAACCCAACATATAAAAACAAATTACGACTTAACAACTAAAATTAATTTAAAAACACAACCTGTTATATAGAATCATAGAATCATAGAATAGTAGAGTTGGAAGAGACCTCATGGGCCATCTAGTCCAACCCCCGTTAAGAAGCAGGAAATCGCATTCAAAGCACCCCCGACAGATGGCCATCCAGCCTCTGCTTAAAAGCCTCCAAAGAAGGAGCCTCCACCACAGCCCGGAGGAGAGAATTCCACTGCCGAACAGCTCTCACAGTGAGGAAGTTCTTCCTGATGTTCAGGTGGTATCTCTTCTCCTGTAGTTTGAAGCCATTGTTCCGTGTCCTAGTCTGCAGGGCAGCAGAAAATAAGCTTGCTTCCTCCTCCCTATGACTTCCCTTCATGTATTTGTACATGGCTATCATGACTCCTCTCAGCCTTCTCTTCTGCAGGCTAAACATGCCCAGCTCTTTAAGCCGCTCCTCATAGGGCTTGTTCTCCATATCAGACATAAAACATCAAACATCAAACAAAAGCATTCCCAGTTCCTTGGGGGCAAATAGATTGATCATTGCTCAAGAAGTCTATTGAGCTGGTGGGGCAACCAGGGCATGGATACGGATTCTAGCTATTAATCAAAGGTATAATGGTAATATTACCATCTATTCCTCTTCCTCCTCATAAGCCAGTGAGCAAAGGTACGTCTTCAGCTGTTTCTTGAAGGTGGGGAGTGCGGGGGGCCATCTTTAACTCCTTAGGAAGGGAGTTCCAGAGGTGCGGGGTGGCCACAAAGAAGGCCCTTGGGACAAAGGTAGGACCGAGACCAGGGCCTCCTTTGATGACTGCCGTGTCTGAGTTGGTCTATAGTGGGAGGTGCGGTTTGTCAAATATTTGTTGTACCTGAATACACATTTAAAATATATATTTAGGTTTCCTTATTTGTAAGGAGAAAGTATCAAGTAGAAGAGCTCTATGGGATTGTGAAACAATGACATGCAGAATTACTACAGTTAAACCAATAATTTGTGTTGTTTTGCAGCAAGTTCAGTTTTATTATAATCTCTGTTATGAAACACATCACATTCATTTAAAAACTGAAAGGGTGCTGATGATAGCAAATTAAATTATTTTTAAAAATATGCTTTTTCAGAATGTTTTGACTATTTCCTACTGAAACTTCCATTTTTCTAAATATTCATGCTCATTTTTATACAGTGTAGGATTACTTTGACAATAGGCAATCAGGAACTGCTGTGTGTATGGTATTTCATACATATTGATGGAGTTGTGAAAGGAAATGTTGTACATTTATTTTAATTATTGTTGCAAGTCTTACTGTTTTGTGATTAAAAACTGGCTTATATTACAGGGAGTTATGTTGCATAAATACCATCCCTGTTTTGACATTTAGAAACACAGCAGTCCTGCTCAGAGTGGCAGTCACTGAACCAGTGCCAGTCCCTGAAATATCTACTGCTTGTCCTTGGAGAGCTTTCAGAAAAGAAAGAAAGAAAGAATTGTACTTAATGGGCATAATATATTACTATAGTCTCTACCACATAGGAAAAAGTAATTTCTGATCCTCCCACATCAGGTAGGAACACTGGTTTACAGCTTAGAAAGAAATGATGTTGGAATGGAATTAAATGTATTGGAATAAGTAATCCTTTCTTGCTGTTTTTGTTCTGCTGTTCTGAAAGTAAGAATGCAGAGTAGCTTCCAAAAATATATTAAAAAATATGCAGCAAAAAAGCTTACTACTACTACTACTACTATGACTACTACTACTACTACTACTACTACTACTACGATTATTGTTAAAAGAATAAACATTAGCATGAAAAGCAATCCAAGAATGTAAAAAAGATAAATGAACTAAATACTGGAAAACTATTTAATAATATTTTATTAAATAATATTTTCACAATTTTTGTATACAAGGCAATACCTCCTAATTTGGGAAATTCCTCACCACTTTATGATATCATGAAAGTTCTTTGTCATTTTACACAATTTTTCATGCTTTCAAACTGTGAAAAAGTAATTAGCGAGAAAAAAATTTTGTGCAGAAAAACCTTTTTGTATAAAACAGTATGTAGAAAAACATGTACTTCTACAAAATACATTTTTTAAAAAAAATCTGAGTTAAAAATAAATTTCAGCTTGATGGTTGTTCTCTCAACATCTCAATCTGCTGAGGCACTGTTTTGTGTTGAGGGCAAGAACATTAATAGTCTTTACTTGTTACTGGCGGTCAGAGACTACTTACAAATCTGACAAAGCCTGTGAAGCCTTGAGTAGAGCATTCATTCAGTTAATTTTGTTGTACACTGAAAGTGCTGAACAGTACTGAATTTGGATACAATAATGTATGCTCTGGTGATTTACATATTGATTATTACAATGCACTCTGAATGAAGTTGGTCTTGAAGACAATTTGGAAACTGCAACTCATACATAACACAGCAGTGTAGCTGCACTGAAGAACTGTGGCGTGATTGCCAGGAAATTATCATTTCTGTTTGAGACTTCCTTGATCATATGAACAAATTCATAGTAAGCATGAGTTTAAAGACTTCAAATGCATATATTCTAGAAAGTTCATTTTATCAGTCCTACCATATAAAGGTAAATTTACCCTGGAAGAATTATTGCCTTTTGATTTTACATGAAGGAAATTATGTAAATATGCACTCATTATTGTCCTAGGGTAAAGATGATATGTGAAAAAGAAATAAAACTGATGATCACTTGGAATGAGAGAGATGTTTGAGAAAATTCAATACTTTCTCCTCCAGTCTATCTTTAGTAGTGAAGGAGGAGGAGAAATGGTTTATCATAATACTTTACAATACCACCCTCATTATTACTGGCAATCTGGTAATGACATATCAGTTTATGCACATTTCTGCTGCTAGGTAACTATCTGTGTCACCTGCCAAGGCACAGGTAATATTTAAATCGAGCACTTAGTGATAATACATAGTACCCTTCAAGACAATTGATTCTTTCAAAGCCAACTTTGTGTCATGATTTAGAACATGACAGTTGGATCAGATTAAAGTAGCAAACTGTGTTTCTAAAACAAGTATTGATAAAGATAGCATATGAAACTGTATGAAGGGAAATAGACTCAAGGTGAATGTGTCATGTAGCGACTTTGAAGGACAGAATCCCTTCTATAATCTACTATCTCATTATCCCCATCTACACATGCTATAAAATCCAGAATGATGTGGATTATAGGGAAGAGTGGCTAGAAAACACACCCCTAATGCATGCTGCATCATTCATCCACATGGAAAACATGTATTAAAAAGAAGAAAGGAGAAAGTCTGGAATGATGATAATTTGTGCTGCAGCTGATCTGTGTATGAATGCTGCAAAGAAGAAATTTGAGAGGAACATGCAGGTAAATAGCACCACTGCTGGAAAAATTGGACAAAGGAACTGGATATAGCACTTTCAGGAAGGTAAATAAACACCTTTCTCCTCCCTCCTCAACAGGAAATCAATTTCCCATTTTTATTTATGCATTGGAAGATGAACTCCATTGCTGATTCTTATCCATTGGCTGCTGCAGTTTAGTACATTTCTCCCAATGGCATTAGGAAAAAAGTTGTTCTGTTGGATCGATTGAGCATGAGGGAAGCTTTGTGGACACTGCAGGAGCTTTTTCACAGTTCCTGGTTGCATGTGAAGACTCTTTGGAGTGGAACTGGATTTCTTTAATCCACATTCTGATCTGGATTATGTAGCTGTGTAGCAGCTGCCATAGTCACCACTTAATCAGAAATTGTTATTTTGCAGCCCATGCCAAAAAGGTCACTAGTGAAGTTGGGTCCATGCTGCTACTTACTTTACGTTCTAACATTCTACTGCTGTGCCACCAGGAACATATCAGTTGGTTCTTCCTCTTGTTTTGCCCTGGTATCTTTTTTTCAGCCATCCTGTCCCCTTTGACCTGATATGCCATGGATGTCACTACACCTGTGCAAAAGAGGGCAGGATGGCTTTGAACAGTGCTCTCTGACAGAACTGGACCGGAAAATGCAGTCTAAATGGTCCTGGGATTAGGTTGGAGCTTCCTGTAGTTGTGGGATGGAAGCCATGCAATTACCAAAAGGCTAAGAAAGGGAAAGAGCCTGCCACTCTGGATTTCCCTTTCCCTGGGATTTTCTGTATATGGAAGGGGGACATTTTGTAAATTATTATTGTATTGTTGCTCTTTTGTGCAAGGAGAGATTTTTAGCAGCAGGCTTACCTCAAATCACTCTCCATGACTTTTGATTTCACATTTTTTGCATGGTGGTACGGAATTTAATGGACATTGTAGCAGTCCAGGGCTATGTTAAATGAAATTTGCCTAAGCTGAAAATGTGCTCTTGCTAAATGCTTAGCTGAAGAAAAGGCAAAGCCTCCCTGCCTCCCCTGGTTGCTGTACTGTTAGAGGACCTCCTCCCCCTTTTTCAGTCTAACTGTTCATAAATATTATGTGAGCAAAGGGCCTTTTTGCATTATGCCATTTAGGATAGATAGTTTCTACCTTTGCCCTAATCCTTATTTTGAGTTGCCTTTTTTCATCTTTTATGTGAGTTCACTGTGTTTACTGCTGCATTTAGAGTAATGGAAAATACTGAGAAGCAGCAGGAAGCTACCTTTGCCATTGGAGGAGCTGCTGCTCTCATCTGTCAGGCTGAATCTTTACTTTACCTTTTAGAGAAGTTTGTTGAATTAAAATCCCAATGAGAATAACAGCAGGGCATTTTGTTTTGATAGACATGATGTCAAAACTGGGTTTCCTTGGACCTCATCTTCCAGGAGTAACAAGAGACTGGCAAATTCCAGAAAAGCCCTAAAAGCCCAAGACTTCCCATTTGTCAAGGTGGTACCTAGAGACAGTACTTTCCCAGATAGCTTGTTAAACTTTGGCACATTGAACTGTTCTAATTGTGTCAGATGTTCTATCAGTGAGCTGCCAGGGAACAGGAATAAGGCCCTTGCCACCTCAAATTCAGTAACAGGATTTTAATTTATTGATTTAAGACAAAATGGATTGGAAATATTCTTGTTGCAAAACAGATGGGAAATATTTTTATAGCTACCTATATATTTGTATATTTTGTATATTAGGATTTGCATATTACTGTAAAACTTTTAAAACTTAAAAATCATTCAAGTTTAGAACTTTTCTGCAAGCCAGTCCTGCCTGCACTGATGCCTTATGGGATATGTGAAATATAAGAAAATAAGTACATCACCCTTAAATGAGATAGATAGAAAGATAGATAGATATCTGTGTGTACATGTATCATTTTATATTATTGCTATGATGTTGATTTGAATCTGGAAATGGAAGTGTTCATGATACTCATATAAAAAGTGTCCCTCATAGAATGTTCAGAGTGCAAAGCTCAGAGAGACGTTAAAAAACTTGAAATAAATCAATAGTAATATAGGTTGTTTTCTTTATTACAAACTTAATCTATTAATATTAAACCCCCACTTTCCTCTTGGTCTTCTATCTGTAAGCCTTTTTTGCAGCATGAACACTGAGAAGGTGATGAAGGGGAAAGGGCCGAACATACATACTTCAGTATCAGGTTGCAGTAGTGTTTCTGCAGTATTCAAAGCTTCAACAAGGACAAAATAGAGAATACGAGTACTGCTTTATCTATTTGCACCTGCGTACAACAGGCATGGTAAAAGTATCTACCTCCACAAACCCTCACAGAAGATATGTAAACAGTAAAACAGAAAAAAGAGGAGACAAGCCTGCCTCTACTCAACACCATGTAAACAAAAGCGTAGACCTGTATCTTTGGTCACCGAAGCAGAAATAATAATAATGAAAAATTGGAGGCTGAAAGCAAAACTCATGGCTTTTGGAGAAAGAATTCAAATGATCTTAAGAATATTAAAAAAAATGTTTTCCTTTACTTATGCAAGACTTACCTGAAATGCATATTGATAGTTTTAATGAAGCAGACTGAATCGCTCCCTATTCCTTCCATACTATTTCTGCCTCTAGTATTAAAATGTCTGTTAAAGAAGAGCAGGAACAAATTTACTTTGTCAATGGAGGTGTGCCTGTACAGGTATTCCCCAAGTTACAAAGAGCTGATTTACATATGACTTCTTGTTACAAATGGGGGTGAGACAACAGGGAGAGAAATCTCCCCCTAGGAATGGAAATTCACTCATGGAAGAGTTATCATGGGAAAAAGGTGTTTCCACTGAAGCTTTATCACCAATCCTTGTTTTCATAGCAAGTCATTTTTTTTTCAAAATTCAAGTGTCACAGGGACAGAAAGATGAAATCTTCTGAACAGAGGTACAGACAGTAAAGCACAGGGGTGCTAACTAGGAGTGTGCAGTTTGGTTCAACCTCATTCTGTTTTTGGTATCCGGATTTCGGTGGATCCCCAGATCCATTTTACAGGAACCTCCCGAATTCAATCGGGAAAAAAAAAATCTGTTTTTCAATCCGGCAACTGAAAGATCCAAGAAGATCCGTCCCATTAGTGGCAATGGAAAACTTATGAGGCTCCCCTTTCTGTCATTTTTAGGGCATCAGTCTTAAGAAACCACCCTTTCTGGGATCCTTTGTCCTTATATTCTTCAACAAAACCTGGATTGCAGGCATTAGGTTTAAGAAACCACTCTTTCTGGGATCATTTGCTCACAACCCCCTTTCAATGAACCTGAATTAAGGGAGGCACCCTTTTTAAACATTTATTTTAATGGGAGCCACACCATCTGAAGGACTATTAGCTACTGCCATTCTTTAAAAAAGATATAAGCATATTAGCACCCATTCTGTCTACCTTCTGTAGGGACCTTAAAACATTGATATTTCATTGCACATTTGCAAATTATTAGGCTCCTGTCTATTATTGTTCAGACCCAATTAACTGTTAGATTGAAATCAGCACTTTACCCCCAGCTCTGGCCCTACAATCTATTTTTGCATAAACCCATGCCCAGCCCCCACCCTCTCTAATCTTGGATATGCCCACTAAAGTCCTGGTTATGGTTATTGAGATTGTTTTCATTTTATTTTAATGATTTTTTATACTTTATTGTTTTAGTTGTTTAATTAACTTGTTATATATTTATTTGTGTTTTTAAATGTGTTTTTATTTGGTTAACTATGTTTTTATTAGGCTTGGTCCTGCTTGTAAGCTGTCCTGAGTCCCTTCAGGGAGATGATGATGGGATATAAAAATAAAGTTGTTGTTGTTGTTGTTGTTGTTGTTGTTATTATTATTATTATTATTATTATTATTATTATTATTATTATTATATACATTACCTCCTGAATAGAAGGGAAGTAGCTGTGCTTAGCAGCCACGTGGGCCGTTTCAGGTGTAAAAACTATGACAGTTGTGCCTTTGCTGTTATGGTTGTCCAGCTAGGCCAAAGAAGCTGAAGTCAAATGGCCAAAATGTATCAGTGCACAAGTTTACTATTTGCTCTTCTTTATCAACTGTATTACAATCATAATCATCTTTTGTTTTAGAAGGTGCACCCCTAAGACTGCTCAAGAGATTCCTAGCCTTATAATTTTTCCTTCAGTATGAGGAACGATCCACATATCATTCTTTTCTATAGGAGAAAAATTCCCAGAATGAAGCACATGCCTCCAGTACTAAAGGCAGCAGGGAAGGATAAACTTTGTATCTGCAGTGTAATTTGCTGCAGGGTGAGATGCGGATAGGAACTAATTAAAATCAATTAAATTATTAATTAAGTTAAAATTGCCTAACAGGGATAATTTAATTAAATTTATTTTTATGTTAATTGATTGACTTAAGTTGGAATTTCGGCATTGACTTAATCCTTATTTTGAATTAAGTTATTCGTTATTTAAATGAGAGATTACACTAAAGAGCAAACAGATTTTAGATTTCCCAATTGGTTCTTTACCCAATGCTTTCTTTTCTTAATTTTTTTTGTAAAAAATATATCTTGTTAGTCCCTCAAGGTTAGGTAAATAGACCATGTAGGTCAAAAAAGTCAAACCCCCTTACACAAGAATATTTAGTGGGGTTATTGTATTAAGGGCTTTTGAGGGTATCAGTCTCAATAACTCTCCTCTCTCCCCTCCAAATTCTGAACATAAAGGATCTATTTTACTGAAACGAAATATTTCTATATATGGGAGAACTTTGTTGTGTTAGTATATGTGAATTAGATAGATGTAAAAATATTTGAAATCCATGTGAAGTCAAGGCCAAAGCACAGGGAGGACAAGACTTGATGACGAAATCATCATAATAATTTACATTCTGGTAATGATTTAGAGCAAATGACTTTCTTAAAGTAAGGGGTATCCTTGTCCATAGAAGTTATAATAGTCTGCTTTTACTTATATTTTCTTTTTGCATAACCTTTTTACTCACACATTATACTATTAGTGGAAAGGTTTTGTTGGAATCACAGACGCCTTAAAGGGCCAGACTTAAAAGTGACTTCAAAACAGAATTTATTAAAACAAAAGGAAAGTGATACCAAAATGCAGTTTCACTGGTCAAAACTCAAAAAACCAAACTAGACCTGGTTCAAAAGGTAAACAGAAATATAATCCAGATTAACTGGATGCAAAGAGCAACAAGTCCAACAAAGCGCTCTGAGGTAAAACAAAAAGGCACAGTATACAAATGGTTAACAAAAGGAGTCGCAGGAAGAGAAGTGTTGTCAGCCGAAGTCCAGGGTTGAATTGGGAGAAATCCAAAACAGCGTTGCTCCAGTGTCCGCAGAAGCAGCGTCTTTAGCCAAACCGGTCCAGGTCCAGAGAGAGAGAAGTCCAAACTGCAGATCCGAATCCAACGCCGAACACGAAACAGGCAACAGCAAGTCTACAAGGATCTTTACCAATATCCAGCATACAAACGCACATCAACACCTTGCCTTCTGCAAAGACCCCTTCACCCTGAACCCACTTTTATCTACACATCATCCTCCGAAGATGAACTGACCACTGCCCCATCACTATCCCCCGCAGCTGCTCCCAGCTCTTCACATGAATTCCCTTGACTTTCCCTCCAATTCCTCCATCTCCTGTCAAGACTTAGATCCCCCCAAGACTCAGTTGGATCCCCTGATTGCCAGTCTTCACCCCCAGAGAACCCCATGAAGGTATCACTAGTTGTTGGCGCCTCACAAATAGCTTGCACTTCTCTTATCTTAGTCCAATCCATGGTGTCTCCTTCTTCTCCTTCACTCATTGACCCATCGTCCCCAGAGAATCCCTCAAACGACTCCTCATTTGTAGGTGCTGTAAGTATGTCCTGGATCCTCTTTCTCTGCTGCTCATCATCAGATTCCTGCTCCCGAGTAACTCTTTTCCCCCTTCTGGCACCCATACTACTGTCTCCAACATTATCATCCCCAGAGAATCCTTCAAATGACTCCTCATCTGTAGGTGCTGTAAGTATGTCCTGGATCCTCTTTCTCTGCTGCTCATCATCAGATTCCTGCTCCTGAGTAAACCTTTTTCTCCTTCTGGCACCCATAATACTCTTTGTCACGTTACTCACAGGCTCTACTACAACAGGTTTTGCAGGTAGAGACTATAAGTGAACAGGCACATATTTTTATGATGGTTATGTCATCTTAAGCCAACAATCCATGCAGAATGATATACATGACCACCCTTCTAAGTTTGCACTTAGCAAAAGGGCCACCCTATTTACCTTCTTGTTTTCTGCTAGTTGTGCAAGTATTTTCTTCTCTCCAGAGCAATGGAAATTTAGTATATTTGGCTCTTTATCTCCCATCCACATCTTCCTGCTTTTGAACAGTAAACTCAAAAGATTCTTAGGTGAAGCTAACTATGTTTTGCATGGATTATTACAAATGTCCTTTAACTTATACCTTACAAAGCCTTCCCATTTAATTATAAACCTCCAACAATTAGCTACTTGCGCTGATTGTGTATTACAAAAACAAAAATACTTTCTTAATTGGGATTGAAACATCTTGTTTCCAAACAAACCAAGATTCTACAGTCAGTAGATGGTGAATCTACTTTCCTGATCGGTATGACGTTATTCTGAAGTAAATAGAAAACAGTTACTATTTCCTGCACACATTAGCCTGTATATGGCAAGATTGATAGCACTTTAGTTGACAGCTTGTTTTTCAAGTAGGATTGGACAAATGTTCAAGTGAATACTTTTTATTCACCTGAACCACCTTCATGTTCATGATGCCCTTAGTATGAAGAGTCTTAGCTTTTGAAAGAAGAAAGCAACAGTAATAAATATGTAACTCACAGACATTATCTGTACACAAGTTGTACCATGCCATCAATTTTGAGCTTGTTGCATACTTTATTTTTATCCTGCCTTTCTCCCAATATAGGGACTCAAGGAGTCCCTAACAAACATAACAAAATATAATTAAATAGAATACAATTAAAACGCAATAAATATATTAAATGTGATTATAAAAATAAAAATAAATCCTGTGTGTCATGGAACATAAAAACATTAAAATCTTTAGAACTACATTTAAAAACTACCCACCTCCCCAAAAATTCTACTCATACCATCCCTAGCAGCCCATCTGTGATCATTTCATTAATGCCCAATAGCAAAAGTATGTTTTCACCTGGCTGTGAAAAGCAGGCAGGGATATGGCCATCCTGCTTTCTCTAGGAAGTGAGTACTACAGTTTGGAAGCAGCCACTGAAAATGATTTCCCTTGTTTCCAAGGTTCTTTGCAGATAAAGTTACTCAGATCTGTTCCGACCTAGATGCCTCTATTGATACAGTGTCTGTGGATGTAACTCAGACACCTGCTTGTTGAGTTTTAATGGATTGATTTCAATTAATGCAATCCGAGGATGTGGACAGGATCCTTGGAGAAGTGAGACCTATCATTTGTATTCTAAATCCTTGCTCCTCTTAGTTAATCAAACAAGCCACAGGAGGGTTGGCTGACTGGGTGGCAAGGATGGCTAATGCTTCAGCCAAGGAAAAATCCCAGCTAGCCTGAAAATGGCAGTAGTTAGACTGCTCTTGAAGAAATCATCACTGGACCCGTCTGCAATGAGTAATTGCTGCCCAGTTTCTAACCACCCCTTCCTGGGCAAAGTCGCTGATCTTTGTTTTTGGCAAATACCTAGGATGAAGGATAATATATTGCAAGAATGTGAGTGTTTGGAAAGAGTTCTCCCAGTTCTTTTAGGTTTGCATCCATGCATTCTTGAAAATAAGGGAAGAAAAGATATGACAATTTAGTTCAAAAATAACTATCATGCAATTTTTCAAAAAGGAAGATTTCTCTCAATTCTTTTTCACTGTCTGTGTTTCAGTGATAAACACTATACACTGTCTGGTATTAAGGCACTGCTAATAAATCATTTAATTTAAGGATGTACTTTCCTATTTAGGCATCTTGAATAAGACCTACATTTGAATAATTTTGGGAAATATATAATCATTTTTAGGAGAGAACAATAGCAACATTTAATGCCATGAATACTAGAGTTTCAGCCTTGGATTAAATACTATTGTACTATGTGCCTGGCTATCAGAGGAAATAAGTAGGAATTTTTTAAGTCCCCAAATTCTCAACGGTGTTGTTATCTGCACACATGAGTTAAAACTGCTTCTGAAGCAGAAAGCATAGGAATTTTCCTGCTCCTGAAATGTTTACACTGGCAGGTTTGTCTGTGTCGCACCTCAGACTAAGTTCACCTTGCTATAGATACCCAGTCAAACACACAGATAGTCTTTTGAAGTTTTTATTTAGCAAAGCAAAATGTAATCAAGCAAGCAATCAAAAGGTAATTCAAATTGTAGTGAAAGAGTCAATAGGTCCAAGAGATTCACAAAGTTCATAAATGTCTATTAATCCAAAAGGGCTAAGTCCATAGGTTCAAAGAGCATAGCAGGAACAATAATCCATAAGACAAAGAATTAGTCCATAGAGTCCAAAGCACAAGATCCAAGAATCCAAGATAATCCACAAGGCGAGGAATTAATCCATAGAGTCCAAAGCACAAGATCCAAGAATCCAAGATAATCCACAATGTGAGGAATTAGTCCATAGAGTCCAAGAACAAGGTCCCAGAATCCATGATAAACCACAAGGCAAAGAGTCCAAAGAACAAGGCCCACAGATCCAAGAACGCTGGTTAGGTAGAACTTCCTCACAGATGAAGCGATGAAATTGCACTGACAAAGAATAGTCTGTGAAAGCATGCTTTAACAACAACTTAGGAATGCATTCCTCTTCCCACAGCTAGATTCACGTTTGCGCGCCAAACGCTCACTTCTACGGACCTGGGAACCCATCCAAGACAAACGGTCCTCTCTAGATAACTCCTCGTTATCTTGCTCCTGGTCAGAAGCTAAACCGTCATCCTCATTATTATCCAAGGCTGAAGTCTCTCCCTCAATATTTCTCATGTCAGCTTGACCGTTATCTGTTTCTCCTGGAATCAGCAGCTCATCCTGCAACTGCATGTCTGAGCTAACCTCTGCCTCAGACTGCTGATCTTGAATCCCAAATCCAGAATCCCTAAAATCTCCTCCATCTTCATCCAGAATCTGGCCAGCCTGTGGCTGGGATACAACAGTCTGGAGGAATATGGGGCTGATGGAGAACAGTGGAATGAACCTAAGCATGAAGGGTGGAACAATCTTAATACATGGATCAGTGGAATGCCTGTCTATGTTTATGTATGCAGATGGACTTACTATCTTCCTTCCTGATGTGGCAGTAGGTTCCCTTTCTAATGTCAGAATGTAAAGGTTCAAGTTACGTGCATGTTGCATTCTACAAAATTCACATCTGTGAATAAGATTGTAATTTTAACATATTTGTAAAACTTTTAGAATTGTCTCTTTTAATGGCTAGAAGGCAAGCATGCTACAGAAAGTATAAAACTGGGTTAAATTGGTAGATGCAGAAGCTGGGTGTCCTGTTTGCATAGCTAATATCATGAATTTGCCACTTAATAAGGTTTTTCATCACAGAAAACCAAACCTCCAGCTGTCCCAATTTGTTAGGTACAGTCTTGATTAATCCTCTGTCATCCTCTGTCATCCCACTTTTCCAGCGGCTTTTAAAATTGCTTGTTTTCTCTCTCCTCTTGTTTTTGTCCTTGGTTCTCTTACTTCCATTGATGCAGATTGAATTCAGTATGTGCAATAATAGTTTCCACTCAATAAATTCAGTAAGAGGTAGGGAACGAAGCCTTCTGACAGCCTCAGGTGAAAACAAACTGCTGCAATCTCTCCTAGCTTGTGTGTTTTTCTTTATATATTTAAAATTTCACTCTTGACCACATACTAATGTGTAACCTGACCTCATGGCCTAATTGTCATCTGTAAAATATAGGAGAGTATGGGATATGTTAGTTAAAGTATTAATGCGTTTATTTCAATCATACAATTCATTCAGTCTTTATTTGGAGATGTGAACTATGTGTACAACAAAAGAATGCATCATTTCTTTCTCCTTTACCTTGTGGCATTGTAATCTATTCTCCGCTTTTCTCTGATTATCCTGGAGAATACTCAGTTTTTATGTTCTGTCTTCAATTGCTTCAAAGACATTTACCACTTTCTACAGACAGAGCTGTGATTTCTGAGCCAAAGAGGTGCTGTTAAAGAGAGAGACGAGCTCAATAAAACTTTGCATAATGTTCTTTCTGTTACATGATTAAGAAGGGAAAGTCTTACTGAGATTCCACAGCAGGTATAAGAAGTTTCATCTTCACTCAGTATGTTTCAGAACACATTGTTCTCCTGTTGGACATATGCTAGTCCTGGGAAGTGAACATTTCACACAGAAAAGTCAGAGGAAGCAGCTGTTTTTCACTCAGACATTTAAACCAGCTGTTGGCCATCTGCATACTGGTGTCTCAACAGCTGGTCTTTGTATTCGCAAAGAGCATAATTTGTAACCTTATTTCGCAGAGGAGTGTTATTTCGAGTAAATTTCAAATCTCAATTCTAGATTGTTTAATTAGAAGATATTTATTAAAAAACCAATCTATTCATACAATTTGGATTTAAAGGTGACTAGTGGAAAATAACATTGAAATGTATTTATTGACTTCATCTTTATCCCATCTTTCTCCTGATATAGAGCTCAAGGCATCTAACAACAAATATAAAACAATGCAAATTAAAAGTGATGTAAATAGATTATAAATATAAAATTCAAAACAATTAATCAATTTATGTTATTAACTATTAAACACTAAAAATATTAAAATGAATGAAAATGGCATACCTACTTTAAAATCCCAATCACACTGCCTTGAACAGCTCAACCCTAATCAGTTTATAAATGTCCAGTCGCAGAGGAATGTTTTTAACTGCTGGCCTCTCTAGGGAGCAGCAGCCCTTGTTCCTACCGAAGGAGCCCAACAAAGTTGTGGGACAATGAGAAGCCCCTCTACAAATGACTCTAGTGTTCTAATGAGTTCATAAAGAGAGACAGCAAATATTCAGTGAGTGTCTTAACTCTAGGGGAAACACAGAAGGCAGGACCATTTTAACATACAATAAAAAAAAACTGTAACTAATCTGAACAGGGCAAATGATAGCAGAGATACTTGCGGGCCTCTTATTCACAGGGTTGCTGTGAATCAAAGTAGACTTGATGGCAGTTAACAAAAACAACCCTTACTTAGCCATTTTCAGAATTGAGCAACTAAAAATCAATAGAGCTCAATTTAGTAATTACTGCAAGATTCTATCAATTTCAGCAACTCAAATTTGAGTATGAATGTGTCTGAATCCAACCCATAGTTTTGAAATGTCATGCTTATTAAACTGGTTTTTTAAAAAATAAGAATGCAAAATGTATTTATCATCTGTGGTTGGACTGGGATAATAGGAAGATAATGTTTACATTTCATTTATTTTCATTTACTTAAGACTCCCTCTTTAGCAAACATGAAATATTTGAAAGAACATGAATGCCCAGAGTCTAGGCCTGTAGGGAGGGGGGGGGGGTTAGGGGTTCAAACCCCCCTCCCGAAATTTTTCAGGTTATAAAAAAAACCTGGTTTACTCATGAATTTTAACTGGTTAACCAAATCCCCATGCTAGTCTATGAGACGCAAAACATTAAGAGTCCCTCCAGGCACTATCTCAAGCAGATATTGACAGGTTTGTAGTGTGTGTGTGTGTGTGGGGGGGGGGGGGGTCCTAGGGGTTCAACCCCCTCCCCCCCGAAATTTTTAAAACCCCTCCCAAATTTTTTTTCTGGCTACGGCCCTGCCTGAGTCCCCAGGGAGATGAGGCGGGGTACAAATAAAGATGATGATGATGATGATGATGGTTATTATTCTTTTCATGTGTTCAGATTACAGTGGGCCTTTGGTATTCATTGGGTTTTTATTCCAAGGCTCCTATTTATTTCGTGTCAAAAGCATTGCATAATAAATAAATTTAAAAGTGATGAAATAAAGGAAATCACAGGCAGCTAAATAGTTTTAGACCAAAAGCTGGCAACAGTGACCACATTGTCCGTAGCTTTAAACAATTCCTCCTCCGTACATGAGGCAGGACATTGTGGGCAAGCATATATATGTGGAGTTGTTTGTTTAGCTCCACAGTCTCACAAGGTGGAGGATTCCTCCAGGTAGTGCCACCTTGCCAAGTTGTCTTTTGATCTGCCCACTCCGCTTCTGAGTCTGTTTAAGGACTTCCAAGTTGCCCATTCTTGGTTTACCCCTGGAGGAAGACCCTCATGGAGGGCCATCCAGTTGGAATTGCCTGGTTTGGCTGCCCAGAAGGATACTCTTGCTGTTGCTGGAGGAACATCAAGAGGAATGGTGGTTCTCATGAAGCCCTTCCTTGATTTGAGTCTAGTGGGAGGAGGCTGATAGCCATGCAGTGGATGGCTTTCACAATGTTCGAACTTATTTCTCTCACAGTTAGCAGCAACTTCCCATCGCACATCAGGAGGGGCAATGCCAGCTAACTTGTAGAGTTTATCAACATGTGTAGGTTTAAGGCATCCTGTGATTATTCTGCATGTTTCATTCAGTGCTATGTCCACCTGATTCACATGGGCAGACTTGTCCTAGACAGGACAGGCGTACTCAACAGTTGAGTAAGACAAGGCCAGGGCTGATGTTCTTATTAATTGTGGGTCTGCACCCCATGCACTGCCAGTAAGTTTACGCAGGATGTTGTTGTGTGCAGCTACTTTGTGCTTGGTGTTCATGCAGTGTTTCCTATATGTTAGTGTTTGGTCTAAGGTGACACCAAGGTATTTGTGGTGGAAACAATGTTCAAGCTCTTGGCCTTCCCAAGTAACTCTCAGTTTCCTGTTGGCTTCACGGTTATGTAGGTGGAAAGCACACACTTGTGTCTTGGCAGGGTTACGCTTCAGGTGGTTCTCTTTGTAGTATCTGGAGAGATCTTTCAAGGCATTAGTGAGTTCAAGTCTTTTGCTTGTGTTGTTAGGTGTTGCACCCCAAGGCAGCGTGAGCACTGGAAAACCAGACGGAGACCAATAATCATATAATATCTTTATTAAAACAATTTTAAATTCAGGAATGAATAGGTGGAAAGGTTGAGCATATAATAGTCCTTTATGAAAAGGTATGAATTAGTCCAAAGAATTGAAGGGAAATGTCCAATATTATTGTCCAAAGTCCAGAAACCGAAACACGCTCAAAACTGTTGGAAAGTTCTTGAGCGGGGAACAACAAGGAAGCAAGACTGAATAACAAAGTGCAAAGTCACTAGGAAGTTCTTGATATCAAAGCAGGAACGTGATGAAGCTGAAGCAAAACTTGGTTCAGGAACAAGGCAAGGAAGGAGACTTACTCTAGGTCTACTTGAGAGTCGCGGCTCGGCTTGGTTGCCAGGATCTGGAAACTTGGCTTAGAAGAAGCAGGAGCTAGAGTCAGTGAACCTTTTTCAGGAAATAGCAACGTTGATACCGCAAAGGGTCCACGGTGCAAAGCACTTTTATGATCACAAACAAGGAAAGCCAAACTCCCTAAAGGTTCCCAAGGGAAAACCTTCTATGCATCATCCCCTCGAGATGCCAAGCGGTTACTCCTGCGGAATACTTGTTTCTCAGATCTCTGGTGATGCAGAAACTCCCTTCTGTTGAAGGACACATTCTCTGGGGAACTAAGAACATCTGGTTCAGCCATGGGAGTAATATCATCACTTTCTCTCCCAATTAAGGAATCATCCAAGCTATTAACAGCTGGCAGCTGTAATTGGAAAGAGCTCTGTGGACTAGGTAAAAAGTCAGAATAAGCTTCCTCCCGGTCATAGTTCATTTCTGGTTCAGGTTCAGAAGCCAAAGGTGGCTGGGGTATGACATTAGGCCAAGGTCATCAGCATATATAAAACTCTTTGTGAGTGGTAGTTGTGGCTGATCATTCGTGAAGATGGTAAATAAGCTCAAGGAGCAGAAGGTGGTCGTCGGTCCAGGCCTTAGAGGGACTAGAGAGGAGGGTGGGTTTCTATCTGGGGGAATGGGTCTGGGGAGGGGGGATGGGAAGGAAACCAACAATGTCCTGCAGAAGTCTAACACTGTGCTGCCCTCTGAATTGGCCGGACAATCTTTGGAGACTTCCTGCAACTCTCAACATCTGTTACGAACAAACAAGGTTGCAGTGGAAGTTTCAGACTCGTTATTGAACAGAGGCAGGTGGACTTCTAAGCGAGCAGTCCAGGTATCTCTTGCACAAATTTTATCCATAAGCTGGTCGGAAGTGAGAATCAAGACAATCGACTGGCTTTGTAGAGAATACCAATCCTGGAACCGCTCCTTGCGTCTTATTATTGGCTTGGAAGATAAAATATTAAGGGAAAAATTGTTTTTGTGTGGGCCCAAATTGCAACAATGGGGCATCACTCTCAGGAGGGTTCTGGTAGACCCACTGATTCGCCCCTTGGACATCGGGCTGAGTATTGACATTCAAGAGTCCCCAATTCTAAGTCATGCTTATTCTACCTCCGAATCCCACAACAAGACTCCAGTCTTGTTTAGTCACCTTCCCATTCATGTTGATGGTAAATCAACTGACCCCTCTCTCCCATTAGTGGAGAGAAGCTCCTTCTCTAAACAAACAAGTACCCTTGGAGGCTCTCCTTGCCAGGACAGCTGACTAGTCCTGGCAACTGGCAATTCCACCCAGTTTATCCATCAGGGGGAAGAAGGCTTTCATGGAGGTGGCCCCATTGAGGTGATATGGGGGAGGAGAAAGCACGGTCACTATCGTCCCGGGGAGAAGCGCAACAGAGTTTTTGCGACCCTGGAGAGGTCTAGGTGCGGTAGTCTTCAGGACAGACCCCCCAACCTCAAGGTCCTGCTTTTGAATGCCAGATCCGTCAACGGTAAAACAGCTATCATCCAGGATTTGATCCTGGATGAGGGGGCGGATCTGGCATGCATCACCGAGACGTGGCTGGATGAGCTGGGAGGTGTGAATCTCACCCAGCTGTGTCCTCCAGGTTTCGCGGTGCATCAACAGGCCAGGGTTGGGGGGCGGGGAGGAGGAGCTGCGGTGATCTTTAGGCAGTCCATCGCCCTGATCAGATGCGCCGTTCCGCAATCTCCGAGGTTCGAGTGTGTTTTCCTGAAGGTGGGAGCCCGAGACAGCTTGGGGATTCTGCTGGTGTACCACCCCGCGACCCAGCAGTCTCTCTGTCTGAGCTAGCAGAAGTGGTCTCCAATGCGGCTCTTGTCTCCCAACAACTGATAGTGTTGGGAGACTTTAACATTCATGCTGAGACCACATTGACAGGAGCAGCTCAGGATTTCATGGCTGCCATGACAACCATGGGGCTGTCTCAAATTATATCTGGGCCCACACATCAGGCAGGACACACCTTGGACCTTGTTTTTGTTGTGGACGGTGGGACAGTCAGAGTGGAAGAGCAAAATATTCTTCCATTGTCATGGTCTGACCATCATCTGATCTGTTTAAGTATCGCCGTTTCTTCTAACCTCCGCAGGGGTGGTGGACCCATTAAGATGGTCCGCCCCAGGAGACTGATGGATCCGGATGGACTTCTGAGGTCTCTTGGGGATCTTCCTGTCTTGGAGACTGGCGATCCTGTCGATGCCCTGGCTGATCGCTATAACAGGGAGTTGGCAAGGGCACTGGACACGATCGCTCCCGAACGTCCCCTCTCGCTACGTAGAGCCACGTCGACTCCTTGGTTCACTGAGGAGCTGGCTGTGATGAAGCGTGCGCGGAGGGGACTAGAGTGCATCTGGAGGAAATCTCGGGATGTGTCTGACCAAGCACGGGCTAAAGCCGCTATTAGGGCTTACTCCGTGGCTTTGCGAGCAACCAGGAAAGCTTTCACGACTGCCCGCATAGCGTCTGCGGCCAATAGGCCATCGGAGTTGTTCCGAGTTGTTGGGGAGCTCCTACGGCCTCCTGAGGCACAGGGGCTTCCCGATGACTCGGCAACTAGGTGCAGCGATTTCGCTCACCATTTTGCAGGCAAAGTTGCTCAGATACGCCTTGAGCTAGACTCCAGTTTAATTGTAGTTCCAGAGGAGGTAACCGAGGTACCTGTCTGTTCGATCTTATGGGATTCTTTCCGGCTTGTTCTTCCTGATGACGTGGAGGGGATTCTCGGGTCTGTGAGGGCGACCACCTGCGCTCTGGATCCTTGCCCCTCCTGGTTGGTCAAGCTGGCCAAAGATGGGTTGTTGGATTGGTTTGTGACCATAATAAATGCCTCTTTGGTTCAGGGGTCAGTTCCATCCTGCTTTAAGCAGGCGGTAGTAAAACCACTATTAAAAAAGCCTTCGCTTGATCCATCTATTTGTAACAACTACAGACCAATCTCCAACCTCCCATTTTTGGGCAAGGTGCTGGAGCGGGTGGTTGCCAAGCAGCTCCAGGAGTTTCTCGATGACACTGATTTTCTGGACTGCTCGCAGTCTGGCTTCAGGCCTGGGCACAGTACCGAGACGGCTTTGGTCGCCTTGGTGGATGACCTCCGCAGAGAGCTGGACGGGGGGAGTGTGACCCTGCTGGTTCTCTTGGATATCTCAGCGGCTTTCGATACCATCGACCATGGTATCCTTCTGGGGAGGCTCTCTGGGATGGGGCTTGGTGGCACTGTGCTGCAGTGGCTCCGGTCCTTCTTGGGGGGTCGTTCCCAGATGGTGAAGCTGGGGGACTCCTGCTCGGACCCCTGGCCATTGACCTGTGGGGTCCCGCAGGGGTCTATTCTATCCCCCATGCTATTCAACATCTACATGAAACCGCTGGGAGAGGTCATCCGGAGTTTTGGAGGGCGTTGCCATCTCTACGCAGATGACACGCAAATCCACTACTCCTTTCCATCTGAATCCAAGGAAGCCCCTCGGATGCTGAACCAGTGCCTGGCCGCTGTGGCGGACTGGATGAGGAGGAACAAGCTGAGGATCAATCCTGACAAGACAGAGGCCCTCCTGGTCAGTCGCGTGTCGGATCGGAGTATTGGGTGGCAACCTGTCCTGGACGGGGTTGCACTCCCCCTGAAATCACAGGTCCGCAGTTTGGGGGTCCTCCTGGACTCAGCGCTGACGCTTGAGGCTCAGGTGTCGGCGGTGGCCGGGAGGGCCTTCGCACAACTCAAACTTGTGCGCCAACTGCGACCATACCTCGTGAAGTCTGACTTGACCACGGTGGTGCATGCCTTAGTTACCTCTAGACTGGACTACTGTAATGCGCTCTACGTGGGGCTTCCCTTGAAGACGGCCCGGAAACTACAATTGGTTCAGCGCTCGGCGGCCAGATTAATTACAGGGGCGAGCTACAGGGAGAGATCTACTCCCCTGTTCAAAGAGCTCCACTGGCTGCCGTTCACCTTCCGGTCCCAATTCAAGGTGAATACCATCATTTATAAGGCCCTAAACGGTTTGGGACCCACCTACCTTCGTGACCGTATCTCCTATTATAAACCTGTTCGATCCCTCCGCTCATCCGGGGAGGCCCTTCTTTCGCCACTGCCTTTATCCCAGGCCCGTCTAGTGGGAACGAGAGAGAGGGCCTTTTCTGCTGTGGCCCCCCGACTGTGGAATTCATTGCCCTCTGAGATCAGGCAAGCCCCCACCTTATTGGCTTTTAAGAAAGATCTAAAAACATGGCTTTTTCGATGTGCCTTCGGGGAGTAAATGTTATATACCTTTTTGATTACTCCCCTTGGATTTTATCCTTTGGACTGTTTGGACTGTTCCATCTTATACCCCTGTTCTCTTTATTTATATGCCTCTCTCTCCCGAGTTTTTAATTAAATGTTCATGTGGCCCGCCCTGTCTGCTCTGATTTGTGTTGTAATGTATATGATTATTTTTGTACTATTATATTGTGTTATGATATATTGTTTTATTTTGTTATATTGTATGGTGTCTGGGCATGGCCCCATGTAAGCCGCCCCGAGTCCCCATCGGGGAGATGGTGGCGGGTTATAAATAAAGTTTTATTATTATTATTATTATTAAGGTTGGTAAAACCATTCTTTTGCCTCCTCCATCTACTTTTCCGGCCCTGAAACTCCACATAGAAGCTGCAGTTTTCCAGGAGGGTCTGGACAGTTTTTGTAAAGTCAAAGTCCCGGGTGATATGGTAGACTTTATGCAGCATTTTTCTATATTGTACCGTGTCATAGGCTGCTGTAAGGTCCACAGAAACTGTTCCCGTAATGCAGCCTTTCTCATAGCCTTCCTCAATATGCTCAGTCAGATGAAGAATTTGACCTGTACAGTTTTTCCCTGGTCTGAAACCTGCTTGTTGTGCAATAAGCATAGGTTCAGTGACAGGTCCTAATCAATTCAATAGCATCCTCTCATATACTTTATATAGATGACATAAGAGAGAGATTGGTCGGTAGCTCCTGGCATTGGAGGCATCTTTACCGGGTTTTAAAATGGCAATGATCTTAGTTTTCCTCCATACTCTGGGAATCTGTTTGTGTGCCAAGCATTGATTTGTAGAATTTCAAAAGCCAGTTTTCAGCTTCGGGCCCCAGGTGTTTGATTTGCTCCATCATTAAGTCACCTAGGTATCGGGTTTAATACTCTTTTGATGCATTGGTGGATTATGCTTTCATTTACCAAAATCAGATCAGGGTTATAACCACGCTTCCATCGGCCGCTATTAAATGATGGTGGTAATTTACTGTCATGAAAGAGGCACATTCTAATATTATCGGCCCACATTAGAACTGCTTCGCCATTTCTATCATCTTTGTCATAGCTCCAGACACAGCTATGGCTATTGAAATCTCCCACAATAAAATGGGCTTCATGGTTGTGGCGATTGGTTGGGGGCATAAAATAGAAATCAGCCCCAGGTGGTTTATAGAGTGATATACGCAGCAACTATCAAGTTCCACAGATAAGATTTCAGTGTTGTTCACTTCTGTGAGAGAAGTTGCAGAGATTGCCACACCAGATCGTACAAAAATGGCACTACCATATTGTCTGTGAGGTCATTCCACTGCCAGTTGCATTCCAAGAATTTCTGGTCTTCTCATTGTGATGCCTCTGTGTGTTTCCTGTATACATAAGATATCACACGAAATGTCCTCAGACATTTTGGCTAGTAGCTCTTCTTTAGCAAGTGACAAACCTTCTATATTAATAGACATTATTGTTAGCAATGGTCTTGATAAAGACCTTTGGTATTCATCCATTTGTGGAGAGATAAAACACATTTAAAATGTTAAAAGTTTAAAAGCAATGCTTTTGGGTTGGAAAGATTAGCTGTTTACAAGAAACGTTGCCCAGGGGATGCCTGACTGGATTCATTCAGTCTTCGAGGAGGCTCTTTCTATGTCCTCCTTATAGATATCAAATTCTTGGGTTCACATACTTTATTATAAACCATATCATTGTAAAATAGTGCCCCTTATATAAATGGCAAAAATAAAGCCTTAGGGGTTTTTTTTTTGGAGGGGAGGGGGGTATTTTCAAGCTGTGGATGATGGAATCCATAAATGCAGAATCTGTGGATAAAGAGCGCCTACTGATATTTTTGTTCATTAGTCCCCAATATTTATTAGATTTTGAAGCTATTTATAAATAATGCAGACATTATTCTGTTTATGAAGGTGAAATGCCATATTTATACAAGTCTTACACATGCTCACAAGCCTTTAAACTCTAGCTTGCTCAGGAAATTTATGCACTGGATAAATATGATGTTGCATATCTTCAACGTATATTTCATTTATCATGGTGAGTATTATATTATTTCAGATAAAAATGCATGGGTTCATTAATTTTTGCATGGGTGCAAGTACCAGGATAATTGACAAAGGCCACAATTCAATACATAGTTAATTGGGCTTAAAATCTTTTCAGATCTATTAGAATTTAATGATGGAGATAGGAATCTTATATTTTAGGTAGCATGAATTATGCAAATTGTTTGCTCAGTAGTCTATACTGAATTTGGTGAGCGTGCTTGGATGCAGACTAGATTTATCAGGAACATACTGTTTGTTTCCTCACTTATCATGGGGGTTCCATTCCAGGACTACCATGATGAGTGGAAATCTGTGAAGTAGGGACACTATTTTAATTTTAATATTTATACATTATTTTAATTGTTATGTGGCCTTTCTCCCACTTGCAAGCCCCGGGGAGCTAGTGAACCCTTCCCTACCAGGGCCGGCTGGGCCCTTGGTCCAGGCCCATCATGTTGCTCTCGCTGCTTCTCTATAGCCAGGGAAGAAGGAATGCTGCTCCAGCTGGACGAGTGGGCGAGGGAGGGTGTGTGAGAGAGTGAAGGCTGGCGGCAGTGGCGGCAGCAAAAGCCTGGAAGAGGCAGCCAGGTCTGGCTTCTTCCTCCGCTCCAGCAGGGCCATGCTGGGAAATGTGGAGGACTCGGAAGAGGTGGATACTGAAAAATGGAAGTATATGTTCTAGTTACTTATGAAATATAAGAAACTTTCCTGTAATCATTGAGGAATTTGTAAGGATCCATGGAGGTGAAAGGTGGGTTTTCTTTTTCCTTTTGATATGATATCAAGAGACTGTTGTGCCATTCAGTGCTGCTGGATGGTCAAGACTCCTTCTCACCTTCATAGTGGCTTCGGGGCTGGTAGTCAAAACCATCCTGGGGCCAGTCAAAAATTCACCACTCCGGATCTGTGTAGCGCCATTTCAGGACATGTCATTCATTCACGGCATGGCAGGCAGGGGGTTGGACTGGATGGCCCATGTGGTCTCTTCCAACTCTATGATTCTATATCCTTTCTTTTAATTTGTTTGGCTTTCCCTTTTGTAGAGGGACTCATTTCACAGCTCCCTCAAATACACTCAAGCTTACCACTTTCTTGGGTACCCTCATCTCAGGCAGCTATGAAAAGCTCAGACCAGCTGTTCCTCAAGTCCTTCATTTCCCTGTGCTTCAGGTCTAAAGGAGGCACATGAAGGTTCTGCCATCTACCTCCCACCCCTTCAAAGTCAGTGATCTTTTGTTGACCTCCTTGCCCCGCAGAGGCTTTAGATGAGGGAAACAGCTGGGTTGCTTCCATTTTGAGGTCAGGGAACTGGAAACAGAGTCCTTCTGATGAGCTCTGTTTTCCCACAGCTAGAAACACAGTAGCACAGTCATGGCCAATATGTGAAGTCAATATGTGAGGAGTTACCCAGGCTGCCACTCACTAACACTTGTTGTTACATCATCCCCACAATACACTAGAGAATATATATTTTTTCATTTCTTCAATAAATAGGATGGAAACAAATGGGGACATTGTTACAGTTTGAGTGATATGTTTTCAGCCTCTTAAGAGAACGTCATCTTCATATGATTATTAAAAGCCAGGTATGTGTGTAGAACATACCACTTTCATGAAGCTTATTGAACACAGTTTTTGAGAACACATGGTTTTGTGTTTTAAAAAACCCCATAAATGTTTGAATCATTTTTCATACAATACAATTTTTCTGCAGAAGCTATTTCTTTTGCATGAAGATTGTATTTTCTATGTGTCACCCAAAAAAACACACAAAAGAACAGTCTTCAGGATGTGGAAATACTGGGCAGACACTGGACACATACTCGACAACGTTTGTAACCTTGAGTACTTCAAAATATGTAGTATAACTGCTTCATTTTGATGAATGTTGACAATTGTCACATTAATGGCTCTTTCACTCCCTGTCAATGGGTTCTGTTCTGTAATTTTTTTAGACTTGTTTGTTAGTTGGACATAAAAGCTCTTTGATCCTCAGTATTTTTTTAATGCAGTGATGATTGATTGTTGAGGTTTACAATTTTTGTTATTTTTCTTTGACTCTTAGTGTATCAGTTAAACAGCATTTCAATACAAAAATGTCATTTCACTGATGCACTGTTATTCTATAACTCTATTTTTAAAAGTGGAGAAGGAGGCGATAAGAAGATCAAAGAATTGCCTTTATCTTTCCCACAATCTTGAAATTATCCAGGAAGCAAAACTTCATTTGGTATGTGTCAAGAAATCTGGCATGAACCACAAAATGCAGATGTGACCCTTGAGACCTTATTGATCCAATATTTCTCAGAACCCCTCCTCCTCTCAAACAAAAAACCCAAACCAAACCAAACCAAACCCTACAATTAGAGGGTGGAAATAAAAGCTGCTGCAGCTGCCAAAAATTGTGAATAAATAACCAAAGACAACAGAAATGTTGCTTGCTCCTTTGAAACAAAACTAAGAATTACATTGCAATCTCAAGCATCATTTGCTCTTTATGGTGGACCCCTTATGTTACAAAGGCTATCCAGAAAGTAGGCTACATTTTGGATTTTAAAAAGATCAAAGTATAGGATAAATCATTTACCATATGCAGCTGAAAGACACATCCCAAAACTACAATCTCATGTAATCCCCATTTAAATTTAGCCACGTTTCTTATAGATAAATGAGTTTGAAAAGTACTGCACCAGTAAATTTGCCGCCTCTCTCCTCCGTTTCCAATAATGGGGGCGTGGCTGGCAGCACAGCGTTTTGGCTCCGCTGCAGGAAGGGAGAAGGGGGAAGAGCTGACAACACAAGCGGGGAATTTACTGGTGCAGTACTTTTCAAACTCATTTATCTATAAGAAACGTGGCTAAATTTAAATGGGGAATACATGAGATTGTAGTTTTGGGATGTGTCTTTCAGCTGTATATGGTAAATGATTTATCCTATACTTTGATCTTTTTAAAATCCAAAACGTAGCCTACTTTCTGGATAGCCCTCGTATTATTCCTGACTGGGTTTCCCAAAGGTTTTCTTGGCTGGGAGATGCATAATGATGAACACTTCCCCATCTCTAGCACTGTTATCATTAGAGGTTAACTTGAAATATCAACTCAGAAAACTTGGTTTCCTTTTGCCCAAATGATCAGACTTATTCCTCCATGTCAATGCTGCAGATTGTGAAATACAGAAACTTTTTTTTTGTTTTTCACTTTTGTCTTTCAGAGGGTGGGAGACACCTTCCAACAAGGGGCTGCTAGATTTAGACAGTGTATATTGAGAAAGAAAGGTCATTTGCAGAAATACTGTGGGAAAATCGTTTCTAGCTTTTCGGGGTGCTTAGCGTAATCTGTAGATGTTCCCTTATTGCTGCACTTTCATTTCCTACCTTATGATATGTTTAATTCAATTGAAGAGTAAGGGCAAAGTTCTAGTTGACTTCTGTTTTTTTTAACAACTGGTCCTCCATTGACCCTTAGGAGAGCAGTGGTTTATTTCTTAGGCCATGTGCGATCCTGCTTTCTATACAGGTCATAAATCTTCCCAGGGATTACTGAAATTTCCTTTTCAATAAAACATTGTTTTGGGGAAAATATTGTTTCTCCAACTTCTCTACTTGCATAGTCAATGTCTCTCTCTATCCTTTTGAGTTCTTTTAAAAGCTGTCTGGAGTGGTGTTCCACAGAAATGTTAAGAAAATTCACAGGAAAAGGATTAATAAATTACTCTTAGATACAGATTGGGCTTATCAAAATAGCAATTGAAAACTGAAGACTATGGCAGCCACTTGCATTATTAATGTGCTAATTTTGAAACTATCTTAGAACTTTAAATAGCTTATTTGATACCATGAACAATAAAGATAATGTTAGAAATTCATGTCACAGACCCTTCTGTTCTCACAAAAGGCAGTGATTGTTCTATTCCATGGAGAATCCAGAAAGTTCTGAGCAATTGACATGTGAGTTGCAGATAAGGGTCCCAGAGGACAAAGTTAACAAATTGTTTTTGCCTGCTTTTGTTCTTTGCCAAGCATCTTCACTTCCTTGGTATTTGCCATCAGAACTGTATGTTTTACTTCTCTGTATATGTGTAAGAAGCCATGGTAAAGGTAGGTTAAGGTTTTCCCCTGACGTTAAGTCCAGTCATGTTTGACTCTGGGGGTTGATGCTCATCTCCATTTCTAAGCCGAAGAGCCGGCATTGTCCATCAAAATTTTACTCACCAGGAGATTTACAGCCTTATCACATGGGGCAAAATAAGCATCCTAGGATGCTTCTGCCCCAGTTCACCCTTGGAGCTCCACGCTGCCCATTTAGACAAAGTAGAGTGACTTCTTGTAGGGCTCCATGGGTGAACTGGGGTGACAGCATGGAAGAACGCTGCTGTCACCAACACAGAAGCCTCCACATTTTCCAAAAGGAACAATGGGGCTTATGCAGGTACCATCCACACAATGACACGTTCCCATGTGTGATGGGGAAATGTCAGCTGCTGACCAGGCTGCCGAGATTACCCCCCTGCCGCCCTGATCACTATGTGATAACATTCTGTGGAAGAATACTATTAAATCATTTGAAGGACTTCGAAAAATCCTAGAGATGACATATTTTGTCAGATGTGATAGGGGAATCCATGAGTGCCAGTCCTGTGTGTAGAAGAGTTGTATTGTGTTTTTTGCACTGAATTGTATTGTATTGTCTCTCAGCTCACAAAGGTTGCCAAGGTGATGTAAAACAAAGAAACACATTTTTAAGAGTATAGAGTCCCGTTCCCCCCATCCCACTCTATTTTTACATAAAAGGACAGGCTATTATTTTTAAGGTAATCATCAATGTTGTTTGATAAGTCATCCAATTGTTTTACATATTCTATTTGATCAGCTTCTGATGCACTTCTGCTCCTCTGCAAATGATTTGGTGCTCTTCCATTTTTTATTATGAAAGGTTTTCTGATCCAGTTTATCTGTACCTTTCTGTTCATATCTTGTTCTGTCCTCTACTCTTGAGTCATGAACAAGTTGCAAATGTTTCTTGTTAAGTTAATAACATGAGTCATGAACTGAAAGATTATGATGCGACTTCATGCAAAACATGTGCTTTAAGAGACCAGGAATTCCCATAGATAATACTAGGTTGCCCGGCCATGCGTTGTTGTGACTTATGGGAATCATTTGTTGGCCAGGTGGAATAACAGTGAATAGCCTTGCAGCCTCAAAGCCTGGCCATTTGCTGGAGTAGCACCCTCAATCAAAGAGCCGCTTTGAAGCCTGGCTACTTCCTTGTTTGGCCAGCTTGAACTGCACTGAATAGTCTTGCAGCTTAAAAGCCTGGCCGCTTTCTACATAGGGAATCCTTTCTAGGCCTGGCTGTATGGGACAGAGTAGTCTTGTGGCTTCAGAGTTTGGGGGTTTTCTATCTGGGGGAAATCTTGGTTGGCCAGGTTGAATAGCAATGAATAGTCTCGGTGTGGCAGGTATGAATGCTGCAATTAGGCACCTTGATTAGCATTTAATGGCCTTGCAGCTTCAAAGCCTGTTTGCTTCCTGCCTGGGGGAATCCTTTGTTGGGAAGTGTTAGCTGGCCCTGATTGTTTCCTTTCTGGAATTCCCAATTTCCCTGCTTTCAGAGTGTTGCTCTTTATTTACTGTCCTGGTTTTAGAGATTATATTGTTCTGTATTATTATACCACAGTAAATATTTCATATTTAGTAGAGTCTCACTTATCCAACATTCGCTTTCCAATGTTCTGGATTATCCAATGCAGTCGGCCTTTTAGTAGTCAATGTTTTTGTAGTCAATGTTTTCAATACATTGTGATGTTATGGTGTTAAATTCATAAATACAGTAATTACTACATAGCATCACCGTGCATTGAACTACTTTTTCTGTCAAATGTGTTGTATAACATGATGTTTTGGTGCTTAATTTGTAAAATAATAGCCTAATTTGACGTTTAATAGACTTTTCCTTAATCTTTTCTTATTATCCAACATATCCGCTTATTCAATGTTCTGCCGGAGTATTTATGTTGGATAAGTGAGACTCTACTGTATATTTATAATGTTATATTATCTTATGTCTGTAAAAGAGTTCCAAGTCAAGGAAATCATTTTCTTTAATAATTCTTTAATAATTTTGATACAATATCCCTAAACCTTTTAGATTATGGAAGACCTCACACATAGCTACAATGCACACAGTCTCACAGCTATTGATCATTGCTCATTACTATCTTTATATCTCCATTGGTAAAGTGGACAGTTTCTGTCTCATACCCACTTCTGTGCAGTCAGTTTACCGTAAAAACAAGGATCTGGATCTGGGTCAGATGTCTCGTATGGGGAGGTTGGGAATGTTGACAGGTGTGAAAGAAAGGTCTTCAGATGTAGCTCATATATTGGCAGTAGAAGATTCCTCATTATTGTCTTAATGTAATGGAAGATAGTATTCTTCGGTAAGAGAGCAAAGGGAAATTACAAATCTTGAAGTTCTTGATGCTTCTGCTAATTCACTTTGCCTACTTCCTAACATTTGATAATGTCACAACTGATAGTGTTGCTTCTTTTTGGAGAAGTGAATTCAGACTTTGTCTGTTGATTTAATGATTTCCAGATAAGTTATTATAAGTTATGATTGCATAGTCAAATGAGAAGAGGAGAAAATAAGCATTTCAGTTTATTGAGATTTATTTTGTGTTATTAGATCTGACATGAATAGAGGGAGAGGAGATTTAATTAATCAGCAAGAAAATTAGGACTGCATTCCATGCTTATCAATTTGTTATTCCCTTGCACCTTCTTTTGCTGATTAATGCCTTACTCATTCAGAAACAATTTTTCCTTAATTTCTTGTATCATATCATCCCTGTCTCACTATTTTGAATACTGTACATTTCTGACTGGGCTCATCTCTCAGTGGTAATCAGTTAACCTGTCTTTCCAAAAATAGAGTGAAGTGATAGTCTTTTCCTTACAATAGTAAAATTATAATCATATATACTCCTGAACTCCATAGAATTCACAAGACAGATGAGACTACTGTTATTTCTTGGCTTCCAAAAGAAAAGTAGCACTGAATGATACAATTAAAAATCTTGCATATTGCCAGACATCAGTTGTGATCTGTAAAGTTACTGACATGTAGACCAATCAAATTTATTTATTTATTTAATTTTATCTACCTTTTTACCAAATGTGACCCAAGGCTGTTCTGAAGAATTAAAAATTAGCAAGAAAAAAGTTAAATAAGCAACCACTTTAAAACATCTATAGGCCCTTGGTATGTGCTGGGATTTAGTTCCAGGGTCTCCGTTGGATAACAAAATCCATGAATGCTCAAATCCCATTATAGGTAGTAGAATTGTACCTGTTTCGTGTAATGGCAAAAACAAAGTTCGCTTCTTGGATTCAAAAAAGAAAACAAAATTTTCAGCTATGGTAATTGGAATACTGTCCAGGAGTAGTACAGGACAAGAAATGAGCAGAAAGGGCCAACTGTATTTTAAACAATGCAAAACCATTTACAATCAGAACAGTATAATCAAATACACAGCACATGCACCCAATTAAAGATCTTTCCAAATATCTTATTTGCTAAATGCTTGTTCAAACAAGGAGGCCTTTTCCTGGCAGTGGAATGAGAGCAGGAGGAGACAACTTATTCCTGTAGAAAGGAACTCCATAGCCTAGGGGCAGTTGAGAAAGGCTCTTTTCCATATCTCCACCAGTTGTGCCTTTGAAGATGGAGGGACTGAAAGATGGTCCTCTGTCAAGGATCTTTAAACTTGGGTAGTCTCAGATATAGTCATTTAGATAGTCTGGACCTAAACCATATATGGATTTGTAGGCTATGATTATCATGCTGAATTTTATCCAGAAAAAAGATACTGTATATAATCCCAGCCAGTTTTAATAATGATTTTTAAACTTGTGTCTTATGTTTAATCTTTGTTCTGTGTATTTAATATGTATTTTGTAGAAATATGTTTTCATATGTGTATTTTATGGAATGTTTTAGATGATTATGTGTTCTTGGCGATGTTGTAACCTTCCTCAAACTACGTGGAGAGGCAGGTAAGAAATAAAATTACTACTACTACTACTCATGTATAAATCTAGAAAATTTAGACCAAAACACAACAAAAAAAATCTATCCATGGGTCATGTACTGTGCATTAAGTCTTATTAAAAAAAATGAAACCTCTCTTTATCTGAGTTGGATGGAAAAAGGCTAGAGCTTAGTCCTAGGAAGACCCCAAAAAAGCATTGCCATCTCTACTTTCTCCACCACATGTTCCTGGTAGGCTTCTTGAGACAGTGCTTGCACTTTCCCCCTCTTTCCAGAATTGCCATTTCTATGGGTCATATCAAAATCCATTACCTTGACCCCAAAAGCAGCCATTGACTTATACATGAGGTCAACTTATACACACGTATATATGAAAACTGTTCTCCAATTTAATCAGTGTTTACTTTGGAGAACTGTTCATTTTAAGTTCACTTTCTGTTTGTGTGAATCATAGAATAATAGAATAGTAGAGTTGGAAGAGACCTCACGGGCCATCCAGTCCAACCCCCTGCCAAGAAGCAGGAAATCGCATTCAAAACACCCCCGACAGATGGCTATCCAACATCTGCTTAAAAGCCTCCAAAGAAGGAGCCTCCACCACTGTCCAGGGGAGAGAGTTCCACTGCCGAACTGCTCTCACAGTGAGGAAGTTCTTCCTGATGTTCAGGTAGAATCTCCTTTCCTGTAGTTTGAAGCCATTGTTCCGCGTCCTAGTCTGCAGGGCAGCAGAAAAAAAGCTTGCTCCCTCCTCCCTATGACTTCCCCTCACATGTTTGCACATGGCTATCATGTCTCCTCTTAGCCTTCTCTTCTGCAGGCTAAACATGCCCAGCTCTTTAAGCCGCTCCTCATAGGGCTTGTTCTCCAGACCTTTGATCATTTTAGTTGCCATCCTCTGGACGCTTTCCAGCTTGTCAATATCTCCCTTCAACTGCGGTGCCCAGAATTGGACACAGTATTCCAGATGTGGTCTGACCAAGGCAGAATAGAGGGGGAGCATGACTCCCCTGGATCTAGACGCTATACCCCTATTGATGCAGGCCAAAATCCTGTTGGCGTTCTTAGCAGCCGCATCACATTGCTGGCTCATGTTTAACTTGTTGTCCACAAGGACTCCAAAATCTTTTTCACATGTACTGCTGTCAAGCCAGGCATCCCCCATTCTGTATCTTTGCATTCCATTTTTTCTGCTGAAGGGAATTGTACAGAACTGAGGGTGACAGGGAATGGAATCCCTTTTGAATCCCTCCGCTTGCCACCAATATGTACAGAGGTGAGGTGTCTGACAGGAATGTGTGACTGAGATGGAATCCCTCTTTTGATCCCACACACACACACACAGATGCCACCACTTAATAAAGATGTTTTATGAGAGATGATGTTAATTGATTATTTGATTATCTTCTTCTTCGCTGCCACCAATGGAGACATCAGGCAGATGGTACTGGTTCTTATAAGCTTTCTCTATTTGTTCCACTTCAGGTGTTGATGTTACTTAACTCAATATGAGAGTATGACAGAGGCTTGATTTGAATAAAATCAAAACAAGTTTATTGCAGGTACAGAGCTTGATGGTTTCAGATAACTTGGTAAAGGCACTTCGCTTAATGGTTACAACGGTTATGAGGTGGTTAAACTTTCAAAAATACTTCTTTCCCTGGATTACACTAAACCCTGATCCTACTGGATCCCCTGGGATTAATGTTCCCTAATCCACAGATTCTACAACTGACCCTAGACAAATCACCTAACTTGCCTAGTCTGGTCTAACCTAAATCTGACTCAAATCTTTCTATTTAAGCCAGTCTGATTCTCCACACAAGAATCAGATCCACCACTGTGACTGGAAAATCACAGACTCCTAAAATAAATCCTTTTATTTTAGGCCTGACTCAAATTCTTCTGAGTCACCTTGATTCTCTACCTGAGAATCAGTTCCTTCACTGTGGATGGAAATCACAGACTGCTGGGTTTTAAAACATTCCCCTTTTCCTTTCCAAGAGGCGGTTGGCTCCGCCCCTGTTGCTATGGTAACCTGTTCTAGCATTCTAAGATGGCTACCTTCCCCCATACATATGGTCAACTGAAATACTCACCATTTTAAACTTAGCCAAACCTGACTGTTTAAACAAAATCAAATACACATATCATCTATAAACAAAATATAATTATACACTTCTTCACAGGAAGTATCTTGCATTTGTCCCTGTTGAACTTCATTTTGTTAGTTTCGGCCCATCTCTCTAGTCTGTTAAGATCGTTTTGAATTCTGCTCCTTTCTTCTGGAGTGTTGGCTATCCCTCCCCATTTGGTGTCATCTGCAAACTTGATGATCGTGCCTTCTAACCTTTCATCTGCAATGAAGATTGCAGAACCTTATTAGCAATTAAATTCCAAGGAAATCTTAGAAATTTCTTTAATGCTAGGTTACTACTATATAGCAGAGTTACAAATGAAGAAAACGTGGGGAACTTCTCAGTTTAATACCCAAAAGCCCCACCCCTCAAGTCTTTAAAGTTCCTCCATTCAGCTTCCAGTCTTCCAGTCTAAGCTGGTTTGTGTTTTCAGGCTCTTTTCCATGCAGGGCCCCAGATGTTTTCATTCTTCAACCTTGGCTGTGAATGATTGGCATGGAGGTGTCCTGGTGTCTTGAACACACCAGATTCTAGTCCATGACAATTTGCCTATCCTAGGGTGCATGCAATAGTGTAGAATTAACCCAGTTTCACAACACTTTAACTGCCAAGGCTCAATTCTGTGGGATTTTGCCAGGGCTCAATGTAATGGAAGTTTCAGTTTGGTGAAATAGCAACATTTTTTGACAGAGAAGTCTAAAGGTCTTGTAAAACCACAACTCCCACAATTCCATAGCATTGAGGCATGGCAGTTAAAGTTGTGTCAAACTGCATTAATTTTACAATGTAGATACACCCCATGTTACCTGCTGTGAATCTGAGAATGGCATATGTTGGTAGTCAGAATAGTCTCTAGAAAACCAAGTGGAAAGAATGGGACCCAAACATCCCAAGTCAATCAATAATCTAATACAAAATGATATTGATAGGGTATGATACTGAATGATGGCGGCAATGTTTATACTGAGGCAGCAAGAGCTAAGCCTAGTAACAAGAGTGACAGACATGGTGCACCCAAGAGAAATTTGTGTATGGACTCACTTAGGAAAAAAAAACTTGTGATATTGCTTCTTATGGTGAAAGTTGCTGAAATGAAGAAGCAGCATCTTTATGTAGGACTGTTGTAGTTGAGTCAGTAAATAATGTTGCAAGCAGTAGTAGCAGTACCAATAGGGGAAGAAGGGGTAATCGCAAGCAGGTGTCAGATGAGGAACAGCAAAGGGAACGGATCCGGGATATACTTATGGCACCTACTGATGAAGACACATTCGAAGGGTTTTCAAGTGGCGGGGAGTCGATGAGCGAGGAAGGAAATATGATGGATGGGAATAGAGGCACAGAAAGGGTTACTCGGGAGCAGGAATCAGATGAAGAACGGGAGAGGAAGTAGTTCCGGGATATATTTACTGCTCCCACAGATGATGAATTGTTTATGGGTTTCTCTGGGAGTGATGCGTCTGGGAGTGATGAGGATGGGGAGAACACAATGGATTGGACTAGGGTTCAAGAGATTGGGAACATATGTGCAGAACCAGTTTCTGGCGATAAGTTTGTGGGGTTTTCGGGACATGGGGATTGGCAAATGGGAGATACATCCAAGTCATGAGGAAACCTAAGTCTTGACAGGATATGGAGGAACTGGAGAGATGGAAACAGGGGTTCGGGTGTGGAGACAAGGACAGCTGCTAGAGATGATGATGGGGTGGAGGCCAGCTCATCATCGGATAATGATGTGTAAGTTAAAAGTAGGCTCTGAAATAGGGAATCCTTGCAGAAGGCAAAGTGTCAGTTTCGTATCGTGTCTATTTTGTCGCTGCCTGTTCTTGTGTTGGGTTTTGGGTTCGGGTTCTGCAGCTTGGAGTTCTGTTTCCTGAGAATTCTCAACGTTTGGACTGGTTTATCATGAGTGTGGCTCTCTCCCTTCCTGGACCCTTAGATTAACTCAACTATGGCTCTTTTTAACCACCTTAGTGATGACGTTTGGACTGGCTTATCGTGAGTGTGGCTCTTTCCCTTCCTGGACCCTTGGATTACCTCAACTACGGCTCTGTTTGACCACCTGGGAAACGATGCTTTGTTTGGACTCCTTTTACGGCGACCCTGGGACTTCAGCTGGCTTTGGCAATGCCTATTCGCAACTGACTCTTTGGGTACAGCACTGTCTAGTGGAACTCTTTGTTACAGCGCTGTTTGCTTGCTGTTTATTTTGAACTGAATTTAAATCCGGTTTTCTTTCTGTTTAATCCGGGTTATTTTCCGGTTGCTTTTTGAAGCCCAGTTTGGGCAAACCCTTGAGTTTTGGTTAGAGACACTGAAGTTAAGTGTCTCTGAGCGTATTTTTGTTGCTTTATAATAAACCTTTTGTTGGACTAAAAGCGTGTGTGGCTCTTTAAGGCCTCTGTGTCTCAACAAGGACAGTATAAGGACCTCATCATATGGGGAAAATTCCCCATCATAGAACACTTCGCCCATGCAGATAGCATAGAGCTGGCTGGATCTCATCATATGACACACATCTACTTCCGGCAGGGCTCTGTGCCAGCTGCATTGGTGAAATGTTTTAAGAGGGGGAAATCTGAATATGGGAGACTACGTGTGTTCAGATAGAAAATAATGGGACAGTGAGAGACCACACTGGAAAGGTAAGCTTTCTAGCATATGATGGGTAAGTGGATAGTGCATGCGATATGGGGCGCTGGGTAACAGATTTACCCCACTGCCCCACAATTTGCCCAGCTGCCCTATGGATCCATTTGTTGTCCCCCGCATCAAGGACCTCCATGTGATTAGGTTCTTAGTTGAACCAAATGGCCACTCAGTTGGAAGAAAAAAAAGGTGGGGTTCATTAGAAATAAAGTACTGTGTCTCCATAGCCAAAGGGACAAACCTTAAACCTACAATTTAGAGGACTTTGCTGAAAGCACGGGTAGTGCTATTTTTTATCCAACACGTCTTTTTGTAAGGTTGTTTTCCTGTGGTTGTGACTGGGGGTGTTCTCCAAGTACTGTATCTTTCAAGCTATTGTTACAGTCTAGTTGCTCAACCAAATAAGAGAAAATAGAACTATTAAAGATGTTTTTTTTTTGCTGATTAATAGAATGGGTTTTGAGCCTTCTCATTTCAAGAAGAATCTTGAGGAGTTTATCTTCAGAAAAACCTTCTCACAGATTGAAATTACAGTTATTTTGAGGGATCAGAAAGGGATTTGGTGTAAAATACAGAAATTATTATTAGAACACGACATTAAATTCCCACATTTGTATATGAGACAGGTATGTGGAACTGTATTTAAGATCAAATTTTACATAAAATCTTACAATAAATTGCTGCAAAGTACAAGAAAGAAGAATTGATGCTCTCTAAAACAGCAACAGCAACTATTTATATACTTTGTATTGTGATTTTTAAATAGATATAATTAGTCTAAGGCTGCAGTCTTACTAGAGAGTAAACCCTGAAAAATAGAATGCAATTTATTTATAGCATCTTAAATGAGCAATTATAGAATTTGGAAAGAAGGATTTCCCCACATTACAGGGCAAGATCTGGGGTTTTGGTTTTACTTTTGAATGTGTGAGCTTGAGCTTCATTTGGTGGAGAGAAGAAATATGAGGAAACTTTGTACAAAAAAATTGTTTATGTGTTCATGTTTGTTTGTTTGAGTATAGGTACAAAGATAATAAGCTTACTATGTGAGATTACCTCAGTTCAAACTATTACGATCCATTGCTTTTGGTTTAGAGCTTCCTCTTCACAGTTCCTTCTCATGTCAACAGTGCTGCTGATGGTAAAAAATGAGAATGACTGTAGAAAAGTATGTTCTCTATCTTCCCCAAGTTCAACTCTTTCTCATATGATACAGGATGACAGTTTGCTGTAAGAGCCTAATATTACTATTACAAGTGTCTTGGATACTAGAAGAAATCTTATGCTTTCTGATTTCTAAAGTGAAAAAGATATAGCCAGCTTGACTTCCAGTTCTGTCAAGTGTTTAGGCTGCTCTCTTCCTAGCATTTATTCAGGACACATTTTTAGTTCAGCAGGGAATTTTATTTCTGAGTGATGAACAACTCTGCATTCAGAGTACAGCAAGCGATTGACATTCAGAAAGTTAATCATGGAAACTTTTCATCCAGAAGAAGCTATTGCTAATGCTGATAGAGCATCTGATAACCATCAGAGACGAGTGGTGTGCATTGTCAGTTCAGGACAAGTGGTTATTAAAGTGGTGAAGAAAGAAGCCAAAGCGTGAGGGGGATGGGAGTATATCATCTCTTTAAGTCACAGGACATCCCTCCTAGAAAAACTAATTAAAATAGAAGTATGGTGCTTTGTATCTGCTATTTATTTCTGTTCTGAGCTCATATAAGGAGAGGGTACCATTTAAACATTACACAAATAGTATTGCTATGTTGGTCCCCACATGTTCAGGCATGAATAACTTTTAACGGGTTGCAGCACTTTACATTGTGGAAGCAGGATTGGTACTGTTCCATTATCCAGGTGGAGGCCACTAGGGAGTGCGAGAGAGAGAATGATAGTCCATTTTACGAGGGGGATGAGTTGACAGAGGAAAACCATTTTCCCCGTTTGTGCTGGTTATTCCCCCTCCTCATTTTCCATATCATAAATTAGAGTTGTTTCCATGATGGGGGCATGGGTGGGGAAAACAACAGAAAAACAGGGGGAAATGATTTTACTCTTTTAACCCATCCTCCACTCCCATAAAATGAACCTTCTTTGTTTAGTGCCCCCTTTTGACCTCCACCTGGATAACACAAGATTTTATGCGGGAAGCAAATGAAGCCCCATACCTCCTTTCCATGACAGTCTTAACACAAACCAGCCTCTTGCTACTTACATAAATATTACCAGCCTGCTTCTTTTATCTTGTCAAGGGATTAAAGAGATTTCAGCCTATCATGTACAATATCTTCATGGGCCATCTAAGTCCCCACTGAAACACATCAACAGACTGTTACTAGCTATCAACTGTCACTTGTTGTAATGACTGTATTTAGAGAAATCTTAAGAATTAAAACACAACAATAATTGAATTGGAAGGGATCCTGTGGGATCATCTGAACTAGGATTCTGGGGCAGGGGGGTGGTGGGAGGGTTGACAGGGCACTTGTTCTTGTAATGTTCTTGTATTTCAGTATATGATGATTGTCATTCAGTACACACTTTGTGATATTCTCCTACATAGACATTAAAGCAGGGGTCCCCAAACTAAGGCCCGGGGGCCGGCTGTGGCCCTCCAAGGTCATTTACCTGGCCCCCGCCCTCAGTTTTATAATATAATATTTTATATCAATTTTAATAATATAATATATTGTATATATATATAATATTGATAATAATCTTATGTTATACAATATAATACTAATAGTAATACCATATAATAATATTAATTATATGTTATATATTACATATTATATAATAGTATAGTGGTATAGTTCAATATAGTAATATATAATGCTAATATTGTGTTATGCTAATAATATAATATATTGTATGTACATACAGCTGCTCTGAGTCCCCTTTGGGGTGAGAAGGGTGGGATATAAATGTAGTAAATAAATGCAGTAAATAAATAATTAATTTTAGACTTGGGCTCGGCCAAAGTCTGACATGACTTGAAGGCACACAACAACAATAACAACAACAACAACAATCCTAATTAACTTGACTATCTCATTGGCCAGTAGGAGGCCCACACTTTCCATTGAAATCCTAATAGGTTTATGTTGGTTAAAATTGTTTTCATTTTTAAATATTGTATTCTTTCGTTGTTGTTGTTGTTGCACTACAAATAAGACATGTGCAGTATGCATAGGAATTTGTTTGTATTTTTCTTCAAATGATAATTCGGCCCCTCAACAGTCTGAAGGATTGTGGACCGGCCCTCTGCTTTAAAAGTTTGGGGACCCCTGCATTAAAGTGACAGGATCCTTGCCACTTTACTTCTCAAGGCACCTCAACTACAGACAAGATGAGGCTGCTTCCTAGCTGAATTTGCCCAAGGTCTCTGTGATTGCCTATTTCTATTGCAAACCTTCTTTCTTAAAGCATTTTAACTTGTTGTATAAGAGCTCTTCAATCTTGGAAGCTTATCAGAGAGACCTCTAGCCAATACCATGTGCTGTAAGTTATATTTCCAAGAAGGAACTGGAAAAACCACCTCTGAGTATTCCTTTCCTAGGAAAACTTTGCAAAATTCATACAGTCACCATAAACTGACAGATGACTTGAAGGTGCATGTTCATGTAAATACACACATGAACCTCTCCTGTTCTTATTGCACCTTTCTGTAGAAGTATGCAGTCCATTCCTAGTTATGTCAGCAAGAGACCTTACAATGTAATACTTGAGTGAATCCACTGAGCATAATAGTTTATCCTAGTCTGTATAGCTTCAGTAAGAGGTTTAGACATTATGAAAGACAGAGCATTTTTAAACATTTTATGAACACTTGGTTATACAAATGTGCAATATTGCACAGGAAATATTCATTATGCCAAATGTCCAAAATATAATTAAATGATATTCAGATATCACTATGAAGAATTATTGGAGACCATTAAAAAAAGAAATATGGGAATAAATAAAAGACTTAAAAGAATACCTGTAAGATTCAAAAATAGCAGTGTTTCATAAGGACACTGCAAGAGAAGCCTGGGTAATATTTTGGTGGATTGGGTGGACTTACTGATCTAGTCTTTATTACATTGGTTCTCAAAGTACCTATCTATCATGTTTTTAGATACACCACTACTTTAATATTTCCTTATAAAGATAGGAAGATAAAGGTAAAATTCACCTGAAATAAAGATACAGTTATTTTCAAAGGAGTCAGCAATTAATGTTAGCAATTTTCTTCCTACCATGAGAAAGTCTTCGAAATATGCAGTATTTCAAACCAATTTACAATTTAGGACTTACTCTGCAAAATGTGCATGTTGTTGTTCTGTGCAGGAAATCCTTTCAGCACAAAAATGCTTGTTCTATGCATAAAGTATTTATGGACAGAAATATGCAGCACCTTTTTCTATGCAGAAAAGCTTTTGCTTGTGCAGAATGATTTTGTGTAAAAAAAAATAAAGTTTTTGCCCTATTTTTTGTAAATAAATTACTAAAAAGAAAAATTCATCTAAACTTTGATAATTTCACACAGTGAACACAGCTGAAGTTTTTACAGCTTGCATGAAAAAATTCAATAAACAAAGATGTACATTTTAAAAGGTTGTCTATACCCACATGTTCTTTCTCTTCTACATCCTAATGTTTTTTGTTTCTATTTGTTCTCACTCTTCTTTACCCTTTAAAAAGACTTCTTTTCTCTCTTCGTCATTCTTTTTCTCCCTCCACCCTATTACTTGCGTCAGCCTTTTCTTCAGCTTATTCTCCTGTCCTTATCAAGCAATGGGATCTTTTTCCTATCAACTTCTTGAAGAATGTTTAAAATGGAGGTCCTGACAACAAGAGAAGTTGTTTTTCTCTTATGCCTTTTGCCATTGGAAAACTTTTTGGAGGGCCCACTTAAAAATAATACAGTATGCTCCATGTGTCTGTAAGGAATATGTTGCAGGACTTCACTTGGATACATGAAATGGTTAGTAATAGTGAAGTTGAGATCAAAGATTTAGGGGTCTCGCCTGAAGTGGAGACAAGCACACAACCTCAAAAGGAGGGTTGCACAACACCTGGCAAGCTCCCGAAAAGCAAAATAGAGATTTTCCTATTCCCCAATAAAAAGTCTCACCAAGAGTCAAAGTAGAGGACACTGAGTTTATTTCTGGTCCAGCTGGAGCAGGATGACGGTTGCAATAAGATGCAAGAAGAACCGGCATGCCCATGTACAGAAGAATCTCCTTTTTATACATTTTTTCTTTTAAATTTCCCACTCCCGCCTACCCAACTGGCTTCATGCTAATTGGTCAGGGGAATCCTTGACGTTAGAGGCCTGGAGGAGCAGCCAGGGGACTTGCGTGTCTCAGCCAATGAGAGCGCGAGCCTTGCCTGTGACATCTCTCCCTGGCTATCCAATGGGGAAGATGGAGTCACGGCAGCAGAGAAAACAAAGGAGATCATGTTTATGAATGGATTATGAGTGACCCTATCCTGGGTCCATTGTTAAGCGGCCCAGCAAGAGTCTTCGGGCCCTACAAGCCAGACCTGTCCTATTGATAAGAAGATTGAAGTAACAAGTCCCTTGAATGGGGTCTGACACCTCAATGTCAGTTCCATTGTTCAAAAGTCAGCAGTATCAGTGATCTTGATGGGATTAGGTAATTCAGGATCCGGGATAGGAAGATGGCACTGTGTTGGAACAGCTGCAGCATACCTGCCTCTCTGCAGAGGGGATATGCCATTCATGAAAAATGATTAAAATGTCCAAAGATTGCTAAATACTTAAGTGGCCTGGCTTTGCCCTCCAAAACTTAAGAAAGAGTCCATTGAGCTATTGCAGATGGTGATCATGATAAGCCCATTAAGCAAGAATGTGGACCTGGGGCTGGCTGGTGGCACCCAGTTCAAAGGAATGCTGGCCAGAGTTCACAACAAAGTCACTTGCTTCACTTTATAAGGAATCATAAATATAATAAAAAACATAATAAGCTTCCCTTGGAGGGGGGGCAAAGTGAGGATTCCTGGTGGTGCCCTGCAGCCCTAAAGGCGGGAGGCTTCTGGGGTTCCCCTAGAACTGGAAGACGGCGCAAGAAAAACAGAGAGTTCATGCAGGAGGGGGAAAGGGGGTCCCTGATACCTTGGGAGTTCATTAAAAGGTGCAAGAGGGCCATTTGGATTGTGTTGTCCATGCTCATTCATAAAGAGAGATTCATTCATGGAAGATGAACCAATTCATCTTGAGGGAGGGGAACTGGTTATTGAGAGTGGCTGCCTGTGGTGTTTAGCAGCTGAAGCTAATCTGAAGTGGAAATGCAATGTTTCTTTGAGCATGGGAAACTCCTGGCAGTGATCAGCTGGGTGTCAAAGCAATGTGAGTGCGGGGGCTTGCGTCCTCGATATCAATAGCCAATCTTATTGTATGAACGACTTCTGGTAGAAGTATACCATAGAGTTATGTTGGGGGAACTAGGAAATGCCTAGAGAGAACATCATTCTATGGCCAACTTTTGGCAGATGCATGCCATCAAATCAACTAGAAAATGTCTACAGAGGACATTTTTAGTCTACTCTAGGTAAATGAAGCTGCAGATACCAGTCACATGGATATGAATATTGTACTGCAGCTTCCTATCTGGTGGCAGGTGTTTCCTAGTAATGATACATTAGTATAATTATTATAATAAATATAATAACAATTATATAATAATGATAGTAATTATCCTAATGTAAATAGGACTGCTAAAAGATAAGGAAACCACACAATAATTGTTTAAATTTTCATGTGAGAAAAGGGGGAAATCGTCCTGCAGTTGCTTCCATAGTTTCCCTGCTCCTGTTTTTGTTTGGCTGAGCTGCTGCCAGGATTTAGATTTAGAAAAGCAACCAGGAAAGTGTGTAAGGTAAAAAGATAACACTCCAGATCATTTGAGATCAGGCTTTTTGGGGATCCATAGTGTGTTTAAGACTATTGCAACCTGCTGGGGTTTGTTTTTGCTTCCACTCTTGAGCAAAACAAGTCTTTCACTTGCATGTTTTGGCCAGATTGCTTATCTACACTTAACACTTAGGTTGATGTGTAGTCAGTGGATCAGCACCAAATATTAAACACTGTATAGGGCTGATCCGAATTAACCTAGGGCAAGGCTGCCTTAATGTGGCCATGTCCCAGGTTAAGCTAACTCAGAGGAAAACTATAATCATGACCTAGTATTCAGGCTTTCCCCCAAATTAGGGGAAGTGATGACATTTGGACTGGTTCCTAAATGGAACTGGCCACAGCTGTCTTGGCTGCTATCCTGAATCACTGGGATCAGGCAATTTGAAGAAGATGGATGGCAGTCCTCCCCCTAAAAATCCCGCCTATCTTACTAAGGTAGATGGCAGGAGGTTTGAGATGGGACTATAGCTGATGTCAGCCAGATTGTCCAAGACCAGGTAGGTGGCATGGGCATGGCTGGCAACAGCCATAAAATGGTGGGGGGGAGAGAAGGGGGCCATTAGGGTGGTTGGGCAGTCGGAACTCCCTGCTGCCTCAGAGGTGGTTGTGGGAGTCCCTGTCTAGCTGTCATGGGGCTGCAATCTGACATCCTAGACATTGCATTAGGCCCACATTAGTGGACAGTGTAGAAGGTTCCTAAGACCCTGCATCCCGTAATACTTGTGCATATCTGTCCTTGTGACATGAGTGCACTGGAAAGCATGCATGTTTTCTTTCTGCTTCTATACTTGAGGAAAGCTGCGTGCTTTGAATTGCAAAGGTCTGCTAGTATTCTTGAGTCTTTCCTTCCCATGTTGATTATTTAAAACCACCTCCCCACAGTGCAAGTGAATTCATTACATAGCGCTGGGGTTTGCTTCTGCATCTTTGAAATGCACTCAATCACACCACAGGAATGGATGCAAATAATCGCCATAGGGAGGAGGGAGGAGATCAGACTGGCAGAGGTGTACAAGTGAAAGTGCCTGGCTTTGCTGAAATAACCAGCAAAATTGTGTACCTGTCAGCTTCCATAGGCCTGCCTGAGATGGAGTTCCTCCTCTTTATGCTGATTATTTACATCCACTCCCATACTATGAGAGAGTGCATTGGAAAGCTCTGGCAGGAAACAATAGAGGTAATTCAAAGGGTCCCAGCTCTCCCTTTAACTTAGGACTGTGTAGAGCAGAGAAATGGGATGGGTCTTTGGTGGTGAGTTGGAAATGATACTGCAAAAAAAAATCCAGGAAATTGTTTTCTTTTCCTCAAAATCTCATAACATTGATGGGAGAGCATAGGATAAAGCATTGGTCACATTTTTTCAGCTTCATTCTGGTGAGGCCTCCTTTCTTTTGGTATGGAACCCAGATAGAATGATAAAATACAGTATTTAGTGGCTGCTTGCTGGTGGGAAACTATTGTCTTTTTTCATATTGTATTCTGTGGGTGATGTCTTGCCCACAGACAACCAGACATTGTGGTACTCTTATTTCTTTTAGAGCAAAGTATTTCTCATGATCTACATAGTCAAACTGCTATCTGCACAGAATGGTTTTCTTCTGGAATTATCTGGTGTGTTACATTATCCCATGCATGTTTGTGATATGATCCCTAGCACTTCTCTTCCTTTTCTGTTTGCAGTCTGTTGCCATTATGTTGTTTTCCATATTTATTAGCATATTTTAAAAAATCTGAATAGATTGCACATCTATGCCATGTTTATGTCACAATATTCCAAATGGGATATAATCAAGGCATGTTTCAACATATCCAAATCTGACTTTCAAGTAATGGACAAAACTGGCATAGTATTTTTAACTGTGCACATATGTACAGTACATACTTCTTAGTAGGCAGATAGTGTTTAGCAAGGCTGTTTGGTTTGTGCAAGTGTACTCTTCTTCAGACAAACCAGACAAAAGAAATTACATTTTTGAGGTGGACTAAAAATCTTTGCCCTGTGTCATATTGTTTCTGGGCCCTACAGCCCCATGAGCTCATTTCAAGAGGTAACAGTTCAAGAGGCCTACCTGTTATGCTATGAATGCAGTACAACCCTTGCATCTGCAAGATATATGTCCTGAATTTATTGTTGAAACAGGTAACAACTAAGAGTGAACCAAATTGAAATGAAATACTTCTACTGAAAGGTACCACAGAGCCACATTTTACAACTTAGAAATTTTCTAGAGAAGTATATCATCTAGGATCTGCTAGATGCTCCAGCATGACTCTGTGGTGATGCCTGATGAAAGCACACCATAGCATCTTCTGGAGGACCTAGAAAATCCCTAGACCTAGATCTGACATTGTATTTTATCTAAAAACCTAGTGCTGATATATTTTATCTGATGCAGGTTGGTTGGCACTACAGGAGCTGGTACAGTGGATCGCCATGTATACCCTGCTGGCCAGTTAGCAGCTGTACATTTGAATGTTGCAACATTGTAACAGATTATTCTGTGCAGAAAAGAGTATTTCAAAAGTATTATTTTGTATGCAGAAAATGTTGTTTCCTGCAGAATACAACCATATGCAACATTTGGATAAGATCAAACTGCAAAGATTTTCATCAGTCCAATATTTTTGTCAGAAATTCTTGTAACTTGAACAATATGTTTTTGACATTTTTCATTATTTCTGAATGTTATTTCCATCTTTAATTGCTATCTTTCCATAAGAATACTTAATATCTTAATTTACACTGCAGTAGGTATTCTACCGCTACTTCCCAGCTTATAGTTTGATTGCACTTTTAGACACATTCAACAAGCAGTTGGATGTATCTATCTATGTATTTGGTGGTGTACATTAAAATGTAGAATATCAACAATTAGACAATGAATAAAAACTATACAATAAAATAAAGGTAAAACCATCAGCAAAGAATAGAAGCATGGTATTATGTAAAAGCAAAGTAAAAAAAATCAGGACTGCTAAAATATAAAAAATTATAATGAAAGGTCTGGTAGTGTAAAATGCTTTCACCTGGTGCTGAGGAGCCCTCGGTGGCAGAATGGGTCAAACCCATAAACATTAGAATCAAAAACATAAGAATTAGGGAAGCCTCTCTGGGGAGAACAGTTTACAGATACAATGTCATTACCAAATAGCTAAAGAACATCTGGATTGCTGTTTTGACTACCCAAATGGCCGAATTTGTATTTGTAGTTCAACTTGTGTTTTGTAATTTTAGTATTGTCAGCCACCTTCCCTTTCTTTTGCTTACATAGTGATACCATTAGAGTTACTGCATTTTTTGCAATGCTGATGCAATTTCTAATGAATTAGTATGGTGTATAGGTGTTTATAGTCACTCTCTTGCTTTTATCTATGAAGTTAACTATTTCTTATGCTATTCTTCAAAGCATATTTTCTCAAGATAATTTACTATCCTCTTAAGAACACCTTACACACAATATGCAAGATTTTAAACCAAACTAGAATTTAAAAGGTCAAGATGCCATCACATAGAGTCCCTGGTGGCGCAATGTGTTAAACTCTTGTTAAACAATGTGTTAAACAGGACTGCTGACTGACAGGTCAGCAGGTCGAATCCAGAGAAGCGGGTGAGCTCTCTCTGTAAGTTCCAGCTCTCCATGTGGGAATATGAGAGAAGCTTCCCACAAGGATGGTAAAACATCAAACATCCGGGCATCCCCTGGGCTTCCTTGCAGACAGCCAATTCTCTCACACCATAAGTGACTTGCAGTTTCTCAAGTCGCTCCTGACATGGAAAAATAAATGCCACCAGAGTTTCTGAAATGAGTTACATGGATCATGATGACTGGAGTTATACAATGACCCTTACCACCTTTAATCACTGATATTTCTTGTCATCAGTTTGATGAAGAAAAAAAAGGGTATTAAAGCAGATATTTCAGTTTTTGTTCCTGTAGTTCTTCTAGTATTGTCATCTCAGCCTTCTAAAAGGCTGAAAGAGGCAAGCACTTCGAAAATAGCTTTGTTTTAATTGCAAAGGTTTACCTTCTCTCAGTGTGGCCACTACCACCAGCTACTTCTAAAACAGCCATATGGACTGTATTTTAACTTTTCATTCAGACGCGTGACAAGAAATGATAATAATAATACTTTATTTTTATACCCCACCTCCATCTCCCTGAAAGGACTCAGGGAGTCTTACATGGGGTCAAGCCCGGATAAAAAAAACAGCAAACTTTTCAAGGTAAAACACATCAAAGAATACAGACACAAACTAAAATTTAAACTTGCAACATTGACATAATAAAATTAAAATGATAACCATAGTAAACATTGATTTGGCCCCAAATAAGAATAATAAGAACGAACTGGGCGAAGTGCATCAAGTGAGTATTGTAAACATGAAGTAGTTAACTAAGTGCTATAATCAATGAGAGAACAACTTGGGGTGGGGTGGACCCTGTGGCTATATCAACTAATAATCTGGATAAAGTGCAACAGATAAGGAAGTGGTCGCAGGTACGACATCTATTGTGAGGATGGGGAGTTCGTTCTCCAAAAGTCTGTTGGAAGAGCCAAGTTTTTAGGCTCTTCCTAAATGCTACCAGGGTAGGAGCTTGCCTGATCTCCCTGGGCAGTGAGTTCCAGAGCCGGGGGGCCACCACAGGGAAGGCCCTCTCCCTCGTCCCCACCAGCCATGCTTGTGACAGAGGTGGGAGTGAGAGGAGAGCCTCCCCGATGAACAAAGAGATTGCGTAGGTTCATAGGGGGAGATACGGTCATGAAGGTAGGTGGATCCTGAACCATTCAGGGCTTTGAAGGTGATTACCTGAACCGTGAATTGGGTTCAGAAAGTGAATGGCAGCCAACGGAGCTTCTTAAATGGGGGTTGACCGCTCTGAAAGTTGGACTAGTTGGAGTTTCTGGGCTGTCTTCAAGGACAGCCCACATAGAGTGTATTGAAATAATCCAGTCCAGAGGTAACTAAGACATGGACTACCGTGGCCAAATCAGACTTCACGAGGTATGGTCGCAGTTGGCCCACAAGTTTTAATTGTGCGAAGGCCCTCCCAGCCACCGCTGACACCTGAGCATCTAGCATCAGTGTTGAATGCAGAAGGACCCCCAAACTGTGGACCTGTGTCTTCAGGGGGAGTACGACCCCGTCAAGCGCAGGTTGCCATCCAATACATATGACCGACCTGGAGGACCTCTTTCTTATCGGGATTTAGCTTCAGCTTGTTTGCCCTCATCCAGCCCATCACAGCACCCAAGCACTGGTCCAGTATCTGAGGGGCTTCCTTAGATTTTGATGGAAAAGAGTAGTAGAGTTGGGTATCATCTGCATAGAGATGGCACTGAACTCCAAAACTCTGGATGACCTCGCCCAGCGGTTTCATGTAGCTCTTGAAAAGCATGGGGGACAGAATGGAATCTTGTGGGATCCCACAGGTCAATGGCCAAGGGTCTGAGCAGGTGTCCCCCAGCTTCACCAACTGGGAACGGCCCTTCAGGAAGGACTGGAGCCATAGCAAAACTGTATCCCCTAGACCCGTCCCCAAGAGCCGACTCAGAAGGATACCATGATTGATGGTATCGAAAGCCACTGAGATGTCCAAGAGAACCAGCAGGGTCACACTCCCCCTGTTCAGTTCCCTAGGGAGGTCATCGACCAAGGCGACCAAAGCCATCTTAGTACTGTGCCCAGGTCTGAAACCAGACTGCGATGGGTCCAGAAAATCAGTGTCATCCAAGAAACCCTGGAGCTGAGAAGCAACCACCTGCTCCAAGACCTTGCTCAGAAAAGGGAAGTTTGAGAAATGTTTTATTATAGTGGCTGCTTCTGATGACAAGGCTGAAGAATGTAAGGAAAACATTCAGTTGTCTTTTCACATTTCATACAGTTTGACTTGATATGGAAGGCAAGAGTCTTTGTATTTTATAGTTCTGTTTTTTTTTAACCATGATAAGCTAGTCTTCCCAAGAGGATTAGAGTAGTATCCTTTCCAACTCATTCATTCTCCTCCTCTTCTCTCTCTCTCTGTAGAATTGCTTCCTCCCTTTTATTCTTGACATCTTCCTATGTTGTAATATGGCTTTACTTGGCAGCTGCCCCAATTTACTATGTTGTTCAGATAGCTCTGGAAAAAGCATGAGAAGAACAGCTTTTCACACATTGTTGGCTGATAACATTTCTCTTATTTAAACAATATGTTTTGCATTTCAGTTTTTGTTGAATTTTGATGTGAATCTTGCTTGTACTGAATACAAGACTGATATGCAGATGCTATATTGGCAGCAGTAGACCAGATGTAAAATGAGAATAATGTACTTCTGAAGTTATAGTTAAAAGTATATCTGATTAATTTCTTGTTTGCAAATACAGTCTGCTCATTGTAATTTTTTTGTTTAATTATAAATTTAAGCATTACAGCTAAACAAATTGCACAATAAGTTTTAGTTTTCTTCCTTCAATTTTATATTGTATCTGGTCTACTTGAAAAATGAATGAATACATTGTCAGCATTCTGGCTATGATTTCCATGAATGTTGCCCTTTGTTGGTATTGTTGGAAAGTATAAAAGTTTGTTAAAAATTAAAAATAGGTATTTATTTTAAACACATATGAATTTTCTCTATAAATAAAGAACAAATACATTTGTAAAGTATAGAACAGGACATAGACATTAAAGCAGGGGTCCCCAAACTAAGGCCCGGGGGCCGGCTGTGGCCCTCTGAGGTCATTTACCTGGCCCCCGCCCTCAGTTTTATAATATAATATATTGTATATACATATAATATTGATAATAATATTATAATGTAATACAATATAACACTAATAATAATACCATATAATAATATTAATTATATGTTCTATATTACATATAATATTACTAATAATACTACAGTATAGTGGTATAGTTCAATATAGTAATATATAACGCTAATACTGTGCTATGCTAATAATATAATATATTGTATGTACATATAATTTGTAAGCCACTCTGAGTCCCCTTTGGGGTCAGAAGGGTGTGAAACAAGTGTAGTAAATAAATGCAGTAAATAAATAAATAATAAATAAATAAATTTTAGACTTAGGCTCGCCCAAAGTTTGGAATGACTTGAAGGCACACAACAACAACAACAACAACAACAACAACAACAACAACAACAACAATCCTAATTAACTTGACTATCTCATTGGCCAGAAGCAGGACCACACTTCCCATTGAAATCCTGATCAATGTATGTCGGTTAAAATTGTTTTTATTTTAAAATATTGTATTGTTCTTTCATTTTTCTTGTTGTTGTTGTTGTTGTTGTTGTTGTTGTTGTTTTTGCACTACAAATAAGACATATGCAGTGTGCATCGGAATTTGTTTGTTTTTTTCAAATGATAATCCGGCCCCTCAACAGTCTGAAGGATTGTGGACTGGCCCTCGGCTTAAAAAGTTTGGGGACCCCTGGTATAGAATTACTTCATCCATTTGAATCTCCCCCCCTTGAGAACAATTGGTGTGCCTTCCAAAATACTATCACCCTGTACAGCAGGTATAATGTTCTGAAATACAGTGGTTGGACAAGGTATTAGAGAGGTAAGATTTGTCACCATTATTCCAACATAATAGGATCTTCACATAAATGCTGTTCTGGAACCAACAGAGTAGATTACTGGCTCCATGTAACTGATTAGCCTGTTGTTTTATAAGAATTCATTGTTTGAACCTACTGTATCAATCTTTCCTATGCACCCCCTTATTGTTCTTATTTCACCATTGCTTCTTTAAGGGCTGAAGAAACCTCTGTCCATGTAAGAACAGTGGTTCCCAACCTTTGGTTCTCTAGTTGTTTTGAACTTCAACTCCCAGAAATCCCAGCCAGTTTACCAGCTGTTAGGAATTGTGGGAGCTGAAGTCCAAAACACCTGAAGGACAAAAGGTTGGGAATCATAGAATCATAGAGTAGGAAGAGACCTCATGGGCCATCTAGTTCAATCCCCTGCCAAGAAGCAGGAAAATTGCATTCAAAGCACCCCCAACAGATGGCCACCCAGCCTCTGCTTAAAAGCCTCCAAAGAAGGGGCCTCCACCACACTCTAGGGCAGAGAATTCCACTGGTGAACAACTCTCACAGTTAGGAAGTTCTTCCTAATGTTCAAGTGGAACCTTCTTTCCTGTAGTCTAAAGCCATTGTTCCATTGTGTCCTAGTCTCCAGGGGCAGCAGAAAACAAACTTGCTCCTTCCTCCCTATGACTTCCCCTCACATATTTATACATGGCTAACATGTTTCCTCTCGGCCTTCTCTTCTGCAGGCTAAACATGCCCAGCTCTTTAAGCCCCTCCTCACAGGGCTTGTTCTCCAGACCTTGATCATTTTAGTCGCCCTCCTCTGGACACTTTCCAGCTTGTCAATATCTCCTTTAAACTGCAGTGCACAGAATTGGACATAGTGTTCCAGGGGTGGTCTGACCAAGGCAGAATAGAGGAGTAGCATGACTTCCCTGGATCTAGACACTATACTCCTGTTTATGCAGACCAAAATCCCTTTTGTTTCTTTAGCTGTCGCATCACATTGTTGACTCATGTTTAACTTGATGTAAACATGAGCCACTGATGCCACTGAGGGCCCTTCAACTCTGCTATATAATCCAGAATATCAAGGCAGATAATCCACATTATCTGCTTTGAACTGGATTATCTGAGTCTACACTGTCATCTAATCTAGTTCAAAGCAGATAATCTGGATTTTATACAACTGTGTAAAAGGGCTTTGAGTCTTTGTAGGGAAGGATGTACTTCCTGAGTTTGTCAACAACAGAACCAAGAGATTCACTAAAGCGGCAGTTAACACTGAATACTACTCCATGTATTTGTTATAAATAATGAGACATGCAGGAGACTGTTGGTTTAGCCAGGTTTACTAGGAACTGTCTGACCAGTTCTATTGGATCAACCTCCACTTACTGTGTTTGATTATAGAATATGTATTTTATGGGGAAATATATTGACATAGGAGCCCCGGTGGTGAAGTGTGTTAAAGTGCTGAGCTGCTGAACTTGCAGACCGAAAGGCCCCAGGTTCAAATCCCGGGGGCGGCTTGAGCGGCCGCTGTTAGTTCCAGCTCCTGCCAACCTAGCAGTTCGAAAACATGCAAATGTGAGTAGATCAATAGGTACCGCTCCGGTGGGAAGGTAATGGCGCTCCATGCAGTCATGCCGGCCACATGACCTTGGAGGTGTCTAATGGACAACGCCGGCTCTTTGGCTTAGAAATAATAATAATAATAATAATAATAATAATAATAATAATAATAATAATAAACTTTATTTATATACCGCCCTATCCCCCGGATGGGACTCAGGGTGGTTTACAGTCATAAAAGGAAACACAAACATTACATAACAACATAATACATATTATTAAAAAAGTAAAACAATACAATTATAACAATAAATCACACTTACATGACCAGATCAAGGGGACGTGAACCATACAACCAATATATTAAAATGTATCATTTTAGGCCAGGGAAATCTTGTGCAATATAATCAGGCCCAGAAATCGGCGGTAGTCCAATGTAATTACTCAAAAACCTGCCGACACCACCAGGTCTTCAGTTCCTTACGGAAATTGGATAATGTAGGGGATTGCCTGATCTCTTTTGGCAATGCATTCCAGAGCCGGGGGGCCACTGCCGAGAAGACTCGTTCCCTCGTCCCCACCAGCCGCACTTGAGACGATGGTGGGAGCACAAGAAGAGCCTCCCCGGAAGATCTCAAGGTCCGCACTGGCTCATAGGAGGAGATGCGATCACGGAGATAGGTAGGGCCCGAGCCGTGTAGGGCTTTATAGGTCAAAACCTGCACCTTGAATTGGGCCCGGCAGTTTATTGGCAGCCAGTGGAGCTGCTTTAATAGGGGCATTGTGTGCTTCCTATAGCCGGCTCCCGTTAGAAATCTGGCTGCCGATCTTTGAACCAGTTGGCATTTCCGGGCCGTCTTCAGGGGCAGCCCCACGTAGAGAGCATTGCAGTAATCCAGTCTGGATGTAACTAAGGCATGGACCACCATGGCCAAGTCAGACTTCTCAAGGTATGGTCGCAGTTGGCACACAAGTTTTAAATGTGCAAAGGCCCTCCCGGCCACCACTGACACCTGGGCATCAAGCGCCAGAGATGAATCCAGGAGGACCCCCAGACTGTGGACCTGCGCCTTCAGGGGGAGTGCAACCCGTCAAGCACAGGTTGCCACCCAATACCCCGATTGGTCCCACGACTGACCAGGAGGGCCTCTGTCTTGTTTGGATTAAGCTTCAACTTGTTAGCCCTCATCCAGTTCGACACAGCTGCCAGGCATCGGTTTTGGGTCTGAGCAGCCGCTCAGACCCTTCCTTGGAGTTTGGTGGAAAAGAGTAGTAGAGTTGGGAGTCATCTGCGTAAAGATGGCACTGAACTCCAAAACTCCAGATGACCTCTCCCAGCGGTTTCATGTAGATGTTGAAAAGCATGGGGGAGAGAATGGAACCTTGTGGGACCCCACAGGTCAAAGGCCAGGGGTCCGAGCAGGTGTCCCCCAGCTTCACCATCTGGATACAATCCCCCAGGAAGGAGCGGAGCCACTGCAAAGCAATGCCCCCAAGACCCATTCCCGAGAGCCGCCCCAGAAGGATACCATGGTCGATGGTATCGAAAGCCGCTGAGATGTCCAGGAGAACCAGAAGGGATGCACTCCCCCTATCTAGTTCTCTGCGGAGGTCATCCACCAAGGCGACCAAGGCCGTTTCAGTCCCATGACCAGGCCTGAAGCCAGACTGTGACGAATCCAGGTAATCGGTCTCAACCAAGAATTCCTGGAGCTGAGAAGCAACCACTCTCTCCAGGACCTTGCCCAAAAATGGGAGGTTGGAGATTGGCCGGTAGTTGTTCAATAATAATGAATCTAAAGTCGCCTTCTTTAAAATGGGCCTCACAATTGCCTTTTTAAGGCAAGATGGAACATGCCCTTGCTGCAAAGAGGCATTGATGATACCCGTAAACCAATCAGCCAGCCCCCCACCGGCGAGTTTGATAAGCCAAGATGGGCAAGGATCTAGGATGCAAGTGGTCGCCCTCACCGCTCCAAGAACCTTGTCAACATCGTCAGGCTGAACAAGTTGAAACGAAGCCAATAAAATCTGACAAACAGGTGCCTCAGTTACATCCCCTGGTTCTGCACTAATGTCAGCGTCCAAGTCGGAGCGAATTCGAGTGACTTTGTCTGCAAAATGATGTGCGAACTCACCACATCGGGTTGTCAGGTGATCAGAAGGCCCCTCCCCCTCAGGGGGATGGAGGAGCTCCCTGACCACCTGAAACAACTCTCTTGGTCTATTAGTTGCAGATGCAATGCGCGCAGTCGAGAAAGTCTTTCTGGCTGCGTGCATTGCCACGGAGTATGCCTTAAGAGAAGCTTTAGCCCGTGTTCAGTTGGATACACTTCGAGTCCTCCGCCAATGGCTCTCTAGCCCCCGCCTCGTACGCTTCATCACCGCCAGCTCCCCAGTGAACCAGGGGGCTGGTTTGGACCGATGAGACAAGAGGGGCGATTGTGTCTATTGCCCTAGAGACCTCCGTGTTATAGAGATCTACCAGGACATCAACAGGATCGTCAGCCAGCATGGCAGGAAAATCCCCAAGAGACGTCAGGAATCCATCTGGGTCCATAAGTCTCCTGGGGTGGACCAACTTTATGGGCCCACCACCCCTGCGGAGGTTAGAGGTTACAGTAAGTCTAAAGCTGATCAGGTGATGATCGGTCCATGACAATGGAAGAATTTTTTGCTCTTCCACACCGACATTTCCCCCATCCGCAACAAAGACTAGGTCCAAAGTGTGGCCAGCTACATGGGTGGGCCCTGATATCAATTGGGACAATCCCATGGTCGTCATGGCGGCCATGAAGTCCAGAGCTGCGCCAGACAGGGACGTTGAAGTCTCCCAGCACAACAAGCCGCTGAGACTCCAACACCACATCGGAGATCACCCGCGCAAGCTCTGGCAGGGAGACTACTGTGTCGCGGGGTGGTCGGTACACAATGGAAATGGAGATGAGCACCAACCCCCAGAGTCAGACATGACCGGACTTAACGTCAGGGGAAACCTTTACCTTATATTGACATAAAACAACCCTTGCATATAGCACAACACTATAAAAGTGAAGTTAATCCAAATCACAGGTGGGAAACTATAGCTCTTCATATCTTGGTCTGAAAACCCGAACATCTATTACCATTGTTCATACTCACTGGTAAGAATGGGTGCTGAATATTGATTGACCCACCAAAGGAGAAAGAATAAATGAAGATTTACATAGTGTAATTCTGAGCACCATGAAGGAAAGTTTCTATCTCTCCCTAGCTTTGCAATCCCAGCATTTCAGAAGACATACTTAAGTATGGGAAAATGTGTTTTCTTTTTTAAAAAAAATCATATTTAAATGTAATTTATGGTTATTCTGCCCCCTGTTTAGGAAATTGGCGTATGCATCAACATGATTGGAATTCCAATTTCAGAGGATGATGTACCATACATATTCACCACCTATTTTTTCATGTTTCCATCCTGCAACTGTTTTATACATTTTCTCAAACATGCCAGTGTGTTACACTTATTCTCCAAGATTGAAGAACTGAATAAATGTCATAAGGGAATGAAATTTAAAAAAACAATTCAGGCTAGCTTCCCTTCTATTTCTTGCTTAAAACTGTCATGCTTGTCGAGAAGTTTAAAAGTCCTTGATAAAGCATCACACTGAAACAGTGTCAGAGAAAATCACAGCTTGGTTTACATAAATAGGCAGGGGAGGGATGGAGAATTCAAAGTTTCATCAAACACGTTGAGAACAAGTAAGCTACAACAAAAGCCATTTAGTTCAGATGATGGACAAAACCCAGAATAGACTGAAATGAGTGAAACAATCGGTCACATTATTTATATCCCATTTTCTCTTAAGACTGGGACTCAGTGTTGGTAATCTGCTGACAATTCATTATTTTCTCTTGGTGGAGTCTACACTGAATAGTAATATACTTTAGAGAGAAATTTTCTCTCTAAAGTCAGGGTCAAGTTGTGCATGATGCAGGAGATCCATGACTGGAAACCTCTGGCATTTTTCAATTATTGAAATGCAGCAGTGCAGGTATTTTTCTGTCTGAATCTTTTATTCAATTTATCCTCTCTGGGCAAACAGCATCTTGAGAGTATTTTAAATAGTAAAGTGGCATATGAGCTCCATAGGCAAAGGCAAAACTACTCTCCCCAAAATAGAAAGCCCATGAATCAGCTCTTTTTTTTTTGCAATTGACAGGTTTAAAACCAAAGCATTCTAACCAATAACTAGGAAACAACCAAATATTAGATTTTGATGCAGGGATGAAAGCAAGAAGCCTGGCTCATTTCTCATTGGTTTAATCTTTGGTATACACATTTCATTCTCCTTTCCATGTTGCCTAAGACTCTGTGCAGATATTATTAAAAGAAAACGATTGCAGACTAAAGACTCATTCACACCTCAGTGTAACATATTGTTACAATTTAAGGTATAGATGTCTGAATAATATCATAATTATATTAAAATATTTTCCTAAATGACATAATTTAAAATCAATTATATGCACAATAAATGTTAAGCTTGTTTGTGCAAATAATGATTGTATTTTCTATATTAGGTAAAATAGGACCTGACACATCCTATTTCCTCCCTTTAGCCACATACTTTTTTCTTATTACTGAGCAGGTGTTGATTCTCCAAGATCTCACTTCAGCTCTACTAACTATACATTGATTTAACTAGAAATGACTGGGACTGAATCTGGAGTATTTTGCATGCAAAGACTGTTTTCTCACACACTATCTCATATTTGTATTGTAAATAATCATATGCTGTCCCATGCATCTTGTAGGTCATCCCTATGTATCACACTAATTGATCTGGAGTGTTGCAACTCGTATATAGTCACAAGGATAAATGAAACTTGCTGGCCGATTTCCCATTCAATACCTGTTGAATTTTGTATTATGTCATATACTGTTAAAAACATTCCCAGATAGTGACTTGTCCCACTCACAGATGTCATTGTAGACCTTTATTTCAATATTTAAAGGAAAAAATTAGATAGAATTTTTAGTCAGTTTCCGCAGGATGTTGTTGCATGCAGCTACTTTGTGCTTGGTGTTCATGCAGTGTTTCCTATATGTTAGTGTTCGATCTAAGGTGACACCAAGATATTTAGGATGGAAACAGTGTTCGAGCTCTTGGCCTTCCCAAGTAACTTTCAGTTTCTTGTTGGCTTCACGGTTTCGTAGGTGGAAAGCACACACTTGTGTCTTGGCAGGGTTAGGCTTCAGGTGGTTCTCTTTGTAGTAGCTGGAGAGGTCTTTCAAGGCATTAGTGAGTTGGTTTTCAACTGTTTGAAAATCTTTCGCTTGTGTTGTAAGGCCAAAGTCATCAGCATATATAAAGGTCTTTGTGAGTGGTGATAGTGGCTGATCGTTCATGAAGATGTTAAATAAGGTCGGTGCAAGAACGCTGCCTTGGGGTAAACCATTCTTTTGCCTCCTCCATCTGCTTTTCTGGCCCTGAAACTCCACATAGAAGCTGCGGTTTTCTAGGAGGGTCTGGACAGTTTTTGTAAGTCAAAGTCCCGGGTGATATGGTAGACTTTATGCAGCATTTTTCTATGTTGCACCATGTCATAGGCTGCCGTAAGGTCCACAAAAACTGTTCCCGTAATGCAGCCTTTCTCATAGCCTTCCTCAATATGCTCAGTCAGATGAAGAATTTGACCTGTACAGTTTTTCCCTGGTCTGAAACCTGCTTGTTGTGCAATAAGCTTGGGTTCGATAACAGGTTCTAGTCGATTTAATAGTATCCTCTCATAGACTTTATATAGATGACATAAGAGGGAGATTGGTTGGTAGTTCCTGGCATTGGAGGCATCTTTACCAGGTTTTAAAATGGCATGCTCTGGGAATCTGTTTGTGTACCAAGCACTGATTGTAGAATTTCAAAAGCCAGTTTTCAGCTTTGGGGCCCAAGTGTTTGATTTGCTCCATCATCAGGTCATCTAGGCCAGGTGCTTTGCCAGTCTTACATTGCTTGATGGCTTCTCTGAGTTCTTTCAGGTTCAGAGGAGAAGACAACTGGTGGGTTTAAAGTTCTGGCACCCTGTTGATTTTCATCTTTATTCTGCTGCAGTTGGTTTTCCCATTCTGAATTAGCTGGTGAGCTATCTGGTCTGGTGTCATGTTTGCGTGTCCACTATCCAGGTGTCTCAGCAATTGCCAGGCTTTTCAGCTACTCTTGGACATGTCAAGGTTCTCAACCAGCTCTATCCAACGGTCTTTCTTAGCATTAGCTAAGGCTGTAGATAGTTTTTGGCCTGCTGCTATAGTCCCATCACTGTATGGATTCTCTTGAAATAATAGGGCCAGCTATTAGAAGCTCAGTGATTAGTCCCAGCTTCTATTGACTATTAAATGTTTGAAATGAGGAATTTCTCCTTGGCTTTTTCTCTGTCCACTTTAATAGTTCTTCTGAATTTTTAGAACTATGTGAGAGGCATAGGGGCTGAGTACATTTTGCGCTCTTGGGTTTTAAAAAAGAGACTGTGTTATAACCCGGCAAATCTCAAGCTCCAATCAATGGAGAATTGCTGAGCAACAGACAGGAGTTTATCTTCACCCCCTAAAATATAACTGGATCCCAAGCACAACAAGAGAAGGTTCTGGTGTATTAAAGAATCATTAAAGTGCCCCATTTGTTCTCTGGGTGGAAAACGTTTCATCTCTTAAGTGAGTATTACCACAAAATGTATTTTACTGTAATGTGTTTGCCCTCTTTTCCACTCCTAAGATGTGAGAAGAATAGAATGGATAGAATAGGTCATTGTTAAAGATTTAACATTAAGAAGAGATTCACAATAATATTTATGACATTTCATCTGAAATGTCAGGTGTTAAACTTCCTGAAACATCCAATTGTACCATGAGAATGATGCTGCATAAGAGAAACCAGAAGAAAATTGACCAAGCCTATATCGCTGACCTTTTACTTATTGTGCTTCTGTGTGCCACTGAGCAATGCCTTCCTATAAATAAAAATGCAGGAATTCTCCCTTTCTTTGTGAAGTAGTAGAACAATGTATTTTATTTATTTATTTACAGTATTTATATTCCTCCTTTCTCACCCCAAAGGGGACTCAGAGCGGATCACATTATATACATATAGGGCAAACATTCAATGCCCATATACACATAGAACCGAGACAGAGACAGACGCAGAGGCAATTTAACCTTCTCCTGAGGGGATGTTTGGTTCTGGCCACAGGGGGGAGCAGCTGCTTCATCATCCACTGTGACAGCACTTCCTTATTCCAACATCATAAATTAGTTAAATTTGCCTCCCCACTTTATAAGTGGTACCTTATTTCCTACTTGATAGATGCAACTATTTTTTGGGTTGCTAGTTCAGCAACGAGCAGGGGCTATTTTTTATTTTTTAATTGACGCTCACCCCGCAACGGGCTGGCCTCAAACTCATGACCTCATGGTCAGAGTGATTTATTGCAGCAGGCTGCTCACCAGCCCTGTGCCACAATGAGAAGTAATGACTAGGAGATGCCATATGGTCACCCAGTTGCAATGCTTGAAGCAGTTTTTCATATGACAGTGGCAAAATGTGAAACTGTACAAATGCTTTTTGAATTCATCTATCCAGATTGCAAAACTAATGTGTTTAGAGTTGTAAATTATCTTAGTATTATGGTCCTCCAGTTTACACATTTGTCATAATATTTATGATTATCATGTTACATGTTCACACATGGCATGAACTAATATGAATTCCTACTTCTGGGTAGATGATTCCACGCCCTGCATTAAATAATGTTTTGAGTTTGAGAAAAAAAGGTTACACTATATTGGATCCTCAATTCACCTACATTTTGTCTCAAGCAGCTGAATTTCTCATTACCAGCATGGACACTGACTTCCATAATCTGGTGCACTTTTTCATGTTATGTAAAACATTGTAGAACTGACTGAAGGTGAATGGTGTCTTTACTCAAACAGATGGACAACAATAGGTCTGTGAACATCTCAACGGAGAAAAAAAGTCACTTGTTGACTATAATAAGGTTTTAATTAAGTATTTTTTTCACTGCACAGTTAAAGGGTATAATTCTATTATATTGAATTATTGGATTTGTAGTTTTGCTTGCATGGGAAACACTGCACTAGTAAAATTGACTTGGTGCACAATATAAGGTGGATTTTGTCATTATATTGTTTTCATGTTTCTTCATAGATGAGGAAAAACAAATTGAATCCAGGTCAAAAGAGGTGCTTGCCATCAAGGGCCCTAATCTGGGCATGGAAATGTGTTAACCAGTTTTTGATGGGATTAAACCCCCTCTGAAAGACAGTGTTCACAGCTTTGGAGTGCTCCTGGATCCATCTCTCCAAATGTCAGCTCAGGTAGATGTGATTGTAAGGAGTGCTTACTATCAATTTCGATTGTTCTGCCAACTACACCTCTTCTTATATGTGCTGGTAACCTCAAGGTAGGCTTCTGCAATGCGCTTTACATTGGGCTACCTTTGTCACAAGTTTGGAAATTCCAGTTTGTTCAAAATACGGCAGCCAGATTGATTACGGGAACATCCAGGAGTGAACATATTACACCTATCCTAAAGTCGCTCCACTGGCTGCCAATTAGTTTCCTGGCAAAGTACAAGGAGTTAGTTTTTGACCTTTAAATTCCTACATGGTTTTGTTCCAGGTTACCTACATGATAGCCTTCTCCCATACAATCCGCCCAAAACACTTAGGCCTTCTTGCGGGTGGTTACTCCAACCACCCAGAGGACATTTTCATCGGCTGCCCCATAACTGTGGAATGACCTGCTGGAAGAGCTCTGAGAGCTAGATCAACTGTCGCAATTTAAGACACAAGTAAAGACCTATCTCTTCCTGCAGGGTTACCCAGACAGTTTTAATGACTCATTTTAAACTTGCATCTTATGTTTAATCTCTGTGTTGTGTTGTGTATTGTAATATGTATTTTGTGGAAATATGTTTTCATATGTGAATTTTAACGAATATCTTTAGATGAATGTGTGTTTTAGCAATCTTGTAACCCACCTCAAGCCATAAGGAGAGGTGAGCAAGAAATAAAAATTATTATTCATTTGTTTTTCTTTTGATTTTACTGTGTTCTCCCTTCCCTTGATGATGAGGCTATGCTTTAGCAAGTTAATCTAATTAAAGAAACCTAATTTAGGGCCACCATGGCTAGAAGTTTGAGAATAGAACTAGCATTTTTCTCTTGCTCATTGTTGCTAGTTTGTTTTCCTCCTCATGGCCCCCCCTAACTGCTAGTTACATGTAACTACAGTAGAGTCTCAATTATTCAACACTTGCTTATCCGACGTTCTGGATTATCTAACGCATTTTTGTAGTCAATGTTTTCAATACATCGTGATATTTTGGTGCTAAATTCGTAAATACAGTAATTATTACATAGCACTACTGTGTATTGAACTACTTTTTCTGTCAAATTTGCTGTTAAACATGATGTTTTGGTGCTTAATTTGTAAAATCACAACCTAATTTGATGTGTAATAGGCTTTTCCTTAATCCCTCCTTATTATCCAACATATTTGCTTATCCAACATTCTACTGGCTCGTTTATGTTGGATAAGTGAGACTCTACTGTATGTTGGGTTTTTTTTACTATTATTATTATGTTTCATTTAAGCAGTCATTTTCAGTGCCACAATAAACTTTTCATTTGCTGTTTTCTTAGTATCCGCTGTATAAGCCTGCTATTGCCTTTGGTGGAGGAGAGGGCATCAGGAGCAGACAGTTTCTATTTACTAAAACAATTGCAATTTACAGTCATGAGATTGCTTATTTAAGGTTTGTAATACATGACACTTCTAATATGTATCAAAGAAAAAGGACACACATCTAGATGCTAGAAAATGGTCTTCATTAACTAATAAGACTATCTTCTGCCAATTTGAGACATGCTATCCTTTTCTCTTGAGGATCTTATTGTATGTGTTTCTTTTTGTTTTTCTCAAATGTAAACATTTCATTTGGATGTAAACAATGTTGAAATCAGTAAGGATTACTTTCCATATCAATTATTCCTCCATTCTGCCCTAGGTTGGTTACTTTAATAATACCTGAATGCCCCTTTCTACCAATTGCCCCCTGCTATATAAATAATCTGTTAGCACACACACCAAATTTATCAGTACAAGATAAAACCCATTTTTCAGAATCCTGGTAGTACAGTAGTGCAATACTAATATGATTGTGCAATAAGATATATGGTGGAAGAGAGAAAAGAGTGACTTAGGGAAAGTAGTTCTCAATTTTTGCCATTCCAGTGTGCGTTGAAAAAATCCATCTATTTTATTTCCCAAAAATAAATAAAAATAATATTTTAAAGAAGACAGTCTTGGAAGTAAAGAGTTATAAATTACTCATAACAAAATAATGAATAGGGGAATGGAGGGTAGGTTGTGTAATGTAATAAATGAGGAGGGGTTACTTTATTAGTGTGTCAAGAAACACTTTTTAAAAAAGTTTTTATTAAAGATTTTCTTAATATTTATACAAGGAAAGAGTGGGAACGTTGTTTATAGGAAAGTGTCATGATGCAGATTCCTCTTAAAGAGCCACACACAATTAGTAAAGTTAACAAATGTTTATTAAATGATATTTTGAACTCAGAAACACTTAACTTCAGTGTTTCAATCAAAAGTAAATGTCTTTGCTTCAAGAAAAGGCACTAAACAGGAACAGAAAAATAGCCCGGATTATCTAGCTTGATAACCCGGTTCAAATGCGACCAAAACGTTCACTGGAACAAGCACCACGCTATGTTGCGGCACAGAGAATTAAGGAAGAGCCAAACACTCTCAAATAATGAGTGCAAATGATACAGTTGTCAAAAGCCAAGCCAAGATTCAAAGCCAAAAAGGGAGCCAGTGAACACCAAGCCAGGAGCAAACGTTGCCATCGTCAGGAACTAAACCGGATTCAGAAACCAAAGAGGAGTCAGAAACGCCAAGCCAGGAGCAAACACTGTCGTCGTCAGAAAGCAGACCATATTCAGGAGCCAGAGGAAGCCAGAAATGCCAAACCGGAAACGCCAAGTTGGAATCACCAAGCCAGGAGCAAAACGCTGTCATTGTCAGGAGCCAGACCAGATTCAGGAGCCAGAAGAAGCCAGAAACGCCAAGTCAGGAATGAACGCTGTCGTCAGGAGCCAAACTGGATTCAGAAGCCAGAGGAAGCCAGGAACGTTAAGCCAGAAACAAACGTCGTCAGGAAGCCAAACTGGATTCATGTGATGACTCATGGGCCTTGTAGTCCTGTTCCTAGTACTATTGTGGCAGACGAAGAGGAAAACATGGGATTTCCGCCGGTTCAGCAAGAGCCGGAGTCTCTTCACCTGCAGGATGTTGACGTTTGCCCTCAAGAATTCAGCCAAACAGGCCTTGGGCAGAACTCCCTCCCGTTTTCCCGGAGGGACAATTATACCAAAGATAGGGGAGTCAGGGAGGCTAATCGCAGAAGCCTGAGAATCGCTGCCAAACAAATGGCTGATTAGGTCTGCTTCCCTTGGGAAATTCTAAGGAGTCATGCATCTGGACAGAGTTGGGTTTCGCTTCTCGTTCTCTAGGGAAAGAGTTCTGTTGGCGGGAAAACGAGACCCAATATAGGTGTTTGTCGCAAGGGAAACTTTGCGGAGTCAATTGATCAGCTTGAGGAGAGAGATCGTGTGTGGACTTCGTAATCCCAGTTCCTTGCTTCCCGGATCAAGCTTCAAGCCTTGCCTTGTCTCACGTTTTGCCACGGACTTTGTTTCATGCTTCATGTTTGCCTCGTTAAGTTTCGGATCAAGTCAAGAATCAAGTTTATTTCCAGTCTTGTTGTCAAGCTTCATTGGACTTTAAAGACTCTATTATTTCCCCACACTATTGCTTGGCAAAGTGTGTGTTTCGGTCAAGTGGATTAAAACTTTGAACTCTAATATCTTATATTGGACAATACATTTCTGGACTATATTTGACCTTATCTGAAAGGTCTGCTTCTGAACTATATTCTTCACTTGTTTTTATTGATTTTATATATTTCTTTAATAAAGATATTAGATAGATTCTGGCCTCTGTGTAAGGTTATTGGTGCTCTGCAGCCTGGGTCATGACAATTCAGGAGCCAAAGGAAGTCAGGAACACCAAGCCAGAACCAAATGCCGTTGTCATCAGGAGTCAGTCCGGATTCAGGAACACGAAGCTGTACAGCCAGGACCCAAGGAGAACAGGCAGTGACAAAGCAATGTCCCCAAAAAGACACCTTGCCTTCTGCAAGGGACCTTCACTTTCAATTCCACTTTTAACTTACACCTTGGAGTCCAATGATGATGAGGCCTCTGCCCTGTCATCATTATCCACAGCTGATCTTGATCTCATATGTGAACCTTGTCCACCAGCCCTCCAATCACTCCATCTTTGTTCAAGACTTAGATCTCCCCATGTCCCTGGCGTACCAGTAGTATGCCAGTCTCCCGATGCATCCTCAGAAACTGGTGCTGCACACACATTTACTTGAGTCCAACCTGCAGCCTCTTCCATCCCATTCTCAGACCCATCATCCCCAGAAAAACCCTCAAATGTTTCATCTTCCGTGGGAGTAGTAAGTATATCCCAGATCTTCTTTCTTTCCCTTTCCTCATCTGACTCTTGCTCCCGAGTTGACCTTTTAGTTCCTCTACTTTCTGTTAACCCATCATCTTCCAGCATTGACTCTTCTTTACTAGAGAACCCTTCATCCTCAGTAGGAGCCGTAAGTATTTCCCGAACCCGTTCTACTTGCTGTTCCTCATCAAGCACCTGCTCAACATTATCCCTTTTTCTCCAACTAGCAATTTTACCAGTAGTACCAGAACTGCCCCTTGGCGCAACTACAACAGAAAGTTTGGAAAAAAGATAATAAAAAAGAGGAAAGAAGAAAAAGAAAAAGTATATATACACACACACACACACACACACACACCTTCCATTCATCTATTATTCCTGTTCATTTTTCTTCAAATCAACTTGTTTTCAGTTCTCTCCCTTTCTCGCTGCTGTTGACAGGAAGATTATGATCTTTTCTTTATGTCATTAAAAATGTCTTTATCCAAAATACCCAAAAGATAAATCAATTCAATTGAATAGTTCATTCTTAACATTTGTTGGCTTTTGCTGTGCACCATATTCCAGAATTCTTTTGCTTTTGCAAATGTCCACCAACAGTGGTAAAAAGTTCCCTCTTTGGTTTTACATTTCCAGCATTTATCGTTGGATTGTTTATAGATTATACTTAACTTTTTGTGGGGTCAGATACCATCATTTTTAAATAATTTTCTTTTAGATCCGTAGCGTATGTGAATCTCATTCTTCTTGTCCAGACCTCCTCCCATTCTGATAAGTCTGCCTATGTTTTTGGCCCAGTTAATCATTGAATTTTTAACTTCTTCTATTTCAGTTGCCCACTCCAGCAATTTGTTATAAAATTTAGTTATTATTTTTTTTCTCTGTCAGTAATACAATCTCCCAGAAGTCACTCTTTTTTCCAAAACCCATTTTTCGATCTGAATTAAAATGTTCTTTTATCTGGAGGTATTGTAACCATGTTATATTTTTAAAGTCTTTTTTAACCATCTCATGGCTTCTTAATTGTATCTCATTATGTTCCTCAATCAGTAGTTCTTTATAAATAGGCCATCTAGTCCACCCTAATAGGCGTCTTTGATTAGCCTCTAATGTGGATACCCATCTTGGCGTTCTTTCATAGAAATATCTTTTATACCTTTCCCATACCCGGATTAGGGAGGAACCTACAAAATGATTGCCGATTTTTTTCCTTAGCTGTTTGACCATACCAGATGTACGAATGCCATCCCTTTCATAAGTCAAACTCTTCCAGGACCAGGATTTTTGGTTTTGCTAACTTTATGCAGTCTTTAACCCATACCAGTGCATAGGCTTCAAAATATGATTTGAAATCCAGGAGTGCAAAGCCTCCGCTCTTTTGTGAATCAATCATTGTCTTATATTTTATTCTATGGTGCTTCCCTTTCCAAATAAATTTCATTACTTCCTTGTTCCATTCCTTAAATATTTTAACATTCTGAATTATTGTCAAGTTCTGGAAAATATATAGTAGCTTAGGAAGTCCATTCATTTTAATCGCTGCTATTTGACCGAGAAGAGATAGATTTAGGTTTTTTCAGGATTCCAATTCTTTTTTAATATCTTTCCAATTCTGAGTATAATTATTTTCCAGAAGTTGATTATTTTTCGCTGTGATTCAAATTCCCAAATATTTGAATTTCTTTACAATTTGAAATCCACATTTCTGTTGCAATATATCTTGATTCTTTTTAGTTATATTTTTGTAAGAATCACAGTTTTTTTGTTAATCTTAAAGCCTGCCAATTGATGAAATTCTTCAATTTTTCTGAGCCTTTTTTGTATATTATCTCTTGGATTTTCGATAATGCATATCACATCGTCCACATAGGCCCAAATTTTATACTCTTGTTTATCAATTTTAATTCCTTTTAATTCTTTATCTTCTCTTACACTTCTTAATAAAATTTCTAATGCTAATATAAATATTAGTGGGGAGAGAGGGCATCCCTGTCTTGTCCCCTTATTAATAGGAAATTCTTCCGAAGCTTGTCCATTTATTATTATCCTAGCCTTGATACTGCACATCTTATTTTGAGGTAAAAAAACAAAATGGGAACAAATACAGCCTCAATGTTAATAATAATCGTAATTATAATAAAAAGCACAAACAAAGCACCCCTAACAGATGGCCACCCAGTCTCAATGTTGTTAACAACAGCAGCAGCAACAACAACAACAACATATCACACAGTCCTAAATGCTTGGGAAGTGTTCGACTTGTGATTTTGCACTGGTCGCTCTTCCCCTGATTCCTGATTGCTTGATATTATTCAGAACTCCTCCCTACCTAATGTGACCTTAAATGATTCTAATGCACTTTATCTATTTACAGATTTGTTACTCATAATGTGCACCTTGCTAATCCACTAGTGCAACCTCATTGTTTTGAATTTGATGTTTTAATTCTGTGTTGTGTTTTTTCACCTATTGTGTATATTTTATTATTGGTTTTTGTTTTTGTCCTTTGATATTTTATATTTTATCATTGCTTGTATTTTGATTTTGTTGTAAGCCGCCCCGAGTCCCCTTCGGGGGAGATGAAGGCGGAATATAAATAAACTTATTATTATTATTATTATTATTATTATTATTATTATTATTATTATTTTGTGATACAAAATCCAGCATATATATCTCATTTGCTGTGTTATACTGTGTCCTTCTGTCAATAATAATAATAATAATAATAATAATAATAATAATAATAAAGAGGGTTGGAAGAGACCCCTTGGGCCATTTAGTCCAACCCCCTTCTGCCTTTGTGCACCAAAAGCACTAGCAAAGCACCCCTTAATAATTAATAATTAAATAACTAATAATTAAAATACCATTATAAACAAGCAAAGCTTTGGAAGGCGCGCACCAGGCGAGGGAGGAGGTGCTGCACGTGCCTTCCTTGGTGGAGGAGGAGGGAGCCGCTGCTGCGGGGGCCGGATAAATGGCTTTGATGGGCCTTAGTTTGGGGACCCCTACTCTAGAGTATCCAGTATGGTTCTTACATTATCCTTTGTGCTTCTTCCCAGCAAAAATCCTGCTTGATCTTCCCCAATCCATTCCTTTTAAAAAATCATTTAATCTATTCGCCATAATTGTTGAAAATTTTTTATAGACTGTATTCAGTAATGATATTGGTCTGTATCCTTTCACATCCTTTCGCTCTGTTTCATCTTTTGGAATCATTACTATACCTTTTTCCATGTATCCGATATTGTCCCTTTTTGAAGAATTCTATTCATCACTCTCTTTAAAACATATATAATTTCATTTTGCATGGTTTTATAAAATACAGCTGTGAAACCATCCGGGGCCTGGAGATTTATTTGTTTTTAAATCTTTTATTGCTTTCCTTATCTCTTCTTCTGAGATTTCTTTATTCAGATCTTTCCTTTGATCCTCCGTTATCTTATTTAGTTTTTGGTTACTCAAATATTCTGAATTTTTTTCTCTACTTATTTTTTCTTCCTTATATAGCTCTTTATAAAATGTTTTAAACTGTTCCAAAATATCTTTATCATTTGAGCAAATCTTGTTTCCCACCTTAATTTTTGTAATATGCTGCAAAATTCTTTTTTTCTTAGCTTTCTTGCCAACTACTTCCCTGATTTATTAGCATTTTCAAATGTATATTGTTTTATATATTTCAGTTTGTTGGCAAGTTGTTCTAGTTCTGTAGAAATCTTTTTCTTAATCAAGGTTTCTAACCTTTTCTTAACTTCCTCACTTCTGGGAAACAATTTCAAATTACTTTGCAAAGTAGAATTTTAATGAGACTCTTAGACAGGTATTCAGGTTTTATCCCATTCTCTTATTAGTACTAAGGTTTCTTCTTTTAAAGAAATTAAAAGTAATGAAAAATAACGAGGAGTGCACTGAGGAATGTAATGCAACATTGACAATACATCATTTTCTAACTCATAACAAAATACCTAATTACTTGTTTTAAAGTTATTTTCTGAGCTCTGAGAATGACCATCTGCATACTTGACTGGGACTGTGCAACTGAGTAGAAGGGGTGAAGATCCATTGTGCAATCTAACCTGCCTTGAGCGGTTATTTTTGTGTGTGTGTGTGTGTGTGTGTGTCAAACTCATTGCAAAAATAAATAAGTATAAAACTGATAAAATAAAGGGAACACAAGCAGCTAAATAATATTAGACCAAAAATGGGCAACAGCACCCGCATTGTCTGTAACTTTAAATAGTTCTTCTTCTGTGCATGAGGCAGGGCATTGTGGGCAAACATATAGATGCTGAGTTGTTTGTTCTGCTCCACCATCGAGCAAGGTGGAGGATTCTTTATGACAGTGCCATTTTGCCAGGTTGTCTTTTGATCTGCCAACTCAACTTCTGAGTCTGTTCAGTCTATTTCCATGGTAATTAAGAGTTTTAAATGCATCCATAAACATAAATAATACGTTCAGAAGCTTGTTAACTTTGCCTAGGTTCTGTCTGGCCTCATCTAATATAAAGTGCAATGTAACTTTAATACCCAGGGAGAGATTAACAGGAGAGACAGTGAATTATTAAGTCTCATATCTCATAGTAATAATAATAATAATAACAACAACAACAACAACTTTATTTTTATTCCATCCTATCTCCCCAAAGGGACTCAGGGCAGATTCCAACAAACAACGGCATACATTCAATGTCTTCAAAAAACAGATGAATATTGGCATAAAATCCCAACAAGACCCCACCTATGAATACAGTGTTAAAAACTTAACATGAAATTAAATCTAATATAAGTAAATTGAGTATAACATCAGTAACATAAACCAATATAGTCAGACAGACTCAGACAAGAATTATATAGTGACATAAAATCTAAATAAACGTTCACAGTAATTTACAAAAGCCAACTGAAGTTCAACAGAGTTGTGTGGGTTGGATTATGTGGCCTATAGTGGTAAATGGAAAATATTTGATACCAGACTTGCTCAGTTTAATATACCATATGGTGTTATATCCTTATGAAAGTAATTGTATTGTGGGACAAATTGAAAAGATATTTAAATGCCATTTCCCAGACAAAAAACCCCAAAAAGGTTATTTAATTGCTTGAATAATTCTTGCTCATTCTGAATTCATATATATGATACAATCGCTTAATGTTAGTAAGCTGGCAAAATAATTTCCTTCCTCAATATATCATTAGTCCTTTGAGTTACTTAGTTGGGGGAAAAGGTGAAGTGCAATTTACTATCTCAGTTGGTCTAGATTTTCACCCAACTACACATTTGTGATTCAGTTTTGCTGAATTTAAGTATATGATTATAAAAAGGCCCGATATATTTTACAAACTTGCTAATAGTTTTACTCAAAATGAAGCTGTGGGGAAGTATGGTTACTTCATCTCTAACAATGTTGTTCATTTAATGTTTGAGTTGTTCCATACACCATTTTAAAGCAGGACATCTATCTACTATGTGCTGCCTCATCAGGCAGCTTGTTTTGCATATCCCTTAATTGGTAATTCAACACTTGTGTGTGGAGTTAGTTAATGGCTTTATTTTCTTTTTGGTGCAATTCAACTTTGCTGACTTCACCCATTTATTCTTTCGTGTCTGCAGGCTCTGATAAATTGAGGAGCTTAAGCAGACAGCTCTTTTTATCCAAGGGCTCTCACTGGACTGGTAATGTTGTCGAGATCTGCTTAGACTATAAAAGGCTCAGAAAAAAAGGCCCAGGTGTACTGCCACTGTGGGAAATGAGTTATTTTAACAATGACCTCATGGAAAGAAGGGGGTGGAGGAAAATTGATTGGTTATTATCAGGGCCGGTTGGACATATGAGGCTGCTGAAGCGGCGGCCTCGGGCGCTGGCCGCTAGGGGCGCTGTCGAGGCGTCGACAGCAGCCCATAGCGCCACAGCAGATTGCCCAATTCTCCCTTAGTTCCTGGACGCGGCCGCAGATCGCCCTGGCGACCTGCGGCCGCGTCCAGGAAGGGAGAATTGGGCGATCTCTGCTGTGTGCACGCACACAGCAGAGATCGCCCAATCCTCCCTTAGTTCCTGGGCAAGGAGGAGGCAAGTGGACAATATCAACAGAAAGGAGGAAACCATGAAAATGAACAAAATCTGGCAAACAGCATTTTAAAACTCTAAAATCAGGACAGTAAATAAAAAACACACTCTGAAAATGGGAATTCCAGACATGAAACAACCAGGTAACACCTCCCAACAAAGGATTCCCACAGGTAGGAATCAGCCAGACCTTGAAGCTGCAAGGCTTTTCACTGCTAATCAAGGTGATTAATTGCAACATTCACACTTGCCTCCAACAGACAAGAATTCTTTCTCCCACCCTGGACCTTCCACAGATATATAAACCTCTCTTGCTTAGTTTCCAACAAACCTCACAACCTCAGAGGATGCCTGCCATAGATGTGGGCGAAACGTCAGGAGAGAATACTCCTGGAACATGGCCACGCAGCCCGAAAGACATACAACAACCCTAAAGGGTAAATGTTTTCCTCCTGACATTAAGTCCAGTCATGTCTGATTCTGGGGTTTGGTGCTCATCTCCATTTCTAAGCCAAAGAGCCAGCGTTGTCCGTAGACTCCTCCAAGGTCATGTGGGATGACTGCATGGAGCGGCGTTACCTTCCCGCTGGAGCAGTACCTATTGATGCACTCACATTTGCATGTTTTTGAACTTCTGGGTTGGCAGAAGCTGGGGCTAACAGTGAGGGCTCACTCTGGTCCCCCAATTCAAATCTGCTGCGGCCTTTCAGTCCAGAATTTCAGCAGCTCAGCGCTTTCACACGCTGTGCCATCAGGGGATATTATTTCCTAAAGGTTGTGAATATACAATATTTCTGATTGGTTTTTTTTTGTCTGTTAGAGGCAAGTATGAATGCTGCAATTAGGAAAAATGATAAGGATGTAAAGGCCTTGCAGCTTTAAAGCCTGGCTGTTTCCTCCCTGAGTGAATTTTTTGTTGGGAGGTGTTAGCTGGCCCTGATTGTTTCCTGTATGGAATTCCCCTGTTTTCAGAGTGGTGTTCTATGCGATATGTTATGTGCTTCTGCCGTCTGTGGCCGTGAGAAAACAGCATTTACCAGACTTTGATGATGGGAATACTTTGTTGGGAGGTGTTAGCTGGCCCTCTCACGATATATTGAAAACATTGACTACAAAAATGCGTTGGATAATCCAGAACATTGGATAAGCGAGTGTTGGATAAGTGAGACTCCACTGTAATTACTACATAGCATTACTATGCATGGAACTACTTTTTCTGTCAAATTTGTTGTCCAACATGATGTTTTGGTGCTTAATTTGTAAAATCATAACCTATTTTGATGTTCAATAGGCTTTTTCTTAATCTCTCCTTATTATCCAACATATTTGCTTATCCAACGTTCTGCCGGCCTACTTATGTTGGATAAGTGAAACTCTACTGTACATGTTTAATGTTTAATCCCTTGTTTTGGGAGTTGTAGTTGGTGACTGAATGTTTTGTTAATTAATTAATTGAGTAGGGAGTTGTAGTTGCTGGGATTTATAGTTTTAATAATTATATATTATATATACTAGTTGTGCCCGACCACGCTTTGTTATGGCGAAGTATGGTGGTATAGGAAATAAAGTATTGAGGAACTGGTGGTAGTTAAGGTAAAGGGTAAACATGTTGTCGAAGGCTTTCATGGCCGGGATCACAGGGTTGTTGTATGTCTTTCGGGCTGTGTGGCCATATTCCAGAAGTATTCTCTCCTGACGTTTCGCCCACATCTATGGCAGGCATCCTCAGAGGTTGTGAGGTATCCATACCTCACAACCTCTGAGGATGCCTGCCATAGATGTGGGTGAAACGTCAGGAGAGAATAGTTCTGGAACATGGCCACATAGCCCAAAAGACATACAACAACCCTAAAGGGTAAATGTTTTTCCCCTGACATTAAGTCCAGTCATGTCTGATTCTGGGGTTTGGTGCTCATCTCCATTTCTAAGCCAAAGAGCCAGCGTTGTCCGTAGACTCCTCCAAGGTCATGTGGGATGGAGCAGTGTTACCTTCCCGCTGGAGCAGTACCTATTGATGCACTCACATTTGCATGTTTTTGAACTTCTGGGTTGGCAGAAGCTGGGGCTAACAGTGAGGGCTCACTCTGGTCCCCCAATTCAAACCTGCTGCAGCCTTTCGGTCCAGAATTTCAGCAGCTCAGCACTTTCACATGCTGTGCCATCAGGGGATATTATTTCTTAAAGGTTGTGAATATACAATATTTCTGATTTGTTTTTTTTTTTTGTCTGTTAGAGGCAAGTATGAATGCTGCAATTAGGAAAAATGATAAGGATGTAATGGCTTTGCAGATTTACAGCCAGGCTGTTTCCTCTCTGAGTGAATTTTTTGTTGGGAGGTGTTAGCTGGCCCTGATTGTTTCCTGTCTGGAATTCCCGTTTTCAGAGTGGTGTTCTTTGCGATATGGTATGTGCTTCTGCCGTCTGTGGCCGTGAGAAAACAGAGGATTTACCAGACTTTGATGATGGGGATACTTTGTTGGGAGGTGTTAGCTGGCCCTGATTGATTCATGACTGGATTTCCCCTGCTTTGCTACACCCATTACAATGGTCCACGCTGGCGTGGCACTTCTGAAGGACAAAAGTTCACTTCCTGAGAAAGGAAGTGTCTATTCTCCTGGGGCTGCGTTCTCCCAAACAAAACTGATCTGAAGCTAGTCCGAAGTCTGAAAAATCTTCTGAAGAGATATCATGACCAGGAAACCTTTGTGTAGTACTTGTAGACTAGAAATAACAAAAAAAAAATTGTTGCAAAGTTTATTAAAATATTTATTTATTAAAATGCAAGATTGGTGTTAATTCTATGTAATGTTACTATATGAACATAATGTTGTTAATAAACTTCTGGTTGTAAGGTAAACTCTTTCATCCATTCTATTCACCTCTACCTTCTACCTTTTATTTCTCGGTGATTGGGTTTTTTTTGGGGGGGGGCACCAAAATCCTGTTTCGCTTACACTTGAAAATTTCCTTGGGCCGGCCCTGGTTATTATTGTATGCCAAAAGAGGATCAAACATTTGTGCATACATACACATGTCCTCTGTTTGGACTTCTAGAAAGCAGAAAATATTGGTGAGGGTGAAAATACATTGAATCAATTGTTGATTCAGTGGATCTACTTTCAAGGGATTATCTTATTTTTAATTTATCTGTTCTGGGATTAGGGTTATTGTTTTCTATTGTGTATTTGTATTAGCACATGCAGTCTACCTTTACTGTCTTTGTATGTAACTTCTTGTTCATTAAAGACCTTGACTGCTTGCAGTGAATCAATCGATTATGATGTATTCTTTCTTGCATGAGTGAGGTTCATGATTAATTTTGCCAGTATCAACACCTGTACTATTTTTGCCTGGCCAGGTAAGAAATGTTTGAAGACAGATTTTGCTAATAGGTAGTAACATCCTGGGATCTATTCACTGCAGATGTCTGCGTTCTGTAAAGTATATGAAGACTTAGGGGTTGGTCATGAATTTAATATACCTACCAAGGATGAAGGAACATCTTACCAGAGAGATAAGAACAGAATGAAACATTTGTGATTATGTTAGAATTTCTATTGTGTCTACAGGAATATATGTGTGTGTGTGTGTGTGTGTGTGTGTATACATACATACATACATACATACATACATATACAATAGAGTCTCGCTTATCCAACATAAATGGGCTGGCAGAATGTTGGATAAGTGAAAATGTTGGATAATAAGGAGGGATTAAGGAAAAGCCTATTAAATATCAAATTACATTATGATTTTACAAATTAAGCTCCAAAACATCATGTTTTACAACAAAATGACAGAAAAAGCATTTCAATATATGGTAACATTATGTATTAATTACTGTATATACAAATTTAGCACCAAAACATTGCAATATATTGAAAACATTGACTACAAAAACACTTACTACTAAAAGGCAAACTGCGTTGCATAATACAGAATGTTGGATAAGCAAAGGTTGGATACTGTATATTTATAGCTTCCAAAGCAACATTTATTCTAGTCATCTGGCTTTTTACTATAGGTCTGAAGTCAATGACATGGACATTTTGAAAGTTATGCTAAGAACATGATTTAAATGACACTTGCAAGTACAGTTTTGGCCATGATATTTTCACATCCATATGAAATATTGGTGTTTTTGCATTGAATATAATTGGTTTCGATGTGGGTTAGTTTCCCTTCTGTGATTACTAAAGAAGGAAGACATTGAAGTAGGATAAAGAGGCGAACCAATATAAAGTTCATTGCATGGTAGTTTAGCTTTCCAGTTCAGGCCAGAGATATCTCAGCCTGTCAGTCAATTGCACTCATTTCTCAAGGGGCTTGCTGGTGATTGGTAATCAGAGTTACAGGGGTGAAGGTGCCTCCCAGCCAAGCTTGACTCCCCCTCTCCTCTTTTTTGCAGGCTAGATACACACAACATTCCACTTTCAACTCCATTTGAAATTTTTGCAGGCTAGATACACACAACATTCCACTTTCAACTCCATTTGAAACTTTTGAAACTTCCTGAGGCTTCGTAGTTACTTGGGTGTCTGCATAATGTTTGGATTCACTTGATGAATTGATAGAGTATAATCTAAAGGCTGCTATTGGATTAAAACCTCCTCTCTGCAAACATTATATCCCATACTTTATTAATAAATCTAGTCATCTTGCATCAAGGAAGAGAAAGAAAAAGAAACAGACCAAAATTACTTTTGGTTTTCTTTTAAGCAGTTATATATACATCATACCGCTTTCTTCTTTTTCTATTATTTCACAGCAAAACATATGCTTTGTTTATTAAGATAGAGTGACTGTCCAAACAAAAAAATTAAATTGATCTTGCTCAATAGGAGTCAAATCTGAATTATAATACATTGATTCTACATTACAGTATAGGTATAGATAAGAACTTTAAGGATTTTTCTCTACTACTACAGTTTTCCTCCTAGGAATTGTTTCAGACTATTTCGTGCTGAGAATTATTCTTACTATAGTAGATAGCTTCTGCACCTGCAGTATTTTATGAACACAGAATCATAGAATAAGAGAGTTGGAAGAGACAACATGGGTTATCTAGTCTAACTGCCTGGCATGCAGGAAAAGGACAAAGTATCCCTGACAGATGTAAAAAGTTTCCAAGGTAGGAGCTTTCACCACATTTCGAGGCAGAGTTTTACTGTTGAACAGCATTTACAGTCAGAAAGTTCTTCCTAATGTTCAGGTGGAATCTCTTTTCCTGTAATTTGAACCTATTGCTCTGAGTCCTAGTTTCAAGGGCAGCAGAAAACAAACCTTCTTCCCCTTCCTTTTGACATTTTTTCATATATTTATACATGGCTATCATGTCTTCTCTCAACCTTCTCTTCTGCAGGCTAAACATACCCAATTCTTTAAGACGCTCCTCATAGGGTCTGGTCTCCAGTCCTTTGATCATTTTAGTCACCTGTTGCACTTTTTCACCAAAAATGAAGAGCTAATTAGCCTAAATATAGCTCAGCCAAAAGGTGTTCAATCCACTGATTAAAAGTTTATTATAGAAATGATGTATCATAGAAAAAAACCTATTTCAAAAATACATTCCAAGGTAAAAGATACAAAAGTAATTCCAAGAGTTTAATTTGTTCCATGACTGAGCTCTTAACTCAAAACACTTTCAAAGCAAATTTCATTTAAATCCTATTAATCAATTCCAGAACACCCCACTTCCCATTTATGTTACGTTTTTAAATAAGAAAATGTACTTTATAAATGCACATTCCCATGGAACAATAAAAAAGAAAGATCAACTTTAAAATGGTAGAAGCACAAAGTTTTGGCAAGGAAGCATATCTGAGGCAACAAAATGTGTGTTGGCCACTGTAACAGCAAGGCAAAACCTGGGCATTCACATGGAACAATAAAAAAATACCAACTTTAAAAGGGTTGAAGCACAAAGTTGTGGCAAGGAAGCACGAAGCAAAGAGGCAGAAGCATCATTTTCTTCTTACTATACTCATTCTAGCTTCCCTCCCTCTCTTGTTCTCTCTCCCACTTTCTCTTCATGAAGCCAAACATACCAGGAATAAAAACCACACAAAATCAGCTAGTCCAAAGTTCCTCAAAGTGGACAAGAGCAAATCAGACAGCAATCTCCCAAAGCAGACAAAAGCACAAAGCATGGAGGCACGAGGCATGGAAGCTGCTTCCTCGAAGCCTAAAGCCTTGTACTTTTGTGCTAGTGCTCCCTCTGTTGCTAGCTCTTAACTCAAAATGCTGCTCTTATGTCAAAGCAAAACTTGGGTCAAGTCACCACTCTTAACTCAAAATTCTTGTAAGTAGAGGTTCTACTGTAGAAGTTTGGTCATTTTGGGAGCCAAATTTGGAGAGGGGAGAAAAATGAGGAATGGTCTGTGAGATCATGAATTGTTTTCTCTGTGAACTGAAAGAAACTAAAAATCTGACTCTGCTACTGCTACTACATAATAACAGAAGATGTGCTGCAGAAACAATGAGATTAAACTCCTTATGTGCTGGGACTTTGCAAATTGAAAAAGTTGAAGAAATGCAACAACCCATGGAAGAAGAGGAAATAGTGAGTTGTGGGATAATCGGAGAGGAATGATAACTGTTGAATAATTGTTAAGAAATATTGCACGAATTTCAGTCTGACACATTACATGATTGAAGTCAGCAATTCGAAGGACATAGGGGGGAAAGCATGAGACTTCAAAAGGAGGATGAAGATGGAATAGCTGATTCAGAAAAGAGCCTCAGGTGGAATTGTGCAGCCAAAACATTTAGATGAAGGAGATGCAGGCATATTCCTGGAGGACAGGCCAGGAAAAATATGGGCTGAAGATGTAGCAGAGAAGACAATTGAAAATACAGAGGAGGGGAACAGATGTGGAAATCTTTCAAAGGAAACATTTGACATTTGATGGGTGCTGGGGTTACAAAAAAAAAGAAGGGATAAAAGAAGAATAACGTGTTTTTTTAATGGAAACCAGTCTCCACTACAGGGTTTTTTTTTTGGTTTTTTTTTTTTTTGTGGCGTCTTGAATGATACCCAAGGTCTGTGATTGTGGAAGTTTGGTAGAAAAGCAAGAGTGACACTTAAGAGAGAAAAGGGGCAAATTGGAATTATCTAATATAGTTTAAGATATTAATATGGGTTCCATTAAATGTTGTCTTGGGATAAAGGACATGGTAAATAAAACAATACAATATTTATTCATATATAGTACCCCATCAAATTTAATGCACATCTCAAATTTCAAAACCCTGAAACCCAAGAAAATCTTGCTGGCGAGTAAGTGCAGGAAAAAACTACAGGAAACTACAGGAAAGGAGATTCCACCTGAACATCAGGAAGAACTTCCTCACTGTGAGGGCTGTTCGGCAGTGGAACTCTCTCCCCCGGACTGTGGTGGAGGCTCCTTCCTTGGAAGCTTTTAAGCAGAGGCTGGATGGCCTTCTGTCGGGGGTGCTTTGAATGCAATTTCCTGCTTCTTAACGGGGGGTTGGACTAGATGGCCCATGAGGTCTCTTCCAACTCTACTATTCTATGATTCTATGATTCTATGATTCTATGAAAATGGCAGCAAATAGTGCAGCCTTTATAGTTTTCCAAAAAAGTGTGCATTACAACTGCTGTCTGCTCTGAAAACCAAAGTGTTAGGACACCAAATATTTGAGCAATTGAAATTAAAACCAAAGAAATAGGAAACTCTTTCTATAGGTGCATCACAGGTGATTCCAAAGTCCTTGGTTTAATCTACATTGGAATTAATACAGTCTGACACCACTTTCACTGTCATGGCTCAATGCTGTGGAATCATGGGGACATTAATTTATGAAGTGCCTTACCACACTAGAAAGAGTAGGCAAAGAATACGCATCCCATCTGAAATCCTAAGGCTGCCTCTTGCAGAATTCCGGGGCTTGTAGTTTCTTGAGACCCAGGACCTACCTGGCTGAGCAGTTTAAGGGTCTCTTCCCTAAACTACAAGCCCCAAGATTCATTAAGCTATGGTAGTTAAAGTGGTCAAACTGCGTTAATTCTGCAGTGTAGATGTATCCCAAGATAGAGGGCATACTCATGTTTTGTTGGCATGAGTCACCTGCCATGGACAACTAATTGGCCATTGTATGAGGTGAATGTTGAACAACCATTATCTTTAGGATTTATTCTCCAGTAACTCGTGAAGGAGAAGGGCAGACTTCAGTGACTAGCACATAGGAAAAGGGCAGATCATGCAGAAATAGGATACATAAAATTGAGTACTAAGTGCAACAATAAAAGAGCAAATCAGACTGGAAAACAAGAAACAATACAGTATGGAATTTCTTTTTGATGTAGAGGTGTTAACTAGTCTGGATCTAACAGGAGTCTGTTTGCTAGAACCAAGACCAACTATTCTCCTTTATCTTTTGGAGTATAGATTATGTACCTGTCTTTTAAAGATATGTTTCCACTATCACATTTGCTTTTTGGAAATATTTTGTACATTTCTAAAAGGTCAGTCTGTTCTGCCAGCCATAGCCTGTTATCTAATTCGGAATATAATTCAGATGCAAATACAGTCTCTTGTATAGGATATAAATGATTAGAAATTCAAGAGAATTATTTTGAAAAGCAAGTAATTTACATTGAGCTCTACCACAGCGAGCAGTACTTTGCAGAGTCAGGTGTTTTACAACTGTTTTCCACTAAGGTATAAGAAAGGATGTGGAGCTAAAGAAGAGTTTGTTTGAGTTTGATCCTGTACTGCTAAAAAGGCAAATAAATGAGTCCTAGAACAAATCAAACCTGAAGCCAAAATGACTGAACTGAGATTGCTGTATCACAAGAAGACAGGATTCATTAGGAGAACAGTTCATCCATCAAAGCCCTCCTGACAGATGTCCATGCTGTCTCAGCTGAAAAACCTCTAGAGAAGGAGATTACATGGACTAAGAGGCAGCATATGACACTGTCTGAAATGACTTGAAGGCACACAATAGCAACAATCCTAATTAACTTGACTCTCCTAAGCCAAAAGCCACCCCACACTTCCCATTGAAAGACTGGTATGTTTACATTGGTTGAAATTGTTCTTCATTTCACATATTGTATTGTTCTTTTGTGGGGGGGGGGGGGGGGGTTGAACTACAAAAAAAAATACATATGCAGTGTGCCTAGGAATGTGTTTTTTCAAACTATAGTCCGACCTCTCAACAGGTTGAAGAACCATGAACTGGCCCTCGGTTTAAAAGGTTTGGACACCCCTGTGATACAATATCACCAGTCTTTAAAATGGTATGAAGGTGAGAACATTGTTCTCGAAGTGATTGGTGAATTCATCGCAGTATAAACATAAGCTTTAACATAATATAGTCTTATTTAAATCTTCATTGGTACTGCTTTGTATTGAACATTTTGTATCATGCACACTGTAACAAGAGTTATTTGACTTGGGTACCCTATTGATCTTTTAAAAATATTATGACGGCATTGAGGTATAACAATTAATATGGCCAGTTGAACATCTATTAGTGCATTGCAGTTTTTATTTTTGTAGTGATTTCTAAAACCAAGTATGTGGAAATCATTTAACTGAAATTTAATTAAACAGTTTTAGTCTTTTTTAGTGATTTTAATTTTCACATGATTAGACGAAAGCATTTTGTAGCCTGTGATGTGACATATATTTTACTAAATAAAATGAAATTCCTCTCCCCCTCCCCCCAATTATTGGCTAGGAATTATTTACTTATCATCCCCTTTCTCTAATGGTGCATACAGACATAATGATCAAAATTTTATTGCTGGTCAAAACTAGAGTAGAATTATGTCAAATCCATTGACTATGTGTGTTAATTCACTTAGCCAATAACTGTTTAAATTGATCTATTCTAGTAGTAATTAACCAACAGGATTGCAACGAAATAGTGCGATATACCCGAGATAAGAAATGTAAACCTTCTAGATATCAGAATGCAGTTGTTCTAGCATAATTTGTTTGCTTGTGAAAATTTATATACTCATTGTTTATACCTTATTAATATTTACGATATTACCAGTATAGCACACAAAGCATTTACAACATACTGCAAAAGTAACACAAACAATGCAAAACATTAACAAACCATAAACACAATTCTGAAATTTGAAGGCATACATTTCAGTGTAAAGTTTCATTTATTTTTATCTTTATTGTATTGGTTTAAACTTTAAACCTCTTTGGCCATTGGTTCTGGGCAAAAAAAATAAGATTTAAAAAATGAACATGGCAGCTCTTTAAAATTAAAATTATAAATAAAAATATGTTCAATTTAAGCTAATACTGTAATACCTCAGCTAATACTGTAAATGCTTCTCTAAATAGGAAGGGTCCTAACCATTTCTAAAAGGATTAAGGAATGAACTGTGATAATGAAGGTTTCCTGTTTGTGTAAAATGAGGAGATGAACATATGACAGAGCTGCTTTCTTCCAGTGGAAAAGAAATCTCCAACAGTGGGATGTCTACCAGTATTAGGAATATTTAAAATAGGGCAGGACCAGTGGCAGCTGGTGATTTCCATGTCAGGGACAGTGAATGTGCTCCAGATCTTAGTCCAGAATTTAAAGAGACCATCTAAGGTGCTGGTCTCTGCTGTATACCATGTCATAAACAGGCCAGACATTTTGGATAGGTCTATTAAAGTATGGACCAAAACCCACAGTAGATATACTGCTTCCCTCTGTCACTTGTAGAAATAAAGTTGTCCCATTACTAGCTAATATATAGAATAGAACAATGGTAACAGACTAATTATAATAATTCCAGACGCATGAGGAATGAACAAGTGAAGACTGTTTACAACATTACATCAAACATATTCATGCTTGTATGTTTTCCACAGTAACAGATAAGTATATTCAATGACTGAGTTCAACACTTTGAATTTCAGCATTGTCCCACGCAGATAAAAGTCTTAGGAATGCATGGTCAATAAAATAAAACAACTGATAATTTCTTCTGTAAATTGTGGTTCACACTTTAGATAAATTCAGCATTGTCCCATGCAAGTTAACGTCTCGGAGATGCGTATAAAGGAGTGTAAAACAACAAGGGTTCCCGGGTATTTTGTGATCCTTGTTTCTGGATAAATATCCCTTCTTCAGGTTGCTTCTGAAGGTTCTTTCATGCGTTCATGGTAGAATCTCCTGAAGCTTTTGTAAACTATATTTTAAAAAGACAACATAAAAGATTTGCTGTTGCCAGCACCCAGTAACATTAAATAATTTCTAATTAGTTTAACAACCATTAATCAAAGAAAGCCTTCGACTGTGTGGATCATAAATAACTATGGCATGTTCTTGGTGGTATGGAGATACCAAGTCACCTTGTCTGTCTCCTGAGAAATCTGTATAAAAACCAAGTAGCCACAGTAAGAACAGATCACGGAACAACAGACTGGTTCAAGATTGGGAAAGGAGTGCGGCAGGATTGCATACTTTCCCCCTCCCTATTCAGCTTGTATGCAGAACACATCATGCAACATGCAGGGCTTGAGGAATCCAAGGCTGGAGTTAAAATTGCTGGAAGAAACATTAACAACCTTAGGTATGCAGATGATACCACTCGGATGGCCGAAAGTGAGGAAGAGCTGAGGAGCCTTATCACCAGGGTGAAAGAAGAAAGTGCAAAAGCTGGGTTGCAGTTAAACGTCAAGAAAACCAAGATCATGGCAACTACACCTATTGATAACTAGCAAATAGAAGGAGAAAATGTGGAGGCAGTGACAGACTTTATATTTCTAGGCGCAAAGATCACTGCAGATGCAGACTGCAGCCAGGAAATCAGAAGACTTCTTGGGAGGAGAGCAATGGCCAACCTTGACAAAATAGTGAAGAGCAGAGACATCACACTGGCAACGAAGGTCCGCATAGTCAAAGCAATGGTATTCCCCATAGTAACCTATGGATGCGAGAGCTGGACCATAAGGAAGGCTGAGCGAAGGAAGATAGATGCTTTTGAACTCTGGTGCTGGAGGAAAATCCTGAGAGTGCCTTGGACCACAAGAAGATCCAACCAGTCCATCCTCCAGGAAATAATGCCCAGCTGCTCACTGGAGGGAAAGATATTACAGGCAAAGCTGAAGTATTTTGGCCACATCATGAGGAGACAGGAAAGCTTGGAAAAGATCACAATGCTGGGGAAAATTGAAGGAAAAAGGAAGAGAGGTCGACCAAGGGCAAGATGGATGGACGGTATCCTTGAAGTGACTGGCTTGACCTTGAAGGAACTGGGGGTGGTGACGGCCGACATGGAACTCTGGCGTGGACTGGTCCGTGAGGTCACGAAGAGTCAGAGGCGACTAAACGACTGAGCAGCAGCAGCAGCAATAAAATAAAAACACTTACTTCCACTAAGGAGTTTGTGGCTCTGCTATAGACCTTCAACTGTGGATAGTGATTCTTCTGCCTTCCATTTGTGAGCAGTTAACTCATGGAGGTTGCTCCCTTTTTAAGGATTGCTGGCTAATTGGAGAAGTAATTAAGGGTAATTACAAAAAACAAGAGAGAGCTAATTTATCATTTAAGCCATGTGGATGGACTGTATGTAACTTAAATATCCAAAAGGCTTCCCTCTGCAGTAAAATCCTTTTCATGTCCCCATGGGGTTTTATGGTGATCCTTTCTAGGGCACAGCATCTAAAGCTTGTATAGGAGTACTATTTCTCTAAAAAATGTGAGTAAAGGGTGGAATCTGATGATTTGTTTTTGTTGCGTGAGCGATGTTCTAATATTCTGGTCTTCAAAGATCTGGAAGTCATGCCCACATATAAGAGCTCACAGGGACATAGTATAACATAAATGACCTGGTCAATGTAGTGAAGGTTTGTAGATGTATGTTGAATTTTAAAGTAGGATGTACAAGTTGTTTGATTCTAAGAGACTGAGAGCAAACACCACAATGTCCACAGTTTGTGTGGCCTCTAAGGTTGGATTTCTTAATAATGTTAGGTTTTGTTAAATCAGAGCATATTAGTATGTCCTTAAGATTTCTTGAGCGTTTGTTGGCTAATAGTGGTAAGTTTTGGCATCCAGGAATATCTCTAATTAGGTGCCAATGTTTTCTAATAATTTTGTGGATTTTTGGAGTGAATTGTGTTAAAGTTAATGGCCAGATGATGCAATCATTGTGTTGCTTTGTCTGTTCTTTTAGTAAGTTACTCCTGTCTATAGACTCTATTTTCCTAATAGCTGTGTTTATGATTCCTGTAGGATAACCTCTCTCCTTAAACTGTTTCTTAAAGATGGATACTTCTTTTACAAGGTCCTCAGGGGAACTATTCTTATGTTTCAATCTCATTAATTGTGCAAAAGGTAAGTTGGTTTTTAATTTATGGTGGTGGAAGCTGGAGTAATGCATTATGGAATTTTTATCTGTTGGCTTTCTATAGTTTTTGACCATCAATCTCTTATCCTTTTTGTACACTGTGACATCCAAGAAATTAATGCTTGTATGGCTATGGGTACTGGTGAATTTTATCTTATCTGTGTATTGTATTTAACCATGTGCTAAGTTGTGTTGCAGTTTCCTCTGTATTGCAAATTAGAAAAATATCATCTATAAATCTTCCATAATATTATATCTTGTAGTAATAGGTTCTTAGTGCTATTCAGGATCCACATTTGTTCTAAATTAGAGATGAAGAGATTAGCCAGGGAGGGGGCTAAGGGGCTCCCCATTGTGACACCAAATGTTTGTAAGTAAAACTGAGAACCAAATCTAAAGTAGTTATAGTCCAAAACTATATCCAAAAGGTCAATTAGAAAATGGGTGGGTGGTATTATAGATTCACGTGTGTCCAATAATTCTTTAAGTACTGTCCTGGCTTCGTCTAGTGGTGTATTAGTATAAAGTGAAGTAATGTTAGATGTCATCAAAACAGCTTGTGGTGGTATAGATAATGTCTCTCTGATATTAATAAAATGTTTTTTATCCTTTATGTATGACTGTGAGAGGGGTACAAAAGGTTGTAAATGGTGGTCCAAAAACTGTGCTAAAGGTTCCAGAATAGAGGCTGAACCAGATACAATTGGTCTCCCTGGAGGAGGAAAAATTCCTTTATGAATTTTAGGCAGGATGTAAAAGACCGGAATTCTGGGATTTGGTTTCTGTAAGAATTCATATTGTTTTTCCGAAATATAACCTAAGGAGAGTCCTTCTGTACAGACTGTGCGGATTAAATAGCATATTTTATCAGCAGGATCTTTCCCTCTGTCACTGGCATGTGAGCCAGCAGCTCCAAGAGATAAGTCAAAACAAGGATGAGATAGAGGTTGCCTTAGGTCCTCTCTCTATTAATGCAAGGGATGAACACAATAATAAATAAAAAAATTAATTTTTGTCTTTCTCTTTGTAAAATTGATTTTTAATTTATAAAATTTGTGTTTTCTCATCAATGAGAGGCTTTTTTTTGTTTTTCTTGCTACTAAATGTAGCAAAATGTGACTAGGAATTATGTATATTTATTCCTGTGTGTTATGGTATGATTATACGGGTAGCTTGTTACATTTTGGCTTAAAAACATGGTGATATTTTCAATTAAATAACACCACTCTTTCTCACAAGTTAATAAGCATCACAGCAGCCATGTTTCTATGTAATTTAAAATGATGCCTATTTCTATTGTCTTGCATTGCGTGTATTTGTGTGTAATACTTATTCAGAAGTAGTTATCAAAGTACATTTGTGAATATTCAGTAAAGACTTTCCAAATACTTTTTTCCAGTCTTTCCTAACTCTATGCACTGTAGGGCCCTTCCACACTGTCATATAACCCAGAATATCAAGATAGATAATCCACAATAACTGCTTTCAACTGGATTATTTTAGTCCATGCTGCCGTATAATCCAGTTAAATGTGGATTTTATACAGCTGTGTGGAAAGGGCTGTAGACATGTTAAATTACATCTCTTGTTGTCTTAGGTAAGACAGGCTATTGTGGATGATGGAATAATGGAAATTGTATCTAAACATCTCGGGAGTAGAGTACAACTGAAGTATTTTCTGCAGAGTCCACGGTAAACAGTGCATGTTGTTGTTAAAAGATTTGTGTAAATGGGTGGTGTTCAGAAACCTTGTACTATTGCCAAATTGTTTGTGACCCTAACATTGACCATTTTGGGTCGAAGCCCACAGTTTAAGCAGTGGTCTATAGCACATCTTAGGTATGTCTACTCTCTGCCTATGTGTCCCTTACTTTGAAGGATTATTACATCTATTCTTAATTTTACCCAAATTAATGCATATTGGAATAATTAATTCCTCCTTTTCCCACTCTATTCCCTTCCTCCCCATCTCCCCTTTTTTCTCTTTCTCCTCCCAGAGACAAGGAGGTAGGGATATCAGCTATGCTACAGGAAGACTGTTCTGCTCCACTTATAAAATGTGCTCATATGGCAATTCTTCTTTCTCTATGAAATTGGTACATTCTTTTGCTCTTAACTATTCCAGGGAAGAAAGTTGTAGTTTCTGCACAATTCCATCGCTCTGGGACCTGCTTTTTTGTTTTTTGTTTTTTTATGTCATGGGCTTTCTTCTATATTTCATGAGACTGGTGTCTACTTGTTCCATTGTGCTGAATGACTGCAAAATGGGGTCAGTGCATGAACTTTCTTTTCTACAATGTTTTATGTTGCTGTTTTTTGCCAGCATACTTTGAACCTGATTTCACTTGTTTCTTCCTTATCTGTTCATCTGCTTCTGGTCATCCGGAGGCAAGAATAGGAACATACCAATCAAATCATTTTTATTTCAGTAGCTTCAAGTTTAATTAGACATTTTATTTTTAATCACTGTAGTCCCCACTTTATGAATTCTTTCACTCTTTAAATATTATTTTAGATGTGTATTAGTAGTAAAGCAAACAAGCAAAGGATTAAGCAGGGTCTAGATTTTTTTCCAAAAGGGAAAGGGAACTGACAGTACTTAATGAATTTCAGACAGCTGGCACATACTATAGAAAAAGAAGGCAAGTTATATAAGATACTGTGGGAATTGAAATTAGATTATTGTTGTACAGAGAGATCAAACTAATGGACTGCATATTCCTACAGTAATGTTAATACCTGCAGCGTGGACCATTTCTAAGAAGCCATGAGCACCAGCAGGAGCATAATGGTTAATCTTCAGTAAGTAGTAGAGAGCTAGCAAAGTATGTGCAATAAATATTAATGAACTGATTCTGCACATTTTTAAACTGAACCTTTCCAGTATCAGCACCTTGGCAGGAAGGCTGCACTTTATCTGGACCCAGAGATTCATGATGGCCTTGTCCCTGATGCCAATCACTTACTACAGATTGGGAAGCATTGCCCTTGAATAGTTAAGCTGGGTGTTTAAGAGAGACAAAAAGTATACTGATGTATTGACAAAGCTTGATGAATCACATATAAAGAAGGGAATATACTGGTCCTGCCACTTTTATCAATAGTTTCATTTGATCTAATTAGATGAGGAGCAATGAATCTGAAAATAAGTGATTCTTTGTGGACATGGTCAATACCACCAGGAAGCTTTTCAAAAACCCAGCCCTATATTGTCAAACACATAAGGAAAACTCTCTTATACAGACTTAGGGAAGCAGATGAAGAAAGGTTAGTACTTTTCCCTGTTCACTTGTTGAGTCAAAATACTTCCCAATAAAGTAAAGAATAGAGTAGAGTAGGGTTAGAGAGAAAATGGGAAGTGAGAGAGAGAGATTTGTTGTGTTATCGAAGGCTTTCATTTGAGAAACATTTGTGCTTCCATATATGGCATAAGGACTGCTAGCCTTGGGCTGTGCATAGGCAATAAGGAGGGACAGTTAGGGGGAGATGTGATTGCACACCAAATAATAAGATATAGGACGTAGATAATATATATAACATCACATAGATGCATAAGGTACTTACTGACATGCACTTATTTAGTCTAGAAATTGAAACAATTGAAATATTTTAAAATGGTTCAACAACCGTTTTGTGTGAGAACGTAGCAGAAAGAGAAGGAGAAAAGAAAACTGGCGAGAAAGCACTGGCAAGCAGAACAACCTTAGTTACTTCCTTCTCTCCTTCTCCTTCTCTCTCTCTCTCATTCCCTCACACATACCACTGGTGAGCTTTCTTTGCCCTGGCCTGGGACACCTCCCAAGGATGAGAAAGCACTTGCAAGGGAGAGGGCAATGCGCTGGCATTTCTTTCTTTCTTTCTCTGCCTCTCCTTCTCTCTCTCTCTCTCTCTCCTCCAATGGTGGCACGCACCCCTGGCACCAATTTTCCCTGCATGTCTCATGGATCTTGTTTTAGGTCTTGTGACCAATGGGTTGGGAACCAGTGTTCTAACTGTAGTATTCTTTCCTTAGGGAGCCTTATATTGCCAGGTCTAACTATTGTTTGGAATCAGGTTAATATACCTTCCCAACATAGATACATTACGTGTGTCTTAGCTATTCTTTTAATCTAGTTTTCAGAGCCATGAATACATTTTTAATTCATGCAATTGTACATAACTTGTTTAAATGATGTGATCTACTTTGATAAACTTTCCTGAAGTGGTGGGAAAATAATTTATGAATGTATCCTTTTTTTAGGGATCTACATGTCAAAAGTCATGGAGATTAAAGTTATGTGTAAAAAATGTCATGTGTGGGTATTGAAGCCCTAATCATTATTTCAGAAACTGGTTTAGTGGATGTCAGTTGCTGAATGCTTAGCTGATTTCCTTGGGGGCATGAGCAATAGAATTTTGAATAAAAAGGTTAAAATGATGATGGTGGCAGGGAGTGGATCATGTGGCGCGGCCTCACAGATGTTTGCAACTGGGGTGTACTTCTGGGTTCAACATTGCCACGGTCTAATGTTCTGGAAAGTAGGATGAAATTATTTATGTAACTGCAGATATTTGATAAATATCAATCTGTGGTGAGAAAAAAATTATATAAGGTAATTATATATTTTAAAAAATGGGCCAGGATCCAAAGCCACATACTTTCCTTACATTACAGTAATGTTTTTACATGAGGATGCCATTGCAAAATTACCAGAAATGTTATTGCACTCAACATCTGGCACTTAAGCATTTGAATGGGGTAGCCTAAAACAATTGCATTGGCTCAGATTAGGACACAAGTTATCTTTAAGGACCAAGGGCCCTTCGACACTGGCCAAAATGCAACATGAACTGGCATTTAAAATGCAAATTCATGTCACATTTTGAGGATACACCTTGTGCCAATGTGCTGCTGGCAATAGGTAGGCAGGGGTATTGTCTCCCTCCTCTCCCTGCCACAATTTCACTCCCAAAAGTAACAAAACAGCCTCCTTACCAAGGCAAGAAGCTTCCCTTAGCTCCATAGTGCTCAGAAATTATGCAATGGAGCTTTGTAGAGGGAATCCCCTCTTCCTTCTCCAAAGCTTCATGATGTCATTTCTGAGCATCATGGAGCTAAGGAAAGGTTTATTCTGGGTTAAAAGGCATCAGCCTGCTGCATCATTTGGATGCTCCAAGGTAAAGGTTAAAGGGGGAGAGAGAGTATAGGAGAAGTAACCATAGGCTATGTAGCAGCTGATCCACTTACATGGTTCCAAATATATTTTCAGGCTTCCTGTTCTTTGTTGCACTAAAACAGGGAGGTAATCTTTTTGTGAAATACAGACTGAAATAAGGTATAGTCTGGATGGTGACCTTGCTGAAGCTAGAGAGATTAAGTCCTGTTACTGCCTCTGTTGGTGATTGTGTAGAAAAAGAACCCTGATGCAAGAGGTAACAATAGAAATAACAAAGGAAGTAAAATATCTAGGAATCCATTTGACAAACAATAAATTTATTTTAAAATAATTATGAAAAGTATGGAAAGAAATATAAAAAGACTTACAAAGATGGAATATACTATACTTGTTTCTACTGGGAATAATATCAATAATCAAAATGAATCTAATGCCTAAAATGTTATATTTATTTCAAACAATACCTGTTATATTGAAAGAAGCACTCTTCAAAGATTGGAATAAAGAACTGACAAAATTTATTTGGAAAAACAAAAAAAAAACTAGAATTAAAATGAAAAATGTACAAGACTCAAAAGATAAAAGTGGAGTGGCACTACCAAATATGGAATTATATTATGATGTGGCAGCCTGGATATAGATAAAATAATGGATTTCTCTAAAAAAATGAAAAATTACTCACAATAGAAGGGTCAGAGCTAAAATATGGATGACATGCATACTTAATCTATACACATAATAAAAATGAAAAATGTGTATGTGTGTATGTGGCAGAGGTGTCCACTTACACAGATAGCATCCCGCCTCCACAAACAGCTATAGTTCCCACTGAGCAGGAGACACCGGTGGTCCTCCCTCCACTGACATGCAGGTTATAGTGAGAACCATTAACATGTAGCCCAAACCCTGCCAGTGTCCTCTACAAACACTGTTCTGCCCCCCACCCAAGTGAAGGCTTTCATGCAGGGACAATTTCCTCCTAGATGTTCTTTTTTTCCTTCACAATGGACATCCCAGGGTTTCTTAATTTGCATGACCCCGCCCACTGCCTCTCCCTTAACACTTTCCTTTCCTTTCCTATGGCACACAGTTAACAGATAAATTGATCAACAACTGAACAAGAGGTTTGGGGAGAATTCGCCATGATTTACAGGAGTTGTACTTGACCTACTTCCAGACAGCACTGGGAACCCAACCAATGTTGGATCTGGACCAAACTTGCCACAGATTATGGGACTTGCAGTACCTTCACTGATACTGTGACCACCACCGACAATGGACTGGGACCAAACTTGGCACAGAGAAGCCCCATGACGAACTTAACATACTGCAGGGTTTACTGGGAATGGAGCTTGATTTTATGAGTTATAGTTCACCTGCATCCAGAAAGCACTGAACCCAGCTGCCGTCAAATCTGGACCAAACTTGGTACACAGATCCACATGACCCACCAACACGCACCCTGACACCCCTTGGCTCTGAGCTAATTGACAAAGTGTGCATACAGGCCTGCTCTGGGGAGTGATTGACCTCGGATCTTGGAGTTGCAGTTCACCCTTATCCACCCTTATTCTTTATATAAGAATATTTATTATGTGTAGATTCTATGTGAATGATAATTATAATAAACATTTACTTGCATATTACCAATCTACTAACAAAAGAAATTAAGGTATGTGAATAGTTGGCTGCCATCAAGAGTAGAAAAAATAGAATTTTAATTAGTTATTTGATAAAATAAGGAGAAGGAATACCATGCAGTGTTAGAAGAGAAGAAAATAAGGGGCAATATAAGAAAACAAAATAAATCAATGCAGATTCAGAAGGATAATCGGTTACTCTTGTAAGAAAAGATGTCATGGTTGGAACTTTTTTCTTTTACTTCACTTCCTTCCAATAGTAAAGAATATGTTTAATGATATTCCCTCCCCTCTTTGTCTTTGATGACAGACTCGTGTAGAACTATTTAACTAACATGGCTCCATAACTTACATACTGTATCATTTTATGTTCCCCATCTTTCCCTTATTTTTTCCCCTTTTTATTATTTGACTTTTATTTTATTTTTAAATAAAACTTATTTGACATACAAAAATATGTATAGTTTTTGGAACCACCCTCTAATTTCCATTCCTATAACTGAAATAATGGTGTGTCTTTCTAAGTTATCATTTCTCTTTCTCCTTGTGACCACCTTCCATTTGTTTGTAAGACCTTTGAGGGAGGGATCTGCTCTTTCTTTCTTTGTAAGAAATCATTTATGTGGATGGCACATTATAAGTGCACCAATACGTGATACTTCCTTCCCCCTCTAGTTTTTTTTAATAAATAAATTATACAACTCGCACAAAATGAACATTAACACAAAACATACAATAAATAAGTTAACAAATCATATATATTTATACGTGCAATCTCTATATGTACCCACCACCCATGGGGCATATATTCATCCTTAATAAGCTCATTGGCTGTTGTAATCGGGTCGCAAATCTGTAATTGTAGCAGTAGTGAATGACTGAGGATGGTGCAATATCGCTGCTTTGCAGCGTTTTAATTTTTGTATACTTTTTATCATGTTTTTATCATGTTTTAATTGTTTTGTTTTTATAGTATATTTGTTGCTGGCCCTCGTGGCAGAATGTAAGCCGCTCTGAGTCCCCTCAGGGAGAAGGGCGGGGTATAAATGCATGTAATAAATAAATAAATAATATTAGTTATTTTATATTTATTTATTATTTACAGTATTTATATTCCTCCCTTCTCACCTGGAAGCAGACTCAGGGCAGATCACAGAACACATATGTCAAAGGTCAGACGCCAGCCAGTAAGGTAAATGCAGTTTATTTAACAAACAACTCAAAACAGCTCAATAAAGCGTCCAAGGAGCTTATAACACTTAAACTTCAGTGTAAATAAGCATTCAAAATGAAGAAAATGTCAAAAGAACAATCCGGCGTATAATCCGGAATATCCAGAGATATAATCCGGATTAAAACCAAGGTGCTTGAATCAAGTTCAAAATTGCAATGCAGACTCAAAACGGCAAAACAAACAAAGCCAAATAATCTCAGAAGCTAAAAACTTCCCCAAAACCCAAGAGTACAGAAAAAACCCCAAAATTCAAAAGAAAGCCCAAACCGGGCTAGAGTGTGTTGTCGAAGGCTTTCATGGCTGGGATCACAGGGTTGTTGTATGTCTTTCGGGCTGTGTGGCCATGTTCCAGAAGCATTCTCTCCTGACGTTTCGCCCACATCTATGGCAGGCATCCTCAGAGGTTGTGAGGTATGGATAAACCAATAACCTCTGAGGATGCCTGTCATAGATGTGGGCGAAACGTCAGGAGAGAATACTTCTGGAACATGGCCACACAGCCCGAAAGACATACAACAATCCCGGGCTAGAGTGCTTTGCCAAAAACGGCGCAAGCAAGCTAAGCTGGAAAACGCTGAAACAATAGCGACAAGTCACTGCAGAGTTGAAATCCAAGCCAGATGTCAAAGGAGTGAAGCGTCGTAGCGAAGTCAAGCCGGTCCGAAGTCGGGGTTGGAAAACAGCGTCAGAGTCGAAGACGAAGCCAGTAGTCAGCAACGGAAGACAGCCACGAAGATAAGAATGGTGCCAAGCCGAGTTTTGGGAGCAAAGAGATATGCCAAAAATTCCAGTCCAAGGTCCAAAGGGGTGAAGTTGTCACAACAGGGTCCACGTCACAGGATAACACAAAAAGCCAAGACAATGGAGGCGAGTGGCAGCTAATGCAAAATAGTAATAACAATGCAGTCCAAACAGAAAACCCACACAGTTCCAGCCCTCCATCATAGAATAACCCGGATCAAACTTACATTGGTTGCAAAGTCCCAAGCCAGTCTTCGGAGTCAAGTACAGGAAACCCAATGGTGCCCAACAACACCTTGCCACACGCAACGAACAATGGCCAAATAACCCCTCATTTATTTAGGTTTCCTTGGGCGTCCAAACAACCAGTGGCCTAGGATCAGGTGTCCCGAGCTCCTCATCAGAGTCCGAGCTCCAAACAGCCAACGCCTTAGGATCAGGCGTCCCAAGTTCCTCATCAGAATCAGAGTCAGAATCGGTCTGCCTACGCCCAACCCTGTCCACACCTGCGGAATTACCCTCATTCCTCCAGGCAGACCATGTGGGATCTGCTTCTGAAGAAACCCAAGCCTCTCCTGTGTCCTCAGCATCCATGGGCCCAGTTTCCTCCCCAAGATCCTCCGGAGCCCGTGCCCAGTCTATGCCAACTCCTTCCGCCAGCACCGGTTCCTCAGCATCCATTTCTACCTCAGGATCCCCTTGCAACTCCCCAAATGAATCCTCATCTGAGGATTCCTCATCTATCTCCCTGACTCTTCCTATGTTAATCTTCCGACGGGCCCTCCTTGCGAGGATTCTTCCTTCCCCTCCTGATCCTACCATTATCACTAACAGCCTCAGAAGACTCATTCACAACACATATACGGCAAACATTCAATGCCAATTATAACAATGATAAGACAGACAGCCCATCTTTTGGCATCTTTGGAGGCTGTGCTCGGTTTTGGTGACCAGGGGGTACTGTCGCTCCATCTCCCTGCTGAGGAGCTTTCTTTGTGTGTAAACTTTTTTGATCAAAAGCAGAGCCTAAATGCCTCCCAGCTTTAATACAGTTCCTATTTATGTACACACATTTGTTTTTGAACTGCTAGGTAGGCACAAGCTGGGCTAAAGGTCAGGAGATCACCCTGACCCGAGCTTCAAACTCTCAGCCTTCTGGTTGGCAAGAATTATTGCAGCTTGGTGATTAACCTGCTGTGGTAAAACCCAGTCTGCTTCTCCAAAATGCTACTGTATGTTGATTTGGTTTTATTCCTTTTTCTTTGACATATATTCTAATAATTCACCCCATACTACCTCAAAATCTTTTCTTTTCATAAATCCCTTTTTACATTCTATTTCACAAGTCAATTTATTGTTTCTTGTGATTTTCCACACCTCTTTGTACCAATCAGCAATTTCTTAATCATAATGTAATTTTCATTTTTTTAACTATAATCTTAAAGCAGTAACAAAAATTATCATCTTATATCTCCAAAATGTAATAGAATAGCTATATTTGGATTTTTTTGTAGTTTGATAGCATGTCATTGATTTCAACAAATACTTTATCCCAGTTTTTAAAAATCTTTTCACATTCCCACCATAAATGTATGTAAGTCCCAGTTTCCTTGTTGCACATCCAACAATTTTGTAGATTGTTTGTCTTATAATAATTTAAAATTATTGGAGTCATGCACCATCTCCAAATTGTTTTATAACAATTCTATTTTTATTTTAATGGACATATTTTTCATAATTTTTGTTTCCAAATTTTAACCATTTCTCTCTGTAATATTTGTTGCAGATTGTTCAGTGCATGTAACCTAGTAACACAATGCAGTTTTGCCAGTTCAAAAATATGCTACTCAAATATGAAAAATGCAAAAAATCTTAAGTATTCAGAGCAGTGAATTCAAAAAACAATCAACAGTATAGTAACAATTCTTTTTGTGTATTACACTCACACATAGTCCAAATAGTCCATAGAAATAAATCTTCCAAGGTTCCTTGGATGTAGAACTACTGGCCAGCATGAAATGGAGTTGCTGCCATTCAGAAGCTTTATGCTGAGCAGCAAGGCTTCCAGCAAATGTACAGTAAGCTCAACTTTCAGCAAGGCTTCCAGGAGCAAACACATAGTAAGCACAACTCAGTTATACTTGTCTGGGAGTCACCCAAACTAATCAACCCTGATTACTAGGCTTGTGCGTTTGTTCATATACTCGTTAAAATTCGGATCTAATTTGGATCTAAAGCACTTTTGAAGCAAGTTCTGACCTACCTCCTCACTGCCTTCCCAATATTAAGAATTTGAATCAAAAGGAGCCTTCATTTCTTATGTCTCAGATGTAGCTGTGACCAAACCCTGCTGAAAGGTGAAGCCAAACATGTTGGCATGCTTCTCAGCCAGTCAGGGCTGATGGGGGGGGGGGGGGATGTTGTTTTAAAAAACTTTGAAAATTCCCAAAAAAATAAGTGGATGGGTGAAACATTATGAAACTTTATAGGCAGAGTGATAAATATGTTCTGCCATTGTAGCAAGTTTAACCCAATAGCTTTAAAAATGAGGGAGAAAGCAGCCTCTGAATTTTCTCCATTTATAGTACAATAGTGTCTCACTTATCCAATATAAACGGGCCGGCAGAATGTTGGATAAGCGAATATGTTGGATAATAAGGAGGCATTAAGGAAAAGCCTATTAAACATCAAATTAGGTTATGATTTTACAAATTAAGCACCAAAACATCATGTTATACAACACATTTGACAGAGAAAGTAGTTCAATACTTAGTAATGCTATGTAGTAATTACTGTATTTATGAATTTAGCACCAAAATATCATGATGTATTGAAAACATTGACTACAAAAATGTGTTGGATAATCCAGAACATTGGATAAGCGAGTGTTGGATAAGTGAGACTCTACTGTAATTTAATGGGAAGCAAGGAGATGCCACAATGACTGCACTAAACTACATTTCCCAGAAAGCATTGGGCTAGAGCAGCAATCTATCGTCCTATTGAGGGACAGTCCAATTATTATAATTTAGTATAATAATTATAATATAATAATCATGGAATCTGCAAAGAGGAGTTAAGGAAATAATAGTATATAAACCTGTGGTTGTATGTCAATACTAGGGAAGCCAAGCTAAACCTGTGCCTCTCAGCCAGGAAGGGGAGGGGAGCAGAGAGGACCTTTTAAAAAGTTGTTTTAAAAAGCTTTAATAATTCCCTAAAATTCCGTGGATAAGTGAAACATACCTCACAAACCTCTGAGGATGCCTGCCATAGATGTGGGCGAAACATCAGGAGAGAATACTTCTGGAACATGGCCACACAGCCCGAAAGACATACAACAACCCCATCATGAAACTTGATGGGCAAAGAGTGATAAATATGCCCGGGCTGTGGTGCAAGCTGGTGAGCAGCCATCTGAGACCAATCACTCTGACCAAGAGGTCATGAGTTCAAGGCCAGCTCAGAAACTGCATTTGTCTTGTCTTTGTTCTATGTCAAAGCATTGAATGTTTGCTTATATGTGTAATGTGATCCACCCTGAGTCCCCTTCAGGGTGAGAAGGGCGGAATATAAATGCTATAAATAAATAAATAAATAAATAAATATGTTCTGCTATTGTAGCAAGTTTCACCCCAATAGCTTTAAAAATAAGGGAGATAGCAGCCCCTGAATTTTCCCCAATAGTAATGGAGGAGCATGCCTGCTTTAAAACTACATTTCCTAGATTTCCCAGTTCGTCTCTCCTCTTAGCATTCCCCACCCCCTTTTGCCCTCACTCTTTCCTTATTAATAACATTGACTATCTTGACCAAACTTGGATGTTTTCATCTGTGAATTCTTGGAAGGTATAAGAAGTTTAGAGGGGGGGGGCAGGAGAGAGGGAGGGAGAGAGAGAGATTTGAGAATTGGACTATGATTGTGGCTTGATTCCCCTCTCAGCCATGGGAATCCACTTGGTGATCTTGGGCAAGTCACACACTCTCAGTCCCAAGAAACCCAATCAAACAGGAAATAACTCTCTCAAACCAGGAACAGATTTCCTTATTCAGAGACTGATGGCCATTTGCCGGGAGTGGTTGGGAGTGTACTATGATTGCTATTCCTGGGTGATAAATGCCATAATTGGTTCTGTCATAAAAACATGGCAAAACTTTATTACATTGCCAAAACTTTGTCTTTGCACAAGGGATATCATCCTATATATAGCACATTGTGGTTTGCTGAGTTTCCACCAATTTAACAAAGTTTCAGCTGCAAAAACAAAGTTTCTGAAGTAGAACAATGACTCTCAAAGTAAAGACAACCCAATGAAACAGGAAATAACACACTCAAACCAGGAACAGATTTTTGTTATTATTTAAAAATGTTTTTATAAAAACTTTGAAAATTCACCAAAATCTGGGGATAAGTCAAAAATTCTCTTGGCTATGAGATATATGGGTTTTTGCAAGGGTATTATAAAGTCAGTTATGTAGTGGCTTAAATTCAGAAAGCTACTAAAAGTTGTCAACTTAATTGGAAATGAATTCATAGTACTGATCAGCTTCTTTGCTCTCTAAGTCCTAAATTATAATCATAGTAAATCAAACATCTCAAAGAGCCTACAGTTAACACCCATCCTGTGTTTGGCTACAGAGATGGAATTGGATACTTTAAAGTTAGCATATGGCAACACTGCTGCACATTAGCACAACATCTGTTTTAAGGTGTTGATTTCCCCTAAATTAGCAGAGCACAGGCTGTCCATCCTGACGCTACAGTCTTGATGTGGCCAACACAGAATCAATAGAGTTCACATGGCAGCAATGTCGCCTTGCTGAAATACACACAAGCTCTGTTTGCAAATACAAAAAAGAATGTTATCTTGATTTGGCAAGCCTGTACAAAAGTAATTATTTTGGCAGCTTGCGTGTGTTACTTTAATTAGTATTAACAACGCAATTGAAAAGGGGTGGAACACAGCTATAGAGAAGATGGGGCAACAGGGAAGAGGATACTCAGCAATTAGTGTTTGATGTAAAAATGCAAGAGAAAGGGTTTTTTTTTAAAAAAAAAGCACTAGATAACATCTTGTATCACATGTAGACATAGATATCTAAAAATGATTTTAAAGAAGTAATTTAAAATGTCTTTCAGACAGATTATGCATTACAGATACTGAAGGCATTTTATGCTTCATAAATTCAAATAGTCAGATGGGACAGCTGATGAACCTGCAGTGTTAAACTACATCGCTCGAGCCAGATGTTTGGAATGATTCTACTCTTAAACCAAAAGGATGTTGGATACAGAATGTGACCTCTGAGCCAATAGTTTCCCCTTGAACTCATCTCCACATGATATTTTTTTCAGCAAGACATTTTTGGACAGTTATTATTATTATTATTATTATTATTATTATTATTATTATTATTATTATTATTATATACCTTGCTTTATCTCCCCTAGTAAAGGTAAAGGTTTTCCCCTGACGTTAAGTCCAGTCGTGTCCAACTCTGGGGGTTGGTGCTCATGTCAATTTCTAAGGCAAAGAGCTGGCGTTGTCTGTAGACACCTCCAAGATCATGTGGCTGGCATGGCTGCATGGAGTGCCATTACCTTCTTGCCAGAGCGGTACCTATTGATATACTCACATTTGCATGTTTTCAAACTGCTAGGTTGGCAGAACAGCGGGAGCTCACCCCGCTCCCCAGATTCAAACTGCCGACCATTTGGTCAGCAAGTTCAGCAGTTTAATCTGCTGTGCCACTGGGGCTCCTGTTTAAAATATACAAATGTACAAACATTAAAACAGAATTAAACACAAACAGCACTAAAAAATCACAGTTAAAATCCATCTAAAACATATTCAAAGTTAAAAACCACAGCATCCCCTGACTACGTCTTATACACCTACATCTTTAAATGCTAGTCTGACAGTTTCTGTCAATACTGAATTGTTTTAGCAGTATATGCATTTGGATGTGACTCCAGATGCTCAGTCTATTGATACCACTGTGGTATGACAGTCTTCATTATGAGCTTATAGTTCCTGATCCAGACTGTGGCACAGGAATAAAAAGGTTGTTGCTGCACATCTATCTAGTAAGGTAAAAATGGAGAAGAAAACTAAAGAGGAGGAGGAAGACCTTCCTCTTTGCTCTGACCATTTTCTTCCTTCTGTTTTTTTAAATATTTTGCAGCAGCATATTTGTTTGATCTCTGTTAATTTGTATGCAGATCTCTGCCCACAAAATTTTCCAAACTTCCAATGAAGTAAAATTTAGAGGTTTTAAAAGAAGTTAAGCATCCAAAAGTGAAAGTAAATAAATCAGTCTGCTTCATGGCAACATTCAGTTTATGATTAGTATATCACAGGTTTGGCTAGACAAGTGCGGCTAATTTAAGATCTGGTTCCATTCACTGCTTAGCTCACACACCTGCTGTCAAGCTGCCCTAAAGTGTTTCTGGCAGTTGGGATCTGAAAAGGCATAAGTACAAACAGCTGATGCAAAATTATAAAAAGCTGGATATTTACCAAAGAAATCACACCAGTTATCTGCCATTGCAAACAGGAATATGTTTTTATTTCAATTAGTGTTTGCTAGAATGCCAGTACCTGCTTCTTTCAGTAACATACAGGCAGTTACAAACATCTGACTTACAATCAACCTATAGCTAAGAACAGGGGTGAGGCAATGGGAAGTAAAAGAAATTACCCCTAGAAAGATATATTCACTCCTGAAAGAGCTATCATGGGGGAAAGGAGTCTCCACTGAAGCTCTGTCACCAATCCTTGTTTCCACAAAAAGCCAAATTTTTCAAAATCCAATTATCACATTGACAGAAAGTGAGATAAAATCTTCTGAACATGGGCACAGACAGCAAAACAAACTCCACAGGATGTTAACCCTTCCCTATGCTATACAAAGCTTTTGTGTGTACACACAGACACACACAGACACACACGGCTGGAGTTACACTTTAAAATATACCTGTTCTGACTTACATACAAATTCAACTTAAGAACAAACTTACAGAACTTAGCTTGTTCATAATTGGAGGACTGCCATGTAGTGACAATTGAGTTGTACTGTAGATCAAGAGGTTTTCTTTTCTTTTTTTGTTATGCTAAAGCCTTAGGTAGCAATGATTTTTATTTTATTTTTTTTTCAATATTTTATTTATAATTTTAAACATATACATAAAAAGTTAGGGAACAATTGATTGAAATAGAAAAGAAGAAAAGGGAGAAAACAAACAAACAAACAAAAATTGAGGGAATTTCTTGCATTTTTGATAGTTTCACTATACATATCCTAGCAGCCACGGTGGCGAAGAACTGAGCTGGAGACCGAAAGGTCCCAGGTTCAAACCCCGGGAGCGGTGTGAGAGGCCGCTGTTAGCTCCAGCTCCTGCCGACCTAGCAGTTCGAAAACATGCCAATGTGAGTAGATCAATAGGTACCGCTCCGGCGGGAAGGTAATGGCGCTCCATGCAGTCATGCCGGCCACATGACCTTGGAGGTGTCTACGGACAACGCTGGCTCTTTGGCTTAGAAATGGAGATGAGCACCAACCCCCAGAGTCAGACATGACTGGACTTAACATCAGGGGAAACCTTTACCTATCCTAGCTGCTGTTACCATATATGTGAAAAGCTTTTCTGTATTGAGGTCCATCTGAAAATCTGTAATACCTAAAAGGAAGTACTCTGGTTTTAAAGCAAATTTATTTTGGAGTATTTTCTCCATTTCTTTGTGAATTTCCTACCAGAACCTTTTTATTCTCTTATACCCCCACCACATATGTATAAAATCTCCATTGTGTTTTCTGCATTTCCAGCATTTCCCTTACCTTACCTTTACTAAATTTCGAAAGCCTTTCTGGTGTGATGTATCATTTGTAAAAGATCTTGTACCAATTTTCCTTCAGTTCTATTGCATATCTGAATTTTAAATTTCTCTTCCATATCTTCTCCCATTCTGCTAGGTTTATTGTGTGACCTACCTACCTCGCCCATGTAGTCATAACCTCTTTCACTTGCTCTTCTTCTGTAATAATAATAATAATAATAATAATAATAATAATAATAATAATAATACTTTATTTATACCTGCCATCATCTCCCCGTGGGGACTCGGGGCGGCTCACAACGTTACAAAAGTAATAGCACAAATACATTAACAATACACACAGTTTAAAACACAAGAAGATGATAAAACAAGTCAAAACAAAGATTTAAACAACAATAATAATATCAATAGTAATAATATCAAACAACCACCAATGTGATTCAGTCAACTTCAAAGGTGGGGGGACTATTCTGTATCCCATACCAATAGCTGCTGATATAGTACTTTCATTATTATTGTTTGTTTTTAATATTCTGTCCCAACATGTATCCTTGGTTTCAAACCCTGTCTTTTTGTCCTCTTTAAAGCTCTCCTTAATTTTCCAATAATTCAGCCATGTCATCGTAGGTTCTAATTGTTTGATCTCTTCGTATGATTTAAGATTAAGTACTTGGTTTCTCAGATTTAATAGTTGCCTATATGTCAACCATCTTTCTCTTGGTAATTCCCTCATGTGCTCACCCTTGAGTGGAGATAGCCATAGCGGTACCTTCGTATAAAATCTATTTTTATATTTCTCCCAGGTTCTGCCCTCAAATAGTGATTTTTGAATTTTTTTCTTTGCTGGTTTTCCCTCTCCAGAGGTAGCTGTGCCACTCTTTATTTAGGTCTTGTCCTTCCAGGGCCAATGTCTTTCTCTTCTTAAGAGAGACCCAGTCCTTGACCCAGCTCAGGGCCGCTGCCTCATAATACAACTGAAAGTCTGGAAGGGCCAAGATCAAGAGGTTTTCTGTGGCTCCGAAAATGAAAGATCTGATTGCACTTTCTGTTCCAGAGACAGCAGTTTCTGTTGCTACTAATGATCCCCTAGCTTCAAAAAAAATCAAGTAGAACTACAAAAAGAGGGTGTGGCTTCATAGTTTTTCTTTTTCCATTCTCATTCTTTATCTGTCCAGTAAAACAATGGGAACCACAACACCAAACTAGTGAGTAAATATATTGAAATGGGAAAATATTACAGCCTAAATAAAATTTTCACTCCCAGCTACACCAATTGGAAATGACCTAAGTGTTGATTTTAAAAATGTTCACTGAGTTGGTAGATCTTCTCTCGTATTGCATCTAGATTCGAACCTAGTGAAGTTATGATTCTAGAAAAGCTTAGTGAGCTCTGTGGCCATCCAGTGGTAGTGATGGCAAAAGGAAAAGTTAGGTGACAGTCCAGTGGGATCAAAATGGTTCCATCCAGCTGGACCATGCAGAGCCCCCCTCACTTTCTGACACTTGCCCCTAAAAGATTTGTGTTTTTCCTGCTTCCTTGTAATCAATGACTCAGTAACTTTGACATTATGTAGATGGAAGCTTTTTGCTATAAGATTTTAATATTGTGTATGCACTGGCAAATGCACATTTCATATACTAACAAGTGCTTGCATTTTAAGTCTTGTTGCACTGAAAATCTGGATTACAAAAAAGGAATGCCAGTAAAATCAAAATTTGACACTTGGAAGATATTTATGCTCAGCTTTTGAATAAAAGTGGCTAAATATAAATCATTAGCTTGTTTCTTTAAAAGCTGCTTGGACATTTCTTTCACTCCTGTCAGTCAACATCTAGCTATTGTGGGTTCACTCTGAAGAATCTGTTCAATTAGGTTTCCTTGTATAATCTCTAGATGAGCTTCGTCTACAGAATACAGATTATTGCCTACAACAAAATGTGGGACTATTAGTTGTGTCCTTTTTGGATCTTTAACTGACTAACAGTGGTGGTATCCAATATGAAGCTTTAGGAAGGAATGAGCAAATGTAGATTCCATTATTTCAGATTGCTACATTACGATACCTAGATCAAATGTAGGGTTTTTAAAAAATCTATCCAATGTTACTATTTTACCCATGATTTTCATACCATCCTTATTTGCCATCAACAGTGATTTGACTGTAGAGTAAGCAACTTGACTGGAACCATCCAATGAACATATGGATGAGGCTTATTTCATATTAGGAATCTATTTGGAAGGAAGTGTTCAACACCTTGGATTCCTTGTTTATAGAATCCCTAAATTCAACCTATCTCCTCACAAAGGATCCATTGACTAGTTGTGGGGGTGTAGTCGCAAAACGACAAGGGGCCGGACTGTGGCGCAGGCTGTTGAGCAGCTGCAATAAATCACTCTGATCATGAGGTCATAAGTTCGAGGCCAGCCCGTGGCAGGGTGAGCACCCATCAATTAAAAATAAAAAATAGCCCCTGCTCGTTGCTGACCTAGCAACCCAAAAGATAGTTGCATCTATCAAGTAGGAAATAAGGTACCACTTATAAAAAAAAGTGGGGAGGCAAGTTTAACTAATTTACGACCTGGAATGAGGAAGTGCCGTCAGAGTGAATGATGAAGCAGCTGCTCCCCCCTGTGGCCAGAATCGAACATCCCCTCAGGAGAAAGTTAAAAATTGCCTCTGCGTCTGTCTGTCTCGGTCTCTGTTTGATGTGTTTATGGGCATTGAATGTTTGCCCTATGTGTGTATAATGTGATCCGCCCTGAGTCCCCTTCGGGGTGAGAAGGGCGGAATATAAATACTGTAAATAAATAAATACTGTAAATAAAACGATAAAGGCCATGTCAGGGGTAGAATTTTCATTCCAATAAATGCATGGAGTAGTATCAAATGAAGCAAAAAAACTGGACAGGCTTAGTTGTAACTAATATAGTAATTATGATTCTTTTCTTTTCTTTTTTAAAAGAGAGATGCCTTTCATCTGAGTTAAGATATCTGCAAAACTGGATGACAGTGTTTCAGGTACGTGAAATGTTCAAACATGGCTGTGTGCTTTTTACCTCTCCACAACTAGAGCACAGAAGTTCATTTACTGATGAGTCTAATAGATGCTCCTTCCTCAAAAAGGCATCTTTTGAAGAAATTATAAGGGTTTTTAAAAAAAGTTCAAGTTTTTCATATTTGTTTTTAGTCATTCCTGGATATTTACCTACTTTCCATTTCAAGGTCATAGTTCCTTCAAAAGAATCTTGTTCTAATTTTTTAAAAAATTCTAATTTTGAATTTACATATTTATTTAAAAGGACAACAATAAAAATCTGTACAAATGTATTTCTTAGGCGATCCCTCATAGTTTGAGGATGATGGTCCTCCATTTCTTGGAAGACACCTGTGCGTGATTTTTTTTAATGTGTGGAGGTCGGTGCACGGCCGGTCAACACACAGTCTTCACAGATTGAGGTCCCAGCAGTGGTGTGGTTAACACAACGAGAGTGGCTTCTCAGTCTGTTGCAGCCTTCTTCCGCCTTCACAGCTGTTGTAATATGTACCATGTTATCCTCCGCCTGCTCCGCCATTGAGGTCTTTGGGTCTTTGGATTGTTCTTGGTCTGGATCCTCCCCTGTGGCCACTCCTGGGAGTGCATGACTCCAGTGGTTGTGCCCTCAGGTTTATTGGAACACGCAAGCCCCCTCACCACGTCAAGGTGACAATCCATCAAGGGGGGTTAATGTATTTATACATTAACCAATGCAATACTTCCTAACATCTGTACATTGGTTGTACCCTGCGGGGAGATGGAGGCGGGGTACAAGAATAAAATTATTATTATTATTAGTAGTAGTAGTAGTGGTAGTAGTATTCGTATTAGTATTATTACCTGACTATGGTATTTCCTTCTCCCACCCTTTCTGTAGTAGTGACTTCCCATTCTTTTTGGTTGAAGATAGTCATGTACAATTTTCCTTCCTATTACAATATGCTATTTATTTATTTATCATATTTGTACCCTGTCCTTCTCAACCCTGAGGGAGACTTCACATATCGGCAACATTTCAATGCCTTAAAAACATACAATTGATAAAACATCTACATTAAAAACAGAACTAAAACTAATAAAAAGTTTATTTTCCATTTTTCCTTCTAGCATGTTAGATTTTTTAATAAATTCCATGTGCTGGTTTTGTAAAAAACCAAGAGAATTCTTGAGCAAGGTACAGGAATTTTTTCAAATCAAAACTACAGTTAGTGCCTAGATTATTTTTATTGGGAATGCCAAATAAATCAAATCACTAAACTACAAACTATAAATCATTACACTACTGCACTACATGGTAATTACAGCATGGATGTTATCTGCACAACATTAGAAGAAATCAGACTTTCTGACAACAGAAAGATTTATTGTAAAAGCTTTTAGAATAGTGGAAATGGATGAACTGGCCATGGCAAACAAAGAACCTATCTTAAAATAAATTTTGTACATTTGTTACATGTACTACAGTGATTGAGTTAAGAGTTTTATTCATACTGTGACCAAACTCTTAACTCAGATCATTCTTATCTCATAGTGAATTTTCCCATTGAAATGCACTGAAATCTTATTAATCTGTTCTGGCCCCTGAGACCCCACCCCATTTTTGTTACATGTCTTTAAATAAGAAAATGTATTTTATAAATATAAATAGTTATAAATTTTGTATAAATGCACATTCCCATGGAACAATAAAAAAGAAAGATCAACTTAAAAATGGTAGAAGCACAATGTTGTGGCAAGGCAGCACATCTGAGGCAACAAACTGTGTGTTAGTCAGTGTAACAGCAAAACAAAACCTGCACATACACATGGAACAATAAAATAAGAAAGATCTTTCTTGTGGTATAAGATCTTTCTTGTGGTATAAGCACAAAGTTATGGCAGAATGGCAGAAGCACAAAGTTGTGCATTCCGCAAAGATGTGAAAACCTGGGTGTTTTAACATGCCTTCAAATAACAGTTTAGCTTGTAATCATCTCTGTCCACCCCTAATTTATTTATTATTCTGGTTTCCAGCACTTTATTACCAGCCCTGGTCCAATTGTGCTTCATTTTGCACAAGCCCTGCCCTTCCCTTGCAATTCTCAGTAGGCCCACTGTTCGATTTTGTGATGTTGATTGATGTATTTTATGATGTTTTTATTTCCTTGGTTTTAATTGTTTTGATTACATTGTTTTTGTTATGTGTTTTAATTTTGTACCGTTAATCCCATGTTTATTCAGGATTTGGTCCCCATATAAGCCGCCTCAAGTCCCTTTGGGGAGATGGAGGCAGGTTATATGTTGTTGTTGCTGTTGTTGTTGTTGTTTGTTTATTTATTTATTTATTTACAGTATTTATATTCCGCCCTTCTCACCCCGAAGGGGACTCAGGGCGGATTACAATGAACACATATATGGCAAACATTCAATGCCAATAGACAAACAACATTCAGTTTTAGACAGACACAGAGGCATTTTTTTTAACATCTTCCAGCTTCACGATTTCCGGCCACAGGGGGAGCTGTTGCTTCACCGTCCATTGGTGGCTGTTCTTCCTCTTCTTTTCCTCGTGAGCAGTTTTATGGTGTTGTAGATTAGTTAAATTAGCCTCCCGCATAAAGCGTCCCTAAATTTCCCTAATTGACAGATTCAACTGTCTTTCGGGGCTGCTAGGTCAACAGCAAGCCGGGGCTATTTTTTTTTTTTATGGTCGGAGGCTTAACCCGACCCGGGCTTCGAACTCATGACCTCTCGGTCAGTAGTGATTTATAGCAGCTGGTTACTAGCTAGCTGCGCCACAGCCCGGCCCCTTGTTGTTGTTGTTGTTGTTGTTGTTGTTGTTGTTATTGTTGTTATTGTAAGAAAGCATTAAGTAAAGAAGCAGAAGCATCATTTTCTTCATACTGTACTCATTCCAGCCTCCCTCCTCCTCTTGCTTTCCCTCCCTCTCTCTCTTCATGAAGCCAAACATACCAGGAATAAAAACCACACAAAATCAACCAATCCAAAGTTCTTCTAAACAGACAAGAGCAAAGTGGACAACAATCTCCCAAAGCGGACAAGAACATGAGGCACAGAGGCCAGTCCCTTGAAGCCCTAGAGCCACGTACTCTTGCACTAGTGCTCCCTCTCACCTAGCTCTTAACTTACAGTGCTGCTCATATGTCAAAGCGAAACACGGGGCCAAGTGATGGCTCTTAATTAAAACACTTTTAAGTTGGGATGCTCTTAAGTTGAGGTTCCACTGTATCTTAAAATCTGGTCATCATGAGAACTTCATATATACCATTAGCTGGCTTTAACATTTATGTGGGTGAGGGACAAAGGATAACAAAACTAAAACTAAAAATCACAATCCTTTTTTTTTTTTTGCTTGAAAATACTTTTCTTGGGACATTTGTAGATTCTCCAGTGCAATTCTATGGTCAATCTCCATTAGACGTTGACTGTAGAATTATGCCGAAAGACCTACAAATGCACAGAGAAGTATTCTCCCTAGGTATTTCTAATTTTCTAGCAGAATTCTATGTTCTACTTCTGCTAGAAGCCAATGATATAATCATGCATAGAGAGAATATACTTTTTCCATCATGTTTAGGCTAGCAGCAGAGATAGTGGCAAGTACAGCAATTAAACAATAATTAAATCCACAAATCCTTAATCAACAAACATGGAGGGATAACTGTAACTAATCCTATATCTGCTGAATGTTAGATATTATGTTGGATTTAGTGGAGAGGACTGCAAGATACTGACACAAGCAATTTTAAGTCTCATGTTCAGTCTCTTATTTGGTGGTACTTATTGCACTAGTTGGTTGTTTAATTTGAAAACCACTTCTCCAATTCGGAAATGTGGCAGAAATGCAATTGTAGATCATCAATGCATTTGCACTTCAAATGTGTTACTTTTCATATTGGCTTTCTCATGCTTGAAATACAATAGTGCCAATTATACTACCGATTGCTTCTAGTCCTCCTCTTCCACCAACACCATGATTGGGAGAGTTTTCTGAAGTAAAAAAAAAAAGGCAGAATGCTGTAATTGCACAAATGATGCTATTATAGAACCCACTTTCTGTCCAGATTGGGTGGATGCTACTTTCACCATTGTTCTGTGCTCCCCCTCTCCATCAATACTTGCTTTTCCTCCTGCTTTTGTATATTGCTTTAAATATTTTGTGTATTAAATCTTTATGTAAACTTTTCCTGGCATATATGCACAGTCTTTCTCAGCATTAACTCTTAACAAGATTATAGTGGAATTTTGTTATTGTTACCTTTCCCTAATAAAAGAATATTTTACAATAATGTAAAATTAATATGCTTGAGGATGGAAAATATGTATAAATGGTTTTAGAAACTCTTGGAAGTCTTGGTATCCTTATAGGGGTTCTCATCTCATGTAGTCCCATGAAATGTGTCCAAATGTGGACTTCTATTATTTAACCCAACAAATGTGAAGATTTTTATGATACTTACTGAAATTACCAAGATCAAGGATCTTCCCTGATCTCCGTCTCTAATATAAGGAGTTTCCACTTGTGTAACACCTACTATAAAGACTGCTCCAGTGACCTAAAGACACCTAGGAAGATTTAGGCAACTGCGGTCTATATTCCGTCTGTCTAAACTCAATGCAGGAGCCCCGGTGGAGAAGTGTGTTAAAGCACTGAGCTGCTGAACTTGCAGACCAAAAGATCCCAGGTTCAAATCCTGGGAGTGGACTGAGTGTCAGAGTTTTATATTATTTAGGTCATTTCTTATGTGAAAATGGATAAGTGTTTGTAAGAATCATGTCCTATCCATGTATGACCAGCAGCAATCAAGACACCTGCTAAAGACTGAGTGCTATTAATAGAGACTGAATAAATCTTGTGTTAGTGAATGTGATTGTGAAGGTGATGGTGTTGCTGTTGGAAAGCTGTTGGGGTGGAGCTGAAGAAAGCTTGAAGATAACATTTTGTTTCACTGTTGAAAGCTGCTGATAAAAGCAAAGGACTGTTTTGTTTGTATGTATTTTCATATAAATCTTTCTTTACTAAAAGACAGTTTGTTTTGGGGTTTTCTCCTTGGATGAAGGGTGCAGCTTCTGCAGAAGAGGTTGAATGTTTGGAACCTCAGATTGATAGCTGCGACAGTGAGCGCCCGCTGTTGCTCCAGCTTCTGCCAACCTAGCAGTTTGAAAACATGCCAAGGTACCGCTCCGGTGGGAAGGTAATGGCACTCCATGCAGTCATGATGGCCACATGACCTTGGAGGTGTCTACAGACAACGCCGGCTCTTTGGCTTAGAAATGGAGATGAGCACCAACCCCCAGACTCAGACAAGACTGGACTTAACGTCAGGGGAAACCTTTACCTTTTTAAAACTCAGTGCAGACACCTTGTCTGGATTCAAGATCTGAAATATATAATCTTTTTGGAGGTGAAAGTGTATAAAACAAAAATCTTTATTTACAGAAGTTGAGCATATGAAATCAGGAAAAAAAAATATTTACTACATTCTAAATACCACACACCCTCTCTCATACACATCTCATGCTAACAAAGAGCAACCATACTAAACCCCAAACAAAACTATCTTCTCTCACTGCAGCTCGATTCTAAAAGGAACCTTTGCCTAACTGAACCCTTTTCAAACTGAACTCCCAGCTATCATTCATAGCCTTACGCAAATTTACTAAAACACCACCCATCAGCATTCATTCCAATATTAAATTCTTGCTTCTTCCCAACAGCTTCTTACATTATGCATACTTTAATATATAATTAATAAACCAAAGGACTTTTTCACATGCAAACCCAGAACATCACCATCCTCCTAGTCCAGTCTCCAGAAATAGTTGGTGTTTCTGTAATAAAGATTCACAGGGAATCCCTAAATGGAGAGCAACACCCCCATTGCATCCACTATATTCACGATATTTCAACCAAGTGGAATTAAGCATTCATATTCAAAGTGGCTAATAAACTATAGAGGGAAGGAGCCCATTAACAGATTGTTTCAAGCAGAGAAATAATCGATTTCCATATGACTGTACAGCTGTGGCTCTCAACTTGATGGTCCCCAGATGTTTTGGTCTTCAACTCCCAGAAATCCCAACAGCTGGTACACTGACTGGGATTTCTGGAAATTGTAGGCCAAAACACCTGGGGACCGATAGGTTGAGAACCACTGCTGTACAGTATGGTACAGCAGTGAGGGAGCCATAGCGTCATGTGATAAGCTCCAGGCAAAGATGGAACTAATGCAGTGTAGTTTTAATATATGTGTCAAATTTGCACTAATGCAGTGGAGCTTTAACTTACCATTTGGGATATTGGAAAGTTGTTGTCAACTGGATTAGGCAATACTAACATTTTAATCCTATTTATGCCTAATCAGAAGGAAGCACTCTTTAATTCTTTTTTTAAAAAAGTATTTTTATTATCATTTTGCAAATACAGTGCACAATTTAAAAACGGGGATATGTGAGGAAAGTGGGGAAAGGGGAAGTGGAGAAAAAAAGGAAAAGAAAGAAAAAGAAAAAAAGGGGTAAATAGGACGGGAGACAAGGAAAGGAGAAGGGAAAAACAAAACTAGGTAGGGTTCAGGGAAACATCACCAAAACTAGGAAGTAAACTTCCAATCTATACCTATACACATGATTTCACTGTATTTAACATTTTTCTAATTCACACATTTTTAGTCTATATTACTTTCTTAAAATATTCTTCTATTTTGGTCCAATTTGTCCTTCTTACATAGTGTCCTCTTGTCTCCTTCAGAAGGAACGTAAGTTTGTCCATATTATATATCTCTTCTACTTTATCCAACCAAGAGTCCTTTTTCGGAATGTCCTCTAGTTTCCATGTTTTCGCAAATGTCATCCTGGCGGCTGTAGCACAATATGTGAACAGAATTTCATCATTCATATCAAATTTGGTCTCTTTATCTGTAATTCCTAATAAGTAGTATTCAGGTTTTAATAAAAAATGTTTTTGTAAAATAATTTGTGTTTCTTGGTGGATCATTTTCCAATATTTTTTAGACTTTTCACAAGACCACCATAAGTGGTAAAATGAGCCATCCTGGACTTTACATTTCCAACATTTTCTATCATATTTTTTATACATCTGGCCTAATTTTTTTGGTGTCATATACCATCTATGAAACATTTTGAGCCAATTTTCTTTTAAATCAGTAGCATACGTATATTTCAACTTCTTATTCCACATTTCTTCCCATTCCACTAATTTAATTGGACGGCCGGCATTTCTGGCCCATTTTATCATACAATTTTTAATTTCCTCAGTTTCTGTTGACCAATCTAACAAAATAGTGTAGATCTTCGAAATTGTTTTCTTATTGTTTAGTAATATGTTATCCCACACATTATCAGGATTACTAAACCCAATTACACTATCTTTATCAAACTGTTCCTTTATTTGGGCATATTGAAACCAGGAGATAGCCGGAAAGTTCACCTTTAGCTCATCTTGTATTTTTAGTCCATATTTATCTTTCCTTTTAATCAAAACATCTTTATATTTTGGCCATTTTGGCCATCCCAATATATTCCTTTGGTTAGCCTCCAGCGAAGAGATCCACAATGGAATCTTGTTTTTATAAAATCGCAGCTTATATTTTTCCCAAACTTTAATTAAGGCTGATCTGATAAAATGGTTCCCGAAATTTTTCTCAATTTTCCTTTTTTCGTACCCAATGTATGCGTGCCATCCTCGGCGTAATTCCACCCCCTCCAAAGTTAGTATACTTTCATTTTCTAGTGTTGCCCAATCTTTTATCCACAATAATGCACTTGCTTCAAAATAAAGTTGCAAGTTAGGAAGACCAAAGCCACCTCTTTTTGTTACATCTGTCATAATGGTGTACTTAATTCTTGGTTTCTTATTTCTCCAGATAAATTTAGATAATGTTTTATTCCAATCTTTAAAAATATTATTATTCCTAATAATTGGTAAATTTTGAAATAGATACAGTAATTGAGGTAAAACATTCATCTTAATAATTGCAATCCGGCCCAGAAGTGAGATATTTAGAAATTGCCAATTTTGTAAATCCTTCTTTATATCTTTCCATTTAACATTATAGTTATTTTCCAATAATTGGGCATTTTTTGCCATTATCCAAATTCCTAAATATTTAAGTTTTGGTACCACCTTAATTCCCGTCATTTCTTGTAGTCTTTCCTCATTTCCCTTAGTCATGTTCTTCGAAAGAATTTTAGTTTTCTCTTTGTTAATGTAAAAACCCGCTAATCTACCAAACCTTTCTATTTTCTGGATCCAATTCAAAATTTGTTTTCTGGGGTCTTCAATTATGCAAATTATATTGTCCTCAAAGGCTCGTATTTTAAATTCTTGACTTCTTAATTTTATTCCTTTTAATTGGGCATCCTGTCTGATATTTCTTATTAGAATTTCTATGGCAAAGATGAATATTAGAGGAGAAAGGGGACACCCTTGCCTGGCTCCCTTTTCAATTTTGAATTCTTTTGTTTGTTGACCATTTATCAACACTCTAGCATATTGATCATCATATATTGCCTCTAGGGCATTTGAAAAATAATAACCCAAATCTATTTCTTTAACTAATAATTTAAAGAAGTTCCAATTTAAATTATCGAATGCCTTCTCGGCATCCAGGGCCAGTAGGGCTTCTTTTTCTTCTTTTTTTTAAAATAATTTTTTATTAAAGTCATTTGCCAAGGGGTGTGAATCACATCGACCATTACACACAGTGAAGGGGGATAACATGGAGGATAAGATGGGGGTAAGAAAATATATATAGGAGGTTAGGGGAAATCTATTAATCGAAACCCTACATCAGGAAACAAAAGGAAAAAGAAAAAGAGGACAGAAACAGAAAACAGAAAGCAAAAAACAAAAAATCAGAACATCACTTAAATACTAATAGTTATCACATATAATTAAAATTGACTTCCATCAGATGTGTGTTGTTATGTATCGTATTCATTTGGTATAAACTATACCCTTATTTTTCCTTTTCTATTTGTTTGTTGTATTATTTTTCTCTCCTTTAGTGTTTATTCCGGGGCAGTTGTGTAGTCTTTTATCTTTGGTTATTGTATCCTTATATTATCACTTTACAGTTTGCTGTTCTTAAATAGTTTGTAACTAATTCCCAATCTGTTTGTTTTTTGGGTTTGCTTTGAGTATTCGATAATAAGTATGTTAATTTGTCTGCACTCATAATTTCCAAAATTTTAATAAACCAGTTTTTTTTATATCCGGACTGTTTTTTTCCCTCCATCCCTTACCATATGTTATTCTTGCTGCTGTTATCAGATAATTAAATAAGATTTCTTTATTTTTTTTCTTCTACATTGTCATACATACCCAGGAGGAGCAACTTGGGGTCTAAACTAATCCTAATTTGAAGTATTCTCTGTATATTCCTATGTATTTCTTTCCAGAATTCTTTTGCTTTTGCACAAGTCCACCAACAGTGGAAGTACGTGCCTTCCTTTTCACCACACTTCCAGCATTTATTTGAAGTAGACTTAAAGTATTTTGATAATTTCTGTGGGGTCAGATACCATCTATAAAAAATTTTCAGACAGCTTTCTTTTAGGTCTACCGAGTACGTAAATTTTAGTCTATGATTCCAAGCTCTTTCCCATTCTTCAATTTTTATTGGCTTCCCTATATTTTTCCCCCATTTAATCATACAATCTTTAATGAATTCCTGCTTCTTTCTGATGGTAATGTTCGTAGTACTCAATAGTGTCTACTACACATCTAACATTATCCTTTATGTTTCTATTCGGTAGAAAACCACTTTGTTCCTTCCCAATCCAGCTGTTCAAAAAAGTTTTGAAACTATTTGCTAATATGGTAGTAAATATTTTTTAATCCACATTCAGAAGAGAGATGGGTCTATAATTACGTCCTTCAGTCTCATCTCCATTTTCTTTTGGAATTGTTATTATGTCCACCCTAGTCCAAGAGTTTGGTATTAATCTCTTCTTCAAAGCATCATTCATTATTTTCTTTAATCACAGCAAAAGTTCTTCCTCCATCGCTCTATAAAAAGAAATTGGAAATCCATCCGGTCCTGGGGCTTTATTGGGTTTCATACTTTTCATAGCTTTCCTGATTTCCTCTTCTGTTATTTCTTTATTTAATTGTTCTCGCTGGTAATCAGTAATTTTTTGAAGGTTTTGTGCCCCTAAATATTCCCCAATCTCATCCAAATTAATCTTGTCCTGATTATAAAGTTTAGTATAAAATTCTTCAAACTCCTACAAAAAATTCTTTCCCTTTCCTTATTTTTACAATCTGTTGTTGTTTTTCTTTCTTTCTTATTTTTCGTGATAACCATGCTCTGGGCTTGTTTGCATTTTCAAAATTATATTGTTTTATAAACTTTAATTGTTTTGCCATCTGCTCTATTTCTAAGTCTCTTTTTCTGTTTCGCAAATTCTTAAGTTTAGTTATTAAGTTTAATTTATGTGGGTCTCTCTTTAGATCTTTCTCTGTTGTGTTTATTTCTTTATTAATCTCATTTAGTCTTTGGAATTTCACTTTATTTTTCATGGCTTTTTGTTGTATAAGATAACCCCTTATTACTGCCTTATATGTATCCCAAATCATTTGATCTTTAATTTCTGGAGTAGAATTCATCTCAAAAAATTCCCTCATCAATTTCTTGTTTTTAATTATATCCTCCTCCTTCTTAATTAAATTATTGTCCAGCCTCCATTTCCCAAATGTTTTTTTATTATTTATTTTCATCATTATTGGATTATGATCAGATTTGTCCCTTGGTAAGATAATAATTTCATCTACTTTCGTACATAATGTATTAGAGAGCCATATCATGTCGATTCTCAACCATGTTTTAAATCTATGAGAAAAAAACGTATAATCTCTAGTATCTGGATTTTTAGTACGCCAAATATCCTTCAAGTCAAATTCTTCCTTCAAGTTCCTGAAGATCTGTGGGATTAATCTTGCCTTTTCATTCTTCTTATTTTTAAATACCTTACTTGTATCTAAATTTGAGTCTAGTACACCATTATAATTGCCCAGAATGATTAGATGATCAAAATCCACCTCCGAGATACGTTTTCTTAGCTCCCCTGAATCCAAGCAGCGGCAAGCTCCCCTGAATCCAAGCTGCGGCCAAATGGAGGGGAAGCCTCCGTTTGGATGCGGTTTGGATCCAGAGGAGCGGCAAGCTCCCCTGAATCCAAGCTGCGGCCAAATGGAGGGGAAGCCTCTCCGTTCGGACAAGTTTTGGATCCAGAGTAGCTACAAGCTCCCCTGAATCCAAGCTGCGGCCAAACGGAGGGGAAACCTCTCAGTTCGGACGAAGTTTGGATCCAGAGGAGCTGCAAGCTCCCCTGGATCCAAGCTGTGGCCAAATGGAAGGGAAACGTCTCCATTCGGATGAGGTTTGGATCCAGAGGAGCTGCAAGCTCCCCTGGATCCAAGCTGCGGCCAAACGGAGGGGAAACCTCTCTGTTCGGATGTGGTTTGGATTGAGAGGAGCTGCAAGCTTCCCTGGATCCAAGCTGCAGCTGAATGGAGGGGAAGCCTCCATGGCCGCGGTTTGGATCCAGAGAAGCTTGCTGCTTCTCTGGGTCCAAGCACCCACCGAACGGAGAGGAAACTTCTCCCTTTGGCAGGCGTTTGGGCCAGTCATTGAGTGGGTGAAGGGGGAGGACCGCAAAAGCCCTCCCAGTTCACCCACCCGCCTGTGCCTCGGGGGCCGGCAGCGAAGGAGCCAGCCCTGCATGTTGCTACGTAGATAGCAAGCTACCTAGCAAAACACAGGGGGCGCTCACCCCTTGGGAGGTGCCCCCTGCGTGTTGCTAGGTAGCTTGCTATCTACCTAGCAACACGCAGGGGGCACCTCCCAAGGAGCGAGTGTCCTGTGCATGTTGCTAGGACACATGCCAGCGAACAGGTGAATGGGGAGGGCCTTTGCGGCCCTCCCCGTTCACCCCGCTCGGATTGCACAGAGGCTTGGACGAGCGGGGCTCGGACGAGCAGTGTTTTACTGTATTTAGATTTCAAAGATACAAGCCCAGAATGTGATTTCAGAATTTTCCTTTCAGTAATTTCCCATTCAATGAGTCCCTAAAATCAAGGGTGGAGATCATGTGATCCTTGAGGTTTTTGTGATCTAGCAGCTCTTATTAGTCGCTATAGTGGGTGGAACTGTTGGAACATTTAGTCCAATAAGAGGCATGGGCCCTCATAATTCTCATGCCCTGCATAGAATGGTCATTTTACAGTACTTGATTTTTTTTTAAAAAAAAAGGTTTTAAGAGGATTTGGGGATGAGAGCAGTGGAACAGAAATTTGGGGAAAATTCCTGCATGTGAACCTCTGGCAGATTCACAGCTTCTCTTTATCCTACTTTGTGTTATCTTATGCTACCACAGTTGACAATCACTGGAACTAAAGAGCACTTGGAGTGCTCTGAAGTGTAACAGAACAGAAAACGTGTAGAAATTTAAATGCTCATGCTGCTGTTATATCATTCTTCCCTTTAAAAAATCCCTGTTCCCCACACTTCATAACCATGTATCCTGGTATCCGTATCTGGTTTGCTTGAGGATAATCAGTTTCAAGGGAAACAATAAATAATTCATGAACATTCTCACTTGTTGCTGTATTCTATTATCACTGTGCCTCTTGGAAGAGAAATAGTGGTCTAGATAGGCCATTGATCTGACCCCTGTAAAACTCTGCTTTTTGTTCAAAGCTCGGTTGAAATCATACCTCAAGAGTATTGAGCTAATACCCAGAAATAAATAATGCATAGTGATCTTTATAAAGCACATTAAATGGGTCTTAAATAGAGTAGAGTATCTGGAAAGGGTACTATATCAGTCAGCTCTGAGGAAATATGAAATACCTCTTTAGTCATCACTGCTGTCAGCCTCAGTATTAATTTGACTTGGGTTTTGCACTGAATCTTTTTTAAAGGTGGGGTGAAAGAGATGCTACAAAGAATATATAAGTTACAGAAAGTATGAAGGAAATTTTCTATCAGTGAAGCACACGGGATAGATGTAGGACAACAGGAATAAAAAAAACCCTCTTAAGCAATATATGTATTAAATTATTTTAGTTGCAGTGTGCATTATAAAGTTATCAAGACATTATATGCATAGCTTTAGCTTCCTTTTTAAAGTATTTGGTGCAGTAACTTTTACTCCTGAAGAAGCTGCTGTTCAACTGGAAAATATAGCCAACCTCAGGCTCACATGCAATGCCCATTGTCATAAGCAACCTATGTGAATAATTACCAAGACTTGCTAGGAAGCAGGTTCAACCTATTAGTTTCATGGTACATCCTGCAAAAAAGGCAGTCTGGCATTATCATCAATTTGAGTTGGAAAATGCCTACTTACGTTTGGCCAGCTCGTTGTAATTCCTTTCCATTACTGTTGAATGTTAGCCCTTGTATACAAACTACTACTACTACTTCTTCTTCTTCTTCTTCTTCTTCTTCTTCTTCTTCTTATTATTATTATTATTATTATTATTATTATTATTATTATTATTATTATTATATTTATATTTATACCCCACTTTATCTCCCCAAAGGGGACTTGGCAAAATTAAAACCCAAATTAGATCCTATATAGTTTGGATCAAGTTTAACTATGGGATCACCTTCTCCTCTGGGGCACATTTGCTCTTTAGTCAGCAAAGACTAGATAGGCAATGGTCACTCAGAGGAAATCTTTTCAACTGTCCCAAGACTGTGGAATAATCTGCTGGAAGAGATTTGGGGCCCTTCCACACAACCATATAACCCAGAATATCAAGGGAGAAAATCCCACAATATCTGCTTTGAACTGGGTTATTTGAGTCCACACTGCCAAATATTCCAATTCAATGCAGAAAATGTGGAGTTTTATTCAACTGTGTGGAAGGGGCCTTAACTGCTAAATATGCTGTCTGAAGTTAAAACTCAAATAAAGACCTGTCTCTTTCAGCAGCCCTGTCCAAATGATTTTTAAATTATGAATTTTAAATTATGTGCTGGTTGCTTCACTAAGTTTTTAGTATATATGTTCTTTCAGATGGATGTTTTAACTGAGTTATGAGTTTAAATTGATTGTATATGTTGCCTTTTAATATGTTGTTGTTCCCCTCCTTGATCCATTGGGGGGGAGAAACAAAACAAAACAAAACAAAACAACAACAACAGCACACAACGTCATCAGTAGCTTTTGGATTCAAGTTATGGCCCTGCTCAGTTGCACAGGAAGTTTTCCTCTCAGACATTTTCATTTTTAAAAATCCATCTCATTATAAGGGATTACTCTTGTGTGCAGAATATTTACACTTCAGTGAAATCTACAGGAAGAAGTCTACATTAAACTCAACTTCTCTTTAAGCCAGAAGTAACAGCTTAACTGAACTCTTCTGTAGTTTCTTTGTGCATAAGAACTTTAGTTACAGTACAAAGGGAAGACATGGGAAATTGTGTCAATGTTGGAATGACACATATTTTATTCAGGCAATAATAAATGTCAGTACAAGACCAGTGGGTTCCGTATATGTGACTATTAGTGCTAGATTTACCATCCATGGAGGCACTCTGCTGTTCATAGCTTTTTAAAGGGGATAGCCAGTAAATAGCCAGGTAGCCAGGTAGAATCAATACTCAAGGGGCTTCAGTCTGATTTTTTTAACTGCACAAATAAGCAAACTGCTCAGGACAAAATAAGAGTTTTTACATGGAATGCATGCAATACTTCTCCCAAAACACAGAATTGGTCTTATTAATCTTCCAAAATGTTCTTTTTTCTATATGTGATATATTATTTACTGTAGTTCTTTTCATGTTGCTTTATTTAATATGCTTTTGCTATTTCTTTTGCTATTTTGTCTCATTGCATCCCTTCAGCTCTACTTTTTTTTTTTTTGGAATTTCTCTTGATGGGTTCCTTGCCCTGGAAAGCTTCTAGGATATTCCAACAATTCTCTTGATTTATTAGCCTCGGCTGAAATATATGGTGTTTGTAACTGCATCTTCAGGAAATGTAGATGAAATTAAAATGGTAAAAGTGATGACAGCAATATCAACAAAAAGCCACACATTGTGACAGGCTGGCTGGAGTAAACATTCCCATAGACGACCTAAGTGTCCACGGTGTATTGGACAGGAGAAGATGATCCTATAGGGTAACCTGGTCAAAATCAGCACTTTGTACTTTGCCCAGAAGCTAATTGGCAACCAGGGAAGTGATTTTAATATGGGTGGAATATGCTTACTCCTAGATGTACTGCATCCAATCTAGCTGCCATGTTTAGAACTAATTGGAGTTTCCAACCTTGGTGCAAAGGTAGTCGAAGCTGGTAAGAAGCACTCTGATTGATACATTTATCTGGACTAATATGTAGAGCAGGGGTCCTCAAACTTTTTAAGTGGAGGGCCGGTTCATGGTCCCTCAGATGTTGAGGGGCCAAATTATCATTTGAAAAAAAAACACGAACAAATTCCTATGCACGCTGCACATGTCTTATTTGGAGTGCAACCCCCGCCCCAACAACAATTATTTATTTATTTATTTGTTTATTTACTACATTTATACCCCTCCCTCTCTCAACCCAAAGGGGACTCAGAGCGGCTTACAAGTTATATGTATATACAATATATTATATTATATTATTAGCAGAACACAATATCAGCATTATATATTACTATATTGTACTATACCACTATACCGTATTATTAGTAGTAATATTACATTTCATATATAATATATAATTAATATATTATATTTTATACATTATTATTATATTGTATTATTATTATTAGCTGCCCTGAGTCTCCTACTGGGTGAGAAGGGTGGGATAGAAATAATAATAATCATCATCATCATCATCATCTTTATTTATATACCACCCTATCTCCCGGATGGGACTCAGAGCGGTTTCCAGTCATAAAAACAACACATACATTACATAGCAGCATAATAACACATTATTAAACAAGGGAAAATAATACAATTATATAGCAATAATCAACACTTACACAACCTGATCAAGGGGACGGGAACCATAAACCATAAAGTGTATCATTGTAGGCTAGATAAATCTTGTGCAATCTATTCAGGCCCAGAGAACAGTGGTATTCCAATGCAATTACTCAAAAACCTGCCGACACCATCAGGACTTCAGTTCCTTACGTAAAATACTGTAATAAATAAATAAATATTATATTGTATTACATTATAATATTATTATCAATATTCTACACACAATATATTATTACCACAGCACAATATTAGTAAATGAAAGAACAATACAATATTTAAAAATAAAAACAATTTTAACCAACATAAACCTATCAGGATTTCCATGGGAAGTGTGGGCCTGCTTCTGCCCAATGAGATAGTCAAGTTAAGTAGGTTTGTTGTTATGTGCCTTCAAGTCATTTCAGACTTTGGGCGAGCCTAAGTCTAAAACTGAGGGCGGGGGCCAGGTAAATGACCTTGGAGGGCTGCATCTGGCCCCCGGGCCTTAGTTTGGGGACCCCTGATGTAGAGAGACAGATTCAGGAACGCTCCCAAGCTTCGTACACAGTCTTGCAGAGGGAGTATAACCCTGTTCAGAACTGGTTGACACACCTCCATCCCTAGGTTGATCCGCAAGCATCTATTGTCTTATCTGGATTCAGTTTCAATTTGTTTTTTCTCATCCAACCCATTACCTTTTCCAGGCATTTATTCAGGGGAGACATACTAACTTTAGCTAAAACTGTTTTGAAGGCATGGAGAAATATATTTGGGTGTCATCAGCATACTGATAGCATCCCACCTCATGCCTCCAGGTAATCCTTCCCAGGGGTTTCATGTAAATGTCAAAAAGCATTGGGGATAGAAGCAGCTTGGAGATAACCACTCCTTTTTTGAGGAGCGGCTATCTCCAAGCACCACCATCTGGAACCTGCCTGAGAATTATTATTAACTGTCACCAAGTCGACTTTGCCTTATGATGACCCACCCTATGGATGAGAGACCTCTACATCACCCTACAATCAACAGCTTTGCCCAGAACTTGCAGACTTAGGGCCATGATGCCCTTGATTGATTTTATCCATTTGCAAGGAAGCCTTCTTCTTTTCCAACTGCTTTCTTACTTGCTAAGCAGCAGCAATAATAATAATAATAATAATAATAATAATAATAATAATAATAATGCTTTATTTTTAACTCACCCTCTCTCCCCCAGGGGATTCAGAGCGGCTCCCAACAAATAAAATAAAGTAAGATGGCAAACATTCAATGCCATATGTAAATAGCAAAAGAAACGAACAGAATAATCAATTAAACTTAAGAGTTAAAATAGAGAGTTAAAATCATTGAATCAAACAACATTAGCCAAACATACAATCAATCAATATTAGCTTTTCTAGTGAGTCCCATCTTCTCATGTTACTATATGTCCCAGAATCTTTTTCCTATATTTGGGGCTCCAAAAATGGAGTGTACCTTATCATCAATAGTGCCTTAGATTCACATTTTTTAATTAAAAATGGCTTACATTTGAAGCAGTATGGTAGTTCTTCAGTGTATTATTTCCATTGTTGGTTTTTGATCATGTCTGTGAGAGATACTGAAATTTAACTGTATTTTTAATTACCAAAATGATGCACAGGTACTGAATGAGTTAAAATGGTACAATGACTCAGAAAAACCAGCAGGTTGTTATGAGCAGGTGTGCCTGTAGAGGTGTTAAGAGCCAAGAGCAAAGAACAAAGGAGTTGCTGTGGTCAGTGTAAGCCGGTGATGTATGGATTGCTTGAAGTTGGAATAATCAACGAAAGAAGATAGAAGAAAGAAGATAAAACCTTGAATTAATTAGGCAAAGAAAAGACTTTGGATTTATGCCTAGTTAAGTTTGATGAATTTTATGTTAGAAGAAACCTAGTTTTGTAAATACTGCAGTAGTGTTATTTTGTTACAAGAAAAAGTCTCCTGAGGAAGTGAAAGACTAGTCTGTGTGTTTTTGTTCTTTTGGTCACTTTTTGGCTGTTGGGTTACACTGCTGTACGTAGACTATATGACAATTCTTTTATGGGGAGGGTCTTTTGTTTGTAAGCCCACATGTTGTGATGACCCATGGGCCTTGTAGTCCTGCTCAGGACATTGTAATTCCTGATGAAGATGAAAACTTGGGTTTTTTACCTTCCCAGTCTGAACTGGATTCCTCTCAGCCAGATCTTTCCCAGGCAGATCTGGGAACCTTGCACCTGCAAGAAAGTTGTCTCCCAGAAGTATGTCAAACAAGCCCAGAGCCTACTTCTCCCGTGTTCTTGCGCCGGGAGTTTTGTAAACAACAGAGAAGTTTGGAATCAGCTTCGCGCAGGAGTGCGAGGATTGCAGCTAAGAATGTAGCCAATTAAGACTGCTTCTCGTGAGAATCTTTAAGGAGTTTAACATCTGGTCTCAGAGTTTAGCTTTCGTTTCTGATTCCCAGAGAACTGCTTCGGTGGGAAAGTTAGACTCTATATAGGTGTTTTACCCGCGTAGTAACTTCGCGGAGTCAATTCGTCAGCCTACGGAGCGAGTTGTGTCTGGACAGCGCGCTCCGATTCAAGCCTCGCTCCTGCTCAAGCCTTGCCTTGCTATCCAGCCTTCGCCTTGCTTCCCAGCCTTTGTTTATCTACGGACTTTGCCTTGTTTCCCAGGACCAATCCTTGCCTTGTTCCACGGATTTTACCAAGTTATTCCACGGACCTTGTTCTTGTTCCTAGTTACCTTGTTCCACGTTTTAAGCCTTGTTTCAAGTATCAAGTTATTTCCTAGCCTTGCTCAAGTTTATGGACTAAAGGACCTTGTCATCTCCCCTCACTTTGCCTGGCAAAGTGAGTGTTTCGGTTATTGGATTACAACTTTGGACCATAATATTTCTTATTGGACATTGCTTTTTTGGACTAATTTTGACCTTTCCTGAAAGGTCCGCTTCTGAACTAACTTTTACATTTGTTTTTATTAACCTTATATATTTCCTTAATAAAGATATTAGTTAGAATCTGGCCTCTGCGTATGGTTATTGGTGCTCTGTAGCCGGGGTCGTGACAGTTTGACTCCGCCACCCTAAGCACCAATTAACCTCGGCCAGAATGTCTACCGGAACCGTGCCCGGTGGGCAGCCACTGAGCTACACCATCAGCAAGGACGAAGTGGATCGCATCCGCGACAGACTCAACGCCCAGGATGGAGAAATAAAGGGCTTGCGGGAGCGCGGAATCCGCCTCCCGGCCATGGCGTTGCCTACCAAGTTTACTGGAGAAGCTTCTAAGGTTCATGTTTTCCGTCGCCAATGTCAAGCTTATCTAGAGGCCCGTGATGCCGAGTTTCCCCAAGAAGACATCAAAGTGGCGTGGGTTTACAGTCTTCTAGACGGGCCAGCGGCCAATTGGGCGACGGCACTGTTCGACCAAGCCTCTCCACACCTAAGATCAGCGCAACACTTCTTGGACCACCTCAAGGAGACTTGGGGAATCGAGGACAATTTGGAGGCAGCCGGTCACAAACTCCGTCGCCTTTTCCAAGGAGACAGACCTATGTCTCAGTATATAGCCGAGTTCCGAGTGCTGGCCCACAACACCGGCTGGAACGATGTAGCCCTCAGAGGACAATTCCGGGAGGGTCTCAACATTGAAATGCTGGAAGAAATCTCCAAGGTGGATCCTCCCCAGACCCTCGAGGCACTCATTGATCAATGTTTACGGGCTGAAGTCATGATTGCCAACAGGAAACAGTGGGTTCGAGGCCAGGGCAGTAGAGCCGGGGCAAAACCCCCCGCTCCCGCCAGCGTTCAGCCACGTCCAGTGTGGAGACCCCCACCGCCAACCCCATACCCCAGAGGAGGCGAGGAGGTGCCGATGCAGTTGGGCAATGTGCGTCCCAGACTAGATGCCGCCGAGAAGGCCCGTCGTCAACGCTTAAACCTCTGTTGGTACTGCGGGAACGGGGGCCACTTCGCCAGAGAGTGCCCAGCCAAAGGGAAGCCTGCCGCCCGTCTTGCGGCGGCGTCCTCCACGGAGACGAAGGCGTCTGAGCCGACTGGCACACAGCCGGCGGGGGAAGCCAACGACCGGGTGTAGAGAGGCTCGCCAACCCGGTCAAAAAATCCATTCAAGAGCCGCCAACCGGGGTCCTGTTCCTTCTCGTGGTCACATTATGGTCAGCAAAAAGGGGACCCGTCATGATCCACGCCATGATAGACTCTGGAGCTACCAACAATTTCATTGATAGAGAGTATGCCGACTCTCTGGGATTACAATATCATGATTTCAAGAATGCCCGTGTGGTGCAAGCCATAGACGGCCGCCCCCTCAAGACGGGCCCCGTAAGTCAGTGGTCGGAACCCACCAGGATGTGGATAAGGGAACATATGGAAGAGATTTCCTTCTTTGTTACCGAGGTTCCCCATTTCCCTGTGATTTTGGGAATTCCATGGCTGACTCTCCACGACCCTAACATCTCCTGGTCCAACAGAGAACTGCAGTTTGCTTCACCGTACTGCCAAAACCATTGCCTCGTAGCCAAGGTCTGCCATGCCACAGACACCGAGCCCATCATCACCTTGCCAAAGAAGTACTCCGAGTATTGGGATGTATTCAATGAGAAAGAAGCCGAAAAATTACCCCCACATAGACCTTATGACTGTGCCATTGACTTGGTGGAGGGGGCCCCGATCCCGCGAGGGCATCTCTACTCCCTGACTGAACCAGAGCAAGAAGCTCTCAGGGAATTCATAGAGACAAACCTTCGCAAGGGATTCATCAGACCCTCTCAATCCCCAGCCGCCTCCCCAGTGATGTTTGTGAAGAAGAAGTCAGGGGAACTACGCTTGGTGGTGGACTACAGAGCATTGAACAATATCACCAAGCGGAACAGCTATCCCCTGCCCTTAATCTCGGATCTACTGGATCGGCTTCGAGGAGCCAAGGTTTACACCAAGCTGGATCTTCGGGGGGCTTACAACTTAGTTCGCATCAGGGAAGGGGACGAGTGGAAGACCGCCTTCCAGACCAAATTCGGATTATTCGAGTCCCGAGTTATGAATTTCGGTTTATGCGGAGCTCCCGCAACGTTCCAGCATTTTGTCAATGACATTTTTCAGGACTATCTAGACAGGTTCTTGATAATCTACCTGGACGATTTTTTGGTGTTTTCTAGATCACAATCAGAACATGAGAACCACGTCAAAATGGTGTTACAACGATTGCGGGATCATGGACTTTATGCCAAGCTGGAAAAATGCGCCTTTGATCTACAAGAGGTAGATTTCCTTGGTTACCGCATCTCGCCTCTAGGGCTTTCCATGGATCCAGCCAAGGTTTCAGCAGTATTGGAATGGCGGGCGCCAACTAACAAGAAAGAGGTGCAGCGTTTCTTGGGGTTCGCGAACTATTACCGCAAGTTCATTCCAGATTTTGCCCGCTGGTCCGACCCCATCACTAGCTGCATCCGTGGAAAGCAGCCTTTCCGCTGGACTGATCAAGCAGAGAAAGGGTTCCAGCAACTAAAGAAACTATTCACCTCCCAGCCAATTCTACAGCACCCAAATCCTGGAACCCCTTTTGTTGTGCAAGCGGACGCCTCTGATGTGGCAATTGGGGCTGTACTCTTACAACCGGTGGGAGATCACCTCCATCCCTGTGCCTTTTACTCTCGTCAACTAACCACACCAGAGAGGAATTACACCATTTGGGAAAAAGAACTACTGGCCATAAAGGCAGCCTTTGAAACTTGGAGACATTGGCTAGAAGGGGCCAAATTTCCCATTGAAGTCCACACTGATCATCGTAATCTAGAACATCTAAGAACTGCCCGCAAACTAAATCAGAGGCAGCAACGTTGGGCTTTATTCTTCGAACGTTTCGACTTCCAGATTCATTATGTGACCCCAGCCCAGACCAAGCAAGCAGACGCCCTGTCACGTAAACCGGAATACGCTGCAGGACGCAAGGAGACCTTTGAATCCCAACTATTACAACCCGGGAACTTTGCCACGCTCACAGTGGGGAACACCAAATCCATTCCCATTGGTTCAACTTCCTCTACTCCAGGACCCCTCTGTGCTCAAGAAATCAGGGCTAGTCAGCAAGCAGATGCCTGGGCGCAGGACCAACTTCGCCAAGGTCTGCATTTTCCCTTTTCGCTTAAGGATGGGCTGCTTTGCTATAGAAATCATGTTTATATCCCACCCGGACCGGGCAGGGAAAAAGCGCTTCGTCTGTGTCATGATTGCAAACCAGCAGGACACTTCGGACTATTTAAAACCATGCATCTGATCCTAAGGGATTTTTGGTGGCCCAAGATCCGCAAGGATGTGGAAAAATATGTCAACACCTGCCCAGTATGCCAGCGCTCCAAGATAAGAAGGGAGAAGCCCTCAGGGCTTTTACACCCCCTTCCTACCCCATCTCGCCCATGGGAAATAATTTCTGCGGATTTCATCACTGACCTACCACCTTCCTGTGGATTCACCACGATCTTAGTGGTGGTGGACCTTTTCACCAAGTTAGCCCATTTCATTCCCTGCGAAGGCCTCCCCACGGCCAAAGAGACTGCGGATCTATTCCTTCAACATGTTTTCAGACTACATGGATTGCCCAAGAGTTTAGTCACAGACCGTGGATCTCAATTCACCTCTCGTTTTTGGAAGGCGCTACAAAAACTATTGGGCATAGACTCTCGCTTATCTTCAGCTCATCATCCCCAAACAGATGGGCAAACGGAGCGCACCAATGCCACTTTGGAGCAGTATCTTCGCTGTTATGTAAACTACCAACAGGACAATTGGGCTTCTCTGTTACCACTGTCTGAGTTTGCCTACAACAATGGAGTTCAAGCTTCTACAAAAGAAACGCCGTTCTTTGCAAACTACGGCTTCCATCCACGTTTCTTTCCCCCTGTCATTGAAACTTCAGAAGTTCCCGCAGCAGAGGATTGGCTGCAGGAACTCACAGCGGTGCAACAACTTTTGCTCCAGCAACTGGACCAAGCCAAGGAGGACTATAAACACCACGCTGACAAACACCGCCAGCCGGGCCCCGAAATCAAGGTAGGAGATCGGGTTTTTCTGTCCACTCGCTTTCTGCCCTCCCACCGCCCTTGCCGGAAGTTAGATGCCCGTTTCATTGGCCCCTATCCAGTGGTGGCGCAATTAAACCCCGTGACTTTCAAACTCCAACTTCCGCGTTCAATGCGCATTCACCCAGTGTTTCACCGTTCCCTGCTCCTTCCGGCGGATGGTGTGCGTCCTGATACAGACCAACCGGCCCCCCCTCCTGTTTTGATGAATGGGGAAGAGGAGTTCGAGGTTGAGGACATTTTGGATTCTCGCTTTCACCGCCGCCGCCTACAATATCTCATTGACTGGGTGGGTTTTGGCCCTGAGGAACGCTCTTGGGAAGACGCCTCCACAGTCCATGCTCCTGAGCTAACCCGTCGCTTTCATCAGACCTATCCCGCCAAGCCGCGACCTCGCGCCTCGGGGAGAGGGCCCCAGTTTGGGAGGGGCCTTGAGGAGGGGGATAGTGTGATGACCCATGGGCCTTGTAGTCCTGCTCAGGACATTGTAATTCCTGATGAAGATGAAAACTTGGGTTTTTTACCTTCCCAGTCTGAACTGGATTCCTCTCAGCCAGATCTTTCCCAGGCAGATCTGGGAACCTTGCACCTGCAAGAAAGTTGTCTCCCAGAAGTATGTCAAACAAGCCCAGAGCCTACTTCTCCCGTGTTCTTGCGCCGGGAGTTTTGTAAACAACAGAGAAGTTTGGAATCAGCTTCGCGCAGGAGTGCGAGGATTGCAGCTAAGAATGTAGCCAATTAAGACTGCTTCTCGTGAGAATCTTTAAGGAGTTTAACATCTGGTCTCAGAGTTTAGCTTTCGTTTCTGATTCCCAGAGAACTGCTTCGGTGGGAAAGTTAGACTCTATATAGGTGTTTTACCCGCGTAGTAACTTCGCGGAGTCAATTCGTCAGCCTACGGAGCGAGTTGTGTCTGGACAGCGCGCTCCGATTCAAGCCTCGCTCCTGCTCAAGCCTTGCCTTGCTATCCAGCCTTCGCCTTGCTTCCCAGCCTTTGTTTATCTACGGACTTTGCCTTGTTTCCCAGGACCAATCCTTGCCTTGTTCCACGGATTTTACCAAGTTATTCCACGGACCTTGTTCTTGTTCCTAGTTACCTTGTTCCACGTTTTAAGCCTTGTTTCAAGTATCAAGTTATTTCCTAGCCTTGCTCAAGTTTATGGACTAAAGGACCTTGTCATCTCCCCTCACTTTGCCTGGCAAAGTGAGTGTTTCGGTTATTGGATTACAACTTTGGACCATAATATTTCTTATTGGACATTGCTTTTTTGGACTAATTTTGACCTTTCCTGAAAGGTCCGCTTCTGAACTAACTTTTACATTTGTTTTTATTAACCTTATATATTTCCTTAATAAAGATATTAGTTAGAATCTGGCCTCTGCGTATGGTTATTGGTGCTCTGTAGCCGGGGTCGTGACACATGTCCAACAATGTCTGGTGTTCCCTGTTGGTCATAGAGCATCCGTAATCTTAGTTTAAATTTCTGTTTGACTTATCAGATCTTATGCAAGAGGTCTTTTGTTCTTTTTTGTTATGTTTAATTTTTCTGAATTGATCATTTTAGGTCCTGGGCACAAATCACTGAATAATTGCATTCAGGGTTCTAACTAAATTATTGCCACCTGTTCAAAATAAAGTCCCTGTCTCCTGACCAGACAAAACATGTCAAAACCTGTTGATCATGCCATGTTCCCAGAACTTACCTGTGTGATGTTCTCCAGGCTGGTACAGAAGTGGTGTGTGGGTGCAGTTCTCACCTGCCTCTCCACTCTCCCAGTCAAAAAGAAAGAGAGAAAGAGTTTTATTTGAAATAATCATGCAATTACAGAATTGTGGGAGGAAATCTGGTTACGGGACTCACTGAGCATCAAAGGGTCATAGTTACAGAAGGTTGATTGTTACATTAAGTTCCCATGATCAGTGATCTGAGAAATGCCATGGGAGGGCATGTGGCAAAGTGTTCAGTGTCTGAAATGTTAGAGAGACCCCAGATATAGCATTGAACAAGTTTCATTCTCTTTGAAAACAGAGACAACGAGTACAACAGGATGAAAGGAATCACTGATTTATCAGATATCAGGCAAAATATATAGATGTTACATACCAGTGGTATGCAGTCCATTATTCACTCTTCTGGTCTGCACAAAGCACTCTCAGGCCCATTCTGCAGAAATCATTATAGCCGGACATCTTATGTGCATTCTTTTACTATCAATAACATATGTTGTTTTCTGAATAAGTGCTTCTGATTCATGGTACCATGCTTGATTTGTTTGTATAAAATAGAATAATGTGTATTATGATTATGAGTAATGGATTGGTACAAATTCCTCCCTACATCTCAAAGGAATGCTGACCAAGCGATGATGATAAGTATAGTCAGATGCCAAGGCTATATACAGGTTTAACGCCAAAACTCTGCCTCAGCTGAAACTGCAGACTGGCTTCTAGAGGGAATAAATAAGAAATTCAGTATAAGAGACTAAGAAGGTTAGCATAATGGGCCAATTTTTTAATGTACAGTAATCCTAACTCTCGCCTTCCAGTATTTTCCCCACACTAGTTATTTGTTTTTTGTTTTTGTTTTTTTGCTGTGACATACCTTCACATCTTGAAGGGTTTACACTCTATTTGTCCTTTGAAATGAATTGCCTTCACCGGACTTGTTTGCTCTTTGGTTATAGGATATCAGTCAAATAAGATTCTCAGATGTTTATGCAAATATTAAAGGCTTACTTCAGTTCTACTTAACAGAGAATGTATGGCTGATTAGTTATGTAAGATGGGGGTTTCTCCACAGACATTTAACACTCACAGTTACAGTTGAATAGGACTCCTGAGATTGGACTACAGTAGAGCTGGTATTTAATGTAACACAGACTTGACCAACTAAAGTTAGCCATTCTTCTAAAATCCAGCGCATTTCCATTATAGCTACTAAAAGTCATTTAGTTACTATCAGATGAGAAAAAGACCTAGGGATTTTTTTTATAGTTGAATATGATTCAGCAGTGATTTCCAAGTTGGATTTCATGTGAGCAATTTTAATTTGCCAAAAAATGTCACAGCAAGTCACTGATAAATCCAGTCAAGTCCATCACAATTGGGACAGATTATAATAGCCCATGCAGAGTACTTCTTTGTTCATCTGCACATAAGTGTGCACTCATTTTGAGTTAAGCTTTCAAAAATGCATTAACAAGGCATTGTTCAGACTTATCAAAAACTTCTCCACATGGACTCATCATTTGCTCACTTCTAATGATTATACTGCCTCTTTCATTGATTGTAACTTTTCTATAAGCCAAGAACAAGCTCTTTGTCTACAAGTTGGAAGTTGTGTCATTTTCCTCAAATGCACACTTGCTGATGGCAATATAGTAGTACAAGTATATTTGTGTTAATTAAATAAACCCATTTCTCGACATTGCATCTTTAACTGAGAAGTTAGTAGACAGAAATAAGATAGAAAGAATGAAAATAGTTCCCAGGCCACAGAAAATGAGTTCAATGGATTTCAGCAAAATTTTATTCAAAACTGACAATATGTTCATTACATAAAACAGCCCTATCAAATGAGTCCTGCATAAATAAAGGAAAGCATGCTGAACACCACAGGAGCTTTTTGCCGGCGACTTTGTTAGCCGAGCTATGACTATGGATTTGTTGAAGGTGATCACACTGCAGATATACCTATTTTGTAAATTCTAACTGCTGCTTCTGAGCAGCATGCATGTCTACCCACCGAGGAAATGATCTACTGAAAGATCAGCATGTCAGCTGCTGAAATTGGAAACCGTTATTGCTATATAGGATGTTTTAAAGATACACTGCAGTGGTGGAGATGTCTATCAGAATGTAAAGCTATGCTTACTTCATTATCCCCGGTGGCCTAGGGGATAAAAGCTTTGTGACTTGAAGGTTGGGTTGCTGACCTGAAGGCTGCCAGGTTTGAATCCCACCCGGGGAGAGTGTGGATGAGCTCCCTCTATCAGCTCCAGCTCCATGCAGGGACATGAGAGAAGCCTCCCACAAGGATGGTAAAACATCAAAACATCCAGGCGTCCCCTGGGCAACGACCTTGCAGGTGGTCAATTCTCTCACTCCAGAAGCAACTCCGGTTGCTCCCGACAAAAAAAAAAAAAATTAAAAAATTCCCACTTGTAAGAATGCATACATCAAATAGTTGTATTATAAAAGAAGCTTGCAAGTGATATTTAGAAAGTTCAAAATGTTTCCATTTATTTTATGTTTTCTTGACCTACGGCCTCTTTTCATGGGGCATTTTTGTCCTGTTTTGTCACTTTTAATCACGGCAAGGATGGGGCCTGCTGTGCACCATCACAGGCCCCACCCACATTTCTCCCAAAGTAGAGGAGAAGCGCCAAAAGGCACTTTCTCCTCCACTATGGGGAGGAAAGTGTTGTTTGGGTAGCTCTGATGGAGCTACCTGTACTTTCCCTTCAATTTCTCTATGTGGTGGCAGAAAGGGCGGCAGGGCAATGCACATTGCCTCCTTTTCTGCCATCTAATGAGGGGAGGAAAAGGATGCCAAAGCACCCCCTCCCACCCCCTCCATGTGATGAGGGAAGGACGAAGGGTGCATGGGGTTCCATGCGCCACCTTGTGTGCCTTCCCTTTTGTTGGTGGTTGCCAGCGCAATAGCATAGCCTGAAAGGTCCATGTGAAGAGGTCCCTGGTTGTTTCATTTGACATGTGCATATTACTGGTTTTAAATTAAAAAATTGCCAAAATATGTTAGCGGCTCTTCTTTCTTGTGATTTTCCAAACTATTACCATTCTTTCTCTGTTATTTCTACTTCTGGTGTCACATTTTTTGTTAAAAGTGTAATGTCTAGGAATGCATCTCCATCATTAACTAAGTACACTTTGGTTCAGTTAGATCTAAGCAAGGAAGATTATCATGTTATAGCAGTTCTAGATAATACTGACATAAATCCACCATCATGCCTTTGCATTTCACAAAACTCAGATGGACTTTAAAAAATATATTTTAAAGTATTAAAATGCAAAACTTGTTATGGGCAATTGGGGAAACACTAGTTCTAGACCTTCATATTAGATAAGACAAGATGGATTCCCATGGGGAAGGTGATCAAAGTCACTATCAATCATTTGGAGCACTAGAGTGAACTGGCATCTTTGAGCATTTCTCTGGCCTTCTGAAAGGTCACTTATTTCTGGCACGCTTTTCCTGTTTCCTGCCAAAACAATTTTATATATTTCCACTACAAGGAACATTTTGATGTAAAGAAAACTGTATGTGAAGTGAGGTCCACTGCCAAGTTAAGCACCTTTATTGTGTTGCTTTGACGGAGTTGGAGTAAAGGAGACAGTTTGTTATGTATAAAAAAAAGACATGCACAGAGCACACACATTTATAATTTCTCTTTTGCATGAGTTTTCACATTCTTTAGCACTGAGTTCAGCTCTGGAATTTGCTACCACAGGTTGGTAGTGTTTGTTGCCAGTGTAAAGAGTTTGAAAAATAGATTAAATTCACACAGTGTAAGGTTATCCACAACTATGAGGTATGATAATGGCATATGGCTCTGAACACCAGGTGCTATGGAGCATCAACTGGAGGATGCTGTTGAATCTATGTTTACCTTGTGTTATGCACACTATTGTAGAAATTACACATTTGAAGACCTGAAAAAAACAGAGCATAGGGAAGGGGAGAGAAAACTTTCCTGACTATTTTTAACCAAAAGACAAATTGTCAGTTTTCTGATGTAATTTAGGGAAAGTCAACTATAGACAGTCCCCAGGTTGCAAACAAAATAGGTTCTCTAGGTTTGTTCTAAAGTTGAATTTGTAAGTCAGAACAGGTACTTTTAAAAGTCACACACGCACACACACACACACCACACACACACTTTAGATAGCATAGGGAAAGGCTAACACCCCTGTGGTGTTTGTTTTGCTGACTGTGCCCCTGTTCAGAAGATTTCATCTCACTTTCTGTCCCTGTGATAATTAGTTTTTTAAAAAAAAAATTGGCTTGTTGTGGAAACAAGGATTAGTGAGACTCCTTTTCCCCATGATAACATTTTTAGGGGTGAAATTCCTTTCCGAGAAGTAGATTTCTCTCACTTTCTGTTGTCTCATCCCTGTTCATAACTATGAGTTGTTTGTAAGTAGGATGTTTGTAACTTGAAGACTGCCTTTGTTGTTGTTGACTTTGTTGACTCTTCGTGACCTCATGGACCAGTCCACGCCAGAGCTTCCTGTCAGCCGTCGCCATCCCCAGTTCCCTCAAGGTCAAGCCAGTCACTTCAAGGATACCATCCACACATCTTGCCTTTGGTCGGCCTCTCTTCCTTTTTCCTTCCATTTTCTCCAGCATCATGATCTTCTCCAAGCTTTCTTGTCTTCTCATGGTGTGGCCAAAGTACTTCATCTTTGCCTCTAATTTCCTTCCCTCCAGTGAGCAGCCTGTACTGTAATGTTTTTCTCATTCCATTCACTCAGTCAACATCATAGCATGAAGATCTATTTGTAAGACAATCTGTGGACTTGTTAATGACAATTTGTGTGGGTACTGTATATATTTCAGAAGCATATCATTTATGTGTGTTGAGAAACCTCACTGTTCATGAAGATTCCAGTATTTTCAGTGCCGAGTTATACTTTTCATCCAAAAATGCTGCTGCCTTTGTCCTTTAGAGGATTTCCCCATCCTCTCTGTCCAGCTGAAATGGGACAACCTTATCAAAGTTCTAATCGAAGTTTTAATTATCAAAGCATTATCATTACGTGTGTGTGTGTGTGTATGTATATGTGTGTGTGTGTATATATATATATATATAATAAAATCTCCATTTGTATCCATTAAAATGACCCTTAGTCCAGATTAATTAATTTCCAAATTTGCTATTTCAGTTCATATTTATTTCATTTTCCATTTGACTTCCTGATACAATTGGAAGAAAAGAAACAGTATTTCAAAACCACTGTGTGAGGAGGTGTAGAGAGAGCCAGCTCTGCACATGACAGAAACTGACACTTGTCCCAGTGGGCACCTTTCAGAGCACTCCCTGGTTGTACTGACAGTCCAAGCTGGGTAGCTCTGAAGGTGTTAGTCAGAACAGCTGACAGCTAGCCCTGTCTATGAAAGCAAGGAGTGTCTTCAAGGTGCACACTGGGGCTCTTATCAAAGCCCTGTTCCGTACCTTCAGATCAATCCCTGCTGGTTCTGTCAGCATGAACACTGAGTGCTTTCAAAGTACAGATTGAAGCACTTGACACCTGTCCTGAACCGCCTCTCCAAAGCACATCCTGCTGTCATAATGTCTAAGGTTGGTTCTTCATACTGGAGTCCCAGCAGTTTGAGACCAAAGGGTGGCTGTAGGTATGTAGGTTATAGAATCATAGTGCAGTATTCTGCAGACAATCCCAGAAATGAGATGATGTAGTCAGAATCAGACAGAGATGTGCTGGAAGCTGGTATAGAAACATCCAGAGATAAAGGGATTTTATGAATGTACAGCCATATCATTTCTTCACAATCAGTTAGCTGTTAAAACGCAGATAGTGCTGCTTCTTTTTGAATAAACCCGCCATTCTGAAATCTTCTTGCATCCAGGTGTTGATTCTGTGTCTTCCACTGGGATTGCCTTTGACTGAGCATCTGGTGGCTGGAGAATGAAGCGTGCAGAATGTATGCAATATATGCACATTTTGTGCAGATCTTTTTACATAAATTATGGAGAATGGTGTCTCACAATTTGGTGGAGTGTAGAAACTGAACATTAATTGCTAATGCAGTAACACCATTGTAGTTTTTAAAATTCAAAATATAACCATGTTTGCCAGCATACAGATATGTGGAAGTCATTATTTTTGTCGTCTTCATATTTATCTACAGTTCCGCTTTTATTCTTTCTTGCTTAACTTTCATCGATAGACAATTTGTGTGTTAGTAAAGTCTCCTGTCGACTTATGGCAAACCAATTAATTTTACAGGACTTTCATAAGCAAGAAATACTCAGAATTTCTTAATTTTGGCAATTTCTTCCTCTGAAATATAGCCCACAGCATCTGGTATTTATTGGTGGGCTCTCATTCAAATACTATCCAAACCTGACCCTGCTTAGCTTCCAATATCAAATGGGATCTGATGCCTTTAAAAGTATTCCATCCAGCTCCATAAACAGTACAACATTAGTTGTAAATTATACCATAAGCTGACCTTCTTGAAAATACGGAACTTGACACAATATACAAAATAGAGATGTGGTTTGTTCAAAGATGTTTGCTAATCACAACATAATGCTATGAAAGATGCTTGAAGCTACAGAGAATGCACTCCTGCAGAAAGTGGTCTATAATTTTTTGACCTCTGTCTTCTAGGTGACTGAGTGTTGTGCTGGTCTGCATGGAGCCTCCCCTGTGGATGAACCAGAAGATAGTTCAGTGTTAATGACAGTCTACATGGTTGTGACACTTAGAGCACTTTATCAATCAAAAGTGGCATATTCTGCCAGCTCGGCCACCTGTTCCATTCCATCAGTGTCAGAAAATATTTCACAGAAGGCCACAGGTGCCAGCTGTCATTCTGAAAGAAGCATTTGGATGGCCCTAGTATACATGCATTAAGAAGATTGGGATTTTTTTTTGTCTCAACAGACTTACTTGTTTTTGTTTTCTAGAAAGCACAACAAAAAGCAAATTAATAAATGAGAGAATGGCAGGGGGTTGGACTGAATGGCTCTTGCTGTCTCTTCTATTCAATGAGTATTCTATGCATTCTAGTACATTCCTGTGCATACTGATTGAGAAACTATCCCCATCCCCACCATGACAACTTCTAGAATCCCTTCCAACAACATCATGGCAAAAAAAGAAGTAAAATTTTCAACCTTTCATCAGATGCAAATCTTACTTAATTAAATGTTACTTACTCCCAGTTAAATAATTTATCATGCAGTCTTATTAATATGATGAGAATTTTCTGTGCTTTCATGCACTACCATTAACTAGCAACCTGTGTGTTTGTGAGAGCAAATTCCCCACCATTTCCTAGGCCTCGCTATCACATGGCTGGGCTCTCCTGAGCTTTTTAGGTTGACAAGTTTTTTTTAGAATTTCATTTCATTGATATATCAGTGTGTATAATAGGAGCTTCAGACAGGGGGCAGTACTGGATCTTTTTGAGTGAATATGTATTTCCAAAAATTGCCCAAACCTTTCCCTAGAAAGCCGTCTTTCAGCAGTGATAGATCTACACTGAATGTGCTTTCCCCAGTTGTACTTTCCCCATTGGGGGAGAGGCATCCCATTTCTCATTTTATCACTCACAAATCTCCAGCCATATAATATCTAAGGAAATTAGGATTGCACTCTAAGATGTTTATAGTTTATAGTCTAAGAAAATTTATAGTTTTTTAGTCATCTCGGTTCTCTGAGAGGCTATGATAGCAACTTTTGCCAACAAATTGTTCTAATTTTTCACAAAAATAATCACATTGTAGGGTTTTTTCATGTAGACATGTCAGTGTTGTCCATCAAGACCCCATCACCCTTTTTTGTAAACTATAGTGCAGTCCTTCCTGCTACATACTTCCACAGCTAGTTTTGGGCAGTCCCCTCCTATCCCAAATATATACATTTTGTTGCTGGGCACTGCTTATTACATTCTGTAATATCACCTCTTCATTCTGTAATTATCACCTGTAATATATCTACCAAAAAGGAAGACAAGAACAAGAATACAGACGAAATCAAGGATGATGATGGAAATCTCGACGATCCGGATATAGACAAAAATGTGGATGATGAGTGATTTTGATCGACAAATGAAATGCTATTCCAACAACATAAATGGTCTGAATTAATCTAGTAAAAGAAAAAGGTTTTTTAAGCAAGATTAAAAAAGGGAAATACAATATAATAGCGTTGCAAGAAACACATGTTGCTCAAAGACATACTGCATATCTTACTCAAAAAAAATTAGGAAAGGAATTCTTCTCCTCTGCAGAAGAGAAAAAAAGAGGGGTAGTCCTATATATTGATGAAATTTATCAGTGGAATTACAATTTAAATACCAAGAGGGTCGCATGATTGGTGTTAAGGTTAAAATTGGATTTAATAACATATTAGTATGTAATATATATGCTCCAAATGGACCTAAGATGCAGTTTGTTAAACATTTAAGAGAAAAAATAATTCAAAATGACTATGACTTTATTATTATATTCGGAGACTTTAATGAAGTATTAAATGCAAAAATGGACAAAACGTATTATCAACCTAAAAGAGTAAAGGAAGAAATTGGTTCGTTACCAAAAAATTTTATGGTTTTACAAGAAGAATTAGGGTTGGAAGATTTATGGCATGAACGTAATTGCAGTCAAAAGGACTACACCTTCTATTCCAATCAACATCAAAGTTGGTCGAGGATAGATATGATTTGGGCTTCAAAAACACTATCTACAAAAATTGGATGAATTCAAATTTTGCCCAGAGATATTTCGGACCATAATCCACTAGAGATGATTATTAATCATAAAATACAAAACTGGAAATGGCGATTAGATAAGAAGAAGATGTGCAGAAAAACAAAAAAATAATGAATACTTCAAAATGAATGATACAAAAGATGTCAGAATACAAACAACATGGGACGCCTATAAGGCGGTTATGAGAGGCCATTTTATACAACAAAATTCGAGGGAAAAGAATGGGAGGAACAAGAAAATAAATGATATTAAGAAAGAAATTGGAATCTCAGTTGAAAAACAACCCAAAGGAAATCAGAATTAAGAATAAATTAGCTATCCTAGTGAAAAAGAGAAATAATTTGGAACTGGACCAGGTGGCTAAACAGATGAAATATGTAAAGCAGTATAACTTTGAAAATGCTAATAAAACAGGGAAGTGGCTTACCAAAACAGACTAGAAAAAAAAGACAATCGCAGCATATCTCTAAAATAAAAGCAGGGGGAAAATTATTGGTCACAGATAAAGATATTCTGGACCATTTTAAGACTTTCTATCAAAATTTATATACAGAAGACAAAATAGATAAAGGGAAAATAACGGATTTTTATGTAAACAAAATCTCTCTAAAATATCAGATGTACAAAGAGAAGCACTAAACAAAGAAATAACTGAAGACGAAATTACTAGAGCTATAAAAGATTTAAAAATTAATAAATCACCAGGACCTGATGGGTACTCAGCAAATTTCTACAAAGTAATGAAAGAAGAAACTGTTCAGTTTTTGAAAAAGGTAATGAATGTGGCCCTGATTGATAAAGAAATCCCGGAGTCATGGAAGAAAGCAGAAATTGTAATGTTGAAGAAAGAAGGAGGTGATTCAGAAGATGTGGCAAATTATCGACCAATATCTCTACTAAATATAGATTATAAAATATTTTCAAATATTCTAGCATGCCGATTAAGGAACTTTTTAGTGGAATGGATTGGTGAAGACCAAACAGGATTTCTCCCTAATAGAAATATTAAAGACAATGTAAGAATTATAGTTGATACTCTAGAATATTATGAATGTTGTCACCAAAAAGAATTGGCTCTACTCTCACTGGACACTGAAAAAGCGTTTGACAATTTAAACTGGGATTTTTTTAAATTACTATTTAGAGAATTAGATTTTGGCTATCAATTTCAAAATGCAATAGAGGCAATATATAGTCAACAAAGGGCAAGAATATTGATAAATGGGCAATTTTCTGAAGAATTTTCCATATCGAAAGGAACTTGACAGGGTTGTCCCTTATCGCCATTATTTTTTATTTTTTCTTTAGAGATTTTAATGAGAAATATTAGAGAGAATAAAGACTCAAAAGGGTTAAAAATTGACAAACATGAATACAAGGCAAGAGATTTTGCAGATGATATAATTTGTATCATTGAAGATCCCAGGGCAAGTATCAACAAATGGATTGAGAGTATAGAGGAATTTGGAAATGTTGCAGGTCTCAAGATTAACAAGAAAAAATCAACAATTTTGACTAAAATATATCAAAAGAGAATCAGGAAAAACTTGAACAAATAGTTGGTTTAAAAACATCTTCAAAAATAAAATATTTGGGAATATGGTTGACAGCAAAGAATAATCAATTACTTCAAAACAACTATTTAAATAAATGGAAGGAAATCCAAAAAGAAATAAAAAGTTGGAAGAACCTAAATCTGTCATTATTAGGTCAAATTGGGGCGATAAAAATGAATATTTTACCAAAAAGGATATATTTGTTTCAAAACCTCCCTATTATTCGAAATATGAAAATATTTACACAATGGAATAAGGATATATTTAAATTTATTTGGAAGGGGAATAAACCAAGAATAAAATATGCTGTGATGACAAATCTTAAGAAAAGAGGTGGTTTTGGAGTACACGATTTGAAATTATATTTTGAAGCGAGTGCCTTGGTCTGGATAAGGGATTGGATAAACTTTAAAAAATCCAAAGTACTTACAATAGAAGGATTTGACTTAAGAAGAGGCTGGCATTCGTATGTTTGGTACGGGAAAACAAAAATAGAGAAAAATTTTGGCAACCACTTCATTAGGTCAGCTTTAATTAGGGTTTGGAAAAGATATAAACAATACTTTTATACAAAAACACCAAAATGGGTATCACTGTTGGAAGCCAATCAAAGGAGGTTACTTGGATGGACTAATTGGCCTCCGTATAGAGACTTGCTAAAAGGGAAAGCACCTACTTTTCAATTAAAGTCACAAGTAGAAATACAGGAAAAGTATAAAGAAGTAACTTGGCTGCAATACCTACAAATTAAAGAGTATTTCAATATGGATAACAAATTAGGCTTCTCCGAGGAAGACATTTGGGAAAAATTGATTAAATCTGAGAAAAAATTAATTACAGTAATATACAATAGACTTCTTGAATGGTCCACCGAAACAGAACAAATTACAAATTCAATGACAAAGTGGGCAAGAAATATTGGAAGACCAATACAAATTCACGAATGGGAAGAAATTTGGTTGAGGAAAATAAAGTATACATATGCATCAGACTTAGAAGAAAACTATCTGAAAATGTTGCACTGCTGGTATATGACCCCAGCAAAATTGAGAAGAATGTACCAGAACATGGACTATAAATGTTGGAAATGTAAGACAAATGAAGGTACATTCTTCCATTTATGGTGGACATGTAAAAAAACAGCAGATTTTTGGAAAATTATCCATGCTGAATATCAAAAAATCCTCAAAAAATCTTTTCCCAATGAAACTGGAATACTACTTATTGGATATGTTTGATTTGGGATTATTTGCAGATCGAAATTTGGACAAATTATTTACTTTTTTAACAACAGCAGCGAGAATAGTCTTTGCAAAAAGGTGGAAGTTGGATACCACTCCTGAATTGAAAGACTGGATTATCAAAATTATGGATATAAAAGACATGGACAAGTTAACATTCTTACTAAAAGAAAATAGCGGCAGCGGATTGAAAAAGACAGACTGGTCACTTTTAGAAAATTATCTCAAGAAAGATTAAAGACGTAAGGGGGAAAGAAGTTACATTTAGTTTCTATATTGACTTTAATAAGTTGTTATTTTACAGGAGTAGAAAGAGCGGAAGTCATCGAATACTCTTTCTGGACTGTGTGTATGGTGCCTTTTTTTAAAAAAAATTGTATTTCATACTTTCCTATATATTTATTGTTCCCCCACTTTCATATATAAAGGAAATCTTCTATTTTTTTTGTCTCTTTTACTTTCTTCTTTTCTTTCCTACTTTTCTATATTTTATATTGTTCCCCCACTTTTTATGTATTGAAAATATTCTTTTCTTTTTTAATAAAAATTATATATGAAAAAAAGAACTAGAATACTGTGTCCAGTTCTGTGCACCACGGTTCAAAAGAGATATTGACAAGCTGGAAGGTGTCCTGAGGAGGGCAACTAATAATATTACCATATAATGATAAAGTACAATATAGCAATTTAATGCTTATATTGTGCTATGCTAATAATATATTTTATGTTCATTTGATTTGTAAGCAGCTCTGAGTCCCCTTCGGAGTGAGAAGAGCAGGATATAAATGTAGTAAATAAATAAATAATAAATAAATAACTAAAATGATTAAAGGTTATGTTTAGCTTGCAGAAGAATAGGGTGTCATAAGAAAGAGAGAGCAGGCTTGTTTTCTCCTGCCCTTGAAACGAGGACTAGGAGCAATTAGTTCAAATTACAGGAACATTAGGAAGAACTTCCTGACCATACGAGCTGTTCAGCAGTGGAACTCTCTGCCTTGGAGTGTGGTGGAAGCTCTTTCCTTGGAAACTTTGTTTATTGAGGAAATGCCCATATCCTATTCTGGTATCTCATTCTTGCCTGCTTGATATAATATTTTCCATTGATAAGAGATAAAGGGAAAATGAAATATCCAGAAGAGCATTCCCCTTGCGGAATAAGAGACCACACTGAAGCAAAGCAAAGCAATACAAAACAAAAACCCCTCAGGTGCTCTCAGTTATTTATTGCAGAATTGTGCCCTATATGATTAGAGATCATGTTCTTCCCTGGAGCAAAATATATCTAGAATACCACCACCCCCCCAAAGAAAACACTTACAGTCTTTCTCTTTTCACCTAAGGCAAGCCTGTTTGTGGATCTTTTTTAAAAAAATTAATACCACTGTACTCCAAAGAAACAAAATATAACCTTCCATATAACAACATAGGCTAAATGCACACCAGGAGGAGTGGGGAGTACTGTATTTACTCAAGTCTAATGTGTCATCAAATCTAATGCACAACCCAATTTTCAAAATCTCAGAACAAAAAAAAAGTATTTTCTGGCTAGTGTGATGCACAGCAGAAAAAAGTGCACTCTTTGTAATTTGGCCAAAAAGTGTGCATTGCAGTTGCTGTGTGTGTAGATTTTTTTAAAAAAATAAGTGTTAGAACACAAAAACTTCCAGTGATAGAAGGGAAACCACGGAAATAGGTAATCCTTCCCTCAAGGCGCCTCTACTATTAGTCCCTTTAACGTAGCAGTATGCACAGCGAAGAAAGCTTTCTTTTTTGCACACATTGCATCTGCGAATTCATGTCCAGCTGAGCTGTTCAGAGTAGTGAGAATCTTAACTCAGGTGCCCTCCCCGGGAACTTTCCCTGAGAACCTTCAGTAGCTCACTATGATGCTTTTAATAATCCTTTCACAGATAAAATCTCTCGCCTTAGAGATGACTTAGATGATATCATTGGAACAGAAGTCAACAAGAAGGTGTCCAGCAACTCTGTGAGTGCTATTCCACTGGTTCAGTTTCAATTAGTGAGTACAGTTGATGGGAAGGGAAGTTAGAGAAGGAAATTTACTATTTTTCCTCCTCATCTTCCTTGTAGTGCATCTCCACTGTAGAATGAATGCAACTTAACACCACTTTAAATGCCCTGGCTATGGAATCCTGAGGGTGGGATTGTAGTTTTACGAGGTCTTTTGACTTTTTTACCAAAGAGTGCTGGTGCCTCGCCGTACTACAACTCCCATTATTCTGTAGCATGGATTCGTTATATTCTAAGTACAGTAGAGTCTTACTTATCCAACATAAACGGGCCAGCAGAACGTTGGATAAATGAAAATGTTGAGTAATAAAGAGGGATTAAAGGAAAGCCTATTAAATATCAAATGACATTATGATTTTACAAATTAAGCCCAAAACATCATGTTTTACAACAAGTCTGCCATTTGTTTGGGAGTGTGGCTGCACTTGTGTTGTTTTTGGGCATGTTGACCCACTGCATGTTGCTGCCTAGAGGAACAGCTGTGGATCTCTGCCAAAATGTACTGGTATTTCATCAAACTACTTGGGCCCTGGACTTTAGCTCCCGAATCTACTTAGAGCTGTATCACCATGAATGCAAAAGGGACCCATGAGCAAATCTCATGAACGCTCTTTTGATTCACTGGAAATATGTCCCATTATGGTGACTAAATACTGCAAAGGCACCAGGTGCTACACTTTAAAGCAGTGGTTCTTAACCTGTGGCTCCCCAAGTGTTTCAGCCTACAACTCCCAGAAATCCCAGCCAGTTTACCAGCTGTAAGGATTTCTGGGAGTTGAAGGCCAAAACATCTGGGGACCCACAGGTTGAGAACCATGGCTTTAAAGAGTAGGATTCAGAGTGTGCATCCACTTTAAATCCTTGGGTGCCTCCTGCAGAATTCTGTACTTTAGAGAGGGGCCTTTAACATTCTCAGACAGATAGGTCCTGGAACTCACTAAACTACAAACCACAGAATTCTGCAGGAGACTTTAAAGTGGGATACCAACTCTTTAAAGGGGAAGGATGTGTACTCTGATCTGATCTTGGAAACTAAGAAGGGTCAGTGCTTTGAAACTAAGAAGGGTCAGTGCTATTTAATATTTGAATGGAAGATCATGAATGAGCACCAGTTGGTATAGGCTACATTTCAGGTGAAGAAACAGGAAAAATCTCTTTGTGAGGCTGGGCTTCACAACAGTTGCCACTCTTCCCTCCCTCCCTCCCTCTTTCCTTTCCAGAGCTGAGCTTTTTCCCTGCCTCTCAAGTCCTCCCTTTGGTTTTGCCCACAGGTTTTGCCCACACCGTGATATAGCAGTCAGTATTAGGCTAACCTTGGGATGGTGAGGCAGTAAATATATTTGAAGCAAGTAGTTTCCTCCTCCTATCTTTTGTGTCTTTTGCTTGTTGTTTTCCAATGACATCTCCCTGTGTCCCAGCCTCAATTAGCAGCTCAAGGCACTTTTGCTATTATACACCTTAATTTTGGAGATGTAATTTATCCCAAAAAGATGTGCATTAGATTCAAGCAAATACACTAGTTAGTACAGGGGATATATATATACAGTAGAGTCTCACTTATCCAAGCTAAACGGGCCAGCAGAAGCTTGGATAAGCGAATATGTTGGATAATAAGGAGGGATTAAGGAAAAGCCTATTAAACATCAAATTAGGTTATGATTTTACAAATTGAGCACCAAAATGTCATATTATACAACAAATAGGACAGAAAAAGTAATTCTGTATGCAGTAATGTTATGTTGTAATTACTGTATTTACGAATTTAGCACCAAAATATCACGATATATTGAAAACATTGACTACAAAAATGGCTTGGATAATCCAGAGGCTTGGATAAGTGAGGCTTGGATAAGTGAGACTCTACTGTGTGTGTGTGTGTGTGTGTGTATGTGTGTGTGTGTGTGTGTGTGTATGTGTGTATGTGTATATATATATATATATATATATATATATATATATATATACACCTACACACACACACACACACAGTAGAGTCTCACTTATCGAAGCTAAACGGGCTGGCAGAACCTTGGATAAGCAAATATCTTGGATAATAAGGAGGGATTAAGGAAAAGCCTATTAAACATCAAATTAGGTTATGATTTTACAAATTAAGCACCAAAACATCATGTTATACAACACATTTGACAGAAAAAGTAGTTCAATATGCAATAATGTTATGTTGTAATTACTGTATTTACGAATTTAGCACCAAAATATCACAATATATTGAAAACATTGACTACAAAAATGCATTGGATAATCCAGAACCTTGGATAAGCGAGTCTTGGATAAGTGAGACTATACTGTAATAGGTATTTTCACTGTTACCTTTTTTTTGTAAGAGGGAGACTTTGTATGATAAATCATCTCTATAGCATATGATGACCAACTAGTCTGTTGGACCTCTGAAATGATGACTTCTTGTCTGCAAATCAAGCATTGGATTGCACAATAAATACTTTTGATAGCCTGTCATGAACATCCTGCAAGGAGAAGAGCATGATTACTGATAGTTATTTTATGGATACGTGGGATCTTCATATACAACTACAGTAGAGTCTCACTTATCCAACACTTGCTTATCCAACGTTCTGGATTATCCAACGCATTTTTGTAGTCAATGTTTTCAATATATCATGATATTTTGGTGCTAAATTCGTAAATACAGTAATTACTACATAGCATTACTGTGTACTGAACTACTTTTTCTGTCAAATTTGTTGTATAACATGATGTTTTGGTGCTTAATTTGTAAAATCATAACCTAATTTAATGTTTAATAGCCTTTTCCTTAATCTCTCCTTATTATCCAGCATTTTTGCTTATCCAACGTTCTGCCGGCCCGTTTACGTTGGATAAGCGAGACTCTACTGTACTCTAGAATATCAGGCTGTCATATGCAGGCAGATAGGGTATATGCATTGCATCATCTTTCATGCACAAATGCACTTCTGTTCTATGTATTCTACAGAATATCTCTTTTTGGCACAGAAATATCTCTGGATCAGACTCTGAGAAATTAGCACATTACTAGCAGAAAAAGCCAGTGGGTTTTTTTCCATAGTTTGTCAGGATGCTGTAGTATGTACATGGACTATCTGTTGCTTCAATTGTATTAGGAAACAGAATATTCACATATGATATGTGACTCGCCATAGTCTTTATAGCTTCAGCTATATATATCTAAGAGATTAGTAGCTCACTAAGAATGCTTTTATTGACTGTGCAGTTGGCTTATTTAAAACCAGATTACTGTCATAGAAAGAAATGTTTCATCAATGTGTTAAAAAAAACCTTGAGTTGAAAGACTCATAAGAGAGTTAACACAAACTGAAGAAGTATGAAAATTTATAACATACACAATGTGTTAATTTGAAAAGTGGATGATAGAGGATTCTAATTGCAGGGTAGGGTTCTACTTTACTTTAATTGTCTATTTCGTGTTATTGTCAATTTGATAAAAAAAATATAATGAATTATTTCACCAAACAAAATTTGCAAAGCGTGAAAGAATTCCAGAATTGTCAGCATCAGCATCAGCATTAGCCTTAGCTTTCTTACACTCAATAATTGAGAGAAGATGCCTTATAGTGAAATAGCATAATTCTAGGTGGCTTTATGAGTGTGCCCACAGGGAGATGTTGCCCTCTTCCTCAGGTTTTCATTTCTTGCAGTAGCAGAAAAAAAAGAGCTTCAATGGGGAACTAATCATGGAGGTAGACTTGATGTCACGAAGGCTTGATAAACCCGCCCCTTACTAAAATTAATGAAATTTTCTGTTCCCCTCTTCACACACATAGCTTGGTGTCTGAAATGGAGAATTTTTGTTTATCCTTCGGTGCTCTTGCTTCCAATTGCTTAAATAATGTAACAGACAAAGATGACACCCAGATTCAAAGCCATGTTTGTGCCAAGTGCTAAAACCAGTTGTTAAATCAGCTAGAGACAAAACAAAAAATTGGATTTAGCTTACAGTTTGAGGATTTGTTTGAAGCAGTCTAACTTCATCACCACACTGCATTATGTTTTCTTGCTGTTTGTTAATAAATTTAATTAGACAATGGGCCACTGAGCCACTGTCTTGTGAGGCTTTCCCTTTGGTCGAATGTAAGTTAACAGCTACATAGTTTGTATCTGAAGGCTGAGGTTAACAATATCTGTTCAAATTTCTCCCCGGTGTTCATAATGAGACAAAAGGCATTCCCTTATTGTGGCAGTAATTCACACCTTTACAGATTTATATATTGTTATTCTTCACCATATTAGAAGATCCATTTAAATTGAAAAAGTTAAGTATGGAGCTATTTTAATATACATCTTGGAAGCAATCATTTGGAGTTTCAAATTTCTAATTCAGTTACAGAGTTAATGAATAGGTTGTGGGAAGATTGCTCTGGTGGGTATAGACTGTAGAATTTCATATTATCATACCAATAGATTTCTATTGAGTTTAAGAAACAGTTCCTACTCAGACCTGAGGAGGTTTAGGAATCAACTAAATCAAGTGCTGAGGGATACAACAATGCTTAGTTTATTTTAATTTCTCTTCTCTGTGTATTAACCTTTACAAATGGATTTAATAGTACAAAATTAATAGTACAAAGGTAAAAATGAAAGACCTCGAGTTCTGAAATTAAGGACTGAGGATTGTTAGATAATTATTAATGTATATTGATAAATTATAGAGGATTATCTTATGACTTGCTACCTATATGTTATTTTTGGGAGTTTCATTATTATACATAAATATTTATGAGGTATAAGGAAGTCCCACATGCTTTTAATAAGATTATTCTACATGCTTGAAGGCTAAATGAAGTAGCACCATTTAGACAAACTTTTAAAATGTAGTAGAAATAGTACATTTACAAACTGAAGCTGTGGTCCTGCCAGGTCATGTGAAAACTACACCAGGATGAACAGTGGCTCATACATTAATACAGGTGACACATCATCAGTATCTGTAGAAACAATAGACAGTTCAATAGTACAATCAAAGAGGACGTAATATCAGCTAGGTGATGCTCCTGAATCTCTTTGATGTAGGAATCATAGCTTGCTGTTGTGGCACTGAATGCCTGTTATGAATTTAGACGGATCTGCGTGCTTCAATCCTGTCTTGCTTGGCCTTGATCATCTCCACACTGGTAAGATCCAGGTCACACATGTGTAGTGCAATCTATGTGGGGATGTCTTTGTTTAATACACAAAAGTGACATTACTGTCTAGAATCAAGCACTGTAGTACCAATAGGTGTCACAGTAGCACTATAGCCATTACTGGGCCAAATTCAAAGTGTAGCATTAGTTTTATGGCACGTGGACAATCTCTATACAGTGTGGCCTAGAAGATTACTCTCCCTCACTCCATTAACTTTCTGGATTTGTTGTTCATGTATCTTCTCCCCATTGCAATGCAGTTGTGAAAAAATGATTTCTAGTAAATTTTGTATATAATGAATGATCATTAATATTGAAATACAAGAGATTAGTACAAGTATACCATCATTAACAAAGCATCTGACAAGGGTATATGTAGAATGAATGCAGTTGGGTAACACTTTAACTGCTATGAAATTATTGGAGTTGAGGTTCTTACAAAGACTTTTTGCAAGAGCCACCAAGCCTCAGAGCCAGCCCAAGGTAATTTTCAAGTGTAAGCAAACAGAATTTTGCCCCCCCCCCCCCCCAATCACGGAAACCAATCACGGAAAAATAAAAAAAATAAAAACCGGGAAATCCAGACAGGAAACAATCAGGGCCAGCTAAAACCTCCCAACCAAGGATGCCCCCAGAGTGGAAGCAGCCAGGCTTTGAATCTGCAAGGCCATTAAGTGCTAATCAAGCTGGCCATTTGCAACATTCACATTTGCCTCCAACAGACAAGAGTTCTTTTTCCTACCCTGAACATTCCACAGATATATAAAATCCCACTTGCCCCATTTAACTCCAACAGACAGAAGCATCGATTTCTCAGTTGCTTGGGGACAAATAGAATGATCATTGCTCAAGATGTCTATCGAGTGGGTGGAGCGAACAGGGCATGAACACAGATGGTAGCTATTAATCAGAAATGGTAATATTTCAATTTACTATTACAGTATATTACAGTATATGGTAGTGGAAACTCATGTAATCCAATTTAAGGCAGAAAACCTGGGATCAGATCTTGGGATATAGGGCCTGTCTGGAAGGGCCCTTAAATTGGGATATGAGTCCCCACTGCCAGATCACCTGGAATATAGGGGTAGTGTGGAAGGGGCCCAACCTGCCCAAATCCTCCTCCTCTCTAGTCTTCTAACAGATCACAAGAGCTGGATAACATCAAGGAGGCAAGGCTGCTTAATGGAAAACATCTGTACCCTATCCCCTCTCCACTACCTTCCCTCCCAAAGTGATTTTTTAAATGGTCTGCTTACTATTTATATTATTATTATTATTATTGAAAGCATGGGGAGGGGAGCTGATTCTGGAGTGCTGAAACATGAGTCAAAGAACATGAAAGGCACTGCAGACTAACTCAACCAGAGAAATCAGCCATAGCAGAACACTTGATGAACCAACCTAGACACAGTATATTATCTGAGAACACAGAAATGCTTGACAATTCAAACAACTATCATGTCAGACTACACAGAGAAGCCATTGAAATCCAGAAGCATGTGGACAACTTCAACAGAAAGGAGGAAACCATGAAAATGAACAAAATCTGGCTACCAGTATTTTTTTAAAAAAACTCAAAAATCAGAACAGTAAATAAGAAGCAACACTCTGAAAACAGAGGAGACATGAATCAACTAGGGGCAGCTAACAACTCGGAACAAAGGATGCCCCCAGGCAGGAAGAAGCCAGGAGATGAAGCTATTCAATGCTAATTAAAGTGATTAACTACAACATTCACACTGGCCTCCAACTGACAAGAGTTCTTCTCTCGCCCTGGACTTTCCACAGATATATAAACCTTCTTTGCATAGTTTCTCCATACTTCAAACCTCTGAGGATGCCTGCCATAGATGTGGGCCAAACGTCAGGAGAGAATACTTCTGGAACATGGCCATACATCCCGGAAAACATACAACAACCCTTGATAGAAATAATTGATAAACTTTTGAAAAAGTTATGATACACCAGACACCTTTGTGACTTTTGTCCCACTCTACTTTTTTCCCAACTGGAGGTGCACTTCCTTTCAGGGCAGAGAGTGATCCCCACCAGAGTCCCAAAGGAGCTCCAACCTTAGGAAGGCAGAGGGCGAGGGGCTGCCCTGCTCCAGAGACCTCCCTTCCTCAGCTCAGTTGGTGAAGGGAGGAAGGAAGGAGGGGAGGGGCGGGGAGAGCCCTTGGCCTTTCTCCTTCCACAGTGGCAAGATGTAAACAGTCGAGGCGCCAGGGAAGCCTGCGGGGAAGAGGCGGCTGAGCAGCATACCTTGCCGGGGGGCTTCTCTTGGGGGGGGGGGGGGCTCCATGACATACACACAAAGCAGCAGCAGCAACAACAACTCCAGCCCCTGGGAAAGGCAGGGACGATCCTTGACGTAGAAGAGACGCTTCTCCTGGGCAAGTGGGAACATGTTTCCGCCCTACGAGGCTTGGGGAAGATGGAGGGAGGGGGGTGATGTGCCTCCTCCCAGCAGCAGGAATTTGGCCCCAAGCAGAGCAGGGCAGAGCAGAGTAGCAACCCCTGTGGGAGGAAACCTCCTGGGAGCCCTGCAGGACTGGGCCAGACGTGTGCAGGCCTTCCAATTGACCCCACAGTTGATTGAAAGGCCTGTGCACACGCACAGGCCCATTGATGGGCGGGGAGCGAGCAACAGCGAGGGAGAGTAGGAGGGTGGCCGTGTGGCTGGGCCTTCTGCCGCCTCGACAGTGCCCCCGCATGGTCTGCGCCACAAGCGACGGATTAATTGGCCTTAATGTTGGACCACCTCTGCCAAGCCTCCCCTTTTCTTTTTTTCTAATCTGCCTATAAGTTCCCTCCTTCCTTCCGTTCTCTTTCTCTTTCTCTTTTTCTTTCTTTCTTTCTTTCTTTCTTTCTTTCTTTCTTTCTGTTGGTAGCATTGGTGCTGTGAAAGTGAGAAAAAGGGCTGGAGAAAGACTTTTTTTACTGCAACATTTGTCTGCAGTAAAACAGTGCATTAAAGGTTTGCCTAGGAAATTATGAGACTTTAGATCAGTGGTTCCCAAACTTATTTGGCCTACTGCCCCCATTCCAGAAAAAATATTACTCAGCGCCCCCTGGGATTTTTTTTAAATTTTAATAGCAATTAAACAGAAAGATATATGTATTAATGTTCCTACCCTTTTCATAAAATATAGTAAAGAAAGGTGTAAATTAGAAACATTGAAGTTTGAAATTATGAAACTATTTTTTGAACTCAGAATAGAAAGGTAATACAAAAAAAGTTAAAACCTGTGGCCACTTTGGGAATCACTGCTTTAGATGATCCTATTGTTGCCTGCATACAACAGGCAAGGACAGTGTCTACCTCCAAAGCCCTCTAATAAGCAAGTATGAAGAGTAAAATAGAAAGTAAAAGGGACAGCAGATTAGTTTGCTTTATCATGTGTCCTGGTAGACGGATAAGGCATACATTTGTAAGTTTTATAATTTGAAATCATACAAAAAGTGGAAGCTATTGGAATAAAAGAAATAATTATCCTGGTATGCATTTTGAAAGATGTGTTACTTATGGAAATCTTAGCTGACCTAATTATTTCATTTCACATGTACACAACAAAATGTTTATTTTGAATGAAAGTCTTGCTGAAACATGTTAAACTGCTCTTATTTTTTGTGTTGTAGGAACTTATTCCTATTCTTTCTGTGTTACTACTAGTGCCAACGTTGCTCTTAACGAAAAAATGCCAGTAAACAAATCCATTTTATTCATTGAGGTATAGCTGTACTTCCTATGTTCTTTAAACAAAACAAAAGGGAAAAAAAACTAGTTTTTATGAAGCCTGGAAGAAACAACAGCCCCCTGCCCAAAAGCCTGGATAATAGAATCATAACATTGATTGTTTACTGTTTATAGTCTTTGTCTATTTAAAGTTCACTTATGCCTCAAGAGCCTGATTTGCTAAGGGAAGAATCGTTACACTTAGACAAGTCTGTCTATATTGTAACTGTGCTAGGGAAACATGTTGTGAAACCAGCTGCCATGAAATTGAATTACAGGTGTTGCATTCTTCACTGATCAAATTGCTCCATAATATTGTGATCTTTTTCATTTTGTTTTGAACAAATAACTGCAATTTTCTAGGATCCAAAGAAATCATGAAGAATGTAGTTGAGGTTGTTTAAGGCTTCCATTACAACAGGAAATTATCCATGCTTCTCTGCAGTATGGCTCCCTGCCTATTAACCTTTCAATTGTACTTTGGCTTGGAGAGAGATAACATGGTTGGAGGTTTCTTGTACATTGTGTGCATCCAGCATTTTGGATGGTTCATTCAAGATTCCTGTCAGTAAGGCCATTATGATTTATTTATTACTTTTATAGGTGAATTTAAGGTAGTTTGAGTAAAAGTAATTTGAGTAAGGTAGTTTGTATGGGAATGCCTTATAGTATGAAAAATAATTACTAGCTGAAATTTATTTTGTAAAAAAATACATTCACAAATATTTGTTTCAGTGAATTCTGAAAAAAGTAAAAGAGTAAATATGTCCTAATGCTTACAAAATCTTAGACATACAGTAATAACTTGACATACAGTAATAACTTGACACCTGGAAACTGGGAGTCTTCAGGGAGGAGGAGAGATAGGGAAAAGCCCCCCTGCTCCTTCACTAGCCCAAAGGAGCTTGCTGATGGGGAAAGGAACATTTCTTCTGCCTCTGCTTTCTTCCTTCTCCTCAACTTTTGAACAGTAGGTCAATTTTAATCACCATCCAGTCTCAACTATTTACTACCCTAACCCTCAGCACTTTGCCCTATTCCTGAATCTCATTGCCTTGTGTTTTTGCACATGACTGCCTTCCCTGTAATTTCTTAATAGCCCCACCGTTTAGTCCTGATGCTCGCTATGTATATTATGAAGAATATTTTACTGTTATTGTTTTAATTATATATGCTGTTATATTGTTTTATCTGTTGATCGGGTTTGGTCCCCATGTGAACCACTCTGAGTCTCCTCGGGAAGATGCAAGCACGTTATAAATAAAGTTTTATTATTATATTATTAACTCCCACTACGTCCCTCCCTCCTTCCCTCCTCCTCAGCAGTGGTTGATGAAGGGGATGCTCATACCTCCTTCTCCTCACCCATAAGTTCCTGCTCCCCTCGTGGCCATGCCACCTGGAAGTGGAGGAAAAAAATGAAGGGTGGTGAAGAGGGAAAAAGTGGCAGGGGGGTTCGAGAGGGACTTTTTGAAGTTGAGACTGTGGAGGAGGTGGAGGCCACAAAAAAGAAATACTATATCTAGCTTGTAACTTAGATCTCTGCCCATATCTTGAAGCAAAAAATGAGCCAAGTGACAGCTTGTATCTCGAAAAACTAACAAGTTGGATTACTCGTAAGTCAAGGTATCCCGTTATATGTTTTGTTGAATTATCAATTAGCCCAAAACCCTGCATTCGGCCAGAAATTGAACCCTGATGTATAGACAATGCACAGGTCTGTGACACAGAGTGAAATGGGTTAATCTGGTTTCACCTTGTGATACATAAAGTCAGGGAATTTCAGCAAAACTCTGAAGTAGCCCCATACTTAGAGGCTAGAGTGGGCAACAGCACCTGCTCCCATGTGTAATGGTCAGCTGCCCATATGAGCTGGTGCCATATTAACCACCTATTTCATGTACTTGGTGGCATAGAAAAAATAAGATATTTCAAGCCTGTATTGTTTATATCAACATGATAGCTGGCCCAAAAGCTCTGGAAAACTCCATGTGCCTTTGCTGATATCAGAAAAGGCACCCATGTGATTGAGGAGAATGAGGAGATGTCCCCGCTCATTCTCCTTGGTTGTGGCTTCTTTTTATCAACAAAAACACCCAGCAATGGAGAAGAAATATCCAGAGCTTTCCAGCTGGTCATGGTAGCAAAAGAGATTACAGGTCAGGTAAGGATGACAGTTCAGTGGAACTCGGCTACTTTTAGTTTAAGTGGATGGACTCTGTGCCTGCCAATACTGTGGGTTGGGGTCAGAGTGTTTGAACAGCTCTGTAGAATCTGGGTCTGGTTTTGAATATTTCTGCTGCTGCACAGCTACAAATATTTAATGTACATGTAAGTTAGCCCATAATCTTTTCAGAATTAAATATCTAAAGGGGATGTGGAAATGAACTAGCAATGAAACCCAAAGAAAGGTTTCAACATCTAAGCAATTTCTTTATTAATGCTAAAATAAAAAATAGAAATAAAAAATCTATGTATTTCGTAAGAATGTTTAGAACTGGATTGAAACATTCTTGGTTTCCCATTATAATTATTTTTTAGCCTTATAGTCTTGCCAAAGTCTTTTTCATTTCAGTGCTCTCTAGATAGTTTTGATATGGTCCACCAGAACTGATAGAAATTGTAATCTAAACCATTTCCCCAAATTAGAGAGTGAAATAGATTTACTGGAAAAAGAACTGTTCTACACAATGTTGTCTGGTTCAGCATATTTGGTTTAAATGTTATATTCATATACATTCAAAGCTGTGGCAATTACTTCATTGGAATATTTCCAATAACATAAAAATGATAACATATACTTTCCTGATATTTAATGAAAAATGATGACCTCTGGAAGAACACTATTTTTTAGGACACATACCTACTTGACATCACTTATATCAACAGTTTAACTTTCTTTTGCTGGGATAAAATGCAGTACCTTTAGCTTTCACTCATTCTCTGCAATACTTATCAATTTCATTTGAAAATGAGAAAATTCTGATTTAGTACAAGTAAACATTTATTGAACATTTTATTTCAGTAAAGAATGAGCATGTGTTTGTAGGCAACTTATGTAACTTATCACATTTTGTCTTAAACACTTGTATTTGTGACTGATTGATAAGCAATCAATCCCTTGAAGAATAGTAACAACTTCATATCCTGTATTTATCTATGTAACATGATTGATTGCAGTGCAACAGCACAGTCAGCTAAGATAAAGAGATGTGTATGTGTTTGTGTGCTGTTGAAGCTTTTCCACAGAAAAACAGAGCATGCACATCTCTGAAAATAGCTATGCGACTCCATAAATTGCCATGGGCAACTTGGAACTCATATTCTTATCCCTGCACCTCTGAACTACTTGTCTATACAGTACCAAAAAATTGGAGCATACAAAAGAAAACACTTAGGTTAAACATACACTTAATTTTCACTATTTCCCCTCATTCCTTGTGTCAGCTTTACAAATAATTTCCAACATAGGAACAACTTAAGTATAGCGAATACATGGCTTGAGAGCATTAGCTTTTGTGGTATCTAGCAGAAAGCCCCAGCCATTCTGGTTACTGACTGTTATGTATGAGTAGATGATTGAATTAGATACGTGTAGATACATAACATTATATGCAGCATTATGCAAATAACATTGATAACAGTTCTGTAGTATATTTGTCAATATCTCTCTCTAATTCATGTTGTTCTCCCTTTCATGTTACAACTTCTGTTATCTCTCTTTTCCCTTTTTTCATTTTAATTTCCCCAGTGTTTATTTGATTGCAACTCTTATATCGCACACAAATAAGATTTCTTTTCTTTTTTCTTTTTGCACTCTCTAAGCATGCATGCAAAATGTATACAGAGAGCACAATGAGTGATAAAGGAGAATGGGAGGCTTGTAAATACTTTCATAAGCTCATCCACCACTGTTCTTTATCTCAATGCTTGTCAGACACAATCCAAGTAACTTTCATTGTGCAGATATGCAACATTGCTTTGGGACGTGGTAGGTGTTCAGTCTCCAAAACACCGTGGTGCACTATTCAGTCCTGTGGGAATCTTTTACTTTATTCCATTTACTTCTGTGTTTGTTCATCACCCCACAGTCTGCCATGAATCTCTGGCAGCAAACAAAAACTGATAAAAAGAATTCATTAAAACAGACTTAAATAACATTTTTAAAGTTTTTAAAAACATGTATTTTAAAACAATTTCAAAAGCTGATTCTGGTTTTGAGGATCAAAGCCAAGTGAAACAATAAACCATGTATTCTAATTGTCTCAGTTGGTGGGCTAATCAAGTGCTTTCCATCTAAGAAAGCTGAGGTGTTGGGGATTATTGGCTATTTACTAGTGGGGGAAAAGAAAAGAAAAATCTTAGAAAAGGTCAGGATAGCAGATAATAGATGACTGTAGAGTTTGACATTTGTCCAGTGGACACAAGATGAATGAATTGTTGTCATAACATTTTGCTCTTTTTCTTCTAGAGATATCTTCCTAGAATACCCAGCAGTTTAAATCAAAAGTGATCTTGACTTGCCTGTCTTTCACTATCAAATAATGTCAGATAACTTGTCCTGGCTTATTTGGCCATCTATTCTTCTAATGAGAGTGCCCATAGGTTCTTTTATCTCAGTTTTGATAGACTGGCTTTTCAAGCATATGTTAAATCAGTAGATCAGACTCCTGCTCTTCATATTCATTAGATCAAATGTCTAAGTCTAATTTCGCCTTTTTGTCATTGGGGAGATCTACCCTGACCTGTTATTTTGGGGTCAATCCAATGTAGCATATGCTGGAACATAACACTCCCTCCAGGCACTGTGGATTCGGGAGGGATTTCTGACCACTCAGCAGCACTGAATCTCATTCGGTTCTGCCAGACAGTTCCCCTTACAATCCCCTCCCACTCTCTGTGTTAAGGTGGCCTCCAAGTGTGATAGGCTCTACTGGTCAGTCAGCGCCTTTGGTGATGTTGGACAGGGTGAAAGGATCATGGTGGAGGGGAGAAAGAACAAATAACCTCCCCCTTCCTCAATTGCCCTATTTGCCTGACCAGCATTACTCCAATGTCACTCTTGGTGATGGCCAACTGGCAGGACCTATGTCACACCTGGAGTCCACCACAACAATATGGTTTTTGTCACATGGAATGGTGAAATGGATTCATACAGTATGTTGACTCTGACGCCAGCAATTTATGGTCAATAGGTTGTGGTGGGGCTTCTAGAGTGGGTCTATCAGTTGTTTTGCTATGGGGTTTGTTGTTGTTGTTTTTGTATGTCTTGGAGTAGTATTTGCTCCCTTTACTTTTGAGTGTGAGGCTGCTTTGGATATGGTGGCTGTTCCACCAGCATTGCCACAATATGCTTCACATCCTTGGACAATGTGGATATTTCATGGTTGTATAACTCACATTAATCAAGCATGCATTCTTGGTTCATATTCTACAATACTGTATCTACTTATAATGAAATAACCCTTGTCAACACAGTGACATTTACTTCTCAGTAGGGATGCATAAGCTTTCACTGTATCTTAGTCTGAGGTTCTTAATAGGTTTCTAATTCTGATATTCTCTTTGAATTGTTTTGCATGTAATTTATTTATAGCAATGCTTGTATGTTGACAGAACTACATGGCTACCCTAATTCTGTACTACCTTTCTGAAGCTCATATCCTGTTTGAAGCACAGGTTCCAGTATCCATGGAATGGTAATTCTAATCTCTATTCATCCTTGCGAGTATAAAATTAATCATGTGTATGATCTCATATATAATTGTATGTGTTTGATTCTAAACCTATGCACCTTGCTTCCAGACAAACATATTTAATATTAGGTCATCTTTCCAATGTGGTTTAGTAAATGTGACTTTTGCATGGTACTCATCTATGTGCATTCATAGTTGCATACTCACACAGTCTACTACCAGGAAGTTGTTACATTGTTTCCACATGCCCCAAGATAACAATTGAAAGTTTATCATGTTGTTTCTACTGGAATAACTGAGAGCAATGGCCAACCTCAATAAAATAGGGAAATGCAGAGACATCACACTGACAACAAAGGTCCGCATAGTTAAAGCAATGGTATTCCCCATAGTAACCTATGGTTGCGAGAGCTGTACCATAAGGAAGGCTGAGCGAAGGAAGATATATGCTTTTGAACTATGGTGTTGGAGAAAAATTCTGAGAGTGCCTTGGACCACAAGAAGATCCAACCAGTCCATCCTCCAGGAAATAATGCCCAGCTGCTCACTGGAGGGAAGGATATTAGAGGCAAAGATGACGTATTTTGGCCACATCATGAGAAGGCAGGAAAGCGTGGAAAAGATCATGATGCTGGAGAAAATGGAAGGAAAAAGGAAGAGAGGCCGACCAAAGGCAAGATGTGTGGATGGTATCCTTGAAGTGACTGGCTTGACCTTGAGGGAACTGGGGATGGCGACGGCTGACAGGAAGCTCTGGCGTGGACTGGTCCATGAGGTCACGAAGAGTCGGAAGCGACTGCTTGAATGAAGAAGAAGGAATAACTGAGAGTGACCAAGGGTAGTAAAAGTAATACTGTTTGACACCACTTTAACTTCCATGGCTCAATGTTAAGGAAATATGAGAGTTGTAGTTTGGTGAGGTGCCAGCACTATTTTGTAGAGAAGGCTAAAGATTCTATAAAATGACAACTTCCATAATTCCAAAGTGGTTTCAAATTGCATCAATTTTACAGTGCAGATGTGCCATAAGTGATATTATTTGTGTTATATTTATTCAGTGTTACTCATGTCAGAAATCCAAATGAGTGTTAGCATTTTTCTTTCTTTCTGTGATGTCTGTTGTACAATAGGGGAAAGTTATGCTGAATCCAAGGAACTCACTTGTTAGTTCAACTTTTTTTCTTAGCTAATGTAGTCTGTCATGGTCTCTTGAAATTTTTCTTTTTCCCCTTATAAGATACTTCATTATTTTGTTTGCAAAATATATTCATGAGTTAAAGTGTACTATATTTGTGAAAGTCGGTACTGGAAAGTATAAGTTGTTTTCTAATTACAGCAAAATAAATTCTCCAGGTCAGACGAATGAAAGTGTCACATCTATAATGCACCCAATGTTAACATCATTTGGATTATCTGAAGCACTTATTTTGATTGCATATTAGATATGATCTGAAAGAAGCAACAGAAAATAACCTTATTTCTTCAGAGAAAACATTGTCCACTCCACTGTTTTCTATGTTACCTGCATCACTCTGCCATTCTTCATATCTTTTTTCCTATCTGAATTTTCAAGGTGGTCTTTTCCTTCTCCAAGTGATCAGTTTTGAAGCCAATTTTAAATACCACCTGATCTTAATATTTTATATAACATTTCTCAATTCTGAGGCCATTTTTAAAACAAATATTAAACATATAACTGCCTAAATGAAAAACAAATCCAGATTAGTATATTGGGCACTGTAGTGACATTGTGTCAGATAATAGAAAACATTTTTCTCCAAAGCAATGACTTTACCACCCATCAACTGTTTGGAGGAACGAAAAGCGGTCTCCCCTCCATGCACAGCAGAGGTAGTTTTCTATCAATTAGTGTTTGGTGGATTGAGTAAAATAAAAGGAATGTTACATTTTATGTCGTTGTCCATTAGAAAGGTGATTGGGATGCTAAAGGACAATGAATGTCCTGAACGATCTGAGGACAATAAAGAAGAGATCAACAACAAATTTTGGATGTGAATGAAGAGCAAGATATATTGCCATAGGAATGGGGAGGAAAATGAACAAGATCATGCAAAGTTCAAACTAGGTTAGGAAACTAAAATTATATTACATAGGATGAATAGGGAGATGCCAGACGTGGCATAGCTCTAACATTAGATGAAGAGTTCAAAAAGCAAATGGATGAAGACTAAAAACACTGGAAGTATTAAAATTATAAGAATGCTGAAGCTGTGGAAGAAGAACTTAGGAATGAGACTGGGGAAGATTATTAGCAATCTATCAGGGAGGAGGTTGAGCTCAAGATAGGGAAAGGTGATGGAAATTCATATTTAAAATACAAGTAAGTTGTTTGTCTCAATTTAAATATTGATTAAAATTGAATTTACACTTCAGCATTGCTTGAGAAAGTGATCAAGACGTCAGAAAGACTTTGTTTGATTTTTACTTTTTATTTGTCAAGACTGGAGTTAAAATTTGAGACTGCAATAGTTTTAAAGGAATACTTATGTAAAGTGTTACTAAAGTATACATATTTATGTTAAGAACTATAATATGGATAACAACTCCAGCAGCATTTGAGAACATTATCAAGACGTTAGTAAAAAATTTTTTGTTTGGTTTCATTTACCTTATGTGTCAAGACTGAGAGTAAAACCTGAAACTGCAACAGGTTTATAGGTATACTTATGTGAAGTGTTGCCATATTATACATTTATGTTATGAGTTATACAATTCCAGTTGCATAATAATATAATTATTGGATACTTAATTTAGAATATACGTTGCTTTTTCAGAACAAATTCTGCAAATAGATTAACATTAGTTGTTGAATATACAACAGGGACAGGGTTATGATTTATCACTGACTTCGTTTAAATCCAGTTCAGATTTAAGTAGATACGTCACCACAATCCCTTTCTTATACAAGTTGGATACGAGTTGGTATTTATTTATTTCCCTAATTTCTATCCCGCCCTTCTCACCCAAAGGGACTCAGGGCAGCTCACAGTCTGGCAAAAATTTAATGCCAATATACAATACAAAAAGATAAAACATAAGCAATTAAAACAATTGGATAATTTAACAAAATACAATAAATACATTTAAAACAATAGAATATAAAATACTTGAACCGTTCGTCTGCAAAACCTTGTACATGAACCATAATCCGGACCGAGTTGAAGCCAACAGAATTCACTCATCAAACGCTTGCTCACAAAGCCAAGTCTTCACTTTTTTCCTAAAACTCAGAAGGGATGGAACCTGCCAGATATCACTGGGGAGGGAGTTCCACAGCCGAGGAGCCACCACTGAGAAGGCCCTGTCTCTCCTCCCCATCAGCCGCACTTGTGAGACAGGTGGGACTGAGAGCAGGGCCTCCCCAGATGATCTTAAAGTTCTCGTAGGCTCATAGGAGGAGATACGTTCGGACAGGTAAGTTGGACCGGAACCGTTTAGGGCTTTGTAGGCCAAGACCAGCACTTTGAATTGGGCCCGGTAGCATATCGGCAGCCAGTGGAGCTGGCTCAACAAGGGAGTAGTGCACTCCCTGTATCCAGCTCCAGTTATTAATCGGCTGCTGCCCATTGTACTAGTTGGAGCTTCCGGGCCATCTTCAAAGGCAGCCCAACATAGAGCACGTTGCAGTAATCCAAATAGGATGTAAGCAGAGCGTGGACCACCGTGGCCAAGTCAGACTTCCCAAGGTACGGGCGCAGTTGGTGCACAAGTCTTAGTTGTGCGAATGCTCCCCTGGCCACCACTGAGACCTGGGGTTCCAGGCTCAGCGATGAGTCCAGGAGAACACCCAGACTGCGAACCTGTGTCTTCAGGGGGAGTGCAACCCCATCCAACACAGGCTGCAACCCTATACCCTATTCAGCCCTGCGACTGATCAGGAGGACCTCTGTCTTACCTGGATTCAATTTCAATTTGTTCACCCTCATCCAGTCCGACACAGCGGCCAGACACCAGTTCAGGACCTGGACAGCTTCCTTAGTGACAGGTGGGAAGGAGTGACAGAGCTGGACATCATCTGCATACAGATGACACCTCACCCCGAAACTTTGGATGATCTCTCCTCGCGGCTTCATGTAAATGTTAAACAACATGGGACAATACAGAGCTCTGCGGGACCCCACAAGACAATGGTTGTGGGGCCGAGCAGGTGTCCCCCAATGACACCATCTGGGATCAACCCTCCAGGAAGGACCAGAGCCACTGCAAAACAGTACCCCCGAGACCCATCTTGGCAAGGCGCACCAGAAGGATACCATGACCGATGGTTTCGAAGGCCGCTTAGAGGTCCAGCAGAACCAGCAAGGACACATTCCCCCTGTCCAGTTCCTAGCGTAGATCATCGACTAAGACGACCAAGGCTGTCTCGGTACCATGCCCCGGCCTGAAGCCACACTGTGCCGAATCTAGAAAATCAGTGTCTACCAAGAATGCCTGGAGTTGTGCAGCCACCACACGTTCCACAACCTTGCCCAAAAAGGGGAGATTGGAAATGGGCCGAAAGTTATCCAATTGAGTGGGGTCCAGTGATGGCTTCTTCAACAGCAGTTTGATCACAGCCAATTTGAGGCTTGCTGGAAAAATGCCTTCACCACCACCTTCACCCACTTGGCCAAACCCCCTCTGGCTTCCTTTATCAGCCAGGATGGGCAGGGGTCTAGGATGCATGTGGTAGCCCTCACCTCTCCAAGCACCTTGTCCACATCCTCAGGCTGAACCAATTGAAAAGAATCCATCAAAATAGGACAAGCAGGTGCTCGTGTTACATCTTCGGAGACTGCCAGAGACTGTCAAAGCCAGAGCGGATCAGAGCGACTTTGTCCGCAAAGAACCGAGCAAATGCTTCGCAGCGGGCTGCCGAGTTGTCAGGGATCCTGTCTTGAATGACAGGATTTAACAACCCTTTGACAACTCAAAACAGCTCCGCCGGATGGTTCTTTGCGAATGCAATATTAGCTGTAAAGAAAGTATTCTTTGCAGCATTTATTACTGTGGCATATGCCCTAAGGTAGGCATCCAGCCATGTTTGGTCTGATTCATTCCACTTTGAATGCCACACGTGCTCTAGTTCCCTCTTCTTTCACTTCATCGCTGACAAATTCTCAGTGAACCAAGGAGCTGGTTTAGCTCAGGTACTCGAGAGGGGATGTTCCGGAGTGATCGTGTCTACTGCTCTGGACATCTCCCCATTGCAGAGAGAGACCAGGGCATTGACAGGATCACCAACCGAGGTGGCGGGAAATTCCCCAAGAGCTGTCAGGAATCCATCTGGATCTATAAGCCTCCTGGGGCGGACCATTTTAATTGGTCCTCAACCCCTGTGGAGTCTTGGGGGGCGCAGTAAGTCTAAACCTGATCAGGTGATGGTCAGTCCATGGCAATGGAGCGATGTTAAGCTTCTCCACACCGCCACCTTCCTCCCATCCCTGGCAGAAAACCAAGTCTAGTGTGTGTCCTGCCCTGTGGGTGGGACCAGATACCAGTTAGGACAGCACCATGGTTGCCATGGTGGCCATGAAGTCCTGAGCCGCTCCAGTTAGAATGGTCTCGGCATGGACATTGAAGTCCCCCAGCACTAAGAGCTGCTGGGACTCCAACACCAGGCTCAAGACCACCCCCGCTGGCTCAGGTAGGGAGACTGTAGTGCAGCAGGGTGGACGGTACACTAGCAGAATCCCTAATCTTTCCCAGTCACTCACCCTCAGGTGGACACATTCAAACAAGGTTGACTGTGGGATGGGGCACCTGGTCAAGGGGATAGAGTCCCTATAGACCACTGCGACACCGCCTCCCCATCCTCCGGATCTTGGCTGGCACTGCACGGAGTACCCGGGAGGACAGAGTTGGGTGAGATTAGCCCCACCTGCCTCATCCAACCAGGTCTCCGTTATGCACGCCAGGTCTGCCCGTTCATCCAAGATGAGGTCTTGGATTATTGCTGTTTTTCCATTTACAGACCTGGCGTTCAACAGCACCACCTTTAATCGGGAGGAATCACCAACTTGGGTATCCAAGTTTACTATATCAGGAGGCTGTTTTAAATCTACAAGAAATCTCTTCCTCTCCCTAAGCCAAATCAATTTTGGCCTCCCTTTCCCGTATCTCCCCCTCCCCTGAATTACCTCTATGGGGGCCCCTCGGCTAGTGGACACCCCCCTCCCCCTACATGGCCCCTCTCCCCTTCTTCCGTCATTGGACTGGCACTAGGTTTCAAATGTAAACCAAAACCCTGTTTAAATTCCTCTCCCCACTCCCCCCACTTGGGAGTTACTAACGTGAAGTGCACTATGAAGTTCTTTAAGTCCCTCCCTTTTTGCTTGTTCCCGAAAGTGCAAAGTGCTAAGGGTGGGGGGGGGATCCAGTTCATAAGTAGTTAAGATAGAATCACTGGGGTGGGGGAGGCAGAACAACAAGCTAAGGTACAGTAATAAAATCACAATTAAAGTGCCAGAAGCTTTAGCTCTTACTATAGCGTTATACAGTTCTTTAAATGAAAAAGTGACTTTGTGCTTCGACATAACCTCGGTCAGAATATGGCTGTTCTGTAGGTCAATAATAAGGCACATAATAAGGCACACCCTCCCCAAACCTCTCAGGCAACCCACCCCAACCCCCCACTCATGGCTCCAAATTGATAAGCTAAACACAGTTCATAGCAACATGAAAAAAATTCATCATAGAATGTTAAAACAAATCATTATAACAGCTAGATAAAGTGCTTAGTCCAGATGGTAATCAATAAGGTGATAGCAGTGCATCTCTAGATGGAGCAGGATGTTAAAGCAGTCCAGTGGAAGATTGGGTAGGGAGACAACGCACAGGCCCCATCAGTCTAGGTGGATTAGCAGTCTAGGTGGATTAGCAGGCTGACTCACCAACCAGCAGGGGCCAAAGATGGAAATGTGCCTTCAGTCTACTCACATGGAGTCCCAAAGGCAGCAACAGCAGGGCTTGCTGAAGGTATTTCTGGCCTCTTCTACAGGAGCACAGTAGATTCCTCAGCCTTGTGGACTCAGGCTTATAGCTACACCCCCCTTGAAAGTGCTGAGTCACACCCAGATAGAAAAGGCCTGGGCCTGTAGTCTACTCACATGGAGTCCCAAAGGCAGCAACAGAAGGGCTTGCTGGAGGTGTTTCTGGCCTCTTCGGTAGCAGCATATAGCAGCAAATGGGAATAATGACTTCATGGCCGCCATGGCAACAATGGGGCTGTCCCAATTGGTATCTGGTCCCACCCACAGGGCAGGGCACACACTAGACTTGATTTTCTGCCTGGGATGGGAGCAGGGTGTTACAGATTGGATATATAAAAGATTATATCACTATAGAAATATAGAACTCATAAATTAGTTACTTTAAACTGTATTATATACCATACTTTTCCTTTTTCCGTTTCACTGTCAATTTAAATTTTGCCAACTTTGTGTTTGTGTAGTGAGCTAATGAGTCAAGATTAAGGTACAATTTAGATTAAAATTGGTTTAAAGGGTTTAAATGTTTTTTATCAGTTGAGTTCTAAAGATAATACTTTACTGTTAGACCTAAAAGAAAAAAAGTTTTTTTTATTTAACACAGAGGATGAAGTTTCATGTTGAAGTAACTGAAATTATAAAATGGGAATAATGAATTTCAGATATAGAAAAGGTACCTGAGTAATGGTATTTCATCTGTAAACTATGGGTGTGTTAAATTATTAATTTTAATACTTAAATATAAAATTTCAGGATTATGAGATTTGAAAAATAGATTGTTTTTGTTCAAATAGAATAAATTGTTATCATCAATTATTATTAATGGCTAGATTTCAGAGAGCTAACCTTTTATTAACTTTCAGCAGAATAAATATTGAGCATTCTCAGTTATATTTTATATGCACACTAATGAAATTAATAGATTATAGAAAGAAGTATCTCTGTTTATTTTTAAGATGGAGGGGATTAATTAGGATCTGGCTATAGCAGCTGTGGAAAAGACTTTTAAAATATCATTTCCTCTATTCTTTATTTTTTATTTCATTTTTTCTATCTTTTGCTTCTGCATTTTGTAGTTTTTTCATATGTAGATTGCTTTGCTTAGTATGATTTTTTATTTTGTATTATATAGTTTTAATTAAAATATTTTAAAACAACTGCTTGGGTTGCTCTCTTCCATCATAGGCATCACAAGGGCAACATACATTTTTATGTGTCTTCAAGTCAATTACAATTCATGGTGACCCCCATCAAGGTACTTTATTACCAAGATGTACGGTGGGTTTTCTTTCTCCATAGGTTCTGGATTCAACCAACAATGCACTCAAATATACACAATACAAAACAATTAACCATAGTATATACTGCACCTGTGAGGCTGTAGAGAAACATGAGGCTGGAAGGAAACTGAGAATCTGTGAAAGAAATCCAAACATAGTGCTTGGAGTGAATCCACACCTTCCCATCATTTCAGAAATTGCCTTTCTCCAGTCTTGCATTTCTTTATAGTACTGTACAGGAGAATTCAGCAGCTATCTGCTTCTCTTTTTCACATGACTGGCAGGCTCCCTAGAGTTGGAGGAGCCTGACATATACATGGTTTTCTCTCAGGGCATGCTACCACCGCCTCTGTTGCTCTGTAATTTCATAAATAAGAGACTTCAGAACCCACAATGTTTAGTAGTCGCATGGGGTCCTAGAACTGTATCCAGAAGAGGTTTGCCATTGCTTTTTTCGGAGTCTGAGATAATGTAACTTGCCAAAGGTTACACTGAGGGTTTCCATGGCTGAGCAGATATTTGAATCTTGGACTCCCAGAGTCCTAGTCCAGCAGTAAAAACTGGACTATGTTAGAGCCAGCAGAGGAAAAGCATGGCTCCGGAACCTGTCCAAATTACACCTCCTGCTCCCTGTGCTCAACAATCCTGCCCTCAGTCATTTGGGAGTAGCCATAAAGCAATCAGCCAGTATTTTGAAAAACATGATAAGAAATAGTCTATCACCTTCTCATCTCCTGTCTGGATCCTCACATCTGTGACGATAGTCACACTTGAGAAACAGGTGAAGACTTTTCCCATTTAGGTGATTCTAACATAGAGCTTTCAATTTCCATGTAGTTTTCAGTCTATTTGAATATCAATAATTTTCTGTTGTGGCCAAAAAGAAGAAAAGAAAAGAAAAAGTGTCCAGTGGCATTTGAATATTAACAAACTGTTCTGGACTTAAATCTTTCATGGACTGTAGTTCACTTCATCAGATACATCTCCCTTTCCTCCCCTTCCCTTCCTTCCCTCCCTTCCTTTTCTCTCTTTCCTTCCTTTTCTTCCTTCCCTTCCTTTCCTCCCTTCCCTTTAGTGGTAGAGTAAGCGAGCATGTTCACGTGATCCCAATGGAAGCTGTGCCTGCCATGAGTCTTTTAAAATATTGTTTCCCTAATATATAATATAAAAGAATACACAATAGAAACATTTCTCAATTATAATAATATATAAACATATGTACATTATATACAATAGGGTTGTTGTATGTCTTTCGGGCTGTGTGGCCATGTTCCAGAAGTATTCTCTCCTGATGTTTCACCCACATCTATGGCAGGCATCCTCAGAGGTTGTGAGGTATGGATCTCACAACCTCCATACCTCACAACCTCTGAGGATGCCTGCCATAGATGTGGGTGAAACGTCAGGAGAGAATACTTCTGAAACATGGCCACACATCCCGAAAGATATACAACCACCCTGTGATCCCGGCTATGAAAGCCTTCGACAACACATTATATACAATATATAATAGATAAACATTTCTTGGGGCTCCACGAGAACCTTTTGCTTCCAAAAGGGCTCTGTGGCTGAAAAAGTTTGAGAACCACTGCTATAGGTAACCTGGACTCAAACCATGTAGGGTTTTAAAAGTCAGTATGAACACCTTATACTTTGCCGGGAAACTAATTGGCAGCCAGTGGAGTTACTTTAGGATAGCAGTGATATTCTCATTCCTGGATATTCTTGTAACCAATCTGAATGCTGTATTTTGAAACAAATGGAGTTTCCAAACTTGGTACAAAGGTAGCCCACTGTAAAGCACATTGCAGACGTCCAACCTTGAGGTTACCACTGCATGCATTACCATCTTAAGGCCTTCCAAATTTAGGAAGAGGCACAGCTTGCATATCAGCTGAAGCTGATAGTAAGCACTCCTGACAGTTGCATCTACCTGGGCTCTGACATTTGGAGAGATGGATTCAGAACGCCCCCAAGCTATGAATACAGTCTTTTGTGTGTGTGTGTGGGGGGGGGGGGGGTAACACCATCCAGAACTGGTTGACACACCTCCATCCCCTTGGTGGCAAGCACCTCTGTTTTGTCTGGATTGGTTCAATTGGTTTTCCCTCATCCAGCCCATTACGTTCAGAGAAGACATGCTATCCTTAGGTCAAGCTGTTTTTGAAGGCACAGTGGAATATATTTGGTGTCATCAGCATACTGATAACACCCCATCTCTGGAACATTTTATATCAGTATTTGTTTGTTTATGGAGGCATTGAATGTTTACCATTTTATGTTGGAATCCGCCCTGAGTCCCCTCGGGGAGATAGGGCGGAATACAAATAATTTTTTATTATTTTGTTATTATTTTATTTTGTTGTTGTTGTTGTTGTTGTTATTATTATTATTATTATTATTATTATTATTATTATTATTATTATTATTATTATTATTCCATGCCTATGGCTGATCTCTCCTAGCAGCTTCATGTAAATATTTAAAAGCATTGGGGATAGAATGGCACTTTGTGGGACACCACATAACAGCTTCCTTTTTGAGGAGCAGCTATTCCCAAGCACCAGCTTCTGGAATCTGCCTGAGATGTATGACTGGAAACACTGCAGCACAGTGTCCCCGATTCTCAGCCCTTCCAGGCATTCCAGAAGGATACCATGGTCGATGGCATTGAAGGCTACCGAGAGGTCTAAAGGTCCCAACAGTGACACACTCTCCCTGTCAGTGTTGAGATGGAAATCATCCACTAGGGTGACCATAGCAGTCTCAACTCCATATTCTGCTCTGAAGTTTGTTTGAAATTGTTCAAGGAAGTGTGTATCTCTGAAGACTGCCTGGAGTTGTAGAGCAACTACCTTTTCTATCACCTTGCCCAAAATGGAAGGTTAGAGGCTGTGACACCAGTCTTGTCTGCCCATGACAGCTCTGAGGTATTGATCACCTCCACCCACAGATTTTCTGAGCTGAAAATCCCATCAAGGGTATGACCTGCCAAATGCATTGGTCCTGAAACCAGTTGGGATAGGCCCATGTTTGTCATGGATACCATGAACTCATGAGCTGCAACTGACAAACTGGCCTCCAGTGGTATGTTGAAGTTACCCAGCAGCAAAAGTATGGGTGACTCCAACAACACCTTTGAGAACAGTCCTGTGAGCTCAGCCAGGGAGTCTGTTAGGCAGCAGGGTGGATGGTACACTAACAGAATCCCTAGTCTATCTCTGGTTGTCAGACTCAGGTTTGTGCACTCGGTGTGATACAGCTTCCTAGTAGGTAGTCTTGTCAGGGTAAGATGGTCTTTATAGACCACAGTTACCCCCCACCCACTTTCCCTCGCCTGCTCACTGATGCAGTACCCAGCTGGGAGGGCCTGAACCCAGGTTGAAGCACTATCATCTCCCAGCCAAGTTTCAGTGAAGCATGCCAGGTGAGCTCCCTCATCTTTGATAAGATCATAGATGACATGAGCCATATTTTTCACTGACCTGGCATTACTTAAGAGAAAAAGCAAGATTTTGTAGGTGGTCTGGCTCACTCTTCAAGCTCCTCAGGCTGACAGGAAAGTGAGATAGGTATTAAACACCTTTCTCTCCTTCCTCTATAACAATGGTTCCCAAACTTTTTTTGACCAGGGACCATTTTAACCAGGGCCCACTTGACCAGGGACCACTTTGACCAGAGACCACTCTCCAACATTAGTACCAAAAGGTTATTTATTTATTTATTTATTTATTACAATATTTATATCCCGCCCTTCTCACCCAACAGGGGACTCAGGGCGGCTTACAATAAAACACATATATAAAAATTATACAGTGCAATATAAATCAGTTAAAAATTATTATTAACTTACATCAGTATTCATAAAACACATTATAAAATACAGGTAGGCGTGTTCAGTTCAAAAAACTGGGTCTGTCGATTGAATCAGGTTTTGGTCAACTTTAGATTTGGTTTGGTTATTTGGGTGCTGATTCAGAAAAATGCATTGGATAGACCACATCAGTTCTAGTTTCAGATACAGAACATATGCCATCCAGTAGGCGCCATCTTCTTGCTCACAGAAAACCATATTTAATAATCTAGAGCTGATGTGGTCTATCCAATGCAATAGTCAGCACTGCAGAAAGGAGTGGAAATGAAATAAATGAAATAAATAAAGAAGGAGGAGGTTCACAGACCAGATTTTTGTTCTCATGGCCCACTCCTGGACCACGGCCCACAAGTTGAGAACTACTGCACTATAAGGACATGTGACCCTACCATTGCCATATCTCCTTCTTCCCTGTATGACTTGAATTGCTGCCCCACACTCTGTATACATGCAGGTATAGAAGCTTTTACCTTTCGGGCTGTTTCTGCCACTGAACAGAACAGGCTCTTAAAGGGTCCAGTGACTCGCTTTTAACTGCTGCTGTCTTCAGGTGGGAGCTGCAGCAGTAGTAGGGAGCCAAGCCCAGTGTGCAGGTAAAGCTGGATGGAACTGCAGATGGAACTGAACATCTTGGTGAATTCTTGTTCCCACTGAAGTCTGTTTGTCAACTTCTTTTGGTCAAGGGTTTGTTTGCATGTCTCTATTGTCAATTACCCCAGCCCTCCATGCAAAAATGTTTTTGGATAGATTTCACACAGCAAACAGAAACATTTATATATTATGAGGCGTTAGGAGAGTCCATGCTTCTGCATTTTGACAGATTTATTTACAATGGTCCCCAGTATCTGCTGGGCTCATGGATACCAGTCTGTGGATGCTCAAGTACCATTATACAAAATAGCAGAGTAAAATGCCATCCCTTATATACATTGGCAAAGAGTAAGGTTTCAGGATTTTTTTAAAAAAATTGCAAGCCATTGTTGGTTGAATTCATGGATAAAGAAAATATGGCTATGAAAGGGTGATTACTAGTTTACTTATAGTAGTTTGCCATTCTGCTGATAAAAAAGATTTTTTTTGTGTGTGGGCAGTAGCGAGCAACCTCCCCCCACGAGGAACCCACAAAGAAAAACAGATACAATAGGTTTGGGATAGCCAAAGGCCACAACTTGTTTATCGGTTACAATGAGAAACAGGGTTGGCAGCCATGCATGGGTCCTGGATCAAGAATTGGACAGCCCGATGCTGGCCAATGCCACTTCACAACAGTAGGGGTCCCTGGCAGTGAGCCAACCGGTTCCGGCCTGGGACACCAGTACTGCCGCACCCCTACACCACGAGGACACTCCCCTCTCACCGATAAAGGGGGGAGGTACACAAACCAGATCCAGGGCCCATGCCACGCCACAAAAGGGAAGGGGAACCCCCCCCCCCCCGCCGCCAACCCTGAACCATTGCAGCCCAATTAGCAGTGCCTGCAGGGGTATCCCCCTGCCCTGCAAGGCCCAACACAACCATAGCCCAGTGGTGTCTGGTCTGCCGTTGCGTTTTTTGCACCTTGCTTTCTTGAATTGTCTAGCATTCTGTGCCTGTGTCACTTTCTTTAGAGAAACCTCTTGCCCTTTGTGAGTGGACTGGTGCCTCATGTTCGGCCCACTGAGTGCAGTCGTGCCTTCCTTCTCCACACCTGATTCACTTTCTGTCCTTGCAGGAGCTGATGCCAGTCCTATGAAAACACAGAAAAGAATACCCAGCAGTCCCTGATTCTTGTAACAAGAAGCTGCACAGCTACTGGCAGATCCCCATGGCAGGCATTATTAAAATACCCCTTGTTCTCCAACTGGAAACTGGGGAAGTAGAAATCTGACAGGTGCACCGGAAGCAGACAAAATGCTGATTGGGTGTTGTATTTTGCCAAAAGGCATGCAAGCCTAAAGCCTAGATGCAAACCTTTGAGGGAAAGGTGGCCGCTGCCTTGTCAGGGTAAGCCTGGTGCTGACAGCCTGGCTGACAGCCTGACCGAGGCGGGGGCTAGGGAACACAACTCAAGGGGGTTCCCTTACCAATTCCTCCTGGAACAACTCTGGTGTCTGGTCTGAGGCTGGACTCAGGGCTGGGGGGCAGCACTACTTGGGAGAAAGTCCTCCAGGGGAATGCTATCTGAGGCATGGAGAAAGCAATAAATATTTCTGAGCTATGTTCCCCTTGTGCCCATTCTGCTCCTTTGTCCATGTTTTGGAATAGCTTGGTATTCTTTGCTAGGTGGGGTGGGTGGCTCCTCCCTGCAGGTGTGTCCTGCTAGACCAGGGTGACCAGCATGACTGAATATCAGGAAAGATACTGAAGAAAATCATAAGAAGGCCATCTGTGATCACTGAATAATTGGAAAGACATTCTGACTGAAGAGCTGTACAGCAATGGAACTCATTGCCATAGTGTGGTGGAAGCTCCTTCCTTGGAGGCATTGAAACAGAGGCTTTTTGCCTGAAGAGCTGTGTAGAAGTGGAACTCTCTGCCTCAGTGTGGTGGAAACCTCTTCCTTGGAGGCTCTGAAACAGAGGCTATCTGACTGGAGAGCTGTGCAACAATGGAACTCTCTGCCTCAATGTGGTGAAAGCTCCTTCCTTGGAGTCATTGAAACTGAGGCTAACTGGCTGGAAAGCTATGCAGCCATGGAAATCTCTGCCTCAGTATAATGCAAACACTTTTCTTGGAGGCATTAAAACAGAGGCTTTCTGCCTGAAGAGCTGTGCAGCAGTGGAACTCTCTGCCTCAGTGTAATGGACACACGTTCCCTAGAGCCATGAAATAGAGGCTATCTGACTGGAGAGCTGTGCAGCCCTGGAACTCTCTGGTGGAAGCTCCTTCATTGGAGGCATTGGAACAGAGGTTGTGAGGCCATCTGTTGGGGTACCTAGGTTGAACTTTTCCTCCAAGGCAGGGGGTTCAACTAGATGGCCAAGTGGTCTCTTCAACTCTATGGTTCCATGGTAATTGTGCCATCACTTTGCCCATGGTCACTTAGTTGATTTCTATTATAGTGGCATGCTGCCATGTGTTCTGCAGAGATTAAGAACAAGATTAGCTGTTCCCTCTCCCCAGTCCCCTTGTAAGAAGGATGCAGTTACGCAGGCAAGAGAAGGATGATTGAGGGAGGGCTATTCCAAAACTAAGTCCCAAGAAGCCCCCTGAGGGGCGGGGGAGAATGAAAGCAAAAAGCAAACAAACAAACAAAACAAGGGAGCCATCAGCTGGCTTCCTCCCCCCCCCCAATATGCTAAAATAAATGATCCACCAGGAACCTGTTGGAGCCAGCTGCATCCCTGCAACAGGTAAGGAGCCCCAGGAAGGAGATGGAAAGGGTGTGTGGGGGGGAGGGGAGGGATGAACCTCAGAGTTTCCACACTGTTGCAAGCCTCCAACTGGCTGAACAGCTATTCCGTCCTCCACTCCTCCTCGCCGCTGCCTCCCCTGCTCGGATCATCCTCCACATGGCTTTCCTCATGCTGCCTGGAGCTGCTGCGTGGAACAGCTGAGAGGCGCCAGGCACCCAGTGCTGTTCTGCCCCTGCTTTGCTTGCACAGGCAGAACAAAGCAGGGCCCATGTGCAGCTGATCTGGGGGCAGGCTGGAACCAACCCCATTGGCTGCCCAGCCAAGTGCACCAAAAAGTACAGGTTCAGTGGCTCCTGGGAAGAACCCTGAAGAGAGGATGGTGGGGGAGGTGCACCAGCCGCAGCAACCTTCCTGCCTGGTACGTCAGGCAGGGCATTTCCTTGAAGGGCAAAAGGAATTTACATTGACATCAACATAATTAAAGATCACATGAGATATCTTTTAAAAGGAAATGGAGAGGAGTAACAAGTATTTTCCATGCTGTCATTGGTAATTTGAAACTTGCTAATGCAGTATAAAGTAGAAATGAGATGTAAAATGAAGGCCACCCTTGAATTCTTATTCCATCTTCAACATTTCTGTCCTCTTGGATCCAAAACAGTTGAATGTCACTTGTTGAATACTGTGCTGCATACAGACTAGTCATTTGCACTTCAAATGAACTAGCCTGGGGTATTTCAGATTATGTTCTTCACAGCTGCCATGCACAGAAGAATGATGTTTGAATTACTGCTCTGTTTTCATGCATATGTACAATTCAAGGACCGTTGGATGAGGTGACAGATGACAAATGAGTGTCTTGACAAGCTCTGCCAATAAGATCTTTGAATGAAAGATGATGATGTCTGGTCACCTTGGAGAAGAAACTAAGTGTCTAGATTAATCCAACAATGGGTTTGCCTATACATTTTTTCTTCCCTTTTCTACCTGTCATAACTGTGGACAATGCAAAAAAGAGAGCATTTTTATTGTTAATTTGTGAGAAAAGTGTGTCTTCTAAAGTTTGAAGGATTACATTTTTGCACAACAAAGATTAGTTTCCTGGAGTTGTAATCCAGAAAAAGTTACTTTTCCAAGCTCTGCGTGTTTATATAATGCCAACAAATATCTCAAAATTATCTTAAAGCACTACAGTGTGTATTGGGGCATTGAAACAGGATGAACTGAGTCTGAAATTGAGGTAGTGAGCCTCATCTGTGTATCAAGAATGTTCATGAAGGAGTGGATTGTTCTTAAATAACTTACAGCTGTGACCCAAGTGACTTGACCTCTAGCTTAACTCTAGCCTCTGTTCATGAAGGCTATAAAAGCACACCTTTCTCACATTATCAATTGCTTTGTAATCCCAGTGCTGCCTGGCCTAAAAGGGTTGTGGCATAGTAGAGGATAATGTTACATGCCCAACATTCCCTATTCCAATTCCATATCCTGCCACATTGACTTGGATGTGAGCATAATCTCTTGCTCCTACTTTATCTAAAGTCCGACTCTCACAGAGGTTTCTTCCTGCATACAACTGCACATAATAAAAATATTGTTATTTTTTAAAATAATAATAATAATAGGAACTTCCCAACATTTGCAAAATTCTTCTTACATCTACCCTTACAATGAAAGAAAGTGCCAGAACAGGCCAATTCAAAATCGGAACACAGTTTCTTTGAACACAAATAAACACAGGACACCTGCCCCAAATATTTTTTGATCTCAATTTTCTTTTCCAACTCATATTACATGGTAAATCTGTTTTGTCTCCTAAAGAAGTTGAATTGTTGACAGCTCATATTGGAACCCTGGGTGAAAGGAGTTAAATCTCCTTCTGTAGTGATTTAGCTAGGACCGTGGTTAGAAAGCTTCTTGTTTACAAGTTCCACTCAGTGCACTTTGCCCAGCTCATTTTATGTTTTTATTGCTGTATTTTTCATGTGTTTTATAATGATTGTGTTTTTAATGCCTTTTAAATTTATTTGTGTGTTTTTATAAAACTGTATACTGTATGCTGGTTTTATATCTGTAAGCCGCTCCGAATCCCTCTGGGGAGATGGTGGCGGGGTACAAAAATAATAATATTATTATTATTATTATTATTATTATTATTATTATTATTATTATTATTATTAAAGCTTATGCTGAACAATAGGCCAAGACAGCCACAGAGGATTATTACAGTTTGGCCAAAAAGGATACAGCAATTTGCTTCAAAATGTACAAGCATAAGGTAAAAGGTAAATGTTTCCCTGTGTCTGACTCTGAGGGTTGGTGCTCACCTCCATTTCTAAGCTGGAGAGCCGGCGTTGTCCGGACACACCTCCTAGGTCATGTGGCCGGCATGACTGCATGGAGCACTGTTACCTTCCCACCGAATGTTTTCAAACTGCTAGGTTGGCAGAACCTGGCACAAATAGCAGGAGGTCACTCTGCTTCCCAGATTTGAACTGCCAACCTTTCGGTCAGCAAGTTCAGCAGCTCAGCGGCTTAACCCACTGTGCCACTGGGAGCATACAGAGAAATACAACATATCTTATACTGTTCTGACAGCTATTCAAACTTCCCACTCCCTCTCCTGATTGGCTGAAAAAAGGTAGGTTAGGATCTGTGCCAGGATTTAGTGGATGGGAAAATGGCAGCTGAGGATTGGTCAGAGTGAAGGACCAATCAGCTGCAGAGACACTCCCTGGGAGGGCACAGTCTGAGAAAAACAAATGATAAAGATATGTTGATGAGGTTTTGGTGAGTTCAGATGTCCAGTTCCGTGCCAAAGATATGGATCTTAGGAAACAAGCAAGACTCGAGGGACCAAGGTGCTGATCTTGGGTAATCAAAGGCTTGACTGTCAATAGAAGAGTTAATTAATGTGCATACTCTAAGCTTCTATTTTCATGAAGAAAAAGCAGACTTTCGGCGTTATGTGACTTCTACCGACATTTGGGGCTTATCTGATTGGCAAAGGAAGTCACCTATCTTTGCATACACACAATGAATCTGATGATTATCTGTTTTGGGAAATAGACAGAGGGATTTGCCCAACGTTTTCCATTCCCAGAAGATTATCTGAAGAGGGTTACAGACATTTCTATGAAGAAGTCTATATATATACTAGCTGTGCCCGGCCACGCATTGCTGTCGCGAAGTATGGTGGTATGGGAATTAAAGTACAGTAGAGTCTCACTTATCCAAGCCTCACTTATTCAAGTTTCTGGATTATCCAAGCCATTTTTGTAGTCAATGTTTTCAATATATTGTGATATTTTGGTCCTAAATTCGTAATTACAACATAATATTACTGCGTATTGAACTACTTTTTCTGTCAAATTTGTTGTATAACATGATTTTTTGTGCTTAATTTGTAAAATCATAACCTAATTTGATGTGTAATAGGCTTTTCCTTAATCCCCCCTTATTTCCAAGATATTTGCTTATCCAAGCTTCTGCCGGCCCATTTAGCTTGGATAAGTGAGACTCTACTGTATTGAGGAATTGGTGGTAGTTAAGGTAAAGGGTAAAGGTTTTCCCCTGACATTAAGTCCAGTCATGTCTGACTCTGGAGGTTGGTGCTCATCTCCATTTCTAAGCCGAAGAGGTGGTGTTGTCCATAGACTCCTCCAAGGTCATGGGGCATGACTGCATGGAGCGCTGTTACCTTCCCACCAGAGCAGTACCTATTCATCTACTCTTATTTGCATGTTTTTGAACTTTAGGGTTGGCAGAAGCTGAAGCTAACAGTGGGGGCTCTCTCCGCTCCCCCAATTCAAACATGCTACCTTTTGGTCCAGAAGTTCAGCAGGTCAGTGCTTTAACACAATGCGCCATCAGGGGATATTATTTCCTAAAGGTTGTGAATATACAATATTTCTGATTGTTTTTTTGTCTGTTGGAGGTAAGTATGAATGCTGCAATTAGGCAAAATGATTAGCATGTAATGGCCTTGCAGCTTTCAAGTCTGGCTGCTTCCTCCCTGAGTGAATTTTTTGTTGGGAGGTGTTAGCTGGCCCTGATTGCTTCCTGTCTGGAATTCCCTTGTTTTCAGAGTGGTGTTATTTGCAATATTTTATGTGCTTCTACTGTCTGTGGGCCTCAGAAAAGAGAGGATTTGCCAGACTTTGGTGATGGGAATACTTTGTTGGGAGGTGTTAGCTGGCCCTGATTGTTTCCTGTGTGGAATTCCCCTGTTTTCAGAGTGTTGTTCTTTATTTAGTGTTCTGATTTTAGAGATTGTATTGTTCTGTTTTATTATACCACAGTAATTTTTATATATTCTGATTTTAGGGTTTTTGAATACTTGGAGCCAGATTGTATTCAATTTCATGATTCACAGCAACATAATAATAATAATAATAATAATAATAATAATAATAATAATAATGATAGTAATAATAATGACTTTGATAATACACACTGCTTCACTGCCTTCTCAGCTTCCTTTCTGGAAAAATCCTTTCTTGGGAGGTTTTAGCTGGCCCTGATTGTTTCCTTTGTGAAATTCCTAATTTCCCTGCTTTCAGAGTGTTGCTGTTTATTTACTGTCCTGGTTTTAGAGATTATATTATTCTGTATTATTCTACCACAGTAATTATTTCATATTATAGTAGAATCTCACTTATTCAACATTCACTTATCCAATGTTCTGGATTATCCAACGCAGTCTGCCTTTTAGTAGTCAATGTTTTTGTAGTCAGTGTTTTAAATTCATTGTGATACTTTGGTGGTAAATTTGTAAATACAGTAATTACTACATAGCATTACTGCACATGGAACTACTTTTTCTGTCAAATTTGTTGTATAACATAATGTTTTGGTGCTTAATTTGTATAATGATTACCTAATTTGATGTTTAATCAGCTTTTCCTGAATCCCTTCTTATTATCCAACATATTCACTTATCCAACGTTCTGCCAGCCTGTTTATGTTGGATAAGTGAGACTCTACTGTATATTTATAATCTTATATTATCTGCTTAGAATTATATGGATTATATGAGGCCCCTTCTACACAGCTGTATAAAATGCACACCGAAGTGGATTATATGGTAGTGTGGAGTCAAGATAATCCAGTTCAAAGCAGATAATATAAGATTATAAATGGGTTATATAGCTGTGTGGAAGGGCCTTGAGTCTACACTGCCACATAATCCAGTTAAAATCAGATAATCTGTATTTTATAGGCAGTGGGGAAGAGGCCTAAGTGAGGCCTAATTCTGCCTGTCCCCTGGGGTGAGTGGGTTGCTAGGAGACCAAGTGGGCGGAGCTTAGCCTTCTAACTGTCAGCAATTGGATAAAAACAATTATTCCTCTCCCTCTAATTAGGACTTTATTTTTTCTTTTCTTTTTATTGTATGAATGTAGAGGCATGGATGAGGGGGTGTGCTGTCAATTTTCAAGGTTGTGGGGTGTTTAGTTTTGTTGTTTTGTCCATTGCCGGGATTCCATCACTTATATAGATAGATACAGCACACAGTTGAAAGATACAAGTTACACAAAAACATAAAAGTAGATGCAATTTATTAAAAGGTTAGATACAATAGAGTTTAGGGGTTTACAGCTGCTGCTAGTTCGGTCTTGATCTTCTGATGCTTTGAACTTGCCCAAATCCTGAAAGGGTCTTTTTTTTTTTAAAGGAAAAGTCATAGATTTATTTCTGAGCCCTTTGTGAACTATAAATCTTTGGGGTGGGGGGTACCATGGCTCGATAACACTACTACAACATCATGGCCTGCATCTGATTCTGCCCACTCATGAGAGCTGCTTTTACCTAGGGCAACAGCAAATTCAGGAGATTTATTCACAGCTCTCTCAGTATGCCATCACATTTGGCCCTGGTTTTTTCTTATAATCAGCATGGGGCTAAGGGTAAGGCCAGTGCTTATTTGCCATATTTCTTTTGCTTAATCCTTTATTACTTTAGCTGTTTCATTTTCATTTTTTCAAATGTACAGATTGAATATTAATTCAAATGAAAGCTCAAAGTAATTTTTTAGTGGAGAATGTATTGTGTCACCTCTTTCATTACTTTTATTATCTTAAACTAATCTTGTAATTTAGATCATTACTCACTTTGGGACCACCATGTTACATTCATCATAAAAAGAGTGAAAATTATTGGTTGTTGCTTTGCTGATATATCTTAATTTTTTGTTTTTGGTTGAGTCCTGGATCATTCTAGATGAAGTCACTTTATCACAATGTGTAAATGACAGTTAATGCAGCTCCTGAGAACATTGCATGAGTATGTAGCCTGTTTCTAGGGGTGAGCCTGACTCTATTTTGAAAGAGTGTGGAAGGAGCCACACTCTCTAGCCTCTTGGAGAAAATGTTATGTTTAGATAAGTTTAAGAAAAAATATATAAAAAACTAGTGTAAAAGCCTCAGATGATATAATTTCTATTACTGGATATTTAACAAGAATGGCACCCTACAATGAGGGGAAGCAGAAGGAGAAAATCTGTTTCGGTTAAGAAAAATGTTGAAATCAGATGGATCTAAATCAGGGCTTTCTGCATATTTGAAATTTGAGAATTTATGTAAAGGTAAAGGTTTTCCCCTGACATTAAGTCCGACTCTGGGTACTGAGTTCATCTCCATCTCTAAACCGAAGACCCAGCGTTGTCCATAGACACCTCCAATGTCATGTGGCTGGCGTAACTGCATGTAACACCGTTACCTTCCTGCTGGAGCAGTACCTATTGATCTACTCACATTTGAATGTTTTTTAACTGCTAGGTTGGCAGATGCTGAGGCTAACAGCTGGAGTTCACCCCACTCCCTGGATTCAAACCACCAACCTTTCGATCAGCAAGTTCAGCAGCTGAGTGATTTAACCCACTGCACTATCAGGGGCTCATCAACTAATTTCCAGTTTTGGCATCGTTACTAAAATTAATGATGGACTAGACTCCCTGAACTATTATCTTACCAATGCAATTATAGAACTGAATCTAATTTGTGAGTTACAGCTAAGATAGAACAATTGAATCAGGGAAATCATGACATGTCACTTTCTCATATAAGGCCTGTTGTGGTTCTACTCTGTTTTACCCAGAGCAAGTGTACTGGGGGGAAAATACAATATGGATAAAATTAGTAAACTATTTTATTTGAAACTCACTTCCCTATATTTTTTGCATGAAATTAATTACAAGTACAAATAGATAGCAGAAGATAACTGATTACCTAAAGCAGGTGCTTTAGGTGCTTGAGAGGTGCTTTAGGTAATCGGTTATCTTCTGCTATCATATGTTTGCAAGTCTCTGCAAATATCTATATAAAGAGAGATGTCTGGATAGATATGAATATATTCTACCTATATATAAGGCTTGGAAATATTACAGGGGGGAATGAACACACAAATATATATAGACATGTCTAGATAGATACGAATATATATATATATGGCTTGCAAATATTGTAGGGGAAATGCACACACACACATAGAGGGATTTGCAAACGTTTCAGGGGGAAATGCATATGTGAAATTAGTATCTATAATTATAGATCTATATCTATTCTGCATTGTTTATATAAGCATTGAATGTTTGCCTGTTACTATGTTGGAAGCCGGCTTGAGTCCCCATGGGGAAATAGGGTGGGATCCAAATGGAGTTTTTATTATTATTATTATTATTATTATTATTATTATTATTATTATTATTATTATTAGGTTATTGTTGATGCCATATTGTTTTTGTTGCCCCTACTTTTCCAATTATAGAGGTAGTTTATTGCTTTTCTTTGAAATATGGTAAATATTCAAAAACATTTAACCTACTGATGCCTCGATTAATGAAATTTTATTGGTATCTATTTTTATTTTGAAATTTACCTGTAACTGCTGCATTTCCCACCCTTGGCTTATACTCGAATCAATAAGTTATCCCAGTTTTTTGTGATAAAATTAGGTGCCTCAGCTTATATTCGGGTCGGTTTATACTCAAGTATATACGGTAAGTCCCTGACTTACATCCTCGTCATACGGGACTAGATTCGGTGGCAAATGCCAATTTAGCCCTAGTCATCTACAGAGCCGGCTGGCTCCCATCAAACAATGTTGTGCCGGCTCCGTGGGTGCAGAGGGGTGGGATCAACATGCCACCAATGCCCTGGCAACACGGGAGGTTTCCCATGTTGCCCAATCTATGAGGGGAAGCCATGTGCCATGCACATTCCATGCTTCTCCCATGTGAGTGCCCTCACTCACATGGCATTCCCCATGCCTCGTGGCGAAGTGGACCAATGTCCACTTCTTCCCCCAGTTGTCTGATGAGGTATCTGGATGGCAGATTTCAACATGATCGTTCTGTAAGATTCAGTAGTCTACTTATATATTTTTAATATATTTTTTAAAGTTGTGCAGCTATAGAGCATCCGTCAGGATTGGACCCATCTCTTCCACACTCTGAAATCCTTATAGATCATGTACAGATGACCCTTCATTGATGCTGAAATGAGCTTGAAGACATACAACAACCCTGAGTTGACTTCAGTTGACAATCTCTGCAAATGTATACCTATCTCTGGATTACAGGGTTGTTGTATGTCTTTCGGGCTGTGTGGCCATGTTCCAGAAGTATTCTCTCCTGACGTTTCGCCCACATCTATGGCAGGCATCCTCAGAGGTTGTGAGGTATGGATAAATTAAGTAAGGAAAGGAAAGAATATATATCTGTGTATAGTCCAAGGTGTGGCAAGAGTTCTTTGTCACTGGGAGCCAGCATTAATGTTTCAGTTAATCACCCTAATTGGCATTGGAAATGTTTTGTCCCTTGCCTGGGGGCATCCTTTGTTCAGTCAAGTCCTTATTGTGTTGGTTCCCATCTACTGTTTTGATTTTGGAGTTTTGTAATACTGGTAGCCAGATTTTGTTCATTTTCATGGTTTCTTCCTTTCTGTTGAAGTTGTCCACATGCTTGTGGATTTCAATGGCTTCTCTGTGTAGTCTGACATGATAGTTGTTAGAATGGTCCAGCATTTTTGTGTTCTCAAATAGTATTCTGTGTCCAGGCTGGTTCATCAAATGCTCTGCTATGGCTGATTTCTCTGGTTGAATTAGTCTGCAGTGCCTTTCATGTTCTTTGACTCTTTCTTTGGGCGCTGCGTTTGGTGGTCCCTATGTATACTTGTCCACAGCTGCATGGTATCCGGTAGACTCCTGCAGAGGAGAGAGGATCCCTCTTGTCTTTCGCTGACCGTAGCATTTGTTGGATTTTCTTTGTGGGTCTGTAGATAGTTTTTAGGTTGTGCTTTTTCATCAATTTGCCTATGCGGTCAGTAGTTCCCTTTATGTATGGTAAGAACACCTTTCCTCTGGGTGGATCTTTGTCTTGATTCTCATGGCTTGTTCTTGGCCTTGCAGCTCTTCTGATGTCTGTGGTGGAGTATCCATTGGCCTGTAGAGCCCAGTTTAGGTGGTTGAGTTCACCTTGGAGGAGGTGAGGTTCGCAGATTCTTTGTGCACGGTCTGTCAGGGCTTTGATTGTGCTCCTTTTTTGACTTGGATTTTATTTTATTTTATTTTATTATATTTATATTATATTTATATTATTTTATTTTATCTCTGGATTGTAACAAAAAAAAAAAATAGCAAGCTGAGAAAAGCAGTTGTTTAATGCCCCCTAATATTTTCCTGCTTTTATGAAGAATTGAAACATTTTAACCTCCTCCAAAGCTTTGAAACTGATTTTTGTTGCTTTTACAACCAGAAATGCAACATCCTAATATTTACACACCTCTGTATTCAAGAGCTTTCACTGAAGGCCTGTATATAAATGTAGCTAATGAAATTGGGGACTGTATGGCCTCAAACCATTTAAAGTAATGGCATGAGCAATCTCACTCCATTACTTCTGAGTGGAAGCAATTCACACTAAAGCATTGGTTCCCTGAGGAGCAGACTTGCTCAGACTGAATCTTATTTACAAAAAGGACAGAGGAGTTTGTTATACAACACACAGCAAGTCATCTTCGATGTAAACCACAGACTCCAGGTTACTTTAAAAGGAGCTAGATTTGGTTTGTTTCACAGAAGGTGCAGGATACAGCTTGGTTTTTTTTTTGTTGAATTCCACTTTTCCTCCAAGGAATTCCTTGATGGTATGACCAGTTTTTTTTCTTTTACTTTTTGTGTGACTTATGACTTTGTCACATGGCCCAGCTGGGTTGTTCCATCTAGCCGGTTTTTGCCAGTGAAAGGGAAGGAATACAGGGTGACTTGTGGTGCCCCGCACACCCTCCCTCCTCCACACATGGAAGGCGGGAAAGGGTGCACTAACACCCTTTCCCACCACCAACACATGGTAGAAAGGGTGGCAATGTGCATTGCCCCACTGCCCTTTCTGCCATAACATGAGCTTTGAGGGTCAAAAGTGTGGGTAGCTTCGTTGGAGCTACCTGCACCACGCTTTCCTCCCCATAGTGGAGGATGGAGCCTCCACTTTGGGAGGAAAGTGGGAGGGGTCTGCTATGCATCATGTGATGGCACATGGAAGGCCCTGTCAAAGCCGAGCATGAAGGCAGCAAAATGATGCATTTTTGCCCCATGTGAAGACACCCTTAGCTGTTGTTTATTTTCACAGCCAAGGATAATGTAACATCCCCAAGCATTGTTTCACACAGGTACTTACAACAACAACAACAACAACAACAATTTATTGATTAGCCAGTTGGCCTTATCAAGGACAGACAATACAAAAACAACATACAACATACATCTGGTTCACTTAAAATAAAATACAGATATACAGGTGTCTGCCTGCTTGGTGCCAATGTAGTTTAGCTAAAGATCAGTGCATCAACTATCCTCGTCTCCCCTACACTGCACCCCAATCTGATCTATGTACTCTGATCTCCTTTTAGCAGCTTTAAACAAATACAGGGCCACTTTTGTTGTCAAAGTGGGGTTATAACCGGCCAACAAAAATGAAGTTTTGGCTTGTTTTATTACCAATAAAAGGCCATAAGTATTGTTTCCTTTCTTTTTTATATAGATTACAGTTGTGCAAAATGTGGTTCAAATTTTCAACTTCAGGGCTGCCACAAATACATAATCTTTCTTCATACGGGATATGATTGAATCTGCCGTGTCTCTCCATGGACTCAATTTGTTCGAATCTTGCCCTAGTGAAAGTGATTCTTAGGTGTCTTGGCATATCTGCTTTTAGGTACAATGGCCTCTGGAAATTACGTTTAAAGCGCCCTAACCACTTCAGAGATCTTGTATTAGACAGGATGGCTATGTCTTTTTGGGCTTCAATATCTAGGATTCTTTGGATTACTGTCCTTTTTTCGGCATCCCTATTCTGGTCTGATGAAGTAATTTGTAATCCACAGGAGCAAAGAAACCTTGCTAGTTGTTCTGCCCAGGAGTCTTGGTTAAAGCCATTAGATTGTTCTAAGAAGCACAATTTTGGCAGTCTGTTATTTTCAAGATTTTTTATTTTAGACCAATAGTTAAAGGCCCTGATTTTGGCGAGACCTTCGATAGAATGTATTTCTAACTCTGCTCTACCTGCGGTAGCGGTGGTCTTAGCGTCAACGCCAAGTATCTGTCTTAGAAATTTTGATTGTGTTTGTTCTAGTATTGGTAGTTGGCTTAGGCCCCAGATTTCTGCTCCATATAGTATCATGGGGAGGGTTTTTGCTTTATAAACTTTGATTATTGGAGTTAAAGAGCCAGGATATCTATGGGTTAGCAGTCTTGCCAGTGTGTTGGAGCGTGCCCTGGTTTTGATTGCACAAGATTGAGAATGTGCTAGCCAAGAGCCAGTCTCTGAATATACTAAGCCTAGATATGTAAAAGAGCTAACCTGTTCTATATGTTCTCCATCTAGAACCCATTTGTGTCTAGATGGGCGTTTTCCGAACACCATAATTTTTGACTTGGTTTTGTTTATTGTCAGCTCGTTTTTGTGGGCGTAGATGTTTAGTTTGATCAGTAATCTTCGTAAACCTATTTGGGTATTAGACATCAGAACCATGTCATCCGCATATAGAAGAGTATTTATGTGTCTGTTACCAATTATGGGCATATGAACCTCGGAGCTGCTGAGGTGGTCTGGCAGGTCATTGATATAAAGGTTGAAAAGTAAAAGGGCTAATAAACAGCCTTGTCTTACACCTTTGCAGGAGTCAATTCTCTTTGTCAGGGCACCACTGATTCCCGTCCTAACCTGGATATGGTTGTTGGAGTATAAACTTTTGATCAGGAGTAGTAATCTACGGTCTATTCCATGTACTGTTAGTTTTTGCCAGAGGAGCTCTCTGTTGATGCTGTCAAAGGCTGCTTTTAGATCAATGAAAGCAACATAAAGTCTACTCTTTCTTTTTAGATGTTTGTATATTAGGTGGTTTAGGATAAAACAGTTATCCATGGTGGATCTTCCTGATCTGAAGCCGGCTTGTTCTTCTGATAGAATTTTATTATCATATTCCCAAAGCTCTAATTTAGAAAGAAGCACTTTAGAGTAGATTTTGGCCACTATATCTATTAGGCTGATAGGTCTGTAGTTTTTTGGATCTTTTTTGCACCCTTTTTTGTAAATAGGGATAATTATTGCCAATTTCCAACCTGTAGGAATGTTGGCAGTGTTATTTATGTGAGTACATAGACCTGCTATTAGGGGGCCCACCAGTCAGGGTTGGATTTAAATAACTCTGGTGGTAAAAAGTCTTCTCCAGGAGCTTTATTGTTGTTAAGGCTTTCAATTATACTCTTTATTTCCTGTACGGTAGTCGGGGGCCAGTCTGGCAAATTTTCGGGGCTGTCTATACTAGGAGTAAGGTATTTCTTTGGAAGGGGCGAGGGGGCAAACAGTTGAGAGAAATAGATCTCCCAATTCGCTGCAGGAATAGGGGCATCAAATGCATATTTCCTTTCTTTAAGAATACCAGCTACTGAATTCCAGAAGAGGACTGTGTTCCTCCCTTTAGCAGCAAGTTCTAACCCATTCCAGATGGATATTGAATGGGTTTTCTTTTTTGCTCTAATGGTTTGCTTATATTTCTTTCTCAGTTCTAACATATTGTTGTGTATAGTCTTGGATTGAGACCCCTGTGCCTTTCTCAATAGGCTCTTAAGTCTTTTCCTGATGGATTGGCACTCAGTATCGAACCAATCTGCTCTATATCTTTTGGTACTTGATGAGGTAGCATTCTCAGTTAAATGATTTTTTAGTTGGCTGCATATATTCTCGAACGCCGAGTTAACTGCCATCCAATCGGATGAGGAGGTTTGTATTGTAGCTGACCAATGAGCAAAGTCTGGAGAATTAAGGGACTTATTTATCTCATCAGTGTTGACCTTGTGCCACCTGATTCTTTTGTTTAGATGTACCTCGGTGTTGTTTGTAATCCATTGATCCAGCTCATTAGTAAATCTAAGGTCCAATGGTACCCTGATCTTAACACTGACTGGTTGATGATCACTATCAGCTCTGGGAAGAACTTCAATTTGTGAAAAGAGATCATCTTTTCCTGCAGATACACAGATAAAATCAAGTACACTACTTGAGTGTATGCCATGGTAAGTGTAGGGGTATTTGAAGTTAGGATCATTGCCCCCTAGGATGAGCAGGCTGCATTTGCTGATTAGTGACAAAAGTTTTGCACCAGCTGCATTGGTCTTTGTATCACAGGAAGACCAACAGGGTATCCCGCTTGCAGAGGGACTGGGTAAGCCTATAGAGGACGCAAAGTTCTCAGGTGAGGAGTCTAGTCTGGCGTTAAAATCCCCCAACATAATAATTACGGCGTGTGGGTAAAGGAGTGAGATGTCTAAGATCATGGCTTCTAACTGCACCCATATTTCAGGTCTATAATATGGGGATGTGAAAGGTGGAATATACACATTAATCATTATTAGGTCACTATTCCTGTGACTGAACTTTACAGCCAGAACTTGTGGCAAGTCATCTTCCTCATATAATTTGGTACCTTTCCAGTTTAGATCTGTCTTCAGCAAGATCCCTAGACCCCCAGAAGCTCTCCCTTTATTTTTTGATTTTTGGGCATTATTATACCACATATCATAGCCAGGTAGCTGTAACTGATCGCCCCCATCAACCACCCATGATTCCTGCAGAGCTATTAAGTCAAAGTTATTGAGAAAATTAACCATTTCAGCATTTGAATTTACCCCTGCCCCAGCCACATTCCACGACAGGATCTTTATGTCATTCATGGCTATGTTCCAGGGGATGATCTTTGGATGGGAAGTCTCCTGGAACCCTGAGTGGCTGTGTAGCTTTCATGCTATTTCCACGTTTGACCCCTTGCCCACTACTTCAGTATCTAGGGATGTTTCACCTGAATGTATGATAAAGGAATTATCAGTGTAAACACAGGGGCTAGTAGTTTGGGTTTTCATAATATTGATCTTCGGGGACAGTGGGAAGTGTTTAGTGATGGTCTCATCTTTTTCCTCAGGGTATAAAAATCTCATCTCTAACCAATTTGTGCTATCTGGAACTGCTCTCTGCTGGTCAATTGTTTCCTTAAGGCCTTCTTCATTTGAGTACTAGCATTTTGTATTAATTTTCTTCAAAAGACAACTTAGTGCCTCCAGCCTTTCTATGATTTGGCTTTGCTCCTTCCCTGGTAGATCTGCGAAGGATGCAATCAGACACTGTTCCTCAGCACTAAACAGATAACCCTGACCTTGAATGTCATCCTCACCATTTGCGGATTGGACTGCTTGGGCTTTATGGAAATACAACCTCTGTTCATTTCCTTCCTTCATATCTGATTTCTGTACCTCTGCTGACATTGTGTCATCTGGGACCTTTTGGATAGGAACCTGTTTAAAAAATCTTGTAATGACCATGCCTTGTTTTAGAAAAAGGTCTCTGGTTCTTATAACAAATTTGGCTATATTAGGGTCAACAAGGGAGACTATAACATCAACATGCTTTGGATCATTATCTAAATATTCAACCGTATCTATGTCAGAAAGAAACAGCCCCCCTGGTAAGACTTTTTCCAAAAGCCCTAGCACATGAGTTTTGCAGTCTTCCAAACCGGCCAGCTTTCCTGGTTTGGGGACTTTGATAAACACCAGCTTTTTTGGGTCAAGAACCAAATTCCAGTTTCCAATAAGATGTCCTTTGCCACTGAAAATTTGTTCACAGTTTTGCTGTTTTGTTATTGGCAATGTGGATCCGTCAGCTGTCTCTGTCTTTTCTGGGGACATATTGTCCTTCTCCCCCTTCCCTATGATTTCCTGGTTAATCCAGTGGGTTTGTGTTACCATGTTGATCTTTTGGTACCCTGGATTTGCTGGTCTGGAGCTGTCTACTTTGCCTTGTCCAGTGGCGCTGTTTCTTAGTTTCAAGGTACTTTTTTTTACTTTTCCTCCTACTCATTGCAGTGGGTTTTGAGGATGGGATTAGTGCAAATAATTTCTTTAGGCCTCGTTTGTAATTCCTAGATTGTCTTGGCTGAGTACTTGTGGTTTTTTGTTTCGCCTCCTTTTTAGTATTTATACCTTTTGCCATGCCCTTGTGGATATCTCTTTCTGTAGAGAGCTTGGTTTTATCCACTTTTGTTGGTATTGTTTTTATGTCCCTGGGGCGAGGAGTAGCTGTACCCTGTCCAGTGGCGACTGAAGTGTTTGAAGCCATCGACGTTTTAGGGGCATCACTGTTACTCCGGCCTTCTAGCACCTCAACTTTAATTATTTTTGCCAAAGTGCTCAGGAGCCCCGTGCTTTCCTGTAGATATTTCTTGATTGTCTGCAGGTCATTGGAGAGAGCAGAAAGTTTCACTTCCAAAAAGGAGCAACCCTCAGTCGATTCTCCTCACAGCTGTGAAACTAGGTGAAGCTGCTGCTGTATTAGATCCTCAGATGTGTAAGGAGTAAGGTAGGCCTCTTTCAAGAAGGGCGTTGTAACTACTCCTGGCTCGGCTTGTGCCTGAACCTTGGGTAGTGTGATGTCTCATGGGCCATGTAGTCCCATTCCTAGTACTATGGTGTCAGACGAAGAGGAAAACTTGGGTTTCCCACCGATTCAGCCAGAAACGGAGCCCTTGCACCTGGAGGATGTTTGCCCTCAAGAAGTCAGCCAAACAAGCCTTGGGCAGAATTCTCCCCCGCTTTCTCGAAGAGACAATTATAATAGAGATAGAGGAAATAGGGAGGCGAATCGCCGGAGCGCCAGAATCGCAGCCAAACAATTAGCTGATTAAGTCTGCTTCCCTTGGGAAATTCTAAGGAGTCTTGCGTCTGGACTAAGTTGAGTTTCACTTCTAGTTCTCCAGGGAAAGTGTTCTTCTGGCGGGAAACGAGACCCTATTTAGGTGTTTGCCGCAAGGGAAACTTTGCGGAGTCAATTCGTCAGCTGGAGGAGTGAGATTGTGTGTAGACTTCGTACTCCAGTTCCCTGTTTCCCGGATCAAGTTTCCAACCTTGCCTTGTCCCGCGTTTGCCACGGATCTTGTTTGCTCTTGTTGCCTTGTTTCAAGTCTTGTTCTAGCCAAGTATCAAGTTTGCTTTCCAGCCTAATTGCCAAGTTTCTATGGACTTAAGGACCTTGTCTTCTCCCCACACTTTGCTTGGCAAAGTGTGTGTTTCGGTTATTGGATTATAACTTTGGACTCTAATATCACATATTGGACATTATTTTCCTGGACTATATTTGACCTTTCCTGAAAGGTCTACTTCTGAACTATATTCTACACTTGTTTTTATTGACTTTATATATTTCCTTAATAAAGATATTAGATAGATTCTGGTCTCTGCGCATGGTTATTGGTGTTCTGCAGCCTGGGTCCTGACAGTTTGACTCCGCCACCCAAGCACCAATTAACCTAAGACCAGAATGTCTACAGGAACCGGGGCGGAAGCCCAACCACTCAGCTACACCATTTCCAAGGAAGACAGGATCCGAGATACTCTCCGAACACAGGAGGGTGAAATTCTGAGCTTGAAGGAACGCGGAGCGCGCCTCCCTGCCCTAGCGCTTCCAACCAAGTTTACTGGGGAAGCCTCCAAGGTTCATGTTTTCCGTCGCCAGTGCCAGGCATACATAGAAGCCCGCCAAGCCGAATTTCCCCACGAGGATGTCAAAGTGGCGTGGATTTACAGTCTCCTAGATGGGCCCGCGGCCAATTGGGCGATGGCGCTGTTTGATGCGGGTTCCACGCACCTAAGCTCCGCGCAAAGTTTCTTGAACCACCTTAGGAGGACCTGGGGGATCGAGGACAACGAGGAGGTGGCTGGCCATAAACTCCGGCGACTCCTTCAAGGGGACAGGTCGTTGTCCCGGTACATAGCCGAGTTCCGGGTGCTGGCTCAGAACACCGATTGGAACGATATTGCCCTCAGAGGACAGTTTCGTGAGGGCCTTAACTTCGAGATGCAGGAAGAAATTTCTAAGGTGGATCCTCCAGAGACTCTTGAGAGACTCATTAATCATTGTCTACGAGCCGAAGTCCTGCTTGCCAACAAAAAACAGTGGATCCGAGGTCAGAGTGGAAGAGCCGGGGTGAGACCCCACGCTTCTACCAGTATTCAACCACGACCAGTATGGAAATCCCCACCGCCAGCCCCAAACCCCATGGGAAGCGAGGAAGAACCGATGCAGTTGGGCAATGTGCGCCCCAGACTGGATGTTGCCGAAAAGGCCCGCCGCCAATGTTTGAATTTGTGTTGGTACTGCGGAAATGGGGGCCACCTCGCCAGAGAATGCCCAGCCAAAAGAAAGCCCGCCGCCCACCTGGCAGCGGCGTCCTCCGTGGAGCCGGAGACGGCCGAGGCGGCTGGGGCCAAGCCGGCGGGGGAAGCCAGCGACCGGGCATAGAGAGGCTCGCCAACCCGGTCAAAAACCCCACTAAAGAGCCGCAGACGGGGGTCCTATTTCTCCTAGTGGTCACGTTGTGGTCAGCGAAAAAGGGACCCGTCATGATCCATGCCATGATAGACTCAGGAGCAACAAACAATTTCATCGATACAGAGTATGCCGACTCTCTGGGATTACAATATCATGATTTCAAGAATGCCCGAGTGGTGCAGGCTATAGATGGTCGTCCCCTAAAGACGGGTCCAGTAAGCCAATGGACTGAACCCACCAGAATGTGGATAAGGGAACACATGGAAGAGATTTCCTTCTTCGTTACCGAGGTGCCCCACTTCCCTGTGATTTTGGGAATTCCATGGCTGACGCTCCACGACCCAAACATCTCCTGGACCAACAGAGAACTACAGTTTGCTTCAAAGTATTGCCAAAATCATTGTCTAGTAGCCAAGGTCTGCCATGCCACAGACGCTGAGCCCATCATCACCTTGCCCAAGAAATATTCAGACTTCTGGGACATTTTCAATGAAAAGGAAGCCGAGAAACTACCCCCACATAGACCCTACGACTGTGCCATTGACTTGGTGGAGGGGGCCCCGATCCCGCGAGGACACCTCTACTCCCTGACTGAACCAGAGCAAGAAGCTCTCAGGGAGTTCATAGAGTCAAATCTTCGCAAGGGATTCATCAGACCCTCTCAATCACCAGCTGCTTCCCCGGTGATGTTTGTGAAAAAGAAGTCAGGGGACCTACGCTTGGTTGTGGACTATAGAGCATTGAATAATATCACGAAGCGGAACCGCTACCCCCTGCCTTTGATCTCGGACCTATTAGACCGGCTTCGAGGGGCCAAGGTTTACACCAAGCTGGATCTCCGGGGGGCTTACAATCTAGTTCGCATCAGGGAGGGGGACGAGTGGAAAACCGCCTTCCAGACCAAATTCGGATTATTCGAGTCCCTGGTCATGAATTACGGATTATCCGGAGCTCCCGCAACATTCCAGCATTTTGTCAACGATATCTTTCAGGATTATCTAGATCGGTTCTTGATCATATACTTGGACGATTTTTTGGTGTTTTCTAGATCACAATCGGAGCACGAGAAACACGTCAGAATGGTGCTACGACGATTGCGGGATCATGGACTATATGCCAAGTTAGAAAAATGCGCCTTTGATCTGCAAGAAGTAGACTTCCTGGGGTACCGCGTCTCACCACAAGGGCTCTCCATGGGCCCGGCAAAGGTTTCAGCAGTATTGGAATGGCGGGCGCCAACCAACAAGAAGGAAGTGCAACGTTTCTTGGGGTTCGCGAACTACTACCGCAAATTCATCCCAGACTTTGCCCGCTGGTCTGACCCAATCACCAGCTGCATCCGTGGAAAACAGCCTTTCTGCTGGACGGAGCAAGCAGAGAAAGGGTTCCAACAATTAAAGAAGTTATTCACGACCCAGCCAATTCTACAGCACCCTGATCCTAAAACCCCTTTTGTTGTGCAGGCTGACGCCTCTGATGTGGCAATTGGGGCTATACTCATGCAACCTGTGGGAGAGCATCTTCATCCTTGTGCCTATTACTCCCGCCAACTAACAGCCCCAGAGAGGAATTACACTATTTGGGAGAAAGAACTCTTGGCCATAAAGGCAGCCTTTGAAAATTGGAGACATTGGTTGGAAGGGGCCAAATTTCCCATTGAGGTTCATACTGATCATCGAAATTTAGAGCACCTAAGGACCGCACGAAAGTTAAATCAAAGGCAGCAGCGCTGGGCTTTGTTCTTTGAACGTTTTGACTTCCAGATCCATTATGTGACCCCGGCTCAGACCAAGCAAGCAGATGCTCTATCACGGAAACCAGAGTATGCTGCAGGACGCAGAGAGACCTCAGAATCTCGATTGCTGCAACCCGAAAACTTTGCCACGCTCACAGTGAGAAACACCAAATCCACTCCAATTGAACCAACTCCCTCTAACCCAGAATCCCTTTGCACTCAAGAAATTAGAGCCAGCCAGCAGGCAGATGCCTGGGCTCAAGAACAGATTCGCCAAGGACTACGTTTCCCTTTCTCACTTAAGGATGGGCTATTGTGCTACCGGAACCATGTTTACATCCCTCCAGGCCCCGGCAGAGAAAAGGCACTTCGTCTGTGTCATGACAGCAAGCCAGCAGGTGTCACAACCCAGGCTGCAGAGCACCAATAACCATACACCGAGGCCAGATTCTATCTAATATCTTTATTGAAGGAATATATAAAGTTAATAAAAGCAAGTGTATGAAATAGTCCAGAAATAGACCTTTCAGGAAAGGTCAAAATTAGTCCAAAGAAATAATGTCCAATATGAAATATTAAGGTCCAAAGTTGTAATCCAATAACCGAAACACTCACTTTGCCAAGCAAAGTGAAGGGAGACGACAAGGTCCTTTAGTCCATGAACTAGAGCGAGGCTAAGAAGTAACTTGATTCTTGGGAAAACAAGGCTTGATTCAAGGCAACAAGAAAACGAGGAACAAGAACAAGATCCGTGGTAATTTACTTGGCAAGGTCCGGGAAACAAGGCAAGGCTGAGTCCTGGAAGGCAAGGCAAGATCCGTGGAGCAAACAAGGCTGGAAACGAAGGCTTGGAATCAGGAACAAAGGCTTGGAAGCGGGAGTAGCTGTCCACACACACTACTCCAGTAGCTGACGAATTGACTCCGCAAGATCCCTTCGTGGGCAAAACACCTAAATAGGGTCTAGTTTTCCCGCCAAAGAGCAGTTCTCTGGAGAACCAGAAACGAAAGCTATTCTCTGAGTCCAGATGCATGACTCCTTAAAGTTTCCCATGGAAAGCAGGCTTAATCAGCTGAATGCTTAGCAGCTATCCTAGCACTCCTGCGAGACGCCTGTTGAACTCCCCTCTGTTGTTTACAAAAATCATGGCGAGAAAACGGGGGAGATTTTGGCTCGGGGCTTGTTTGACAGACTTCTGGAAGACAAATCTCTTGCAGGTGCAAGGTCTCCAAATCTGGCTGGGAAAGTTCCAATTCTGGCTGAAACGGTGAAAAACCCAAGTTTTCCTCTTCATCTGGCACAACAGTGCCAGGAACGGGACTACATGGCCCATGGGTCATCACAGCAGGGCATTTTGGACTCTTTAAAACCATGCACTTGATTCTACGAGATTTCTGGTGGCCCAAGATCCGCAAGGATGTGGAGAAATATGTCAATACCTGTCCTGTATGTCAGCGCTCCAAGACACGAAGGGAGAAGCCCTCGGGGCTATTACATCCTCTCCCCACTCCTTCTCGCCCATGGGAGATAATTTCCGCGGATTTTATCACTGACCTACCACCTTCCCTTGGATTCACCACGATCCTAGTGGTGGTGGACCTTTTTACCAAGTTGGCCCATTTCATTCCCTGCGATGGCCTCCCCACGGCCAAAGAGACTGCAGATTTATTCCTTCAGCATGTTTTCAGACTACATGGATTGCCCAAGAGTTTAGTCACGGACCGTGGATCTCAATTCACCTCTCGTTTCTGGAAGGCACTACAAAAACTATTGGGCATAGACTCTCGTTTATCTTCAGCTCACCATCCCCAAACGGATGCGCAAACTCAGCGCACCAATGCCACTTTGGAACAATACCTTCGCTGTTATGTAAACTACCAGCAGGACAATTGGGCTTCCCTGTTACCTCTATCGGAGTTTGCTTACAACAATGGTGTCCAGGCTTCAACTAAAGAAACCCCGTTCTTTGCAAACTACGGCTTCCACCCACGTTTCTTCCCTTCTGTCATTGAAACCTCAGAAGTCCCTGCAGCGGAGGACTGGTTACAAGAACTTACAGCGGTGCAACAACTCTTGCACCAACAACTGGATCAAGCCAAGGAGGACTATAAACGCCACGCCGACGGCCATCGCCAGCTGGGCCCCGAGATCAAGGTAGGAGACCGGGTTCTATTGTCCACTCGCTTTTTGCCCTCCCGCCGTCCTTGCCGGAAGTTAGATGCTCGTTTCATTGGTCCCTACCCAGTGGTGGCGCAACTTAACCCCGTGACTTTCAAACTCCAACTTCCGCGCTCCATGCACATTCATCCGGTGTTTCATCGTTCCCTGCTCCTTCCGGCGGATGGGGTACGCTCCGATGTGGACTAGCCGGCCCCCGCCCCTGTTTTGGTGGATGGGGAGGAGGAATTCAAGGTTCAGGACATTTTGGATTCTCGCTTTCATCGCCGCCGCCTTCAGTATCTCATTGACTGGGTGGGTTTTGGGCCCGAAGAACGCTCTTGGGAAGACGCTTCCACAGTCCATGCCCCCGATTTAGTCCGCCGCTTCCATCAGGCCTACCCTGCCAAGCCGCGGCCCCGCACCTCGGGAAGAGGGCCCATTTTGGAGAGGGGCCTTGAGGAGGGGGATAGTGTGATGTCTCATGGGCCATGTAGTCCCATTCCTAGTACTATAGTGTCAGACGAAGAGGAAAACTTGGGTTTCCCACCGATTCAGCCAGAAACGGAGCCCTTGCACCTGGAGGATGTTTGCCCTCAAGAAGTCAGCCAAACAAGCCTTGGGCAGAATTCTCCCCCATTTTCTCGAAGAGACAATTATAATAGAGATAAAGGAAATAGGGAGGCGAATCGCCGGAGCGCCAGAATCGCAGCCAAACAATTAGCTGATTAAGTCTGCTTCCCTTGGGAAATTCTAAGGAGTCTTGCGTCTGGACTAAGTTGAGTTTCACTTCTAGTTCTCCAGGGAAAGTGTTCTTCTGGCGGGAAATGAGACCCTATTTAGGTGTTTGCCGCAAGGGAAACTTTGCGGAGTCAATTCGTCAGCTGGAGGAGTGAGATCGTGTGTAGACTTCGTACTCCAGTTCCCTGTTTCCCGGATCAAGTTTCCAGCCTTGCCTTGTCCCGCGTTTGCCACGGATCTTGTTTGCTCTTGTTGCCTTGTTTCAAGTCTTGTTCTAGCCAAGTATCAAGTTTGCTTTCCAGCCTAATTGCCAAGTTTCTATGGACTTAAGGACCTTGTCTTCTCCCCACACTTTGCTTGGCAAAGTGTGTGTTTCGGTTATTGGATTATAACTTTGGACTCTAATATCACATATTGGACATTATTTTCCTGGACTATATTTGACCTTTCCTGAAAGGTCTACTTCTGAACTATATTCTACACTTGTTTTTATTGACTTTATATATTTCCTTAATAAAGATATTAGATAGATTCTGGTCTCTGCGCATGGTTATTGGTGTTCTGCAGCCTGGGTCCTGACAGGTAGGCTTCTCACAGTCTCAAAGCTTGTATTATCGCTCTCCTTCTGTAGTAGCCCATTGATATTAGAAGGCCAGTTCCATAAATCATCTGCAGACGTAAACATATTGGCTTCCCTTTCCTTTTCGGTCTCCTTAGCTAAGGGAGCAGTTTGAACCTTTTCCTTAGAGTAGAAGGGGAAATAATCAGTCATTTTTGCTTGGCTGTGGCTTTTCACCATAACAGGATTTGATACATCTACCTTGGCCGGCTGTGGTCTCTTAGCCACGAGTGTTTGTATTGGGCTGTGCAAAGGTAAGGCTTTCTCCCTGTAGTTATTCCTTGTGTAAACCATTCTTTTAAAAAATTCTTAAAATGTTCTAAAAACAATGTTAAAAGTTAAAAGTTCAGCTTATCTGGGCTCCGGCACTCCTCCGCACTCCACCGCCGGCTGTCGAGGCCAAGAATTATAATTTCAATGGAGCTCTGCTCTTCCCCATCTGGAGATTCTGGCTGTTTCTGACCTAGCAATTAAAAACTTCTAAAACAATAAAATATTGCAGTAAATAGTATTGCCTGACTAGTAAAAACAAGTAAAAACAAACAAACTACAGGAGCTCTGCTCGGCAGCCTCCCTGCGCAGCCACCGGAAGTCCTTGTCAGGTACTTACAGTCCTAAGCAGACATGCAAATACTATGCCTTTGACTTCCAAAGATTGATCAACACAGTCTTTGTATAAGTTGAGTATTTTGTGGAAATGTTTAGAACCACAAAAAGAAAGAGTTTGTTTTTGTAACATTATTAATTGCAGCTTTTTCTTAGCAGCAGATGATTCCCCTGGATGGATTTATCATGCCTTGTATCTTTCAGATGTTTACATTTGCACTTCATATGTGCCCTGACCATTGATTGATTGCAGTTTTCCTTCTGCCTCTTATCACCTGACTGGGCCTCTACTTAATGCAACATGCATAGCTTCTACCATTTCACAGATTCAAACAAGCGACCTCATGATAAACGTCTATGGATTCACCCCCATTGTGGAAAATCCATGGATAAGGATCCCGTGTTGCCACAGTGGCATGTGCCACTTTCTCTCCTGTTTTGGTTAAGAGCCCAGCCAGAAGTGCCTGTGTGTCATCTAAAGGGCTCTGTACTTAAAGTGGAGGGAAAGAAGCGTACGACAGGCAAATCGGCTTGTCTGATGAGGCGAAAGGACTTCCTAGTGTGTCCAATGTAAGCAAAGTTTGTAATGACAAAGAACAGACAAACTAGGAAAGGGTGCACCAGTTTGCTTTAGCAAGAGTTTCACCGTCTTGTTCTCTCCTCCTTGCTGAGTTACGACCCCATAAGATGGGCAATATTGCCTGTCCTATGACACTATGACTTCACTGGAGGCACAGAGCCCTCTGGCTCCCAACACACAACGTGATCTACTTCTGGAAGGGCTGCATGCCTCAACTGGAGTGGAATTGTCTCAGGAGACAGCAGCAGCAACATGGGAGGCTTTCCATGTTGTATAGGAAACAATGGGAGGGGGGAGCCGGGCTGTGATGCTTCTCCTTCTGGCATGGTGTAAGGGGGAAGACGGGCAATGCAGGGATCATGGGGCAATAGCATCTCCACTGGGCCCTGCCAGATTTGCCACAATGTGTGGTGAATCACAGTCTTAATGTGATGAGATATCTAGTAGAGTGAAAAGTACTTTTGTACTTTTAACCCAGTTTGCAGCAATTGAAATCAGTCAAGAAGAAAGGTGGAAAGTGGGAGAAGGAAACAGAATCTGGGGCATTTGAAAAGCAGCTGAAAATATGTGACAAAAGAGAATCCATTGGGACTGTCCTGCCAAGCTAGGTCAGTTAGAATATACACATATTATCATATTTTTCTCTCCAGCATGCCTTTTGCAGAATCCCGAATAATTTATATGACACAAATCTTTGTGCATTCTTGTACAGAAAGCTTGGTTTTCTGGGGGGAAATACACTCTTTTATCTTTGTAAATGTTGTCTAAACCCCAAAATGTTTTTTGGCACAGATTGTTTGTTGGCAAAAAAAAAAAAGTCCTTACATGTGAAAAACACCTAAAATTTGCAAAAAATCTTATAATTTTGTCAATTTTGGAGAAAACTGATAAATATTTGTTTTTATAAAATAAGCCCTTTTCGAAGAAGGATGGTATGTTTGAGGTGTCTTTTTTCTAAAGGCCAAATACTAATAATACTAAATTAATGTATCTTCTTTCCAGCTATGCCCAATATGCTGGTGCTACTATGTTATATATATGGTTTTATATATCAGGGTGTTCTGCTTCTTTCTCTGTGTATGTTTTTGCATGGGGATTGAACAACTTGAGGCTTGTTTCAGTGTTTAGTAGAAAATATTTTTTAAAAATTCACTCACCTAGATTTATCTCCTATGCTTATTTCTTGATATGTGTATGGGTGATTAGAGGATTTGACCAGTTAACAGATGTGAAGCCAGGATCAGGGAGGATATAGTAAGATAAAGCCAAGTCAAAAGCAGAATAAGCAGATATGGTACTAAATTAACGATCCTACAGAAGAACAGGACAGGAAAAAAAAATTCATTCAGAAGTTGTTGCTATGTGACTACAAGTCATTTCTGATTTATGGTGACCATACCATGAGGGGGCTCTTGGTCAAGTTTTTTATTCTGAGAATTGTTTGTAATTGCCTTTCTCTATGTCTGAGAAAATATGATTTGTATAATGTCAAACAGTAGGTTTCCATATCTGATTGGAGATTTGAACCCTAGTCTCCCAGAGTCCTAGTCCAACACTCAAAACACTATGCCATACTGATTCTCTCAATTGGCTGTACCCAGTGAATATAAAAATTATATTTTGAAGAGGGTGGCACTTTGGTGTTTTCCAGATGCTTGGTTTACAAATGTCATCAGCCTCCACAGAGCCAGTGGATATTTTAGTACAAAACATCTGGAAGCTACCAGGTTAATTTCTCACATTTTTAAGGAAAGCCCAGAAATTGAAGCCTTGTTATCAGGTACTTGTGATATTGAAGGAGTGTCCAAGGTATGAAGTCTATCTGTTGGGAAAGATTAATTAGTATAACAATTTCTTGTTGCTTAAATAAATGCTATTTAATTATTGCCCAACACTAGTTTGTAAAAGTTTTGTCTCTAGTTTAAATATAGTATGTACTTCTTTGTGAGGTGTTGTTTGAGGAAAATGATGTCTCGGGGATTTTTAAAGTGTTATTGCTAGTAAAGAATGTTGTGACATTATTTAAACTTGTATTTGATCAAAGACAATTTTATGAATAGCCGATACCTGAATATAATAAAAGATGTATGATTCAAGATAAAAATAAATTGATTTGTAATATCCCAGAGGGGATTATTAACCAGAGAGAGAGCTGAGGCTGAGCGTTTTCTGGAGGCGTTTTTGAAAATAAAATGAGTTTGAAAAGAAGAATATCCTAATACAGGAATTCTAAGGGTCCTTATGGGCAAATAGAAGAAGTATTCAGGCTTTATGATTGTTTTCAAATTTGTGTAAGAAGTAAGTGTGATGACTAGGGACCTCATCACACTTACTTCTTTTAGCATCCTAGGGTGCTAAAGGGACAGTCCAGTGATGATGAGTACACTGCCCACCACCAGAGCCGGTCCAACAATGAGGCGAATTAAGCGGTCTCTTCGGGCGCAAAACATACGGGGGTACAGTCAAGACTGCTTTTTCTGTTTATTTCTTGTAAAACATGATGTTTTGGTGCTTAATTTGTAAAATCTTAATGTAATCTGATGTTTAATAGGCTTTTCCTTAATCCCTCCTTATTATCCAACATTTTTGCTTATCCAACGCTTTTATTTTTCAGTGATTGGTTTTTTTTTGGGGGGGACGCCAAAATTCTGTTCGCCTACACTTGAAAAATACCTAGGGTCGGCTCTGCCCACCACACAACATTGATGAATTCCCTTTTGAAGCTCCACCTCCTGTTGAAGCTCTTCTGGAGTGGAAGAGTCATAGGACGCTTGCCACCTAACACAAGGAGGTTCCTATCTTGTGCTGACTCGATTGGAGCTAGCACACTTCAGCGCAGTGAAGGCCAGATGAGGTCATGGATCAGTTCTTTCCACTTTTAGACTTTTTAGGAAGCCTAAAAAGATCGTTAACTTGGTATAAACAAGCTTTCAAAGACCATAGAATCAATGAAAGAGAAAAATAAAAGAACATAAGGACAGTTAAAATACTGAGGAAGTAATCACTAAGAAATGGTTAAAATTTCTTAGTGCTCCTGCACTCTAGTTAACTATACTCCCCACTCCTCTCTTTTAGCAGACTTTTCCTCTCTCCATTGTCACCAGGTGACTGCCATGTACATTTTGATTTTAATTTTAAAAACATTTATGTTAGAATATATATTTATATAATGTATATGAGGTCCCTGGAACCATAAGAAATGCAAAAAAACCCAACAAAAACAAACCTGTAAACAACTCATTCTCAAATTGCCCCCTTTAAAACTCAAATACCTCCCCCCCATGTGGGAAACCAGGGGACTAGATTATTCTTCTTCAGGAAATATAATATCTGACAGACAAGTCCAAGCTTGTAAAATGCATTCCTGATTTGGATCCAAGGTTATCTTCAGATTCCAGACTAGTCATTTATCATTCCATTGTCTGGTCTCATTAACTGGATTTTATACTTGCTTAAATTGACATCATATTCACTCCCCCTTTCCACTTTCCAATCTGATTTTATATGAGAAAAAAACACTTTTCATAAAAAGAAGAGAATTTTTTGAATTATTACATAATACCTTCCAGGAAATATTTTAAGTCTTTGGGGGAGCACATTATTGTAGACCTTTAGTTAAACCGAACTCAAGCAACTAGAACTCCCAATCAACCAGCAAAAAATTGAAGAAAGAATAGTTTAAATAAAAATTAAAATAAAATATTTTCAGGGGAAATGTAAAACCTGGCAGTCTTTGATTTTCATCAAGCTGTGGGTATATATTTGTATGAGGAAAGTTTTAAATGGAAAAAGGAACAAATGCCCAGGGATTGAAAAAGTTACTTTTACAACACTTATTTGGGGAGTCTGAGAGCTGTTTTGTGAAAACTTTTATTTAACATGAAATACTAAACTTTTATAAACAAATGTTTTAACTGTGTGTTTTTTTTTAAAAAAAAACTGAGTAAAAAGAATATTAATTAACTGCATCTAAGCACTATAAAAAGTAAGCATGAAATTGCTTACTTTTTCTAAGCAAAATAAAAGAAAAAAGTTTCTAATTGCACACTTTCTTTCTTTTCTAGTGGCTGTAACCTTCAAAGCCATCACACCATTTTATTTTCTTTCCAAACCTCCTATGTGCTTTTGAATTGTAATTTTTATGCCTTGAGCATGAAGTAAAGAATTAGTTGTTAGCATTTTAACACTGAACCTAAAAATTCTTTTTTTACTTAATTAAATGCACTTTAATTCAAGAAAGCTACATTGAAGTAAGATACAAAGAGACCTTTCAAATTGGACACAGCCAATCTGAAAAAATGTTTTTTGTTTCATGGCTTTCAAAAAGTTTCAATGTGGGAAAAAGACAAAACAGAACCAATTGTCCATACTCATATTCTGGACATCTGTCTGTTGCTCAAACTGTTTCCCCAAATTGTTTTCATGGGGAGGCTGCTATAACTTTCCTGCTGTCATGGCCATGATTTGTCTGAGCTCTCAGGAGCTTGCATTCTTTTCTAATCTTTCCTTATATTGATGAGTGAATATTGAGGAAGACGTGTATGGCTGATGTGGTTATGTGATGTAGGACAGATGGATGGCCCATGAAGTAGCAAATATTTGCATATAATTTAATTTGTGTCAGAATTTGGAATGATATATTCTGCCATATCATTTTTTAAACAGACCAGGAGAATTGCCAGGATATGAAAGAAAAATTATATGGAATCAATTTAATAATATTTTGTTTTTGTTTTGTTTTTGTTTTTTTAAAAAAAGTTGATTTTCTGAAATAATGTTGTTGTATTCACCTCGAATTATTATCATAGTGAATGTATATATAATATTTAGTCTGTATAGGTGCCTTAAAGTCATCTGTCAACTTATGGTGACCCTATGAATTTCATATGATTTATTCAGCAAAGAATTCTTGATCTTTCCTTTGAAATAAATTCTACCCACCTGGTATTCATTGGTAGCCTCCCATTCAAGTACTAACCAAGGGGGACCCTGGTTACCTTCCAAGATTGAACAGGAATGTGTGCCTTTATTGTATATATGTAGGCTACTAAAATTAATTAATTTAATGGATGAGAGACATCCAATGAATACCAGGTGCTGCAGGGTATATTTCAAAGGAGATAGCTGGAAAAACTACCTCTGAGTACTCTTTCCCCAAGAAAATCATATAACATTAAAATTAATCTTATATATTTAATATTGTCATTAAATTAACTAAAGATTAAGCTCTTATTGTGATGTCTAATTTTAGATTTAAGTTTCCAGTATTTAGAAATCTTGGGATATGCTTTGGCCTATCTCTACACATAATATACAGTATGTTGAGAAAACATGATTTTCTTTTTTGTTTGTTTTTTGTTTACATAATGTGCACTTTAATTCAGCCTGGATCCTAACTTTTATGCAAGGATGAGAATTTGGGTACCATCAGTACTGAAATCGATTATTTCCATCAATTCCTCTGCAATACTGACCTGTGAAAACTGGCTTTGTGGGAGGGGACGAGGAACTTGCAGAGAAAATGGGAAATTTCTAATATTGCCTCTTTCTCTTTTCCAGAAGCTTTTGTTCTAATGGAGTGTCTTTTGGAAATTGAATGCCTTTCTAATGCAGTAACATAAAAATTATTTTAAAATTTTTTAGAACAGTCTACTACTATGTAAGATTTTTACAGAATTTCTTATGATGAATTAGAAATTTACATTTGGTTCCAAGGAGGCATGCAAAACTGAGGGTTTGTTCTGCTATCATGTGAAAGTTATAGTCAGATTGGTTTTCTCATAAGGTTCCTTGATGCCTTATATTGAGCTAAAATAACACTCAATGGTCCAGTGCAATTAAATGTCATATATAGTATTGTAGCAGAAGTGTAGAATTGGAAATCTAACATTACACAGAAGTACCATGGCATTCAAATTCACTATTGCTGTGAATTGTTTTGCTCTAGCTAAATCAAATTGCAGTTTGTAACTTTGACTCTGGTTTGACTGCTGAATCCAAAACATTTATTTTGAATTTAGCTAAAAATCTATTCCATGCTAGGGAATTTATTATTTTCACAGTCATTATTCCATGGATGTTGAATTCATTTATAGAGTCAGTGGGTTGCTTTGCCAGTCTACCACATCATTATAAAATGGGAATACATCTAATTTTATTTAACAGATCTCATATGAAACCAAGATATTCAACACCATGTGCGCACGCAGGCACACACATACACTGCATAAAAAATTAAGCTTCTTTGGATCTTGCAAAGTATTTCAGACTAGAATCTGTACATTGAGACTATGTGTGCATTCTGGAGAACGACCAATGTTCGATGCTCTGATTCTGGTGTCTCCAGTGAAAAGATGCTGAGAAAGATTTCAGTTTGAAACTATGGTGCTACCAGCATTCAATGATAAGTTACTAGAAAATATAAATAAGTAGTTTAACTTGGAGATCCAGAATGATGTAATGGTTTGGGTATTGAACTACAACTCTAGAGACCAGGGTTTGAATTCAACCATAGAAACCAACTTTGTGGCCTGGGTCAAATCACATTTTCTCAGCATCAGAGGAAGGCAATCACAAATCTGAACAAATCTTGTCAAGATCTGTTTTTCTTTTTAAATGGAAATAGCATTTTTGTATAGAAATTATGTTTCTAATGGGTATTTCATTGTTATTGTGTAATGCATTCCTATTTCAATTTTAGGTAAGCCGAACAATCTGCGTTAGCATCCAACTTGTTCCTGTTTGAAAGCACCACTTTAAATATTTGCAAAAAATGTTTACATTATGACAGGACAATCTATATTCACTCATTTAATGGACCCATGATAGATCTTTTCCAACTTGCAAAACTGAACATTTATTTATTTGTTTATTATTACAGTACTTGTATCCCGCCCTTCTCACCCAATAGGGAACTCAGGGCGGCTTACAATAAAACACGTATATAAAAATAATACAGATCATTCAATCGATTAAAATTAAATACATTAAACATTCATAAAAATATACATATAGATATACAATTGGAGCATTTCGAGTCTAAAAACTGGGTCTGTCATTGAGTTCTAAAGGGTGTGGTAGTGATTGATGCTGCTTATCAAAAGCCTGGTCTCACAACCAGGTCTTAACTTTCCTGCGGAAAGATAGGAGGGAGGGAGCCTGCCTGACATCATTTGGGAAGGTGTTCCATAGTCGGGGAGCCACTACTGAAAAGGCCCTGTCTCTCATCCCCACCAGCCGCACCTGTGAGGCTGGCGGGACCGCCAGCAGGCCTCGCCTGAAGATCTTAAATTTCGAGGTGGGTCATAGTGGGAGACACATTCGGACAAGTAAGCTGGGCCAGAACCCTTTAGAGCTAGCTAACATGTTTTGTTAAGAGGTTTCTAACAAAGTTGAAAGTGTAAAGTGATGTACTCAGTTCCTTTTAGTAAAAATTAATATGCTTTCACAGCTCTTTCTCATAAAAATAGTTTCAAACCATTCTTCAGACTAGATGTTTGTACATTACTGTAAGGTACTGTAATTTGGGAAAACACAACTGGTTGAAAACTTGGTGGGGCAAGTGTAGGTTGCAGTGCTAGCTTTGATCTTTAAAGCCCTAGAGATACATGCAAGACATCTTAGAACTAGCTAGATAGATAATGCAATTCACAATATTATTCTATTCAGTTTACTGTGGCCATCAATAAGAATTTGAAGATGGTCAAAAATTTATAAGTTAAATCTTATTAATATTTAACAAATGTGGATACACAAGCAAAACCAAGGATTTTTGTATATGGGGCCACAAGGATGTTTGCCTTTCATTTTTGATAAGAACAAGTGTGGGTTTACTGATTTGAGGGAAAAGCTCTCCTAGACACTAACTCTCTGCAGGGTCTTGCAGGCTAAAGGTTTTAAAAGCAGACAATTAACTAGAATTGCTCCAAAATGGAAAACAAATCAGGTCATGGATAATCTGATTTCAAAGCAAAAAAACCATGTCTTTATTAAGAAGACATAAACAGATAGCAGTAGAACAGCATTCAATACATGCTGTCTCTTAGAGGAAAAACAGGTGCTAAAACCCCTAGTCTTGACCAATTTCATAAGGTTATAAATAATACAGCTAACAATAAAGGGGCTTCAGACTAATATGCACATGGACTTTCTCGCCTTCTTATTTGAAGCAAAGGCTAAACAAGGCAGGGAAGTAGCTTCTGTATGAAGATTCCTTCTTTGCTTTGCTTTGCTGGGAAATCTGGAATTTTTTCTGGTGCATGCAATGGCCAGGAGCCCCACAGCTGAAAAAGTGGGGAATAGATTATTAATTAATCTAATTAATTAGATTAATTAGAAGATGATTAATTAGAACTGTTCAAGTGGAGAGAAGGCCTTCACCTTCTAGCTCATAGAAGTAGTATGGAAAAGTTATAGCCAAAACCTTTCTTGATTTCTCATGACTCATTTGTTGGGAAGCAGAGTACCTCTAATTCGCCAAAATTTGTGAGAAGGGAAGAATGGAAGGAGAGGGGAAAGAAGTGCTATTATTCCCTTTTCTTGAACCAGTTTGAGTAAAAGCTCAGGGTCTCAAGCTGTGCTTCTGGTTATCCTATATGTATTAAAAGAAAAATGTAGGGCTCATAATGGACTGTATTATCAACATAGTTTACATGCCTTTTCCTTCTGTCTGTGCAATTATTACATATGTCCATATCCAACTTCTGAACATAATGAAATTGGAGATGAGTTCAAGAGGTGGGCTCCATTATGATGCATGGCTTTCCTTTGGCAGAATCTATAAATGACAACACACAACCTATAAATGTTCAGCACTATGATCAAGTGTTACCAAAACCACATGGGGGATGACCGTTGTGAAGCTGCTCTTCTAGTTGATATAAATTGTGTTTAAAATAGGAAAAAGACAGAGGGGGTCCCATAGGAGTAAGCTGTTGGAGGCCACAAGATCTTTTTAAAATAAACCACTAGAACAAGATGTGTAGGAGAATCCTTTCCATGAAAGGTTTGAACAAAACTGTGATATTTTTGGTTAAACTATAATACAGAAGTGGACGAATTTTTTTTAATGTCTGCAATAGCCATGCACTTTTTTCCTTTTCCTCTCTATGAAATGCTGCTATTGAAAATACTGTGTTATAATTACAGTAGAAGCACATAAAATGTGGAAAACTTGATAGCTGGAATAACTTCCATAAATTTACTTCTCTCTGTGATAGCAGTAAGTCTGGAAAGTGTCATGTTATGATAATGATCACAAACTCTTAATAAAAAGTGATTGCAAGTTAAATGTCAATTGAATATTAAATTCATATTATTGAAAATAGATCAGCTCTTAGACAGCTCTCTAAATACGTTTTAAATCAACTGTTATATAAACACATGGTACAGTACTTCAATGTGATAATGTTAAGTTTATTTAATAATTTACATTTTGTTTAATCAAAATTGCTGCTCTGACACACACACATACACACATCTTTCCAGATTTAATTCAGACATTTTAAACTACTGGATACAGGTACAGGTTGAGTATCTCTTATTCAAAATGCTTAGTACCAGAATGTTTTGAGAAAGGATTTTCTCCCAGATTTTGGATTATGTAAATTTGCATGCCGCTCAGTCGCACAGTCGTTTCTGACTCTTCATGACCTCATGGACCAGTCCATGCCAGAGCTCCCTGTCGGCCATCGCAGCCCCCAGTTCCTTCAAGGTCAAGCCAGTCACTTCAAGGATACCGTCCATCCATCTCGCCCTTGGTCGGCCTCTCTTCTTTTTTCCTTCCATTTTCCCCAGCATCGTGATCTTTTCCAAGCTTTCCTGTCTCCTCATGATGTGGCCAAAATACTTCAGCTTTGCCTGTAATATCCTTCCCTCCAGTGAGCAGCTGGGCATTATTTCCTGGAGTATGGACTGGTTTGATCTTCTTGCGGTCCAAGGCACTCTCAGGATTTTCCTCCAGCACCACAGTTCAAAAGCGTCTATCTTCCTTCGCTCAGCCTTCCTTATGGTCCAGCTCTCACAACCATAGGTTACTATGGGGAATACCATTGCTTTGACTATGCGGACCTTCGTTGCCAGTGTGATGTCTCTACTCTTCACTATTTTATCAAGATTGGCCATTGCTCTCCTCCCAAGAAGTAAACGTCTTCTGATTTCCTGGCTGCAGTCTGCATCTGCAGTGATCTTCGCACCTAGAAATATAAAATCTGTCACTGCCTCCACGTTTTCTCCTTCTATTTGCCAATTATCAATAGGTGTAGTTGCCATGATCTTGGTTTTCTTGACGTTTAACTACATCCCAGCTTTTGCACTTTTTTCTTTCACCTTGGTGATAAGGCTCCTCAGCTCTTCCTCACTTTCGGCCATCAGAGTGGTATCATCTGCATATTGTTTCTTCCAGCAATTTTAACTCCAGCCTTGGAATCATTCAAGCCCCACACGTCGCATGATGTGTTCTGCATACAAGTTGAATAGGGAGGGTGAAAGTATGCAGCCCTGCCACACTCCTTTCCCAATTTGCATATCTTTATATATTTCATACATGCCTTATATCCATAGTTTGAAGATAATTTATAGGCAATATTTTAAACAATTTTGTGCATGAAACAAAATTTGTGTACACCAAACCATCACAAAGCTATGCCTTGCTATTACTGAGTAGATCTTCACTGACCCATTATCTTGCGGCTGATCTGGCATGGCGCATGCCAAACTGGCCCTAGGACAGTTCTCACTGGTCCCCCTGGCCACTGTGGTGGCAGGAGGCGTCCTGGACACCAAGAAGTGGTGAATCTGGTTCAGTGCTGCTGGAGAGTCTTTGTTACCATCCTCTCCAGTTCACAATGGTGTTGCAATGTCCAGCTGTGACATAGCTCCAACTGGTCTGCTGTCATGTGCAGTGAAGTTGGCCAAGGTGACAGAGTGAGGGGCAGAGAAAGAATCTCCTTCTCCTTTTACTCCCTCCCTCCCTTCCTGAATTACCCCATTGGTGCATCTGATGTCACTGCAGGTGACAGCCAACTGGTAGGGATCCAGATGTCATAGTATATCAAAAGCTGTGAGTCAACAGTGTGATGTGGCAGCTTAAATAGCCAATGTGATTCTAGACTTAGGGGATCATCTATGTTATCACACTGGGGCTTTAACATGGTTCTTCTGTTGCCTGCAGCATTCTGGGAAATGTAGTTTAGGGTGGGGCCTCTTGAATATTCTGCTACAGAGGTCCTTACTTTCTCAAACTACATTTCCCAGAATTCTGCAGGTGGCAGAAGAACAGGCTGCCCACGTGGCAGAAGGACAGGCTACCCAGTGTGATAAGGCAGTGTCTTCTCTAGATTAAAAGAAATCATGGTACCATTCTATTGTACTTTGTCCAAACCTTACAAGGAATACTGTGTCCAGTTCTTGATACCACAATTCAAAAAACATATCACAAACTAGAATATATTGAGAGAAGGATGACCAAAAGGATTAAAGGTCTGGAAGCCAAGGTCTGTGATGAGTGGCTGTGGGAGCTTGGAGAAAAATAGGTTGAGAGGGGACATGAGAGTCATTTTTAACTATTTGGAAAAAAAAATGTTTAAAAGTGATGCAATGCTTTTGGGTTGGAAAGATTGGCCGTTTACAAGAAACATTGCCTAGGAGACGCCCGACTGGATTTACTCAATCTTCGAGGAGGCTCTTTCCGTGTCCCCCAACTGTTCATATGTATGCTTGCCCACAATGCCCTGCTTAATGCACGGAGGAGGAGTTGTTTAAAGCTACGGACAATGAGATTGCTGTTGCCCACTTTTGGCCTAAAACTATTTAGCTGTTTGTGATTCCTTTATTTTATCGCTTTTAAACTTATTTATTATGCATTGCTTTTGACGCGAAATAAAATAAAACTATTTGAAAAGATGTTGCATTGTTTTCTGCAGCTCTAGAAATGAGTATATGGAGCAATAAATTCACATTGCAGGAAAACAGATTCCACTAAACATTAGGATGAACATCTTGCTGTAAGAGCTATTCAACAGTGGAATATGCTGCCTCAGAAGGTGATGGAGTCTCCTGCTCTGGAGGTTTTTAAGCAGAGGCTGGATGGCCATACTTCATTTGTGGCAAGGGTTGGACAGAATGGTCCTTGGGTCTCTTCCAGCTCTCTGATTCTATGAAGGGGATGTTAATTGTCATCTTGTGCCTCTGGTCACCTAGGCCTAGAAAACCAGGATGGTAGTGAAAAAAACAGCTGTCCGTTCTGTCTCAGAACCAGCCCAGCTGTTTACATGGGCCCAAAGTCAGGAGATACTATGAAATTTGGCCTAGATTTTGGTTAATGTGGATCAGGGCTACATTAAGGTAGTCTTGCCCCACATTGTCCCTGATCAGTTCTGTGTGGTGTTTGGCCACCATAGAGCTGAACTAGAGCCATTTCACATTACATGGAAAGAATAGGGAGAGGTTCTTACAGTACACTACAAAAAAAGAGCAGTTCAGCAAATATTTTATCTGAAACTAATAATATGCATAGGTGAAATGAAACAAGCAGGTCTGGTAAGCCTTGCAAAAGTAAGCAAAATATTTTGAGCCTTTTAGAAAAAAGCTGAAAGATTCTTTCAAAATGGATTAATGGATTTTCCCCCTTTCACCAAATTCCACAGTTTTTATGATTTCTGTGTTTGTGGTGCTTGTTTAATATGATGGAGCTAGATTTTTTCTGTTTCACTGCTCAAATGTGTTTAGAAAGGGAACACCCTCCCCAGCAACATACGACAGATACCAACTCTCCTAGGCTTCAGGAAAGCCTTAAAGACATGGTTGTGCATGCAAGCTTTTAATGAATGAGAACATGGACTTTACATGACCTGTACGAAGACTTATTGAGGATTCTGGATGAATGGATTCTAATCTTGGACATGCTTAAAATTTTATATAATATGATTTTATTTTGTAATGGTATCTGTTTTATATGAATTGTTGTTTTGTATATTGTTTTATATGAATTGTTGTTTTATATTGTTTTTAGGCATTGAATTTTTGCCTATTTATTGTAAGCCGCTTTGAGTCTCCTTGGGGAGAAAGGCAGGGTAAAAGTGATGTAAATAAAATAAATAAATAAATTCTGGGCGCAGTTGCTGTTAACCTTTCCTGCTGTAGGTAGGCGCGCGCACACATGGCTACAGTAGGATCAGCTAGAGTAGGATCATTCTCTCCCAGCACAAGATATCCTTATTGCATTGCTTACTGTAGACATTCTACTGTAAAGCAACCCAATACTGAATGTCTGTATTTCTCAAATATTCATTTATTATCTTTCCCATGGTGGTGGTGGTGCTAAAAAGTTTCAGTGAGGCAGAAGACAAGGCGCAAAAGGTAGGCATAAAAAGTTTCTAAAAAGAGCTTCTTTGTCTGAGAATTTGTCAACTGAGGTATGCCTGTATTCAATTTTGAAGGACTGGCTTTGAACACAATTGTTATTTCCTCTTACTTATCCTATTGGCTGATTCTAACTGTAGTAGAATATAGGATAATTATATCTGGCGAATATAGTATTGGCTTTCAAAGTTACTGTGAATAGTTGGCTACATTATGTTAGATACTGAAGATTACAACATTATGTACCATGCAATGGAACTTTGAATAATTACTACTCCATTGTCTTAAGTTCAGGAATGCACTGTATAGACCTTTGAAGCACTATATTTTTAAAGTCAGTTTTAATTTCACCAGCATTCTCCCTCCAATGAACCCCAAATTTTTAACCTATGAAGACGAGATGAAAAACCATTTTGTGAAGTTTCTTGAGAGCTGATGATTTAAAAAGAAAAAGAAAACAGAGGATTATCTATTTAGCTCATTTATGCACTAGCCTTAAATGATCAATTGCCATTCCCAGAGTATATCATTATATTATATCATTTCATTCCATTGAGCAACAATTATCAATGTGGATTAGAATCAGTAGAATTTGAAAGTATTTAGTTACAGATAGTTGGTTTGTAAACTAAGTTGCATTATGATTGCAACTTAGAAAGGGACAACTTCACTCCAGTTGCACACTCTTATTTAATTCATATGGTAAGAGAAGGAATGTCACATAGTTCAAATTCTGGCTCATAATGCCTTGTGCTCTGTTCTGGGTATTGATGTGGTAATACATGAGGAACTGTATTAAGGGGTCGTGGCATTCGGAAGGTTGAGAACCACTGTACTTATGGTGAAACGTTCAGTTTTTCCACAAAATCTTTTATGCAGTGAAGAACAAACTTAATGTATAGGATCAGAGGCGGTTTACCTGAGAGTTGAAGTAGGCGCTTGCCAGTGGCGCAATTGTCCCGGGGGGTGCACAGTTGAGGCCCCGGGAGTATGGCGCCATCCCCCGCCTCCTTCGCCTTCGGGCCAGCGTGGGCCTTCCTATTGGGCAGCTGAGGCTGAAGGGCAGCAAATGAGACAGCGCCACTGCTCCCGCTACCCTCTCTCTGCCCCCAACTTCAGTGTGATGAAAAGTTTCTGGTGGATTCAGTGGCTTGGAGGGGGAGGGGAAAAAAGAAGTGCAAAATTTAAAAGGTAAGTGGAAACCACCACCGTGTGTGTGCCAGGCCGGACAAGGGGTGCGCAAGGCCCCTCATATGGAACCCTGGGGTCCACTGGGTGGAGGTCGGGAGGCAATGAACACCATGTTCTGGGGGCCCTGGGCGCTTCTTTTGCCTTAGAGGCAAAGCCAGGACCCGGCGCCGTTCATGGCCGAAGCGTTGAAGTTTTTTCCCCAGAAGCGAGGAAGAGGCAGCCTCCTTGGACTGAGGGCGAGAGGAAGGAAGAGGAGCTTCTGCTGCTTTTGCTTCCCCGACAGAAAGGGACCCCCACTCAGCTGAAGAAGGGAGGCAGGGAAAGGGAGACAACTCCGCTTTTCTATGGGCAAGGCACCCTTTCGCAAAAGCCCTCCCTAAAGAAAGCCTCACAAAGTTGAAGTTCTTCCCCCAGAAGCGAGGAAAAGGCAGCCTCCTTGGACTGAGGGGCGAGATGAAGGAAGAGGCACTTTTGCTGCTTCTGCTTCCCCGACAGAAAAGGACCCCCACTCGGCTGAAGAAGGGAGGCGGGAAAAGGGAGACGACTCCGTTTTCTGTGGGCAAGGTGCCCTCTAGCAAAAGCCCTCCCTCAGGAAAGCCTCGCAAAGCCCCCGCCCCAAAGAAGGTACTTTTTTTGTATCTTGGGGACCCTGTGGTGCTTGGTTCAGTGCTGCCTGGATAAAGGTGGGCTACAACTCCCAGATTCCCAGGGCATTCACCCCCCCCCCCCGCAAAACCCTGCCAGTATTCGCAGCTGGCCATGTTGGGTCTTTGTGACAAGTTTGGTTCCTAAATGCCTGCAGTATGTTCAGTTGGTCATGGGGACCCTAAGTGCTCTTCCACACAGCCATATAACCCAGAATATCAAAGCAGAATAACCCACACTATCTGCTTTGATCTAGATTATCTGAGTCCACACTGCCATATAATCCAGTTCAAAGCAGATAATGTGGATTATCTGCCTTGATATTCTGGGTTATATGGCCCTCCCCAGTGAAGTCAGGCAGGCTCCCTCCCTCCTTTCCTTTCGTAGAAAAGTTAAAAAGTGGTTGTGGGGCCTGGCTTTCAAATAACAATTAGCAGCACTAATTATTATTATGTATGCTGGAACTCAATTGACAGACCCAGTCTTTTAGACTCAAACATGCCCGTCTGTATTTTCTAAGTGTTTTTATGAATGTCTGATGTAATTTAGTAACTTTTTAATTAATTCACAATGTATTGTACAATTTTATATGTGTGTTTTATTGTAAGCTGCCCTGAGTCTCCTATTGGGTGAGAAGGGCGAGATATAAATATTGTAATACATAAATAAATAAATAAATAAAATAGCATCTGCATATTTTATGAGATATTCAATGAAATACCCTCATCCAGAATTGTTTTAGGCCCAGAAGAGCCCTTCTTCCAAGCCAAGAAAGGAACTAGGTTTTGAAGAGCTGGTATAGGAAAACTTTACCCCCATTACTAGATTTAGAATTTTTGAAAATTAAAAGAATTTAACTAAGGGAGAGTCACAAAAATAGTTTGAGGGGATCAGGCAGCCCATAAGTCAAATTTAACTCATGCATGGTTGAGATAAGCAACTTTTAAAACTTAAAAAGAAAAAAAACCCTTTTTAAAAAACCAGAATATTAATAATACATTGTTACAAGTAACAAAGTTCATTAATATATTTAAGCAAAATTTAGAGCTAGAATAGTGTATTAATACTTCAATCTTGTCACACAGGAAGTATATCCAAAGAAATTTTCAGAGCTACTGCCATGCAGCATTAGTTTGTAGTCTTAATTCCACAATGGAAACATGTTCAGTACAATCCTACCACAGAGTAATCACTTTCACGTCTCACCATGGGAGTAACAATGTGCATTTAAAATGCCCTTCATTTCACACTACAGAAATGTAGACCCCCAAGATAAAGATTGAGAGATTTTTTAAAGCAGTTAGAACGATCAAGACTGTGCCAAAAGATTCTGTGAACAACTCACAGATGGTGAATTTGAAGTGAGAGATAATTTCTTTATCCTTCTGTCCAAAATAATTTTGACAAAACAAATTTAAAAAAGATAGAATGGCAACCGGAATGATTAATTTTAAAGGGTATTTTACATTTGTTTTGTCAAAATTATTTTGGAAAAAAGGATAAAGAAATAATATGTAATTTAGAAAAATTACTAAGAACTCTGCTGAGTCATCTAATATTCATTATTTTACCCAGTCATTCCTTATGGCTGAAAGGATCACTGTTCATACAAAACAGCAATGTGAAGTAAAACATTCTCAACACTAAAAAGTTATTAGATAGTTATAGCACCAAATCCCAGGAATTAGTGATTGCTTTAATTATAAGTTGTCTCTTGAGCTACATTGAATGATACAAGTCACTGGTCTGTGGTACATAAGGCACATTCTTGCACCTACTCACTGTCACCCCACTCACTCCCAATCATTGCAGAACCTCATTGCACTATACTATAGCATGCATCTATGATCTTACATGTCGTACCTCAGGCTAAGTTCACCTTGCTATAGATACCCAGTCAGACACACAGGTAGTCTTTTGAGGTTTTTATTAAGCAAAGCAGGAAATAAATCAAGCAAGCAATCAAAAGGTAGTTCAAAGTTGTAGTGAAAGAGTCAATAAGTCCAGTAAGATCACAAAGTAAAGAAATGTCCAATAATCCAAAATGCAAGGTCCATAGGTTCAAAGAGCATGGCAGGAGCAATAATCCACAAGGCAAGGTATTAGTCCATAGAGTCCAAAGAACAAGGCCCAAGAATCCAAGAACACTGACGAGGAAAACATCCACCTAGATGAAGCGAGGAATTGCTCTAACAAAGAGTGATCTGCAAAAGCACGCTTTAATAACAACTCAGAAAGGAGTTCCTTTTCCCATAGCTAGTCTCCCTTTTCCGCGCCAAACGCTCACTTCTACGAAACTGGGAACCCAGCCAAGACAAATGGTTCTCTCTGGATAACTCATTGCTTGTGCTACCGTTATCTTGCACCTGGCCTGGAGCTAAACCGTCTCCCTCATTATTTCTCAAAGCTGAAGTTTCTCTCTCATCATTTCTCAAGGGAATGTCAGCCTGACCGTTATCTATCTCTCCTGGGGTCATCAGTTCATCTTGCTCAAACTGAAACTGCATCTCTGAGCTGGCTTCAGCCTCAGACAGCTCTTGAATCCCAAAACCAGAATCCCCTTCATCTTCATCTTGAATCTGGCCAGTCAGTGGCTGGGTCACAACACTATACAGGGCTGGCCCAAGGTAGTTTTAAAGTGTAGATGAACAGAATTTTGGCGCCCCCCCCCAAACCAATCACTGAAAAATAAAAGCGTTGGATAAGCAAAAATGTTGGATAATAAGGAGGGATTAAGGAAAAGCCTATTAAACATCAAATTACATTATGATTTTACAAATTAAGCCTCAGAGGATGCCTGCCATAGATGTGGGAGAAACGTCAGGAGAGAATACTTCTGGAACATGGCCACACAGCCCAAAAGACATACAACAACCTTGTGATCCTGGCCATGAAAGCCTTCGACAACACTTCCGAACAGTCTTCAACTTCACGTAGAGTGTGTTGCAGCAGTCTAAACGGGATGTAACCACGGGACGACCGTGGCCAAGTCCACCTTCCCAAGGTACGGTCGCAGCTGGCGCACAAGTTTTAACTGTGCAAAGGCTCCCTTAGCCACTGCTGAGACCTGGGGTTCCAGGCTCAACGATGAGTCTAGGATCACCCCCTGTCACGCCCAGGCAGCGGAGCACTAAGAACCAGACACAGAGGCCAAATACAATCTAATATCTTTATTAAGGAAATATTATAGAAGAATAAAAACAAGTAGAAAATGTAGTCCAGGAATAGACCTTTCAAAGAAGGTCAAATATAGTCCAGAAATATTTTGTCCATTATATTATATTAGAGTTCAAAGTTGTAATCCCATAACCGAAACACACTCTACTTTCAAGCCGTAGAGTGGGGAAACGTCCAACAATGTTTTCTGAGGTTCAAAGTAAGTCCAAGGCAAGAACTGGAGACAAAACTAGATACTTGAGACAAAAATCCAAGGCTGGAAACAAGACGAGATAGTTCTTGAAAACTTGACAAGGCAAAGCGAGGCACGGCGAAGGCAAGGAAACTGGGGTTGTAGACTTAACGCAGTCTACACTAGAAAAGGAGCCGAAGTTACTCCTGAAGTTGATCAGTTGACTCCGTATGGATTTCCCTGTGTGGGTAACTTTTAAGAGCTTCAATCTTCCTGCAAAGCAGGTGTCCAAAGCTTCCTTTCCCAAGGGAAAGAGAAGCAAAACACATCTTCCTGCAGCTGCAATCCTCCCTGCAAATTCCCAAGAGAAACTTGGCTAATTAGCGTCTTGTTTGGCTGCTAATCGGAGACTTCTCCTTGTTATTTCTTTCTGGCCCCGACTCGCCGCATAGGAATGTTTTCTCGAAAAGGGGGGAGAAACACTGGGAGAAACCGATTCAAGGTCCCTTCTAATTAAGTCCTGGGTAGATTCGTCAACAACAGGCATCTGGAAGAAATCCGTCTCTTGCTGAGACGGCAGAAAACCCATGTTTTCGTCATCATTATCCATGATGGCCTTAGGATCAGAACTCTGAGACCCATGAGACATCACACCCCCAGATTGCGAACCTGTGTCTTCAGGGGGAGTACGACCCCATCCAGCACAGGCTGTAACCCTATACCCTGTTTGGCCTTCCGACTGACCCGGAGGACCTCTGTCTTGTCTGGATTCAATTTCAATTTGTTGGCCCTCATCCAATCCGACACAGCGGCCAAGCACCAGTTCAGAACCTGAATAGCCTCCTTAGTGACAGGTGGGAAGGAGTGACAGAGCTGGACATCTTCTGCATACAGATGACACCGGACCCCCAAACTCCTGATGATCTCTCTTCATGTAGATGTTAAACAACATGGGGGACAATACAGAGTCCTGCGGGACCCCACAAGTCAATGGTTGTGGGGCCGAGCAGGAGTCCCCCAATGACTCCATCTGGGACCAACCCTCCAGGAATGAGTGGAGCCACTGCAGAACAGTACCTCCAAGTCCCATTCCTGCGAGGCATCCCAGAAGGATACCGTGATCGATGGTATCGAAGACCGCTGAGAGGTCCCGCAGAACCAGCAGGGACACACTCCCCCGTTCCAGTTCCCGACGAAGATAATCGACTAAGGCGACCAAGGCTGTCTCGGTACCATGCCCTGGCCTAAAGCCAGACTGTGCCAGATCCAGAAAATCAATGTCCCTGGAGCTGCGAAGCAAGACCTTGCCCAAATAGGGGAGATTGGAAATAGGCTGAAAGTTTCCGAACTGAGTGGGATCCAGTGATGGCTTTTTCAACAGTGGCTTGATCACAGCCATTTTTAGGCTTGCTGGAAACTTGCCCTCTCAAAGGGAGGCATTCACCACCACCTTCACCCACTCGGCCAAACCCCCTCTGGCTTTTCACACCAGCCAGGATGGGCAGGGGTCCAGGATGCATGTGGTCGGTCTCACCTCTCCAAGGATCTTGTCCACATCCTCGAGCTCAACCAATTGAAATGAATCCAACAAAACTGGACAAGCAGGTGCACTCGTTACATCCTCAGAGACTGCCGTTAATATGGTGTCAAAGTCGGAGCGGATCAGAGGGACGTTGTCCGCAAAGAACCAAGCAAATGCTTCACAAAAGGGGTTCCGAATTATCAGGGCTCCCACCTTGATTGGTGGGAGTAACAACCCCCTGATGACACGGAACAGCGCCGCCGGACGGTTCTGTGCGGATGCAATATTGGCTGCAAGGTGGACTCTCCTTGCAGCTTTGATTGCTGTGGCATATGCCCTAAGATAGGAGCCTAGCCGTGTTCGGTCTGACTCATTATACTCTCATCGCCACACGCCCTCTAGTTCCCTCTTCTTTTGCTTCATCGCTGCCAGCTCCTCAGTAAACCAAGGAGCTGGTTTAGCTCAGTTACTTGAGAGGGGACGCTCCGGAGCGATCATGTCTATTGCCCTAGTCATCTCTCCATCCCAGAGAGAGACCAGAGCATCAACAGGATCACCTGCCAAGGAAGCAGGAAATTCCCCAAGAGCTGTCAGGAATCCTCCTGGATCCATAATTTTGTGTTTTAAAAATCAATGGTAAAGATTTACAAAATCTGGGAGAAGAGTGAGACATGTCTAGTGTGTGTGTAGTCCAAGGTTGGTTGAGGAACACACAAATACCCTATAATTTTGATGGCTCTCCAAGCTACAAAAACAAGGATAAAATTTCATATCCATAAGGATTGTTTCTTACCCTGAGCACAATCCATAGATGAAATTGGAATTGGAATAGTGAAAACATTTTTGGCCTGCTCTACCCACAGCAGCCCTTATGGCAATGCTTAATGTAGTAGGCAGAAGGTGGGAAGAAGAGGGGAGAGGCTTGAAAATAGGATGGATTCACCTTCCATCATTGTCTACTTCTGCTATGCACCTACATTCCATCAGAGTTCCAAACGTACACATTTTAAAAGAAGTATTTACTCTTAGATCTAAAGAATAAAAGAATAGTCATTGCCCACATTTAATATCAAATAATTTATGTGAAATCCCCATATAGAAATGCTCCATTATTTCAATGGAACCACCACAGTTTGGAGGATGAGAAGAGATGGTCAGGGTAGCTGTCCAGTGGCATCGAAATACATTAGGTCGTTGGGACTCCCTCCTACATCCATAGCAGCTGGAGAGGTTGCATACATTTATGTGCCTGTCTGTCCTATCTCAGGGCCAATCTGGCATATGCCACTTTGGATCCGGCTTGGTATAGTTGATCAGTGTAGATCTATGCTGAGTGAGATTTTGAGGAATTGAAATATTAAAACCACCTATGCAGTGATGTCTCTGTGCTTGCTTGGATGTATCATATATTAGCCAGCCCAAATTTTAGTTCCAAAACAAGAAGTGAAGCCAGGGCCTCAACTTCTCCCTTCCATCCTTTCTTGGCCAGTTATAATACTTCCAGAATTTGCCCAGTAGATAAAGCAGATTATAACCACCAAAATTGGAGAAACCCCTTGGGTTCCAATATTCCTGCTTGTTGAATGTTCAGCTGGCAAGTCCCAGTCAGCCTGTCCTCATATAGAGAAGTGGGGAAGAATGCCACTGGAAAAGAGGAAAAGATAAGAAAAAGATGGGATAATACAAGAAGACATAAGACTATCGCAGATGCCAGATGATAAGAAACTATTTGCTTTTGAAATAGAAGATATTGCAGATGGAATTTCTTTATATTTATTGTTATATTTATAACAATACCCTCCCCTCCACATCCCCAGTGATATAATAGATTCATGTGTAGATTTAATTCACTAATCAACATATTAGTTGCTTATCATATTTCTTTATCTTCCATTCTTCTCCCTCCCACTTTCCTTCCCCTTTTTATGTTATAAAACTATGAAAATGAAATAAAAATTTGTAAAGTCAAAAAGAAAAAAAGAAAAAAAGAGTGCCACTGTAAATTCCAGGATTATGGCCAAGGCTCCATTTTCTCCCCTTCCTCCTCAGGATTCAGGGACTTTGCTACCCTGGAAACAGAGCAGTAGATTCTTTTCAATCCCCAAATAACATGGGCACCATCTTGATTGTGTTACATGCCAGAAGTAAAAGGGTAGTAAAGGCGACATTTGGGGAAATAAAAAGGCCTAGGTCTCTGTCTCTTGCCTGAATTCAGAAAGAAGTAGGGGGAGAACTTCTGGAATAGAGTGTGGTTTCATTATATGCTGAATGCCCTTAATTGAGTGTTATTTTTTAAAAAACAAAAAGAAAAACTATAAGCTGAAGATTTCCCTATCATGTAAACACACCAGAACCAACAGCTCAACCTGTCGATACTGGCTTTCCTCCACAATTGTTGAATGTGTTTCAAAAGGTATCTAATCATTTCTCTTTAGAGGTTCATACCAAAATAATTTTACCGGCCTGCTTATTGAGGAATGGTTAGAACCTGCATTATGAGAGTTCTAGGATCCTGGATTAATGTGTTTAAATGCTCTCTAGGGCAGCTCTTTCTAAACTTCCTATGTCACTGGTTGAAACCCCTGTATCTGCATTGCTTTTCTTATCAGCCAATGTCAAAAATGGGGAGTAATGCCTGAAAGTACAGGGAATAAGCATTCAGAGCCAGCCCTCAAAAACCTGCACTGAAACACTGGGTTGGCAGTGGCTGTGCTCTGCATCATCTATTTTGACAAGAACCTCATTTTTATGGACAAAGGCATTACTTGCTGATATTATCTCAAAGAAGATCAAATTATGACAGAGTTTTAATAAATTAATCAAAGCTGCTACCTTAGCTACAGATTCTAACTTGGATACCATTCAGTTTATTGCTAGATGCCAGGCAGGGAGGTACTACATGTCAGATCATAGACATATTTTTCAGGTTGCATAGAAAGGAAGCAAACAGAGCAAACTATTTGTAAGCAAGGCTCTCCCTTCAATATTTTGCCCAAACCAAGAAATGCTCTCACGGTAGCATTTCTTAATAGGGCTTCATTATAAAAAAAACCCCACCAGTAATCCACAGATTTACGTTATGGAATTTTATTAAAAGCTCTTACTAGGATATGATCTGAATCATATAAATCTGACTATCTAAATTCTTATCATGGAAAGACTTACTTTTATCTGTAATTAATTACTCTATATACTCAGGTATAAGTAAACCATGTATAAATCAAGGATAGATTTTGAGGCCAGAATTATGGATTTTGATGTGATCTGTGGATAAATCATTTTCCAGAGTGGAAAGTATCAGCACAGCATCAGGGAGCCACAACTGCTACTGCTGATTCTCACCCAGAAAGTCAAAAAGGCCTTTAACTGCTCTACTTCTTGGTATGGGAAGCACCAGAGAGCCATTGCCACTGCTGCCATTTCTTGCCTAGGCATTTAAGTAAAGTCAAAAACAGCAGCACAGCAGAGAGTAAAGGTGGTCAATGCTTCTCTTAGGTTCTTCTGATGTGGACTAACGACCTCATCACATTGACCAACATTGGCAGCATACACTGGTTCCTCTCTATTTGCACCACAAAGTCCTCCGACTCTCATCCCATGATGTAGAGCTACTTCTGGCAGGGCTCCATACCACAAAATGAGAAGAACCAGCGTGTGATGCTGCCGTGGCAACATGGGAGGCATCTGCAGCGATTATGGCACACAATAGCTTTTAATAATAGTTTTTCTGTAGTTTGAGGCTTGTACAGCTGCTGCATGGAAGTCAGTATTTTCTATCATGAGACATTATACATTGCATATAAAATCAGCCTTCCACACTTGCTGGTTTAACTTTTGCATATTTGATTATTTGCAGAATTGATTAATATGTTCCCTCTAGAAATTTGTAGATCTCTCAGCATGATTCTATGGCCAATCTCTATGGGAAGTGGACCATAGAATCACATTGGAGGATCTAGAAATTCTGAGAAGTGTTTCCTTAGATTTTAAAAAATAGTTTTTATTCATGTTTTTTTGTTTCAATTTTCCTGTAGGTCCAGTGCCTCTAAACCCCTAAGGAAGTGGAAGGCCTGCTGCACTTACTTTGTCTCAGTTGTCTTTTGGTGGACAGTGCCCCAACAGACAACAGAACCCTGAACCCTCCTTACTGGGAAATTTCTTTTGCCAGTTAAACTTCCCCCACCACAGCACACATATTTCTTTAGTACTGACTTATGCCGGTAGTCTGAGGTTTCCCTGTTGCTACAAAAGAACTAATTTTTGCTACTTACTGTGAGACAGTCATTCTCTGTAGTGCATAGGAAAAACAAGAGATATGTCTCAAAGTGCTCAATAAATGGCTACTTTATTATAGAGAAATCCCAATGTATTTCAGATTATATATATATGTTTATGGCCATCTTCAGGGGCTAGATAAAAAGTCATAAAAATAAAGACAACTCATCATTTTATAATAAAACATACATAATAGTGTAGTATATAAGAAACTCATTTTAATCTCTGTACACTGCCTAGGGCCTATACATACTTATTTGACATTTCTGAAGCAGTGAATCTCATTCTATTTCCTGGACAAAAGGAAACATATGAACTAGGTTCAAAGTTTTGTTTTGTTTTTTAGTTATATCAGGAAAAAGAGGTAGTGGGAATTAGATACCATTCAGGGATATATCAGAGGTGGACCCATCTACACTGCCATAGAATGCAATTTTAGAATGTAGTTTATCTGTATTGAACTAGATTATATGAGTCTACACTGCCATATAATTCAGTCCAATGCAATTCAATTGCATTATGAAACTGCATTCTATGGCAGTGTAAATGAGTCCTAGGCTGAGAGGAGAAAGTACCCCCAAAGAACTGTGAGGGAATTCAAATGGATGAGAGAAGGTCAACATTCTCATTTGGACCTCTGTAAGGCCAACATTTTGTTTTTGAACCTACCTCTTTCTTTAATAGATTTTTCACATCAATATTTCTATAACCTCAAATCTGAGGTCTATTGTTGGAATGTGGTATTCCATGAAATTACTTGCTAAGAGGTACTAATTTTAATGTTTCTTAGATTAGAAAACTAGCCTCCTTATGTTTTAAGAGATCTTTATTATCTTTCTCACATAAATCTTGAAACATTTGCACTGCATGTCATGAATGACAAATTGGTATGTTCAGGCTCTAGGCACAATATATAGATTAAAATGTTTTCTTGTGTAAAATTGTGTATGCTTTATCATATAATTATGTGCTGTCTTTTTATCTTTATATTTGTGTATATTCCCTAGAGAAAGGCATCGAAAAAAACATACTGCAGGTTGAAATGTGTTGGACTTTCTTCCTGTAATAAATCAGATGTCTATTGAATGCTTTGAGACGTGTCTCCAGTTTTCCTGTGGATTTCATTAGGTTCTCTGGTTTTTATTTCTTTTTTATTTTCTGTAATAAACAAAAGACATATCGACTCTCCCTCCTATATTATATGTATTTTTTTTAAAAGAGAACCCACTGGTGGCCTGGGGTGGGAGACAAAAGAAGACCTTCTTCTAAACACATCATGCCAAGAAAACCTCACCTTAGGGTCACCATAGGTCAGAAATGACTTGGGATCTCAACCCATTGGGGGAGGGAGCAGAGGGAATAATCTTCTTTACGTGGTGTTTCATGAAGTTCTGTCTTTAAAGAAGATGGAGAATTTACTCACCTGCATCACATAGAATTGCCTCTTCCCTTTTCTAACTCAACCATCTGCTTAATTTCCCATCACATAGGCTGCAGTTTTAAAACTCTCCTTTCAATGGGCTCTTTGCCTCTTCTCTTTGAACCCTTCTTGAGTAGACCAGCAGACTTCTGACATTCTTTTCCATTATTTTCCCACCTTTGAAACCCTTCACCTTTAACATTCCTTTCAATCGGATCTTCCTCTCTTCTCTTTGAATCCCTCTGCTAAAGGAGACCAGCTTGTTTTTAAACACTTCTTTCAATGGGATCCACACTGTATTTAAATCATTAGTGCACAGAAGGATCTGGAGGGGCACTTTATAAAATGGAAAGTAAACTGAGCAATCCACCACTTCCTATCCCATGGACAGATGCCCGTTTTTAGGTGTTTATGCATGCATGCAGTGGAGTGAAGTCAATTTGTGTCCAGCTTTAAAATTCTCACATGCTGTAGAGATGGAGTCCCACACAGCAGAGATGGAATTTCATGAACAATCAGTCCTATGTCATTAGATGGGCTCTGTGGGAGTCCATTTTTAAACCATCTTTGAAGTGTGTATAAAAGGAGGGGGGAACAGTCTGATGAAGTCCTTGAAGGCACACAACAAGAAAAATCCATTGGGAATGTTGGTTGAGTCTTTTCCTTTAGGCTCATTCATGGGACTGGGATTGGATCTATACTGCCAGTTCAATGCAGTTAAACTGCATTATATGGACCTACACTGACCATATAATACACTTCCAAATTGAATTATATGGAAGCGTAGATCCAGCCTGGGTTTCAAAGGATGCCCTCTTACTAGAAGAAATCACAAGCTGCTTTGATTGGTATTGACTGCTGTGTATCAGAGCAATTGGGGAAAAGAGCTCATTAAAATGATGGCATCGTCTCGCTACAGACTCAGGATAAGTGCAATGATCCTATTCGTCTATTTTATTTGTCCACTTCTTTTTTAGGAGTGAAATGCTACTTTTCTCATCCATGAATGAAAAAAGAGGGACAAGGGGTAAAGCTGAGTTGTGAAAAATCAAAAGGTGCACTGATCGGTTCTCTCAGCAGATTGTAATCTCAAGCTACTGCAGAGGTTCTAATTTGTGAAATTTCTTTATGCTGTTCCAGTTAGTCAAATGGGTATTTCTGATCTCATGAATAATGAGGTTTTGAGTTGAATATTTTTGTTTTCCTTTCATTTGGAATTGTAAACCATGAATTTATAACTGTTGTCTTTGATGTTTTACATTTTTAAAATAATAATAAACCTGATTTACTGAATGTATTCTGTGGCTCTCCAAAACATACACAAGTGTGAATGACTATGTGCCTGTCTTGTGTATACCAGTTTACATGCATTTTTAAAATGTTTCTGATTTAAGCCTGCACTGGAAAAATGTTTCTGATGTCAAAGTGGGCTCTCCAATTTTTTAAAAATAAAATGGTCCACATAAGCTTGTGTGAATAAAATGTCTTTATTGTGCTGCAGAACTCCTTATTATATGATGCACAGTTTTTATGGTTTTTTCTGTACAATTATGCTTTTGGTGTGGAAAATTTGTAGCAATTGGGGTTACCCTTAGTGAGAGTGCCTCTATTCAACATATTTTAGTTTTCTCTTAATTTAGATTGGATAACTATTCATGGCAAACAATAGTAGCATTTTATTACCCGGAATTTAGGTTATTTCTAGTTTCTTTTTTAAAATGTATAAGATTGGATTTTGGTATATCCCTGTGAAGAATCCCCCCCCCCTGCTGCTATCTCTCTCCCCCCAAAGCAGTAATACCAAATCTATTATTCCTCCAGATTTTGTCTTCTCTGAAAACAGAACACTCAGTTTATCAGTTGTGTTGATATTTCCTTTTCAAAGCAGACCTGAAGAAACAGCCTGGCTGTAAAGTGAGTAATGGCTTCTCTGATATCGTTTATGGACCACACCAAGAGATTTCATTTCCAGACACAGATCCTCATAGGCTTCTCTGTTTGAGTTACGACTGCTGGACTAAATTAAGGTTGCTGCCTGCATGGTGAAATATATGCAATGGCAATGCACAATGCTGATGATGTAGTTGTGACAGTTGTCAGCTGTGCTGGCAAAAAATAACAGACTGAAAAGTATGTTAGAAGAAGAATGGATTTCATATTTGTGTTCAGGCATGTAGCCGGGGGGGGGGGGGGGCTTGAGGGGCTTCAGCCCCCCCCCCCCCCTGAAATTCTCAGGGTGGTCCACAAGAAGGTCTTACATTTATTATTTAAACTGTTATGTTTATTCATATCGTGATCTGATCACCATGCTCAATATATCCCATATGCATGGGGGTATTGGGATAACAATACAAAAGGTTTGCTAGGGTAGATCCTTTCCCACTCAGACTCAGCCCCCCCCCCCCCGAACAAAAATCCCAGCCCTCCCCCCCCCCCCCCCCCCCGGAATCAAAATCCTGGCTACGGGCCTGCTTGTATTAGTAACTGCCTTTTTAACCAATGGTGTTCCCTGTGCCATAGGAGGCACTTTCCAGCCCTCATGACAGTATACATATGCCCTGTTTGTAATATAATAATTTCAAGTGCCTGTGGGAACCAGTGCTATTAGAGATGGAGTTGCTAGCATCCATGCAGAAGCTGCTGTTTTTTGTTACTCTCTTGTCTTTTGTTGTTGGCTTTCTTATATTAATTTTTTGATTTTGTTCTTTGTAGGACATAAGATCCCAACTACTTAATTTAGACCAAAAGATTGTCTCAGCCTATTGCAGTGTACATGTTTCATGCATATACAGTAGAGTCTCGCTTATCCAACATAAACGGGCAGACAGAACATTGGATAAGTGAAAATGTTGGATAATAAGGAGGGATTAAGGAAAAGCCTATTAAACATCAAATTATGTTATGATTTTACAAATTAAGCACCAAAACATCATGCTTTACAACAAATGGATAGAAAAAGCAGTTCAGTACACAATAACATTATGTAATAATTACTGTATTTATGAATTTAGCACCAAAGTTTTGCAATTTATTGAAAAATTGACTACAAAAACATTGACTACTAAAGGGCAAACTGCGTTGGATAATACAGAACCTTGCATAAGCGGAGCTTGGATAAGCAAGACTCTACTGTACTAACAAACAATATGTCAAGGTTAACTAAGTTCCTTTGACAAGAGTTACACATAGAGTAAATACATAATTGGCACCCAGATACATCTTTCATTGAATGAGTCCCAGCATTCCTATTGGTTACAGAATAGCATTATTGTTTTTGACATATTTCGTTTGGGTTTCTTACAACAATGGAAGGAATGACAAAGCCATGAAAAGTCATAAAAGTGCTGCTGGCTTTCATAATGGAGTGAAAATACAGAACAGGGAGGTGGTTAGCTTTGAAAATACTTATTTTCACATGTATTTGAAATATGAGAAAAGGAAAAGTTTTATTTTGAAACAGTATTAGTCATTGTGGAAACAAGGGTATTTTTTGTGAATATTGATCTCAATATTATTATATCTTGTGCCAAATTCCCAGGCATGGCTTCTGTTAATGTAATCATTTTATTAGCACTTATGAAGCCAAAGATAAAAAAGTGATGCTTTAAGATTAAAAGAGCCCATGATTTTCAGTTGAACATATACTTTTTGGATATTTAAGAGAATTTGAACTTCAGTTTAGAAATGTTACTATCTCATTATAAAGATGTTTTGATAGAAATTTAATTTATTTTGTTATCTGATAGCAGGATGTAGATCAGATTGTATGGTAAATTACTTTTGACCATACAGTAGAAAATGAATGTAATGTCGGTGCTACTTAAAGGACTCATAGGGTGCATCTACACTGTAGAATTAATGCAATGTATCACAACTTAAACAGCCATAGCTAAATGCTATGGAAAGCTGGGAATTGTAGTTTTACAATGTCTTTAGCCTTCTCTGCCAAGAAGTTTTAGTACCTCAATGAACTAGAAATCCCAGAATGTAATAGCCTTGCGCCATGGTAGTAAAAGTGGTTGTTGTAGATAAGCCATCATGGCCTGTATTCCATCAAGAGATGGAGTTGGAAACAGATGAGGCTGAGGATTTTGCAGACAATTCTGCCCCAGGCCGAGGCCCCATGGCCTTGCAGCTGCCTGAGATGGTGGTTTCAGAAGAACCACTAATTGGCAAACATTCTGAAGTCTCTTCATCGTTACCCACACCAGATGGTGTTGACCTGGGTGAAGATGAGACTTTTAATCAGAAGGAATTTGTTACCAGAGATAGCAGCAAGAAAGAGGGAGTGAGACGGAGTCGAAGATTAGCTCACAAGTCGGATGGCTAACTTTCCCATGGGAAGTTTTTGTGGGTCCTGTACTCCTTAATTTCACAGGCTTGGGATTTCTTAAAAGTGCCCCTCACTGTATTCTTGTTGTGGTGTTAACTTTGCCTTTCCTCGGAAGAGGTTCCAGTTTCCAGTTCCTTGCCTCCTGAATCTGTGCCGAGTTCCCAGTTCCAGGCGAGCCGCGCCGAGCCATGAATCCCGAATAGACCTTGCCTTGCTACAGACTTTGATTTCTTAAAGGAAGCTATCGAGCTTCACTTGTGGATTACAATTTGCTGAACTCTTTCTGGACTGCAATTGACTATATATTAAGGACTATTTCTTACTCTGACTTTCCACCTTAAATGCGCATAGATATATATATATTCTGCTTCATGGCTTGTGTGTTATATTGGCTCCAGTCTGGTTTTCAAGTGCTCGTGCTGCCTCGGGGTGCAACAGTGGTGTTAAACTGCAGTGTAGAAATAATGAATATATTTACTGATTTATATTTATATGGAACTTCAATGACCAAAGAATACTGTTTTTGTTGCTCTTCTTCAAGAGGACTAACATTAGATTACCTGAAAGGTGGGAACTGAAGTCCATATATTTTTGGACTTCAGCTATTGGCATTCCTCACAATTGATTGTCCTGGTTATGACTGATGGGAGTTGCTGTCAAATAACATCTTGAAAGCATGCATTATTACCATCCTTAGTGTATTTTTCAGTATGTCTTTGTGATGTGTAAAAATGGCAGCTTCTCTAAACGAACATTACATTTTTCCTGCAAGTGGAAAGGAGAATGGTGATGACTCTTTTTTTCCCCTCTCCAATCCTCCTGCCTTGTTTAATAGCAATTGCTGCACATTTTACAAAGGATTTTGCCACTTCAGACATATGATTGGAAGTCGTCACAATGTCTGACAAATGGAACAGCACCTCAAAGTAAGTAAACCTGTAGAGTGCTGTGAACATGATTGCAAAGTGACAGTAAGAGAATTGCTTTTAGTTTTCACTTTGTTCCTGCTCCTTTAATAACCCACAAAGCTTTTATTTCAATCGACATAGAGAAGGAAAATATTATTTCTCAGGTATAAATAATTGTCAGTGACACCCCCAACTGCCAAGTGTGGCACAAGAATCCAAATCAGCCAATGAAAGGCAGGGGGCAGAAACAACAAGTTAGATGAGACATTGAGAAGCAGCATCGTTTTTAGGCTAATACAACATTAGTAGCTATAAATGCTTCAATTGTCATAAGTCATAATTCAGTTGGTTGAATTATAGTAGTGGGGTTGTAGTGGTAAATTCTGAAGCACAGGTACTTCTCATCCCAACATTGGCTATATAAGAAGAATCCAAACTGTAGACAGCCATGTCAATTCATTTTTTTAAAACCAATTATAGAATTCTTTGTTTGCAATGTGCAGTTCCTTTTAAAAAGCTAATGCATTTTTCTCATTCAAAACCAGAGCCTCTCAAAATACTTTGCATTGCAACATGGATAACTCAGGGTTTCTGGGAAAACCCAGCTTCTTTCAAACTACTGTAAAGATAGCAGCTAAGCTCAAAGGAAGCAGGAGAGGAGGGGATGGCAGATAATTTGTTCTTGCTAATCAATAACTACTAGTGCTTTTACACTCTGTTACTCAACTGTGCAGTTGAAAAAGAAACTTTTAGGGTGTTTGCAGAGTGTGAATGGGAGTGAGTGAAAAGGAGAGAGAATGAAACAAGGAACATAAAATCCTGTGGCATTAGTGTTGTATAAACTAGAACCTGAAATTAGTCATCAGGATAAATAGTTTCGAGAGCAGTAAATTTAGGGCTCATCAAAACTGATCACTTAGGCCAATGTGAAACCAGCATTGAAGGAAGAAAAATTACTGTAATTACATGTGAAGTCCTGGAACTGGTGTGAGGTGCTTATACCCACTCCGGAGTGCTGAATATTGCTTATACACACTGCAAAGGATGGCCTCAAACTGATTCCAGGATCAGCAGTTTCCTTGGCTTCACAACCATGGAGGATTCAGATTTTTTTTTTTACCTCCACTCACTGCAATGCACATGTGCAGATTGATGAGTACCACTCCCTTAATTGGTTTTACCATTTAATGTAGTTTGACCCTTCACATGCTCATGTGCATTATGGGCTTTGTTTCAGAGTATCCCCCAACTTTGCTTTTCCTGGTTAAGAGCTCTTAATGCATGTGTGTGGTGTGCATCAAGCTGCCTTCAAACTACATGAAGTGGTCTGTATAGATGTGCCCTTAGCCTGTACAACAAAAATAATAGAGAGTTCTGTGGTACCTTAAAGATCAACATATTACTATGGTATAAGATTTATTCTATTCTCATCAGATGCATTAAACCAGGGGTTGGATTTATGTGGCCTTCCAGGCATTGGACTGCAATTTCTAGCCCCTTCTACATTGCTTTATAAAATCCAGATTATCTGCTTTGAACTGGATTATATGGAAGTGTAGATTCATATAATCCAGTTCAAATCAGATACTCTGGATAATTTGCTTTGATCATCTGAATTATATGGCAGTGTAGAAGGGGCCTGAATGTGGCTTTTCAGCAACATCTGGACAGTTGCATGAGTCTTGCCCTTAATTTGAGGCATTTCCTGAGTTACAGTTTTATAAATATCCATGATTAAACATAGTGATTATAAGCAGTGGTGTAAGAGAAAAGGAAATATGGAAAGTGCAAATAGGGATGGAAGAATCAGCCTGTTTATAGTCTGTGTAAGCTGTGAACATGATTAATTCGTAAATCTATGATATTTTTTAAGGTGCACAAAATTTCTTTTCTTTTTGTATGTAATTTAAATTTTCTTTAACATAGCCATTGTTTGTATATTAAATGTCTGAGGGGAGAGCTATACAAATATAGTTTGTAGAAATCTTCAGTCCAAGTCAGGATAACTCAGTTCTGTTTTACACAATAGTTTAGGGAGTGAGAATGTCAAAGGTCAGACGCCAACTGAGAGCCAAAATATAGTTTATTAAAGTAATAGTCCAAAAATAGTTCAGTAAATTAACAGAGACTTGAAACACTTAATCTTCAGTGTTATTAGGCAGTCAAAGCAGGAAAAACACCAAAAGCACTAATTGGCATATAATCCGGATTAACCAGAGATATAATCTGGATTTAACATAGAATACTTGAACTCAGCCCAAAAGCTCAAAACGGGCTTAAAATGGCAAAACAAACAAAGGCAAACAGTTATGAAGCCCCAAAAACTTTCCCAAAACCCAGAAGTACAACAGCGATTCCAAACTGAAACAAGAACCCAAACCGGGCTAAAAAGCTCTTTGCTGTGAGCGGCAAAAACAAGCGAAACTGGAAGACGCTAAAGTGTTAGCGGTAAACCGCTGCAGAGACAAACGCCAAGCCAGGAGTTAAAGGAGCAGAACGCTGTAGCGTAGTCAAGCCGGTCCGAAGTCGGGATAAGGAGAATGCGTCAGGGTTGGAAACAAAGCCAGTAGTCAGCAACAGTAGACAGCCACAAAGACAGGAACGACGGCAAGCCGAGTTTGGGAGCGAAGAGATAAGCCGAGTTGAGTTACAGTCCAAGGTCCAAGGGGTGAAGTCGTCACAAGAAGGTCCACATCATGGAATGGCACAAAGAGCCAAGACAACGGGGGTGAACAGCAGCTAATGCAAAATAGTAATAACAGTGCAGTCCAGGGAAACCCACAGAATTCCAGCCCTCCATTGCAGAATAACCCGGATCAAACTTACATCTGTTGCAAAGTCCCAAGCCAGTCTTCAGAATCACGTACAGGAAACCCAATGGTGCCCAGCAACACCTTGTCAAACGCAAAGCATAGTGACCCAACTTCCCCAATTTATTTAGGTTTCCTTGGGCGTCCAAACCTCTAACGCCCTTGGATCAGGTGTCCCAAACTCCTCATCAGAATCTGAGCTCCAAATAGCCAACGCCCTTGGATCAGGTGTCCCAAACTCCTCATCAGAGTCAAGATCATCCTGCCCACACCCAACTCTATCCACACCTGTTGAACTACTCTCATTCCTCCAGGCAGACCATGTGGGATCTGCTTCTGAAGATACCCAAGTCTCTCCAGCATTTACAGCATTCATGGAGCCAGATTCCTCCCCAAGATCCTCCGGAGCCCGTGCCCAATCTATGCCAACTTCCTCCGTCACCACTGGTTCCTCAGCATCCATTTCCAGCTCAAGATCCCCTCCCAAGTCCCCACATGAATCTTCCTCAGAAGACTCCTCATCAATCTCCCCGATTCTTTTCCTGTATAAATCTTCCAGCGAGCCCTCCTCGCGAGGGTTCTTCCTTCCTCTCCTGATCCCTCCATTATCACTCACAGCCTCAGAAGACTCATTCACAACAGAGAATTTGGACTTAGAACTTGAACTCAGACCAAACAAAATTCTCTCCCCAGCCCTAACAACCTTTCTTTTAAAAAGTAGATTTCAGTGTAATTTCGGTAGGATAAATGACCTTATAAGCATAAATCCTATTAATTAGTTCAAATTTGATTAAACTATTGAATCAATTGTTGAATGGTAGGTCAATAAATAAGACTCATTAATTCAGGCAGTGTACTGTAGTCGAACCTAACAACAGGATTTAGACTCTAGTTTGATATGAAATCTTTAGCTTGATTTAACCCATATTATAAAGTGGGGTGTGCTAATGAGTGAAGGATGCTCATTTGCATTTCTCCCCCCTCATTTCTTATCCGATGGCATTCTTTTCCCTTTGCTGGCATGCAAAGCCTTTTTCTCATTATCTGACTTCTTTTCCTTCTGTCTCTGTAAGTACTAATTATGGAAAGGTCAGAAAGCTTGGATCCATTCCAATAATAGCACAAAATTTTCATTTTTGCCATGGCTGTAATCAGACCCCTTCAAAGTGAGAGACGTGAATATATTTGAGAATAGTTAATGGAGCAGTTGATACTCTTGTTCCAGATCCCTCATTGGGGCCCAATGCTGAAGAACAAAAAGATGCCTCTCCTTCCTCAGTCACCCCTTGAATCTCCTGAGGTTTCAGTTATCATCAGTATATTTTGATTGCTTGAGTCATGCAAGAGATTAGACTTTATGGAAAATGGTTCACATTTTCATGATGGAAATATATTCAGGGGTAGCTGTGTTGGCCTTGCAGAAAGGTGACAGTATTAGAGTCACAAGCTGACATCTTGTCTCAAATGTCAGTTTGTATTGAGAGATATCATTGAAAAAAGATACCATTCTCCTTCATGTGAGCTTTGGGACAAAGGGCAGTGAAAAAACAGGTGATAAACTTTTAACTCCATTAGCAGTAGAAAACAATTTCTTTAGAGATCCACCTGTTCCTCTCCTGTGCAAAGCTAACCAACCCTTTCTTAGGCAAAGAACATAATGTTTTCATGCTGATGTCTATTGTGCTTTTTAATACTGCACTTCCACTTCTAGAATAGCTCATGAATGGGTCTAAAGAGAACTTTTCTGGGAACTTTTCTGGATCCCCAGTCCTATCCTCATCCAGCCTTGCATATCATCCTGTTCTCATATGATTCCTGTTAGCCCATTTGTGAGTGATCCCTATCTGGTAGCTGTGACTGGTCTGAAGCTATTATGGATCAAAGGAAAATTTATCTCAGGATAATGGAACAGCACACCAGGAGCTGTACTTGGTTATTGGATACTAGGGAGGTCATAAATGTTGTGTTCATGACATGAGGAAATGGCTCCAAAACTAAGGCCATAATTGTAGTGTGTTCAGTGACACCTTGATTGGAACCTTTCTTTCCAGAATAATTGGTTAATTGTAATCTTTGATAAAAACCTGTGTCTACTTTGCTAGTATTAATATTATGCCAAAAGCATTTACATAGATGTTTATCACAGAAAATTCAAAACTCTCCCAGACTGAAATACTGTATCTCTCTGCCTCACTTGACCAGGACAAAAGGATACGTGGAAATTGCTTTGATGCCTATTTCTTTATGAGCTGTTTTCAGTAAATTAGCTTAATTAAGCTACCCTTATATAACTGTGTTTGTGTGGGTTTTGATAAGCAACTCTCCTTTAGCCTCCTTGTTATGTTGCTTGGTACGATTCCATAGGCCATATATGTATTGCTTAACGTACCTTTTCCTAGTCCCCATGTAGTCCTTAAAAGTGTGAATAGTTATTCAAATATCCAAATGGTTGTTAATAACTTGGTTTAGTTGGACCTCCGGTTCATCCCTGGGGGTTAAAGTGGTTTTCATGCAAAATAATTGAAAATAACGGATCCTTTCACAAGGTTGAAGACCAATTAAGTGAGCCAGAAATTGTTACTGATTCTGATCTGAGTCCCAGAATATAAGATGAGGAGCTTCTGTGAGTGAATGTTTGAATGCAAGATAAAAAAATGATAATGACATGAATTTAGTACAGCAGGCAGTGTTCATCATTTTAGTAATCATAAGTGAGGTAACTTTGGAAAGCATCAGTTCTAGTCAACAAAACCATTACAGTGTACTCATTAACTACAACACTTAATGATACTGGCTGATTGGTTAACGAGGAAGTTTGTGTGTGCTCCTTGTGTTAGTAGGAGCAGCTAAAAACTCGGAAGTCACCACATTCCCTAGTTATTTAGGTGTTGCTACTGGCAGGAAAAACATGGCATTTACACCTAAACCAGGATTCCTAGCTTATTGCTCACAAATTATACATGAAACATAAGTTAAAAGCAAAACCTGGCTTCAGATTCTGTCTTTGTAGGAGGCTAGTGAGAAATTTGCTGCTGACTTCCTTATTCAGGCACCAAGCAGGAGTAACAACATACATCAACATACCTGTATGTTCTCTTTGGGGACTAAAACAATTATGGATTCCTTCCAGAATTCTGGAAGTTCCCTCTTTTTCAAGACCGAATTCATCACTGACACCAACTGTAGTACAAGCTCTTCCTTAAACGTTTTATAGTATATGGTCGAAAGTCCATCTGCCCCAGGGGACTTGCTTACTTTAGCCATATTTATTGTCGTGATTACTTCCTCTGGTGTGATTTGTTTGACTAAGTCAGCTTTCATTGCTTCTGAAATTTAAGTTTGTCTCTTCTACATACTGGGAGATTGTCTTAATCTCCCCCTGAGTTCTTTTGTATAAATTAACATAGTTTTCTTCAAATAGTTTTTGTATCTGTTGTGAGTCGGTGACAATTTCCCCTTTATTTTTTATCCTCATTATCAATGGTTTTTTCTTTGCATCTTTTATTTGCCAAGCTAATAATTTCCTTGGTTTGTTTGCATTTTCAAAAAAGTTGTATCTATTATACATAACTTTCCTTTCTATTTCACTAGCAATTAGCCGTTCGTATTGTTGGTGCAATTTTTTTAGTTCACCTTGTAATTTCGTCTTTGTACCTTTTTCTTTTTCTAATTCCTTTGTCCTGATTTTTTACAACTTCAGTTGGGCCTTATTTTTTCCTTTGTACCAAATTGAGTTTTGTTGTATCAATAACCCTCTAATTACTGCTTTACCAGCCTCCCAAACCATTCCCTCTTTCATTTCTTCTTTAGCATTGTCCTTGAAGTAATTATTAATTCCCATTCTAAATTTTTCCCTATGTGACTTGATTTTCAAAATCTAATCAGTCATTCTCCAGGCTCTGTTTCTTTTGTATCTCACTCTTAATTTCATTAATATCAGATTATGGTCGGCTAATACTCTAGGTAATAACTCAATCTTCTCTGTTTTACTCACTAGTTCCTTAGTGCCAAATATCAGGTCAATTCTTGAGGATGTGCCATGTCTATGTGAATAGTATGAATACTCTTTCCTTGTTGGATTGTGGACCCTCCAGATATCATAAAGTTCCCAATACTGAATTTCCCTTAGGAAGGATTCTGGGAGTTGGCCTTCCTTTCTGTCCTTTTTTATTTACTATCGCTATCCTCTTTGGGCACCATGACTCCATTGAAATCCCACATCCATAACATTTCCTTTTCACCATATTCTGCTATTATACGTGTCAATTTTATAGAATAGTTTTTGTTTGTTGTTTGGTGCGTACACTCCTACTAATAGTACAGGATTTTTTTGTATATATACTTTAATTATTAATTTTCTACCTTCCTCATCACAGAATATTTTCTCTGGTGCCAGATCTTTTTTTATATAGAATTGTACTCCATTGGTCATTTTACTGTTACATGCTGTGAATAAATGGCCCAACCTTTCTTTTTTTAACAGGTGACTATACTTGTATATCAGTATATCACACTATGTCTGATTTGATTTTCTGCAAGAAATGAACCACTTTCTTAAATTTATAGCCATTATTCAAACCATTAATGTTACAAGACATAATTTTTAAATTTTGTACAGACATTTAAGTCTACTCAACCCCATCCCCCCACCTTTTTCCCATCCCAGTCAGCAAAAGAAACATATTATATTTCCCAATAATCAGTTCATTACTCTTAATGTCCCTTTATTTGCTAGTCTATTCCCCCACTTTTTCATCTTCTTCCACTTCTTCAACTTGATCTTCCTCTTCTTTTTCTTCATCCATCTGGGTGTTCTCCTTCTCATTTTCCTCCTGCTCCTTCTTCTTTAGCTCTTTCCTTTCCTGTGGCACCCCTTTACCCCTTCTGTGTCCCTGGCTCTCATTGCCTGCAAGCTGTTGTTCTCCATCTGGAAAGTCCTGGGCATATTTCCTTAGGAACTGTTCGACCTTCCCTGCATCTGTAATATAGTGTCTCTTTGACTTATGGTAGAAGGAGACACCCTGTGGGAAGAGCCATAGAAAGGGGGTGCCTTTGTTCTTCAGTTTAACCACCAGCACATTGAATTCTTTCCTTTTTCTGAGAAGCCTTCCCGGGATCTCCTTCATCATTAATATTTTCTTTCCCTCAATCACGATTGGGGTTTCATATTGTTTTTTCAGCACTATCTCCTTAAATGTTTGGCAACAAATTGTACTATAGAGTCCCTGGGTACTTTTTTTGTCTTGTAAAGGCTGAGTTTATTCTGAAACAAGTTGAAATTGATGCATGAATAATATCCAGATCTTGCTCTTTCAGTAGCCCTGCCAACATATTAGCAATGAAAGAGATGAGACTCTCTTTCAAGGCCCTCCTTAAGACCTCAAATCCTCAAAGAACACTCACAGGCTTTCAGCTCTTGCATTGCTATGGCATCTAAGACCTGTTCATATTGGTCTTCATAGGTTTGACTCTGCTCTTCCAGTCATTCCACTCTTTTTTAAACAGATTTTTGGTCTTTGTCTAGTTTTGCAATCTTATTGTTCATTTGGTCTTGCCTATTGGCAATTTTTTGTATGTCCTGCTGCAGTGTTTCTATTGCTTGTGTCAGACTTTCAAACATTTCTCTAATTTCAAGGAGGGTTTGGTCTGGTGGTGTTGGTGCTGCTGCTGTGGAGACTGTTTTTTTTTTTTTTCAAAAGCTGAAGGGGCTGTGGCATAAGATGATATCAAGCCTTTCATTCCCAAACCCTTCACTTTGGGGGAACATTTATCCATTTTTCCCACTCCTTCTCCTGTTTCTAACTGGATCTTAACTTTTTTCCCTTTTCCTCTCCTTCTCCCCCCCCCCCCTTCTTGCTCAAGGCCATCCAGTTCCTTCTGTAGACAAAACAACTGTTCAGGAGTGTGTCCCTTATAGGGATAGGTGTACTTAAACCTTAAACATAAGAGGAAAAAATGTCCTTTAATCCAAATTTTACTTTTCTGAGTCTTAGTTCAGTTAGGATCCTTGAAACTATACATCATCTTCTGGATCAAGCCTCCTATTGGGCATGGTCATTAGCATGCATATTCATAGTCTTTTACTACGACCTGCCTCTTTCAGCACAGTATTTCAGTGCAGCCTTTTAAACTTTGCAATACAATACTTTTAGGCTCTCAAGGAGTCAGCTTAGCAAGTTATCTTGTTTCCAACAGGAAAATTAAAGCTTTTAATTGTCAAAGGAACTTATTTATAGCTTCAGTGCTCAGTGCTAAATCAAATAAACGTAAATCATGTGCTTACTTAAGAAAAGTTGGAGCCTTATGCAGAGAGATTGTGGAGATGGGAGGATCTCTCTGTGCCTTTGAGCTTTCCGCTTCAGATGCTCTTTGCTGGCAAACACTCTTCTCTTTTTATCTTGCCCAAAGATGAGGAATTTGAGGGGTGGAGATATACTTTCCCCTCACCGTCTATCTCCAATGCACAAAGCCGAGGTTCCATGCGGCTTTCTCTCCTCAGCTCCAACCGAATAAAGACTTAGACTTAATCAAAAATTATAGACCAATATAATTGCTGAACTGCGATTATAAAATATTTGCCACTATATTGGCAAATAGAATTAAGCAAGCTCTAGCACAGATAATACATAAAGATCAGGTGGGGTTTCTCCCAGGAAGACAAGTAAACCAAAGCATCAGACTGATATTGAACACCCTGGAAGTAGCAGGAAAAGACCCAAATAGAGATTTGGCATTGTTCTTTATTGATGCTGAAAAAGTCTTCGACCATGTCAGATGGGATTATTTGGAAAAAGTGCTAGAAAAATTTGAAGTTGGCCACCAATTCAAAAAGGGCAGTAGGGGCTATATACACTAATCAAAGAGCAAGGTTAAAATCAATGGTCAACTATCAGACTACATTGACATACAAAAAGGGACTAGACAAGGCTGCCCATTGTCCCCACTATTTATTATGGGACTGGAGATCCTAAATGTTTCGATATCACCAATTGCATGAAAGATATAAAAAAGATATCAGGGTAGGTTTCGCAACTAAAAAATCAGAAATGGAAAGAATATGGAAAAAGGGAAACAAAGGGTTAATCTCCAGATTATACAAATACATATTAAGTTACAATATTGGGTAGGCCAATAGAATTGGATAGCTGGGAGTACCTATGGAACAAAGAATTCAAATTCACAATATCTGGATCAATTAGGGAGAATCAATATAAAATGTTTTATAGATGCTATATCACCCCAGCAACATTGGCAAAAATAGATAAATCACAACAAGGTATTTGCTGGAGGTGTAGGAAACAGAAAGGGACTTTCATCCAGGCATTTTGGAACAAGGTAATTAAAGAGACAAATAAAATGCTACATAAGATTTTAAAAAACCCAGGATTGTGTCTATTAGGTTTACATAGAGAAAACAATAACCAAAAGGACCAAGAAATATACCAATATAGCTTTGCTGCAGCAAGATTGATGTCACAGACAGAACGCCAGCGAGTAAAACAAAACTCAGTTTATTGAGGTTACAGAACTAAAAACGCACGTAGGAAACAAAGAACAGGGCAAACACTTGACTTCAGTGTGATAAGTAACAAAAAACAGCTCAGTTTGAGCTTAAACGGTTCAAAGGGATAAACCGGGTTAAACAGAAGTATAATCCGGATTAAATCAAAAGTGCTTACTTCAGCCTGGCAAACAATGCAAACAAAAGAGGATCAACAGGAGTCAGAATGTAAACAACAGACTGGTAGTAGATTCCTCTCCGCTACTCAGAAACAGCAGGAGAATAAACCAGGCTTGTTTATTCCTTCCTGCAGCGAACGAAAAGCGTGGTCGTAGTCAGGATTCAGTTTAAGGTTCAGCGGCCAACGATATCCAGGTCCAGGCACAGCTGTCAGGGTAACGGCAGTCAGCAGGGTCCCAATCCAGTCCAGAGGTCAATAGCCAAGCGTAGTCGTCTAGGAATCCAAAGGTCTCACCGATAGCCAGCAGAAGGGATAATCCGGAATCGAAGTCAGTCAGTCCAGCGTCAATCCAGTGCGAGTAGATATTGCCCGTCAAAAAGACGACGGAGGTCCAAAGTGTCCAGTAACGAATCACACCCGTCTTCAGGAAGTTCCCCAACAAAAGCCCAAGCGTCCGTCCAGATTACCTTGCCCAACGCAATTAGACATTGGTCCCAAACCCCAATTTATCCCAGTTCAAGCTCATCATCGCTGTCAGCTGCCATCCCAATTCCAGGTGCCCCAACATCATCATCCTCATCAGAGCTTAAGCACCTTTGACTACACCCCACAGCATCCCCAGCTGTGGATCCCGCTCCATCCCTCCAGCCAGTCCATGGGTCTGATCCTGCAACCCGCCAATCACCTCCCATGCTTTCATTGCCTGTTTCCCCAACACCCAAATCCTCCCTCACACGAGTCCATTCCATGTCGTCCTCCTCCGAGCTGGCCATCTCTTCCTCCAAACCCTCAGAAAAACCCTCAAATGAGTCCTCATCTGTCGGGTCTGTAAACAAATCCCGGAGCCGTTTTCTTTCACGCTCCTCAAAAGAGTCTGACTCTCGAGGAGTCTTATGACCCCTTCTTCTATTACCGGAGCCCGAAGGCTCAACCATAACAATTGACCATAGCCAAAGACTGGAAAGGGAAAAAAGGTTTAACTAAAAAATATTGGAGGGAAAGAATGTGGGAATATATGCTAATGGCCAAAATTACCAATAATAGGAGGAACAAAAGTAATGAGGACTTTTTAGAAACATGGAAGTTGGCCATAGCAAATCTGAATAGAGAGTCAGTAATATAGAGGAGTTCCATTAGGAATTTAGGGTTACTATTAACAAGGATAGATAAATTGGCTTAAAGGCTTCATAGTACTTCAGGGTTGGAAGTCATGGTGAAGTGTTCACGGGTGTGGGGAAGGGGTTTTATTTTGTGTGGGATAGGAGTTTTGGGCGCGTGCAGGGTCTGTTGTAATATGTGTAATATGTTGTGTCTTTGTTTGAATGTTAGGGTGAACTCTTATATTTATTTTTTTTAAAAAAAAATGAGTAGAAACCTAGATTGAAAATAGTGGATAACATGTAGAAAGAGCAATTCTATATGTTTTGAGTTACTGATAATAATACTATATGTACTCAATGTTAGAATTAACCGATTGATTGACTAATGTAGATATGCATGTGCATTTCAAAAGGATTGTTATCTGACTTCATCTGCTATAATTTGCTATTTTGTTATGTAACATATCATTAATAAACTGTTTACCCACAAAAAAACAAAACAAACATACCTGCATGTTCTTGATATTATGTGTTACTATATCTTGTTTCTCCTGTTACCATTCAAGATCTGCACTTCTATGCAAAGATGGATACAGCCTGGTTACTTTTTGTGGTGCGATTCTTAGTGTACAAATCAGTGTTGAATCATAGTGAAGATGGTGTGTGTTTTGCTTAATTTGAGCAATGCTAAAAACTGGATAACATGCTGCTATGTAAGCCTGAGGAAAAATTGTTTTCCTTGTGGTCTGAGTGATTCCCTGAGTAAATTACCTTGGAACTGGAAACTGCTATTCTTTTAGAATGTTACTGACAGTTTGATAGATAATGTTTGTTACTACTGTTGTTCTAAGACTAGTGTGTCTCTGTAAATATAAATAACATAAGCTGCACTTAAAACAAAGGCTGGCATCATGTCACCTATTTCCTTTTGTGGGCATGTGGCTCATTATGGCATTCAGCACCTGCTGCTCTGATCCAGAGTGAATGTGCCTTGTGTCTCTTCTGCAAATGTTTTGCAGAAGGCATATTTTGTTATACCTGGCACTAAAGAATGTGCCATAGTGATTGTATTAATTCCACTGCAAAGCTGTGGGAGGAAGCTTTAGGCAAAATTCAGGTTGAATTGGTTGTTATTAATGGCAGTGTTTATTATGATAATGTTGGCAGGAGGACAGGAGAGCACAGTCCAGTGGAAATCTTTCTCATAGGGGAGCTATTGTTGTCGAAGGAAGGAGCAAGGGTGGGATTATAATCCAACAGATTATATAGTGTAGTGTGTGAGAGAATGAAAGTATTCCTTCCTGAACTGCAGCCTTACTGAGTGGAAGGAAAGATAGAAACCAGCATTATTGTTTATCATAATATCAAAACTGGGAAAATTACTGTAGATTACTATATGTATGTAGATCCCAGAATCCTGCATGTAGTATTCTGGAAGCTGGGACATTCTGGAAGAAGCAGTCTAAAAAATAACATTTGGCACTTGGTATTCTCCATTGTAGAATAAGACTCTAGCATGCTCTTTCTTGGCACAGGTCCCAGAAGAGATTGTGAGGAGCAGGCGTCTATGATGAGAAAGCAGTAATTCAAGTGCTTAGACTGTTGCTATCCAAATCTTGTTTATTTGTATGCTTTTTGCATAGAGAGCTGCTCTTGAGGGAAGCTATTTTACTCTCAAATATTTATTTTTCTATTTTAATATAAAATTGTCTACTCAGTATGGTGCAAGGGCTCCCATAGTGGTTTACAGAACAAACAAATAAAATTACTGAAATTATATTAACAAAATTACCAAGAGATTAAGAACCCAGAAAAAACAACTGAGAATTCAGTGTTGGCAGTATTTCAGAACCATTGGCAAGCACAAATATTTTACTGTCAGATGTTGCCATCATCATCCAGGACAGAGTGTAATCTCTTTTGTGAACAAATACCACAAAGGAGATTCTGCTGTAGAAAAGAGGTCTGTCTTTTCTATCAAGTGAGGTTTTTTAGGTGGTGGTTATAAAACAATGTGTGTAAATTATAGTACTCTATAGGGCACCTCACATAGGAATTGGCAGTCTTTCAGATATTTATTTATTTATTTATTTATTATTACATCACTTCTACCCCGCCCTTCTCACCCATCAGGGGACTCAGGGCGGCTTACAATATAAACATACACATTAAAAACAGTTGTCGTCAAATTTAAAACTCCATCAAGATTAAAAATTACAATAAAATTAAGAATATCCATTAAAATATACATAATTATACATTTAAATATACATTTAAGGTGATATCTTTTTCTCAACTCATTTAGAAATTCATAGGTACTTGCTAGGTCCTTGACTGGTGTTCATGGATCAATCAGAAGCCCATGCAAATTATACCAATGATGGCTGGCATGGTCTAAAATGCACACCAGATATAGCCTGGAATCTGTTTTTTTTTCACCCAACAAAAATTTTGAATGCTCAAAGGTAACTTAAAATGATCTAGTAGTGTCTGTGGCAGTTATTAGTTTGGCCAGATCAGTTATTTACATGAAGGGGCATGAGTGGCTGACAAATGAAGGCAGTTTGTGCCACAGCAACAGCCTGGAGATCAATGAGAAATACTAGACCCAGGAACACTCCAATGCTATATATCCGGATCTTTTGGTCTCATCCAGAATTATCTATGTTTCCAATATAGGATGGGCTTGCATACTGCTGTATATACTGGATTGAGCATTAACCTGTTAGCCTACATTCTGGCATGTTCTTATTTGAATATCCCCCACTAAAAGTGAACTAGAGCTCCCTAGGCTACATGGCACAATAGAGCAGACAATCCTGAGCACCTAGAACAAATAATATGACAGACCTTCATTTCTGGAAATAACAGACTGATAGGTATTAATTTGTCTACCTCTTCTTATCATAAAGGTGAAACTACTATCTTGTGCTCACTCTAGCAAGCAGTACTGGATATCATTTGATACCTATCTGACTACAAGTGATCCACTGGCCCACACTGTTGAACTTTAAACTTCATCAAGAATTTTTTTATTTCCATTTGCCATTATACTTTTGTTTTTGTTTTCTACACTTTTTAATTTATTGGATCAATTACAACCAATTTTCACATTCTTTTGGTTTTAATTCTAAACCCAATGATAAAATACTGTGTTGTCTCTGAACGTCTTTTAGCATATAGTCCCTTTTCAAATGAAAACAAATCCATGGAACAACAGCACTACACACACAACAGAACACAACACACACATATACACACACGCTCACAAACACATTTAAAAACCATATAATACATTTTATGAAGTAGTGACAAAAAAGTTTATTTATTTAGAATAAATCACACAAGTCAATAAAATCCTGCCATAATAATAACCACTTATTTTTAATATTTTTTTAGGTTCAGTTTCAGTTGTCTGGGGCTGCTTAGATATTCATCTGTTTTCATTAAGTTTTCATTAAGTTCATTAAGTTCCTCTAAACAAAAGAACTGTATCATTGGATCATTGTTATGCTGACTTCTGACCACTTACAGTGTGAGGAGCAAATCCATGTTTCTGCATAAAGACTGCAAAAAGCAATTCCAATTTTAGGTCCTTCATACGCTCTCTTATGTGGGAATAAACCTCACTGAACTCAGTGGGATTTACCTCCATAGAAACAGACTTGTAAGGCATAAAAGCTAAACAGAACCAAGCCTGGAATTGCATAGGTTTGCTAATTCTACCTGCAACAACTAGTAAAGCCTTATGAATTATAACCTGTGAAATGAAGGATGAAAAAGAATTGACAGATTTACAAATGTATTAAAATATTGCATGGCTAATCTTTATTAGTCCTTCCCCCTCCCATCTCTGTGTTTCCTGCACCTCACATCACATCAATGAATCGTGTGGTTAGCCTTTTTTTTTATTAGATTTTTATTCAGGTTTTCTTGCGTGCACATACATTAAAAAAAAAGATAGATAATATCATGGGAAACAAGTGAGAGGTAGGATATGGGGTTAAGGTAAAGGGGCAGAAGGAAAGCAAGGGGGGGAAAGAAAAAGAGAAAAAATAAAATAAGAAAAATAAAATAAAAAATAAAAATAAAAATAAGTTTGTGTCCTTCCGCTTTCTAATCTTTGTGGTTTAGATTTCTTTTCCTCTTCTTCCTTTTTTTCCTAAATTAGACTAGATTTGTTATAAGTTGCCTCGGGTTCTCCTTTTGCTTATTTTTCCTTTAGCTTTTTCTTGTATTCTTCATATTTGTCCCAGTTGGTTCAATTTATTATATTTCCTCTGTTCACTTTCATTAAATACGTTAATTTGTCCATATCATATATATCATTCAGTTTCTCCAACCAATGTTGTTTTGTTGGGATGTCTTTTTGTTTCCAGTGTTTAGCAAAGGTTATTCGTGAGGCTGTTCCTGCGTAGGTAATTATTTTGTCCTCATTTACATTCAATTTCATAGTATTCTCCGTCAGTCCAAGTAGGTAGATTTCTGGCTTCATTGGGAATGATTTTTGTAGTATTTTTTGTGTTTCCTCGTGTATAGATTTCCAGTACAATTTAGTTTGTGGGCACGTCCACCAGATATGGAAATATGATCCTTCATGCTTTTTACATTTCCAACATTTATTTTCTGTGTTCTTATACATAATCGCCAGTTTTTTTGGAGTGATGTGCCATCGATGAAACATCTTGAGCCAGTTTTCTTGTAGATCTGTGGCGTATGTGTATTTTTGTTTTGTGTTCCAAATTGTTTCCCATTCTGACATCATGATTGGGCGTCCAATATTTTTTGCCCACTTCGTGGCACATATTTTTACATATTCCATCTCCGTAGACCATTCTAATAGCTTCTTATATATCCTTGTAATCTCTTTTCTTTCATTTTGCATTAGAGCATTCCAAAAGTTATCAGTTTCATTGAATCCTAGTACCTTATCTTTTCCAAATTGTTCTTTTATTTGGGCGTATTGGAACCACGATATTCTATCAAATTTTTGTTTTATTTCTTCTTGTGATTTTAGTTGGTATTGTCCATCCTTTTTTCTTAGTATTTCCTTGTATTTTGGCCATTTTGTCCATCCCAGAAGTTTATTCTGGTTGGCCTCCAAAGGTGATATCCAAAGGGGTGTTTTCTTATAAATCCTATCCTTATATTTGTCCCATACTTTTATTAGTGAGGATCTGATGAAGTGATTTCCGAAATTTTTCTCCACCGATCTTTTGCCATACCAAAGATAGCTGTGCCACCCTCTCCTCAGGTCGAAACTCTCTAGTGTTAGTATGCTATTTTTTTCCAAGGCCACCCAGTCTTTCACCCATACTAATACACAAGATTCGTAATATAGTTTTAGATTAGGTAGACCAAATCCCCCTCTTTTCTTATCGTCAGTCATTATTGTATAATTTATTCTTGCCTTTTTACCCTTCCAAATGAATTTTGTTATTTCCTTTTTCCATTCCAAAAAGAGTTTGTTATTTCTTATCACTGGGAGATTTTGAAACAAATGCAACAGTTTTGGTAAAATGTTCATTTTTATTATCGCTATTCGTCCGAGAATAGAGATTTTCACATTCTTCCAGTTCTGTAGGTCTTTTTTAATTTCATTCCACTTCATTTGATAATTATTTTTCAATAGGTGTGCGTTTTTCGCTGTCAACCAGATTCCTAGGTACTTTATTTTGGATACTATTTGAATATTTGCCTCTTTCTCGATTCCTTCTCGATTTTTCTTAGATATGTTTTTTGTCAAAATCTTTGTTTTCTTTTTGTTTAGGTAAAAGCCTACGACTGATCCAAATTCCTCTAATTTGTCCAACCATTTTTGGATTTGGTATTTTGGATTTTCAATAATACAGATAAGGTCGTCAGCGAAGGCCCTCATTTTGAATTCATAGTTTGCTATTTTTGTTCCTTTTAATTGGTTATCCTTTCTGATATTTCTTATTAAAATTTCAATTGCAAATATAAAGATCAAAGGTGATAACGGACATCCTTGACGTGTTCCCTTATTAATTTGTATATCTTTTGTATATTGCCCGTTTACTAAGACTTTTGCTTTTTGTTCCGTATAAATTGCCTCAATGGCGTTATAGAATTTGTAGCCTATATCAATTTCTTTGAATAATAATTTGATAAATGCCCAATTTAAATTGTCAAATGCCTTCTCTGCATCAATCGAAAGAAGTGCCAATTCTTTTTGGTGGTGTGTTTCATAGTATTCGATTACATATACTATAGTCCTCACATTTTCTTTCATATGTCTTCCCGGAAGGAATCCTTTTTGCTCGGGCCCAATCCATGTAGATAGGAAATTTTTGAATCAATTTGCCAATATGTTCGTAAATATTTTATAGTCCAAATTGAGTAGCGAGATTGGACGATAATTTTTAACCTCCGATTTGTCTGTGTCTTCTTTGTGAATTGTTATGATCTCTCCTTCCTTCCACGATTCCGGGGTAACCTTCTTTTCCAATGCTTGATTCATTAGAGTTTTCAAGAATGGAGCTAGCTCCTCTTTCATAACTTTGTAGAAGCTTGCCGTGTATCCATCCGGACCTGGTGCCTTGTTAGGTTTTAAATTTTTTATTGCTTTCTTGATTTCCTCTTCTGTTATTTCTTTGTTTAGGTGTTCCCTCTGTATATCTGTAATTTTGTCCAGTTTTTGTTCTCCTAGATATTTTGATATTTTTTCCAAATCTTCACCTTTTTGTTTGTACAATTGGGTATAATATCTTCTAAATTCCTCCCTTATTTCGTCATCCCTCGTATACTCCTTGTCTTTATCTTTGACCTTTGCTATTTGCTGTTGTTGTTTTTTCTTTCTTATCTTTCTTGCCAACCAGACTCCTGGTTTATTTGTGTTTTCGAAATTGTATTGTTTCACATATTTCAATGATTTTGCTGTCCTTTCCAGTTCTAGGTGGTGTTTATCCTTTCTTAAGTGATTTATTTCGTTCTTAATTTTTTGGTTTTTGGGTTGTTGTTTGAGCATCCTTTCTTTATTTTCTATTTGCTTGTTGATTTGTTCTATTTTGAAGTTCCTTCTTTTGTTGGCTCTGGATTTCTGTTGAATAAAGTACCCCCTCATTACCGCCTTATATGAATCCCATATTATCTGTTTTGTTACGTTCTCTTTATCATTGGTGCTAAAAAATTCTTTTGTTAGTTTCTTATTTTCCAAAATCTCCTTCTCTGATTTAATAAGGTTGTCGTCTAGCCTCCATCTCCAAAAGTTTCTCTTATGATTTGCTATTAATTCCAGGGGACAATGATCTGTTTTGTCTCTTACTAATATGTTTATCCTGTCCACTTTTGTTGTCAGTGAGTTTGATGTCCAGATCATATCTATCCTGGACCAGGATTCATGTCTATTCGAATAATATGTATAGTCTCTTCTGTTTGGGTTCTTGTATCTCCACACATCTTGAAGGTCGAATTCTTCTTTCAAATTTAAAAATGTTTTGGGTAGTTGGCCAATTTTTTCTTTACTTTTTCTATTTTTCTTTTTAGATTTGTCCATTTTTTGATCTATCACTCCATTAAAATCTCCTAGAATTATTATGTGTTCCGTGTCAGATTTTGATATTTGTTGTCTCAGATTGTGTACGAATTGCGTTTTTGGTCCATTTGGGGCATATATGTTACAGATAAGGATTTTTTCTTGGTTTAGCTTTATTTCTACCGCAATTACCCTTCCCTCTGTGTCTTTAAATTTCGTCTCTGCTGGAATGTTTTCATTTACGTAAATAACCCCCCCTCTTTTCTTTGCTGGGTCTGCCGAAAGGAATTCTTTCCCTAATTTATCGTTTTTCAAATGGGCCACATGTTTTTGGCATATGTGCGTTTCTTGAAGCGCCACTATGTCGTATTTTCCTTTATTTATTTGGCTCATAATGTTTTTCCTCTTTTGGGGGGAGTTTAATCTGTTCACATTGTTTGTATATATTTTTAATTGTTGTGTTATTTTACTCTTCATCTTGGTTATCATCGTTTAGTGGTTCTTTCTCATCCTCTTCTTCGTCTGTAATATTTATATCTTGCAATCCAGCTCCCGCTTCCAAGACTACATCTTCCGGGGAGTTTTGTCTTTGTCTTTTTGGTTTTTTCTTTTTTACTGAGGGCGATATTGAGGATGCATGGTCCATGTCTTTTTTTAAGGTTTTGTAGAAAGCTTTCGCTTTGTCTACCGATGTTAGCCAATGTCTTTCGTCTTTATACGTTACCATTATGCCCTCTGACCTCTCCCATCTGAAGCGGATTTTATATTTTTTTAGTTCTTCCGTAAGGAAGAAGTAGTTTCTCCTTTTGTTGAGAGTTGTTAGGGGGAATTCCTTTAAAATCACAATTTTTGACTCTTTTTGGTAAATTGGGTTTTTGCTATTTTGTATGAGAATTTCATCTCTTATTCTCTTTCTTGAAAAGTGTACAATTACATCTCTGGCCACTTTATTTTTCTTTGAATAGTCTGTATCCTATAGCATCTGTCTATGTCTGTTTCCAATTTATCCGGTGTCATTTGTAATAGGTTTGCCGTCAGATTTAATATTTTTTCTCTAATATCCTCGTCTTCTTCTTCCTGGATATTTCTGAATCGGAGTTGGAATTCTAATTCTCTCTGCTCCAGTCTTTCTTGCAGTTTTTCTATTTTTAAGTTTTTATTTTCCAGATTCTCCATTTTTTTCTTAATTTTTTCTTGGGATTTTTCCAATTTTTCGTTGTTTTGTCTTAAATCTTTTATGTCTTCAAATGTTTTTCTCACTTCTTGCTTCAGCTGTCCAATTTCTTGTTTTATTTCTATTCTCATTTCTGTCATTTGTTTGTTGTATTCTTCCATTCTTTTATGAGCCTCTATCTGATAATTTTCTTGTCTCTCTCCCAATTTCTGGATTTCCTTCAAAAGATCCTTCATTGACACATCCTCTGAAGGTCTCCTCATCATGTTCTTATTGTCCATTTTTTATTTTGATCCTGCCATTTTACCGTTGGGTCGCTGTTTGCATACACAAGTAAGTTTTCTTTCCTCGTAGTAATCTTTGTCCTATACCGACCAATCCCTTTCTTCTAATCCTGCTCTGTCTTTCTTCTATCTTCTTCTGTCCTTCTCATATCCTCCTTCCTCCTCTACTCTTCCCTTCTTCTCTTCTTGCTTCTTGTTCCTCCCATTCAGTTTACCGGATCCGGCAGGTCAGTCGCCTTGGCAAATGCCTCGGATCGACGGTATCCCAGATATTTACTATGACTTAAGCGTCTTATGGTGTGTCCAAAGCTCAATCAATTTGCTTTAATTGTTCACTTCTCACACCAACTGTTTTCCCATTTGAAATTTGGTTCCTTTGCCTTTGCCTCTCTCCTTCCACTTCCACTAGTCGGCGCACCTTTCCCGCTTTTGGAGTTAGAGCCTTTCCGGTTTCCCACTTCCTCTTTTCTTGTTTATGAAGAAGGGCACCGTAGACATAACAACATGGCTCCCAAAGTCGTCCGCTGGTACAGTATATTGCTCCTTTCTCCTCTCTGCCCCTTTTCTAAGAGTCTGTTGTTTTATTATATAGTTTTTTCTTTTTTTGGAAGCTTAGGGGAGTACGGAGCCTCTGTACTGTCTTCCGCGTTCACGTTTGTATTGCCTAGATTCTCAAAGGTTTAGCCAGGGTTTCGCCCCGCGACTTGCCGGATCCGGCAGGTCTCTCACCCTTCGGTGGTACCTCGGATCGACGGCAGTCCACTCGGGGGGGGGGGGTCTTTGTCCTCTGATGGATTTGTCCTTACGTTTGGCTATTACATATATTTGTATTTTTGTTTATTCGTTTGTTTTAGTTCCGTCTCCCAGAACCCGTCATTTGCTTCTCCTTTCTTTTTAAAGTTCTAGTCCTAATCCACTATTGAGTAGAAAGCTTTTTCTTTTTCTATGGGGAAGTACTTACTTCTCCTGCCGTGTGGCTTTTTCAATCTCCTCCTTTCGTTAAGTTTAAAATGGGCCGGCTCGCGGTTTGTGCAGGTCTCTGCTTCTCTCCTCTCCATCTGCGTCCCCACGGCCCCCGAATCCTACAGGCTTTCGCCTTGGAATTTCGATGGTCCGCACTGGGGTTTGCATCCCTCTCTGACTCGATCCGCAGTGAGGGGGGAGCTAAAAGCTCGCCTGACTGGAGAATGGAGGTGGCTTGCCAGGAGCCCCTAGCAAGTCGTGCCCGCCGCCATCACTGCCCACCAGAAGTCCCGTGTGGTTAGCCTTTAATTCATCTTTTAAACTCAATTTTCTTGGCTTTGTACTATTCGATTCAGACAGTGTTTTTTGGGTTTTTTTTTACTGCAGTGCTACCTTAGTGTAGCATCTGTGTCAATTGAAATTCCATGCTATTTTAGAATTGTAGATTGGGCCGTCAATAGTGGTCTCTTGTCAGTTTTCGTAATGTTTGCAAGAGGCTAGTAGGACCAGAGGCAAAATCTCTGCTGTTTTCATCTAAATCTTGGGTTCAAATAGAATTGCTGAACGGCATCTCTCAGTCATATACAGGGAAAATGAAGGGTAGGAAGCAACTAAATATGGGTTTTAGATTGTCAGCGTGTGTGTGTAGAGGAGCCATTGTGAATAATACCTTTGAGATTTAAAAAGTCAGAAACGGAGCAGACAATCATGTATGCAAAAGGCAAAACCATAAGACAACAACAAAAAGAGATTATCAGCATGCAGCTGTTTCTGAACCAAGTGTGAGAACTATTTTGAAATGCAAATAAACTGTGTAAGTAGGATAGAAAATATTTAGACTAACAGAAGGAAAATATTGCCATTTGATTGTCCATTGAGTTACAAGTAGCAAATCAGATTATTTTTATCCTTTATTGACAGAGGTGGTTTTATATGCGATATCAAAGCACAATAAGCATTCTCAAAGTGCATCTGTATATTAATATATTTATTACTGGGAACAGCTTTGTTTTTTGTATACCACCCACTGCCTACACATAAATTGAGTTTTAACAACATTAATTTCACATGGCTTGTTTGTGGAGTGGGGGGGGGCTAATTTCAGTGCTGTGAGCAGGGTAAGCATTCAAAGGCATTATGATTAATTTATACAGATTTTGTTTCCTTTAGTAAGAAGTCACTAGTAAATTTATTTAAAGTGAGCATGAGGTGAGATCCTTGGGCTAGACACTCCCAACTGTAAACAGACCATAAAATCCATCTGTTATATACATATTCATCTGTTTCAAATGACAGTGTTATTTGTTCTCATTTCCCTATAGCAGACTTGATTATTTCATCCTCAGCAGGAAATCTGCCCACTTCTTTAGCCAGTTTCCCCTTTTTCAGAAGATTTCTGTTGTTCCTGTGTCAAGAAACAACTAAGTGTTTAGTTCTCATGATAAAGTATCTCTCCATAGTTTATCTAACAAAGGAATGTGTTGGGACAGATCTGCTTAGAACAGTGGTTTCCAACTTGAGGTCCCCATATGTTTTTGGCCTACAACTCCCATAAATCCCAGCCAGTTTACCAGCTGTTAGGATTTCTGGGAGTTGAAGGCCAAAAACATCCAGGGACCCCAGGTTGAGAACCACTGGCTTAGAAGGTTTGCCAGCCCCTGAAAAACAACAATATGTTCAAAATACACAGGACATAAGAAAGCAATATTCAAAGGGATCTTGTAGCACCAGAAACATGATAGCCATGTATAAATGTGTGAGGAGAAGTCATAGGGAGGAGGCAGCAAGTTTGTTTTCTGCTGCCCTAGAGACTAGGACATGGAACAAACACTTTAAACTACAGGAAAGGAGATTCCACCTGAACATCAGGAAGAACTTCCTCACTGTGAGAGCTGTTTGGCAGTGGAACTCTTTGCCCTGGGCTGTGGTGGAGGCTCCTTCTTTGGAGGTTTTTAAGTAGAGGCTGGATGGCCATCTGTCGAGGGTCTTTTGAATGCGATTTCCTGCTTCTTGGCAGGGGGTTGGACTGAATGGCCCATGAGGTCTCTTCCAACTCTATAATTCTATGATGGCCATGCTGCTGTGCCAGTTTCCACTTCCATATGATAAAATCCATAGAAAGAAGATGTGACAAAATGGGCAAGAGGATTCTCATGAGGCTGGAGTGTTAACTAATAATAATAATAATAATAATAATAATAATAATAATAATAATAATAATAATAAAATTTATTCTTCTATCCCACCATCATCTCCCTGAAGGGTCTCGAGGCGGCTAACATGGGTCTCAGCCCAACAAAAACAAAATATAACAATTTAAAACACATATCAACAAACTAAAAATAAAGATACAACAATCAATAAAATAATCAATTAAAACATAGTATACAATAAAACATATAATGACCAAGCAAATGAAGTAAAAAACAACGTCAATCACTATGGATAAAAGGGGGTTGGGCATAAAAAATTACAGAATTTCAAGGCCACTAAATAAAGTGCATGGACAGAGTCGGCTGGGATAATGAGGGATAGGATAAATAGGAAGGGAAATAAAGTGCTGAGAACCAATGTATCAGTGATATGGGTCAATCATGTTGGTGACTATTCAAACACACACTGAAAGAGCCATGTCTTCAGTTGTTTGATGAAAGCAGACAGGGTTGGAGTCAATCTGATCTCCCTCGGGAGGGAGTTCCAAAGCCGGGGGGGGGGGGAGCACTACAGAGAAGTCCCTCTACCTCGTTCCAGCAAGCCGGGCTGCAATAGTGCAGGGAATGAGAGGAGGACCTTCCCTGAGGATCTAAGAGATCATGCAGGCTCATAGAGGGAAAGGCGGTCGCAAAGTCCCAAGCCGTTCAGGGCTTTGTAGGTGAGTACCTGCACCTTGAATTGGGACCGGAAAATGAACAGCAGCCAATGGAACTCCTTAACTAGTGTTATAATATATGCAGCATTCCACAAAACTGTTGCCTCTGTTCAACCCACTGTCAATCACCTAGAATTTGTGGATATATTATAGTTCTGATGTTTTTCTTTCCAATTTTCCTTTGTAATTCTTTGTTCAAGGACAAGTCTTTTAAGATCAGAGATGGCATGCCCAGGAAGATTAGTGTTCTGCAACTGGTTTTTGTGTATTGCCATTTTGATATCTGATTTATGTCAATTTATTCATTGGGCTATTTGCCAAATGTAGAGTGCTGAAGGTTATTGTTGACATATAATGGCATATATCATATTAGAAGATGAACAAATGAAAATACCTCTAATATTGTGTGTGATGCATTTAGGTCCTGTGATGACATTTTCTGAGTAGATGTGTGAGCAGAGTTGACATTTGGGTTTCTGGGATGGTCTTGAACCCGTCTCCCCATCCAAGTTGTGTCTCCTCCTGAAGGTAGGTAACTACTTGAGACTGGAAGACCATTTGTCAGCAAGTAAAGGTCTGCCACAAAGAGATTTGAAAGGGCAGTATTATTGTCAAGAATATCTTGTAGTTCATTGATGATGTGTCTGAGTGGTCTCAGTTGGGAGTTGTATGTGAACATTAATGGTGTTCTGCTTATCTCTCATAATACCTCTGGATACAGGTGATGTTGAAGAATAACCACATGCTATCTAAAACACAGCAGGTGGGATAAAACTGTTTTCTGAGGCTGTGTCAAATGAAAGAAACAGAAAAGCAATATTTTCCCAAAGGTGGTAGTAAATGTTCAAATGTGGGGGCTATCTTTGATCTATAATTGTCAAAACCAATTGTTGTCTAAGCTGACGCAGTGGAAGATGGCTTAGGAACATGTTTGCTTCAGGATTACAAACCAGTATCTAATTGTTGTAGTTCAGTCCGTTCAGCCCATGGTTGTGCCTCCTCCCCATGTCACTGAGGAAGTGGATCATGGGATTTCTGGGCCTATGAGCCAACATGAGATTTTAAGTCTTGAAAATGAGCAGGCTGTGTCTCTAGCAGTTAGTGAAGCCCACATTACAGAGAGAGGCCCAGATGCTGCTGACGAATCATTCTCAAGGAAAACAAGGTCAGAGGCTGAAATGAGTTCAGAGGATGAAATCTCAGGTGAAGAGGATAATGAGCTGGTAGATAGGAGACAGTTTTCGTAAACTTCATGCTGCTCAACAGAATCTCCAAAGGTCACAGCGCCTTTATCAGGAAGTCAGGGAAAAGACTTGATTTTATGTGTATATTAGAGAGGCCAGGTGGGAGGGGTTGCCAGCCAGTCTGGTCAACGTAGGTAATTGAGACAACAGCTCTTGTCAAGTCCTAGTCAAGCCTGCTAAGGGAATTCTAGTTCCATGTCTTTGTTCATGTTTCCTGCTTCCAAGTTTGAAGGATTGTTCCTGGATTTTTGTATTGGATTTTATGCTGGCTTGATTTCCTGGTTCTTTTGTATTCCTGTTCTGGATGTCCTGTTGCTTTGGGTTTTTGAAACTACCTTGAACTTTTTTGACTATTGCTTACATATAGACTTTGTAGCTTTTACTATTTTTGCTGAACTGCTTTTTATATAATCTTCAATAAACTGCCTTTCTGATTTAACTTGTAATGGAGTGTGGTGGTTAAGTACAGAGATGCTTCATGCTCTGGAGTTCGACAGTAATAATAATATTTTTTCCTTACCTACCTCTCCTTGTGGCTGGAGATGGATTACAATATCACTAAAAAACACAAGATCCTCTAAAACATTCTATAAAACACACATATTAATAGCATTTCTACAAAATACATATTAAAATAAACAGAACAAAGATTAAACAGAAGACACAAGTTTAAAATTTGTGATTAAAACTGATTGGGTAGATTTCTTATGCCTCAGGGTCACATAGTTTGACAGCAAAAGTATGCCCAAATTGATAAATAACTTATTGCTGTCATGTATGTAATAAAGGAGTTCCATCAGTTTGGCAAAGTAGCATTAACTCAGATGGATCAAAAGTCTTTGGGGACATTTTAAAAAACTGTAGGGAGGCCTTGTGCCTACTCATAATGAATGCTTTGAAATCTTCAAAGATATCAACTTAATGTAGTATCAGGGCCGGGCGGAGATAATTTTGATTGTGAAGCGGGGGTGCTGAAAAGCGCCCCCGCCACCGGCCCGGCCTCCCGCGCCCTGGCCCCACCCAGCGTGCCCTGGCCCCGCCTCCCACGCTGCGTGGGAGGCGGGGCCAGGGCGAATAGTGCAGGAGGCAGGGCCAGAGTTGGCCTCGCCCCCCCGCCCAGCGTGCCCTGGCCCCGCCTCCCACGCTGCGTGGGAGGCGGGGCCAGGGCACGCTGGGCGGGGGGCAGGGCCAGAGTTGGCCCCGCCTCCCATGCTACTCCCGCTCGCCCGTCTGGCCTTTTCTAGCTGGCCAGACTGCAGCGGAGGTCCCTCCAGGCCGCGAGGCAGCCCGAGGCGGTGGCGTCAGGTGGCCTCTATAGTGGGGCCGGTCCTGTGTAGTATTCATACATATTCAAGGTAAACTTATGTATCTGGCTGATACCCTGTCACTTAAGAATTTTCCCTTAAGTGAGGAGGATTCTATGGAAGGTGAAAGAGTAGTGCAGCCAGATGGAGTGTATATAATACAAGAAGCAACAAAGCAAGTTTGTTGACTTCAGGTGGGAATATTTAGAGTTGGCATGGCCAAAATATTTGACAGATGTTGTCCTGGTGGCAAAAGCCAGTGGCAAACGTCCAGTGCAGGACGATTTGTGGAGCCAAGATGATATTTTTTCAAAGGACAAATAAGTAATCTCAAAAGTAATATTGAGTGAGGATTTCAGAAAGCTGAGTAGGGATCAGTTAAGATCACAAAGATAGACTTGGAAGTTCTGGCTGCAAGATATTCAATTTTCTGCTGCTCCCTTGAGGCCAATGAGGATCATGATCAATTTTATGAGACATCCAGCAGTAAACAGTCATTCAGTACATGTAATACTGCAAGGCAGATCTGAATTTTTGCCAGAACGATAAATCTTTTGAGGAAGGATGGTGATAAAGACTATACTCAACAATGAGTCAATTAGTTACTGCTGCCTTTATTCTAATGATAAATACAGTAGTTGCAGTGTTTTAAAATATTTGTGTATTAATATTATATGTATTAGAAACGTTTTCTGTTCTAAGATAGGGAGATGTGCTGTAATGTCCATTTTAATCACATGTGCTTTTACTGCAGATATGAACTGAGGCTTCTGTGTTGAGCAGATTTTGCCCATGATGCTTGGTTAGATTTTGTGAAGAAATGAACTTTGCCTCTGCTACCTTTGGATTCTTATAAATTTATGAAATTGTCTTATATTATTTGGAACATCAGACATTACAGAAAGAATACCGTATATACTTGAAGATAAGCTGAGTTTTTCAGCCCTTTTTATGAGCTGGAAAGCCTCCCCCGGCTTATAATCGGGTCAAGGTCAAGCCGGCAGCGGAGCCGGGAGGCTGTTGCTTGCAATAGATGACATATTTATCACTCATCTTACCCTCTCTTATCAATGTTTACTTTTCCAAAGCCTCTCTCGCTCTTAACCAAGTGAATGTTTTGAAAAGGGAAAGAAGCCCTTGCAAGTCAGGAAGAAGAATGCATACCCATTAATCTTATAAAAGCATTTTCCCCTGAAATATTTGTTAATCTCTGCTACAGATATATAGGCGTTTCATCCTGCAAGCCTTTGCAATCCCTATGTACTTTTATATTTGTATCTATCTATCTATCTATCTATCTATCTATCTATCTACATTAATTTTATATATGAATTTTCCCCTCATGTGTTTGCAAGTCTTTGCAAATCCTGTATACATGCAAATCCTGTATACATATAGATATCTAAAGATTTCCATGTACCTTTATATCTGTATCTATGTGTATACATTATTTTATATATGAATTTTCGCCTCACATGTTTGCAAGTCTTTGCAAACCCTATACAGATATAATTATCTATATATAGAGAGATGTCTAGATAGATATATATGAATATACATATATAGGGCTTGCAAATATTTGCAGGGGAAATGCACACAATCACACACACACACATAGAGATTTCTAGATAGATATAAACATAAATATATAGGTCTTGCAAATATTGCCAGAGGGAAATGCACATATATAGAAAGGATTTGCAAACGTTTCAGGGGGAAATGCGTATGTGAAATTAATATATATATAAATATAGATCCATATCAAGCTCTACATTGTTTATGTAGGCATTGAGTGTTTGCCTGTTACTATGTTAGAAGCCAGCCTGAGTCCCCGTAGGGTAGGGTACAAATGAAGCTATTATTATTATTATTATTATTATTATTATTATTATTATTATTATTATTTTATTGTATGACACAGCAAACAAGACAGACATGCTGGATTTCATATCACAAAATCACAAGTCGAACACTTCCCAAGTGTCTAGGACGGTGTGATGTATTTTTGGATGATGCGCGCAGATCCCAGTAGGGTGGCCTTTTGCAGTTGGCAGACCGTAATTTTGTCAATGTCTATTGTTTCCAAATGCCGGCTAAGATCTTTTGGCACGGCACCCAGTGTACTCATCACTACCGGGATCACCTGCACTGGTTTCTGCCAGAGTCTTTGAAGTTCGTTCTTGAGGTCCTGATAGCAGCTGAGTTTTGTTTTGTTGTGCCAGCTGTCAGCTCTAGTTTGTAGTGCGGTTTTCTTGTACTGGTTTTTTTTCTGCTGTGCTTTGAGGAGTTTCTGATTTTTGATTCAATCAAAGCAGGTTCTTCACTTTGCTTTACATATTCTGCTACGGCATGTTCTTCTTCTTTGACTGCTTGTTTTACTTGTAAGAGTCCTCTGCCCCCTGATCTTCTAGGCAGATATATCCGGTCAACATCACTGCGAGGGTGCAGTGAATGATGAATGGTCATGAGTTTTCTTGTTTTTCTGTCCAAATTGTCCAGTTCCACCTATGTCCAGTTTATGATGCCAGCAGTATATCTTATGACAGGTATGGCCCAGGTGTTTATGGCCTTGATGGTGTTGCCTCCATTGAGCTTGCTTTTGATAATTTTTCTGACCCTTTGTGTGTATTCTATACTGACCACAGTCTTCACATGTTCATGCTTGATGTTGCTCAGCTGTAATATGCCCAGATATTTATAGGCCTCTGGCTGGTGACACTTTATTGTTTGGCCATTAGGCATATTTATGCCCTCACTTTCAGTGATTTTTCCCTTCTTCTACATAATGCACAACATGTTGCATGGACAGTCTTCAAGAATGTTGCTTGTAACTTTCTAGGCAGCTATAAAGCACCAGATTATGTCCAACAGGTTGAAAGTCTGCTTCAGGCATACAAATCAATGAACTGCGACATGTCACTGAAGATATATTTTTTTCATTACCGCTTGGATTTCTTTCCACACAACCTGAACTCTGTGAGTGACAAACATGGTGAAAGGTTTCATTGGGACATTGCAAAGATGGAGAAGCGGTATCAGGGCAAGTGAAATCTGCCTATTTTGGGTGGCTACTGTTGGACTCTCATCCGCAAAGCGTTGGAAAGTGATTACAAATGAAAATTTGCATCTAAACATTTTTAGTTTGGTTTCCTGATGACACCATTACTGTCATAGTGTATGCCACTGTAGACATATAGCAATGACAATTCACAGCAACCCATATAGCAATGCTTAGGATGTATTGCCTTTTTCTTGAAAACTGTACATGTTACAAACATAATAAATACATAGTTGTGTTCAAAATATTAAAATCTACTTGGTTCACCCAAAATTGTGTGGAAACAAAACATTCCCCAAAATTTGTTGACCATTGTTATTTGTGTGATCGGTCATTCTCCTTTCCCTATGATTGCTTTCCTGAATTTTTATCAAAATGAAAAATCACATTTCTTCATGGATGGATCACCTGGGGCACTACCTTATTTTTCTGATGATACATTTACTTGATAGACAGACAAGACCATGAGATGACGATCATTCCCTCAAAATGAATTTGCTCACTTTTATGGTTTTGCATGGCAAGCATTCTTTTGACCAAATTAAGCCTTTACATGCTGCCAAACCACAACAGGAGCCCCTGTATGTATTCTATAATAAATCCCAATGTGTATACAGTGTCTTTGAATTAAACATTAGCAATACCCAATACTGTCCTGGTATACTAATTGTGATATACCTGGTTATTTTTATAGCAGCCAAGTGGGGTTTGACTTAATTCAAACATTTAAAAAAATAATCTTGTTTAGACTTGAACTTCCAAGTCTGGTTGACAGCAGGCATTGTCCCTTGTTAATTGAGTTTCTGGGAAAGCTTTATTTGCCAGAGGCTGATCTCAGAAGGGCAGTTGGTTCTCGCAGAAGCAGAGGCAGCAGGAGGACATTTTTGCTCCCTGGCTTCAGGTAGGATTTGGCTAAGATTTGGCTAAAATTTTAAACTGACTGTGGGCTTGGCTCCTGTGGTCAAAGTCTAACTGATGTGAGACTGTTGTGCTGAAAGAGAGCCAGGTACTTAAGTTGATTGACAGCAGGCATTGTCCCCTGTTAATTGAGTTTCTGGGAAAGCTTTATTTGCCAGAGGCTGATCTCAGAAGGGCAGTTGGTTCTCGCAGAAGCAGAGGCAGCAGGAGGACATTTTTGCTCCCTGGCTTCAGGTAGGATTTGGCTAAGATTTGGCTAAGATTTTAAACTGACTGTGGGCTTGGCTCCTGTGGTCAAAGTCTAACTGCTGTGTGACGTTGTTGTAATGCCTCATGGGTCTTGTAGTCCTGCTCCCAGTGCCACCGTGGCTGATGAAGATGAAAACATGAGGTTTTCGCCAGCTCAGCAAGAGCTGGAATTTTTCCAGATGCCTGATGTTGATGTTTTTGCCCAAGAACCCATTAAAACAGACCTTGAGCAGTTCTCACCCCCTTTTGTTAGGAGACAATCCTATACTGCGGGCAGGGGAGAGAAGGAGCAGGTTCGGAGGAGTTTGAGACTTGCAGTTAAACAAGACACTGATTAGCCATGTTCCCCTGGGAAAATCTAGGGAGTCTCACATCTGGAGAGAGCTGTGTTTCGTTTCCTGTTCCCTAGGGAAAGGGAGCACTGGACACCTGCTTTGCAGGAAAACGAGACCTAGTTAAATGTGCCTGGCACGGTAGGTTCCGTGCGAAGTCAACAGAGCAGCTTCAGGAGTGATTTTGTGTTTCCAGCCTAGTGTGGACTTTGCAAAGTCCACAAACCCAGTCTCCTTGCTTTGCCTAACCAAGTATTCAAGAATTGCCTTGCCTTGTTCCTAGCCACGGACCTTGTTCTTAGAATCAAGTTTTGTTTCCAGCCTTGTTGTGGATTTACCTTGGACCTTGAAAGACTCTGGACATTTCCCCACACTATTGTTTGGCAATAGTGTGTGTTTCGGTTGTTTGGATTCTACTTGGAACTCTAATATCATATATTGGACAAAACATTTCTGGACTATATTTGACCTCATCTGATAGGTCTGCTTCTGGACCATATTTTCTACTTGTTTTTATTATTCTTATATATTTCTTTAATAAAGATATTAGATAGTTATTGGCCTCTGTGTTCGGTTCTTAGTGCTCCGTTGCCTCGGGCGTGACAGTTGTGTTGAAAGAGAGCCAGGTACTTAAGTTGATTGACAGCAGGCATTGTCCCCTGTTAATTGAGTTTCTGGGAAAGCTTTATTTGCCAGAGGCTGATCTCAGAAGGGCAGTTGGTTCTCGCAGAAGCAGAGGCAGCAGGAGGACATTTTTGCTCCCTGGCTTCAGGTAGGATTTGGCTAAGATTTGGCTAAGATTTGGCTAAAATTTTAAACTGAGTGTGGGCTTGGCTCCTGTGGTCAAAGTCTAACTTTGTTTGCCAGAGGCTGATCTCAGAAGGGCAGTTGGTTCTTGCAGAAGAAGAAAAAGGAGACGATAGGGCCACTGCAAGGAGAAGATGGGGTGATGGCGACAGGGGACAGGGAAAAGGCAGAACTGCTCAATGCCTTCTTTGCCTCGGTCTTCTCACAAAAAGAAAGCCATCTTCAACCTCAGCAACATGGAATGGACGAAGGATTGGGGGAAATCCAACCCCAAATAGGGAAATAAGTTGTCCAGGAACACCTGGCTGCTCTAAACGAATTCAAGTCCCCAGGGCCAGATCAACTACATCCAAGAGTATTGAAGGAACTAGCGGAAGTTATTTCAGAACCACTGGCAATTATCTTCGAGAGTTCTTGGAGAACAGGAGAAGTCCCGGAAGATTGGAGGAGGGCGAATGTGGTCCCTATCTTCAAGAAGGGAAAAAAGAACGACCCAAACAATTACCATCCGGTCAGCCTCACATCGATACCAGGAAAGATTCTGGAAAAGATAATTAAGGAAGTGGTCTGCGAACACTTAGAAACAAATGCGGTCATTGCTAATAGTCAACACGGATTTACCAAAAACAAGTCATGCCAGACTAATCTGATGTCTTTTTTCGATAGAGTTACGAGTTGGGTCGATACAGGGAATGCTGTGGATGTAGCCTACCTGGATTTCAGTAAGGCCTTCGACAAAGTCCCCCACGACCTTCTGGCAAACAAACTAGTAAAATGTGGGCTAGACAAAACTACGGTTAGATGGATCTGTAATTGACTAAGCAAACGAACCCAAAGGGTGCTCACCAATGCGTCGTCTTCATCATGGAAAGAAGTGACAAGTGGAGTGCCGCAGGGCTCCGTCCTGGGCCCAGTTCTGTTCAACATCTTTATTAACGACTTAGATGAAGGGTTAGAAGGCACGATCATCAAGTTTGCAGACGACACAAAACTGGGAGGGATAGCTAACACTCCAGAAGACAGGAGCAGAATTCAAAACGATCTTGACAGACTAGAGAGATGGGCCGAAACTAACAAAATGAATTTCAACAGGGACAAATGCAAGATACTTCACTTTGGCAGAAAAAATGGAAATCAAAGATACAGAATGGGGGATGCCTGGCTTGACAGCAGTGTGTGCGAAAAAGACCTTGGAGTCGTCGTGGACAACAAGTTAAACATGAACCAACAATGTGATGCGGCAGCTAAAAAAGCCAACGGGATTCTGGCCTGCATCAATAGGGGAATAGTGTCTAGATCCAGGGAAGTCATGCTCCCCCTCTATTCTGCCTTGGTCAGACCACACCTGGAATACTGTGTCCAATTTTGGGCACCGCAGTTGAAGGGAGATGTTGACAAGCTGGAAAGCGTCCAGAGGAGGGCGACTAAAATGATTAAGGGTCTGGAGAACAAGCCCTATGAGGAGTGGCTTAAAGAGCTGGGCATGTTTAGCCTGCAGAAGAGAAGGCTAAGAGGAGACATGATAGCCATGTACAAATACGTGAGGGGAAGTCATAGGGAGGAGGGAGCAAGCTTGTTTTCTGCTGCCCTGAAGACTAGGACACAGAACAATGGCTTCAAACTACAGGAAAGGAGATTCCACCTGAACATCAGGAAGAACTTCCTCACTGTGAGGGCTGTTCGACAGTGGAACTCTCTCCCCCGGGCCGTGGTAGAGGCTCTTTCTTTGGAGGCTTTTAAACAGAGGCTGGATGGCCATCTGTCCGGGGTGCTTTGAATGCGACTTCCTGCTTCTTAGCAGGGGGTTGGACTGGATGGCCCATGAGGTCTCTTCCAACTCTACTATTCTATGATTCTATGCAGTAGCTCACTGTCTAATCTGGAAGATACTTCCTTCTGAAATTGTGGACAGAGGCAAGTCCATGAGGTGCTTGTGGTTTGGACAAAAACAAGTTACTTCCCAAGCCCGTGGCTGGTTCCTCTTCATTGAACACCCTTTCCCTTCTTGCTATATCTCCTTAATACAATTGTTTATCTCTAATCAGAGCTGAAGGAGGTTTCTAATTTTAAGTTTTCTAGTTCATCACAAGAAACAGCTTTTTTTAAAAAAAAATCCTTAAAAATTAAACACAGGAGACTAGGAAGATCCTGGGAATTGTTTATGGCTTACAAGTGGAGTAACGACTGTTGAATCTGCTCTCTTTCTCCACTCCATTTTTTTCCTTCAGCAGCATAACTAAGCTACTCTACCTGTGTTAATGCGAAAGAAGTGTCTCTAAATTGCAACAAGCATTGCAGTGTATCTGAAAAGAAATCAGCAGTGAGAAAGTACATAAAAAGAGGAAATGGAAAGACCTCATGCTGCCATCAAAGCAGCTTGATCTTCTGTAGGAAGATTTGAACATAGCTTTGCCCTTTTCTCCAGCTGTGGGTTGAATAAGCACCCAGGGGTTGTGGAGGAAAACATTGCACCATATCATTACTTAGTAGGAAAACACTGCAAAACAAACAAGGTGAGCACTGCTCAAAGTCTTTCTCATTAGGCACTACAATACCTCCTGTAATCTTGCTACTGTTAACTAACTCTTCAAAATGTAGTTACCTTATGAGTGAGTCTTTTGCCACTGTATTACTTGCTCCTTAAATATTCAGCAAATAATTCCACTGAGATCATCTCATGTCATCACACTGAAGTTCAGCTTACCCATTACATTTGCTAAACAGAACATGCTAGGATCAGGATTGACATTGCTGCTCATATAATGGTTGGCATTCCAGAACTAACCATTATGTGTTGGTTGCCCACTGTTTTGGTATATACAGCTCTAGTGGGAAAAACCTGTCTGCAAGCACCATTTGTCATATGCTGTCATCAGAGGCTGTAGGTACTTGGTAAGAGGTTGTAGTCCGTAGATGATGCCTCTAGTATGCTCTGAATAATGAAAATGATTTTCTGAATGATTTTGTTCTACCATTTTTGTTTTCCATTTTCTTTTTTATGTAGATTTTGAAATACTCCCTTTAAGAAGAAGAAAAATAAGGTTATGTGTACCTTTGCTGTCTTGATAAGTATCACACGTGTAATTACAGCTGCATGGCATATGTAAATGGGGCAGTTTTGTGACTGTGGAAAGACTTCCTATTGATCCTAGTCTAGTCCTTTCCCAGGTGTGGAGAAGTCATAGTTATTGTTTTAATTTTGTCTGTTGGAGTATGTATTTGTGTTCAGTTGACACAGTAGCTGAAACAGAAGCCATCTTGTTTCAATCCACAGTATGCGGTTACCAAGGAGACGAAGCTGGCTAGCTCATCAGAGGGAGAAGTGGGCGGAGCCAAGAAAAGGAAAAAAGGGCAGTTTTAAAAAGGAGAAAGGGGAGTGTGAGAGTGTGTGTGCGCGTGGCTGGAGGCTTTTCAGTCAAGAAGGGCTGAGGAGACAGGCCTGGCCAAAAATCTTTAGTCAGGGCAGACTAAAGGGAGCCTAGTTAAGATCTCTAGTTGAGAAAAGACTAGTGATCAGGGATTTGACTGGTATTAGATCAAATTAAAAGCTATTATTGTAGTTGGGACATTGTTCACTAAGGAACTCAGCTGAGGTTAGAGTTCGCTACAATTTATATCATCAGTAGGAGAGTGAGAGTGGATTTACACCAAAGACTACTGTTGTGGTGGTTATAAGAGTTATTAAACCACTTGTTTATTTAAAGTTCCATAAGTAAATCAATCAACCTGCAACCATAAGCTTTGTATGCAATAAACTTGTTGTTCTTTGTTAACAACTGACTCATTTCATCTCATCTGCATCCGTGGAGCCAAATTTCATCGGTGATAATTCAAAAGCCTCACGTTGGTGGCAGTTACCTTACTAAATCAATTGGGGAAGAATAATAATCGCAGTTACCTCAGAAAGAGAATCACCACACAGAAATCCCTAACTACCGAGACAGAGGCTGGGATCTTGAAATAAAGATCATCCCCTGTAATCCTTCCCCTCATATAAAGGTGATATATATATAATCTAGAGGGATTAAAAGATTCAACAATCCCTTCAGCTGTGGAAACAGCATTTACAATTGGCTTTCACACCATCACAATCATCATCCATCATCATTACAATTTGGTGGCAGCGGTGGGATCAAAAGGATTCCTCCCTGTCACATCGCCATCTCAATCATCCATTCACTATTACACCAGGAAAGCCAGAATGTACCCCTCCCTGCTGTCCTTCCAGTGGCAGGCTAAAACCTTTTTATTCAAGCAGACTTTTAAAGATGAAGGTGTTTAAGATCAATTTAGGGGGTGCTGTGGTTTTTAACTTTGAATTTGTTTTGATAGTTTTTAACAGGGAATTTTTTAATACTGTTTATACTGAATCCAATTTTAATGTTCATATATTTCTTTATTTTGAAAGGTTATGCTAATGCTTTTATCTTAAGCCACTTTGAGTCCCCTTTGGGGGAGATAAAGTGGGATATTAATAATAATAGTCAGTACATATACACCAGGGCAAACATCTGTGCTGGCTAGATTGACTAACCATATAATGGCTAGTCAATCAACTTGAAGAGGTTTTCCTTCCAGTTCAGTTTTCAAATTCCTCACAGCAGGAACCTATAATGGATAACATTATTAAGGCAGGTTGCAAATTTAAATGGAGTTCATCATTCCATTCTCTAGCACTTGTCTGAAAAGTCTAAATCTTTAATAGACATTTATTGGGTATGAAGTCAAGCACTTTTGTTTTATAGCTTCCCACTAGATATGGTCTTTGCACCCATGAATGACACGGTAGTGCAGAACAGAAATGAGGAAATATGTAAATTTTCAGACAAACTGATCATTGATGTTCCTGTTGCTTCTTGTTCATTAGCTTCAGTTCTGATATCAGTAAGCCAACTGGTTAGCAGTCCTGCATTTAGACCTGGCTGGCTCATTCTCATCTGAATTGAGTTCAGTGCCTTGTCACCCCAAAACTAGATATAGAATCGTATAGTTGAAAGAGACCACAAGGGCCATCCAGTCCAACCCACTGCTGTGCAGAAATTTTGCTTTGTGCCATGGTGTGCAGTCTGCTTTTACTATAGGACCAACCTATGTTAAAAGCCATCTATACACCATGGAAAAAATAATCAGATACTCTCCCTTATGCTATGTGTTGAACAGTCTGTCTTTTAAGTGTGTAGGCAGAATTGTGGCTCATCCAACACACTGGCAAGAGGTGAGTCATATGAAGACCTGGGGCCATTTGGTCCAATTTTAACTTGGTCCACAATGAGTACGTTTAATGGCAAATGTGGATATTTTCATTACTTTAATTAGATTTGTACCATTATATTTCCATGCCATCTCATCCTCTGGCACTATATCACTCTGAAGTATCATAGAACAAAGGGTAGTTGCCAGATAACCACCCTAAAATGCTTAATCATGTGAAGGATGGTTAAACCTAATTATTACATAGGTGGAAACCACTAGGGGATCCCAGGGATCTCTAGTTTGGAATAAGAAAAACATCCTGCCTGAAACCCTTGAGAGTCAATACTGCCAGTAAGATCAATATTGCCAGCTAGATGGGCCAAATGGTCTGACATGACACTGCTTTCTGTACACCACAAAGTGGTAGTTGCTTTTTTGTTGGCAGATACAATTTTTCACCACAGTTCCCCTAGAATATTGGAGTAGATACCAAAGGAGTTAAATGTGTTTACATAGACAAACCAAAGAAAATAAAATTTCCACACTGCTTGCTCCTTGCTACCTCCCCCCCCCAAGTCTTCTGTCAATGTTTCTGCCTTTAGTTGATTGCAGTAGCTTTTCAAAGTCCAGACTTCAGACAGCAATCAAAAAGTATGAGGAAATGCTAAATATTGCAGCCCAGATGCTCTTGGAACCTCTTTTATCAGCCCAGAGAGCAGTTTTTCTCTGTTGATGACACTTGTGCATGACTAAAAAAGCTTCTAGTTCTTTTTGTAACCTTTGGTAAAGCTGAACCATTTGTAAAGACTTCCTTGTCATGTTAATGTTGTTACAGATTCATCCTTCCAGTTGCTTTTCTTTCATGTTTTCTTTTTTCAAACATGATTTTTGCAAGGAGAATATAGAAAAGCTTAATACATCTTTTACAACAACTTGCTAAAAAGTTTGAACTTTAGTATTGCCTTTCCTTAAGATCTGTTGCTATTTATTTGTTCTGATTTTGAATGGCTTAATTCTGGAGTCCTGAATGATGGCATGAGGGAAAATTAAATACCAGAACTGTATCACAGTGAATCCATATAAATTTTCAACTACAGGGGTTATATCTAGAAAACAATATTGAGTGCCTCTACATTAAGGGCTTGGTCTGCTAATCCACCTCCTGTTTCCATTTAGTGCTTTAAAGACAGTGTGGGTTCCATTGAAAGAAGAATTTTTAAAAGTGTGCTTGCCTCCTTTAGTGTAGGAGCTTCAGGGAAATAAGCCCATTGAAAATGGTGTTTTAAAAAATGCCTGTTTTAAAATGTGTTCTGTATCCTTGAAATGATTGAGCTAGAAAGGGGAGGAGGCGATCCTATGTGATGGGGGTGAGCAAAGTATCTGTCTTCTTTAAAGACGGAACCCCATGAAACACTACGCAAAGAAGACAATTCCACCCACTTTGCCCCTTGTAAAATGAAATCCCTACATTTCCATAAAGGTTTTTCTGTGTTTTCTGAAGCTACGGAATAGCTGTTGAAGAATATCAGAATTGAAAGGAGTGTTATCTCCAATGGATGTCCTTAGCACAATTCTTGCATCTTTTAAAACAAGGCTAGATAAGATATGGTCCATTTGTGATCTCCAGGATTCTCCAAAAATCATTTTGTCTAAAATTGGGGGTGTTCAATTGGCCATTTGAGCATATTTCCATTATTTCATCCCTCCCCCCCCCCCTTTTCAGGCCTGTTGGGGGCTTTCTTTGCTTTACTAGTGGTTTTATTTCAAAAAGAGACTAACTTCAATAGGATGTGTGAACAATGGACTTAAGAAGCTCTAAAAAGAAATTTGCTGCTTAATTGTCTACTCACCAGTGTTTTCAATGCAATCTTGATAGAATGCATGCCTCTTCATGCATAGACAAAGAATAATGTCATGAAAACAATTGAAAGAAAATGACACCATCAACTTGAGTGTTATTGTTGCATACTTATGTGACAAGTACAGTACGTGATCTACTACTATTGAGTTAAACAACCTGAATTCTTTTAAAGCTTTTTAAATGTTAAATTAGTTGCAGCCATAGTAGTTCCTGAACTGTGTGTTCTTTACATAAACTGTCTTTAAAAGAAATTATCTTACACCCACAAATTTGTGTTAAGCTATGTTGCTTTGTTAATTTTTAAAAATCATCCAGGATTACTATAATTATGGGCATAGCTTTAAAAGGATGATAAAAGGCCGTAAGGGTTATACACTATAAGGAAGGGAAGATAGCCTTTAAATCCATTAGTGAGGCCAGGATTTGAGAGGTCAAAACTAAAGCCTATAAAATACAAATTGTGAGATGTTACATTGATCACATGAAATTATTCAAGAAGGAAAGCTTAAGAGTAATGTGGGTGGTAAGGGACATGTTGACTGACTGAGAAACACGTTCGAAGGGGATTTAAACCTCAGGAATGACATTTGGAAAAGGAGTTGAAACATGTAATTTGGTACTGTATTATTCCCCACCCCTAGGTATGTGTCGTCTTCAATATTTTCTATGAGAAAATATTATTTTGCATGCATATCATATTACTTATTTTCAAATTACTGGAATAATTCAAAACACTTTCACAACACAAACTTTTTACATATCTGCCAGTTTCCTCCTCACTACATAAATGTTCAGGAATGCATTATTAATTCTTTTATCATAGTGTTTGTCAGATAAAAGACATTTAGAGGTGGTTGTGATTTATTTGTGATGCTTTTTTGCATAGTACTAAGAAGAATAGCTAAAGTGTGACTGGTGTTTTCTCTGCAACATCCACCACCAATATCACCTCCACAACTGTTGTCGCTCAATTGCTTCCATTTTAGAGCTTTTCTGCCACACACACGATTGGAATTACCAGTTCTCTTCTGCTTATTGATTCATCCATCCCTGAAGAGTATGGATGAATCTTGCTCTGATGTCTCCAGTTTGAACAATCTGCCTTTGGTGATGCTGTTAGGAGTTTGTGCCCATTGGTCCCTGGCTGAATGAGCTCTAGAGAGATGGAGCTGAAAGATAAGGCCATCAGTGCGTTGAAGCTTACCAGCCTACATAAGAACCTTCTTTCTTGTGGGAGTTGTCTGTGCTCTCCTAGAATATCCATATCTTATTCTGCAATTTGATGTCTTCAATTTCAGTATAAAGAAAGCATAAGGCTCTTATATGTTGACAAAGAGGAGGCTTTGAGAGTCCTTATTTAATTGACACACCCTGTATTACTTTTTTGTCTGTTTCTTCCTCATGATAAAAAAGGGTTGGGATATCATTGTAGATGTCACTGTATGCTAGGCAATTTTCCCTGTGTGATGCAAATAAATAAATGAGATATACACCATGTCCTGAATACTCTGGTGTAGTTAAAATAGACATCACATTCAATTTATGCAGTTTATGTATTAGACCCACATTTCATATTAATGGTTCTTCCTCTTTCTCTGAGATTGTTACTAGATAGCATAGAGATTTCTTTTTTAAAAAATCACTGCCGTCTTAGTCTGCTAGTGAGAGCTGTATGTGATACCATGTATTACTGAATGGCTTGGTGTGCCAACTCATTAGGGAATGATTGTTTTAATAATGATTTATTTAGCATTTATATTGAAGCATTTCCTGAAGGCTAAAATTAGTTGAGTAAGGCACAGTTTGAATGTATAATAAATAACACCCCTTGTCCCAGAGAGCCAATGTAGCAGTAAAATTATGAGTATTATTTATTTACACCTGGGTGTATTGTAGCTTTTTTCTCAGATCAATAACAGATGCTGGACAAATATCCTTTGTTTACTATTTATTCTTGTGCATGTAATTTACCATGCAAGTGTGTTTCTATAAACAGAAGTCATCAAACCTCTTTCAAATCCCAATATGTTTTGTGCAAGGCAATGCCTTGTGACAAGTCCCCCCTGTTTTTCCCCAACATCAAACATGAGGATAAAATTATAACACTGACCTGAAACATGTGTGTTTTTGTGTTGGAAAATAGGTGAAGGGCTGCTATTAAAGCAAAGTGAAGCAGAACTCTTCACTTATATAATACAGATATATTAGAATATAACACCAAAATTTCCCACCTTTCTTACATTATTGCTACAACATTTTTTATATTTATTTATTTAATAAAACATTTATACTCCATCCTGTACCAAATTTATATTGGGATGGATTAAAAATAATATTTAAATAACAAATTCAACAGTTTAAAACAATACAAATAATTTAAGCTAAAAGCATAGAAAACAATGAGTTAAAACATACTTTAAAAGGTTATTTTTTAAACTCTGAAGGGTGTTTCAAAATGGATCCAATTTCAAAGTCATATATTTCACAATGGCAACATGTTAGTTACACAAACATTACAAACGTTTTAATGAGTTATCAAGTTATCAAGTTTTACTAATAATTTTGAACCAGAAACAAATCTTAAAAATAATCCTGCAAATGGAAAATTAACCTTATGCTGCAGGGCTGCCATCTTGAGAATGACTGAGGTTAGGGGCTGTTTGTGTCCTGGCAGAAACATCTAGTAGTAATCATTTGAAGCTTAGTGTCCCACCCTATCAAGTTATAAAGGTTTCATCCATGGATGGTTCGTGGTAGCAAAAATATAGCAATTTCAAGTTGGGTCCATTGTTTTGAAACTCCTTGACGTACTGTGATACATTGAGTTAAGAATTTAATTAGTTCTGTGAATGAGCTCTTAACTCAAAACACTCTTATCTCCAAGCAAAAATTCCTATTGAAATGCTATTAATCCATTCCACCTCCCTTCTTTGTTACATGTTTTAAAATAAGAAAATGTTATAAAATAAGAAATTGTTCTCTCTCCCTCTCTCTCTTCATGAAGCCAAACATACCAGGAATAATAACCACACAAAATCAACTAAACTAAAGTTCCTCAAAGTGGAGAAGAGCAAAGCGAATAGCAATCTCCCAAAGTGGACAAGAGCACGAGGTGTGGAACCATGAGGCACAGAGGCTACAAGTCCTAAAGCCATGTACTATTCTGCTAGCTCTCTCTCTGGTGCTACTACTTAACTCAAAATGCTGCTCTTATGTAAACCTGGGACAAGCTACAGCTCTTAACTAAAAATACTCTTAAATTGGGATGCTTCTAAGTAGAGGTTCTTCTGTATATAACATTAAGTATTTCAGATGAATTAGTGATGTCCCAAAGGCTTTGATCAGCAACCAAGTTTTTGTATTGGCATGTAAATGAAATGAGTGTTGGCACCAATCAGATCTCCAAGGGCAGAGGATTCCAGAGTTAGGAAGGATTGGCTTCTAAGGCTTCTCCAAAGTTTCCATACAGTATATTCACTTTACTGGTGGGACATAGAAGATCCCACAATCCAGCAGAAACCAGTCTTCTAGTAACGGTTGTCTTTCAAATCCATAGAATCTAGTTTTTGTGCTTCTCGCAATACCTGCTTCTTGAATCTCTTTAATGTGAAGACTTCAGAGACCAAATTTGGAACCTTCTGTATGTAAACCATGAAGTTTATCCACCGAACCATTACTTTTTCCATTATCTCCACATTCCAAATTAGTGGTAGGTAGGTAGGTAGGTAGCCAGCATGGTGTAGTGGTTTGAATATTGAACTATGATTATGGATAACAGATTTGGAATTCCTGTTCAGCCAGGATTTTGTTTCGGAAGGGGCTGGGATTTTGGTTCGGGGGGGGGGGGGCTGAGTCTGAGTGGGAGAGGGTCTACCCTAGCAAATCTTTTGTATCATTATCCCAATACCCCCATGCATATGGGATATATTGAGTATGGTGATCAGATGATGATATGAATAAACGTAACAGTTTAAACAATAAATCTAAGGCCTTCTCGCAGACCACCCTGAGAATTTCGGGGGGGGGGGGGCTGAAGCCCCTCAAGACCCCCCCCCCCAGCTACATGCCTGCTCTCAGGGCGCTTCCAGACAGCACTAAATCACAGGTTTTAAACAGGAGCAAAAAATCCCAGGACTTCAGAAAAAGTCCACATACAGACCTATTAGTGCTGGGATTTCTTCCTCTGTTGTCCAGACTTGCTGCTTTGTTTCAAGATTTAGAAGCTCCCAAGATGGCTGCCAGAAAACTTGGAGGTTTTTTTTCAATGGCAAGATGCGAATGCGGAGATTCGGATATGCAGATAATTGCAAAGGTTCAATTTCTTTGTCTTGGCCAGAGAAACTGTACCCCCCAGATGTTTCATGAAGTATCTCCCTAACAAACAAACCTCATGGGGCAGGACCACTACTGCCCAAGTCAGCAGTATACAATCAAACAGGAACACACATAATGTTGAGCACACAAGCCCCCGCACTCACACTGCTTTGACACCCAGCTGATATCTGCCAAGTGTTCCATAGACTCAAAGAAACATTGTATTTCCCCTTCAAATCAAATCCAGCCACTCAGAAACACTGCCTTTCCACTTCAGAATAGCCTCAGCAGCTTAAAAACTGCAGGCAGCCACTTTCAACCAGGGCTACATTATATTAATAGCCTCCTTCGCTACATTTTAACCAGAGTAATAAATTACATCTGACTTTCGCTTTCACTCACTCAGCCTACAAAGCTCTCTCCTGCACCATTCCTTTGCAACATAAAAAGTGCCAAAAAACCTCTTTCTGAGCTGCAAATCCCGGCCGGCTTTGCCGAGGTGGTCCAGGACTGCCTGGAGAACAAGGGAACTTTTGCAAACCACGGATACGGAAACCTGCAAAACCCCCATATCCACACCTCACATTCACTCTGGATCAATGCCATTTAACTCCTAGAGACCTTTTAAACCAAACTGCTATTTCGCTTTTTGCCACAAAGACACCAGTTCCCCTCCTGACAGATGAATTGGTTCCCTTTTTCCTGAATGAATTTCTCTTTATGAATGAACATAGGCAACGCAATCTAAAGTGTCTTTCTTGCGCCTTTTATGAACCCCCAAGGTATCAGGGACCCCCTTTCCCCTCCTGCATGAACCCCTTGTAATCCTTGTATTGCCTCCCAGTTCTAGAGAATTCCAAAAAGCCCCCTGTCTGCTGGGCTGCGGAGGATCCCCAGAATCCCTCATCTTGTCCCCCAAGGGAAGCACAGGGGAGGTCGAAGCCCCATGTAGCACCTTGGATGAAACTTGCATCTGTCTCCCTCCATGATGGAGATGCCAAATATCCTTTCTCCTCCATTATGAATCCTATGTGTCTTCTATCAATTTTAGTGTATTTTTATTATATTTTAATGATTTCTTATAAAGTGAAGTAAGTGACCCCATTGTGAACTCTGGCCAGCATTCCTTGACCTGGGTGCCACAGACCTGCCCCAGGCCCATATCCTTACTCAATGGACTGAAAATAGCACAATGGACTCTTTCTTAGACCTCCGAGGGCAAAGCCAGACCACTTAAGAATTGAGCGACCTTTGGACATTTTAATCAACCTTCATGAATGGCATATGCTCTTTATGGAGGGCAAGTATGCTGCTGTTTTTCTAAGAAAATGTCATCTCCCTCTCTCCGGATCCTGAAACACCTAATCCCATCAAGATTGCTGATACTGCTGACTTTTGAACAATGGAACTGACATCTAGTTGTCAGACCCCTATTCAAGGGACTTGTTATTTCAATCTTTGTATCAATAGGATAGGCCTGGCTTGCAGGGCCCGAGGGCTCTCGCCGGGCCGCTTGACAATGGATCCAGTATAGGGGCACTCATTAATCCTTTCATAAATATATGATTGCCTTTGTTTCTCCTGCTGCCACGCCTCCATCTCCCTCAGTGGCTAGCCGGGGAGAGACATCACAGGTGAGGCTCGCACTCTCATTGGCCAAGGTGCCCGAGCCCCCGGACCACTTCTCCTGGCCTCTGACGTCAGGGATTCCCCTGACCAATCATCATGAAGCCAGTTGGGTGGGTGGGAGCAGGAAATTCAAAATATAAAATGTATAAAATGTGGTTTCTTCTGTATAATGGTATTCTGGTTCTTCTTGCATGTTATTGCAACCGTCATTCTTCTCCAGCTGGACCAGAATAAACTCGGTGGCCTCTTCTTCAAACTTGGTGAGCCTTTTATTGGGAAATAGGTAAATCTTTAATTTTGCTTCTCAGGAGCTTCTTGGGTGTTGTGCAACCCTCCTTTTGGGGTCATGTGCTGGTCTCTGCTTCAAGCAAGACCCCTAAATCTTTGATCCCAACTTCAAACACTTTTAAGCCAGAACTTTGTCATTATTGACTATTTTTACAGCCTGGCTACCTGGCCATCTGTCCAGACAGATTCGGTTGTGTACTTGTGGCATCAAACAACAGGGTGCTGTTCCTGGGTTATACATGGCTTTTCCTATTAGCCACCTGCATGACTTTGACTCTCAGTATGTACATTCTTCTCCAGCACATCCAAGTCCCAACAGTCAGTATTAAGTTTTTGCCATTTAATAAACTGTACACATGTTGTCAGCATACACCCAATGACAAAACACATGTATAACCCGGCAATCCATCCTGTTGTTCCCTGGCACAAGTACCCCATGAAACCTGTCTGCACAGATGGCTATACAAGAAGGTCTGAGTAATTATAGTAATGATGGCATTCTGTTCCTGTTTGAAAGTGCCTGTTCCTGTGTCATTGTGTACTACTTAATGTAAAAGTACTTGTTACACCCTAGGACAGGGGTCCCCAAACTTTTTAAACAGGAGGCCGGTTCACGATCCTTCGGACTGTTGGAGGGCCGGACTATAGTTGGCCACCGAGCAATAATAATTAATAACATCAACAACAACAACAATAATAAAGAGGGTTGGAAGAGACCCTTTGGGCCATTGAGTCCAATCCCCTTCTGCCTTTGAGCACCAAAAGCACAAGCAAAGCACCCCTGACAGATGGCCACCCAGCCTCAATGTTAATAATAATAATAATAATAATAATAATAATAATAATAATAATAATAATAAAGAGGGTTGGAAGAGACCCCTTGGGCCATTTAATCCAACTCCTCCTGCCTTTGTGCACCAAAAGCACAAGCAAAGCATCCCTGACAGATGGCCATCCAGCCTCAATGTATAATGATAATGATAATGATAATGATAATGATAATAATAATAATAATAATAATAATAAGGGTTGTAAGAGAAGAAGAGACCCCTTGGGTCATTTAGCCCAACCCCCTTCTGCCCTTGTGCCGTGGGGGCTGGATAAATAGCTTCGATGGGCCGCATCTGGCCCCCGGGCCTTAGTTTGGGGACCCCTGCCCTAGGAACTTCATTTTTCTGCCACAAACTTCATTAAACAGGTGAAGGATGAAGTTCCTCTTCCCAGGACCAAGTTTTTGCCTTCTACTCAAGTGTCACTTTTTCTTTAGTAACTGACCAATCAGGAAGAAACATCTAAAACCCAAGATCAAACCCAGATTTTAAAAAATCCCATGATTTCCGATTGCAAGGACATACAGACATGCGAAGATCTGGATATTCAGCTAAAAACGCAACATTCCTGCAACTGGAAATCTTGCATTTTTTGCCTTTGGTAGCAGTTGCTTCCGGGTTTACAGAGGATGGTATCTGGCCACACTCCTGTTTGCTGCAGAAGCTCCTGGGATAAAGGTACTGTCTGGACGGGCCCTCGGTCTCAGAAGACAAAAGGTATCCTCTGAACAAATATTGTCAATTAAACCTTGTGGCTCTTTCCCATTCACCTGGTACACCACAGAATCACCCCAAAGTTATAGTCTGAGTTGTTTCAACTTAATCATGGGAAAGTGGGGGCACTATACTAAATTACCCTGCTGAGCACTTATGAACTGCCTTTGGGCTTATCATATTAGGGATAACAGCAATATTTAGGATTCTTTATTAGAAAACAGAAGAGCCAAAGTAGGAAACGGTAAAAATATTACTATTTTATTCCATCTTCTCTAGATTTTCCCATGTTTTCACATCTTGGGAAAATGGGAATGAATATATAGTACATGAATCTTTGTAGCAGCACTATGCTTCCCTGCTGTGTTATATTGTCTTTAGGACAATAAGTCATTCAGTATAACTGCTCCTAAAACCATTTTTCTTACAATATACCAAAATTGTCCGCAATGTAATACTCTAAAATGCATTTGTCTTGTTTTGCTGAAATCATGATTTTAGAAGCTTAACCTGCAGATAGTTCTAATTGGACATGAGTTCTTTTGAGATTATGGAGGAAAGGAAGAAGGGCTTCTGATTTAACGGAAAACGTGCTGCCTATCCTTTAAATGATGCTAAGAGAATCTTCACAAAAGTACAGGGTTGTGTGTGTGTGAAAGGAACACAACTTCCTAATAATTTCAACATTACTTCGGAGATCCCTTCCTCTGATCTCTCAGCAGGTTCTCATATTAATAAGTGCTTGGTATTTCTGCTATAGTTTTTTGGCACTTGAATTACTTGTATTGTCTTTCTCTGGAAGCAAAGCTGTAGTGTCAGAAACATTGCCAAAGTGGATTTGTATGAAGAATGTCTGAGACCTTCTGCTGAGAACTATTAAAATTCCCATAGCTCAGAACATGATGGCTTTTATTTTGCTTAGGACAGTGGAACAATGACCATGTTCCCAACTATGATGAAATATGAAATACTGATAATCTGTAAGATGCAAGCAGTGAAGCTGCCTGTTGCAAGGAAATATGAAAATATGTGAATAGAGAATAGATGTTTGCAGTCCTGCAGCAAACAGCCAAATATAACACATGAGACAGGGTTGTGGGGTCCTACATGTTTAGTTCAGGACCCTATGTATAGTAATCTGCCAAGTTAGAATTTTGTTTGCTAGTGTGGTTTCAAGGTCTCTTTCGATTTTGTTCTTTTCTGAGAGGGTTTAATGTCAAAATTCTTGTAGAGAAGTAAACTGAGATTAGACTGGCCCCAACCCTGTCTGCCTTTATTAAACAGCTAAAAACATGGTTTTTCAAATGTGCATTCGAACAATCAACGACATGTTAGACCCCTTTGGGTGTGTGCCATACTTTGTCAAAGTACAAAGAATTACATACAAACACTGTAACAAGCTGCAAAGTTTCTCCCATCTCTGTGAAACAATTGCTTGCATTCCAGTATTAGTCTCTTGCTGCAGAAACAACAATCTAGTCTTAAAGACTATCAAGTTTAATTAGGACATTTCTGGCCTTCAATGTGCTTCATCACATTTTTGGCAGTGTTATTATACACTAGCTTGAGTATCCAGCAATGCCCAGGTTACTTTAAAAAGGCATTGTTTGTTTTTGGATGTTAGATAATATCAATTTGGTAATTTAAAATGCTGTTTTTTTTAAAAAAATAAAGTCAGTGTTTCCTTTTGTTTTCATGAATGCTTCATTAGAAAATGCATAAGCATGTGGGTGAACTACAAATTCCAAAATCATGAGTCAATCACGCACAAACCCCATCAGTATTCAAAGTTAGCCACATTGGCTTTGTTTCCAAATTTGGTCCAAATTTATCATCGGTTGGGTTCAGTGCTATCTGAATATGGGTGAACTATAATTCCCAGATTCCAAGGTCAATCACCTCCAACTGCTCCAGTATTCAAAGTTGACCATGTTGGACTTGTGTGCCAAATTTGGTGCAGATTCATCATTTGCTGGGTTCAGTGTTCTCTGAATACGGGTCAACTATAACTCCCAGATTCCAAGGTAAATCAGCCCCAAACTCTGCCAGTATTCAAAGTTGGCCATGTTGGGTCTGTGTGCCAAGTTTGGTCCACTTCCGTAATTGGTGGGGTTCAGAGGGCTCTCTGGATCCCGGATGAACTAAAACTCCCACCTCACCAGAATGTAAAGTGCATCCATACTCTCCCCAAACCTCATCAGGATGTAAAGTTCGTCATGGGGGTTCTGTGTGCTTTACACATGTTTTAAAAGCCCAAAACAGCCAATCGGGCTGTCACACAGGTGGCTAAAGGGAAGCAATTAGATCTCTCTGCAGCCATTCCTTTCTTTCTTATAATACTAAACAAAGCTTGAATTTACAGTTGGATGAAAAGAGACATAAGCAATCTGGTTGTATGTACATTGGGATCTCTGCATGAAATCCAGTGTATCTCGGAGAGAATGTTTTTTTAAAAAACTTCTGCCGGATGTCCTCCCCCCCCACCCACCCACCCACACACACACACATCGTGATCAACTTCAAAGAAAGGTGTGAGGACAGCAGAGGAACATTGATAGTTATGTATGTGGACTTGCTGTCAGGTCCCTGGATTTTTTGGCTCACTTTTAAAAGTGCCCTCAGGGCAGTGGGTTCCTGGAATGTGGTCTTCCTCTTTTCCTGTTGCTTTCTTACCAAACATTATTTTATTTTCTAGTAAGTCCTATCATCTCATGATATGGCCAAAGTACAAGAGTCTCTGTTCGATTACCATGGCTTCTAGGAAGAGTTCAGATTTCATTTGCTCCAGAACCGATTAGAATCATAGAATCATAGAATAGTAGAGTTGGAAGAGACCTCATGGGCCATCCAGTCCAACCCCCTGCCAAGAAGCAGGAATTTGTTTTTTTAATAGGTTCGGCATGCATATTAAACGGACAGGATAATAAAATGCAGCCTTGTCTGTCCCCTTGCCAATTTGAAACTATTCCCTTTCTCCATAATCTGTCGTCACACAGTAACCTCTTGTCCTCAGTTCAGGCAACCAAATGTTGTGGTGCACCCATATCTTTAAGAGCAATTCATACTTTTTCATGGTTTTTACAGATAGATCTTAAAAGTACATATCTTTTGAAATTCTTTGAAATTCCATTATCTATTGGAATGCTTGTAATATGTAAGCTTGTTTTCAAGAGGTAACAAATCTATCTGAACAAATTTTATAGGAAAAATGTGCTGAGTATATGCATCTTTTGGTATAAAATGCAATGTTCCAAGCTCTTTACCAAAGTGATTTCATACGTTTTGATAGTTTTGAACTGCACATAATATTCCACTCCTAGCCAACAATGTGATTCCATGTGTTACTCGTTTTTCAATTTATTTGGATTTGGTACTTTTTGAAAACAAGCTTCACATATGGTTCCTAGTGCCTCTTAATTTCTTGAATCATGGTTGGACATGTCTCCCTAGAGATACAGTAAAAGTCTATATTGAGTGCCACTTTACTTGCATGGGAAGAAGATCAATTTAAATCAATGGCATTTGAATTCTGCCAGAAAATTCCATTCATTTTAGTGAATCTAATCCAGGTAGCATCAGCATAATGTTGGATAGAGTCCACTAATTGCTGTAATACCAGAGAATTTATATTAACAAATTAATGAGTCATATTCAAGAGTTTCATTTTTTCACAGAGCTCCATAGAAATAGAGTGTTCTATCATTGGCAACTTTTAATACACGGACAGCTGAGATTCAAATATCCTTTCAGACAATGTGCAAATTAGGTTTTTATCGCATATTAATGCAACACTAATTGTTATGTGCCATTAATGATCTAATTTTATTGTTTTCATCATGCTTGCATAAATATTCATTGAACACTAGCTTAGCTACTCAACTCATGAAGAGTGAAAGATAAAATATTAATGAAAACATTGCTCTCAGTTACAGTACAACATTATTCCTTGAAATTACATCTGAGCGTTAATTAGAAGGATTTCCTAACAGATTCTTATGGTCAAATACAGACATTATTCGTTTGCAAGTCCATTATTACTTCATGGAAGCCACCTGGTTGAGAATTGTTGTATCATTGTGGTAACTGAAAATTATTGTCTCTCTGTAAACAGGAAAGCATGAGGTAGTTTGTCTTGAGACAACTTTTGATAGGTCAAATTTTAAGTCCTGGTCCTAATAATTTATTGAGAACTGAATTCTTCCGTAAAGCATTATGAATAAACCGAGACTTTACGAAACCAAAACCAAGTATACCCTTATATCATTTTCTGATACCGTTGCACATCTTATAGTGGATTTTAAGATAATTTTGTTTTTTTTTATTGCTTTTATAACCTTCCTGTCCTCCAGGTGAGTCACGGTGGTATACTTGGGTTACCTGTTCTCTGTTTTATCTTCACAACAATACCGTGAGGTAGATCAAGCAGGAAGACATTTAAGAGACAGACAATGAGAAACCAAATTTGAGGAACACTATTTTTATCTATCCTCCTAAATTAAATTGCCAGAGAAGAAGGTGGGGGCACGGAGCACTTTTTTCCATTTTTGTTTCAATTGTTGGAATAAGTGTTTTGTTTCAACCATTTGATTAGGTGTTTAAATGTTTCCCTCCTTTTGTTCTCTGTGAGAGGGAAACAAACTTTCCCTACGTTTCTTTGTCAGAAGATTGACTAGAAGACTTACTGATCAAAAGCTCCACTTTGCTGTCTTCCTGTTGAAAGGATACTGACTGGGGATCTTCTAGCTATCTCACTGGTGGGAGGAACCATTGGGGAATCTTTGGGTGAAACCTCCTTCTCCAAAGTGGACCGCACCACCCTTAAGGGGGAACATCTGAGATATCAATGGCCTTGAAGCTGCTGTTCTAGGTACCACTGCATTCTGCCCTTACTCAGTGAGCAGCCCATGCAGAGCTTGAGGAAGTTACCTTTTGGAATACAGACCTCACAATCTGGGGGGAATTCTGAGACATATAGCTGAAAATGGCATTTTCAAACTCTGGCGTTACTCACACAATGAGTTGGAAATGAATCTGGTCCATAATTTAGTCCAGACTTCGAAGGAGCTATCCAACGTTCTTAATCCTATTTCCAAAATAGGTTCAGCACCTTGGATAGTGTATTGATAGTTCAAAAAAAAAGTTAGGATTGATTTACCCTCCTGGTAAGGAAGCCACCACTGATATGAAGCTAAGTGCAAGGAGACAGCTAGAAGAAGCATTGCTTAAGAAAGCAGTTTATTTTCCTCATATGAATCAGTTTATAGGCTTGTTATTCAATTTTGGTTTTTTTGGGGAGACACAAGGAAGCTAATTAGCTGGATAATATATATTCAGACTTAATGGGCAAATAAATAATTAATGGTATTGCCTTTGTAAATTTAACTTCTCAGTTATAAATTAACATAATTAAAAGAGTAATGTTTCACTGTGCATTTTTTTACCAGCCAAATTTAAAACAAGCAATTAAACATTAGGTTTTCACATCAAATGCACTTGGCTCATGATGGTGCCGACTATGTAGATGTACATTTGTTTTTCATTCTCATTACAAAAACATGAAGCGAAAGACCAAGTAATTTATTCCAGGAATTGATAATATATGAGTTTTAAATACTTAGTCAGTGTATTATTCTATATAGTGAATAGATCCATGACAAGTTATTTTTGCATGACAAGCATAATATTATTTGTTTCCTATTAGTTATTTGCACAGCACTTTAGTTCACTTCATAGACAAGATCCCTCTAACATTTTCAACATATTTGTACAGTGGACATGCAAACAGGCATTTGTGTTAACTGTGCTCTGAGACATATTCATATTTTAGATTGTGTGACATTTACTATTTGACGTCAAATACAGCAAATTATTAATGCATCTCTCATTAAGTTCCAGGGGAACTTTACATCCCCTTTAAAAGAAGTAATAGTTAGACCGCTGCTGAAGAAGCCCTCCTTAGATCCCCTGGATCTTAATAATTACAGACCAGTCTCTAACCTTCCTTTTATAGGCAAAATGATTGAGAAGACAGTTGCTCTCCAACTCCAGGCAGTTCTGTATGACACACACTTCCTTGACCCATTTTAAACTGGCTTCAGAGCAGGATATGGAGCGGAAACTGCTATGATCGTCTTAGTGAATGATCTCCATCTCAATACAGAGGGGGAATGTGTCCCTGTTGGTGTTTCTAGACCTTTCAGCAGTTTTAAATACCATCAACCTTGGTATTCTTCTGGAACATCTGGAAGGCTGGGAACCAGAGTCACTGTGTTAAAGTAGTTCCGGTCATCCCTCTCAGGCAAGTTCCAGATAGTGGTGCTTGGGGATAGCCACTCCTCAAAATGGGAGCTGTTGTTTGGCATCCAACAAGGTGCCATTCTATCCCCAATGTTTTGAAATAGTTATATGAAACCACTGGGAGAGATCACCTGGAGGCATACGGCAGGGTGTTATAAGCATGCTGATAACACTCAAATATAAATATTTTCAATGTCTTCAAAAACAGCCTCAGCTAAGGCTTCCATAGATCCATGTAAGAAGAGAAAAAAACAGAAGTTGCAAAGGTGGAAGAGGAATTGAATTACTCAAGTCCTGAAAGCTTATGACAGTTTTGGAGACACAACTGCCAGGAGGTTGAAAAATGTGGTATTGTAGAATCATGTTTTGTAATACAAGAAAGGGTTTGTTTTTTAAAAAAAAACAGAAACAAAAAACAACACACACCATAATTTTTGTTTGCCCTGCTCCCCAGGACTATTCCCACTCTTTAAACAAAGTCACTATGTTTAGGTTCAACAGAACAGTTATCATTTATAGTGACTGATCGTACATTCAGTTACATTTTTGAAAAATTCCAGTCACATGGCAGTTTAAAAGAACCCATATTGGGCTCACTACACACTACATTAAGGACTCAGTCCACTTCATAGAAAAAATCAGCAATCTCAAGCTCAGCACCACTGACAAAATGATCAGTCTAGATGTGGTGTCTCTATTCACCAAGATCCCTATAGCAGACACCATCACACTCATCAACCTTCCAGAAGACATCACAGCCCTGTTTCAACATTGTCCCACTACAAGCTATTTCCAGTGGGATAATAAATTCTATGAACAGAAAGATGGCATATCCATGGGGTGCCCTCTCAGCCCAGTCATAGCAAATTTCTACATGGAACACTTTGAAAAACAAGCCCTGGAAACAGTAACAAAAAAACCCCATTATATGGTTCAGATATGTGGGTGACACCTTTACTATTTGGAGCCATGGAGAAAAACTAAACAAGTTCCTGAACCACATCAAGAACATCAACAACATCAACCCAAACATCCAATTTACATGGAAAAAGAAAATGAAGGAAAACTTCCATTTCTAGATGTCCTAGTCACCTGCAAACCAAATCAACAATTGGGCCACACAGTACAGAAAACCTACACACATAGATAGATACCTACACAAAACCTCCAACTATCACTCAGTTCAATTAAAGCTCTGGTAAACCGCACAAACAAGATCTACAAACTCTACCTTCCTCCAAGGTGAACGGAACCACCTAAACTGGTCTTTACAGGCCAATGAGTATTCTACGACAGACATCAGAAGAGCTGCAAGACCAAGAACAAGCCATGAAAATAAAGACAAAGAAACACAACCTACAAACAATCTACAGACACACCAAGAAAATTCAACAAATACTATATTCAACAAAGGATTAGAGGGATCCTATAACTATTTCAGAAGTATACTATATAGCAGGCAGCTGTGGACAAGTCTACATAGGGACTACCAAACGCAGCACTCAAACACAAATCAAAGAACAAGAAAGGTACTGCAGACTAATTCAACCAGAGAAGTCAGCCACAGCGAAGCCCTTTGATGAACCAACCTGAACATAGAATATTATTTGAGAACACAGAAATGCTGGTCCACTCTAACAACTACCATGTCAAACTACAAAGAGAAGCCACTGAAATATAGATATCTGTTACTCTATATATACCTCTATGCAAATACCTTCACTGATTGACTTTGCAAAGCTATTCAATGCTAATCAAGCTTGCTAATTGCAACATTCACACTTCCTTCAAACAGACAAGGATTCTTTCTCCCACCCTGGACATTCCACAGATACACTCCACTTGTCTCATTTCCAACAGACTTCTCAACAAACCGCTGAGGATGCCTACCACAGATGCAGGCAAAATGTCAGAAGGGAATGCTATTGGAACATGGCCATACAGCCCAAAAACTAACAGCAACCCAAAAGACATGCTTTTCATTCTTCGGATAAGAGACATCCCTATGATGGAGGGCAAATGTGGAAGACTAAGAGATTGTATTAGGCCTGTAAGACTTTTCAAAGGGCTGTATCCAATGCTCCCAAAAATGCTTTAGGAAACACAGGGGCATATTTTAGTATGTTCTTAATGAGCATTTGAGGCAAGATTTTTTTTTTTAAAAAAAAATGCAAATGTTTAGGGGGTTCCAAATAGTGAAAATACCTTTCACAGCCCCAGAAATAATATTTGGGGATTTTTTTGAGGGGGAATAATTTTTTTTTATCCATGGGGAGCACAATAATGTCCCAGGAGCTTGTAGGCCACACTTTGCCCACCTCTGATAATAAGGGATACATGGCAAACCTACCAATCACTCACTGTTTTTTGGCTTTATCTAAGAATAATTTTAAGTGTTCTCAGTTCTCGCTCATTGTTAGTTTGGAGGCAGGTACTACAGGGTTAATTAATAAGATAACATCTAGCATTATAATGAATGTTGTAAAAGCTGGCTTCCTTTTGAAGCTTATCCATTGAAACAGTTCATTTGTGGAAGTGTTTTAAGCTGCATTTCTGAAGTCTGAAATGGAATGAAACACCAAGTGTGACAAGGATGCGTTGAGGGAAGCAATTATGGAAATTCTGATTTTTATGCCCCACCATTGGTTATCAATTGCAAACATATTGGCACTAATCAGCCATGAAGAGCTGGCTGTTTTTCAAAAGAAATATTTTCCTGCTGCAGAACCTTCAAATATTTCTGTTCATATGGAATTATGAATGTATTGTGTTCCCTCTTTTTTGTAGCATGAACTAGAACCATGGGGAGCTGCAAGAGATTGTGCCGGAAATAACGAAACACTTTTAATGCGCTCTCTCTCTCTCTCTCTCTCTCTCTCTCTCTCTCCACACACACACACACATACAGTATATATACAGTATATATGGTGTGTGTGTGTGTGTGTATACATTTAGGCACAGGTTCCTTAAGCCCTGAAAATTATTTCAAGACTTGCTTCATTCAGCATAGAATGCTTAAGAAAGGCTGGTCTAAATTATGAATTATAATATTTTTCAAAGTATCTTAGATTTATTGGAACCCAGAAAGATTTTGGGGGACAAAATACACAGAAGTTTTCCCACATTGTGTGCATCTTGGCAATAATCATATTGGCACACTAGTTCAATCATTTGTGCAGCTGTGGGAAGGGTGGCAAAAAATCTGCCAGCTTCAAGCAGCCAATTTCTCCAAGGCTTTTCTCCTACAGCACCCATGGACCCACAAATGTATTAAAACAACTGAATACATGTTAAAGCACATGATGTGTGGTTAACTATGCTTATATATGGTTTTTGTGGTATAGTATTGGAACAATGATTTTAATTGGTGTTAATCAGTTTGTTGATGTGATAACATTTGCTATTGGATGACTATTAAATGATGTAAGCAAATAAATGAAAAGAGGTCTGTTTCAGAAGTTATAACTAATAGTGTCTGTATGGCTTTTCTGTATAACGAGTGCCCCAACAATACCTTTTGTTTGCTCCAGGGCACAGTGAATTGAAGGAATGTTGCAAGGAATGACCGTGGACTGTGCTCTCATGAACCCACCAAGTATAGGGCTAATAATGTGGATACCCCAGTCCCATACCAAAAAACCCCCTGCCAAATGTTTATCTCGATTTTTCTCACTGCTGTTGTTTGGTGATAAATTTTGAGAATAAACCACAGAACAGACTATTAAAGAGCCCCTTTAAAGGACAATGACTTAGTACCCACAAAGAGTTCAATATATAGTGGGTCCTCAGTATTCACAGGATATTGGTTCCTAGATCCCTGTAAATACCAAAGAAAATTTATTTGCTCAAGTTCCTATTTAAAATGGCATAGAACAGAAGTGGAGTTGGTGGTAAGTCCTGGCCTCTAGGCACATCATGTTCTCCATGCTTCACCAGCCCCCGATGGCACAATGGGTTAAAACCCTTGTGCTGGCAGGACTGATGACCGACAGGTCGGTGGTTTGAATCCAGGGAGAGCAGGTGAGCTCTCTCGGTCAGCTCCAGCTCCCCATTTGGGCACATGAGAGTAGACTACCACAGGATGGTAAAACATCAAAAACATCCGGGCATCCCCTGGCCAATGTCTATGCAGATGGTCAATTCTCTCACACCAGAAACAACTTGCAGTTTCTCAAGTTTCTCCTGACATGGAAAAAAAAACATTTCCCAGAAGCATGCCAACTGCTTCCTTTTGATTTTGAGGCACAAGAAATAAGTGGGTATCTGATGGGCTTCCTGGAGGTGATGAACCTGAAGAATGGGGTGCACCTGGCAGCTGGACCTTGCCACCCCCTCCCCTGCTGCACTACTTTATTATGAATACTGTCCATACTTTGAAAGGCTTATACAATAAGTCTTCCACTTCTGCCTTATAAAGAATCCTGCCGCCTTGGAGGCAGAAGCATGCCGTTAGCACACTCCCCACTGATTATCCAAATGTGCAGTATTGTGTACTTTAAACTCCTCAATAAATTGAATCCACAGATCATGAACCCACAGATATGATGAACCCGATGTACTGTAAAATAAAGTAGAGGACAATCTGTTCTTTCTCCCAAATTATTATTTATTTTCCATTTGCACGTCTTCAGATCTCTCCTTTTTACCATGATTCATCTGTTTCTCTGCTCACCCTTCTGTTTTCTCTGTATCAAGATGTTCTCTTCAGAATCCACAGGATTCTATAATTTTTTGCCAAGTTTCTATATATGAGGGAATCCCATTTTTAGGGTGCAGAAAGTGTTTTGAAACAGTTTTGAGGGTGTTCAATAAGTCAAACACAGTGCTGCAGTGTTTTGGAAAATCTGTATTGTTCTGGGTATCACTTTCTTCTTATTCACTTTCCCATTTCCAAGCTGCTCTTCAGTGCACTTCTTACAAGCAGCCTAAAAAAATCTCTGGCAGCAAAGCCACAGCTTCCCACTTTCACCATGTTAGCTTCCTTTTTATAAAACAAAATTCCACAGTTTTTCAGATAATTCCTGGCACGTACATTGATTTCAGTTGTCCAGTAAGCATTTCCTTACTACTTGTATTTCAAATTTCTGTTTTACAAATGTTTCAGCTTGTGTATATCTTGCAACCCAAAACAAGGTTTGACACTCATAAGTACACCTCCTCCTTGGAAAGCATACGAATGTGGAGAAAGCTTGGATTTTGTGTGCACGTGTGTAATGTGTTTGGAGGGATAGTGCTTACATTCTAGGGAAATTTAGAAGTGATTTACTGTGCAACTGCAAACTCACTTTGTGACAAAGTTATGACTGGGGAAGTCTGTTGTGACTGCGCCTTCGGGAATTATGGTTGATGGTGATGGGATTCGAAGAGGAAGAAAAAACCCTCGTGATGAGGGTTCACTGGAGGAGTTGCGCAGGAAGCGACTTAGAGAGCTATATGGGGGATCTTCTGAGGAAGATTCAGATGGGGAGTTTGGGGAAATGGATGCTGAGGAACAGATGGTGGCTGGGGAAGCGGGCACTGAATGGGCACAGCCACCGGAGATGTCTGGGGATTTGGGACCTATGGATACTGCTGAACCTGGGGTTTCTGCAGGAGCTGATCCCACTTGGGATGCTTGGAGAAGGGAGGATGGTTCTTTAAGTGTTTATGGGGCTAAGTGTGGGCAGGATGATTGGGACTCCGACGAATTGCTAGGTACTCCGGATCTACGAGCTCTAGCTGTGTGGAGTTCAGACTCTGAGTAGATTTGGGACACCTGGTGTTTGGGTGTGAGTGTTTGGTCACCCAGGAGGAAAGGGGAATAAAATGGGAATGTTTGGCCACTGCACTTTGCGTGTGGCAAGGTGTTGCTGAGGCACCATTGGGATCTCTGTGTTTCCGTGACTTGGACTGTGATTCGGATGTAAGTTATCTGGGACTGCTCTGCAGCAGAGAGATGGAACTGTGTGGGTTTCCCTGGACTGCATTCTGATTACTATTTCTAGCTGCTGATACCATCTGGCTTGGCTCTCGCTGTGTCTTGTCGTGGACCTGGTTTGGATGACTGCACCCTCTTCAGACTTTGGATTGAATTTGACCTGGCTTCTGTCTACGCCCTCTGACTGACGACTACTCCCGGCTTCTGACTACTGGTTTGCCTTTTGGAATTTGCTGCTGCCTCCTGACCTGACCTTGGATTCTCCTGACGACAGCTATTCATCATCCCTTTGAAGCTCTCGGCTTTATCTGCACCGTGGAAGCAGTTTACTGCTCTTCTAGTTTGTTTGTTTTCAAGCCAGTTTGCTGTTTTTCTTTTGGGAACTGTCCCTTTAAATCTGCAGAGCCGGCTGTCTGTTTTCAGAAACAGTTTGGAACCAAAAGAGGCTTTTGCACTTTCAGTTATACTCTGCAGCTTCTGGAGGGTTTCAACAGCGTGCGCGAAAAAGACACCTTACTAACTATCCTTTGCAGTACATACAGGAAACAAAACAACATAAACAAATACACAAAGAGGTGGTCTGGGGCAGTCTGCACATAAAGTGCGTGCATATTACTTAACTGTACAAAGATCCCACTTGGCCACCACACTCACCAAGAGATGCAACAAAAGCAAAACATTCCCATCACATGCACCAGCTGCGGCATGTTCCGCTTTTTCACACAAAAACTAGTCAACTACATCTGCTCCAAATCCAAACAGATGACTCTGATGGAGCAGAGGATCCAACAGCTTGAGCACCGTATTAAGACCCTTAAGGACATTCAGGCACTCGAGCTCTTCTTGGACACTGCACAACATGCTGCTGTAGATTTGCAGCCTGCATCACACCAACACCACCATGACCATGATCACGAACCTTATGGGGAGATCAACTCAAAGGTAGACAACCCTCAGGCTTGGAAGGAGGTCACCCATAGAAGGAGACACAGGACCAGGCAGCCTCCGCTGAACTCCCCTGCTCAGCTGGATTTACACAACAGATTTCATATTCTTACACCATCAACATACAATCAGGAAACACATCTTGTGGAGGACCACAGTTTCTTAGATACTACTCAGTGGGCCACCCTTGATCAATGCGCAGGGGATAGCCCTGATGGGGACAGTGCATCACCACATTCACACTTATGTAATCATGCAAATGCTCCATCCCCAATCATAGACCAGGATCAACAGGAACATCCTTGGGAGAGTAATGGGCTCTCGGATGTATCTCAATGGATTGTCATTGATGAATGCACTGGGGATGTTGAGGAGGAGGACAACACTTTACACCTACATGATTCACTTCAACAGGAACACTCTTCAGGGGACATACACACTGTCTTGCACAAAAGGGACCCTGTCAATCCTCAAAGGAAACAGGTCTTGGTAGTAGGTGACTCCCTCCTTAGAGGAATGGACGCCATCATTTCCAGACCGGATGGGATGGCTCGAGAAACATGCTGCCTCCCGGGGGCAAAAATACACCATATCACTCAGAGGCTCAGCAGGCTCCTAAAGCCCCCTCACCCTCCCCACCTTATGTTGATTCATGTAGGTACCAATGACACCGCTAGGCATACTTTTCAAAAGATCACAAATGATTTTCGAGCTCTGGGAACAAAGCTAAAACTGTATAATGTACATGTGATCTTTTCATCCCTCCTCCCCGTTGTAGGACACGGCTCTACAAGGGCCGGAAAAATAGTACAGGTCAATAACTGGCTCAGAAAATGGTGCCAAGAGGAGCATTTTGGCTTCCTTGACCATGGTCTACTCTTCCAAGAGGATGGACTACTGGCAAGTGATGGGGTGCATCTCACACAAGTAGGGAAACATCTTTTTGCACACAGACTCACAAACCTCATCAGGCGCACTTTAAACTAGATCCACTGGGGGAGGGGAACAACAGCCTGGCGAACACTATATTACCCACGACTACAGGGAACCGCCAAAAGGCTAAACGGAGGGCTGCACAAACACAGCAAGGGCCAAGTATGGAAAGCACAATAATCCCAAATAAACAGCTCAAGGGGAGGTCACAGGGGCTTACATGTCTTTACACTAATGCTCAGAGCATGGGAAATAAGCAAGACGAACTCCAACTCTTAGCACAGCAGCACACATACGATGTCATAGGCATCACTGAAACCTGGTGGGATGACTCCCATCACTGGAATTTAACCATTGAGGGCTATAACCTCTTTCACAGAAATAGAACAAAGGGGAGAGGAGGGGGAGTAGCTTTATATGTCAAAAACAGTTACGTTGCAGAAGAAATGCAAGACTGTAATCCGGGAAACCAGCTTGAAAGCATCTGGATAAGAATCAAGGGAACCGGGACTCAAAAAGACCTTGTCGTGGGTGTCTACTACAGACCTCCGAGTCAGGATGAAGGACTTGATGAAGCTTTCTGTCAACAGCTGACCAAACAGGCACAAAGAAGAGATATAGTAGTCATGGGCGATTTCAATTATCCCGATATCTGCTGGAAAACAAACTCAGCCAAGAGTACAAAGTCCAACAAATTCCTTACTTGCCTTGCAGACAATTTTATGGTCCAGAAGGTAGAAGAGGCAACAAGGGGATCAGCAACTCTTGATCTAATCTTAACAAATGTGGAAGACCTGATCAATACAGTTGAAGTGGTTGGATCCTTAGGGGCAAGTGACCATGTGCTCCTGCAGTTTGCAATACAAAGGAATGCTGAAACTAAGACAAGTCAAACACGCATTCTGGACTTTAAGAGAGCTGACTTCCAAAAAATGAAGGAATTACTGAGCGGCATCCCATGGATGCCAATATTAAAAAACAAGGGAATTAAGGATGGATGGGAGTTTTTCAAAAGTGAAATACTCAAGGCGCAAATGCAAACAGTGCCAACAAAGAAGAAAAATAAGACAAATGCAAAGAAGCCAGAATGGATGTCCAAAGAACTTCTAACTGAGCTAAAGCTCAAAAGTGACATGCACAAGAAGTGGAAAAGGGGAGAAATCACCAAAGAAGAATTCAAACGTATAGCCAACACCTGTAGGGAAAAGGTTCGCAAGGCTAAAGCGCAAAATGAGCTCAGGCTTGCCAGGGACATAAAAAACAACAAAAAAGGTTTTTTTGCTTACGTTGGTAGAAAAAGGAAGAAAAAGGAGGCGATAGGGCCACTGCAAGGAGAAGATGGGGTGATGGTGACAGGGGATAGGGAAAAGGCAGAACTGCTTAATGCCTTCTTTGCCTCGGTCTTCTCACAAAAAGAAAGCCATCTTCAACCTCAGCAACATGGAATGGACGAAGGATTGGGGGAAATCCAACCCCAAATAGGGAAACAAGTTGTCCAGGAACACCTGGCCACTCTAAACGAATTCAAGTCCCCAGGGCCAGATCAGCTACATCCAAGAGTATTGAAGGAACTAGCGGAAGTTATTTCAGAACCACTGGCAATCATCTTCGACAGTTCTTGGAGAACAGGAGAAGTCCCAGCAGATTGGAGGAGGACGAATGTGGTCCCTATCTTCAAGAAGGGAAAAAAGAACGACCCAAACAATTACCGTCCGGTCAGCCTCACATCAATACCAGGCAAGATTCTGGAAAAGATCATTAAGGAAGTGGTCTGCAAACACTTAGAAACAAATGCGGTCATTGCTAATAGTCAACACGGATTTACCAAAAACAAGTCATGCCAGACTAATCTGATCTCTTTTTTCGATAGAGTTACGAGTTGGGTCGATACAGGGAATGCCGTGGATGTAGCGTATCTAGATTTCAGTAAGGCCTTCGACAAAGTCCCCCACGACCTTCTGGCAAACAAACTAGTAAAATGTGGGCTAGACAAAACTACGGTTAGGTGGATCTGTAATTGGCTAAGCGAACGAACCCAAAGGGTGCTCACCAATGCGTCGTCTTCATCATGGAAAGAAGTGACAAGTGGAGTGCCGCAGGGCTCCGTCCTGGGCCCGGTTCTGTTCAACATCTTTATTAACGACTTAGACGAAGGGTTAGAAGGCACGATCATCAAGTTTGCAGATGACACCAAACTCGGAGGGATAGCTAACACTCCAGAAGACAGGAGCAGAATTCAAAACGATCTTGACAGACTAGAGAGATGGGCCGAAACTAACAAAATGAAGTTCAATAGGGACAAATGCAAGATACTTCACTTCGGCAGAAAAAATGGAAATCAAAGATACAGAATGGGGGACGCCTGGCTTGACAGCAGTGTGTGCGAAAAAGATCTTGGAGTCCTCGTGGACAACAAGTTAAACATGAGCCTACAATGTGATGCGGCAGCTAAAAAAGCCAATGGGATTTTGGCCTGCATCAATAGGGGAATAACGTCTAGATCCAGGGAAGTCATGCTCCCCCTCTATTCTGCCTTGGTCAGACCACACCTGGAATACTGTGTCCAATTTTGGGCACCGCAGATGAAGGGAGATGCTGACAAGCTGGAAAGCGTCCAGAGGAGGGCAACTAAAATGATTAAGGGTCTGGAGAACAAGCCCTATGAGGAGAGGCTTAAAGAGCTGGGCATGTTTAGCCTGCAGAAGAGAAGGCTGAGAGGAGACATGATAGCCATGTACAAATATGTGAGGGGAAGTCATAGGGAGGAGGGAGCAAGCTTATTTTCTGCTGCCCTGCAGACTAGGACACGGAACAATGGCTTCAAACTACAGGAAAGGAGATTCCACCTGAACATCAGGAAGAACTTCCTCACTGTGAGGGCTGTTCGGCAGTGGAATTCTCTCCCCCGGACTGTGGTGGAGGCTCCTTCTTTGGAAGCTTTTAAGCAGAGGCTGGATGGCCATCTGTCGGGGGTGCTTTGAATGCGATTTCCTGCTTCTTAGCGGGGGGTTGGACTAGATGGCCCATGAGGTCTCTTCCAACTCTACTATTCTATGAATCTATGATTCTATGATTCAAGCCTTCGTTTATTTTGCATATTTTCTAGCAGTCAACTCTATTTGTTCTCCAAGGCTGAATTGAAGCGTCTTTTAGTTTTTATTGAATGCCAGCGTGGGAAAATAGCGTGGCTTGTTTTTGAGTTATTTTTATCCAAACTACTCTTGAAACACTGATAAGTGAAGTGTTTCAAGGATACCTTCTGTGTTTATGTTATTTCTGGCTTATCTTTTGAATAAACTCTGTTTTGTTTGTTAACTGGCGTCTGACTCTTGACAATTCCACTTTAACTTCTATAACAACATCCTATGGACTTCTGAAGTTTGCAGTTTCTTCAGAGATATATAATTCTGTAGATGAAAAATTTGAACCCCCCCCCCCCTCCGAAACTGAAATTTCAGGATTCCATAAGATGGAACCTATGGCAATTCATATCAAGGTAATTGTGTCGTGAAAAAGAGATCTAATTTAAGTGTTGGAACCTAGCCATTTTTTCAACTGCAGACGCAGAAAATATGGGCAGAGGGAGTGAAAAAGATGATTTTGCAGTCAGGCTTTGTACTTTCACTGCTACCATAGATTGTACATATGCAAAAATGGGACCACATACACTTTAATATGGCCCCAGAGGAGGGATATAAATAGAATAAAAAGAAGCAAGGGAAAAGGGTTGTGTTTTGGGGGGAGGGGCATCTAGAAAGCATACCTGTAGCACTGAGTATATTGAAGGTCATTGTGATAAAAATGTAAATAGTAATACTTTGCAACCTCTCATAAAGCAGTAGGTGAGGAAATAGGAGCAATACTTTTAAAAACTAGGATTCCATGTGAAATACAGTTCAAGCTGAAATATTTTACTCTACTCCCTGTTGATTTTATACATTGCAGGTGTGAACTTCTTTGTAGTAAGGGAGATAAAACCCTTCAAACTCTGAGTCTTATAATGGCAATACTTTTCCCCTGTGAACCAACTGCTGAGAGATTTCAACAGATAGATTTAAATAGCCATCTCTGAACTGGCACATCAAACCATGTCAGAAGATGCCAATAAGGATACTACATGATGTTGGAATGGAGAGCAAGACCTGGTGTTCCAGGGGAAAAAGAATGCTATTCTTGACTGAATCCAAAAATAGGACAAGTATAGTGCAAGATTTTAAAGAGAGCTGGGTGCCCCACAGTTTCTCAATTGTGATTACTTTTTGGGTAGATCCTTCAAATATTTCACCCCAAGCTGAGCCTTTTTTGGATTATGGCCAATGGCAACAACTCTGTCAGAACAATACAATGCAGGGGTTCTTTTTAATAACTTAGATGAATGCCTGGAAAAAGAATTGTAGTGTTACTGAGACCATTTAAATTTGTGAAGAATGTAAGTCTAGCCATAGGTTGAGATCCAAAAACCTTCTTAGATTAAGATGCTATTTGATCTCTGATGCAGCATCAAACTTGCTCTAGCAGAGCCATGCTGGTGGTATGTAGGAGGCACCTTAAGCCATAGTGCTTGGGAGCAAAGATGTGCCACCTGGCTTCCCTGATATTTTTAGTCAAATAGATTGAAGAATCATATATATTTCTTTATCACTCAACAAATAACTTGTACTAAGCTAAGTAGGCATACACCAATATAGGACAACAAAGGGATTCGGTTTTTAGTCTGTTGTGCATTGGAGATAAACAGTGGGCTCTTGGTATCCACTGGGGTTTGGTTCCAGAAACACCCTCCTCCCCCAGAATACCAACATCAATGGAAACTCAAGTCCCATTATATACAATGGCTTAGTAAAATAGGGTTTGTTGTATAAAGTGGCAAAAGTGATTCCAGCCATTAAAGCCAATACATTTCAGCAGAATTCCTTTCAACCGTGAAACATGTTCTTTGCAACATTGGCCCTAAAACTTTCATTATTTGAACCAATTTGGTTGTAGAAATTGCAGAGGTTTAATGTATGAATAATAATAATAGAAGTCATACCACTACTACCAATAATAATAATAATAATAATAATAATAATAATAATAATAATAATAATAATAATAATAATATGGTTTGGACAAATGTTAGACAGTGGTATTGAAGAAGGGAAAAATAATGGAAAGTGAGGGCATAAATAGTGAGGGTCAAACGATAAAGTGTCACCAGCCAGAGGCCTATAAATATCTGGACATATTACAGCTGGACAACATCAAGCATGAACATGTGAAAACTGTGGTCAGTAAAGAATACACACAATGGGTCATAAAAATTCTAAAAAGCAAGCTCAATGGAGGCAACACAATCAGGGCCATATCTGTCATAAGATATACTGCTGGCATCATAAACTGGACATAGGTGGAACTGGACAATTTGGACAGAAAAACAAGAAAACTCATGACCATTCATCATTCACTGCACCCTCACAGTGATGTTGACTGGCTATATCTGCCTAGAAGATCTGGTGGCAGAGGAATCTTGCAAGTAAAACGAGCAGTCAAAGAAGAAGAACATGCCCTGGCAGAATATGTAAAGCAAAGTGAAGAACCTGCTTTGATTGAAGTCAAAAATCAGAAACTCCTCAAAGCACAGCAGACAAAAAATCAGTACAAGAAAACCGCACTACAAACTAGAGCTGACAGCTGGCAAAACAACACATTGCATGGAAAGTTCTTTGACAAAATTGAAGGAAAAGCTGACAAGGAGAAGACCTGGCTATGGCTCACGAATGGGACCCTGAAGAAGGAGACAAAAGGCCTGATCCTTGGAGCCCAGGAGCAAGCCATCAGAACAAATGCAATTAAGGCCAAGATCGAAAAATCAGCTGATGACCCAAAATGCAGACTGTGCAAGGAAGCTGATGAAACCATTTATCATATCCTCAGCTGCTGTAAGAAAATCGCACAGACAGACTACAAACAGGCAAAACTATGTGGCCCAAATGATTCATTTGAACTTATGCCTCAAGTACCACCTCCCAGCAGTAAAGAACTGGTGGGATCACAAACCTGCAAAGGTAATGGAAAATGAACACGCAACGATACGGTGGGACTTTCGAATCCAGACTGACAAAGTTCTGGAACACAACACACCAGACATCACAGTTGTGGAAAAGAAATATGTTTGGATTATTGATGTCGCCATACCAGGTGACAGTCGAATTGATGAAAAACAACAGGAAAAACTCAGCCACTATCAGGACTTCAAGATCGAACTTCAAAGACTCTGGCAGAAACCAGTACAGGTAGTCCCGGTGGTGATCGGCACACTGGGTGCCGTGTCAAAAGATCTCAGCCAGCGTTTGGAAACAATAGACATTGACAAAATTATGATCTGCCAACTGCAAAAGGCCACCCTACTGGGATCTGCACGCATTAACCCAAAAATACATCACACAGTCCTAAACGCTTGGGAAGTGTTCAACTTGTGATTTTGTGATACGAAATCCAGCATATCTACCTTGTTTGCTGTGTCAGACTATGTCGTTGTGTCAATAATAATAATAATAATAATAATAATAATAATAATAATAATAATAATGTTTTATTTATTCCCTGCCTCTCCTTGTGGCTCGGGGCAGAGTACAACATGAAATAGTCATTGGATGAGCACTGATCCTCATTTGGTATGAGGGCATTTTCTCTTGGGGAAGGTATTTCTAAGAAAGTAAAGAGAATAAAATCAAATTATGAACACAGTGAACTCATCCCTCTATTTAGTTTTTATCCAGGCAACCTTGGAGTGCACCTAAATGACATAAAGGATTTTAAAAAAAAGAATTGCAATGTCTCATTAGATTCATATCTGTTGATCAGTGCACCTTCCTGCCATTTTCTCACAGGGTAAAGTCATAATTTAATTAATTAATGTTACAGAGGAAGTCTGACCTGTCAAACCACCATAGCCGTCAAACATTCCAATTTCTTGTTGCCAACTTTGTAGTGAACCTAGAAACCCATCACTTCCTGCCATTCATGTGCAGAGGAAGGGAAGGTATCACTGAAAAACCAAGTTAGACAGGCACTTACTTTTTGTCTTATATTTCTTACTGATCCAAGGTCATTACTATGTTTTGACTGTGAGATCTTTTTGATTCAGTGCAATACTTTTCAATGCTACAGTTGTATTTTAATTGCTACCTTGATTAACTGGCTTGGAGCCTCAGAGCGGTTCTACATAGGCACAAAATATGGCCTCAACCTGGCATGAAACATATCTGTTTGGGGTCACATTATGGCAGACAGGGGTGCTGCCTCTGTGGTGGGACACCATCCTCATAGGCCAGCCATGTCAAAGTTGGTTTGGCATGACTGGGAACGGAGCCAGCTCACACACCCCAGCACCCATTCCTCCAAAGAAGACAGAATATTGGCACATACCTGATCTTTGTTATGTTTATTTCCCGGTTGGTTTTTGCCATGTGACGGAGTAAGGCAGCTTGATAAGAGCCTGTCTTTAGGGGGCAGTAGGGGGTGCAGAGGGGAGGTGGGACAGCCCCACAACCTTTCCAGGCTGTGTGAGCACAGGGAGCATGCAATGGCTATGGTGACACACATCCCAGATACTGCATAGGAGTATGGGATGGGTGCCCTGACTGTCTCATCACAGGGAAAATTCCAAATCCTAGAGCAGAATTCAGACTTTCCCCTGTGTGTTTTTTTTTAAAAACTGGGATGCAGCTACTTGTCTCAGGTTGACTTGAATCAGCCTGTGCGCGTTGTGTGGATGTACGCTGGCTGATGAATTGGCTCCAAATATAGTTCTATATCCCCAGAAATCTTTTGGGAAGTCAGGAAAATGTGGGATCATGTTCAGGGGCTTCCATAGGGAGGACAGAATTGCTCAAGATGAAATGGAGCTTTGAATTACATTGATATACTTAACACGCCATATTGCCAGCATCTCGCATGGGACAACTTGCAGGTTTTCATCTACATAATGAATCTAGGATGATTGAAGCAGTGGTTTGTGAGTATTCATACTGAAAGTCACTTCTCACCTGTCATTAGTGTAAAGGATAGATCTTCTCTTATGACTTCATCACACTTGAAAATAAAATACAGGGTTTTTCAGATGAACCCAATTTAAAATCACTATATCTCTGCAACCACAAACCATGAATGAAACTCTTACCACTTGAAAGAGTAGGGCATAGAGTTTCAAATGATTTCCACTGGATCCCTTTCCCATCACACAAACAGCTCCTAGCTTCAGTCATTGATCCACCAGTGCCACAGAGCATTTGTCATTGGTACCAACAATGTGAGGAAACAGGCCACATATATAAGGGGAAGAGCACAGGATAACCATGTTCTTCAGAGATAAATGAACATTTCAGAACTAGTGTTTTGCACACTACTGGTACACTGACTTTTGCTTCAGCAAGAATTATTGATCTATAATTGAAAGGTTGTGGTATTAATGCAGGGCCGGTCCAACGTGGGAAACCAATTATGCCTCGGCGTTGGGCGCACGTCGACAGGGGGCGCTCTCGAGCCTTGTCGCCTTCTCGGGCAAAACATGTGCCTTGGCAACCCTCCGTGCCTTTTTCCAGCTGATTTTGACATTTTTGTCCGTGAGCGGAATTCAAACTCACGCCCTCCTGGTTCTGAGTGTGGTGTGCTCTCTCTGGGAGCCACCGATCGCTCTGTAACAATAGCAATCCAGAACATATACTTATTCACTCTCTTGCAATCGGTTCATCTTTTCCCTCTATCTTCAAAGAATAATAATAAAAAAACTTTATTTATTTATTTATTTATTATTACGATATAATACTGATAATAATACAATTTAATAATATTAATTATATATTAAATGTAATATTACTAATAATATTACAATGTAATGATTTAGTACAATATAGTAATTTAATGCTATTATTGTACTATGCTAATAATATAATGTATTGTATGTGAATGTAATTTGTAAACCGCTCTGAATCCCCTTTGGGGTGAGAAGGGCGGCATATAAAAGTAGTAAATAAATAAATAAATAAATCTGTTGAGCTGTCGAGCCTCATCGCCTTCTCTGGCAAAACGTGTGCCTTGGCAGCCCTCCGTGTGCTCCATACCCTCCCATGCCTTTTTCCAGCTGATTTTGACATTTATGTCCCTGAGCAGGATTCGAACTCGCGCCCTCCTGGTTCTGAGAGTGGTGTGCTTTCTCTGGGAACCACCGACCACTCGGTAACAATAGCAATCCAGAACTTATTCACTCTCTTGCAATCGGTTCATCTTTTCCCTCTATCGGGGCCATCCCAGCCCCGTGCCTTCCCAGACTTGGGGACATTCCTTCCTTCATCCCTCCCTTTAGAGTCCCCTAGGATTGATGTGCCGAGGAGTCTGGCTTGCTAGGGTACTTTCGGAAACTACATCTCTCGTGTGTATAAAATTGCCCTAAAAGCTCAGTGTTTCTATCTATGTGTTCCTACTTCTCCGTGTGTTATGTTGCCTCATTGTCTTATGTTTCTGAGATCCCATTCCCTTCCCTTTGGTAGGAAACCGTATTCCTGACCCCAAAGAAGTCCTGCATCCCACATAATCATATAGCCTGCAGGGACGAAACCAAGCTGGGAATTTCCTCATCATGTATAATTATGTGAGAGGAAGTCATAGGGAGGAAGGAGCAAGTTTGTTGTCTTCTGCCTTGGAGACTAGAACGTGGAAGAATGGCTTCAAACAAATAACCCACATTACTTGCTTTGAACTGGTCTGGATTGTCTGTCTGGTAATAATAATATTAATACTAACAATAATACCAAATGATAACATGAATCTGTCTAGAGGAGAGTGACTGAAATGATCAAGGGTTTGGAGAACAATCCCTATGAGGAGCGGATTTAAAGAGCTGGGCATGCTTTGCATGTAGAAGAGAAGGTTGAGAGGAGACATGACGGCCATGTATAATTATGTGAGAGGAAGTCATAGGGAGGAGTGAGAAAGCTTGTTGTCTTCTGCCTTGGAGACTAGAACTTGGAAGAATGGCTTCAAACAAATAACCCACATTACCTGCTTTGAACTGGTATATATGGCAGTAAGGACTCAGACAATTCAGTTCAAAGCAGGTAATGTGGGTTATCCTGCCTTGATATCCTGGGTTATAGAGCTGTGTGGAAGGGCCCAAATTCTTTCTCCTTCTCTACCAAATAATGCTGGAAAGTGTCCAGAGGAGGGCCACATCAACGGCAGGTATCCTCAGAGGTTGTGAGGTCTGTTGGAAACTAGGCAAGTGGGGTTTGTATATCTTTGTTGAGAGGTGTTAGCTGGCCCTGATTGTTTCATGTTTGGAATTCCCCTGTTTTTGAGTGTTCTTTTTTTACTGTCCTGAATTTATTTATTTATTTATTTATTCCCCATACTTCTGTCCCGCCTTTCTCACCTGAAGAGGACTCAGGGTGGCCTCACAACTGGCACTAATTCGATGGCCGACATACAAATTCCAATAATATAATGACAATTAAACTCAAACATTAAAACAAAAACTACTAAAAACAACAATTACAACCACACAAGTTCAAAATCATAGTCCAGAATCAGTCCAGTGGTCAATACTTAAAAATTCCTCAAGTATTGCACTGCTAGGAATAATGCTCAAATGCTTGGTCCATAACCATGTCTAGCAAGGCTATTCTATGCTAATCAAGTTGATCAATTGCAGTTATTCACACTTGCCCTTCATATTATCCAACATTTTTGCTTATCCAATGCTCTGCTGGCCCGTTTATGTGGTTTGGTGTGTGTGTGTGTGTGTGCGGGGGAGACACCAAAATTTCTGTTCGCTTACACTTGAAAATTACCTTGGGCTGGCTCTGTATTAATGGCACTTGTCTGCATCACTAAACTGAACTTTCCAGAATTTTTTGGATGAAGACACAGATGTATTTATGTCAATCATGGATGGACATATTCAAAACGTATTTTGGCCCCTTCGACACTACAATATAACCCAGATTATCAAATCAGATAATCCAAATTATCTGCTTTGAACTGGATTATATGAGTTTGCACTGCCATATAATCTAGTTCAAAGCAGATAATCTACATTGTATTTGGTAGTGTAGAAGGACCCATCAAGAACTCCCTCCCTTGATATCCCACTTTCTTCCAACATGAAATTCAAGGTGCCTCCCACAACATTTTATAATGTACTGTTATTATAACAATTATAATAAAAATTAAAACAATTAGACTGCCCCATTAAATGCAACATCAATTCAAAACAATTTGAAGCATTTGAAATACACTGAATCATCTGTTGTAATGTGTTCACTCAGCAAATCGTATCTCCCACTGTAGTTTAAAACCTAAAGAAATACTCCTGCAATATGTTAGTCCTGCATTTTACAAAATAATCACTCTGCTCTTCTCTGTTGTTGAAGCCCTACCAGTTCCATGTACCAATTGTTCAGGATGTATTATAGGTAGGATACACTATTGTTGTAGCTAATAGCTACCACTCATATGGAAGTCAGGCATACAGCTGTGTCAAACTATTTTAAATGTTTACTACTGTTGCTGCTTTTTCTGCCAAATTTGTGAACAGAGGCGGCATATGTTAAGCACAATAATGCTGCTCCCATGCACCTATGCCTTCTTGTGCTTTCTCATCAACATGCTATGCAGTGCAACTGAAAATAGGGAACAAAGGTTGAGCAGCACCATGAGGCAAAATGGGGAATTTGTTTCCGTTGCTCTTGCTTATTGAAAGCAGTGAGTGAAACTGGCCCACAAACTTGGAAGCACAAAGATTATGCCCAAGAGCCAGCAAAATTCTAGCTTTGGGTCAGGATCTGGCATTGTGCATGGCAGCTAGGCAGGTCAGTGTTTATTATCATCCTCTCTTATGTGTTTTTTGAAGTTTTTCCTCCAGCTATTATCTTGCCCAACATGCACTTCAAGTGAAACTGGAAGAAAGTAATATGGTGGGATTTAGTTGTACAGTCAGCTTGTTGTCTTGAAACATCCCTCTCTCCCATCTGCACCACTCAGTACTTATTTGAGACTCTTGGGAAGAACATTGACGTGTAAAGAGAATAAATATTGTGGTTTTTTTTTCTTTTTTGAAATGTGATATGGAGTTTCTGGTAAGAGGTATGGTTGGACAATGTGCTGGTTAATTAGTAGGGGGCAGTTTTCAGAGCAGGGGAAAGAGAGGGGTTGATTATCTGATTATCTGACTTCGGATCTATGCACAACAGTTGTCTAATGTTTATATGTGTTGTTTTAATGTTGTTTTAAATTGTTGTTTAGTTTCTTTTATTTGTTGTTGTTCGGCATGGAATAATACCACTCATGTAAACCGCTCTCAGTCCCTTTCAGGGGAAGAAGGGCAGGATATACATGTTGTAAATTAATCAATCAATAAATAAGAGAAAAAATTAATTCTTCAGAATTAATCTTCCATAAGTCCACAGGCTTTTGAATTTTTGTCCCTTAATCATACCAGCCCCTTTCCACATCAATTAGTCCCATTTAAATAGCTCAATTTAAAATATGGAAATATTTTTTTTTGTAGCTGAAAACATTTTTGTTACTAAAAGAAACAATTCATATAAGTAGAAACTACTACAGTCCCAAATTGTGTGACAGGTTCTGAGAGAAATACTTGGGAATAGGTTTACATGGCATGATTGCACTTTCTAATGAATAACTCCCCAACACCTCAGTGGTTTAATATCCAATGTAGCAGTAAAGAATAAAATCTTTAGTATTTAGCCAGAGAATATAGCAGCCATAAATTTCAAGCATCTTGATGTCTGACTATTTAATCTTTTTAACGTCAAACTTTATTTTCAACTAGATGATGGGTTGATAATCATTTTAAGAAAGATGGGGAATCTTAATAATCAATATTTGAAAAAAAACATTATTTTTATCACATACTGTTACATTCTTCATTTGCTGGTGTTTATTTAACTATGCCAGTGAATTCATTGTATAACAGCCAACAACTAAATATGTGATAAGATTGCAAATCAGTTTGTAGTTTTTAAAATCAACAATAGGAGGAAATTCTTTTCTGATAAAACCTCTCAGATTCAAGCCACACAAAATATACCTCCACTACTGTTTTAGATGAATCATAAACAATACAATATTAAATGCACATCCAAATTAAAACTAAGGGGAAACAATTTTAACTTAATGTGTTGTCGAAGGCTTTCATGGCCAGAATCACAGGGTTGTTGTATGTCTTTCGGGCTGTGTGGCCATGTTCCAGAAGCATTCTCTCCTGACGTTTCGCCCACATCTATGGCAGGCATCCTCAGAGGTTGTGAGGTATGGATAAACTAAGTCAGGAAAGGAAAGAATATATATCTGTGTAGAGTCCAAGGTGTGGCAAGAGTTCTTTGTCACTGGGAGCCAGCATTAATGTTTCAGTTAATCACCCTAATTGGCACTGGAAATGTTTTTGTCCCTTGCCTGGGGGCATCCTTTGTTCAGTCAAGTCCTCATTGTGTTGGTTCCCATCTACTGTTTTGATTTTGGAGTTTTGTAATACTGGTAGCCAGATTTTGTTCATTTTCATGGTTTCTTCCTTTCTGTTGAAGTTGTCCACATGCTTGTGGATTTCAATGGCTTCTCTGTGTAGTCTGACATGATAGTTGTTAGAATGGTCCAGCATTTTTGTGTTCTCAAATAGTATTCTGTGTCCAGGCTGGTTCATCAAATGCTCTGCTATGGCTGATTTCTCTGGTTGAATTAGTCTGCAGTGCCTTTCATGTTCTTTGACTCTTGTTTGGGCGCTGCGTTTGGTGGTCCCTATGTAGACTTGTCCACAGCTGCATGGTATCCGGTAGACTCCTGCAGAAGAGAGAGGATCCCTCTTGTCCTTCGCTGACCGTAGCATTTGTTGGATTTTCTTCGTGGGTCTGTAGATAGTTTGTAGGTTGTGCTTCTTCATCAGCTTCCCTATGCGGTCAGTAGTTCCCTTGATGTATGGTAAGAACACCTTTCCTCTGGGTGGATCTTTGTCTTGACTCTCATGGCTTGTTCTTGGCCTTGCAGCTCTTCTGATGTCTGTGGTGGAGTATCCATTGGCCTGTAGAGCCCAGTTTAGGTGGTTGAGTTCACCTTGGAGGAGGTGAGGTTCGCAGATTCTTTGTGCACGGTCTGTCAGGGCTTTGATTGTGCTCCTTTTTTGACTTGGGTGATGGTTGGAGTTTTTATGAAGGTATCTATCTGTATGTGTAGGTTTTCTGTAAACTGTGTGGCCCAATTGTTGATTGGGTTTGCGGATGACCAGAACATCTAGAAATGGCAGTTTTCCTTCCTTTTCTTTTTCCATGGTGAATTGGATGTTTGGGTGGATGCTGTTAAGATGGTCCAGGAACTTGCTGAGTTCTTCCTCTCCATGGCTCCAAATTGTGAAGGTGTCATCTACGTATCTGAACCAAACAGTTGGCTTTTTTGGTGCTGTTTCTAGGGCCTGTTTTTCAAAGTATTCCATATAGAAATTTGCTACTACTGGGCTGAGAGGGCTCCCCATGGCCACTCCATCCTTCTGTTCATAGAATCCAGTGTCCCACTGAAAGTAGCTAGTGGTGAGGCAATGGTGAAACAGGGCTGTGATGTCTTCTGGGAAGTTTTGTTTGATTAGTGTGAGGGTGTCAGCTACTGGGACTTTGGTAAAAAGGGACACCACATCAAAGCTGATTAGGATGTCCTTGGTGCTTAGATTGAGGTTGCTGATCTTTTCTATAAAGTGTGTAGAGTCCTTGATATAATGTGCAGTGAGCCCAATGTGGGTTTGTAGCTGTGTAGCCAGAAATTTTGCCAGGTTGTAAGTCGGCGATCCAATGGCACTTACAATGGGTCTGAGTGGGATGGAGTCCTTGTGGATTTTGGGGAGTCCGTAAAGCCTGGGTGGGAGGGCTTCTGATTTGCACAGCTGTTGGCGTATGTCAAAGTTAATGGAGGAGTTCTTGATTAGAGTGTTCGTTTTTCTGGTGATTTTGTTAGTGGGGTCTTGTTTCAGTTTCTTGTAAATTGTGGGATCTAGAAGTTGTCTGATTTTTTCTTTGTATTGTTTTTCTTTGTATTTTTTATTTGTATCTGTTTTTCAAAGTATTCCATATAGAAATTTGCTACTACTGGGCTGAGAGGGCTCCCCATGGCCACTCCATCCTTCTGTTCATAGAATCCAGTGTCCCACTGAAAGTAGCTAGTGGTGAGGCAATGGTGAAACAGGGCTGTGATGTCTTCTGGGAAGTTTTGTTTGATTAGTGTGAGGGTGTCAGCTACTGGGACTTTGGTAAAAAGGGACACCACATCAAAGCTGATCAGGATGCAGCAACATAACGAGAAAAGAAAGACAGGCCATCAAAGATCTCAACTCAGATCCTGAAATCATCATTCTTCCAGCTGACAAGGGGAATGCCACAGTAATCATGGAAACAAAACAATACAAAGAAAAAATCAGACAACTTCTAGATCCCACAATTTACAAGAAACTGAAACAAGACCCCACTAACAAAATCACCAGAAAAACGAACACTCTAATCAAGAACTCCTCCATTAACTTTGACATACGCCAACAGCTGTGCAAATCAGAAGCCCTCCCACCCAGGCTTTACGGACTCCCCAAAATCCACAAGGACTCCATCCCACTCAGACCCATTGTAAGTGCCATTGGATCGCCGACTTACAACCTGGCAAAATTTCTGGCTACACAGCTACAAACCCACATTGGGCTCACTGCACATTATATCAAGGACTCTACACACTTTATAGAAAAGATCAGCAACCTCAATCTAAGCACCAAGGACATCCTGATCAGCTTTGATGTGGTGTCCCTTTTTACCAAAGTCCCAGTAGCTGACACCCTCACACTAATCAAACAAAACTTCCCAGAAGACATCACAGCCCTGTTTCACCATTGCCTCACCACTAGCTACTTTCAGTGGGACACTGGATTCTATGAACAGAAGGATGGAGTGGCCATGGGGAGCCCTCTCAGCCCAGTAGTAGCAAATTTCTATATGGAATACTTTGAAAAACAGGCCCTAGAAACAGCACCAAAAAAGCCAACTGTTTGGTTCAGATACGTAGATGACACCTTCACAATTTGGAGCCATGGAGAGGAAGAACTCAGCAAGTTCCTGGACCATCTTAACAGCATCCACCCAAACATCCAATTCACCATGGAAAAAGAAAAGGAAGGAAAACTGCCATTTCTAGATGTTCTGGTCATCCGCAAACCCAATCAACAATTGGGCCACACAGTTTACAGAAAACCTACACATACAGATAGATACCTTCATAAAAACTCCAACCATCACCCAAGTCAAAAAAGGAGCACAATCAAAGCCCTGACAGACCGTGCACAAAGAATCTGCGAACCTCACCTCCTCCAAGGTGAACTCAACCACCTAAACTGGGCTCTACAGGCCAATGGATACTCCACCACAGACATCAGAAGAGCTGCAAGGCCAAGAACAAGCCATGAGAGTCAAGACAAAGATCCACCCAGAGGAAAGGTGTTCTTACCATACATCAAGGGAACTACTGACCGCATAGGGAAGCTGATGAAGAAGCACAACCTACAAACTATCTACAGACCCACGAAGAAAATCCAACAAATGCTACGGTCAGCGAAGGACAAGAGGGATCCTCTCTCTTCTGCAGGAGTCTACCGGATACCATGCAGCTGTGGACAAGTCTACATAGGGACCACCAAACGCAGCGCCCAAACAAGAGTCAAAGAACATGAAAGGCACTGCAGACTAATTCAACCAGAGAAATCAGCCATAGCAGAGCATTTGATGAACCAGCCTGGACACAGAATACTATTTGAGAACACAAAAATGCTGGACCATTCTAACAACTATCATGTCAGACTACACAGAGAAGCCATTGAAATCCACAAGCATGTGGACAACTTCAACAGAAAGGAAGAAACCATGAAAATGAACAAAATCTGGCTACCAGTATTACAAAACTCCAAAATCAAAACAGTAGATGGGAACCAACACAATGAGGACTTGACTGAACAAAGGATGCCCCCAGGCAAGGGACAAAACATTTCCAGTGCCAATTAGGGTGATTAACTGAAACATTAATGCTGGCTCCCAGTGACAAAGAACTCTTGCCACACCTTGGACTCTACACAGATATATATTCTTTCCTTTCCTGACTTAGTTTATCCATACCTCACAACCTCTGAGGATGCCTGCCATAGATGTGGGCGAAACGTCAGGAGAGAATGCTTCTGGAACATGGCCACACAGCCCGAAAGACATACAACAACCCAATTTTAACTTATCTTCCTAATATGCCGTATTCCTTGTCTAACAAGCAATACTAGACAAGAAGCACCACCAAGAAATGGCAATTCTCCAGACTTGTATACAAATCCTTACCATTCCCATTGGCCAAGGCCAGTATAGGGAATAGTGAAGAAATCACATTCCAGACTCATCTGGTGAACCACATATCCCTCTCCTCCCAATCAAATTTATGCTTAAACCAAACAAATTTAATTGATGTATCTCACTGAGAATAACTTTCAAATAAGCTATACTGAACTGTTTCTGGTTTTCCTTCCTTGAACACACTAATTTTATTCTAGTGGGCTTTCAGTAACTGGCAGACTGCCAAGGAAAAGACTTTTAAGGGTGGGATCAGTAGTGTTAATTTTTTAAAGAATGATTATTTCAAATAATTTGTTTTCTGAAGTTCTAATTCAATTGTGTTTTGTTATTATGTTTAATTGTTTTCTTTTACTGTAACATACCATGTTACCATTTAAGCTTGCTATCCCTTTGTTATGAGCTCCCACAGGTACCAATTATAATAATTAATTAAATAATCAGGGCAGAGCTTTTAAAAGCCAGCTTTAAAACTTCATTGCTGTCTCTCCAATCTGCAAGTACATGGTTGAACACAAAACATCTAATTGATAGAGCTCAGTGAGATAGCACATTTTGCATTTCAGTGGACTACATTGTAGTTTGAAAAAGGAAATTTTTGAAACTCCAGTCTTGGACTCTGACAAAGTACAGGTTTAGAAAACTGCTAGGAAGTTGGCCCAGTGAGTCTTGGATTGGTTTGTGATTCAGATCTAAAGGATTCAGTAACAGGAGATCAACAGCTGAAGTTAAAAGCTGAACTTTATACCAAGACAGAAGAGTAAAGGGAGTTAAGAGTTTTGGAAAAGAGCAGGGAAGCTTTCAGTTTCTGAAGATGGCAAAGGGCAGGAGGGGGAGAAATGGCAAGAATAAGATATAGGCTCAAAGATGGTGGTCAAAGAGTTTGAGAAGAAATTCAAGTTCCCATTGAAAGGAGAGACAGCTAAGGCAGGAACACAAAGGAGCCTGGGAGCGGAGGGCCAAAATATTCTTATGCATGGCTTGAAGAAAGTGGTCAGAAGGAAGCTCCTTTTTCTACAGGAATTTTCTCTCCAGCTAGGACTATTGTTGCTTTAGTAAAGCAAACCCATTATTCCCCACTTCCAGTCTTTGTACTTTCTCATCAAGCAATACAGTATTAAGTAGGGTGTGTGTATTTAGCCAAGGGTCAGAACAAAGTTTTATTTTATGTGTCTTGGGTTTCATTGGCATCTATAGATCAAGTCTGGCCAGACAATTCATTTCATCACTTTCACTAAATCACCTTTTATATGCTTTGGTAGTCACTGAGTCCAAAGTATAATTTCCTCCATTTATTGTTTGTACAATAACTTCTTGTATTGGTACTTGCATTTTTCAGTTGCCTTATGATCTGCTTTAGGCCCTAGTTCATGAATAACAAAAAAAAATAATAGATAGGTCTCAGTGATGACAGATCTGTGCACATGCACAAATGCCCTTTGTGAAATGATAATCATTGTCAGATGATTGTTGGCAAACAGAAGTTTTCCAAAACATGGACTTTGTCAGACTTTAGAGAATACTTATCTTCGCACCTGCTATACACGAAATATCCAGTTGTCTTTGTTTGTCTTCTAATTCAGCTACCTCCTAATCCCTTTGGATTGAGGATTTATAACAATAATAAGTATACTACTGCTTAATTGTTGCAAGGAGCTATCATCTGTAAGTTGAGCCTTCATTTTTCGCTCTTTACATTGCTTTATGGCATTCTCTCTTAGTATCCAATTACTGTGTTTTCAGTACACAGTGTTACTCCCTGTTCATTATCTTTATGCTTGTTTAAAAATGTTCCAAGTATTATTTGTATGACTTTTGGGATCTGGAAATCATAGTGTCATAGTGACAATTTCAGATTGGTTATTTGATCCGTTTTTAAAAATAATAATAATAATAATAATAATAATAATACTAAAACTGCATTTTAAGCAATAAGTATAATTTTGCTTTGTTCTTTCTCTTTAAGCTCCTTGTAGCAATATCAGCTTATAATTGACAGCTCAGATCCAATAATGCACTTTTTAGTATGTGCCCCCTTCCTAATTTAGTGGCACAGAAAATGTACGATAAAGCATGAATTGTTCTGCTTTACACTTCCTGAATTCAAAGATCGTCCTGAAAAACTGCCATGTATGATGGACCGTAGGTTGCTTTTTGTCCCTGCGTGACATTTCATTTCCATTAGATGTTGTCTTATGTTCTATTTTGAATCAGTCAAACAAGTGACCCTAGAGTTTAGTGACACACCTTCTTTCTTTTCTCTTCCTCTCCCTTTCTTTTTCCGCTGTGGTTCTTAAAGAACTGGAGGACAATATAATTGTCCTCAGAGAAAGATACATACATATATACACAGAGAAAGCCAAGCCTTTGTGGAATTTGAAATTGACTTCTAATTGGTGGCAACCTGAGGAACTTACCTTCGCTCCAATGTTGCTCTGAAGAACTGAAAAAGAAGACCTGTGTGAGAAACCAAACAATCCAGCTTACCGAGGTACATATATATCTGTTATCATTAGATTTCCTATTTACTTCATTGTTTAATAGAAAATAGTAGTTCTCAGCTATTAAGTACTTACTGGTCTGAAATAATTTAATAAGTAATTTGTAAGAGTGTCTCATGTTTATATTAAATTGCTTGCTATTTTGATTCGTGTGTGATAGCTAAGGTGATTTTGCATCAAGAAGCATCTATAGCATGAGAAACAGAATACTTGGCCTTTTTTTTTGAATATTTATAAAAGAGAAGGTCAGAGAATATTAGAGTCACAAGTTGTTATCTTAATCTTATTTTCTTCCTGTCCTTGTATGAAATATCCTGTACTGTTCCATTACTGCTGTGATTTTAAGTATGAAAGACTTGACTGATTTTTTGTCCTGTATCAGGTGTGACATAGAGTTATACCTTTTGACTTGCTGGGCAGAAAAAGATAAGAAAAGAAGCATATTGTGTTTAATCGTTTTTGAGGAAAACAGGAAATTGTACAGCATAAGCAAAGCTGCTTATTTTATGAGATACCAAAAAACTTCCAAAGTATGACATTTCCAAACTGTTGGTTTGGCTCGTGTTTTTCTAAAGGATAGTGACTGGTTAGCTAGAATTCATTCAGCTTTGTTGAAGAATTAACCAGCTATTTAGAAGACATCTGGCTGCTATTACTACTAAAGTTTAGTTAAAAGAAAGAGATTCACTGTGTTATGTCAAAGCTCTACAATGCTCCAGCTTGATAACTGAAGTAATCCCAAATGTAAGTATCTTATAGTCTATTGAGATATGGGTTCATTAAGGAGAGAAGTACTTAGGCTGCATTGTGTGGATCATTGGGACGTGCCCAGGATCAACAGAAGACTTGTTGGGTCTTCTCTAAATGTGGGAGGAATTTATTTATTTATTTATCATCCACCGTGACGCCAAGTCCTTGGTAGAGTACTTCCTCCATCAAGGACTCGGTGGAAGTGGCAATTTAGGGTGAGCTGAGGGCTTACCTGTTATGACAGTGAATGTGCATCATTCACAATCCTCCTAGACACCATAAGCCACCTATATTGCTGTGGAGGAGCTACTGAAGATCTTTTGTCCCCATTGAAATAAATGGGAGGAAACTTACAATTTAAGGTACAGGGGAGGCAGGAGAAGGGATTTAGATTCTTGGGAGGCTATGCCAATTTACCTTTGAAGGTAAGTCTGCCTTTGGAGGAAAGAAGATTGCAATGCTAGTCTTCTATTTTGAATGTCTTCTCTAATCAGTCACAGGTTATAAATACAGATATTGGTACACAGTAATTCAGTAAATGAATAATAGTATCATTAGGGAAGTGATTGGCTCCCACGTGTTTGTACATTTTAAGGGAACAGAGTGTGTATATAGCAGATCATCCTTTTGACATCCATTTCATTTTCATTCTACTAGATATGTGAAGTAGTGTTTAATTAATGGAAATTCCATTCTTCTTTCCATTTGATGACTATGAGAGCAAGTTTTAAGAACTGTTTTAAAGCTTTGGCTCACTTTCTCTTTCATTAACTTGCCACTCTTTCACTTCTGTGACAGATCTGTGAGACCATCTGTTTATTAAAACCTCATTACTCAATCTCCAAAGTGTTCCACTTTATTCAGCCACAAGTAGTCAGCTGAGTATTTGTTTCTATATTTTAAGGAAATAATAAAAAAATACAGGGGCTAATGAGAATAATGTTTTGTTGTTGTTGATGTTGTTGTTGTTGTTGTTGCTGTTGTTGTTGTTGTTATTACAACTGTTTGCAAAAGTTAAGAAATTGATTTTAAAAAGGAAGGGATCTATTACTTTTTTACTTCTTTTGGAGATAAATCGGTTTAAGCAGTTTTTTTAAAAAGTAGGGAGCGTTTCAGAAAAAATAAAGTATTTCTGTAGATTCAACTGTATTGAAATCACAATATTTGTAATGTTATTTTTCATGAAGGCCCATCAGAAAACAACAATTTTTCCAATTTTGGGGAAAATGTACTTTTGTTTGTATGAGATCCCATCAACTATTTTAATAGTTTTTTTTAGTTTAAATGCCCTTATTTCATTAATTTATTCATTTGCTAATTTATTCTAACTTTAATAACAATATTTTATGCCAAACACACACAATAGGCTATCTGAGTGGTACATAAAAGGTAATTTAAAATTATACAAAAGAAGAATTAATATAAGCTTAAAACCAAATTTAAATTGCATCAAAGCAAAAACCATTATGTTTGATGAAAATCTGTTTTGGATTGTATAGAACAGTTGTTCTCAATCTGGGGTCGCCAGATGTTTTTGGCCTACAACTCCCAGAAATCCCAGCCAGTTTATCAGCTGTTAGGATTTCTAGGAGTTGAAGGCCAAAAACATCTGGGGACCCACAGGTTGAGAACCACTGGTATAGACGATTGTATAATTCATCTATATTTCATTTTTATCCCATCTTTCGCTCAACATAAGGACTCAATGCAAGCAAACATGATACAATACAAATTAAAAACAAACCAAATGCATGTAAATATGAATAAAAAATTAAAAAAAAACAATGACATCTTTGTGTCATGAAGCATGAATAAAAATACAGTTGAATTTGCAGTAAAAAAAAAACAACTACACATCCCTGTTCCAAATCCCACTCATATCATCTCCTGCAGCCGCCCCCTAACTAAATGCCTGATTGCCGAGTTATGTTCTCATCTGCTTATGGAGAGAAGAAGTTCCAGAGTCTTGGAGTAGTCACCAAAAAGGCCTTCTCCCTTGTTCCCACCAAAGGAGCTTAAGAGGGCGGTGGGACAGAGAGAAGACACTCTCCAGAAGATCGTAGAATTCTCAAAGGCTCATACAGAAAGATACATTCCCTCAAATAACCTGGACCAGAGCCGTACAGGGCTGTATAGGTCAAAACCAGCTCTTCAAATGTTTCCTTGAAACAGGTTGGCTGTCAGAGGAGCTGTTGTACATTCGGAAAGACTATGAACTAGGCCTTAACTTTTGACAGGTCTTTGAAAATCTTCAGTCCTCATGGCCTTATAGTGTTTCAGCTAAATGGGCTCATCATTTTGCCTTTATCAATTTCTCTTGCTCTTATTTTTTCTCTTTGTTGTATTTTAAAGTTCTCAGTTGTTGTTGCTGTTTTTCAGAAAACGTATTGAAATTATTTTTAAATTTGAATTGTAAGTGACTCCAGGATCTCTTAGTTCAAAATGTAGTGCATGCATTCAAAATAAACAAATACATAGGAATTAGGATCCATTGACCCATGTGCTATGATGTTTGTTTTTAAGTTGTTGATTCTGTAGAATGTTCTGTATTTAAGTGAATGCTTGCATATATTCTTTGAATATGGTGTGTATTTTGCAGTTGATCCTGAAAACACAGGGTAATTTGAGATCTACACTGATCTGCTACCACTTTCTTACCTTGATTTCATGCAGCTTTGAGCAAATCTGTATAGTAAGTGAAAGTGGTGGGGGTGGGTCTAGAAAAATATTCCAATGTAGGTACTATTAGTTTTCAATTTCTACTATTAGTTGTATAACATATAATTTCAGATGCTATTGAAACAATCACAGTATGTCCATGTCTCATGAAATCTCACCAACTTAACCCAAGCACCATTGCTGGTTCTTTATTAGGCCAATAATTGCACCCTTCCATATAGTAAGGGGATGGAATTGAATTGCTTCTCTAATCAAATGTACAAAAGCTCCCTATACGTAAAATTGCTTCTTTCTTTGGATTTTATTTGAGAAGATTAAAAGTTCAAGCTATGAAGGCTTAAGCTTCTGGTTTAGATGTGTAAATCTGAATACAACATGAAACATATGTTTACTAAGAATGTAAATATGAAGAACACATTAAAATGTTTATTCTGGTGGAGTGACAATTGTGTTTCAGAGTTACACAATGCATGTACAGTTATTTTTAACTGTTTTAATTCTTATTTTATTGTATTATGATGGTAGTGATCCTGCCAGTTGTGTAAGCTGCCCTGAGTCCCCTTGGGGAGAAGGGTGGGGTAGAAATATCGGAAATAAATAAAATAAATAATTCCCTCACTTATCACTGGGGTTAGGTTCCAGGACCACCCGCAATAAGTGAAAATCCACGAAGTAGGGATGCTATATTTATCTCAATATTTATACATTATTTTAGTGATTATACACTATTTTAAGTCTTTATCAACCAAACGTGTGTTAATAAATCACCTTCTTCTCCTTCTGTTGCCGCTTGGGCTCCTTTTCTCTCCCTTTGGCTTCTCCTTCCTCCCTTCCTTAGGCTGTAAATTGTGATTTTTTATGATTTTAGAGATTATTGAAAAACCGAAAAACAGAGAATCCGCAAAAAGTGAACCGCAAAGTAGTGTGGGAACACTGTAGTTCAGTTCTGTAGAATATCACATTTTATTAAGTACTTTTGTTAATTTTTTTGCATAGATTTGTCTTTGGGCTCTTCCCCATTCTTTAAAATAAGACAAAGCTCCTTGTATATATTGTTATTTCCAAATACTTTATCCATTTCAAATGATTACTCCAGTTGTGTACCAGATTTTACATATTTTATAGGATACACAAAATTGGTTGTGTGGGGGATTCTGAGGAGGAGGCATATATATGAGATACTTTGTAAGCCTCAAAGAGTTCATTTGATATGCTTTGTAAGTTTCATTGTAGTTAATTGTCTTTGGAAGATTGGTTTTTGGATATAACTCATATTTCTCTTGAACTTGAATTGATTTTGTAACTTTTTATGTTTTAGTTATACCTTTTGAAAATACTATCATAGATCCTATGTAGCATAATTATGTTCTAGCTCCCAACTATCAGTTGTGATTTTTTTTGTAAATCATCATCATCATCATCATCATCATCATCATCTGTTTGTCATCTAGGAGATAAATGCCTTTTCCAAGCTATGTTCTTTTAAACCTAGGAATGGGTCTTACAGAGCCTTGGGAATACAAGGAAGGATACTTGAGGAGGCTCACTGATTTGACAGTGGTCTTGACTGAGACATGATGTAGTTCAAATACCGTATTCTTTACTCTGGGGCCAACATTATATCAGTGGGTGGGTCAGAATCACTTCTTCCCCCCTCTCCCTTGTTCTCCCCTGAGATCCCCTGTCTATTTCTTATCCACATGCAGTCTTCTCCATCTGTCCAGTCACACATATCCATAAGTATGACCTCTGATTTTTCATCACCTGTCATCTTATGGGCAGGAGCAATTTTCCTAATGGCTGTAATTGGTCACATTCAGATGTAACAATGTCATTGATTTATTTTGCCTAATTTTGGTTTATTCAATATCTGCACAGCCCCAAATCAAAATATACCGTTTTCAGCACCATAACCTTGATTTTTTTTTTTGTTACACCTAGGCCAAGAATGCTTATTTCTGGTTTGTCTCAGTATTGCATGACTACTGTTCATCAAGCAGAAGGCAAGAGCAGCTAGATAATGAAATGTTTCTCAATGGTCCTTTAATCCTAGTGCACCAATTCACTACCAACTGGTATCTATCCCCATCAAATTCCTCTCGAAATATAACTTGACATCAGTTTTGCTGTGTAAATTTTCTGCTTATTGAAGGCAAGGAGTTTTAAGGGGATCTGATCCATTATCTTCTGAGCAGAATTTCAAGTCTAAAGAAGTGGGATAACTTGTTATACCCACTGAAGAAATATGTCTTCTGGAATGAAGAAAATAGTGTTTCTTTTTTGCCTTCAGTGACTACAGAAAGGGCCACTAGTCCTTCAAAAGTCAGATGTTGGGTAACTTGGGTAACCAACCACCCCTACCTGATGATAGCGACATAACTTGCACTTTTGGCCCAGTTCCTTTGGATCCAATCCAAGATTTTATCATTATATTTTTTGTATGTGATTTTTTATGACTTTTTAAAATTGTTGATTAATCTGTTTTATTGCTTTGTTTTTATATTGTTGATGTCCGGGCTTGGCCCCTTGTAAGCCGCCCCAAGTCCCTTCGGGGAGATGGGGCAGGGTATAAAAATAAATTATTATTATTATTATTATTATTATTATTATTATTATTATTATTATTATGTTTAATCTTGATAGCTACTTCAGGTTGCTTCTTGAATAGTTTACCTTTACTGCAGGATTGCTAACCATGGTACTTAATCCCACTCACTACTGTCCTGGGTCCTGAAACCATTTGGATCCAACCAAATATTCATCTGTCAGCCACTTCTCATTATGTCCACTTTATTGAGACCTTATTTTGCAGGAGAAGCAGAATCCCCCCAAAGGAGCAAAATAAACAATTCAATTTTATAAAAAACAAAACAAAACCTGATGATTATTGTTATGAATAGGAGACATATGAGCAGTAAATAACAATGTTATCAAATTGATCGATAACAATGTTATCAAATGGATTACACAACAATGTGAGCCTCTCGCATATGAAGAAATCCCAATAAACCCACACATGTTGAGCAGGAAAGTGGAACAGCTGAACAGAAATAATGCGGCAAAATCACGCACACAGTATCCCAACAGCCCAATGTTCTTGGGGGCCTGCATGAAATTCAGACTTTCATTCACTAAGTGAAAAGATTTGCAGTGGCCTCTGTAGCTGCTAATGACTGGAAGTGGTTATAGAGCTCTCGTGAAAATCAGCCTAAATTAGATTCAGAAAGTTTGTAATCACATTCAACCAAATATGACTACAGATAAGATATTCATGCTTAAGGCACAAAGGTCTAATATACATTGAGATACTTGAGGATGAGAGGATGCCAAAGCTTATATGTCACTCAGATCCTGCGCCCATTTTTAGCTTTACACATACTCCATCAAAGGGGCTCTCTGGTCTGGGCAAGATATCACAATACAAGAAGTGTTAGGGACTCAAATAAAACCCTGAAGACTACCAAGGGGGAGTATGTGTTAAAGAGAAGCATATAAGTAAGAACTGCGAGGACCTGGAGGCAAACAGATTTTGTAGTGCATTAGTAAAACCATGGCTTTTTTCAAATTCCCTCCTCCTTTTCATTTTTCTATTAGGCTTGTGTGATCAGTGAAAAAAAAAATGATTCAATACTCATTACAAAACTGGGGGGCTACACCAAATCATTTCTAAAGTGTTTCTAAAGTATTGTAAGAGATCCTTGTGTAACTATAACGAAGTAACAAATTCTTCGTTACTTTTTGTTAAATAATTGCATAGGGAGGGGGGAGTCCAACCCTCTTTATTTTTCCAGGCAGGAATTGCACAGTCAAACCACCCCCGAATAGATGCCCATCCAGCCTTTGAAATAAGAATAACAACAACAACAATAGGAAACATACTAGGTAAACTTTGGAGTTACTGCCGCTAAGCATTGCCTACCTCACAGGGTTGATTTAACTCCCAGTAATCCCTTTCTTTTATCTCAAAATCCCCTTAAGAGAGTGAACAGGAGGAGAAGGAGGTAGTGGTGGCAGAATTGGTGGCACAAGGTGGTAAGCAGAATTCTGGGAAATGAAGTTTGGGAAGGTGAGGACTTCTGTGGCAGAGAATTCAAAAGGCTCCAACCTCAATTACATTTTGCGGAATTTTGCTCGCTTCCCTCTCCAAGTTGGAGAAGTTAGTTTTAAAACAAAGGTGCTCCATTGCCTCTAGATCAGCAGCAGCAGAAAATTCAAAAGGCCCTGCCCTAAACTACATTTTCCAGAATTCTGCTTGCTTTCCACGTTAAAGCCTCAATGTGAATGTGGTCTTTGCCTGTCTCTCCCTTCTTCCTTGCCTAGCCAGGCATCCCTCCGTCCTTCCCTCCCTCTGGGAAAGTTTGAGAAGGCTAGGAGCCCTGTGGCAGAGGATTAAAAGGCCCTGTCCTAAGCTACATTACCCAGAATTCTGCTCACTTCCTTCATTAAAGCCTCAATGTGAGTGTGGTCTCTGCCACTCTGTCTGTGCCAGCTATGTGCAGAGGGGCTTCTTCCTTACCCAGTTAGGCATTCCTCCCTCCCTCACCGTCCAATTTGAGGAAAATGCTTCTCCCTCCTCTCTGGCCTCACCAACCTTCTCAGGACTCTTTGGGGGAACTAAACCTTGCCTTTTTGGAGAGAGAAGCAGTGCTTGTGATAGAGACCTAGAGCCATTTACGAGAGTTACAAAACTCATCCAAAAGTCATAGGTCAGTGTTTTGAATCTTAAGTTTTTTGTATGGCCACCTCTTATGTTTCTAAATATTGTTTCATATGTATGAATCTAATGAATTACAAATGAAAAACTAATTACAAATGAAGTTTTGTGCACCTCTAGTTTTAACCCATGAGTTATATGAAACAACCATATACGTGAATCCCATGTCAACATCAACAGTTGGGTCCAGCCCTTCACACCATTACTGTTGGTGGATACTCTCCCTCAACAACAACAACAACAACAACAACAACTATCTAAAGTAGAGGAGAAGAATTATTTTGCCTAGAGATGTGCTTGGGATTCTTGAAGAGGCTGCGATTAGGAGTGTGGGGAGGAAAAATTAGACAAAACTTGCCAGGAGCACAGTTGTTTGGTAATTGGGATATTTCTAATTACAGTAGTTCTGTTTCTGTGGTTAAAAAACTTTCTTATTTTTGAGAATGCTTGAAATTGAGGTGATAAGAATCTCCATACAGATATTTACTGCCATGAGCGTGCACTGTTCCTGTGAAAGAAAAACCATAAGCAGCTTATTTGTTAAGCTACACAATTCTCAACCCATAAAGAAATGTTTACAAGAAGTGTCACTGATAAATAGCCAAATTCAAGAGGACAGTCACAATATTTCAGGGCTTCTATCTGTGCTGCACTAACTTGTACAGTTAAAATGTTTCCAGTATAAGTGTTAAAGTCCAATCTGGAATGTCTCTATATTCCTGTGCTCAAACCAAAGGAGATTGCATACCTGAGCTATAATTTCTCTTGAATGACTGGAATCTAATACAAAGAGAAGTGTTATGTAAGCAGAATTTGGGAAGAGGTGTTGTTGTTGTTGTTGTTGTTGTTGTTGTTGTTGCATGCCTTCAAGTTGTTTGCGACCTTCAGGTAGCCCTAGCATGAGGTTTCTGGAGAAGAGAGTGTATGACTCACCCAGGGTTACCCAATGGGTTTCCATGACTAAACAAGAAATCAGATCAGGTAGTCTAACCTACCAATGCAAAGCTCTGATGAAATGGTCCTTCTTCAGAGCAAGGTATATTTTCAGTGAACAGTATATGTAATTATTATACTGACATTTAAGCATAATGGTGACACAACACAGACAATTGCTAGGTCTGCTTTGCCTATCTCACCTTCTTTGGAGAGAGGGAGGAAGGGAGTTTTATTTCATCTCTTTCCAAATATTAAGTAAATAAAATTTCTAATTGCTTGGCTGATCACATTTCAGAGATTTTATGGGGCTTTGTCATACAAGATGGGATGTAGTTTTCTGTGCTCTTACATCACTGCTAAAGTTATGTAGACTTTTTGACAAGTCGTAATATGGATGTGAATTTTCCTCAAACCCATCTGAGGTTAATGCCAAAGTTATATCTTTTGTATTTTCTTTGCCAAGTTGCAAGATCAGCAGACTTGTAGTGCTAACATATCAAATCTTGTGGTGGCATCACATTCGCAACCCATTTCACCCAGCCTGTCCTGAAAGAGCTTTCACTGAATCTATCACCTTGACATATACTAACACTACATCTCCAATAGCTAATATCTCTGTGAAAAAACATGATAACATCAGCAAAACTGGGTAGAAATTCTTGGAAGGGGAGTGTCTTGAAATCTAAAACTGACATAAGTGTAAAATAAATCCATCAAGAGCCAAATGATACACTGTAATGACAATCATATTAGTCCTTGTAGTGAATATCTACAATGGGCCCTTCCAGACAGACCCTATATCCCAGGATCTAATCCCAGGTTTTCTACTTTAACCTAGATTATATGAATCCCCACAGCCTGATAACCTGGGATAAACAGAAAACCTGGGATTGAATCCTGGGATATGGGGCCTGTCTGGAAGGGCCCAGAGTCTTCCCAGATATAGTTAAGTTTTTGAAGATACATTATCCCACAGCCTCACTATCTCTGAAAACACCCATCGAGAAGAAAGGATTCCAGAATAACATTTCAAGCAGTATCTCATTTTATGATACAAATTTGACAGCTCAGGTGAAATCCACATATAGAGAAGGTTTAAGTATGCATCATGCTGAGGCTAGGCTAAATATGAATATGTGTGGGTGGATGTTTATTGCATGCATTACTAAATGCAGATTGGTTGCTAGAATGGAGGGTAGTTTTAATGTTTGCTTTTGGGATGTAAAATGTCTTCTTCCTCAAGCTGAATATTTTTGCCATGTGTTTGTTTTAATACTTATATGACCATATTAGCTTAAAGTGCTTCCTAACTGGAGCCACTTCTGTAATTATTAAAATTATGCATTAGTGTTTCCTTTCCATGAGCTTCAAACTTTTTTTCTTTTTAAAGAGCTAGCATTTTATTATAGGTCCAGCTCGCAGATTTTTCTGAAGTCAGCTTTGAAGCAAAGAAAACTTTCAGGATAACATTTCATTTGACCCATAATGAGCCAAGACACTAGCAACTGCATGGCAAAACATAATTAAAATGCTTGACAGATACTGTATAGTCTTTAAAATTTAATTACCTAAGTGAATCGTTGTCTCTTGGAGTGAACCTACTGTTTTAAGGATAGCAAAAAATAATTGCTAACCCCGTATTACTCATAAGACACTTGCAACCTGCCTAATTACCTGTATCATCAATGTATCATTATTAGAAAACTAGTGGGATATTAATAGCATAATAGAAAAGTGACTGCTGGTTGTGTGTTGGCATATTTGCCATAAGAGTGTGCTACATTTTACTGGAGAGATTGTCCATGTTCGTTTTATAGGTTTTTTTTTCAAATTACCCGCAAATGTTAAATTGTCTTCTGTATATGTCTTGCAAGTAGCTACATAAATGCTCACATTATGTATCAGGGGCTTCAATGGACTATGTCATTGTTTTCGCAGGGTCTACTGTTTTTACCTAGTGGGTTTTAAAATCTGGGTAGTCTCGTGAGAAATTAAGGCTTTCTCCAACAAACAAAACAAAAGTTTCACAAAACCTATTCTTTTTGGTGCACACATGACTATTCTCTTCTGTACACCTAGGGATTTTCATAAAGATGCTGGTTAGTTCTCCCGGGACTCATTCACTTTATAGAATTATAGTGCTGTGATTCCAATTTAACTGCTATGGCAACATCCTACGGAATTCTGGGGGTTAATGGGATGGGGAAGCACAAGAGCACATGCCAAAGTCAAGGCCTTTGGGCCAAGTCCCGCCCACCATGTCATTTTGTGTGGCCCTCCAAATGCTGCACTAAAATTCCTGTGTTCCTCATTTTTATACATCATGACTAGAGCTGATGGGAGTTGTGAGACAGTAACATCTGGAAGGCTGCTGTTTGTTCTGTTTACTCAGAATAGTGGGGTTTGAATTTAGATATAAGGCTTGTGGATATGATGTCTGATTTTAGAATGTCTTAGCTTTTCTCCACCCTCACAGCCACAAATGTTTTGGGTTGCAATTCCCATTATCCCCTATTCCAAACTAGGTAAAAACAAAATAGTGTCAACTACTATGCAAAAAATTGACATTGGCCCTCTGTATCCATGGATTCTCCATCCATTGATTTAGTGGCTCTTTGTAGGCAGCTATAAGATTGATATGTCCCTTGATGAAAATGTGTTTAATACCCCTGCACTAGAAGTATATACCACAACATATACCACAATAAAATTGTAGGCATATGTAAAAATAATGCTAGAAAATAATCCATTTTACATCTTTTTCATAGTTTTCCTGTGACAGTAGTTCAGATTACTGAAGACAGAAGGGAAGAGTAAAAATGGGAAATTTTTAATAATAGCACATCTTTCCCTGGTAAAATATTTTAGGATATTCTGTGATATTAAACAACAAGATAAATAGCAAGCAGGTCAGAAATTGATTGTTTTTCATATTTGGAAGAGGCAAAGGCTTAAGAAGCTGACAGTGTGTTGGCATTTTGTGCTTTGCTCACAACAATGATTTTAAATGCTGGGAAAAGCGCCACTAGAATACCATAGGCTGCTCCATTATAATAGATGATTCAAGAACTGACTGCCCAGTGTTTTGGTAGTAGCTTTGTCTTTGCTGGCAGTTCATCTAAGTTCACAGCCAACGTTGTTTGTTTGAACACTTGTGAACTCACTATTCCAATCTATTTCTTTCATATGTCATATCAAAGTTTGTCAGAAATCTTTGCAAATGTAATAGCCATTTTCTTGGTTTTCTCTGAGCAAATAATAATATTGTTATGTAGTCTCAGATTCAAAGAATGCTTACCAACAAATAAGTCCAATTGTTGGCACACCTCCTGACAAAGCACCATTTTCAAGCATCAGGAAGACTGTTCCTAACAGAGAGGGAATAACAAAATAAACTTTGAAGTGAATACTCAGGCAAGCAGTTCTATATATATTTTGCTTCCTGGCCATTTTATAAAGGTAAAGGTAAAGGTAAAGGTAAAGGTTTTCCCCTGATGTTAAGTCCAGTCATGTCTGACTCTGGAGTTGGTGCTCATCTCCATTTCTAAGCTGAAGAGCCGGCATTGTCCGTAGACACCTCCAAGGTCATGTGGCCGGCATGACTGCATGGAGCGCCGTTACCTTCCCGCCGGAGCGGTATCTATTGATCTACTCACATTGGCATGTTTTCAAACTGCTAGGTTGGCAGAAGCTGGAGCTAACAGCGACCGCTCACTCCGCTCCCGGGATTTGAACCTGGGACCTTTCGGTCTGCAAGTTCAGCAGCTCAGTGCTTTAACACACTTCGCCACCGGGGCTCCTTGGCCATTTTATACAGAGTCTATATCTTCAAAAACAGGCAGAACAATCTGAAATGGAGACCTAAATTTAACAGCAAATCTGCTAATATGCAATTTCACTGGGATGATGATTGCCCCAAAAGTGGCTCTTTGGCATCAATGGACAGGGTTCAAATACATCCCAAGGCAAAAGACTTTATGGCATGAAGAGCTGAAATGTTGTAGCCTGCTTTTACAGACTTTGTCCCTATTATTCCTCAGCCTCACTTGAGCGGGTGGGCCTTACATTTCTTCCTGCATGAAAACAATCCCCTTGTAACCTCCAAAACAATCATGCAAACCTTTGTAACTTCAACAGTACTGCTTTTGTTTTCTGTTCTTAACTATTTCAAACACTTTTTCTTAATAAAGAAATTAGTGTGTTTGAACACCACTGTATTGTTTTTGTGCCTTCCACTCAGCCTCATAAAGGTATCACCCATGTGGGCTTTAGAGTTCGTTTAATAGTCAGCATAACCCACAGTCCTGGGCCTGTAGTATCCATCTTGCAATTATGGAACTGCTCAATCTAACAGTTTGGATTTTTCGTTTTCCCCCACAGCCCCTAATTTTTGTATCACTGCTTGACAAACAGCACTGGATAATTTGAAAGCTCGCATCACTTATGTTTCACTTTTGTAATATTTTAATAGTTTTCCTAAATGCATTAACATAATTTTGATTTTGAAGCCAAGGGGCTGTTTTGTATTTTATTGTTTCTTACAGGTGCTCATTCTTTAGTCATGTTCACACAGTCCTTGCATGCACTATAAACATATAAGAGCAAATCAAGGTTGATAACACTGATGAAATATATAGTATCTCTTTTAGTATGTACAGCTCTCAAACACAAGTGGTGATGAACTTAAGCTTTTGTGATGATGCTGTTAAACTGAAAGCAAGTTTGATCTGCTCTATATTGAGTGCAACCATTTCAGAAACATTTCTTTAGTTATGGTGTGATTTTTGCCCTCAAGTCAGCTGTATGTTTTACTTTGTATCACCTGTAGAGAAAGTCCAAGGAATGATTGTGTAGTATATTAATTTATAGGGGAAAATAAACTTTCCCTTACCGATAAATCCCACACTAGGTTAATCTCAGTTGACAACAAAGGCTAAAGTGTGCACATATGGTGGAGCGGGTGTAGAGATGGAGGACAAGCTTGATGTTTCTGTCAATTGGAAGAGAAAAGATAAAAGGGTTTCTGGGAAGGAATGATTGTTGGGAAGAGTGACAATGAACTTTTTCTCCCTTAACCTTTATTCGAACCAAATGCAATTTTATGTTAATCAGCCAAAAATGTTGAAACATGGTGTGATCTTCTAGATCAGGCATGTTCAAAGTCCGGCTCGGGGGCCATTTGCAGTCCTTGTTCAAATTTCTATTAGCCCCCAGCCTCTGTCATAAAATCAATAACATTTGGCCCGCCAGCACTGTTGACCACAGTATAAAATACATGTTTACAAAAAGCTAGTTTATATATCACCAGAAGATGACACTCAAGCCGGCCAGCACCTCACAGCCGTCCACCTCCCTTTTCCTCTCCCTTCCTCAACTAAATAACCCACCATTGTCACTCTCTTTCTCTCTCCGTGTGTTCCCTCAGCCACCCTCTTCTGCAGACTCGGGCGAGACCTGGAATAACGGCTCCCAATTAGCTCACTCACAGCTCCACCTTCTGCATGTACATATCCATGCTAGGCATTTCTTCTTAAAAAAAAACCCCACCCTGTTGATTCTTATTGGCCGGTTATCAGAGGTTTGATTTTCTTCCAGTTTCTTTTCCCTCCCTCTCTCCCTCCCTTTATATCCCCACTTCTCTGTGGTGTAGACAAGCTGAATTGACCTCCTCCTCACATACCATGGACATGAACAAGTGAGCTATGTGAAATATAGATTCTGTTGAGTACTTCTGGGAACATCCATAGACAGAACTTCTGTTTAAAAAATGCTCTTGATTTTAGAAATGTAAATGAATTGAAGTGCCAGGGTATTCATTGCTAATGTTCTTCACAGGCTGAAGAAGAACCACAACAATAATGCATAGTGGCACTAGCCTATTAAAGCTGAAAGTAGCTGCTGAAAGTAGACCTTCAGGGCATAGTTGGAGCTTATTGTCACAACTGGGGTCATGGAAGGGTGATAACAACATGTCAGTTGCATTGCACATAGAGGAAAATGATATTCCAGATGAGGACATTTCAAAGAGTACAGTATTGAAATCAATACTGTAAGTCACATTAGTGTTTTCACAGAGACCATAATTCATAAAGTTGATGCTAACTGTTTTGGAAATAACTTTCAAACATCTTTTAAAGGAACATCTTTTTCTGAGGGTTTTAATTACCACATTTACTGTTGGTGTCATTATCATCAAAGGTTCAGGGTGTTCAGTAGACATGCACTCTGATTGCTTTCTCTCCTGGAGGAATTTCTGGCTACTGAGAATTAACTCAACCATTTCTTGTCACATACAAGATGCTTATGCAGTAATAAATCTATACAAGGTTAAAGGTGATGGTTGCTCAGTGCTGACAATTAGTTTGAGCCACAGACTATGTTTTCAATTGAATGTTTACAGCATTAACCTAGACTTTCTCAATTAAATATGAGACACTTTTTGGTTAGGGGTACATTGCAATAACTGCAACATAACAACAATAGTTATTATTAGTAGCATTTATATTACTATTCCACATCTGTTTAGCTGCATCCCTCTGAAATTAATAGATGAAATCTCTCACTTTGTTTCTCCTGCCATTTTTTTTCTCCTTCTCAGATACTGAGTGGAAGGAAAGGTGTCAGTAAACAACTCCTATAACAACGTAATACTAAAGTGAATATGTATGGAAGCATTTTAAAATATGACAATCAATAGGTGGATGTGGGTGGTTCTTAGCCATTTTCAGCACCATTTGTTGACCATGAACAAGATAACATTTAGCAAATGCATAAATTAGTGATGCTTTGTTCACAAGTTGCATGGTCAAAAATCTTAAATGTATACTGCATTGGCATCAAACAAAACAAAGCATTAGCTCCATTGCTATTGGCACAACAATTTTTCAATTCCATTGTTAATTCCCATCCTAACCCTCAAACTTGTCATTGATTTGCTTCCAAGAAGAAAATCAAGCCACACCACTGCTGTGATCACATAATACTGTAGAGGTCCAGCCTTCTAGATATTCCTTTCCCTGATAAATAAAAGGGCTTTTGTCATTGTGCCACACTGTTGTTATACCAACTCTCTGAATGTAACTACTGAATGTAACTAACTGAATGTAATTAATGCAGTTTGACACCACTTTAGCTGCAATGGTTCAATGCTATTTTATCATGGGAGCTGTAGTTTGGTTAGGCACCAACACTATTGGGCACGGAAAGCTAAAAACCTTATAAAACTGAAACCCCTATGATTCCATACATTGAGCCTTGGCAGATAAACTGCATTAATTCTTGAGTGTAGATGCACTATAGACCAACATTTTTCTAATCAGTGTCTTAAAAGTCACCACTTACTTCCTGTAGTACTTCTAGACAAGTGGTGACTTTACAGATGCATGCCTCCAAATCACTACTACAGATATGCAGACAACTGCATAATAGACAGTGACTGAATTCTATTGTTATTCCCAATTAAAATAAACCCATTGAATTAATGTAAGTGTTGATCTAACAAATTCCCACTGAGTCAGTGCATCTAGACTAGTTGGTATTCCCACATTGACTTTGTACCTTGGACTACCTTGGAGTTTGATCCTACATTCTAGTCTTGTTTCCTGTGTTTCCAGTTTGACTCATGCCTTTTTGAGTCATGCCAGTTTGACTCATTAATCCTTGAGATCTTGTTTGGATTATTCTTGATACCTTTCTTGGGACTTACTTTGATATCCAGTTTGGACTATGTTCTTTGAGTGACTTTTATAGACTCTTGCTTCAAGTTTATCAAGTACTTTTTTCTTGTGGATTTAAACCCATTTTATTGACTCTGAACTTTGATGTACTGTTGCTTGCATATAATCTTCAATAAACTGCTTGCTTGTTTATATTCTGGGGCTCCAGTGTGGTTTTGAGGTGCAACAGGTATTAGGATGTTTTTAGAATTGTCTTTTTAAAAATAAATGGGGGTTTGGGGGACTTTTGGGGCCTGTAGGAGGCTTTCTTTTTGGGGGGGGGCACAATAATTAAGTATAGAGGTGATGTGCAGAACCTAAGCTGCACTTGCCCCACTTTTACTCCATCTAAAAGGAGTACTGCAGGTTCCATTGGTTTCTTCATCTAGGCTGTTTTATCTGTTTTTCCTTGAATCTCTGAAACTCAAGCTTTTCACAGTAATGATTCTCTGTCAAAATATTGCTGATATAATTACCTTGCCTCATTTCTGAGACAGTGTTTCTTATTAGCATCATTTCCTGCTTTATCTCACTATATATATATTTGCCCAAAGAGTACATTTTATCCAAGCATAATCTACACTGTGTTTGTTGTAGGCATAGATCACTCTTATATGGCTATACATATTTAATATGTTGTAGGTCTGCTAAGCCTGCTGATCTATGTAAACACACAGAGCATACTTCGTAACAGTTGTTTTCATCTTTTAATTACATATTGACCTGGAGGGAGGCCACTGAACACTCAGGGTTCTTTTGTGTCCTGTCTGTAGCCAGATGAAGTGCCCATGTTTGTAACAGCTCATCTTATTTTTAAAGTCCTTCCTTCTGTTTTGTGCTAATCAAGCAGTAGAAATGTACCCATTTTGGCAAAAAGCCATACTAGAGTGGCATTCAAAAAGCTCTCTTCAATAATCCTGAGCTGATTTTGGGAACAGGGCTTGCTGATATGGTTTATTACGTCAAAAGTACTCTTTTACATTTCCTGCACATCTGAACATTCTTTCTGTCATGGAAGTATTATTAGCACAGTTGACACTAAACTGGGTGTATTTATAGCTTCAAGTCTGGATGAAGTTAAATACAGACACAATGACAACTGTAAGTGTAAATCTATGTCTACTTTACATATGATATGTAAATTATAATTTTCCAGTTGTGATTATTTTTAATGCTATGGAGAAAGATAAGTCAAACAGTCAGAAATTAGACACTATCTTAATGTTTGTTCACATGTACTGCTTTCTGTTATTTAATTATTTTATTAATTCATGTATTTATTTAGGTAATTAATGTATATCCCAGATTTCTCACAATAAGACCCAAGATAGCTTAAAACATAGATTTTAATGCCTACAGCTAAAAAGTTAACCAATTAAATAATTGATTCTATTAAACATTACAATTTAAGTCAGTATAATATCATTTAAAATAACAGTAAGAATAATAGTACATTTCTCTCCAGAGTTCATATTTTTCTCATTTTTATGTATTGTGTGTATGTGTGTATTAAAGCAATCAAACTTCCACCAATGTAACACCTTTATGACAATATTTGGAATACTTTACAACTGAAAATATCTAAAAAGTAATTTCTTCAGTTGAGTGGTCACAGAATATCAAGGGCCCTTTGGTCATGTTCCCAAGATCTATGGGAGATATGAAAATAAACAAAATGTTTGAAAGCCAAGAAAATTCTGGGATCTAAATGCTATATATCGTATTTACTCAAGTATAGTGCACCTATCAAAGGTAATATACACTGAATTTTCAAAACCCTGAAACCATGAAAAAATAGCTGGCAAATGTAATGCACCAGCAAATATTACTTGCTACCTTTTTCAGTGTAATATCTAGATCCAATTCAGAGAAAGCCAGACAGGATGATATAACATTCAGACATGAAGCAATTGTGTGAAAGGCTCTTTCATAGTAAAAGGAAAGGGCTGTTGTAGATCCATATACCCTGTCCCAGAGAGAATTGTGCTAGACTCAGATGTTTTGCCTTATAATGTGGGTACATTTTAGATTGTTTCCCCATACTTAGTTTGCATTGGAATAAAAACTTATATTTGTGCCAGTGGAAGCTGTTGTACTACTCCAGATGGCAGGATGCCTGCTTACTTTTAAAAAGTAACAATTTACTTTACTGGCACAATTACTTGCATGAATGGAATCTCATTTAGCTTAGGCCTCTCTTACTTCCAAGTACAAACTAGAGAAGATTACAGCCATCATTTCTTTATCAAGCTGAATACTCTGCCTTGATTTGCGCTGCTTTCAAGTGATTTTTCTTCTTCTTTTATAGCTTTATATAGGAGCCCCCAGTGGCACAGCGGATTAAACTGCTGAGCTGCTGAACTTGCTGACCAAAAGGTTGGCAGTTTAAATCCAGGGAGCAGGGTGAGCTCCCACTGTTAGCCCCAGTTTCTGCAAAGCTAGCAGTTTGAAAACATGCAAATGTGAGTAGATCAATAGGTACTGCTCCGGCGGGAAGGTAATAGTGCTCCATGCAGTCATGCCAGCCACATGACCTTGGAGACGTCTACAGACAACGCTGACTCTTTGGCTTAGAAATGGAGATGAGCACCTACCCCCAAAGTTGGACACGACTAGACTTAATGGAGAAACCTTTACATTCACTATAGCTTTAGCTTCCTTTTCATTCCATATTGGTTTCTCCTGATCCAACTGCTTACGACACCATACTATTGGCTGCAGAAAGTAGTCTGATATTACCATCCCTAAACAGATTACGGTCAGAATATGTGAAAAATCATACCTTTCCATATGTACTTTCCCAAAGTTTCCTATCTTGGTGGGATCCTTTGCTATATCGCTGAGCCTGGAGCCCCAGGTCTCGGCGGTGGCCAGGGGAGCCTTCGCACAACTAAGACTTGTGCGCTAGCTGCGCCCGTTCCTTGGGAGGTCTGACTTGGCCACGGTGGTCCATGCTCTGGTTACAGCTCGTTTGGATTACTGCAACGCTCTCTACGTGGGGTTGCCTTTGAAGACGGCCCGGAAGCTCCAACTAGTACAACGGGCGGCAGCCAGATTAATAACTGGGGCGGCATACAGGGAGCGTACCACCCCCCTGCTAAGCCAGCTCCACTGGCTGCCGATATGCTACCGAGCCCAATTCAAAGTGCTGGTCTTGACCTATAAAGCCCTAAACGGTTCTGGCCCAATTTACTTATCCGAACGTATCTCCTCATATGAGCCAGCTAGATCCCTAAGATCATCTGGAGAGGCCCTGCTCTCGGTCCCACCTGCCTCGCAGGAGCGGCTGGTGGGAACGAGGGACAGGGCCTTCTCGGTGGTGGCTCCCCGGCTGTGGAACACCCTCCCCACAAATATCCGACAAGCCCCAACTCTTCTGGGTTTCAGAAAGGCTGTGAAAACATGGCTGTGTGCACAAGCTTTTAACGAGTAATATGATAACGTCGACATGGTCCGATTGAAGGCTGAAGCATGAGGTTTTTAGACAAATGGAGCTAATTTACATATATTTTAATTTTTATAATGTATTTTAATGATATATTTTTATAGTTTTAATTGATTGTGTGTACTGTTTTTGTTTTATTGTTGTGTTCTTAGCATTGAATGTTGCCAACTGTGTAAGCCGCCCTGAGTCCCCCCGGGTGAGAAGGGCGGGGTATAAATTCTGGAAATAAATAAATAAATAAATAAATGTCATCAGTTAAAGAGATTAGGTTAGTGGTAATATCTCTCTGACAGGATTCTGCTTGTGAAATCCACTCCTTGTGGAGGTTTGTTTAATGTTTATGTCTTCCTTGCACAGCTTTCATTGAGCAGTGAAGACATTTTTTTCACTCAATGTTTGATATTTCTGTGATTGTTTAAACTGCTGCAATCTTTGTTTAAATGGCAAAGGCATAACTAAACAAGCAAACAAATTTCAGTACACTTTCATCTGCAAATAAATATGCCTGCCTTGGTGCATGATTTCCATTATAGACTAAGAATGCAAAGAATATTTTAAAAAGTTCTCGTTCTTGATACAAGAGGTAGTGTTGACACTTTATGACACCTGCTTAGAAATCAACAACTCCCACAAGAGTTCTTTCTTCCAGCATGGAAAAGGAAGAAAACTTTAGCAGTTTTCATTCTCACATATTAAAATGAGTCAAATGGCAATTTATATCACTATTACAGATATACAGCCCATTATACTTATTTTATTTATTTATTTATTTATTTATTTGCTACATTTATATGCTGCCTTTCTCACCCCGAAGGGGACTCAGAGCGGCTTACAAATTAAATTTACATACAATATTATATTAGCATAGTACAATACTGGTAATAAATTACTATATTGTACTGTATCAATATATTGTAATATTATTAGTAATATTACATATAAAATATAATATATAATTAATATTATTATATTGTATTATTAATATTATATTGTATTACAATATAATATTATGAATACTATATGTATATACAATATGTTATAATTATTATATATTATTGTAAATTATATACTTAATTAAGCATTTCATTCATCTAACACAAATATGTTTTAATGTCTTTTTCTGACTTTTTGACTGTAAAAATGACAAATATTATATGTCTTTAGATATAATATGGGTTTCATTTCATGGTAGCCCCGGTGGCGAAGTGCGTTAAAGCGCTGAGTTGCTGAACTTGCAGACCGAAAGGTCCCAGGTTCAAATCCCGGGAGCAGTGTGAGCGGCCGCTGTTAGCTCCAGCTTCTGCCAACCTAGCAGTTCGAAAACATGCCAATGTGAGTAGATCAATAGGTACCACTCTGGCGGGAAGGTAACGGTGCTCCATGCAGTCATGCTGGCCACATGACCTTGGAGGTGTCTATGGACAACGCCGGCTCTTTGGCTTAGAAATGGAGATGAGCACCAACCCCCAGAGTCAGACATGACTGGACTTAACGTCAAGGGAAACCTTTACCTTTACCTTATCATTTCATATTAAAAAATAATAGTTTATTTTTATATATCTGCCTTATCAAAAATAAAGGAATCACAAACAGCTAAAGAGTTTTGGACCAAAAGCGGGCAACAGCAATCGCATTGTCCATAGCTTTAAACAACTCCTCCTCCGTGCATGAGGCAGGGCATTGTGGGCAAACATACATATGCGGAGTTGTTTGTTTAGCTCCACAGTCACACAAGGTGCAGGATTCTTCCAGGTAGTACCATCTTGCCAAATTGTCTTTTGATCTACCCACTCTGCTTCTGAGTCTGTTTAGGGACTTCCAAGTTGCCCATTCTTGGTTTGCCCCTGGAGGCAGACCCTCATGGGGGGGGGGGGGGGCATCCAGTTGGAATTGCCTGGTTTAACTGCTCATAGGGGTACTCTTGCTGTTGCTGGGGGAACATCAAGATGAGTGGTGGTTCTCATGAAGCTTTCCCTTGATTTGAGTCTACTGGGAGGGGGGTGATAGTCATGCAGTGTAGCGGAACCTTTGTGCTACGGTCCTTGTTGAGCGCAGTGGATGGATTGGAGACGGACAACTGGAATAATTCCAAGAAAGCAGTTTTATTCCGCTAATGGCCACTAGGGTTCCCCCTCGCACAAAATAAGTGCTTTCTCCAGGGAGAACCCCCAGTGGCGGGCTGAGTAAATATTTATACACACTACAGGGTTCGGGTTATGCCCGCCCACAAGCAAATTCATTGGCTTAGAGTTGTGACGCTGCCTGACTTGGACCCAATCAGTGCTGACCAGCGGGCCGGCCGCACTCTTTCTGTGCCGTGCTCACAATCATTCAGAGCGCCTGCGTACGCATGCGCTGTTTGTTTATCTTAACAATCCTAAAATCCCTACCAACAATATGTCCTTCAACCATTCTATTGAGGGTAACCAGCTAGTCACCCAGGAGAAGGGAGACCAACCTTCTACCTCCTGGACATTATTGTAAATTAACTTTTGTAATGACTCGATGTCATCTTCAATAGTACTATTCAAGTTATGAAATTTCACTACACAACGCCCTCTGACCATGGCGCATAAACCCCCCCTGGCCGCCAGTAGGTAGTCAAGGGCCAGCTTATGCTGTAGGGCCATCTGGCTGATTTCTTCTACTTCAGACTGGATTTCCCGGAAAATTTTACCAGTGGCATTTATGGACTTTTCAAGGCGGCAAGTCAGGCCTAGAACACTTCTACGATTTGCTTGAGCTACAATCCCTGGGTAAGCACCCAGGGTCAACAAGCCTGTGATCAGGCCTCCTCCTACACGGGAGGCTTCTGAACCTGACAGGGCCTTGTTAATAATGACCTCATCCGAGCATTCTGGTCCTAGAGGGCCTGTTTGCACAATGTCCCGTTTCAGGCGCTGATGCCTTTTGTGTAAGACCTGAACTGGGAATGTCAAATAACCCACACCGACACACTGGTAGTTGCCGGGGTGATAATTTGTGGCCCATTTATCAAAGAAAAACCATAGATTTGGATCCCTAATTTGCCATAACGGACAGAGGCTTTTACCTAGGCTCAGTTGGGTTAATTGTTGCAGTATGTTCATATAAGATTTTAGGCCCTCAATAGAATCATTCACACTAAATGTAGGATAATCTGGATACATGCTAGCCCACTCGGTTGCGGTTAGATTTAATCGTGAGCCATAAGATGTATTAAATCATCCATGTAGATAGAACCGGTCTCGACAATGGGAGTAATTGCCTAATCGGGAAAAGAACGCCTGCCTAGTTCCCCAGTATCTCCACTCAGAATTCCATATTCCCGATCCTCCACAACAGAAGCACAAACCCCTGGTGGAGGTATGGTATCTAAACCGTCGAAACCGAGTTTTATTTATTTTTTGCGGTATGCTAGAAAACACGGTAGGTGGACCCTCCTGAGCCTTGGACAATCCCTCCAACACAATCTGTGGTTCATCAATTAAATCGGGAAGAAATGAAAAATCTCCTATGGTGAGGGGGTGTTCATATATTAATGCTACCTCTTTCCCGTGCTGCTCAAACATATAATTGGCATGTTCTTTTATCCAATTCCCATGTGCTCTTTTTCCAACAGAGAGAATAAAACTCAGCACAAATAATATACCAAACACAGTGCGCTTTCCTCCCCTCCTCATAACTTGTCTCCCACTTTTTCCTCTCAAAATGTCTAGCCACCATCTCCCGGAGAGCGCCTTTGTTGGACCATGCTGCGACATACTTGACCACCGACGCTCCATTGCACCCGAAGGGATCAGCTTCATGGCCTTGTTGACCCCTTAGGGAGTTGCCGGATGATCCTGAGTCTCAGGTCCTCACCAGGAATTCGCTCCGTCCGCCACTCCTCAGGTGCTAGTTTTACACGGGTGTAATGTATCCACGGCTTAATCTCCTTCACCTTCACTGCAGTGGGGGTAGACAGGAGCACAACATAGGGTCCTCGCCACTTGGGTCCCAATGGCTCAATCTTCCAATCCTTGACCAGAACCTCGTCACCTGGTGAAAAACAATGTAGAGGTGTGGTAGGGAATGGTGGGTTCAATTCAGAAATGTATTTTTCTAACTGCTGCAATTGTCTGCCCAAAGCCTGAACCTGGGCCAATGTCTGTTTCTCTCCTATGAGGTGTTGCTCAGCTCCTGTCTCTAAGGCTCCCTTCAAGCTCAAAGGGGGTCGTCCATAGAGTCTTTCAAAAGGGGAGAGTCCTGTCCGTTTGTGTGGTGTACATCTGATTCCTAATAATGCCATGGGCAAAACCACCGTCCACGGCAATCCTGTCTCTTGGCAAAGTTTCCCAAGCTGAGCCTTTAATGTCCTATTCATTCTTTCCACTTTTCCAGAAGATTGGGGTCTATATGCACAATGTAACTTCCATTTTATGCCCAAAATTCTACATAATCCTTGCACGGCCTGTTGAATATATGCGGGGCCATTATCTGATCCAATTTCTAAGGGTATGCCAAATCTGGGAATAACATCTTTCATTAGAGCTTTTGACACCTCCACAGCCTTCTCAGTCCTTGTAGGGTAAGCCTCCACCCATCCTGTGTATGTGTCCACGAACACCAGTAAATATTTGTATCCTTTGTATGGGGGCATTTCTGTAAAGTCAGTGACTAAAGCTTCAAAGGGTACCCCACCCACATGTTGGACTCCTGGTGGCTTGAGGGGTCCTTCTCTGGGGTTATTTTTTATACATGTCCAGCATCTTCGGGCTGCTGCTGCCGTTAGGCTAGAATCATAGAATCATAGAATCATAGAATAGTAGAGTTGGAAGAGACCTCATGGGCCATCCAGTCCAACCCCCTGCCAAGAAGCAGGAAATCACATTCAAAGCACCCCCGACAGATGGCCATCCAGCCTCTGCTTAAAAGCCTCCAAGGAAGGAGCCTCCACCACAGCCCTGGGGAGAGAGTTCCACTGTCGAACAGCCCTCACAGTGAGGAAGTTCTTCCTGATGTTCAGGTGGAATCTCCTTTCCTGTAGTTTGAAGCCATTGTTCCGTGTCCTAGTCTGCAGGGCAGCAGAAAACAAGCTTGCTCCCTCCTCCCTATGACTTCCCTTCACGTATTTGTACATAGCTATCATGTCTCCTCTCAGCCTTCTCTTCTGCAGGCTAAACATGCCCAGCTCTTTAAGCCGCTCCTCATAGGGCTTGTTCTCCAGACCCTTAATCATTTTAGTCGCCCTCCTCTGGACGCTTTCCAGCTTGTCAACATCTCCCTTCAATTGTGGTGCCCAGAACTGGACACAGTATTCCAGGTGTGGTCTGACCAAGGCAGAATAGAGGGGGAGCAGGACTTCCCTGGATCTAGACGCTATACCCCTATTGATGCAGGCCAGAATCCCGTTGGCTTTTTTAGCTGCTGCATCACATTGTTGGCTCATGTTTAACTTGTTGTCCACGAGGACTCCAAGGTCTTTTTCGCACACACTGCTGTCAAGCCAGGCGTCCCCCATTCTGTATCTTTGATTTCCATTTTTTCTGCCGAAATGAAGTATCTTGCATTTGTCCCTGTTGAACTTCATTTTGTTAGTTTCGGCCCATCTCTCTAGTCTGTCAAGATCGTTTTGAATTCTGCTCCTGTCTTCTGGAGTGTTAGCTATCCCTCCCAGTTTTGTGTCATCTGCAAACTTGATGATCGTGCCTTCTAACCCTTCGTCTAAGTCGTTAATAAAGATGTTGAACAGAACCGGGCCCAGGACGGAGCCCTGCGGCACTCCACTTGTCACTTCTTTCCATGATGAAGATGACGCATTAGTGAGCACCCTTTGGGTTCGTTTGCTTAGCCAATTGCAGATCCACCTAACCGTAGTTTTGTCTAGCCCACATTTTACTAGTTTATTTGCCAGAAGGTCGTGGGGGACTTTGTCGAAGGCCTTACTGAAATCCAGGTAGGCTACATCCACAGCATTCCCTGTATCGACCCAACTCGTAACTCTATCGAAAAAAGAGATCAGATTAGTCTGGCATGATCAGATTAGTCTGGCACGAACCCAAAGGCTATGTAATCCATCGATATACAACTGTCGTCCTAGCAGATTTGCCAATGCCATTTTTCCTAAATGTGTATTTTGGTGCATGTGTTGAACTATGTGCCATGCCAAGTCCTTAGGGACGTAGACACGGGCGTCTGGCATCACTATGAGTTCTCCTGACCACTGACCCTTCTCCTTTAAGGCCCATTCTTCTTCCTCTGGTGTATATGTAATGTTATGTTCAGTTAATTCTACCTGTAGGGCCATTACCTGATGTTCAATATAGGGCAGCCTAGCTGCCTCTTTGGCTGCCAGATCAGCCTGCCTATTTCCTTGCACTACGGGATCGTCTCCACGTTGGTGCCCTTTACAATGCATCACAGCCACCTGCCTTGGCTTCCAAACCGCCTCCAGGAGATCCACAATCTCTCCAGCATGTTTCACGCACTTTCCTCCAGACGTGAGGAGCCCGCGCTCCTTGTACAGTGCTCCGTGTGCGTGGAGGGTAGTGAAGGCATATTTTGAGTCTGTGTAGACGTTAACCCGCTTTCCGCTTGACAATTCCAACGCTCGGGTCAGGGCAATCAATTCGGCCTTCTGGGCAGAAGTCCCCGGGGGCAGTGACCCTGCTTCCAGCGTCTCTCCCCCCCACCGGACAACCGCATAACCTGAGTGTCTTTGATTATTTTCCATAAAGGAGCTTCCATCTGTGAACAGAGTGTCGTCCACCTTAGTTAGTGGCACATCCTTCAAATCCGGTCGACTGGAGAATACCTCATCCATCACCTGGGCACACTGATGGATCTTGGTGTCTCCTGGAGTCGGGAGCAAGGTGGCCGGATTCAGAGTGGAGCAAGTCTCCAGGGTCACCAGTGGGTTGTCACACAACAATCCCTCATATTTCATTAACCTCTCACTTGTGAGCCAGCGCGGTCCCTTAGTGTCTAGCAGTGCCTTAACGCTATGGGGCACCTTAACTGTCAGTGGCTGTCCTAGGGTCAATTTATTCGCTTCTTTGATTAAATCTACTGATGCTGCCACAGCCCTCAGGCAAGGTGGCAATCCACGAGCCACTGTGTCCAATTGCTTTGACAAGTAGGCAATCGGCCTTTGCCATGAACCTAGTGGTTGGGTCAATACTCCAACCGCTGTCCCTTCCCGCTCTGCAGCGAACAGAGTGAATGGTTTTTCCAAATCGGGCAGTCCTAATGCTGGAGATGACATCAAAGCTTCTTTTAATGCCTTAAATGCCTGTTGACATTCTTCTGTCCACTCAAATGGATCTTCTCTTCCACCTCTCGTAGCCTGGTACAGTGGCTTAGCCAACACGGCGTAGTTGGGGATCCACTGTCTGCAATATCCTGCTGATCCCAAAAATTCCCGCACCTGTCGCCGGGTACTGGGAGTGGGGATGGCACAAACAACTTCCTTTCTTTCAGCTCCTAACATCTTCTTTCCTTCGGTCAGATGGACCCCAAATATTTCACCGTGGGACAGCACAACTGGGCCTTTTTCCTTGATACTTTGTAACCCTTTATTTCTAATTCCTTGAGTAGCCTCAAAGTATGGTCTCTACTGCCCTCTAGTGTCCGGCAAGCGACAAGCAGATCATCTACATACTGAAGCCAAATTCCCTCTTCCTTAGGTATTACAAAATCCTGTAAGTCTTTGGCCAGGGCTTGACCAAAAATGGTCGGGCTGTCCCGGAACCCCTGAGGAAGGCGTGTCCAAACATACTGGGTCCTTTGCCCTGACTGCTGAGATTCCCACTGGAAAGCAAAGATCGGTTGGGATACAGGGGCTAATCGAATGCAAAAGAATGCATCCTTTAAATCCAATACAGTAAACCATTTGGCAAATGCTGGTACTAGACTCATCATGATGTATGGATTAGGCACTACTGGGGTTAGGGGAACGGTGACTTGATTTACAGCCCGCAAATCTTGAACTGGGCGATATTCTCCTTGTCCTCCAGGTTTCTTGACTGGGAGCAGGGGCGTGTTCCACGGGGAACTGCATGGTATCAATATCCCATGCTGCAGAAGTCGCTCTAGATGCTTTCTGATCCCCTGCACCGCCTCTCGACTGACGGGATACTGTGGCTTACATATGGGTCCCATTCCTCTTTTCACTTCCACCACCACCGGTGGAACATATTTAGCTAATCCTGGAGGATTATCTTCTGCCCACACTAAAGGAGTCTCATGCCATGGCCATTGTATTTCTTCAGTAAAAATCCTAACTTGAAACAGTCTCCATTCCTCTTCCATGGGAAATGATAGTTCCATTTGTCCATTCTTCATGAACTGGAGTTGTGCTTGTAATTTTGATAAAATGTCCCTTCCCAATAAAGGGACTGGGCAGTCTGGAAGATATAACATCTTATGCTTGACCTGATGTCCGGCCAGATTGCAGGTGCGTTCCTTGAGGAAGGGGCACTTCTGGGTCTTCCCAGACACCCCTATTACTTTCGTAGTTTCCCAAGTTGGTGGACTAATTTTTGTATTTACTACTGATTTTTCAGCACCTGTGTCCACTAAAAAGTCCAATTGTTGGTCCCCGATTTCAAGTGTGACCATCGGCTCCCCGGGGTCCAACAAAACAAGAGCCTGGCTTCCTCATTCCTCTCCTCCATCCATATCTTCCCATTCTTCTTCCATCACAGCTGCTGCAGCTATCACCTCTCTCGCAGGAAAAGGTACGTAGTTTCCACGTCCTCTTCCCCTTCCTGGGTTTCTTCCTCTCTCAGGCCTTCCTCTTTCTCTCAGTCCTTCCTGACTTCCTTCTCTTCCTTCTGGGCATTCACCTTTCCAGTGTCCAAACTTCTTACATTTAGCACATTGGTCTCGACCTAACCTCCGAGGGGGCCCTCTTCTTCCTCCTTGTCCCCCTCTGGCATATCCTCCTCTTCCTCTCTGTCCACTTGCACTTTGTTCCATCATGGTAACTAATGCTTGGTATTCCTGCTTCTTCTTCCTGTCCTTCTTCTCTTCTTCTACCTGGTCTCTTGCCATATAAACTTGATCTGCGAGTGCCAACAATTCATTCATAGTCTTTCCTAGAAATCCTGGTTGCTTTTGAATCTTTCTCCGGATGTCAGGAGCCGCTTGACTGATAAAAGACTGTTGAATCGCCCTCCTACCGTTTTCATCCTCCAAATTATACGGGCTATACTTTCTATATGCTGCCTCCAGCCTTTCCAAAAAGGCTGTTGGTGACTCAGATTTTTCCTGTACCACTCCCTGAATTTTTATAATGTTGACGGGTCGCGGCGGGCCCCTCTTTACCGCTTCTACCAATATACGCTGGAATCCTCTCAGTCTCTGCAGATGTCCTTCTTCTGCGGTGTCCCATTGGGGATCTATTTCCACAGGAAACCTCTGTGCTCCCCACTCGGCTGCATCACCATCTTGTGGGGCCCCAACCTGGGCTATGGCTACCCCATTATTCAACACTGCTCTTCTCTCTTCTGATGTGAACAACATATTCAACAATTGTCTGCAATCTTGCCAGGTGGGATTATGGGTTGCCATAATCCCTTCCAATAGCCTAGCCATAGCTTGGGGTTCTTCACTATAAGGTGGAGTATTATTTTTCCAGTTCAAAATGTCACTACTACTGAAAGGCACTACCTGGTATGCTTGAACTATCTCATTCCTGTTGTTTATCACAGGCACCGTTCTTAAGGGCATCTGGAGGGCCGGGCCAGTCGGTGAATCACCAGGCCACACCGGAGCTCCATGTCTCCGAGTTTGTGCCGGAGAAGCATCACTGGGCATCCGTTGTGACCTCTTCTTTTCCTTTGTTTCCTCCTGATATTTTTCTAGGCTAGGATAGTGTTTCTTGGCCGCTTCGGTTGACTCTGGAGAGTAGGGTGGGGGTCTCGTTTCTAGTGTAGGTGCACCGGGGGCTGTTCCCTGGGGTGGGGGGGGCGGTGGCAAGGGTGGCGGCAATAATTCCTGTTGTCTAGCCTGTACACTCAACTGTAAATCTGGGTAGTCCTCCTCATTGGATTGGAAAACTTCCTTCTTTTTCCCTTCCTTCTTCACCACCATACATTTGCCATTCCTGCACTGTCGAACCCAACCTGGATCTTCTCTAACTACCCGTTCCCAAGTAGCAATATAGACCCACTGGTTCGGATGATTCACAGCACAATATTCTTCCACTGTTCGGATCAGTTTCAGATCCCACGTTCCTTCTACTTGCCAACCTAACCCAAACTCTGGCCATTCTCCCTGACACAAATTCCTCAGTCTATAATCTCTCAGGTCCCTTGGGTTGCCTGCTACGGCTCTGATAGCAAAAGAGCCAAAATTATCTAAGATGCATTGTAAGGGAGTGGAGCTCTTTGAATTTTTCCCTCCCATCCTGCCTAATAGAGGGGACTGTCCTGGCCTGGGCACCCGGCCACTCAACGGCATGCGTCAGGAAACACAAGACAGAGCCCCTTTCCACCTCCCTGGGAACTTTTTTGTGTCCCTCCCGGCGCTGGTGTTCCCTTAATGTCTCATGCAACCACTATACTTGCCAGATTTCTGTAGACGTCGGACCAACCTTCGCCCCTGGGCTTTTTCCCTGGATCCTTTTCCTCCTGGCTGGTTTCTATGGAACCTCGCTGGTGTTGCAGCTCCCACCGTCAGTCGGCGTTGGCATCAGAGGCAAGCACCGCAGCCGGTCTTGCAATATTCAGGGGCCCCTTCTCGTCTCACGGTAGTTGCCTCAGGCCCCCACCGCTGAGTTGGGGCCGTCCCGCCAACGGGATCCGTCTCCAACCTCCTGGCCCGTCTTATAGGAAATCACGTCGGGGTCACCAGAAAATGTAGCGGAACCTTTGTGCTACGGTCCTTGTTGAGCGCAGTGGATGGATTGGAGACGGACAACTGGAATAATTCCAAGAAAGCAGTTTTATTCCGCTAATGGCCACTAGGGTTCCCCCTCGCACAAAATAAGTGCTTTCTCCAGGGAGAACCCCCAGTGGCGGGCTGAGTAAATATTTATACACACTACAGGGTTCGGGTTATGCCCGCCCACAAGCAAATTCATTGGCTTAGAGTTGTGACGCTGCCTGACTTGGACCCAATCAGTGCTGACCAGCGGGCCGGCCGCACTCTTTCTGTGCCGTGCTCACAATCATTCAGAGCGCCTGCGTACGCATGCGCTGTTTGTTTATCTTTAGCTTTCATTTCTTCAGAAACACATGATTTCCCAGAAGTCACATGTTTCTGTGAGTTTATGCACCCGGGTTGCTAGCTGTCGCCATCTCTGCCCATATATGGTATTTCCTGGGGTTCTTTAACCTCCCGCCTCAGCAGTGGGTGGCTTTCACAATGTTCGACCATCAAGGGAGTGAAGGTACCATCGCCAGGGTCTTGAGGAGGGAGGCAGCCTTTTTTTTCTTTGTTGCCTCTGGCTCAGTTCCTGGAACTCACTCCTTGTGGAGCTGAGGCCCTGGCCCTGTGACTCTGCAAAGCCCAGCAAGAAAATCTGCCTGCCTCCAGAGGCTGGGGTATAAAAAGATCACGCCTGTGGGCGTCTTAGCCATCGAAGGCCTCCACCATCTTGCTCCCTGTCCGGGAGCAGGGAGGGTATATAAAGAAAGGGTGAAACTCTATGGAGAGGGAGATGGGGGATGGTGGTGGGGGAAGATAAGGGATCGATGTTAATTGCTGTAATAGCATGTTTTTATGCATATGTCTTTGCTTGATGTTTTTATAGTTTTAATGGATTTGATCTACCTTTGTATGTACAGTAGAGCCTCACTTATCCAAGCCTCGCTTATCCAAGCCTCTGGATAATCCAAGCCATTTTTGTAGTCAATGTTTTCAATATATCATGATATTTTGGTGCTAAATTCGTAAATACAGTAATTACAACATAACATTACTGGGTATTGAACTACCTTTTCTGTCAAATTTGTTGTATAACATGATGTTTTGGTGCTTAATTTGTAAAATCATAACCTAATTTGATGTTTAATAGGCTTTTCCTTAATCCCTCCTTATTATCCAAGATATTCGCTTATCCAAGCTTCTGTTGGCCCGTTTAGCTTGGATAAGTGAGACTCTACTGTATTTAATTTAGATATGTTATATATTTTTATATATTTGTAAGGCATTGAATTTTGCCATTTATTATGTTGTAAACTGCTTTGAGTCCCCCCAGAGGTGAGAAAAGCGGTATAGAAATGCAGATTATTATTATTATTATTATTAATTTCACAGTTAGCAGCAACTTCCCGTTGCACATCGGGGGGGGGGGGGCAATGCCAGCTAACTTATAGAGTTTATCAACAGGTGTAGGTTTAAGGCATCCTGTGATTATTTTACATGTTTCATTCAGTGCTATATTCACCTGCTTCACATGGGCAGACTTGTGCCACACAGGACAGGCATACTCATTAGTTGAGAAAGACAAGGCCAAGGCTGATGTTCTTATTAATTGTGGGTCTGCACCCCATGCACTGCCAGTAAGTTTCCACAGCATGTTATTGCCTGCAGCTACTTTGTGCTTGATGTTCATGCAGTGTTTCCTATATGTTAGTGTTCGGTCAAAGGTGACACCAAGATATTTAGAATGGAAACAGTGTTCGAGCTCTTGGCCTTCCCAAGTAACTTTCAGTTTCCTGTTGGCTTCACGGTTACGTAGGTGGAAAGCACACACTTGTTTTAACTTGCAGGTTTAAACTTCAGGTGGGATCTTTCAAGGCATTAGTGAGTTGGTTTTCAACTGTTTCAAAATCTTTTGCTTGTGTTGTTAGGCCAAGATTATCAGCATATATAAAACTATTTGTGAGTGGTGGTTGTGGCTGATCATTCGTGAAGATGTTAAACAAGGTGCAAGAATGCTTTCTTGGGGTAAACCATTCTTTTGCCTCCTCCATCTACTTTTCTTCCACATAGAAGCTGCGGTTTTCCAGGAGGGTCTGGACAGTTTTTGTAAAGTCAAAGTCCCAGGTAATATGGTAGACTTTTTGCAGCTTTTTTCTATGTTGCACCGTGACATAAGCTGCCATAAGGTCCACAAAAACTGTTCCCATAATGCAGCCTTTCTCATAGCCTTCCTCGATATGCTCAATCAGATGAAGAATTTGACTTGTACAGTTTTTCCCTGGTCTGAAACCTGCTTGTTGTGCAATAAGCTTGGGTTCGATGGCAGGTCCTAATCGATTTAATAGCATCCTCTCATATACTTTATATAGATGACATAAGAGAGAGATTGGTCGGTAGTTCCAGACATTGGAGGCATCTTTACCAGGTTTTAAAATGACAATGATCTTAGTTTTCCTCCATACTCTGGGAATCTGTTTGTATGCCAAGCATTGAGTGTAGAATTTCAAAAGCTAGTTTTCAGCTTTGGGCCCCAAGTGTTTGATTTGCTCCATCATTAAGTCATCTAGGCCAGGTGCTTCACCAGTCTTACATCGCTTGATAGCTTCTCTGAGTTCTTTCAGGTTTAGAGGAGATGACAACTGGTGGGTTTCAAGTTCTGGCACCCAGTTGATTTTCATCTTTACTCTGTCACAGTTGGTTTTCCCATTCTGAATTAGCTGGTGGGCTATCTGGTCTGGTGTTACGTTATGTGTCTATAGTTGACCAGAGGGTCACTATCCAGGCGTCTCAGCAATTGCCAGGCTTTTTGGCTACTCTTGGACACATGAAGGTTCTCAAGCAGCTCTATCCAGCAGTCTTTCTTAGCATTAGCTATGGCTTTAGATAGTTTTTGGCCTGCTGCTATAGTCTGTATGGATTCTCTTGAAATAGCCTGAGATATTCCTGTAGCTGAAGATATAACTCATTCTTACAGACCACTTATCATAGAGTCCATCTACATGGGCTTCATGCCTCGTAATTGATGTGGAGGCTTTGGATCAAGCATTGAAGGGACTCCACACTGCATGGCACCAATCTGGAAGGAGTCTACATGACCCAACAGCACCAAACCTGCCTAGGTGACACCAAATCACTCCTTTACTTCTGTGTTTTCAGCTTAGTTGGACCACAGGGAACAAAAAGGGCAGGTGTTCATCATTCTTCACGTCTACTGATGCAGGACATGCTTTTTTATCGTGTCAGAAGCAAATTGAGAATATACTGCAAGTCACTTCTGGTGTAAGAGAATTGGCCATCAGAGATGTTGCCCAGATGTGTTACCATCCTGTGGGAGGCTTCTCTCATGTCACCACATGGAAGCTGGGGCTGACAGATGGGAGCTCACCCCATCTTGCAGATTCAAACCACCAACCTTCAGATCTTCAGGTCAGCAGGACAAACTGACTAAGCATGAGAGGGGAGGGGGAAAGGAACAATCACTCTAGCCCTCTGTCCAATGCCAGTAGATGTGGCAAGTTCTCACCTCCAGTATTTTGCACCCAGTGGTGGCCGCTAAGCCGAGGGCATGACAGCGACAGTGAATAGTAAGTAGTAAGTAAGTAAAAGTTTATTTGTATACTGCCCTCTCTCCCAAAAAGGGACTCTGGGCGGTTTCCAATATAAAATCAGCATAAAACATTGTACAATAAAACACTGAAAACACTATAAAACTCTATAAGAATACCCAAAAAAACCCATAACAATTGACTAAAACAATCACATAAACAGAACAATATAATCACTCAAATAACATATGAATCACAGAAAGAAAGAAAAAAGGACCACTGGAATGGAGGAGAGGATGGCCTGGAGGGGCCACTAGAACTAAAGTGCAATGTTATATTCTAAGATGCTTTGGGGCAGAGGAATAAAGTGCAGTGTTTCAAGTCAAACAGATGGCCTGTGCAACTACTATAGCTATGGGCTCGGTTATCCAAAGGTGCAGCGGAAGAGCCAGGTTTTAAGCAGCTTTTGAAGGAAACCAGGGTGGGTGCTTGCCGGAATACCATCTTCTCATCTTGACTCAGCTCTTTACATTGCCACAATGAAATTTTGGGGAAACTCCAGAATATCACCTATTATTTTTAATGTGGGATAAGACCACATTAAGCAAGCCTGATAGGCATCAGGGCAAATAGGTCCTGTGCATCATGCACCACAGAACCTGTTCAACCCTACCCTGCTCCATTTGGCCTTTTAGATGTATCCAGTAAGTAATGTTAATTGATCTCCTGACATTTTAAAATACATTGGACGACATATATTACAATGTTTTTACACTGAATTCTCTAAAAACTGGAGATACAGTATTATCCTGCAATTCAAGTTGAAGGCTGTAGCCAGATCTTTACAGTTCTTTTTCTCAGGCTAGCTAAATCAGTCTTAGAAACACTAGGATTATTTGTGCAGTCAAAATGCCAAGTTAAAAATAACAATTTTATAAGGATATCAACTTCAAATATAGAAATTACCAACAGATGTACAGACTCATTGCCATTTTTGTCAGCAATGAAAAATGACAAATATACCTGGGATAGAAGAAGAACAGACCCATTGCACAAGCCTACAGACTTGCAAGTTATTTTCACATGTTAATAGTGAGGAGTGGGTTAATCATAGTGAGGAGATTATTGCACCTGTCTGTGTGATAAACTTCTAATATTATTGAATTCCCTGATTTTTATCTTGTGCAGGTGAAATAATTTAAAATGTTGCAGTATTTCAGTTGTATAGATATTATACCTTTTGATCAATTTATACTGAAAGTGTGTTGTTAGAGGTGATGATATTTTTGTGAATTCCTCATCCCTTGACAGGTTGTAGGTCCTTTCAAAAATATGCCCCATTAATTTGAGATCATTTTGTAGAGGTTGTTCTGGGGCTAAAGGGAGGAGGGAAACCAGGTATTAAAGGCAATGTCTTACTCAAGGAGTGTCCCCACAAATCGAAACTTGCTGTAGTTCCATTCATACTTAAACAGGCAACAGAAATGTTCAATGCATTATTTCAGTTAAGCTATTTGAGATATTTCTATACCCCCTTCTAGCCCACAAGAGCTCCCAAGGCGATGAAAAAATAGAATAAAAAATGAAGTGATACAAATTACGGGTGCCAACTTACTAAACAAGTAGGAAACAAATATAGTTGGCTAAATGTTTTTTTCTCAATTTGATGTTGCTTTCTTCTATTGTTTTATTTGGTCAATGGTTATACTGTTGCTCCCCCATGATGATGCTATGCTTAAATATTTTTGCATTACTCTTATGTTTCTTATGTCATAAAATGCTTTGAGATCATGTATCCTGACAGGAAGTTCAGAAATCCAATCAATCAATTGCTTTGGTTGTAGAATTCTTCCCAAGGAAAGACATAACAGTAGTTGATTAGGATATACTGTTTATGCAGTAGCGTAGCATAGTTTTAAAAAAGTATACACTGATGGCTTTAAATAAATGGGATTGTGTTCTGAATTTTTATTAAGAACATAGGTCTGCATTTTGCAATGACAAATGAGATAAGTCAATCAAGTACAATAGTCACCTTTGTAATTTGCAGTGGTGTATATCATTGTACATATCATAATTATAATGACATCTTACAGCCATGTGCATTTCACAGACAAGCTCCTTTTGAAAGCATAGATATCTGAGTTATTTATGAATTGGGATGCAATGGAGAATGAATAACATCAAGAACCTGAAATAGGCTACCACTACTTCTGGCCACCAACCTCTGTGTTGGTAGAAAGTGTTTTAAAGCAGGGAGCACAAACCTTGATAATTTTCAAAATTCAGGATATGCATTATGTAAAATTAAAATAAATTTTAATGTTCATAAAATGATTATTCAGTGTTCTACTGCAGAAACTGAGCCCTATTTCATTGTCTTCTCATGTATTTTCCTAATTAATGCAATTTTACATTTAAATATTAAAATAAACAATATTTTACATGACTACAATATTAAAATCTATGTTTTTCCAAGAAATCTCAATATCTGAAACAGAGATGCAGAAAGCCAGAAAAGGAGTTTATCTAATCATAGGAAGGTTTGAAGCAGTCAAATACCGAATGAGTGCTTTTGTCAGAAGTATATTTCAGTTAATCTCGTATATGAGGTTTTTAAGAATAGCAGGCTTTAAAAAAAAGAAAATCCACTCCGAACCCTTATGGTGAAAGGATTACTTGAAAAGCTTCAATGAGCATATATGGTACATAGGATACTTTTTCTAGGAAAAAAAAGCTCCAGGTACTACATTTGGAATAAATAATGAAAATCTGGACAACATTGTGAAACATAACTGTTTTTACATAATTTTATTGGATTGCATTATTTGTTCTATATATAATTTTCAATTCAAGCACCAAAAGAAATCCTCTCTGAACAAAGGATTGAAAAGAATGCCAGAGAGTAGCATTGGGGAAGTGTCCAAAGTTGTATGGTGAATAAAATAAACTTCAACATAATAAGATGAAGATACAGTTTATTTAATAAGCAGAGTAGATATCCCTCAACATATGTGTCACATATGTGCCCTTCCTCTCCAGTTCTTGTCCTCTAGCTCAACATCATGATGAGTAATATATTAAACGTTCAGTCATCATTATTGGCAAGTATGATTGCCTTTCACGTGTAGGGTCTGTCATGGTTTCCAAAGGCACTGTGCTGTGTGTGTTAACTGGAAAATGAAGTGCATGAAGCCGATTGGCTGAGTCTGCAAAGACCTGGGGTTTGATTTGATACTGTTTCTGTTCTGCTGCTGCAGAACCAGTTTGGACAAGTTTTTCAGGGCTGACTGAGTACTGCTGGTGGAGAGAGCAGTGTGTATTCAGAGAGAGGCCTAACAGGGGACTCACCCAACAGGGGACTCAGGGCGGCTTATAATAAAACACATATATAAAAATTGCACTATAAATCAGTTAAAAATTATTAACTTACACCGGACATTCATAAAACACATTATAAAATACAGATGGACGTGTTCAAGTTTAAAAGACTGGGTCTGTCAATTGAGTTCCAGCGTACATAATAATAATTAGCGCTGCTAATTGTTATTCGAAGGCCTGGCCCCACAACCAAGTTTTGACTTTCCTACGGAAAGATAGGAGGGAGGGAGTCTGCCTGACTTCACTGGGGAGGGCATTCCATAGGTGGGGAGCCACTACTGAAAAGGCCCTGTCTCTCGTCCCCACCAGCCGCACCTGTGAGGCTGACGGGACCACGAGCAGGGCCTCATCTGATGATCTTAAACTTTGAGGTGGGTCGTAGCGGGAGACACGTTCGGACAGATAATTTGAAACACCTTGTAGTTTCCCATAAAGTTACATATGCATTTCTTTAAAAAAAGGTTTTGCAGAGTTAATCATTTTAATACAGGGCAAGTGTTACACTCTATGTGTCATGAAGACTTTTAAAACAAAAGTTAAAACATCCTGCTCAGACTGAACAGAATATCCCACTTCTGACACCAAAAATGTTATGAATAACTTTTCAATAACTTTAAAGCATAGGTTCTTTTTATTGCAATTTCAGTCTGAGAGGTATAGCAGAATTTTTACAGAACAACAAAGAACAACATTTAGACATACAAACATATAGATTCTATGCAACTACATTGGATTCACAAACAACCTACAGTTACATTGGCTAAGAAACAAACAAAGGGGCGGGGGTTACATTTTCATTCATCATTCACACACAACATGCATCCATCTTCATGCACACAAATATTACCATATTCTTTCTCCCTTCTTGGAGAAGCACCTGCTTAGGCCAGACCCAGCTTCCACTGCTGCCTGCCAAGACATATTCCAAAACGCCAAAACTTCAAAAAGACGATGACTTCAAAATGCACTCCTTCCTCTTTCCCTGAGAAAAGGAGGCCACAAACAGTGAACAGAATCCTGCTTTCCCATAGCAGATCTGCCACTCCCAAGTACACCATCTCCACTGAGCATGGCGGGTGAACAGCGTCGCTGTCTGTCACACCTTCTGGACTGTCATAAGGTCACTTATATAGCAATATTTTGCTGATGATGTTGTCCTAAAGTTGTAAATGAGTGATAGATGTCTTCCATCCTGGAATATCCGCAGTTTCCTGGACCAGATGTTGATTCCTCTTGATTGGTGTTAGCAAACAAGCAAAAGTTCATCAAGTCAGCAAATGTTGACAGATGTTAACAGATGTAAACATTTCTCTTATCAGTCGCAGTTCTTATCACAGTTTGCTGTGCAGATCAACTATTTCAGGTCTCATTAGCAGGTTTTAATTACAATTCCTGAGCAGGTAGTTAATGCTTTGCAAGTATTAGTCTACAGACTGATGTCTTCAAATTTCTAACTCACTCATTCTTCCATTCATACACATATCATATATGCATATTTTTGTCACATATTCTTGAAACACCTTTTCACCCAGCACCACACAGAGTCCAGTAGTTACTAACTACAGCAGTTTATTTACAAAGTCTGTACAAAAGGGAAAGAAGGCATTTCCCAAAAAACAGTGGAAAGGTGCTATAAAATAGCAAAAGATCAATAGTCCATCATAGCAGGGCACATGAAATCCAAGAAATCAAGAACATATGCATAAATCCATAAGCATGAAGGAGGAATTTTTCCAACGCAAAAACTCATCCAGGAACTTAGGCAATCACAATAGACTTGTAGCATGAGCATGAAAGCTGAAACAGGAACTTGATTCAAAGGCAACATTGTCTCTTTTGAAGACACAGGTAAACACTACTTAATTTAAGCCCAGGCCTGACCAAGAAACCATGAGGTCATGCCTTTGAGATCGAGGCCTCAAGGCTTTTTCATGGAATCTTTCCAAGCACCTAATTAATCTATCCTTGATTCCCTTCGCGTGAAGGCTTACTGTATATACTTGGGTATGAGCCTAGTTTTTCAGCCCTTTTCTAGGGCTGAAAAAGCTCCCCTCGGCTTATACTTGAGTGAGGGTCCTGGCTGGCTTCTATTCAGGTCGGCTTATACTTGAGTATATAGGTATTCAGAGTTGGACAGTCTTATCTTATTAAAGTCTTATTATTATCTTAAATTACAGTTTTATATAAATATTCAAAAACATTTAACCTACTGATGCCTCAAATAATGCAATTTTATTAATATCTATTGTTATTTTTGAATTTGACCTGTAGCTGCTGTATTTCCCACCCTCATCTTATACTCGAGTCAATAAGTTTTCCCAGTTTTTGTGGTAAAATTAGGTGCCTCGGCTTATATTCGGGTCGGCTTATACTCAAGTATATACAGTAATCTGATATCACGACAAAATTCCACTTCTTCACTTGCAGAAGGCCTTGAATTCCCGTATCTGGAATTCCCTCCCCAGGGAGATTAGGTTAGCTCCAATCCTCTCTACCTTCCGGAAGCAGTTAAAAACATGGTTGTTTTGTTGTGCACTCGATTAGACAAGCCCACTAAAACCATATTGAAAATTGCCCTGTCATTTGATAGTTTGTTTTCATTCCAGATTTATCTCCCTACCTGTCTTGTCTATTGGATGTATGTTCTATTTTGACATAGACACTCTTCTCCTCAGTTTGACTGTCGCCCATACTGTTGTCCCATATTGGACTTTTAATGCCTTGAATGATAGTTTTAAATTTTTTGTTTTAATTATGCTTTATTAAAATTATGATTTGTTTAATCAGTAATTAATGTGATGATTGAATAAATAAAATAATATGTAAATGAGAGGACAACTGTTCTCGGAGGGAGGGGAGAGAGGGAAGTAGAAAATAAACGCGCGCGCACACACACACACACACACACACACATATATAAACTAGTAGCTTCCCTGGCTCCAAGCCTCCGCCAAAAGGAGGGAGAGCCCCTTTGTTCCGCTGGTGCTTCCTTTAAGCACCCGCCAAACGAAGGAGCTTTCTTCCTTTGGCGAAGGCTTGGAGCCAGGGAAGCAGGAGTCGCTTCCCTGGCTCCAAGCCTCTGCCAAAGGGAGGGAGAGCCCCTTCATTCCGCGGGTGCTCCCAACCGTGGGGAGGCCTCTCCGTGGGGATGAGGGCTGGATCGGGAGGTGCTGCAAGCACCTCCCGATCTAGCCTTCGTCCCCACGGAGAGGCCTCCCCGCAGTTGGGACGAGGGCTGGATCAGGAGGTGCTTGCAGCGCCTCCTGATCCAGCCTTCGTCCCCACGGAGAGGTCTCCCCACGGTTGGGACGAGGGCTGGATCGGGAGGTGCTTGCAGCGCCTCTCAATCCAGCCTGTATCGCAATGGAGAGGAAGCCTGGTAATCCAAGTTATCCGGTTGACCGAGTTGAGGTCCGCCGGTTTAACTCAGACTACTGGGGTTCTACTGTATGTGGAAAAAAATTCTTCATTTTTTCCCTTGTTTTCTATAATGTAAATGTGTAATGTTATACTCTACTTCGATAATAATCTAATAATAAAATAAAATAAAGTTGCTAGCCATCAGTAAATTTTACTTTCACAAATTTCATTTTTCATGTTCATTGACTGTAGATACATTTGGGTATTAGGACAGAGTCTGAGTGCTGTGGAGACATTAGGGACAGAGCTGGCCCTAGGTAATTTTCAAGTGTAAGCAAGCAGTATCCCCCCCTCCACCCAAACCAATCACAGAAAAATAAAAGGTAGAAGGTATATATACACACACACATACACACGGCACATATGGTCCCTGCATATGTGTGTGTGTATATATACACACATACACAGACACAGACACACAATGTGATGAATATGTGACAAGGTAGATAGATAGGTAAGGAGCCACAGCAAAGAAACCTTCCCAGGAGCAAGGCCTAATAATAATAATAATAATAATAATAATAATAATAATAATAATAATCCCCCCCCTGCAGGTGCCACCTTGATGTGGTAGGGGGCTTAACCACTCCAATGATGACTGAGGGCTGTGCTGGCAGTAGTGTAACTACCGGCAGGTCCAACCAAGCCAGAGAGGCCTCAGCTGAGGAGTGGAACTAAGTGCACCTAACCCATTAGCATTATGGAGAATAAAACCAAAATGAAGTCTATACTGGCTCGGTCGTCGCCCAGGATAAAAAGGACCACGGTGGATGCTGCTGATTCTGGACATCCACCGACAAGTGAGCTATGGAATCAAAATACAAATGAACAGTCACAGAAGCGGCAAAAATATACAATGCCAGAAAACCACCAATTATGAAATGCTACTACAAATCTGAACCTCAAAGGCGTGGCTACCAAAAAAGGATGCATCAACTGTGGAAACAAGAGTACCCTGATTCACAGATAACAGAACCCCGACTGGCTGACCAATGAAGACTCATAATCAGAAACAAAGTGTTCAGTGAAGTTGAACTCGAAAAAATCCAAAAAAAATGCAAAGTAAATTGCCATCAGACCACAGCACAGACAGCAACGCAGACTCCAGCAACACTTGGAATGGTGGAACAGATTGAACCAGAAGAAAGTGTGGAGCTTTTGCAAGAATTTGAAAAACCAGCACTTGAAACACCTGTTGAACCACCAGGAACCTTGACAGCAAGACAACAAGAGCTCAAGGATAAGATCATGGCTCATGCTGCAGCAAATGCAATAAGAAAGCAGCTCCCAACTCTAAAAACAGTGCCCAAGAGACACCTGGCGCCTCTCATGAAAGATGTGAATGCAGTACTCTCCACTGTTCAAATAACATCAATTGAACAAACAAACCAGTATGCCTACAGTGCAGCAGTGATAGTAACAGAAGGGCTTGGGATCCTACAACCAAGGCAGCCCCAAAGAAAATCGACTGGAAAACCAAAGTGAAAGGTCAGGCTAGAATTGAAAATCAAAAAGCTTAGATCAGATGCAAGTAACCTGAAAAATATGAAAGAGAAGAAACTGAAGAATGACAAAATCAAGCAATACTTGATCAGAAAGTACTGGCTGAACACCAGAAAAATTGAAGAAGCTTTGGAAATCGTGAAAGAACAAATTACAACAACAGCCAGAAAAAATTGAAAGATATGAAGCCAGAATCATCCAGTACAGACAAAATCAACTGTTTCAATCAGACCAAAGACGGTTCTACCAGAGTCTGAACCAAACAACAGCCACAGTAACCATAAAGCCAGAGAAAACAGCAACAGCCAAGTTCTAGAAAGAACTTTGGGAAAATAATAAGAACTACAACAAAAATGCTGAGTGGATAAAGGAGTTTGAAGGAAAATTCTCACAGAACAAAATGAAACAGATGGAAATAACAACTGAAATGATCAGCAAACGAGTGCAAAAAGTCAAGAACTGGACATTGCCTGGTAGTGATCAACTTCATGGATTTTGGCTCAAACATCTGATTAGTTTAAATGGAAAAATGGCCCAACAATTCAATGAGATGCTGCAGAAAGGAAGTATCAGTGAATGGCTAACAACTGGAAGGACTTACCCAGGGGTCCCCAAACTAAGGCCCGGGGGCCGGATACGGCCCTCCAAGGTCATTTACCTGGCCCGCGGCCTCCGTTTTATAATATAATATTTTATATCATTTTAATAATATATTGTATTTACATATAATATTGATAATAATATTATAATGTTATACAATATAATACTAATACCGTATAATAATATTAATTATATGTTATATATTACACTAGCTGTGCCCGGCCACACGTTGCTGTGGCATTTTCTGGTGGTGTTGGTGAGAAATTGTTGAGGTAGTGGTGGTATTGAATGTCTGTTGTATGGTTGTCTTTATGTTTAGTATGCACGCTGAAGTAGATTATATGGCAGTGTGGAGTCAGTTCAAAGCAGATAATATAAGATTCTAAATGGGTTATATAGCTGTGTGGAAGGGCCTTGAGTCTACACTGCCATATAATCCAGTTCAAATCTGATAATCTGTGGAAGAGGCCTAAGTGAGGCCTAACTGTGCCTGTCCCCTGGGCTGAGTAGGTTGCTAGGAGACCAAGTGGGCGGAGCTTAGCCTTCAAACTGGCAGCAATTGGATAAAAACTATTATTCCTCTCCCTGTAATTAGGACTTTATTTTTCTTTTCTTTTTGTTGTATCAACCTAGAGCCATGAATGATGGGTTGTGTTGTCAAATTTCGAGGTTGGGGGGCCTGTAGTTTTGTTGTTTTGTCCGCTGCCCTGATGCCATCACTCTTTTATATATATAGATATAATATTACAGTATAGTGCAGGGGTCTCCAAACTAAGGCCTGATAATGATACCATATCATAATATTAATTATATGTTATATATTACATATAATATTACAGTATAGTGGTATCGTTCAATATGGTAATATATAATGCTAATATTGTGCTATGCTAATAATATAATATATTGTATGTACATACAGCTGCTCTGAGTCTCCTTCAGGGTGAGAAGGGCAGGATATAAATGTAATAAATAAATGTAGTAAATAAATAAATAAATAATGTTAGACTTAGGCTCGCCCAAAGTCTAAAATGACTTGAAGGCACACAACAACAACAACAACAATAATCCTAATTCACTTGACTATCTCATTGGCCAGAAGCAGGCCCACACTTCCCATTGAAATCGTGATAGGTTTATGCTGGTTACAATTGTTTTCATTTTTAAATATTGTATTGTTCTTTCATTGTTGTTGTTGTTTTGCACTACAAATAAGACATGTGCAGTGTGCATAGGAATTTGTCTGAAGGATTGTGGACCGGCCCTCTGCTTTAAAAGTTTGGGGCCCCCTGGACTTACCTGATACAAAAGGATCCAGCAAAAGGAGCAGCACCAGGAAACTACGGGCCAATAACGTGTCTGCCCACTATGTTTAAACTACTAACTGGCATCATAGGTGACAGAATTCAAGACTATCTTGAAGAAAAAAACATCTTGCCAGATGAACAGAAAGGCAACAAAAAGAAAAGCAGGGGCACAAAAGACCATTTATTGATTGACAAAATGATTCTGGGGAACTGTAAAAGCCGAAAAGCTAATCTTCACATGACGTGAATTGACTACAAAAAGGCCTTTGACTCATTCCCACACAGCTGGATCATCAAGTGCCTGGATGTCATCAGGATTTGTAAAAAGGTTGGCACCTTCATTGAAAACATGATGGAGCACTGGAGAACTGAACTGTTTGTTGAAAATGAAAGCTATGGACTTGTCAACATCAGAAGAGGAATTTTCCAGGGAGATTCATTGTCCCCTCTGCTTTTCATTATTGCCATGATCCCTCTGTCAACAATCTTACAAAAAACAAATCTCGGCTAGCAAACATCTAAGAAATCTCACAAAATTTCATATCTGATGTGCATGGATGACATGAAGCTGTATGGGAAAACGGAAACTGAAATCCAGTCTCTGACCAACACTGTCCGAATTTTTAGCACTGATATCAGCATGGAGTTTGGTTTGGACAAATGTTCAATAGTGGCATTGAAGAAGGGAAAAATCATTGAAAGTAAGGGCATAAATATGCCTAATGGCCAAACAATAAAGTGTCACCAACCAGGGGCCTATAAATATCTGGGCATATTACAGCTGAACAACATCAAGCATGAATATGTGAAAACTGGTCAGCAAAGAATACACACAAAGGGTCAGAAAAATTCTCAAAAGCAAGCTCAATGGAGGCGACACCATCAAGGCCATAAACACCTGGGCGATACCTGTCATAAGATATACTGCTGGCATCATAAACTGGACACAGGCGGAACTGGACAATTTGGACAGAAAAATACGACAACTCATGACCATTCATCATTCACTGCAGCCTCGCAGTGATGTTGACCAGCTATATCTGCCTAGAAGATCAGGGGGCAGAGGACTCTTACAAGTAAAACAAGCAGTCGAAGAAGAAGAACATGCCCTGGCAGAATATGTAAAGCGAAGTGAAGAACCTGCTTTGATTGAAGTCAAAAATCAGAAACTCCTCAAAGCACAGCAGACAAAAAACCAGTCCAAGAAAACCGCACTACAAACTAGAGCTAACAGCTGGCACAACAAAACATTGTATGGAAAGTTCCTTGACAAAATTGAAGGAAAAGCTGATAAGGAGAAGACCTGGCTATGGCTCACGAATGGGACCCTGAAGAAGGAGACAAAAGGCCTGATCCTTGCAGCCCAGGAGCAAGCCATCAGAACAAATGCAATTAAGGCCAAGATCGAAAAATCAGCTGATGACCCAAAATGCAGACTGTGCAAGGAAGCTGACGAAACCATTGATCATATCCTCAGCTGCTGTAAGAAAATTGCACAGACAGACTACAAACAGAGGCACAACTATGTGGCCCAAATGATTCATTGGAACTTCTGCCTCAAGTACCACCTCCCTGCAGTAAAGAACTGGTGGGATCACAAACCTGCAAAAGTATTGGAAAATGAGCACGCAAATATACTGTGGGACTTCTGAATCCAGACTGACAAAGTTCTGGAACACAACACACCAGACATCACAGTTGTGGAAAAGAAAAAGGTTTGGATCATTGATGTTGCCATCCCAGGTGACAGTCGCATTGACGAAAAACAACAGGAAAAACTCAGCCGCTATCAGGACCTCAAGATTGAACTTCAAAGACTCTGGCAGAAACCAGTGCAGGTGGTCTTGGTGGTGATGGGCACACTGGGTGCCGTGTCAAAAGATCTCAGCCGGCATTTGGAAACAATAGACATTGACAAAATTACGATCTGTCAGCTGCAAAAGGCCACCCTACTGGGATCTGCGCGCATCATCTGAAAATACATCACACAGTCCTAGACACTTGGGAAGTGTTCGACTTCTGATTTTGTGATATGAAATCCAGCATGTCTATCTTGTTTGCTGTGTCATACAATAAAATAATAATAATAATAATAATAATAATAATAATAATAATAATAATAATAATAATAATAATAACTCATCCCAACAAAGGATTCCCCCAGGCAGGAAGCAGCCAAGCTTTGAAGCTGAAAGGTTATTCAGTGCTAATAAAGGTGGGCAATTGAAACATTCACACCTGCCTCCAACAGACAAGAGTTCTTTCTTTCTCCCACCCTGGACTTTCTGTAGATATATAAACCCCACTTGATTAGTTTCCAACCTCTGAGGATGCCTGCCATATATGCGGGCAAAACATCAGGAGAAAATGCTTCTGGGACATGGGCCATACATACCAGAAAACTCACAGCAACCCAGTGATCCCTGTCTGACACCACTTTAACTGCCATGGCCCAATGCTCAATTGAATCCTGGGAGTTGTAGTTTGCTGAGACATCAGCATTCTTTGGCAGAGAAGACGAGCAATCTTGCAAAGCTACAGCTCCATGATTCGTTAGAGTGGCATCAACCTGTATTAATCCTACAAAATCTGGCTACCAGTATTATTATTATTATTTTTTAAAAAGCCTCTAAAACCAGGACAGTAAATAAAGAACAAAACTGAAAAAATAGGGAAATTCCAGACATGAAACAATCAGGGCCAGCTTACAACTCCCAACAAAGTATTCCCCCAGGCAGGAAGAAGCCAGCCCTTGAAGCTGCAAGGCTAATCAAGGTGGCCAACTGCAACATTCACACCTGCCTTGGGCATGAGTGCTTTCTCCCACTTTGGACATCCCACAGATATATAAACTCCACTTGCCTAGTTTCCAAAAGGCCTCACAACCTCTGAGGATGCCTGCCATAGATGCAGGTGAAACGTCAGGAGAGAATGCTTCTGGAACATGGTTTCTGGAACAAGTTTTTGGAATACTGTTTGTGTTTAATTCTGCTTTAATGTTTATATATTTTAAATTGGATACCAATGCTTTTATGTCAAGCTGCTTTGAGACCCCTTTGGGAAGATAAAGTGGGGTATAAATATAATAATAACACTCATGGGCAAACAATAACAAAACATGCTGCAGGATGACCCAGAAAAAACAAAATTTTGGCCATTTAATAAACTTCTCCCATTTTTTAAAATGACAGAACCAACGTTTGTGATCCTGGAACACAAATCATGTTACATAGGGTTACATGAGTCTAGGGGCCCTTTCACACAGCCATGTAATCCAGAATATCAAGGCAGAAAATCCCACAATATCTGCTTTAACTGGAGCCCCTTCCACACAGCTGAATAAAATCCCACATTATCTACTTTGAACTGGAATATATGGCAGTGTGGACTCGGTCCTTCCACACAGCCATATAACCACAATATCAAGGCAGAAAATCACACAATATCTGCTTTGAACTGGATTATCTGAGTCCACACTGACATACATTACAATTCAAAACAGATAATGTGGGATTTTATTCCGCCGTGTGGAAGGGGCCTCAGATAACCCAGTTCAAAGCAGATATTCTGGGATTTTCTGCCTTGATATTCTGGGTTATATGGCTGTGTGGCAGGGCCTGGGTTGTCAGAGTCCAAACTGCCTTATATTCCAGTACAAAGCAGATATTCCGCTGTGTCAATGGGGCCTACGGTGCCATAAAATCCAGCTCAAAGCAGATAATCTGGATTCAGGAACTGGAGTATATAGGAGTGTAAGGGGCTAAGGAAAGCACAATGCACTGGCCAGCCTGGTATGAACATGGGAGGCTTCTTCACTCCTTGAGGGGGAAAGTGAGGCCTATGAATCCCAACCTGTCTGCTGAACTGGAGTCTGAGAGAGAGAACCAGGCCAAGACAGGCCTCCTCTCCTCGGGGACTTTCCTGCCCTTCGCCTGGAGATGGTGCCCACACCCTCCTCCTTCTCCATGGGAGGCTGGCTGGCTGGCTCCATGGGTGGGAGTTCTGGGCCTGTCGGAGTTGAGCCGAGGGGCAGGAAAAGCCTCCTTTTCTTACCAGAGAAGTTGTCACTCGAGTCCAACACGGCATGGCCCTCCTGGGAAATGCCAGGCCTTGCAGAAGGTAAACTTCGAAGCTTCACTTGAGGCGGAGAAACTCGGGGAAAGGTGTAGGGCTGAGGGCAAAGGCCTCGCGTTCTTGAGGTCATTTTGGGATATTTGCATGGGGTTCTCTTGGCTCTATACCTCCTCAAAGCAAAGCCCCGTCTTGCTCCGCAGCCCCCACACTGCTGCATCCAGCGCCAGCAGCTCTGCGAAGGCTTCCTGAGTGAGGATGGAGCCATTTCCCACAGCAAACAACAACTGTTGCATGCCCAATGGGAGGGAATGGTGGCTGGAGCTCTCTCTATCTCTCAGCTGAACTGGAGGCGCCTCAACTGTGTCCCATAAAGGACTACACCTTCAGCAATCTATGTAGTTAGCGTAACGCTTGAACCACCCTGATCAGGGAGGAGACTTTTCCCTATCTTTCTTTCTGCATGCCATGCATAATTGTACTTGAATAGATAGAGATGATGTGGGGCACCTAAATCATAGGATGGGGAGAGACCACAAGGACCATCCAATCCAACTCTCTGCAATTCAGGGATTCATAATCAAAGCTGGAGCTCTCTCTATCTCTCAGCTGAACTGGAGGCGCCTCAACTGCGTCCCATAAAGGTCAGGAACAGTGACTGTGTAAGATGTGGTGAGAGAGAATGGGGAAGCATAGGAGTTTAGCCAAGGAGAACTGCAAAACTTCTGGGGGTCCCATTCCAATGTCTTGGTTTCCTGTATTTCCTAGTGGGAAGAAATTGAGTATATCACCTTTGAATATCCCACTCACTAGTGCCAAAGAACCCCGTCCCTAGGTATAGCTGCCAGCATTTTGAGGAAGGTTTCAGAGTTATTTATGATTGTGGCAGATATACCATGATCATAAATGTGAACAGGAATGAGTTACAAAGTGGTAAGTCTAACTTATAATATCATAAATGACTAGCAAGACTTTAAAAAAAAAGAAAATGTGATTAATAAAAAGAAATCTTCATATTGCAGTATTCAGCCAATGATATTTAAATTAATTCTTATGTCAGTGATTTATTTGTTAAGCTGATAAACCTATAGACTGAACTGGAAACACGAAAGAAAGAAAGAAAGAAAGAAAGAAAGAAAGAAAGAAAGAAAGAAAGAAAGAAAGAAAACATCTAGCAATCAGGACCTGATTCTTCGATTTTGAAAGACAACCATCAGCATTATTATTTAACAACACAGTGAAATTCTGAATGGGGAAATAGTTCTTGAAAAAATGCCTTGTAAATGCTACCTCTCCTTTTCCAAGACCTTTTACGTAAGGCAGATTATTTTCATTCTGATGATACTTGGTAATCCTTTTGCAATTAAGATAGGAGTTTTTATCATGAAATCATGACAAAATTGCCCTCCTCTAATTGTGGTGTCTGTCAACAGTAAGCTGCCCATTTTCTTGGAGTTGTCAAAAGACTGTAATTTTCCCTCTGGCTTTTTAATCATTTCCTAGAATTGAGACTTGCCTTCTGCACTGACAGCATAGCCACCTACAAAAACCTAGGAGCTAAGAATAGAATTATGTGATTATTGATGCTGTTGATGCTGCCATAGCTTATCTTAATGCTTATGATTATATAAATAAAAATATTAATTCCCTCTTCTGTTGGCATCAGTGCTTGATAAACTCTTGTTAACAGCCCCCAAAGCGATGCCAATAATAAAATAATGTATATATTCTCTCCTATTTGATTTGGCAATCACAAGGCTTTTACTGCAACAGTATGTGCAGCTTTTCCAAAAGTGTTGGGAGAAAGGAGTCCAAGAGGTAATTCTTCTCACGTTAATCTAGGAGGTGTGTTTCATATGTTTGAAGACAGTGATTTATTTAATAGCAAAATATTATGAGGAAAAATGTACAAGGGCATTTTAAAAGATTGCCTCATTTACATAAACAGATATTTAAGTAGTTTAGATGTGAATTAAACTGTGGTTTACTGCTATGTATAAGAGCTTTGCAGTGCAGCTTGAAACATGGGAAATTGTGCTGGATCAGATGCCTTCACTTCCATTTTCTATTCATTTAGCTTCCAGATAGCAGGAGGTGGATGATGGGTGTGATTTTAAGGCTTATTTATATATTGTTAAAACATACTTTAGTGAAGGGTTGGGCAAATTGTGACCCATGAACAGCACAAGCCCACCCAGTCATTATTGTGGCCTCCTGGGTCTCCCAAGAGACTAATTTCCAAAATGCTCACATATCCTCTAGATCAGTGTTTCTCAGATTGTGCTCCTCCAAGTGTTTTGGACCTCAGCTCCCAGAAATCCCAACCAGTTTACCAACTGTTAGAAATTGTGGGGGATGAAGTCCAAAACATCTGGAGGAGCACAATTTGAGAACCACTGCTCTAGATGACATGGAGGCCATTTTTATTTTTTAGGGCATATAGTGAAGCATGAAGCCTCTCAAGAACTCCAGGGAGACTAAAGTAACTCTCTGGTCTGTTACAGTGGCCCACCTTTTAATTTAGTCTTAGGTCCCTTTCACACAGCTGTATAAAATCAACATTGAACTGAATTATATGGCAGTGTGGGATCATATAATCCAGTTCAAAACAGATACTATGGATTGTCTGACTTGATATTTTGGGTTATATGGCTGTGTGGAAGGGCCCTTAGTTTCACATCTAAGCAAGGGTAGTATGGTTTGTAAGTATGCTTTTTTATTTAGCTTTATTTCCTTAGAATAATATGTGAAGTTAGAAGTACTGTGAAGATTCTTGCCTGCAAACCATTCCACTAAAAAACACTGATATATTAAGTAGTTTTGTCTTTTTCTTGATACAGTCATATATATTGCTGGCTGAACATACGTCCATAAGCACCTGAATTGTAGGATTAAGATAATGTAGGGAAGCACGTAACTATGTAGGGCTCATATACCAAAAGGCATCCTTCAAGAGAGATAAAGCAGGGTAATAACAACAACAACAACAACAACAACCATCATAATCATCATCACCATCCTGTGTGATCATGGAAGCTAAACAGGATTGGCTCAAGTTAATACTTAAGATAGGAGACTGCTAATGGGTACTAGGATCTGTAAGCTATACTTCAGAGGAAGGAACTGACAAAACCACTTCACAGTGGTGTTGTTTATTCCTTCAGTTGCTTCCGACTTTTTGTGACCTCATGGACCAGCCCACGCCAGAGCTTCCTGTCAGACGTAACCACCCCCAGCTCCTTCAAGGTCAAGCCAGTCACTTCAAGGATATCATCCATCTATCTTGCCCTTGGATGACTCCTCACAGTATTCCTTGCCTAATAAAACCTCTATGAAATTTATGGGGTTACCATGAATTGAAAGGCAACTTGAAGTACATACACACACTTAACTAGCTATAAGTATTTCAGTGGATATTCAAAGAAAAGGACTTTAAAAGTAAAATTTATGGAATGATATTAACAGTTGCATGTTTAAAATATTCTGTCAACAAAACAATGAAAGGTCAGAATGGGATGCATTGCATAAAAGAGTGCAAGGTTGAAATGTAAGAGGAAGGAATTGTTTAAAATGGGTAAGAACATAGAATTTGTGAAGGATGTGGCAGAGACACCATACTTCATTAGAAAAGACAACGATGCTTGATAATGTGGAAAGCAACAGGAATTGAGGAAGTTCACATTCTAAGTAGATGAATTCAATTAAGAAAGCCATAGCCCTGCATTTGTAAGGTCTGATCAGGGCTGTCAGTAACGGGGCCTAAGAGGTCTGCCATTGATAGGTTCCCTGTACTTCATAGCTGACTTGAGAATAATTAGCAGCAACAAGTAGAACAGAATCATAGGGCTGTAGAAGATTCAGTGACTGCTTCTGAGAAGCAGCAGGGCAAATATGTCACCCCACATGCCACTCCCTTGTGGTGACACTTCTTACATCACACATGGGAATCATTACCCAAACAACATGGGCAGGCTCCCATGTTGGGAGGGAAGTGTTGTACAATGGTTCCACTCCAGTTGTGGGCTGAGCCTCTGGCAGAAATCCAGGGATGTTGTGGGATAGGCAGCATGCCCATCTGTTACTGGATTCAGGGGAAAGCATCCAAAGATGTCTCCCAAGCTCCGTCGGATGAGGTCCTAAGTAAGAAAGAAGCCTCATAGCTGAAAGAGAATTGATTTCTAGTCAAAGTTGAGAGGCTTGGAGTAGGACTAATGTGATGTCATAGAGGAAACTTTTCTGTAACTAGATGACAGTTCTAGCAAATAAAAGCATGACACAGATTTTTGCAGTGCTGTATTTGAGAAAGCAACATTATTTATTTTTTAAAATTTAAAGATAGTTTTTTTATTTAAAATCATTACGATGGTTCCCTAATGATGTTTCACAACAATAAACATTTTTGTAATAGAAAAGGAAACCAGTGAGGATTTGGGGGGTGGGGTTTGAAGTTCCTCACAATTCAGCTTCTTTTCACTTCCAAATGGTTGACATCCTCTTCTTATGCAATGTCTCCCTCGCCCACATCTCTGCTACTGCTTTCAAAAGAGGTCTTGGGGAAAAGGAAAGGAGACATTAACAAACCCTTTGAGCAGGGTTTGCCTTGGTTGTTTACCAAGATGCAGAAAGCATTACAGTGAGCACCCTTAACTTATATTTTTATTGCCTTGGTTTTATATTTGCAGTTCTATTTGTATAGCTAGTTTTATAATTGCATTGTGAAATAGATATCTATCTTCCATAGATAGATAGATGATATTTATTTATTTATTTATTTATTTCCATCATTTATATGCCGCCCTTCTCACCCGAAGGGACTCAGGACGGCTCACAATACAGTAGAAAAATAAAACATAGCAATATAAAACAATCAATTTAAAACAATCCCATAAATACATTTAAAACAGTATAATAAAATACTTAATCCATTCGTCCACATAAACCTTGCACGTAAACCTTAGTCCGGACCGAGTTAAAGCCATCATAATTCATTCATTTTTTTTTGGTATATATTTTTATTGGAGTGTATAATAAAGAAATAACAACGAAAGAGTGAGAACAATAATTTTGACAGAAAGTGAAGAAAAAAAAGAGAAAAAAGAGAGAAAAAGTAAGAAGAAAAAAAAGTAAAATTTCAAAGAAAAAAAAATATATAAAAAAAGTTAAAAATAAAATAAAATATAAAAATATAAAAAAGACTTCCATCTTCGCCTTAGCGGTTTCCAGTCCATATAGTTGAGTGAGGGTAATACAATAGAAACTATATTGAATTAACCTCTTTATCTGAAGTAAAGAACGAACCCTACCAAAAGGGAGGGATATTGTCCTTATTTATTAGCTTAGTCATTCCTTCTTTACCTTACTATACACTTACAACAAGTGGCACAGAAATGATTCATCCTTCTTCTTCTTCATCGTTTAACCTTTAATTTCTTTTTCTTACATATTCTTCCACTTTCGACCAATCTGTAAATGTTATCGGGGTCCCCGTGTTTTTCTTTAGTAAAAAAGTTAGTTTGTCCATATCCTTTATCTCTTTCACTTTCTGCAGCCATTCTCCCATAGTTGGTGTTTCCTTTAACTTCCATCTTTTGGCAAAACTAATTCTGGCTGCAGTTGTTAAGTATGTAAATATGATGTCATCATTATTACCCAAATGGATGTCCTGATCCGTTATTCCCAATAAATAATATTCCGCTTTCCTAGGAAAGTTTATTTTGAGTATCTGTTGGCAAATTTTGTGGACCTTCTCCCAATACTTTTTTGTTTCTTTACATGACCACCACATGTGAAAATAGCTTCCCTCTTGTTCTTCACATTTCCAACAATTTTTTTTAGTATTCTTATACATTTGATTTAATTTCTTTGGTGTAATGTACCAACGGTGAAACATTTTTAGCCAATTCTCTTTCAGGTCCATTGCATATGTATATTTCAATTTTTTAGTCCAAATTGATTCCCACTCAGCTAAGGTTATTGGTCTTCGAATGTTTTCCGCCCATTTAATCATACAATTTTTTACAGTATCCTCTTCTGTGGCCCACTCCAATAATTTATTATAAATTTTTGTAATTATCTTGTTTTCCGTTACTAGAATTTTGTCCCAAAATTGCTCACTTTGGCTGAAACCAATTTCTCTGTCTTTATTAAATTGCTCCTTAATCTGCAGATAGTGTAGCCAGGAAATGTGGGCGAATTTTTGTTTCACCTCTTCATGAGATTTCAAGGTTGATGAGCCTTTGATTAATAAATCTTTATATGTTGGCCAGTTAGACCACCCTAAAAGCCTTCTTTGTTTGGCTTCCATAGTCGATAACCATAGTGGCGTCCTTAAATAAAAATTTTTTTTATAGCTTTGCCATATTCTAAATAGAGAGGACCGAATAAAATGATTACCAAAGTTTTTCTCTTTTTTCTCTCTTTCGTACCAAACATACGAGTGCCAGCCCACTCTCAAGTCATAACCCTCCAAGGTAAGTAGTTTTTCTTTCTTAAGGTTCATCCAATCTCTAATCCACTCTAGGGCACAGGCATCATGGTAGAGTTTTAAGTCTGGGAGTCCAAAGCCTCCTCTAGTTTTCTTGTCTCTTAATATTGTATATTTGATCCTAGGCTTCTTCCCCTTCCAAACAAACCTCATTATATCGTTGTTCCACTCTTTGAATATGCTATTCTTTCGTATTATGGGAATATTTTGGAATAAAAACAAAAGTCTGGGCAGTATATTCATTTTAACCAGAGATATCCTTCCCAAAAGGGATAGGTTTAAGTTCTTCCATGATATTAAGTTCTTTCTTATTTCTTTCCACACACTAACATAATTGTTTGTTAATAATTGGGAGTTTATTAACAGATCCCCAAGTATTTTATTTTTGTCACACATTGAATACCTGTTTTTTTACTTAGTATTTCTTGGTTCTTCTTTGTCATATTCTTCGTTAATAGCATTGTTTTTTTCTTATTCAATCTGAAACCCGCCAAATTGCCAAATTCCTGTATTTTTTGAAACCAAGTGTCCAAATTTTTACATGGATTTTCAATTAAACCTATTATATCATCAGCAAATGCCCTCGTCTTGAATTCATATTTTGCAACTTTTATTCCCTTTATGTTTTTATCTTCTTTTATACTTTTCAATAGTAATTCTAATGATAATATAAATATGAGTGGAGAGAGGGGACAACCTTGTCTGGTTCCTTTGTTGATTTCAAATAGTTCTGATGTTAACCCATTAATTTGAATTCTGGCAAATTGTTTGTCATACACCGTATTGATTGCATTGGTAAATTGATAGCCTAAATCTAATTCATGCATCAAAATTTTGAAAAAATCCCAATTTAAATTGTCAAAGGCCACTTCCTTTTGATGATTAGTTTCAAAGAATTCTATCGCATCAATTATCGTTCTAATATTATCTTTTAAATTGCGTTTTGGTAGGAAACCCGCTTGTTCCTCCCCAATCCATTCGTCTAAGAATTCTTTTAATCTTGTAGCTAATATATTAGTGAATATTTTGTAGTCTGTGTTGAGGAGCGTAATTGGGCGATAATTACGTATGTCCGATTTTTCTGTCTGGTCCTTGTGAATGAGTATTATTTCTCCTGTTTTCCATGTTTCCAGTATTCCCTGCTTATTTAAAATCCCATTCATGATTTTTTTTAATGGTGGAATGAGCTCATGTTTTAGCACCTTATAGTAGCCTGCTGTGAACCCATCCGGGCCCGGGGCTTTATTAGCATCCATATTGTTAATTGCCCTTAAAATTTCTTCCTCTGAGATTTCTTTATTCATTTTTTCCCTCTGAAGTTCAGATATTTTAGGTAGCTTGAATTTACCTATGTATTCAACTATCTCTTCTTTTGAAATTAGGTCTTTTGAATAAAGATTTTCAAAAAAAAATTTAAATTCTTCTAAAATCTCTTTGTCATTGTTTATCACTTTGTCTCCTTTTCTTATGCTTAAAATTTTTTGCGTTTGTCTCTTTTTTCGCACTTGTTTTGATAACCATTTACCAGGTTTATTTGCATTCTCGAAATGGTTTTGCTTAATAAATTTTAATTGTTTTGCTTGTTCTTCCAATTCAATATGATGTTTTTCCTGGTTTAAAATTTTAAGTTCTTGCACTAATTTTCTATCATTTGGATTCTTTTTCATTTCACTTTCTCTATCCGCGATTTCCCCCCTAATATCCTTTAGTTTCATTTTCTTTAATTTCTCTCTCCTGGCCTTTTGTTGAATCAGGTGCCCTCTAATTACTGCCTTGGAGGCATCCCATAGTGTATTTGTATTCATTTCCTCCGTATCATTTATTCTTAGGTAATCTTTAAACAAGGATTTATATTTTTTTATATCTTCTTCTTTCTTAAGCAAGTTCTTGTCTAGTCTCCATTTTGGGTGATATGTTTTATGGTTCAAAATCATTTCCACTGCGCAATGGTCCGAAAGATCTCTTGGCCGGATGTCAATAGAGCTAATCTTTGTAAATAAATTTTTTGTAATCCATATCATATCAATCGTGACCATGTTTGGTGCCTATCTGAATAAAAAGTATAGTCTTTTTTCTCCGGGTTTCTCTCTCGCCACGCATCTTCTAAGTCAAACTCTTCCTTTAATTCTAAAAGATTTTGTGGTAATGTTGAAATTCTACCTTTTGGAGATCTTTTTGTTTTTTTGCTCTTATCCAATTGACTGTTCATTACTCCATTAAAGTCTCCCAACAAGATTAAATCATCGAATTCCATTCTATATAAGTTTTCCTTTAATTTGTTTGCAAATTTTGTCTTTGGGCCATTCGGGGCATAAACATTACATATTAAAAAATTTTGATTTCCAATTCTAATTATGACGGCAACATATCTACCCTCCTGATCCTTAAATACCAATTCAGAAGGTATATCTTCTCTGATGTATAAAACCACACCTCTCTTCTTTTTCTCATATGAGGAGGTAAATTCCTTTCCTAGTCTCTTATTTATTAGGTGTGATGTATGTCTCTGTACAATGTGTGTCTCTTGAAGTGCAATCACCTCATAGTTACCACGTTTCAGATTATTAAAGACTTTCTTTCTTTTATTTGGGGAATTTAAACCATTTGTATTTAAAGATATACATTTTATTCGTTGCTCATTCATCATTTTGCTTAGAGAGGGGGGCCAGTCCAACTTTTTCTAATTCCTTTTCTGGGTCTTCCATGTCCGAGTCATCTTGGTCTTGCTCTGTTTCGGTATCCTCCTGGCCTGGTGATAATTCATTCATTAAACGCTTGTTTGCAAAGCCAGGTCTTTACCTTTTTTCTGAAACTCAGAAGGGATGGAGCCTGCCGGATGTCACTGGGGAGGGAGTTCCACAGCCGAGGAGCCACCACCGAGAAGGCCCTGTCCCTCGTTCCCACCAGCCGCACTTGTGAGGCAGGTGGGACCGAGAGCAGGGCCTCCCCAGACGATCTTAAAGTTCTCATGGGCTCATAGGAGGAGATACGTTCGGATAGGTAAGTTGGACCGGAACCGTTTAGGGCTTTGTAGGCCAAAACCAGCACTTTGAATTGGGCTCGGTAGCATATTGGCAGCCAGTGGAGCTGACGCAACAGAGGAGTGGTGTGCTCCCTGTACGCCGCTCCAGTTATAAGCCTGGCTGCCGCTCGTTGTACTAATTGAAGCTTCCGGGCCGTCTTCAAAGGCAGCCCCACGTAGAACGCGTTGCAGTAGTCCAAACGAGCTGTAACTAGAGCGTGGACCACCGTGGCCAAGTCAGACCTCCCAAGGAACGGGAACAGCTGGCGCAGAAGTCTGAGTTGTGCAAAGGCTCCCCTGGCCACCACCGAGACCTGGGGTTCCAGGCTCAGCGATGAGTCCAGGAGAACCCCCAGACTGCGAACCTGTGTCTTCAGGGGGAGTGCGACCCCGTCCAACACAGGCTGTAACCCTATTCCCTGTTCAGCCTTACGACTGACCAGGAGGACCTCTTTCTTGTCTGGATTCAATTTCAATTTGTTAGCCCTCATCCAGTCCGACACAGCGGCCAGACACCGGTTCAGGACCTGGACAGCCTCCTTAGTGACAGGTGGGAAGGAGTGACAGAGCTGGACATCATCTGCGTACAGATGACACCTCACCCCGAAACTCCGGATGATCTCTCCCAACGGCTTCATGTATATGTTGAACAACATGGGGGACAGTACTGACCCCTGCGGGACCCCACAAGTCAATGGTTGTGGGGCCGAGCAGGTGTCCCCCAAGGACACCATCTGGGACCAACCCTCCAGGAAGGACCGGAGCCACTGCAGAACAGTACCTCCAAGCCCCATCCCAGCAAGGCGCCCCAGAAGGATACCATGATCGACGGTATCGAAGGCCGCTGAGAGGTCCAGCAGAACCAGCAGGGACACACTCCCCCTGTCCAGTTCCCGGCGTAGATCATCGACTAAGGCGACCAAGGCTGTCTCGGTACCATGCCCCGGCCTGAAGCCAGACTGCGCTGGATCCAGAAAATCAGTGTCAACCAAGAATGCCTGGAGTTGTGCGGCCACCACACATTCCATGACCTAGCCCAAAAAGGGGAGATTGGAAATAGGCCGAAAGTTCTCTAATTGAGTGGGGTCCAGTGATGGCTTCTTCAACAGCGCTTTGATCACAGCCAATTTGAGGCTCGTTGGAAAAATGCCTTCCTGAAGGGAGGCATTCACCACCACCTTCACCCACTCGGCCAACCCCCCCTCTGGCTTCCTTTATCAGCCAGGATGGGCAGGGGTCTAGGATGCATGTGGTAGCCCTCACCTCTCCAAGCACCTTGTCCACATCCTCAGGCTGAACCAATTGAAAAGAATCCATCAAAATAGGACAAGCAGGTGCTCGTGTTACATCCTCGGAGACTGCCGTTAATATGGTGTCAAAGCCGGAGCGGATCAGAGCGACTTTGTCCGCAAAGAACCGAGCAAATGCTTCGCAGCGGGCTGCCGAGTTGTCAGGGATCCCGTCTTGAGCGACGGGATTTAACAAGCCTCTGACAACCCGGAACAGCTCCGCCGGACGGTTCTTTGCAGACGCAATATTAGCTGCCAAGAAAGCATTCTTGGCAGCATCTATTGCCGCGGCATATGCCCTGAGGTAGAGACACAGCCGTGTTCGGTCTGATTCGTTCCATTCTGAACGCCACACGCGCTCTAGTTCCCTCTTTTTTCGCTTCATCGCTGCCAACTCCTCAGTAAACGAAGGAGCTGGTTTAGCTCGGTTACTCGAGAGGGGACGTTCCGGAGCAATCGTGTCTACTGCCCTAGTCATCTCCCTATTCCAGAGAGAGACCAGGGCATCAACAGGATCACCAACCGAGGCGGCGGGAAACTCCCCAAGAGCCGTCAGGAATCCATCTGGATCCATAAGCCTCCGGGGGTGGACCATTTTAATAGGTCCCCCACCCCTGCGGAGGTTAGGTGGTGCATTCAGCCTAAACCTGATCAGGTGATGGTCGGTCCATGGCAAAGGAGCGATGGTAAGCTCCTCCACACCGCCACCTTCCTCCCATCCCTGGCAGAAAACCAAGTCAAGTGTGTGCCCCGCTCTGTGGGTGGGACCAGATACCAATTGGAACAGCCCCATGGTTGCCATGGAGGCCATGAAGTCCTGAGCCGCACCAGTCAGGATGGTCTCAGCATGGACACTGAAGTCCCCCAGCACTAAAAGCCGATGGGACTCCAATGCCAGGCCCGAGACCACCCCCGCTAGCTCAGGTAGGGAGACTGTAGTGCAGCGGGGTGGGCGGTACACTAACAGAATCCCCAATCTGTCCCGGTCACTCACCCTCAGGTGGACACATTCAAACAAGGTTGACTGCGGGATGGGGCACCTGATCAGGGGGATAGACTCCTTATAGACCAGTGCAACACCGCCTCCCCTTCCTCCGGATCTTGGTTGGTGCTGCACGGCATACCCGGGAGGACAAAGTTGGGTGAGATTGACCCCACCCGCCTCATCCAACCAGGTCTCCATTATGCACACCAGGTCTGCCCGTTCATCCAAGATGAGGTCTTGGATGATTGCTGTTTTTCCATTTACAGACCTGGCGTTCAACAGCACCACCTTTAATCCGGAGGAACCGCCAACCTGGGTATCCAAGTTTACCATATCAGGAGGCCGTTTTAAATCTACAAGAAATCTCTTCCTCTCCCTAGGCTGAATCAGTTTTGGCCTCCCTTTCCTGTATCTCCCCCTCCCCTGGATTACCTCTATGGGGGCCCCTCGGCTAGTGGACATCCTCCCCCCCCTCCATGGCCCCTCTCCCCTTCTTCCGTCATTGGGCTGGCACTAGCTTTCAAATATGAGCCAGATCCCTGCTTAAATTGTATCTCACTCCACTCTCCTTTGGATGTAGCTCTTTCATCTCCCCATTCCCCCCACTTGGGAGTTACTAGCGTAAAGTGCAATATAAAGTTCTTTAATTTCCCAAAAGTGCAAAGTGCTAAAGGTGGAGGGGAATCTAGTTCATAGATTGTTCTAATAGAATCAATGGGGTGAGGGAGGTAGATCAACAAGCTAAGGGATAACAATAAAATCACCATTAAAGTGCCAGAAGCTTTAGCTCTTACTACAGCGTTATACAGTTCTTCCAATAATAAGGTGACTTTGTGCTTCAACATCCCCGGTAAGACTACAGCTGTTCTGAAGGTGAATAAGGCACACCCTCCCCTAGCTTCTTAGGCAACCCACCCCAACCCTCAACTTGTAGCTCTGAGTTAACACGGCTGAACACAATTCAAAGCAGCATGGAAAATTCATAACAATCAATTATGAGGGCTAGATAAAGTGCTCAGTCCAGATGATCATCAATAAAGTGCTAACAGTGCATTTCTAGATGGAATGTGGTGCTGGAGCAGTCCAGTGATGGTTGGGTGGGAAGACAATGCACAGGCCCTGCTGGCCTAAGTGGGTCAGCAGACTGAGTGGATTGGCAAGCTGACTCACTGAATAGCAGGGACCAGAAGATGGAATGTGCGGAGTCTTGTGTGGAAACTCCGCCCGGTTGAGGAGGAGGCTCCAGGCCGTAATTGTACACTTGGCTGCCTCAGGAACTAGTAGCAAAGTATGGGACAATATGGGGATGATGGTATAGTCCTTATAAGCAGTCTGGCGGCTGGATGTAATGCAGCAAGCAGCACAGAAGCTTCTTTCCTAATAAGAGGGCTCCATAAGTCAATACCTCCTGCTTCCTCCAGAGGTCCCTCCCGATGATGTTTAGCCCAAGTCTCCACAAGTTGTTGAGGGTGATTAACCCAGGGCCTCAGTCCAAAAAGGGCCAGGGAGGGGAGAGAAAGCGCCACAAGCTGAACAATGGTGGCTACAAGAGTCGTTCCTGATCTCCTTCTTCTTCCTCTCCTCCTCCTCTCGGAAACACACTTGCAGCCCCCTTAATACAGCAGCAGCGGGGGGGGGGGAGGAGCCACACGGAGGTCACAGGCGGAGAGGGGACAGACATCAAAGAATAAGAATAGGTCCCTGGATGGCCTATCTCCCAATATGACAAGATAACAACGCTGAAAAAAAGATCTCCCGGCCCAGGGGCGTCCAGTCCAGGGGCCGCTTGGAGGTCGTTTGGGCCAAACGGAGCCGCCTTGGCCTGCTAGAAGCCCTCCGGAGGATCTCCTCCAACGCTAGGGATGGGAGAAGCCGAAAACAAAAGGGCAAATGCCCAGTCTTATAGTCCACCTCCCCCCTGCCGATTCAGCGGGGCCGAGAGGCTGCAGCAGCTCCAACCTAGAGGCCACGAAGACTCACGGAGAGGGAGAGAAACAGCGGAATGGTGAAATGGCGACCGCTCGACTACCTCCCGGTCTTCCTTCTCTTCCCACAGCCTCTCGCTGCTCAGCCCGACACCGTAGGCTCTTGCCAACGCCAGCACCCCAACCCTCAGGTATTAAACAGGGTTTGGGGAGATAGGAAGCGAAATAGGCGAGCCTTTTTGTGGCAATTTAGATCTTCTAGCCACAGAGCCCATCAAGGCTGTTGCTGCCACGCCGCCATCTTAGCTCCAGATTAGAGGCAGTCCCCAAGTTACAAACATCTAATTTACAAATTACTCATAGTTAAGAACAGGGGTGAGACATCAGGAAGTGAAAGAAATCTACCCCTCGTAAAGGAAATTCACTCCTGAAAGTGGAAAAGGTGTCCCCACTGAAGCTTTCCACAACGAGCCACATTTTTCAAAATCCAATTAGCACCAAGATAGAAAATGAGATGAAATCTTCTGAACAGGGACATAGACAGCAAAACAAACTCCACAGGGGTGTCAATCCTTCCCTATGCTGTCCAAAGATAGATAGAATTAGATGGATAGACAGATAGATAGTAAAAAGTAAAGGTTTCCCTTGATGTTAAGTCCAATCGTGACCGACTCTGTGGGTTGGTGCTCATCTCCATTTCTAAGCCGAAGAGCCAGCATTGTCCATAGACACCTCCAAGGTCATGTGGCCGGCATGACTACATGGAGTGCCGTTACCTTCCTGCCGGAGCGGTACCTATTGATCTACTCACATTTACATGTCTTCGAACTGCTAGGTTGGCAGGAGCTGGGGCTGATAGCAGGCGCTCATTCCCCTCCCGGGATTTGAACCTGGTACCTTCGGTCTGCAAGTTCAGCAGCTCAGTGCTTTTAACACACTGTGCCACCAGGGGCACAGATAGATAGATAGGTAAAGGTAAAGATTTCCCCTGACGTTAAGTCCAGTCGTGACTGACTCTGGGGGTTGATGCTCATCTCCATTTCTAAGCCGAAGAGCTGCCGTTGTCTGTAGACACCTCCAAGGTCATGTGGCCGGCATGACTGCATGGAGCACCGTTACCTTCCCGCCGGAGCGGTACCTATTGATCTACTCACATTGGCATGTTTTCGAACTGCTAGATTGGCAGGAGCTGGGGCTAACAGTGAGTGCTCATTCCGCTCCCGGGATTTGAACCTGGGACCTTTCGGTCTGCAAGTTCAGCAGCTCAGCGCTTTAACGCACTGTGCCACCAGGGGCCTTAGATAGATAGATAGTTTCACTTAAAATGTACTTGCTCTGACTTACAAGCAAATTCAACTTGAGAACAAGTGGGGACTGCCCACAAATGCTTTTGGCAAGATTGGCAGTCTCTAATTGTCTTATTCTGTGAAGTGCCATGTATATTGATGGCATAATATAAAAACAGTGTTATTGATAGTGTGGTGGTGATATCTTGTTAATTTTGTTTAATATCAATATCTTCAAAATTCGATTCCTGAAGAAAATGCAGATAATATATGGCAATTATATATACGGTGATACAATAATAAATAATTATCAAAGTGAATCCAGGTCATAGATAGGTGCAAGAATTGAATTTTATCAATATGCATTTGTTTAATTTTCTACTGGGTGAGTCTGAATGTGTGGATCAGTGCAGCTACTCAAAAAAGCCTGAGAACTTTTTTTAAAAATTTACCTCAGCTTGGGCTGCTTGCATGAGGAAGGGACACAGCCTGACAATTTTTGCCCATTCAGAAAACTTCCTTTTTCTCCTTTCTCTCTATCTCCCCCCCCCCCCCAAATCTCCCCTGGTGTCTTACTACCAGACACAGATATGTGGACATTAACCTGCTCTGAAAGTCAAGGTCAAGAGAGCAGTGTTCTCTCTTGTTCCAGCTGTTCATTTTTCTTGTTTCAAGCTATTAATAATCTTGATTATATGAAATTACACACTGCTTAAGTAGTCTAGCATTGAAAGAACCAACTCAATTTGCATACTGAAGATTAATCCACATGCCTTACAGAACAATCCTATTTAAAAATTGCACTTGCCGAGTGGGATAACATCTCTCTGTGCTGATGGGGAAGAAACCATGCTAATATTATGATGTTCTTCCATTGTCAAGAGGTAGTTACTTTTGCTAACAGTAAAACTGTCACAACAATCAGAGCCATAGCTGAGATGTATAAAGGAGAATCTGAAAGATGATTTGGAAGCTTTGCTTTCTTGGAAGTTGAACCTAAGTCAGATGACATGTTACACCAGCAAGAGGAGCAGTAAGTGAAAACATGCCTATCAAAATCAGTGGAGCACCTCAGACTGTTTCCCATCACTGTCCTTCTCCACATCCATACTGGATTCCAACTAATTTAGGATTAAGTCAAAGCGCACAGACAAACAAGTAACCACATATCACATATCAAGAAGCAAGGCTCTATCACTCTTCATGATTAAGTTTATTCCTACATAAAGAATCAGGAAAATGGAGCAGCGTGAAGAGCAACTGCAGACAGCATTCCATTGAAGCTCCCTACATTCATATGCCAAGTATGGAATGAATGGCAAGATTTTCTCCACCAAAAGATGAATCCTTTATATAGTTGTCATCCATGGGAAAGTAGAGTTAGTGTTGCACACCTAGACTCCAGAGACACCTCAAAACCACGCTGGAGTCCCAGACTATAAGCAATGCAAGTTGTTTATTGAAGAATATATGTAAGCAATAGCAAATCAAAGTTCAAAGTCAATGAAACAAGGTTTTAGTCCACTAGGTACAAGATACTTGAGAATCTTGAAGCAAGGGTCCATGAAATTCAAACACAAGAATAAACTTCGATAAGGTATCAAAATAAGTCCAAGGAACAGGATCAAATCTGGAACAAAGAACAGGATCTTTAACTGGAACAAGGGATCCAAACTCCAAAACTTTCAGGGACAACGATTGGATAATCCAAAATTCCCCAAGAGCAAGAACAAAAACTGAAACAAAACTCATCAAGGCTACAGGTACTTGGCATGAAAGTCCACAGGAACATGAAACAAAATTCCATGAAGCATGAAACAAGAGTCCATGAAACAGGAACAATACTCTCGATGAGCAAAGTTGTGTGAGGACTCATGGGCCTTGTAGTCCTGTTCCTAGTACTATTGTGACAGACGAAGAGGAAAACATGGGGTTTTCGCCGGTTCAGCAAGAGCCGGAGTCTCTTCACCTGCAGGATGTTGATGTTTGCCCTCAAGAATTCAGCCAAACAGGCCTTGGGCAGAACTCCCCACCGTTTCCCAGAAAAGAATCTTATTCCAGAGAAAGGGGAGCCAGGGAGGCCCAACGGAGGAGTTTACGCTTAGCTGCCAAACATCAAGCTGATTAGGTCTGCTTCCCTTGGGAAATTCTAAGGAGTCACACATCTGGACAGAGTTGGGTTTCGTTTCCCGTTCTCTAGGGAAAGAGTTCTGTTGGCGGGAAAACGAGACCCAATATAGGTGTTTGGCGCGAGGGATTCTTTGCGGAGTCAATTGATCAGCTAGAGGAGAGAGATCGTGTGTGGACTTCGTAATCCCAGTTCCTTGCTTCCTGGATCAAGCTTCAAGCCTTGCCCTGTCTCACGGTTTTACCACGGACTCTGTTTCATGCTTCATGTTTGCCTCGTTTTCAGTCACGGATCTAGCCAAGAATCAAGTTTATTTCCAGCCTTGTTGTCAAGCTTCATTGGACTTTAAAGACTCTGTTATTTCCCCACACTATTGCTTGGCAAAGTGTGTGTTTCGGTCAAGTGGATTAAAACTTTGAACTCTAATATCTTATATTGGACAATACATTTCTGGACTATATTTGACCTCATCTGAAAGGTCTGCTTCTGAACTATATTCTTCACTTGTTTTTATTGATTTTATATATTTCTTTAATAAAGATATTAGATAGAGACTGGCCTCTGTGTAAGGTTATTGGTGCTCTGCAGCCAGGGTCCTGACAAGTTACCACCTCTGAAAATTTCTCTCAGAAGCAGTTCCTCTTAAAGCTGGAATCAAGGCCTCTTTCCATGGTAAGTTTGCTCAAAACCCTTTCTCATTAGCAACCGTCTGCTTCTCGAAACCTCCCTTTTTTGTCTCTGTTGACATATTGCTTTCTTTCTGTCAACCTCATTACTCTTATCACAACTGGAATGCCCATCTGCCAAGGGATAACTCATCCTTGACTCTCCCAAGATTCAAGCTGCCTGCTTGAAACCATTGTCTGCCTGCTCCCAGAATCTTCAGGAACAAACTCTGGCTGCCCAGGAACAGCAGCCTCATCCAACTCTGCCTGCATAGGAATGCTAGGCCCCAATCCAGATTCATCTGACAGGTCATGTGCAGGTTGGGACACAACAGCTAGTCTGAGAAATGCAGAACTGGAGAGAACACAGGTAGTAAGGAAGAGGGACCAGCCTTGTAGACGGGGCCCTGTAGACAGGGCCCTTCCAGACAGGCCCTATATCCCAGGATCTGATCCCAGGTTTTCTGCTTTAACATGGATTACATGAGTACCCACTGCCAGATAATCTTGGATAAACATAAAACCTGGGATCAGATCCAGGGATATAGGGCCTGTCTAGAAGGGTCCTAAGACTCAGAGCAATGGGTTTAACTCACAAAAAATAAGATTCCACCTGAACATTAGGCAGAACTTCTTGACTGTAAAGGCTATTCAACGCTGGAACTCTCTACATCAGAGTGTGGTGGAAGCTCTTTTTTTTTTTTTTTTGAGGCTCTTAAACAGAGGCTGGATGGCCGTTTGTCAGGGGTACTTTGATTGTACATTTCCTGCATGACAGGGTGGGACTAAATGGTCCATGTGGTCTCTTCCAGCTCTATGATTCTAGGATTCTATAGTGTTCTGTCAGCTCGCAAATCTATGCAGCCTGTCATGCCCTAAAGAGAACCTCAAACAAGTCTCCTAATCACAAGAGCTCCTTAAATTGATACCGCCCAACACTCTCCACAATCCATGTTTTGCTTGTTTTCCTACAGGCAATCAGGTCTCCATCCAACAAGCACAGAGACAAGGATGCTCTTTGGTCTCAGTGCCATGAGAGAACACAGAGCAGCTGACAACAATAGCATCGACCTGTAGAATTGCAGCTGTTCTGTGAGGTCGCCACTTTCTTCTTCCAGTAGGCTTCATGTTTCTGTTCTGAATACATGGCAGACATAATGTAATAAGAGTGAAGTCAGGGAGATAGTGTCTTCTGTTGCTTCTTCATCTGTCCTGCCAGGTTCATGCATTAGGCCCCAAAATTCACATATGTTGCTAGGATTCAATCCACAGCTGTTCAATAAAAATTATTCTAGTGATGTCCTTGTTCTTGTAAAGCTTTACAAATAATGAACTTCTCTCACTCCAAACAAAGTACTTTTCACACATCTGTAAATCATTACACTCCAATGTGGTTCAGTGCCTACATTGTGTTGTCTGTGGTCTGCTGGCACAGGAGGGTTAATATGAAGGATGCAAGTTTCATTATCCTCCTATTCCTCTCTAATAATGTATAATAATAATAATAATAATAATAATAATAATAATAATAATAATAACAATAACAACAACAACAACAACAACAACAACAACATAACAAACCAAACAAATTCAAGCTGCCAGAGGGGGCAAAATGCAGAGGTGAAAAATTATGTCTCCTGAGAATGATACTAAAACTTTAACAGTCTTCCTATTATCACTGAATACGGACAGGTGGGTAATGCATATGTAGCATAGGAACATCATTAGCAGGCAACATTATGATTAGGAACTGCTGGAGTTGCGTGTGAAAGTGACTAGCTGCATCTTTACATTAATATTATTTGTTGATGGGAATACAAAGCTTTGGAAGTATATTAAGTTGATACTAGTCCTGTTGTCATGGGGATATGTAGGAGAGGCATGGGAAGATGCAGCTGCTTCAGGTGAGTCATAATCACCAAATTTCTTACTTTCTTTTTCTTTTTAAAATATCACTATGCCTTGTAGAACTCACTTAATCTTCTCCATTCATTTTAGGAGAAGCCAGGATCCTCCTCCCATTCTCAGTCCTCAGCCAATGCATTAGGTTATAATAGAGATAGAGAAAAACACTGTCTAGAGCTCTGCTTTGTAGGCTTTTTGATGTGGTGGATAAGCAGGGTTTTTTGCTCCAGTGTCCCAGGCACAAGCATTGCATTTGTTCCCATTAGTTGCAATCATTTTTTTTGGTTTGGTGGGAAACCTGATGTGGATGAGCAGCCAAAAGCTTGCAGATTGGTACTGCTCCACAGAAAAAAACATATCAGCTGTAGCTTGAAGGAGGAGTTTCCAGATTTATTCAGTAATCAGGGTGTGTAACTCCAGATTTTAGAGCAGATGTGGTTGTAGTTGTGTGACTATTCCCAAACAAAGAGTAGCAGTAAGCAGGAGTTCATGATTCCATTTTAATTTCTTTAAACATTATTCTTTTTCTGAATTCACAAAAGCATTCAGAACTACTCTGGCAATGTACACAGATAAAGTTTTAATTTCTGTCGTCATATTGCATGATGCAGGTTTGCCTCCTATACAAGAAGTCTTTCACCCCAGCATACTTTGGAGTATTGCGTATAAGGAGAATTAGGCAGATGTTATTCCACATTAACAATGCCTTCTAAATCATGTCAGCTTGAGGATGAGGTATTTTTAATCAGTCTCTCAATGCTCTTCTTCTATGGAATTACACATAAAGAGCAGCTGGCAAGCTCACTTCTCTAATATGGCATCATGTTCAGTTTTCTCTCTGGGCTTTGCCTATATTTGCATCCAGTTTCTCAGAAATAATAGCATTGAGCTGAATGAACAAGCAGCTCTCCCCCCCCCTCTCTCTCTCTCTCTCTCTCTCTCTCTCTCTCTCTCTCTCTCTCTCTCTCTCTCTCTCTCATGTAATTGCATAATGCCACTGCATTGACAAATGGAGGTCTTTCAAGTTCACAACTCTTAGCAGGCTGCCATGCATTTTTTTGTTCTGTTTTGGGTTTTTTTGTGTCAGGTCAGGAGTGACTTGAGAAACTGTAAGTCACTTCTGGTCTGAAAGTATTGGCCATCTGCAAGGACGTTGCCCAGGGGACGCCTGGATGTTTTGATGTCTTACCATCCTATGGGAGGCTTCTCTCATTTCCTGCATAGGGAGCTAGAGCTGACAGATGGGAGATCACCCTGCTCCCTGGATTTGAACTGCTGTCCTGCTGGCGCATGGGTTTAATCCATAGTAAATTCCCTACTTCCTCCAGCCTCTGGAGGGCTACAGCTCTTATAAAGAACTATTTTGGCTGACCATCCTTTTTGCCATCACTGGAGGCAAAAACTACAATTCTAGACTCTCTTGATGCAGCTATTGGTGATTCATATCAGCAGGGTTTTGCACAGAGAATCACAGGTTGCTCTCTCTCTCCTCTTTGGAATAGCTTTATAGGTCCCACAGCCTTAAGAGTGCTCAGAGCATTCTTGGGGATCCATCTCACCCAGAACATTCGTCTTTATTAAAAAATTATTACCATCTGACAGATGGTACAGGGTGATAAAGGCAAAGACAAATGGCATTGGGGGCTGTGTAGTGGGGTGGGATTGTGGAGGGATGGGTGTGTTGTTTGTGATGTGTGCTGGAGAATGCATTTAATTTCATTGTACAATGACAATAAAATATTTTATTCTATACTAGCCTAATGTCAATAATAACTGAAAATAAATGGGTTTCTGCATAGACAAGAATAGGGGAGATTCAGCACAGTGGACATGTCTAAAATTGAGAGCACAAAGCACATGGCATATAAAACAGGGTATAATGAATGCAGCAGTCAGTTAAGAAAACATTCAATGTGCAGTCTGATTGAAGTCAAGAAATTTCATTTATTTCAAAGAATATTAAGAGAATACTTGTCCATGGAGTAAATAATAAGTCAAATGAGCATTCTAATAAAATACAGCAAAACAAAAGAGGGGAGGAGAGAGGGCTCATTGCTTTGTCAAAAATAAAACAGGGTTTGAGGAAATTTGGGGAAAATATTTTGTCTCTAAATGTCTTCAGGGTTGATTTATGCCTTTCAGTTATTCTGAGCATACAAACATCTTTAAAACAGAGTGGCTGTTCACTCACATTATTGCACAGTTCTTTGAGCAGGGCATTAGGCAAATATATGCTAAATGGGGAAATAACTGTTGGAATCTGAATGTAATTGATGGAACTTGGCTGTCCCAGATGAGAAGCTCAGACCATGTTTTACAACAGTTCTACTCTCATTTGGCTAACTTGAATATTTTCTAAAGTGCTCAAGAGATAGAAGCTTCCATTTTACTGTTACCTATGCTCATTATACTTGGGGAGAAATTGAAGAGATTCTTTCGTTGTCTAAAAGCCTTTTATTTTAAGACACACATTTCTGTTGAGTGCACAAGAAGTTTAAAAGATACAAAATGCTAGCTTAAATCCACACACACTTGTCCATTCCATTCATATTAGGGAAAATAGCTCTAAATGCAGTTATATTTGGGGGCAATAGAGGCACTGCTATGGATATGAGGCTTTGAATTTGTGGGAGAAATTTGTGGGAGAATTTGTGGGAAAAGCTTGCTGTTTTCTATATCAAATATTAAACTGGAAAAAGAGTATTTTAAAAATAGATACTTCTTTGAAAATGTCTTTGTTTGGCTTTTGGTTAACTCAACAACTATGACTGTTCTTAGACGAGGATATTCTGGTCACAATAATTCTTCTCACACCCCCTGGAGCTGCTTTTGAGGACATATAAAGTGCAGCTAGTACAAAATCCAGCAGCTATATAGCTATCAACATTATCTAGAAACCACATTACAGCAGCTTTAAAAACTGCACTGGCTGCTGCTATGGTTCTTGAATGAATTCAGGATGTTAGTAACAATCTTTTGAATTGGAAATGGTTTGGGAGTTTGATGCCATAGTAAGCATCTATAAAATGGCAAAATCAAGGGTTGATTTTTGGATTTTTTTTATAGTTTTGAATAATTGAATCTGCAGATATAGAATTTATGGATTTGGAGGGATGCTTACATATCTAGACACCCAGTATATACAAAAGCATTTCTTGAGTACTCCATGGGTAGAATTTGACTCAGTTATCCACTGTAGGACTAATGGAGGGAAGACAAGATTTGACATGGAAGTGCCACAGTGCTAGTATTAGGATGCAACCAACACAGGCAGAGCTAAGAGGGGTATATGGCCTCAGAACCCACTTTAGCTTTGGACTCTTTTTTTCAGATGTTCATCCCACCTCCCTCTATGTGAATCAGTGCAGATTGTGGCTGATCCCTTTTAGGGACTTGGTAAGAAAAATTGGCTTTGTCACCTGATTGGTAATGTCAGAATGGCAGGGAAGTTTGAGCTTATGGGACTACTGGGAGGAATTGGCCAGGTGTGAGCCTGCATAGTGTTGTGATTTAAGCAATGCTGGGGTTGAATACTTGCTTGGCCCTGGAAACCCACTGGGTAACTTTGTGAAAATGAGCCTATCTCCGCCTCAGAGGAAAGCAAATGCAAACTCCTTTTGTTTTCCAAGAAACCCTTTGATAGTTTCATCTTAGCTTCGCCATTAAGTTAAAATTGACATGAAGAGTTATTGGTACTCTGAAATTAGCATATACAGGTTTCCCTCATCTTTCAAGGCCTTACTTTCCAAAACCATGCTTTTTTGATATATCTAAATTATAACCATATGGCACACTTTTAAGCCCTGGTCCACTTCTTCAACCACACACTGTCTGTTTTTCCCCCCCAGTTAACTCCACTTCTTTTTTCTTCTCTCAATTTACTTGGCATACTGTTTTTTCTTGCTCAGTACTCACGGAGTCCTAGTATTCAGTCTTGCATTTGCAAGCTAACCCCTCCTTCCCCAAGGTTTTACTTGTCAATCATTTTCCTTTTTTGACAGTGCCCTGACTCCTAATCTATCAAATAAGCAGAGGAAGCCAGTATGCTGTTCCACAAAAATAGCCCCATAGTCAGAAAATATTTGTTTTGCTGTGAAATTAATCTTCAGCTCAAGTCAATAACAGATCTAGATTTGTTTATTAACTACATTTCTCAGTCATCTCTCAAACCCACAGTCTTTTATATTCTTACTTTCCAATCATGGCTTTCAATCTAGTCAGTGCATCTGAAAAATACATTTTTGTGATTTCATGTCAGGGTTGTTTACTTGTAGTTCAAGAAACACAAGTTGAACTTTTTCAACCATGCCACTCAACTCAGTAAGGTTGGGGATTGAATGCTGTAAATAACTCAACAACTGTAATTGCAAAGCAAAAATAATAATGCAATATCCTTCACTTCTGCCTTCCCAAAGGTCTATGGAAGTATTATTATTGTTAAATGGCAAGCACTATTGATAGAATTTCCACAGTGCAGGATGCCACAGAGTATTAGGCAAGTTGTTTTGAGTAATTATTCATAATCCATGATGTGGCTGTCCATTTCAGACTCATCCAAGTAATTCAGTAGGGGTTCGTTTTTAACATTGTCATACAATTGTAACCTAACCGTGTATTTTTGTATGCCTCAGGGTGTGAAGACCCTGTTTCTTTACTTGGACTCCCCTTTCTCTTTTCAGAGACAGTCATTTTCTGAATCTTGAAGTGATAGTATTTCTTTCTTAATGGTATACCTGCTTTGTTTTACAAGCATTTCCATTGAAACAGTCATTGAGTCCTTTAATAGCATGTTTCAGACCGATTACACAACCTCCTTTTTGTTGAAATGCAGCTTTAGTTCCATATTGTAGGGCAAGATAGATACAAATGCAAATGCCACTCAATACCGAAGACATCTGTTCAAAAAGCTATCAAAACAGGGTTGCCCTGTGTGAACCTTTTCTTGAAAGCTATATTCATTCTAATTGTGACTGTTGCTATTTTGAAGTTGCAAGCCAGTTGGTTAATATTCAGTTTTGATCTTTTATACTGATCTTCTAATAAGTGCCAGGTTGCCTGTTCTGCAAACCCATTACCAGTTGCTGTACAGAGGACTATTCATTAGTGTTAGCACATGCTTCCATATGGCAGGCATTAATCATTATTTAACTGTGTAAACAAGATTTCCCATTCTGTTCTTGATGCAGTTTCACTGATTACTGTCAATGAAGGGTTTTGTCTTAGTAAGTCACAGCAATGCATGCAATGCTAGCAAAAGTAAGTAGCAAGAAACCCTAATTAGAATCTGATGATCTGAAGTTTTCATATCTCTTTGATTTGAAGCTTTCATGTCTTCTTTAATACTGAATGTTTTTTGTTGAATGAAATAAAACAGTTGTACTAGGGATTGTTACTAGTGTAGAATTACATCTGTCACCTTCTGGGTTTAGTGTCTAAAGAATATTCAGTTTCAAACAATGTGCATTTGATAGCTTTGCTTCCATTGATCTCCCCCAATCCATGATGGGACCAATGTTTTAAGGAGGGAGAAGGAGATTGTTGTAGTCTAAAGTAGTGTGAGTTGTGAATGTAGATGTTATGTATGTGAAATGTCTGTGAAGAAAACTCTCACTTTATCTGCTTTCATGTATTTTCATTATTTTGTTTTTTTACTTTTCCAGATTCATTTGATTGTGTCAGGTTAGTTACTTATTTATTGCTGATGCAATAACAGCATATTTGTTTACATATTTATGCATGATTCACACCTGATGAGACATAATTTGTCATTGAATTTTAGCTGGAGCATCCTGGGTAACAGCAGTAAAGAAACGGTCTGGAATGTGCATGTTCCAGTGTAGTCTTATTCAAGGAGAGATGAGTTCCACTTTATTGAGTAGGTCTTACTACAAGCCTTTGTGTTAGAGGTGGCTATACTCTGGAACTTGGAGAACAGAACTGGCATGATTTTGACACTTTCAGGACATGGTAAGCTTGCCATATCAGGATCACCCCAGATCTTGAGATTTCTGTGCCAAAGATGGTGTGTTAGGAATGGACTCTAGTGATGTCAAAAATGTACACAGATAGAACATATTTTCCTTGTTGGGAATTAAGTGCATTTGCAAATTGCAGCACTTGATTTGCAATGTGCAGCAAGCTTTACAGCCAGCCTAAAGGCTCTCTGCCAAGCCATGCATGCACGCAACCTCTTGCTTGATCTGATTCCATGAACACCAACCTATCACACAGATCTGACCCAGCTCTCACCAAAACTGGGGGCTTCAGGTACCTTAAGATCTGCCAACCCTAGTCACAAGTGCGAGATATAACATGTCACTCATGGTGACATTTCAGCATTGGAGAGGGTATTGATATTTCAGGATGGGGCAGTCCCCAAAACAACGTATTTTAGTATTTTAAAGCATTTTGAAAGGGTATTTTTTAGCTGAAAAGTAGGCTTTAGTGACTGAAAAATGCTGGACTTAATTAAATAAAAAATTCTAATGGATTTGAATATTTTCAAAAAAACATATTACTGAGCTTTCAAAATTTTGTACGTTGTATCCATTATTTTTCACATTTTTGCCTGTTAAGTCCAATGATTTTGGGGTAACGAATCCACTCTAGATTTTAGTTCAGATTTTAAGTGGACTATCTAGAGTGCTGAATTTATTTGGGAATATGATTTGGCACCCTGGACAACTCAAACCAAAACCTTAGTCCCATCTACAATGACCATGTAATGCAGCTTTAGACCAACTTGAAACTGCGACAGTTACAAAAAAAGCACAGTAATGAAAGTTGAAGGAAACTCTGGGATACATCATTTAATGTGCTGCAGCAGATTCCAATATATCCCAGAAATTGGTTCCCCAGAATATCAAGCACTTTGTAGAATCCAAAAGGAGGGAGCAAGGGCTGCTTTAAAATGCCCTAAGAGCATGGTCAGCTAGCAGGGTGCCAACTGACTCCCCGGGTGGGGTAATTGATTACCTCAACTTCTGTCATTTTCCCTTTTTTTCATTTCCTGTGCCTCTAGAGTGCTGATGAGCATCTCTCCCAGAAATGGAAATCTTTGATAAATGTAATCACCTTCCTGGCCTTGAACCAGTTCCATAAGAATTTCTGCCAACTTGGTTCCAAACTTACCTAAGTGGTCAATGTAGGTAAGCCCATTGTCTTTCATTTCAACAGTGATAACACATATAAAATATTAAGTCATGTCCATGATATACAGTTAAAGATGCTTTCTCAATAATGATATCAATAACTCTTTGAGGCATCATTTGGGCAATTTGGAATTTAGCATTATAAATAATGTATTTACATTTTAAGAAGTACTATTTAATTGCACCTGAAAAAGCATCTCATCTTAACTACAAGTGTGACAAACGTCTAGCAAAAGAGTACAACCATAAATTTACAGCATTATGGATCGTGTGAATTCCTCCATGCCCACATAAGCAGCCTTACTTTGGTAAAAAAGCAGAAAGTCCCAGATTTGACTCCCAATCTCTCCAGTTTTACAGTCACTGGAAAGCTGAGTAGGGCTCTTCCTTCCAAAGAGCTATTGCAAGACAAATCGTATTAGGCTAAGTTGGCAAATTGCCTGAGTCATTCTGTGGTGTCTTTATGTCCTTAACTAATCCTTAAAACATTTTCCTGGCTTTGCTTTAAGTTGTTAAGCTGTTAGAAGTTATGCATGAATATGTAAATTGAGCTACATCAATGCAACCAAATACGTTCTTTTAATGTTGGGAACAGGACTAAAAGACTAAAAGATAAGCCATGGGTTAGGGCAAAGATGTGCATTTGAGGTGTCTCCAGGCCTAACATCCTCCCTATGAATCCTTTCAGGGGACCCACAGCCTGACAAAAATGCCATCTCCTCAAAATAATAACTATTCTGGAAGTTCATTTCTGTTTTTAATGGTAGTACTGTAAGTATTAAAAAGGATGCTAAGTCACCCACCTACACCACAGTTATAGTGCTATGATTCCACTTTAACTGCCATGGCAATATCCTGTGAAAGGAGCCCCCAGATGGCGTAGTGGACTAAGTGACTTGAAGGTTGGGTTGCTGACCTGAAAGCTGCCAGGTTCGAATCCCACCTGGGGAGAGTGTGGATGAGCTCCCTCTATCAGCTCCAGCTCCATGCGGGAACATGAGAGAAGCCTCCCACAAGGATGGTAAAAACATCAAAATATCCGGGCGTCCCCTGGGCAACGTCCTTGCAGACGGCCAATTCTCTCACTCCAGAAGCAACTCCGGTTGCTACTGACACGAAAAAAAAAATCCTGTGAAAACCCTGGGATTTATATCAACTGAGGAGACAAATATTTACTATTTCTGTTATTCACGTTTTCTTTGCTCTGTAGCACATGTCTTGTTCAGTGAATTTTAAGTTGGTACATTGGTTTTGGAAAGGAGTTGTTTCCCCTGGCTTTATGGCTTGCCTTGCTGGTTTTCGTAAGCTACTTAGAACCTGTTATTTTAAATACTCCAACCAACCAACAATTCTCATTGTACCATTAGACTTTTAAAACGTTACTGTCAGTTCCCAGATTTTAGTTAAGGATGACTGGAGAGGTGTGGCTGTACAGACTGTAAGCTACTTACATCTTTAGAGTGCTTTCAAATATTTTTGTGAGAGCTTAGTTATGGAATGACTGTGCAGTAGAGGACACAGTGAGTACACTCCAGAAAAGTGAGGAAATCCTTCCAACTGGCTACTTTTCATCTTTTTCTTTAGTTCACCACCCACTCATGCCATATCATTTATGCTGTCAAGTCTTATGTGACATGTCTCACCCCATAGTTTTTTTTGTTTTGTTTTTAGAAATGACAAGCCTCTAAAAGATTTAATGGAGATAGAAACAGCATTGCAATACATTTCCATTGTTATACAACATTCAGGAAACTAGTTTGTCAACCTATTGCAAAAAGATTGAAGAAGAAATTATGCTTCAGTAGGTTTTTATTCAGAAATACAGTGTACTTGCAATTTTTCTCATCCTTGGTGAAAAATAGTATCTTAAGCTATTGAAATAACCTGTACATTATCCTTATAATTTGTTTTCATTTAACTACAGACAACCAATGCATTACAAACATCCCAATTTACATACAACTCCTAGTTACAAACAGGTGAGACAACAGCAAGTGAGAGGTAATTGACCATCTGTTGGGGGTACTTTGATTGTTTGTTTCCTGCATGGCAGGGGGTTGGACTAGATGGTCCATGTGGTCTTTATGATTCTATGACCCCTAGGAAGGGAAATCCATTCCTGTAAGAGTGATCATGGGGGAAAGATGCCTCCACTGAAGCTTTATCACCAATTTTTGTTTCTATGACAAGCCAAAATCCAATTGTCACAGAGAAAGAAAGTGAGGAGAAAACTTACAGGGGTGGTGACCCTTCCCTATACTATTCAAAATAAAAAAAAATGGCCAGAGTTACAATAAAAATGTAACATGACCACCTTCTCCTGTACAACCCACCCTGTAGGTTCTCTGGGGAGTGGCTACTCCAGCCTGCCAGAACCCGACTGGCAACTGTCACCCAGAGGACCTTTTCATCAGCTGCCCCAAGACTGTGGAATGACCTGCCAGAAGAGCTCTGACAGCTAGATCAGTTTAAGACACAGTTGAAGACCCATCTCTTCTGTTATGCCTACCTGGTCAATGTTGAGTTCTGAATTTTAATCTGTACATCATCAGTGGATTTTAACTTGTACTTTAACTCTGTGTATTTTGTTGTATGTCTTTTAATAGTGTTTTTCTCCTCTTTTAATGATGTTGCATCCCACCTCGAGCCTCAGGGAGAGGCCAATAACAAATTAGTTGTTGTTGTTTAAAATGTACCTGTTCTAATTTACATGCAAATTCCACTTAAGAACTAACCCACAGAACCTATCTTGTTCATAATCCAGGGCTGTCTGTAATTGCTTTCTATGTCAATGTCTGAACAGGTTTTCTTCAAGACACTTATTGCTGAACTGTTTATTATACTGTGAAGTATATGTTCTAATAAATTAAAATATGTTTGCGTGCACATCTGTACTTTCCAAAATATACCCATTTTTTGTCCAATGCTTTAAACGTACACTTTTATGCCCAATTACTAAAGCCCCCGGTGACCAAAAGGTCGCAAATTCGAATCCGGGGAGCGGAATGAGCGCCCTCTGTTAGCCCCAGCTTCTGCCAACCTAGCAGTTCAAAAACATGCAAATATGAGTATATCAATAGTACCGCTCTGGCAGGAAGGTAACGGCACTCCATGCAGTCATGCCGGCCACATGATCTTGGAGGTGTCTACGGACAACGCCGGTTCTTCGGCTTAGAAATGGAGATGAGCACTAACCCCCAGAGTCGGATACGACTGGACTTAATGTCAGGGGAAATCTTTACCTTTACCTTACTAAAGCCCATTTGTGTAGATCTTTTAATGCAGATATTTTTAAAGTGTAGCTTCAAACCTATACATTAGGGGCGGGGGTTGGCAAAAAACATATCACAAGTTCATAAATGCATGGATTCCTGATGATATTTGGTTCCACAGATTGTTAGCCAGATATTTCTCACTATTTCTGCCTTTTTGGTTCAACTATACAAATGGATCATGTGCCTCAAAAAAGTATCCTTGGTCAAAGTTGAACTCATAGAAGTGGCAGCTCATCATAACAGAATACAATAGAGGCAGATCATTGTTTCATATGTTCTTTTTCTTGAACTTTTCCTTTGCTCACGACCACATTTTCATGCATGACATAGACATCATACCATTGCACAGAGAGGAGGTATAAACCATCACTTTTTGAATTTGCATTTTTGAATTTTCTGGTGCAAGGCCAAAAGAGGTGAATGGTTTTCAATAGTTGTCTGTAACAAACCTGACTATGACTTACATATGATAAGTCTTTCCTCTGCTTTCAGATAATGCCAATCCACCTCACTCTTTTTACATTTCCCTCGCTGCTCCCCTCTTGTCAACCTCCTTTTTCTTGACCTCCATCTGATGAGGTCCCTAGATAAAGAAGTTGGTAGCAAAAGCTTTTGCAGACAGACTGTACTTCCTGTGGAGAGGCTTGTTGCATCTGAGGAAGATGACTAGGACTACAGAAGCTTATGCTACCAACTTAATTCTCCCAGTTCATTTGTAAGTTACTGTTACCCCTTGCATACAGATACCACTTTATTCTGTATGACTGCAGGAATGGATATTGTAATGTCATGGATACTTCCATCTATAGCTTTCAATTTTAGATCTTTCTCAATTGTGAAAAGGAAAAAGATAAATGACCAATCGACAACCAGCATCACCTTCTTTAAAATGAACCAGTGCAAAACAACCAGCATTTCTACAAAATCATTTCATATGTAGCTATGACTCTTATGCATTCAACCAATTCAGAGACATAATATCTATTTCTTATTTTGAGTATGCTCAGTAACTAATAGGGTGTGACACTTTTTTCTATTTGCTGACCTCTCCATCTGTTCTCTCCTTGCACACACCATGTGTAAGAGCTGAATGAACAGTGTATGGAAAATCCATTTTTACTCTCTGAAACAGTCATTCAGTTACTAAAACTGCAGACAGAGAAAGGTCATTATATGCCTCCCTTCTTTCTCTCTCTCTCTCTCTCTCTCTCTCTATATATATATACACACACATACATATAGCTAGGTTAGAATAAAAATTGTTTCATGGAAAGCAGACACTGTAACAGGAAGTGTTCTTTACATCAATGACTATTGAAGAATTCTTATCAGACTTTCTTCCTCTATCATTAGGATAGCTGCTTTGGAAAGGTTTCCCAAAAGGCATAATCTATAGTGAACTGACCCCCTGTCACAAATATAGTGGTTTTGGATCGTGCCGCTGTAGAATTTGTGTAGTGTAGTGGACTCTGTACTCTGTACTCTGCAGACCATCATTCAAATCCCCAGACAGCCATGGAAACCCACTGTGTGACCTTGGGCAAGTCACAGCCTTTCACCTTTAGAAAAAGAGGAATGCAATCTCTGTCTGAACAAATCTTACCAAGAAAACCCTGCTATAAGTTTGACTTTGGGTCACCAAAATTCAGAAACAACAAGCATCAGAGCAGAAAAGAGGAAGTAGGTTGTCTGTGAATTGAGCTCTCTTGAATCTCTGTCCATTATGGAACATTTCTGAGTGGAAAGTAAGAGCTTTCTGATAGTCCTGCAGTGATCAAAGGCTGCCAGGATGATGTTCTCAGAAAAAGAGTGTCTGAAAAATGTGCCAAAAGATGAAAGACTATTGTTGACCCACCGCTCAAACCTGGAAGAAAATATCCAGTGAGAAAAGATTGTTCAGATATATTATTTAATAGGTAAAAAGCTGCTTAGATATGAGGATGTCAAAGCAAGCCCTAAACTGTGAGAATTAAACCAGCTTATGCATTTTTTGAGACAACAAACATGGTATTATGTGATTGAAACACACATCCCAAATTATTGAGCAGAACTAGGTCACACAGATTTCAATTAGAAAGGGCAAAACAACTTTAAACATTATTATTTCACTGATGATAGCATCCTGGACAGAGGGGGTGCCTTCCTGTAAATGTCATTTCCCCCACATTAAGAGAACAGAGCAATCAAAATCTGATACTCAGAGAAAGTATCATTGGAAATAATGGAACTAATGTAATACAATATAAACTGAATATAAGGACTCCGTCTAATTTATTATTACTACTACTACTACTACTACTAGTAGTAGTACCCTGTTTTCCCTAAAATAAGACATCCCCAGAAAATAAGACCTAGTAGAGGTTTTGCTGAATTGCTAAATATAAGGCCTCCCCTGAAAGTAAGACCTAGCAAAGTTTTTGTTTGGAAGCATGCCCGCCAAACAGAAAACCAGAGCATACAGGATCAGTAAATGTACGTAGCATAGAGTGTTGTACATGAAAATATTGGTAGTAACAAGAAATTTTTGATAGGATTCACAATTTGTCAGGTTATGCTGGTTTGTGATGACAACTACTGTACAGTATATAATAAATGTTCATTTTTTGTTCAACAATAAATGTGAATACTTCTTCATGGAAAAATAAGACATCCCCTGAAAATAAGACCTAGCGCATTTCTGGGTGCAAAAATTAATATAAGACACTGTCTTATTTTCGGGGAAACACGGTAGTAGTACTATATTCATTTATACCCTACTTTATCTCTCCTGAAGGAGAGATATTTTAGTTTTCAAAAAAGCCCAGACAGACTGTGCCCCAAAGACAGTTGCAAAAGAAATTACCAGAGAAATAATACTTTATACAGTAGAGTCTTACTTATCCAAGCCTCGCTTATCCAAGCTTCTGGATTATCCAAGACATTTTTGTCATCAATGTTTTCAATATATAATGATATTTTGGTGCTAAATTCGTAAATACAGTAATTACAACATAACATTACTGCCTATTACACTACTTTTTCTGTCAAATTTGTTGTATAACATGATGTTTTGGTGCTTAATTTGTAAAATCATAACCTAATTTGATGTTTAATAGGCTTTTCCTTAATCCCTCCTTATTATCCAAGATATTCGTTTATCCAAGCTTCTGCCAGCCCATTTAGCTTGGATAAGTGAGACTCTACTGTATCTAATTGTATCCCAAACTGAATACAATCAGTTTGTTGTAAGCTGCCCTGAGTCCCTATGGGTGAGAAGGGTGGGGTAGAAATGATGTAAATAAATAAATAAATAAATAAATAAATAAATAAATAAATAAATAAATAGAGTTTGGTGGTTGAGCTGGATGGTCCTTCTGGTCTCTTCCAACTCTATGATTCGGTGAAATCAGGACATTATTAGAAAAATGAAACTTTTAAGATGTGCTGATTCTTTCTCTCCTCTGTAATCTTTTGGGGTAGCATAACTGGCCCAAAACCAAAAGTTCCATTAAAGGTCCAACCTGCCATTCGCATCATTCTTATGGCAATGGACAACTTATTTTTCATTGCTCACTGCCTGCCTGATACTGCTCTCTAGACCTGCAGGAATGACAGAATTTAAAGATGGGCTCTAACTAACAAGCCAACCAACTGATTAACCTTTAAATTATTAGTTAAGTTGAACATTTTCAAATAAAGTAAGAGCAAGTTAATTGATTTAAAATAACTGAAGTGGTTGCTTGAAGTTGGAATTTCAGCATTAAATTAATAATTTAATGAAAAAGACACATAAAAAGCCAACAGATTTTACATTGGCTAGACAGCTCTTCTCCCAAAGCCTAATTCTCAGAGTCTTTCCCCCCAAACTTACTGTCTCCTTCTTATTAGTCTCACAGCCTTAGGGTTCATAAGATGTAAGTTACAAAATGCTAAAATAGATTGAAGAAAGAGGAGGGCATTAGGAAGATGAGAGTATAAAGGAGAGAGAAAAAGAAACATGTTAAGTGGGTTTGGTGAGGTGGGGGAGAAATTGAGTTTGCAAAACTTCATGGATCTGCTTTCTCCTCTCTCAAATTTGTCTGTTGGAGGCAAGTATGAATGCAGCAATTAGGCAAAATGATTAGCATGTAATGGTCTTGCAGCTTTAAAGCCTGGGTGCTTCCTACCTGAGGGAATTTTTTGTTGGGAGGTGTTAGCTAGTCCTGATGGTTTCCTGTCTGGAATTCCCTTGTTTCAAGAGTGGTGTTCTTTGTGATATTTTATGTGCTTCTACTGTCTGTGTAGATGAAGAAGTAGCCATATGCAGTGCTTGAGCGCATACAGTCCAAAAAAAGTCTGTGGCCCTTAGAAAACAGGATTTGCCAGACTTTGGTGATGGGATTTTTTTGTTGGGAGGTGTTAGCTGGCCCTGATTGTTTCCTGTGTGGAATTCCCCTGTTTTCAGAGTGTTGTTCTTTATGTAGTGTTCTGATTTTAGAGATTGTATTGTTGTGTTTTATTATACCACAGTAATTTTTATATATTCTGATTTTAGTGTTTTTGAATGCTTGGAGCGAGATTGTCTTCATTTTCACAGTTCACAGCAACACAATAATAATAATAATACAAATAATAATAGTAATGATAGTAATAAATGTCGGGCTCACTTCAAAAGACCAGTCTGAACGCAGATCAAAGATAGCTGCTCTCAAATGCAATCTTTATTGAAGAATACATGACTTTGAAAAAGTCGAGAATGACCTAATGTTTACATACAACCATTTTTATCACCTTTGTTGCAACGTCACACCACACGTAAATATCATCACCAAATCCCACCCCCTGTATCACATTTCTACTATCCCCACACACTCTACCAATTATAATTGTTTATACTTTCAACCCCGAGTTCCCAGGCTCTTCTATCTTCTTCTGCCAGGTGCTTCCATGAGACATCCAGGATTATTTATGTTATGACTCCAAGTCCAGGGCTTGGAAATTCAGCCCTGGGACTTGGTTCCATGACATGGCGCCCCCTTTTCCTTCATCCTCCTCTTCGGTGTTTCTCTCATCACAATTCTGAAACAAATCAAACAATAACTCTATGTGTCCGTTTTGTCCAAAGTACCCATATACTTTTTCAGTAAACTGCGATGGAACACTGGGTGTATTTTCCCCAAACTTTTTGGCAATGCCAATTGGAAAGTCACTTCGTTTATAACACCCTGTATTCTGAATGGTCCAATATATTTGGGGCCCAGTTTTCTCGAAGGTAGCCCCAACTTGATGTTTTGTGTACTTAACCACACTAAATCTCCTTTCTCCAATTTATCGCCTTCCATCCTTTTTCTGTCTGCGAATGTCTTATACTTTTTGTGTGCTTCCTTTAAGGAGGCAGTTACTTGACTCCAACATTCTAGCATTTGAGTTTTCCATTTCCCTGCCCCCGTTTCTTCATTCTCTGTCCATCTTGGCAATTGGGGCAGAGGCTGTATTTCATACCCGTAAACTACTTCAAAGGGGGTTTTATTTGTTGCGGAGTGTATAGTCGAATTAAAAGCCAGTTCTGCGAAGGCCAGCCACTTAGACCAGTCATTTTGTCTCAAGTTAGAGTACATGCGAAGGAACTGCCCAAGTGTCTGTTGAGTACGTTCTACTGCCCCATTTGTCATGGTGTGAAAAGCAGAACTTAGACTCCTTTCTGCTCCTAGCATTTCCAAGAATTTTTCCCAGAATTTTGCTGTGAACTGAACCCCTCTGTCACTGACCACTCTACTGGGACATCCATGAATTTTATAAATATGGTTTATATACAATTCAGCCAGTTTCTCTGCCGATGGTAGTTTCGTCAGTGCTATAAAGTGGGCCTGTTTAGAAAACAGGTCTAATACCGTCCAAATATAACGATGTCCCTTGCTAACCGGCAGTTCCCCCACAAAGTCCATAGCTACACATTCCCAAGGTCTGGTAGGTTCTGCTACTGTTTGTAATAGCCCCATTGGCTTCCCTCCTCTCGGTTTATTTCTGGCACAATCATCACATTGAATAACATGATTCTTTATGTCCTTCCTCATCCCTGGCCACCAACAATGTTTTGCTATCGCCTTTGTTGTTTTTGTAATCCCTGTATGACCAGCGCTCTGGTTATTGTGAAAACGATGCAAAATCTTAATCCTTAATATTGCTGGGATATACAGTTTCTTGTTCACAAACCAAAATCCTCCCTTCTGCTCCCCCTTTTCTGCGTTGGATGCGATCCACTGATCTCCTTCGTATGACTGTCTCAGTTCTTTTCCCCAACTATTTTCCTTGTCAAATTCGACAGTAGCATTGTTCTCTCTTTGGGTCTGCGCTCTTGTTCTGACAGCTAAACCCCATTGTTTATCGGAAAATAATGTTCCCTCTTTTGTTGTGGTTGTGCCCTCGTGCTGTGGCATGCGTGAAAGAGCATCTGCCAAGACATTCTGTTTCCCTTGGAAAAACTTTAATTGGAAATCGAACCTGCTAAAGTAGTGTGCCCATCTAATTTGTTTAGGGGACAATTTTCGAGGAGATTTTAAGTACTGGAGGTTCTTATGATCAGACCAAATTTCAAATGGGATTCCACTCCCTTCGAGGAAGTGCCGCCAGCATTCTAAGGCTTTTAATATGGCTAATGCTTCTTTTTCCCATATGGGCCAACATTTTTCAGTTTCACTGAACTTCCGAGACAAATATCCACAAGGTTTTAAGTTCCCATTTTGATCTTTTTGCAATAGTGCTGCCCCGTATGCACAGTCTGAAGCATCACAATGAATTATGAAAGGGCTCCGGATATCGGGGTGTTTTAGGACAGGTTCTTCTGTGAAGCGTCCTTTTAGGGTTTCAAATGCCTTTTGGCATTCTGGCGTCCAACTCAGTTTGGCGCCAGGAGCTTTCACCTTTGCTGTCTCCCCTTTCCCTTTTGTTTTTAAAAGTTCAGTAAGGGGTGCGGTTATTTGCGCAAAGCCTTTTATGAACGATCTATAAAAATTTGCAAATCCCAGAAATGATTGCAATTGCCTCCTTGTTTGAGGTATTCCCCATTCTTTTACGTCTGATACTTTAGACGGGTCCATAGCTAACCCTTCTGGAGATATCCGGTACCCCAGAAAGTCAATTTGAGTTTTATTGAATTCACATTTGGATAGTTTTGCATATAGCTTTGCTTCCCTTAGTCTTTGCAAAACTTCCCGGACCAATTCCACGTGCTTTTCTTTATCTTCGCTCACGATCAGGATGTCATCCAGAAATATGAATACTCCTCGGTACAACAGTGGGTGCAGTATTTCATTTATGAGCTGCATAAAGCAACCGCCGCCGTATTTTAATCCGAATGGTAAAATTAAATATTCAAAATGGCCGAATGCGCAGGAAAATGCAGTTTTCCAAGTATCCTCGGGTTTGATTCTTAATTTATGGTACGCTTCGATTAAATCCAGTTTAGTAAATATGCTCCCTTTCTTCAATACGGTAATCAAATCCTTTACTAAGGGCATAGGGTATTTATTGTCCTTAGTAATTGCATTTAAATTTCGATAGTCAATACACAATCTTAAAGAGTTGTCTTTCTTTCTCCTAAATAACACTGGGGCTCCAAGAGGTGAGTTGGATGGCTTAATGAAGCCTCGCGCCAGGTTCTTATCAATATATTTCCTTAATTCCTCCTTCTCCTGAACAGACATGGGATACACTTTTGGTTTTGGTAAGTTTGCTCCTGGGGTTATTTCAATTTCTACTTCTATATTCCTCTTGGGAGGTAATTTACTTGCCTCTTTCTGATTGAAAACATCCACAAAGTCTCTGTATTCAGGTGGCAATAGCTGTGGGTCTATTTCCCCTGCTTCATCTTCCTCGTCCTCCTCTCCTGCTATTTTACTTATCTCCCATTGTGTTTGTTGCTCTTTAAATGCCAGGCTCTTTCCTCTCCAATCTATTTCGGGATTTGTCTGTTCGAGCCATGGGATCCCTAGTATGACATTGTATGTGGCAATAGGGGCTATCACAAAGGATATTCTTCCTTCCCATTTGCCTATTTTACATGGGACCCCCCGTATTTCCTTCGTAGATACTTCCCCAGCAGCAACTGATCCATCTAGCTGCGAAAATGCAATCGGGGAGTCAAGCAGCGTCTGCTGGCATTTTAGTGCTCCTGCTAATTCCGGAGTTATAATGTTCCTGGAACAACCGCAATCCACGAATGCCCTGCAGGTGGCCCGATTCTCTAACCCCGATAGGCAGATTGGCACTACCAGCATGCGTTTGTCTTGACTCACCAGCCTCTCCGGAGATTCTGGGGCTCGCACCTCCTCCTCCGCTCGTCTCCCGGCTGCTGGCTTGGGCTTTGAGGGTTTTGGCGGTTCCCCCTTCCGGGCCCAACATTCTGCTGCTCGATGGCCCGTCTTCCCACATACAAAGCATCCCGGCTTGGGTCTGTTGTCATCTCCTTTGAAGGGGATCCCCGGCCTCCCTCCGGGCTTTTCCTGCTTCCTCGTTTCCCCTCGACCCCTCGCTACCGGTCTTTGCTGGCCGCCGCCGCCACCGCTCCGGAAGCGCTTTACTTGGGCCAGGGTGGATTCGACGCGCCCCGCCAGTTGTATCCAGCCCTGTAGTGTCTCTGGGTCGTCTCTGTGCGCTGCCCAACTAAAAACCTCGGGGCGTAGTCCCTCTTTGAATATCTCCACTTTGGTCACTTCAGACCACTCTGGCACCCCTTCCGCGAGATGGAGGAATTCCTCTGCGTACTCGGGCACCGTTTTATCCCTCTGCTTTATTCCTTTAAGCTGGTCTCGAGCCCTCAATTGCTCTAGCCGGTCTCTGAACCGGTTTTCCAGTGCGGCGAGGAAGCGGGGCACTGACCTCAAGCACGGGTCGCGTCTGGCATGTAGTTGCACATACCAGCTGGCCGCTCCTCTCTTTAGTGTGTTGCCGATGGCCCGAACCATGCTTCCTTCGGAGGGGAATGTGTGTGCATTGTCCTCCATGTATCCTCTGATGCCAATGAGGAAAAAGTCCAGTTCAGATGATTCCCCTCCGTATTCCAGTTTGAGCTCTTCCCTCCTATGCATCCATTCTGCGGCCCGTTGATGCTGTATGGGAGGTATGGGGAAGGGTTGCATCGGGTTTCCTTGGACGGCCCCTTTGAACACGCCGCGCCCCATCCCGGCGGTCGTTCCCCGCGGCTCCCGAAATTCTGCCGCTGCTGTTGGCCCTTCCACCCATCCGAATGCGGGCCTCGCTGTAGCCCCCGCACCTCGCCTTCCTTCGTCGTACGGCACATCCTCCTCCTCTTCTTCATCCGCCCATCCACTGGACCCGATCCCTGGTCCCAGTGGTCTTTCCACCCCGACGCCCATTCGGGGGGTTGGGAGTCCTGTTGGAGTTGGCGGCCTCAGAGTTCCCAGAGCTTGCTGGCGCTCCACCTCGCGCGCCATTCTGTCCCGGAACTCGAGCTCCTGCCAGTATTCCTCATCCCCCTCGCCCCTCGCCACCACGGGGCTCTGCGTCGAGGTGCGCTGGCCCTTCTGGCTCCAAGCCTCTTCTTTACTTGGCTCTCTCTCGGCGCCATATCGGAGGGGCTCCTTCTGGAGATTCTCTTCCAATAGTGGCACCAATCTCCCCACGGTTCCCGACAGCCTGGACAAATTAGTCTCCAAGATGGATAACCGCAGGGCCACGGTCTCCGGCATGCTCCCTCCAGATCCCCAACTGGTTTCTGCAGCTGCCGAGACGCCTCTTCCTCCTCTGGGAATCCTCTGGGTCACGCCGTTCGGCCTGGGGTACCCCGTAGAGGAAGCGATGGCTTGCAGCGTTTCTTCCCCCAACGGCCGGGCCCCTGGCAAAGGCCTCCCTGCTCCATTTGGGCTTTGATCGCCCTCTCCACTCATCTTCACTTCACTGCGAATCCGCAGGAGGGTGAGAACGGGATTCTCGACTTAAATGTCGGGCTCACTTCAAAAGACCAGTCTGAACGCAGATCAAAGATAGCTGCTCTCAAATCCAATCTTTATTGAAGAATACATGACTTTGAAAAAGTCGAGAATGACCTAATGTTTACATACAACCATTTTTATCACCTTTGTTGCAACGTCACACCACACGTAAATATCATCACCAAATCCCACCCCCTGTATCACATTTCTACTATCCCCACACACTCTACCAATTATAATTGTTTATACTTTCAACCCCGAGTTCCCAGGCTCTTCTATCTTCTTCTGCCAGGTGCTTCCATGAGACATCCAGGATTATTTATGTTATGACTCCAAGTCCAGGGCTTGGAAATTCAGCCCTGGGACTTGGTTCCATGACAAATAATAATGACTTTGGTAATACACACTGCTTCACTCCCTTCACAACTTCCTTTCTGGAAGAATCCTTTCTTGGGAGGTGTTAGCTAGCCCTGATTGTTTCCTTTGTGGAATTCCCAATTTCCCTGCTTTCAGAGTGTTGCTCTTTATTTACTGTCCTGGTTTTAGAGATTATATTGTTCTGTATTATTCTACCACAGTAATTATTTCATATTACAGTAGAATCTCACTTATTCAACATTCGCTTATCCAATGTTCTGGATTATCCAACACAGTCTGCCTTTCAGTAGTCAATGTTTTTGTAGTCAATGTTTTAAATTCATTGTGATACTCTGGTGGTAAATTTGTAAATACAGTAATTACTACTTAGCATTACTGCGCATTGAACTACCTTTTCTGTCAAATTTGTTGTATAACATGATATTTTAGTGCTTAATTTGTATAATGATTACCTAATTTGATGTTTAATAGGCTTTTCCTGTGTCCCTTCTTATTATTCAACATATTCAGTTATCCAATGTTCTGACGGGGTGTTTATGTTGGATAAGTGAGACTCTACTGTATATTTATAATACAATATCATCTGCTTAGAACTGGATTATATGAGGCCCCTTCTTCAAAGCTGTATAAAATGCACACTGAAGTGGATTATATGGCAGTGTGGACTCAAGATAATCCAGTTCAAAGCAGATAATATAAGATTATATATGGGTTATATAGCTGTGTGGAAGGGCCTTGAGTCTACACTGCCATATAATCCAGTTCAAATCAGATAATCTGTATTTTATTCGCAGTGGGGAAGAGGCCTGATTGAAGAGGGCCTGGGTTGAGTGGGTTGCTAGGAGACCAAGTGGGCGGAGCTTAGCCTTCTAACTGTCAGCAATTGGATAAAAACAATTATTCCTCTCCCTCTAATTAGGACTTTATTTTTCTTTTCTTTTTGTTGTTGGACCCTAGGGGCAAGGCCGCTGGATTCTGCTGCCAAGTTTTGTGGTTCTGGGATGTGTAGTTTTGTTGCTACCTTCACGGCGGCCAGTTTTTTACTCCTTTATATATATAGATATGCAGCAGCTCCTAAAATCAGATGGGATTCGGATATTGCCTTTTGGATATTTAATTCAATAGTGTTTGAAAATTATGAGTTGCATAATTCTATTTTAACATTGTTCCTTCTTGGGATTTTTAACTGTACTCACTTTTAATCTTATGATAGCCTTGTTTTCAAGCTTTGGGAGAAAGGCAGAATATAACTCTTACAGCTCAGATTTTCTTTTTTTGAGTGGGGGGCTGGCTTTGTTACACCTCCTCTGGCTATGGCACTGATTTCTAGGCTTTTATTTAATAAGAACACAATATCCCCTCACCCTGCATGAGTTCACAGTGTTTCGGAGTTATTATGAAATTTGAAAGAATGTTAAGTTTTTGATCTTGTCAAGACTGAAAGTACTTTATAAATGTCAAAACTGGGTAGTGAAAATCTGGGACACTGCTTTGCTGCTTAGCTGGTGAGAGATCAGTTAATGAGGCCACAAGAGAGTAACTGCTGAGCAAAACAGAGCATTGGGCTTGACTCAGATGAGTGCACACTTTCTAACTCCTTTTATAGACCGATAAAGCTTGCCTGTGAAACTGCAAACAAACCAGCAACTGTAATGATTCTGTTCTGCTTCTATTTTTAGTCATTTTTGTGTTGACTGCTTGCTGAGACCATATAAATGGAAATTTCAAAGGCATCCCAATCGCCAAGCTTAGATCTGAGAATTTATTCAGAAAACAATGTTGTCATTTGAATGGTTGATACAGCTAAAAATGAACATCTTTAGGAATGATAGGATTTTTGGTATGTGAGAGGGTATTGTTTTTACATATGATTCTGACAGCATGAATGTATTTAAAATGTTAACTTCTCAAAACCTGTTTACAGAAAGAATATTGGTTAACTTTCGCAAATGGCAATTCAGGACTGTTAGTGTAAATCAGCAACTCCCCTTGTGGTCATAAGGAAAGCTGTTAGCTAGCCAAATACAAAGTTTCCATACAATAATTTCTACTGATCAGTAAAATCAACAGCCTTCAAAATTTTGTCTGAGCTTAACAATCAAAATAATTTAAGTAGACAGTAGGAAAGTGTTTCTTGATATAGGAAAAATAAGCTTCTCTTTTCTCCCAGTAAGCACAACCTCCCGACCCTTCTTATTCCAATGAAGAACAGGTCTATGTTCTTGCATTTAACCTTAAAAGAATTAAATGGTGCTTGTATCTCCCTGTGAATGCCTGGCACACAGCTTGAAGTACCTTGACAGTTCTCTTCCTCCTGTGAGTTTATTTGGTTCCTATGCACTTGGTTTTCATAAAGATACTTTCTGCCCTAAACCTCAAAAAGAAGGAATTTGATAGCTTATTTGTTTTTCCTTATGCTACATTTCATAGGTTACAAAATTGAAAAAGTGACACGGTGTGACATTTTAGGTAGGATAATGTGTTCTTTCTTTTTTCATTGTCCACTTCATCTGTCCTTCACTGAATATTTTCTCAGACTCCAGAAAGGCAACTACACTTACATGAATTACATCAACTTACTGGGGTTTTCTCACAAAACTTCACTTCTCTTTTCAAAGAATCTTTCAACAGAATCCAAAGTGTTATTATAGGTAATTTTATCAGCTGTCAGTCAGTTGTCCAAATGGCTGTGTTGTAGAAGTATTTTGCAAGGAGAGTATCTTTCATCTGCATTGGTGGTTCCATGGATTATAGACTGGTCCTGTTAAACTTCTGTAGGACAACTAAAAAGTTAGCGTTGCAACTATACTCTGGAGTTCTCTTTTTTATGATGTCACAGCATAAAACAGGCAAAATTTGTCTTTATGTCTGAAGATGGTACTGTTGAAGCTTTAAAGCAATGCCATTCTGGTTTGTCCATAAGATCAAATAGAAAGAAAGGTGTTCATTTGGTTTTTTTTAAAAGGTTAACATAAAAATATTTTGTTCTTATCTCCCTTTCAGATGTTCTTGCTTGATTCTTTAGACAAAAAGACTGCCTCACTCTGCCCCTGAATTTTCTCTATGACGTAGGAAAATCTGAGTGGGGATTCTTTGCATGGTTGACTAAATATGTGAAGGATTTTCTCCACAATGAGACACGCTTCACTATTGAGAATTCTCCACTTCAAGAAGGCTTTTAACAGCATTATTTTGAACACATGTAGACTCCTTATTTATTTATTTATTTATTTATTTATTTATTTATTTATTTACAGTATTTATATTCCACCCTTCTCACCCCGAAGGGGACTCAGGGCGGATCACATTACACATATAAGGCAAACATTCAATGCCTTAACATAGAACAAAGACAAAACAAACACGGGGCTCTGAGCTGGCCTCGAACTCATGACCTCCTGGTCAGAGTGATTCATTGCAGCTGGCTGCAGCTGGTTGCTCAACAGCCTGCGCCACAGCCCGGCCCAGTTTAGGCCTTCCCAATCAGTGCAAGAGTGCTGTTTGAGTCATTTGGAGTAAACCAGCAGGGATAAAGGTCATAACACTTACAATAATAGTATAACAGTATTTTTCACTGTGATAGTCATATTAGTCTATTTCAGCATAGAGGGAAAAGGGTGAAGGAGATCTTGCAGGTGATTTTTTTTAGCATAAGCTTTCATGGATTTTAGCCTGCTTTATCCCAAGCAATTGTATTGTATATAATATTTTGCATAGCCTGAGTTCAAATAAGATAAGAAATTAATTAATTAGCCTAAATCCAGTTGCTAGTCCCAACCACAGTAGACTAGTCTGAATCCAGTAGGGAAGACACACTAAATTAATAATGTTGGTCCACTATTCAGTAAGTGATTCAATAGGTGTAGGTGTATGATTGAAAACACCAGTAGGATTGGGGTTATGATATGTAGCTTTCTTGGTGCATTTGTATGTAGCTATGTGTGTTCATACACAAGTAAATGATCTTTAGACCCCTGTTCCCTTACAAATAGACTTTATATCCATCACCCAAGTCAGGAATAGGAAGGAAGACCCTTGGGCTTTTGATCTATTCAGATTGAAATCCAAAATATTTCCCCATCACTGACACCAACTTTTACCTTAGAGCATCATCCACTGGTATTTCTTGTTCTTGTTCCAGCATCCTTGCCAATTGTTAAAAAAAGCCTCACCAAACTCACATCTAAGCTGCCAAACTAACTTCTCCCTTTCCCCAAAGAAACTGTGATATAGCAGCTGCTTGCCTACCATAGCATCCAGCCCTTCATAGTAATTAATTTTGCACCCTGTGTGTATGTGGGTGTGTACTGGAATATCAGAGTATTAAGCCTTGCAGCCTTCCAATCAGTCTGACCTTCATCTGCCTTTACAAATGAGCCATTATTTGCTTTAGCAGCAGCTAAGTGAAGAACAAACATTCTGGTACCAGCCATTCTGTCAGCTGCTGCTGCCAGAGAGCGGCTGATGAGTACAAGGAACACCTCCAAAAGAGTGTGAAAAGATGCATAAGTATATAGTGAAACTGAAATAATCCTAATTCAAGTCGTAGGACATGTTTTTGAATAAACATATCATACTAAAACTGAAAACTTGCTCAGATAGAGGATGTGGGCTGTGTGTATCAGCTCTGATCACTGATCTAAAGTTCTTGGTCTTCCTTGTGTGATCAGAAGTTTCTGACAGGACCTTCTCTGTAAAATCTCTGTAAAATCTGTAACCGCCTTGCTCACAAGCCCACAATCCAATGTAAAATCTCATAGATGTTGTACAAAACATTTTGTGCGAGATATAGAGATTTGTGCTCCAAACATTGCATTATTTTCCCCAAATAAATCTTCCCCAAATATAGAATTGTTTGATTGGATCCAAAACTGGGTGACTTTAATGCTGAACAGATCTTTATGTCTGATGAAGTGCTATACGAAGGGTGAAGGAACCTGGACTTCAAAAAAAACAACCCAACTTTTAGCCTCAGCTGTGCCCTCTTAACATGGGTATTGATCCCCTGTGAAGAATGGTGGAGGGACAAAGGAGCACCCGGATTTGTACTTAGCCTGTGCCTCCTCCTTCCCTCCTGATCTTCACTGGTGAGTGAGTTGGAGGGCTGTAGCTGGAAGTTGGTGTTTGGAAGGTGTGTCCTACTCAAAGATCTGTTAAATATAAACATAATAGTAGCTGTGACAGATATATAACAATGTAGAAACTCTACCCAATACAATCCTCTCCATGTATAAAAACTGTTTCAAATATTGAAAAAATCCTGTCTTGGTATGGGGAAAATTTAAATTCCTGTATCTGATCAAGGCTAAAACTTCAGCTGCTTTTGCTATGTTTTCTACCGCTTATTTTATTCTCTCAGGCTGAAGCCTATAGTGCCCAATGTGATCTACTGACATGAAAGTATAGGCTGTAAACATGAGCAAATGACAACATTACAAGGCAGAAGCTGGGTGGGGAGGTTGTATTGCTGGAGACCAGGGTGAGCTAAAGCTAAAACTTTTTAGCATGACATTGTGCAGCACTCAGATAATAGACTTTGCAGCACCTTTAATACTCTCGCAGCTGTTTCACAGCCTTCCTCATTATTTTGGACAAGTCATTTAGTTCTCTCTGCATCTGTGTAAGCACTTCATTACTTCAAGGGGGTGCAGAGGGGATGCATTGAAGTATCAGTGGCATCCAATACTATGTTAATGGCTCTATATAACTCAGAGAGAGAGAGAGGCAGGCCTTCTGAATGAGTTAGTGGAAGTCATGGGAAGAATAAAAAACTAGCTTCAAACTGCTTCAAGTCTCATTTTAAAGGAAGGCTTATTCTGCACTCCTCAGAACTTCTCCTATATTTATCAAAAGTGTCTTCCTTCTTTTTCAACAAAAAAAGCAGTAAGTTTGAATTAAAGGAGAAAGGTAAGTACAGTAGAGTCTCACTTATCCAATATAAACGGGCTGGCAGAATGTTGGATAAGTGAATATGTTGGATAATAAGGAGGGATTAAGGAAAAGCCTATTAAACATCAAATAAGGTTATGATTTTACAAATTAAGCACCAAAACATCATGTTATACAAGAAATTTGACAGAAAAAGTAGTTCAGTACGCAGTAATGCTATGTAGTAATTACTGTATTTACGAATTTAGCACCAAAATATCATGATGTATTGAAAACATTGACTACAAAAATGTCTTGGATAATCCAGAACGTTGGATAAGTGATAAGTGTATTTATACAGAGAGCAAAAGTGATTGGAGGAAAGCATCACTCTGCTCAAAGGGAATAGTCCCTGAGTGTGAGTTTAATTTCACATTGCGGATTTCATAAAATAATAATAATAATAATAATAATAATAATAATAATAATAATAATAAACATTATTTGTATCCCACCCCCTCCCCCAAAAGGGACTTGGGATGACTTACAACAGCATTTATACACTTATACTTCATGAAGATAAGAAACACACTGAATGAACTTTAAATAACTACATTAGAGCTTTAGAAAGTTACTTTTTTTGAGTGACAGCTCCAGAATTCTTCAACAGCCGTGTCTGTGCTAATTCTGAGAGCTGTTGCCTAGAACACAAATTTCCAAACTCAGTATTTTATGAAACTTAGAATGACACATTTAAGACTAAAATTGTTCAAGGCCCCAGGATGTTATTTAAACAATAAATAAAATGTAAAGCATGAATTCAAGGGGAAGAAACTATTTGCTCTCCAGATTTTACTATGCTTGGGAGCAAGCATAATAAAAGCAAGAAGAGGTCAGGGTCCAGGCTGTTTGGCAGATTGCATGTCCCTAAGTGAACCTCTTCATTAGAAGAGGCCCTTGTTTTAGTACGTCACAAGCTCAGTTAGTGGGATCTCAAGAGAGGGCTTTCTTGTTGGCTTAACTCTTGGAAGTCCCTGCCTAGAGAAGCCAGAATGCCCCCTCCCTGCTGGCCTTCTGGCACTTTGTATTTGGGCAGGCTTTTAAAGTCTGAGCTTTAAATGTGGCATGTATTGTGCATTTTCATAGGTTTTTAATAGTTTTAATAATTTTTATATCCCCTTGTTTAATTCCATTTTAGTGTTTATATATTTTAGGCTTTAAGTTATATAATGTATTGTTTTAAATATTGTACCCCACTTTGTGTGTCCTTTAAGAGAGAAAAGTTTTTTAATATCATTATTATTATCCCACAATTCCTCAGCAAGCCTGGCAGCCAATTCCACAGCCTTGATCCCATGAATGGGATGGCTGTACAAGCAACACGTACACAGATAATTTTGGTTTTAGCTGCGTGTCACTGTATACATCATTGAAAACTCTGGCAATTAAACAATCCCTCTGGACTTGTCCTTATCTAAATTAATACAAATGCAAAATAAATGAATTCTACATTTAAGCACATTCTTGTTATTAAGAATTATTCAAAAGCAGTGATCAACATAATGCTAACTCTCTTGGAATCAATCTGGATTTTGAGAATGAAATTACAAAATTTCAGGTCTGTGGGCTGGTGCTACTCATAAGTAGTTACATCTTGGGGTCAGAGAATGGAGAAGAAAGAAACAGTTGTGTATTTCCGGAGACTAATAGAGCTGTTACCTCCCTCTTAAGGCCCTTCCATACAGCCATATAACCCAGAATATCAAGGCAGAAAATCCCACAATATTTGCTTTGAACTGGAATATCTGAATCCACACTCCCATATATCCCAGTTCAAAGCAGATATGGGATTTTATTCAGCTGTGTGGAAGGGGCCCCAGATGCACATCTTCCTGGCAGCTTATTGGTTACTTCTATCCTGATTATAAATATTTCCAAGGCAGTTCTGATTTCTCTTAAATATTGCCTCTTTGCGCCCTTCCACACAGCCCTATATCCCAGAATATCAAGGCAGAAGCTTCCAGACTATAATGAGAAATATTTAAAATTGAGGTTTTGCTGCACCTATGAAACATTGTGGGAAAGCATTGTGAGACTAATTGCAAATAGCTTTAAGAACATCCTTGAGATTATATAACCATTTCACTTAGCGCAAGTAAGAACATGGTTCCACATATTATTGTCCTTGTTGTGGAAGAACTGTATAAATTACACTGACATCTATTATAATGAATTCCTTCAGGATGAATTATTTACAGTTCCCCTCTCCATAATATGGGCCAAAATATTCTAATGGCACCAGAGCCTACCTGGTCTTGCAGGCTAATTAGTCAACCCTGGTTAGTAGTTGGATTGAAGATTGCCAGTGAATACCGGGTGCTGTAGGCTACATTTCAGAGGAAGGAGTTTGCAAAACGACCCCTGAGTATTTTTCACCTCAGGCTCTTCTCCATAGGCCAAATGAAGTGTGGCGGGGGTGAATGGACTCCATGAACTCCACATGACACATGAGGCCAATTTGCCTGGCAAGGTTGCTTAATGCAGATTCGTCCCCATGTCAAAGTGACAGCTATTAGCAGTTTTATGCCACTAAGCAATAGAAATACTGGGCCATGCAGTCTTTCTAATCTCTGGGCCAGCTCAGTGTGGGACAGTGCAGATACCTGCCTACCTCTGAATCAGCTCAGTGGCTAACTGTGCAGACTCCCACGGTGTGATGTGTCATGGGCCTTGTAGTCCCGTTCCTAGTACTATTGTGGCAGACGAAGAGGAAAACATGGGATTTCCACCGGTTCAGCCAGAATCGGAGCCCCTGCACCTGGAGGATGTTTGCCCTCAAGAAGTCAGCCAAACAAGCCTTGGGCAGAATTCTCCCCCGTTTTCCCGAAAGGACAATTATAATAGAGATAGAGGAGCTAGGGAGGCTAATCGCCGGAGCCTCAGAATCGCAGCCAAACAATTAGCTGATTAGGTCTGCTTCCCTTGGGAAATTCTAAGGAGTCATGCATCTGGACGGAGTTCGGTTTCACTTCTCGTTCTCCAGGGAAAGGGTTCTTCTGGCGGGAAACGAGACCCTATTTAGGTGTTTTGCCGCAAAGGAAACCTTGCGGAGTCAACTCGTCAGCTTGAGGAGTGAGATCGTGTGTGGACTTCGTAACCCCAGTTCCTTGTTTTCCCGGACCAAGTTCCAAGCCTGCCTTGTTTCACGTTTGGCCGCGGACCTCGCCACGGACCTCGCCACGGACCTTGTTCTTGCTTCTTGTTTGCCTCGTATCAAGTCTTGTTTAGCCAAGAATCTAGTTTGTTTTCCAGCCTTGTTGTCAAGCTTCAATGGACTAAAAGACCTTGTCATCTCCCCACACTATTGCTTGGCGAAGTGTGTGTTTCGGTTAATGGATTATAACTTTGGACTCTAATATCACATATTGGACATTATTTTCCTGGACTATATTTGACCTTTCCTGAAAGGTCTACTTCTGAACTATATTCTTCACTTGTTTTTATTGACTTTATATATTCCTTTAATAAAGATATTAGATAGAATCCGGCCTCTGCGCATGGTTATTGGTGTTCTGTAGCCTGGGTCTTGACACACAGTACTGATTTGGAATACTCCACTCCTGATCAGCTCTGACATATGTGGTCAGTGTATATAAGCCCTAAGAAAACTCTGAAATTCATGGAGTTGCTTCAAATCAATAGGCGACTTGAAGGCACATATACACAATCTGTTTTATACTATATTAAAGTAAAAGAGATGTCTGTGTTGATTTCTGTGTCTACTTCTTTTGCTCAAGAAATTCTCTTTTTGTCATTAGTATTTTTGTGCAAGGAAGGATCAATATATAGAAAGAAATGTAGTCATTTCTGTATGGAAAACAGATGTTGATCCCTTCAACCCATCTCCTTTCAGATATTTTATCCCTCCACCCCAACAAATGCTTCACACTATCAGGGTGATTTAGGAGTTTTGCAAAGAGAGTTTCTTTTTTATTTGTTATTTGCTTAGCAAACCTTTGACTTTATGGATATAAGTTCAGAACATTTTCTCTGCCAGAGAACCATTTTTCTTCTAGATTTCAATCTGTATTTTAGAGATACAGCAGTACACCTCCAGAGTTCACCCGTTTCTGTTGTTATTTTTCCTTTAACCCATTCAGATGCTGATTCTGCAACTATTTCATGCAGTAAGAAATAGTGGAAAATCTCACAACAATTCTATATAATTAATATTTGTTAATATTAATGCGACATGTGTCGGATGATTTCCTAATAATAATCCTTCAGAAATAAATCGTTATATCATTATGGTTTACTTTTTATGCTCATTCGTCTATAGATATACAATACTCTCAGTAAAATTGCAGGAATGTGTAATACAGAACTGTTTTCCAGCTTTTATTTATCTCGTGTCAAAAGCATGGCATAACAAATACATTTAAAAATGATGGAAAAAAATAAATAAGAGGAAATCACAAACAACTGAATAGTTTTAGACCAGAAATGGCAACAGCAACCGAATTGTCCATAGCTTTAAACAACTCCTCCTCCGTGCATGAGGCAGGACATTGTGGGCAAGCATACATATGCGGAGTTGTTTGTTCTGCTCCACAGTCACACAAGGTGGAGGATTCCTCCAGGTAGTGCCACCTTGCCAAGTTGTCTTTAGATCTGCCCACTCCACTTCTGAGTCTGTTCAGGGACTTCCAAGTTGCCCATTCTTGGTTTGCCCCTGGAGGAAGACCCTCATGGGGGGCCATCCAGTTAGAATTGCCAGGTTTAGCTGCCCAGAGGGACACCCTTGCTGCTGCTGAAGGAACATCAAGAGGAGTGGTGGTTCTCATGAAGCCTTTCCTTGATTTGAGTCTACTGGGAGGAGGCTGATAGTCATGCAGTGGGTGGCTTTCACAATGTTCAACCTTATTTCTCTCACAGTTAGCAGCAACTTCCCGTCGCACATCAGGAGGGGCAATGCCAGCTAGCTTGTAGAGTTTACCAACAGGTGTAGGTTTAAGGCATCCTGTGATTATTCTGCATGTTTCGTTTAGTGCTATGTCCACTTGCTTCGCATGGGCAGACTTTTGCCAGACAGGACAGGCGTACTCAGCAGTTGAGAAAAACAAGGCCAGGGCTGATGTTCTTATTACTTGTGGGTCTGCACCCCATGAGCTGCCAGTCAGTTTCCGCAGGATGTTGTTGCGTGCAGCTACTTTGTGCTTGGTGTTCGTGCAGTGTTTCCTATATGTTAGTGTTCGATCTAAGGTGACACCAAGATATTTAGGATGGAAACAGTGTTCGAGCTCTTGGCCTTCCCCAGTAACTTTCAGTTTCCTGTTGGCTTCACGGTTACGTAGATGGAAAGCACACACTTGTGTCTTGGCAGGGTGGGCTTCAGGTGGTTCTCTTTGTAGTAGCTGGAGAGATCTTTCAAGGCATTAGTGAGTTGGTTTTCAACTGTTTCAAAATCTTTCGCTTGTGTTGTAAGGCCAAGGTCATCAGCATATATAAAGGTCTTTGTGAGTGGTGGTAGTGGCTGATCGTTCGTGAAGATGTTAAATAAGGTCAGTGCAAGAATGCTGCCTTGGGGTAAACCATTCTTTTGCCTCCTCCATCTGCTTTTCCGGCCCTGAAATTCCACATAGAAGCTGCGGTTTTCTAGGAGGGTCTGGACAGTTTTTGTAAAGTCAAAGTCCCGGGTGATATGGTAGACTTTATGCAGCATTTTTCTATGTGGCACCATGTCATAGGCTGCCGTAAGGTCCACAAAAACTGTTCCCGTAATGCAGCCTTTCTCATAGCCTTCCTCGATATGCTCAGTCAGATGAAGAATTTGACCTGTACAGTTTTTCCCTGGTCTGAAACCTGCTTGTTGTGCAATAAGCTTGGGTTCGATAACAGGTCCTAGTCGATTTAATAGCATCCTCTCATAGACTTTATATAGATGACATAAGAGGGAGATTGGTCGGTAGTTCCTGGCATTGGAGGCATCTTTACCAGGTTTTAAAATGGCAATAATCTTAGTTTTCCTCCATGCTCTGGGAATCTGTTTGTGTGCCAAGCATTGATTGTAGAATTTCAAAAGCCAGTTTTCAGCTTTGGGGCCCAAGTGTTTGATTTGCTCCATCATCAGGTCATCTAGGCCAGGTGCTTTACCAGTCTTACATCGCTTGATGGCTTCTCTGAGTTCTTTCAGGTTTAGAGGAGAAGACAACTGGTGGGTTTCAAGTTCTGGCACCCTGTTGATTTTCATCTTTACTCTGCTGCAGTTAGTTTTCCCATTCTGAATTAGCTGGTGAGCTATCTGGTCTGGTGTCACGTTTGCGTGTCCATGGTTGACCAGAGGGTCACTATCCAGGCGTCTCAGCAGTTGCCAGGCTTTTCGGCTACTCTTGGACATGTCAAGGTTCTCAAGCAGCTCTATCCAACGCTCTTTCTTAGCATTAGCTAAGGCTGTAGATAGTTTTTGGCCTGCTGCTATAGTCCCATCACTGTATGGATTCTCTTGAAATAGTCTGAGATATTCCTGTAGCTGATTTAGCGATTCTTCGTTTAGGCCTGGTAGATAGCTTGTGCGACAGCCTCTAGGGATTGAGAGCCTTGAGGATCTTTTCACAGCTTCTACAAACAGGTCATAATTTTCTGTAGAAGGTTCTATATCAGAAATAGCAGCTTCCAAGGTCTCTGTAAACTTTGCCCAGTTAGCTTTATTGAAGTTATATCTTCTGCAGAATGGGACACTTTTTGGTCTTACAGCTGTATATGCTACGCAGCATATTGGTCTGTGTTGTGTGTTAGGTATCGGGTTTAATACCCTTTTGATGCATTGGTGGATTATGCTTTCCTTTACAAAAATCAGATCAGGGTTATAACCACGCTTCCATCGGCCGCTATTAAAAGATGGTGGTAATTTACTGTCATGGAGGAGGCTCATTCTGCTGTTGTCGGCCCATGTTAGAACTGCTTCACCATTTCCAGCTAATATGTTTAAAAGAACTCTTCCTAGAGAGGAAATCTCAAGGAGATTCACTTCAGACTGCCAAACTTTTTTTTTTTTTACTATTTCTGCATCTGTCTGTCTGTCTGTCATATTGTAAGACTGTGTATTAGAATTAACTCTATGTCAAGTAATGCAATTACCTAATTCAAAGTGTTAGTTTTCAAAAAGTTCTGCTTATGTTCTTGGGAATAAGCTCATTGAGCAAGGACAGTTCAGAATTTGAGTTGTACAGTATGAAGAGAAAAAAATTGATTGTCTTTATGGCTACTCTCATTGGGAAGATGTTAATATTGTCAACATGATTTGTATGGGAAGTACCAGAAGGAAGAAAGGAAATATTCGGATTAATTCAGCCTATTGTCATCATTGAGAAGCAAACATTTATAGTTGAACTCCCTAAAGGCCATTACAAAGAGCATTGATAGTTGTCTGGGAAGCTGGTAGATATATCACAAAGAGTAAGAGTTAATCATATGTTGAAACTGTGTTATAATTGCTTTAGTGCTGTGCAGAAATTCAGTTTAAGAAGCTATTGCTTTCTTCTAGCAACCCTGCTGTGCTATATAAAGCCAGCCTTGGGCAACATTTTAAACAGGAAGCTGAACAAAAGAATAGACAGAGTCTTATAGCAGTGCAGTTTCTTCCATACTGTATACCCTATAGAGCTCAGAAAATTACCTTTTAGAAGAAATTTCAAATGTAAATTATGACAAAATGCACACCCCCGGCTACTCATTACTATCATGGTTGCAATTTTAGCAAGTCACAAGGTTACTTTTTTAAATTATACATAGCATTGGAAGTGGTGAACTAGTTAAAAAATACATGATACATCCAAGGAAAAGCCCTACATTCATATTGGGGTAATATGTTTATTTGCCACTCTAAAAAGACATAAAAAAAACTTTGAACATGTCCCAAGAGGAAAATGAGTTGATCTTTAAGTCAGGCAGCCCAAGAAAGTTATAAAGTTATAAAGAAAGGATGCACTTATAGACGTCCAAAAAAGACAAGTGGACAGATTTGACTCTGAATGGGTCGAACGTTTGCTTGGAACAAGTAAAGCAATAAAAGGAATATGCTTTGGGCTACAGGAGCAAACACATAAGCAATTGCATAGTCACATCAAAAGCACATCCTGAAGTTTTGCAAAAAGAGCTACTTCTGAAAGGTTTTTTTAACACTTCAATAGGTTCTTTGAAGGGATCCACCTGTTATCTATACTTAGGACAAGTCAAGCTCCCTTTGGACAGGTGGGTCAGTCTAGCATTAATACAGCGTTTAGAGCAACAAGTCCCAAGAGGATATGCTGGAAGTTCTAGAACAATTCCTTTATACAAAATTATCTCAGTTAACTTCTGTAGAGTTTTTTTAATAGATATATAAAAGCCATCAGTATCTTTGATGCAAAGTGTGGATATCCTTTCCTTGGTGTCAGGTTTTATAAATCATGCTTAATTCTCATTGTTTCAGAAAGGTTTTTAATTAATCAAAACTACAGGGTCTTGTTACTCCTTCAAGGCTTATGATGGTTATTATGGCACAAACATTCTTGCACCACCGCTTCATGAGATTCTTGGTGTGTTACATGAGTTGGAAGATATTGTACACAACATTCTTGTATGTATGTGGTGACAGGGAATTGTAATCAATAGAATAGGGTAACAGTAGTCATTACCTTAACAGCAGCCATTAAAAATCAATAACTGATTGATAGCACAGACATTATTATGCACACAACATAATAAATCCCTTTGTCCCTACATATGCTTGCAAATAGCCCTAACATACAATTATTCTAGTAAAGTTTTCTTATCTGTGTTTTGATAGACCAGAACTATTCAGAAATAACTACTTGCCTTAGTGAGGTCAGTGCATGCTACTTTGTATTGCAACCTCGATGGATTGTGACCTTGACGTGGTGAGGGGGCTTGCGTGTTCCAATGAACCTGCGGGCACAACCACGGGAGTCACACACTCCCAGGAGTGGCCACAGGGGAGGATCCAGACCAAGAACAATCTGAAGACCCAAAGACCTCAACAGCGGAGCAGGCGGAGGATAACATGGTACATGTTACAACGGCTGTGAAGGCGGACGAAGGCTGCAACAGACTGAGAAGCCATTCTCGTTGTGTTAATCACACCACTGCTGGGACCTCAATCTGTGAGGACTGTGTGTTGACCGGCCATGCACCGACCTCCACACATTTAAAAAAATCACGCACAGGCATCTTCCAAGAAATGGAGGACCATCATCCTCGAACTACGAGGGATCGCTTAAGTAAGTAAGTATTGCAACCCTTAAAGTTGTGATAGTTTTAAAACACATTGTAGGTGTACAGTGGGGCCTCCTTTGAACACCCCAAATTTCAAACAAGTTCATACGGGACAAGGTGTTTTTTTTTGCAAATATTCTGGTGCCAAGCCATTACATTATACTCCATTACTTTCCTGCTTTCCTAGCTTGTACCTCTTCTTTAGACTGCTGGTGGGAGGCTGTCAGGACCATAACTATCTCTTATGGATATTCTGATGCTGTTTTTAGAACAGAGGTGTTTAGGATTGCAATCTTAAATGTAAATTATTTCCTTGTAGGGTGTCTAAAACTAAAATAAATTAGAATTCAATTTGTAAAATAACTAGAGTGTAGTGAAAAAAATAATTCTTGGTATTCTAGGGCCTTAGATGTACTAAGACATGTGGAGTTGCAAAATTAGCCGTGCTAATAGAGACAATATTTCCTATATTATATGGGTTTTTCTATGGATCTTGTATTTGGCATGGCTTGCACTGAGCTTTTTAAACATAATGAATGATTTACATATAGACATGAGCCAGTTCTAAGTTTATTAAAATGTGAAAATATAATCGTTGTAATTCTATTGTTGTTCACTACAAGCACTAGCAAAGTTATTAATGGCTGCAGATTATTAAATATTCTATATATGTAGCTAAGGTAATATGATAGATTTATCTTTGCTAGGCCATGCCAGTGGCTTTGGGAAATATTTCATATTTTAGGAGCCTTACATTCTTGAGTAGAAGACAATGTAGTTCAAACTCGGCTATGAGCAATACTTGCCCCCACCCCACAACACCCCAGCTGCAATCTCTAGATAAAACCTCTGTGCAATAGGAGCACACACAACTCATGAATATGCTTCATATATCTTAACAGTGATCAGTCTAAAATATATATAATTAATCATCCAGCCCAAATATTGCCATTAAAAATATCGCTAAGCAACATTTCTACATCATTCTTAATTAGAAAATGCAGGTGACTCACCATTCAGTTGCACCATTCAGCTCTCGTGGGAGGTAGTGTGAGCACTTGTAGCACTTCATAAATAATTTTAGAGAAAGGATATGATGATGATGATGATGATGATGATGATGATGATGATGATGATAATTATCCCCGCTTGTATTACATTTAGAGTCTGCTTAATTTTTAAAAGACAAAGTTTCTGTTAGTGAAGGAGCTAATATCACTGCTAAGCATAATCTACTGTGCTCTTAGCAGCACTTCAAAGGTAGAAAGAGAAAAGCACTTGCATGGTTATTAATCAATTAAGCAGCCAAGGCTCGCCACATTTTGTGAGATAAGTTATCATGCCTATTTTGCTATTTGAAAGTCTGATCTATCATTTAGGAACTGTGTGATGGATTTCTCCCAATTAAACAGTCTATAAATAATTATAAGGAGTACTAATGATGAGGAGGATGAAGATGCTATAAATAATTAACATTTTTGTCTCTGTGCATTAGAACCTTTTTCCATACTTAATATTATTTTATCTTGTTAACAATAGAGCTCAAATAACTAAGAATACTGCCTTAATAACTCTTTAACAGTTCTTCAGAGGTACATAGAAAAGCATACAGAGACAAACACAAATGAATTGGTTAAGTAACTCTTGGAACACTTTAGTGGAGCAATGCAATTCTTTCTCTCCCTCTTCCTTTCCTTTCCTTTCCTTTCCTTTCCTTTCCTTTCCTTTTCTTTCTTTCTTTCTTTCTTTCTTTCTTTCTTTCTTTCTTTCTTTCTTTCTTTCATATGGAACTGTACTACATCCCAGGATAAGCATCTCAAAAGTGCTCACATGATTCAGAAACCCATATCTGACCCTTTTATTTATGTCATATTCATCACATTGATGAAAATAAGCATCCTAGTATGCTTAGAGCGTTCTTAGGGAATAGAGTGCCATGGCAGCCATGTGACTTCTGTGGCTTCACCTCCTCCTCGGGTGAAAGAATCACTGGATGCTTTCCCCACCACATGGGAGACTTCCCCTGTTGTGCTAGCTTTATTGGAGCCAGCACATTTCTGTCCTATTTGGGTGACACTTTCCCTGTATGATGGGGAAAGTACTGCTGTGCCGGAGCAGCGGTGCGCCTGCCATTTTGCCATGCCTGTTGGCGAAATAGCATCGGCGGGGGGCTTCCCCCTTGTGATAAAGTCATGAAACTTACAAAAAGGTAGAAAATAGTTGAAACATACAAAACTAAAATTGAAGAAATATTAGATAATAGCAGAATGAAAATGATTTAAAATCCTGCGTCAAACCAAACATTTAAAACAGTACAGCACCATAAAAAGCACCTTTCACATTAAAAACTAATTTCCAAAGGCTTGTTGAAAAGAAGGGTTTTGATCTTCGACCAAAATTAAAGTGGGGGGAACCCACATAGCTCACTTAGGGAGAGAGTTATAAAGAGTGGAAGCAGCCACTCTTCTCCCATGTTTTTTCCAGTCATGCCTGTGAAGGCAGTGGGACAAAGAGAAGCTAAGACAGGCTCATATGGGAAGATAAGGTCCTTCAAAGAGTCTGGGACATATATGCTATTATTTATAGATTTTTAAAAGCTTAAGGCTGTGGTTTTCAGAGTGTTAAGTTGAAGAAATGTATCAGCCAGAAGATATAAATCAACAAGGTATCACTGATCTATCTTTGCCATAGCACAGAGTGAGAATGGGCCCAAAGAGCATGGAACCCATAATGCTCATGTTTCAACATGAAATCAATTTTTTTATAGTAAAACTAGTTTCCCTTTCATTTAACTTGCATGCCTCAAATATATTATGGCACACAATGAGGGGAAATACCAGTTGTCAGAACTGCACTATGAAATATTACCTCCCCCACCCACACACCTTTGGGAGGAATTCAGTCAAAGAATGATTGAATCTCAGCCAGTTTGTTGATGGTTGATTAGACTGGGTGCAAAATAAACTGTTGGTCTAATTCTGTTTGCAGGTACCTTTCTTTTTACGCCATGTGTTTCACAACTGCATAATGCTACAAATGGTTTTTAAAGTCACTGCTATGTGCTAGGCTATGAATCTCATCACTACAGTTTCAATGATGTTTCAGTTTTAAATCCAGCCCTCTTGTGACATTTACGGAGTTCATGGGACACTTAAGAAAAAAAACATATATTCCTTTGGGGCAAGGCTTTTGCTCATTTTATAACCCTGAGATAACCAGCATGGTGTAGTGGTTTGAGTTTGGACTATAACTCTGGAGACCATGGGACCCCACTGAATGACTGTGAGCAATAGGGATGTGCGATCCATAAAAATTGTTCAAAAGTCATTACAAAACTGGTGGGCACTGGTGCTTCATTTCTAAAGTGCTTCTAAAGTATACTTAGTGAAAATTTCATTATTATAGCGAGACTAACGGAATTTCATTACTATTTTGTTATAGTAATTGCGCATAATAAAATTACTATAATTGGGGAAACTTCAGGGGCTCCTATATCCCTCATTTTTAAAACGATTGGGGTGAAACTTGCTACAATGGTAGACCACATTTTCCACTGTTAGTCCACCAAATCTCAGAATGTTTTGCCTATCCATGGAGTTTGGGTGAATTTTCAGTTTTTATAATAAAGGAAATCTGTTCCTAGTTTCAATGTGTTATTTCTTGTTTAATTGTGTAGTCCTTACTTTGAAAGTAATCGTTCTAGTCCAGAACCTTTGCTTTTGTGGAAGAAACTTTTCTAAATTTGTGGAGACTCAACAGAGCAAAATGTACTATAAGACAATGGCCCTCATGTGAAGACAACATTTTCACAGTGTAATACATTTTCAACATGTTTTTTTATGACAGAACCAATTAGGAACTTCCATTTATAACCCAGGAACAAAATCATAGTGTAGAATATTAACAAATGTATTGGAACTGTGGCTGGCTACAGACTGACTCCTTTCCTAATTGGTGCTTTCTAATGCTAATGTAGTTTAGGGCAGAGTTCTTTGAATTCTTTGGCATAGAGCTCTTCCCCTTCCCAAAATAGATTTCTCAGAGTTCTGTGCTGTTCCCAAAATGCTGTACTTCCTCTTTTCACTGCTCCTAATGCCGAGACGCCATTAATTCAGGGAGAGGAATGGCAAGGCAGGCAGGAGCCTTTTTGGCTTAATGGCTTTGCTTCCTTGCACTGAATATGAAACAAACTTTGGGAGGCTTCCGAGATTTACAACACTAAATGAAAAAGTATGGGATAAGTTTTGATTCTAAAATATTTGGTGAGGGCCATGCAAATGCATTGGATATGGCTTCCGGCTTACACAACTTCTGATTTTCTGACAAATTCAGATTCTTCTGATTTAAATGCACATGCCTAGTGGGCAAGTCACACTCTCTCAACCTCAGATGACAAATAAACCTCCCCCAAACAAATCTTGCAAAGAAAATGTCATGATAAGTTCACCTTAGGGCTGTCATAAATCAGAAATGGCTTCAAGATGCACAACAACAACAACAACAACAACAACAACAACAACAACATCAACAACAGACTCCAAAGTCATAATTCCCCATCTTTTGCGTAGACTAACACATATTAGACACAGTTGCTTCGAGTAAGGAATGTAATGATATTTTTATCTTCTGTTTATGAAAATAGTAATTTTGTGGAATGTTTCACCCTTGCACAACAATGCCTGTAGTCCGATATAAGAAGCCTCTGAGAAACCTTTAGTTTCTTTCTTCCTTTCCTAAGTAAAGTACATGCAGAAGAGAACAAGCAGAGGAGGAGAAGATTGTAGACAAAAATGGATAAACAATCCTTCTGTTGTTCAGAAGAAGGAAACAGCAATATTTTGTTCATAAAAACCTTATACTTTGCACAAAAACACTGTGGTTTGCATACAAATCCTTCATGCAATTTATATAGTTTAAAAAACAATTTCCAACCCTTACTCTTTTCTGATATGTTCCCAATATGTCATAATCTTGTTTATTGTGGAGAAAACTTCTGAATTTCTTCCTATCATGAGTGAGATTTACATTCCCATTCATAGACAGGTCTGCAACTTCTATCGTCTGTGTATTAAAAGATGCATGTCACACTGTCAAATGTTTCCTAGTTTTAAAAGGACAGTGTGTCCCTGTTTCCTGAGATCAGGTGTGCTGTTGTCTTGGGAGGAAAAGTCTCTTCATTCCTGTTAGGATTTTACAATATGGGAGGTGAGCATGGCATCACATTTGCTATGATGTAGTTCATTATCTCCCATTATTTTGTACATACCTGTCTTTTAGTCAGAACCTATCACACAGAAAGTGTCAAACCCATTAAAAATATGTCAACTGAACCATCTGTTCCCTGGAAATTCGTGCTCTTTTTGCTAGTTTTGTCCCCAAATCGTTTTTAGAAACAGTGCACATAAAACATGCTAGCTCCATAATAAAAAGGGAGCTAATAAATTAGAACTTCATCATTTAAAAATGGGGTTAAGACATCTTCCTTGAACCAAAATAGACAGAGACAGACTTATCAAATTATGTCAAGTCAAAATAGTCAAAGTCAAATTATGAGATATGTGTGGATAGCCACAACTTTATTGCACAAAATCAACCTAAATTAAAATACTGGTCAACCAGTGATGGGAAGAGAAGATAAATTAATGACTATGTAGCCCAGGCCAGGGTCTGTCTTAAGTTGTCCAGGAAAGCAATTGAAGGAAATTCCTGCCCATGCTTGCTAGGATGTGTCAACCTGTGGAGTGATGCAAAAACAGAGGTTAGCCCACAAATCTTCTGTCCAAACCCCAGAGGTTTTCCTTCCCAAATTTGTGTGCAGTGTTCTCCCCCACCTTTCTCCACACCTGTCAGGTATGAGATATCAACTGCTAAATCACTTCCAGGTATACCATAGAGCACTTGTGGTGAACCTACGACATGCATGCCAGAAGGGCACGCCCCTACGTCTTGAGGGGAGAGGTGTCTTCAACTTGTCTGCTGACTTACATTTTCCTAGCATTTTCTTAGGCAAGGAATACTCATGGTGGCTCTACACATTCCAATAATGTGGGCAGATCTGGCGTCCCTACTGCCCGACCACATCAAAGTTGATGAGGGATGAATTGCCACCCCTTTTCTTTTGTTTCACTGCTGGCTACAGCAATGAGACCATGACTTACCTTACCCTGGGGGCTCCATCAGTTTCCTTCCACGTCTTGTGATTCAGAAAGGAGGGAGGGAGGGAGGAGGAGGTAATGATGCTGCAGCCAGCTGCAACATGAAGGAAGAGGTGGCAGGGGGCAGTCATCCTGTGTCCTGGCTGCCTGAACCCAGGGACAGTTCCACATAAGAATTGGCTTCAGGTGTCTGCCAACACCTCAGGGAAAACCCTGAAATCTGGTGTAGGATTAAGGCTTTCTCCTGAGCTATTGTAACCCAAGGTACAACCACATTAAGCGGCTTTCCTAAGGTAAATCTGGATCAGCCTATGTGCATTTTATGGTCAATCAGATCCCATACCAACCTAGGTGTACAGTGTAGATGGGGCCTCGGAGATGGTTTTGCCAGTTCCTCCTGAAATATAGGCTACAGTTCCTGATATTTCTTGATGAACTCTCATCCAAGTACTAACCAGGACCAGGGGCGGTTCAACTGCAAGGCAATTTAGGCACAGGAAGGCCATGCCTGGATGGAGGTTCCAGCCTGAGGAGACCCAAGGCGGGCCATTTCGGGCCCCAAGGCCTCCCTCTGCATGAGGGAGGGAGTGGGGCAAGCCTGGAGACTTCCATATCGGGAGAGAGGCGAACTGCCCCTCAAAGAGGCCTGGCCACCTGGTCCTGGCATGGGGCTGCTGGGGGTGAAGCCGAGCAAGGCCCAGCTCTGACGGCAGGCCTATGAGCGCAGGGAGGCAGGGAACCATGGCGCCATTGGCTAGGCCTGCCTAGGAAGGCTCGAACTCCCTCCCTCCCTCCCTCATTCCACCTCGGAATGTGGGCCATTGGCGGAGAGGGGAGAGAGAAGGAAACACCATGTGGAACCAAAAGAAAAGCAGAACCCGGGGGGAGTGTTTAGGGGCGTGCTCCTTCTGGGAGCCATGGCAACAGGGGAAAAGGGAGGGAGAAAGGCGGGAGCACTCCTGTAGCATGGCCGAGCCAAGATGGCGACAGCAGTGGTGGCTGGAGCAGCAGTAGTGGAGGCTCCTCCTCCCGCCAGCGAGATGCCGCCCCCTCTCCTTCCCCTTACTTTCACCGTCCCCCTCCATCCTCCGGGCACCCCCACAAAGCCCCCTCACCTGCATCCCCCGCATGGGCCTTCTCGCTGCCATCGCGCCACCACCTCACCCTGGCAGCCTCTGCCGCTATCTTGTATTTGGGACCCGCAGCAAGCAGCAGGCACAGTTCGGTTCCCTCCCTGCAGGTTGGCTGAATGGAAGCCCGCAGCAAGGGACTGCACTTTTATTTTTCAGTAATTGGTTTGGGGGAGGGGGTGCCAAAATTCTGTTCACTTACACTAGAAAATTACCTAGGGCTGGCCCTGACCAGGACTGACCCTGCTTAGCATCCAGTGTTAGCTAGGATCTCTTATCTTTAGGTATTGAATGTCTAATTCTAACAGCATGACAGCAAAACTGCCTTACCCTTGGTGTTCATGAGAATTAACTCCCAGCAAGTCCGTTTAATGAAAAACAAACAAAATCTAGCATGTATTTTTAAACAAACAAAAATCATATCTTAATATGTATATGTTATAATTAAATATCTACTTTTAAATATATACTTTCTTTTGAATTGTTTTCCATCATTAACCTGTGAAGATTCTTGTTGCTCTTTTAATCCTTGTACAACACCAATAGTACAACCCAGGCACTATAGCTTGAAGAAAATTATAAATACAGTAGCTACATGTGTTATTTGTTTCTTTACTGATGTAAAAGAGTTGTAAACTTTTAGCTGACATAAACAAACCAGAACTAGCTTCATCGGTGTTTTGCAGTTGCTTTTTTAATGGCTCACAGGGAAAAGATCTCCCAGTGTTGGCTGCAACAGTGTAAGGAGAACAGTGACAGAAGATACTAGACTTTAGTTCAGGTTGAAAATGGAAAGACCAAAAACTTTGTTCCCAGTTCAGGTGGATTGTAATATAGCAAACAATAATTCACAAATTCTACCCAAATGTAGTTCTTACATGAGAAATTTGTTTCACTAAAGAACTAGTATTATATAAGAAATAAACAGATGGTGTCAATCTATACTATATCCATGCTAGTTTGTTTGTCTTTCCAATCTATGTTTTTGTTCAATTATATGTTAAATCTCACACTGTCCTGTACCACTTAATAAGTGGTAATAGATTATTATCTTATTAATTGCTATGAAGCTGATATTGATTTTGAAGGAGAGCCCTATAAACCACCTTGTTATCAACTCTTACTCAGGTTTTGCAACTTCGGGCGTGTGGCTTCCTTGACTGAGTCTATCCACCTGTAAGGTGGTCTTCCTATTGATTTCTGCCTTAGCAACCATTCTTGTCTTTTCTAGTGAGCCCTGTCTTTTCATGATAATGGCCAAAATAAGACAGTCTCCATTTAGTCATTTTGGCTCCTAGGGAGAGTTCAGGCTTTACTCACTGTAGGACCTATTTGTTTATCTTTTTAGAAGTGCATGGTATCTGTAGATCTCCCGTCAAGCTTTATACCTCAAGTTAGTTTATTCTCTTCCTGTTACTATTTTCTATTTATAAGCAGTTTCAGAATGTGCTTCCTGAATCAAAAACAAAAGGCCAAGTCATTGTAAAGCAAGTTTTTATAACCATCATTAAACATTCTAATCAGCACATTTAATTTTCCTCCTGTTAGCATAACCTCAGTCCTCAAAAAAGATATTCACAATTCTGTCACATCTAATAATATGACCTTATGATAATGCAACCAGTGCATTTGCACTCTCTCCAAAAAAGAGAGATCTTATATATGCATGTGGAAGTTTTAAAGTTTTACTGTCTATAACATAATATCATTGTTGCTTAACTAAAATAATGTTAAATGATCAATTATTCCAAAAAAGAAATATTATTAAATAATTAGAAATGGTAGAAATTCTAATTGTATTAAACTATTTAAGACTATTTAAGACCTAATGAATTATGTTTTATGGAAGGTGCCTTAACTTTAATTAAAACCAAGTTGGTAGAGTATGAAATAATGTCCTGGAAAATGGTATAGAGGTGACTAGTGTTGAGAATTCAGTGACTGCTTAATGATAAAAATCTCAAGCAGGTCTACTGAAATGTATGCCTCATGGCGTTTTCTATGCTCTACTCTGAAATAAAGATATAAGGACAATTCCTTGGAGGCTGAGGACCAATTTTCTCGCCAACTCAACCCCCTCCCCCCCCCATGGTGCACTGTTTCCAAGTTTAAATCTATTTTTATTACAGTCTCTATGAAAATGGTAGTTAGAAGTGATGTTCTTTTATTTCCAGCCTGTTTCAAGAAATACTATGATAAACTGGAGGTATTTGAGTATGTGCTGGGCTGCTGGAGAGTGTGAAAGAAATAGGTGTTTTTACGCGTTTTACGAGTTTTCTGTAAAGTTTTAGTGGAAAATCATACCCAAATTCCAATTTTTAAAAAACTAAATTGAGGGTTGGAGTACTTTGAAGAACTTCCGGAGAGCTCTTGGGGCTTCACAAGTGAAGTTCAAGGACCACATACAACCTACAGATCACACATTCCCCACCTTTGCCTTATAGTATTGTTGTGTTTATTTATACAGGAATTCACTTTTTCCCCATTTCAGGGTCATTCCTTATTTTAATTCCTTCTGGCTCCTGGCCTCGTTCCTCTTCCAACCAATCTCTGGATCATCATCATAACTACAAGTGTTTCCACTTGATTGCTGTTATTGCCCTTTTTTCTTAGCCTGAACAGTTGTCTCTATAGAAGTACCTGTCAAATATAGTGTACCGAAACTGGTATAGGTCTAATAAGGGTTGCCTATATCCATGGCTTGTGTCTGACAGCAGATACAGTAAATGTATGAGCACATATAATAGGCCGGTACTTTGGAAGGAAGCTTTTCATACTTACTCAAAACACTGCTCTTATGACAAACCGAACATTGGACTGAGCGATGGCTCTTAACTCAAAATGCTCTTAATTTTGAATGCCCTTAAGTTGATGTTGATATATATAGAACAAAATTTTCTTTCTGTTTGTTTCCACATTATGAAAAAAATTCTGGAAGGATTTCACTGAACTTGGATGACGTGTTTGGGATAATCTAACTTAAAATACTGGGGGATGAAATCATTCATATATTCATTTTGGAGGGTCCTGGGAGACATCTTAATTAGTTCTTGATTGGAATCTTACCTACTTTAAAAGTATGTCTGAATTGGGTTTAATTGAAATTATATGGCATATGGTGTACATGAACATGAGGAAGTCCTCATAAGAATACATGATTTGCATTTATTTCTTAGCTGCATGTGTTGGATGAATGCGCACATTTCCTCGTGTGCAGCTGTGAGACACTAGCACACAAACATACACACCCAAAATGGTTGAATTGCGTATGATTTTATTTCCTCTTGTTAATCATAAAGATGCTAATGGAATTCTTCTTCTTTCCTTTCAAATTATATATTTCTAGCTGCAAAGAAGGAAGGTTGGCTATTTTTCAGGTGAAATTTCAGGTGTTAAAGAAAAAAAAACCTAAATAAAGAAAATGGTAGTTAATTCTAAAGACCTCAGGTGAGATAAGTAATAGTTGAAGACGAGGGGTGGCCACAAAGAATGTGTGGATTTATCTGCTAATACATATTTTTCAATAGAATGAGAGAACAAGGTTGAGATAAAATATGATTACAACCTTTAACAGCCAATATATTTATGCAACACGGGTGTATTCTCAGATAGTATATTAATTTTGTCTGCAGAGTATAAGAGATAGGGGGTCTGCAATTTACAAGAAAAAGATGTGTTTAGAATAAAGTAGCGCACAGACCATTTCAGACATGGGAAAATGGTGTGGCATTTGCCCTGATGTTTTCAAAGATAGCAGTGTGTGTATGTGTTTTAGTGAACTGAAACACACTTACCATATATACTTGAGTGTATGTTGATGTCATGTATAAAGCAAGGGAAGGTTTTGTGGTCAAAAATATAGATTTTGATATGACCCATGGATAAACTGAGAGTCATGCTTAAAGGATTGAAACAATATAAAACATGAAGCAAAGGGAAACGCTGCCAATTATTGCTTAATGTGATGAGTGCAGGAGATGACCAGGGGACAATGGGACAAAGAAAATGTGGATCTATTCCATGGAGATACAAAAGGACCAGCACCACCTCAGGAGAATACACTTCAAAACAATAGTTTTCTAAAATAGTATTGTTTGAGTAAAGACATGTTGAAATCAGATCTGATGTTGCTTCTGAAGCCAGCCATGTTAAGCTTGCCAATGGTTTCAAAAGCTTTTTCTACCCACTTTCCCTCTCAGCCTGCTGTGTTACATCCTATTTCTACCCAGCAGGATTACCCAATTCTCTGTGTAGCAGTTTAGGGACCTGGAAGGGCTCCATGCAGAAGAAGGCCTGGCAAACTGGCTTCTCCCAGCTGCACATCAAACAGCTAAATTTGCATTCAAACTAGTAATATCGCTTTAATATGATTGTTTCAACAAACTATAGTGATGGCATCAAGAGAGAGAAAAAATAAAACAAAGACAATCATACTTGGACAAGGAGAGATCTCCTAAGTAAGTAAAGTACAAAAGCACTGTATGAGCTAGTGAGAGCCTAGTTGTAAAAATGAGAATGCAAAAATAACGTTTAATACCAATTTTAGAAGTTACCCTTAAAAGGACTTTTTGACATGTAAGCACTATTTTTCCAAGTTTTATGCCATTCTCTTATTGACTCATACTTTTTAAAAGACATGAGTGGGTGAAAAAGCATTTGAGAAATAACAAGTAATGCAACAAAACAACATAGTAAGTTGCAATGTGTTTTCTGGTTTAATAGTAACTCATACATTTCTGGAGTTTGTAGTGAGAATGCTTTGAGAATAATGAATTATTCTTAAATAAGTTTCCAAATTCTGGTCCCTTATTCAACCACTAACCAGACCCAAATCTGCTTGGCTTCTGTGTGTGCTGCTTTAACATATGCCTTCCAGTGGTGACTCTAGAACAATGCATTCATTTTGTATTGTGGTCAAAAAACCAAGAAGCTGAGCTTTGCTTTGATGAATAGCTCTGATTTTTAAGGAGACCACACCAATTTTATAATCAGAAAAGCAAGCTGTGTTCCATGAACAGGGCAGTACAAGACAAGTCTAGTGATAGCCTAGGCACAGAAAGAGTTTTAGAGACTTTTGCCCAGGATATTCAAAACCAGTTTGAAATTCTTCCTTTTCTGTCATTTGATCTTTCCCAGAAGCCTTAAGGGCTGGTTGGTTATCCTGTCATGATTTCCCCCCCTGGAGTTGAAAGCCACTGAAGTGGCTCACTGATGTTCTCTGAATATTTACTGGGAAACAAACCGTCATGTGTTCACCAGGAGAGAGCCCCATTTGAGTCACTTGAGAATCACTGATTCCCTCTGGATATAAGCAATGGGAATGTGTGCATTTTAACAGCTCTCACTTGTTATATACAGTAGAAGCATATATACACACGGATATTTTGGTACTTCTTTTCAGGAATGTGTTTCTTTACTGGTTTTAAAAAATGTAAATAAATAGACATGAAATATAGACTGTCTTTTTATTTGAATTTCACCTAAGAGGTTCTTCAACAGATATTCCTATTTTATATCTCATGTAAACATAGCCATGCTTTGTAGCTTTCTATATACATATAATTGTTTTGCAATTTTTTCCAACTAACATTTCCCCACTAGCACATATTGATTTGTTTGGCATTGAATTTTGCCGGTTGTTGCAAGCTGCCCTGAGTCCCCTTGGGTGAGAAGGGCGGGGTAGAAATGTTGCAAATAAATAAATAAATAAACTACTAGATCATTACTGTTCTGGGCTATTCCTGATGTGCCTTGTGCTTCTTCTGTTATAACTCAATTTTATTTTGGTAATAATAAAAACTAATAGGGGAAGCCTCTTGGTGTGGGAGCAGATAGAACAGTCTGTCTCAGACCAGATTCCCCAGACTGCCCTGGGTGAAAATACCTTAGCCCCAAGAGGAATTCCAGGCCAGCTAGTAAACTTAAACTGAAAGGTTGATCAGAAAGTGTAAATCCTCCAGCTATATGGCCCTTGGGGAGGGCAAAGACCCAGAGACAGAGCCCCAAGGGCAGAACGTTTCACCAACCCTAGAATCACATGAATCACAGTTCAAATTCCCATCCTACCCCAAATATGCCAGAAGGTGCATCACTTGCTTCTGTCTCCCCACAAAACCTGACAGGAAGACCTATTTATTACTCCAACTTTAGCCAGGTGTCCAGTCCTCCTTGATGATGTAAAGTAGGAGAAAAAAAAACCTTAAGAAAAGGGGAAAATCTTACACAGTTCCAAAGCAACCAGAAATCTCACCCTGTTGAAAAAGGTAGAAGGGTGGGCAAAGAATCCAAAGGGGGAAAGAATAGGGTGGAACCACCTAATCCAAGCAGGCCAACCCCACTCCTTCTCCCCACTCATTTTTTTGTGTGACTTCAACCCTTTGGAGCCCAGGAAAGTGATCTCCACCATCTTCACTGCTCTATGATGGGTGGAATGGAAATTTTCCAATGTAAAGGAGAAACACTGAAAATAATGATGTTTAGTATGTTTTGGAAAATTTCTGAGTAGACTCAGCCTAAATTTCAGACTAAAACTCATTGGATTTAATTAAAAATAGAGTATCACCACCATGTAATGCCCTGGCTGAGAAAACAGGTCATTTCCATTCAGAGTAGAGAGTTGTTTTTGTTTTGTTTTTTTGTTTTTTTTGTTTGTTTTTTAAATTGCATCAGTGGCATTTTATCTACTTTGTGAAATACTCAAACTGTTAAGTTGACACCTCAAGAAGATGTAATTGCATTACCTAAATATGCTACAAAACATTCTCTCACTTTCTGTCACAAGACATCTGTCCTTTTCCTTGATCCTCTTTTTAAATAGGTTAGAGCTTAAAGCTACTGACCTTTGAAGTTTTCTTACTCTTCTCTTTTGCAAACAACCTATGAAATTAAATGCATAAAATTATGTTAATGTGACATTCTGCCAACACAGAGATTTTGAGTATGTAGAATGAAGTCTACTGGTGACAAGGTTCCCAGTAGACCCACCTCGAAGCTTAAGATCATCAGATGAGGCCCTGCTCGCGGTCCCGTCAGCCTCACAGGTGCGGCTGGCGGGGACAAGAGACAGGGCCTTTTCAGTAGTGGCTCCCCGCCTATGGAACGCCCTCCCCATTGAAGTCAGGCAGGCTCCCTCCCTCCTATCCTTCCGTAGGAAGGTTAAAACTTGGTTGTGGGGCCTTCGAATAAGAATCAGCAGCATTAATTACTATTATGTACGCTGGAACTCAATTGACAGACCCAGTATTTTAAACTTGAACACGCCTATCTGTATTTTATAATGTTTTATGAATGTTTTATGTAAGTTAATTTTTAACTGATTTATAGTGTATTGTACAGGTTTTATATGTATGTTTTATTGTAAGCCTCCCTGAGTCCCCTGTTGGGTGAGAAGGGAGGGATATAAATGTTGTAATAAATAAATTAATAAATTCAGGAAAACTAGATGAGAAGGAAGAAATGGTTTGGTGAAGGGGGTAAATTGAATGTGTGCATGTGCATTTATATGTGCATATGAGAAAGGATGTGCGAGTTTGAATTGATGGTTCAGGCACTGGTGGTATTTATGAAAGAAAGAGAAGTTTTCCTTTCATTTAGGTTTCCATCTGGCCAGAATTTCATCCTGGAGTCTTTCTTTGTTTACTGTCATCAACAAACTGCATTCTGTTTAGAGATTTTGGTACTATTCTCACTATACATGAAAAACAGCGGAAAATGTTCAACAATATGCAGAACTTTGCATAAATTGTTTAGAGCCAAACATGGTCTTTGTTAGTTCCTTGGTTAGTGCATTTAGAAAGGAAAAGTGATTGTTCATGCTTGATACATTAGGGCTGTATGTACACTGTAGAATTTGTGCCGTTTGACACTACTTTAAGTGCCATGACTCAATGCTATGGAATCATGGGAGTTGTACTTTGGTGAGATACCAGCACTCTTTAGCAAGGAAGTCTAAAGAATTTGTAAAACTAAAACTCCCATGATTTCATAAGCATTGAGTTATGACAGTTAAAATGGTGTCAAACTGCATCAGTTCTACAGTGTAGATGCACCCTAAATGTATTCATGAGTTCCCTTGGGGAGATAGGGCGGAATATAAATTTAAAAAAATTATTATTGTTATTATTAATAATATTGTCTCAGTATTGATAATCTTGTTAGAAGTTCAGGTTCCACCTTTGATCTTCTCCTTTTCTGAAAAGGCAGCAGAATTCTCACAGTAACATAGAGAATAATAATTCTGATTACAGTTGTTTATTGGAACTTTATCCAGAAATGAGAAAACTGATAGAAAATAACTTGTAGTTTCATTAACTGCTGGCAAGAGGACAAATGTTTCATAGTTCAATTGATGCCATTTATATTTAAGGTGGGTGACTTCAATAAAAGAAATGCAAAATCTCATTGATGCATTGCCTCCTCCATCCATCCTTATTTTGCACTAGGGAAAGAAGGAAACAAATATATGGGCTTTTGTGAGAAATACATTTTCACCCCACCCAAAGCTCTTCTCTTGCTTTCCCTCTTCTTCTTTCTTAGAATCTCAACTGCTCCCCCTTCCCTTTTTAGCTTACTGACTCACACACAGATCCTAGCAACAGCTCCAATCTCATTTGTTCCACAGTTGCCAGCTCATACAAAACTATGCTGAGGCTCAGAACGCAGCACCTCCTCCCGCTCAGAATCCAGTCACTGGGAAAGAGAGAGCAGGGTGAACCAGCCTTCGACCTCTGCTTCTCAGACTCTACCAAATGACAGAAAGATGAGTTACTGAGGCAGCTGAAACTACAGTGGAGGGAAGGATCTTTACAGTAACCATCACTGCCAGTTGTCATAGTTAACTGCTGAACTCCATACGTATTTGTAAACTGTTGGTATGCCATGTTTGTGAGTACAGTGGGCTGTTACTATCTGCTGACCAAATCCATGGATGCTTCAGTGTCATTAAATACAATAATGTAGTAAAACAATCTCTCTTATATAAAATGGTAAAATCAAAGTTCCCTTTTTTGGATTTTTAAAAATATTTTCCGGCCATGGACGATCGAATCTATGGGTGAAGAATTTATTTATTTATTTATTTACATGAATTCTATCCTACCTTTGTCACCTAAAGGAAATTCAGTGCCAATAAAACAACAATCCAATAAAACATAAAGCAATTAAAAACAATTTACATTAAGCATTAAAACACATGAGTCAGTATACAAAACTTAAAAATATGAAATGCATAAATCCATTTGTCCAAAGACCTTGTGCATATTCCTTAATACAAACCATGTCAAAGAATCTGAGGATATAAAGGGCTGAGTATACTTGTTTATCAATTGTTTGTCCTTTATATCTGTTCCTGTTATCCTGATCTATTTGCTTTTGATATGCTATGGGCAAAATCAATTTTTGAACAGGTTCAATCAACAAGCTCCTAGCTCCAGGTTTGCAAAATTTGACCCAGACTGTTGATAACAAGTTAACTTGGAGATATCACCCCCCAAAAAAAACAAATATTAAGTTGATTAATCTTTTTGTTACTAATCATTAAGTTCTCGTCTCTGGGTTCATCATCCCATCATTCACAGTCTGGGTGTATAAAAAATGTGGATACAATAATATTTTATATTGGAACTATGAAGGCTTCCTTTCTTACACTGCAAAGAGCGTGTTTCCAGTTGTATAAAGAGTCATTATTATGTATAATTGGATAATTTGCTGTCATATATACATCTGCCCAACATGCCACTGATTGTATTTTTTTGATATGAGTGATTCTTTAGTGTTGAACTGGCAGTTTTATAACATGAAATGGAACCCCCCCCCCCTCCCCGTTGAGTTTAAACCCATGTGCGTACTTTCATATCAATTCATTTCATCATGACCTACTTGCTTTTGATATGCTATCTGCAAAATCAGCTTTCAGGGAAAACTGCCAGATTCATTGTATAATGAATCTGGAAGTTTTCCCTGAAACTACCTATGTTTTAATTAATAGTGCTTTGTATCTTCTTTTTAAAAATTATCCTAGCATGAACTGCCACAGAAACTAAAGTTTTAACAAGCTTCTAGTGTGATGATGGCAGAACTTTGATAGCAATCAAAGGCACTCACAGGAGAAACCTTGGAAATATCTTTAATGCCAGGTTACTACACTACAGCAAAGTTACAACTAAGGAAAATGTGGTCAAACTTTAAGTTCAATACCTTCCTGAAATCCTACCCTCTTGGTTCATGAAAATTCTTTCTTGCAGTCTCCTCCAGGTCCAGTCTGAGCATTATATCAGCCTCATTCCCATGATGGGCCTCCAGATGTTTTGCATTCTTCAACCTGGGTTGAACTCATGGCATGGAGGTACTCTGGTGTTTCAAAAACACCAGAGCAGAATCTATGATATTTGGAGTTCTTTACGTTACCATTCCTTGCTCTCCAACAGGAGTGTCAAACTCATTTTCACCGAGGACCACATCAGCTTTATGGTTACCTTCAAAGGGTTGTCTGTAATTGTAAGACTGTATAAATAAAACTGTGTTGCACTGGCATTGAAAACCTTGCAGGCCACATAAAATGATGTGGTGGGCTGCATTTGGCCCACGAGCCTTGTATTTAACATATGTGCTCTAGAAACATCTTTTATATACATTATTCTACTGAAGTCATTATAATTAAAAATAAAACAAAAATATCAGTTCTAATAGAACAGTGGTTCTCAGCCTGTGGTTCCCCAGATGTTTTTGGCTTACAACTACCTAAAATCCCGGTCAGTTTACCAGCTGTTAAGTTTTCTGGGAGTTGAAGGCCAAAAACATCTGGGGACTCCAGATTGAGAACCACTGTAATACAACAAGGCATAAAAACGTATGACGAAGTGAGTGAATATGATGAGAAGTAAAGATCAAATAGTTCTGATATTTGAAATTGATCTTTGTTAGTTGCTAACATATTGCATAGTTTAATAGGCTTTTTAAAAAAACAAATGAAACTTAACGTGTCTGATAAAAATCTGAATTTTAATGAGAAACAAGGTCTCTGGCTGTAAAGAAGTAGATTTTATTTCAAAAATAGCTGAAAACATTTCAGCCATGTAAATCTGAAATCTTTTATATCTCAAGACATATAATTTGAAAAACATTACAAAAAGTATGCTTCCAGATCTTGCAAGTAACAATGGATAATTATAGTTTTATAGCTAGACTAGGGACATCACACAGAAATGGTGAACTGGCACATCAAAAGTTATTGTCTCTATTGCATGATGTCAGGTGATACTCACTGCCAATCTGCCAGTTTCTCATGATGAAACTGCCACTGACCCAGGACCAGAGGCGGTTCAACCACCAGGCCAACTAGGCAGTTGCCTGTAGCGCCATCTTGTTGGGGGCACCACCGAGGCAACTCCTGTCTCCTGTGGCCTGTCTCCGCAAGGTATTGGACTGCTTTTTCTGTTGATTTGTTGTAAAACATGATGTCTTAGTGCTTAATTTGTAAAATCTTAATGTAATTTGATTAATAGGCCTTTCCTTAATCCCTCCTTATTATCAAACATTTTCGCTTATCCAACGCTTTTATTTTTCAGTGATTGGTTTGGGGGGGGGGGCAAAATTCTGTTCGCCTACACTTGAAAAATACCCAGGGCCGGCTCTGCCCAGGACTTACCTTACATAGTGAGTATGGACACTTCTGTGTTAGCATCTGTCATGCTCCCTTCCAGTACTTTAAAAAAATCAACTGGCAAAATGCTTATTAAAAAGGTAATAATAAAAAGGGGAAAATACATAGAGAGAACTGTGTTTCCCCTTCCCAGGGCATTTGTGCCTCACTCTGTACTAGTCATGGACTGTAATAAAGTCTTCTTGTTGTTGTTGTTGTTCACAAAGGGAGTGTGGAGTTATGCCAGCCACCCTGAAGTGCGGTTTTGTACATCTTTGCCTTTCCTTACCATCCTCAAAAATGGCTGGCATCCCAGCACCCCTTGAGTTTCCCCTTGCTCATGGCAGGCTGGCATACCCTGGTGTTCATCTGGATGCTTCCAGTCAGTTCTGTCACCTGGATTTATTCAGGGAGCTCCCTGTGCTCCTAGGGAGCCTGTACCTGAGCACCCTCCCTCCCTCCACCTCAGCCTCCATCCCCCCCCCTTTTTTTAATGCTGGTTGATCTTGGAATGTGGGGGCATGTTGAATTTGTATGTTGTCACAACTCAGGGGGCAGTTGACATGGAGCCTGGATCTGGGAGTCTGAAACTATCACCCACCCCAATGACAGTGGTCGCACAGAGTGAGCAGCTCCCCTAGTGGTCATTTGCAGCCTCCTCTTTATTACTTTGGCAGCTATCCAGTGATAGGTTGGTTAATGCTCGGATCTGGATCCTGTGCAGGTGCCAATCCACCTGTAATGCAGGCTGGCAAGACATTAATGCAGCTTCATACCCTCTAACTGTTGTGGAATCATGAGAGTTGTAGTTTGATGAGGGACAAGCGCCTTGGCAGAGCAAGCTAAAGACTTTATAAAATTTCAAAATTCCATAAAATTGAATCATGGCAGTTAAAGTGGTGTTGATCTGTAGAACAATGGTTCTCAACCTGTGGATCCCCAGGTGTTTTGGCCTACAACTCCTAGAATCTCAGCTAGTTTACCAACTGTTAGGATTTCTGGGAGCTGAAGGCCAAAACATCTGGGGACCCACAGTTTGAGAAACACTGCCGTAGAACCAGTGACAGTTTCATTCTTTTCCTTCTGTTTTTTTTTCTAATGAATAATTATATCTCAAAAGTATGATAGCATCAGCTTAGTCATTTTGGTTACTAGCAAGACATCAGGCTTAATTTTCTCTTGTACCCATCTGTGTTTCTTAAATATATATATATATATATTATATTTCCACATCCATAAAAGAAGAACAAAAAAAATCTATACACATGCATATATATTCATGAACCTGTGCAATATTTCCAAACATTTATACAGTGATTGCACCTGACAATGCTATTCCTTCCTTCCACCCTTCTTATTGTAATGAGTTTTCATCCTTTGGGTTAGGGACAGTCATGTACAATCTTACAACCTCATCACATATGGAAAAAAAAGTGTTCTAGGACGCTTCTGCCCCAGTTCATTCATGGAGCCTCACACTGCCCATCAGACAAAATAGGCTGACTTCCAACAAGGCTCCATGGGTGAACTGGGGTGGCAGCATGGTAGAATGCTGCACTGCCAACATAGAGGCCTCCCCATGTTCTGTAAGGAAGAACGATACTACCACTAAATCAGTGTGGCAACGCTTCCTTATGTGTGATGGGGAAGCATCAGCTGCCGTCCGAGGCACCAGGATTGCCCTGCTGCCTCCCTGATTCACCACGGAGACTGGTGAATCACAACACTAGACCTCATCCATGTGATGAGGTCTCTATTCTTCCTTCCTATTACAGTATTTTTCCATTCTTCCTTCTGGCATGATAGTTATTATTTATCAATTCCATGCAAAGATTCTGGCAGTTTAAATTATGATGCCTATTCCTAGAATTATTTCTATCCCTAGATTATTTCTATCCATAGAAAGGAGCCTTATGTCATGGGTTTTGGTAAGCAACATTATGCTGACTGGAGACTTCTGAAAATTACAACTCCAAAGAAGTAATATTTCTAATCTCTCCCTTATGTTTTTACCATGCACACCCTTACCACTGAGCTGTACAACTCAGTCATAGTCCTGAATTTGTTTCCTTCAGTGGTTCAAAATGAATCAAATTCCAGCAGTGGATGCCCTTTGCTAACTATAAACAGTCACTGATACAGGGGATAATTGATGTGGGTGTTTATATGAGTCTCTGGGAAATAGATGGCAATGCCAAAAGCAGGGTGTCTATATTTAGGCGTTAACTTCACTTGGAAATCTAACAAAGCAAACTAGTTGGCAAATGGAGGAGCAGAGGCTAGGGTTTCAGAAAGTGTCTTGAGTTGTCTAAGGGCCCTTCCAGACAGGGCCCAAAATGTAGTCCCTGATGGACTTTTACCTGAGGCGTCCAAATGATGCCTCAGATAAAAGTGAATTAATTTGGGACAAAGGTAGACCCTGCTTTGTCCCAAATTAATTTGATACCCCATTATGCCCAGGCCTTCCTGAAAGGCCCGGGTCTAATGGGGCATGGGCCCTTTGCGGACTGACCCACGGGACTGCCCCCACAGCTCATCTCGGTTCTTCGGGATTCCAAAAGCCCTGAGAACCAAGGAAGGCAGTCCCCCCAACCCTCCCCCCCAAAGGCCCTTAAAATTTAAAAAACTTACCGGGACACCATGATGCCTCTCCAGAGGCCTCCTGGCATGTAGAAATTAATGCGCCAGGAGGCGAGGCGATCAAAAAGCTCCTGCTCTCCCCCTGCCTCCTGGCATGTAATTTTTATGTGCCAGGAGGCCTACTGGAGAGGCGGTATGACAGCCTGGTACATTTTCTTTTATTTTAAGCCTTTTGGGAGGTGAGTTGAGAGGGTTGGTGGCCCCAAGTTACTGGGAGGGCATGGGGACATAGATGTGGGGACTTAAACTCACTTCATGATTTTGACATAATCTGCTCACATATTATTTGCAGTCTGAAAAGTTTCTGTTTCCAATAATAATAATAATAATAATAATAATAATAATAATAATAATAATAATAATAATAATAACAATAGGAAGTGACAAAACCCAATATTGCAGAGATAAACTCCTTCATAATCAAACTCAGAGTATTCATCTTTAGGGACTATCACTAAATTCTGTTTTATGACAAAAGAAAAAATCTAGATCACAATCATAGTGATAGATTTTCTGAAGTTCAATCTCTTTTCCTCATCTCTCCCTCTAGTAAAGGAGCAAAGTCATTTCCTCATATTTGCTCTGGTAAAAATAGCAAAGTCTGTTGAGTATATATGTATGTAGATCTCTCAATGGGAGATATTATTTGAAGCAATGAGGCAGCCATTTTCTTCTTTTATATAGAGCAGAATTGGGGTCTTTGTTTCGGCTCCTTGTGTTAACAGTAAGATTATGTATTTCAGTGAGATTGTAACACAGATAAAAATTAGGGCTTTAAAAAAACAAAAAAGCATAGTCCAAATTCAGTGCTGGCAGTCTTCGTGAGGCATAGTAACATAGTGACATCTGGAGTTTCTCTTCTTAGCCCAACTTTGCAAAGTCAGGGGATTCTGCACGACCCTCCAGAGTAGCCATAGGTTTTGCATCTATTTGGGTAGCTAGCCTGTTTTGCCCCAATCCACACATACCACCACAGTGACCCTTTCATTGCAGTGATAAGTTTGTAGGGAAGGGGTTGGGTCATCCACATGTCACCACCATGACTCCTCACCAGTCACAGAGGACCTTGATAGTATCTGGTCATTGCAGCTACATTAACTGTGGTCAGAATGGGGGATGGATCAATCTACTCACTTCTTGCTATTTCACAGGTGCCCCCTTATGACTTCAGCAAACATAATGGTGATGACCTTATGCTCATAGGGAACTCTGGCTGTGAAGAGTGGTGGTAGCAATACAGATGAGATGGCACAGTAGGTCTGATGTGGCCTTAGCCATCTGCATGCCAACCCAGCACTGCAGAAGGTTTGGCTTAGTGTGTGTGGTCACCCTGGATAAAGTACTTGGTGGAGATGAAGCCTATGCTATATCCAGTTGGTAAAAAAAAAAGACTCAATCACATTGCTATAAATAGTCCCTGATAGATTGTGTGGACCATGTACATTTGTGCATGTGTGTTCATGCACAGACACACACAGATAGGGTGAAGTGAAAATAACATAAGGAAACATTCTCACACAAATGCAGTCCTGCTGTGTTGCATCTTTTACAAGTGGGGAGCAGAATTTTTTTAAAAAAAATGCTCTGTTTTTCAATCTTGCTTCCCTTAGCTCACATCATCAAGCTACCATGTACTGTGAAACAGTCATTTTTAGAAATGCTTTTCAAATTGGACAAATTATTTATATTTACAGAACAATCACCTGAGAGAAAAGATGAGTATAGTCTCCAGGTAACAAGTAGCCAAGGTACCAGGTTGAAACAATATCAAACAATCTGGACACCATGGAAATCTTCCTAACTAACAGCACATTGCCAGAACCAAGCTCAATGCCAGTTCTCTCACTTTGATTCAAAGAAGTGCTGTAATTTCTTAATCAGTAGACTGTTCAGAGCAGATTTGTGATTTGCAATGAAAGATTAAGTCATATGTGTCTATAAAATGAATAGATCACTTGTGACACCCTTTAATATTTATAGATAGGAATAGATACATTCACCTGGATATTCCTGGTTTTCAATGCCCACAAGAAACAAGTTATATAGAAAGGATACATTTTTACAGTCATTCTGCTGGATGTGAGATACAATGATACCTTAACATATGAGTTGAATTTGTTCTGTAACCAAGCTCATTACTCAATTTGCTCATATGTCAAAACAAATATTTCCATTGATATGTTATGAATCTATTCCAGAGCTCAGTCACAGAACAAATTAAACTATTTGCCAAAGCTCCATGGGGTTCAGGGGCTTCAGCCAGCCTTTCCTTACTTCCTCACTGAGTTGCCCCCTCTCGGCCTCCCCAGCACCATCTACCCTTCAGAAACAGAGACAGAGAAAAATGAGGCCTCCAGTCACTCGCACCAAGCCCCCTCCCTTCCTCCCTTCCTCCCTGAGCAGCTTCCTTTTGGCCTCCCTGCCACTGTGCACCCTTCAAGGCAGAGACAGAGAGGAAGGAGACCTCCAGTTGCCCACACCAAGGCCCCTTTCTCCCTCCCTGTGAGCTTGGCCTGCCTTTGGGACTGTCTCCAGCTCTTCTCACTGCCATGGAAGCTCCCCCCAAGCTCTCTTGTTGGCCTTGTATGGCTTGCTCCAGGCCCAAGCATTGCTAGAGTCCCACGGCAGGCCATTCTCTCTTCATCCCAGTTTCCCAGCACGGTCGCCATCTTAGAAGGGGCTTGTAACTCAGATCCGACTCACTTGTTGAATGAAAAAATTGGACAAGCGATGGATCGTAACTCAAAAAGCTCACAACTTGGGATGTTCAGAAGTTGAGATTCCACTGTATAAGCCTTATATATACTTTAACAAAATCAAAAAGAGTTTACCATGGTAATGATTCTGTAGTTAGCTAATCTCCTTCTTGGGATTGCTCTTATGTAGCTGAGGTTTGACTCAAAATCCAAATTTGCTGGGAAAAAATTGCCAAGAGAAAGCACTAAATGTGCTCTGTGTTCAATCTACTGCATCCTTGCTCTGGATCTTTTCAAATGCACCAATGAGGCACAGTTCTTTTTTTAATCACACACCCTGCTTATAGATTATTACATTCACTCCATATTCAAAATGTTGGTTTTGTTTGTGAATTCTAAAGCCCTTAGAAGTATCCATGGACTGGCAAAACATCACCATTTCACCTGTTATTCTGCCATTGAAGGAGAACCCAAACAAACTCATCTTTGGAGAACTTGTAGATGGAAAGAATATTTCTTGTAGATGGAAAGAATATTTGAATGTATTTGAACAATGCATTTCTCAAGTGTCAATCTGATGAAAATCTTTGCATTTTGGAACTTATTTATACAAAATCATGCTTGAAATATTGCCCAGAAAAAATTCTATCCAAAAAGAAAATTTCTGGGCATTGCATCCATATAATGAACTCTCTTTTGTGGTATTAAGGACACCAGACCACCTCTATGCCATCAAGGTCAAGGAAGGAAAACAGAGTGGAGCCATCTGGAGGCTGGCATGAGAAAGAGACTGATGAGTCTGCTCAGACTGGGAGACCTGGAGGCTGAACGGACAAACTTTTGAGACTTGAGGGCATGGTGTTTGGGACGTATTTAAGTGGAACTTGCCACATTTTCTTCATTCGCAAGTTTACTGTAGAGTAGTAACCTAGCATTAAAGAAATGTGAGTGAATTTAATTGCTAACATCAAAATCCCTACACATAATAGTAAGCTTGGTTTTTTTTTCAAATCCATATCCCACCTGAACAGAATTTTTTCTTGTTATGATCACTCATGTCTTTTTCTTCTGAATTGTGTACTGCACAGGTGTGCAAGATAAAAAGGTCCATTAAATAATGGAGTAGAAGGATTGCTGTAAAAACAGAATTTAAAGCAAAAGAAGGGATGTTGTTACCTAGGTAGGCTTTTAGATAAAACCACAATTACATTTTTTCCAGCTATTGGCATTTTCAGTGGTTTTTCATCATCTATGCTGTATTACGAGAGTAAAAGCACTTTGTCAGCAAAGAGGTAGATTTTACAAAGATGATGTGTGTGGATGTGTGCCCCCAAGTCAATTTACAGCAAACCCAGGAATTTCATGGGGTTTTCTTAGGCAAGGAATACTCAGTAGTAGTCATATAAACAGCCTTTATTAGCATATAACAAAATCACAACACAGGTATATAGTCTCAGTTGTGTGATTTGTTTCATCTTCTAGACGACCCTTTTTTTATTTCTGTAGCTTGGGCAGAGCTACAAAATAAACTAGGAGTCAAATGAGATAATGGCAGGTGTAATGCCATTATTTGTCATACTTTAACAAATGTCATAATTTGTCATTCAGGTATAATGACAAATTAGAACTGGAAATTTATTTTCAAAAACACACTTCAAAGCATCTTGAATTGTGGCTTGCTGAGTATTAACAACCATCTGTACAGACATTGGCAACTTCCTAGTTGCCAGATATCTGTAATTATTACTTCTGTAGTCATAGATCATTGACCATGATTCTTAATAGTCTAATATGGAAGTGGCGGACTGGTGTTTTTCCAGTCTGTGAAATTATTCACCATTGGTTGTGCCCATGAAGCCTCATAAGAGTTACAATCCAGAACTTCTGGAGAGTACAAAGTTGTTTACTCCTGACTGAACAAGAGTTCTTTCCCGTGGTGAACCTAACATTATTGTGTCCAGTGCTAAGTAAAATGTTACTTTTCCTATGGGTAGTACAACTGTCTCCACAACTTATCAGACTATTACATTTAGCCACCTATATTTATAGAATGGAAAGGCACTGAATAGTTCTAATTTACTGTTATCCATGTAATGGATACGTTTTACCATAGCAGCACACAATTTCTATATAGATGCTTGTCTTGAATCTTATCAGTGCTCTTCACCATGTTATTTCTTTTGTCTGTTCCTTTCCTGTTTTACTGTGGCCTACTGTTATTAATGACAGGCCAACTGCTGTGCAATTCTATTATTGTTTCTTCCTGGGTCTCTGTCATATTTAATACAGTTACTGAGATACTGGTGATTGCATACAGGTATAAAAATAGCACTCTTGTTGTAATGTAGATCATTAAAATTCATAGACTGTAGCAAGACTTGGTTTCTGTGTTTTCTGGACAGAGGTTTCTGTTAACCTTTCAAAGATTCGGGGAGACATTTCTACAATGGAGTAATAAAAATAGGCAAGTGACGCTGGCTACAGGGAAAGGAGAGTGAGAAAAAGGATATATATGTCAGATAACAGACCTGTAAGAGGTTCACTAGGAAATATTCTGAATTTAAATTCTCTGCTTCATTTCTCCTTTTTAAAATGTCCACTTCTGCCTGCACTATTTCTGTGGGAAAGCAGAAAATTTCACACTTCTTTGTCAAAGTCATACTGCTTCAACCTCTCTAGTGTCTTTAGTGCTCTCTGAGCATTTCTGAATTTATTGTAGCACCGTGATTTATTTGTTGAGGCTGTGAATAGCTGGAGAGGCAGTTGAGCAAGAATGTCTGTTCAGGACTCCTGATGCAAAGGTTTTTTCCATAAAGTGGTTCCACATTTCTCATTTCTGACAGACAGGTTTGTAGGAAATTCTGGACCTTTGGCCTTTACAGTAGCCAAATGGTGGGCCAAGCACCTGTCATTTTGACTGCATATCACAAATCTGGGATCTTCTCTTATATATATATATATATATATATATATATATATATATATATATATGGTTTAGTTATTTAGTTGTGTATAAAATTGTAGAACTATAATGTGCTTCATGGGATGACCTTAAAGAGGAATTGTATAATTTATAGAATCAATTCAATTACAATGGAACTTTGACTTAACTCAAAATGCTCTTAAGTTGGGATGCTCTTAAGAGCCATTGCACACCTGGTTTTGCTTTGACATACGAACAGTGTTTTCAGTTAAGTGCTAGTGTCAGAGTGAGTGCTAGCACCAGAATACAGGGCTTTAGGGCTTCAAGGGAGCAGCCTCCATGCCTCGTGATTCCATGCCTTGTGCCTGGTGCTCTTGTCCACTTTGGAAGATTGCTGTCCACTTTACACTTGTCTGCTTTGAGGAACTTTGGGTTAGTAGATTTCGTGTGTTTTTTATTCCTGGTATGTTTGGCTTCATGAAGAGACAGAGGGCGAGCAAGAGAGAGGGGGGCTGGAATGAGTACAGTATGAAGAAAATGATGTTTCTGCCTCTTTACTTTGTGCTTTGTGTGTCTTTACTACAACTTTGTGCTTCTACCATTTTAAAGTTGATCTTTTGCTCTTTATTGTTCCATATGCATGTGCATTTATTCATTATTTATAAAGTGCATTTTCTTATTTAAATACACGTAAAAAAATAATGGAGGGGGGAGGGCTGGAATAGGTTGATAGTATTTCAATGTCAAATTTTGCTTTGAAATAAGAATTATTTGAGCTAAGTGCTTGGCCATAGAATGAATTGAACTCTTAACTCAAAGTATAACTGTATATCACTGCATAAGAAAGAATAAGGTAGAGTCAAGATATGGTAGTCCTAAATGCTAGGATCAATGGAAACAAAATGTTAATTAGATCTGCCTTATCACTGGCTTTGCGTCACTCTATGTGGCTAATTGGCTGCATTTGCTACATACTCGGTATATAAGCTGCTGAAATGTCTTCCTTTCCCTAACTACATTACATCTTAAAATGAAGGCATTTTATAGTTGTCCTTGCTTACAAAAACTATAAGAATACAAACTTCATTCTAGATTTAATTGTGTGTTGCATTTCTTTCCCAATGTTAAGGCCAATATTTAATTATGTCTTTTTAGTTGCTGTAAGCTGCTTTAAGTCCCAGTTTGTGGAAAAGATAGGATAAAAATAAACAGGATAGAAGAAAAAAACAAGAATTCTCGGTATTACCCTGTTTCCCCTAAAATAAGACATCCCCAGAAAATAAGACCTAGTAGAGGTTTTGCTGAATTGCTAAATATAAGGCCTCCCCCAAAAGTAAGACCTAGCAAAGTTTTTGTTTGGAAGCATGCCTGCCAAACAGAACACCAGAGCATGCAGGATTGGTAAATATATGTACCATAGAGTGTTGTATATGGAAATATTGGTAGTAACAAGAAATGCTTGATAAGATTCACAGTTTGTCTGGTTAGGCTGGTTTGTGATGACAACTACTGTACGGTATATAATAAATGTTCATTTTTTGTTCAACAATAAATGTGAATTCTTCTTCATGGAAAAATAAGACCTAGAGCATCTTTGGGAGCAAAAATTAATATAAGACACTGTCTTATTTTCGGGGAAACACGGTAATGACCACTATTTATTCTTTATGTCACCCAAAACTGTGTTTAGCTCCAGATTTATCTCTACCTTGGCTCTCAGTGGCAGCGTGATGCTCCCAGAATTTTCTGTTTACTGGTGCGCACACTTGAAAGACGTTATGGCAGGAGTCTAAGGGACTTTGACTCCTTGTCTAATCATCTGCAAAGATATGGCATTTAAGGCACTTTTTCGTTTACCCTGTTAATTGAGAACCTGGGTACCTATAACAGCTGTCTGATCAGAGGAACCTAAAATTGAAAACTGAGAAACTCAGTGGGAAAAGATACAAAGAAATATAATGATGAACAAGAAAGAAGTCAGACACAATTTATAAAAGTATCAACTATATGCAGTATCTATAAAGTCTTATATCTAAAAGGTAGTTAATTTATTAACTGAGAAGTAAAAATTCAACACATGTGAAAGGGATCAACAAATTATCAGAAAGGGCCTAAATAATGTGTGTAGCTTTTAAAACTAGGGAGAGAAAGGTGAGTGGGAGGCAAAACCATACTTTCTACTCTTTTAATGCTGGGAACACAGGACTGGATGTGAAAAACCTATGTAATCAACTGAGGAGGCTGGGTTGGGGGGGGGCAGACAACATTAAAGTACAAAAAGAGAGACTGGGCTCTCTCATAATACACTGTTATAACACATTATCCCCACTTTAACGGTCATGACAGTATCCTTTGGTATACTAGGAATAGTTGCTTGGGGAGACATTAGTGTTTCTGGTCTGAGAAGTGTAAATAACAAAACAGATACATTACTGGGCATGGAGATTTTTTAATAGTTAGTGGAGTATTGCTACTTCAGATTGATCCCATATTTATTGTATGTATACAATACATACAATATAGTAAAATGAAAATTGCTCTTTGCTTGCCAATTTCAGAAGATGCAGCCAATCAGTTCATTTATCATAGTATAGAATCATCAAATGATATCTATGAACTAATGCTATCCCTCCCTGATTTGTCTATTTGGTTACTTACTCTGCTTGAAAGTACTTTACTAATTATCTTATTGAAATTACTCTCTGATATGTACATAAGGGTTCAGTTCAGATTTTTCTGATGGTATTATATCTAGGCATTGAAAACAAAAGAACACATGCCACTAGTTGGATAGCACTGTGATTTCCAACCTAAACACATGGAAATAGGAAAGCAAGAACAACTTTGATGTAGCTTAGGGAAAATGTCATTTCTGTTTTCATACTATCACATGAGAGTGCAAACAGCAAGGAACCTGGACCCTTTGCCCCTGACAACTCATTATTTTAGGCCATGGTGATGATTTCCATTCATCAGGGCAATATATCAGGCTGGAGTTTGTAGGACAGCAGCATGCATTTAACCTACATTGTGAATGAACAAAAGGGAGGGTTGCTCAGATAAGGATGACAAATGTGGAAACCATTAAGATATAATAGAAAATAAATTGCTGTCCTTGACAAAGGAATATTGGTTCTTCCATCTATATAATACATATGTATTTTCTCCACACGCTTTATTTCTGTTGCTTTGAGGCAGTCCCTGTTTGAAATAAAGTCGTAGATGGACCTATTTAAATCACAAATCTCATTTTCTCTCATTAAAGTCCAGCATTTTACTTTTCCCCAGAAAGGACGATAACAGTAATGTGGCCTCAAAAATCATAGTCCATATACTTTACAAGTCATTCAAGGTACCGGTATTTAACATTTAAAAATGCCTGAGAAATGAAAAGGAACCATTTTTTATTTTTATTAAAGGAACAATTATTACATCCCTAATCACAAATTCAGCTAGCAGGAAGCCTGGGATTATTTCTAAGAAGAGCCTGCAAATGATAGGGGCCATTGGCATAATTAGATGGTAATTGCTGAGGGTGGCAGGGGTGAAGTGCGTTCAGCTGAAAGGTCAGCCTCCAGCACGACATCTGCACCAAATTTTACAGGGTAGAACTTTTTACAGAGAGGAATTTAGATAAATCTTATCTTTGCAAAGAGCTCATTCATGGGGAGTGGAAATTATCTCATGACTGGAGCTAAGTGATACCATTTTTCTTTATATTACTATGATTCATAACAGATGAGGCCCTGCTGTTTGAATAAGCAAGGCAACATATTGCAGCAAAACTAACCTGTGGTGTGAATGGACCACAAAATAACCGGATGGGAAATTTAATTCATAAAAGAAAAAGTTTTTATTGTTTTTAGCAAAGTGGAGCTGACAGAGAAGCACTATTCATTTAGCTACATCTGAGATAAAAAGAGTATTTGATTTTTTTTTAATTGTTAGAAAATCTATCTATTGAGTGTTGAGAAACTTTGATGAGAACAATCATAGGCTGATTAAAATCTTCCCAGTTCAGGATTTATTTTATACAAAATTTATAGGTGGGTGTTCTGTGTGGAAAACAGCATTTTCTGCATGGAAAACAGTGTTTTCAGCACATGAAATAATATTTGCTGTGTGGAAGATGCTGCTTTCTTTGCAAAACAATAATGCCTGATTTTCAAAAATGTTGGACTTTATCACACCAGCCTTGTTGCAATTCTGTTCCTTAAGAAAACGCAATCATACTTCTAATGGAATTATCACATTTACATCTTGCAACAACTGAGTAGTGCTGGTCCCTTGTTGATACAAATATATGTGAACAGTCATCCACACAACAGCATGTCCTACCATGTTTGTTCTGCCCAGAACATTCGCATTTTTTGTATTTTCCTTCCTTCCTATATTACTGCAATGGTACAACTGCACAGTTCTGGCCATCTTGCAAGATACTCATACAGCATCAGAAGGAAGTTCTCACATAAAAGACAGTAATGAAAGAACAGTGATACTGAATTATTTGACAGTTTTTCCCACCAATGAAAAGAGATGACCTAATCACAAACCAGACAATTTTAAACAATGAATTTATATTTACATTGATTATTATTCGTTATTTAATGTGTTTTAATTTAAGGTCTATGCCTTTTAATATATCTGTTTTAATGATCTTACATTGTTATCTATGTATTTTAAGAAGCACAACCTACAAACTATCTACAGACCCACGAAGAAAATCCAACAAATGCTACGGTCAGCGAAGGACAAGAGGGATCCTCTCTCTTCTGCAGGAGTCTACCGGATACCATGCAGCTGTGGACAAGTCTACATAGGGACCACCAAACGCAGCGCCCAAACAAGAGTCAAAGAACATGAAAGGCACTGCAGACTAATTCAACCAGAGAAATCAGCCATAGCAGAGCATTTGATGAACCAGCCTGGACACAGAATACTATTTGAGAACACAAAAATGCTGGACCATTCTAACAACTATCATGTCAGACTACACAGAGAAGCCATTGAAATCCACAAGCATGTGGACAACTTCAACAGAAAGGAAGAAACCATGAAAATGAACAAAATCTGGCTACCAGTATTACAAAACTCCAAAATCAAAACAGTAGATGGGAACCAACACAATGAGGACTTGACTGAACAAAGGATGCCCCCAGGCAAGGGACAAAACATTTCCAGTGCCAATTAGGGTGATTAACTGAAACATTAATGCTGGCTCCCAGTGACAAAGAACTCTTGCCACACCTTGGACTCTACACAGATATTTATTCTTTCCTTTCCTGACTTAGTTTATCCATACCTCACAACCTCTGAGGATGCCTGCCATAGATGTGGGCGAAACGTCAGGAGAGAATGCTTCTGGAACATGGCCACACAGCCCGAAAGACATACAACAACCCAAATACATTATTATTATTATTATTATTATTATTATTATTATTATTATTATTATTATTATTATTATTATTATTAAAGTCAATGTGACTACAAGAAATATGTTGAGTTGTTCAGTAAACTCCATCCAAAAGTGCATTTATCCTCCTGCAATTGTGCTTTTTGTGATAAAGTCTTTTCTTTCAACAGGAAGCAAATATCTGAAATTTCTCATTGCTATCTTTAAGAAAAAACATACTGCAGTCTTACTCTCTTGCATTTTGCACCTTAACATCTGAATATATTCTGGCTGTAATGCTCTTGGTATCCAGTGCTTTTCACTCAGTATCAGGAAAAATCCCAGTACAGTAGAGTCTCACTTATCCAACATAAATGGGCCAACAGAATGTTGGATAAGTGAATATGTTGAATAATAAGGAGGGATTAAGGAAAAGCCTATTAAACATCAAATTAGGTTATGGTTTTACAAATTAAGCACCAAAACACCATGTTATACAACTAATTTGACAGAAAAAGTAGTTCAATATGCAGTAATGCTATGTAGTAATTACTGTATTTACGAATTTAGCACCAAAATTTATTTAATTTATTTAATTAATTTCAATTATTTATACCCCACCCTTCTCACCTGAGGGGACTCAGGGCGGCTTACAAGTGGCAATTGATGCCGTTGCACTGCTATACAATGAACTAAAACATTTAAACAGTTAAAACAGTCATAAAATACAATATGCAAAGTTTAAAACAATGCAAAGTGCTTATGCCATTCATCCACCAGACCTTATACACAAGCCGTAATTCAGACCGCGTCAAAGCCAACACATGCTTATTCTTGCGTACATAGCCAGGTCTTCAGGTTTTTTCTGAACCCCAGAAGGGATGGAGCCTGCCGAATGTCACTGGGGAGGGAGTTCCACAGCCGGGGAGCCACTACCAAGAAGGCCCTATCTCTCGTCCCCACCAGCCGTTGGATAATCCAGAACATTGGATAAGCAAATGTTGGATAAGTGAGACTCTACTGTATATACTATAGTTCTAATAATAGCAAGATCAATTTGTTATTATCATCCCTTTCACTAACAGCTGTGATTAGTTGTTACAGAGATATATCATTCATCCCAGTATTATTTTTCTCAAAACTATTAATAGGAACAGTTTTTTTTCTCTCTCCCAACACCCTGCTGACCTATCATTAAAAATAATGAAATGGAATAATTTCTGATTAATCTGCAGCATAATCTTCTCTCACAAATACTGACATCCTTCCATCTATACAAATATATTTATAATTTGCTAAGGATGTTTGTGCTCTAACATACTAGCAGTAAACTGAAGAAAAAATGGTAGGAAACTTAATGGATAGAATGGTGAAAAGTACATTTTCCATAAGCAAACTTTACAACCGCAGTTAAACTGAATATAAATGAGTAGAGCTCTTGATGACACAAATTCTTGGAGCTCTCTCATTTGTAAGATCGCCATATGTCAAGGCCAAGTAGAAGGCAATTAACAATATCAAGAACAACAACAAAATAAATCTGTACTGTAGTTGGAAGGCAAAACAGTAATTATTTTTGCCAACCCTAGCTCTCCATGTTGAGACAAAATGGATTGCTCAGAAAATCATTACTACATAAGTAGCTAGGTGACCATAAATAATCGCAAAAACACAGTTGAGCTTGTTAAACAGTACACCAGGCCCTTGGCTGTAATCCTAGAAATGCAAGAAGTATACAAACAAGCTGAGTATACCCACACAAAATTCCCAGGATGTAAAATACCACTGATACACTTTCGCTTAACTATAAAACACCTGTTATCCAAGATCCAGTTACATTAATAAAATATTTTAAATACCAGCTGAAATGTCCTTCAGGGACAATGATGGAAGGATTCTAGGTGTAACTATAACTATGGAAAGGACTAAAATCTTGCTTTGCAACATCTACGCCCCTAACGGGAATAAATCGATGTTTATCAAAAAATTAAAAGAACTAATATTAGACAAGGAATTTGATAATATGATTATAATGGGCGACTTCAACGGGGTACTCAACAGCGAAATAGATAAGAACCCAGGGAAAGGTCACGGGAAAAAAGTAGTTAAGGATACGCTATCCAAAGACTTTAAAATTTTTAAAGAAGAGTACAATTTAGTGGACATATGGAGATCACACCATGAAAGAGAAAGGGATTACACATTCTTTTCTGAGAGACATAAAAGTTGGTCCCGAATCGACATGTTTTGGGTGTCAAAATCCCTATCACTAAGAGTGAAAAAAGTTAATATATTGCCTAGACTGCACTCAGATCACTGCCCTTTAGAAATCATCTTAAATCAACATAAAAACAGTTGGAGATGGAGGTTAGACAGTAACTTGTTGAAAAAGAAAGAAGACATAGAAAATAATAGGAATCTGTTGGAAGAATTTTTTGCAATAAACAACAATCAGGAAACCCCCCTCGACATCATATGGGACGCTAGTAAAGCGACAATGAGAGGGTATTTTATACAACAAGGGGCCCGGAAAAAGAGAGCGAAACAAGAACAACTCAATATAATAACAGATAAGATCATACAATTAGAAAAAAAACTAAAGGCTAACCCCAAAAATCTTAAAGCATTAAAGGAACTAAAACTAAGTCAAAAAAACCGATAATATTTTGAGTTAGAACAAAGAGCCAATCAACTAAAGTTTGTTAAACAAAACTACTTTGAAAACACAAATAAACCGGGGAGATGGCTCTCTAGAAAACTGAGAAGGAAGAAAGAGGCTACCTATATAAATAGAATCAGATCTGAGGATAAAACCTATGTCACAAAGAAAGAAATTCTTAATGAGTTCTTTAAATTTTACAGTAAGCTTTATAAAAAGGAGGAGGTGGAAAAGGAGAGCATCTCAAGTTATCTGGGCAGTTTAAACTTACAAAAGATTAAAGAGGAAGAGAGAGAAGCCCTAAATAAGGAAATATCAGCAAAGGAAATACAGAAGGCCATTAAAAAACTGGATGGGACAAAATCGCCGGGGGCCCAGACGGCATCTCTGCAATCTATTATAAGATATTTGAAAAAGAGTTGACCCCACATTTAAAAAAGATAATGAATAGGATAAGAGAAGGGAAAGATATGCCAAATTCTTGGAAAGAAGCCTTAATCACGGTGATTCACAAGGATAACACTGACCCAGATGATATTACAAATTATAGACCCATTTCATTACTTAACATTGACTACAAAATTTTCTCGAGTATCATAGAAGAAAGACAAAAGACTTTTTTTAGAAAATTGGATTAACCAAGACCAAACGGGATTTTTACCTAATAGGCAAATTAAAGATAATGTCAGGATGGTGATTGATCTAATTGACTACTATGAAAAAAATATCCAAAGGGAAACATTATTCCTAGCTATAGACGCCGAGAAAGCATTTGATAGGATCAATTGGGATTTTTTTAAATTGTTAGCACAAGAATTGGATATGGGTTATTATTTTAGGAATGTATTAGAAACCATCTATCAAAACCAATATGCCAAGATTAGAGTTAACGGACAGGAAACAAAAACACTAAGTATCGAAAAAGGAACACGGCAGGGATGCCCCCTCTCTCCGCTCATTTTTATTATGACATTAGAGATCCTTCTAAACAATATTAAAGATAATAAGGAGCTACAAGGAGCAAAAATACAGGGGATAAATTACAAAATAAAAGCATATGCAGACGACTTGATTTGTTTTATAGAAAACCCAGTGATTACGGGCGAAAAATGGATGGAAGTGATCAGACAATTCGGCACACTAGCGGGCTTTAAAATTAACCTGAATAAAACTAAGGGTTTAACAAAGAATATTTCCAAGAGGAGACAGGAAATAATCACCAATCAACTAGGCATCCAAATAACGACAAAATTAAAATACCTAGGAATAATAATAACTCCAAAAAACATCCAATAACTTCAAAACAATTATCTAAAAACTTGGAATGAGATTAAAAAGGACTTAGACAAGTGGAAGAACTTAAAAATTTCTTTATGGGGAAGGATCTCGACCATCAAAATGAATATTCTCCCAAGAATGCTCTACCTATTCCAATGCCTACCAATATTGAGAAATCAGAAAAACTTTGAAAATTGGAACAAAGATCTTAGTAATTTTATTTGGCAGGGGAAGAAACCTCGAATTAAAATGAAAAACTTAACAGACGATAAAAGAAGGGGAGGTTTCGCGGCACCAAACCTTAAAATTTATTTTGAAGCTTGTAACCTATTATGGATCAAAGATTGGATCCAACTCAAAAATAGAAAAATGTTAAATATTGAGGGATTTGATCTCCGGGCGGGATGGCATTCGTACCTATGGTATGAAAGAGCCAAAATAGAAAGAGACTTTAATAATCACCCAATAAGGTCAGCCCTTATAAAAACGTGGCAAAAGTATAGAACAAGAATGTATAACAGGACACCAAAATGGATATCCCCTTTAGAGGCAGCACAAAGAAGGCTACTGGGATTGAATAGTTGGCCGAAATATGAAGAACTTCTAAAAAAACAGGACTCAGAATGGACATTAAAATCACACCAGGAAATCTTGGAAGACCAAATTAAAGTGTCTTGGCTGCAATATGGTCAACTTAGGGAATATTATAAAAGAGATAGATTAATTGGCTTCATGGACAAAAACAACCTGTGGGATAGAATTCTATTTTCAGACAAGAAACTTATCTCCAAAATCTATAAGATCTTATTAGAGTGGGACACAGAAACAAATTACATCAAAAATTGCATGACCAAGTGGTCTAATGACATTGGCAGACCAATCCTCCTAGAGGAATGGGAAGCCTGCTGGAACAGAAAACTGAAATTAACATATGCCCTGGAATTAAAAGAAAACTGGATGAAGCTCTTTTACAGATGGTATATGACACCAAAAAAACTCGGTCACATAAACAAAAATCTGAACACCAACTGTTGGAAATGTGGAAAGGAGGAAGGTGGCTTTTACCATATTTGGTGGAAATGTTGTAAAGCTAGAGAATACTGGGCAATGATACATGATAACATTCAAAAAAATTTAGACGTGAAATTCATACAATTACCGGAAACCTACCTATTAGGTATTTCTAAAATCCAAGCAGGATCAAACAATGAGAGCCTACTGACCTTCCTCACAACTGCGGCCAGAATAGTATTTGCCAGATATTGGCGTCAAAAAGAAATACCCACAAAATCAGACTGGTTAGTTAAAGTCTCAGAAATAAAAAACATGGATAGACTAACATTTTTATTAGCAAAACAAAAGGGATATGTAAGGAAGGAAACTAATTGGCAACAGGTGGATAAAGTCATCAATACATAACAATAATAATAACAATAATAACAATAACATAACAATCTTTGAACACCTCTACCTCTGTGGCATACGGGACCCACACAATTCAGAGCTGTACCTACCTGAATCATTAACCCATAAAAATAATAATAGTCAACAATTCAAAAAAAATTGTAAATATACAAATAAAAATAAAAATAAAATTATTTATAGCTGTAAATAAAATAACAATACCAATGAGATAATCAGCCACAATATAGCTGGGACAGCCTCTTCTAATTAAGATCACATCTGCACTGGCACTCAAAACATAGATTTAAATCAATTAATACCGAAAAACAAATAATTAAAATAAACAAAGATAAATATGTATAAAAAAACAATATCTACATAAACAACCCGCCACAGACGCTCGAAGGAGAAGAAACTAAAAAGAAACCGAAGAATCGAATGAAGATCACAAGGGAAGATGGACTGAACAGACACTCACCTCTATGATGCGACTCGGAAGTCTCCTATTTCTTTGATTTTTAACCTCCCTTTTTTTTTTTTTGCCCTCTCCCCTGGTCACCCTCGTTTTTTCCTCTTTTTTCTTTCTTTTATTCTTCCCCTCTCCTCTTCCTCTTCCTTTCTCCATATATTCTCCTTATACCCCCCCCCCCCATCCCCCAAAGTGTTTTTACTGTATATTTTTCTTGGAAATCTCAATAAAAATTATTTAAAAAAACTTCCAATAATATATTTCTTCCTGCCTATGACTCATAATCAGAGGAATGAATGTTTTGTGAACTAATGTCATTCTGATAAGCACATGTCCATATGATGTTGATTGTATTATTGTTGCCCTTTTTGTTTTTTAAATGCTTTAGCCGGAAGGCAGAATCCATACATTTATGCAATTGACAAAAACCTAGCAACCTCTTTTGCTTAACTTGGTATTTGAAGATATTTAAGAATGTACCATCAGAAAAAGAGGTCTTTTGAGCTAAGCTGTTTTGCTTGTTGTTTTCATCCTCTTTTATTCGTCTAATTCTGAGAACATTGTCAGTTCCCAGTATGCCTCAATTTAACATCCACTAGAAATATATTGTTTACTTGATTGTGGATGGCAGTTTTTAATCTAGTGCTCTGTATGATACAGTAAGTTAACAGGTCATTTGTTCTTCAAAACTATACTTATATGGGCAGTGATTTGTAAAAGGTTGAAATGTAAAGGGATCTTGTAGCACCTTTGAGACCAAGAGAAAAAAGATGGTAGCATAAATTTTCATAGACTTATGTCTACTTCATGAGATGCAAATTACATCAATTTACAAAGTGTTTTTTTTTGGATACACAAAAATATCACCGTGCAATAATTTTTATTTTTATTTCGCTAGCTTGCTGTAAACCTGACAGATTTAGTACATTGGCACTCAACTTTTAGAAGGTTATTAATTTTCTAGTCAGTTAAGCTTACTGTACAGCTGTCTGATGTTAAGAATCCTAAAGGTATCAGAAAATGCCAGATCTTGAAACTAAGCAGGGTTGGTCCTAGTTAATGTGTGGATAGCAGACTACCCATGAATACCAGTAGCTGTGAGTAAATTTCAGGTGAAGGAACTGGCAAAACCACCTTTGAGTATTTCTTGCCTAATTCATTGGGTTTCCATAAAAGTCAACAAGTGACTCTAAGGCATGCATGCATGTACGCACACACATACACAATTCTGCTTTAAATTCCATAGTTATTACAAGGCTTCCTTCCACTTGCTCTTCTATATTTGCTATGAAAGACCTGGATGCCTTATTTATAATCAACTTCACTAATGCCACTTATTTTAAAAATGTTCATTAAAAGTAATACAATTTAAAAAATTCAATAGAGCCCAGTTGAGTTTACATTCTAGCAGCACACTTCATACATAGGGTTGTGCAATCAATAAAAAAACGTTTCAAAAGTCATTACAAAATTAGGGGGTGCTGGCATTTGTTTCTAAAGTTTTTCTAAAGTCTGTTAGTGAAACTTTCATTATAACGAGAGTAATGAAATTTCATTACTTTTTAGTTATAGTAATTGCACAAGTGCGGAAATTTCAGGGGCTCCTTTTCCCCTCATTTTTATAGCTATTTTGTTGAAACTTTCTACAATGGTAGAACACATTGACCACTGTTAGCCCATTCAAAATATTTCACTTATCCACAAATCTTTGGGGAATTTTCAAAGTTTTTATAAACAACATTTTTTAAAAAAAACTTCAAGAGCTATCTCATTGAACAGAGGATCATTCCCCACAACTTTCAGAAATATTCATACATCTAATGATTTTAGGGAATTTTGTAAAGTTTTGGCAAAAAAGTTATTTTTAAGCTACAGCAGCTATCTCACTGAATGTCTCTAATATTAACCAATAGAACTTCCTTTTAGGGATTTCTTCCCAGCCCAGCACAGAGATTTACTTATTAGAAGTATCAGTTAGTCCTCCTTTTTGCAGATTCAGTAATTTATTGGAACTCTGGTTGGCTGCTGTTACAGAGGGAAAATGGCTCTCGTCTGTCCTGATTGGGGCTTTCTGATGCTGAGCAGAATTCTGTGAAATGTAGTTTAGGGCAGGGCCTTTTGAATTCTCTGGCATAGGCTCCTCACCTTCCCTAACTACATTTCACAGTATTTTGTGCTTTCTTTCCCAGTGAACTCTGCTTTCACCCTGCTGCTTCCCTCTCCTAATGGTGAGAGACCATTACTTTAAAAAGAAAATGCAGACGTTTTGGCTTTGCTTTGCTTGCTTGCGCTGAAAATTAAACTGACTTTGGGAGGCTTCCAAAATTTACAAAATGCAAATGAAAAAGCATTGGGTAAGTTTTTGTTATTAAGTTTTGGCACAGGCCACATGTCGGATATTGTGTCATAAGTATGAATTTAACTAATTTGATACAACTTACGGTGACTAACAGAAAAATTGCACACCCTTAATATGTATACACATTTGTTTTTCTGGCCTTCCATTTATGGTATCATTCAAAAGATTAATATGACAGCTAGGTTTATCTGTTTCTATCAATAATCTCAATATACACTACCAATTACCTGTCCTTAACTGAATAACCTCTCTTGATCTTAGCCTTCCCACAAACCTGATAGAAATGCCATACACCCATTTATAGTCAATAGCAGAATGGATCTTCTTCTGCCCATGCAACCTAACCAGTAAAGTAGGTTGAGGGGAGATTCATCCTGCCAGCAACTGGAGCACCAGTAGATTCAGGTTAGGTCTAAGAGAGGTTACTTAGTTAAATATACCAAGAGTTGTTAGAGAATATTGGCCAAAATAGATAAATGGAACCAATCCATAATAAACAAGATGTTAATTTTTCCATGGGAGCAAGAGACTTTTATACCAATAATACTGAACATCATTACTGAGCAATCACTGCACTATTACATGTGGTGGATAAAATAATCTCTAATGCTAAAATTTAAATTATCTTTCATATTCTCTTTTTGTTCAAATCATAGCTTGAAAATCAAGAAATGAAATAGCATTTGAATTTGGGTCAAGTTAATCAAAAGGAGAAAAATGGAAGCAAATGGAAAAATGGTTTTCAAGAGAACTGCCCATCTGAGAAGAACCTGAATGAGTGTAATGTACCTCTGTGGACTGTGCAACACACACACATACACAGCACCCTCTAGAGTTGGGAAAAACACAAAAAGGCAGAACGAGAGTCAAAAGGAAAGCAAAAAGTAGCATGCTGTGCATTAAAAAGATTTAAAAATAAAGGGAAGGTTGAATAAAAGCACTGTAGAGAGGATATAGCTCTAGAGTAGGGCACATACTTTGTAAGTAAAAGGTTCAGTGTTTTCAGGCAGAGACAAAAAGGAACTCTATGAAACCTTGAAGTTCATTTGTGTTCCAATTGCTATAAGCAGAAATGGGCTAGTTGTATAAAGTTCATTCATTCATAGAACAAAAGGAAGAATGTATCAGAATCTTGTTTAAAGGAATACAAGAAGAGGGCAAGAGTCAAAGGATACACATGGAGAATGAGTAAAATTTGGAATAGTAAGATTGCAGGTTGCTATCAAGGAGCAGATTAGCATCAAGGAGCAAAACAAACGTGAATCCATATTGAAATTCCACTCACACTCATTTTTTCTCTCAACATGTTTTTCTTAGAACTCCTTAGGGACCCTTAGGTGCAGTGAACATAAATATGTTATGCTCATGTCTACAGAATCAAATGACTTTCTTCTTATGCAAATATGTGCACACTGTGGAAGACTTATCCTTGTTTAAGGCCTCTTCCACACAGCTGAATAAAATCGCACATTATGTACTCTGAACTGGGATATATATGACATTGTGGACTCAGATAACCCAGTTCAAAGCAGATATTGTGAGTTATTCTGCCTTGATATTCTGGGTTATATGGCTGTATGGAAGGGCCCCAAGAAGCCAGTAAGAAACAGCCTCAATATATTCTCATTCTGTTACGAGTCAGACGCCAGCCAATATAAATAACTCAGTTTATTGCAGAAACAACACAAAAGAGCCTAGAAAACAACCAAAAAGGGCTCAAAACACTTTCTCTTCAGTGTGAAGTAAGAATGTCCAAAAAAGAACTCAAAAAACCCGAACTCGGGATATAATCCGGATTACCCTGGGAAATAATCCTGATTAAAACAAACTACGCCAAAATGGCTGAAAACTCACTCCACCTACTCGTTGGAGCTTAGTAAACACAAGAAAGCTATCAGAAACAACCCGCAGCGACCAGCAGCCACACCGTGCCCCAAAATGTCGTTGTGAAGCCAATCCGCGTCGTTAGGGAGTAGCCACAAGCACCGAGTTCCAGTCCGAGTCATTAGGGAGAAGTCACAGGTATCGAGTTCCAATCCGCATCGTTAGGGAGAGGTCACAGGCGTCGATTCCCAGTCCAAGGTAAACACAAAGAGCCAAAGCGACGGAGGCAAGCCGGCAGGTCCCAAAGCAGTCTTCCAAACACGTCTTCTGAAACAGAGATCCTGAAAGCGCCCAACAAACACCTTGCTGATTGCAAGGTTACATTAGCAACAAACTTACTTTTATTTCAAGTCCTCAGCCAGCTAACGCCCTATCCACAGCTGAACCTTGTTGCTGCAAATCCTCATCGGAGCTGGAGTCGCCCAATGCCCCACCAACCCTACCTCCAGCTGCTGCTCTTCTACGATCTCTCCACTAGTCCACCTTCTATCCAAACCCATAACTCCCCAGGATCCAGCTGTATCTTCGCTGTGCCATCCCTCAAATTTACCACTGCTTGTGGGTTCCTCAAAAACATCCCGGATCTCTTGAACCCTAGTCCAATCCATCTCTTCACTCCCAGAGTCAGATATCCCATCCTCCTGACTCCCAGCCCCACAATCCCCTTCAAAACCCTCAAAGGACTCATCATCACTGGGTTCCATAAGTATTTCCCAGATTCTCTTCCTTTGTTGCTCCTCATCAGAGTCTTGCTCATGAGTCGTTTTCCTGCCTCTTCTAACATAACTAGTAGAATCTCTACTCGAAGACTCCATCACAATACAGTCATTGTCAAAGACAGAACACCACCAAATAAGGTTCAACACAGTTTATTAAAGTTACAGAACCAAAAAATGCCCGTAAGAAACAAAGGGCTAGGCAAACACTTGCCTTCAATGTGAAAAGATACTAAAAACGGTTCAAAAGATAAACCGGATTAAACAGGAGTTTAATCCGGGTTAAATCAAAAATGCTTACTTCAGCCTGGCACTTTAAACAAACAAAGGTTGGTAAACAAAGATTCAATGAAACACAAATAACTGGCAGCAGATTCTTCTCTGCTACTCAAAAGCTACGATTGAGTAACTAAGTTGTTACTCCTCCGTGCAACGAGCGAACTCCGGGTCCAAACACATCAATCAGGGTAGCAGCGGTCAGCAGGGTCCCAATCCGGTCCAAGGTCGAAAGCCAGGTACAGACGTCTTTAGTTCACCAGTTCCACCGATAGCCACAGAAGGGATAGTCTGAGGTCGTAGTCAGTCAGTCAGTCCAGCGTCAATCCAGAGTAGGCAATTAATGTCCGTCAAAAAGACGACGGAGGTCCAAGCTATCAAGATTAAACACAAGTTGCACAGGAAAAGCCCACACAGTTCCTCCCGCCGTCTATGCCCAGTGTCCTTGGTAACTTACGTATTCAGCAAACGAATCACACCCGTCTTCAGGAAATTCCCCAACAAGAGCCCAAGCGTTCGTCCAGATTACCTTGCCCAACGCAATTAGCCATTGATTCTAAACCCCATTTTATGCCAGTTCATAACTCCTCATCACTATCAGCTGCTATCCTAATTCCAGGTGCCTCATCATCATCATCCTCATCAGAGCTAAAACACCTTTGACTACGCCCCACAGCATCCCCAGCTGTGGATCCCGTTCCATCCCTCCAGCCCGTCCACGGGTCCGATCCTGCAACCCGCCAGTCGCCTCCCATGCTATCATTGCCGGTGACACCCAAATCCTCCCTCACACGAGTCCATTCCATGTCATCCTCCTCTGAGCTAACCATCTCTTCCTCCATTCCCTCGGTAAAACCCTCAAAGGAGTCTTCGTCCGTTGGTTCTGCAAATAAGTCTCGGAGCCGTTTCCTTTTGCGCTCCTCAAGAGAGTCTGACACTCGAGGAGTCTTACGACCTCGTCTCCTAGTATCAGAGCCAGAAGGCTCAACCATAACAGTCATAGTGTTAAGGGAGGGTGAAGCAAAGTGGAGGTGTGAAAATAAAATCCTTGTCACATTGCTGAAAGTAAATAATAATGAAGGCTTCGTCTCACCTCCGAGATTCTGAGTGTCAGCCATGGCAAACAAACATCAGGCTAGCCTTTTAAGACCAGCTCTGTTCCAGTTCTGATGAAAAGCTTCTGCTGATGTTAAACTGGGATTGATTCTTAACTTGCATGAACCTCAAAGAAATGCTGACACCAAATCAACCCCAACCTAGTTGGGATTACTAAAAGAAAGGTGAAGCATGCCCTACCTCTTTCCCAGGAGTACAAAAGGTACACCCAGATAAGATGTGAGTTTGTGTAACAGTTTTTCTGAGAGTTATGAATGTAAAATGAAAACAAAATGCTAAAAAAGTGGATGAAATAAACTGTGCACTTTTTAAAAAATGGCAATATTTTCCTTTGAAATTATTTTTTGTCTATGTTGGTATGGTACCTTGACAATTCTGCTGCTGTACCCCTGCCCCCACAGTTGGAGTTGTTTGCTTGTCAAGGGAGTATGCGAAGGATGCATTTTCTATTCCTTTTTCTGTTCCTATGCAAACACATCTCAGGGCATTTTAAACAGAAAAATGTCATAGTCATCATCATTGTTGTCATAATCGTCATCTGTTCATCATGATCCATCTATCACTTGGAACATACCAAAAACTGGGACCCATTTTGGAAAAAAAAAATACAGCATGCATACCCATACAGCTCTCTTCCTTCCTTTCCTTAAAATAGTACAGATAGTGCCTATATTTCAGATACAAAACCTTTTAAAAATGCTAACTTGATTTTTGTAGGGGACTGCCAGGATAAGAATATTGAGAGAGTTCAGACATGATGGTAGTATTTTTAGCATCTACAGCTTACAGTCGTGCTTGTCAGGATTGGGATACAGCAGCAATGTGCTGAGCAGAGTCTGGAGATTCTAAAAATAAACTTCCCCTTTACGCAATTGGAATTAAAACGAGACAGAAGCATAGGTAAACGGAGGGTGGTGTTGAATTGAAAGTTTAATTCTTATCCTTCTGGTGAGGCTAAGAATTTGGCTGAACAGTCGAAAGGTTACTTGGGAGCTTTAGTGCAAGACAGGAAGGGTGAAGAATTGACCTCCACAAAGAGAAAAAAAAATAACAACTCTTATTCCAGGAATGATTTGCCTTATAGTTCTAAATGCAAAACATACCAAGCCCCAGTGCTTGAAGCGGGGGCATGTTTCTATGAGGGGGAAGGGTCTCTCTAATGCAAAACACATGTGTTTTCAATTGATATTTGGAGCCAGACCAGTAGCTGTAACTTGGCCTGACAAAGCCTTATTGAAGTAAAAGACAGAGTGTGGTTTCAAAGCAGCTAGAAAAAGAACGGGAATGCTGTTTAGGAAATTCTTCAGGCATGGGCAGGGACTTGGCTCAAGTTCTGGTGTTGGAAAATCTGACAGGGGCAGCTTCTGAACACAGGGTAGGCCTCGTGCAGCTCTGAAAGCAACTCTGTGTCTCCCACACCCTAGCCCTATTAGGGCATACTCAAGGAACTGTTCTTTCATCTGGCTTGGGAAAGAGAGAGGTAAGAGCCTATTGTTCTTTCTCCATGTGGGTTTTTGGGCATTGTTTTTCTTTTCTAATGCAAGGATTTGTTTTGCATTCAGCTGAATGGTTTAAGGGGAGGGCGAAGTTGGAAAGTATAGAGATTGCCTTAGAGTGTGCTGCCTTTCCAAACTGTTAGTTAAGTTCTGATCTTGCAGGGAAGAGGAGTATCTTGGCTTTCTTTTCATGCAGCATACATGCTTGCCAACATTTTCCTTTTTCCATGGTAATGGTGAGAATGGGGAAGTAACATTTTTAAAGTTTATCCATGGCTGTGTAAGGACGAAGAACTGAAGCAAAGCTCATTGTAATGTAATGGCTATTCAGTAAATGCCATCTATGTATCATTGCTGTAAATGCAAATGAAATTCACAAATGTATCTTTTGCTGTTTTCCTGAGAGGAAACTTGAGGCTATTGCTGAATAATTTCAAGGCTGTGTGCATATCAAAAATCGCAAGAGTTGTTTTTGCTGCTCTGCTACGGTGTTTCTTTCTCCATAGTTTTCTCTGTCTGATCTCTAGCAAAACATTCAGAAACACATTGTACTATATCTTAGAAAACGCTCAGGATTAGCTTTCCAAAAAGCAACACTTGGATCCCTTATGCTGCTTCTCTTCTGATGAAATGTGTTGTTTTGGTCAATTAAATTACTCTAGGAAAACTTTGCTCAAAGTGTGGAGTGGTGGAATCCTGGAAACGACTACTTAATGTGCATCTTATTACTGGATATTGTAATGTGTTGGATTTCCATTAGGAGTGACCAATGCATCTTACTTGGCAGGCTTGTGTAGTGTCTGGAAGTCATTCCACAGTCAAGATGTGAAAATGAGTCAGAATTAGCACTCAGATTCTTGTATCTTAAGACAGTTTCTTATCACTCTTCTATTTGACTTGCCTTATCTTGGTAAAGAGTGTATTTTTCTCAAATACATTGTGCACCAGAAAAGGCAATAGAAAATGCAAAAAACTTTTTTTTAAAGAAAACTATGCCTGCATGGGGAAAGGATATTATATTGGCAACTAGTAGCAATGAGGTCAGGGAAATCATACTGGGAGCCTATGGCTCTTTTCCCTATCCTATTCAGATGTTAATACTTTTCATTATAATTCATAAGTGAAACTATAATGCAGGATAATGCTAGGGGTGGAAAAGTGGTTTCTGTTTATTTTTTAACAGATTATCAAGTATAAATCAAACTGAAGTAGAGAAATTGAGATAGAAAAATTGAACCAACCACCAGGCAAAAGAGTTATGCCTCTCAAAGGAGCAAAGTAAAGAGATAATAAACCACATGGATAAGAATCTAGGATGGCTGTTGGCTCGGTTTTGTGGTATCCATCCTGGCTTTATTTTAAAGGGATTGAACTGGATTGAATTTATAGAAAAACAAAGAGAAAATCAAACAATGGATCAGAATTAGGAGAAGCTGCTAGATTGAGAGGAAAAGCAGAAGATACAGACATCTTATGAGCAGAATTTTCAGAACTGTGTTTCCATGACAAAACTCCTTTTTCATTTAAGACTCTTAGGTGCATGGCAGCAAGGTTAAGGGCTTGGTCCAGCAATACTCTGAGCCCAAACGTGGTCCCATCTACACTGCTATATAATGCAGTTTTACTGCATTGAACTTCATTATATGAGGCCGGTTTCACACAGACCTTTAATCTGCACCTAGTCGGGTTTAAAAAACCTCAATGGGGGTCATATTAGAGTCCCTACACCTCCTCCCAAAAGCCACATGTTGCAGGGGGGGGGTGTCTAGATGCCCTGCCAGACCTTCCAGCAGGGCACCCAGACATGAAAGAACCTCCCCTCACACACACACACAAAGGCTAAAAAGTTATTTCTACATGCCAGTATTGCTTAGGCATTACTTTAGTGGCAGCCGGGTAAGTAGCCCTTGTCCCAAATTAATTCGCTTTTTCCTGAAGCGTCGTTTGGACACCTCAGGTAAAGTGTGGGAGTTCATATCTTTTGGGCACTGTGTGGATTCGCCCTGAGTCTATAAAGACCATAAAATGCAGATTCAAACTGCATTGTATGACAATGTAGAAGGGACCTAGACCTATGTTAAGAAAGGTATTTTAGAATGGCTTGATGGCCAAGAAGTTACATTCTTGATTAGAAAGACTTTCTCTGTATCCTTGTTGTGATTGCAATAGACATACAAATCTCCCATCAATAACTCAAATGATAACTAGTCACCAAAGACATGCCCCATGGTATTAAAGACCTCCATCAGTACTAGTCTCTAACCCAGTGTTTCTTAAACTGTGACCCTCCAGATGTTTCGGACTTCAACTCCCACTATTTTTAACAGTTGGTAAGTTGGCTTGGCATTCTGGGAGCAGAAGCCCAAAACAGTTGTAGGAGCACAGTTTGAAAAGCACTGCTTTAACCCAACATGAGTGTGATCTGTTCTGCTTTAGCCCCCTCATTCAGATAGCTAATTCATGAAGCTACAGGTTAAGTAAAAGGGAGGATCCTGTCCACAGCAGCAGGAATGTAGGCACACAATTGGGCTTTCTCAGAACTAATAGACCTGAGCCAAGGGAAGAACTTTACTTGTCTCTTATATTCACTACATCTATAGCCTTTTGTTTATTGAATTTTATTCATTTTGTATACAACAAGATATGCAAAAAATGCTTCTGTGTAATATTTGCCATATATTTACTATAGTATATTTCTTTCAAGCAGACACATGTTGGTTCACAGTTGTAGCTGGCAGTCTTTTCATATTTTTAGTACACCTTTTTCCTCACTAGTATCTTAATAATAATAATTAATAATAACAGCAACTTTATTTTTGTACCCTGCCTCCATCACCCCACAAGGACTCGGGGTGGCTAACATGCCGCCAAGCCCAAATTTCCACAATAAACAGAATAAAATGCATTCACAATAAAAACATCATTAACAGTTAACATTACACAGAGAATGCATTAAACAGAGGATGCAATGTTACAAGAGGATGCATTGTGAGTTCCACTTACCTGTCACTCTTCTAGGTAGATAAGTGCCAAAGGATCTGTTTTTATTGTTTCATTAAACATTCTTCTTGTCCTCTTCCCTCTCACAATCTCCTTGATCTCTGCCCTTGATGCCTACTCTATCTCCCAAGGTGTCACTGAATTAGACACTCCAGTGTCAAAAGAGGGTCAATCAATCTTGTACTAGTTAGAGGAGAATGTGACTTGAAGCTTGGAATGTGAATTCCAAGGTCTTTGCACAGCTTTTAGTATGTGAAGCTTCTCCTTTAATTCCAACATTTCTTGGACTTTCAATGGACATCTTGTTGATACTGATTAGTTAAGTATTGGTTGCTGCTAAGTCTTTGAGGTGGACACAGAGGTAAATATTTGATGTTGCTGCCTCATAACATTTCCAGTATGGTGTCACAAGAATTACAAATCCAACTCCCCCACCCCCCAAAAAACAATTGCTGTATGCTTTTTGATAATTTTAAATTCTGAGAAATTTTATATGAAACACAGTTCAAAAGAGAAGGTTTCCCATCAAAAAGAGTGTTGTACACAGAGCACTACTTTTGGCACAAATAATTTTTTGTAAGACGAAGTATTTAATCTAAAAGTTTGAAATGTCAAAAAGGTTGCAGTGAATGACACCTTTTTCCAATGTGGTGTCTCAATATGTCAGAATAATCTTTCTTATGGTTATTTTTTTTTGGGGGGGGAAGTATTCTTTACACCCTTATTTAGAAGTAACAGAAGTAGCATTTGTGAATTTGAGAATGAACCGAGCAGGCATTCCTAAGGTGGGAACAGTGGGGAAGTTGCATTTCTACCTCTTCTTTTCAGGCTGCTCTTCATCTTCCCTGTTATGCCAACAAAATCCACTTCAGGGGATTTCTAAGCTCCTTGGAAGCAATTTTGAGAGAAAGAATTTTCAACAGGGAGATAATCTTCCCTCTCCTAGTAGCTCCATTAGTTCAGGAAACCCATCACATCTAAGGACCTCATTGGGCTGTGCTGTTGCACTGACAATTGCCGGAAAAAGGGAAGGGGCACAGGGCAGCTCATGGTGCCCTGCATGCCCTCTCTCCTCCCCTCATCACATGGTGGGAATGGGAGAGGCACCCTTTCCCTCCCCCATCAGATGGCAGAAAGGGCAGCAACACATGGAAAGTATGGGTAGCTCCATCAGAATGCCCAAAATACACTTGCTTCCCTGGAGTATGGAGGAAGCACCTTTCAGCACTTACTTCAACTTTGAGAGGAAAGTGGGCATGGCCTGCAGTGCATCGTGTGATGGCACGTAGCAGACCCCATCCTTGCCGTGAAGCAAAGTAATAAAATGGGGCAAAAATGCCCCGTGTGAAGAGGTGGTAGCACTACATTAATATTCTTTGGCATGTTTTACACACAATTGCTTACCTTCTAGATTTTAGCAGAACATTTGATAATAGGTATTTTGTTGGTGTTTCCATTTTATTGTTGCTGTTAACTGAACATACACTTTTTCAATGAATTGATAGGTCAGATACTACAGTAAAGATACAAATCATTCCAGTCTCTTGAAACAGGAAATCAAGAAGATGTTATTTCCATGAAGCTGATAACAAGAAGAACAGATAGCCTGAGAAACAATATGCTTTGAAGTAACTAATGGGAAGCAGTTGGGTTTATGGAATAGTTTTTTTAAAAAAATGTTTAAAATGTGATATCCTTCAAATAGGTTTTAAGTTACGGCAGGCATCACAGTGGCATATAGTAGTAATTACAGATGGCCCAAATTGAATGATTGCATTTGGCAATAGGAAGTCTGTGTAGATGTGAAAAATCAAAATTAAATATCATAGTGATGACAAGGCTTTGTGAAGATAGAGAAATAAGGAGTATGCTACACTTCAATGTCAGCTGCAGGGATGTCTGCTTTCGATACTGTATGTTAATTACAGTTTTACAGGAGTGTATATTGATTTTTGCTGAGTTTTGAATGCAATCATCATATGTTTCAAGGTTAAAGGATTCAGGAATGATTTACCATTGCCACTTCTTAGTACTAGCTGCATTATAGCCTCTTGCCTTGCAGGAGCCTGCATCCCACAAAAAGGTAGTTCCATGGCAAAATGCCCAAAGACATAGTGCTGATTGTTGTTAGATGTCAAATCCTGGGCCTGAAAGACGTGGCTACAACTTAGTAGCTCAAAACCTTATGTTACACTACTGTAGTCATTTTCATGCATATAGAATGTGAAATCATTTTGTTTTAGAACATGCATTTAGTGTGACTCTTGTAGAAGAGTCATTTCCTTGTGTATGTTTTCATGCTTGGAGGTCCTAGTGGTCAGATCAAATAAAATAGTGACATCTAATTAACTATAATATACTTTATGCGGTATACATCACAGTGCAATTTTCTGTAGGGGAAAGAAAAAGAAGAAACCATTTTATTATTTCATAATTTCACAAATAGAAAATAGTTGCCCCATTACAAATCATATAGGATTGCTTTCTGCCCTAGGACAATATTTCTGCATAACACAGCACAACTAACTCAAGATAATACATTGTCAGCGCCTGTCTCTTGCACTTTTTCATCTTCAGTGGTAGAGATAAGGACCAATAGCCTGCAGGTCTTGATTAATTGCCATGCTCATCATCCCTCACCATTTGGCTAATGGGAACTGGCATTCTAAAACTTCTAGAATGCCACAGAAGTGGTTGCTTTAAAGTTCCTTTCAAGATGGGCTTGATTCCTTAAAGGTAAGGGGTTTTCTTGTTTAAACCCAGTTAAAAATACACCCGTTTAGTATTTTACAATAATATATATGTGCTTTTCCATTACATTTGTTCTTGTCTCTTCTTTAACACTTTTTTTTCTAACACTGACTTTTTACTGAGTGACATTCTATCAGATTGTCATACAATATTTTCGTTAGAATAAGAATAACTCTTTCTGTACATGTCAGAATTTTTGATCATCATTCAAGGAGGAGGATAGAAATTTAGAACAGACACAATTTAAACAAATGTTCAAGATAATATAGTCTCTGGATGCATAGCTTCCTGTTGAAATGCAAGGAAGAAGGAAAATGTAAACTTCAATGGTTCCCTTCTTATTTTGAGAAAATGGCAGATAACAGCAATGCCTTGCATTTTGTCTGTCTGTTTAAAAGTGCTGCATAGCCTTTTGTTTCTCTCAGTGAAATAACAACCATTATTCCTCCTCCTATAGAGAACTGAATCAAGATGAGAGACAGTATGAGATAGAAAATATACACTATTTAAATCCCACCCACCTTCCCCATCAATGTAAATGGTAGGCTATGTCCCCATAGATCTGAATCATATGCTAAATTAGTTTCCTTGAGCATTTTTCAGATTTCAACTGCTTAGAGCAGAATTGCTGCTTTCACTCTTTGTACTCTTCTGTTTATAAGTTTGTGGCAAATACTTGCCCTAAGTTGGGCATGGCATTTGCTTTTAGATGGCAAGCTGAAGAACTGAAAAAAGGAGGCCACAGAAATATTATCAAAGGCACAAAACATATAGCTGGTTTTGAACTGAAGCTCTTTAAAATGTTGAATAGCTGGCTGTGATTTTACCATTTGATAGGTAAACTGTAAAAGCAGTGAATATGAGGTTTCTAAGGAAATTTCCTAGGTATTGTTGCAGAACTATATTTATACTCAAAACTAGAATAAACGTGTGTATTTAAGCTGAGTGTCAACTTATGGTGATCTTATGGGTTTCATACAGTTTTCTTGGATGAGGAATACTAAGATGTAGTTTTAACAGTTCCTTCCTCTGAAATATAGACTAAGCATGTAGAATTAATTAGAAGTCTCCCATCCAAATACTAACTATAATTGACCCAGCTTATTGTCTAAGTTACTAATGTATTTTGGAGAGCAAGCCAGTTCATATTAATGTAAAAACAGAACATGTACAATTTGCAGTCTATACTAATAATTTTAGTGAGATAACAATCAAAGAATAGAGGAGAGACTCTGGATACCAGAATCCTGGTCCTTTTGCTTTACATAGTTCTCTTAGGCGATCCCTCGTAGTTCAAGGATAATGGTCGTCCATTCCTTGGAAGACGCCTGTGCGTGATTTTTTTAAATGTGTGGAGGTCGGTGCACGGCCGGTCAACACACAGTCTTCACAGAGTGAGGTCCCAGCAGTGGTGTGATTACACAACGACAGTGGCTTCTCAGTCTGTTGCAGCCTTCTTCCGCCTTCACAGCCATTGTAACATGTACCATGTTATCCTCTGCCTGCTCCGCTGTTGAGGTCTTTGGGTCTTCAGATTGTTCTTGGTCTGGATCCTCCCCTGTGGCCACTCCTGGGAGTGTGTGACTGTGATGACTCATGGGCCATGTAGTCCCGTTCCTAGCGCTGTTGTGACAGATGAAGAGGAAAACTTGGGTTTTCCACCATTTCAGTCAGAATTGGAACTTTCCCAGCCTGAATTGGAGCCCTTGCACCTGCAAGAGGTTTGCCTTCCAGAAATCTGCCAAACAAGCCCTGAGTCAGAATCTCCCCCATTTTCTCGCCGTAGTTATTATCAACAACAAAAAGGAGTTCAGCAGGCTAATCGCAGAAGCCTGAGAATCGCAGCCAGGCATTCAGCTGATTAAGACTGCTTCCATGAGAAATTCTAGGGAGTCATGCATCTGGACACAGAGATTGACTTTCGGTTCTGATTCCCCAGAGAAGTGTTCTTTGGTGGGAAAACGAGACCCTATTTAGGTTCCTTGCCCCGAAGGAATCTTGCGGAGTCAATTCGTCAGCAACTGGAGTAGATTGTGTGTGGACAGCGCTACTCCCGTTTCCAAGCCTTCGTTCCTGTTTCCAAGCCTCGTTCCTGTTTCCAAGCCTTCGTTCACGTTTCCAACCTTGCCTTGCTTCCCGGACCTTGCCAAGTATTTACCACAGATCTTGTCCTTGTTCCTCGTTCCTTGCTGCCTTGTATCAAGCCTTGTGTTCCAAGAATCAAGTTTACTTCCTAGCCTTGCCTCAAGTTCCTTGGACTAAGAACCTTGTCATCTCCCCTCACCTTGCTTGGCAAGTGAGTGTTTCGGTTATTGGATTACAACTTTGGACCTTAATATTTTATATTGGACATTGTTTTCCTGGACTATAATTGACCTTTCCTGAAAGGTCTTCTTCTGAACTACATTCTACACTTATTTTTATTGACTTTATATATTTCCTTAATAAAGATATTAGATAGATTCTGGCCTCTGTGTATGGTTATTGGTGCTCTGCAGCCTGGGTCGTGACAGTGACTCCCGTGGTTGTGCCCGCAGGTTCATTGGAATACGCAAGCCCCCTCACCACGTCAAGGTGACAATCCATCTATAACATAGTTATAGCACTGTGATTCCACATTAACTGCAATGGTTCCATTTTACGGAAACTTGAGATCTGCAATATAAGGAGAGGCATTTAGAATTAAGTAGTGTCTTAAACAAACTACAAATATCAGAAATCATTAATTTGCGATCATGGCAGTTAAAATATAACCACGATGCTATATTTGTGTAGTGTGAAATCATCCCAGTGATTTGGTGATGTATATGGATTTTTGCTTAGCAAAGAAAAATCGGTCAAGCCACAACACACTCTTGAACGCTTTTCTCTCATTGTTTCCACCTATCCTACACATCTTTGATAAATTCAGAATGTATGTTCTAGGGGTGTGCAATGTGGCATGTTTCAAAACAGAATCTGGGAATTTTTCAGAAACTGAATCCCAGAAACAGAAAGGCTTCCTTTGACTCAACTGAAATGGACCATGTGACTGCTGATACTGGCTGCTTTCAGTTGTTTTTGGCTGTGTCATGGCAATAGCCACATGTGGGCGGAGTCTCCTTAGACTTGCCTGAGCAAATCAAAGCAAGAAAGCAGATCACGTATCTTTTCACCAAGCTGATTTATGTATACCAGGGCAAGCTCCTCAATTTTGCTGTGGTGTCCTGGCTTCTGAGAGAGAGAGAGATTGTGTGCTAGCTAGCTCCTCGTTGTCTAGGATTGCTTTGGACTCAATTCCGATCTTTTCCTTTGTCAAGTTTATTAAATTTTATAAGTTTAAAATCTTTCCGTCCTTTTTTTACTATTTTACTAGGAAAGCGAGGGTGGGCATGTGTTGAAAGGTCATTGGGGGTGTTTGTTTAAATATTGCGGTGGTTTAGTGAAGGGAGAAGATAGCTCAACTCCCTTGAGTCTCCACAGGGAGAATTCAATCCTTTCCCAACCCTTCTTGCTTCTGTACTCTGTGCTGTACCTTCCTCTCCCCCTCCCAATATTTATTTTTTTTAACAAAAAAGCCCTTTCTTCTTGTTGTTCACTTCTTTGACTGATTCATTTATTTCCCACCCCTGCCCTACCTCCTGGCGTGTGTGTACTCTTGCCCCAGTTCTTCTGGCCTGATAACCATGTAGAAATGCAAAAGCTTAGAAACAGTATTTGTTTTTATTAGTAAAGAAAACAGAGAAAAATCCTATAAAGTGTGGGTTGTGTGGATCTTTATGAAAGTTGGCAGGAATGATACTCTTCTGCTGCTGCTCCTTTAATGTTGCTGTGGAAAAATTCCAAGGAATACCTTTTTGGGGATTTTTGTAAGGAGATTTCATTTCTAAAAACTTTAAGAATTTCCTAAAAAATCAGTGGATTACCCAAAAATTCTGAAACTTGGTAGGCTTGCAGTGGTAAATGTGTTCCCCAAGTGGGGTCATTTCATCTCAATACCTCTAAAAATTATGGGAAGGGGAGCCAATGGGCCGGACCTTCCTAAGCAAAAAATAGGACATCTGGCTGACACATCGAAAAAAGACATTTTGCCATGGCCTAACTTTTTGATAGCATCAGCAAAATGTAGTTTGTGTTGATATAGTGTCATGACTCTTTGTTCTTGATCTAATAATTTTGCATCTTAAAGGGTGACTTCAGGTTTTGGACTGAATTGTACAAAACCTGAAGAAAAACCATAAACAGCCTTTCCTCAAATTTCATGATGGTTAGGGTTCTGGATCCCCACAAAAGTGGAAAAAACACATTTTTTTTTCTGGTGAAAGTTGACCATAGAATTGTACTGAAGGACCTAGAAAACTCCTAGGAAGAACATCTTTGGGAGAGATCACATGTCTGACAGCAGAAAATGCAATAATTAATAGAGTAATGTGTGTATTCTTAACATGCAAATGTGGAGAGATGACTGTCGATTCCTGTCTGTCTCTAAAATAATAAAATAAGAGGGAAAGCTCTTTGAAATGACTTTCTCAAAGCTCTGAGAAATACTCTGTTAATCTTAAAGACATTTGTGAACAATCTGCATTGGATCCCACATAAAGAGAAAGCTAGAAAATTAATTCATTAATTTATCTGTGGTTTCATTTATCCATGTCTGACAAAATACTTGTGACTCTGCAGCAGTGCCAGAGTGAAGATGAGGAAGGTGATTTTGGGTTACAAATGCAGGAGTCAGATGATGGGATGCAAGATGAATTCCAGGATGATGTCATGGGGATGGGGAATCATGGAGTTACACAGGCTGGTTCAGAAGCGCAGCCTGTGGATGAACTTCTGAACCAGCCTGTCACAGATGCAAACCAGGGTGACATTCCCATGGGAAATAATGAGCTTGATTTGTCTCAGGCTCCTGTTCAGGTGCAAGATAATGAGCTGTTTGGCCTTGACAGTCAAGAAACTCCATTGCTATCTTGGCAGATCGTTTGCAATGGAAAGGAATGCCTCAGTGTAGCCTGAGATTAGCTGGAAAATGGGAGGCCACTGAAGGGAAGAGAAATGCATTTTTGGGTTGTTTTTAAAACTGTGTGTTGGGAGACAAACCTCTGTCAAAGCAAATTCTCGCTTCATCAGAGTGTCTTCATGCTTTGGAAATTCTCATGCTCATTAATCCTTGTATCCTGTGGACTATTGTATCTTTGGAAAAGGACTTCTGCTTTTGTCTATGGATCATTGGATTTATTGACTCTATTTTACAACTACTTTGGGAACTATATTTTTGCTTGCTTTGATATTATATATATACTGCTTCTTAGCAGGGGGTTGGACTAGATGGCCCATGTGGTCTCTTCCAACTCTACTATTCTATGATTCTATGATTCTACTGCTTTTGCTCAATAAAACTACAAAAGACTATCTCTGTGTGTGGCTTGGTATCAATAGCAAGGTGAACTATTCTGAAGTGCGACAATACTGTCTGCCTCTCTAGGCATTTTTAGGTCCTCCAGAATGCCTACATGGTATTCTTGGGCAGAGGTCCTTCACTTCAATAAGATTTACTATTATTTGTAGTTTTACATATTTGTGTGAAATCCTCCACCCCCCCCCTCCCCGGATATGGGGGGTCATACTGCATAAAGGGTTTTTTTTCCTTTCTAGAATGAAACAAAGTTTTTAAATTATTGGCAGCAGGAACTTGTTTATCTTTTGCATAAAGGAGGTCTGTCATTTCTCTGTGCTATGTTGAGAACAAAGATTATTTTGCTGCTGTTTATTTCTTCCGCAATTGTCTGATACTAAAACTAACTTCCAAGTTTTTCCTACAGAATGAATTTATTTGTTCTTTCATAGGGATTTCTATTGTATTTTCTTTTCAGAAATATGTTGCATCAAAATCTGGTGATTTCATTTAACTGTTTTATTTATTTATTCTTTTTTGCAAATGACTTTAATATAGAAGGAAAAGCAGCTGAGTAATGCTGAATAACCCGCTTTGTTTCCTCAGCTTACTTACTGGTAATAAAATAAAACATATTTCCACATAAAGAACATGAGAGGGTCATATATAACTTTGAAAGTAACATGCATTGCCATCTATAGCATGGCTTCTTAAACTTCTTCCACTTGTGACCTCTTTTGACCCAATAAAGTTTTACGTGACCCAGGGCACAAGTATCAAACATTTACTGATAATAAATGAGCATTTGCAAGGTTTTCTGAACAGTCTGACTTTCCCTTTTATAAAGTACAGCTGAAGCATTTTCTGCAGAGTCCACTATAAAGACTATATGTTGTTACTAAAAAGATTTGTATAAATGGATGGCATTCAGAAACCTTTTATTTTTGTCAATTTTTTATGAATCCACAATTTAGTTCACAGTTTAAAAAGCAGTGAACTAAAGAATTCACTCCATCCTAAAGTCCTCTGCAGATGGCACCACTCTACAGTGGTTATTATGCATGAGCTGTAAACTCATTGTAAATTGCACCAGAGGTCCATGTATTTGCCTTAGGCAGACTGCTATCTTGTTGTTCTGTACTTTTAGATCATTTCTGACTTGTGGTGAAGCTATCATGGGGTTTTCTTGGCTAGATTTGTTTAGAGGGGGGTTGCTTTGCCTTATGTTGTGGCTGATACCATGTTTTCCCGAAAGTAAGACAGTGTCTTATATTAATTTTTGCTCCCAAAGAGGCACTAGGTCTTATTTTCAGGGGATATCTTATTTTTCCATGAAGTCAAATTCACATTTATTGTTGAACAAAAAATGAACATTTATTATATACTGTACAGTAGTTGTCATCACAAACCAGCATAACCAGACAAACTGTGAATCCTATCAAGAATTTCTTGTTACTACCATTATTTCCATGTACAAAAATCTATGGTACATACATTTACCAATCCTGCATGCTCTGGTGTTCTGTTTGGCGGGCATGTTTCCTAACAAAAACTTTGCTAGGCCTTACTTTTGGGGGAGGCCTTATATCTAGCAATTCAGCAAAACCTCTACTAGGTCTTATTTTCAGGGGATGTCTTATTTTCAGGGAAAAGGGTATAGTGTGACCTGCCTAAGGTCCCTCAGTTTACTTGCTTGACTGAACAGAGATTCAAACACTAATCTTCACAATCATAGTCCAATGCTCAAACTGCTACATTATGTTGGTTATCTCCTAGCCTTGTCTTATTTTGGATCTAGGAGCAGAGGGAAACTGTACAGATTTACCATATAGGCTTGTTGTAAGGATTACAGATGTAAAGTGCATTGAGTCCTTTAAGCACTTAGGCAAACTATGATAATACCAGTTTTATTTTATTTTAAGCTAAGCTTTGAACATTGGTGACCAATAAATATTGACAAATATGCTTTAACCTGAACAAACACTGAAACGTAACAAGTCTGTTTTCATGTGATATTGTATACTTTCCTGAAATTTGTTGTTGGAAGCCAACAGTTGGGTGAACAAACAACAGGCAAAATGTGAGATCTGTGTGAATCCAGAGGACAAAACAGTGGCATCCTTTGCCCTCCACTTGCAGGAAATGAAAAATGGGAGAACAGCCCACTGTGCAAATGAAAGGTTAAAATGCTCATTAAGCCATTTTTTAAAAAGAAAAAAAAAAGAAAAAAATTGATTTGCTTACTGAGTTTTTCACTTGTGAGAGAACTAGCAATGTGAACACACCTGCCAAACTTTAAACAAGCTTTTTAAGGATTCTGCATAAAGACAATACACATTAAATAAAATACATGGCTACACAAGACATTCTGGGATTCCTCCCTACTTCTGGTCCTTTCCCACAGTCCAGACCTATACCTAGCAGTCTCAAATTTCAATGAGGCTGCACAGGAGAAAGGGTAGGTGGAGAATTCATTGCACTCACACTGCTTTGGATATAAACCATGCTGTCCACATCCAACTGCACCTACCCTCAAACCATATGAATTGCTGGCTATTTTTATTCTATGTTTCACATTTGTAAAGCATGCCTTTCACATTAAAACATGCTTAGTTTTGGTAACTGCATTACAACTAAATTAGATAAATACACCCAATCAATGAATCAACATTTCCCCGCACTGTAGAAATTTTATCTGGCATCAGAACGGTTACTTGTGAGACAGAACTTTCAAAAGATTATTGCAGGGGGTTGAAACAACTTTGTTTCTCCAGATCAGCTTCCAGATAAATTGTATGAAATTGTTATACACTGATTAGAAGATTTTAGTCTTGTAATCATTCTATCCGGCAATCATTCTGATCTTTCATTAATTAAATTATAATATGGAATGAGTAAAATCTAGCAAGCAGGCAGCTGTTCCCTGTTATTGATGCAAAGGAGCAATGATATGCAAATAGCAGCATTCCTTCTCTGCCCCCTCTTTTGGACTGAGTGGATATTACATATCATCTAATTAAGAGTTTACAATGTCTTCAAGCTTCTGGCATCCACCAAAGAATCCTGACACCTGTCGTTTGGTAAATTACTTAGACTAATATTTAAATTCCCAGGTTCTTCTGATAAACAGGAGCTATGTAGAAGAAGTACATTTAGATATTTCTCAAAAATGAGACAATTGCAACGTAGCTGATTTTACTCATTATAATTCCATGAGTACATGATGCCTAAGAGTTATCTCAGTAACAGTTTTTGTGCAACCAGGGTATTCATGCCAAACAGAGTACTTCTAATACAATGTGGCAGAGTGATCTTTTCTCAAAGAACTGTAGTCTTGGAAATCATTTGAAAGATCACTTAGCCCCATGTCCTGTCTGTGTAAGAATCTACATCTCCAATCTGTGGTCTGTCGGTTTGAACATTTATATATAGACCTTCATTAAAGAAATATTCTCCACTTTCCATGGGTCTCCACTCCTGTCAAATATTTCTTAATGTCAAGAAGTTATTTGTCATGGTTTGTTAACTGTTAACTGATGCTTAGTGTGCGGTTTACCAACCCCCCCCCCGGATCCTGGGGGGCGTTTGGAGAGGAGGCCAAACGCCCCCCAGAAGGACAGACACACTTATCCATTGAGGAGGGACATAATAAGAGATCCACGCGAAAGGGGCTAGGAAAGAAGGGCGCCAAACCAGAGTTCCCTTCTCCAACCATGCCAGATGGGTTCAAAAACCCAATTTCTTCCTCCTCTTTTCTCCCCTGAGCCACCCGGCGAGAGGCGGAGCCAGGCCCCAGCAAGGCCCCACCACCCCGGGTGAAGGTAGGAAGAAGGGAAGGAGGGAGGAAGTGGTTGGGGCCTTGCTTGGGCCTGGCTGCGCTTCTCTCTAGCACCCCTCCGAAGACAGGAAGGGGGGAAAATGTGAAGAAGCCCCTTGCCGCCGCCACCTCTTCGCCTTGGTAGCGGGTGTTGGGGGTGTTCTCGGCCCGCTCCAGTGCCGCGGAGGGAGAGGCGCAAACAAAAGGGAGGTGAGTGGCACAAATAGAAAGTTGTCTTTAGGGCACTTGGAAGTGCCTCAAGAGGCACCTCAACAGCACCCCCAGATGATGCGTGTCCGAGGTGAGCGTGTCATTTGCCCCGCGGTTGAACCGGCCCTGAGAAGACATGACTCATTAGGGGGAAATGCTTGGGAGAGTAAAAGGTAGTAGGAAAAGAGGGAGATTGCATTTCAGATGGATAGGGAACGCTGACCAGCAAGACCTCAGCAAGGCTGATGTTGATAGAGTTATCTGAAAGCATCTCATTCATAGAGTTGCCATAGCATGGCGTCAACTTTATAATAGTTAAGTTGTGAACAACCAATATATCATAATTTGAAATAGTAATCCCATTAAAGGTCTACCATTAAATTAAACATTGGCATTCCCCCCCCCCCCATATTGTTATGATTGAGCCTCATGGCTCTGTTACTGACAGACGTGGGCGTAAGACTCCTCGAGAGTCAGATACTCTCGAGGAGCGAGAGAGAAAAAGACTGCGAGACATATTTGCAGCACCATCTGACGAGGAGTCTTTCGAAGGGTTTACGGAGAGAATGGAGGAGGGGCTGGTTAGCTCAGAGGAGGATGAGATGGATTGGACTCGGGTAAGGGAGGAAGTGGGTGCCACTGGCCATGATGGGACAGAAGATGAATGGGGACCTTCAGGATTAGACCCATGGTTTAGCTGGAGGGATGGGACGGGATCCACAGCTGGAGATGCTGTTGGGCGTAGTCAGAGGTGTTCCAGCTCTGACGAGGAAAGTGATGAGGAAACGCCCGGGTTAAGGAGGACAGCTGACAGTGATGAAGATTTGTAACTGGCATAAAATGGGGCTTGGGAGCAATTGCAAATTGCGTTGGGCAAGGTAATCTGGGCAAACGCTTGGGATCCGTGTGTGTGTGGGACGCTTCCCTGAAGACTTGTGTGCTTTCCTGTGCTGTGACGTAAGTTGATTGGAATCCAGGGTCAGACGGCGGGAGGGATTGTGTGGGCATTTGTTTGTGCAAACCTGTGCTTACTCTTATTAGCTTGACCCTCCGTCGTCTTCTTGACGGACGCCATCTCCTGCTTTGAGAACTCGGACTGAACTGACCACGGCTTGTCTTCCCCCCTTCTTGGACTTGGAAAAACTACAAACGTCTGCTTCTGGCTTTGATCTACGGAACGGAACTGGTCTACTCAACTGCTACAATCCTTGGCTGATTTACTCGTGTTGGAGATCCTGTCTGCTGTGTGTGTGGGGGAGCGACGCAAGTTACTCTAAGCACAGTGTTGGCAGCAGAGAGGAATCTGCTGCCAATTAGTTGCATTCTTTGTATCTTTTGTTCCTTGGCTTTCGTTTCGTTTATACCCAGGCTGAAGCAAGCAGTTTGTTTTTACCCGGATTAAACTCCGGTTTAATCCGGTTTATCTTTTGAACATTTACTTTTGCCCCTTTTTGCTCCTAAAGGCAAAAACTGCCTGGCCCTTGTGTTTTACGGGCATTTTTGAGTTCTGTAATCTAATAAACTCTGTTACTTTGAATCTTGTGGCGTTCTGTCCTTGACAGATTGCCCAACGCCCATAAAAAGTTTATTGCAGCAATAAACCCGTCAGGAAGACGATGGATGAGTTAAGGGCCAAAGTAGACCAATTGCAAACGGCTTTTACCGTTATCCAAACAGCTCAGGCTGTGAAAGGACATGTTTTGACTCCTGAACGCTTTGACGGAACCAGGTGCAAGTTGCCAACCTTTTTGGCACAAGTGGAGCTTTATTTTTCTCAGCTCAGTGCTCATGCTTTTCCTACAGACACTAGCAAGGTGGCCTTTATTTTGAGTTTGTTGACCGGTCCCGCAGGACAATGGGCCACTAATTTAATTTTGGGAAATGACCCAGTCAAGGACAATTTGAATAATTTCAAAAAGTTGTTAACTGACACTTTTGGGGATCCTCTCCGCACGGAGAACGCTGGGTGGGCTCTGTATCGGTTGAAACAGGGAAAGGGGACTGTTTTGGATTACTTAAATAAGTTTAACCTGTATCGCCACCAGCTGGATTGGGGGGAAAATGCATTCATGCTTTTATTTACTGCCGGGTTAAGTGATATGCTCCAGGATGAATTAGCACGCTTGGAGCCGGCTGAAAGCTGGGACGCCTTAGTAGCTAAGGTGCTGCGTTTAGACGCAAGGTTCGAGGCTCGTAAACACTCAAAAGCAATGTGTGCGCCACCCATGCATGTAACCAGGGCACCTGTGGTGATGGGGGAAGAGCCCATGGAGCTTGGGGTCTTTAAAAAGCTGTCTACAGAGGAAAAGAGCCGTAGGAGGCAGCTGGGCTTGTGTTTGTACTGTGGGAATGCTGGGCATTTTGCCAAAAATTGTAATGTGAAACCTTCCCAGCTTTCGGGAAAAGGCCAGCCCTAGTGCGACGTGAGTCCAACGCACTAGGGCTCCTCAAGCAGTCAACTGAGGGGAGGAAGCATGTTTTCGTACCCATTACATTATCTGTTGGGGGAAGGGAACTTGTTTCTACTTTGGCACTGCTGGACTCAGGGGCTACGGTCTCCTATGTAGATATTGAGTTTGCTAAGAAGCATGGCATTCCTAGAGTGCGCAAGGCATGCGACGTGTGGGTGGAAGGAGCAGATGGGAGACTGCTGGAGACTGGGGTGGTTAACCATGAAACCTCAGCAGTAACGTGGGAGGTGCAGGGAGTAACGGGAACGTTTGTGTGGGATATTACGAGCTTGCCTAGATATGATGTGATCCTGGGGATGGATTGGCTAGCTGTAGTAAACCCACAAGTAGATTGGGCAACACGTAAAGTGATCTTAAAGAGGCAGGATTGTTGCACTCTAAATGTTACTCATTCTGATATGGAGGGAGTGCCTGCTGAGTATGGGGAGTTCTCTGATGTATTTTGTAAAAGAGAAGCGGACAAATTACCACCGCACAGGCCCTATGATTGCGCCATCAAGTTGGCAGAAGGTGCGAAACTGCCAGCAGGGAGGCTGTATGCCTTGACTGTACCGGAAAGGCAAGCTTTGCGGGAGTTTCTAGATGAAAACTTAGCCAAGGGGTTTATTCGCCCATCTAGTTCTCCAACTGCGGCACCGGTATTCTTTGTAGCCAAAAAGACTGGGGAACTTAGGTTGGTCTGCGATTATCGGATCCTAAACAAATACACCATTCGGGATAGGTACCCGCTGCCTTTAATCTCGGAACTGTTATCAAGGGTGCAAGGGGCTAAGGTCTTTACCAAGCTTGACCTGCGGGGGGCCTATAACTTAATCCGTATACGGGAAGGGGATGAATGGAAGACGGCATTTAACACGTGTTTCGGATGCCACGAGTTCCGAGTCATGCCTTTTGGGCTTTGTAATGCTCCTGCGGTATTCCAGAGGTTCATGAACGATGTGTTCAGGGACCTAATTGACCAATTTTTAGTGATTTATTTGGATGATATCTTGATTTTTTCTAAGGACGAGAAAGAACATCGTCAACATGTCAAGCAGGTTCTGCACCGACTGCGGGCTAATGGGCTTTTCGCCAAGGCTTCCAAGTGCGTCTTTCATGTGCCTGAAGTGGAGTTCCTAGGTCATGTAGTGTCAGGTAGGGAACTTAAAATGGACCCACATAAGGTTGACGCCGTCAACTCATGGCAGGAGCTGAAGACTAAGAAGGATGTACAAAGGTTCTTGGGTTTCGCTAATTACTACCGGGAGTTTATTCCGAATTTTGCAAAGCTCACGGTACCTTTGACGCAGCTTCTGCGCAAGAAACAGCCATTTGTGTGGGGGCGGGAAGCTCACGAGGCGTTTCTACAACTAAAGTCTAGTTTTCAATCGGACAACATACTAACTCATCCTGATGTTGACAGACCGTTCGTGGTAGAAGCGGACGCTTCTAGCTACGCGTTGGGGGCTGTATTGTCTCAGAAGGATTCCTCAGGGACCTTGCGTCCCTGTGGATTTTACTCGCGGCAACTAACACCCTTCGAGCAGAACTATACCATATGGGAGAAGGAGTTGTTGGCGATTAAGGTGGCGTTTGAGGTGTGGCGGCACTGGCTTGAAGGGGCACGGCACCAGATCGTGGTCAGATCTGATCACAAGAACTTAGAGCACTTGCAAACAGCAAAGAAGTTAAACCAGCGTCAAATCCGCTGGGCTTTGTTTTTCTCCAGGTTTAACTTCAAGGTGCAGTTCGTGGAGGGGAAGGCAAACTTGCGGGCCGATGCTTTATCCCGCAAGCCGGAATTTAAGACCAATGAGCAGGTAGTATGTCAGACCATCTTGCCTACTGCCTCTCTGTGTGTTGTAGATAATGAGCTTGGGTTACATGACCAGATCCTTGAGGCTCAGAAGGATGATGTGTGGACTCAGGAGCAACTGATGCTGCTCTCTGCAGGTAACCGTACCATACTGCCGCATCTCCAGGATCAAGACGGGGTATTGGTGCGTAGGGGGCAGGTTTACGTACCAGTAGGGACCCTCAGGTTGGAGGTGATTAGAGCCCACCATGACGAACCCATGGCTGGGCACTTTGGCAGGTTCAAGACCGTACAGCTTATCACCAGGAGCTACTGGTGGCCAAAGATGCGGCAAGACATTCTGCGCTTTTGTGACAGCTGCGCCGTTTGTCAGCAGAGTAAGACGCCTGTTGGGCGCCCTAGAGGGTTGTTATCGTCTTTACCTGTTCCGGAGAGGCCATGGCAAATCATTTCCATGGATTTTATTTCAGATTTGCCTAAGTCTGGGGGTTATACTTGTATTTGGGTGGTGGTGGATTTATTTAGTAAACTGGCTCATTTTATTCCTTGTTCAACCATTCCGGCGGCCCCTACGTTGGCCTTACTATTTACAAAGCACATCTATCGTTTGCACGGAGCACCCGAGGTGATTATTTCAGATAGGGCTCCGCAATTTGTGTCACGCTTTTGGAAACACTTCCATGAGTGTTTGGGGACTAAGTTAAACGTGTCTTCAGCTTTCCATCCGCAAACGGATGGACAGTCGGAACGGGTTAATGGGCTCTTAGAGCAGTATCTGCGTTGTTTTTGTTTAGATCAACCCACGGCTTGGGTAAAGTGGTTACCGGTGGCGGAATTTGCTTACAACAATGCGGTGCACACGTCTAGTCAGCATACGCCATTTGAGCTAACTTATGGTTTTCACCCACGGGGAGGTGTGGCGCCGTCGACCAATGTGGTCTCTTCGGACCCTGTGTACCGCTCTTCGGAAATGGCTGCATTGCATGATGTTGCCCGTCGCTTACTGTTGGAAGCTAAGGCAACGCAGAAGACTCAGGCTGACCGCCACAGGCAGGCAGGGGAGGAGTTGGAAGAAGGGGATTTGGTGTGGTTATCTTCCAAACATATTAAACAGGCTGGGGGAAAGTTTGCGCCTCGGTATTTGGGTCCCTTTCCTATCGTTAAAAAGATTTCTTCTGTTGCGTTTCGTTTGCGTTTACCGTCTAGTTTAAAGGTCCATCCAGTCTTTCATCGTTCACTGTTGAAACTTGATACCTCTAGTCGTCGTGGTGCTATAGCGGAGGGTATCACTGCCACTTCTCCGCCATCGGGGGAGGAGGCCTTTGTGAGAGGGGATAGTGTTATGATTGAGCCTCATGGCTCTGTTACTGACAGACGTGGGCGTAAGACTCCTCGAGAGTCAGATACTCTCGAGGAGCGAGAGAGAAAAAGACTGCGAGACATATTTGCAGCACCATCTGACGAGGAGTCTTTCGAAGGGTTTACGGAGAGAATGGAGGAGGGGCTGGTTAGCTCAGAGGAGGATGAGATGGATTGGACTCGGGTAAGGGAGGAAGTGGGTGCCACTGGCCATGATGGGACAGAAGATGAATGGGGACCTTCAGGATTAGACCCATGGTTTAGCTGGAGGGATGGGACGGGATCCACAGCTGGAGATGCTGTTGGGCGTAGTCAGAGGTGTTCCAGCTCTGACGAGGAAAGTGATGAGGAAACGCCCGGGTTAAGGAGGACAGCTGACAGTGATGAAGATTTGTAACTGGCATAAAATGGGGCTTGGGAGCAATTGCAAATTGCGTTGGGCAAGGTAATCTGGGCAAACGCTTGGGATCCGTGTGTGTGTGGGACGCTTCCCTGAAGACTTGTGTGCTTTCCTGTGCTGTGACGTAAGTTGATTGGAATCCAGGGTCAGACGGCGGGAGGGATTGTGTGGGCATTTGTTTGTGCAAACCTGTGCTTACTCTTATTAGCTTGACCCTCCGTCGTCTTCTTGACGGACGCCATCTCCTGCTTTGAGAACTCGGACTGAACTGACCACGGCTTGTCTTCCCCCCTTCTTGGACTTGGAAAAACTACAAACGTCTGCTTCTGGCTTTGATCTACGGAACGGAACTGGTCTACTCAACTGCTACAATCCTTGGCTGATTTACTCGTGTTGGAGATCCTGTCTGCTGTGTGTGTGGGGGAGCGACGCAAGTTACTCTAAGCACAGTGTTGGCAGCAGAGAGGAATCTGCTGCCAATTAGTTGCATTCTTTGTATCTTTTGTTCCTTGGCTTTCGTTTCGTTTATACCCAGGCTGAAGCAAGCAGTTTGTTTTTACCCGGATTAAACTCCGGTTTAATCCGGTTTATCTTTTGAACATTTACTTTTGCCCCTTTTTGCTCCTAAAGGCAAAAACTGCCTGGCCCTTGTGTTTTACGGGCATTTTTGAGTTCTGTAATCTAATAAACTCTGTTACTTTGAATCTTGTGGCGTTCTGTCCTTGACACATATGCTGTTATTCAGTTGTGTATAAAAAGTTGGAGAAATACTGCATGTTAAGATTGATTCGGGGAAATGTTATTTTAGATGTGGGAGGGGGGTTGAATTGAAACCTTAGAGAAATAATATTGAATCCTCAAAACTAAGTGCTGAACACAATTCATCTTGCAAAACATGTAGCAAAATGTCACCTTTAGGATTCAAATGGCCTCAGAGTGTCTGCCTCGCAAATCCTGGAGCTCAGGAAGATGTTTGAGATCAGACTTTACTCCAAATGTGCATTTGCAATAAATATCAGAATGTATGCAGCATATCTACATTATAATTAATTGGTGTTTATAAAATAAACAGAGTATGAAGCCAGAAGCAAACTAGAAGAAGACTGATCTTATGGGTGTTTTTCAAAATATTCTATAGTGCATTGATGTTGTCTGCTTCTACTTGCTTGGTTTTCCCCTGCAGCTTAACCTATACTTTTTATCTCTGGTTGTGTTTCTTCCAGATGCCTCAGGAACAGTATACACACAGGAGCGCCATGCAGAGCTCAGAAGGGCCCCATGTTTACAAAGTGGGGATTTATGGCTGGCGGAAGAGGTGCCTCTATTTCTTTGTGCTACTCCTAATGATTTTAATCCTGGTAAACCTTGCTATGACCATCTGGATTCTCAAGGTTATGAACTTCACAATTGTAAGTAAAGAACACTTAGGTGTTACACCTTGGGGCAGGGGAGATTAGCTGTGTTCCAGAGGCTTTCCAGGCTGCCAGGTGAAGACATAGAGCTGGAGAGATTGAGGAAACCTTGTATCCTACCCATGTACATAGCAGAGCGCCTTGTAGAATTCAAGAAATCTACTTGTTTCTTTCGGAAGAATTTAATATTAGGGGAAAGGTGAAAAGTGTGCATGCAGAATCATTTTAGTATGCAAAGATTTTCAGTTTTCTTTTAATGTATTTTAAAAGCCCCTGTTGTCAACAAAGTATAAATTAACTATTATAGATCGGGCATCTCTTATCTGAAATTCTGAAATCCAAAGTACTTCAAATCCAAAATTGTCCATATGAGTTGCTGAAACAGGGACACCTTTGATTTCTGATGGAAACCAAAAACTTGGTTTCATGTGCAAAAGCATTAAAAATATTGTGTATAAAATTATCTTTGAGCTATATTGTAAGGTGTGCAAATGAATTTCATGTTTAGACTTGGATCCTATTTCAAAGATATCTCATTGTGTACAAATGTGGAAATATTCCAGAATCTGAAAAAAGAATCCAAAATCTTTTGGCCCAAAACATTTCAGAAAGGGATATTCAACTATACCATTTTCTTTTTTGTCTAGCGTTTGAAGCTAACACATTGTAAGTAACATAGTTAATTACAACTAGTCACTCTATATAGACAAGTCTGAAAAATGCAACTTGATTGGTATACTGATTAATATTTATAGTTACTGTAAAATTAATTTTAAAGAGCATTTTCAGGTATTTTAGCAAATTTTTGATGGAAGTTTTCACATTTTGTGTGAGATTTTGATCAGTCCTAATGTAAACTAGTGAAACATTATGACCAGTACAATGAACAAGGCAATATGTTTCTGCTTAAAATACAAAGCGTGTTGGCAGCAGATTCCTTTTTCAGACACTGTACTGACTAGTAAGAATGATTTGGTCTTTGAAAACAACTTTCAAGGCTTTGGGAAAATGACTCTGTCTTTAAGTCAAAGGTTATCACATAGAAGAAAGGTAATATACACCCTACAAATGAAGCCCTATTGTAGGGATTACAACGTTTTATTTGTATAGAAAGGCATCATTTTTGAAGAAATGCTCCTTTTCCTTATGGAAGCTGCCTGTGATTCTGTGTAGCGAAACAGAACAGATTCCACTGGGACAGTGAGATTTCCCTTGTAATGTACTCCAGCTTAAAAAGCATGCTTCATCCAATTCCTTAGGGGATAAAATAATAAAATCAGCTTGGAGTGCATGAAGCTTCTCTAAGAAAAGAAAAATTCTGAAAATATTGCTCTATGACAAAATTGTAAAGATAGCTTTCATTGGCTGGTTTATGAGTAGTAACTGGCATTCTTTTTTGTCTGTCTGTCTATCTGGCTATCTGTTTCAGCTTTGTGTCATGGCAAAAGGCTCTCATGAAAACAGCTGTATTATCTAGCTCCTATTCCTTTTCCTATCTTGTATCCAGTGAGGTCAGGTCAGACCACCTGTCTTGTGCAAACCCTCAAAAGATTGTTTAAATGATAAACTGCAATGGTTATACTTACTCAAGAGATAACACTACTGCAACCAACTCTAATACACAGTGGTCATATAAAATTGGACAGGGAAGACAACACGCTGGACACTGGAAATGAAGTATTGTTCTAAATGGTTATACTTACTCAAGAGATTACATTACTGCAACCAACACTAATACACAGTGGTCTAAAGTTGGACAGGGAAAACAACACGCTGGAAGTGAAGTATTGTTCTAAATTATACTTTGGATCTAATGCATAACAGGGTTCAAACAGTAAATGGCTCAAATAGCCTCTGCTGATTTTTACACACGGTTTCATTTTGTCTTTTAAAATTGTGATTATACTGTTGCTGTGGAGGAGTGAGGAGTATGGGCATGTTTGCATTTCTGGTATAGCAGATACTGAATTAACCTAGTACTCTCTCTGCAAAATTTTGCATTTTAAAACAACAATGTGCTCTCCTTTCTTCAAACCTCATACATTGCAAGGAATGAATAGTGTGTGTGATATGTGGTGGAGTGTGTTAGATAGTGCCTCATTATTAGTGAGATGTGATAGAAAAATACCTGGAGCCAATTTATTTCTGAACAGGTTGAGCTTTAACAAAACAAACCATTTAGGACTGCACAAAAGAACAATGATTTAAATTGTATTAGTATTAATTAGTATTAATTGTACTTTTCTGATGGAGGTATCAAACAAACAATGCATCAGTATTCAAGATTGTAGTGACCGTTGGGATCAGCAAACTATCGCTTCATGTTCTCTGTAAGGTTGTGATCTGCAGGGCTGTAGCCAGGGGGGGGGGGAGTTAAGCGTTCAGCCCCCTCCCCCAAAATGTGTCAGGTAAAAAAAAACAACCAGTTTACTCATGAATTTCAACCAATTCATGAGTAACCCAGGTTTTTTTAACCTGACACTTTAGGGGGGGGTTGAGCCCTTAACCCCCCCCCTCCCCGGCTGGTGGCCTAGGACCTGCACCAGCAGTTGTTTCATGAGTGACGTTAGGGTGGGTTATTTCAAGATGCTGTTGAATATGGTGACAAGAAATACATCAGCACAGAATTCAAAGCAAAGGATGTAAGAAAAAGAAAATTATTTGCAATACATTCAGTCTTATTTCCTATTCCCGCATGATTTTGAGTGGCTTGATTTAGGAATTCTCAACATTTGAAGTTGAAGTTACTTAACACAACAAAGGAAGCCTTGTGGGCTTTAGAAAATAGAACTTTTTTCAGTCTACCTTTTCCCTTCTTTAGTTCTATCTGTTATCAGCTTGTATCACAGCCTTGAGTTTTTTTCTAGCAGCATGTTTGTTGTGTTCATTAAAATACAATGAGTACTTACTGGGGATAATGAGCACTCATTGCATTTTAATGAGTGATAGTGGTACACTGTCCTATGGTGCTAAACTTATCCAGGCTTTTGGGGATAGCTTCAGGGATGGAAAAGAAATGCTGAAATGGCATCACACAGTTTACCTGCTTCTGAAATGGCTGCCCTGTGATTCACTTGCTCCAGCTTGAAAGTGCATTATTTACTTTGTAGGTTTGACTAACCTCTCTGCCAATACTCCCCTTCCTGGCAGACCTGAATATGGTCTTTAGTCCTATACCAAGGGCCTCATCACAAAGGCTAGGTGAAGCATTTCACTTTGGCTGGCTTCTGGGAGAAAAAAGAGGGGCAGTGCAGTGAATCTGTCACCCCGCATTCAGCTCCCTATTGGCAACGCTTTCCCCATCACATGGGGGAAGAGTTGCCAGAGTGCCAAGGATTCATGCTGGCTCCGTTGGAGACCAGAACAACGCTGTAAGCCTCCTGTTTTGAGAGGCTCTGGCAATGCTTTTACCCTTGTTGGGGACAGGGCTTTAGCCAGAAGTTGCGTGACATCATGTGATGGCTCAATCCCAAAGTCTGGATGGAAGTGTTCCAAGATGCTGTTTAAAGTAAGAGTGATGGGATTTTAGGTTTGAGCATATGAAACATTGCAACCTGTAAGATTCTGTAGAATAAGCCGGCATTTAGAAGTTATTAGCATTATGGCTCAAGAATTCACATTATTCAGTGACAAATGATTGGTTGCCTTTGGTAATGCTTCATTTTACTTGTGAGTAATTTGGATATATTGGCTTCTTATTTTCATGTGCTTTCTGATAAATGTGGGTTTATATTTTTAAATAGAAAATGGGATGCTTTGGTGTATTGCTCACTTTGCATTGTATGGCTCACTCTAAAACAGTTGTATTTGGCTTTTTTGGTGATATGGACAGATGTTTGTCATACACAGAGCCGGTCCAACAATGAGGCGAATTAAGCGGTCGCTTTGGGCGCAAAATATACAGGGCGCAGTCGAGACTGCTTTTTATGTTGATTTCTTGTAAAACATGATGTTTTGGTGCTTAATTTGTAAAATCGTAATGTAATTTGATGTTTAATAGGCTTTTCCTTAATCCCTCCTTATTATCCAACATTTTCGCTTATCCAACACTTTTATTTTTCAGTGATTGGTTTGGGGGGGGGGCGCCAAAATTCTGTTCGCCTACACTTGAAAATACCTAGGGCCAGCTCTGGTCATGCATTTGCATTCATGGGTTCCACCTCTTCATTGAAAGTGCCAAAATAGTACAAGGCTTCTTTATACTGACCCAACACATCATTAGACTCCACTGTCATTATTGTTGGTTCCCTGCTGCACTGTTTTCTGTGGTGATAAAAGTTCTTCAGCACATTAATATTTTTATTACCTTTTAGTGTCCGCATAAGTTTACATGGTGGTTCTAGATGTTTAGCATCTGTTTTAATAATTTCAGATTGTTTTTGAAATGCTTTTGATTAACAGATATTATAAATACAACATCAAATGTCCCATTTAAGCGGGACTTCCGGTGAGCCACGATGGCGGCAGGACGGACTTGCTGAAGCTCCTCCAGCAAGCCACTGACAAAGCGGTTGGGTTAGAGCTTTTAGCTCCCCTCTCCCCGGGGATCGAACCGGGGAGGGACGCAAGCCTCCGGAGGGCGACAGGTCCGGCGGGGAATACCTCGGAAGAGGTACGATCCGAAAGACCTAGTCAGCCGTGGAGGTCCGCGAACCGCGAGTCAGGAAGCGGGCGCAAGCCCTGCATTGACTGCTGGCCGGGCTCATTTTAAACCAAAAAGAAGAGATATTGGAAGAAACTGAGATCTTAACAAAAAATTCTAACCTTAAGGGGACACTAAACTGATTGGAAGAAGATAAATACCTATATAAAATAAAAGGGAATTATCGCTGAAACTCAGGACGTGTATACGTCTGAGTACACAAGGCATAATCCAGCCACGCAGGAGAAGGATCAGCTACAAAGAAGGAAAACTCTCCGAAACCTGAGGTTAAGGAGGCATCCACAGAGACATGCAAATCGACTACAAGAATACCAGATAAGATCGAGCAACGCGGTCGGGTAGAGCAAAGAATCTCCCCTCTCCCTGGCCAATCGATGGGAGGAACGCAGGTACCCGAACGGCTATTCACGCTCTGACGCCAGTCTCTCGGAGGAGAGGCGAGCCGAAGGGCAGGGAAAAAAAAAAAGCCGCGGGGTTCGCGGACCGCAGACAAGTGAGGAAAGGAACGGAGTAAGAAGGAAACGGACAGTAGCTGACCTTGACGCCATATTGTTTTGACTATGAAGGGTCCTTCTTGTAAACAAGCAAGGTGCCGCTGAGGACTGTGGGAAAGTAGCGGAACAGGAGGTGACCGAAGCGGAAGAACTCATCAGGGAAGGACGGAAGAGGAGGTAGCAGAGGAGGACGGCGAGGGCGGAAGGAAGGGCGGATCGGGGAGAAGGAAGAAGAAAGCAGAAGGAAGACCGGAAGACGTGGAATCAGGAAGTACAGAGTAACAGCAACGATTGTAAGGACCTGAACCAGGACTCTAAGATGGACAGGCTAGAGCTTAGGTTGCAAAACGGTGGAAGGATGACGGCAGCGGAGGATTAAGGGCATAGGGTATTGGAAAGGAGATTGGAGATTAGAAAATTTTGGAACTAAATAAGATCATATCGAAGAACAAAGACTGAGGATAGCAGTAAGGGAGATACATAGAGACACAGATAAGATAGTGCACGCGATTAAATAGTAGTACAAATCCCAAATTGACTCTATTGGGAAAGACCAATCAAAGAGACATTTACACATTTATAAATATATAGATATACACGGAAAAGAACAGCACAGTAATCGTTGCCACTACAGAAGATGGCGGGGCCAAAATTTAAACAAGACCTTAAAGACCTTAAAGACACTAAAGGGTTAGCAAGGAGAGGCTCCCAAACAGAAGATTTAACCCTAAAAGATATTTTAAAAGAGATCCAGAAAATTTCAGACAAACAGGACTTAAACATGGAAGACCAAAAAAGATTTCAGAAAGAAATGCACCAAGAGATGATGGAAATGAAAAGAGAAATAAAGGAGGATATTACTCAGATAAAAGATGAAATGAAAGAGATGCATGAGGAAATTCTTGATCTGAAAAAAGCTAGAGGGAGCATAGAAAAGACCCAAAATAAAATACAAAAACAGGTTGAGGACTGGCAAAACAAAAGCTTAAAAATAGAAAGAACACAAGAATTAATGGATCTTAAAGAGATGGAATTCCAACTTCGATTTAGGAACATACAAGAGGAAACTAACGAAAATATAAGACAAATAATAACACAAATTACAGCAAAAATACTACAATGTCCAGTACAGGAAATGGAAACTGAACTGGACAGAATATATAGAATACAAACCAACTACTCCAAACGTAACAAAGTGGCGAGAGATGTCATAGTACATTTTGTAAAAAGGAGAGTTAGGGACGAGGTATTGATGGCCAATAGCTCCCAACCAAGTTATTACAAAAGCAATAAAATCACAATACTAAAAGAAATTCCCTTACCAATACTGAATAAAAGGAGAAACTATTTCTTCCTTACAGAGGAACTAAAAAAACGCAAAATTAGATTTCGCTGGGAAAAAGTAGAAGGTGTTATGGTTACACTTAATAATGAGAAATACTGGCTTACATCACTTGACAAGGCAAAGGAATTCTACAAAAATTTGATGAAGGATAAGTATACAGAATCTCAAGAGACACCGCTACCACAGACAAAAAGGAAAAGATTTCTTTCGCCCCAAGGCGCAGAATTGCCAACAGCGACGAAGGTAATGGAGATAAATACGGAAGTGGAAAAACCGGAGATGATTATAGAGGAGGTGGAAGACACGGCAGTGGAAGAAGATCTTGGAACTATAACTTTAGGACTTGGTAATGATCACAATGAATGAATTTACACGACAAATAAAATGTTATTCAAACAATGTGAACGGTCTAAATTCTCCAAATAAAAGAAACGCACTCACCCGTCAAATTAAAAAAGGGAAATTTGATATTATTTCATTTCAAGAAACACATATTTCACAAAGACATGGAGCACATTTAGTTAACAAAGTTTACGGAAAAGAATTCTACTCACTGGATATAAAGAAAAAAAGAGGGGTGGTTACATACATAAACAATAATATTCCAGCAGAATTGAAGTTTAAGGACTCAGAGGGGAGAGTAGTGGCGGTGGAAATTACAATTGGAACTCAAAAAATATTAGTCTGCAACATTTATGCCCCAAATGGCCCCAAGACACAATTTGCAAAATATTTGAAGGAACAGATCGAAAACACCCATCTGGAACAGGTCATAATTTTAGGTGACTTTAATGGGGTACTGGACACAAGAATGGACAAATCAACTAATAAAAGAAGCAACAAAGATACGTTAAGTTCATTACCAAAAAACTTCATCCGGTTGAAGGAAGAATTTGATCTCATTGATGTGTGGAGAGCAAAAAACCCATTAAACAAAGATTATACATTCTATTCTCATAGACATGCCGGTTGGTCAAGAATTGACATGATTTGGACAACTAGAACAATATTTACAAAAATTGACAAGATATCCATTATCCCCCGTGACAAATCAGACCACTGCCCTATGGAAATGATTATCAACTATAAAAAGGTTATACCTAAATGGAAGTTTGACGAAAACCTGCTGAAAAAAGGAGAAGACATCGAAAGATATAAGAAGCTATCAAAGGAATACTTTGACTTTAATGTCAGTCCAGATATCAAAGACGCAACTGTCTGGGACGCCTACAAAGCGGTGATCAGGGGACATTTAATACAACAGAAAGCAAGAATAAACAAAGAAAAATGGAAGAAAATGAAGGAAATAAATTTACAGATTGAAAGAAATGAGAAGATTCTGAAAAATTCCCCAAACAATAGCAAGGCAAACAAAGAACTTAAGAACTTAAAAAGAGAGAAGAGTCGAATGGAACTGGACCAGACCGCTAACCAATTAAGATTCATCAAGCAATTTAATTTTGAGAACGCTAACAAACCCGGGAAATGGCTGGCGCGGAAAATTCGTAAGAAAAAACAACTCCAACAAGTTACACTAATCAAGACAGACAATGATTGTATTACCAAGGATGAGAATATTTTACATGAATTTAACAAATTCTACTCACAACTATATAAGGACGATGAAATTGATAAGACAAAAGTATCACAATATTTGGGAAATCAGAAATTAGAGAAGATTAGCGATCAACAAAGAGAAATCCTCAATAAAGAAATAACAGAAAATGAAATAAAGAAAGTAATTAACTCCCTAAAGCCTAACAAAGCGCCTGGGCCGGATGGATTCTCAGCAAACTTTTACAAAATTATGCAAGATACATTAATTACTCACCTGAAAAGGTTAATGAACGAAGAATTGCAAAACAAAGAGATTCCTGACTCTTGGAGAGATGCAAATATAATTGCCATACCCAAGGATAAACAAGATACCTCAGATGTAAGAAATTATCGCCCCATATCTTTATTGAATATAGATTACAAAATTTTTACGTGTATATTGGCTAACAGATTCAAAGAATTTTTAAACAATTGGATTAATCCAGAACAAACAGGCTTTCTTCCGGGAAGAAAACTGAAAGACAATGTTAGATGTATCTTGGATATAATAGAATATTATGATTGGAATCATCAAAAAGAAGTAGCATTGCTCTCCATTGACGCGGAAAAAGCCTTTGATAACTTGAATTGGACCTTGTCACGACCCAGGCTACAGAGCACCAATAACCATACACAGAGGCCAGAATCTATCTAATATCTTTATTGAAGGAATATATAAAGTTAATAAAAACAAGTGTAGAAAATAGTTCAGAATTAGACCTTTCAGGAAAGGTCAGAATTAGTCCAAAAAAGCAATGTCCAATAAGAAATATTAAGGTCCAAAGTTGTAATCCAATAACCGAAACACTCACTTTGCCAGGCAAAGTGAGGGGAGATGACAAGGTCCTTTAGTCCATGAAACTTGAGCGAGGCTAGGAAATAACTTGATACTTGAAACAAGGCTTGAACGTGGAACAAGGTAACTAAGAACAAGAACAAGGTCCGTGGAATAACTTGATAAATCCGTGGAACAAGGCAAGGATTGATCCTGGGAAACAAGGCAAAGTCCGTAGATAAACAAGGCTGGGAAGCAAGGCGAAGGCTGGATAGCAAGGCAAGGCTTGAGCAGGAGCGAGGCTTGAATCGGAGCGCGCTGTCCAGACACAACTCGCTCCGAAGGCTGACGAATTGACTCCGCGAAGTTACTACGCGGGTAAAACACCTAAATAGAGTCTAGCTTTCCCGCCGAAGCAGTTCTCTGGGAATCAGAACCGAAAGCTAACTCTGAGACCAGATGTGAGACTCCCCAAAGATTCTCACGAGAAGCAGTCTTAATTGGCCACATTCTTAGCTGCAATCCTCGCACTCCTGCGCGAAGCTGAATCCAAACTTCTCTGTTGTTTACAAAACTCCCGGCGCAAGAATACGGGAGAAGTAGGCTCTGGGCTTGTTTGACATACTTCTGGGAGACAACTTTCTTGCAGGTGCAAGGTTCCCAGATCTGCCTGGGAAAGATCTGGCTGAGAGGAATCCAGTTCAGACTGGGAAGGTAAAAAACCCAAGTTTTCATCTTCATCAGGAATTACAATGTCCTGAGCAGGACTACAAGGCCCATGGGTCATCACACTATCCCCCTCCTCAAGGCCCCTCCCAAACTGGGGCCCTCTCCCCGAGGCGCGAGGTCGTGGTTTGGTGGGATAGGTCTGATGAAAGCGACGGGTTAGATCAGGAGCATGGACTGTGGAGGCGTCTTCCCAAGAGCGTTCCTCAGGGCCAAAACCCACCCAGTCAATGAGATATTGTAGGCGGCGGCGGTGAAAGCGAGAATCCAAAATGTCCTCAACCTCGAACTCCTCCTCCCCATTCATCAAAACAGGAGGGGGGGGCCGGTTGGTCTGTATCAGGTCGCACACCATCCGCCGGAAGGAGCAGGGAACGGTGAAACACTGGGTGAATGCGCATTGAACGCGGAAGTTGGAGTTTGAAAGTCACGGGGTTTAATTGCGCCACCACTGGATAGGGACCAATGAAACGGGCATCTAACTTCCGGCAAGGGCGGTGGGAGGGCAGAAAGCGAGTGGACAGGAAAACCCGATCTCCTACCTTGATTTCGGGGCCCGGCTGGCGATGTTTGTCAGCGTGGCGTTTATAGTCCTCCTTGGCTTGATCCAGTTGCTGGAGCAAAAGTTGTTGCACCGCTGTGAGTTCCTGCAGCCAATCCTCTGCTGCGGGAACCTCTGAAGTTTCAATGACAGGGGGGAAGAAACGTGGATGGAAGCCGTAGTTTGCAAAGAACGGCGTTTCTTTTGTAGAAGCTTGAACTCCATTGTTGTAGGCAAACTCAGACAGTGGTAACAGAGAAGCCCAATTGTCCTGTTGATAGTTTACATAACAGCGAAGATACTGCTCCAAAGTGGCATTGGTGCGCTCCGTTTGCCCATCTGTTTGGGGATGATGAGCTGAAGATAAGCGAGAGTCTATGCCCAATAGTTTTTGTAGTGCCTTCCAAAAACGAGAGGTGAATTGAGATCCACGGTCTGTGACTAAACTCTTGGGCAATCCATGTAGTCTGAAAACATGTTGAAGAAATAGATCCGCAGTTTCCTTGGCCGTGGGGAGGCCTTCGCAGGGAATGAAATGGGCTAACTTGGTGAATAGGTCCACCACCACTAAGATCGTGGTGAATCCACAGGAAGGTGGTAGGTCAGTGATGAAATCCGCGGAAATTATTTCCCATGGGCGAGATGGGGTAGGAAGGGGGTGTAAAAGCCCTGAGGGCTTCTCCCTTCGTATCTTGGAGCGCTGGCATACTGGGCAGGTGTTGACATATTTTTCCACATCCTTGCGGATCTTGGGCCACCAAAAATCCCATAGGATCAAATGCATAGTTTTAAATAGTCCGAAGTGTCCTGCTGGTTTGCAGTCATGACACAGACGAAGCGCTTTTTCCCTGCCCGGTCCGGGTGGGATATAAACATGTTTTCTATAGCAGAGCAGCCCATCTTTAAGCGAAAAGGGGAAATGCAGACCTTGGCGAAGTTGGTCCTGCGCCCAGGCATCTGCTTGCTGACTAGCCCTGATTTCTTGAGCACAGATGGGTCCTGGAGTAGGGGAAGTTGAACCAATGGGAATGGATTTGGTGTTCCCCACCGTGAGCGTGGCAAAGTTCTCAGGTTGTAGCAGTTGGGATTCAAAGGTCTCCTTGCGTCCTGCAGCGTATTCCGGTTTACGTGACAGGGCGTCTGCTTGCTTGGTTTGGGCTGGGGTCACATAATGGATCTGGAAGTTGAAACGTTCAAAGAATAAAGCCCAACGTTGCTGCCTCTGATTTAGTTTGCGGGCAGTTCTTAGATGTTCTAGATTACGATGATCAGTGTGGACTTCAATGGGAAATTTGGCCCCTTCTAGCCAATGTCTCCAAGTTTCAAAGGCTGCCTTTATGGCCAGTAGTTCTTTTTCCCAAATGGTGTAATTCCTCTCTGGTGTGGTTAGTTGACGAGAATAAAAGGCACAGGGGTGGAGGTGAATAGTTTCTTTAGTTGCTGGAACCCTTTCTCTGCTTGATCAGTCCAGCGGAAAGGCTGCTTTCCACGGATGCAGCTAGTGATGGGGTCGGACCAGCGGGCAAAATCTGGAATGAACTTGCGGTAGTAGTTCGCGAACCCCAAGAAACGCTGCACCTCTTTCTTGTTAGTTGGCGCCCGCCATTCCAATACTGCTGAAACTTTGGCTGGATCCATGGAAAGCCCTAGAGGCGAGATGCGGTAACCAAGGAAATCTACCTCTTGTAGATCAAAAGCGCATTTTTCCAGCTTGGCATAAAGTCCATGATCCCGCAATCGTTGTAACACCATTTTGACGTGGTTCTCATGTTCTGATTGTGATCTGGAAAACACCAAAAAATCGTCCAGGTAGATTATCAAGAACCTGTCTAGATAGTCCTGAAAAATGTCATTGACAAAATGCTGGAACGTTGCGGGGGCTCCGCATAAACCGAAATTCATAACTCGGGACTCAAATAATCCGAATTTGGTCTGGAAGGCGGTCTTCCACTCGTCCCCTTCCCTGATGCGAACTAAGTTGTAAGCCCCCCGAAGATCCAGCTTGGTGTAAACCTTGGCTCCTCGAAGCCGATCCAGTAGATCCGAGATTAAGGGCAGGGGATAGCTGTTCCGCTTGGTGATATTGTTCAATGCTCTGTAGTCCACCACCAAGCGTAGTTCCCCTGACTTCTTCTTCACAAACATCACTGGGGAGGCGGCTGGGGATTGAGAGGGTCTGATGAATCCCTTGCGAAGGTTTGTCTCTAGGAATTCCATGAGAGCTTCTTGCTCTGGTTCAGTCAGGGAGTAGAGATGCCCTCGCGGGATCGGGGCCCCCTCCACCAAGTCAATGGCACAGTCATAAGGTCTATGTGGGGGTAATTTTTCGGCTTCTTTCTCATTGAATACATCCCAGTACTCGGAGTACTTCTTTGGCAAGGTGATGATGGGCTCGGTGTCTGTGGCATGGCATACCTTGGCTACGAGGCAATGGTTTTGGCAATACGGTGAAGCAAACTGCAGTTCTCTGTTGGACCAGGAGATGTTAGGGTCGTGGAGAGTCAGCCATGGAATTCCCAAAATCACAGGGAAATGGGGGACCTCGGTAACAAAGAAGGAAATCTCTTCCATATGTTCCCTTATCCACATCCTGGTGGGTTCCGACCACTGACTTACGGGGCCCGTCTTGAGGGGACGGCCGTCTATGGCTTGCACCACACGGGCATTCTTGAAATCATGATATTGTAATCCCAGAGAGTCGGCATACTCTCTATCGATGAAATTGTTGGTAGCTCCAGAGTCTATCATGGCGTGGATCATGACGGGTCCCCTTTTTGCTGACCATAATGTGACCACGAGAAGGAACAGGACCCCGGTTGGCGGCTCTTGGATGGATTTTTTGACCGGGTTGGCGAGCCTCTCTACACCCGGTCGTTGGCTTCCCCCGCCGGCTGTGTGCCAGTCGGCTCAGACGCCTTCGTCTCCGTGGAGGACGCCGCCGCAAGACGGGCGGCAGGCTTCCCTTTGGCTGGGCACTCTCTGGCGAAGTGGCCCCCGTTCCCGCAGTACCAGCAGAGGTTTAAGCGTTGACGACGGGCCTTCTCGGCGGCATCTAGTCTGGGACGCACATTGCCCAACTGCATCGGCACCTCCTCGCCTCCTCTGGGGTATGGGGTTGGCGGTGGGGGTCTCCACACCGGACGTGGCTGAACGCTGGCGGGAGCGGGGGGTTTTGCCCCGGCTCTACTGCCCTGGCCTCGAACCCACTGTTTCCTGTTGGCAATCATGACTTCAGCCCGTAAACATTGATCAATGAGTGCCTCGAGGGTCTGGGGAGGATCCACCTTGGAGATTTCTTCCAGCATTTCAATGTTGAGACCCTCCCGGAATTGTCCCCTGAGGGCTACATCGTTCCAGCCGGTGTTGTGGGCCAGCACTCGGAACTCGGCTATATACTGAGACATAGGTCTGTCTCCTTGGAAAAGGCGACGGAGTTTGTGACCGGCTGCCTCCAAATTGTCCTCGATTCCCCAAGTCTCCTTGAGGTGGTCCAAGAAGTGTTGCGCTGATCTTAGGTGTGGAGAGGCTTGGTCGAACAGTGCCGTCGCCCAGCTGGCCGCTGGCCCGTCTAGAAGACTGTAAACCCATGCCACTTTGATGTCTTCTTGGGGAAACTCGGCAGCACGGGCCTCCAGATAAGCTTGACATTGGCGACGGAAGACATGAACCTTAGAAGCTTCTCCAGTAAACTTGGTTGGCAACGCCATGGCCGGAAGACGAACTCCGCGTTCCTTCAAACCCCTTATTTCTCCATCCTGTGCATTGAGCTTATCACGGATTCGGTCCACCTCTTCCTTGTCGATGGTGTAGGTAATCGGCTGGCCGCTCGGCCCAGGTACGACTCCGGTAGACATTCTGGCCGAGGTTAATTGGTGCTTAGGGCGGCGGAGTCAAACTGTCACGACCCAGGCTACAGAGCACCAATAACCATACACAGAGGCCAGAATCTATCTAATATCTTTATTGAAGGAATATATAAAGTTAATAAAAACAAGTGTAGAAAATAGTTCAGAATTAGACCTTTCAGGAAAGGTCAGAATTAGTCCAAAAAAGCAATGTCCAATAAGAAATATTAAGGTCCAAAGTTGTAATCCAATAACCGAAACACTCACTTTGCCAGGCAAAGTGAGGGGAGATGACAAGGTCCTTTAGTCCATGAAACTTGAGCGAGGCTAGGAAATAACTTGATACTTGAAACAAGGCTTGAACGTGGAACAAGGTAACTAAGAACAAGAACAAGGTCCGTGGAATAACTTGATAAATCCGTGGAACAAGGCAAGGATTGATCCTGGGAAACAAGGCAAAGTCCGTAGATAAACAAGGCTGGGAAGCAAGGCGAAGGCTGGATAGCAAGGCAAGGCTTGAGCAGGAGCGAGGCTTGAATCGGAGCGCGCTGTCCAGACACAACTCGCTCCGAAGGCTGACGAATTGACTCCGCGAAGTTACTACGCGGGTAAAACACCTAAATAGAGTCTAGCTTTCCCGCCGAAGCAGTTCTCTGGGAATCAGAACCGAAAGCTAACTCTGAGACCAGATGTGAGACTCCCCAAAGATTCTCACGAGAAGCAGTCTTAATTGGCCACATTCTTAGCTGCAATCCTCGCACTCCTGCGCGAAGCTGAATCCAAACTTCTCTGTTGTTTACAAAACTCCCGGCGCAAGAATACGGGAGAAGTAGGCTCTGGGCTTGTTTGACATACTTCTGGGAGACAACTTTCTTGCAGGTGCAAGGTTCCCAGATCTGCCTGGGAAAGATCTGGCTGAGAGGAATCCAGTTCAGACTGGGAAGGTAAAAAACCCAAGTTTTCATCTTCATCAGGAATTACAATGTCCTGAGCAGGACTACAAGGCCCATGGGTCATCACAGACCTTTTTTAAGCTATTACTTAAGGAAATCGATATTGGACATCAATTCTACAATGCAGTGGATACGATTTACGACAAACAAAGAGCCAAAATTTTGATTAATAGTCAACACTCAAAGAACATCAAGATCGAAAAAGGGGTAAGACAGGGGTGCCCATTATCCCCTTTGATATTTATTTTTGCTTTAGAAATTCTGTTAAAAAATCTAAAAAATGACCAAGAATTGAAGGGCGCAAAAGTTTTGAAAAGCGAACTTAAATACAGAGCATTCGCGGATGACATTATCTGCGTTATAGAGGACCCGAAAACACAACTACCTAGGTGGATAACTAAGATTGAAGAATATGGAGAAGTATCTGGTTTCCGTCTAAATAGGAAAAAAACCAAGATATTAACAAAGAATATGTCTAAAACCAATCAAGAAATACTGAAAAACATGACAGGAATCTCAATATCCAAAAAGATTAAATACTTAGGAATCTGGCTTACAGCTAAGAATGCGCAATTATTAGAGAATAATTATAAACTATTGTGGAAGGAAATAAAGCAAGATCTACAAAAATGGCAGAATTTAAACATTTCATTACTAGGAAGAATCGCAACAATTAAGATGAGCATCCTACCGAAAATGCTCTATTTATTTCAAAATTTACCCATAATTAGATCGATGAAAACAATTGCGGAATGGAATAAAGACCTCTCTAAATTTATATGGAATGGTAAAAAACCCAGAATTAGGTATGCAACAATGACGGAGAAAAAAGATCGAGGTGGATTTGGCTTGCCGAACTTAAAGCTATATGCGGATGCCTGTGCTTTGACGTGGATTAAAGATTGGTGTAATCTTAAAAAGGAGAATATACTAAACATGGAGTGCTTTGACTTGAGAAGGGGGTGGCATGCGTACATATGGTACGATAAAAAACGTATAGAAAAAATGTTTGGAAACCATTTTATACGTTCATCATTGATCAAAGTTTGGGAAAAATACAAAAAATATATGTACGATAAAACCCCACTTTGGATCTCACCACTGGAAGAGAACAATAGGATTATTATTAGGTTGGTCACAATGGCCTACATATAAAGACATTCTAATTAAGAAAAACAATGAATTCCAAATTAGATCCATAGAAGAACTAAAAAGAAAATTTAGAAACCTAACGTGGTTACAATACGCTCAAATTAAAGAAAAATTTGTGATAGATAAAAAAGTGGGCTTCTGTTCCAATGAGAAATTTTGGGATAAGATCCTCCAATCAGATAAGAAAGAAATAACCAAAATTTACGATAAACTATTAGAATGGACAAATGCAGCAGAAGAAGTTAAAGGATGTATGGTGAAATGGGCACAAAACATAGGACATACAATAACTATGACAGAGTGGGAAACGTTATGGAGGAAGAAAAGAAAATATACCTATGCGTGGGATTTAAAAGAGAATTGGCTGAAATCTTTCCATAGGTGGTATATTACACCCCAAAAGTTAGGGAAAATGTACAAAGGAACTCAAAACTCCTCCTGGAAATGTAAAGACCATATAGGATCGTATTACCATGCTTGGTGGACATGTCACGAAGTGGGCAAATTTTGGAAAATGATACATACAGAATCTCAGAAAATATTAGGGAAAAAATTTCCAATGAAACCAGAATATTATTTACTAAACTTGACAGACTCAGAAACACAATTTAGCATAAACGACGACAAATTATTTACATACATCAATACAGCTGCAAGGATCACCTTTGCAAAACATTGGAAATCACAGCGAACTCCGGGAAAGGAAGAATGGCTCGAGAAAATTGAGGACATAAGAGACATGGACGAATTAACATTTTTATTGAAGAGGAGTAGAGGACAACCAATTAAAAGGACAGACTGGGATCAATATAAAAAATATATGGACATGCAATAAGAAACAGGCCTTGTCACAGAAGGAATAAATTGGAACACAGCAATACAATCAGGACTGAGAAACAATTACAAAATCTGACTTAAATTAGACCCCCCAAAAGGGGAGGATGGGAAGTACTATAAGTATGTAACTGGGGGTGTGTGGGGGTGTGTGGGTTTTTTTTTTCTTTTTCTTCTTTCTTTGTTCGGTGTGTTGTGGTGTAGAAACTCAATAAAAATTATATTTAAAAAATATATATATATAAAAATGTCCCATTTAAGCTGCTGGAGGAAAAAAAGAACACATTCAGACTTTGCATTTTTACATTACATTCAACCAAATACATTATTATAATAAATATCTCAAACATCCATGATACCAAGATGCCAGTTAAAGCAAAAAAAATTACTTATCCACATGGGCTTTGCTACAGAAAATAGGGCACTTGAAGTGGATGAATAAGAAGGGTCTACTTTAAAATAAAATGGTGAATTTCTGTTATTTCATTTCATTTCATTTACATTCTACTTTTTCCCCTGCATGGGATTCAAAGCAGCTTACAGTATAAATAAAACAGAATAGTTAAAGCAATATGAAGCACAAAAGTAAAAAATTCAATTAAAATACTATGTATAAAACACTGAATTATAAACGGTTAAAAAGTTTAAAATATACAATACATATTAAAACAGCACACCAAATCAATCACTGCTGAAGGCCTGTTTTAAAAAGAGAGTCTTTTTAAAAAGAGAACTTTCCAAAGCATAGTATTCTGAACATCCATTAAGTGATGGAATGGGATTTTACTAGTTTTGACAGGAGATGAATCCATACACAGATAGATATATATATATATATATATATATATATATATATATATATATATATATATATATATTCATACACACACACACACACACACACACATACTATAGGTGTGCAAATTTGAACAGTTTTTAAAATCATTTCAAATTAAATGGATGTAGCTGTATATATTTTTTCTCAAAAAAGGTTCAATTGTTTCTGCAGTACGTGATCTTCCAACTTTCAACTTTCAGTTTTGTCAAGACTGGAATGGATAAAGACATGAATATTGCAGTGTTGCTGACTCAGGGGTTTGCCTGCCCTTTTCCATCAAATTGTCACGATATCTAAGCTGCATTATACAGGATGTTTGAAAAAGAACTCCCTATTCGCCATTTAAATTAAATGGTGAATAGGGAGTTCTTTTTCAAACACCCTGTACTTTCCTAAACTGCTGTAACCCTTACTTACAATAAACACCATACTTGCATATTTCTCTGCTAAACATTGCTGGTATCTACCGCTTGGTCATAGAGGGCACAACAAGAGGAGAAGAATAAGTCTTTTCTTCAGTTCACTCATCAGTCTGATTCCCACCATTGGAAGGAACAACGGGACATAGAATACATGTGGTAGCAACTGGGAATTCCTGCTTGGATAGACTTTCCCTCTTTCGCTTGAAAGTCCTCTCCTGAGAAACAAAAAAGAGATGTGCTTCCCACCTTGAAATTTGCTGTTGAGAAATCCATATCCCCCTCTCGTCCAAAAGGAGCAGCTCACACTCATACCTTCAGCCCAGATACCTGGCCACGCAACCCCCCCACCCGTCTATTCTTTTATTGGGCTGGCAACATGACAGTTTGGTTCAAAGCCCATCAAGTTGGAAATATCCAAAATTGTGCACTTTTCCCACTTCAGCTACTTTCATGTCTATATTCCTTTCTCCAAGAAATAAAAGAGAACTGCTTGAGCACAAAAGAGTGGCTCCCTTGTTTGAATGCAAACAGTGTGTTATGTGTTTCATTTTCTTGCTGTCTTTTTCCATCCTCTGTTGTTTTAACAACAACAATAACAACAGCAACAACACATTTTATTTATACCCACCACTCCTTTTGGCTCAAAGTGAGTTCTGGTAAGCTGGAGTAGCCACCCTACAGAGGATCTTGTATGGTAGAAGGCAATCCTGTAAGCAACCTGAACCCAAACCATATAGGACTTTAAAGATCAAAACTTATACTTTACACTTTGCCGAGAAACTAACTGGCAACCATGTTGGAGGTTGTAGATGTAAATAAATAGAAGCTTTACTACGGCTTCTGAACCAAAGTTTACCCTACAGTGTAATAACATGCCACTCAGGTTTGTGAAATAAGTAACAGTAACTTTGCTTCAGTTCAATAGGTCAAACAGAGCAACAATATATACAGTAGTCTCTCTGGCTTTTTACAGTGGGAATAAACAGTCCTTTTAAAACAGTCTTTAAATATGTCTCATTGCCTTAGAAATGATCAGGCTTCAGAGAGTTGGCAGCCATTAATTCCCTAGCGGTTACCTCTTTGCTCTCTGAGATAAAAGTGCCTGCCCAAACCGTTTCTCTCAGCAGCAAGCCAGAGACAGTAGCCAATCAGAATGTTGGCTCCTGGCACGCTTAGCCAATCAGCTGCTGACACATGTCTTTCCAGTCAACCCATTATATCATTGTGCCTTTTTCTGTCAAATTTGTTGTATAACATGATGTTTTGGTGCTTAATTTGTAAAATCATAACCTAATTTGATGTTTAATAGGCTTTTCCTTAATCCTTCCTTATTATCCAAGATATTCACTTATCCAAGCTTCTGCCGGCCTGTTTAGCTTGAATAAGTGAGAGACTACTGTATAGTGTCTAGATCCAGGGAAGTCATGCTACCCCTCTATTCTGCCTTGGTCAAACCACACCTGGAACACTGTGTCCAATTCTGGGCACCACAGTTGAAGGGAGATGTTGATAAGCTGGAAAGTGTCCAGAGGAGGGCAACTAAAATGATCAAGCGTCTGAAGAACAAGCCCTATGAGGAGCGGTTTAAAGAGCTGGGCATGTTTAGCCTGCAGAAGAGAAGGCTGAGAGGAGACATCATAGCCATGTATAAATATGTGAGGGGAAGTCATAGGGAGGAGGGAGCAAGCTTGTTTTCTGCTGCCCTGCAGACCAGGATGTGGAACAATGGCTTCAAACTGCAGGAAAGGAATTTCCACCTGAACATTAGGAAGAACTTCCTAACTGTGAGAGCTGTTTGGCAGTGGAAATCTCTGCCCTGAGGTGTGGTTAAGGCTCCTTCTTTGGAGGCTTTTAAGCAGAGGCTGGATGGCCATCTGTCAGGCCTGCTTTGAATGTCATTTTCCTGCTTCTTGGCTTGGGGTTGGACTGGATGGCCCATGAGGTCTCTTCCATCTCTGATTCTATAATATAAGAGGGTGAAAAATAAAGACCAAGATTCTCCTTAAAGGATTCTTATGGAGGGGAAATATCCATGTCAAAAAGGATCTTGAAAGGAGCATTTGCTCTTCTACAGCACCGGTACCACTGTGGAATATATAGATCAGCTGTTCAATGCTAGGAGACTGGAGCCATCAGCAGCTCAAATTTCATTTATAACATTTTGTACATTCTGCTGTATCACTTGAAGCATTTCCACAGCACGTAGCAGGCCTCCAAACTCCACACAAGAAGCCATGAATTAGATTATGATAGTCTAGAAATGTGATTTTGATGCTAGGCTGAAAGGAATTTTGAAAAATATCTTACAAATTATTTTCTTAACTACAAAGTAGTAAGGGAAAGAACATAGTCTTATCAAGAAAATTAATGTTTTGCAAAATGATCTTAAATTAATTGTACCCTTACATTATTAACAAGTTCTGTTGGAATGTGATAGGGTTGCCAGAGGTAAAACTGGAAATGGTTTCTGTACCTTTAATGGCTGTGATGGAGTTTATGCAACCACTAAAGGTACAAGAGCCCTTTCCAGTTTTCACATGGGTAACCTTTTTTGTGTATGTACATGTATATGGGTGGGAGTCCAACTATCCTATTAGAATGTTGCTGTTCCAACAAGAAAATCTTAGCAGAAAAATCAATTACAACATGGCATTTTAATTGAAACCAACATGATTTCTTGCAGACTTTGTGTGACCCCCCTGCATGCATTTAAAAGCAGTCTTAACTGATCCTTTTATAATATATTATAAACACATTTGTGTTTCAGTTTCTTAAGAGGCATTCAACAAGCAATCAAAGATGGCTTAGATTCTGGATCAGAGGAAATTAAAACATAGATAAGTGTGTATGGTTGTGTGTGGGCATGTGCCCTCTTCAATTGCATGGCACTGGCCTTCCTCCCTTGGCATGGTGCACTGTGTGAAACATTGCCATTAAACAGGCAACCCTTCCCTGAGCTGGCTTTCTTCTCTCTAATCTGTAGTGATAGCCAAAGGCAAAGCACCACCTGGAAAGCCATCCCTTCTATGCAAGAAGATCAGTCTTTTGATCAGACTTGACTCCCTGTTGAGCTTTTGTACTTTGGGGGAAGATACAGCTCCAGCAGAAGTAAAGAGAAGCCATAAGCTAGAAAAAGGCAAGCAAGAGGAGGGAAATCACAGAAAAGCAATGGGGGTGATATAGAAGAAACAAGGATGAGAACAATTACTCTTCTTTACAGTCTCTTTGTACTGTCACACATGTGGGCTACATCGACACAAAGCTACTAGGGAATATTTTATTGCTGTAGCAGAGTTGGATAAAGTTATTTTTTTGACAAAAACTTCTTGAATATTCTAGAGCAGTGTTTCTCAAACTGTGCTCCTTCAGGTGTTTTGGACCTCAGCTCCCAGAAATCTCAGGCAGTTTATCAGCTGTTAGGAATTGTGGGAGCTGAAGTCCAAAACATCTGGAGGAGCACAGTTTGATAAACACCATTCTAAGGGATTCAGGGAGTTGGAATCTGGCCTATGATCTTGTTGAGATACTATGCTGATATGATTGCCTCCCACCCATATTGACTAAAGAGACATATAGTACCTCCTAATACAAATTTTGTCTGGCTATGCAACAACTGTGGCACAGCAATTGGGATTAGCTTCGAACACCAACTCCTGTTGCCACTGATTATGCTGGAACAACTTCCTCCTTCCATTCAGCTGGCTTCCTTTACTTTTCTTCAAGTTACATAAAAAGAATTTCCATCTAAAGCCTAGGAAGATGGATGACTCTCCTTCTTTGGATGTCTTTAAACACAGATTGTATGGTCATCTTCCATGAATGCTTTAGTTGTGCATTCCTGCATGGCAAAGGATTGGTTTAGGTGGCCTGTGGTCCCTCCCAAATCTAAGATTGTGTGATGCTAAATCTTCATTCTCTGCCCACTTCAGATAGGACCATAGTCCACCCCCTTACTTCAAATACCTTTTCCAGGGACTATATGTTAGCTGGAGAGGTAAAATCAGGAGTGAGTATCATGTAAGTACCTAGCCTTGTGGACTGCTGTATGGGGCCATCTTTTTATGTTTTTAACCACCTGGTTGGGAGCAGCTTGAAGAACTTTCTCTGTGCATTTTTCCAGTATCTTCGAAGAATTGTGCTTCCTTTTGCTTCCCGTTCTTAATGCCAAATTATTGTCTTGCATATCCCCCTTCCCCTGCCCAACACAAGTAAGGGTTTATGGATTCCTCTCTGGTGGCAATCTCAGCCACAACCTTTGCTCCAGGTATGGTATGACAAATTGATAGAGAAACCTACAAAGCAATCAGTACTCATGGAAATAACCATTTCAGTTCATCCCACTACTTTTACGGAATTGACTTTTGATTTCCATGCAACTTTGAGCAGAAGGTGCTTTGCAAAGGATGGCTTTCAAGATGGCCTCAGCAGACTCAAAATATTATAAACATCTATAAACATCCTTTTTTGTTACTCCATTCAATCTTAATAGCCAGTGTCCTGAAATGCACAGAAGACCCCATGGTTCGTTTTAGAATGCTCATAAATAATATAATATCATAAGCTATCACTCATGGTCGAGTATGATTGTCTTCCAAGGATAGAGTCTTGGTGGTGGGTCCATAAATGACTATAGAGACCTATTCCAGATCTGCATGATCTTTCACAATGAGGACATAACTTTCCAGATGGATGGAGGTCCTGAAAGGGGTTTGCTTGATGCACCTTCCTCTTGGCACATTTCTCCCCTTTGCTTTCTATTTGTGCCTCTTCAAAATCCACAACACTGTTGGTAACAGCAGATCTCCAGTTAGAACACTCAAGTGCCAGGGCTTCCTAGTTCTTGGTGTTTATTCCATTTTTAAGGTTAACTTAAGTCCATCTTTAAATCTCCTTTGCTGTCCACTGCCATTCCATTTTCTGTTCTTGAGACTAACTGTTTGGGAGACAGTGATCGAGCATTCAGAAAATGTGGCCAGTCCATCCAAGTTGATGGCAGAGAATCATTGTTTCAATGCTGATGGGCTTTGCTTCTTTCAGAATGCTGACATTTGTCCACCTGTCTTCCCAAGAGATTTTCAGGACTTTTTGGACGCAACACTGATAGCATCATTCCAGAAGTTGAGAGTGACATTTGTAGGCAGTCCATGTTTTGCAGGAATACAACAGAGCTGGAAGGACAATAACTTTATAAACAAGCATCTTGGTATCTCTTCGAATTAATGTCCTGATCCTCAAACACTCTCTGCTTCAGTCAAAAAAATACTGTGCTCTCAGAGCTCAGATGGTGTTATATTTCATTGTTGATGTTGACTTTTGTGGAGAGATGGCTGCCTAGCAGCGGAAACAGTCAATGGATTCTAGTATTAAATCATTGAACTTTATTGCTGGAATTATAGAGAGATTGTTCCTGGAACAATTCCCGGAGTGAATGTTCCCGGATCCTAACCTACTCACATCCCAAAAAGCATGTGCTTTCTGGAATGGGTGTCCTATTGCACTCCTGGAACTTACCGGGAGAACATCTGGACACCCTAACTCCCACCCCACCCCAAGCTTCCTTTTAAAAATGAAAGAACTTACCCGGCCTCCATTAGCTTAGTGCTAGAACTCTCCTGGCAGATAGGAATGACATGCCAGGAAAAAGGGGGGATCACTCCTGCCCCCCCTTTCTTTTAACACGTCATTCCTATGTGCCAGGAGAGCTCCAGCACCAAGATAATGGAGGACAGATAAGTTCTTTTATTTTCAAAGGGGTTTGGAGGGGGTTGGTGTCCTCGCCTTTTTCCGGGCTAATTTAGCACAGAAAAATGCGGGACTACAGTCTGGACTGCCCCCTCAAAAGTTCAGAACTTTTAAGGGAGCTGTCCAGACAGCAGAAATAGTGGATTTGTCCTGTGCCTTCTTAGAAGAAGGCACAGAATAAACCACTAACCAAGTATATCACCACAAAACAGGTTTTCATGCTTTGTGGTGAATATAATCTAATTTCTCTGGGACCTCATCTGGACGGCCCCCTTTAAAATGCAGTAATTCCCGCTTTAAAGGGGCTGTCTGGAAGTGACCTAAGATACCTATGCAGGACAAAAATTATCCTTTTGGGTGATTTTAATGCAAGAATTGGGCGAGATTTTGACCTGTGGTCAAGAACAATAGGAAAATACTCATAAATACTGATCAGTTGGTACACAGACCACGTGTTATTGTTGTTCTTTCTTTGAGTTTCTTCTGCTTTTACCTCTGTCAAATTATATATTTCTTCATAGACATGGTTGTCAGCAGCCTTATTGAAATGTATTTTCAGGAGATCCTGTCATATTCAGTTCCCTTAATATGGATGTAGTATTTAATTTTCAGTTTGTGTCACTGGATTCTTTTTGGCATGTAAATTGTGGGCATCAGTGGGAATTTGAGTTGGTCCCACATGCTAGAGTCTTGATTGATGGTGGAAGCCCTGTACTTACCTTTGAGTAAAAGGAGGTAAATATAGCAACTAGCTACATTTGAAATACCTGTTCATGTTCATTAAAGTATAATACATCCTTCAGACACCTTCTGACACCCATCCTCTTTCTCAGAAAATGGCATTGGGAACACAATCCCTTTTAGATACTATTATCTTATGTTCATTCACTTATGCTTTCCCATCACTAATTTAAGCATATACTTGAGACACACATCATTGCAATAATGGAGTGCATTTTGAGGAAAAATAATTCTTCTATTCCTGTATAGATATAGCTTTATTTCCTCATCATGTATCATTTCCTGAGATGAACTCAAAGCATTCAGTCTTAATTTAGATATTGTATTGCGTTAGCTCCCTAGTCTGCTCTTGAGATATTTATTATCTGTTAATTTTAGTGGATCCCATCAATTATATTATCAATTATTTATGATCACCCTTTTCTAAATGCAACTATTATCTAGCTTTCTTTTGTTGCAGTGATTCAAATTTCTTTGAGATTTCTGCTTCATCCTCATGCTTTTCCAGACATACATTTGATGGAGAATTATTATACAAGAATGTTGCTATAATATAATATGTATTAATATCACTGCTTTATGTGTGTGAATCTTTACATTATACTGATATCTAGCGATTTTTTAGTTTAGTTCTTTATAAACAATTTTGTGACTTTTGCCGATTTGTTTTATCTTGTTTAAGTTTTATTTTATTTGTGGCAGGGAACATGACAGCTCTAGGTAAGCCACATCTCTATCCATGCATACCTTGATTAGGCATTTGTTATGCCTACTACTAGTGGAAGGAATATTTTTTTTATTTGAGTATTTTCCCATTTTTGGGATGAGAGTCAGCAGAAACTTCAAAGGCAATCTTGCCAATACATAAAAGTCCTATATTCCAGCAGAATGGCACAGATTGGAAGAATAAAGAAGAAATGAGATGGACATGGGATAAACAAATCTCTAGTTCAATTTAAAGATACAGAAGATACGATCTCAACAGTGCATAAAATGGCCAGGGGATTGATAATGTTGTATGCAGTGTTGTCAGGAATTGGCAGATTAATCCAATTACATGCAAGACGGAAGGAGACAAGGCAGGATGGGGAGATTTGAGCCCACAGTGGCATAAGTGAGAATTAAATCCACATAATTCTATTAGTTCATAATGATGCAAGAACCAGAAGACAGATTTCAGTCCCTTTCCTATCTGAATCCCTACTTTAAGAACTGTGTACCTGCAATTGTTGTTGTTTAAATTGAGATGCAAAAGTATTTCTAGGATCATAGAGTTGGAGGGAAATGGCATTTTCAATTTTATTTTCAGTTAGGGTGATGATAAAGAGCACATAAAGACCTAAGAGACAGTAGTTTAATGTCAACAAAACTAGACAGTAAACGGTGATCTCTTTATATATGTGTCTGCCTATAACCTCAAATGTCAAAGAACAATTGAAATAGCCTCTTCCATTGTTATTTTTTTCTTTGTCCAGTGGAGGCTGGTTCCTATTTGTGTCAGAGGTTTAAGCTCTCAACTTATGGAATTATGATTTATAGTTAGTACTATAAAAGACAAAACCAGTGCCAGAGTCACCTTTGTGCTTAGTTGTGCTTAAGCACAGGGCTCCATTGACCAGGGGAACCCATCTTCCTTCCAAAAAATTTTTTTACAATGGATTTTGTTTATATGGTGCAATTCTAAATTTGAAGGTGTTCCATTATATAATGATAGAGTTGATAGTCTATGGGACTGTACAACAAAGCAGGAAGTGTAGGCCTACTGGGCCTTTCTTCTTCAGGGCCCAAATAAGGGACCTTATAACTTAACTAGCAGAGGACCTTATTTGTCTTAAATAAGGCACTGGACAAAACCAAAAGTAAATTGTGACAATTAGCCCCTAAAGACCCCAAAGACACTTGATCCCATCTTCCCAAGAAATTTGCAGGATTTTTCTGAGGTAACGCTGATGAAAACACTCCTGGAGTTGAGTGTGACGTCTGTAGACCGTCGACGTTTCGCAGACATAGAGCAGGGTTGGGAGGACAATGGCTTTATAAACAAGCACCTTGGTATCTCTATGGATATCCCGATCATCAAACACTCTCTGCTTCATTCGGAAAAATGCTGCACTCGCACAGCTCAGGCGGCGTTGTATTTCAGTGTCAGTGTTGACTTTTGTGGAGAGGTGACTGCCAAGTAGCAGAAATGGTCAACATTTTCTAATGTTACACCATTAAGCTGTATTCCTGACATTGCAGAGGGAGTAGCTGGTGCCTGTTGGAAGAGCACTTTGGTTTTCTCGATGTTCAATGAGAGGCCGAGCTTCTCGTATGCTTCTGCGAAGGTGTTTAGAGTGGCTTGTAGGTCTTCTTCTGAGTGCGCACAGACTACGTTGTCATCGGCATATTGGAGTTCTATAACAGATGTTGTGGTGACCATGGTTTTGGCTCTTAGTCTGCTGAGGTTAAATAGTTTGCCATCTGTCCGATAGATGATTTCCACACCGGTGGGAAGCTTCCCATCAACAAGGTGAAGTATCATAGTGATGAAGATGGAAAATAAGGTAGGGGCAATAACACATTCCTGCTTGACACCTGATTCCACCTTAAATGGGTCACTTTGGGAGCAGTTGCTGTCCAAGACTGTTGCCATCATGTCATCATGGAGCCGCAGGATGTTCACAAATTTGTCAGGGTACCCAATTTTTTGGAGCATGGTCCAGAGAGCGTTGCGATTCACTGTGTTGAATGCCAAGGTCAATGAATGCCATGTACAGAGGTTGATTTTGTTCCCTGCATTTTTCTTGGAGCTGTCGTGCAGTGAAGATCATGTCCACTGTTCCTCTGGAGGGACGGAAGCCATTCTGGGATTCTGGGAGGGTGTCTTCTGAAACAGGGAGAAAGCGGTTTGCAAGGATTCTTGCGAGGATTTTCCCAGCGGAGGTTAGAAGGGAGATATCGCGATAGTTCCCGCAGTCTGTTCTGTCCCCTTTCTTGAAAAGGGTGATGATGGTGGCATCCTTGAAGTCTTGGTCACCCAAACCTTTTCAATGAGCTAGTGGAGTTGTTGTATCAGCTCAGGTCCACCCGTTTTGAAGATTCCAGCAGGGATCCCATCAGGTCCGCAGACTTTGTTGTTTTTTTGTTGGCTGATGGCATTGCTAACTTCTTCCAAACTAGGCAGTGCTGCAAGCTCATCCCTGGTTTGTTGTTGCGGGATTTGTGAGAGGGTCTCTTCGGCCACATTGGAGCTGCGATTCAGCAGGTTCTGGTAGTGCTCTTTCCAACGTAGCGCAATTGATGTTTTGTCCTTCAGAAGTTTGGTTCCATCTGATGAGCGTAGAGGCCATGGTTTCTTGGTCTGTAAATGATCTTTGTGGCTTTGAAAAATCCCTGAGCGTCATGGGTATCTGCAAGGTGTTGGATTTCTTCAGCCTTCTTTGTCCACCAGATGTTCTTGAATTCTCTGGTCCTTCTTTGGACCTCAGCTTTTGCACTGGCATAGATGTTTTTCTTGGCAGCACAGTTGGTGTCTCTCTGCCATGTTTGGAAGGCTTTCCTTTTGTTATCAATTCGTTGTTGGATCTCTTTGTCGTTATCATCAAACCAGTCTTGATGTTTCTTAGTTTGGTATCCAATGATTTCTTCGCAGGCTGTGATGATGGAGGTCTTCAGTTTGTTCCAATGTTCCTCAACATTTTCGGGGTGTTCTGTGGCTAGATGATCTTTGAGTGTTGTTTGGAGAAGGGCTCGTTTGGAGGGCTCCTGAAGGGCTTGGGTGTTCATTTTACACCTTGTTTTTCTTCCTCGGAGTCTGCGTTTGGGGGCAATCTTGATAGCCATCATGGATCGGATTAACCTGTGGTCTGTCCAGCAGTCATCAGCACCTGTCATGGCTCTTGTGAGAAGCACATTGCGGCGGTCTCTGGCCTGTGTAATTACATAGTCCAAGAGGTGCCAATGCTTTGACCGGGGGTGCTTCCATGATGTCTTGAGCTTGTTTTTCTGGTGGAAGAACGTGTTGGTGATGACAAGGTTGTGCTCTCCACATTTGGTGAGAAGCAAGATGCCATTCGAGTTGCTGTTTCTGACCCTGTTATTTCCTATGATCCCTGGCCACAGGTCGGAGTCCTGTCTGACTGGCATTAAAGTCCCCCAGGAGGATGATTTTGTCCTTCTTAGGTATCTCCGATAGGATGGTGTCCAGCTGACAATAAATTTTTTCCTTCAGTATCATCAACACCATTCCCTGCTGTGTCACGACCCAGGCGGCAGAGGCACCAATAACCATACACAGAGGCCAGAATCTAACTAATATCTTTATTGAAGGAATATATAAAGTTAATAAAAACAAGTATAGGAAATAGTCCAGAATTAGACCCTTCAGGAAAGGTCAGAATTAGTCCAAAAAAGCAATGTCCAATAAGAAATATTAAGGTCCAAAGTTGTAATCCAATAACCGAAACACTCACTTTGCCAAGCAAAGTGAGGGGAGATGACAAGGTCCTTAGTCCATAAAACTTGAGCGTGGCTAGGAAATAACTTGATACTTGAAACAAGGCTTGAACGTGGAACAAGGTAACTAAGAACAAGAACAAGGTCCGTGGAATAACTTGGTAAAATCCGTGAAACAAGGCAAGGATTAGTCCTGGGAAACAAGGCAAAGTCCGTCGGTAAACAAAGGCTGGGAAGCAAGGCGAAGGCTGGATAGCAAGGCAAGGCTTGAGCTGAAGCGAGGCTTGAATCGGAGCGCGCTGTCCAGACACGACTCGCTCCGTAGGCTGACGAATTGACTCCGCGAAGTTGCTACGCGGGCAAAACACCTATATAGAGTCCAACTTTCTCACCAAAGCGGTTCTCTGGGAATCAGAAACGAAAGCTAAACTCTGAGACCAGATGTTAAACTCCTTAAAGATTCTCACGAGAACCAATGTTAATTGGCAACATTCTTAGCTGCTATCCTCGCACTCCTGCGCGAAGCTGAATCCAAACTTCTCTGTTGTTTACAAAACTCCCGGCGCAAGAACACGGGAGAAGTAGGCTCTGGGGTTGTTTGACATACTTCTGGGGCACAACTTTCTTGCAGGTGCAAGGTTTCCAGATCTGCCTGGGAAGGATCTGGCTGAGAGGAATCCAGTTCAGACTGGGAAGGTAAAAAACCCAAGTTTTCATCTTCATCAGGGATTACAATGTCCTGAGCAGGACTACAAGGCCCATGGTTCATCACACTATCCCCCTCCTCAGGGCCCCTCCCAAACTGGGGTCCTCTCCCCGAGGCGCGAGGTCGCGGTTTGGTGGGATAGGTCAGATGGAAGCGACGGGTTAGATCAGGAGCATGGACTGTGGAGGCGTCTTCCCAAGAGCGTTCCTCAGGCCCAAAACCCACCCAGTCAATGAGATATTGTAGGCGGCGGCGATGAAAGCGAGAATCCAAAATGTCCTCAACCTCGAACTCCTCCTCCCCATTCATCAAAACAGGAGGGGGGGCCGGTTGGTCTGTATCAGGACGCACACCATCCGCCGGAAGGAGCAGGGAACGGTGAAACACTGGGTGAATGCGCATTGAACGCGGAAGTTGGAGTTTGAAAGTCACGGGGTTTAATTGCGCCACCACTGGATAGGGGCCAATGAAGCGGGCATCTAACTTCCGGCATGGGCGGTGGGAGGGCAGAAAGCGAGTGGACAGAAAAACCCGATCTCCTACCTTGATTTCGGGGCCCGGCTGGCGGTGTTTGTCAGCGTGGCGTTTATAGTCCTCCTTGGCTTGGTCCAGTTGCTGGAGCAAAAGTTGTTGCACCGCTGTGAGTTCCTGCAGCCAATCCTCTGCTGCGGGAACTTCTGAAGTTTCAATGACAGGGGGAAAGAAACGTGGATGGAAACCGTAGTTTGCAAAGAACGGCGTTTCTTTTGTAGAAGCTTGAACTCCATTATTGTAGGCAAACTCAGACAGTGGTAACAGAGAAGCCCAATTGTCCTGTTGGTAGTTTACATAACAGCGAAGATACTGCTCCAAAGTGGCATTGGTGCGCTCCGTTTGCCCATCTGTTTGGGGATGATGAGCTGAAGATAAGCGAGAGTCTATGCCCAGTAGTTTTTGTAGTGCCTTCCAAAAACGAGAGGTGAATTGAGATCCACGGTCTGTGACTAAACTCTTGGGCAATCCATGTAGTCTGAAAACATGCTGAAGAAATAGATCCGCAGTTTCTTTGGCCGTGGGGAGGCCTTCGCAGGGAATGAAATGGGCTAACTTGGTGAATAGGTCCACCACCACTAAGATCGTGGTGAATCCACAGGAAGGTGGTAGGTCAGTGATGAAATCCGCGGAAATTATTTCCCATGGGCGAGATGGGGTAGGAAGGGGGTGCAAAAGCCCTGAGGGCTTCTCCCTTCGTATCTTGGAGCGCTGGCATACTGGGCAGGTGTTGACATATTTTTCCACATCCTTGCGGATCTTGGGCCACCAAAAATCTCTTAGGATCAAATGCATGGTTTTAAATAGTCCGAAGTGTCCTGCTGGTTTGCAGTCATGACACAGACGAAGCGCTTTTTCCCTGCCCGATCCGGGTGGGATATAAACATGATTTCTATAGCAGAGCAGCCCATCTTTAAGCGAAAAGGGAAAATGCAGACCTTGGCGAAGTTGGTCCTGCGCCCAGGCATCTGCTTGCTGACTAGCCCTGATTTCTTGAGCACAGATGGGTCCTGGAGTAGGGGAAGTTGAACCAATGGGACTGGATTTGGTGTTCCCCACTGTGAGCGTGGCAAAGTTCTCAGGTTGTAGCAGTTGGGATTCAAAGGTCTCCTTGCGTCCTGCAGCGTATTCCGGTTTACGTGACAGGGCGTCTGCTTGCTTGGTTTGAGCTGGGGTCACATAATGGATCTGGAAGTTGAAACGTTCAAAGAATAAAGCCCAACGTTGCTGCCTCTGATTTAGTTTGCGGGCAGTTCTTAGATGTTCTAGATTACGATGATCAGTGTGGACTTCAATGGGGAATTTGGCCCCTTCTAGCCAATGTCTCCAAGTTTCAAAGGCTGCCTTTATGGCCAGTAGTTCTTTTTCCCAAATGGTGTAATTCCTCTCTGGTGTGGTTAGTTGACGAGAATAAAAGGCACAGGGGTGGAGGTGATCTCCCACCGGTTGTAAGAGTACAGCCCCAATTGCCACATCAGAGGCGTCCGCTTGCACCACAAAAGGGGTTCCAGGATTTGGGTGCTGTAGAATTGGCTGGGAGGTGAATAGTTTCTTCAGTTGCTGGAACCCTTTCTCTGCTTGATCAGTCCAGCGGAAAGGCTGCTTTCCACGGATGCAGCTAGTGATGGGGTCGGACCAGCGGGCAAAATCTGGAATGAACTTGCGGTAGTAGTTCGCGAACCCCAAGAAACGCTGCACCTCTTTCTTGTTAGTTGGCGCCCGCCATTCCAATACTGCTGAAACTTTGGCTGGATCCATGGAAAGCCCTAGAGGCGAGATGCGGTAGCCAAGGAAATCTACCTCTTGTAGATCAAAAGCGCATTTTTCTAGCTTGGCATAAAGTCCATGATCCCGCAGTCGTTGCAACACCATTTTGACGTGGTTCTCATGTTCTGATTGTGATCTGGAAAACACCAAAAAATCGTCCAGGTAGATTATCAAGAATCTGTCTAGATAGTCCTGAAAAATATCGTTGACAAAATGCTGGAACGTTGCGGGAGCTCCGCATAAACCGAAATTCATAACTCGGGACTCGAATAATCCGAATTTAGTCTGGAAGGCGGTCTTCCACTCGTCCCCTTCTCTGATGCGAACTAGATTATAAGCCCCCCGAAGATCCAGCTTGGTGTAGACCTTGGCTCCTCGAAGTCGGTCCAGTAGATCCGAGATTAAGGGCAGGGGATAGCTGTTCCGCTTGGTGATATTGTTCAATGCTCTGTAGTCCACCACCAAGCGTAATTCCCCTGACTTCTTCTTCACAAACATCACTGGGGAGGCGGCTGGGGATTGAGAGGGTCTGATGAACCCCTTGCGAAGGTTTGTCTCTAAGAATTCCCTGAGAGCTTCTTGCTCTGGTTCAGTCAGGGAGTAGAGATGCCCTCGCGGGATCGGGGCCCCCTCCACCAAGTCAATGGCACAGTCATAAGGTCTATGTGGGGGTAATTTTTCGGCTTCTTTCTCATTGAATACATCCCAATACTCGGAGTACTTCTTTGGCAAGGTGATGATGGGCTCGGAGTCTGTGGCATGGCATACCTTGGCTACGAGGCAATGGTTTTGGCAGTACGGTGAAGCAAACTGCAGTTCTCTGTTGGACCAGGAGATGTTAGGGTCGTGGAGTGTCAGCCATGGAATTCCCAAAATCACAGGGAAATGGGGAACCTCGGTAACAAAGAAGGAAATCTCTTCCATATGTTCCCTTATCCACATCCTGGTGGGTTCCGACCACTGGCTTACGGGGCCCGTCTTGAGGGGACGGCCGTCTATGGCTTGCACCACACGGGCATTCTTGAAATCATGATATTGTAATCCCAGAGAGTCGGCATACTCTCTATCGATGAAATTGTTGGTAGCTCCAGAGTCTATCATGGCGTGGATCATGACGGGTCCCCTTTTTGCTGACCATAATGTGACCACGAGAAGGAACAGGACCCCGGTTGGCGGCTCTTGGATGGATTTTTTGACCGGGTTGGCGAGCCTCTCTACACCCGGTCGTTGGCTTCCCCCGCCGGCTGTGTGCCAGTCGGCTCAGACGCCTTCGACTCCGTGGAGGACGCCGCCGCAAGACGGGCGGCAGGCTTCCCTTTGGCTGGGCACTCTCTGGCGAAGTGGCCCCCGTTCCCGCAGTACCAGCAGAGGTTCAAGCGTTGACGACGGGCCTTCTCGGCGGCATCTAGTCTGGGACGCACATTGCCCAACTGCATCGGCACCTCCTCGCCTCCTCTGGGGTATGGGGTTGGCGGCGGGGGTCTCCACACCGGACGTGGCTGAACACTGGCGGGAGCGGGGGGTTTTGCCCCGGCTCTACCGCCCTGGCCTCGAACCCATTGTTTCCTGTTGGCAATCATGACTTCAGCCCGTAAACATTGATCAATGAGTGCCTCGAGGGTCTGGGGAGGATCCACCTTGGAGATTTCTTCCAGCATTTCAATGTTGAGACCCTCCCGAAATTGTCCTCTGAGGGCTACATCGTTCCAGCCGGTGTTGTGGGCCAGCACGCGGAACTCGGCTATGTACTGAGACATGGGTCTGTCTCCTTGAAGGAGGCGCCGGAGTTTGTGACCGGCTGCCTCCAAATTGTCCTCGATTCCCCAGGTCTCCTTAAGGTGATCCAAGAAGCGTTGTGCTGAACTTAGGTGGGGGGAGGCTTGATCAAACAGGGCCGTCGCCCAGCTAGCCGCTGGTCCGTCTAGAAGACTGTAGACCCACGCCACCTTGATGTCTTCTTGGGGAAACTCGGCATCACGGGCCTCTAGATAAGCTTGACATTGGCGGCGGAAAACATGAACCTTAGCAGCTTCTCCAGAAAACTTGGTAGGCAACGCCATGGCCGGGAGGCGAACTCCGCGCTCCCTCAACCCTTTTATTTCTCCATCCTGCGCGTTGAGTCTGTCACGGATGCGGTCCACTTCGTCCTTGCTGATGGTGTAGCTGAGCGGCTGTCCAGCCGGCGCGGCTCCGGTAGACATCCTGGCCTCGGTTAGTTGGTGCTTATGGGCGGCGGAGTCAAACTGTCACGACCCAGGCGGCAGAGGCACCAATAACCATACACAGAGGCCAGAATCTAACTAATATCTTTATTGAAGGAATATATAAAGTTAATAAAAACAAGTATAGGAAATAGTCCAGAATTAGACCCTTCAGGAAAGGTCAGAATTAGTCCAAAAAAGCAATGTCCAATAAGAAATATTAAGGTCCAAAGTTGTAATCCAATAACCGAAACACTCACTTTGCCAAGCAAAGTGAGGGGAGATGACAAGGTCCTTAGTCCATAAAACTTGAGCGTGGCTAGGAAATAACTTGATACTTGAAACAAGGCTTGAACGTGGAACAAGGTAACTAAGAACAAGAACAAGGTCCGTGGAATAACTTGGTAAAATCCGTGAAACAAGGCAAGGATTAGTCCTGGGAAACAAGGCAAAGTCCGTCGGTAAACAAAGGCTGGGAAGCAAGGCGAAGGCTGGATAGCAAGGCAAGGCTTGAGCTGAAGCGAGGCTTGAATCGGAGCGCGCTGTCCAGACACGACTCGCTCCGTAGGCTGACGAATTGACTCCGCGAAGTTGCTACGCGGGCAAAACACCTATATAGAGTCCAACTTTCTCACCAAAGCGGTTCTCTGGGAATCAGAAACGAAAGCTAAACTCTGAGACCAGATGTTAAACTCCTTAAAGATTCTCACGAGAACCAATGTTAATTGGCAACATTCTTAGCTGCTATCCTCGCACTCCTGCGCGAAGCTGAATCCAAACTTCTCTGTTGTTTACAAAACTCCCGGCGCAAGAACACGGGAGAAGTAGGCTCTGGGGTTGTTTGACATACTTCTGGGGCACAACTTTCTTGCAGGTGCAAGGTTTCCAGATCTGCCTGGGAAGGATCTGGCTGAGAGGAATCCAGTTCAGACTGGGAAGGTAAAAAACCCAAGTTTTCATCTTCATCAGGGATTACAATGTCCTGAGCAGGACTACAAGGCCCATGGTTCATCACAGCTGTGAGAAAGCCTCCCTGTTCCTCATCTTCTACAGCAGGGACACTCTGAACCTGAATTCCATAATTCCCATCAGAGTCATCTTGAACCTGAATCCCATAATCCCCATCACTCTGAAGTTCCAGCTGAGACACAACACAGAGCATGCAGGATTGGTAAATGTACGTACCATAGATTGTTGTACATGGAAATAATGGTAGTAACAAGAAATTCTTGATAGGATTCAGTTTGTCTGATTATGCTGGTTTGTGATGATAACTGTACAATATATAATAAATGTTCATTTTTTTGTTCAACAATAAATGTGAATTCTTCATGGAAAAATAAGACATCCCCTGAAAATAAGACCTAGTGCATCTTTGGAAGCAAAAATTAATATAAGATACTGTAACAGTGTGTGTATCTGTCACTCTGACCAAAATTTGAGCTACAAATTCACATCTAATTACATAGGAGGTGTGTCAGTTCAATTGCTTCATATTTTTCAGGTGACTTTCTGCATTTCTAATACATCAGTAGTCAGTAATCCCTGACATTAAGTCCAGTCATGTCTGACTCTGGAGGTTGATGCTCATCTCCATTTCTAAGCCGAAGAGCCGGCATTGTCTGTAGATGCCTCCAAGGTCATGTGGCTGGCATTACTGCATAAAACACTACCACCCCTTGAAGAGCTTATTACCGCCGCAAATACTATCAAGGCTTAACACCTAAAATCTATGACTTACTGATCAAATTCACCTATAGCTGTAATGGAGATGTTAAAAAGTATAGGAGATTGATTTAAATATCAATAAATTGAACAAATATAAGAAATATGAGAAAATTGAATGAAAATCCTATGAATTCTGTTTTAGCATATATGAAAAAGAACATGTGTTAGCTCATTCACAGATGGTATTATACCCATTTGTCAGGACCCAGGCTGCAGAGCACCAATAACCATACGCAGAGGCCAGAATCTATCTAATATCTTTATTAAAGAATTATATAAAGTCAATAAAAACAAGTGTAGAATATAGTCCAGAAGTAGACCTTTCAGGAAAGGTCAAATATAGTCCAGGAAAACAATGTCCAATATATGATATTAAAGTCCAAAGTTATAATCCACTTCACCGAAACACACACTATTTAGCAAGCAATAGTGTGGGGAACTGTCCATAGTCTTTGAGGCTCAAGGTAAATCCGAAGGAAGGGAAAACAAGGCTGGAATCCGAGAAGCAGGGTCCGTGGTTTAAAACGCAAGGCAAGGCAAGACTTGAGACTTGGCAAGGTCCAACTTGAAACAAGGCAATCGTGGAACAAGAACTGAGTCCATAGAAATCCGTGGAACAAGGCAGGGCTGGGAACTTGATTCAGGAGCTGGGAACTGGGGTACGAAGTCTACACACGATCTCACTCCACGAGCTGACGAATTGACTCCGCAAGGATTCCTTTGTGGCCAAACACCTATATAGGATCTTGTTTTCCCGCCAAAGTACACTTTCTCTGGGGAACAAGAACCGAAACCTATACTGTCCAGATGCAGGACTCCTTAAACTTTCCCAAGGGAAACAGACTTAATCATCTAATTGTCTGGCAGCTATCCTGGCGCTTCGGCGAGTCGCCTCCCGAGCGCGTCTATCTTGATTATAATAAAGGCGGCGAGAAAATAGGGGAGATTTCTGCTCAAGGCTTGTTTGGTTGACTTCTTGTGGGCAAACATCCTGCAGCTGCAAGGGCTCCAAATCTGGCAGAAATGGTGGGAAACCCAAGTTTTCCTCTTCATCTGTCACAACAGTACTAGGAACGGGACTACATGGCCCATGAGTCATCACACTATCCCCCTCCTCAAGGCCCCCCTCAAACATGGCCTCTCTCCTCGATTCGCGGGGTCGCGGCTTGGCCGGGTAGGCCTGATGGAAGCGGCGGGCTAAATCAGGGGCATGGACTGTGGAAGCGTCTTCCCAAGAGCGTTCCTCGGGTCCAAAACCCACCCAGTCAATGAGATACTGAAGGCGGCGGCGGTGGAAACGAGAATCCAAAATGTCCTGAACCTCGAATTCCTCCTCCCCGTCCACCAAAACAGGAGTGGGGGCCGGCCAGTCTGCATCAGGGCGCACACCATCCGCCGGAAGGAGCAGGGAGCGATGAAACACTGGATGAATGCGCATGGAGCGCGGAAGTTGGAGTTTGAAAGTCACGGGGTTAAGTTGCGCCACCACTGGATAGGGACCAATGAAACGGGCATCTAGCTTTCGGCAGGGGCGGTGGGAGGGCAAAAAGTGAGTGGACAGAAGAACCCGATCTCCTACCTTGATCTCGGGGCCCGGCTGGCGATGACGGTCAGCGTGGCGTTTATAGTCCTCCTTGGCTTGGTCTAGTTGCTGGAGCAATAGTTGTTGTACCGCTGTGAGTTCTTGCAGCCAGTCCTCCGCGGCGGGGACTTCTGAGGTTTCAATGACAGGAGGAAAGAAACGTGGATGGAAGCCGTAGTTTGCAAAGAACGGGGTTTCCTTAGTTGAAGCCTGGACACCATTGTTGTAGGCAAACTCTGACAGAGGTAACAGGGAAGCCCAATTGTCCTGCTGATAGTTTACATAACAGCGAAGGTATTGTTCCAGAGTGGCATTGGTGCGTTCAGTTTGCCCATCCGTTTGGGGATGGTGAGCTGAAGATAAACGAGAGTCTATGCCCAATAGTTTTTGCAGTGCCTTTCAGAAACGAGAGTTGAATTGAGATCCACGGTCTGTGACTAAACTCTTGGGCAACCCATGTAGTTTGAAAACATGCTGAAGGAATAAATCTGCAGTCTCTTTGGCCGTGGGGAGGCCATCGCAGGGAATGAAATGGGCCAATTTGGTAAAAAGGTCCACCACCACTAGGATCGTGGTGAAACCAAGAGAAGGTGGTAGGTCAGTGATAAAATCCGCAGAAATTATCTCCCATGGACGAGATGGAGTAGGAAGGGGATGCAGTAGCCCTGAGGGCTTCTCCCTTCTTGTCTTGGAACGCTGGCATACCAGGCAGGTATTGACATATTTTTCTACATCCTTGCGGATCTTGGGCCACCAAAAATCTCGTAGGATCAAATGCATGGTTTTAAATAGTCCAAAATGCCCTGCTGGCTTGCAGTCATGACACAGATGAAGTGCCTTTTCTCTGCCTGGTCCTGGAGGGATGTAGACGTGTTTTCTGTAACAAAGTAACCCATCCTTAAGTGAGAAAGGGAAACGTAGTCCTTGGCGAATTTGGTCCTGAGCCCAGGCATCCGCCTGTTGACTGGTTCTGATTTCTTGAGCACAAAGGGGTCCTGGAGTAGAGGGAGTTGGTTCAACTGCAGTGGATTTGGTGTTTCCCATTGTGAGCGTGGCAAAGTTCTCGGGCTGCAGCAATTGGGATTCAAAAGTCTCTTTGCGCCCTGCAGCATACTCTGGTTTTCGTGATAGAGCGTCTGCTTGCTTGGTCTGAGCTGGGGTTACATAATGGATCTGGAAGTCAAAGCGTTCAAAAAACAAAGCCCAGCGCTGCTGCCTCTGATTTAACTTGCGGGCAGTTCTTAGATGTTCCAAATTACGATGGTCAGTATGGACCTCAATGGGAAATTTGGCCCCTTCTAACCAATGCCTCCAATTTTCAAAGGCTGCCTTTATGGCCAAAAGTTCCTTCTCCCAAATAGTGTAGTTTCTCTCTGGGGCTGTTAGTTGACGGGAGTAAAAGGCACAAGGATGAAGATGTTCTCCCACTGGTTGCATGAGTACAGCCCCAATTGCCACATCGGAGGCGTCAGCCTGCACAACAAAAGGGGTTTTAGGATCAGGGTGCTGTAGAATTGGCTGGGACGTGAACAACTTCTTTAGTTGCTGGAAACCTTTCTCTGCTTGCTCCGTCCAGCGGAAAGGCTGCTTTCCATGGATGCAGCTGGTGATTGGGTCAGACCAGCGGGCAAAGTCTGGAATGAACTTGCGGTAGTAGTTCGCGAACCCCAAGAAGCGTTGCACCTCTTTCTTGTTGGTTGGCGCTCGCCATTCCAATACTGCTGAAACCTTTGCCGGGTCCATGGAGAGCCCTAGTGGCGAGACACGGTAACCCAGGAAATCTACCTCTTGTAGATCAAAAGCGCATTTTTCCAACTTGGCATATAGTCCATGATCCCGCAATCGTTGTAACACCATTCGGACGTGTTTCTCATGTTCTGATTGTGATCTAGAGAACACCAAAAAATCGTCCAGGTATATGATCAAGAACCGATCTAGATAATCCTGAAAAATATCATTGACAAAGTGCTGGAACGTTGCGGGAGCTCCGGATAAACCGAAATTCATGACTAGGGACTCGAATAATCCGAATTTAGTCTGGAAGGCGGTTTTCCACTCGTCCCCCTCTCTGATGCGAACTAGATTGTAAGCCCCCCGAAGATCCAGCTTGGTGTAAACCTTGGCCCCCCGAAGCCGGTCTAATAGGTCCGAGATCAAAGGCAGGGGGTAGCGTTTCCGTTTAGTGATATTGTTCAGTGCTCTATAGTCCACAACCAAACGTAGATCCCCTGACTTCTTTTTCACAAACATCACTGGGGAAGCGGCTGGGGATTGAGAAGGTCTGATGAACCCCTTGCGGAGGTTTGACTCTATGAACTCCCTGAGAGCTTCTTGCTCTGGTTCAGTCAAGGAGTAGAGATGTCCTCGCGGGATCGGGGGCCCCTCCACCAAGTCAATGGCACAATCATAAGGCCTATGCGGGGGTAGTCTCTCGGCTTCTTTTTCATTGAAAACATCCCAAAAGTCTGAGTATTTCTTGGGCAAGGTGATGATGGATTCAGCGTCTGTGGCGTGACAGACCTTGGCTACAAGACAATGGTTTTGGCAATATTTAGAAGCAAACTGAAGTTCTCTGTTGGTCCATGAGATGCTAGGGTCGTGGAGTGTCAGCCATGGGATTCCCAAAATCACAGGGAAGTGAGGAACCTCGGTAACAAAAAAGGAAATCTCTTCCATGTGTTCCCTTATCCACATTCTGGTGGGTTCAGACCATTGGCTTACTGGACCTGTCTTTAGGGGGCGGCCATCAATGGCTTGCACCACCCGGGCGTTCTTGAAATCGTGGTATTGTAATCCCAGAGAGTCGGCATACTCTCTATCGATGAAATTGTTTGTTGCTCCTGAGTCTATCATGGCATGGATCATGACGGGTCCTTTTTTCGCTGACCACAAGGTGACCACTAGGAGAAATAGGACCCCGGTTGGCGGCTCTTGAGTGGGGTTTCTGACCGGGTTGGCGAGCCTCTCTACGCCCGGTCGCTGGCTTCCCCCGCCGGCTTTGCGCCAGCCGCCTCGGCCGTCTCCGTCTCCACGGAGGACGCCGCCGCCAAACGAGCGGCGGGCTTTCTTTTGGCTGGACACTCTCTGGCAAAGTGGCCCCCGTCTCCGCAGTACCAACAGAGGTTTAAACGTTGGCGGCGGGCCTTCTCGGCAACATCTAATCTGGGACGCACATTGCCCAACTGCATCGGCACCTCCCCGCTTTCTCTGGGGTATGGGGCTGGTGGCGGGGGTCTCCACACTGGACGTGGCTGGATGCCGGCGGGAGCGGGAGGTTTTGCCCCAGCTCTCCCACTCTGGCCTCAGAGCCACTGTTTTCTGTTGGCAAGCATGACTTCGGCTCGTAAACATTGGTCAATAAGTCTTTCAAGAGAGTTTGGAGGATCCACCTTGGAGATTTCTTCCAACATCTCGATGTTGAGACCCTCCCGAAACTGTCCTCTGAGGGCTATGTCATTCCAACCGGTGTTTTGGGCCAGCACTCGGAACTCGGCTATGTACTGGGACATTGGCCTGTCTCCTTGGGAAAGGCGCCGGAGTTTGTGGCCGGCCGCCTCTAAATTGTCCTCGATCCCCCAAGTCGCCTTAAGGTGATTCAGGAAGTTTTGCGCGGAACTTAGGTGTGGAGAGGCTTCATCGAACAGCGCCGTCGCCCAATTGGCCGCTGGCCCGTCTAGGAGACTGTAAATCCATGCCACCTTGATGTCTTCTTAGGGAAACTCGGCATGACGGGCTTCTAGGTATGCCTGGCATTGACGACGGAAAACATGAACCTTGGAAGCTTCTCCAGAAAACTTGGTTGGCAACGCCAGGGCAGGGAGACGGGTTCCGCATTCCTTCAAGCCCCGTATTTCTCCCTCCTGCGTATGGAGCATATCTCGGATTCTGTCCACTTCATCCTTGGAGATGGTGTAGCTGAGTGGTTGGGCTTCCGCCCCGGTTCCAGTAGACATTCTGGCCTAGGTTAATTGGTGCTTAAGGTGGCGGAGTCAAACTGTCAGGACCCAGGCTGCAGAGCACCAATAACCATACGCAGAGGCCAGAATCTATCTAATATCTTTATTAAAGAATTATATAAAGTCAATAAAAACAAGTGTAGAATATAGTCCAGAAGTAGACCTTTCAGGAAAGGTCAAATATAGTCCAGGAAAACAATGTCCAATATATGATATTAAAGTCCAAAGTTATAATCCACTTCACCGAAACACACACTATTTAGCAAGCAATAGTGTGGGGAACTGTCCATAGTCTTTGAGGCTCAAGGTAAATCCGAAGGAAGGGAAAACAAGGCTGGAATCCGAGAAGCAGGGTCCGTGGTTTAAAACGCAAGGCAAGGCAAGACTTGAGACTTGGCAAGGTCCAACTTGAAACAAGGCAATCGTGGAACAAGAACTGAGTCCATAGAAATCCGTGGAACAAGGCAGGGCTGGGAACTTGATTCAGGAGCTGGGAACTAGGGTACGAAGTCTACACACGATCTCACTCCACGAGCTGACGAATTGACTCCGCAAGGAATCCTTTGTGGCCAAACACCTATATAGGATCTTGTTTTCCCGCCAAAGTACACTTTCTCTGGGGAACAAGAACCGAAACCTATACTGTCCAGATGCAGGACTCCTTAAACTTTCCCAAGGGAAACAGACTTAATCATCTAATTGTCTGGCAGCTATCCTGGCACTTCGGCGAGTCGCCTCCCGGGCGCGTCTATCTTGATTATAATAAAGGCGGCGAGAAAATGGGGGAGATTTCTGCTCAAGGCTTGTTTGGCTGACTTCTTGTGGGCAAACATCCTGCAGCTGCAAGGGCTCCAAATCTGGCAGAAACGGTGGGAAACCCAAGTTTTCCTCTTCATCTGTCACAACAGTACTAGGAACGGGACTACATGGCCCATGAGTCATCACACCATTGCAGTTAATCAAGTTTCAAAAGATTTAAGTGTAAAACGCTGAATAAATTAGGAAAACCTGCAGTGGACTTGTCCTTTCATTCATCAGTTTTGGCAAGCTGTGTTTTAAAAAATGTACTATTATTAACCAGGAGGTTGAAAATCATCCAGCAACAGATGTCTTAATGCTATGTTCGGGATCTAAGGAACCTATCCTACATAAATAACGGATTGGATTTTTTTCTGCCTAGCAGCAAAACTAGCAGATCATTGGAAAGATACAGTGAATTTCATCTTTCACCCTTGGAAAAGGGTCTCTGGTCCTTATGGGAAAGCTGAGTGTGTACATGCATGAAAAAAAAGGGTCCACCACATCCTTTATTCAGTGTTCCTCTTTTGTTAATTATTCTATCCATAATTGTGGGCACCTGTTTACAACAGTAATTCATAGAAAATATTAAGTAAAGGTAATGGTACCCACAATTATGGATAGAATAATTAACAAAAGAGGTGCATATTGCTCCATTTTTGGATATACATACATAGTAATTGCTCAGGGAGGGGTCAGACTGGGCAGATAATACTTGCACACTGATCCTTTGTACATTTTGTACTTTTATTTTTACTTGATCTAATCTGAGATCAGAGTGTATTCCTGGAAGGTGCCATGAATGTCTATATATTCTCACTCTCAAAAGAAGGGCTCAATATAAAGTGAGAACTTTACTGCAGAGAAGATGACAAGGGAGGTGTGGTGGAGCACACAAGTTGGCAGTCCATTGAAACCCTCAGGCCAAGTCCAAATAAAAGAACAAGTAATTATAATGGCCCAATGTGCAAACTTTCAATCTTATTTTGACTGAAATTGTTCTTGCCTTGAAATAGCTGCTACAGAATTAAGCAAAAATTATCTCTCCCTTCAGTCACCTGGTGGAAGGATCTGTCACTTTACTCAGCTAATAAGTAGAGTTGTGTTTTAGACAGTGAATGTTAAGTGTAGTTTCCAGAAATACCCTATTTTAAAAGATACTCCTGATTCAAGGTATTATTCCATATTTCATATATTACAGAACATCAGTGCCTTTTTGCAACTGACTGTTGCTTTGTGGAATACTCAAGAGACAATTTTGTGCATATCTAGACAGACACCTTGTACATACAAAACTATCTTTTTACTATCCTATGAGCAGCTACTGGAAGAGGCAAGGCTGGATTTGGACCATCTGGAAGATGGGGTGGAACATTGAAGTTCCATCATGATAACATAATAATGCAACCAACAACGGGGCAGAGCTAAGCAGGGGTATACATCCTCAGAGCTCAATCTAGCTTTGGTCTCCTTTTTTCATCTGTTCACCCCACTGTGTGAGTCAGCACAAATTGGCTAGTCACATCTATGGACCATGTAGTCACTTTTGACTCTGCCACCTGATTGGTTAGACAAAGATGGCAGGGAAGTTTTTGCTTACCCTACAGTGGTAGACTTCAGGATCAATGGGAGAAATGGACCAGGTGTCATCTAGCATGGTAAAGTGATTTGGGAAAATCACACTTTCCTAGCCTCAGAAACAATCCCCTCTGAAAAAACACTGCCAAGAAAATCCTGTGATAGGTCCACCATAGAATTTCCATAAATTGGGAATTACTTGAAGGCATACAACAGCAACAACAAAGAGGTTGACTTGGTTACACTAAGAGGTAGTGTAAAACACTGAGCAATACTAGGGCTCATGAGCACCAAAAGTATCTCTTTGGGTGAAAAGTTAGGTTCTGGACTGGCACCTCCAGTTATATCGGGCCGAGGAGCTAGGAAGGGAATAACCCCTGTATTTGGCTCCTTCCCACATTTCCCTTTAAATGTTGGAGCTTCAGGGGTTTGAGATGTAATGGGCCTCCAAAGTAACAATGTCAACTACTTCCAGACTGTGCATCAAGAGATTGGCTGGAGGTCCCATGTGACTTGTCTTGTAAAGGGGAAGGTCATAGTGGACCCCTGGCCTTGACCACAATGTTGATACTTAGGAAGGCCTCACAGCAGGTTAAGAGTGTGGCTCAGTTTCATAACCCATTGCATGGTCTTACCTCTTTATATTCTGGATGTAATAGTTGTGTCTCATGAACCAATTTTTCCATGCATTCAGCCAGTGGTCACCTGAAATATATGGGCAAGGCAAATTGTTCAAGTCAAAAACTTACATCAAAATTGTTGTCAAATTCAAGCATAATACTAACATTTCCAGGCTAATAGAACAGGCAATCAGTTGTATATTGTATAGTAAATGTTGCCACAAGGAAAATGGTTCATCTGCATGGTTATTTAAAAGATGAGTCCAGTAAAACCATAAGAATTGTCATTCCTCTGTGGTTTCAGTGAAGTGTTTGAGATTACTAAGATATTTGTTTTGTTTTTTTGTGCTGACAGTTCACTTTTGATTTGAATAAAACCAAAGTAGGACTGATAGGACCTGTCGTCTTTAAAATGTGCTTCACAACAAGTCCTATGTAAAATGGTATGTACTTTTTTTAGTTTGCTGAACTTCCAGTACTTGCAGGAAACTCTAAATATGGAGTTTGTTCAAAATCAGTTCAAAAATGTGCATACTGAGCCAAAAATGCAAAACTCTGAAGTATTTGATTAAGAGGTACATAGAGACATTGTTATATCAGGTCTATGGCTAAATGTAGTACTCACTGTGATGTCTTCAGATAATCAAGCTAGATGATTAAATTACATTCAGGTAGTACCCAATGATTGTGAGAAGTTTCTGTCTGACAAAACTAAAGAATGATATGTTTCACAAAGCCAAACTTGTTGGTTGCAATGTTTTTAAGCCTTTACATGTCAGCCTGAAACAAAACCACTTGCTCTCTGTAGAATCATAGAGTTCAAAGAGACCACAAGGATCATCTGGTTCTTCCCACTGCTGTGCAGGAATACACCGTCAAAGTACTCCAGACAATAGGAAATCCAATTTCTGTTTTAAAAGCTCCAGAGCAAGAGACTCCATAACACTAGAAGGCAGCATATTCTATCAAACAGCTCTTACCATCAAGAAGTTCTTTTAAAACATGTCTTTCTGACCGAGTCTTGTTATGCTTTTACTATGTATGATGCTTATTAGGCTTGATCGATCCACGAAAAATTTGATTCTAAACTCGTTTCAAAACTAGAGGGGGGCAGCTTTTCGTTTCTGATGGTATTTCCGAATTTGGCCCCCCAAAAATTTCGAAATTAACGAAAATTCGTTATTTTCTAAATTAATTCGTTAATGGCGGACGCGCATGCGCAATTCCCAAAAACAGCACAGAGGGAGAGGACTTTACAGGACTCTCCCACCCTCATTTTTTGAGTGATCTTCTTCCAACTTGGTACAGTGGTAGAACACATTTAACACTGATAGCTCACCAAAATTTGGAACGTTTCCCTTATCCTCTGATTTTTGGCGAATTTTCATAGCTTTTATAATAAACCATTTTTTAATAATTGCAGAAATCTGTTCCTGCTTTGAAAGTCTTATTTCCTGTTAAATTGGGTTGTCTTTACTGTGAAAGTCATTGTTCTACTTCAGAAACTTTGTTTTTGTGGCTGAAACTTTGTTAAATTGGTGTGTGTGTGATATACTGTGTATATAGTCCCTGCATAATGTGTGTGTGTGTGTGTGTGTGTATAGGTAAAGGTAAAGGTATCCCTTGACGTTAAGTTCAGTCATGTCTGACTCTGGGGGTTGGTGCTCATCTCCATTTCTAAGCCCAAGAGCCAGTGTTGTCCATAAACACCTCCAAGGTCATGTGGCCGGCATGACTACATGGAGTGCCATTACCTTCCCGCCAGAGCGGTACCTATTGATCTACTCACATTGGCATGTTTTCAAGCTGCTAGGTTGGCAGAAGCTGGAGCTAACAGCGGGCACTCACTCTGCTCCCGGGATTTGAACCTGGGACCTTTCGGTCTGCAAGTTCAGCAGCTCAGTGCTTTAACACACTTCGCCATCGGGGCTCATGTATATATAATATACATACACATACACACAATGTGGAGAATATGTGGAAAGGTAGATAGATAGATAAGTTGGGAGCCACAGCGAAGGCACCTTCCTGGGAGCAAGGTCTAATAATAATAATAATAATAATAATAATAATAATAATAATAATAATAATAAAAAAAAAATCCCTTACAATATCCAAGATGGGTACCATTATTGGCAGAGAAAGCCAAGCTGTAGGAGTTGAAATCCAATCATTTATCCTCCCTATAGAATCAATTTTATATGCATTTTTAGCTACAGAAAAGCTAAAATCAGGACAGTAAAAGAACAACACCCAGAAAATGGGAATTCCAGACAGGAAACAATCAGGGCCAGCTAATACCTCCCAACAAAGGATTCCCCCAGGTAGGAAGCAGCCAGGCTTTGAAGCTGCAAGGCTATTCAATGCTAATCAAGGTGACCAATTGCAACATTCACACTTGCCTCCCACAGACAAGAGTTCTTTCTCCCACCCTGGACCTTCCACAGATATATAAACCCCACTTGCCTAGCTTCGCACAGACGTCAAAACCTCACCGCCGGGCCCCTCTCTGTCTCTCTCGGTCTCAGCTCCATCCGCCGCCTTCCCGCCTCAGAGAGACACCAGGCCTGAGCTGAGGCGAGGCGGCGGCGGCGGCCATTTCCCCCCTCCGTCTTCCTCCTCCTCCTCCTCGGCCTCCTTCCCCCTTGCCCCCTCCCATTGGCTGAGCCCGTGACGCCCCTTTTGCTGAGGGGCAAAAGGAAAGGGCCTGAATGGTTTGGGTGATTTGCAAAAGCTTTTTTTTCCTAACGAAGAAAACGACGACATAACGAAAAACGGCCTCTCGCGATTCGAAACCGCGATATCAGACGTGTGGACAACCAATGCTTCAAAATTGCTTCAAAACAAACGAAAATAACGAATTAATAACGGTTAACGGGGAAAACGAATTATTTGAGCAAGCCTAATGCTTATATAAGATCTTTCCATATAAAATAATGCACTCATTGTTCATTAATAAGTTGTAATAGCTTATGGCTAAAGAACTTCACTACAAGTTGATCAAATTTTTCAAGTGTAGAAAGTATATCAAACCATAAGCCATAGAAAACATATGGCCGTAGTACTTTAATTCCCAAAGTGCTTTACTACATGTAGCTTTCTTTAACAGACTTGTTCTGCTAGTTATTTCAACATACATACTCTCTCTGCATGAATTTATTAATATTAAAACCAATATGTATCTTTTCATAATATATTTCAACTAAAGTCATAGATGTTTCATTTATGAAACTTCCCACAGAGTTTCCCCATCAAATCTATTCCATTATGTATGAGCTATGGTGGATGCTTTTAAAAAAATCTTTTTGCTTTAAAAATGTTTTAGTAGAAGTATATGCATAGGGCATTTTTCTCCCTTTATGCCTGAGGTAAAACAAAATTTTACGGACCCACCCATTAGAAAAGTATTCAGTATTTACATAGAATGAGTTTGCAGTACTGTGAATTTATTTTAAGCCCTCTCTTTAGCATATGTGTGGCAGCAGTTTGTCAGCAAATTGTCAGTATGGTCAACTTTACCGACTTTCCCCCCCAACAGCTCCTGCAAACTTCTGACATTTCTTTGTTATGGTCCACTCTGTTGGTATAGCGTGTGTTTTCCTTCTTGGCAGTGTTAGCTGTTATGAGAGATGCATGCAACAATAGTGAGTGGGGAGAGAAGACAAAGTATTAGTTGGTTCTCGCAGAAGCAGAGGAAGCAGGAGGACATTTTTGCTCCCTGGCTTCAGGTAGGATTTGGCTAAGATTTGGCTAAGATTTTAAACTGAGTTTGGGCTTGGCTCCTGTGGTCAAAGTCTAACTGTTGTGTGACTGTTGTGTTGAAAGAGAGCCAGGTACTTAAGTTGATTGACAGCAGGCATTGTCCCCTGTTAATTGAGTTTCTGGGAAAGCTTTATTTGCCAGTGTGAGTTTCTGCCAGAGCCTGATCCCAGAAGGGCAGTTGGTTCTCGCAGAAGCAGAGGAAGCAGGAGGACATTTTTGCTCCCTGGCTTCAGGTAGGATTTGGCTAAGATTTGGCTAAGATTTTAAACTGAGTTTGGGCTTGGCTCCTGTGGTCAAAGTCTAACTGTTGTGTGACTGTTGTGTTGAAAGAGAGCCAGGTACTTAAGTTGATTGACAGCAGGCATTGTCCCCTGTTAATTGAGTTTCTGGGAAAGCTTTATTTGCCAGTGTGAGTTTCTGCCAGAGCCTGATCCCAGAAGGGCAGTTGGTTCTCGCAGAAGCAGAGGAAGCAGGAGGACATTTTTGCTCCCTGGCTTCAGGTAGGATTTGGCTAAGATTTGGCTAAGATTTTAAACTGAGTTTGGGCTTGGCTCCTGTGGTCAAAGTCTAACTGTTGTGTGACTGTTGTGTTGAAAGAGAGCCAGGTACTTAAGTTGATTGACAGCAGGCATTGTCCCCTGTTAATTGAGTTTCTGGGAAAGCTTTATTTGCCAGTGTGAGTTTCTGCCAGAGCCTGATCCCAGAAGGGCAGTTGGTTCTCGCAGAAGCAGAGGAAGCAGGAGGACATTTTTGCTCCCTGGCTTCAGGTAGGATTTGGCTAAGATTTGGCTAAGATTTTAAACTGAGTTTGGGCTTGGCTCCTGTGGTCAAAGTCTAACTGTTGTGTGACTGTTGTGTTGAAAGAGAGCCAGGTACTTAAGTTGATTGACAGCAGGCATTGTCCCCTGTTAATTGAGTTTCTGGGAAAGCTTTATTTGCCAGTGTGAGTTTCTGCCAGAGCCTGATCCCAGAAGGGCAGTTGGTTCTCGCAGAAGCAGAGGAAGCAGGAGGACATTTTTGCTCCCTGGCTTCAGGTAGGATTTGGCTAAGATTTGGCTAAGATTTTAAACTGAGTTTGGGCTTGGCTCCTGTGGTCAAAAAGGCACCTTTACTAACTATCCTTTGCAGTACATACAGGAAACAAAGCAACATAAACAAATACACAAAGACGTGGTTTGTTGCAGTCTGCACATAAAGTGCGTGCATATTACTTAACTGTACAAAGATCCCACTTGGCCACCACGCTCACCAAGAGATGCAACAAAAGCAAAACATTCCCATCACATGCACCAGCTGTCGCATGTTCCGCTTTTTCACACAAAAACTAGACAACTACATCTGCTCCAAATGCAAACAGATGACTCTGATGGAGCAGAGGATCCAACAGCTCGAGCACCGTATTAAGACCCTTAAGGACATTCAGGCACTCGAGCTCTTCTTGGACACTGCACAACACGCTGCTGTAGACCAGCAGCCTGCATCACACCAACACCACCAAGACCATGATCAGGAACCTTATGGGGAGATCACCTCAAAGGTAGACAACCCTCAGGCTTGGAAGGAGGTCACCCATAGAAGGAGACGCAGGACCAGGCAGCCTCCGCAGAACTCCTCTGCTCAGCTGCATTTACACAACAGATTTGAAATTCTTACATCATTAACATACAATCAGGAAACACATCTTGTGGAGGACCACAGTTTCTTAGATACCACTCAGTGGACCATCCTGGATCAATGCGCAGGGGATAGCCCTGACAGGGACAGTGCATCACCACAGTCACACTTATGTAATCATGCAAATGCTCCATCCCCAATCATAGACCAGGAGCAACAGGAACATCCTTGGGAGAGTAATGGGCTCTCGGATGTATCTCAATGGATTGTCATTGATGAATGCACTGGGGATGTTGAGGAGGAGGACAACACTTTACACCTACATGATTCACTTCAACAGGAACACTCTTCAGGGGACATACACACTGTCTTGCACAAAAGGGACCCTGTCAATCCTCAAAGGAAACAGGTCTTGGTAGTAGGTGACTCCCTCCTTAGAGGAACGGAAGCCATCATTTCCAGACCGGATGGGATGGCTCGAGAAACATGCTGCCTCCCGGGGGCAAAAATACACCATATCACTCAGAGGCTCAGCAGGCTCCTAAAGCCCCATCACCCTCCCCACCTTATGTTGATTCATGTAGGTACCAATGACACCGCTAGGCATACTTTTCAAAAGATCACAAATGATTTTCGAGCTCTGGGAACAAAGCTAAAACTGTATAATGTACATGTGATCTTTTCATCCCTCCTCCCCGTTGTAGGACATGGCTCTACAAGGGCCGGAAAAATAGTACAGGTCAATAACTGGCTCAGAAAATGGTGTCAAGAGGAGCATTTTGGCTTCCTTGACCATGGTCTACTCTTCCAAGAGGATGGACTACTGGCAAGCGATGGGGTGCATCTCACACAAGTAGGAAAACATCTTTTTGCACACAGACTCACAAACCTCATCAGGCGCACTTTAAACTAAATCCACTGGGGGAGGGGAACAACAGCCTGGCGAACACTATATTACCCACGACCACAGGGAACCGCCGTAAGGCTAAACGGAGGGCTGCACAAACACAGCAAGGACCAAGTACAGAGAGCACAATAATCCCAAATAAACAGTTCGAGGGGAGGTCACAGGGGCTTACATGTCTTTACACTAATGCTCAGAGCATGGGAAATAAGCAAGACGAACTCCAACTCCTAGCACAGCACCACACATACGATGTCATAGGCATCACTGAAACCTGGTGGGATGACTCCCATCACTGGAATTTAACCATTGAGGGCTATAACCTCTTTCACATAAATAGAACAAAGGGGAGAGGAGGGGGAGTAGCTTTATATGTCAAAAACAGCTACGTTGCAGAAGAAATGCAAGACTGTAATCCGGGAAACCAGCTTGAAAGCATCTGGATAAGAATCAAGGGAACCGGGACTCAAAAAGATCTTGTCGTGGGTGTCTACTACAGACCTCCGAGTCAGGATGAAGGACTTGATGAAGCCTTCTGTCAACAGCTGACCAAACAGGCACAAAGAAGAGATATAGTAGTCATGGGCGATTTCAATTATCCCGATATCTGCTGGAAAACAAACTCAGCCAAGAGTACAAAGTCCAACAAATTCCTCACTTGCCTTGCAGATAATTTTATGGTCCAGAAGGTAGAAGAGGCAACAAGGGGATCAGCAACTCTTGATCTAATCTTAACAAATGTGGAAGACCTGATCAATACAGTTGAAGTGGTTGGATCCTTAGGGGCAAGTGACCATGTGCTCCTGCAGTTTGCAATACAAAGGAATGCTGAAACTAAGACAAGTCAAACACGCATTCTGGACTTTAAGAGAGCTGACTTCCAAAAAATGAAGGAATTACTGAGCGGCATTCCATGGACGCCGATATTAAAAAACAAGGGAGTTAAGGATGGATGGGAGTTTTTCAAAAGTGAAATACTCAAGGCGCAAATGCAAACAGTGCCAACAAAGAAGAAAAATAAGACAAGTGCAAAGAAGCCAGAATGGATGTCCAAAGAACTTCTAACTGAGCTAAAGCTCAAAAGTGACATGCACAAGAAGTGGAAAAGGGGAGAAATCACCAAAGAAGAATTCAAACGTATAGCCAACTCCTGTAGGGAAAAGGTTCGCAAGGCTAAAGCGCAAAATGAGCTCAGGCTTGCCAGGGACATAAAAAACAACAAAAAAGGTTTTTTTGCTTATGTTGGTAGAAAAAGGAAGAAAAAGGAGGCGATAGGGCCACTGCAAGGAGTAGATGGGGTGATGGTGACAGGGGATAGGGAAAAGGCAGAACTGCTTAATGCCTTCTTTGCCTCGGTCTTCTCACAAAAAGAAAGCCATCTTCAACCTCAGCAACATGGAATGGACGAAGGATTGGGGGAAATCCAACCCCAAATAGGGAAACAAGTTGTCCAGGAACACCTGGCCACTCTAAACGAATTCAAGTCCCCAGGGCCAGATCAGCTACATCCAAGAGTATTGAAGGAACTAGCGGAAGTTATTTCAGAACCACTGGCAATCATCTTCGAGAGTTCTTGGAGAACAGGAGAAGTCCCAGCAGATTGGAGGAGGGCGAATGTGGTCCCTATCTTCAAGAAGGGAAAAAAGAACGACCCAAACAATTACCGTCCGGTCAGCCTCACATCAATACCAGGCAAGATTCTGGAAAAGATCATTAAGGAAGTGGTCTGCAAACACTTAGAAACAAATGCGGTCATTGCTAATAGTCAACACGGATTTACCAAAAACAAGTCATGCCAGACTAATCTGATCTCTTTTTTCGATAGAGTTACGAGTTGGGTCGATACAGGGAATGCCGTGGATGTAGCATATCTAGATTTCAGTAAGGCCTTCGACAAAGTCCCCCACGACCTTCTGGCAAACAAACTAGTAAAATGTGGGCTAGACAAAACTACGGTTAGGTGGATCTGTAATTGGCTAAGCGAACGAACCCAAAGGGTGCTCACCAATGCGTCGTCTTCATCATGGAAAGAAGTGACAAGTGGAGTGCCGCAGGGCTCCGTCCTGGGCCCGGTTCTGTTCAACATCTTTATTAACGACTTAGACGAAGGGTTAGAAGGCATGATCATCAAGTTTGCAGATGACACCAAACTCGGAGGGATAGCTAACACTCCAGAAGACAGGAGCAGAATTCAAAACGATCTTGACAGACTAGAGAGATGGGCCGAAACTAACAAAATGAAGTTCAACAGGGACAAATGCAAGATACTTCACTTCGGCAGAAAAAATGGAAATCAAAGATACAGAATGGGGGACGCCTGGCTTGACAGCAGTGTGTGCGAAAAAGATCTTGGAGTCCTCGTGGACAACAAGTTAAACATGAGCCTACAATGTGATGCGGCAGCTAAAAAAGCCAATGGGATTTTGGCCTGCATCAATAGGGGAATAACGTCTAGATCCAGGGAAGTCATGCTCCCCCTCTATTCTGCCTTGGTCAGACCACACCTGGAATACTGTGTCCAGTTTTGGGCACCGCAGATGAAGGGAGATGCTGACAAGCTGGAAAGCGTCCAGAGGAGGGCAACTAAAATGATTAAGGGTCTGGAGAACAAGCCCTATGAGGAGAGGCTTAAAGAGCTGGGCATGTTTAGCCTGCAGAAGAGAAGGCTGAGAGGAGACATGATAGCCATGTACAAATATGTGAGGGGAAGTCATAGGGAGGAGGGAGCAAGCTTATTTTCTGCTGCCCTGCAGACTAGGACACGGAACAATGGCTTCAAACTACAGGAAAGGAGATTCCACCTGAACATCAGGAAGAACTTCCTCACTGTGAGGGCTGTTCGGCAGTGGAACTCTCTCCCCCGGGCCGTGGTGGAGGCTCCTTCTTTGGAGGCTTTTAAGCAGAGGCTGGATGGCCATCTGTCGGGGGTGCTTTGAATGCGATTTCCTGCTTCTTAGCGGGGGGTTGGACTAGATGGCCCTTGAGGTCTCTTCCAACTCTACTATTCTATGATTCTATGATTCTATGATTCTATGATAGGCAACAATGCTCTGTCTTTTCCTGTTTGGCATTTTCCCCTCTTGCCTGCCTTATCCCTGACTTTTTTCTGCTACTGTTGCCATTAAGACATGCTGCTGCTGTTGTTGGAGAAGAGAGTGACCAAATCAAAGAATCTGGATGTACTCATCTCAGTAAGGCACATGGGTTACCCAGCAAGCAGAATGGGCTGAGAAGATGGCCACTATGGGGCAGCCACCACAGGGATGATACATATACCCTAACAGTGGTTGTGATGTCTCATGGGCCTTGTAGTCCCGTTCCTAGTACTATTGTGGCAGACGAAGAGGAAAACATGGGATTTCCACCAGTTCAGCCAGAATCGGAGCCCCTGCACCTGGAGGATGTTTGCCCTCAAGAAGTCAGCCAAACAAGCCTTGGGCAGAATTCTCCCCCGTTTTCCCGAAAGGACAATTATAATAGAGATAGAGGAGCTAGGGAGGCTAATCGCCGGAGCCTCAGAATCGCAGCCAAACAATTAGCTGATTAGGTCTGCTTTCCTTGGGAAATTCTAAGGAGTCATGCATCTGGACAGAGTTGGGTTTCACTTCTCGTTCTCCAGGGAAAGGGTTCTTCTGGCGGGAAACGAGACCCTATTTAGGTGTTTTGCCACAAAGGAAACCTTGCGGAGTCAACTCATCAGCTTGAGGAGTGAGATCGTGTGTGGACTTCGTAACCCCAGTTCCTTGTTTTCCCGGACCAAGTTCCAAGCCTGCCTTGTTTCACGTTTGGCCACGGACCTCGCCACGGACCTTGTTCTTGCTTCTTGTTTGCCTCGTATCATGTCTTGTTTAGCCAAGAATCTAGTTTGTTTTCCAGCCTTGTTGTCAAGCTTCAATGGACTAAAAGACCTTGTCATCTCCCCACACTATTGCTTGGCAAAGTGTGTGTTTCGGTTAATGGATTATAACTTTGGACTCTAATATCACATATTGGACATTATTTTCCTGGACTATATTTGACCTTTCCTGAAAGGTCTACTTCTGAACTATATTCTTCACTTGTTTTTATTGACTTTATATATTCCTTTAATAAAGATATTAGATAGAATCTGGCCTCTGCGCATGGTTATTGGTGTTCTGTAGCCTGGGTCTTGACAGTGGTTCTCAACCTGGGGTCCCCAGATGTCTTGGCATTCAGAAATCCTAACAGCTGGTAAACTGGCTAGGATTGCTGGGAGATGTAGGCCAAAACACCTGGGGACCCCCAGGTTGAGAACCACTGCCCTAGGGCTTGAATATTATCTCAAAACCATATATACACCAAAAATAGAGGTCAAACCCTCTTTTAAAGGCTATTTGGAAGCACTTTATTACTGCCTTTTCAGGAAAACCTTAGAGTTATCCTTTATAAATAGTGGCAGCTAACAACTTTGATATCAATCCACTGGATTCTAGCCTATATTTTAAAAACATTTTCTAATGTATCATATCATGCAAAATGGAAGATTAGATTCAGAGGAATAAACCACAAAACTTTAAGATATGCTGATGACACCATACTAGTTGCAGAAAATATCAAAGATTTGGAGCTGCTATTAGCGATTAAAATTAAGGCAAATGCAGGGTTACTGTTGAATATTAGTAAGACAAAAATAATGTATACAGTGTTCCCTCACTACTTAATGGTTCACTTTTCGTGGATTCGCTGTTTTGCGGTTTTTCAATAAACACTAAAAGGATATAACAAACCATAAAAATCATGATTTTTCCTTCCTTCCTCTCTCTTTCTCCTTCCTTCCTAAGGAGAAGCCTAAGGAAGGAAGGAAGGAGAAGCCAAAAGGAGAGAAAAAAAGACTGAAGCAGCTTCGTGAGATTGTAAACAACATAGTCGGACTGCATAAGTGAGATTGTAAACAACACAAATATAGTGTCCCTACTTCACGGATTTTCACTTTTTGCGGGTGGAACTGGAGCGTAACCCCCACAATAAGTAAGGGAATTGTCAAGGTACAGACTCCTCTTAAAGAGCCACACACAATAAGTAAAGTTAACAAATGTTTATTAAATGATAAATAGAACTCAGAAACACTTAACTTCAGTGTTTCCACAAAATTAAATGTCTTTGCTTCATGAAAAGGCACAAAATGGGAACAGAAAGATAACCCGGATTATCTAGCTTGATAATCCGGTTCAAATGTAACCAAAACGTTCACTGAAACAAATGCCACGCTATGCTGTGGCACAGATTGTCAGGGAAGCGCCAAACGCTCTTAAATAATGAGTGCAAACGATATCGTTGTCAAAAGCCAAGCCAAGTTCAAAAGCCAAAAGGTGGCGACAATTCCAAGCCAGGAGCAAACACTGTTGTCGTCAGGAAGCAGACCGGATTCAGAAGCCAAAGGGGAGCCAGAAACTCAAAGCCGGGAGCAAACACTGTCGTCGTAAGGAGGCAGACCGGATTCAGGAGCCAGTGGAAGCCAGAAACGCCAAACCAGAAACGCCAAGTTGGAATCGCCAAGCCAGGAGCAAAATGCTGTCATCAGGAGCCAAACTAGATTCAGGAGCCAGGAACGCCAAGCCAGGAATGCCAAAGCAGGAACGAACACTGTCGTCAGGAGCCAAATTGGATTCAGGAGCCAAGAACGCCAAGCAGGAATGCCAAGTTAGGAATGCCAAGTCAGGAACACCAAAGCAGGAATCAATCCGGATTCAGAACACGAAGCTGTACAGCCAGGACCCAAGGAGAACAAGCAGTGACAAAGCAATGTCCCAAAAATGACACCTTGCCTTCTGCAAGGGACCTTCACTTTCAATTCCACTTTTAACTTACACCTCGGAGTCTGATGATGATGAGGCCTCTGCCCTGTCATCATTATCCACAGCTGATCTTGATCTCATATGTGAACCTCACCCACCAGCCCTCCAATCACTCCATCTTTGTTCAAGACTTAGATCTCCCCATGTCTCTGGTGTACCAGTAGCATGCCAGTCTCCTGATGCACCCTCAGAAACTGGTGCTGCACACACATTTACTTGAGTCCAACCTGCAGCTTCTTCCATCCCACTCTCAGACCCATCATCCCCAGAAAAACCTTCAAACGTTTCATCTTCCATGGGAGCAATAAGTATATCACGGATCTTCTTTCTTTCCCTTTCCTCATCTGACTCTTGCTCCCAAGTTGACCTCTTAGTTCCTCTACTTTCTGTTAACCCATCATCTTCCTCCATTGAGTCCTCCTCACTAGAGAAGCCTTCAAACATCTCCTCATCAGTAGGAGCCATAAGTATTTCCCAAATCCGCTTTACTTGCTGTTCCTCATCAAACACCTGCTCAACATTATCCCTTTTCCTCCTACTAGCAATTTTACCAGTAGTACCAGAACTGCCCCTTGACGCAACTACAACAGGAATACTGTATAACTTTAAATTGGGTTATAAAACCTCTGATATAGTTAAACACTTCTTATACATTGGCCCCATTATTAATTACAATGAAGACTTGAAAAGGTAACTATGAAGGCATTAGATAAGATCCACAAATGTAAAGATATTAACAGAAATGTCAATGTTAGAATCATCCAGGTTATAATATTTCTGATTTCTTTGTATGGTTGTGAAAGATAGAAAGTGAAAAAATCTGACAGGAAGAAAAGTAGAGTCATAGGGTTAGAAAGGACCACAAGGAGCATCCAGTTCAACCCCCTGCCATGCAGGAATCCTGTAAATAATCAAAGCACTCTGAACAGATGTCCATCCAGCCTTTGTTGAAAAATCTTCAAAGAAAGAAACTCTACCAGACAAAGTTGCATTTTCCCCTGCCAAAGAGTTCTTACTATCAGGCAGTCCTTATTAAAATTTAGGTTGAATCTCTTTTCCTATAGTTTGAATGCTCAATGTCCTGGTCTCTGGAGCAGCAAAAAACAGGCCCGCTCCATACCTACCATTCCTGGTTTACTCAGTGACAGGATAAGAACAAATGATCCTTTCCTTCTCATCTGCAGTAAGAGCATAAAATGAAAAGTTGTGCCTGCCTGTGAGAGAACATGGAGTGGGAAGTGATGGGAGTATAGGAGTTACCCAGGGAGCATCTTGCTCAGGATCTGTCAAACATGGCAACACCATTGGATCATAAAATCATAGAACTATAAGAGACCACAAGGGCCATAGAGTTCAATTCCATTCTGCCATTCAGGAACAAACAATGAAAGCATTCCCAACAGATGGTTCTGTTTAAAAAGCTCCAGAGAAGAAGACTCCACTACTCTCCAAGGCAACATACTTCATTTTTGAAAAGCTCTTACTATCAGGAAGTTTTGTCGATATAAGAGTTCTGTGGATATTGTGCATTGCTTAAAATAACAAGGTCCATGATTAAATCTAGTCTGAACTTTTATTCCAAATGAAGATGATTACAAATGAGGCTGCCATAAATTGGAGCTATTATATGATTCACTGGAAACAATGATAATGTTTGGTTAATGGTAGGTAGATAGATTCAATCAAGGAAGTCTGAGTTTGCAAAATGTGAACAGAGCAGTTGATAGTTGGGGCTCTTAGATCACTGGAACCCAAAAATCAAAGTCAGTAACAACACCAATAATATCCAGGGTACTAAACTTTCTGCCATTAATAAGTTCAGCGCCTTGGATGGCTCCTTTAAAATTCTGAATAAAACCGAGAAAGGTTTCATTGCTCCAGTGACATAGAAGTCACAAGCTAGCTGTACTCTTGCCTCTCGAATGCTCTTTTCTAAGTGCCTATTAGCTGGAAATCCTGTCGGCGGCATCAAAAGAATTCATTTCCACCTCTCCAGTTTAGCTCAGGTGGTGTGGAAATGCTACTGAACAAAAATTTTAAATTGTACCTGCATCAGTGCACTTTCCCCAGTGTTTATGAGCTTGCAAAAACATATGTTTTGCCATTCGATGTTCTTACAAGGGTCATTAATGTTCACTATTGTATTTTGATAGAAAATCAACAATAACATGCTATGTTACCTGCATGCCACTTATTAGCATGCAGGTAACAGTAATTTTCTGCATAAAATCAACCACATGGAATATGTACCAGAATCATCTGTTTGCTAAAGGTGACTCAGACCTGTAAACGAATAGTGTGAAACTGTATGTGGTGGTTTCAGCTTTAGCTTTAGGCCATTTTAAAGTGACATTACTATAGAAGGATTTGATATTTAATATGACTTTTTTTCTTTTTATTAGGTCCTATAATTTAAAGAGTGATACTGCCTGGGTGTTATTTTTTAAAAAATCATTTCATTGTTGAACTTCCCACTCTAGAAAGATATGCTGTTATATATCATGTGGGATGCTGACACTGATATTGTCTTGTTGTAGATGAACTAATTAACGTTGCAAGTTCACAACAATGTCTACACACTGTCATCTGTCAATCTGTACAACACTGTTGCTCAAATGACAGCAGAGTAATTATTTTTTTCCTCCCATTGGCCCGTTGTTGTCACTGAATGGATGAGAGGTGATGTGTCTCTGTGTGGCTCAGTGCACTGGGTTTTCACTTCCCAGAAATACCAGCCAATAATATTGAGATCCTATCAGAAGAAAAACAATTAAGAAATCTTCAGTCCTTGCTGCTGCAGCTGCTGCGGCTGCTTATTCTTCTTCTATTTCTTCTTCTTCTTCTTCTTCTTCTTCTTCTTCTTCTTCTTCTTCTTCTTCTCCTTCTTCTTCTTCTTCTTCTTCTTCGTATAGCTCAAGTCAGTTTTGTGTGTCTCATCACTTCTGAATGAAGTAAGACTTAAAAGTTGGGACATGGGAAAATCAAGCTGTCCAAATCATCCTTCCTTGTCACTAGCAACTCTATGTGTATAAAACCCTCTTTAAATTAATCCTGAAAATGGCAGACTTGCATGTGTACATATTAGCACAATGCACACTAAAAGAAGGCTCACCTACACATACATCAAAATCAGGTGCTGGTCTGGAACAGAAATGCTCTGAATTGGCCCCAGATTCTGCAGAACTTTTCAGATGCTCCGTCACTGACTCATAGCAGGGATGGTAATCCAGATTGTCTAATCAATCTCCTATAATCTTCCTGAAAATGGAATGGGGGCACCTGAAATTTGAAGCAAAAACAGAATGGATTTTTGCCATGTTGCAATAATTATTGTAAATAGAGGACATTTCTGTATTATCCCAGTGAGAAGGCTTTTCCCCAATGTTCCTAGGTACTAGGCAAGGTACTTGACACATCTTTTGTAAAATGCATTAATATTCCTTCACTGACAGTGATACAGCTTCCCCTTGGGACATCTGGGTATATTTCATTTCCATTTTCTTTGGCATACAATCAATATATATCTCTAACATTTTGCTAACATCTGGTTCCTTGACAGAATTCCTAGTATGCCACTTTTATTTTGATTTCTGATTAGTTGGCATGTTGTTATTTCTCTAACCATAGACTGCTGATTGCTAGAATTTGATTGCCTTCACTGCTGATCCTTCAGAAAAAGGTCCAAGTTCAGAGTCTTGTAGTGAAAATCTGGAGTCTCCCATGAATTTCTGATAATTTGGCATTATGTACAGAATGTGCTCCTTAACTAAATGAAATGCAACAGCTGTGCTTCTTCCTTTCTTCCACAAAATGAGTGCATAATCAGGTTATTTAATGTTTCTGTTCAGAATAGATATTATAGCTTTTTCATTACTAAAATTCATGAAATTGTGAGATCAGTTATTACTGGACACTTCAACCTGGAAAAAAGGTGCCTTTCCCTTAGATATTGCTTTAAAAAATCAAGCCCTTACTGCTACTTGATCTCCCTAATTTGTCATCTCATTTATCTGAGGAAAAAAAATGCAAAGGTATACAAACTAGGTTCACTTTGTGCAAATTTAGCTTCACAATACACGGTTTTTGAAAGGCTCCACATTAATGCAATCATTTTAAGAATCCAGCTGGAGTTCAGATGTGAATATTAGTTGTAGTCCTCCATGTTGATTACTTCTTGAATTGTTTTCTGGGGGTTTTTTTGGTTTTTTTTAAATAGAATCTGATAGGCAAATTTAATTTGGCCACTTAGTAGATTAACGTGACTTTCCTTAATTATTATTTACTTTTTATATATTTATCTTGTCTAAAAGGCAAATGTCTTGAGCTTCTTTCGCTGCTAGGCTCATTTTTTCCATTGGGACTAGTTTGTGCTTCCATGACAACAGCAGTTTAGTACCAAAGAACATATATATGACAAGACACCATGCCTCAAAAACAGGTGATCTAGTTGAAAGATACAGCAAGGGGGGACATTGCCATAAAGCTATAAGGCAATGAAAACCATCCACATATGTTCAATAAAGCAAATGGCTTACATTATACTTTATACATTATACAGTTAAAAGCAAAAGAATGGGGACAGAATAGAACCTTGCGGGACTCCACAGGTCAATGGCCAGGGGTCCAAGCAGGTGTCCCCCAGCTTCACCATCTGGGAACGGCCCTCCAGGAAGGACTGGAGCCACTGTAGAACAGTACCCCCAAGGCCCATCCCAGAGAGCCACCCCAGAAGGATACCATGGTCGATGGTATTGAAAGCCGCTGAGATGTCCAAGAGAACCAGCAGGGTCACACTCCCCCTGTCCAGTTCCCTGCGGAGGTCATCCACCAAGGCGACCAAAGCCGTCTTGGTACTGAAACCAGGCCTGAAGCCAGACTGCGATTGGTCCAGCTTTTCTGTGAAGAATGTTTCAGCTCTGGAATAACTCTGCCTGCCTGTGTTGGCCATTGAGGAGAAGGAACATAAAACAGCCTTTGTCTTAGTGGAACTGCACAGATCTATTTTCACTTGGCTTCTTTAATGTTTTATAGCTCTTCCTTCAGTCATAGCTCCCGGTTCTTTTCTTTGCCTCAGTCTTCCAATGGACCTGTTAAATCCCAATGGGTCCTTTATTGTGATGTGCTATTCGGATTTCCTCTAGGTTCCTGATTTAGCCCATTACCAAGCAATCATGGGGCCGGGCTGTGGCGCAGCTGTTGAGCAGCTGCCTTAAATCACTCTGACCATGAGGTCATGAGTTCGAGGCCAGCCCGTGGCGGGGTGAGCACCCGTCAATTAAAAATAAAAAATAGCCCCTGCTCGTTGCTGACCTAGCAACCCGAAAGATAGTTGCATCTATCAAGTAGGAGATAAGGTACCACTTATAAAAAGTGGGGAGGCAAGATTAACTAATTTACGACCTGGTATGAGGAAGTGCCGTCAGTGTGGATGATGAAGCAGCTGCTCCCCCCTGTGGCCAGAATCGAACATCCCCTCAGAAGAAGGTTAACTTGCCTCTGCGTGTCTCTCTCTGTCTCTGATGTGTTTATGGGCATTGAATGTTTGCCCTATGTGTGTTATAATGTGATCCGCCCTGAGTCCCCTTCGGGGTGAGAAGGGCGGAATATAAATACTGTAAATAAATAAATAAATAAATAAATAAATAATCACTGCCGCAAAGCAGGAATACAGTGGTTTAAGTGTTAGACTGAGGATGTTATCCCATGGGAGGGAGGGAAAGTGGGGGAAAGCATCTTGAAGAGTGGAGACCTAACTCCTGAAAATTGAGTCTTCTTACCATTTTCACACACTGGCAAGTTGGATTCCCACAAGCAGCCACTAGAAGTGACTGTGAATCATGGGATGGCCTCCGTCGGACTCTGTTTTGCCAGCATATGAAGACAGGAAGAAAATGGGGAAAAGTTAAGATGGGATAACGTCATAGGTCTCCAAGAAACCAGAGTTAAATACCTGCTTGGCCATGGAAACCCACTGGGTGACTATGAACAAGTTATACTGCCTCAGCCTCAGAGAAAAGCAATGGCAAATCCCCTCTAACAAATGTTGCCAAGAAAATGTTATGGTAGGATCAGAAATTACTTGAATAAACACAACACATGTGGGCACACATTTTTATCTTATGCAGACATATGCAGATTTAATTACAACATTGATTGACTGCAATTTTTACAATATATCAACACAAGAATGTTCTGATCATGTGACAACCCTAGATTTTATATTAAAACTGGCTTCCTGACTTTATGCATATTTGGGATTATTACCATTAAATACATTCTTTCAACCATCAATGCTAATTATTTTTAACGTTACCTGATTGACTCTGCTTCTGCTATAGAGAAACCACAAGCTATATTGCTTTTAATTATCTACAGGCAATAAAGCATTCAAACTTTGCACCGTGCATGACGGATTTGAATATATTACTACTCAGTGTTTTAATAAGTTTTTACTCAGGCAGGGCATCATACAAAAAGAATTTGTCATTTTGGAAAAAGGGAGCAGTGTGGGATTATTTGAAAATAATGAGGCAATCTGAAATTAACTGTGTAGGAAAAGGAATCAAACACAATAGACTGTGCATATAGTACAGGCAGTCCCTGAGATACAAACATTCGACTTACAAACAACCCACAGTTAAGAACAAGGGTGAAACAACAGGAAGTGAGAAAAATCTACCTCTAGGAAGGGAAATTTACTCCTGGAAGAACTATCATGGGGAAAACATGTCTCCACTGAAGCTTTCTCACCAATCCTTGTTTCCACAACAAGCCAGATTTTTCAAAATCCAATTATCTCAACGGCAGAAAGTGAGCTGATATCTTCTGAACAGGGGCACAGGCAGCAAAACAAACACCACATGGCTGGAGTTACACTTAAAAATGTACCTATTCCAATTTACAAACAAATTTACTTAAGAACAAACCTAAAGAACCTATCTTGTTTGTAACTTGGGGGCTGCCTGTACTTGGAACCATTTCAGCTCAGGCTTACATTATGCATTTGTGAACCATTTTAAGTACTTCAGTACTTCAGTGTTTTCAGTTCTAATCTTATCCAGAATCAGTGATGTGGTTTTTGATATCTGAAATGCCCTTTCAGAGCATTTTAAAATTGCTTTGTTCAATGTAACAGCAAGGAAGTCTTTTTTCCCTTTATGCAGTCTTCCAGCATGAAATAAAAATACAGATAAAAGTTGTATCCCCACACTTCACCCACTTTTTCCCTTCAATATTCTATGGCAAACTCACATGCCACTGAAAATGCATTAGTGGATTGGCATTTTAGTTCAATTCTGTTTAGCCTGCTTATTTGTTGAATGTGTTATTTATGTTCCCCTACAATCAAATTTTACTTCTTTCATCTACCGTTTCTTATTCCCCATCTTATACAACCCCCATGTTTGATTTAGTTGCACATGATGCAACTGTATAAAGGATAGTTTTGAAAATACTGTATTTTTATTAGTTTATTATTATTATTTCTCTAAAACAATTGTATCTGCCTTTTTCAAAACAGCCTACCATATAAATAATGTTTAAAACTCCCAGTTTCAGAGAATTAATAATTTAAAACAACATAAAAACATACTAAATTTCAAAGCCACTGCAACCACTTTAAAAACAACAGTGAAAACTACTCTTAAAGTGACATTAATGTGTAAATATATATTTAGAAGGCTTTAATAAAAAACAAACATGTTTTCACTTGGCATTTGAAATAAATCAACATTGGCCTTCTTCAGACCTCCAGTGGGAGGAAAATCCACACTCAAGGTGACACAGACAAGACAACACCCTCCCAGGGTTGGCCATCTGCCGGGGGTGTTTTGAATGTGATTTCCTGCTTCTTGGCAGGCGGTTGGATTGGATGGCCCATGAGGTCTCTTCCAACTCTATGATTCTATGATTCTATGTTCTCTCACTTTGCATTATCCCCACTGGTGGAACCAAAAGGAAGGGCCTCCCTGCAGATCCCAGTTCTTAGGCAAGTATACTTGGAAGAGGTGCTTCTCCAAGTACCAAGATCATAATCCATTTTGTGTCTTAAGATCAAAATTATATGTTGTCTATAGTATTCTGTATAATTTAGTTTATATTAAATTCAGGCTTTTTCTGCTACTGTAACATTGTTTTATCTTAGAACATTCCTGGTGTGGTGTGGGTTGTTGATGAAAAATTTGCTTCTGACTTCAAAACAACAAATATTTGTTTGTTAGCATCTACAAGTTTTAAGTTATTCAATACCAAATTCTTTCCAAAATAGATATAAAAAAAAACAGTTTTGCACACACACAAAAGAAGAAGGTAAAGTTTGTTCATTGATCTCATGAGGTCAACTTGATTATATAAATAGTATGTTCATTCTAAATAAGTTCATTTTAGAGCAAAAACTCAAAAAACATTTTTTTCTTTAGATGTACATGCAGTAATGTGTTACACCCACAACCTTCATGCCATCTTCATTTAGGCCTCATCAGATCTTCTATTTTGGTGACAGTATCTGAAATAGTATAGCTGTGATCAGGCCTGTAGTGAGGGGGGGGGGGGTAGGGGTTCAACCCCCCCCCCCCTCCCCGAAATTTTTCAGGTTATAAAAAAAAACTGGTTTACTCATGAATTTTTTTTATTATCATTTTTATTGAAGTATTAACAATAAGATACAGTGAAAGTGTGAGAACAATGCCATGATAGAAAAGATAGGTGAAATAGAGAAAAAAGAATATGAAGAGCAAGATAATAGAAAATGAAAAAATGTATGTATATATATGTAAAAGGATATACATATATATATAAAAAATAAGAAATAGTAAAATAATAATAAAAATAATAATAATGATAAGAAAAAAAAATAAAAAAAAATACGGTGACTTCCTTTAATCCTTAGTGGTTAGGGCCCAGTCGTTTCTTTCCTCTAAAATTACTTATTGTCCTTCTGACCCTAATGATTCTTCCATTATTAATAATCAGTTATGTCTTCATTCTTCTAAAATAATTTTCTACTGATTCCCAGTCCGTTTGTCTTATGGGGCTTCCCGAGTTCTTTTTAAGAAAAAAAGTTAATTGGTCCATGTCTTTAACTTCCCTCACTTTAATTCTCCATGAGTCCAGGTCCGGTATTTCTTGTGATTTCCATGATTTCGCAAAGACAATCCTCGCAGCCGTCGAGAGATATGTAAACAGAATGTCTTCATTTTTTGTCAAAATAAAGTCCTTATCTAATAAACCAAGAAGATAGTATTCTGGTTTTTTTTGGAAAAGTTCTTTTGAATATTTTTTGCAGCTCCTCGTGGATCTTTGTCCAATAATTCATAGATATTTTACAAGTCCACCATAGATGAAAAAAACTTCCCTCATGTTCCAAGCACTTCCAACATTTATTTTCAGCATTCTTATACATTTTGGATAATTTGATCGGTGTCATGTACCATCGGTGAAACATCTTAAGCCAATTTTCTTTGAGGTATATACGCATAGGTATATTTTAACTTTTTATTCCAAATCAGTTCCCACTCGTTAAAGTTGATTGGTCTTCTTATGTTCTGAGCCCATTGTATCATACATTTTTTTACACCTTCCTCCTCAGTTGTCCAGTCCAATAGTCTATTATAAATTTTTGTAATTAGTTTCTTTTGAGACTGAAGGATTTTGTCCCAGAAAGATTCATTAGTATTAAATTCTATCTTTTTATCCTGATTGTAGTGTTCTCTAATCTGTAGATAATGCAACCAAGATATATTGTTAAATTTTTGTTTCAGTTCTTCATGAGATTTTAAGTCTGTAGTATTCTTAGTTAAAATATCTTTGTATGATGGCCATCTAATCCACCCCAGGAGTCTCCTTTGGTTCGCTTCCATAGCTGATACCCACAACAGGGTTTTAGTATAAAAATGTCTTTTATATTTGTTCCAGACTCTCAACAAGGAAGATCTTATAAAATGATTTCCAAACCCTTTTTCTTTATATGCTCTGTCATACCAAGTGTATGCATTCCAACCTACCCTGAGGTCATGACCCTCTAAAGTTAAAGTCTTTTCCTTTTCCAAAGTCATCCAATCTTTCACCCAAGTTAGAGCGCATGCCTCATGGTACAGTTTTAGATCCGGAAAGCCAAATCCTCCTCTGGTTTTTTTGTCCGTCAAAATTACATAATTTATCCTGGGTTTTTTACCTTTCCAAACATACTTTAGTAAGTCTTTCGTCCATTCTTTAAGCTTTTTAATGTTTCGTATGATAGGTAAATTTTGGAATAAAAACAATAACTTGGGTAGGATGTTCATTTTTACCAACGAGATTCTTCCTAGTAGTGAGAGGTTTAGGTGTTTCCATTTCGTCAAATCTCTTTTAACTTCTTTCCAGAGAATCTCATAGTTGTTTGTCAATAGTTGAGATTTTTTGCAGTCACCCAAATACCTAAATATTTGATTTTTGAAGTTATTTGAATTCCGGTCATCTCATTTAACTCTTTTTGCTTTTTTCTGTCTAAATTTTTAGTAAGGATCATTGTTTTTTTTTATTTAATTTAAAACCTGCCACTCTCCCAAATTCCTCTATTTTTTGTAGCCAATTATATATATTTTCTCTTGGATCTTCAATAATTCCTATAACATCGTCTGTGAATGCCCGTACTTTATATTCATGTTTTCCAATCCTTGTACCTTTGATTTTGTTGTTTTCTCTTATGTGTTTCAATAAAACCTCCATAGCCATTATAAATATTAATGGGGATAGGGGGCAACCTTGCCGGGTGCCTTTCCCTATTGATATTTCCTCTGATTTTTGGCCATTGATAATAATTGTTGCAGACTGTTTTTCATAGATTGCTGCGATTGCATTGCTAAAGTGAAAGCCCATATCAAGTTCCTGAATTAATAATTTAAAAAAGTCCCAATTAAGATTATCAAAGGCTTTCTCAGCGTCTATTGCCAGTAGGGCCAGTTCTTTTTGATTATTTTTATCATAGTATTCAATTAAATCTAAAATTGTCCTAATATTTTCTTTCAGGTTTCTATTTGGGAGGAAGCCTGTCTGTTCTTCGCCGATCCAATCCTGTAAAAAAACTTTCAGTCTAGAAGCAATAATATTTGCAAATATTTTATAATCTAAATTTAATAATGAGATAGGGCGATAGTTTTTTGTATCTGACTTATCCGTCCCATCCTTGTGGATCATTACTATCTCTGCTTTTCTCCATGTATGTGGAACATCCTCTCCCTTGATAATATTATTCATTACTTTTTTTAACATTGGTGTTAATTCTTCCTTCAAGTTTTTGTAGTAACCCACAGTATAACCATCAGGTCCTGGGGCTTTATTTGAGTCTAGTTTGTTAATCGCACTTTTAATTTCTTCATCTGTTATTTCTTTATTTAATATTTCCCTTTGGAGATCTGTATTGATCAAGGTATTGGGAAATTTCTTCCTTTGAAATCTGATCTTTGGTATATAATTGCTTATAAAATTTTTGAAATTCTTGCAATATTTCCTTATCTGTGAAAACTTCTTTATCCCCTGCTTTTATTTTGGTTATCTGTTTTGATTGTGATTTTTTTTAACTTGTTGGGCCAGCCATTTGCCTGGTTTATTAGCGTTTTCAAAGTTGTTTTGTTTTATAAATTTTAATTGTTTTGCTATTTTTTCTAATTCTAGATGATGCTTTCTCTGATTTAAGATCTTAATCTCCTGTGTTATTTTTGTGTTCCCTGGTTTTGCCTTTAATTGTCTTTCTTTGCTTTCTAAATCTTTCTGTATCTCCTTTAATTCCTTATTGTTAAGAGCCTTGATTCGAGCACTATGTTGGATTAGGTGTCCACGAATAACCGCCTTCGCTGCATCCCATATCAGTGATGGTTCCATTCCCTCTGTATCATTGAACTTTATGTATTCCTTTATTAACAATTTGTATTTCTTTATATCTTCTTCCTTTTTAATTAAGTTCTCATTTAGTCTCCATTTTCCCTGATATCTCCTTTGATTGATAATTATTTCCAGCGGACAATGATCTGAAATGTCTCTCGGTAGTATTTTAAAGTCATGAATTTTGGTTGTTATTTTCTTCGTTGTCCAAACCATATCTATTCTAGACCATGTTTTATGTCTATGCGAATAAAATGTGAAATCCTTTTCATTGGGGTTTCTATATCTCCATACATCCTCTAATTCTAGATCTTCTTTAAACTTCAGGAATTTTTGAGGGAGGGTGCTGGTCCCTACTTCTTTGGGTCTTTTTATTGTTTTACTTTTATCCCATCTCTTGTCTAATACGCAGTTAAAGTCCCCGAGTAAAATTAAGTCATCATATTCACTTTTGATAGATTTTCTTCCAAATTGGTAATAAATTTTGTCTTAGGACCATTGGGAGCATATATATTGCATATTAAAAAATTTTGATCTCCCACTGTTATTGTTACTGCTATTTGTCTACCATCCTGATCTCTAAATTGAAATTCTGAGGGTAAATTTTCATTTATATACAATACAACTCCTCTTTTCTTTCCTTCATATGAGGAATAAAATTCCTTACCAATTTTCTTCTGTGTTAAGTAAGACACGTGTTTGTGAGCTATATGTGTCTCCTGTAGGGCAATTATATCCCAATTACCACACTTTAGTTTATTGAATATCCTTTTTCTTTTATTGGGTGAATTCAAACTATTCACATTCCAGGAATAACATTTTATTTGTCTTTCATTCATGGTCAGTGTTGTCTTCGTTATCTGTAACCGGTTCATCTTTATTATCTTCTGGAGTATCCGATGAGTCAGGTCTGGGTCTTTTCTTCTTCTCTCCTTTTCTGGGTGTTGTAGAGGGTTTTTCTTGTTCAGAGTCTTTTTTTAGCATCTCATAGAAGGCTTTTGCCTTGTCTTCAGAAGTGAGCCAGAATCTTTGTTCCTTGTATGTAGTCATTATCCCTTCGGATTTTTCCCAGCGGAATCTAATTTGTCGTTTCTTAAGCTCTTCAGTTAGGAAAAAGTATTTTTTACGTTTGTTTAGTGTTGCTTGGGAGAATTCTTTAAGGACCACTACTTTTGTTCCTTGGTAGCAGATCGACTTTTTATTACTCCTTCGTAAAATTTCGTCTCTAATATTCCTCCTTGAGAAATGTACTATCGTGTCCCTTGCCACCTTGTGTTTCTTTGTATAGTTGGTAGAGATTCGATAAACTCTCTCGATCTCTTTATCCATTTCTTCCTTGGGACAGTCAAGTGTATTTGCCAATAGTTGGATGGTTATAGATCTTATATTTTATTTGGTGTCTTCTTGAAGATTTCTCAATCTGAGCTGGTATTCTAGTTCATTTTGTTGCCATCTTTCTTGATTTCTTTCTAGCCAATCTAACCATTCTTTTTGCTTTTCTAAATTTTCCACCTTTTTTTGTAGTTGTGTCTGATCCTTCTCCAATTTTAAGTTGTCATTTTTGAGTTGTTTTATTTCTCCATACACTTGGGAGATTTCCTGTTTAATTTGTCCTCTTTCCTTCTTGATTTCATTCTTCATTTCATTAAACTGTTCGTTAAATTGTCCTTGTAGGTCCTTATAATGTATATCTTGTTTTTCCGCTAATTTCGGAATCTCCCTAAGAAGATCCTCCATTGTCACCTCTGTCGATCCTACTGACCCTCTTCTCGGGACTTCTTTATAATCCTTATCTTTTTCCCCTTTAAATTTGAAGGTAGCCATCTCTGTCTGTTGAAACTCTGTTCCAAAGCCCTATTTGACAATTAAATTCTTAAGCTCTTATTTTTGATCCCATCCAGTATTTAATATATATATAATTGTAACTGTGGCTCTGAATAAATATATATAATTTATTTACTTTAAATTGTTAGGTATTTAATTCCAAAAATTAATTCCAGATTAAAATTAAAATTGATTTAAATGGTTTAATTTACTAATTTAGTTCATTAATTGATAAAGATAATGTATTTTATTTGTATGATTAATTGATTATTGATTTTTTCCTAATATTGCCTTTCTCCTACTCTTAATACTTCCCTATATGGGCTTTGTGGTCTTGTCGTATCTATGTGTGGAGTCCTGTCCGTCTCATCATCTGTCTTCCGTCAGATCTGACCTATTTTTTACTTCCCTTGCAGTTCTTCCGTCAACTCTGTCACTCTTCCAGATCCTCTTCTTCTCTTCAATCTTCTCTTCTTCTTTCCTGGAGCCTCAATCCTCTATCCTCAATCCATCCTTGAACCTCAGTCTGTTCAGTGGAAGTATTAAAAATATTGGATCTCCCTTTACAAAATCGTAATTTAGGCTCTTCTCCTTTAATTAGCTTCCAATGGTGCTGCTTTTTTCCCTTTTTCCCCCCGTCCGGGGTTCTGCCCTCTTTAAAGATGTCGACCGTAGCTTCAGTTGCCCATCTTCCTCTTGAGCCAACTTCCGCCCTTTCAGCTGCCCTTACTCCTGCTTTGGGACCACCAGGCGCTCTCACTTCCTATGTCACTTCCCTTATAAGTTGTCCTCCGAGAATGTTTACAAAGATAGTTTACAATATCCTCTCTGTAGACTCAACAATATGTCGCCAAGGTCATCTGGCAGTATGGAAGGTATTTTATTTTCTGTTGTACCGGTCGCCCCCCCTCATAATAATAATAGTGAGAATGTCTAAAAATCCGGGGGTGATTATATACTAGAGTTTATAAATTCTCGTTTCTATTGTTGTTGATGTTGTTTACTTCTTGAGCGAAGGGGCAGATCTCCCTCCCACTCCAGATTAAAATTCTTAAGGAAACTTACGTTCCCCTGCCCGTCGCCGAGCTGATTTCTTCTGTGTTTCTTTATCTCTTAAGTGGAGGTTCGGCTGGCAGTTGCTGCAGGCTTGCGCTTGCTCCCCACGGAGAGGTCCGCTTGCTCACAGGTCTCCGGACCCACTCGATCTCCCTCCCTTGAGGGGAGGGGAATCTTTGGGGTCTTCGGAGGGTCCCAGTGAACTTTGCGACACCCTGGGACTCGATCCGCCCAGGGATCGAGTCCCAGGGCGGATCGAGTCCCAGGGTGGGGAGCGAAAAGCTCTACCAACCTCTCAACGTGGTTCCTTCCTCAGAGCAAGCTCTTAGGAAGGTGATCCTGCCGCCATGTCCCCACCGGTTTACTCATGAATTTTAACTGGTTAACCAAATCCCCATGCTAAGTCTATGAGACACAAAACATTAAGAGTTCCTCCAGGCACTATTTCAAGCAGATATTGACAGGTTTGTAGCAGGGAGGGGTGTGTGCTAGGGGTTAACCCCCCCCCCCAAATTTTCAAAACCCCTTCCGAAAATTTTTTCTGGCTACGGCCCTGGCTGTGATGGTGGCAGAACCTTGGTAGCAATTAAATTCAACTCACAAGGAAATCTTGGAAATTTCTTTTAATACTTGATTACTACTATACAGCAAAGTTTTAATAAAAGAAAACACAGGCAACATCTCAGTTTCAATCCCAAAACCCCACCCCCTCAAACTCCTGAAATTTCCTCTGTCCAGCCTCCATGCCTTCCAGTCTGAGCTGGTTCATGTTATCAGACTCCCTTTCTTAATGTTGCTCGTGATGTCTTCATTGCATGATCTTGGGTACAAAACTCATGGGATGGAGGTGCTCTCCATGACAACAGCAGTACAGACAAACAAACAGACAAGTACACTACATTGTAGCATTAATTTTGTGTTCTTTTTTGTTGTTTTCTGTACTAGGCCATGTAAACAATAGCATTCTAAGAAATGTAATATGAAGGCTCAACCATACCCACACTTGAAAGTCAACCACATTTAATTCAATGCAGCTTACTTTGGATAGAGACATGCACAAGATTACACTGTGAATGTACTAAATAAATAATGAAGAAAATGTCGCCTCCATAGTAGAATTAATTTGCAGGGAGTTCCATCCATTTGCAAAATAAAAAGAGGAAGCTTCACTTACAGGTGTGAATCATGTTACCCTCCAAATGATGTTGCACTGCAAGTCCCAGCATAAGAACATGCTAATGAATTCTGGTAATGAATTCTGGGAGATGCAGTCCAACAACATTTAGCATCCTGCCCTTCACCCATCCCATTCAGTAAACTTTATTTACTGAATATAACAGTTATGAAGTGCATTTAAAAAGCAGCAGTATCAGAAATCCAAACCTGTTCTTGATTTTTTTTTACTGGATTACAATAAGTAACAACCATAAAAACTGCATTTTGAGTGAAAAGGTTTTTATATTTGGGGATAAGATGCATCAAAAAATGAGAGCCGTTGAGAGTAAGCAGACTCATGAAACCATTTCTTTTTCCACATCTCTTTGTTTGTTTGTTTGTTTAAATGTGTGACCCTGCGCTTGTAAAGGCTCAGTTTCTCCAAAAATGTTGCTTTTTATTTAGAGAACAGAGGAAGAATGATGATATAAAGTATAAGTGAATGAGTTGTATTGTGTTACCTTTGCATTTAAATTTCACAGAGGTCAAATGGAATACATAGCAGTGTATCATCATAGCCATCCCTTTCAAACTGATGAATGATACCTTCGGGAAGCGCTCATAAAACCATTTCATTTCTTATAAGTGTGCTGGCCTCAGTTCTGATGAATGGGCACTAGGGCTTAATATCAAAACAGACAGAATGGGACATTGGTGAGCAAAAGTAAATGTAACCTAGTTAGAAAATGCAACACAGCCTCACTTAGAATAGTTTAGAAAGCCAAAAAATATATTTTTAGGTCCAGTTTTGATCTAGTCCCTTATTGCTAAAAAGATTACAAAAACAAATACAGCATTCCAAATTATTTACACATGCATGCAAACACTTTTTTTTTGGTCTCAAAAAGAAATTGGTACATTTTCAAACAAGCTGAGTGCACAGAATTTCATTTAAAAAAAGAATAATTGGAATGACTGGAGTGTCAAAGTCACGAACAAATAATGGATGGCCAGATGAATGACAAATTGAAAATGTACTTTCTGGAATAATTACTGTTGGTCAACCTATGTATGGTTGTGAAATATTAATAGGCACCAGGATCAGCTTTTACAAAATCCTCACTCATTTGCACAGATCCTCACAAATGCCATACTGTATTGCAGTTCTGTCTGTTGAACTTTGCTACTTGCAGCAAACCTCTCACGCAGAACAATTAGCATAAATGCATTGGGAAAGAGGAAGGAGAAAAAAAGACTGAGATTAAAAATGGCAGAGTAAAGAGGGGATATGGAAAGCAGGATCATGGAAGGAAAAGTGAAATGTGAAATAAGAAAAAGAGAAAAAAATAATTGTGATTGGAGCAAAGAGGGCAAAGGTTCATCCAGACGAATTGAAATGCTCCAGATTTTCTCCCTTTTCTTTCTCATGTTATACTGAGTTAAAATAAAGTGCTATGGGGAGCTGGTGTAAAAAGTCTCCAATTGTACTGGGAGCTGATGAAAAGTATTCTGGAATAAATGTGTATGGATGATAAAAAAAATTAGAAGAACAGCAAGAAAATGTAAGACCTTCTGTTATTTTAAAGCAGTCTAGATGACACCCTGAGAGAGGCAACGGAAGAACCAGGGATGCTTTCAGTTTTTTCTGGCTAGGTCTGCATTCCCTTAAAGCAGTGGTTTCAAAATGTGCTCTGCGGAGCTCCTTCCACACCAAGCTTTCCCTCCTCTTTCCTGCTCCTCCCCCCCCCCCCCCCACCGCTTCCCTTGCCCCCAAAAGCCTTTTTTACTCCCACCACTCAAGGTTTGTGCATTTCCTGCTTGGGCGAAGGGGTTGGACTGGATGCTCCTGGAGTCTTTCACTGAAATACCTTTAAGTTTATGTTGGTCTAAAGGTTTGCCCATGCCTAATATATATACATTATCTATATACAGTAGAGTCTCACTTATCCAACACTCACTTATCCAACATTCTGGATTATCCAACGCATTTTTGTAGTCAATGTTTTCACTATATCATGATATTTTGGTGCTAAATTCGTAAATACAGCAATTACTACGTAGCATTACTACATATTGAACTACTTTTTCTGTCAAATTTGTTGTATAACATGATGTTTTGGTGCTTAATTTGTAAAATCATAACTTAATTTGATGTTTAATAGGCTTTTCCTTAATCTCTCCTTATTATCCAACATATTCGCTTATCCAACATTCTGCTGGCCCGTTTACGTTAGATAAGTGAGACTCTACTGTATATAAAAAGGTAATGAAATTTTGTCCTAGGACAAAACAACAAAACTACACATCCCAGAAACACTAAACTTGGCAGCACAACCCCTCATCCATGCCTCTAGGTTGATACAACAAAAAGAAAAGAAAAACAAAGTCCTAATTAGAGGGAGAGGAACAATTGTTTTTATCCAATTGCTGCCAGTTAGAAGGCTAAGCTCTGCCCACTTGGACTCCTAGCAACCTACTCAGCCCAGGGGACAGGCACAGTTAGGCCTCACTTAGGCCTCTTCCACACTGCCTATAAGATACAGATTATCTGATTTGAACTGGATTATATGGCAGAGTAGACTCAAGGCCCTTCCACACAACTGTATTACCCATTTATAATATTATATTATCTGCTTTGAACTAGATTATCTTGAGTCCACACTGCCAGATAATTCACTTCACTGTGCGTTTTATACAGCTGTGTAGAAGGAGCCTCATATAAACCAGTTCTAAGCAGATAATATAAGATTATAAATATACAGTAGAGTCTCACTTATCCAACATAAACAGGCCGGCAGAACGTTGGATAAGTGAATATGTTGGATAATAAGAAGAGATTCAGGAAAAGCCTATTAAACATCAAATTAGGTAATGATTATACAAATTAAGCACCAACATCATGTTATACATCAAATTTGACAGAAAAAGTAGTTCAATGCTCAGTAATGCTATGTTGTAATTACTGTATTTACAAATTTAGCACCAAAATATCACAATGAATTTAAAACACTGACTACAAAAACATTGACTACTAAAAGGCAGACTGCATTGGATAATCCAGAACACTGGATAAGCGAATATTGGATAAGTGAGATTCTACTGTAATATGAAATAATTACTATGGTAATCCAGTCCAACCCAATTCTGCCATGGAGGACACAATCCAAGCACGCCCAACAGATGGCCACCCAGCCTCTCGAAGAAGAAGAAGAAGAAGAAGAAAAAGAAGGAGGAGGAGGAGGAGGAGGAGGAAGAGGAAGAGGAAGAGGAAGAGGAAGAGGAAGAAGACCATAAGGTTTGGAGACACCCCTAAGGATCATCCAGTTCAACTTCCTTCTACCATGCAGTACGACACAAACCAAGCACACCTGACAGATGGCCATCCAAGATCTGCACAGTAGTAATACAAATCGAATCATAGAATCAGACAATTAGGAGAGACCCCTAAAGGTCATCCAGTCCAACCCAACTCTGCCATTGGATGATACAATCCAAGCATTCCCAACAGATGGCCAACCAGCCTCTCAATAATAATAAGAATAAGAATATCATACAATCCTGAGGTTAGTAGATACCCCTAAGGATCATCCAGTTCAACTTCCTTATATCATGCAGGACACAATCCAACCCCTCCTGACAGATGGCCATCCAATATCTGCACAATAATAATACACATCTAATCATAACATCAGACAGTTAGGAGACACCCCTAAAGGCCATCTAGTCCAACCCAATTCTGCCATGCAGGACACAATCCAAGCACTCCCAACAGATGGCCACCCAGCCTCTCAATACTACTACTACTACTAATAATAATAATAATAATAATAATAATAATAACAACAACAACAACATACAATCCTAAGGTTTGGAGTGACCCCTAAGGATCATCCAGATCAACTTCCTTCTACCATGCAGGAGGACACAATCCAAGCACTCTTGACAGATGGCCATCCAGCCTCTACATAATAATGATGATGATGATGATGATGATGATGATGATGAAGAAGATAATAATAATAATAATAATAATAATAATAATAATAATAATAGAAACATAGAATCCAAGAGTTTGGAGAGACCCCTAAGGTCCATCCAGCCCAACCCTTCCTACTATGCAGCAGGACACAATCCAAGCATTCACAACACATGGACAACGTATAAATACTATACAATACTACACAGGGACATAGACCCCCCTTTACCCTCACCATGCTCACAGTACACAAACAACCAAATGCATACTAAACATAAAGACAACCATACAACAGACATTCAATACCACCACTACCTCAAAAAGTTCTCACCAACACCACCAGACAACACCACAGCAATGCGTAGTCGGGCACAGCTAGTGTTTCTATATTGAAGAAAAAACAAGGTTTAGCTATTTAATCCCATCTAAATATCCCTTCATCTCATATACATACCTTGACATGGTGAGAGGTTTTCAGTATGTCAAAGAGACTTAGAGGAAACTACATTCTATCAGTATTCCAGATTCCTAAAACAGTCATGTAATGCTCAATATGAAGACAGAAATCCTAACAGCTGGTAAACTGGCTGGGATTTCTAGGAGTTGTGGGCTAAAACATCTGGGGACCCACAGGTTAAGAACCACTGATATAAATTATTTATAAATAATCTATAGGTAGCTTCATTGTCTATAAATAGAATTTCATTTACAGAAGACCAGGGATTTATATTCATAGCTAGATAGAAGAGGAACCAAAACAACTGTGATTGCATAAGTATTGTTCTAGCATTATAAAATCTTCTTTCAGTTATGCTCAAGTTTAGAATTCTGAACAAATGCCTCACTCACTCTCTTACCCTGCTTAGTATGTGGACAGAAATTTCCAACAATGAATCCCTAGTTAATGTCTGAAAAGGAGTTACATTTTCACAGGACATCTGGAATATTTTACCACCAGTAGCAGGTTTATATTCTGATGAATCAGACCTCTTTGCCCTTGGCTGACTCTACCTCTTAAGCCATCATGTGTAAAAATGCTGGATGCATGTTCACCAAATTTTTTGGCATAATCTTAAACATGCTTGCACGAGAATACATCTCATTAAACAAAGTAGAACTTGCACCCAGGTAAATAGGCATACAGTTGTGCTGCGTATTATTGGTGAAAAACCTGTGTTTCCATGTATAAATAGTGTATTTATTTAAGCTTAACATGTAAAAAGATGCCTAAATCTGTGTTTAGGTTTCCTACTAGAAAGAATAAAAGATAACTGAAAAAAGGCTGTAGCCATATGCGTGCTTATGGTTTGAAAATAACTCAATTGAACTAAATAGTCTGTTTTATTACACAAAAGGATTGGGCTCCATAATATCATTAAAAGATTCAAATGTCTACCTGCTTATTTGTATTCTTCTTTAAAACCACTCTTATAATATTTCCAAAATAGCATTGCTTTGAGGTACTTTAAAGAAATCCAAATATACTACAACATGATCTTAAGGTTTAGGTAAAAGAATCAAATGTTGTCTTTATTACGCAATTCCATGGCATAAGATTAATATACCTTTAGATAAAATAACTGGGAAGGATAGTGCCTGAGGGAACGCTTAACATTTTAATTGCTGTATAAATATGTCAGTGCCTTCCCAATTTAAGTAATGTATGGGAGCTTACATAATGTTGAAGGAGTTACGATCATAATGTATTGCACCTGTTAGCAAAGTTAGACTACTGGAGCAGCATAGCGAAAGCTAAAATATATGTTGCAAGTGATATGCTAGTTGCTAGATGTCAAAACTGAAAAGGAACACGCTGAAATGCACCATGAAGTTGAGAACCATAAGTAATTTGCATATTCAGTATGCAATTAAGATAATCTCTGGGTAGTTTTAACAAAATGCAGAAAGTCTCACACAAAAGCTGGTGGTTATATATGATTGATATATTATATTTTACCATGGTGCTTCAATAACAACCAAATAGTTCATATTAGTCAGATAAAAGGTAAAGGTAAAGGTTTCCCCTGATGTTAAGTCCAGTCATGTCTGACTCTGGGGGTTGGTGCTCATCTCCATTTCTAAGCCGAAGAGCCAGCATTGTCCGTAGACACCTCCAAGGTCATGTGGCCGGCATGACTGCATGGAATGCCTTTACCTTCCCGCCGGAGCGGTACCTATTGATCTACTCACATTGGCATGTTTTCGAACTGCTAGGTTGGCAGAAGCTGGAGCAATAGCGGGCGCTCACTCCGCTCCCGGGACTTGAACCTGGGACCTTTTGGTCTGCAAGTTCAGCAGCTCAGTGCTTTAACACACTTCGCCGCCGGGGCTCCTTGATACTAACATCAAAATGGGAAAACATTTTCCCATGAAATAATGACTTTGCAGTGTTTTTTAGTTGCCTAGATAAGTGTTTCTTTCCGTCATTGACTCGTTACAAGAATAATTAGTAAACCAAAAGCATGGCATGATATCATGATGATGAAGCTCTTGGACAGCAACGGATCACAAAGTGATCTATTTCAGGTGGGTTCAGGTGTCAAACAGGGTTATGTAACCTTATTTTCCATCTTCATAGCAATGATTATGTAACTTGTTAACAGGAAGCTTCCCATCAGTGTGGAAATCACCTTTAAGACAGATGGCAAGCTTGTTAACCTCATCAGGCTGAAAGACAAAAGTAAAGTGACAACAACTTCTCTTACAGAATTCCAATACGCTGATGATAATGTAGTCTGTGCTTATTCAGAGGAAGACCTACCAGCCATTTTAATTGCCTTCACAGAAGCATACAAAAAGCTTCTCTCACTGAATATCGAGAAAACCAAAGTGCTCTAGCAGCAAGCACCAACAAATCCCTCTGCAATACCTGAAATAAAGCTTAATGGTGCAACGCTAGAAAAGATTGACCATTTCTACTACCTTGGCAGCCGCCTCTCCACAAAGTCAAAATTGGCACAGAAATACAATACCGTCTAACCTTTGTGAGAGCAGCATTTTTTCAAATGAAGCAGAGAGTTTTTGAAGATAGGGACATCCGTAGGAATACCAAGATGCTTGTTTATAAAGTTATTGTCCTTCCAACTCTGTTGTATGCCTGTGAAGCATGGACCATTTAAAAACATAAGTCTCAACTTCTGGAAACATTCCACCAGTGTTGCCTCTGAAAAACCATACAAATATTTTAGAAAGACAGGCAGACAAATGTCAACATTCTGGAAGAAGCAAAGACCACCAGCACTGATGTGATGATTCTCTGCCAACAACTTTGTTGGACTAGCCAGATTTTCCAAATGCCTGATCATGGTCTCCCAAAACAGGTACTCTACTGTCAACTCAAGAATGGAAAATGGAATGTCAGTGGACAGCAAAAATATATTTAAAGATGGACTTAAAGCTAACATCAAAAATGTGGCATAAACACAAAGAACCGGGAAGCCCTGGACTTCGAGGGTTCTAACTGGGGGTCAGCTATTACCAACAGTGCTGTGGATTTTGAAAAGGCACAAATAGAGGGGGAAAGGAAGAAACATGGCAAGAGGAAGTTGCATCAAGCCAACCCTTATTGGGACCTCCTTCCATCAGGAAATGTATGTTCAAATTGCAAAAGACAACGCGCATCCAGAATAGGTCTCCACAGTCATTTGCGGACCCACTGCCAAGATTCCACAATCATACTCGGCCATGAGTGATAGCCTATGATCAGGGCCATAGCCAGAAAAAAATTTCAGGAGGGGTTTTGAAAATTTTTGGGGGGGGGGGCGGGGGTTGAACCCCTAGCACATACCCCTCCCCGCTACAAACCTGTCAATATCTGCTTGAGATAGTGCCTGGAGGGACTCTTAATGTTTTGCATCTCATAGACTTAGCATGGGGATTTGGTTAACCAGTTAAAATTCATGAGTAAATGAGATTTTTTTTATAACTTGAAAAATTTAGGGGGGGGGGTGAACCCCTAACCCCCCCCCCCCCTCGCTACAGGCCTGCCTATGATTATGTTTCTGCCATTGCCTTTTAAAGCAGCACATGGGTCATTAGTATACTAAATGCCCATCTAAACTGACCTGTTATTCCTCTTAATTTACACATGCTGGAACAATGGGAGTTTATATCCACCACAGACCACTTGGTAATGTTTCAGAGGGCGCAGACTGGTTTCAGAAGGATTTGGAGGACCTTTCCTTCTCTTTAGAAAACAACAGAAGCTGCATTTGTTTTAAGAGAATCTATATGTAGATTTGATACAATCAAAACTATTATGTTGTTATTGTGTGTCTTTAGGCTACTTCCAACCCATGGCAACACTAGGGCAACAGGATTTTATTGGCAATATTTGCTCAGAAGAGATTTTCCATTGCTTTCTACTGAGACTGAGAAAATGTCACCTGCCCAAGGTCACCTAGTAGCTTTTCAAGGTTGAGAGGGGATTTGAACGCTAGTGTCCAGAGTTGTAGTCCAATGCTAAACCACTAACACCATATTCCTGGTTGTTCTTTGTAGTATTTATTTATTTATTTATATAATTTATATACCACTCTTCTCCCCCAAGGGGACCCAGAGCGGTCTTACATAATGACAAGATTACTGCCACACATAATACAAAATATAGTAAAAACCAACAATTGTAAAACACACTTAAAAACCAATATCATACTCAATTAAAACAGTAAAACACTGTGTGACTGTTACAACAGAGTCAGTAGCATTGGGCCAAATGTATCATCAAGTAATATTTGTTAGTTTAGGCCAGTGGTTCTCAACCTGGGGTCCCCAGATGTTTTTGGCCTTCAACTCCCAGAAATCCTAACAGCTGGTAAACTGGCTGGGATTGCTGGGAGTTATAGGTCAAAAACATCTGGGGAACCCAGGTTGAGAACCGCTGGTTTAGGCAAATACCAAATCTGTCCATGTTTGCCTAGTTCACCTTGGCATCTGACTCCCTCGTCTGTATGGTTGACCTTATCTGAACATCACACAGAGTGCTGGCCCAACATAGCGGCCAATGTAAGTGCCTGCTTGTGGGCAGAAGTCTGAGGCCTTCCGTGTTCGGCGAGGAGGGAGCCGATGGTCCCTGCCACCACCGCTCCCATTGCCGACTAAGATATGTACGGGGCCTTGGGGGGTGCAATTTCGGGGGGGGGGCACGGCCACTAGGTTTGCCTGCAAGGCAAAATTACCTAGGGCCGCTTCTGATCACACATATACCTTTTCCATATTGTCTGGTAGCACAGGCATGTTCAGAGGCTCCCAACAGGTTTGCCCTTCCATCTGAACCAAAAGGTAACCACCAGCGAGAGATTTGGAAGGAAGTCTTTTCATTTGTAATGATCATTCCCAGGGAGACCCACTGGGCATAATCATCACTGTTATCTCTACAGCATTTTTTCTCCAAGATATTTTAATGTCTTATTTTAACATGCTGTATGTTAAATGTATTTAGTAGGCTTGCTCAAATAATTCGATTTCCCCGTTAGTCGTTACTAATTCGTTACTTTTGTAACTTGTGAAGCAATATACGACCTAGATTGTCCACTCGTCTGGATATCGCGGTTTCGAACCGCGAAAGGCCCTTTTTCTTATGTCGTCGTTTTTTTTCGTTGGGAAAACAAGGTTTTGCAAATCACCCAAACTTATTTAAGTGCACTGGGGCAACCTAACGTGTTGTTTCCACCTTGTGGCCAATCAGAGAGCACGTTTAACCCAGGGGAGGGGCTGGTACGCATCCCATTATCCTCCGTATAATACCACCTGCTTTGGGGAAAAAGGGAGCCTGTTTTTGGTTCCTGCTGCTCTATAGGGCTTGCAGTCAATGCCAGGCAGCAGTGAATCGCTAGCAAAGTCTGGCAAAAGGGTTGCACATCCCATTATCCTCCGTATAATACCACCTGCTTTGGGAAAAAAGGGAGCCTGTTTTTGGTTCCTGTTGCTCTATAGGGCTTGCAGTCAGTGCCAGGCAGCAGTGAATCGCTAGCAAAGTCTGGCAAAAGGGTTGCGCATCCCATTATCCTCCGTATAATATCACCTGCTTTGGGAAAAAAGGGAGCCTGTTTTTGGTTCCTGCTGCTCTATAGGGCTTGCAGTCAGTGCCAGGCAGCAGTGAATCGCTAGCAAAGTCTGGCCAAAGGGTTGCGCATCCCATTATCCTCCGTATAATACCACCTGCTTTGGGAAAAAAGGGAGCCTGTTTTTGGTTCCTGCTGCTCTATAGGGCTTGCAGTCAGTGCCAGGCAGCAGTGAATCGCTAGCAAAGTCTGGCAAAAGGGTTGCGCATCCCATTATCCTCCGTATAATACCACCTGCTTTGGGAAAAAAGGGAGCCTGTTTTTGGTTCCCCCTCTTTCCTTTCTTCTCAGCTGCTCAAGTAGGGCTTGCTGCAAATATCTTTCTCCTATTAACTCTATCAAGGTCTGGAAAATACAGGTATCCCCTTTTTACGTATAACAATAAGAACAACAGTAATAGAAGGGTTTGCGGCAGTTCGACCCAGAACACATTGCCAATCAAGAAACAACACATCTTTCCCCCCAGTAACACAATACCTTCCTCCCTTCTGTAAGCTGAAAACACTCCCGTTATCATGAAGCGTTCAGCTGAATGCGGGTCTGGTGGAGCAAGTCCTGCTAGTGGTCAAGCAACAGCCCGGACACTGTGGGGGGCCAAAAAAGTTAGGGTGGGTCCCATCCGTCTGGAACGCGGAACGATGGGAGTGGGTGGACTTGATGAAGAAGCTGGCTGTTCGAATGCTGAAAGTTCACAGCCCTCCACCCAGAGCCAGTTGTCGGTTGGAGCTGAGACAAGTGGACGATCAATGGAACATGCAGGTGTTGCCGTCCTGGAACTACAGGTGGTGGATAGTGAGGATCTTGATAACCCCACCCTTCCACCCGCTACTGACAGTGAGGAGGAGGTAGAGGAGGTAGTACCATCAAATCATAGACTTTCTCATGCTGCTGAAAGGGTGCCCACGACTCCTATCTCCCTGGGCGTCGGCACAGTGGCTATGGGGAGGCCAAGGTCATATATTTGGGACCATTTCAATGTCCACACTCAGCGTGCCACTTTGGTAGTTTGTAGACACTGTGGGGCAAATATCAGCAGAGGCAGAGACCCGAGACATCTTGCGACCTCGGGGTTGAGCTCTCACATGAAGCGGCACCATCCCTCGATATCGGTAGGAGGGGGAGCTGCAAGCCCTTGCAGTGGCAGCATTAGCACACAAAGTTCTCCTGGTGTAGATGGTGGAAGGCAGACACAGTCCACCTTGGAGGATTGGGGCATGCCTTTAGCCAGGAAGAGAACAGGGGAAACATTACCCACACCCCAGCAGATAACCCAAAGTGTGGGAGAGATGATGGCCCTTGATCACCATCCCTTCCGCCTGGTTGAACAAGAAGGCTTCATCCGCCTTATGAAACGCCTGTGCCCCCGCTACAAACTTCCCTCCCGTCACACCTTTTCCAGAAAAGTTATTCCCGGATTGTATGAGGGCTGCAAAGAACGCATTATCCAGATGTTGCGGAGCGCCTTGGGAGGACACATCCATTTTACCTCTGATATTTGGTCAAGCTTGGGAGGAGGCCATTCCTACCTCTCTCTCACGGCACATTGGTGGGAGAAGGAAGGCAGTATGGATACATCCCATCGTTGGGCACTCCTCGCTTTGGAGGTAGTTGATCGTGATCACAAGGCAGAGACCATCTGCAGCTATCTGGGAGACATGATGGGGGAGTGGATGCGGTGCAGGCCGGAAGAAATGAGGAGGGGCTTCATGGTGACTGACGCTGGTAAAAATATGATCAAAGCGGTTGAAAGTGCAGGGTTTTTGAATGTCACCTGCATGGCCCACTTGCTTCACAATACCGTTAAGGAAGGTTTAAAGAGCCCGGAAGAGCAGCCGGCCAGCACCGCAAACATCGCCCTGCTGATCGAGCGCTGTAGAAAGATCGCGGGCTACTTCCACAGGAGCATCAAGGCAGCCCGGCAGCTGAGAGACAGGCAGAGCCTTGAAGGCCTCCCGCAGCACAAGCTGCTCCAGGACGTCTCTACCCAGTGGAATTCAACCTATAAGGTGCTCGAACGCATGGTCGAGCAGCAGAAGGCGGTACACGGCATCTCCCTTACATTGGTTGCGCCTGTTAGCAAGCTTGTTCCAACTAAGCAAGAGTGGGACACCATCTCCCAGCTGGTAGACGTCCTAAAGCCATTCAAACATGCCACAGAGACCCTTTCGGAATCAAAAGCCCTTCTTAGCCAGCCAGTGCCCATGGTCTTGGGGCTAAGGAGGCACCTAGAAATGCTTGGGGCCGGTCGAACACTGGACTCCCTGGCTGGACCGCTGACACCGCCGGCCCAGGAGGTGGTGAGGAGGTTGTCCTTTGCTGTACGGAAACGCCTTGAGCCACTTCTTTCCAGCAAGGTCCATATGCTGGCGGCCTTGTGTGATCCACGGCTAAAGTACAACGTCTGCCCAAAAGACTTTACTGTATGGAAGGCCCAACTAGTTAACCTTGTAAGGGAGGTCTTTGCTGCCAGGGTGGGGGAAACGGGCACAGTGGCCCCTCTACCGGAAATGCCTGCCACCCCCAGCACTAGCGCTAGTGGCGAGAGTGATAGTCCCGGGGAGCCGGCAGGGGGTTGCCGTAGGGTTACAGATCTCCAGCCACGACCAGGAAACACTTTCTTTGCAGAGACGGTGGCCATACTAGCCCGCTCAGAAGATTCCTCTTTGCTGGCTTCTGCGCAAAAGGTAGACTCGGCCGAATGCTCGGTCAACAGGTACTTTGAGGAGCCTCCTGAGATAATTTCTTGTGATCCATTGGCCTATTGGGCTTCACGTGATCACATGTGGCCGGATCTGTCGCACGTAGCCCGCCAGTTTCTCAGCTGTCCGCCCACCAGCGTGCAGAGCGAAAGGGTCTTCAGCCTAGCGGGAGATGTAGTCACGCCCCACCGCAGCTTGCTGGACCCTCAAACAGTTGAGAAACTGGTCTTCCTGAAGGCCAACCTTCCCGTGTTGAATTTCCCCGATTTGGATTTTGACACCGACGCCTCCTAGAACAACAGTTCTCCTCCTTTAAGCTGCTCTGCTTCTGATTAACTTTGGCTATTTCTGTTGGGGGGGGGTTGCCCCTTTGGCCTATGTCCAACAACTCTCTCCTCTATCCTACTATGCTTTCCTTCCTCTCATCCCTTCTGTTCTCGTCTTTGTCATCACACACCATTGCCCACTTTCGTTTTTGGGTAAATCAATCTCTAGAGGCCGTTCCCTGAGGTTCCTATAGGTTTTGTCTCCCGTAATAATGATTCTGGATGGGAAGAAGGATATTCTGGGGGAACTTAGTCCATAAAAGCCAAGGTAGGAAATGCATCCGCTTTGGGTTCAGAACGGATTAAATTCAAATCTCTACCCTTTTTTTGGCAAAAAATATTTCGGGAACGAGCCATGACTGTAAGGTCTTCTCCAGATCCTCGCAGTTCCTGTACAGAAAGAACATTGTTATTATCGATGTGGATCCTTCGGTAAGACATATTTGGTGAAGGAATACGGCAGAGTTTCACTTTACAGAGATAACGGTCCATCAGAACCTTTGTGGCTGCTAGACACAGATGTAGTACACCTTGCCCTTGGTCACCACTTCTCTAAATTGTCTTCCACTCTGGCCGCGCTCGCGGACGGGGCCGTTTGGCTGTAAGGGCGTGTGCCTTTGCGGCTGCTAGTGACCTGTGAGCGCAGGTCCTCTGGCTGCGAAAGTGCTTTTTGCTGGTTTGTTGGCGGGACGATAGAAGAGGGTGGAATCACACCGCAGAAAGCGGGACACCTCGGCCTTGTCCACCACTTCTCAAAATTGTCTTCTTCCACTGTCCCATTGCCTTGAGAGGCTGTGGTCGACGCTGTGGCCGCGGGACGGCCGCCTTATGGTCCCCTCGCCCTCTGTACGCGCACGCGTACGGTGCCGTTTGCCCGTTAGGGCTTGTGCCTTTGCGGCTGCTAGTGACCTGTGGGCGCAGGTTCTCTGGCTTCGGAAGTGCTTTTTGCTGGCTTTTTGGTGGGACAATAGAAGAGGGTGGAATCACACCGCAGAAAGTGGGACACCTCGGCCTTGGCCACTTCTCAAAATTGTTGTCTAGTGTCCCATCACCTTGAGCGTGTGTGGTCGACGCTGTGGCCGCGGGACGCCGCCTGATGGTCCCCGCACCCTCTGGCCGCACACGTGGACGGTGCCGTTTGCCCGTCAGGGCGTGTGCCTTTGCGGCTGCTAGTGACCTGTGGGCGCAGGTTCTCTGGCTTCGGAAGTGCTTTTTGCTGGCTTTTTGGCGGGACGATACAAGAGGGTGGAATCACACCACAGAAAGTGGGACACCTCGGCCTTGGCCACTTCTCAAAATTGTTGTCTAGTGTCCCATCACCTTGAACGGGTGTGGTCGACGCTGTGGCCGCGGGACGGCCGCCTGATGGTCCCCGCGCCCTCTGGCCGTGCACGCGGACGGTGCCATTTGCCCGTCAGGGCGTGTGCCTTTGCGGCTGCTAGTGACCTGTGGGCGCAGGTTCTCTGGCTTCGGAAGTGCTTTTTGCTGGCTTTTTGGCAGGACGATAGAAGAGGGTGGAATCACACCGCAGTAAGTCTTTCACTCTGAGCTCAGACTTGTAGTCTTCTCCGAGCTATGGAGAACTCTCGGACGGATTCACAAAAGACTTCCCTGTCGGACATCAACGGCGACATTTCCTTCAAGTCCATGCCATCCTGATGCTTTGCCTGTAATTTCACTACCTCCTTGAAGCGGCCGGGCATTATAACATGGAGGATGGACCAGTTGGATCTTCTTACACTCCCAGGCACTGTCCTGTTTTTCCAAAAGCAATTAAGTTCAAAAGTGCCATTCTTCCCACGCTCAGCCTTCCTTACGGTCAAGCTCTCACATCCACAGGTTGCTATGGGGTATGGCATTGCGATGACAATGCGAGTATGCGGTCCTCCAATGTTTGCGTGAAGTCTCTGCTCTTATTTTGTCAAGTGTGGACATAGCTCTGCAAAACCTCTACTAACTTCCAGGCCACAGTCCGCATCTGCAGTGATATGTCGCAAGAAGAAATAAAATGTCTGTCATACCCTCCACATCCAATCCATGTTGTTGACAGTTACAAATCTGTGTGGTTCCCTTAGGCTTCCTTCTCTTACAACCCCAGCTTTGGTCCTTTCTTCTTTCACCTTTGAGAGAAGGCTCCTCTGCCCCTACTCTCTTTCAGCCTGCAGACTGTTATCTCATACCATAGGTTGTAAATGTGCCTTCCATTAATGTCAAATCCTGCCTACAGGTCCTCTAGCCACGCATGTCGCATTTAATGTTCCACACAAACAGCTAGATGATTCCAGAGGCTGAACTGCCGCAACCCATTCCCAATCTTGCAAACGGCGGTTGATCCGTTTTCTGTTCCCAGCATGTAAACTAACACTTTTCGTGGGACAGACTAGGTGACTTGGAATTCCCAAATAACCCAGCACATTCCATTAATTATCCTCCAAGCAGTTCAAGGCTTTGAAGAGAGTATTCAACATGGCCGACGATGGTGTGACCCCTTGCAGCAGCTTGCCGAGTGACCGATCTGAGAATACTCTTCCTCGAGGCCAAACTCCCGGTCCTGGAATATCAAGAAATCCCTTTGAAGCGAGGAGGACTCTCAGAGAGTTTATAATACGATCAATGTAAAATGATTAAAAAATTTTCTATTTCCCGCCAACATCTCCCTGCGTGGACTCGGTGCGGCTTACTTGGGGCAGCGGCCCAAACAACATGAGGACAAAATAAAATAAAATAATTTTAATTTTATTTTATTTTAATGAAATTAATAAAATAATTTTATGTCTTGACATCAGAAAATATTATGGTACTTGCAGAAATGTCTGCAGTGCAACAGTACCAGGTGCACTTTTCCAACACTTAAGCTGATTATACAGTCCAGGACAATTCTTAGCGTTTTATATTTGAAAATGAGGACTGTGTTTTGACGGATGAAATGAAAGGTGCTTTACAAGCCAACTTTGTTAACACTGCCATCGTTATATGTGGGACACCCTGCCCAAAGCCTCTTGTCGTTTAGGATAACGGAAACATTTTATTTATCTCCCACCCCTTTCCAATGCTTTTACAATATGGGATAACTGAAATCCCACAATGACAGGGATAAACCTTGTTTTAATGGATCCCAGCCATTGCCTGCTATAATTATTTTCTCTATGCGTGTGTCTGAGAGGATAAGACACAGAGGGAAAGTATGTGATGCTAATCTTCCGCAGACTCATAAGTAGAGAAACAAACCACTCAGAAACTCTGTATTGCTATTAAAAACAATGAGTTATGTCTTCATGGTTTCTTTTGTCTCAACATTTGTGCTATGTTTAAGTTCTTTGGTTTCATTTCTACTCCATAAAGACAATATCTTTCATTATTTTACATCCACAACTTTACTGAAACTGTATACCAACAGAAGTCATTTCTCTCTTTCCAGCTCATCTGCTAGAGAACTTTAATAACACCAGACACACACAAGTCTTCCCTCTAGTTCAACTCCATAGAAACATGAACCTTACATCAGAGCCTTAAAACCTTCCACTTCCAAAAAGCCTTCGAGGACTGTGGGGTGGATCATTGCCAGTTGAAGAATTGGTTGCCAGGCCAAGAGTATTTCGCACTTTATTGATTTTTAACTGTCAAACTACCTCATCTCTGTGGAAGTATTCAGCCCTCGGCCCAGAGCCGTGTTTTTACACCACTGTTTTTTAAGCAGGTAATGCTGTATGCTGACTGTGACAGCTTTTTTATTTTATGTGTTATTGATGCAACATTTTCTTTAATATATATATATATATTTGGTTTAATTGCTGCCATCGTATTGTTGACGGGCATGCCCCATGGAAGCCGCTCAGAGTCCCTCCGGGAAGATGGGGCGGGGAATAAAAATAAAGAACTTACTGTTGTTATTATTATTATAATCATTATTGATGTGATGGTGGCCACGACTACCCTGCGGACTGCCAGCTTGCTTGTGTCCATCCGGTAGGGGTGCGGCCAGGGCCGCAGACGGTTTGCTGTCAGGGAGTGTGCCTTTGTGGCGGCTAGAGACTTTGGGGCTCTGGTCTGGTTGACACAGAAGTCTGGTTAGAAAACATGGTGGAATGGAGCCCACCCGGGGGATCTCAACAAGTTTTTCATCGTTTGATGCGAGTGTGGTGCCCAGACAACCGGAAGGCTTGGATCTTGTTTGTGATCGGCCAGGGTGATGCGACAAACACCGTGGTATGAGAGAGCCAATCAAGAAGGAAATTCCTGCTTCTTGGCAGAAATAGGCAGTGCTGGGTGAGATCTCATGGGTGGTGGGGTGGTGGCGTGGGGCCGGGCAACGTTGGCCGGCCCCCCTGGGCAGGGGGGCTTGGGACCCCTTTTCACTAGCAGACGTTAAGAAAACACGCCCTTCCCCTTGGGTGGTGGGGTGTTGGCGTGGGGCCGGCCAACGGTGACCGGCCCCCCTGGTCAGTGGGTTGGGCCCACATTTCACTAGCAGACGTTAAGAAAACACGCCCTTCCCCTTGGGTGGTGGAGTGGTGGCGTGGGGCCGGCCAACGTTGGCCGGCCCCCCTGGGCAGTGGGGCTTGGGACCCCTTTTCACTAGCAGACGTTAAGAAAACACGCCCTTCCCCTTGGGTGGTGGGGTGTTGGCGTGGGGCCGGCCAACGGTGGCCAGCCCCCCGGTCAGTGGGGCTTGGGCACACATTTCACTAGCAGACGTTAAGAAAACACGCCCTTCCCCTTGGGTGGTGGGGTGTTGGCGTGGGGCCGGCCAACGGTGGCCGGTCCCCCTGGTCAGTGGGGCTTGGGACCCCTTTTCACTAGCTGCCCAAAAGGCGACACCCCCTTCCCCTTGGGTGGTGGGGTGGTGGCGCGGGTAGAGGCTAAGGTCGCAAAAGCAGAAAACTTTGTGGGTGGGCCAGGCCGGTCTCTCAGGGATGCGTTCCGGCCAACTCTGGCCAGCGCAGGGTGTGGTCTTTGCTGCCTGCGGATTTTTTCTTTCTTTTCTTTTTGCTGCCTCTCGGCCTACGTGGTCGAGTTTCCCACGATGCATCGCATCTCTCTTCTCTCGCAGCTGTCCTTCCGTACATATTTGGGCAATTTTCCCCAGATCCTTCCTTTGGCGCGGGGTCCTCTTGTTTTCTCTCTCTCTGTCTGCGGGATGCGTGCCGGCCGGCTATGGCCGGCGCAGGGTGGGGTCTTTGCTGCTGAGATAGACATTGCGGTTCGGATCACCACGTTGATTTTTTCTTTCTTTTTGCTGCAATTTTTTCCACTCCCCCTGCCAGTGCTTTTAATGGATCCAAACCCTCATGTGTATCTCTGCAGCTAAGCCAATGCCCTACTGCTTTGGGGAAAGGGGCAGGGGTGTGGGATCCATGCCCCCATATGTCTATCTCCGCAGTTAAGCCCACGCCCTGCTGCTTTGGGGAAAGGGGCGGGGGTGGGGGCCGGCCCACGGTGGCCGGCTCCCCAGGGGAGTGGGATCCAAGCCCCCATTTTGCCATCAGGCGATAAATCAAACCAACGTCGCACAAATCTTACATTTCTTGGGAGGGGGAGGGGCTTGACCACTGTGGTATAATGGCCTCCAATATGGATGCCTGGGGAAAGTCATTGCGCATTGTGGGCAGCACAATGTGTCTCTTGGCCAATGGCCCCCAATGTCCTAACATTTTGACAGATTTACGGGCACTGAAACAATGTTACACAAGTAGAAGAAGGACTTTGACAGTGAAGGAACCCCTATTGAACAGGAAATAACAATTCAAAAGCAGGAACAGATTTTTGCAATTGGTAAATAAAGTTTTTTTATATGAAATATGAAATTGCGCAATAAATCTTAGGAAAGGGCAAACGCTCTGCAATTTAGCGAACAAGCAGGGTGGATTGTGTTCTCCCACTGTACCAAATTTGATCAGTATAGCTGAAAAAATGAGTGCAGGAGAGCCCCCTAACTTCCCCCACTCTTGGGCTGTTTTGGGCCACAGCGCATGCGCGTCCGCCATTAACGAATTACTTTTGAAACTAACGAATTTTCGTTAATTTCGAATTTTTGGGGGGGGCAAAATTCGGAAATGACTTCAGAAATGAAACGCTACCCCCCTCTACTTTTGAAACGAGTTTAGAATCAATTTTTTCGTGGATCGCTCAAGCCTAGTATTTAGTCCTTTTTTGAACTGTGCCACTGAATCAGCTGCATTTATTAAGGAGCCCTAGTGACACAATGGGTTAAACCCTTGTGTCAGCTGAACTGCTCACCTGAAGGTTGCCGGTTCAAATCCACTAGACAAGGTGAGCTCCCATCTGCCAGCTCTAGCTTATAGCGACATGAGGGAAGCCTCCTGGCTAACACATCCGGATGTCCCCTAGGGAACATCTCTGTAGATGGCTAATTCTTTCACACCAGAAGAAACTTGCAGTTTATTTTCAAGTTGCTTCTGACACGATTTTAAAAAGCTACATTTACTTGTGTGTTGAGTCACTGATCAACAATTGATTGAATTGCTTCTGTTCTAGTTGGCAGTTCTGAACAAAATTCTTTTTCTTATATCCTATTATGTACTGAACCAAATCACAACAAATTTTCCCACAAAAGACATAGTCATCCAAAATATGTCTTTCAAACAAAAAAACCTAGAAAAATAAATCCAAATTAGTTGACGAGGAAAAGCCGTTTTTTCCCTAAATGCCAATTAGAAGGGTAGACCCCGCCCACTTTGTCTCCTAGCAACCCACTCAGCAACAATGGAGCGCAGAGCCTCTTCACTTCGGCTTCTTCCACACTGCCTATAAAATACAGATTATCTGATTTGAACTGGATTACATGACAGTGTAAACTTAAGGCCCTTCCACATAGCTATATAACCCAGAATGCCAAGGCAGAATAATCCACAGTATCTGCTTTGATATTCATTGCTATTCAACCTGGCCAACCAAGAATTCCACAGGGTAGAAAGCGGCCAGGCTTGCAAGCAGCAAGGCTATTCAGTACAATTCAAATTGGCCAAAAAACCATTCCCCTAGAACACAAGTACCCAGCCTTCCAAGCAGCAAGCCTATTCCATTGTATTCCAGCTCACCAAACAAGGATTCGCATAAGAAGAAAACGGCCAGGCTTTGAGGCTGCAAGACTATTCACTGCTATTCCACCTGGCCAACAAATGATTCCCATAAGCCACAGCAACGTGTAGTCAGGCACAGCTAGTGTTTCTATAAACCACTGTGGAAACACCACACAGGTGGCACATAGAACTTTAAAACTTTTAATAAAATCTGAATAAATAAATGCTTGTTGGACATTCAATTGAGTAATAATGAGCTGAACCATGAATATAGGGAAATTGCTTCTTCCTGAGATCAAGAGGGCCAGTAATGGCTATAAAATGTCTATTCCTCTGTAATTAAGTTGTGAAGTTCTTTTTCAGGCTTACTTACACTACTATAAATGATGTCTTTGAATTAAGGCTGAGCTGAAGTTTTCTGCATCCTTGTTCATCTCTTTTGCCCTCTCATTAAAAGCTATTTTGGAAAACGTTTGAATGCATTCCGCCTCTGGGTGGGTAGGTTAGTGGATGCCATTTCTTCTCAACAATAGCCTAGAATGGTAACATGCCAGGAGCACAGAGGGTGCAAAGTAGCAATATGGCTATGCACGTTGTTTTTTTCTGCTGCAATTTGTTCATATAAAAAAGTACTGGAAAATTTCTTTTTCCTCCAGGAGTTATTTGATAACATTGTTTCTGCAGGAACCTAAAAATAGGGTAGAAAATGTAGGGTACATTTTTGCACTCTTCTTTGAATAATATTTTGTGTTTTATTAGGCTACTTAGTATACACATTTGCTTTTCTTCCTAATTCTACATGACAATAACATGCTAACTGTATTTTGGTTTATAAAAGCTACTATCAATTGCAAAGAACACACCTATCTAACTCAGGCCCCTTCAACACTGCCGTGTAATCCAAAGTATCCAGGCAGATAATCCACATTTGAATTGGATTGTCTGAGTCTACACTGCCATATAATCCAGTTCAAAGCAGATAATCTGGATTTTATTCAGCTGTGTCAAAGGGGCCTTCGCTGAAGAAAAGAGCAGCAATTTTGTATTGAAACATTTAAAATGTAAGTGTGCATTTGACATTCTTGCTGATACAATTCAGGAATTTCACAGACTTGAAGCTCTTATAGATTTCATAGAATTCAATTGCTTGTTTTTTAAGATAACCCGGTGAAGTGGTGCATTTGAATTAGTTTTTCTATTTCCCTCGCTTTCAGATATTTTTCATAATAGCCTCCAAATGGAGATTTTTTACACCATTAAATCTGAAATGCAAGCCATCCAACAATGGGTTACTCTCAATTACCAGGTAATAAAAGAGAAAACTGAAACTTACAAGATGACAAAATAGGCATTTTATGTGACGTGACACATAGATCTTTCCTGGATGAAGGCGAGGTCTTAATTCTTAATTCTGGAAACCATTAAACAAAGAATAGTTGAAGAAGCGCAACATGTTTAGTCTGGAGAAGAGAAGATTAAGGGGGTGTTACAGCTATTTTCAAATATGTGAAAGGCTTTGATGCAGAACATAAGGACAATATACTCTGTTGTTGCAGCAGACAGAACAAGAACGAATGAGTTGAAATTGCAAGGATGTAGGGTGGAAAAATAGTAACAGTAAGAGCCGCTTGACTGTAGAACAGGCTGATTTCAAGGTAGTGGGCTCTTCTGCAACGAGAGTAATTAAGCAAGAACTGAATAGTAATCTCTAAGAGGTAGTATACTTGCAATTAGCCTAAATATTCAACATTGAGTAGAACAGAGTGGTGAACTAGAACAGGGCTTTTTCATGTTTTCCACTCACAATCCTGAGAAATGTTTATGTGACCTCAGGTATATAAAATAGGCATATAAAATAGATATAAAAATCAAACATTTACTGATAACAAATCAGCATTTGCAAGGCTTACTAAATAAGCCGATTTTCCTTCTTATGAAATACAGCTGAAGCATCTTCGGTAGAGTTCATGTTAATACTGCACAACAGATTTGTTTAAACGTCTAAAACAGCCACTAGATAACATTCAGAAACCTTTGGTTGCGGCCAAAGTTTTCAGAATCTCAGCATTAAGCCAGAGGGACCCCATTTGGGGTCAAGACCCACAGTGTAAGAAGCAGTGAACTAGAAGACCACCCACATCCTTCCAGCTCTTTGTTTCTTCGCTGCTTTGATACCAGTGCCTTTGTTTTGTTTTTGATTCCATACAGTTCAATTTCATGGCAATATAACCTGGAGAAAAGGAGTCTTAATTCGAACATTAAAAATGAACGACCTGTCATGTCTGACTCCAAAGGCCTTGTTCCTCTTAATTTACGGATTCTGGAAGTAAAACTTGATTTACACCATATTAAATGCTTGGAACATTGGCTTTAAGGATATTCTCCCCCAGAAGTTTATTTTCCATTATGTTTTCCTCCTCCTAGCAGTGTTAGACAAATGTAAAATAAAGGTTTTGGCCCAGAGGAACAGAGTATGAGTTTAATATACTAACGTCACAGAGTGGAATTGTTGCAGGGGAGGAGAAGATTAATGTCAGTACTGTGGAACAACCTAAACTATATTCATGATCTTTGTTAACATTACATATCTAGTGGTGATTCATTTTATGTACTGAAGTACATTTTATTTACTGTGGTAAATTGCTCAGAGCTTCATAATGATTGTCTTCAGAGTTGCTATTTATCATCTAAAACATAGTTTTATTAACATGAAGAGAGCATATTTGCATAATTAGGGCATCGAGCACTGTTCTGTTGTCAGTAAAATACAGAAATGTAGCATACAGTTTCCAAACCTGGCTCTTCACTCAAAACCATTCACTTCATTTTGGTCTTATTGTTATTCCCACAGACAGCCTTTACCTTACACTCTTCTCACTCATCAGTTGAGAAACGGATGGACATGGTAATAATAACAACTACTGAGAACATATTTCTTTACAGTTAAGCTTTATCATACCTCTTGTATGTTAAAGGACTTTTGGTTAATTATTTGCTAAAATGTAGGTGATGTGTTTCAAGGTCATTGCTGGAACAATTCCAGCACAAATTTTAAGCATCCTAATACATAACTAATGCATCAAAATAAAAAAGTAAAAAACCCAGATTTTTTTAAAGCATGAAAATAATGTGCAAGCTAAAATAAAACAGGTCAAGAAGAGTTCAAAATCAAAGGTGCATCCTGGTGCATCAGAACAAGCACCCTGTAGACTTTTCCAGGGAATATGCACTGAATACAACATATGCCCAGAGAAAATGCCCAACCTACTCATACACTTTAGGTATCAGTGATATAAAATGTAGCAATGTTAGTCTCTTTCAGCAAGAAAAGGAGGCGAGAGGAAGAGAATGTTGCAGCACCTTTAAGACTAACTGGCATTTATTTTATCATGAGCTTTTGTGGATATCAGCCCATCTCTTCTGATGCAGAACAGAGTGTATCCAAGGAGGTTTATATGCACTAAATGTCATGCTAAAATAAAAATACTCAGTTTTAAGTTGCTGCTATGCCTACCTTGCTTTTAAAGATAGTTTACCATCTTATCATAAAGGCCAGGTAAAGCATTCCACTTTGCCTGGCTTCTGGCAAGAAAAAAGGGAGCAGTGGGGTGAATTTGTCTCCCACAGATCCCTCTCACAATGCTTTTCCCCAACACATGGGGAAAGGGTCGCCCTTGCAGGGAGGCCCCACGCTGGCTCCACTGGAGTCAGCGCAACATGTAAAGTCTCCCGTGTTGCCAGGAAAGCATCTGGTGACACTTTTACCCCGGTTGGTGAAAACCATAGGTGATGTCATCTGATGGCTGCCATAGGGCTCTGTCCCCAAAGCTGGCTCTAAGCATTCTAGGATGCTTATCTGGAGCCATATGATGAGGTCATCAGTGTTTATTGTCACTACAGTCATGCAAAGGGCTGAACATCATTTTTTTTGTCCTTCATATTAAACTGCTGGTATTGTCCCATCTCATGTCCATCTCTGTGTTAAATTGAGTTGTTTTCAGTGTTCCATTTGAATAGCTGAAAACCTCTGCCTTTGTGCTCTCGAAGGTCCGATGTCCTGTTACTTTTTCCTGGCATTTTGAAGAAAGAGGAGAACAATCCAGTGGTCATTGGTTCAGTGTGTTTACCTGCCTAGAAGGTTCAAATTTCCATCATTTTTGGATGAAAAGGCTAATTCTTTGTGGCCCCCCAAAATACCCATGGTATTTTCTTCTGTTGCACAGAAATATGTTTGCAGCTAGACGTTGTTGATACTTGCAAACATTATCTTCAGAACAATCTTTAAAAAGTAAAACAGTCTTCAATTGGGCCTTCTTCCTTATTTGTGTCACATCAAGGATGAGAAGCCTTTTTCAACTTGAGGGCCAAATTCAAGGTCTCAATTTCCTGAAATATTCATGTATTTTCTTCTTTGCAGTGTTAGTCAGGGCAAAAGCCAAAGCAATGAGATCTAACTCATACATAGATTTTAATGTAAAACTCTTATTGTCACTTAGGGCTCATGTATGCCAGCAAATAAACCCATAGTTGGTCTGATTCTAGTGCTGGCATTCTTCATGAAACATTGTGACTTCTGATAAGTATTGAGAGTTGTTTGCCCTTGACTTGACTTTGTTATACACGAAGCAAACTTAGGGGATAATCTGGAGTTTACAGGAAACCCCAGGTTATTTATGGGTTTTGCTGCCATCTGGACAGCTTGATCTATTTTGGTCCATTCACTTGTCCACATGCATACTGCTGGCATTATTTTTTCAGTGAAGATGGGTCACCCCGTGTTGCTGCTGCCACTCCTCAACAGCCACAGTGCTTCCTGCAAGCATCTGGACACCACAGTCATGTCTGCTGAAATAAGAATGGGGCACTTGTGTGATCAACAAAAAGGAGGGGGTGTCTCTCTCTCTTCCTTTTTGATCACATGGGTTCCTTGTTATGAACTCAGCAGATCTGGCTGCAATGGCTCTATGGCTAGTAAGGAGCAATGATAGTACCTCAGATGGCAAGGGAATGGCTCAGCAAGACTATCTGGATACCAGTGTGACACCATAGAGCGTTCAGCCCAATGCATGTGGCTGGCATCATAGTCAGTTAGGGGCCAGTCTGGAGCATAATGCTTCAGAAGACCCCAGATTAAGATACCATTGAATATGCAGCCCCAATCAACTTTAGAAGTTTTTCAATGATGTAGGATGTCGGAAGGGATGGAGACTCCCAGAGAAAATTAAGCAATGGTTTCATGGAAATGGCACTCTCAAAACTAAATTTGCCTAAAGGAGTCCTAGGAGGAGGATTAAGTAGTATTGCATAATATTATTTTCTGAGAACTGTGTTACACTTCCCTTCGTGCTTATTGTGTTCTGGATGATAAACAATTGTAGCTTTGAGGATTCAAATTGAAGCTTTCAATTCTGTTAAATCAGACATCAGCAAATAGTCATTTGTTAAGTGAAAACAATGCTTTCTCTTGATATGTTATTTTCCTTAAAATGTTTAGTTCAGCAAACTTGAAAATGAAAACAAACTAAACATAGTCCCAAAAGGACACTTCACAGGAAAAAATATGAACCATATTCAAGTGAAATGCAAAAAAGGATACCCATATTTATCTATACACTACCCAATGTATAGGAGACTTTATGGCATGTTGCACATACTTAAAAAGATATGGCATGGGTAGGGAGCTGGGGGGATGAGGGACAAAGAACACAGGAAGATTTTATGCTTAAAATCAAACTGGTTTGCACTTAAAATTTTATGACACCAGAGAACAAGAACTATTTATTAGCTAATTATTCTTTTCTACCTTTCCTTCAATTATTTCACGCCTCTTTTGTCATCACAAGAACACTGAAATAACACATTTTATATGAGGAAAGTATTGCTAAACCTTTAGATAATAAAATTATGTTTTCCTATTCGTGAATGGCATCCTAAAATATAGTATTTCCAAGAGTCAGAACAGTTTAAATCACAGTCATATGTCTCCCACCAATCCCAGAGGTCATCCCCTCTCTCTCTCTCTCTCTCTCTCTCTCTCTCTCTCTCTCTCTCTCTCTCTCTCTCTCTCCCTCCCTCCCTCCCTCCCTCCCTCCCTCCCTCCCTCTCCTACTGACAAGAGTGTCCTGAATGAAACAAATTTGTGATACATCCACTTGCTGTACGTATTACATTCTTTGTATATCTAGCCACATCTTGTTTGTATCAATTTTTGATGTCTTGATTTATGTATGCTTTTATTTTGCCAGTTTTAAGCCATCTGGCTGGAGCTGGAATAAACTTAAACAAATAAGCAATCAATGCTGCCTGCATAATGTGAGAAATAATACTCTTCAGGTGGTTCATGAGCATTAGGCTTGATAAACAAAAAACAAAGAAAACTGTAAAGCTATGCAAAAAATTATTTGCTACTGAAAAGATTGAATGAGCCATCACCTATCTTGGTCTAACAATCATTGGTAGGTTGCGGAATATTGCATTTTGCTTATGGGCTCTCTTTTCTCCCATTCCCTCTCATCCTTCTTCTCATTCTCTGAAGCTTCATACAAATACTTCCTAGTTTGGTAAATTATAGTGTCTGGATGAAAAACTAGTGTTCAAGGTCAAACTGTGATTTGTAATCCTGGCTTGTGAGGAATGCTCAAAGTACAGTTTTCTTTCATAGACTTCACAGCAAACTATTGCTGACCTATTTCTCATGAAAAGTACGAAAAGTCATTACTGCATACTTGTTGCTATCCTATGCCATTCTCATGATACAGGATGGTGGCAATTTACCATCATGGTGATGAATGGCTTCATACAGCCACTGATGTAGCACAAAAGATAGGTAGGGAAACTTTGCTCCTCAATAACCCCTGATGGCATAATCATGGACCGGTGCCAGACTGGCAATGGATATCACAGAATGTTGTGTGATAGGGTGATAGTCCTGCATTAATGTCCTAAAATAAATTCTGCATTGAAATGGGTGTGAAAGAGTGCGAGGGGGAGCATGCTGCCCTTGTAGTGCACACATCAACATTGCATGTTTCCCACAGTTTTGTTGGATTCAGAATGTGACATCTAAACTGAATCTTTGTGTAGGGCAGCGTCCACCAATTTGACAACAGACAACACTGAGATGGATGCCTGAAATGCACAAGATGAAGATATTAAACTATGAAATGGTTATTTGAAATTTGCACCACTGCCAGGAATAAATATGGTGGTCTTTGACAAGTCATTCTCGCTAGCTTATCCTCCAGCCTTCATTTGCAATGTAGAGCCAATAACACAGAACTCTGTTAGTGGCTCTTTGTGAATATTTCTGATATTATTGTTGTTTAATGCACACAAATGCATCTCAACCGCAATAATAAGTTCTGATTAAGGTTGTTATTGTCGGCAGGGTGCGAGTGGGTGTGGGTTTCTTCAAAACCATCGATCAATCAATCCGCATCAGCACCCTGATGAATTGGTGATCCTCTGCCCTCACCAATTCTTCTCCAATGTCAGACTACTCGTTCTCGTCCTGAGAAGCAGTATAGACTCAAAGACATCTGCAGATCAAACATTCATTTAATATTTACAAAGATATTTACATCACAGAAAAAACCCATCGTTAGAAGCAGGCATTCTTCCTTTGCTGCTCAGCTCAGCACACACAGTTCAACAGATAAGAAACACATTCCACAGTCCGAAGGAAGTCCTGTCCTCCAAATCATATTGTATAGGCCACAGCAGGCTGTCAGTCAAACTGGCCTGCTATTAACTGTTTCATTGCCGAAACACACACTTGCAAAACAGCAAAAACACTTGATTCACATTTCATACACACACAACCAAAACCCAACAGTTATTTATAAGCATCTTCAACCTGAAATCATTTTTTAAACAAAACGTACTAGCTGGTGTCATTGTTCCAGCTGCTATTGTTACAGTTCTTGTGTATCCAAACTGGATAATTGCATCCCATTCTTTCAAGTCTTTTGGCACATAATATGAACCCATCACATTCTTACTATCTTAACTAGTATGCCATGTACTCACCAAATAAACATTGTTCCTCTCTATGTTAAGAGCTTTTTGAAGCTTGAATAGATTCATATGTCAGGGTGAAGTTGCCTATTCTTTTGTGCAGCAGGCAAAATGTGATATTTGTCATTGATGTCTAAGTGTTCCATTGACTTAAGGGGCTTTGTCTAATTATCTGCACTTTGAATCATGAGAGTTTCTGGTAAGCTTTGTTTTTAGTGGCAGCTGTCTACCCAACTGTATCTGTTCATTATGTCTAGTTTGATTTTGTTAACTGATGTGCATTAATGAGGCATTAAGCAACTTATTCTTATGTTCCAGGCAGGCAATGTCACCGATTCCTGGTGACTGTATCTATTAAAGCATCAAGTATAGGTAAATAGATTTCTGTTTATAATTCTGATTATCCATGGCCTCATGTGTATTAGTAGAAAAGAGTATCCAAAAGAAGTAATGTAGTCTGCTTAATCAGTTCTAGTTTCACATTTGTGTGCCACACAAGCCTAGCCAACCACATTGATGAAGGCTAATGCATGCATCTGCTTGATTAAAACATCTGTCTCTGTCCTAAAGGGTCAATTCAGAGGCTAGATTGGCATAAAGATTGCCAAGGAAAGCCAAATTAACCAAACTTAATATTCTTCTTATCATTAGCCCACTGAGTTGACAATGATGGGTAGCAAGCATGCACCAGTGAATAGTAATGAAGCTGCTCCTGGATCAGCTCAGCATAGGGTTTTTTCAGGCTAATTAGGTAGACAAAAATGGTAATTTAATCAGAGGAGCATGTATTCATTAAAGAAGGTGCGTAAGAGAGCTGATTGCTGAAGAAAAAAATTAGCTCAGTCAAGAGGTAAAATATAGCTACTGACTAAATTGTCCAGATTTTCAAGATCACATGCTGATGGGATGGATTTTTATCTCTGTTTGCCTTGCATTCTGTCTCATTGCATAGACTGACAGAAAGTGAGAAGGAGACTGAGAGAGATGGCAATTTAAGTCACTAATATCTAAATTGAATTACAAATAATTTGCTTGTACCCTGTTAACAAACAATTGCATAATAGTGCATTTTTTCACTGTTGTTTTTCTTTTGCTTACTCATCCTAAAAAAATTCTAGCAAGGATCAAATATACAGTGTTGTGGAAGCTACAACAGAACCCTTTTTTCATATGGTTGGGTGCTGTGATTGATATTGATGCTTTACCATAACACAAACTATGATAGTTACAGTGCTTCAGCATGTGATCCTTCATATTCTGGCCCAAATTCTCTTGATGTTTATAATAGGCAATTGTTTTAGGCTGTTTTTGGAAGGAGGAGTGAATTGGGGAAGAAGAGCGGTATTGTCAGACCTCTAGAATCATAGAGTTGGAAAAGACCACATGGGCCCTCCAGTCCAACCCACTGCCATGCAAAAAAAGCACAATCAAAACAAACTTGACAGATGGCCATTAGGCTTGAGCGATCCATGAAAAAAAATGTTTCTAAACTCGCTTCAAAAGTAGGGGGCGCTGGTGCTTCGTTTCTGAAACTACTTCTGAAATTTGGCCCAAAAAAGTTTCAAAACTTAAGAATATTTGGAATATTCGAAAATAATTCGTTAATGGCGGACGCGCATGCACAGTGGCCAAAAACAGCAGGGGGGAATTTACAGGACTCTCCCGCCCTCATTTTTTGAGCTATCCTCTTCAAACTTGGTACAGTGGTAGAGTACAGTTAACACTGCTAGCTCACAAAAATTCAGAATGTTTCCCTTATCCTCTGATTTTTGGTGAATTTTCATAGCTTTTATAATAAAACCATTTTTAATATTTGCAGAAATCTGTTCCTGGTTTGAAAGTCCTATTTCCAGTTTCATTGGGTTGTCTTTACTTTGAAAGTCATTGTTCTACTACTACAGAAACTAGTAGGGGGGGATAGTGTTGTGAATGAGCCTTCTGGGGTCAATAGTACTACTGATAGTAGCAGGAAGAGAAGAAAGACTCCTCGGGAGCAAGACTCATTTGAGGAGTTACAGAGAAAGAGGCTTAGAGAGATATTTGAGGAATCAACAGATGAGGATTCATTTGAGGATTTTGAAGGGGAGGATGGGCTTGAAATGGATGTTGGGGATGTGGTACGGGCAGAAGAGGATGGCATGGAATGGACATGTGCTCCAGAGGGTAGTTATGGGGAGGCTGGGCTCACTGGTAATGGGGACGCTGAGGAAACATGGGGTCCTTCAGGATCAGACCCAAGGTGGTCTAATTGGAGGAGTGGGGATAGTTCCACAGCTGTGGGTAGGTCTGGGCATTGGCAGGATGGTTCCAGCTCAGATGAGAAATGGAAGCAACCTGTGGGAAGGGCGGTGCCCGGCTCGAGTTCTGAAGATGAGTTGTAAATAAATTGAGAGCATTTGGCCATTGGGCCCTTGCGTGTGCAAGGTGGTTGTTGGGCGCCATTGGGTTTCGTGTTTGTGTTCCTGAAGACTGGCTTGGGACTGTGCAACCGACATAAGTTTATTCCGGGTTATTTCTATGACGGGGGCTGGAACTGTGTGGGTTTTCCTTAGACTGCATTGTGATTACTGTCTGCATTAGTTCACCTCCATCGTCTTGGCTACTTGTGTCAACCCATTGACGAGGACTTTGCTGTGATGACTTCTCATCTTGGACCTTGGACTGGACATTGTTTTGGCATTTCTCTTCGCTCCCTATTCCAGCTTGGCTTCGTTCTCAACCCTGTAACTACTCTCCGTTACCGACCGTTGGCTTCGTTCCTGACCCTGAAGTAATGCTCCGCTCCCAATTCCAGTTTGGCTCCTGGTTCTGCAGTTACGCTCCGTTACCGACCGCTGGCTTCGTTCTTGACTCTGCAATTACTCTTCGCTCCCAATTCCAGTTTGGCTCCGGGTTCTGCAGTTACACTCCGCTACTGACAACTGGGTTGGTTTCTGACCCTGCAGTAACTCTTTGCCCTTCATTACCTTGTTTCTGGCACTGGTTTGTTTGAGCTGCCTCCAGTGGCAAAGTTTGGCCCGGTTTGGGACATTGTTTGTTTTGAGCCTTAAAACTATTTGTAGCCCATTTGGGATTCTGTTTATGTTGGACTTTTGGGAATTCGGCCCGTAGTTTGTTTTGCCTTCTTCAAGTTATCCGGCAAATTTGAGCTGAATCTAAGCAGTTTCATTTTAATCCAGATTATATCTCTGGATAATTGGATTATATCTGGATTATATCTCTGGATTATACTCCGGTTTGGTTTTTTGGAGTTTTTTCAGTTCAAATGTCTTTTTCACACTGAAGTTTAAGTGTTGCAAGGTCCTGTGTTTGTTTTATGAGCTTTTTTGAGTTGTTTATACAGTAAACTGTATTTCCATCCATTGGCTGGCGTCTGACCTTGACACTTTGTTTATTTTTAATTCCAAAACGTAATGAACTTTCTGGATAGCCCTCGTTCGCTTCCCTTGCCCATTTCCAATTTTCTTCTTCCCCTGAAGTCACCAACCTGAGTGGAGAGTTCTAGTTTGGGGTTTTGCCAGCACAAAACCGGAGAGAAGTGATCTGGATCATGGATTGGGATGGATCCCCCCTCCTTTTCTCCCTTTCTTCACTTAAAGCTTCTGGCAAAAGCAGGAGGGAAGGCTGCGAAGGGGAAGAGCGGAGATCCTGCAATGCGACTCCTTCCTCTTGCAACCCGGTTTAAGCAACCACTCCAGGACAGGAACAGGGGAAAGGGATTTCTCTCTTGCAACCAGGTTTAAGAGGCCCATAGAAAGCAACCATGGGGAAAAACAAACAAGACTCCCTCCCTTCTGCGATTGGCCACAGGGAGGCAAGGCAAGCCCAGGCTAGTCTGCACCTCCCTCAAACCAAGTTTGGGTGATTTGAAAATGCACATGCTTTGCTTCCGACAAACATCTGATTCCATTAGAAAAATAGGCTATCGCGGTTCGATATCGCAGGATACAAATGACTGGATAACCCGCTTCAAAAGTCGCTTTGAAAGCTACAAAACAAACGAATTAGATACGACATACGCAGAAATAGAATTTTTGCCCAACCCTAATGGCCATCCAGCCTCTAGCTAAAAGCCTCCAAAAAGGAGCCTCCACCACACTCCGAGGCAGAGTTCCACTGCTGAACCATTCGTACAGTCAGGAGCGTCTTAATGTTCAGGTGAAATCTCCTTTCCTGTAATTTGAACCCATTGCTCTGAGTCCTACTCTTCAGGGCAGCAGAAAACAAGCCTGCTCCCTCTTCCTTATGACACCCTTTCAAATATTTAAACATGGCGATCATGTCTCAGCCTTCTCTCCTGCAGGTTAAACATCCCCAGCTCTTTAAGGGGTCTCATGACCTTTTATCATTTTAGTCACCCTCCTCTGGACACATTCCTGCTTGTCAATGTTTCTCTTAACTTGTGGTGCCCAGAATTGGACACAGGAGTCTAGATGAGGTCTGACCAAAGTAGAATCAAGGGACACCATTACTTCCCTTGACACTATACTCCTTTTGATGCAGCCCAAAATCCCATTAGCATTTTTAGCTGCTGCATCACAATGTTGGCTCATGTTCAACTTGTTGCCTATTAAGGACCTCTTTGCATGGCCCACAGGGGCCGTGCCATTGCACCAGCAATCGCTAGCTAAAGGAATGATCTAGGGGGTGCCTTGTGGTGCTCTGCACTCTTCCTCCTTCCCCCATCACGTGTTGGCACCCTGTCCCTGTCCCCATCAGGAGAGAAAGGGCAGCAACACACAGCAATGTGTGTGCCCTGCTGCCCTTTCCCCATCATATGGGGAAAAGGGGAGGAAACACTTTCCTCCTTTTGATGGAGGAGAAAGCACATTTTGATGCTGCTCCTCCATTTCTGGAGGAACATGGAATGTGCCCGTTCAAGCCCCGTCCAAAAGCGACAAAACGGGACTATTTGCTATTTGTGACAAGGTCCTTACACTCTAATATCTTTTTCACACGGGCTGCTGTCAAGCCAGGCATCACCCATCATGTATCTGTGCATTTCATTTTTCTTCTGCCTGAATGTAGTACCATATATTTCTCCCTGTTGAAATTCATTTTATTAGCTTTGGCCCAGCTCTCTAATCTGTTAAGTGTGATGTCTCATGGGCCATGTAGTCCCGTTCCTAGTACTGTTGTGGCAGACGAAGAGGAAAACTTGGGTTTCCCACCGATTCAGCCAGAATCGGAGCCCCTGCACCTGCAGGATGTTTGCCCTCAAGAAGTCAGCCAAACAAGCCTTGGGCAGAATTCTCCCCCGTTCTCTCGTAAGGATAATTATAATAGAGATAGAGGCGCTAGGGAGGCGAATCGCCGAAGCGCCAGAATCGCTGCCAGACTAATTAAACAGCTGATTAAACCTGTTTCCCTTAGGAAATCTTAAGGAATCATGCATCTGGACACAGTTTGGGTTTCACTTCTTGTTCCCCAGGGAAAGTGTTCCTTGGCAGAAAAACAAGATCCTATATAGGTGTTTTACCGCAAGGAAATCCTTGCGGAGTCAATTCGTCAGCTTCAGGAGTGAGATCGTGTGTGGACTACGCTACTCCAGTTCCTTGTTTCCAGGACCTTGTTCTAGTTCCAAGCCTGCCTTGTTCCCCGGACCTCGCCACGGACCTTGTTCTTGCTTCTTGCTTCTTGTTGCCTCGTATCAAGTCTTGTTTGCCAAGAATCTAGTTTGTTTTCCAGCCTTGTTGTCAAGCTCCATTGGACTAAAGGACCTTGTCATTTCCCCACACTTTGCTCGGCAAGGTGTGTGTTTCGGTTATTGGATTATAACTTTGGACTCTAATATCACATATTGGACATTGTTTTCCTGGACTAAATTTGACCTTTCCTGAAAGGTCTACTTCTGAACTATATTCTTCACTTGTTTTTATTGACTTTATATATTCCTTTAATAAAGATATTAGATAGATTCTGGTCTCTGCGCATGGTTATTGGTGCTCTGCAGCCTGGGTCCTGACATTAAGCTTGTGCAAAAATAATTTTATTGTGTGCTTTATCCCGCTTAACTTCTTGTTGAGTGATTTCAGTTCCACTAAATCATGGGTTAGAGGGAGAAGAGAATTTAGCTCAGGGATCCTCAGACTTTTTAAACAGGGGGCCAGTTCATGGTCCTGCAGATTGTTGGGAGACCTGACTATACTTTGAAAAAAAAACATGAATGCACACTGCACATGTCTTATTTGTAGTGCAAAAAAAAACAACCCTATGGAATAATATAGTACAGTAGAGCCTCACTAATCCAAGCTAAACGGGCCGGCAGAAGCTTGGATAAGCAAATATCTTGGATAATAAGGAGGGATTAAGGAAAAGCCTATTAAACATCATACTAAGTTATGATTTTACAAATTAAGCTCCAAAACATCATGTTATACAACAAATTTGGCAGAAAAAGTAGTTCAATACACAGTAATGTTATGTTGTAATTACTGTATTTACGAATTTAGCACCAAAATATCATGTTATATTGAAAACATTGACTACAAAAATGGCTTGGATAATCCAGAGGCTTGGATAATCCAGAAGCTTGGATAAGCGAGGCTTGGATAAGTGAGACTCTACTGTATATAAAATGAAGAACAATTTTAACCAACATCAACTTACCTGTATTTCAGTGGCAAGTGTGGTCCTGCTTTTGGTTGTTAATAAGGATTGTTGTTGTGTGCCTTCAAGTCATTTCAAACTTAGAGCAACCCTAAATCTAAACTTTTGGGTGGGGGCTTGGTAAATGACCTTAGAGGGCTGCATTCAGCCTGCAGGCTTTAGTTTGGGAACCCCTGATCTAGCTATTCCAGAAGGCCAAATCGGACAAAGACAGGTAAAAGGCAAAACCAGAGGTTTATTCTTAATGGCCAAAGAGGATGTCAGTAGAGAATGCACTCCAAAGTATTGACATGATGCAATTGAAAATACAGAGCATTTTTATTTCATCTGACAGCTGTTCAAGAAACCAGCACCAGCTCCTGGTTGTCTGAAAAACTGTTTGGCTTGGATCCATGCTCTGAGTAACTGTGCTTTCACTGGAATTTCATCACTGGTTGGTTCTTTGAGGTGGCGGGAAATTCAATAAACTGTCATTGGATGATTGTGAAGTGTCAGTTGGTTTAATGATCTTCCTCTGAGGGGGCACAATCAAAAGAAATGGGGTGTGGCAATATACAATGAGTTCTTGATGGGCTTAATGGGTCAGCTCTGGTTAACATACCTGGGTTAGTTATGTATGCACAATTGATACTTGAGGATGATGACTATCTCAATAGGTGAAGCTGACTTGATGCATGGGTGCCGGATCTTTCCCACAGATAGCTCTGAACCTATCAATGGAAGCAGGAAATAGATCCAGAGACTCTGACATGATTTCATTTATTGTTTTCTCTCAAATCTCCCAGTTCATTGTAAGAGGATTATGGAAATGGAAGGAGGAGCCTAGGTGTGTTGGAGCAACATTCCAAAGGGTAATTCATGATAAAAGGTTAATATGAGTAAAGGATTTGTGTGCTTGCCAGGTCTGGTGAAGCTGCATTCAGGATTTCATATATTTAATATATTTTAGAATTTGGGGTATGATTTCTCAATATCATTCTGATTAGAGTGGATTTTAGGTTTAAAAGTAGAAACAGTGTTTGATTTATTCTGGTGTACTTTGTTGTTAAATTACACATTGATGTTTTGCTGTAATACTGGTCTCAAAATTTAACAATAATTTCTAACCATTATTTATCAGAATTGCTGAATTTTACAACACCTAGGCTTTGACCATGCTAGCTTTCTCATTTAACCAAGACCCATAAAATGAATGTTGATTTTTGAAATGCGAAAGTTACTTTATTGATTCTTTAATGAGAATGCCTGTGGGTAAGCACCAGGAAACATACGCTTCTAGTGTCCTGAAAGAAACAAGAAAGAATCACCCATATGCAAAACGACAGCAACATTTTTGACTTTATTTTCATGTAATCATAGATACAAAGACAAAAAAGTGCAGGGTTTGCCATTTGCTTTTAATGAGTTAAAATATGAACATATCACAGTAGAAATGAGTTATGGATCAACACACATGAGAAAGGATGGCGCACAGCAACTTTGGAAAGGAACGTTATAATTAGAACCCTATCAAAATTGCTAAGCAATAATTTGAATGAAATGGAAATCATAGTTACGCATGGCTGAACTGAAATAAGAGGAGCAAGGAAGTACAGCATATTTTTGTTCCATATCTAACCACTGGGTGAAATTCTAGAGTAAAAAGTGTTTGTCTGGGTGTGGGTGTTGGTGTGTGATCCTTTCCAATAAGTATGGAAATAGTCTGCCAGGTGCTTGTGAGCACTTCATTACCTTTCTAAAAACAGTTTGCAAATGCTTGCCAATTTAAAGGAAATCATCCGAAGAACACTATGCAGCATGATTCCCAACTCCTGGTCAGTTTGCCAAGGGAGGGGAAAGGATTGCATTTCATGTGGTAGTGCAAATAATCTCTTAAACCAAGAAAGTGCTTCAACAGAATAAGTTTACGGGAGATGATCTGCAGGTTAGTCCCTTGTCATCAGACTGCAAGGAGTTGAGAGCTAGAAATTGGTGAAAACAACTCAGGTGAAAAGGCTAAGATTGCTTAAGATACTTGATGTGAGAAGACGCATGCTAATTTAAGGATGTTGGACATCTGCTTTTATTTATATTGGCTAGATATACTGAAGTGAGAAATAAAATGGTGTCAGAGTAATAGCAGTCAAGGGAAACAATAGAATCAGTGTAGAAACTGTGAAGCCATGCAAAAGTAAAAAGTCTATCTTGAAAAGTTTCATGAATAAATATCTGGTGTACTCCTATACAACATACTCCCCATTAGGGGTGTGTACAATTCCATTTCACTATTTGGGATTTGGGGAAATTCGGTCTTCCATCAGCCACAGAAAACAGACGGGGGGCAGCCAAACAATCAGCTAGAATGGACCACATGGCGCCAGATTTTTCAGCTACATTCGGGAGATTTGGCAGCTCCATGACTGACAAGAGCAGCCACACACAGGTATTTTCCCCAGTAGCTTTGCTAGAGTCAATCAGAAGAAGAAAGCAGATCACGTGTCCTTTTACAAACCTGGTCTATATATACCAGGGTGAGCTCCTCCATTTTTCTGTGTCATCCTGGTATTTGAGAGAGAGGGAGGGAGAGGGAGAGAGGGAGAGAGGGAGGGAGGGAGAAGGAGAGGAAGATCATGTGCTAGCCAGCTCCATGTTCTATCTCGGTGCCATCACTACTTAGGAACGATTTTTGAGAATTCTGATCTTTCCCCCCCTACATTATACCATTACATTTTCTTAGTTAATATCTTTTATTTTACTAGTTTTGCTAGAGAGGGGTGGGTGGGCCTTCGATTTGGAGGAGGAGGCTGTGTGTTTTATAAAGGCAATTTTATGTGTTTGTTTAAATATTTTTTACTTTAACCTGACTGAGTCTGGGATAGGTTTAGGGAAGAAAGGAATAGCCTGACTCCCTTAAATCCCCACAGGGAGAACATTATTTCAATTTCAATCCGTCCCCAGCCCTATCTTCTGGCTTCTATACTCTGTCCTGCACTAGCAGCCTCCCCTCCCCACCAATATTTAAGAATTACCAAAAAACCCTTTCTTCTAGTGCACCTCTTTGACTCTCTGCTATTTCCTCCCCAGCCCTACCTTCTGGCTTGTGTGTACTCCTGCGCTAGTCCAGCAGCCTTTATTTAAAGAAACTTTTGAAATTTCCTAAAAATCAATGGATGATCAAAATGTTCTGAAACGTGGGGAGCTTACAGTCATAAATGTGTTCTCCAAGAATCTCACAAGTTCCCCCATTGTCGGCAATGGGATGGATCTTCCTAGAACATAAACGGAATGTCCGGCTGCCAGATCATGGAACAGTATTTTTCCCCCTCTGATTTCAGGAATTTCTTGGTAAACAAAATGGGGGGCAGCCAAAAATGGCACCAAAAATGGCACTGTTTTGGCATCTCGCACACTGCTCCCCAAATGTCTGTGGGCATTTTCTACGTCTTTCAACATGACTCTATGGTATTATTGTGCCAAAGGGCCTTCATTTCAGTAGGTTCATTATTATCTGCAAATTCTGCAATACATGCTTTAATTTTGTTTCAATATAGAAATAAATATATATAGAAATATATTCATGGGAGTGGTATGAACTGTTTAATTTATCTATGCCCAACAAAATATTCCTCTTGAGCATTTTTATGTCCTCCAGGATGACTCTATGATATTCTTGGGTCAGAATATATGCAAAGTATGTAAACACAAGGAAAAGCTACAAGGAAAAGCTAGTTGAACTGCGGACGCATCCAGGAAGGGAGAATGGGCACATTCTCCCTGCCTGGACGCAGATCTGGATCTGCGTCCAGGCAGGGAGAATGGGGCGATTTGAGCCGTGCGCGTGCGCGCACGGTCCAGGTCACCCCATTCTCCCTTCCTGGATGCGTCCGCAGACGCATCCAGGAAGGGAGAATGGGCACATTCTCCCTGCCTGGACGCAGATCTGGATCTGCGTCCAGGCAGGGAGAATGGGGCGATCTGTGCCGAGCGCGCGCGCACACGGCACAGATCGCCCCATTTTGCCCTTAATTCCTGGACGCGTCTTATCATCAGGTGCGTCCAATAAAGCGAAAAATACGGTAATTTTTGTGATGGTCTCTAGATATGTGTATGTGTATACTGCTAACTATTAAGTCCTTGAATTGGTACACTGTGTGGTGGCTGTAATATCTACTCATTAAAATTGATTAATCATATTAACTTTCACTTCTAGCCAATTTTGAGATCGCACCATTGGGTTGCTTTCAGCAAATAGATCTATTGTCCATGTAGATTTGAGCCATTTTTTATTCTCTATAATCAATTTCATTATGAACTAGGCGATTTGTGATACAGATTAATTGGGATCTTTCCTACAGTTCATGGCATTTGTGGAGTATTATCTTAAATGCTGGTTCTCAAGCAAACATAAAATTTCCATTTCTGAAATCCTAGTGTGTTCACCAGAATCCAGGCAGTGTTTCTCCATCCATTGTATCTGTCTTTTTGTGTCTAAATATCCTACAATCACCAGATATCTGATCTTGGAAGCTAAGCTGAGTCAGCCCTGGTGAGTACTTGGGTGAAAAACCACATATAAATACCAGGTGCTATATTTCAGAGGAGGAGTTTGCAAAAGAATCTCTGAATATTTTTTGCCTAAGAAAACCCTATGAAATTCATGAAGGTCATCATAAGTTGACAGGTGACCTGAAGGCATGAGTGTGTGCATATGTACACAAACAGAGCTCAGCTCTATCTTTCTCTCTTTATTTTTTATATTACTTTACTTAAAAACTGGAATGGGAAAAGATGGCGACTGGAGTAGAAACTTGATCCGGAGGCTGGAGTGAGACTGGAGGGGAATTTCCATCAACCCTCCATAACCAGCCCTTCCTTCCCATTTCTTGTGCTGGAAATTGCAAAAGTATACTCCAGGGACCCTGAAATACTTTTGGGTCCGTTTCTATCCTGGAGGGAGTGGTAAAGGAAAGAAAGAGCGGGAAGGGAAGGTTGAGCGCTTCTACCATGTTCTCGTGGCTGTGAGACTCCCTGTAAGACTTTGTGGGCCCCGCACTGGTTCTCCGAAACACCTGAGTCTCTCAACGTTGTAACCCCATTCCTGAGGGGAAACGAAGATTGAAACCCAGGGTAACAAAGGTTGCCTTGGGGGGTCGTTTTAAGCTGGCCTTCAGGGAAAATGAGAGAAACAGAGAGCGAGCCAGCGTGGAGGAGTGGAGGAGAAGAGAAAGAGCCTCGCTCGCAAGGGAAGTTAATTAAGAATGGCACCATTAGCACTATTATCGTCTACTACCGGGCTTCCAAGTGGAGTTTTGTTCGTCAGCTCCCGCGCGGGGTCTGTGGAGGATCATAGTTCTGAGGCAGCGGTGCTCCTGGTGTTGGTCGGTGGTGTGGCTGTATGAAACATCAAGCGGCTGTGTCAGAGGTGCATGGAAGCTGGCCGGGAGTGCTTCCAGGACACTGGGGCGCTCCAAGGCAGCGTGTCTGGCAGGCGCGTGGATGGCATCGGTGCTCCGAGGGTGCCCTAGCTTTGTGTTTGAGATGAGTAGCAGCAGTGGAGGAGCCCATCAAGAGCGTGGGCAGCCTTGCTCATTACTGGCTGGCGACATGGAAAGTTTCACTTTAGACTTATAAGGATAGAAGAGAGGGAGGTGCAGAACCTCTTATATATAGAGGCCCTAAAGAAGTGGAAGCAAGAAGCGGTATTATAAGATCTTGCTTGTACTTAACAACTAGTATTACCGCTGTGATGGACCATGGAGGGGGGGCATGCATCGGCTAGGGGCCCCCTATTGAAGTAATTCAGGGGAGGGGGAGATACAGGAAAGAGAGGCATATTTTAATTCGGCCTAGGGAAAGAAGGAGAGTTCTTGTAGATCTAAAACGGCCTCCAGACATATGAAATTTGGGTGCCCAGGCTAGCGGTCCCTCCAATCTAAAGGTGGTGCTGCTGAATGCCAGGTCTGTCAGTGGAAAATCAGCAATTATCCTGGATCTTATCCTGGATGAGCGGGCAGACCTGGCGTGCATAACGGAGACCTGGTTGGACGAGGCTGGGAGGGCCAACCTCACCCAGCTTTGTCCACCAGGTTACACCGTGCAGCACCAACCAAGGTCTGGAGGGTGGGGGGGGGGGTCGCATAAGTCTATAAGGAGTCCATCCCCCTGACCAGGTGCCCCATCCCTGTTTGAATGTGCCCATCTGAGGGTAGGTGGCCGGGACAGACTAGGGATTCTGTTAGTGTACCAACCACCCTGCTGCACTACAGTCTCCCTGCCTGAGCTAGCCAGGGTGGTCTCAGGCCTGGCATTGTAGTCATTGTAGCTAATAGTGCTGGGGGACTTCAATGTCCATGCCGAGACCACTCTTTCCGGGGTGGCTCAGGACTTCATGGCCACCATGTCAACCATGGGGCACACACTTGACTTGGTTTTCTGCCAGGGATGGGAGGACGGTGGCAGTGTGGAGGAGCTCACTATTGCTCCGTTGCCATGGACTGACCATCACCTGATCAGGTTTAGACTTGCTGCGCCCCCTAACCTCCTATTAAAATGGTCCGCCCCAAGAGACTGATGGATCCAGATGGATTTCTGATGGCTCTTGGGGAGTTTCCCGCTACCTCGGTTGGCGATTCTGTCAACACTCTGGTCGCTCTCTGGAACAAGGAGATGACCAGGGCAACAGACACGATCGCTCCAGAACATCCCCACTCGAGTACCTGAGCTAAACCATCCCCTTGGTTTACTGAGGAGCTGGCAGTGATGAAGTGAAAGAAGAGGGAACTAGAAAGCGTGTGGCGTTTAGAGTCAGATGAGCCAAACCAAACACGGCTATGTTCCTACCTCAGGGCATATGCCGCAGCAATAGATGCTGCAAAGAACTCCTTCTATGCAGCTAATACTGTGTCTGCAAAGAACCGTCTGGCGAAGCTGTTCCGAGTGGTCAGAGGTTTATTATATCCCATCTCCTAAGACAGAATTCCTGACAACTCGGCAGCTTGCTGTGAAGCATTTGCTCAGTTCTTTGCAGGCAAAGTCGCTTGGATCTGTTCTAGCTTTGACACCATGTTAACGGGAGTCTCCGAGGAGATACCTAGAGCATCCGCTTGTCCAATTTTTATGGATTCATTTCGATTTGTGCAGCCTGAGGATGTGGACAAGGTGCTTGGAGAGGTGAGGGCTACCACATGCATCCTAGACCCCTGCCCATCCTGGTTGGTGAGAGAAGCCAGAGGGGGATTGGCCGAGTCGATGAAGGTGGTGGTGAATGCCTCCCTTCGGGAAGGCATATTTCCAGCAAGCCTTAAATTGGCTGTGATCAAGCTGCTGTTGAAGAAACCATCACTGGACCCCACTCAATTGGATAACTTTTGGCCTATTTCCAATCTCCCCTTTTTGGGCAAGTTTGTGGAACATGTGGTGGCCCCACAACTCCAGGCATTCTTGGTAGACACTGATTATCTAGATCCGGTGCAGTCTGACTTCAGGCTGGGGCATGGTACTGAGACAGCCTTGGTCGCCTTAGTAGATGATCTACGCCGCGAGCTGGAAAGGGGGAGTGCATCCCTCCTGGTTCTGCTGGACCTCTCAGTGGCCTCTGATACCATCGATCACAGTATTCTTCTGGGACGCCTCGCAGGAATGGGACTTGGAGGTACTGTCTTGCAGTGGCTCCGCTCATTCCTGGAGGGTCGGTCCCAGATGGTGTCACTGGGGGACTCCTGCTCGACCCCACAACCTTTGTCTTGTGGGGTCCCATAGGGCTCTGTATTGTCCCCCATGTTGTTTAACGCATACATGAAGACGCTAGGAGAGATCATCCGGAGTTTTTGGGTTCGGTGTCATCTGTACGTAGATGATGTCCAGCTCTGTCACTCCTTTCCACCTGTCACTAAGGAGGCTGTCCAGGTCCCGAACCAGTGTTTAGCTGCTGTGTCAGACTGGATGAGTGCGAACAAATTGAAACTGAATCCAGACATGACAGAGGTCCTCCTGGTCAGTTGTAAGGCTGAACAGGGTATAGAGTTGCAACCTGTGTTGGATGGGGTCGCACTCCCACTGAAGACACGGGTTCACAGCCTGGAACCCCAGGTCTCGGCGGTGGCCAGGGGAGCCTTCGCACAACTGAGACTTGTGTGCCAGCTGCGCCCATACCTTGGGAAGCCGGACTTGGCCACGGTGGTCCACACTCTTGTTACATCCCATTTGGACTACTACAATGCTCTCTACGTGGGGTTGCCTTTGAAGATGGCCCAGAAGCTCCAACTAGTACAACGGACGGCAGCCAGATTAATAACTGGAGCAGCATACCACCCCCCTGCTAAGCCAGCTCCACTGGCTGCCAATATGCTACCGAGCCCAATTCAAAGTGCTGGTTTTGACCTATAAAGCCCCAAATGGTTCTGGCCCAAACTACTTGTCCGAATGTATCTCCTCCTATGAACCAACTAGGTTATTAAGATCATCTGGAGAGGCCCTGCTCTCGATCCCACCTGCCTCACAGGCCCGGCTGGTGGGAACAAGGAACAGGGCCTTCTCAGTAGTGGCTCCCCAGCTGTGGAATGCCCTCCCCAGTAATGTTCGACAAGCCCTGACTCTCCTAGGTTTTAGGAAAGTAGTGAAGATGTGGCTATGTGCTCAAGCATTCGAGGAGTAAATATCTGAGGTGATATGGCTTGAATCAAGGCGTACACGAAAGGTGCCAGTGGATGAATCTAACTACATATGCATTTTAAAATTTTATCATTCATGTTTTAATAGAGTTTAATAGAGCTTTTAATTGATGTGGTATTGTTGTAATGTTTATTGATTTTGTTATTGTTTTATTGAATGTGTTTTGGGCAATGTAAATTGCCGACTGTTGTAAACTGCCCTGAGTCCCTACGGGTGAGAAGGACAGGGTAAAAGTGATGTAAATAAATAAATAATGTTGCCTTTTAAAAAAAATACAATAGCCTTTAGGCTGTTTCTTCTCTAGATTTGGGCAGTAGATTCTTGACTAAAGAAACCCCATGCAGCTTTTTACCTAGCAATTTTCTATGAGTAGCAGAGGTGCATAATAAATTATATGTTTTGGTCTCAATAATAATGTTTTTGACATTTGTTTATGAAGTGATAGAAAGTAATAGAGCCATACCTATTTATTTGAGGGCAATCACATATGTGCCTCATTTCTATGCTATCCCTGGAGCCAGCCTACTAACAACAATGTCATGGACTCACTGTAGATAACTCTGGGAGACAGTTTAAATTATTTTTCAGTATATTCTGATAGCAAAGGAACTACATCATACATTTTTGTTACAAATGCTACTATAAAAATTCCATAGTGATTCCTTTAAGAAAAACACTTGAGTTGCTTTTTAAGACAGGGAAATCTGATTTTAAAGTAAGTTACTTCCCAAGTGAACTCTTCCTAATCAACAATTTCAGAGGGGCATGCAAGACATCCATAAACATCATGTTCCATTCATTCTCTGTTCTACTGAAGTCCAAAATATTCAATACCCAGCTGCACTTGGGAAATATGAAAAATCATAACTGGAATATATCAGAACCATCTCATTTGCTTGATTTCCCCTCCTTAGAATCAGAGTGTGAATGTCTTCAGGTTTTTTTTCCTGTGGGTGAAAACATTAAAATTAAGGGGCTATCTTTTCATCTTAATTTCTGCTATATATATACAGTATGTTTAAAAATGTTAAGGGATCACAATGAAAAAGCAGAACTACTAAATACCTATTTTGCTTCTGCTCCCGCACCCAAAAAAGAGCTGTGTACTTCCATGCAGCAGCAGAGACCTTGGCAATGGATCTGGATTGCAAAGTAAGATTGATAAGGGAATTATTCAGGAATAACTTAGCCAACCTACATAATTTCAAATCTGCAGGGTCAGATGTATCCCAAAGTGCTGAATGAACATGGTAAATAGATGAGGTGCCAGAAACATTGTCCCTCAAAAAAGGCAAAAAAGAAGATCCTGTGGGCTGCCATTATGTTCCTCATTCTCCTCGTTCAATAGCAGTTATTAGGAACAGGACAGGCCGTGTCTGATGCTCCTCATTGGTTGTCACCCCAAAGAGCCTTGCTTTTCCAAGCCTAGCTATGTCTTAATTAAGATGGCTCACATTTTAAGTTAGATATAGAAAAAGAATGATATAGCAAGCTTCTAAATTTCTAGTCACCTAGAACACTGCTTCTTAAACTGTGGGCCCCGACTCCAAGTGGGGTCCCCTTAGCTCAATGTTGGCATCACAAAAACAGTAAAAGGTTTCTGAATATCACCTAGACATTTAAACAAATCTATTAGCAACAACATGCAGTATTTACAGTGAATTCTGCAGAAATTGCTTCAGTTGTACTTCATAAAAGTGAAAATCAGCCTATTTAGCAAGCCTTGCAAAAGCTAATTTTTTTTCAGTAAATGTTTGATTTGCATACCTATTTTGTACCTATCTATATATATAAAAGAGTGATGGCATCACGGCAATTCACAAAACAACAAAAGTACAGGCCCCCCAACCTCAAAATTTGACAACACAACCCATCATCCACGCCTCAAGGTTGATACAACAAAAAGAAAAGAAAAATAAAGTCCTAATTAGAGGGAGAGCAATAAAATTTTTTATCCAATTGCTGCCAGTTTAGAGGGCTAATCTCTGCCCACTTGGTTGCCTAGCAACCAAGGGACAGCCAGGTTTCAGTTAGGGGACAGGCAGATTTAGGCCTCACTTAGACTTCTTCCAAAGATTATCTAATTTGCACTGGATTATATGGCAGTGTAGACTCAAGGCCCTTCCACACACTATATAACCCATTTATAATCTTATATTATCTGCTTTGCACTGGATTATCTTGACTCCACACTGCCATATAATCCACTTCAGTGTGCATTTTATACAGCTGTGAAGAAGGGGCCTCATATAATCCAGTTCTGAGCAGATAATATAAGATTAGAAATATACAGTAGAGTCTCACTTATCCAACGTAAATAGGCCGGCAGGATAAGTGAATATGTTGGATAATAATAAGGGATTCAGGAAAAGCCAATTAAACATCAAATTAGGTAATCGTTATACAAATTAAGCACCAAAACATCATATTATACAACAAATTTGACAGAAAAAGTAGTTCCATGCGCAGTAATGCTATGTAGTATTTACAGTAGAGTCTCACTTATCCAACGTTCTGGATTATCCAACGCATTTTTGTAGTCAATGCTTTCAATATATCGTGATATTTTGGTGCTAAATTCATAAATACAGTAATTACTATATAGCATTACTGTGTACTGAACTACTTTTTCTGACAAATTTGTTGTCTAACATTATGTTTTGGTGCTTAATTTGTAAAATCATAATTTGATGTTTAATAGGGTTATCCTTAATTCCTCATTATCCAACATATTCGCTTATCCAACGTTCTGCCGGCCCGTTTATGTTGGATAAGTGAGACTCTACTGTACTGTATTTACAAATTTACCACTAAAATATCACAATGAATTTAAAACACTGACTACAAAAACATTGATTATGAAAAGGCAGACTGCGTTGGATAATCCAGAACATTGTATAAGCGAATGTTGGATAAGTGAGATTCTTCTTTAATATGAAATAATTACTGGGATAGAATAATGCAGAACAATATAATCTCTAAAACCAGGACAGTAAATAAACAGGGGAATTCCATACAGGAAACAATCAGGGCCAGCTAACACCTCCCAACAAAGTATTCCCATCATCAAAGTCTGGAAAATCCTCTGTTTTCTCAGGGCCACAGACAGTAGAAGCACATAAAATATCGCAAACAACACCACTCTGAAAACAAGGGAATTCCAGACAGGAAACAATCAGGGCCAGCTAACACCTCCCAACAAAAAATTCACTCAGGGAGGAAACAGCCAGGCTTTAAAGCTGCAAGGCCATTACATCCTAATCATTTTTCCTAATTGCAGCATTCATACTTGCCTCCAACAAACAAACAAAAAACCAATCAGAAATATTGTATATTCACAACCTTTAGGAAATAATATCCCCTGATGGCGCAGCGTGTTAAAGCGCTGAGCTGCTGAACTTCTGGACCGAAAGGCCACAGGTTTGAATTGGGGGAGCGGAGAGAGCCCCCACTGTTAGCCCCAGCTTCTGCCAACCCAGAAGTTCGAAAACATGCAAATGTGAGTGCATCAATAGGTACTGCTCCGGCGGGAAGGTAACGCTGCTCCATGTAGTCATCCCACATGACCTTAGAGGAGTCTACGGACAACGCCGGCTCTTCGGCTTAGAAATGGAGATGAGCACCAACCTCCAGAGTCAGACACGACTGGACTTAATGTCTGGGGAAAACCTTTACCCTTGACCTTAACTACCACCAATTCCTCAATACTTTATTTCCCATACCACCAGACTTCGCCACAGCAACGCGTGGCCGGGCACAGCTAGTTAGTTCTATATATTAGATTCCCAAGGAGTTGCATCATGGATACACTTATTCCAGAAGGTTCGTTTCTCCATAAAAAAATCCACTGTTCCTTACTTCACTTTAATAATAGTGTGAAACCTATAATTTCCTGTGATAGGTAGTAATACGTTTTTATATCTGTTTTCATTTCTACAGTTTGGAACATCTTGATTAATTTTTTGTATTCAACACTTCTCAATAATAAAACTGAGCAAACCTATCAATTAATTGAATGAATTCCTGTGAACATAGATAAAACAGGAGACAAAGCAAAACAGATTACAAATTGAATGTGCATAATGTGAACGTTTTTACTGAATGTTGTTCGGTACCTGTTGTTTGGAATATGGTAATAATGCAGAAAATGTTTAAAAGAAAATTTGCCATTTTAATGCTCCATAACGGAATGATAAAGTAGTAACATTTACTTAGGTATCCTGACATAGGGAAAGACAAGATATAAAAATTAAAAGTTAATATATACTTTCATATAATATATTATTATGTATTATAAAATGCATAGTAACTTTGTATTCAAATTTGCTGCAGTTTTTCTAAAGAAGAGATTTGCAGTATATATTTTGTTATTAATAAAATGTTAGCCTCTAAATATCTTCCAACAGATAGATTTTATTGTAAGCAGTTCTCAAAATTCAAAAGACTAATTAAATGGAATGGAACTCAATTGGTCCCAGGGGATGACTGTATTAGTCCTTTTGCCAGAGAACATATGCCTAAAGTGGTTGATATATCTGGTGTCACCATACACTTAAATCCAGATGCTGCTCCTAAACAGAGCAAACATGCTGCTGAATCAATGTAAGTTTGGTATCTCAATTTATATATTTGTAAGTTCCATTAATTAGTTTGGTAACAACTGCATTTAGATCCATAAGTGTTATGCAATATTATTACATATCGACTGGGGATTAAGAAAGTTACAATATAATATGCTCTTTATGATATAGGGCAGTGGTTCCCAACCTGTGGTCCGTGGACCACCAGTGGTCCCCAAGTGGTCTGCGGCCTCACCATTACTATGCTCTTGCAATGAGAGTGACTGGTTCCGTGAAACCCTCTTATAGTGCTGGGCCAATGGGAAGAGGCTGACTACCCATGAAAGGCATGACAACAAGCCTCCTGACTGCTGCTTCTCCTCCCCCCTTTCCCTCCCCCTGAGTGGAGCTGTTCCATGTGGCACCTAGAAGCGGGGTTGCCTTGGTGTCTTCATTTTAAGGCCTGTTCCTGGAGTTATTTGGGTGCTGATTCAGAAAATTGAATTGGGTAGACCACATCAGCTCTAGATTATTAAATATGGTTTTCTGTGGGCAAGCAGATGGCAACTCCTGAATGGCATATGTTCTATATCAGAAACTAGAACTGATGTGGTCTATCCAATGCAGTTTTCTGAATCAGCACCCCAAATAACCAAACCGAATCTAAAGTTGACCAAAATCTGATTCGTAACCCTTTTGGTACTAATGAGAGACGCTCCCACTGGATGAGAAACCATCCAACAGTCAGACATCCTTGCAGATGGCTAATTCTGTCACAGAAGTGACTTGCAGTTTCTCAAATTGCTCCTGACATGGAAAAAATAACTAATGTTAGAGAGTGGTCCCTGGTCAAAGTAGTCCCTGTTCAAAAAAAGGTTGGGAACCATTGATATAGCGGAAAGAGACTAGAAAAAGTTTTCCAGATATAGGAGAAAATGGTTTACATATTCAGGTGCTGGCTCAGATTGCCTTAAAAAAGGAATTTGCCAGTGGCAAGTTAATTGAAAAATTAACTGGAAATCACATTTTACACTTGTGCTTTCTTTGCTCAAGGATTATTCTATATTCATTGAATGGCTTGCAAGAACTGGTACTAAGGTGAAAAGAAGGACTAGCAGTGACTCAAATAAAAGCTGAATACAGCCATAAGCTGACTGTTATGCTAAGGGGAGAAAAGGCCAATTGATTTTACATGAGAACAGTTTTAGCCCCAGGCACAAAATGATTAAAACAGACTGTAAATCAAAATGGAGTTTATCCCATTTTCTTTGGCTTTCGCCCTAATAACTGGAGGAGAAAGCTCTGTGTCTCTTAATGCTAGAGACATAGATATTGACTAGGAATATTGAAGAGCTACCCTGTTAATGGTATAAACAGGATCCTCCAAGGTAAACACTGGTCTGACCAAATTCAGTTTTCTCTTTCTTTCTCTCTGACTCTTTGTCCCTTTTTGTCACCTGATATGACATAGCTATCTATGGCAGGGAACATTTTAAACTTCAAATATTTATTTTGCTTAGGAAAGTGCTTGTGAAATAGTTATTCCTTTGTGCCATATATTTGGAATATTCTTGTTTAACAATTCAGCACTTCAAACTAACCTTTAGCACATTGGACAGAAAGAAACCCTTGAAAAGTATTTAATCAACACAGTACACTAAAAGCAAATATGTAAAAGCAAGTACAATTTCTGCAGTACCTGGTTCTGTTTTTGAGGGGCCCAAAGAGAATAGATACAGCTGATTTAGATTGTGTTTGATTATGATTGATTGCTGTACCTCAGTATTTTTCAGCAGTATCTTCCCACAGAATCTTAATAACTTGTGAAGCAGCCCTCTGTTAATTTCTTTCACTTCCCTGTTGGTCCTCAATTATTACAAGTGAAATTTGTTTTTGTTTAATATTGTCTGGATGTGTATGCATAAATTATTTCAGGAAGATTCAAAAAGAAGTGGCTTTAGTCAGTCCATATTATTTTCACTGGGAGATTTTGAAAATGGCAAAAGAGTTTGCAGGGCTGACAGATGAAGGAGATTGTGCTCTGGTCATGGGCTCCTCCAGCAGTCCTCACTCTGGTTGTGGCTGTACTTGTAACTTCTGTATCAAATGGGTGTTATACTATATAAAATGCATTGTCCTCATTTTGAAGTGATCACTACTCCTAGTAATAAGACCTGTATGTTTGTAGCTGGAGTTGGGAATGGATGATGTCAAAACAAATGGATACGTGTTCTGTCTGCCAAACAAATAAATATGGGTAGCTCAGCTGACCTCTTTGCCTCCTTAAAAGGCACTGAATATGTTTTCAAGTGAACATTCACCGCCCAAAAGTATTCATATATTTCCTTGTGAATCCATGTGTCATGAGAATTGTCAAGAGCAATTCACATCAGGTTAATGTAACATTTGTTCATTTCTCAAAAGGCACATGTAAATGTAAGGAATTCTAGACAGGAGCTTTGTCACTTATCTACGAGGGTTGAATGAAAAGTAATGCCTCCACCTTCATAATTCCTCAACAGATTGCAGTACTGGTATGCAACAGGTACTGGCTTGTTCAGTAGACTCTCCTCTACAGTTCCATTTGGCAGGAAGCCTTAGCATTGAACGGTTGTGTTGTTAAAGTGCAAAGTATGGAACTCTGCACAGAAGGTCGGTCAATGCGACTTAAGCAATGTGAAATCATTGAATTCTTGACAGCAGAAGGTGTCACCCCAAAGGAGAATCATCAAAGAATGCAAGCTGTTTATGGTGATTGTGTTAATGTGAGTACTGTGCATCATTGGGCAAGTAAGTTTAAAGATGTTGAGGTGGGAACATCTGACTTGCGTGACAAACAAAGAGTTGGATGTCCTGTGACAGCAACCACAAGCAAAAGGTTGACAGATTGATTCAGGATGATCGTTGTATCACTCAGAGAGAAATTTCAAGCATAATTGGCATTTCACAAGAACGTGTGGGTCACATTATTGCTTTGCTTGATTATCGGAAGATCTGTGCACAATAGGTACTATGAGATGCTGGTTGCGAAAACAGAGTGTTGACTTCTTCCATTACGGCTTCAGAAAACTTGTTCATTGTTGGCAGAAATGTATCCAATTGTCTGGTGATTATTTGGAAAACTGAATAGTGGTAGTTAAAGAGCACATTCTAAGGATTATTTCTGCGTTTGATTTATTAAAATATTCCCATCCAAACCCAAGTAACGAAGGTGGAGGCATTACTTTTCATTCAACCCTCGTATGTTTGCTTCACCAGTAGGCATGGTCTTTCCTGTATCACTATTTGGAGAGTCCCAAATTAGATCCAAAAGATTGGATCTATATATTTAGGACTAAATCCTGTGTTTAGTGTAAAAAATGGGCTTCTCAGTAATAATGGACTTTGACTTCAGTGGCTTTGCTGTAAAGAGAAGAAATGTTAGCTTCAAAACATAAAAATAAAATCAATAAATTTCTGGTGTATATCTATCAATAAAATGATAACATTTGAAGTCTTTCTTCACATTTCCTTTATATTACCTTTGAAATGAATACAGAGATCCCAATGGTATAGCACTTACTATGTATATCTAAGAATCTTTTCACTGAATTGACAGGGAGTCGAATTTAACAACACACTGGAAGCCAATAAACAAAAACAACATAGAGACTGAGAGAGTTCATATACCTCCTGGTTTTTCTTTTTCCGAAAGAAAGGGCTGAAAATGTGTGAGCATTTGTGCCTTTCATGTATTTATTGTAGGAGCTGCGGTGGCGCAATGGGTTAAGCCCTTGTGCCAGCTGAATACGTGAGATGGGGTGAACTCCTGTCTGTCAGCCCCAGCTTCCCACATGGGGACATGATAGAAGCCTCCCACAGGATGGTAAAACATCAGGGTGTCCCCAGGGCAATGTCTTTGTAGATGGCCAATTCTCTCACACCAGAAGCGACTTGCAGTGTGTTCTCAATTCGCTTCTGACACAATAAAAATTATTTATTATGCTCCTATTGATCTGTGATGAACATTTAGAAAATGTCTGCTTCTCAACAAGGTGTGATGAATCTACAAGGCCCATGAGATTTCTAACTTCCTGTGTGAGAACGAGACAGGGAGCCATTTATTTTTTAACATTTATATTATTTGAACAAAATGTCTCTGTGTAAAACTAAACTCTTTCCCCTTTGCATAGCAAAGGGAAATACCCCTCCACACACACACACACACACTGAGTGCAGGGGAACTAACTGATTAATCAATAAGAATGAAGCAACCTACACAGTTCACCTAACAAGGCCACAACAATAGTTTATACAAAAATCACTCAGTCAGTTTGTGCCAAAACATTTTTTTTGCAAATTTGACTAAAAATGTGCAAGGGGGGGGGGGGGGGGAGAGAGAGAGAGAGAGAGAGATCAGGCCATCTCATCATTTTGAAATAGTTCCAGGTCCCTTCCACACAGCTGTATAAAATCCACATGATCTGCTTTGAACTGGATTATATGGCATTGTAGACTCATATAACTCAGCTCAAAACAGATAATATGGATTTTCCGCTTTTATAATCTGGATTATATGGCAGTGTAAATCCAACCTTAGACAGGGATGACACTTTTATCTTTCCTTTTGGATACTTTTGAGATAATTTGGTGGTGTTCTCCATAGTCATTGTGACTGTACAAATAGCAAGGAACTTGTCCTCTCCGACAGGCTCAGACTAAAGCAAACTGCTGCAGCCTCTCATAACTTGTCTATGCTTCCTCAATAATAACCTTTGCCATCTTATGCATACTCTGATGTTGCTGGCCACACTTGTATTGGTTTTCATCTGCAAAAAATTGATTTTTTTCATCAATCTCTTTTTCTTCAGTGCAAAGTAAAGGTAGTACTGAGCTACACTGCCATTTGATCCAGATTATCAAAGCAAATAATCCAATTATCTGCTTTGAACTGGATTATGAGTCTATATAGTCATATAATCTAGTTAAAAGCAGATAATGTGGATTTTATATGGCAGTGTATAAGGGACCTAAATTGATCTCCTCACCATAACTAGTTGCTAAACTGATTTCCTTTTTCAAGTAAACAAAATCCTCTCTCTTTTTTTAGCAACGATCAGATGACAGTTTCACAAACCAGGCAGCTATTATCACAGTCTGTTTCTTGAGACACTACAGTCTAAAAGCAGTGTATATATTTTATTCTCTCCATTTTGCAGAACTGTATAAAACAAGCCAATAAAACTGCTGTGTAAGTTTTCATCCTTATTAAATTAAAGGCTGAATAATTTAAGGCAAGACTGTGCTCTGTAGTTCTTAGTACTGTTCCTCAATTTTTCAAGGGAATAGACTGCTTACATTAAGTTTTAATACAAAGCCATTGTTCAGGGCAATCCACATCCTTATGAGAATTTAATATTTCCAGGGGGAGGGGGATTAAAAGCACTTGGGGGCACAGTCACTAAATCAAATATTTAAAAACCCACCAGCTTCTGAGGTCTTGATCTTGTAAGTGAGATTTTTCTTACATGTGTGCCCAGAGCAAAAATAGATATACTTTAGTTTCCCTCTTGAAAATATTAAATGCAATGGCATATCTTTGTTTGTGGTCCAGACTGACTCCTGATGTAAATGACACACAGACTCCAGGGAAGATGTGTTTGGCTTCATCAAAAGCATTTCTCTATACAAAAACTATTTCTTATGTATTATGAAGCACACAATGTCTTCCAACAAAAAAGTAACTCATTAGAAATAATTGTAGTGTCTGTGATTTCTTCCTTTTCCCAGTAGGAAAAATGTAGCTACTTAACTACTGTAATTTAACAAGGAATGACTTTGACCCCTTCTAAACTGCCTTCAAAGCAGATAATCCACATGACCTTATTTGAACTGGGTTATATGAGTCTACACTGCCATATACAGTAGAGTCTCGCTTATCCAACGTAAACGGGCCAGCAGAACGTTGGATAAGCAAATATGTTGGATAATAAGGAAAGATTAGGGAAAAGCCTATTAAACATCAAATTACATTATGATTTTACAAATTAAGCACCAAAACATCATGTTATACAACAAATTTGACAGAAAAAGTAGTTCAGTACACAGTAATGCTATGTAGTAATTACTGTATTTACGAATTTAGCACCCAAATATCACGATGTATTGAAAACATTGACTACAAAAATGCATTGGATAATCCAGAACGTTGGATAAGCGAGTGTTGGATAAGTGAGACTCTACTGTAATCAAGTTCAAAGCAGATAATGTGGATTTTATATGGCAATGTAGAAAGGGCCACAGTTTCTTGTGTGGTGTGGCTTTACTGAAAGTTAAAGGAAGGATATCAGATGGTTCAAATTCTGGCTCCCACTGTGCTTTGTGCAACTGTTTTGCATGTTGAGATAACAGCAAGCTGCGCAGAAGGAGAGCATGTTTTGCTCTGTAGGACAGGGAACTGCTGCACTGATCATGATAATGATACGTTTAAAAAGTAGCTACTATATTTACATTTGAGAAACAGAAAAAGTTTTTTTTTTAAAAAAAACTGCAACAAACTACAAAAGTATGTTTTGTGCTACAGAGCAGTGGACTACAGCATTGAGATTTAAAAACAAAATAGCAAGCACTTTATATATTGAGAAAATGGAAGTAATAGTCCCACTCTTCTGCTTTGGTGAGACCTCACGTGGTATACTTTGTTCTGGGCATCACAATTCAAGAAGAATATTGACAGTGCATCCAGAGAAGGATGACCAAAAGGTCTGGACACCATGGCCATTTTAGGGAGCTGAGTATGTTTAGATTGGAGAAGAGAAGGAGATGAGTCATAATAGTTATGTTTAAATATTTGAAAGGGTGTCACATTGAAGAGGGAGCAAGCTTGTTTTCTGCTGCTTTGGAGACTAGGACACAGAGCAACAAATTCAGACTACAGAAAAAAGAGATTCCATCTAAATGTTAGGAAGAATTTACTGATGGCTAGAGCTGTTTAGCAGCAGAATATGTTGCCTCGGAGTGTGGTGAATCTTCTCCTATGGAGGGTTATAAACAGATGCTGAATGATCATCTGTCAAGAGTGCTTTGATGGTGGGTTCCTGTATAGCCAAATGGGAATGATCCTTACAACCTCTTTCAACTCTATAAATCTATGAGTCTAGGATGCAAGTTAAAAAAAAAAGTGATAAAGCAACAAAATTTAACAATAACTAACTTATCTTTGGTTCTTTGGAACTATAACCTAGAGCTTTTGAAAAGTTACTTTTGAAGTTCTGCCTAAAGTCCCTAACACCTGAACATGAAGATGTTTTCCTGTTATCTTACTTTACTGTTCTGTGTATAGATGCAAAGCAGAGGAAGGAGGGAAGTCAGGAAAGAAGGATATTTCACTTTCTTTTTGTTATAATTTTTGACAAAATAGTGTCAAACCACGATGACACCCCTCCCCAAAAGATCTGTAATTTGATATGGGCTTTACAACAAACATATTATTATTTTCCAAGTTTTTTTAAACTTTCGCTATTTTGAAGCATTGCAGGTTGGGAGAAGACCGGCAGCAGTTGCTTCCCCAAAAATCTTTATCGTTGCAACCTTTTAATAAAATGTATCCATTTTCCTGACTTTCTGCCTACCTTGTATATTTTTATATGCTAAGTCTATTTCTCTATATAAAATGTATGACCATCTTTATAAAACATAGCGAGATGTAGCTCAAAGATATTAACCTCTTTGTAACCCAACTGAGAGATTTCCTGAGCAAGGAAGGGTGAGCAAATCCTTCTGTCTGTTTCCCAGCCAGAGCAATAATCATAATCCATTGCTTGTGTATGTAGAGATAAACAGTTTCCCATGTTAGCCCAGATAAACCAGAAAATATTTGTTTAGCTAAATAGTCCACTTGGGTTGAGAGATTGCTGACCGCTGAAACAGAGTCTCAGATTATGTACATTTATTAAACCTTTTTATTGAAAATCCAGCCTTTGATTGTTAAGATCATCACCATTTTCTCAGGAGTCTTGCACCTTTGTTCAAAACTGGACAGTTGAGCAAATCAAAGGCTCATTATTCTTTCTTTTACATTCTCTTCACAAAGGACGTCCCCTCCCCGGGGACATTTCACCAGCTGATTGGTTCCTTGGCCGGTCAATCCCTGGCCGACATTTCCTCAAAAAAGGGAATTCCTGCCTGGAGGCAGCTACATCAGCAGCACCCTTGGCCATTCAGGGTGCGGACCCAGACTGGCTCCTCTCAGCCAATCAGGGAGAGGAGTGGGGGGTTTGAATTGCTGTCAAACTGTATAAGATGTCATGCTTTCTCTGAATGTTTATGCTTGTACATTTTGAAGCATCCACTTGTACTTCCATCCCTTTCAGCTGTATTGAATAAATCTCTGTGGCTTGACTTCAACCTGGTGAGTGTTCCTCTGTCCTGGCTCATTCGGTTTAGCTTACACTTGCCGGGCCCATATTCTCTTTATCTGTGTTCCTAGTTATCCACGAGACCTTGAGTATTTACATCTTTTTCCATGCTCCCTGCAAGCAGCAGTTGATGAGGCCCATGAGCAAACTGTTCTAGAGTGCTCCTGTGGTTTGTGGTTATAATGTCTATAATTCAATTCCTCAACTTTCCAGATAAATTGAGAAAAATACCAAGGAAACACATTTGGCATCCTGGAGTGCATCTACAATGTAGAATGCAGTTGGACACCCCAATAACTGCCGTGACTCAGTGTTATGAAATTTTTGAAATTGTTTTTTTGCAAGGACTTTAGCTTCCTTTGTCAAAGAGGGCTGGTGTCTCACTAAACTACAGACCCCAGGATTCCATAGCACTGAGCCATGGCAGTCAAGGTGATGTCAAATTACATTAATTCTACAGTGTAGATATATCTTTAGTCTCATGCAAGAGGCAAACTCTTTTCTTGGTTTCTCAACAGTCTCTCTTGTTGAGTCAAGAGCTGACCCAACTCAATCTCTATCTTGGTTGTTCTTTCACATCCCTAGATCCTAAACATCTTACAATGTATTTAAGAGGGAGAGTTGAATCAATATAATCTCCAGTTGGTAGAATTTTAACCGAGGATGGTATTTTTAGTGATGTAGCACATGCAAAAGAAAGACTCTTTGTTTTTCTTGTTTTTTTACTATAGTGGTGTGATGGGAGGAGGTTCAAGAAAGCTACTTGTGTTATTTCTTGCTATGAAGCCAGGGAGGGGGTACTTCGTTTGATGGAACCCTTGTGGTTAACATTGTTTTAATTCTTTAATGTTGCCATCCATTTGGGATTACATTTACAAAGGAAGACAAGATACATATTTTCAAAATGAATTAAAGCATTACAAGCAAGCAGTTTTAAAAATGCTAATGCAACATACAAATAATTCTGAGAACACGGTCTTAATCTCCATAGAGTTTGGTATGCTCCACTGCATTCAGCTGGACTTAATTCCCAAAATATATTCATTTAAATATGCTAATCACTTCTGAATGATTAGTAGATGCAAGCTGACCATAGGCTTTTAACAGTGCCCCTAGGACGAAGTCAACGCTCACATGCAAGGGGCCACTAGATCTTGCAACTCTCACAAGGCAAGGAAAATCAGTGTGGCAGCTCGAGCCTATCAGCAGTGCAACTGATTCAGCTGCTAGTCTGCCTCCTAACTATGATTTGCCTGTCTCTAGCTATTAACAGGTAAAACCCGTCAATAGTTGTTAATCCTGCAACATTTCCATCACCTATCTTGATGTAATGGGCTCATTTGCTTCTGTGCTTTGCTGACATATAAATGAGATAAATAGTATTCCCTCATTACCACCAAATGTGGTAAACTAGATCAGTGCCAGTGCTATCATAGATGATTCAGGTGAAAGGGGGAAAAAGAAGTAAAGATAAAGAATGCCATCATCCATCAACACCTTTCCCTCCGGCCACAGCAAAGTGACAGGAATTCATCCACTCCCATTATTTATTTGATTTTCCCTTTAAACCAGGATCAAAAAAAAAATCAAAATATCCATATATACTGAGATGGTTTCCATAGACAAAAAGATGTGAAAAGGAATACTAACCATGTTACTGTGCCCTCCAACTTCAGGCATTCTTGGATAACACACACTTCCTCAACCCATTTTAAACCAGCTTCAGAACAGGATACTATGGTTGCCTTAGTGAATTATCTCCGTTGTCACACCTCAGGCTAGCTTCACCTTGCTATATACACCAGACTGCACACAGGTTGAAGTCTTTTTAGTTTATCAGAAAATAAAAAGTAAAAAGTTCTTAAAAAACAACAGGAAAGTTCCAAAAGTTTGTTGCAAAATAAAGCCTTAGATAATAATTCAAGAAGTCACAAGGAATGAACGAAGTTCCATTAGAGCATGACAAAATCCCAGGAACATGAACACATAGGCTGCAAGATAATCCAGGAAAATGAGAGCTAGCTTCTTGGTTGAACGAAAGTTGCTTTGACAAAGGTTTGTCTCCAAACACATTGCTTTAATACCCTTTGCAAAGCATGAAAGCATTTCTCTGGCCTCTAACCTCCCTCTTGTTTGCAATTCTCACATCCTCCGAACCCTGAATTCCAAACGGTCAGCTCGATCCAAGGAACCCGTTTCATCAAGGTCAACCTACTTGTTAGTTTGCTGAGCCTCGTTATCAGACTGAGAACTGTCCTCCTTTTCTAAATCAATTTGCACCTGGCTAGTTTCAGTATCATCAACATCATTCCTTGCTGTGAGAAAATGAACTTGCACTCTCTGTCCCTCATCTTCTACAACAGGGACATTGTGACCTGATTTTGATCCTGAATCCCATCATCCTCATCAGAGTCAATCTGAGGTTCCAACTGAGTCACAACATCTGTCTTAACATTGACAAGGGGTATATGTGTTGTAGTTTAGCCCATGATTGTGCCTGTTCTTAATGTCAATGAAGAAGTGGGCCATGGGTTTTCTGGGCCTGTAAGTCAGCAGGAGATTTTAAGTCCTGAAACTGAGCAGTCTTTATCTCTAGCAGCTAGTGAAGATCACAATCGAGAGAGGGACCCAGATGCTGCTGAGATTGGAAGTCTTTCTCTAGAGATGCAAAGAGGCTGAAAGGAGTTCAGAAGATGAAATCCCAGGTGGCAAGGATAATGAGATAGAAGACTTAGTTTTCATAATCTCCGGGCTGCTCAACAGAATCTCCGAAGGTCAAAGCACTTGTTAGAGAAAAAACTGTTACATTGTAGTCAGGGAAAATGGCATGATTTCATGTATGTATTAGAGAGACCAGGAGGATTTTCCAGCAGTCTAGTCTATGTTGGTTATTGAGGCAACATCTCTTACCAAGTCCTATTCAAGCCTGCTAAGGGAATTCTAGTTCCATGCCTTCGTTCGTTCATATTTCATGCTGCCAAGTTTGAAGGATTGTTCCTGGGTGTTTGTATTGGCTTTTCATGCTGGTATCCTGGTTCTTTGTATTCCTGTGCTGAATGCCTTGTTCTGGGTTCCTGAAACTACTCTTGTGTATTGAATCTTGTGGACTTTAGCATACATTTGGACTATGACCTTTTTACTATTTTTGCTGAACTACTTTTATATAATCTTCAATATACTGCTTGCTGATTTAACACTCACTGGAGTGTGGTGCTTAAGTACAGAGGTGCTTCCTGCCCTGGAGTACAACAGTATGTCCCGGTTGGTGCTTCTAGGGCATTACGAAATCAGAGGCACTTTGTTGCAGTAGTTCTAGTCGTACCTCTCAGGCAGGTTCCAGATAGTGGTGCTTGAGGATACCTACTCCTCAAAAAAAGGAGCTGTTATGTAGCATCCCAAACAGGCCATTCTATCCCTGATGTTTTTTAACATTGACATGAAACTGCTGGGAGAGATCATCCAGAGGCATGGGGAAGGGTGTTATCAGTATGCTGATGAGACCCAAATATGCCTTCCAAAGCAGTTCTAGCTAAGGATAACATGACTTCTCTGAATGAATGCCTGAAGGAGGTAATGGGCTGGATTAGAAAAACAAATTGAAACTGAATCCAGACAAAACAGGGGTTCTTCCCACCATGGGTCTTAATCTGGGGATGAAGCTGTGTCAACCAGTTCTGGATGGGGTTGCACTCCCCTGAAAGACTGTGTTCACAGCTTGGGAGTGCTCCTAGATTCGTCTCTCCAAATATCAGCTCAGGTAGATGCGACAGTCAGGAGTGCTTACTACCAGCTTTGGCTGATATGCCAGCTGCACTCCTTCCTAGATTTGCTATTGCACATGCTGGTAACCTCAAGGATGAACTTCTGCAATGCACATTTCATTAGGCTACCATTGTACCAATTTTGGAAGCTCCAGCTGGTTCGAAATACAGCAACCAAATAGATTTAGGGAACATCCAAGAGTGAGCATATTACATCTATCCTAAAGTCACTCCATTGGCTGCCAATTAGTTTCCAAGCAAAGCACAAAGCGTTGGTTTTGACCTACATGGCTTGGGACAAGGTTACCTTCACGATCACCTTCTCCCATACACTGAGGTTCTCTGTGGGGTGGCTCCTCAAGCCTGCTAAGCTCGACTTGCAACCATTACCCAGATGATCTTTTCATCAGCTGCCCCAAGACTGTGGAACAACCTGGTGGAAGATTTCTGACAGCTACATGAACTGCCAGAATTTACAACACGTCTGAAGACCTATCTCTTTTGGCAGGCCTACCCAGATAGTTTTAATCATGAATTTTAAACTCGTTTCTTGTATCCACTATATTTTAATCATTGTTCTATGTATTTTAATATATGTATTTTGTACATTTTATATGTGTATTTTATATAATGATTATGTGTTTTTAGCTATGTTGTAACCCACCTCGAGCCACAAGGAGAGTCAAATAAGAATTATTATTATTATTATTATTATTATTATTATTATTATTATTATTATTATTATTATTATTATGACAATGATATTTCAAGCAAAAATTATCAGAAGTCCTATAGGTGGAAAAGATGGTGAGTAGTAGTACAAGTTATTTCCCGGATAATAATGTTCTCTTGGCATTTGAAGTTATTTATACAAGTTTAGGAGTTGGCTTGCTAACACTTCAAAGAAACAATTGCCCTGTTAAACCAAATGGAGAATAATTTAATGGTTGCATTCAGTCATAATTCTGGAAGTGCTTTTAAAAATGAGTTTGCAGGGGCAGTGGAAAGTAAGTCATTAATTTATCCTAAAGAGATATCCTTTATATTATATCCCAGATGGCAGAATGCAGTCTCTTTGGATTTATTTATAGGTGACCACTTTGGATTTTTAATATTGTAAAATCATATCCAAAAGCTGTTTTCCTATCATGGGGTTATATATGTGATATAACACTCACATATTCAATAGATTATGGAGTCCTTCAGGGTCTGTTGTGCCTGAAATTTGGCATCATTTTGTGTGTTTGGTTTTTTTTCTTTTTACTATTCAGCCTTCCACTTTTCAACATCAATGTATGCTTTATGATTTTTTTTATCTGCTAGAAGCAATAAGGATTGATATGCTGCTTAGAGTCATTGATGAAAGTTTTAGATTTGCCATGAATATCACCCTTAATGGCAAGAGCCGTCCTCTTAGAACCTTGTGAGATTGTGTCCTTTTTCAAAATAGATTATTCAGGCACACAGTGAGCAACCTGGATTTTAAAAAGGCCTTAAAACCATGTAATTTTGGAATTAACAGAGGATTATAGAACGGTGACTAATGCCATGTAGAGCAATAAGGACAGGCTTTCTTATCACCTTATAAGGAGGTTATGCCCATCATGCAGAACATGTTTGATGCCATTGTGGCGACAGCGATGGTACTGTTGCTATGGCTCCTCGTTCCTTTAAGGGAGTTTGGAGTAGAAAAGCCAGTGTTAGTATCAGAGGATAATACTAACACTTTCCAGTCAGCGGTTGCTACTGTGTTCACGTTGTAGCACTGCTGTTGTTCTACGTGCTGCATAAAGAACTGGACAAAATGCCTTTTCTCTTAACAAAAACAGTATATTTCTGCCTTTCAAACAAATAAGAAACCACTGAAGAAGTTTAGTAGTTGCCTTGTGTTTATGCCATTAATCATTTTAGCCAATATAATCTAGGAAATGGTTTCTTAGGGTTTAGAAATATTTATTTGTGGCGATAGTTTCAAAATTCCCTGAGACTACATCCTCACTGGAAAGGTTTTTGAAGTATTATTTCCACAATTCACAGCTAGCCTGTTCGCAATCAACCACAAGCCACATCAGTTTGGGGATTCTGTGAGCTATAGATAAAAAAGTATCTTTTTCAACCTGTGAGGTCTCAAGTAATAACTTTTCCCAGTTATTCTATTAGAGGTTCTTTGTAAATGTGCAATAGACCTTTCTTATATAGGGCATTTTTTTCTTTCTATAGTTTTTTAAAGAACATAAACAAGTGAAAGGTCACTGTGAGTAGAATAAATCATGTATATGACATAAATTATGCAAAGTTGAAAATAATTCAATTTAATACATAGGAAAACTCTGCTTTTGTATTGTCACCCCTTGGTGGGGTTTGTTGTGTGCTTTCAGGTTGTTTCAAGTGTGGAGTCCAAATTCAATTTTTTAAAAATTGCACCATGTTTATAAGTTCAAGTATAAAATCTAATAGTTCTTCCTGCCTGATAACTCTGCAGTCCAGGGGTGAACAATGTTTAAAAGTAACTAGAAAACAAATTAAACAAACAAAAAACCAAAATATTAACTGAAATATGGATGGTGAGGCAAAGGAGCAGCTAGAGATCAAAACGGAGATTAAAATAGAGAATAAAATAAAATATCTGGGAGTGATATTGACCTCTAGTAATGCTAAGTTGCTGAAAAATAACTATGAACAATTGTGGACAAAGATACAAAGAAATTTAGAAAAATGGAAATATCAAAATGTCTCCCTTCTAGGACGCATTGCGATAATTAAAATGGCCATCTTACCTCAGTTACTATTTCTAGTCCAAACGTTGCCAATAATTAGAAATGAGCATCTCTTCAAAAAATGGAATTCGGACATAACGAAATTTATATGGAAAAACAAAAAAACAAGGAAAAAACTAAAGATACTAATGGATGACAAAAAGAGAGGAGGACTTGGTTTACCTGATCTCAAGCTGTACTATGAAGCCTGTAGTCTGGTATGGTTGAAGGATTGGACTACTTTGAATCAAACTAAATTATTAATACTAGAAGGCCATGATTTAAGATTTGGGTGGCATGACTATCTATGGTATAACAAAAGGAAAACCGAAAAAAATACAAACAAAGGGTATATGACAAAACTCAGTTATGGATTTCTCCTATACTTAGTTCGGGGACAATTGTCTTCCATCTTGGGGGTATGTCCATATATGGCCGAAGAGACCTATTCTTGATCTGCATGTTCTCCCGCAGTGAGGACATCGGTTTCCAGGCGGAAGGCGGTCCCGGTCAGGGTTGGCTAGACGCTCCTTCCTCTTGGCACGTTTCTCCCTTAAACCCTCCATTCGTGCCTCTTCAAACTCCGCAGCACTGCTGGTCACAGATTAGAGTGCTCAAGGGCCAGGGCTTCCCAGTTCTCAGTGTCTATGCCATGGTTTTTAAGGTTGGCTTTAAGCCCATCTTTAAATCTTTTTTCCTGCCCACTAACATTACGTTTCCCGTTCTTGAGTTCGGAGTAGAGCAACTGCTTTGGGAGATGGTGATCGGGCATTCGGACAACATGGCCAGTCCAGCGGAGTTGATGGCGTAGGAGCATCGCTTCAATGCTGATGGTCTTTGTTTCTTCCAGTGAAGAGCAGTGAAGATCATGTCCACTGTTCCTCTGGAGGGACGGAAGCCATTCTGGGATTCTGGGAGGGTGTCTTCTGAGAAAGGGAGAAGGCGGTTTGCAAGGATTCTTGCGAGGATTTTCCCAGCGGAGGTTAGAAGGGAGATACCGCGATAGTTCCCACAGTCTGTTCTATCTACTTTCTTGAAAAGGGTGATGATGGTGGCATCCTTGAAGTCTGCTGGGATTTTCTCAGTTACCCAAACCTTTTCAATGAGCTGGTGGAGTTGTTGTATCAGCTCAGGTCCACCCTCTTTGAAGATTTCAGCAGGGATCCCATCAGGTCCACTGGCTTTGTTGTGGTTTTTTTTTTGTTGGCTGATGGCATTGCTAACTTCTTCCAAACTAGGCAGTGCTGCAAGCTTATCCCTGGTTTGTTGTTGCGGGATTTGTGAGAGGTCTCTTTGGCCACACTGGAGCTGTGATTCAGCAGGTTCTGGTAGTGCTCTTTCCAACGTAGTGCAATTGATGTTTTGTCCTTCAGAAGTTTGGTTCCATCTGATGAGCGTAGAGGCTGTATGCCATGGTTTCTTGGTCCGTAAATGATCTTTGTGGCTTTGAAAAATCCCTGAGCATCATGGGTATCTGCAAGGTGTTGGATTTCTTCAGCCTTCTTTGTCCACCAGATGTTCTTGAGTTCTCTGGTCCTTCTTTGGACCTCAGCTTTTGCACTGGCATATATCTTTTTCTTGGCAGCACAGTTGGTGTCTCTCTGCCATGTTTGGAAGGCTTTCCTTTTGTTATCAATTAGCTGTTGGATCTCTTTGTCATTATCGTCAAACCAGTCTTGATATTTCTTAGTTTGGTATCCAATGGTTTCTTCGCAGGCTGTGATGATGGAGGTCTTCAGTTTGTTCCAATGTTCCTCAACATTTTCGGGGTGTTCTGTGGGTAGATGATCTTTGAGTGTTGTTTGGAGGAAGGGCTCGTTTGGCGGGCTCCTGAAGGGCTTGGGTGTCCATTTTAGGCCTTGTTTTTCTTCCTTGGAGTCTGCGTTTGGGGACGATCTTGATAGCCATCGTGGATCGGATTAACCTGTGGTCTGTCCAGCAGTCATCAGCACCTGTCATGACTTGTGAGAAGCACATCGCGGTGGTCTCTGGCATGTGTAATAACATAGTCCAAGAGGTGCCAATACTTTGACCGGGGTGCTTCCATGATGTCTTGATCTTGTTTTTCTGGCGGAAGAGCGTGTTGGTGATGACAAGGTTGTGCTCTCCGCATTTGGTGAGAAGCAAGATGCCATTCCAGTTGCTGTTTCCGACCCCGTCTTTTGCTATGATCCCCGGCCACAGGTCAGAGTCCCGTCTGACTCTGACATTAAAGTCACCCAGGAGGATGATTTTGTCCTCCTTATGTATCTCCTATAGGATGGTGTCCAGCTGATAGTAAAATTTTCCCTTGATGTCTTCATCAGCATCTAGAGTTGGTGCATAAGCACATATGATGATTGCCTGTTGGTTTTTTGGCAAGGTTAATTCAGAGGGTTGAAAGTCGTTCATTGATGCCAGTGGGTGCTTCAGTCAGGTGCTTCACCAGGTCATTTCTAATAGCAAAGCCAACTCCATGTATTCTTCGCTCTTCTTAAGGCAGTCCCTTCCAGAAGAAGGTGTAGCCTCCCTTTTCTTCCTTCAGCTGTCCCTCTCCTGCTCTCCGGGTCTCCTGAAGGGCTGCTATGTCAATCTTAAAGCATCCCAGCTCCCTTGCAATGATAGCAGTCCTGCGTTCGGGGCGTTCGCTGTCAGTGTTATCCAACAGTGTCCGTACGTTCCATGTTCCAAAACTCATTTCTCTTTTTTGGCCACAGAGTGGTGACCCCTCTGCATGCGGCAGTCCAGTCAGGGTAGGAGAGGCAGACAAAACCTCGAGAAAACCAAAGTGCCCTTCTAACAGGCACCAGCTAATCCCTCTGCAAAGCCAGGAATACAGCTTAAAGGTGTAACATTAGAAAATGTTGACCATTTCCGCTACCTTGGCAGCCACCTCTCCACAAAAGTCAACATCGACACTGAAATACAACACCGCCTGAGCTCTGCGAGTGCAGCATTTTTCCGTATGAAGCAGAGAGTGTTTGATGACCGGGACATCCGTAGAGATACCAAGGTGCTTGTTTATAAAGCCATTGCCCTCCCAACCCTGCTCTACGCCTGCGAAACATGGACGGTCTAAAGATGTCACACCAAACTCCTGGTGCGTTTCCATCAGCGTTGCCTCAGAAAAATCCTGCAAATCTCTTGGGAAGACAGGCGGACAAATGTCAGCGTGCTGGAAGAAGCAAAGACCACCAGCATAGAAGTGATGCTCCTACACCATCAACTTCGCTGGACTGGCCATGTTGTCTGAATGCCCAATCACTGTCTCCCAAAGCAGTTACTCTACTCCGAACTCAAGAATGGGAAACGTAATGTTGGTGGGCAGGAAAAGAGATTTAAAGATGGGCTCCTTAAAAACTTAGGCCAACCTTAAAAACTGTGGCATAGACACTGAGAACTGGGAAGCCCTGGCCCTTGAGCGCTCTAATTGGAGGTCAGCTGTGACTAACAGTGCTGTGGAGTTCGAAGAGGCACGAATGGAGGGCTTAAGGGAGAAACGTGCCAAGAGGAAGGAGCGTCAAGCTAACCCCGACCAGGACCACCTTCCACCTGGAAACCAATGTCCTCACTGCGGGAGAATATGCGGGTCAAGAATAGGTCTCTTCAGCCACCTAAGACACCAGAGATGGAAGACAATCATCCTCGAACTACGAGGGATCGCCTAAGTTAAAGGATAAATGACCTTGGAGAGCCACATTGGGGTTGTGGGCTTTAGTTTGGGATCCCCTGACCTAGATGGTTTCTATAGCTGAACCCTGATATCTAGAGTTTTAGTCCAATGTTTAAATCACCGCACCACATTGGCTGTACTGTTAGTTGACTACCCTGATCATATTAACCAATCGGGTTGTAGCGGGCCAGGGGCATGGGAGATACTGGGAGGCAGAAGATGGAGAAAGAGCTGAGATTATTGGGTGGAGGAACACAATGTAATGAGGGGAATTTTCAGAGCATTGATAAAACTAGAACAATCCATTTAGGTGTGGATATCAGCAATCATGATGAGGAGAGAATAGAAGTTGACCAAGGCCCTTGCCTCTTGTCCCCTGAAACAAAAACCGACCATTGGCTGTATCAGACATATTGAAATGTGAGCAGGAGGCTATTCTTCACTGAGGAGGCCATTCTCTTAGATCTTGAATGGAACTAGATTGCCTGACATGTACTTTGGCTAGACAGAAGGATAGCAGTGCCAACTGTGAAAGTGCCCTGGAGTCTCCTGACCTTTTTGACAATGCCAGGATAAGCCTTTTTTAGTATTACCACAGCTTTGTCAGATTTATAAACGTCTGAAATAATTCTCCATGACAGAATAGAAAATGAGACCATTGTGAGAATGTATTCTGAATTGCTTTGTGCTTCCCTAATCACATTTTTATTTCTTTCTCTTTATGTTTCAGTTAAAGCTCAATACAGTCTGACCAGAATACATACACTGGTGTTTTTCAGCTGATACTAAGCAATTTTTTCTTTATTACCACCTCTTACTGTGCAGTCCTGTCTAATAATCAATATACTTCATGGGATGCATTTCACTTGAAGGGTTGCTTACCACGTCCTTTTCGATATTGTATGATAGCATTAATTCTCACACCTCTGAGACCAGAGTGCTTCGCTTATATAGTGCTAAAGGGTTTGCTTTATATCCTTTTCCATTTTCCCCTGGAACCCTGCAAGTACAACCCCCCTTTAAATACTAGTCTTCTGCACCCACTTGTGGGTAACAGCAAGGGTCATATTTCAAGCAAAAAATATGACAGTGTTCACAATGTCACTTTGTTAGTACAGTTCAAAGTTGGGGTCTCATTAACATTTTCTATAATAATTCATATCCCTTTGAGAGCATTTTCTTTTTATCCAAAACTAGTTATAGTTTTTGGGATTTCATTAAAAAGCAGGATGTGTTTTTTGTTATCATTATTTTAGTGTCTATAATTGTATGTGCAAAGATTTTAGGCTTTCTGTTACACACAATTTTGGTTTATTTGCAGAATTCCAGTTACTGTCTTGTATGTTTGCATGTGTATACATTTCCCATTTTTCCCCACTGCTGGAACTATAGATAACCCCTGCCTATCAGCCCCAAGCAAATCTAATCTGTTGTCTCTTGTGTCAGGGAGCCATGGTAGTTGTAAAATCTATCAGATCAGTGGAAGATGAACATATTTAGAGACAGCAGAAGCTTCATCTAGATCAGTAAACAAGATGTGACTAGTTTGAAGGAAGAGGTAAAACCCAGTGTATTCCTTCACATGGAAGCAGAAATACTTCAATGGGAAAGTGAAAGGGGATTCCTTCTTACCCCTGTAGTGCAGGGGTCCCAGGTCCCAGGTTCAAACCCTGGGAGTGGCGGGAGCGGCCGCTGTTAGCTCCAGGTTCTGCCAACCTAGCAGTTCAAAAACATGCAAATGTGAGTAGATCAATAGGTACCGCTTCAGCGGGAAGGTAATGGCGTCCATGCAGTCATGCCGGCCACATGACCTTGGAGGTGTCTACGGACAACACCGGCTCTTCGGCTTAGAAATGGAGATGAGCACCAACCCCCAGAGTCAGACATGACTGGACTTAACGTCAGGGGAAACCTTTACCTTTACCTTAAACTAGGACCATTATTAAAACAATTCAGTTAAAATACAATAAATAAATATAAATAAATAAATAGCTGTTAAAAACAATTAACTAGCACCACACAATACCCTGACTTAGTCTTAAAAGCTTTCTTCTTTAAAAGACTGCCTGAAACTATGCCCTGCCATTAGAAGTACAGCAGAAAGGGAACCATTTTGACTTCCCTGGGTAGGGAGTTCCAGAGTCGGGGGGTAACCACTGAGAAGGCTGCTTCTTCTGTCCTCACCAACCTTATTTGCAATGGTGGTGGGATTGAGAGAACGGCCTTTCCTGAGGATCTCAGAGTCAGGGCAAATTGATAGAGAGATACAATCTGTTTTTATTTATACTTGTTTTGATTGCTGCTTTGAGTTTGCATTTTATTCCAGGTTGAGAAAAATGCAGTGTAGAAATGAATAAAATTAAGCAGTGAAGGAAACAACGATCACGTCAGCTATGTAGTCAACATAAATGTTTTCCCTAAAGACATCCTATGCTAGCAAGAAAGATTGTGATATTCAGAGAAGTGTTTGTAAAGAAGCCTTTCTAGTATGCTCATAGGTTTCCTCCAAAACGGGAAACCACACGCAGGTTCAGTGGCTTCATCTCTTGCCATGGGCCTTGACCTTCTGAGAGCAAAGTAAATGGTAGAAATAGCAATGCCATTCCAATTCATGTTTGCTGAACTGTGGAAGGAAAATAAGTTATGATTCTGGCTACACTTGAGAAATACCTAATGTGCATAAATGCATAATGGTCTTCCTTGCCTTCAAGAAATATTAGGAATCACATGTTAGTGTTCAGAACCATAAACATCATAATCAAGATAAGCTTGCACTAACTTGTTTCTCAGGAATTGCCATCTTTGGTTGCTCCCTTTTTTTAAAAAAAGGAACCATCATCAAATTGACATTGAAACACAGTGTATTTCATTTTTCCCCTCCCACATTTTTCCAGATGTGATTTGTGGTGACATATCAAGTCCGGATAAGCAAAATACTGTTAGGAATTTAAGGGGAAATGTCCATTTAAATTGAAATATTACATTCAGGCCCATTCAGTCTGATCACTGCCTTGCATGGTCAGCAGGGCTGGGGGAGATACACATGAATCCTTTCTTATTTAGTCAGCTTTTGACCCCCTTTCAGTGACTGTGTAGCTGGAAGAATAGTACATTGGGTTTCTTTCTATCCCCCTCTTTTCTTTCCATTATAATGAAACAGTGTTGTTTCATGGATTCCTTTCAAGGTAACTATTCTTCAAAAAGTTGAAATCAATATATGGCAGATGACTGGGTCAAATATTTAGCAAGGGAAGAGGCTTCACAGACACCATTCAAAGGCAGGACTAAATTATAGGAAAGAGGCTATCAAAAGATGCAGCTATGATGATTCTGGGTGAGGACAAAGGTGTTTCAGGTGTGAATTGGAAAGCAGGTAGCTTGATGTAATGTGGAAACTTTTTCAGGTGAACATGGTAAGAGAGAGGAAGAAAGGGAAAAAATAAGGTACTTATATACTCAAGTATAAGCCTAGTTTTTCAGCCCTTTTTTTAAGACTGAAAAAGCCCCCCTTGGCTTATACTCGGGTGAGGGTCCTGGTTGGTTTATATTTGGGTCAGCTTATACTCAAGAATATATGGTACATTTATTATTTTTCTCCATTATTATTGGTATTATTATATTTATTATCTTTATCTATTATTGTTGCTACTATTACATTTATTTTACTCTATTTTTATTATTATTATTAATACATTTATTATTTCACTCTGATATTATTATTATTTTTGCATTTATTATTTTACTCTTTTTATTATTACATGTATTATTTTACTCTATTATTATTAAAAGGATACATAAGCACATTTACATTGAAGAAGATGAGAATAATGATTTGATCAGAGTTGGACAGTCTTATCTTAAATTTGAGCTTTATGTAAATATTCAAAAACATTTAACCTACTGATAAGGAGCCTTCGGTGGCCTAGGGGATAAAAGCCTTGTGACTTGAAGGTTGGGTTGCTGACCTGAAGGCTGCCAGGTTCGAATCCCACCCGGGGAGAGCGCGGATGAGCTCCCTCTATCAGCTCCAGCTCCATGCGGGGACATGAGAGAAGCCTCCCACAAGGATGGTAAAACATCAAAACATCTGGGCGTCCCCTGGGCAACGTCCTTGCAGATGGCCAATTCTCTCACTCCAGAAGCAACTCCGACACGAAAAAAAACCTACTGATGCCTCAATTAATGTAATTTTGTTGGTATCTATTTTTATTTCTGCATATTACCTAACTGTATAAAGATCCCACTAGGCCACCTCACTCACCAAGAGATGCAACAAAAGCAAAACTTTCCCATCACATGCACCTGCTGTGGCATGTTCCACTTTTTCACGCAAAAACTAGTCAACTACATCTGCTCCAAATGCAAACAGATGACTCTGATGGCGCAGAGGATCCAACAACTCGAGGACCATATTAAGACCCTTAAGGACATTCAAGAACTTGAGCTCTTCTTGGACACTGCACAACACACTGTTCTAGATACACAACCCACATCACACCAATAGCATGATGAGGAACTTTATGGGGAGATCTATTCGAATGTCCACAACCCTCAGGCTTGGAAAGAGGTCACCCGTAGAAAGAGACACAGGACCAGGCAGCCTCCACAGAATACTTCTGCTCAGCTAGACTTACACAACAGATTCCAAATTCTTACACCACTAACATCTGATCAGGAAACACATCTTGTGGAGGACCACAGTTACTTAGATACCACTCAGTGGGCCATGCTTGATCATTGCATGGCGGATAGCCCTGACAGGGGTGATGCATCACCACATTCACACTTACACAATCATGCAGATGCTCCATCTCCAATTGTAGGCCAGGCGCAACAGAAACATCCTTGGGAGTGATGGGCTCTTGGACGCATCTCAATGGATTGTCATTGATGAATGCACTGGGGATGTCGAGGAGGAGGACAACACTTTACACCTACACAATTCACTTCAACTAGAACACTCTTCAGGGGACTTACACACTGTCATGCACAAAAGGAACCCTGTCAATCCTCAAAGGAAACAGGTCTTGGTAGTAGGTGACTCCCTCCTTAGAGGAACGGAAGCCATCATTTCCAGACCAGATGGCATGGCTCGAGAAATATGCTGCCTCCCGGGGGCAAAAATAAACCATATCACTCAGAGGCTCAACAGGCTCTTAAAACCCCATCACCCTCCCCCACTTATGTTGATTTATGTAGGAACCAATGACACCGCTAGGCATACTTTTCAAAAGATCACAAATAATTTTCAAGCTCTTGGAACAAAGCTAAAACTGTGTAATGTACATGTGATCTTTTCATCCCTCCTCCCCGTTGTGGGACATGACTCTACAAGGGCCAGAAAAATAGTACAGGTCAATAACTGGCTCAGAAAATGGTGTCAGGAGGAGCGTTTTGGCTTCCTCGACCATGGCCTACTCTTCCAGGAGGATGGCCTACTGGCAAGTGATGGGGTGCATCACACACAAGTAGGTAAACATCTTTTTGCGCACAGACTCACAAACCTCATCAGGCACACTTTAAACTAGATCCACTGGGGGAGGGGAACAACAGCCCGGCGAACACTATTTTACCCACAACCATGGGGAACCGCCAAAAGGCTAAACGGAGGGCTGCACAAACACAGCAAGGATCAAGTACCGAGAGCACAATAATCCCAAATAAATAGCTTGGGGGAAGGTCTTTACACTAATGCACAGAGCATGGGAAATAAGCAAGACGAACTCCAACTTTTAGCACAGCACCACACGTACGATGTCATAGGTATCAGTGAAACCTCATGGGATGTCTCCCATCACTGGAATGTAGCCATTGAGGGCTATAACCTCTTTCACAGAAATAGAACAAAGGGGAGAGGAGGGGGAGTAGCTTTATATGTCAAAACAGTTATGTTGCAGAAGAAATGCAAGACTGTAATCCGGGAAACCAGCCTGAAAGCATCTGGATAAGAATCAAGGGAACCAGGACTCAAAAAGATCTCGTTGTGGGTGTCTACTACAAACCTCCAAATAAAGATGAAGGACCTGATGAAGTCTTCTGTCAACAGCTGACCAAACAGGCACAAAGAAGAGATATAGTAGTCATGGGCAATTTCAACTATCCTGATATCTGCTGGAAAACAAACTCGGCCAAGAGTACAAAGTCCAACACATTTCTCACTTGCCTTGCAGACAATTTTATGGTCGAGAAGGTAGAAGAGGCAACAAGGGGATTGGCTACTCTTGATCTCATCTTAACAAATGTGGAAGACCTGATCAATAAAGTCAAAGTGGCCGGATCCTTAGGGGCAAGTGACCATGTGCTCCTGCAATTTGCCATACAAAGAAAGGCTGAAACTAAGACAAGTCAAACACGCATTCTGCACTTTAAGAGAGCTGAATTCCAAAAAAAAAAATGAAGGAAATACTGAGCAGCATTCCATGGATGCCAATACTGAAAGACAAGGGAGTTAAGGATGGATGGGAGTTTTTAAAAAGTGAAATACTCAAGATGCAAATGCAAACAGTGCCAACAAAGAAAAAAAATAAGACAAGCGCGAAGAAGCCAGAATGGATGTCCAAAGAACTTCTAACCGGGCTAAGATTCAAAAGAGACATGCACAAGAAGTGGAAAAAGGGAGAAATCACCAAAGAAGAATTCAAATGTATAGCCAACTCCTGTAGGGAAAAGGTTTGCAAGGCTAAAGCTCAAAATGAGCTCAGGCTTGCCAGGGACATTAAAAACAACAAAAAGGCTTTTGTGCTTACGTTGGTAGAAAAAGGAAGAACAAGGAGGCAATAGGGCCTCTGCAAGTAGAAGATGGAGTGATGGTGACAAGGGACAGGGATAAGGCAGAACTATTGAATGCCTTCTTTGCCTCAGTCTTCTCACAAAAAGAGAGCCATCTTCAACCACAGCAACATGGAATAGACGAAGGATTAGGGAAAATCCAACCCCAAATAGGGAAACAAGTTGTCCAGGAACACCTGACCTCTCTAAACGAATTCAAGTCCCCAGGGCCAGATCAGCTACATCCAAGAGTATTGAAGGAACTAGCTGAGGTTATTTCAGAACCACTGCATATTATCTTTGAGAGTTCTTAAAGAACAGGAGAAATCCCAGCAGATTGGAGGAGGGCAAATGTGGTCTCTATCTTCAAGAAGGGGGAAAAAAAACGACCCAAACAATTACTGTCTGGTCAGCCTCACGTCGATACCAGCCAAGATTCCAGAAAAGATCATTAAGGAAGTGGTCTGTGAACATTTAGAAACAAATGCGGTGATTGCTAATAGCCAACACGGATTTACCAAAAACAAGTCATGCCAGACTAATCTGATCTCTTTTTTCGATACAGTTACGAGTTGGGTCGATACAGGAAACGCTGTGGATGTAGCGTACCTGGATTTCAGTAAGGCTTTCGACAAAGTCCCCCATGACCTTCTGGGGCTAGATAAAACTACAGTAAGGTGGATCTGTAATTGGCTAAGCAAACAAACCCAAAAGGTGCTCACCAATGCGTCTTCTTCATCTTGGAAAGAAATAACAAGTGGAGTGCTGCAGGGTTCCGTCCTGGGCCCGGTTCTATTCAACATCTTTATTAATGACTTAGATGAAGGGTTAGAAGGCACGATCATCAAGTTTGCAGATTACACCAAACTGGGAGGGATAGCTAACACTCCAGAAGACAGGAGCAGAATTCAAAACGATCTTAACAGACTAGAGAGATGGGCCGAAACTAACAAAATGAAGTTCAACAGGGACAAATGCAAGATACTCCACTTCGGCAGAAAAAATGGAATGCAAAGATACAAAATGGGGGACACCTGGCTCGACAGCAGTACGTGTGAAAAAGATCTTGGAGTCCTTGTGGACAACAAGTTAAACATGAGCCAACAATAGGGGTATAGCATCTAGATCCAGGGGAGTCATGCTCCCCCTCTATTTTGCCTTGGTCAGACCACACCTGGAATACTGTGTCCAATTCTGGGCACCACAATTGAAGGGAGATGTTGACAAGCTGCAAACCGTCCAGAGGAGGGCAACTAAAATGATCAAAGGTCTGGAGAACAAGCCCTATGAGGAGCGGCTTAAAGTACTGGGCATGTTTAGCCTGCAGAAGAGAAGGCTGAGTGGAGACATGATAGCCATGTACAAATATGTGAGGGGAAGTCATAGGGAGGAGGGAGCAAGATTGTTTTCTATTGCCCTGCAGACTAGCATGTGGAACAATGGCTTCAAACTACAGGAAAGGAGATTTCACCTGAACATCAGGTAGAACTCCTTCACTGTGAGAGCTGTTCAGCAGTGGAACTCTCTCCTCTGGACTGTGGTAGAGGCTCCTTCTTTCAAGGCTTTTAAGCAGAGGCTTGATGGCCATCTGTCGGGGGTGCTTTGAATGCGATTTCCTGCTTCTTGGCAGGGGGTTGGACTGGATGGCCCATGAGGTCTCTCTATTATTCTCTACTATTCTATAATTCTATACTCTATTATTCTATTATTCTCTACTATTCTATACCTCTACTATTTTATAATTCTATGATTCTATGAAATTTACCATCCCGGCTTATACTGGAGTCAATGTTTTTCCAGTTTTTTTGTGGTAAAATTAGGTGCTCGGCTTATATTAGGGTCAGCTTATACTCAAGTATATACGGTACATAGTTACTAAAGTATAAAATGCTGATTTGAAAAAGTAAGGTTTTTTTCTCATTAAAGGAACAGACAATCAGTGTATTATCATTACAGGGTTCTTTTGAGTAACAGTCTCTTCTATTGCACATTTCTTTGTTTCTTATATTGTTGCAAATTGATTGTTGCTGTTTATCTTATTTGATGAATTATGAGTTTGATGCTCTACTTTTTATTTAGAACAAATGGGCTACATCCCTTACACAAACAATGGCCATGGTTCCCGATGAGGTCTATTTCAAAGAAGTTTCTTTACCACTACCTTTCCTTCTCAGGATCACAGCAGAATGGGCAGCATGAAGTGTCCCTCCACAGAAAATGTGATTATTGCTATTGTGTGCTTTCTGTGGATCTCTGTTTTCCAAACTTTGGTCTTCTAAATTTTTTGACTGTTTTCTTGACTGTTGGTCAAGCTGTCTGGAATTTCTGGGAGTTGAAGTCCAAATGTGATGTAGGACCAAAGTTTTGGAATCACTGGTGTGGACCAATACTTCATATTGCTCTCTAGTACCATGCCAAGAAGCAGGGACATGGTAAGAAACATTAAAATGTTTCTTAGTTATATTCATGTCTTGTTTTTCATTCAGTAAATAATATTCTATATACATGTCACTCCTCTTTTCTGCCTTATCTGCATAACAACCTGTGTTGTACATGTGGCTGAGACATAACGGCCCAAAGTGACTTTCATGCTTTAACTTCTGATTCCCAAGCCTCAGTGTAGCCTTACCACTAGCCTACACTCTTTCACCTCTTAAAATACATTTTGCTGCACACACACAGACAAGGTTATTATTGAGAAAATCAAAGAACCGCACAATGCCAAGTACATTTCTAACATGCAGAACAATCAGGATGCAGAATGTAAAGAAAAAAATTGAGTTAACAACATTACAAAAACTTCAATAATGCATTTTCAAAGACTTGTTAAAACAGCTAGTGCTCACCATCTTTCGGCACTCTTATTAGAAGCAGATAACATAGAGGGCCTTAATGCAAAGCCGGCCCTAGATAATTTTCAAGTGTAGGCGGACAGAATTTTGGCGCCCCCCCCCCTAAATTTTGCCATCCCCCCCAAATTTTGCCATCCCCCCCCCAAAACCAATAGCTCAAAAATAAAAGTACAGTAGAGTCTCACTTATCCAACATTCGCTTATCCAAGGTTCTGGATTATCCAAGGCATTTTTGTAGTCAATGTTTTCAATATATCGTGATATTTTGGTGCTAAATTCGTAAATACAGTAATTACTACATAGCATTACTGCATATTGAACTACTTTTTTCTGTCAAATTTGTTGTATAACATGATGTTTTGGTGCTTAATTTGTAAAATAATAACCTAATTTGATGTTTAATAGGCTTTTCCTTAATCCCTCCTTATTATCCAACATATTTGCTTATCCAACGTTCTGCCATCCCGTTTATGTTGGATAAGTGAGACTCTACTGTATTGCAACATTCACACTTGCCTCAAACAGACAAGAGCTCTTTCTCCCACCCTGGACATTATTCCACAGATAAATAAACCCCACTTGCCTTGCTTCCTGAATCCTACAAACCAGAAGCAGGGAACTTTATTTTTTGATTTTATTTTATTTTTACATTTTCCCCCTTTTTATTTTTTCTCTTTTTCTTTTGTCTTTTGCCATTGCCATGTTTCTTTTATCATATATATGTAAAACCTGAATAAATATTAAAAAAAAAAAAAAGAAAGAAGAAGAACATTTGATAAAACTATATGAAGTTATCTGGACCAGCTCTGTACCCACATATTCAACCATCAATAGCTTGAAAATATTTTTTTTTCAATCCAAAAGGACACCATTTCACTAATCCACTGGAGACATGATACAGTAGAGTCTCACTTATCCAACACTCGCTTATCCAACATTCTGGATTATCCAACACATTTTTGTAGTCAATGTTTTCAATACATTGTGATATTTTGGTGCTAAATTCGTAAATACAGTAATTATTACATAGCATTACTGTGTATTGAACTCCTTTTTCTGTCAAATTTGTTGTATAACATAATGTTTTGGTGCTTAATTTGTAAAATCATAACCAAATTTGATGTTTAATAGGCTTTTCCTTAATGCCTCCTTATTATCCAACATATTCACTTATCCAACATTCTGCTGGCCCGTTTATGTTGGATAAGCGAGACTCTACTGTAGTTACCTTTATGCCAGATGACTTGAGAGAAAAAAAGGGGGGAGACTTGAGAGAGAGAAAAGGACCTGTCCTGACAGATTACCATCCAGCCTCTGCTTTAAAAATACACCGGAGAAGGAAACTTTCACAGACTCCCAGGCAATGAGATACAATTAAAACCCTCTCGACAGATGGCCATCCAGCCTCTGCTTTAAAAAATCACCAGATGAGCAAACTTCCCCAGATTCCCAAGCAAGGAGATACAATTAGAACTTTCCCAATAGATGGCCATCCAGCCTCTGCTTTAAAAAAACACCAAATAAGCAAACTTCCCCAGATTCCCAAGCAAGGAGATACAATTAGAACCCTCCCAATAGATGGCCATCCAGCCTCTGCTTTAAAAAAGTACCAGATAAGCAAACATCCCCAGACTCCCAGGCAAGGAGATGCAATTAGAACCCTCCCTATAGATGGCCACCCAGCCTCTGCTTTAAAAAAGCACCAGGAAAGGAAATTTCCCCAGACTCCCAGGCAAGGAGATACAATTAGAACCCTCCCTATAGATGGCCATCCAACCTCTTTCTCCCACCCTGGACCTTCTACAGATATATAAACCCCACTTACCTAGCTTCCAACAGACCTCACAACCTCTGAGGATGCCTGCCACAGGCTCCTGAGGGTGAGCAAAGGGCCTGGAGGCCGGGAGAAGGTCCCGGAGTGTGAATCCAGGCCTCTGATGCCAGGAGAAGGCCCCGGAGTGTGGATCCAGGCCTCGGAGGCCAGGAGAAGGCCCCGGAGGGCAGATCCAGGCCTCAGAGGTCGGGGAGAGAGAGAGAGAGAGAGAGAGAGAGAGAGAGAGAGAGAGAGAGCAGGGAGAGGAGAGAGAAGGGAAGAAAGAGCCATGCCTGCCTCCGCCGAACGCGGAAGGCTTCAACTGAGGCCTATTGCATTCACCGGCGAGGGAGCCGGTGGTCCCCGCGGGGGGGGGGGGGGGGGGCTCGATGGTGCCCCAGGGGAACGTGCGCTCCAAGCGGGGGCTTCATTGGCCTCCATATTGGACCGGCTCTGCCTTAAGGTGATGAACTTTGAGTATTTGCTGGTTGAACAGGTCTTTGAAAGTACATTACTGAAATTGCTGCCATGTTGTTAGCTCTATTTTTCTTTATTTTCTGAATCCTAATTATTTGGCATGTTAGAAATGTCACTTGGCATGGTGCAGTTATTTGATTTCTTCAATAATAACTTGGCCTTTTCATCTGTACTGCCCACATGCATACATATTTATGCTAATTGTATCTTTGACTAGGCCAGAATGCCTAGTTTAACAGGCAGTCATGATTTTCAAAGGTTAAATGTGTAATGTGGGTACGTTTTGCCTGCCTATATAGATTTACATTATTGAAAATAAATTATGGGATGGACAGAAAATATTAATTCAGATTCTAATAAACTGTTGTTTAGCATCTGAACAAGATCCTTCTCTCTTTCTTCTTCACTATAGAGTTCTAGAGTCTCTAGGTAAACAAACAGGATTTCTGAAGAATTGTCTGTGTTTGATAACTTGGAATTGTTACTATTTAAAATAAAACACTGGATTACTTGTGCATTGAAAGAGGGAGAGGGAGAAAAAGACAGATAGAAGATATTCAGATTGCAGGGTGTGAAGTCTTTATAGGTAAACATAAGTGTATGCTGCCTATTTGAAAGAAATTATTGTGAAGCAGATTCACCTATTGTGTTCTGACTTAAAACCTGCTATCAATGAAGGGGCGGCATCAATACAAATGTTGAAATGTTGAAAGATCACCTGAAACATATTTTCCCTAAAATACTACACCAAAATGGTTTTTACATTGTATTCTGCCTCCCAACATTTTACGAGGTGTTCTTTTTCAAGAAGTACATTTTGGCCGTCTGGTGTTTATGAAATCATACTTAATGTGGGAACTGTTTCTGTATTTCAGGATGGAATGGGGAATTTAAGAATCACAGAAAAAGGTTTAAAGCTAGAAGGAGATTCAGAATTCTTGAAACCTCTCTACGCCAAAGAAATCCGGTCCAAGACAGTAAGTTTCCCAGAATGCCATTTGTTTTTTTTAAAACCCGATTTCTGTCTTTTTGTTACTGAAAATATGTCACTACTATTGTAGTCAGTTTCTTCTGTAATTAAATATTAGGTAAACTGCTCTACAGGAGTATAATTACTGGATCTGGATGTGTTTCTATGGGTAGCAAAGAGAAATTAGCCATTCTGTAGGTGAAACAGATATGAAACTTCCAGAGCCTTTGTGGATTTTTTATTCATTTTTTTTAAAAAAAATGCCTTCCTTGATCATAAAAAGTTAGTCCAGTAGCACCCTGATTTCAGCCATGACAGTTATAAGATGTACAAAACTCCAAGTCATTACATTTTTATAGCATTTGGTTACCAATCAGCTTCTCATCAATATCTTTGCCCTTTACAGTATACCATTGCAACCTGGGACTATGAATATGTGAAAAGTAATATGGTTTATTCCTTTGATATGGGTAAAATTGTGGCTTTTAAATGTGACAATTGCCTCTTACTCCATTGTTTAACTTTATTTGACAGACTGGAATGGTAGTTTTAACCTGCTGGATTACTGACGAAGCTCAATTCACAGTTTCAGTGGATTTGGAATTTTCCTACACTGGGAGGCTCACCTTTATCTGATCACAAAATATATTGAGTTGCTCATTGTTTATCAATTGTCAAGTTCAAGGAGTATCCACTGATGGTTTCCATGTTAGTGATATGGAATATCCCTCTATGTCAGGTATAGGCAAACATCGGCCCTCCAGGTGTTTTGGACTTCAACTCACAGAAATCCTAGCCAGCTTACCAGCTGTTAGGAATTGTGGAAGTTGAAGTTCAAAACACCTGGAAGGCCAAGGTTTGCTCAAGCCTGCTCTATGTTTTGCTGCTGCTGATCAATTACATAGTCGTTTCCGACTTCGTGACCTCATGGACCAGTCCACACCAGGGCTCCCTGTCGGCCGTCGCTGCCCCCAGTTCCTTCAAGGTCAAGCCAGTCACTTCAAGGATACCACCCATCCATCCATCTTGCCCTTGGTTGGCCTCTTTTCCTTCCATTTTCCCCAGCATCGTGATCTTTTCCAAGCTTTCCTGTCTTCTCATGATGTGGCCAAAATATTTCAACTTTGCCTCTAGCTCTATGTTTTAGTTTGAGCTTTAAGGGAGTACTGAACACCAGCCCCAATGGGTTCAGCACCTTGGAGAGCCCCTTTAAAGTTTAAACTACACCTCAAATTAGACCACGTTACTGCCTAATAATGTGAAAGCTGTGAGCCACCATTGCAACATCCAAATGAACCCTAACCAACTCAAAGAGAGATCTATCTTGGGTGGATTTGGCTGGAGGAACCAATAGGAATTTTACCCACAGTATGGAAGCTGGCACATTCTCACTTCAATTCCTGCAATAAGGTTAGCAGAAGCCTTCTTGGCATGAGACAGAAAGGCAGATCTGGGCCATCAAAATTTTTGGCTAATCCTTTTTGATTTCTTAGGGTTTTGAGTGATTTTGTGGGGTTTTGTGGAATTCAAGGCAGCAATATAACACAGCCCATTTTGAACTTGGTTATAATTTGCTGAGTGAATTGTGTAGTAAGAGAAATTTAGCAGATTAGCATTGGTAGGTGCATACGTGTTTGATAAAACAGAGGCATTGTTTTTAGTTAAAGCCCAAGTAACCAAGACGAGTTCCCAGTGTTACAGATTGCTGCACAACTCCTTCTTTTATTACCCTTTCTACACTTACACTACAAATAAAGAGTGTAATTCCTTAAATGTAAGGCAGTGGTTCTCAACCTGGAGTCCCCAGATGTTTTTGGCCTTCAATTCCCAAAACTCCTAACAGCTGATAAACTGGCTGGGATTTCTGGGAGTTGTAGGCCAAGAACATCTGGGGACCTCAGGTTGAGAACCACTGATATAAGGAGTTGAATACAACTCTGCAAGAACACAGGCGCTTTACAAAAGAACAAATAAATTAGCACATGAAGGGAGATGGTCATAGTTCCAGGTCATCTTCCTTTGTAGGTAAGTGATCATCTTCCCTTGTGTATTTATTAATAATAAGCTAATTTAAAATTATTTGAGATGCAACTGTTGAAACTGTAGTATTTTGAGGAGATTAGAAAGACAGATTCTTCCCAATTTACAAAAAATTCTGATGAAACAAAATGGGGACTACACATTAAAATCTTAAGAAGAAATAAACAAGTTGAATAAGAATGTCTCCTGGTTCCAATATAGACAGCTAAGAGAATACTTCAATAAAGATAAGAAATTGGGATTCATGACAAAAGAATTGATATGGGACAAGATAATCCAATTGGAAAAGAAAGAGATTACGAAGATTTATAAGATGTTGCTTCAGTGGTCAACAGAAATGGAAACAATGAAAGAGTGTATGGTAAAATGGGTTCGAAATATTGGACACTCAATTCAAATGGAAGACTGGGAAAAATGTTAGAATAAAAATTAAAATACACATATTCATTTGACCTAAAGGAAAATTGGTACAAGAAATTAGCAAAATGTTACAATAATGTACAAGAAAAGTGCTGGAAATTTGATTCACATGTGGGGGGTTTTTTACCACATGTGATGGACATGTAAGGCAGCCAATAATTTTTGGGTAATGATTCATCAAAAAATAAAGACAATACTATCCATCAAAATCCAAATGAAACAGGAATTTTTCTTACTAGGTATAATATATTATGAAACAGACAGGAACAAAGACCAATTATTTGGTGACGGCTGCAAGAATAACATATGCCAGAAATTGGAAGATTAAGGAAACCCCATCAATAGAGGATTAGAGCCTGAAAAGGGATAAGGGATAAGAGGGATAAGAGAAGCAGGCTATGTTTAGGGCACCTTTTCTAGCCCCTTCCCCGTGTGGGGTGAGCAGAGCGGATCCTAAAAAGGGCTGCTCAGTCATGGAGACCGCCGCGATGTGCTTCTCGCAAGAGTCATGACAGGTGCTGATGACTGCTGGACAGACCACAGGTTAATCCGATCCACGATGGCTATCAAGATCGTCCCCAAACGCAGACTCCAAGGAAGAAAAACAATGCCTAAAATGGACACCCAAGCCCTCCAGGAGCCCGCCAAACGAGCCCTTCCTCCAAACAACACTCAAAGATCATCTACCCACAGAACACCCCGAAAATGTTGAGGAACATTGGAACAAACTGAAGACCTCCATCATCACAGCCTGCGAAGAAATCATTGGATACCAAACTAAGAAATATCAAGACTGGTTTGACGATAATGACAAAGAGATCCAACAGCTAATTGATAACAAAAGGAAAGCCTTCCAAACATGGCAGAGAGACACCAACTGTGCTGCCAAGAAAAAGATATATGCCAGTGCAAAAGCTGAGGTCCAAAGAAGGACCAGAGAACTCAAGAACATCTGGTGGACAAAGAAGGCTGAAGAAATCCAACACCTTGCAGATACCCATGATGCTCAGGGATTTTTCAAAGCCACAAAGATCATTTACGGACCAAGAAACCATGGCATACAGCCTCTACGCTCATCAGATGGAACCAAACTTCTGAAGGACAAAACATCAATTGCACTACGTTGGAAAGAGCACTACCAGAACCTGCTGAATCACAGCTCCAGTGTGGCCAAAGAGACCTCTCACAAATCCCGCAACAACAAACCAGGGATAAGCTTGCAGCACTGCCTAGTTTGGAAGAAGTTAGCAATGCCATCAGCCAACAAAAAAAAAACCACAACAAAGCCAGTGGACCTGATGGGATCCCTGCTGAAATCTTCAAAGAGGGTGGACCTGAGCTGATACAACAACTCCACCAGCTCATTGAAAAGGTTTGGGTAACTGAGAAAATCCCAGCAGACTTCAAGGATGCCACCATCATCACCCTTTTCAAGAAAGTAGATAGAACAGACTGTGGGAACTATCGCGGTATCTCCCTTCTAACCTCCGCTGGGAAAATCCTCGCAAGAATCCTTGCAAACCGCCTTCTCCCTTTCTCAGAAGACACCCTCCCAGAATCCCAGAATGGCTTCCGTCCCTCCAGAGGAACAGTGGACATGATCTTCACTGCACGACAGCTCCAAGAAAAATGCAGGGAATATAATCAACTTCTGTACATGGCATTCGACACAGTGAATCACAGCACTCTCTGGACCATCCTCCAAAAAATCGGGTGCCCTGACAAATTTGTGAACATCATTTGGCTCCTCCATGATGACATGATGGCAACAGTCTTGGACAACAACGGCTCCCAAAGTGACCCATTTAAGGTAGAATCAGGTGTCAAGCAGGGATGTGTTATTGCCCCTACCTTATTTTCCATCTTCATCGCTATGATACTTCACCTTGTTGATGGGAAGCTTCCCACTGGAGTGGAAATCATCTATCAGACAGATGGCAAGTTTTTTAACCTCAGCAGACTGAAAGCCAAAACCAAGGCCATCACAACATCTATTATAGAACTCCAATATGCCGATGACAACGTAGTCTGTGCGCACTCAGAAGAAGACCTACAAGCCACTGTAAACACCTTTGCAGAAGCATACGAGAAGCTTGGCCTCTCACTGAACATCGAGAAAACCAAAGTGCTCTTCCAACAGGCACCAGCTAACCCCTCTGCAATGCCAGGAATACAGCTTAATGGTGTCACATTAGAAAACATTGACCTATTCCGCTACCTTGGCAGCCACCTCTCCACAAAAGTCAACATCAACACTGAAATACAACACCGCCTGAGCTCTGCGAGTGCAGCATTTTTCCGAATGAATCAGAGAGTGTTTGATGATCAGGACATTTGTAGAGATACTAAGGTGTTTGTTTACAGAGCCATTGTCCTCCCAACCCTGCTCTATGCCTGCGAAACGTGGACGGTCTACAGACGTCACACTCAACTCCTTGAGCATTTCCATCACCATTGCCTCAGAAAAATCCTGCAAATCTCTTGGGAAGACAGGCGGACAAATGTCAGCGTTCTTGAGGAAGCAAAGACCACCAGCACTGAAGCGATGCTCCTACGCCATTAACTCCACTGGACTGGCCACGTTGTCCGAATGCCCGATCACCGTCTCCCAAAGCAGTTACTCTACTCCGAGCTCAAGAACAGGAAATGTAATGTTGGTGGGCAGGAAAAGAGATTTAGAGATGGGCTTAAAGCCAACCTTAAAAATTGTGGCATAGACATTGAGAAATGGGAAGCCCTGGCCGTTGAGCGCTCTAATTGGAGGTCAGCTGTGACAAGCAGTGCTGCGGAGTTCGAAGAGGCATGAATGGAGGGCTTAAGGGAGAAACGTGCCAAGATGAAGGCCCGTCAAGCCAACCCTGATCGGGACCGCCTTCCACCTGGAAACCGATGTCCTCACTGCAGGAGAACATGCAGATCAAGAATAGGTCTCTTCAGCCACCTACGGACACACCCCCAAGACCCCACAGATAGAAGACAATCATCCTCGAACTACGAGGGATCGCCTAAGTAAGTAAGTAAGGATCCTGAAAGTTCTAGATGTTATGAACATGGACAATTTAACATACCAACTCAGGAATACTCAGGGAATTCTGAAAAAAACAACATATTGGATACCAATAAAAGATTTTATAAAACAACAAAAGATGAATTTTATTATATAACAGTTAGGAAGATACATTTGAATGGGATTCACATGCGGAAGGGACAGAAGGGAGGCACTGGAAGAAAAAGAGTGAACCTTAAAGAATTTGATTACCTTGAAGAGCAAGAATGGAAGTCAACAAACTACCCCTATATTCCCGAATTTTTTCCTAACCTTTTCCCTACCTTTTTTACACACCCTCCCTCTTTCCCTCTCCCCAATTCACCCTTATCTTTCCCACCTTTATACAAAGTCACCTTGTGAGAAATATCAATAATTTTTTTTTTAAAAAAGACAGATTCTCCCCTGAAATTATAGAGTGTCATTAATGTAATCTTCCCTTCTTAGAATCTCACAACACGCACACATTAAGTACAGCTCAGTATTTACATCACATATTTATCTGGTTCAGTGGCTGAATGATAAATACTTTTATAACAAAAATATGTGTAGCTATAGTTTAGATCAAGCTGACTTAAAGACCACTTGGAAAGCTTGTGAACCACTAGCAAGCAAGAGGAATTTAACTTTTGGAATGAATAGAATTTAGTAAGATTGTAAATAATTTTGAAAAGTTTCTAAGAACTTTAGCAATGGACTAACTACCAATATTTTAAAATTCCAACAGCAAATGCTTAAAAATGACCACAACTAGCATTTTTTTCTAATAATTGAATTTGTCTCATTTTTATGTACTCATTCAATTCAAATTAGTCCTAAAAATCTGAAATGGATCAAAGTTCCTGTTTCCTTTTCAGATATATTTATATTATTCATGTGTTAACATGCTGTCTTGATTAGATGTCTAACTGAATAAAATTAACATCCTTCAACTTTGGATTTCATTTTCTTACAAGAATTAAGTTCTGTAGACTATTCAGTGCAACATCCAGTGTAAAATTGCATTTCATTATTGGAGATTATGACCTTTGCAAATTGGCCATAGATTAATCAAAGCAGAAACAAACCATTTTGAAGAAGAGCAAATGAGGAAATAATTACAAATATGCATGCTTTCTTATGGGGTCTTTTACCTATAACATTTCATTCACTGTGAAGTAGTGAGTAGAAGTTTAATTTTCTTTTGATAGTTATGTAAGCCGATCATTAACTTTGCTCAATGGCACACTCCTTTTTATTAATGAAATGAAAAGTGGATTTTATCTAAAATATAATAAATATTATAGGCTATGGAAATATTGGGCTTGCTTCTTTTTCATAACTACAATGGTGAAAGAGGTTTTTGTGCAGACAGCATGCATGAGGTGAGTGAATTGTTTTCCTCCCTATTCAGTGCTGCTGAAGTAATTAGAATTCTTCAACTGACATCATGAGAAAAAGATTCCTAAAGGACTAGTTCTGACATAGTATAAGGATTTTTGTGATGGAAGAAGAATTATTGGCTTAACTACCAGGAAAGAAGGGTATACACTCCTCACTAGCCTTGGTACCAACAAGAAGCAATTCACTGCGCCAGACATCAGTTTCTGGTTCTGTTTATGAGTAATGTTAGGGTAGTAGAAAGTCTCTGAATCCTTGAACCCATATTCCATTTTCACCTCTACTAGTAGCCTTAATTGCAAAAGGATTTGTTAAGGTCTGGGAAGGAAAAGATGGCATCTGTGGCTGCTGTTCTCTTGATAGAACATAAAGCCTACCACATTTATTAGGCCATTTCAGAAAATATAAAATTGCTCATTAAAGAGTGTAATAGCAGCCATGCTGCATATTTAAAATATTGACTGGGATTCAATGTGTTCCATAAAGCAATTATACTCAAAATGTGGTCCAAAGAGTAGTGCCAGCGAAGAAGCCATCAACTGCTAATCCAAGGTACGGTGGGAGGGATGGAACTGATATAGCCAATGGGCACAATTGTAGTATTGGTCTCTGGCACACTGAGTGGAAAACACTTGTTGATCTCTCATATCAGATAGCTTGAGGTCCATAATCATCAAATAACACCTTTCTCGTGTTTACAAGAAATGATTGTCTAATTTAGAGCTCTAAAGGGCTCCAGTTCCCAAGAGCAGCTTTCAGTGGACAGAAGGGACTACATTGTGCTAAAAAAAAAAGATGATAGTAGAATAGTTGTGGTTTGTGTGCATGAAGCTCCTGAATTCTCAGCCATCATAGTGATTTCCAGATTGAATTCTAGACTGGAAGTCATCAGAGTAATTTTTATTTTTGCTTTCCAACACACCTGCAGTCGCATGGAAAATGTATCAGTATTACATATACATCAAGCAACTTCTGTGGCCTTTTGTGTAAGGGAGCAGAAAATGTCCAGGTGTCTCTGAAGAAAGGTCATATTTTCCGCTGGTTCTGTTATGTTTATATCCTTGGATGGAGCATCATTTTGGTTTATCAATCCTATTATGGGACAGGTGACATTATAATCTCTTAATTCCTTTGTATGTTTACTTGCACTGAATCTGGGTTAGTTCATGAAGTAAAGGAACACAGCACCAGTTTTTATTAACTTGTTTTAGTCTGAAGAAAATATGGCATTTCACCGATGTACCCACATGCAGATTGATGGCAAACAAATATGAGCAATAATATGAAATCATAACACACAGCAAGAATGTGTTAAAGTGATGGATACTGTTGTGCGACAGAGTATTAAATATGCTAGAAATGTGTGTGCATTCTTCTAGCTTTGATTAACTTTTTCATATGGGAAGACTGCAGATGCTGATTATATTTATAGTAGACAAAGCACAAAAACTTGGAATTAAGTGTAATTATATATCCTACTGTAATAAAGTTATACCACTAATTCAGCATTATGTGTATAATGTTCATATGACTTTCTGTATGAAAAGAAAGAGGGAGGGAGGGAGGGAGGGAGGGAGGAAGCTACGCCTTCTGATTTTGAGAAATGCCTATTGAATATGTTAATACTGGATTAATGCCAGTTAGGCATCAAAATAGACTACCATCCTCTGTTAAATTTGGATATTGAGTAAGAAAAAGAATATAAATATTCAGTTGACTCTTGCCTTCACTCAGATGAATAATTTGTGTGACTGGGTGTGTGTGTTTGTGAAGTGGTTCTGTCCAAACCTATGGATGTCAACATAAGATATCAGTGTCTTCACAATCTGTGGGTTCAGGAGGCATCATTTCAAGTGTGCTTACTGGCCATCTAACAATATAGGATTTGTACTGGGTTGAATCCAAGTTCTACTTTCTGGGAATAATTGGGATTTGTACATGGATTGTCTTTGTATTAAATCTGGAGGATTCTCTCTAAGCAGAAGTTGCATTTTCAGGAGATGGGGAAGCCAAAGAAAATGAGGTAGAGAAGCTATGGAAGTAGTGAATTCTATGTTATGGATCATTAAGTGAAGGTAATATGTATAACAGTTGTTAGGGGATATGAATGGGGGGGGGGTGACTTCCACTGTAATCCTGATGGCATGTTTCATAGAATCATAGAATCATAGAATCATAGAATAGTAGAGTTGGAAGAGACCTCAAGGGCCATCTAGTCCAACCCCCCGCTAAGAAGCAGGAAATCGCATTCAAAGCACCCCCGACAGATGGCCATCCAGCCTCTGCTTAAAAGCCTCCAAAGAAGGAGCCTCCACCACGGCCCGGGGGAGAGAGTTCCACTGCCGAACAGCCCTCACAGTGAGGAAGTTCTTCCTGATGTTCAGGTGGAATCTCCTTTCCTGTAGTTTGAAGCCATTGTTCCGTGTCCTAGTCTGCAGGGCAGCAGAAAATAAGCTTGCTCCCTCCTCCCTATGACTTCCCCTCACATATTTGTACATGGCTATCATGTCTCCTCTCAGCCTTCTCTTCTGCAGGCTAAACATGCCCAGCTCTTTAAGCCTCTCCTCATAGGGCTTGTTCTCCAGACCCTTAATCATTTTAGTTGCCCTCCTCTGGACGCTTTCCAGCTTGTCAGCATCTCCCTTCATCTGCGGTGCCCAAAACTGGACACAGTATTCCAGGTGTGGTCTGACCAAGGCAGAATAGAGGGGGAGCATGACTTCCCTGGATCTAGACGTTATTCCCCTATTGATGCAGGCCAAAATCCCATTGGCTTTTTTAGCTGCCGCATCACATTGTAGGCTCATGTTTAACTTGTTGTCCACGAGGACTCCAAGATCTTTTTCGCACACACTGCTGTCAAGCCAGGCGTCCCCCATTCTGTATCTTTGATTTCCATTTTTTCTGCCGAAGTGAAGTATCTTGCATTTGTCCCTGTTGAACTTCATTTTGTTAGTTTCGGCCCATCTCTCTAGTCTGTCAAGATCGTTTTGAATTCTGCTCCTGTCTTCTGGAGTGTTAGCTATCCCTCCGAGTTTGGTGTCATCTGCAAACTTGATGATCGTGCCTTCTAACCCTTCGTCTAAGTCGTTAATAAAGATGTTGAACAGAACCGGGCCCAGGACGGAGCCCTGCGGCACTCCACTTGTCACTTCTTTCCATGATGAAGACGACGCATTGGTGAGCACCCTTTGGGTTCGTTCGCTTAGCCAATTACAGATCCACCTAACCGTAGTTTTGTCTAGCCCACATTTTACTAGTTTGTTTGCCAGAAGGTCGTGGGGGACTTTGTCGAAGGCCTTACTGAAATCTAGATATGCTACATCCACGGCATTCCCTGTATCGACCCAACTCGTAACTCTATCGAAAAAAGAGATCAGATTAGTCTGGCATGACTTGTTTTTGGTAAATCCGTGTTGACTATTAGCAATGACCGCATTTGTTTCTAAGTGTTTGCAGACCACTTCCTTAATGATCTTTTCCAGAATCTTGCATGGTATTGATGTGAGGCTGACCGGACGGTAATTGTTTGGGTCGTTCTTTTTTCCCTTCTTGAAGATAGGGACCACATTCGCCCTCCTCCAATCTGCTGGGACTTCTCCTGTTCTCCAAGAACTCTCGAAGATGATTGCCAGTGGTTCTGAAATAACTTCCGCTAGTTCCTTCAATACTCTTGGATGTAGCTGATCTGGCCCTGGGGACTTGAATTCGTTTAGAGTGGCCAGGTGTTCCTGGACAACTTGTTTCCCTATTTGGGGTTGGATTTCCCCCAATCCTTCGTCCATTCCATGTTGCTGAGGTTGAAGATGGCTTTCTTTTTGTGAGAAGACCGAGGCAAAGAAGGCATTAAGCAGTTCTGCCTTTTCCCTATCCCCTGTCACCATCACCCCATCTACTCCTTGCAGTGGCCCTATCGCCTCCTTTTTCTTCCTTTTTCTACCAACATAAGCAAAAAAACCTTTTTTGTTGTTTTTTATGTCCCTGGCAAGCCTGAGCTCATTTTGCGCTTTAGCCTTGCGAACCTTTTCCCTACAGGAGTTGGCTATACGTTTGAATTCTTCTTTGGTGATTTCTCCCCTTTTCCACTTCTTGTGCATGTCACTTTTGAGCTTTAGCTCAGTTAGAAGTTCTTTGGACATCCATTCTGGCTTCTTTGCACTTGTCTTATTTTTCTTCTTTGTTGGCACTGTTTGCATTTGCGCCTTGAGTATTTCACTTTTGAAAAACTCCCATCCATCCTTAACTCCCTTGTTTTTTAATATCGGCGTCCATGGAATGCCGCTCAGTAATTCCTTCATTTTTTGGAAGTCAGCTCTCTTAAAGTCCAGAATGCGTGTTTGACTTGTCTCAGTTTCAGCATTCCTTTGTATTGCAAACTGCAGGAGCACATGGTCACTTGCCCCTAAGGATCCAACCACTTCAACTGTATTGATCAGGTCTTCCACATTTGTTAAGATTAGATCAAGAGTTGCTGATCCCCTTGTTGCCTCTTCTACCTTCTGGACCATAAAATTATCTGCAAGGCAAGTGAGGAATTTGTTGGACTTTGTACTCTTGGCTGAGTTTGTTTTCCAGCAGATATCGGGATAATTGAAATCGCCCATGACTACTATATCTCTTCTTTGTGCCTGTTTGGTCAGCTGTTGACAGAAGGCTTCATCAAGTCCTTCATCCTGACTCGGAGGTCTGTAGTAGACACCCACGACAAGATCTTTTTGAGTCCCGGTTCCCTTGATTCTTATCCAGATGCTTTCAAGCTGGTTTCCCGGATTACAGTCTTGCATTTCTTCTGCAACGTAACTGTTTTTGACATATAAAGCTACTCCCCCTCCTCTCCCCTTTGTTCTATTTATGTGAAAGAGGTTATAGCCCTCAATGGTTAAATTCCAGTGATGGGAGTCATCCCACCAGGTTTCAGTGATGCCTATGACATCGTATGTGTGGTGCTGTGCTAGGAGTTGGAGTTCGTCTTGCTTATTTCCCATGCTCTGAGCATTAGTGTAAAGACATGTAAGCCCCTGTGACCTCCCCTCGAACTGTTTATTTGGGATTATTGTGCTCTCTGTACTTGGTCCTTGCTGTGTTTGTGCAGCCCTCCGTTTAGCCTTACGGCGGTTCCCTGTGGTCGTGGGTAATATAGTGTTCGCCAGGCTGTTGTTCCCCTCCCCCAGTGGATTTAGTTTAAAGTGCGCCTGATGAGGTTTGTGAGTCTGTGTGCAAAAAGATGTTTTCCTACTTGTGTGAGATGCACCCCATCGCTTGCCAGTAGTCCATCCTCTTGGAAGAGTAGACCATGGTCAAGGAAGCCAAAATGCTCCTCTTGACACCATTTTCTGAGCCAGTTATTGACCTGTACTATTTTTCCGGCCCTTGTAGAGCCATGTCCTACAACGGGGAGGAGGGATGAAAAGATCACATGTACATTATACAGTTTTAGCTTTGTTCCCAGAGCTCGAAAATCATTTGTGATCTTTTGAAAAGTATGCCTAGCGGTGTCATTGGTACCTACATGAATCAACATAAGGTGGGGAGGGTGATGGGGCTTTAGGAGCCTGCTGAGCCTCTGAGTGATATGGTGTATTTTTCACATAGAAAGGTGATTGTGTGGTTATGTAGAGGGAATGTTGGACTCTATCTGATCCAGCATGGCTCTTCTTATGCTTGTAATTTTCTAAGAGTATTTTATGGAGGTGAGGTATATTTGACATTAGGGATCTCTCTTTATGGAAACATTTTTGGAATTGATGAAAATTCTCGATTCAGAAAGTACTTGCTGGATGCACCAATAAGAGGATATATCTGAACAGGAAATTGGATTGCCTTGTAGATAGCAGATCATTTATTTTATTTTATTTATATCCTTCCTTTTGGGATACAAGGCAAGCATACAACATTTTAAAAGCATAATATAACTTTTAAAGATTTAATACAAAAGTTAAAGCATAGTTAAACTACATTTCTATTGTTTAAAAAATAGAAGTAAAACAGTATGAAAAGGTTCTTAAAACATAATAAAGTAAAACACACAACTATCCATTAAAAACCTTATCTGCCACAACACATTAAAAAGCAAAATCTTCCTTCAATAAAAAGGTCTTTATCTGCCAGCCCTGCTATTGTGAGAAGAGAGACTTTTGTGGTAGAAAATTAAGAGAAATGGGTAAACCTATTCTGAAAGTACTGAATGCCCATTTAACATAAGAGATAGGACTAAATGTGTACACAGCTGGACAAGCGAATTCCTGTTTTAAAGTGAAGCATTAGAATTCCCAGAATGGAATCTCCTGAGCAAATATTTGGAGAGCCAGTATAGATTTCCATCAATGATTTAGCAAAGACATTAGTGCTTTTTATTTCCTGAAGCACACAATCTTTAAACACAAAGATGCCACACACAACATCCATAAAAAGTCATACATTGAAGTTGGAAATGTTGTGTAGGAAAAAGAAAAAAGCCCCCCACTGTATCATACTCTCTATTCTGAGAACCTCACTTTCCCTCCATAAATACTGTTTTCCTAAGATGGTACCTGTGATATTGTCTACCTTTCTTTTTGTATGCAATCAATCCTATGTCTGCCTAAAGGATACACTCCTAGACTCTATATACAGTATATGAAGAACCTTATAATTCACATCCAATTTGACAGCTGTCTCTACGGAAGTGTTAAGCAAATTTTAAAAAAATACTTGGCAGTGGAGGGCAGTTAGGTATATTGTTCCATTGCAGTAAAAATGAAATATATTATTTATAGACATCTTAAAGACTGACAAGTTTTCTTTGGCACAGGCTGTGTATTGAGGCTTAGAAATGGTGTCAGCACCATTGTCAAACCTCTTGAATAAGACTGATATACGGATTTTGCTTTTCATATTTTGTATTCAGAATTTACAAATAGTAGAAGACTTTTTGGTCAAATCCCTGTATAGATCATACTTGGCTAGGAACTGAAGTGTTACAAGCAGTTTAATGACAATGAATTAGCTGAGGAGTAACCAGGAGATGACTGACATCACTGTGATTGAATGCATTTTTTGCTTTGTTTTAAGGGGAAATGATTAATGTGTCAAGTTCTCCAGAAGCAAGCAGAGTAGCCAAACCTCCCAGATGAACATATTGTACCTTAAACATTATTTTCCGTACCACTTGCATGGAACATGAGCATCTTGCTGCCTTTAATTAAGAAGTTAAGTGGACCATGAAGCATTGCTTGAGTAAATAGAAGTGATTTGTGCTTCCTCAAGAAAGTGTATTAGGCATCTTTGCATATCTTGCCTGTACATAAATTATGGAGATTATTAAAAACTGGAAGGGTCATCCATAAGCCCATCTGTAGCTCAGATTCTTTGCTGTTCTTGGTGCATAACTGTCTTTCTAACTGTTGTAATTTATTGCAGACTATTGCATGAACCATCTGCTTGCTGTTATGAACTGCATGAACAAAGTCTGACTGAAAGTTGCACACAACAGCACAATTGCTAATTTTATGTGATGGGAAATGGTGATAACACTTCTGTCATCCCAAAATATAAGCACTGCCATTACTGCTTAGAATTAAGAGAGCAATTTTATGGCCTATCACTTTTGTGAAGAGTCTGTTTTCATGAATTTTCTTTTGTTTTAAACTATGTTGTGTCCAAGTCTTCCAACAACTGCTGGGAAGAACAGAGAGTTTGCTAGGCAAATGTGGGAAGTTTCTGTCTTGATAACAGCAACAACAAATCAAAGCTGTTAGTCTGATTAACTATTGACACCCTGTGTGATCCCTGAAGTCTTTTGGAAACTGTTTAGCCCTTTCTTTATTCTAACATCCAGGGGTCATGTGACAATCTGGAATAAATGAGAGGTATAATTATCCAAGCTTTATTGCTGAGACAAAATTCCTGGATAAATAAATAGAATCATTTTATTATTCATGAAGTAGGTTTGGAGTTTTCTCGGATATTACCAAGTTTTAATGCTGCTAGGTTGAAGTCTTTAACCACTCAGTGCCCCGAAAAGATTGTTGTATTATCATAGTAATATGACCAAAAGGGCAAGATCATAAACATGTTGTGTCTTGACAGTTTAGTGGCTAAGTTCTGCATATATCTGAAGTTTCAGTGGTGAACACTGTCATACCAGCAGCACAAATCAATCTGGTATCATTGAAGAACCTCATCACATTTGATAATTTCAGCCTCCTAGGATGCTTCCAGGGCACTGGGAGGACAGAGCCTGCCAGATCCCATCAGATGTCGCAGAGCCAGTGGGATCCATCCTCCCAGCGTCCTGGCAGTGTGTTAAGACAAGCCAGGAAAAGCATGGGAGGAAACTGGGTGGCAACGCTTCCTCTTGTGGGATGGAAAAGGGAACAATGTGGGGAATGCGATGCATGGAGGAAGGATTTTCTCCTCTGCCTGCCAGATTTGACCCACTGCTCCACGGATGCCACATTCTCCCCCAGCTTGACAACCTTTGTCTGATGAGGTTTCATCTGATAGATCTTTAATTTAGGATCACACTGTTAACCAAAGAATATAATTCACATAATCAGTTAATATATTGTTATCTGTGCGGGAAATTCTCCAAAACTGGCTAAAACTGGCAGCAGCAAGAATCTATTGAGTGCTAAGTACTACCCATGCTTTTGTGAACAAGTAACACAGTGGATTTGAAGAAATATCCTATTACTATTACTTCAAGACATCAAAGCAGCCAACTTATATTTCTAGTAGTCTCACAGTCTCATAAATGAGAACACATCTGATGAATTATCTCTTATTTAGAAGGGTCAGTGTTATCTGAATCTTTCACTGAATTATAGGCAGATGTTAGAATTGGACCAAGAACTGAAGTAAGGAAGCAAAACTTATTGGCCAAAGCAATTGAACCAAGTATGCAGTGAAAACACCAGAGCAGGGTGAGATCAAGATATTTTGTTGTCAGTAGTAGTTCCCAACCTTTAGTCCTCCAGTTGTTTTGGGTTTCAGCTCTCAGAAATCCCAGCCATCTTACCAGCTGTTAGGAATTGTGGAGCAGAAATCCAAAACACCTGGAGCACCAAAGGTTGAGAACCATTGTAGAGGAACAGTAAAACAGTGAGAACTAGCATGATGTGATGTAGTGTAGCTTAGTGGGGTGTTGTGTAATATGCTGTAGTGGTTTGAGTAAGGATTATACTGAGTGTTTGATCATGGGACTAGGGTTTGAATCCCAGCAGATACAGAAACTCACTGGACAGGCCTGTAGGCAGGATTTTGATTCAGGGGGCGGGGGGGGGGCTGAGTCTGAGTGAGATAGGATCTACCCTCGCAAACCAATGCCCCCATGCATATGGAATATATTGAGCATGGTGATCAGATCATGATATGAATAAACATAACAGTTTAAATAATACCGGTAAGGCCTTTTCATAGACCACCCCCAGGCTACATGCCTGCCAGTGACACTGGATGATCTTGGGCAAGTCATGCACTCTCCCAACTGCAGGGAAAATCAAAGGCAAAATACTTTTGAGCAAATCCTGCCAATGAAATGACATAATAGGTTTTCCTTAGCTTCGCTATAAGCCAGAAATGACTTTAAGGCACAAAACAACAGGAGGTACAGCCAATGGTACCCTCTGCTTCAAGTCAAACAGCATACTGTCCTCGGGCCCTCCCACACAGCTATCTAAAATCCACATTAAGATGGATTATATGACATTGAGGACTCAGATAATCCAGTTCAAAGCAGATATTGTGGATTGATATTTTGGGTTACAAGGCTGATCCACATTAACCTGGCTGCTACATCCCAGGTTAAAACAAAATAATATAGCTGCATGAGGATTTGGGCAGTGCCAAAGTAGCAGTGCAGTGACAAACAATGATAAAGCTGCTTACCAGTGACTGTCCAGTGGGGCCAAACAGGGTTAGTGCAGGGTAAAATTGGGTTAGCTGCTTTTATCCTGCCTTAGGGAGCAGAAGTCCTTGGATGTCATCTGGATACCAAGGAGTGACCTTTCTGGCCCACATTTGAATATGTGGCCATGTGTAGGCCATGTTCTACCATTGCAGACACTGAAAAAGATCTCATTTAATATTTCCCATTGTTTACATAATACTTCCCTAGCCTATTGAACTCCAGATGTTTTGCAATACAACTGCAGATATGTTATTGGGGATTGATGGGTGGTGTAGCTTAAAGCATTTGGCAGGCTAAGATTGTGGGAGGTTACTTGATAGTATGATTTCTGTGGTGAGCTCTTGCATCAGGCAGTAAAGATCATGCTTTGAAGCACAAAAGTGATCAGCTGAATTGGACCAAAGTAGTGGTTAACTTATGGAACCATGTCTCCTTAGTGTTTTCAGTTACATTCAATAGCAAATGCTGTTAAATATTATTGTAAAATTGTATTTCTTCAACAAAACAACAAGCTGTTAATTAGCAGCTGTTGACTAATAAGTAAATATTTCAGACAGCTGCATCTTGCCACCCAAGGCTTTACAATGTTTGCTGCTTCTCTGCCCCGAGTCTGTGTTTTTGGTTCCCTTGTAGCAGAGAATTTGCTTTGTAAGAAATGCTTCTGATGTCTCCTTTGGTTTCATCTCAGAATTTTATTTTGCCTCCAGTCAAGTATAATCAACAAGGTAAGGAGGAGGCAACTAGAAGAATAAACAAGACAGATTTAGACAATTAATGTAGCAACAATTCTAGTTGCAAGAAATGTCAACTAAACATACACATCACAAGTTGTTTGAATATTGTTTCTGGCATTTTACAAGGTGGAGGTGGAAGTTTTCAGGCAAAAACCAGTGGATTTTTGAATGCACATGTGTGACTTCCAACAAATGTGTTTACTACCCCTTTTTCTTCCTTCTTTCTTTCCTTCCTCAAAATAATGTCTACAATACCTTAGAAACATAGGTGATACAAACTCCTGATAGAATCTTGGTGAAACTTTGTTTGGAAAAAATGACATTAGGATTAATGCAGTAAGAGACTTCCATGTGAGAGTGCATCTCATTTGCTTGGTCTCAAAAATGTTTTCTATATTCTTGGATTGAAGACTGCCATTTAAAGCTTTGAATTAAATTCTCACAACTATGGGTCTCCAATGCTTCAGATCTAATGAGGTTCCCAGCAACATAAAAGCTGCTCTTCCGGACAAATGACCTGCATTGATAAAATTCACTCTCTCTTAATTCCTCTGTAATAAAAATAATAATTTAATTATGCCACCTCTCTAATGTATTATAAGAACACATGAAAGAGAAAACTCAACTAGACATCCAATGTGAGCTGTAATAAATGTCTGTTTTGCCTTGTACTCAGATATGATAGTGAAGAGAAACCTTGTGTACATATTTTTTTTCTGTATCCTCAAACTGCCATTTCAACAGAATCCTCAATAACAAAAAGACAAAAGGTCAAAATAAAATCTTCTGGTAGTTCATTTACTGTATATTCTGACCCTGAGGGAGAAGTCAGAAGACATTCTTGCAGTAAATAAACTTTCTGGAAACAATTTCATAAGTAACATTTCAAAATGCAATATCAGTGAAGCTGCCTATAGCATATTGAAAAGAATTTCATTAAATGTTGCTAACATGTCATAAACTCCCTTAAATGGAAGGGTAATGGCTCATAACATTTGTAAGCTTTTTAATTTCATGCAATATGAGCAGCATAATCAGTACCTATTAAAGTCAATCAACTGTGACAAGTGGGTCTACCTGCCTTGGATTCTGTCTATATTTTCATAGTGGGTTCACCTGTAGAGTCACTGAAAACAACATGTTTGTATCTTTGTACGTGATATTTAGGGCCATATGCCAGGTAAGACAATTGTAGAGCTGTCACAATACAAACAAAAGCCTAAATTTTTCCAGAAGGTTGTTTTGGAGGGACCTCTCAGTTTGAAATACATGGATTTTCCTTTGAGTCTGCATATCAAATCCACAATTATTTCATGTTCTCAAAAATAAAATATTAAGGGAAGGGAACTGAGGAGGTAACTTTTAAGTACTGGGTTTTGAATACATGAAACTACTGTGAGAGGTCATCTGGAGTTTTGGAGTGCAGTGCCACCTATATGCAGATGATACTCAACTCTGCTACTCCTTCCCATCTAAGGCCAAGGAGGCTGACCTGACCCTAAGCCAGTGTCTCTCATCAGTAATTGATTGGATGAGAACAAACAAATTGAAACATAATCCATTTGTAAGGCAGATTAGGAAATAGGGATCCAGCCTGTGCTGGGTCTGGTTACACTCCCTACCCTTTTTAAATCATGTCAGAAGCGGCTTGAGAACATACTTCAAGTCACTTCTAGTGTAAGAGAATTGGCAGTCTAAAAGACGTTGCCCAGGGGAGGCCCAGATGTGTTATCATCCTGCTGGGAGGCTCCCCCTGAAGACACAGGTCTGCAGTTTGGGGGCCCTCCTGGGCTCAGTGTTGATCCTGGAGGCCCAGGTATTTGCAGTGACCAGGAAGGCCTTTGCACAATTAAAACGTGTGCACCAACTGCACCCGTTCTTTGAGAAGCCAGATCTGGCCATGGTAGATTTGGATTACTGTAATGTGCTCTACATGGGGCTGACTTTGAAGAGTGTTTGGAAACTTCAGCGGGTCCAAAGAGCTGCACCCCTCTGTTGCCACAGCTCCACTGGCTGCCAGTTTGTTTCTGGCACAATTCAAAGTGCTGGTTATATTTAAATCCACACATCATACTTATCACATGCTGTTCTTCTGGTGGCAGGCTAAAACTTTTTTATTCAGGAAAGCTATTAAAGAAGAAGGCTTTTAAGATCAAGTCAGGGGCTGCTGTGGTTTTAATTTTGAATACGTTTTTTATGGATTTTAACTGAATTTTTAAATACCAATGATATTTAATTCTGTTTCAATGTTTGTATATTTGTAGATTTTAACTGTATTGAATTTATTTTAATGCAAGCCATTTGAGTTTCCTTGTAGAGAGAAAAAGTGAGGTATAAATAAGCATAGTAGTAGCAGAGCCTCCGGTGGCTTAGTGTGTTAAAGAGCTGAGCTGCTGAACTTGCAGACCGAAAGGTCCCAGGTTCAAATCCCGAGAGCGGCTTGAGCGCCCGCTGTTAGCTCCAGCTCCTGCCAACCTAGCAGTCCGAAAACATGCAAATGTGAGTAGATCAATAGGTGCCGCTCCAGCGGGAAGGTAACGGCGCTCCATTCAGTCATGCCGGCCACATGACCTTGGAGGTGTCTACGGACAACGCTGGCTCTTCGGCTTAGAAAATGGAGATGAGCACCAACCCTCAGAGTCAGACATGACTGGACTTAACGTCAGGGGAAACCTTTACCTTTTTAGTAGCAGTAGTAGTAGTAGTAATAGTAGTAGTAATAAATTTGACAGCAGCATCCGAGTTTGACCCTAGTAGATGCAAAAAGACAAACATTTGTAAATCTTGTAGGAGTACTTAAATTGGCACCTTGTTTGGAACCTGTGCCAATGCTACTCAGTATCTGATCTGTGAAGTATCATTATCATCACCTTTACCTTGTATCCCTCTTTCCTCCCAAAACTGGTACTCAAAAATGTCTGCTGTTCTGCTACTGGATGCTAGTTTCCAAAGAAGAAAGAAGTGGATGTAGCCAATAGACAGAAATATAATATAGGTCCTGGAATCACAAGGACAAAAATTGTCATTCCCCCATAACAGACTGCCTGAGAAGCACCCTAGATGGAGGAGCATGGGGAAGGAAGAAAGCATCACCCACATTGCTGCTTTCCCCATCACATGAAGGAAAGCATGGCTACCTGGATTCCCCTGAGCTGGCCCCATTCTAAGCAATGAGAACATGGGAAGTCTGCCGTGTTCTCTGGCCTCCATCGAGGATGCTTCCAAGGTGGAGCCACACTGGAAGTAGCCTTGTATCAAGTGAAGGGCTCCGGTGGGCTCCATCCTAGCAACCCTAAGGTGACCCTGTAACAAAAACTCATACAGCCATTAACGGATGATGAGAAAGAGAAAAATCAGGATTCCATAGGAGGTTTCTGATTGCCTAATCATGGTTAAACAAGAGCATAGATGTTCTAAACCATTAAGGACCGTGTTCTCTGTTTTTTTTAAAAAACATCTCATTTAATAAGAACAGATTTAAAATTGCATTCAAAAACAATAGTCCTGACTGAGGGCCTTCAACGGCAGTGTTATCATATATAATCACATTCACAAGTCTGTCTGTTTGGATCTCTATCTCAGCTGAAAAACTACACTTGAATCATAACAGGAACCCCTCCTGGGAGACCTGGCAGAGTTTCAACCAATTTAAAATGGTGAAATCTTTTCCAGTTGTTCTTTTTCCCCTTCACCTTGAGTCAAACTCTTTCTTAACGATCTGCTATCTAAATACTAAGCAGATTGATTAAGCTTATTTGATTAGATTAGACAAGATCATAGCCCATGGTGGTAACAGCCAAAGAATGTGGTGTGCCTTTGCCTTGTAAAACAGCAATATTTCAAAGGAGAGAAATAAATAAAATTAGTAATAATCAGGCTGATTAGGGGAATAAGATCGAATCATTTGTCGGGTGGAGCCTTTTTGCTTTTCCATCTGCAGCTGTTGTCAACTCTGCACTTTGATTATGGGACCAGGAACCATTCTTGAACCATTCACTTAGGGCCCTTCAATGTAGCCATATAACCCAGAATATCAAGGCAGATAATCCATAATATCTGCTTTGAACTGGATTATCTGAGTCTGCACTGCCTTATAATCCAGTTCAATGTGGATTTTATACTGCTGTGTAAAGGGGCTTTAGCCATGTCTTTCCTGAATTCCCCCTTCCCCCTGCCCCGGTTTGTATATGTGTGATCTTCTCTCTTTCACAATCTCCAAGCTCTCAGTTTTCCAGATTGACACAAGTCACTGTTGCACTTGAAGACAAACTAGATTTGACATGCTAAATTTGTCTTTTCATTTAATGTTCAAGGGAGGATTTGGACGGGGATTCAAATGGTGTCTACTGAAAAGGATTGATCATGAATGGGATTAGAAGAGATGAGTAAGGAAAATACAACTTTTTCCTCCCTTGCTGTAGTGCAGAAGAAAATCCATATTCAGAAGCTTGGTATTTCATCAACATCATCATCATCATCATTTAATTACTTATTAATCGCCCTCCATCCACGATGCTCTAGGCGATTTACAAGATAAAATTGTAAAGGATAAAAATACATACATACAAATATTGATAAAATTAACATAGATTAAAAGCTCTAGTAAAGAGCCTGGTAAAGAGCCAGTTATTTGCTTGGGGTGACTGACTACTGATGCTGTCATTGTTGGTCCTCTCTATGCAGGATTCCATAAATGTCAGCATTTCATTACGATTTCACATAGCCAGTTCTAGGCTATTGTATATGGTTTGTTCATCTTGGGAAGCAAGATTTTTAAGGGCCATTAAAACAACATATGGGAAACTCTAGTTTTACTTTGCTGCAAGTCACTGGAATGTCAGAATCCAGGTATAAAAAACAAAATTTGGTCATATAGGGCTTACCTACTGTCCTAAATACAGAATAACTCTTAGAGTAATATAAGGTGATCCACCATGGCTATGAAAACTAAGAAGTATTTATTTATGTTTTGAATCGTATGCTATTCAAGAATCACAGTACTGTATAAATTCCCTAAAGTTTCCAGGTCTTGGAAGCTAAGCAGGACCAGAATTTGGATGGAAAATCACTAACGAATATCACTTCTAAGTATTCATTGCTTTAAAAAACCCAATGAAACTCAATAGTGTCATCATATGTCAACAGGAGACCTGAAGGTACACTGCACTCACACACACACACATATACCCACCCAAGAATCAGAAGCTATTCATACAATAATAATTATATTGTGAAGTACAGTAGAGTCTCGCTTATCCAACCATTGCTTATACAATGTTCTGTATTATCCAATGCAGTCTGCCTCCCGCCCAGATCCACAGCTTTTTCTCAAGGCAGTAACACACAGCAGGCCAACATGCTCAACAACAACACAAATGCAGCCACAATTCCAAACAAGTGGCAGACTTGTTGTAAAACATGATGTTTTGGTGATTAATTTGTAAAATCATAACGTAATTTGATGTTAAATAGGCTTTTCCTTAATCCCTCCTTATTACCCAACATTTTTGCTTATCCAACGCTCTGCCGGCCTGTTTACGTTGGTTAAGTAAGACTCTACTGTACCATAAAATACGTAGTCAATCAAATCATCACTGCTGGATTCCGATCTATGCCCTAGAGATTTGCCATTGTAGATTAGGGTCTAGCAGTTGCCCAGGCATCCACGTGTACATTTTTCTTCTGAAAAGAATCCCTTATATTCCCTGGTGGCAATTTCTCCATAGGAAGCTGGAATCATTTTTCAAGCATTTTTAGTAAACAGGGAGTTATATGACCTTAGAAACAACTTGTTTCCCTAGCCATGCTGAGCTTGATGAATCCGTTATAGCTCCTAAGTTAAACATGTGTTAAATTGAAATTAATACCTAAGGAGGCTCCACAATCTCAAAAGGGGGCTACAAACTATGTTGGTAGTAGAAAACTGAATCTCTTTGCTAACACCACTGCCATTAAATGGGCCATTGTCTTTTCTCAGGCTAATGCTTTCCTTCTGAATGACTTCTGAAGTAAAATTCTTATTATTTTTTGTCTTTGCACTGTAATTTTGTTCTCTTCTTGACCAAGTAGTTCATATATTATTTAGGTTATTCTGTCCCAGTTTGGAGTGTTCTTGACCCTCCACTTATAGGCACCCTGAGAGCCCACACTTCTTCATCCACTCCCAGCAAAACACTGCCAAAATACTCTTAAATTGGGATCATCCTGGATTACCAGTGAACACTGATCTTTGGAAAAAACAGTTGGATTGTTATAATAGGAATTACTTTTGAGTAAAGATTAAACGCATAGGAGAAAACCAACATGCAAGAATTTTTCCAGCTTTGTGAGTGTAAAAAATAATACATTCAAGTGAAAAGCACATTTTTGAAAGCACACAAGGAAAAAAATGCCCCACTTTGCCGCCTTCATGCATGGCTTTGATGGGGCATCTCGTGGGCCATCACATGACACACAGCAGGCCCTGACCACTTTCGTCCTAAAGTAGATGTGAAGCCCTCCACTACAGGGAGGAAAGGGTCACTTTTGACCCCAAAAGCCCATGTGATGGCAGAAAGGGCAGCAGGGCAATGCATGTTGCCGCACGTTGCCACCCTTTCTGCCACACAGCCTTTCCCACTCTCCATGTGTGATGAGGGGAAGAGGCAGGGCATGCAGGGTTCACAGGGCACCATGAGTCGCCCCATGCACCTTCCATTTCACCAGCAAAAGCTGGCAAGATGGATTGGCCCAGCTGGGCCATGTGAAAAGGTCCTTGGAAAAGATTTTTCATCCTTCATCTGCAAAATCCAGCTGGAAAAGGTGTTATCATTACCCACCTTTTATATATAATTATTTCATTTGACAGATTTGTTGCTGAACTGAGCTCTGGACTAAAAGTGATGCAAATTTCATTTCTTGCAATTTCTAAGCAGATGAGACCTTGGTTTTCATAAATTGAAGATTGTATTTCATGAGCTACTTGATTTATGTCTGATCTGCTCTCATTGGGCATTGCAGTGATAGCACTGAGACACAATGAAACTTCTTGTGTTTCTGTTCCAATCCTGGTGGCTACTTGAAATTACTTGCTAACTCCAATGAAGGCCATTGAGCAAACACTCTTCATTTTTGTGGTTTATCACCATGTATCTGGATGTTGTCCAGCTGTAATATGCCCAGATATTTATAGGCCTCTGGCTGGTGACACTTTATCGTTTGGTCATTAGGCATATTTATGCCCTCACTTTCAATGATTTTTCACTTCTTCAATGCCACTGTCAAACATTTGTCCAAACCAAACTCCATGCTGATATCAGTGCTAAAAATTCAGACAGTGTTAGTCAGAGACTCGATTTCAGTTTCCGTTTTCACATATAGCTTCAGGTCATCCATGTACATCAGATGCGAAATTTTGTGAGACTTCTTAGATGTTTGATTGCTGAGATTTGTTTTTTGTAAGATGGTTGACAGAGGGATCATGGCAATAATGAAAAGCAGAGGAGACAATGAGTCTCCCTGGAAAATTTCTCTTCTGATGTTGACAAATCCATAGCTTTCATTTCCAACAAACAGTTCAGTTTTCCAGTGCTCCATCATGTTTTCAATAAAGGTGCCAACGTTTTTACTAATCCCGATGGCATCCAGGCACTTGATGATCCAGCTGTGTGGGAGTGAGTCAAAGGCCTATTTGTAGTCAATCCACGTCATGTGAAGATTAGCTTTTCAGCTTTTACAGTTCTCCAGAATCATTTTGTCAATTAATAACTGGTCTTTTGTGCCCCTGCTTTTCTGTGTTTTTGCCCTTCTGTTCATCTGGCAAGATGTTTTTTTCTTCAAGATAGTCTTGAATTCTGTCAGCTATAATGCCATTCAGTAGTTTAAACATAGTGGGCAGACACGTTATTGGCCTGTAGTTTCCTGGTGCTACTCCTTTTGCTGGATCCTTTTGTATCAGGTAAGTCCTTCCAGTTGTTAGCCATTCACTGATACTTCCTTTCTGCAGCATCTCATTGAATTGTTGGGTCATTTTCCCATGTAAACTAATCTGATGTTTGAGCCAAAATCCATGATGTTGATCACTACCAGGCGATGTCCAGTTCTTGACTTTTTGCACTCGTTTGCTGATCATTTCAGTTGTTATTTCCATCTGTTCCATTTTGTTCTGTGAGAATTTTCGTTCAAACTTCTTTATCCACCCAGTGTTTTTGTTTTAGTTCTTATTATTTTCCCAAAGCTCTTTCCAGAACTTGGTTGTTGCCATTTTGTCTGGCTTTATGGTTACTGTGTCTGTTGTTTGGTTCACACTCTGGTAGAACTGCCTTTGGTCTGATTGAAACAGTTGATTTTGTCTGTACTGGATGATTCTGGCTTCATATCTTTCAATTTTTCTGGCTGTTGCTGTAATTTGTTCTTTCACAATTTCCAAAGCGTCTTCAATTTTTCTGGTGTTCAGCCAGTACTTTCGGATCAGGTATTGCTTGATTTTGTCATTCTTCAGTTTCTTCTCTTTCATATTTTTCAGGTTACTTGCATCTGATCTAAGATTTTTGATTTTCAACTCTAGCCTGACCTTCCACTTTGGTTTTCCAGTCAATTTTCTTTGGGGCTGCCTTGGTTGTAGGAGCCCAAGCTCCTCTGTTACTATCACTGCTGCACTGTAGACAAACTGGTTTGTTTGTTCAATTGATGTTATTTGGACATGGAGAGTACAGTATTCACATCTTTCATGAGAGGCACCAGGTGTCTCTTGGGCACTGTTTTTAGAGTTGGGAGCCGCTTTCTTATTGCATTTGCTGCAGCATGAGCCATGATCTTATCCTTGAGCTCTTGTTGTCTTGCTGTCAAGGTTTCTGATGGTTCAACAAGTGCTTCAAGTGCTGGTTCTTCAAATTCTTGCAAAGGCTCCACACTTTCTTCTGGTTCAATCTGTTCCACCATTCCAAGTGTTGCTGGAGTCTCTGCTGCTGTCTGTGCTGTGGTCTGATGGTAATTTGCTTTGCAGATTTTCTGAATTTCAACTTCACTGAACACTTTGTTTCTTATTATGAATCTTCATTGGTCAGCCAGTCAGGGTTCTGTAATCTGTGAGTCAGGGTACTCTTGTTTCCACAGTTGATGCATCCTTTTTTGGTAGCCATGCTTTTGAGGTTCAGATTTGTAGTAGCATTTCATGACTGTGTGGTTTTCTGGCATTGTACATGTTGTGACTCAGCCACAGCATAGCCAGAGTGAGCATGAAGAAGGGGATTCTGGGTTTAAGATACAAGAGCCAGAGGAGTCAGACAATGGGATGCAGGATGAATTTCAGGATGATGGCATGGAATACAGGCTGATTCAGAGGCTCAAGAAATGCAGTTTGAGCAGAATGAACTGTTGACCCCACAAGCCGTAGATAACAGCCAGAATGACATTCCCATGGGAATCAATGAACAAGAGATGTCTCAAGCCCTGGTTCAGGTGTGAGATAACGAGGACCTTGAATTATCTAGGGCGGACCGGTCATTATGGAAAGGAGTTCAGCCCCGTAGGAGTGTGAGACTGGCAGGCAAGAGAGAGGCCTCCTCAGGAAAAAGGAATGCATTTCTGGGGTGCTTTTAAAAGTGTGTGTTTTCCGTTAGATTTTTGTCAAAGCAAATCCTCGCTTCATCTGTGTGGATGTTCTTGCTTCATGCTTACGAAAGATTATTGTTCCTGGATCTTTGAAACCTTTGGGCCTTTGTTCTTTGGGATCTATCGTTTACTGTTTTGGCTTATGGACTTGTGGATTATTATGGCTCATGGATTAATGGATTTTATTGACTTTTTTATTGCCTGCTTTGACTTATATCTGCTTTTTCTCAATAAAACTACAAAAGACTTTCTCCTGTGTCTGACTGGGAGTCTATAGCAAGGTGAACTATTCTGAGGTGCGACAGTATATTTCTGCCGCTTCTGTGACTGTTCATTTGTATTTTGATTCTGTAGCCCACTTGCTGATGGATGTCCAGAATCGGAAGCATCCACCGCAGTCCTTTTTATCCTGGGCGATGACCAAGCCAGTATAGGCTTAGTTTTGGTTTGATTCTCCATAATGCTAATGGGTTAGGTGCTCTTAGTTCCACTCCTCAGCTGAGACCTCTCTGGCTTGGTTGGACCTGCCGGTAGTTACACTACCGCCAGCACAGCTCTCAGCATCATTGGAACAGTTAAGCCCCCCACCATGACAAAGTGGCATCTACGGGGGAATTATTATTATTATTATCATTATTATTATTTTGCCCTTAACCCCCACCCAGTAAACTATGGCTAAAAGAACAATCTATTAACCAACAGATCTTCTGTTCAGCTGCATGAAAAATTCATTATGCTAGAGTAGAGTTATGTAACTTTGCCTTTCTAGATTTGTGTTGCAGCTCCCATGATCCTTCACTTTTATCTCTCTGTATATACTCTGTTTTATTAGTCACACACCATTAAAACATAGGCTATCCATCATAATACAGAATGAAGTATTTTTTAAAAAAACCCGTAGGAAATAACCTGTTATTTAAGGTCCTACAACATAATAAAAGTATATTTTTTTAAACTCAAATATATTATATTTATATGTTTGAATACCAATTTCATAAACTTTAGCAGAAAGGAGACTTTGCAATATTTTTTGTTACAACTTTATCATCACCCATAAATAAATCAAATACCAGTGAGAGATCCATGGAATTAGTAAAAATTACACAAGCTACATACATGAAATAGAGACTCTTCTAATCCATTGTCATAAGGGTCAAATACAATTTTCAAAAAGATTTTAATCAGGATAACAAGGGCCTATTTAGCTTTCTCTCTGCTTGCTGGAACTGCTGGAGTCTTCAGTCCAAGAACATATGGATGTCATAGAATCATAGAATAGTAGAGTTGGAAGAGACCTCAGGGGCCATCCAGTCCAACCCCCTGCCAAGAAGCAGGAAATTGCATTCAAAGCACCCCCGACAGATGGCCATCCAGCCTCTACTTAAAGGAGTAGTCCTTTAAAGGAGTACTCCAAAGAAAGAGCCTCCACCACAGTCCGGGGCAGGGAGTTCCACTGCTGAATAGCTCTCACAATGAGAAAGTTCTTCCTGATGTTCAGGTGGAATCTCCTTTCCTGTAGTTTGAAGCCATTGTTTCACGTCCTAGTCTCCAGGGCAGCAGAAAACAAGCTTGCTCCCTCCTCCCTATGTCTTCCCTTCACATATTTGTACATGGCTATCATGTCTACACTTTGCCCACCCATTTAAAAAGACCGCATTGTGCACTACAAATGGTGGAACTGGGATAGAAGACCCACTTTCATTTGGGCAAAATTTGAAAGGTAATTGGAGCTACATTATTAGAAAAGAAGGCATATGATTTTTAAGCTTTCTCCTTTTGTTATTGCCCATTGGAACCACTTCCGTACATAGTTTTTTCTGCTTTAGACATTATCACTCACAAGATATATAGAAGTTGGAATACATCCTTTTATATCCTTAGAAACTCAAACATGATAAGTATGTAGATTTATTTTTGTTTGTGGTAAATTTTATTTACCTGGTTCTCTCGTATGAGAGTAGTTTGGAAATTGACAGTTTTCAGGCATGCTGCATGAAAGCTTTGTTCATTTATATCTTTTCAAGATGGTGTAATCCCATAGCAACACCATCTGCTTGTTCAGAATGTGGATTCTCAGAAATGAAAGATGTGAAGTGTACATCATAATTAGACAGGTTGCAAGCTGTGACTTCTGATTGATTCTCTTTCAGTTGTTGCATACTCTTCCTATTACTGTTTCCCCAAAGGTATGGCTTACATGTCAACATATGGGTACAGATGAATTTGGACACTAATGAATTATGTTCTCTTTTCTAAGTCTATGTGGATGTTTTCTAGTATTATGGTTACATACAGTATGAAATGACACATAGAAATTTCAGGCAGCCTGCAAATTTCCTGTTGCTACATGTGAGGAAACACATATATCCAGCTGAGAAAAGATTAAATTGTAATTTAAGAAAAACAAACAGCATCTGGTCTGTTACACACCATGTTCTCCTTGTAGTTTTAATTTGGTCCATTCCTTTATATTTTTGTATGTGTATTGTACTATTTTGTAATTTCTATAGGTCAAATGTGAATTAAAACTATCACTATTGGTTAAAATAGCAGCTGCCAAATCACATATTCTATCTAAGTTTTTATTTCTATTTAGTACAATCCCATAAAAAAGCATAAGGAAAACTTTAGGAAATGGCAAAAGCATATTGAAAAATTTATTGCAGGAAGAACATATATGAGGTTTGCTAACAGTTCTAAACATGGTCATGCTTCGAGGGAAGGCCTGGCAATACCAAATTTGAAATTATATTACAATAATTTCAACTTGTCCAATTACAGAAATTAATTAAGAATAACAGTGGTATTGCATGGGTACAAACTGAAAGAAGCAAAACATCAAAAGGAAACATGGCAAGTATGTTTGTAAAAGAAAAGAAAAGTGAAACAACCCCTTTATTGAGGACCTGATTGGCCAATATAAGAAAATTCTTGATCCACATCCATCACCCCTGTCTATTTTCAGAACATCAGTTTTTCAAACATGAAGACAACTATAGGTAATTTAAGTTATCTATACAACTAATGATTTATTCATATCAGGAAAACCTATTCAAACTGAACAATTAAAAATAAACTAAAACCAATTATCTTAGCTTGTTAACATCCTTCTTGAAGTGAGCCGTACAGTAGCCCAGGTGAGGTCTGACCAAAGCAGAATAGAGTGGCTCTACTACATCCCTGAAGTTATGGTCACATTGATGCCACCCTGATTTGCATTGGCTTTTATAGGTGCTACATCACACTGTTGATTCATGTTTAATTTGCAGTCCAGTAAGATGCCTGCATCTTTTTCACATGTGCTATTTTCAAGCTAGGCATCATCCTTCCTATATTTATGCATTTCATTTTTTTTTCTAAATGAGAAAAATATAATAACATATGTTCCTTTGGGGCAAGGACTGAGTGTCTGAATGTGTTGAAACATCTCTCATGAAGCATGAGAAAATTCAGGAGTATTCCTTTTATCTCTTAAGGTTCCAGAATCTTCATTTTCATAGCAGTGCTCTAGATCGTGGAGGTCCTAGCCTCAGAAGCATTTGATAGCATAAATTGTTTACTTAGTAAGTGAGAAAACTATCAACAAACAACCAAGGGGAAAGAGTAAATAAACCAATGTAGGAAAAGAAAAGATAAAATGTCAGAAGATTTAAAGTCGAGAAAACACAACATAGCTGAAAAAGCAGCAGTCTTGGGAGAGACTTCAGTTCCCTGTGGTGTTCTATTTTAATTAAAATCATGTTGAATAAAAATTATAAGACATACCTTCAAGCAAAGGTATTTTGGATTGGAATCTATATTCCTACTGAAGAGTACGGCAGGTAATAGTTTGAAGAACTGCAGCAGGATGGATAAAATACACTTTGCATTTGCACAATCAAGAATGAATGGATCCTGTTTCAGTCTTGCTTTTATTATACTAGTAGGACTGGGCTGGCTGTCTATTTGTCTCTATAAGGGACAACTAGAAATGCTACAGTCAAATATTGTAAATAAATGTATTGGTTGCTAACTCTCATCAAGTCAATTTCAATGTATGGTGAATGAGAAATCTCACACTATTCTCAAAATCATGCTCAAGTCTTGTAGGTCAGTGAATTGCATCCTTAATTTAGTCTATCAACCTGTAAGGCAAACTTCCTCACTTCCTACTTCTTTCTAAATTACCATGCGTATTGAGTTGTGTCTTTTTTATGACATGGCTAAACGTACGTTAGTTTCAGATTAATCAACTTGGCTTCTAGGGAGAGTTCAGGCTTGAGACCCATTTAGTTGTCTTTTTAGTTGTCCAGAGTAACTGTAGAATCCTTCTCCAGCAACTTATTTCAAATGAATTGACTTTGTTCCTGTCACCTTTCTTTGGTGTCCAGCTTGTCCAGTTTCTTCGTAGTCATCCTTACAAGTCGTACCATCTCATTACACTGGGGCAAAATGCCCCTTTGCAGCACTTTGGTGATCACATGACCTCTACTGTTTCTTTTTTTTTTTCATTTCCATCATCTATGATCTTCTCCTCCTGTCCCTGTAGTTGGAGAATAAATGTAAACTATGATTACGTTACTGGGTTTCCCCTGAAGTTGTATGGGTCAGACTTTGTATTATCCTTTGACTGCTCTTGCTACATCTCTCCTCACAATTACCATTTCTGCTGCCTACAGAGTTCTGGAAAATGTAGTTTGGGATGGCAAGGACCTCTGCAGCTGAGAATTCAAAAGGCCCCACCCTAAATCACATTTCCCAGAATTCTGCAGGCGGCAAAAATGCGGGACTGCCTGCTTTAAAGCCCTGGTGTGATAACGTCGGTAATCACACTCAATTTTATCTTAGATTTTCATTTCCTGAACAAAGCACCGAGTAATTATCTGACGACAAATGTCCCATACCAACTTACTTCATGTTTTGCAATGTTCATACATTCCATTTCTTGTTTTACCATTATATATCCCCTGGATATAATTCACAGAGATTAAAAATGTATTCACAACACAACTGTTATTGAGCTAGAAATGTGACTCAAACAATTGCATAATCTTTGGAACCTATATTTCTATCAATTTCTTCTTGGCATCTGGAGTCTGCTACTAATTATAACCCAATTAAGTAAAGAATATGGCAAAGACGCTGAGCCAGACATAACAGGGTAGCCTTTTTTAAAAGAAAGAAAGAAACCCACAAACATAATGTAATTTAATTTTCACATAAACTCAGTTGCAAAGCAGCTGATGAGGCAATCTGAAAGAAGAGAAACTTCTCTTTAAGCAATTTGTATTATAATACTCCAGTTTCTGTATTAAACATAAAAATATCTAGGTTGCAGAAAATGCAGTTTCTAAGGGGATAAGCTTTTTGCTAGATTCTATCAGAACAGCAATTTAGGCCCTATGCCAGGAATCTTTTTTCCAACAAAATTAAAAGAAAATTATAGATTTGGTTTTGTTTGTACAGCAGTTAAAATTGTTCTCTTATGCACATAATTACTAGGCAAAAACCAAGAAATGGACAGGGTACTATTAGCAGGCATAAAACTATATATTTAGCGGGGAGAGTGATACAACATGTGTACAAGAGCATTATCTTACCAGTTTTAACAGATTGCAGAAATCATTTTTCTTATCAGCTTTGTTCCTTTATGAAAATACTTATAAAGTGAAAAAATTAGTACAGATATTTATGAATAATCATTTGCTAACAAAAATGCTGCTAATATTTTACTACATTTATGGATAAAATAGAATATATATCTTTATAATAAGTTCCTGAGTGTGTTCTATTATGATAGATTTTCATTTTCTCTTGTCAGAGATAGCTGTAGAGTTTTTGCACTTGCTTTCATATCACAATGTTACACAGGCATTTAAGTATGATCAAACCATCTCTTATACATTAAGTGAACCTCTTAGCCTCCAACCTCATTATAGCATTACTTGCACCATGAATCTGAAAAGGAACACCCCTAGTGCAAACACTAAAGTTGGTGAAAAGCAATCCTGACCATAGCAGCCACCTTGCCTTCCAGGGGTAATGCTAGGTCCAATACTTCACCCAAGAAATGAAGCTGGTCTTTCAAAAGGCATTATAGAATCATAGAGTTGGAAGAGACCGCAAGAGCCATCCATTCCAAACCCTTGCCATGCAGGAACACACAGTCAAAGCACTCCTAACAGATGACCATCCAGCCTCTGATTAAAAACCTATGGAGAAGGAGATTCTATCATGTTCCAAGGCAACATATTTCACTGTCTACCAGCTCTTTCCATCAGGAAGTTCTTCCTAATGTTTAGCCAGAATTTATTTCCTGCAATTTGATTCTATTGCTCCATTGTATGTCTCCAGAGCAGCAGAAAATGAACTCACTCCTCAATGGGACATCATTTCAAATATTTCAATATGGCTCCTATTGTGTCCCCTCTCAGTCTTCTCTTCTCCAAGCTAAGCATATCCAGTTCCATAAGCTGCTCTTTGTTTGGCTTGGCTTCCAAACTTTAGAGCAGTGATTCCCAAAGTGGGCGCTATTGCCCCTGGTGGGCACTGCAGTGATCCAGGGGGGTGGTGATGGCACCTATTAGGAGATGGGGGTGGGGCCAGGGGAGGGGCGGGGCCACTTCCCAAGTGCTGGAGATAGGGCTGAGCCCCATAGGCGCCTGTTAGGACACAGGGGGCAGAGCTAGAGGAGTGGGCGTGGCTTCTTCCCAAGAGCCAGAGACAGGGCTAAGAATCTATACCTCTCCTGAGGCGCTTGGGACACAGAGGGCGGAGCTAGGGAAGGGGACAGGGCCTCCTTCCAAGAGCCCGAGAAAAGGCTGAGCCTCTATACTTCTCCTAAGAGGCCTTTTAAGACAAAAGGGCAGGGCTAGGGGTGGAGCATCTCCCCAAGAACGCGAGACATGGCTGAGCCTCTGTATACCTCCCCTGAGGCACTTGTTAGAACATGGGGGCGGGGTATAGAGGTTCAGCCCTGTCAGGCACTTGGGAAGAGGTGATGTAGTTTGAGCATTGGCCTATGATTATGGATACCAGGATTCAAATTCCTGCTCAGCCATGAAAACCTACTGGGTAACCTTGGACAGAATTGAGTGAGCTAACTTGTTGAGGATATGTTTGAGCACGGAACACAGAAATGTTCATGAGTTGAACCATTCCATCAAGAAAGATAGATTCTGGACCCAATCCCTTGCTTTTGTTTTTATTGTTATTTAAGTATGGAACCAAGATTACACTCGAACGTAGGGATATAATTCTTCATTAAAAAAAAGCATTTTCTGTACATTTCTTGATATTTGAGAAATGTATTTTTAAATCATTTTTAAAATATCATCTCCATATCTACTGAAAACAACATGTCATATTGATTGGAGTGACTGGAAAATATCCAAACAAGAGCAGCAATAGGTTTTTAAAAAACAAAGGCAAAATGAAAGTTAACATTTTGCTCTACTAAATATGAAAGGTGCTGTAATATATGAGTATGTTACCATTGAAACGGCATATACAGAATTCCACATCCAAAATTTTCAGAACTTGCCCTTGCTGATTAACTTCTCATCAGCAATGAGCTCTCATCTATTCCTGCTGGGTAACTGATGAGTGCCACTTGATCCAAAGAAATGAGCAAAAGTGAAGCAAGTAGTTGATCTGAAATCCAGCCTGATTTGGGAACAGGTGCATTTCTGAAATTGCTCATTTGATAGTTATCTAAAGAGGTAAGTGTATTTCAGCATTTTAAAAATGAGATATTACTGGAAAATATTATAGTGCAGAAGCATGCAGACAAAGACAGTTTGTTACAGATTCTTCCCTACAAACGGTCATAGGGATTTAGAGATGACAACATTGTTTACCAAACAGAGCTGGTATCAAATCCGTACTGATCAGTATTGCATTATTTGATTCATTCTTTTGTGAAAGTGATTTGTTTACTGAAAGGCAGAGGAAAAAAGAACTACCCAGAGGATATTCTTCCTCTGAGCTAAAAGTCACTGTCTCCTTCTTAGAGGCAATCATCTTTACAAATGAATTTAGCATGTACTGGAGAACAGCACTGTGTTTTTTTAAATACGCCTTTGTTATCAATTTCATTCACAGATCGTGCTCATTCTTCTTTGAAAGCTTATATTGTCAGGTTATATGTCTTCTAAAGAAAAGAGATTTTGTTACAGAAAAATACATTTCTGCCTGCTTCAAAGGTCAACATCAAAAACAAAAGAAGATAAACAACAGCAAAAATTGAACAAAACTATTTATTCAGGAAACAGAATAGTAATTCTGCTTTCCCCCAACAGAATTAAAGCAAAATTAGCTTCAGCCTTCTGTAGTGGATATTATATCATTTTATAGGCAAAATTCTTGTATTCCTGCATTCACAAAAGGATTCTGATCCTGTCCTCAGAGGGTATAAATTTGGTGTCATCTACAAATTTCATAAGCATATCCTCTGTTCCATTCTCCTACTCATAGATAAAAATGTTGAACAGCATTGGGCCTAGGACAGAACAATGTGGATAAGGAGCCCCTGGAAGCAGCACTCTTTGGGTTCAGTCAGCCAACCAATTAGTAGCCCACATTTTGCTAGTTTGTTTGCAAGAATATAATGGAGGAACTTGCAGAAGGTCTGACTGAAATCAAGATATGCTTCATTCATGTATCCATAAAGTTTGCCACTCTTAAAAAGAGAAAAATCAATTACAGTAGATTAGTTTGCCATGACTTTTTAAAAGAAATTCTTATGGACCCTTTATGTATGCTTACAAACTGTCTCTTTGATTATTGCTCTACAATCTTCCTTGGTATTGATGTCAGGTTGAGTGAGTGCCATTCCACACTGCCCTAAATCGCAGAATCTAATCTCAGATTATCTGCTTTAAACAGGAATATATGTGTCTTCACTGTCGGATTGTCTGAGATAAGCAGATATTCTAGGATCAGATTCTGGGATAAATGGCCCTTCCCGACAGGTCCCAAAATGCAGGCCTTGCTGGACGTTTACCTCAGGCGTCCAAATGACACCTCAAGCAAAACTGAATTAATTTGGGACAAAGCAGGAAAATTACTTTTTCCTGAATTAATGAGATAATCCATTAGATCAGGGCCTTCCTGAAAGACCCAGTTCTATTGGGGTATGGGCCCTGTGCTTCTGCAGTCCCAGAAGTCTGCCCCCACAGACTAGTACACTTACTTGGGCTCCATGAGCCCAGAGAAGAGGACATGCAGCCCCTTCCCAACTCTGCCCCCCCCCCCCCAAATCTTAAAATTTAAAAATCCTTACCAGGTCACCATGAGGCTGCCCTCCTAGCAATAGAAATGACACACCAGGAGGTGGAGAGGGGGTGTTAATTGCATCTTGGCCCTCCCCTCCCCCTACGCTTTCTGGCGCATCATTTTTGCACACCAGGAGGGCTGCCGGAGCAGCTTCATGATGACCCAGTAATATTTTTTTAAATTTTAAGGCTGGGAGGTAGTTGAGGTGGTTCCATTCCAGTGTGGTAGTTACTGTGCTAGAGTGGGGACAGGCCCCCAGGAAAGCCTGGGTCTTTGGGAAAGGCGTGAAGACTTAAACCCGCTTCAGAGTAGGTTTAAGCCTTGTGTAGAAGTGCCTGTAGGGGCAGTGTGGAAGGGCCCTGAGAGGTATTTGTTTGAGTCCTCTTTCCCTCTTTCTTTTTTACTATGACTTCTTTTGTTCTATAGGAATTCTCAAAAAGTATTGCTAGTGCTTCTGCAATTACTAGGCATGTGCGATTGATAAAAATGTTTCAAATGTCATTACAAAATTAGAGTGCTCTGGTGTTTCGTTTCTAACGTGTTTCTAAAGTATGGTTAGCAAAAATGTCATTACTATAACAGGAGTAACAAAATTTCATTACTTTTTCATTATAGTAATTGCACAAATTACTATAGTTGTGGAAACGTCAGGGGCTTCTTTCTCCCTAATCTTTACAACTATTGGGGTGAAACTTGCTACAGTGGTAGAACACATTTACCACTGTTAGCCCATCAAGATTCATAAGATTTCACTTATCCGCAGATTTTTGGGGAATTTCCAAATGTTTATAAACAACATTTTTAAAAACTACAAGAGGTGTTTCCTTAAATTTTCTATACAATGACACAAGAGAACAGGGGATAATTCCCACCAACTTTGAGAAATATTCATACATCTATTGATTTTAGGGAGTTTTTAAAGATTTGACAAAAATGTTTTTTTAAACTACAACAGCTATCTCATTGAATGTCTCTTGAATTAACCAATAGAAACCAGTATTAACCAATTCTACCTCTTCACAGAGTTGGAGGGGACCCCCAAGGGTCATCTAGTCTAACTCCCTTCTTCCAGTCAGAAGGGCACCAACATAACTCTTCTGACAGATGGCCATCCAGCATCTAAACTAATTAATATGCTTCCTCTATTGAGTTGGAAGGGACTCCCAAGGGCCATCCAGTTAGGGATTTCTTCCCAGACCAGCACTGATTATTATTATTATTATTATTATTATTATTATTATTATTATTATTATTATTATTATGACACAACAAACAAGATAGATATGCTGGATTTCGTATCACAAAATCACAAGTCGAACACTTCCCAAGTGTCTAGGACTGTGTGATGTATTTTCAGATGATGCGTGCAGATCCCAGTAGGGTGGCCTTTTGCAGTTGACAGATTGTAATTTTGTCAAATGCCGGCTGAGATCTTTTGGCACGGCACCCAATGTGCCAATCACCACTGGGACCGCCTGTACTGGTTTCTGCCAGAGTCTTTGAAGTTCAATCTTGAGGTCCTGATAGCGGCTGAGTTTTTCCTGTTGTTCTTCATCAATGCGACTGTCACCTGGGATGGCAACATCAATGATCCACACCTTTTTCTTTTCCACAACTGTGCTGTCTGGTGTGTTGTGTTCCAGAACTTTGTCAGTCTGGATTCAGAAGTCCCACAGTATCTTTGCGTGCTCATTTTCCAATACTTTTGCAGGTTTGTGATCCCACCAGTTCTTTACTGCTGGGAGGTGGTACTTGAGGCATAAGTTCCTTTGTTGTTAAATAATTTTTATTAGTGCTTTCAACATAAAAATAAAATAAGATCAAGGTTTGTCTTTCAGAAAAAAATTACAAAATATCAGTGACAGGAAAGAAAGAAGAAGAGAAAAAAGAATATCTATATCTATATATATATAATAAAAGTGAATGTTTGTATGTTTGTGTCAGCGTTTTGATTGGTCGGGCGGTGTATGTGCTCGCGTTTTGATTGGCCTGGCGGAATATGGATCAGCTTTCTAATTGGCCGGCCGGAATATGGGCCAGCTCTGATTGGCTGCCACTTTCACAGGCCAATGGGACCGCTGAGGCAAAAACTACTACCAACTGGCTTCGTTCGGCCTACTTATCTCCTCAGAACGAAGCTAGCTCTGGGAGAGTTAACAGCCTCGGCCTACACTTTGGTAATCCAAAATACCACTGGGACCACCAGGAAGGCCGGAGCTGGACCAAACCTGACACACATAACCCCTACGACCCATGAACCCACTGACAACGGATCTGGACCACATAGACCCAACATGCCCAACTGTCAGACTGATAATAAAAAACTTTGGTTCTAAGAATTACAGTTCACTCACACATTCACAGCATTCTGAATCCAACTAATGATGGAAAATAATTATGTTTTAATGCTTCCTTTTCAACAATGTTTGTGGGTATGTTTATGAAAACTCTACCCCCTCACCTCACCTCCTTCAGTGCTTCTACTGACAGGCTGCTAGGCCCGGCTAGGCCAAAGGCGGGGGCCATCTTCACCCCTTAATACTGTTCCAAAGAAGACAGATTTTCCCTGGCTCATTGGGACATAGTATTATTCACAGCACACTAAAGAGAAAATAATGACTATCTTTTAAATCTTTCCTTTTAAGGATGGTTTACTCCCCCCCCCCCCCAGTTTTTACTGAGGCAAAAAACTACCACAGAGCAGGCTTTGGCCTACTCACTCTAACAGGCCTGACACATACAGTCCCCTTGGCCTACTATACACCCGGGCACTGTTTGGGGTGGGATGGACCATGGATGATGGACTTGCATATGGGAGTTGTAGTTCACCTGCCCCACTGAACCCTGCTATGTCTTATTTATACTACTATTGCTTGACGTTACTTTTATGTTTTATTTATATGGTGGATGTTAGCACGTGGCTTAATGACCTTGCAAGCCAATTTGGGTCCATTGCAGAAAGGCGGGGGAGAAATATCAGAAATAAATAAATAAATAAATAAATGTCTCAATTGTATGTATGGTTGGAATGACCTTCTGTCGGGAGGGCTTGAATGGACTCTTCCTTTGTGGCAGATGGGGCTGGACTGGATGACCTTCAAAGACCCCTTTCAAATCTAGGACTCTCTCTATCTCCCAATCGCATTTATGACTGGATGGCCATCTGTCGGGAGGGCTTGGATGGTGTCTTCCTCTATGGCAGAAGGGGGTTCAACTAGATGGCCTTTGGGCACCCCTTCTAACTCTAGGATTCTATGGAAGCCTTTAAACCAGGCACGGGCCAACTTGGGCCCTCCAGGTGTTTTGGACTCCAACTCCCACAATTCCAGACAGCCTACCCCATGATGCGCTTTATGTCCTGGTGCCGTTTGCGGGATGATGGACCATGGGTGATGGGATATGTAGTACTTTCAATCACTACGATTCCCACAGGCCACTGCGATGCCCACCAGTGACGGAACTGGACCAAACTTGACACACAGGTGCAATGTCACACAATTTATGTCCTGGTGTTGTTTGCAGAAGAATGCACCAAGGATGATGGGATTTCCAGTACTTCCATCCAATTCACCTCCCACAGACCACTGTGATCCCCATGAATGATGAAACTGTACCAAACTTGACATATAGGTGCAATGTGGCCCACTTTACGTCCTCCTATCATTTGAGGGAACAACAGACCATGGATGATGGGATTGACAGTATCTTCACTCACTTCCCCAGACCACTGCGACCCCCACCAATGTCTGATCAAGACCAAACTTGACACATCGAGTCCCCATGACCTGCTTTACATCCCAGAGCTGTTTGGAGGGGGATCGACATTGGACTTGCATATGGGAGTTGTAGTTCACCCATACCAACTAAAGCCAACTGACACTGGATCGAGACTAAACTTGGAACAAAGGCAAACAATTCCGTTCTCAAATAACCCGGGCACAGCCGGGCCCCCAAGCTAGTCTATAATAAAAGTGAAATCGGAGTATGTATCAGCGTTTTGATTGGCCTGGCGGAATATGTGCTCGCGTTTTGATTGGCCTGGCGGAATATTGGTCAGCTTTCTGATTGGCCGACCGGAATATGGGCCAGCTCTGATTGGCCACCACTTTCACAGGCCACTGGGATCGCTGAGGGAAAAACTACTACCAACTGGCTTCGTTTGGCCTACTTATCTCCTCAGAACGATGCTAGCTTTGGGAGAGTTAACAGCATTTGGCCTACACTTTGGTAATAAAAAACACCACTGGGACCACCAGGAAGGCCGGACCTGGACCAAACTTGACACACATGACCCCTACGATCCATGAACCCACTGACAACAGATGGCTCCCTTTGGCCCCTCTGCTGACATGTTTAAGGCCTTCCAGGCTTGCCCCATGCCGCTAGGCCCAAAAGGGGACACCATCTAGCCTCAGCTTTCAACTTCTTTGTAAGGCCCTACTTTCTTCAAAAGACAGCAGAGAATATTGTTATTATCTTTTTCATGATATGCTTATGAACACTTCTAGCCCCCAAAGCCCCAATCCAAGCCGCCTTTGATCATTTTGCTAACATGTTTCAGGCCTTGCAGCCTGGCTCCATTGTGCTAGGCCGCAAAAGAGGCGGCCATTTTCCCTGTTCCAAACAGAGCAGCTTTTGCCTGTGTCTTTTGGATACAGCACTCTCCTTCAACAAGGTCAGGAGGCAGTACGTAAATAGGTTGATCTTGGGCTGATGGAAGTAGCACCACATCAAGTAGGAAATAAGGGACCACTTATAAAGTGGGGAGGCAAATTTAACTAATTTATGACGTTGGAATGAGGAAGTGCCGTCACAGTGGATGATGAAGCAGCTGTTCCCCTCAGGAGAAGGTTAAATTGTCTCTGCGTCTGTCTCTGTCTCGGTTCTGTGTGTATATGGGCATTGAATGTTTGCTCTATATGTATATAATGTGATTTGTTTATATATATATAAATGGTTCTGTTTATATGGTTATGCATTTTCTAATAGCTTTATTCTTAAATCCAAAATCCAACAATGCCTATTTCTAAAATATATCCTTACCAAATGAACCCAGGCAACATCAGGCACTTATGCAACATTATTTATTTATTTATTTATTTACAGTATTTATATTCCGCCCTTCTCACCCCGAAGGGGACTCAGGGCGGATCACATTATATACATATACACATAGAACCGAGAGATCATCCACTGTGATGGCACTTCCTCATTCCAACATCATAAATGAGTTAAATTTGCCTCCTCATTTTATAACTGGTACCTTATTTCCTACTTGATAGATGCAACTATCTTTCGGGTTGCTAGGTCCTTTGGCTCTGGGAGTTGTAGTTCACCCTTATATAGACAGCACTGAACCCAGCCAACTTCGGATCTGGACCAAACTTGGCACACTGCCTCATCATGTCCAACTGAGCATACAGGCAGGGTTTCGGGGTGATTCTCCTTTGGCTCTGGGAGTTGTAGTTCACCCTTATATAGTTAGCACTGAACCCAGCCGACTTCGGATCTGGACCAAACTTGGCACACTGCCTCATCATGTCCAACTGAGCATACAGGCAGGGTTTCGGGGTGATTCTCCTTTGGCTCTGGGAGTTGTAGTTCACCCTTATATAGTTAGCACTGAACCCAGCCGACTTCGGATCTGGACCAAACTTGGCACATTGCCTCATCATGTCCAACTGAGCATACAGGCAGGGTTTCGGGGTGATTCTCCTTTGGCTCTGGTAGTTGTAGTTCACCCTTATACAGACAGCACTGAACCCAGCTGATGACGGATCTGGACCAAACTTAAGTGATATTTCCTCACATCCCCAAACAACTCAATGCCGTCTACTAATAACCCGGGCACCGCTGGGACCCCAAGCTAGTATAAAATAAAAAGAAAAAAGGAAAAAAGAAAGAAAGAAAAAGAGGACATAAAATTGACTTCCATTTTTTGCACAGTATTCTGCATAAAAGAAATTATACATTCTTTTTCTAAACCAACTCTATCTAGTGTCCTTGAGGCATAAGTTCCTATGAATAATTTGGGCCACATAGTTGTGCCTCTGTTTGTAGTCTATCTGTGCGATTTTCTTACAGCAGCTGAGGATATGATCAATGGTTTCGTCGGTTTCCTTGCACAGTCTGCATTTTTGGTCATCAGCTGATTTTTCGATCTTGGCCTTAATTGCATTTGTTCTGATGGCTTGCTCCTGGGCTGCAAGGATCAGGACTTCTGTCTCCTTCTTCAGGGTCCCATTCGTGAGCCATAGCCAGGTCTTCTCCTTATCAGCTTTTCCTTCAATTTTGTCAAGGAACTTTCCATGCAATGTTTTGTTGTGCCAGCTGTCAGCTCTAGTTTGTAGTACGGTTTTCTTGAACTGATTTTTTGTCTGCTGTGCTTTGAGGAGTTTCTGATTTTTGAACTTCAATCAAAGCAGGTTCTTCACTTTGCTTTACATATTCTGCCAGGGCATGTTCTTCTTCTTTGACTGCTTGTTTTACTTGTAAGAGTCCTCTGCCACCTGATCTTCTAGGCAGATATAGCCGGTCAATATCACTACTAGGGTGCAGTGAATGATAAATGGTCATGAGTTTTCTTGTTTTCTGTCCAAATTGTCCAGTTCTGCCTGTGTCCAGTTAATGATGCCAGCAGTATATCTTATGACAGGTATGGCCCAGGTGTTTATGGCCTTGATGGTGTTGCCTCCATTGAGCTTGCTTTTGAGAATTTTTCTGACCCTTTGTGTGTATTCTTTGCTGACCACAGTTTTCACATGTTCATGCTTGATGTTGTCCAGCTGTAATAAGCCCAGATATTTATAGGCCTCTGTCTGGTGACACTTTATTGTTTGGCCATTAGGCATATTTATGCCCTCACTTTCAATGATTTTTCCCTTCTTCAATGCCACTGTCGAACATTTGTCCAAACCAAACTCCATGCTGATATCAGTGCTAAAAATTTGGACAGTGTTAGTCAGAGACTGGATTTCAGTTTCTGTTTTCCCATACAGCTTCAGGTCATCCATGTACATCAGATGTGAAATTTTGTGAGATTTCTTAGATGTTTGATAGTCGAGATTTGTTTTTTGTAAGATTGTTGACAGAGGGATCATGGCAATAATGAAAAGCAGAGCGGACAATGAGTCTCCCTGGAAAATTCCTCTTCTGATGTTGACAAGTCCATAGCTTTCATTTCCAACAAACAATTATTTATTATTATTATTCTTATTCTTATTATTATTATTATTATTATTATTATTATTATTATTATTATTTACTTGCTTGCTTACTAGAAGTATCAGTCAGTCCTCCTCTTTGCAGATTCAGCCACTTATTGGAACTCTTCCTGGTTGCTGCTATGGAGGGACAAATCTCTCCCCTCTCCTGATTATGGCTTTCCGATGTGAGCAGAATTCTGGGAAATTACGAATATCACTTTGGAAGTACAGATTTAACAAATTTTAATATCTATAAAACGTCTGAAATTTTTGCACAAGCCTAGCAATTTCTTCTTCCGGATCTTTGAATGTTTTGGATGGAGTTCATCTAACTCTGGAAACTTGGATTCATTTATAGTAGCTAAGTATTGCTATTGATATAACCAAAAAAAGTCATTTCTCTTGTTTTATTAACCACTCTAGCAAGCCAGATATCATTCTCCACTTCAGTTTTTATGACTTTCTCCCTACACATTCTATTTAGTTGTTTGATTTTTTTCTTTAAACATTGTTATTTTTAATATCCAGCCAATTAATTAAAAGGTTAATTTCTCTTCTACATCTGGAAATGTAGGTGCACTGTGAAGCCACAGCCTTTTCTGTTATTTTGTTATGCCAGTAAGTATGATTCCTGACATTAAAATCAATGTCTTTTTGCATGAGATTTCTCAGACTTTAAAAGTATTCCACAATATTTTGATGAACAAAATAAAGAAAACTAACAAATTTCAAGATTTAATGTCACTAAACCTTTCACCCATTTACTAATTACCTCACCATCCAATTAAATTTGGGTCTTGCATGATTTGATCTTTAAAAAGCACTTACATACTCTCTTACTAATTCTTAAAGTTGAAAAGGGATGGAAACTCACCAAGGTAATGCTGTTACTGCAGAACTGAAGATCCATGTAATTATAATCGGTAAAGTTATAATATTAAATAAAAGTAATAAAAGAATGTGTAGTAGGTGACTTTGTTATTTCTACAAACTTGCTTTTGGTGGTACAAGCATAATGGCATCTTGTGCCCCTTCTTCATTCCATTCATGATCAACCATTTCGTTTCTGTCATTGCAGCCCAGGTTGCCAGGTTTTCAAGAACTTTGGGGTGCTTTCAAATTTTCCTCTTGATCCAAGTAGAAATCCAGTGGCCAGAACTCGCCTTGGTGGTGGTTGTCACTGCAAAAGCTTCTCCTCTCACTGAGTTTCATGGAGGAGTGGCAGCCATTGCTATTGCCCAGAAATCCAAAAAACTGCAAAGCTTTCTGAGGAGAAAAAAACCCCCCTCCATCTACCTTTTTCTTGCCATGTATATGGAAAAGGTTCCACACTATATCTCTATATAAATATTATGGTAAAGGGTTTGACATCATGGCAATAACTTTTGCCAGTTTTAATGTGCTCTTCAAATTTTACCTGTCAAGAAAAGAAACTCTATTACTAATTTTTCCTCATCAATGCTTTTGATCAGCTTGACCTTTGTCTGATGTTCCTTTGCCATATGTGCCTTGGCTTCAATTGTGAAGATATTTCACACACACTTGTCCATAGGCTGCCAGTAATTGGGGGTGGGATCATTGTTCAAATACCTTGCTCCATCTCCTTTCTTAATTTGTTTGGCTGTTTAATACTCTCTTGAAGTTTGGTCTTTTAGTACATGCTCTTGAAAGGAATTACTTTTTGCTATGATTTCTACAGTATAATGCCAAACATGGTATTTAAATTTCAGTTCTTTCCTGGCATGTACTTATAGACATTGAGACATATATAGGGAGAGAGGGAGAGCAGGAGTGCTGGAGGAAGGAGAGAGAGAGAGAGAGAGAGAGAGAGAGAGAGAACATAGAGAGATAAGACTTCTTCACACGGCTGTTGCACCATGATAGGGAAGACACATGGGGCAGCTTATCACATGTTGGGGACAGGACAGGGTGCGTTGGCACCCTTTACCTCCCCCCCATCAACACACATTGCCCTGCTGCTGTTTCTGCCATCACAAAGGGAGAAAAGTGCTAACCACACTTTCCCCCTGCCCCATAGTGGAGGGGGAAATGCCTTTCAGCATTTCCCTTCCACTTTGGAAGGAATGTGGGCAGGGTCTGCTGTGTATGATGGTGCATGGCAGGTCCCATCCAAGCCATGCATAAAAGCAGCAGAATGGGGCAAATTGCCCCATGTGAAGAGGTCCCTAGATGGAACTCTGAAATGGAAAGTTTTACAGGATGAATACTTTGACATTATGGACAAGACTAAACAGAAATAGAACACCAGTTTACACTATGAAAGTGTGTAATTACAGAGCAGCAATACGCAAATTTGCTAACTTTTGAACATTTGGCATTTGAAAACAAAAGAAGCAAAGAAGCTTGAGTGATTTGTTGAAAACAAAACGGTTAAGAGGCATTGTCATAATGAAGATAAACAACATTCTTAGCTGGAACTAAATGAAGCAATTCTAGAAGAAAGCATGAAAATATTAGTATCACTATATCAGGCTCTTGACAAATAACACTGTTGAGCTAACTACATGTGAAGTCAATAAACCTGCGTGTTATAGCACAAGTCATTGCCAAATACACATTTAAAGCAAAGGCATTGTAGGTAGGAAAGAAGTGACAAGCTTTGATTAAAATCTGCTTCCAATAGGTAGATTTAATTCTGGATTAGGAATTTACTCCAAAATGAAGTATATCTTATTTTTATTTTATTGTAGGGCAAGATCATTCAGTCCATAAGAAAATCACATTGCAATAATTTCATTGAAAGAACAACTTTATTGGTCACAGCTATAAAAGGTGTTGACCCAAACACGTGGATCCTGGATCCAGGCACCAACCAATCTGACCGTTGATCAATGGGATCAATCTTCTCGTTCATCACTTGAACCCATGGGATAATGAGGAAAGAGACCATGTGGACATCTATAGGATGTCTTCCCTTACCATCTCTGTCCCTAATGCCAGGACAGACCAGCCTCCCCCATACACCTGAGTCCCCACTTTAATGTATCACAGTCTGATCTGTGAAACATGTAATCTTCATTCAGATTGCCCCCCCCCCAGCCAATGAAATCAAACAGCATGGGTGTTGCATTCCTAGGCTGCGTAGACACCTCAAAACCACACTGGAGCCCTAGAATATAAGCAAACGAGCTGTTTATTGAAGGTTATAATTAAGCACAAGCAAAGAAAGTTCAGAGTCAATAAAATGGGTTTAAATCCACAAGAGCAACGTACTTGAAAATCTTAAAGCAAGAGTCTAAGAAAGTCACTCAAAAACCATAGTCCAAACCAGATATCGAACTCAGTCCCACGAAAAGTATCAAGAATAGTCCAAACAAGGTTCAATTCCAAGGCATGAGACAAACTGGAACCACAGGAAAACAAGACTAGATTGCAGGATCACACTCCAAGGTTATAGAAATCCAAATAGCAAGGTTACTGGAACAATCAACTGGATTCAAAGGCAACACAAGGCTGGGACTTGAAGCAAAATCCACGGCTGCAAGAATATACAGGAATACTGAGCAAAGATCTTTCTCTCTTGAATTGCAATGTTGCCACCTCTGCTATGGCAGAGAAGAACCAGGCATTTAAGGAAAATCCAAGTTCTTTCTTCCATGAGAAAATCTTTCTCTCATGAGAAAACTATTCATTAGGGCACTTCAAAAGCATTCGTTTACCTCTCCACAAACATTCTCGTTCCCTCCTTTGATGAGTTATCACACCCCTCCTGTCAAACTCATTATCCTCCTCTAAACTAGAATGCCCATCTGACACCTGGAGATCTGGCTTTGACTGCTGAGAGGAATGCAGTTCACAATGCCTGCTTGCAACCATTAGGTCTCTGGTCCTAGAATCCACTGGGACAAACTCTGGCTGCACGTCAGGCCCAAACTCTGGCTGCATGTCAGGCCCAAACTCTGGCTGCATGTCAGACCCAAACCCAGAGTCCTCTAGCAAAGCAGGTGCAGGGACAAGTACTGGCTGAATGGGCCCAATCCCAGGCTCAGGTTGAGCTACAACACTGGCTTAATCCTATTGGCTGATACTTCTTGTCCCTCTCTGATCCAGTAACAGTGCATAGCCAGCCGAGAGGTCATGTGGTGGCCTGCTCCACCCATCCTGCCATGATCAGCCATGTGGTCCAATGGGCTGGAAAGAGTCTGTACTTTTTTAAAAAGTGTTTTAAGTTATACATGTATAACTTTTCTCCTTTGTCCTTGGCCAGCTTCAGTTGCTGCAAACTGATTTCAAAATGCAGAAGCAGTTTGCACCCAATTTACTTAACTGGGGCTTAAGCTAAGGACTGCTAGAGACACAGCCCTGTTTTATGGACTCAACGACATAGAATGAATGGACATACAACAGGGCATCCCCAAGATGATAGCTTGATCTTTTGGAATGGATGGATCTCCTATCTAGAAAATGTTGTAATCCCAATCCTGGCCAGTCTTAGCAGTTTGTGCTGATTTTACTGTTTATCACATGGCAATTTCCACCCATTTTTGTTTCAATAGTAGGGACAAAACAGTATGGCAGTGAAGGTAACCATAGTCATGCAAAATAGTAGGGACAAAGCAGTATGGCAGTGAAGGTAACCATGATCATTATATACTAGATGAGTGGTTCCCACTTTCGTCCCCCAGGTGTTTAAGACTTCAGCTCCCACAATTCCTAACAGCTGGTAATCTGGTTGTGATTTTGGGGAGTTGAAGTCCAAAACAACTAAAGAACCAAGAGTTGGGAACCACTGTACTTGATGAAAATTTTGGCCCATTTGCCCAGTATCATTTACTTTGAGGTGCAGAAGCTTTTTGTGGCCTCAGTTTTTTCCAGTTCGCTTGCTTGATATACTTTTAATTGAAGATATAGGGAACTGACATTTTCATTTCTGTCTTATAGCTTACTAGCTCTCTCCAAAGCAAATTTATATCTATGAGAAGGAGAGCTGTTTCTCACAAGGTACAAAGAAACATCTCCTAGTATTTTGATCTTTACTTCCTTCCCTTGTTTTTTTTTAATTTATCTTTTTGCCCTTTTTGTATACACTATATTTCTAAGACACCCCCCCCCCCATCAATTTTTTGATTGAGGTTCAAAAAAGGGATGTGTCTTAGAATTGATGGCACCCTAGAATTGCGGTTCTTTAACAAAGTAAAAGAGAATCAGGAGACATGACTGAGAGAGCAGGAGGGAAGCCAGCTATCCTTGCCATCCCCTGGACAGCCTCCCAAACTTCACACCTGCTCCACCTCCCCATTCTGCATCTTTTACACAGCTGACATGAGTGCGCCTTCTGTCCTCCAGGTTGCTGGTTCTCCTTGCCTTGGTTACTGCCATGCCTCAATGTTGCCAAATGTGCCTTGAAGTGAGAGGAATGGGGGGGGGGGACAGCAGCAGTGGAAACAGTGGTAGCCTCTTTCTTCCTCTCGAGGTGCCCCCTCAAAAGAAATTGGATCTCAAAACTGCATCTTACAAATGATGGAATCTTACAATTTATGAAATACAATATATTATTAGTGAGATATTATATTATTATTCAATTCACTTTCAAAATTCAAAATCACATTGTAGTCTTTCTATTCTGCTTCCACATGAACCTTCACTAAAGTCAAAGCAATCTATATAAAACATCAAATAAATTTAAGAAATAGTATGAAGTTATGTATCAAAGTCATTGCGTTTTCGCCATTGTCATCTTTAACTCAGAAACATTTACAATTTACGAGTAAATAAAATAGCCGAAGGCTAAGAAAAGCTGTGCTTCTTTTTTTGCTAGGTATTGAGCATAGTGAGTTATCTGTCAATAGTGGATTTTATTGTTATTTGTTTGTTTTTGAAAACCAAAACCCATCTCACATTCTGCTGGATAGCTGGATAGCTGATTAGTTAAGAAGCAGGCTGTATTGTATTGACATGTCTGCTGAACCTTTCAAATACTATTTTCTTCAGCATAAATCACATGTTTTAATGAATTCAGTATTTGCGAAAACCAATACAGGTACATGACCAGGGATGTACCATTATTATGGAGCGACAGAGGGAGATCAAAATGGAAAGACGAAAGAATTGATTGAAAGTGTATGTTTCAAGTTCTTTCACAAAAGTATTTTCCAGTTGTTTCCATTGAAAGAGATGTCAGTTTTGTACACTGAGAATGGATTTGAACCATGTTTCCTAGCCATGTCTCAGAATTAGTCTGTGTTGGTACACTCAGTCAACCTGTATAAATATTGAATGAAGACACATGGTCAAATTACAGTCTCATTCCAGAGGAAGGGAAGAAAGGAAACACTGGGTAGAAGGCTGATCAGTAATAGGGTCACAGTAGGGTTCTAGTCCAGTTTTAGGTGTCCACTTATGCAGTTTTTTAAAAGCTAGTAACAAGTATGGCTCTTTATCTAGACTGTAAGAAATAAAACAACAGTCAAGAAACAAGTAAAACTATGAATGTATATGTTACAAATACATTAAAAAGGTTAATTTTCTGTAAATCACATTACATACATAAACCATAAAGTTTTGAAACATTACAGATTCAATACTGTAAAAATCCATTCAGCATGTTATTTACTTGTAAATGATTAATGACCATTGGTATAAACAAAACAACATTAAAACAAAGAGCAGATGTGTTTCAGTACCACTCTCTTTCAGTGGTCCATTCTAAAGTCTTTATATCTAGCTGTCTTCTGATTCTTGCCACCAGTCAAAGCCAAACACATTGGTTAGAATACCTCAAATAATAAGAAATGCATAAGAATAGGAAGCTATGGCTGGTGAAGGCAAGAGATATTTCTGTTTTATCCATTCTTATCATAAAGTTAGAAGGAATCATTAAGTCCTGTCCTCAATGTAAGATCTCCACAAAAAGCAGAAATCAACTAAAACATTCAATAGTTCTATGAGTTGGGTCCTATATTTCAATTTTTCTCTTGTATCTAGTTCGATTCTAAGATATCTCCTTTATCAAAGAAGATTTTCTGTGATTCCTCATTATTGCACACTTAGTATTTATTTATCCTCCAAGTCAACAAATTATCATGTTTTTGTGTCTCTCATTAGATGACACAGAATCCTCCACATTCTTCTTCATGCTGTCAAGACAACTTAACTTCGATTAAGACATGACCCAAAATGTATGGTTCAAAGAAACCTTCTCCAGCCAAGGTTACTCTCCAAATGCATCAGTCTGAAGTTTCATGGCTGCGATGAGGGGAGGTATGGGTTGTCCAAAAAATCTAGAGGGGAATAGGCTTTCTCTTCTATGGGACACTTGTCTTAAAATTGTAATTTATAAAATAATATAAGGTAATATGAGAACGGATAAAATAGTGGTAGATTTGAGATTTTTTAAAAGTTCTTGTATCAATTCTTGACTGGAATTGTGGTGATTACAGCCACTGCAGTACCTGCAGTCATCTCAGCTGATGATATTTTTTTCACTATTTATATAATAATAATAATAATAATAATAATAATAATAATAATAATAATAATAATAATAATAATGTTGTCCAGCTGTAATATGCCCAGATATTTATAGGCCTCTGGCTGGTGACACTTTATTGTTTGGCCATTAGGCATATTTATGCCCTCACTTTCAATGATTTTTCCCTTCTTCAATGCCACTGTCGAACATTTGTCCAAACCAAACTCCATGTTGATATCAGTGCTAAAAATTCGGACAGTGTTGGTCAGAGACTGAATTTCAGTTTCTGTTTTGCCATATAGCTTCAGGTCATCCATGCAAGCTCAATGGAGGCAACACCATCAAGGCCATAAACACCTGGGCCATACCTGTCATAAGATATACTGCTGGCATCATAAACTGGACACAGATGGAACTGGACAATTTGGACAGAAAAACAAGAAAACTCATGACCATCCATCATTCCCTGCACCCCCGCAGCGATGTTGACCGGCTCTATCTGCCTAGAAGATCAGGGGGCAGAGGACTCTTACAAGTCAAACAAGCAGTCAAAGAAGAAGAACATGCCCTGGTAGAATATGTAAAGCAAAGTGAAGAACCTGCTTTGATTGAAGTCAAAAATCAGAAACTCCTCAAAGCACAGCAGACAAAAAACCAGTACAAGAAAACCACACTACAAACTAGAGCTGACAACTGGCACAACAAAACATTGCATGGAAAGTTCCTTGACAAAATTGAAGGAAAAGCTGATAAGGAGAAGACCTGGCTCTGGCTCACAAATGGGACCCTGAAGAAGGAGACAGAAGGCCTGATCCTTGCAGCCCAGGAGCAAGCCATCAGGACAAATGCAATTAAGGCCAAGATCGAAAAATCAGCTGATGACCCAAAATGCAGACTGTGCAAGGAAACCGATGAAACCATTGATCATATCCTCAGCTGCTGTAAGAAAATTGCACAGACAGACTACAAACAGAGGCACAACTATGTGGCCCAAATGATTCATTGGAACTTATGCCTCAAGTACCACCTGCCAGCAGCAAAGAACTGGTGGGATCACAAACCTGCAAAAGTATTGGAAAATGAGCAAGCAAAGATACTGTGGGACTTCCGAATCCAGACTGACAAAGTTCTGGAGCACAACACACCAGACATCACAGTTGTGGAAAAGAAAAAGGTTTGGATCATTGATGTTGCCATCCCAGGTGACAGTCGCATTGACGAAAAACAACAGGAAAAACTCAGCCGCTATCAGGACCTCAAGATTGAACTGCAAAGACTCTGGCAGAAACCAGTGCAGGTGGTCCCGGTGGTGATGGGCACACTGGGTGCCGTGCCGAAAGATCTCAGCCGGCATTTGGAAACAATAGGCATTGACAAAATTACGATCTGCCAACTGCAAAAAGCCACCCTGCTGGGATCTGCACGCATCATCCGAAAATACATCACACAGTCCTAGACACTTGGGAAGTGTTCGACTTGTGATTTTGTGAAACAAAACCCAGCATATCTATCTTGTTTGCTGTGTCATACAACGTCGTTGTGTCAATAATAATAATAATAATAGGTTTATTTATATCCCGCCTCCATCTCCCCCGAAGGGGACTCGGGGCGGCTTACAGCAAAATCAAAATACAAGCAATGATAAAATATAAAACATCAAAGGACAAAAACAATTAATTATTTAATTAATATCCTACCTTTTTTCTCAATCAAGGGCCCAAAGTAGCTTACAGATTAAGTTAAAAACCAAATACAGCTAAGGTCCCATCCACACTCCATTTAATGCAGTTTCAAATCAGTTTTGAAGAAAGTGGTTTTTGCTACACATATTATTATATAGGAAATCTTGGAATGATGGTGATTACACACACCACAGAGTACTTGACACAATTATGAGTTTTCGTTTACACACTTTTGTGAGAGATTGTTATCCTGCCCCTGCCATTTGAAGCTCGTAAAGAATACACTTTTTCCCAGAATTAATTTTTTTTTGTTTCTAAGGCTCCATCTACTACACTGACCATTTACTACAGTTTGAAGCTAGTGTTCATTTAATATAGGTTCAGCTGAGGTCAGGTGTCAACCCTTGACAACTTCTTCAATCTTCACTTGGTCAAAACAATCAACATCTGGGTTGTTCCCCAGCTGGCCATTTATAAGGCACTCCCACACAAGTCCCAGGACTCTATACTTCAAATCAAAACTTCAGATAAGCCTTGAGGATAGACTTTCCGTATCCCGACCTCCACTCCCACAGGGTCTCAGGACCTAAAGAGGCTATCCCCAGAAATTCACCTCTATTACACAGATGTTATATATTCTCCCTCATCCACTATCTGGCATGGACAAGGGGCAATCATTTGCTGAGTCAGTTTCCACCACCAGGCCATAACAAGGTTCTCACTATCTGTAGGAAGTTCCCCAGGAAAAAAGTTACATTGTTCTGACAAATGAATGCCATCAGTCCTATGCAATTCAGGCTATTAGAAAACTATGGTGGGTTGTGGGGGAATGTGGCCCAACCACTTTGTTCAGAGCATTCCAGACTTCCTTATTGACCTTTCTATGGGCAAGGGTAAGGCATTGAGTACCACCTCCTTTCTTTTTGTTTATATATTGTTCCTTTTTCTTACTGTATTTTATTGGATTGGAGATTATCTAATTAAAAAAGAAGAACTCTAAGAATATTCTACTGACACAGATGCCATGGCAGCAACAGTTCTGGTTCTTCTCCCTCTCTAGTGGGTTTCCAAATCCAGCTCTAGGTGGTGGATCTCAAGCCACTCCTTAGATTACAGCTGGGCTTTGTGTCACTTCCTATTCCTTTTATCTACACTTTTGGTTCAAGCATTCCTATTTCCACAGAAAGCTTTTTGAAAAAAATGGGGAAGCAGAACCATTTCTAATTTAGAGGGGAAAATGTCATCAATTATTTAGTGTGCTAAATATTCAGAAGCATGAATTTTCTTAACAAAACTACTTCTTTCCCTGCAAATTAACACCAGCTCTCTAATATTGCTGGGCTTGTTCATGTTCATAGCTGTCCAAGGATCATTTTGTTTTGTGTAGGAGGAAGAATTGTTGAAGATCCACAGTGTGTTTGCAAACACACAGATGTTGCTAAAGTGTTAAAAAGAAGTGCTGAAGTCTTCTGTAGGTGATAATGATGTGTCAGTAGAAATATAAGGAGTGATATCTTTGCTCTATTTAAGTAAACAGCAAGACAACACCAGATATTACAGAGATCAAACTTCCACTGTAATTTTATTTTATCGAAACGCATCTCAAACAAACTGTGAATATCCCTCCCCATTGACATCAGAATAGCCCCCTCCATCCTGTCTTTTGGAAAAACTTAAGACATAGTTTAGGAGCCCAAGCATTTGAGTAATAATTATAGCTGTGCAATAATTGAGAACTTTTTAAAGTGTTGACTAATGGACTGATTCTGGACTACGATTTTGAACTTGCATGATTTTAATTGGTGTTTTAATAATTTATGTTTTAATGTTTGATTTTAATTTTAATTTTTGGAATTGTTATGTCGGGCATCAAATTGCTGCCGGTTATGAGGCCATCCTGAGTTCCCTTCGGGATGAGAAGGGTGGAATATAAGTATGGGAAATAAATAAATAATAAAATAAATATTGTGACCTAATATTGAGAACAAGTCCTGGTTTGCAATTCTCTTTGGGCCCAATGTGATATCAATCATTGTTTGATGAACCTGTAGGATCAAAGAATTATAGAGTCAGAAGGGATCACAAGAACCATCAACCCAGTCCTCCGCCATGCAAGAACACACCTTCTCTCCGGATATTGTCATTGCAATTTGATGAGAGAAGCAGCACTTTGAGTTCCTTCAATCCAGTGACCTACAAATTGGTTTAAAAAACTGTGAATCAGAAAATAAATTCATCCTTGGGTGTTTTAGCATAAGACAACACTGGATGCCATAGCTGTCCAATGCTGCTGAAGGAATGATAAATCTTGGTGGTTAGATTCCTTTTAGCCTCTAATGGAATGAGTTATGGAAAATTAAGTAGGCAGTCGTCTAAGTGCTTGAGCAATTTTCTCCTTGCAGACAAACACAACAATCATTCTTCCATCAGGCAAATTTAGTTCTCTGAAAACCACAAGAAGCAAAGGTCTGGATATGTAAACGAAATGACTGAAAGAGAGAGCAGTAATTAGAAATGTTTTTTAAAGAGTACTGTGACTGCTACCCTACCTCTCTAATGTTATTTTAAAAGAGTACAGGCTCCTTTTATGCAAAACTGTAATACATACTGGAGCTCCATTCCCCTGTCCTCCCAACTCACTGTAGGGAGTAATAGAGTCTGAAAGTCTAGTGACCTTTCCAGGAAAGCTCATCTAATTAAAGAAGGCAAACTGTACCAGCCTGAAAACTTAAGTCGTTGTGGGGGGTTAGAGGATTGCCTGGTTTCTAAAAAGAATTCTGCCTTGGGAGGAGAAAAGAGAGCCTCCTTTGCTAGAAATAAATAATATTAAAGCAATTATGTCTACATAATAATATAGAATTAGTTGTGCTGAAAGTATGGCTAAAATAACGTTTTTTGATTATAGAGAAGTGTACGACAGACGCCAGGGGACACCTGCTGCCAGCTAGACATTGTTTTATGTTGGTTTTCATTTTAGTATTTGAGGCTGAAAGGTTTTTTCTGCTTCTTTGTTTGCAGACCCTAATTTCTGGTTTGATTTAGAGATGTTGTTCCACTCAGAATTAATAAATGAGACAAGTACTTCTGAAATCTGAAATGCTTTGGATCATGCTGAATCATGCATTAAATCAACTGGCAGAGTCTCTACCCTATGCATTGTCTCAAGGGGAAACCTCTAGACCCAAATTTGGGTGACTTAGGAGTTAGTTATTAATGGGGTCACCTTAAGCAGTGGTCTAACTTAATGGCAGCTAACAAAAAAAATCCTAGTACCCCAGACTAAGAGATTTTTCACACTTCACAATGATAGGAGTATTATTCCACTTTACACAGTTCTATGCTATGGAATATTGGGATTTGCACTTTGCCATTGTTGTATCTCTTCAAGACATTTATTTATTTATTTATTTATTTATTTATTTATTTATTTATTTGTTTATTTATTTATTTCTATCCTGCCTTTCTCCTCATAGGAACTGAAAGCAGTTAAAAATATCATAACACAAACCAATAAAATTTTTGACTTATGGAAACTTCAAGGCAAACCTGTCATAGAATTTTCTTGGCAAGGTTTGTTCAGTTGTGGTTTGCCTTTGCCTCCTCTGAGGTTGAAAGTGTGTCGTCCCAAATTTCAGCATTTGCTGTCAGTGTGCCAGTTCTGAATGGTTCCAATCCAGGCACACAGAGTTGAGACCCCTCACTAAAGTGGATTTAAAGTGGATCCAAACTCTACTTTGATGAGGTTCTATGTGGTGTGGAAAAGGGAAGCTGTCAGCATGACTCAATTGAAGGTGTTTTTTCTGCTTCTGAAGCTGAGAAGGGTAACTAGAGGTTATTCCTGAACCTCAGCCTTTTTGGTTCTGGAGGGGTGCACAGCTTCAGACAATGAATGTGACTTCCTCATAGTTCAGCAGGGATCTGAACCCTGATTTCCCAGTGTTCTGGTCCAACACTCAAGCTGCTATACCAAGCTGCTTCCCATTTGCAGTTCAGAAGCACTGGCTGCTCACCAAATCACAAATCCCAGGATTCCATAGGATGGAACCATGGCAGTTTCGGTGCTGTAACTGTACAATATGAAAGGGACCTAGGATTTGACCTATTCCAAATGGGATGGTAGCACTGGTCTGTGTAAAGACCAGAATCATCTGTGAATTAGAACTGACCCAGCTATTCACACCAAAGTTCAGGTAAACTCCAGAGAATTCACCGACTTCTGCTAACATGGAGTAAAATTAGTGATAGAAGTCATTAGATATGATATGCACACCCAAGTGTGACACCTGGCCCAATTTGGGATTTATGGCTCATGTGTAGGAGTCCTAGAACGTTTTAAAAGCAGTTAGGAAAGCAGAAAAGTGGGAGATTAATTGTGGGTATCCCAACTGAAATAGGACAGTTCCCTATTTACCCCTTCAGTCATGGTTTCAAAAGTTAACCACCTGGAGCAAACTAAGTAACCAATGTACCTGAACTTGGATGTGTTGTCCAATTATGGTCCTGTTATAGAAACTAGGATGTGCAAATCTACAAGCAGGGTTCTGAAACTGCAGAGATTTTATTTGTTTGTAAAGAGAAACAAAAATAAATGGATGAAACAGGCATGTGGACATCTCTGAAGGTTTCTGAGGGCACAGTACATTGACTCATGGAAAGTGATGTGCCCATCTCACTAATTTTCTCTTGTGCTCTTGTTGTAGGGCAGCCCTCTATACTTCCAGTCTGCTCGAAATGTTACAGTGAACATTCTCAATGAGGAGAGTAAAGTTCTTACACGGCTGGTAACAGGTAAGGGGAAGGAAATGCTGGAGGAAGGGATAAAGAAGAGAAAAGAGGCACTTTGATGGGGCATTGTGTAATCATTAGCCCACGGGATAATCATTACTAACTGACCTGGTATAATCCAAGCCATGACCCAGTTGGCACTTGCCGGAATCACAGTTAAGAATGTTAGATATGAAAGGAATCTCTCTCTCTCTCTCTCTCTCTCTCTCTCTCTCTCTCTCTCTCTTTTTTTTTTTTTGTAATTTGAAAGCAAATCCCAAGGCAAAAGGTCACTTGTACAAGCAGAAGTTCAGGAAGAAAACTACCAATCTGATGTTTCATTTGTAACAAGCCCAAGAACATCCCTGGACAATTTAAACATGCCCAAGACAACCAGCGCAGTGCTGATTAATATTCACAGCTTTTGTCTTTTTAAGATTTGGGGGGGGGGGGGGGGGTTGTAAAAAAAAAATTACCTTGTGCCAATAAATAGAACTTATATTTACTAAATGGTGCACTTTATGTTTGACAGACCAAGTGGATGCTTTGGGAAATTCTCAGCAGACTTGTTGCCTTTGAGCATCTTTCTGCTTTTTGTAGTAAGTGACCTGACATAAAGGAGGGCAGGCAGGCAGACAAGGGGGAGTAGGGCAGTGTCTGTGCAGAAGCACCAGCAATCCATAAACATGCCGCTCTGTGTGGAATTAGATTGCCTACCTTGTGTATGTAACACCCGTCCTCCAGGCAGCAGGCTAAATAATTAAATAAACCATTTCAGTCAGCAATTATTTTAGCAGCATGTGTGAAAGTGGCCTGGAGGAAAGGAAATAAATCCACCCATCTGCATTCAGTCCCATATATATTCAAAATAAGCTTGTTTGTTGGTGAATCATTTGCCATTGGCAAGCAGAAAACACTGAAAAGTAGGATTCAGAAGCAGTGCCAGCTATACAATTCCAAAGGGAGTGTGGTGCATGTGTGTGTAAGAATCATGCAGGTGCTTAGGCAGGGAAATGCTACACTAAGAAGATGTCAGATATTCAGGTTACTCAGTTATCCTGATTTAGGGATAATTGCTGTGGCATGTTTATTTAGAATAGATAAACCACATCTAGCAGACATTTTAATTGCATAGAGTTCTTCAAGAGGGCTCATTATGAAAGCAGCTGCCTCAACTGTATAGGGTACTTTGATTATTCTAAATGCAAATATTTTAATAAATATTTTAGCTACTTTTACAGGAGTTATGTAATCGCATATAACCGTGCTTTCACTTTCATCATATCAGACATTCTCTTTATGGTGTGTTGTAGGAGGCAGCAGTGAAATGATGACTGTGTTTATTCTATTTCAGTTGAAAACCAAATCTGAGGATTGCATATGCGAGCCTAGTGGACTGTGAGGAAGTAGAGATGAAAGGAAATTAATCAGTGCTTTAATAATATAAAATTACTCATTGTTTAGTGGTGCAAAATGCTTTGGTTGTTTTCAACCATTTAGTTAGCTAATTTGTAGAATGTAGGTTGAAGCAAAACACATTTGAGTTTTTTAAAAATAGAAATGTTAGTTTCTCATAGCATCTCTTTATATATGCCTGCACAGGTCAATTATTGTTTAAGTAAAACTTAGGCCCAAAATCAATACTGTGAGCTTTATGTGTGATTTTATTGCAACTTTTCATCATTTTAGTATCTCATTTGACTTGACTGTTGTCAGCTCATATTTCTGTTTAAGGAAAAACATTGCCTGGAATCCTATTGGTTAGTCTGATTAGAGTGAGCCCATTCATTCTGTTGTTACATGTTGAGTCAGCACAGAAGTAAATCCAATTGTTTCAGTGGTTCTAATCTAGTCAAGGCTGACAATAAGATTTGGGCCAATTTTGCTGGAGGTTATAGAATTTTCCTGAAATTATACTGATCCGAATTAACTGAAACCTTGGCATCTGTCATAAATAAACCTTGGCAGTAATGACATATACAGAATTTGTCTGTGAATTGCTTAACTGTTTTCCCTCTCTAGTCTTTGACATTAATTGTGAGAGCTGTACACTCAAATTGTGTTCTTCAGCTGTGTGCAAATAAGAGTACATTCTTTCTCTTATTGTAAATAATTGCAATAATTAATCTCTCTGGGATGTGTTAAAGTGGATGCTGGCAAAAGTATGTCTTCTGCCAAGCAGTGGAATAGGTTACTATTTGTATTGCTGAACTATACTTTTTTACAATACTGTTGTAATGTAGGTTGTTAACATATTGTAACCATATACCTATGGAAAGCTCACAAGTAAAATGTGAGTGCAGATGCTGCCTCCTACTTATATATCTCAACAACTGGTATTCAGAAGCAGGGATCTTCAGCTTAAACATCCTTGAGAGTTTGCCATTCAGTCTCTGTACTAAACCTCCAAAAAGTTATCATTATACATGGAAGTACAAATAATATTTAGAATAAGAAAACTATAGGTTTAATTTAGCTTTATTAGACATTTGCAAAATATACTGAAAGTTGAAGAAGAAAGGTGTTGTAGTTCAGAAGTAGTTTTTTTCTATACAGTTTTTGATGAAAGGTGTTGTAGTTCAGAAGTAGTTTTGCTATACAGTTTTTGATTAAAGTATCTTCGGGCCTCAGTCAGAATACTTTGGGAATATTTCAAGATGAGGATATCCAAGATAAGAGAGTATCTTGAGCACATAAAAAAGGATGTGAAGTCTTAAAATCAGAACTTAATATTTCAGACTATAAGTTCTTATTAGATCCGCCAGAGAAGACTGGCTACACAAATTATGTTGACAGAAGAGGCTGCCTTCTAGGACTGCAACTTCATTTTCTTAGACAATTGGCTACAAATGGGCTGCAGCCCCCAAAAGACTAGTAAGAATGTCTTTGGTAGTAATGTGACAAATGTAATGGCTTCAAACTAAAGCCTTGGCAGTTGAAAGTGATAGCTCAAATATCAGCACAAAGGGAAACATCGGTGAGATTGTTTTTGGTTTTTCTAACCATTGCAGCTATTGTTAAAGAAGACAGCTTGTCAAAGGCTGGATCTACACCACTATGTAATGCATTATATTGGTTTACATTGACTATATAATGCTGTTCCAAACTCCATTATATGGCAGTGTGGATCCAGCCCAGGGGCGGTTCAACCATTAGGCGAAGTATGTGGTTTCTGAAAGCACCATCCTCTAGGGGGCACCTAGGGGGCGCTGTTGAGGCACCTCTGCCCAGGTGTGGCCTTCCTGCCTCCATGGTGGCCGGGCCACCATGGCAGTTATAAGTGGTGCTGAGGTGCCTTCACTTTAAAGCAGAGGTACAGAGTCACTTCCTTCAAGTGCTTCCAAAGCTTCGGTGGTGAACCTGATGTTTTGGACTCCAGTTCCCACCAACCCTGAGCATCAGCCAAAGCAGTGAGGCTGTTGGGAGTTGAAGTCTCCTCCCTGGGGGCATGGCCTGAGGAGGCAGCTGCAGCTTTCTCCCATCGCTGGTGAGGCATGGAGGGCGGCGGCATGGAAAGCAGGGGCCAGGGCAATGGGGGCGCCTATGGAGCGGCAAGGTGGGCAGCCCCTTTGACCTGTGGCTCTTCCTGCAGCAGCCCCAAGTCCTCGCCCGACTCCTCAGCACCGTAAGCCAGGACTCGGGGTGGGCCGGGGGGGGGGGGGTTCGGGAGGGGGTTGATGGAGCTCTCCGAGCACTCCCGGGGAGGCCTGAGATGCAGCCTCCTGATTAGTTGCTTCAGATACCTGGGCTTGAGGGATGGAGTCATTGGCCCGAAGACTTTCTGAAACTCCCAAGATTTATAGCATTGAGTCATGTCAGTTAAAATGCTGCCAAGTTGCATTTGTTTACTTTACAGCAGGCATAGGCAAACTTCTGCCCTCCAGTTGTTTTGGAATTCAACTCCCACAATTCCTAACAGCGAGGGGCAACCATGAAAACCATTTGCTCAACTATCTATGGCAGGCATGGGGCAAACTTCGGCCCTCCAGGTGTTTGGATTGCAACTCCCACAATTCCTAACAGCCGGTAGGCTGTTAGGAATTGTGAGAGTTGGAGTCCAAAACACCCGGAGGGCCAAAGTTTGCCTCATGCCTGATCTAAGGCAAACAATTGGCATAATAAAGCATACTGGGTTGAAGTTAACTAGCAAAGAAAGTGGGATGATGGTCATATGGGGAGTCAAGGCTCTTCTGGACTCTTGGACTGGTTCTTACATGCTTTGTGTATTCCAAGTAGACTGAAACATACTTGTGGATTATCTGCCTCGATATTCTGGGTTATATGGCTGTGTGGAAGGACCCTCAGGGTCTTCCACAGAGCCATATAATGCAGAATATCAAGGCAGAATAACCCACAATATCTGCTTTGAACTGGGTTATCTGAGTTCACACTGCCCTATATCCTAGTTCAATGTTTGGTGCTAAATTCGCAAATATAGTAATTCCTACATAACATTACCATGTATTGAACTGCTTTTTCTGTTGATTTGTTGTAAAACATGATGTTTTGGTGCTTAATTTGTAAAATCATAGTGTAAATTGATGTTTAATAGGCTTTTCCTTAATCTCTTCTTATTATCCAACATTTTCGCTTATCCAACGCTTTTATTTTTCAGTGATTGGTTTGGGGGGGGGGGCAAAATTCTGTTCGCTTACACTTGAAAATTACCTAGGGCCGGCCCTGATGCAGCCAGAGGCATGAGTCTCATGTCACAAGCACAGTGGTTCTATCCCTGTGGCTCTTAGCCAGAGGCCACACCTTAAGGTGCAATGGAGTTCTGGCTTCCTGCTGAATTTATATCCATAAATATGTTTTGGGCATCAGCTTCAATTTATCATCATTGGTCATGCTGGTAGAGGCTTCTGGAAGAAATTTAAAATCAGATGGACTGTCAGCATTTGAAAATCCTTGTTCTGGTTCTGTAATAGTTAAATAGTTAATTATTTTCAATTGATTTGTTATTATTTTTGCTAAGTATTTTTATTGACATACTGTTTAAACACAGTCAATAACATCTCAGGCAAAAAAAAATACCTTAATTACAGTTTTATAAACCTTCCTTTTACTACTATACCTGTTCTGCTGGGTGGATAACCTCATACTTCATGGAACATTATACTTATTCAATTCAACTTCTGTTCATTTCCTACCACTACTGATTGCTGTGTAACACTGTAATCTGCCTGACCACTGAGAAATATCTCTCTGCTGTTTCATTTCTAGTAGAATGAAAAACATAATTGTTTGCATTCAAAAGAGTAAGAACTTGTCTTTCATTGAAGAAAGGAATGGTAAATCTATTGAATATTTATTTTTTGAAACTGCCTCTAAATTGGCAGTTGGGGGTTGTAGTTAATGACCCATTGTAGTGCCATCCAGATGAATACAACGGATATGGGAGGCAATTTTGTTCCCGATCCCTACAGATCACTAAAGTTATATGTGTAATATAATTCACTTGTATAGCCATTGGTCTAATTGACTTCTGTATTAAGGAATGAGAACTAAAAATATTGTAACTCCTATTGGTTGTTTGTAATTTAGATTTTCCCTGCTGCATGGAGTATGTTTTGAGCAAACTGAATTTAAATTGCTTGAAGTAGGCAGGTATCTTTGTCCTGGAATATCTTACTCTACTTCCATTTTTATGGTTGTAAGTGTTTGCTCAGGATGCTAATTTTCAGGAGTTAAAAAGATTAATGTATGGCATATCACTTAGAGCCAAAGGTTAATTCACATATGATAATACAATATGCATATGCTTAAATATATTCACTTTTGGAAGATGTATTCAAGCAGAGGCATTAAAAATGAGATTAATGACAAAGCTTTAAAGAGATTTTACAGCTAGTTAAAGCTACATAAGTAAAGTTGATAGTTGAATATGGATAGTTGCTAATATTTTTATTCTAGATCTTCTAATAAAATACATAATCTTTTTTCCAGTCTTCAAGAAAAACTGAAGCCAGGATAATAGTATTCCTAAGATCCTAAAATCACTATTCTGAAAATCTCATGATTTTCAAGTTAACCATATTTGCCTAAAATCTATCTCCTATCTGAATCCTGTTGCTTTTCCATAATTTTAGTTCTCTTTCAAATCCTTTATCTAGTCAGATTCTTCAACAATAACCCTTTTGATATTGTATATTGGAATTCTCTACATGTAGCAAGATCAAACATAGCATACCTTCCAACTGTCCTAATTTGTTTCAGTCACATTGTCTCATGGAAGCCCTAATGACCATTTGTGAAGCACTAGGCTTCCAGGGAATTTTGAGAAATCCTGCCCTGATATATATCAAAGAAAAACACTTTAGTGATGTCAGAGCAATGCAGACTGTACTTTGTCTATCACTGCTGTAAGATTTGCCTTTGGGATTTGTATCTACAAAAGTTATGAAAATTTCTCACAAAGAATGAAGATTTTTATCTGTACTGCAAACTCCAACACCCAGCGGCTCAATAATTGAAAAGCACTTCCCTCAAATAAATTATATTCATGTTCTATGGCACATACACATCACTTACATGAGATTGTTACACTTTTGTTTGAAGAATGTATAGGAAGGGACCCCAGTCCTGAATTCATGTTTGAGAGCTGTGGGATATTAGTTGGGACTAAAACTGATTTTCGCCCTCCACTACATGTACAGGTCAGTGCATTGATCAGAGCCATTTAGGTCTGTACCGTTTAAAACTCCATAACCAAATATTAAGCTGAACTCTACCAAGATAGTGAGAGGTATTTGCAAACACCCTAGCCAGTAGTATGTTTGCAAATCAGAATTCTGAAGAAAAAATTGGCTTGTTATGAACAAACAAAATGTCGCTGCACTGCTGATTTGCTCATGTTTGCAGAGCAGAGCCCAAACAAACATTGGAGCTTTTTTCCACAGTGGATTTATTGTTTCGTCCAGAAGCAAGCAGCTTCCTGTCTCTGGCAGGTTCCCTCCTAACATGTCAGAAAAATCCATGGTTTTCTCTTGGTTCTATTATTTATTTTGTTTGGATATAAGGGATCAGAGAGCTTGGTGTCAGACAGTACAATAAAATGTGGAGCAAAACTCCATGGTTTGTTTAGACCAATTAAGTTAGTTTAATTAATGACTAGCTGCCATCTTCATTTAGGATCATTCTGCTATCCTTGTTCAGACAAACCTTATAGACATAGATCACTTTCTTCTCCATATTTTCCAATTCTGCTCCATACATTTCAGAAAGAAGACACCGTACATTCTGGATTCTGAAATATGGGAGTACTTGGCTGTGCTTTATTTGCATAATAGAACCCAACTAAAATTTATAACTATATTTTATAAACTATAATTTATATAATGTATAAACTATCATTTGGTCTGATTGTAGGGAATATCCAAAATTTCAGTGATCTTTCAAATATGGTGAACTATGCATAACAAAGGGCAAATTGAGTTCATGTAAACAATTTTTAAAATGTCATCAATAGGGCTTGTCTGGTTTTTGACTAGAAGAAATATTGAAGCAGAGAGGAGGGTTATGCTCTAGTCTCTCAAGTGGCATGATATGTTCAGAATTATTACCATAACCTCCTTATTGCATGTCTGTGTGTCAAATTCAGTAAAGATATTGTAATCTATGGTTTCCAGGAAAAATGTCAGTCAAAATACCTACTAAATTTTCTCTCTTCTTTTTAGGTCCCAAATCAGTGGAAGCATACAGCCAAATATTTCAAGTGCTAACCACCTCGGGGAAGTTGTTGTTTTCTGCAGATGAGAATGAAGTGGTAGTTGGAGCAGAAAGACTGAAAGTTTTAGGTAAATAAATTCAAGAAAGCTTCTATCATTATATGCATGTTTATGTTTTGGGAGTGTTTTAGGTGTCTGGTCTCCGTTATTTTTAAAAGAAATTGAATCTTCATGGGATTTGCAGCTCTCTTTTTTCATAACCTTCAGAACTGACACAAATTCCTAAAAGACTGGAAGGCACACCATCAGTCAACATCACATTTTGTTGCTTTGCTAGAAAGATTGACAGAGGGATGGGAAACAGGATAACTTCAAACAAATGGACTTCCCAAAGCACAATGATTAGCATGTTGTGGTTTTTTTTTTTAATGTAAATCGAACTGACATGTAGTTGTGTGTTTTTATTTTTAATTTAGAATCACTTTGGAAATCAGGTGGATGTGGCAAAAAAGAAAGAACTATCTTCCTTTGCTGCTCTTCCTTCGATTGCGATTCCTCACCAAACAGCTTTCTCATCTGAGCAGTTGAATGTATCTCTTGCTGATGCTTTGTGTGGTCATTGGAAGGAATAGGAATCAGGACTTTGCATTACATCTAGTTCCCAACCTTTTTTTGACCAGGGACCATTTTGACCAGGGACCACTCTCCAACATTAGTACCTGTTGTGACTGCACCTTCGGGGATTATGGTTGATGGTGATGGAATTCGAAGAGGAAGAAAAAACCCTCGTGATGAGGGTTCACTGGAGGAGTTGCGCAGGAAGCGACTAAGAGAGATATATGGGGGATCTTCTGAGGAAGATTCAGATGGGGAGATGGATGCTGAGGAACAGGTGGTGGCTGGGGAAGCGGGCACTGAATGGGCACAGCCACCGGAGGTGTCTGGGGATTTGGGGCCTATGGATACTTCTGAACCTGGGGTTTCTGCAGGAACTGATCCCAATTGGGATGCTTGGAGAAGGGAGGATGGTTCTTTAAGTGTTCATGGGGCTAAGTGTGGGCAGGATGATTGGGACTCCGACGAATTGCTAGGTACTCCAGATCCACGAGCTCTAGCTGTGTGGAATTCAGACTCTGAGTAGATTTGGGACACCTGGTGTTTGGGTGTGAGTGTTTGGTCACCCAGGAGGAAGGGGAATAAAATGGGAATGTTTGGCCACTGCACTTTGCGTGTGGCAAGGTGTTGCTGAGGCGCCATTGGGATCTCTGTGTTTCCATGAAGACTGGACTTGGACTATGATTTGAATCTGCTGATATCACCTAGCTTGGCTCTCGCTGTGTCTTATCGTGGACCTGTTTTGGATGACTGCACCCTCTTCGGACTTTGGATTGAATTTGACCTGGCTTCTGTCTACACCCTCTGACTGACAGCTACTCCCGGCTTCTGACTATTGGTTTGTCTTTCGGAATTTCTGCTGCCTCCTGACCTGACCTTGGATTCTTCTGACGACGGCTATTCATCATCCCTTTGAGGCTTTCGGCTTATCTGCACCGTGGAAGCAGCTTTATTGCTTTTCTAGTTTGTTTATTTTCCAGCAATTAACTCTATTTGTTTTCCAAAGCTGAATTGAAGCGTTATTTAGTTTTTTATTGAATGCCAGCATGGGAAATTAGCGTGACTCGTTTTTGAGTTATTATTGTCCAATCTACTCTCGAAACACTGAAAAGTGAAGTGTTTCAAGGATATTTCCTGTGTTTATGTTATTTTCTGGCTTATCTTCGGAATAAACTCTGTTTTGTATGTTAACTGGCGTCTGACTCTTGACAGATTGCCACACGCCCAAACAACAACAACAGAGAGAGCCAAGTCAACATGACTGGGCTGGACGACAGGCTGGCCGCTTTGGAATTGGAATTGGTAGCCTTAAAGAGGGCACAGCAGATTAAAGGACAGGTCATTGTGCCTGAACGTTTTGACGGGACCAGAGAAAAACTACCAACTTTTTTGGCTCAAGTGGACTTATATTTTTTGCAAATATCTGATCTTTCGTTTCCTACAGACACTAACAAAGTTGCATTTATTTTATGTTTATTAACTGGGCCAGCGGGGCGTTGGGCAGTCAATGTAATTAGGGGCAATAGCCCAATTAAGAATAATTTGGTGGACTTTAAGGCAGCTCTTAATGAGACGTTTGGAGATCCTTTACAAAAGGAAAATGCAGGTTGGGCTTTATATCGGTTAAAGCAGGGTAAAGGGTCTTTAATTGATTATTTGAATAAGTTTAATTTGCTTAAGCATCAACTGGACTGGGGAGAACATGCTTTTATGTTGGTTTTTACTGCTGGGTTGAATGAATGTTTACAGGATGAGCTGTCTCGTGAGGAACCAGCTCAAAATTGGGATGAGCTGGTAACCAAAGTTTGTAGGATAGAGGCTCGAATGGAGTTCAGAAAGAAAACTCGTGGGACTCCAGTAGTGGAGTATCATGCTAGTGCCTCTGTGAACTCTGGGGAAGAACCCATGCAGCTTGGGATGCAACGCAAATTGTCCCAAGAGGAGAAAGACAGACGCAGACGATTAAGGTTGTGTTTGTACTGTGGAAATGGGGGGCATTTTGCTCATGGTTGCACTCTAAAACCATCTCAGCTGCCAGGAAAAGGGCAACCCTAATGCACCATGAATCCAGCGCATTAGGGCCTATGATGCAATTGCCTAGGGGGAATAAGCATGTGTTTGTGGCCATACAATTGTGTGTAATGGGTCAGAGACCAGTTAGTACCCAGGCATTTTTGGATTCAGGGGCTACAGTTTCGTACGTAGACCAATGCTTTGTGGAGAAGAATAAAATTCCAATTGTGAAGAAGAAAGCCACAGCTTGGGTGGAGGGTGCTGATGGAAGGTTGTTACATTCCGGGATGGTGGATCAAGAAACAGCGGGTGTAACCTGGCAAGTGCAAGGGCAGAAGGGGATGTTAACTTTTGATGTCACTGCACTACCTAGATATGATGTCATTTTAGGCATGGACTGGTTGGCACAGGTCAACCCTCGGGTGGATTGGGTACGCAGAACTATCAGTTTGGACCCGCCGGTGTGTTTAACACTAAATGAAGTTGGTGGGGATATGGAGGGAGTTCCATCTTGCTATCAGGACTTCTGGGATGTGTTCTGCCAAAAGGAAGCGGATAAATTACCACCACATAGGCCTTATGATTATGCGATCAAATTGGTGGAAGGTGCTAAGTTGCCTGCAGGCAGGTTGTATGCGCTTACTGTACCTGAAAGACAGGCTTTAAGAGAATACTTAGATGAGAACTTGCAGAAGGGTTTCATTAGACCTTATAATTCGCCTACGGCCGCTCCAGTCTTTTTTGTGGCAAAAAAGACAGGCGACTTGAGACTGGTGTGCGACTACCGTGTGCTAAACAAGTACACTGTTCGGGACAGGTACCCTTTGCCTCTAATCCCTGAGTTGTTGTCTCGGGTTCAGGGAGCTTCCATCTTTACGAAGTTAGATCTGCGTGGGGCTTATAATTTGGTGCGTATAAAGGAAGGGGACGAATGGAAGACAGTGTTTAACACCTGTTTCGGCGCTTACGAAAATTTAGTAATGCCGTTTGGGCTCTGTAATGCTCCAGCGGTATTTCAAAGATTTATTAATGATGTGTTCCGGGACCTTTTAGACAAATTTGTGGTGATTTACTTGGATGATATATTGATTTTTTCGAAAGACGCTCGCGAACATGGGGAACATGTGCGTCAAGTGTTGTCCAGGCTCAGGGCAAATGGGTTATTTGCTAAGGCCTCCAAGTGTGTTTTCCATGTGTCTGAGGTGGAGTTTTTGGGACATGTTATATCTGGGAGGGAACTGAAAATGGACCCGAGAAAAGTGGACGCTGTCAATACCTGGCAAGAATTAACATCCAAGAAGGATGTACAAAGGTTTTTGGGTTTTGCCAACTACTATAGGGAGTTTATTCCGCACTTTGCACAATTGACAGTGCCGTTAACCCAACTCCTGCAAAAGAAGCGTCCGTTCGAATGGACTATGGAGGCCAAGAAGGCTTTTGAACAACTGAAATGTAGTTTTCAGAATGAGAACATTTTAGTACATCCAAATGTGAACCAACCATTCATTGTTGAGGCAGATGCTTCTAATTATGCTCTGGGAGCAGTACTCTCGCAGAAGGACCCGTCTGGTAGATTAAGACCTTGTGGTTTCTATTCTAGACAACTCACTGCGTTTGAACAAAATTATACGATTTGGGAGAAAGAGTTGCTAGCGATCAAGGTGGCCTTCGAAGTTTGGAGGCATTGGTTGGAGGGGGCAAAACATCAGATAGTGGTCCTATCTGACCATAAAAACTTGGAACATTTGCAAACTGCAAGGAAACTGAATCAGAGACAAATTAGGTGGGCATTGTTCTTTTCCAGGTTCGACTTCAGGGTACAATTTGTAGAGGGGAAGCAGAACTTGAGGGCTGATGCTTTATCTAGGAAGCCTGAGTTCAAAACTGCTGAAATCCTTCTTGAACAAACCATTTTACCTGTTTCAGTGTTAAATGTGGTACAGGACAGGCAGGATCTTCATGAACGGGTGTTGTCTTCTCAAAAAGAGGATATATTTGTATGTATTTTATGTTGTTACTTTGTGTCTGGAACATAAAGGGAAAGGGATGCTTCCACAGTTCATGTGCCATTTTTGTGTGTATGTTTTAGTAGATTGCCTCCATGAAAGTTTTATGTATCTTAAGCAAAGACATCAGAGGAAAAAAGAAAAGAGACAATGACATCAGAGGTGAGGTTACAGTGCACGTGGGTTTTAGTAACACTATAAGGGGTGGGGGGGGACATTTATAGTCTCCTTGGTGCTTCGTAGGTGCCATATTTCTTGTCTTGGTTTCCACATAGTCCAATTAGTACATGAAAAAATACACTATTTGGCTAATCACTTTGTTTTAGCATTGATGAAGTCTGAGTACTGCTGTCTGTTTTCTGTGTAAACAATTGTGACCTGTTCTTCATATCACTTTATGTGTCCTTGTTACAATAAGGGGAAGTGTGCGACTGCAATCTGGCATGGAAAATCATTTGGAGAGGTTGGCACAGCAGTCATTGGACACGTGGTCTGCTTTTAATCTTGTTAATGATAATGACTGTCTTCCCTTTGTACTTCTTCAAAGCTTGATCATAAGGTTTGTTCTCTATAGCAGCTCTGGAGCCTTAAAGTGACAAAAGCAATAATGCTGGCTCTTTTTCCTTTGAATTCTTAAAGATGTTTCCAGCATTAACGACAAGTCATAAGGAACATGAAGAAAAACTGTTTAGAAGATCTAAGTTAGGATTTTTTTCAAAATATATATGAAAGAGTAAGGCATCATTTGCTTTTGAAGCTGCCATCTGTGCAGAAAAATTAAAAAGTCATATCCTTTTGTAGGAAAAGGGTGTACTTAGGAAAACTTTTAGGGTATAAGCATTTGGTAGCAAGACGCCACATATTTTGATGATGTTATACATATAATTCATTTCAAAGTCACTTGTGTAAAACTGAAACTTGAGGGATCTGAAACATCTTGTCAACATGAATGGTAGTTTTTAAATTAAAAACAATGAACACATTGAAAGTATTTCTTCTCCTTTCTGATGAAAACTGTTGATACATGGTCTTTTTACTAAAGACCATATCACACTTGGGGCATTTGACCCCTTTCTCCTCTTCTGGGATGGGGCCTGCCGAGCACCATCAGATGACGCTGGTTTGGCTCCTCCCCATTGATTCCCAAAGTGGCACGGAACTGTTGCAAGACTCTTCTATGCCACCAATGCAAGGTGAGTTGTGTTTTAGGTAGCTCCAATGGAGCTACCCACATTTTTCTTCCCTTTTCCCCATCTGATGGGGACAGGGTGCCAGCATGCCTTGTCCTGTTCCCTACCTGTGATGGGGGAAGGAGGGAGGGTGTGCAGGTCTTTGAAAGGTGCCCCATACGCCTTGCCGGCGAAACAGAGCAACAGATAGGTGAGTGTGAATAGGTCCTAATTGTTTTGTTAACCACAGCATATCAAGGTTAGAGCACCTGTAGTGCAGAGTTTAGAAAGTTACTTTTAAAAAGCAGTTTATTCTTGTGAATGTTACCATAATTGAGGGCATACATACCTGGGCTCCTTAATCATTAAAATGCTGGAGAACTATTACTCACATTGAGGTGCTCGGTACTTTCCTATTACTTTCCATTACTTTTTTGAAGGAAAGTACCCTTAGGATTGTTAGGAGAAAAGTCCTGCCTCTGAAAAGCCTCTGAAAAGTAATGTTTGAAATTCACTCAAAACTGTTCTTCATTACACCGAAGAAATTTCACTCTTACTCACTGCATTTGAAGTGTAAATTTATCAACCCTCCTCCCAAGTAGTTAGTTACAGATAATTATATTGCTTGTAACTTATTATTTCCAAGCTGTGCTATGGTCCTGAAAACCCCATTATCCCTAACTATTCATGGCACTGACTATGGACCCCATTACATGAATGAGGTGCAATATTGTGATTCACCTGTCTCCATGGCAAATCAGGATGGCAGTGGGACAATCCCATTGCTCCAGCTGACTGCTGACACTTCCCAATCACACGTAGGGAGGCATCGCCATGCAGCTTAATCCCACAATAACTCTGTTGTTCCTAATGGAGGTTACCATGTTGTTGGCACAGTGTCCTGCCATGCTGCCACCCCAGTTCACCCATGGAGCCCCGTCAGAAGTTAGTCTACATGACGGGCAGTGTGGGGCTCCATGCCTGCCTGCTTTAGGCAATCCCTCATAGCTCAAGGATGATGGTCCTCCAAGTGTAGCTTCTTGGCTGTGGATGTGTAGATGGTTGTGGAGACCTATTCTTGACCCACATGTTCTTCCACAGTGAAGACATTGGTTTCCAGATGGAAGGTGGTCCCGGTCAGGGTTGGCTTGATGTACCTTCCTCTTGGCACATTTCTCCTTTAAGCCCTCCATTCGTGCCTCTTCGAATTCTGCAGCACTGTTGGTAACAGTTGACCTCCAATTAGCTCAACGGCCAGGGCTTACCAATTCTTGGGAAGTCTATGCCACAGTTTTTAAGGTTGGTTTTGAGCCCATCTTTAAATCTCTTTTCCTGTCCACCAACATTACATTTCCGATTCTTGAATTATATGGAGTATAGTAACTGCTTTGGAAGACAGTGATCAGGCATTCGGCCAACGTGGCCAGTCCAGGCACAGAAGCATCACTTCGATGCTGATGGTCTTTGCTTCTTCCAGCACACTGACATTTATCCACCTATTTGCAGGATTTTTTGGAGGCAACGCTGATGGAATCATACCAGGAGTTGAGTGTGATGTCTGTAGACAGTCCATGTTTCGCAGGTGTATAACAGGGTTGGTAGGACAATAGCTTTATAAACAAGCACCTTGGTATCCCTTTGGATGTCCCAATCCTCAAGCACTCTGCTTCATTTGGAGAAATGCTACACTCGCAGAGCTCAGGCGGTGGTGTATTTCAGTGTTAATTTTCAGTGTTAATGTTGACTGTTGTGGAGAGATGGCTGCCAACTTAGTGGAAATGGGTCAACGTTTTCTAATGTTACACCATTAAGCTGTATTCCAGGCATTACAGAGGGATTGGCTGGTGCCTGCTGGAAGAGTACTTTGGTTTTCTCCATGTTCATTGAGAAGTCGAGCTTCTCATATGCTTCTGCGAAGGTGTTTAGAGTGGCTTGTAGATCTTCTTCTGAATGCGCACAACTACGTTGTCATCAGCATAGTGGAGTTCTATAACAGATGTTGTGACCTTGGTTTTGGCTTTCAGTCTGCTGTGGTTAAATAGCTTGCCATCTGTCCAATAGATGATTTCCACTCCGGTGGGAAGCTTCCCATCAACAAGATGAAGTATCATAGTGATGAAGATGAGTGAGGGGCTCCATTAATGAACTGGTCAGAAGCATCCTAGGATGCCTATTTTTTCATATGTGATGAGGTCGTTAGGCTGTTGGGAGTTGCAGTCCAATGTCTTCACAATCCAAATCCCTGATCTACACAAATAGATCTTATGGATGTTCCCCACCATCTGGAGTTCAATTGGAGTGGAAATGAGATTGGGACCATGTGCACTTGAAGCACATACTGTCCTCAAAATTACAGAAACTACTTGTATGTGTTGTATGTCAAGACCGTGGCTTTAAAACATTTTTCTCCTTTGCCCCTTCTAAATTTCTGAAGCAATGATAAAACTTCTGAAATATCTGCTGCCCAAAAGTCTTCTTTCAACCTTAAATCATTAATTACATTAAAGTGCTGGCTATTTTTTTAAAGGCTAATGGAGATAGCTAAAGACTCTACATTTTGAAATTCCTGTACAATATATTCATTTGTACTTTATTTCAGATGTTTTGGAAATGTGCTCTAAACCATATTTCATGGAGAAGGATAGCGCTATACTGAATTACAAAAAATAACTCTGGAATTTGGTAGTACCCATGTCAGATGAGTATTGGATTCTGAGTGCTAGTTCAGATTTTACAAGTGCCATTCAAAGTGCTGAACTTTTAAGACATTTTTTTTAAGACAAAGTATACACAGAGGTGGTTTGGCTCTTTCCTTCTTCTGCAATATAATATACAGCATCTGGTATTCCCTTGCAACCTCCCATCCATTTTTTTTTTTTTGCTTGATGTATGTTATATGTGTACCTTGGAATGCCTTTGTAAGCCGCCCTGAGTCCCTTTGGGAAGATGGTGGTGGGATATAAATAAAGTTGTTTATTATTATTATTTTTATTGTTATTGTTATTATGTCATCACCATTATAATTATCCAAGTACTAACCAGGGCTAACCAAGCTTAGCTGCCAAAATCAGACAAGGTTAAGGTACAGTAGAGTCTCACTTATCCAACATAAACGAGCCGGCAGAATGTTGGATAAGTGAAAATGTTGCATAATGAGGGATTAAGAAAAGGCTTATTAAACATCAGATTACATAATGATTTTACAAATTAAGCACCAAAACATCATGTTTTTCAAAACATCTGCCACTTGTTTGGGAACATGGCTGCACTTGTGTTGTTGTTGGGTGTGTTGGCCTGCTGCGCTTTGCTGCCTAGAGAAGCAGCTGTGGATCTGGGCGGAAGGCAGGCTGTGTTGGATAATACAGAATGTTGGATGAGCAAAGGTTGGATAAGCGAGACTCTACTGTACTTTTAAAATTTGGAGGATTGGGGAGAGATATGATTCAATAAAGAGCCAACATAGTACATTTGTTTGAGGGATGGACTAGGACTCTGGAAGACTAGGTTAAAATCCCTGCTGGGCCTTGGAAATCCAGGGGTTGAACCTGGGCAGGTTTTACAGCCTCAGAGAACTATAATGGCATACCCTTTCTGAACAAATCTTACAAAACATTCTGGATGGCCATCTGTTGGAGGTTCTTTGATTGTGTATTCCTGCATAACAAGGGATTGGATTGGATGTCCCATGTGGTCTCTTCCAACTCTATGATTCTGGAGAAAATCCCTGATAGGTTTGTCTTAAGGTCTCCATCAGTCAAAAATGACGTAAAAGCACTCAATAGCACAACAAAGGATTCATTATCTTGGATCACTTGTTTAAAGTGATTATGGCACTGTCCCATAACTGAAGGTAACTACTGTCCTATTACAACTGACACATCAATAACTCTTAATACTTTAGATTTAGCTCTGTACTACCTGTAGCTTTGTAGCTGATAGGTTAACAACCCCCATAACCTAAATAAACATTATTGAGCAACTGTATGTTCATTTTAAGTGAAAAACGGGTATCTAGATGTTCTCCTGATTACATTGCTCAGTCATCTTGTAGATAATACCATCCGCTGCATATCCTGTTTAAATTCCTTGGAAATTAAACACATGCTGATCATCTGGGGGAAAGGTTGTATCCAAGATATGCTATAATAAAAGAAATTGGAAAAAATTACTTTGCTATACATAAATTATCATCTTCATTAGTGAAAAATTATATGTGAACATTATAGCACTTATAAACAAAGCAGAATCATAAAACATTATTCCAGGCACTAATTAGCTCTATTTATTCTCCAGATTTGTTTTTAAATATGCCCTCTAGATGCCACTTGATACTAATTACCAGAGTTACATTATTATCACTATCCAAAAACATTTTAATTAAATGTAAAGCAATTTAAATTAGCATGAGTTTCTTGAGAAATTAATGGGTAGGCAAATGCTTAATTTGGTTTTTTAAGATCACTATAGCTAGTATGCTACCATCACTGCTCCCTAAGGGTGTAATATGATGACCATATGTTCAGGAACCATCATAACAGCATTCTTGATCTGGTTTGGCACAACACAATCCACTGCTGAAAAAGGCAATCTAAGTTGAACCTCAACTAGTCTTTTCATCCATACTCCAAAAATGACAAAGTTACTTTCAAATCAAGTTGTGTTGCACCCAAGGGCAGTGTGAGCACTGAAAACCAGACAAAGGCCAATAAACATATAATATCTTTATTAGAACAATTAAAAGTCCAAGAATGAAATAGGTGGAAAGGTTGAGCAGGTAATAGTCCTTTATGAAAAGGTAGGAATTAGTCCAAAGAATTGAAGGGAAATGCCCAATATTATTGTCCAAAGTCCAGAAACCGAAACACGCTCAAAACTGTTGGAAAGTTCTTGAGCGGGGAAAAACAAGGAAGCATGACTGAAATAACAAGGTCCAAAGTCACTAGGAAGTCTTTGATATCCAGGCAGGAACATGATGAAACTGAGGCAAAACTTGGTTCAGGAACAAAGCAAGGAAGTAGACTTAATCCAGGTCTACTCGGGAGTTGCGGCTTGGCTTGGAGTAATATTTTCACTTTCTTTCCCAATTAAGGAATCATCTGAGCTATCAACAGCCAGCAGCTGTAATTGGAAAGAGCTCTGTGGACTAGGTAAAAAGTCAGAATAAGCTTCCTCCTGGTCATAGTTCATTTCTGGATCAGGCTCAGAAGCCAAAGGTGGCTGGGGTATGACAACTTGTTTGATCCTGAATGGTATTTAGATCCAGTGAAATCAGGCTATGATTTATGTTTGTATATTTGTTGTAGTCTGCAGTCAGTAGATGATGATATTTGTAAAGCAATACTACATTAAAATATATTTTAAACAATTATGTCCAAGCAGCTATGACATGAATATGGGCATGTAACTGCCTCCATGCTGAACCCCACAGGAGAAGAGTTTGTCAGACATCATCACTGGTAAAAATTGAGATACAGAGCACACACACACACAGAGGGAGGGGAAATGACACATGTTATCTTTTGGGGAGAGGAAATCTCCAGTGGCCCTTATCCTCTTAGACCCTTACAGATTCCATGTATCTTGTTTTTTATCCCAAAAACTAGCTATTTCTTCAGCCAAAGAAAAGTGTACCATCTCAATGGGGGGAGAGGGGTGTCACTGAAAATGCCAGATGCTTCTGGTGTAGGAATGGCGGCAGACTAAATGACAAAGAGCTCTGTCCATAGTCATTGGCAATGTTTAGTGCCTCCAATGAGCTCAAAATAGGGGCAGGAGTTCACCTGGCTACACATAAATAAGCCAAGGAGAAGTGCGGACCTTCCCAAACCTTGCAACAAGGAAGCCGTGAACTTGTGGGAGTCTCCCAGAGGAGTGCAGCTCCCTAGGTGAATCACCATTGAGGGGAAGAAAAAAGAAAGACATGCACACACACAATCACTTGCAGCTGTTTTCAGCTATACTGCCGACCCGCGACCAACTTTCTCAACCTGATTACCTTCCCTCAAGACCCCCTTAGAATCAAAGACTATCTAAAGAAGAAGAAGGAAATGAAACAATGAAATAACGAACCTTTATCTACCAGCAAGTATTTGATGATAATGATTTACACTGTTACCCTATTTCATATGAACAGGAATATCTAGCAGATATAAACTGATAAATAAAAGAGAGTCGAAATTATTAAATTATTAAAAAGTAAGTCTGCTTAGAATTTACTTAGAATCTGCTCAGAAAAACCAGAAGATATGAGCAGTGGGAGCCAAATACGAAGGGAAAAATGAAAGAAGAACTTGAAGATAAACAAATAAAGAATCACAAAAAAAGGAATCCAGAGGGAACCATTACAGAATGCAAAAAAACATACAGCTAGAACAAGAGAATCCTCAAATTAAGTTGGGAGATACTACAGAAGAGATCTGGGGCCTGAAGAAGTTTCCAAATTGAATCTCTACAAAAAGAGTTGGAATATATGAGGAAACGCAGGTGGTTCAGAACTTTGAAGTAAATGCTGAATGCAAGACAGGAAACATAAAGCAAAAGGAAGAGACCACAATGACTTTAAAGAAAAATGAGCGAGATTATATTCTTGAGTGGTTTGTACAGGACTTTGTAAAAGCAGATATTAAAGAAAGGAGAATTCCAAATGATTGTGGGTAGTTGAAACTAAAAGCTCTGGGATCAATTGGAAGGGGGGGGGAGACTTCCTTTGGCTGAACAAGAGATCAAGAAGAACGAGATTTTAAAATTTGGTGATTTAAAACATTTTATATTTTTAAATAGTAGGAACAAACTCCTCATACAAGATATATTAATTAATAGAAAAGCTGTGTGGTAAAAAAGGGAGGGTGAATAACAATTATATATATTAAATCTTGTACGTATAACACTAACTTACTAATAAATAGATTTTTACTAATAATTTTATAAGATCAGTTCGGTGATAAACACAACTAAATAAGAGTTTTAAAAAAGGAACAAGTTAGCAGGAACTAACCTTTCAAGACCTTTCAAGAAGAAAAAGAACAGACAAGCACTTTGAAACAAGATCAAATAGAAGATTTGAAGACCCAGCCGCCCTGAGTCCCCTCGGGTGAGAAGGGCAGGGTATAAATAATTGAAATAAATAAATAAATAAATAAATAAATAAATAAATAAATAAATAAGATGATTAAGGAAGACGGGACTATTAGGTTTAAAAATAAGGGATAATAAGACCCCTCTTTTATATAGAAGACACATCTACTTTTTTTACAGTAGTTTAAGCAATGGATATTAAGGTAACAGAAATTTAAAACTGGATGTAATTTTGTTGTGTATTCGTTCAGTCGCTTCTGACTCTTCGTGACCTCATGGACCAGCCCATGCCAGAGTTCCCTGTTGGCCATGGCCACCTCCAGCTCCTTCAAGGTCAAGCCAGTCCCTTCAAGGATACCATCCCTCCATCTTGCCCTTGGTCAGCCCCTCTTCCTTTTTCCTCCCATTTTCCCCAGCATCATTTTCTTCTCCAAGCTTTCCTGTCTTCTCATTATGTGGCCAAAGTACTTCATTTTTGCCTTTAATACCCTTCCCTCCAGTGAGCAGCTGGCATTATTTCCTGGAGTATGGACTGGTTGGATCTTCTTACGGTCCAAGGCACTCTCAGAATTTTCCTCCAACACCACAGTTCAAAAGCATCTTCCTTCACTCAACCTTCCTTAAGGTCCAGCTCTCACATCCATAGGTTACTACAGGGAATATCATATCATGAGGACCTTCGTTGCCAGTGTGATGTCTCTACTCTTCACTATTTTATTGAGATTGGCCATTACTCTCCTTCCAAGAAGTAAATATCTTCTGATTTCCTAGCTTCAGTCTGCGTAATACAATAAAATATTATATAATGTTTTTCCCTTTCCCTCCATATCACTTTCCTCTCTCTTGATGATTTATTAGATATTTGTTAAGATTTATTAATTCACTAACACTAATCTTAACACTCCTACTTTCTATATCCCTACCATACCTGTCAAGAGTCAGACGCCAATTTGAGAGCAAAACAGAGTTTATTCAAGAGATAGCCCAAAAAATAGACACAAACACAAAATATGGCTATAAACACTTAACTTTCAGTGTTTAAAAGCAGTCCAAACAAAAATATATCAAAAAGTATGCTTTAGCAACCAAACCGGATTATCTAAGCAAATAATCCAGATAAAACAAAAGGTGCTTCAATTCAGCTCTAAACAAACTAAGTTGGCTTGGAAAAGCAGCCAAAACAAATCAAAGACTTGGAAACTCCCAAAAAACTCCCAAGAGTCTCAAGCTAGCAGTTTTAACACAAAGCTCTAAACAGAAACAAAAACCGGGCAAAGGAGCTTGCAAACAAACTTGGAGCCGGTGCAAAAGGGAAAGTGTGGTTCCAAACCCTTACTGTTGCAAGCAATAGGCTTTGGGGATTTAAAGGGGCAGTGCAAGAAGATGTCGTCAAACCAGTCCGGAGTCGAAATAGCAGGAACAGCAGCAAACTACTTCAAGAGTGCAGGTAATGCCAGAAGCTCAAGGGACAAAGCGAAGAGACGTCGTCAGGTTGATCCAGGGTCAGGACAAGGGACAGCAGCAGGGTCAGGAGGCAAGCCAGAAGTCAAGAGCCGTGGGTAGACTAATCAGAGAGCGAAGGCAGAAACAGGGTCGAATTCCAGTCCAGGATCCAGAGGTTGTAGTCATCAATTCAAGGTCCATGAAATGGCACAAAGAGCCAAGGCAACGGAGGCAACAGCAGCTAAAAATAGTAATAACAGTGCAGTCCAGGAAAACCCACACAGTTCCAGCCCTCCGTTGCAGAGCAACCCAGATAAACTTACATCTGAAGCAAAGTCCCAGTCCAGTCTTCTTTAACACGTACAGGAATCCCAATGGCGCCCAGCAACACCTTGCCACACGCAAAGTGAAGTGACCAAACATTCCCAATTTATCCCAATTCTCCCTGGGTGTCCAAACGCCAACACCCAAAGAGCAGGTGTCCCAAATCCTTAATCTGAGTCAGAACTCCACACAGCTAAGGCTCGTGGATCGGGCATGCCTAATTCTTCATCAGAATTCCAATCATCCTGCCCACACCCAACACCATGCATACCTGAGAATCCATCCTCCCTCCTCCAAACAGACCAAGTGGGATCTGCTCCTGAAGATACCCAAGGTTCAGCAGTATCCATGGGCCCCAATTCCCCAGGCATCTCCGGTGCCTGTGCCCAGTCAGTGCCCACTTCCTCAGCCACCACCTGTTCACCAGCATCCATTTCTTCCACAAACTCCCCATCTGAATCTTCCTCAGAAGACTCCCCATTGAGGTCCCTAATTCTCTTTCTGTACAAATCCTCCAATGAGCCCTCCTCGCGAGGGTTTTTCCTTCCTCTCCTGATCCCACCACCATCATCCACAGTCCCCGAAGGCACAGTCACAACAATACCCTTTGGAAAAATATTAATAGAATTTTTTTAAAAAAATAAAAAATGCCAGATCCAATCTCCAGTTGTTCAAAATGTCGCTTCCAGTTGCCTCTGCCTTCAGTGGTATAACAAAGGCTCATGAGATACCAAATACAACACTTCAAACCATGGTGTATGCCAGGGGTCCCCAAACTTTTTAAACAGGGGGCCAGTTCACGATCCTTCGGACCGTTGGAGGGCCAGACTATAGTTGGCCACTGAGCAATAATAAATAAATAAATAAAAACAACAATAATAAAAAAGAGGGTTGGAAGAGACCTTTTGGGCCATTGAGTCCAATCCCCTTCTGCCTTTGTGCACCGAAAGCACAAGCAAAACACCCCTGACAGATGGCCACCCAGCCTCAATGTTAATAATAATAATAATAATAATAATAATAATAATAATAATAATAATAATAATAAAGAGGGTTGGAAGAAACCCCGTGGACCATTTAGTCAAATCCCCTTTCTGCCTTTGTGCCAGATGGCCACCCAGCCTCAATGTTGTTAATAATTTTATTTTGCTCTATTCCCTTCCAATAATGTCAGTGGAGTACTTTCACCATATTTTGGTATTCCTTTTAGTTTTAGGAAAAGCCTTCAAATCCAATAGTAAGTGACTTGAAAATCAAGATCTGTTGAAAATTGCTGCTCCCGAGGAAACAGCCTCTCCTGAGTATAAAATAGAGACCCTCAAAATGTGATAGAATTGCATGTATTGGGACCATTTTTTACTAAATCATTCTTAAAACACCCCTCCCCATTTTTCCCTTCAAAAATATGGGTCACAGAAATGGCTCTAGAGGGCTTCACAAGGCCTGCATCTTGCTCATTCCCCAACTCTTAACTAAATGAGAACAGCATTCTAATATTTCCTTAGGCTTGTTACAAGATGTGTGCATCATTGAAAGCAAGGATACATTTGCTTGACTTTCAGGCTGTTTGCATGAAACAAAGTAACTGCAGATATTTCCCAAAGGGAATGTTGTGGGGAGAGGTTAACTACCAATTTAAAAGTCTTAGCAGCTGGAGCTTTGAAAAGCAGGAGGCTGGAAGCAAACTCAAGAATATATCATGATTGACAGTTAATAGATTTTAAAGGATATTCCCAGTTTATCTGTAATATATGATCTTTTATTGGTAGGTAATTTGTTGTCTAAATACAAGATTATTTAAATGGATCCTTGGAAAACACTGCATTGAGATAATAACACGTTACCCTGCTTAGTTCCATTGTGATATCCTTCCTATTCAAATTTCATCTAAATGGATTATAGTTTCCTCAAAATGAGTAGTAATAGAGTCTGTAAATTATAGAGACTAACTTTCAAATAAGCAATCTGTGAACACAAAGGCATGATTAAGGTCACATTCCAGCAGGTCTGGGGTGTTGTGAATGCGCCTTCGGAGACTGTGAATGATAGTGGTGGGATCAGGAGAGGAAGGAAAAACCCTCGCGAGGAGGGCTCGTTGGAGGATTTGTTTAGGAAAAGGGTCAGGGAGACTGATGGGGAGTTTTCTGAGGAGGATTCATGTGGGGATCCTGAGGTGGAAATGGATGCTGGGGAACAGGTGTTAACAGAGGAATTGGGCACGGACTGGACATGGGCACCGGAGATGCTTGGGGACGAATCGGGGCCCATGGATATTGCTGAGGAAGCTTGGGTGTCTTCAGAAGTAGATTCCACTTGGTCTGCTTGGAGGAGTGAGAGGGGGTCCACAGGTGTGGATAGAGTTGGGCATGGACAGGATGATTGGGACTCTGATGAGGAATTCGGAACACCTTACCCAAGGGAGTTCTGATTCAGATTAAGAAGTTGAGACACCTGCTCTTTGGGTGTGAATAGTTTGGACACCCAGGGAGACCTGGATATTTAGGGGGTTGTTTGGCCATTACACCTTGCGTGTGGCAAGGTGTTGTTGGGCACCATTGGGTTTCCTGTGTGTGTTACTGAAGACTGGACTGGGACTTTGCAATGGATCTGCTGTTCGCACTCATTGCTTTGGCTCTCTGTGCCATTTCGTGTTGTGACCTTCTTGGATGACTTCAACCTCTCGGACCTTGGACCTTGGACTGGAACTTGACTCGGCTTTGCTCTTCGCTCTCAATCCATGGCTTGGCATCATTCTCTATTCCGTGGCTGTCTGCTGTTGCTGACTACTACCTTCACTCCTGATACCGACGCTGTCTGCTTATCCTGACTTCAAACTGGCTTGACGACGTTCTCCTGCTCTGCTCCTTTAACTCCTGGCCTGGCATTTGCTTCTGCAGCAGCTTGGCACTGCTGGTTTATCCCAACTTCGGACCGGCTTGACGACGCTTTCCCACTCTGCTCCTTTAACTCTTGGTTTGGTGTATGTTCCAGCAGCGGTTGCTGCAAGCTCGCCAGCGTCTCGCTGTTTCGCTGGCTTTGCTGCTCTCAATTGGGAGTTCCCTAGCTCAGTTTGGGTATTTGTTTGTTTTGAACTCCTTTTGTACTTTTGAGTTTTGGGAAAGGTTTGTGGGCTTCAATACTGCTTGCTTTAGTTCATGCCTCTGTTTTTCAGCCCATTGTGAACTTTTGGGTCAAGCTCTAGAACTTTAAGTGTAACCCGGATTATATCTCTGGCTAATCCGGATTATTTGCCAGTTCTTGTTTTTTGGGGTTTTACCCGCTTGTTCTACTTAATAACACTGAATGTTAAGTGTTTTAAGTCTTTTTAGTTTGTTGAGCTATTTTTTGGACTGTTGCTTTAATAAACTCTATTTTGCTCTCTAATTGGCGTCTGACTTTTGACATGGGGACTCTCTTTTGCATAGATCAAAGTAATTATATTTATGATGACCTGCTGCTTTAGGCAAAAGTCATAATGGGCCTGTGCTTGATGTGATTTGCTGAAGGCATTTAGAGAATAAGTCAGTTTTCTAGAGGCCAAAGCAGCAGGCATTAAACACAGAAGCAGAGGAGTTTATAGATAAGATCTATAGGGAACCATGGTGATCTTCCATTCACTGCCTTTTCAAGTAGAATGTCTCATAGGTGAGCACTGCAATGTATTCTTTTAAATAGAACTGAATGGGGTGCCACAGTCAGTTCTGTTCTTTCTGCTGTCTCTTACCCCTAACTCTAAAGATCAATATGACCTTGGTACCCAAGAAAGCAGTTTTTTTTAAAAGTACAGTGACATTAGCAATATCCCTTTTCTGAAAAGGATCATGATAATTTGAATTACACCCTCCATAACTCATTGCAGAAAATGCCTGTGTTATCTCCCCCCTCCCCAATTATGTTAGGGAAGATGTTGTGTGTATTAATTGTCCATATTTTTAGATTATTTATTTATTGTGTCAGAAATGAACCAAAGGTACAGTTGTAATGTATTTAAAAACACAAAGTTAAAAACTTCCCCTGACGTTAAATCCAGTCATGTCTGACTCTGGGGGTTGGTGCTCATCTCCATTTCTCTTCTCCACATTCGCATGTCTTGGACTCCGCTTTGTGGCCCCATTTCTTAAGGCTGGCTTTGCATCTCGTGATTCCAGAACATGGTCTGTTCAGCACCTTCCAAGTAACCCAGTCTTCTGTGTGCCCAGGAGGGAGTCTTTCATTCAGCATCAGCCATGGCTTGAGGTTCTGGGTTTTAGCCTGCCACTTTTGGACTCTCGCTTGTTGAGGTGTTCCTGCAAGTATCTCTGTAGACAGACTCAAAAAGCTGCCAGACTGGTCCCCGACTACTGTACCGGAAATAAAGAGTAGAAGAGTAAAAGAGTAAAAGCCTTAACAATAATAAAGCTCCCAGAGAAGACTTTTTACCACCTGAGTTATTTAAATCCAACCCTGACTGGTGCCCCCCCCCCCCAAATAGCAGGTCTATGTAATCACATAGATAACACTGCCAATATTCCTACTCTAAGACCTTCACTGCTGCAGTCAGAGCAGAGTTAGAAATATATTCTATTGAAGGACTTGCCAAAATCAGGGCCTTCAATTACTGGTCTAAAATTAAAAAAAAATCTCAAAAATAACAGACTCCCAAAATGGTGCTTCTTAGAACAATCTAATGGACTAAACCACGCTTCCTGGGCAGAACAACTAACAAGGTATCTTCGCACCTGCGGATTACAAATTATTTCCTTAGGCCAGAATAGGGATGCTGAAAAAAAAAGACAGTAATCCAAAGGATCCTAGGTATTGAAGCCCAGAAAGACATAACAATCCTGTCAAACACAGGATCTCTGAAGTGGTTAGGACGCTTTAAACATAATTTCCAGTGGGCACTGTACCTAAAATCAGATATGCCAAGACACCTAAGAATTGCTTTCACCAGGGCAAGATTCAAACAAATGGAGTCCATAGAGAGATATGGCAGATTCAACCACATCCCATACAAAGAATGACTATGTATCTGTGGCGCCCCTAAAGTCAAAAATTTGAGCCACATAATTGCATCCTATATGAAAAAGAAAGGAAACAATACTTATGGCCTTTTATTTGTAATAAAACAAGCTGGGATATAGTGGCCAAAACTTCATTTTTTTTGCCAGTTATAACCCCATTCTGACAACAAAGGTATATTTATAAAGCTGCTAAAAGGAGACTGAAGTACATAGATCAGATTGGGGTGCAGTGTATGGGAGATGAGGATAGTTGATGCATATATCTTTGGCTAAGCTACATTGGCACCAAGCTGGCAAATTCCTGAATATCTGTATTTTATTTTAAGTGAACTAGATGTATGTTGTGTATTGTGTTTGTACTGTCTGTTCTTGATAAGGCAAACTGAATAATCAATACATTGTTGTTGTTGTTGTTGTTGTTGTTGTTGTTGTTGCTGTTGTATAATTTCTCCAGTGGTGTGGGGGGGTAGACATCATGTGATAATGCATGTCTCATTAAGAGCCACATCCACTGTTTTAATGTGGTGAGATATGTTCCACTGGGCATTCGTATTCAGCAGCAAAGTAGCAAAGCGCAAGGGCAAGTGTCTTCACTGTGTCTGGTTGTGATCCCCAGGCTGTCCCAGTAAGCTTTCATGTGATATTATTTCTAGCACCCACTTTTTGCTTGATAGTCAAGCAGCTTTTCGTGTAAGTCAGAGCACGGTCCAGGGTAACTCCCAAGTATTTTGGTGTGCTACAATGCTCCAGTGAGATTCCTTCCCACATAATCCTCAGAGCTCAAGATACTTGTCTGTGTTTTAGATGGATTAAAACACCTGTGTTTCAAATGGATTAGGAATCAGCTGGTTTTCCCTGTAATAGACAGTAAGAGCACCTAGAGCTTCAGGGAGCCTCTGTTCAACCATTTCAAAGCTCCCTGCTTGAGCGGTGATGGATATTTTTAGATGATACAAGTATAGTGAATCTGCAAGTAGGCTGCAATTTTTTTAAAATAAAAGAAGACAAAGTTATATCCAGATTAGATGAAAGGGCAACAAATTCCAACAAACTTTTGTAGAACTTGGCCTCATGTGTAAGTGAAGGATAGGTTTTGAGGGCAAAATTATGGATTGTGATATGACTCGTGGATAAATTAAGGATCATTTTTCAGAAAAGGGGAAGCACTAGTGCTACCTCAGTGGGTCAGTTTCCCCGGACCACTGTCATTTTTCCACCCAAGCATTCAAAAAGGCCTTTTATAATTACTATGTCCTTCTATGGGTAGAGTGGTGTAAGCTAAGTGCATAGTCTGTCCTGGAAAAACTAGAACTGATCCCCTCTATTCTCTTGGCACTTTTTTGAAGGGAAGCATCAAATAGCTGCTGTCACCTCTCAGGCATTCAAAAAGACCAGAAGCATTGCCAATAAGTGCAACACTGCAAAATGAGTCAAAATGACCAATATGAAATGAATTCTAATAGAGTCATACTGCTGGAGATGGACCCATGGGTGACTAATAAAGGAAAGAATTTTTGGGATCATGGTGAGTACTAGTTGCTAGTTGCCAGGTTCAATATGATGTGGGATTCTTGTTATTTTAATCCCAAACAGATTGAGAAACAGGACAAGGTACCATCTACCAAATCAGGCTAAGGTACCTATCTTCTCTTAACTTTCAAACTCTCAGCCGCAGCTGTCTGCTCTCAATATGACTTATGGAGAGCAAGGAAAAGGGGACAGAGGGCAACAAGTGCTTTTCTTGTTGCTAACTTTTGAAAGGAAAAAGAAGACAGGTAACTTCATCAAGCTTCATGGATTGTTACAATAACTTGTCCTGCTTCTCAGCCTGTTTGGGATTAAAGTTACAAGAGCTTCATCTGGCATTCCTCCCAACACCCTATTCATTGGAGAAGAACCATGAGGAAGGAAAACTATCTACTACCGGAAATTGATTAAAAATAAGCTCCCCAACTAGCTCTCTCGTGCAGAACAATGTGTACGGTTCTGGTCAATCCATCTCAAAAACAGTATCAAAAACTGTAGAAAGAAAAAGTTGTAGAAAGAGCAACATTGTGGGTTGAAATGGTTTCACGAAAATGGCAAAAACATTTGTTCTTCTTGTAATAATAGATGAATAAGTAGGTATGTTTATGAAATTACGTGTTACAGGACCAAAATGGAGAAAGGCTTTTTTCTCATAATAGTAGAACTTGCAGTCATCCAGTGAAATGAACTGGAAAGAGATCAAGGATAGTCAGAAAGAATTGCTTTTTGTAATGTGACAATGCATAATTCATCAGAGAATTTGCTGTCATGATGGCTTTTAGGCAGGATTAGACAACTTAATGGCAGGTATACCTTTCCATAGCTAAAAGATGTATGTCCTATACCCAAAATATAGCTTTCAGAGGGTACTGTGCTCCTGAATTCTACCTTATACCTTCATACTTTGCTTGTCAGCTTCATGAAAACGTCTTACTGGTCACTTGTGGGGCACTGAATTGTTGTTTTTTGATCTCACCCAGTTCTTTATTATGTCCATAAATAAATATATAACAATCTTTATTTATATCCCGCTCCCTCTCCCCAAAGGGACTTGAGGCGGCTCACAACACAAGAACAATATACATAATATCAAACATATCAGAGTTTTGTAACTATATATCATTTCTGAAGTGACAATAAGTGATTGTAATAATCAGGACCATTATAGAGCAAGCTTTAAGAACTCAACCACCTGGTTATTATTGAGTTATTCCAGCCAGAGTAGAATAATTGAAGAGTAATAAAAGAAGCACAAGCTTCTCTGTAGTTAGAGCATGTTAGTGAAAGCGAGAGATGAGCATTTTGGAGGCGAGTGTCAGAGAGAGAAAGTGTTGCTTGAGTTGGAGCTGCTGCTACCGTGTTGAACTTCTGGAGTTTGAGATAGAGAGACACTGTAGTATCACTGAAGATCAGAGAGAAGAGCTAAATACTATGGTGAAAATATGAACTCATTGGGAGTATAAAGTGTATCAAGAAGGGCTGGAAAAGAGTCAAGAAACTCTGCTAAGACTTTTGTAAATACTGTATAAAGCATTTGCACAAAAGATAAAATTGGTGATTCTACTCCTTAACTGGAGGGGGAGTGCTTCCATTGAAGAAGGGGGTTAGCTTGTTGCTAAACAAAGAACCCCAACAATTGCTCTGTCAAAACAAGAGTCTGTAAATCAAAACAAAACACAATAAATTAAGGATAAAACAATAAATGTAGTTAAACATAGTTAAAACAGCTCATGACCATGGAAAGAAAATGAAGAAAGTTGAAGACAAGAGTGGAGGAATGGACCAGTTTTAAACACATAAAGAATCAGAAACACAATTTGTGATGTTTCTATGTTTTTAAAAGAGTGATCATGATGAGAAAGAATGGTTTTATACAATCTGATGCACACTGCAAAATGAGAGAACTATGCTTCCACAAACTGCCATGACTGCATCCTACAGAATCTTGGCCTTTGTAGTACCTCATGAAATTATAAATTCCATAATTTCATAATATGGAGCCACGGCATTTAAAGTGGTATCATATTGTTCAAATTGATTGTTTGGAAAGGCCTCAGTACTATAAGGGGCCACAAACATATGGTCAGAAATGTCAGTTCCTGAATCCTTTATGCATTTACGACAAGTGTCACATAGTATGGTAACCTTGAGGGAATGTTAAATCCAGTGGGACTTATTCTCAAGGGAGTGCACATAGAAACATGTTATTTTAAGCCAATAGTTCTCCTGCTCACCAACCCCTTCCTCCTCCTCTATGTTTGTTTTTGCAACCTTGTTTTCACAGAAGCTTCATGATCCTTCCTGAGGGAGAAAAATAATTTGCATTGCCCTTGATGCATTTCAGTTTAGTTTGGGAAAAGACATGATTTAATATGAATATGATGAGCTAATATCTCTGTCTTTGTATTAATCACATTCTTGCTGTCTCGGTGCTTTACATCCACTGACATTTTTGTCCCAGTTTTGTGCTGTATTCTTATGCAAGGAACGTCTGGGAAGGCATGCTTATCAACAAGGTTTAAGCATCTAATAAATACTCTCAGTAATTATTACTTTAAATTTATGGAATGCATTATATTCTCTACATAGAATTATGGAATAATGTCTATTATATCATCAGCTTAGTGTGATGATCAGTGATAAGAGCCTATGCCATATATATCACTTGTGTATTTATGATGCCACCCACAAATCTCTATTAAGATATCAAGCAAAACTAGTCAAAAATGGAGAACCTTTAGCCTTCAAGATGTTGGTAAACTGCTACTGCCATCTTTTCTCACCATTGCCCAGAATTTCTGAGGCTGATAACAGCTGGAGTCCAACAACGTCTAGTACTCCAGCCCTAATTAAAGAGATGTCTACTTTGTCATCTTGCTAATGCTTTAATTAGCCATATTTCTGTTTATAAATGTTAACGCAATATCCAAGCAAGAGCTTCAAAAGAAGGAATGGCATTATGTGGTGTAAGTTGAACCTCATCTTTTAACAATAGACATGTAAAGGGATATTTTCCAAATCAACTGTATAAGCAGTTTCTAACCTGTGTGAAACACTATTGATTAAAGGATGTTGTTGTATAAAAGCAAACAGGCAACCTTGTCACACAGAGGAGCACATCCCACCTGTGCTGTTTTCACCAGGAAGTGTGGCAAAACTGCAGGCACAAAGTGCCCCACATGCCATTCTGGCACTATGCAGCTCCCCTGTGTGATGTTTGGGGAGCGCCACCCAAACAGGGCAGGCGCATACTGGCTTCAATTCACACACCACAACACGGGAAGGCTCCCATGTACAAGTAGAGGTGGGGCCTCTACCGGAAGTCACACAGCATCATGTGATGGCCGGCATGGAGCTCCATCCATGAACAAGGCTCTGTCCCTAAAGAAGTGTCCTAGGACACTTAGGAAGTATGATGATGATGATGATAATAATTTATTTGTATTCCGCCCTATCTCTCCGAGGGGACTCAGGGTGGATTAGGTGATGAGGTGAAGAAAGGATGAAATTCAGAAAAGTTCTTTAGTGTAAGTCCTTTAATAGAAGAGCAGAAAGAGCCCTGATGCTGTCACCTAATACATTCCATTAGACTTTACTTGCAAGGTGCTCAAACATTTTAATCATAAAATAAGAGTGAGATTTTTTTTAAAGGGTTTGATATATAGTGAAGGTAGAAGTTAATTCATTATACAGTAGAGTGGAACCAGCAAAGATTCTTGGAGCTCGGGTGACGCTTTCCCCATAAGATGGGGAAAGTGTCACCATGAGGGACCTGAATGTGGAGTAACAGATTCAACCTGCCGCCCATCTCTTTTCTCCCGGAAGCCAAGCGACGTGGGATGCTTCACCTGGCCTTTGTGACAAGGCCCTTAGAAAACTTTTCCAAAGTTAATGAATTTAAACATTCAATCTTTCCTTCCACTTTAGTTTTATGACCTTATTTTTTGAATGAAAACCTAAGGATGTCTCTTGTTGATTAATGACTAAGCTTGCTTGCAGGGCAGCAAACCCAGAGCAGCTTGGAAATAATAGAGTGAAGAGACTGCAACAACCAGAAGATCTTCCTTTTCTTTCTTCAAGCACTTTACTGTACACATTTGCAGTACAAACAAATTACATTAATTAAACATAAACATAACTTTACACAGAGCGTCCCCGACTAACTTCATTGTTATTAGTTTCCTGACAAATGTATCTGTTGTGACTGCGCCTTCGGGGATTATGGTTGATGGTGTTGGAATTCGAAGAGGAAGAAAAAACCCTCGTGATGAGGGTTCACTGGAGGAGTTGCGCAGGAAGCGACTTAGAGAGCTATATGGGGGATCTTCTGAGGAAGATTCAGATGAGGAGATGGATGCTGAGGAACAGGTGGTGGCTGGGGAAGCGGGCACTGAATGGGCACAGCCACCGGAGATGTCTGGGGATTTGGGGCCTATGGATACTTCTGAACCTGGGGTTTCTGCAGGAGCTGATCCCAATTGGGATGCTTGGAGAAGGGAGGATGGTTCTTTAAGTGTTCATGGGGCTAAGTGTGGGCAGGATGATTGGGACTCCGACGAATTGCTAGGTACTCCAGATCCACGAGCTCTAGCTGTGTGGAATTCAGACTCTGAGTAGATTTGGGACACCTGGTGTTTGGGTGTGAGTGTTTGGTCACCCAGGAGGAAGGGGAATAAAATGGGAATGTTTGGCCACTGCACTTTGCGTGTGGCAAGGTGTTGCTGAGGCGCCATTGGGATCTCTGTGTTTCCATGAAGACTGGACTTGGACTATGATTTGAATCTGCTGATATCACCTAGCTTGGCTCTCGCTGTGTCTTATCGTGGTCCTGTTTTGGATGACTGCACCCTCTTCGGACTTTGGATTGAATTTGACCTGGCTTCTGTCTACACCCTCTGACTGACGGCTACTCCCGGCTTCTGACTATTGGTTTGTCTTTCGGAATTTCTGCTGCCTCCTGACCTGACCTTGGATTCCTCTGACGACGGCTATTCATCATCCCTTTGAGGCTTTCGGCTTATCTGCACCGTGGAAGCAGCTTTATTGCTTTTCTAGTTTGTTTATTTTCCAGCAATTAACTCTATTTGTTTTCCAAAGCTGAATTGAAGCGTTATTTAGTTTTTTATTGAATGCCAGCATGGGAAATTAGTGTGGCTCATTTTTGAGTTTTTATTGTCTAATCTACTCTCGAAACACCGAAAAGTGAAGTGTTTCAAGGATATTTCCTGTGTTTATGTTATTTTCTGGCTTATCTTCAGAATAAACTCTGTTTTGTATGCTAACTGGCGTCTGACTCTTGACAGTATCTCAACAAAAGAAGGATACCCAATATTCTAGTGATAATTGAATGGGCATACTGAAGGAGGAACATTCAGAATATTACAGCTGTACAATATTGGTGTTTCTTAACAGCCATTTTTACACCTTTAAAAAAATTAGCACAACTGAACTTTCACCTAAGAAGAAGGAAAACAAACTTTCATTGCTATCCCCCCAACCATTTCTACCTGAATAAGACCAGTCCAGTCCAAGAAAAAAACCACCATCTTACTTTGTTTTTTGTGGTTATGTGTTAGACTTCCATTATCCACATCACATAGATCAGAGTAGGCAGACTGTCCACCTGGCTCCCATGATCCACAGCTAACAGGGAAAATAATAGTTGATGTTTTTGTTGTTATCTTTATCCTACCTATCACCTGATATAGATACTCAAGGCAGCTAACAATAAATGTAAAACAATGCTAATTAAATACAATACAAATACATTAAAATATAAAGAGAAAATAGAAAAACAATTAAACAATTTATACTGTTAAAATAATTAAATGTTAACAATATTATAATGCATTAAAACTTTCTAGCATTCTTAAAATCACAATTGCACCACCTTTAAAATCACACCCTCATCTATTTCTAAACACCTCATGGAAGGAAAAAAAATTACCTGCTGATGAAAGCTGAACAGGGATGGGCCATCTTGGCCTCTCTAGGGAAGGAGTTTCAAAGTCTGGAAGCAGCCACTGAGGAGGTCCTCTCCCTTGTTCCCACCATAAAAGCCTGAGATGATGATGGGGCAGAGATATAGCCCTCTCTGAGTTATCGTGGGCTGATCAAGTAAGATATCTGGACCCAAACCATATAGGGCTTTGTAGGACAAAACTAGCACTTTGATTTGTGCCTAGAGGTGGGTTAGGAGCCAATTGAGCTGTTACAACAGGAGAGTTGTGTCCTTCCTGTAGCCAGCTATATTGTACATCTTCTGAGGAGCACTAGGTTGCCCACAGAGAAGAGGGCTATCACAGACAAAAGTGAGGTTGAGGAGATGGTGTTGCAAGACAGACCCCTTAAAGCGCCAGACCAGTCTTTAGTAAAAGTAGAGTTTATTAGTTCACAACAAAAAGAGCCCAAAAACAAACTCAAAAAAGGCTCAAAACACTTAATCTTCAGTAAATCACAGTATTTCCCACAGTTAAAGCAAAACCCCAAACCCTGGAAAATAACACGGATTTAACCAGAGTATAATCTGGATCAAACTCCAAACTTTGCAAAACAACAGAAAAAGCACTCCAATTCACAGCAGGATGCCAGCAGGCAGGAAGAGAAGAACAGCGGGGGGCCAAAGATGTCTGGCGAAGTCAGTCAAACACAGTATCGTCGTCGTTGAATCCAATCCAGGTCAAAGCAGGAGAAGGCAGCAAACACTAGAATCCAGTCCAGGTCAAACACAGAGCCAAGGCGTAGAATGCAGCACAGCAGCTAATGCACAAGATCAACACAAGGTAGTCCAGAGAAAACCCTCACAGTTCCAACCCCTGTAGCCAAGAATAATCTGGATTAAATTTACGTCCACAGCAGTCTTCCCAAACACGTCTTCCCAAACAGCTCTCAAGGACACACGAATATCAATCAACACCTTGCCGACTGCAAAAGGGCCCCATTTTCCAACCCCACTTTTATTCACAATTCCTCCTCAGAACTGGAATCAGGCAACGCCCCACCAGACCTTCTTTCAGCTGAAGCCCCTTGCTGATCCCTCCAATCTGTCCATCTTTTATCCAAACCCATAATTCCCCAAGATTCAGCTGGATCCCCACTGTGCCAACCCTTGAACGTGTCGCTACTTGTGGGTTCTCTAAAGATGTCCTGGATCTCCCGCACCTTAGTCCAGTCCATTACCTCATCCTCTGAACTTGTCATCCCATCCTCCTGATTCTCAACCCCATCATCCTCCTCAACTGAGTCATTGTCAGTAGGCTCCGCAAGTCTCTCCCGGATCCGCTTCCTTTGTCACTCCTCATTGGAGTCTTGCTCACGGGTAGTCTTTCTTCCCCTTCTAGTACTCATAGTAGTATCACTACTCAAAGACTCCATCACAACAGATGGGCTTGGGTTATTGCAAAAGAAGAAAATAATACCAACCTCCACAATAATCAACAGAACAGGGAGACAAACAAAACACTGTTTCCCATTTCCTTGGAAATTATAAAAGGAGTTTGCTGCTGGCAACTGCTACTTGAAAAGGGAAGAACTTGGTGCAAGTTAGACTTATGCTTGTATGGGTTACCAACAGGATGATGATCACAGTGTATTTCATATAAATTGGCCAGATGTTACCCACTCTGCCCTTTAGTTTCAATGACTCCATGAAAAACCTGATTTATGTGGATCTTCTATCTTTACTATTTTCATGGTAAAGGCATTCAGTTTTTAATTGTTGATTTTTAAGATTCGATTTCACTGCTACCAAGACATTTAGATGGCCATTTCCTCTTTCCTGTCAATGGCTTAGCTTATTGAAACTTTAGGTACCGAATTCCTTTACTAGCTGTAAATTATTAGTGGGGTATCACAATAAGATTGCAAATTGCCACTTTGTCAGTACACATGTTAATGATGTTTGTGTTTTCTTGGGAACCCTTGTCCTCAGCAATTTAATGTATTATTAAAGTGAGACAGTAGTGTTTTATTGTACATAAATAGCATCCAGGTTGCATTAAAAATCAGCTGACTCTAGGACTTGAGTTGCGGTGCTGCCAGAGTCATACGTTCCAGAGATACTTCTCATGTTGTTTAAACAAGGCTTTGAATATAAAGCTGATAAGATTAAAAAGAGTAAGATAAAGGCACCACATGTGGGTTTTAAGAGCCATATCTTATACTGCGGGAGAAGGGTATATGTGCACATGTAACATTTATTGTGTAATCTCAATCTCAATTGAGAAAGAAGAAGAATCTACCAAGATCAGATTAATAATGTTTTTGTCCAATAGGGATTAGCAAAAGAACACACAGTATAGTTTCCAAATTGAAATGCAAGTCAGTCTAATTCTGTATTTGTTTGCTTTTCCTTGAAAGTCTTTATCCTGGCTTATGCCTGAGAACAAAAATATTTTGTAATTTTTTTTATAATTAGGGAGTACCCGTATTTGCATATACATACATGATGAGATATCTTGAAGATGGCATCCATGTTTAATTAATTTAAAAATTCATATATGCTTCATATACACCTTGATATATTTTTAGTCCATGAATGAATATTGTTTGCCATGTTTATTTTACTGGCATTTTAATATTGTTGTTTTTAAAATCCATGCTTTCTTTCTTTTTTTTCTTTTTAAATAGAAAGATCTAACTTTGAGGTGATATTTTAGACACTGTATGGAATTTCAATTTGTTAAAGAAGTTTCATTATTTTTACAATTTTTGCAAATAAACCTTTTACAATATTTTTTAAATGATTTTGTGCGTGAAACAAAGTTCCAATAGAAAGGAAATGTGTCAACATCTCAACCTATCATGTAGACAATTTTGGAGAATTTCTAATTTTGGAATTGCAGATAAGGGATCCTCAATCTATATAACCTTTTTTTGGGAGTAATATATTCTATGTGGTTACTCTTTTTTTTTTTTTTTTTTTTTTTGCATGGACTATTTCTGGTTTTGTGAACATAGGTGCTCCTTTTTCGTCCAAAACCGGCAACAGGAACAAATATAGCTGTGGTGAAGAGGTAGTTCATGGAAGTCCATGGGAAGCTTGTCCAAAAATGATGCCGAAAACATCTGGAATCAAAATTAGTGGAGACTCACTAACATTTTGAGGGCGGAGTGAAGGTGTTCTCATGGCACAGAATTTTCTGTTTGATATCACTGTTCTTGTACTTCTTAAGGGGTAGTTAAATCATGAGACATGATGTTGAAACTGTACCTTGCACGTTCATGAATTTGGTATCAATTCTCTTTGTAGTCTATCAGTTCTGCAGCCTTATTATTTTTAATGAGGTGTACCATAAGCACCTCAAAGTGCCCTCTTCTTTGCACACCCAATAAAGCTGAAGTTAGAAGAAATGTGGTTACTGCTGAAATGCATGTATGTGCCTAGGTCCTATATATACTCTGTCTGTTTTAAGTTGCTTTCAACAGAACAAGAGACAAGTACAAACACATGCCAATATTCTCCATTTTCTTTGTGAATTTTAAAAAAGAATTTACTGCTGTCAACTGTCTATTGAAAATGGAAAGTGTAGTTTCTAGAGGTCTGGTGTTGGTCTGTCTCCAATACATACTGCTCAACTTTTTTTCAACTTATATTTCTCAGACACTGGATTACGCTTGTGAGCAACTTCTGACTTTGTGTTTATGTATGTGTATGTACATAACAACCAGGTTTTCTATTAGTACCTAATCAATGTAGTACCTTCACTGCAATCTGACATAGCAGAGTTTAAATGATAGATAGCTACAGCTCACTATGTGTTTGGCATATTTAAAAGTATTTGTAATTTTGTTCTAATGTGATCATGACTTGCAGATATGCAGTATTCAGTTTTGCAGTATACAGTCAGACTATAATAACCTCTGATAATAGTCACCATCGAGACATAGGAAACAAAACAAAATGAGAAGGATTATTTAAATTGATAGCAAAGTACTGAGAATTCTGTTTTGTAAATGGTAGTACTTATGTTTCTGTTTCTTCTTTCTCTCAGCAGAGGAAATCACATTTCAATGCAACAGTCACTATAATTCCCATTTTACAAATGCTGATCAAAATGCAGTAGCAGCATTTGAATCTTATACATGGGGTCGGAAATATCTGTTTATTACTTTTTTGCTTATATTTCATTTATGGATCTTTACTACATGCTTTGACTATATTACTATGAACAAATAGTTCAAAGCACTGGCAAGCTCAGAACTGGCAGTTAAACTCAAATCAGTATCCCTGATGCCCATTCATTCTTAGTCCTTGTTGACCTCTTGATTATAATTATTTCTATTATAGTACTATGTATTGGCTAGTCAAGGACTACTTATGGGCTCATTCCCATGTTTGTTCATATCATAGTATGTATATTCCTTCATGTTTCTAGACCCTATATGTAGTTCTCCCTATTCCTTTCTTAGAACAGATTATACGGAGTCTGTTGCAAGATAACAGTACAGTAGGAGCCAGCATGTGTAAGACAATAGCAAACTGAATGGGCCATGTGTTTAGCAGATGGTGGAAATGATGTGAATATTATTTATCTTGATTTTAACAGCATTTGATAAGGTCCTCCATAATATTAGATTAGATGAATAAATATGGAATAGATGGAAACACTGTCAGATGGATCCACAACTAGTAGAAAAAACATATTCAAAAAGTTGTTATCAGTTTTTGTGCTTCAGATTGAATTAAGGACTCAAGTGGAGTGCCACAGGGCTCTGTCTTGAGGCCAGTGCTCTTGAATGTTTTAAATCAATGATTTAGGTGGTGAGATGGAGGGTCTTCTCAAATTTGCAGGTGATACAAAACTGAATTGGGGGGAGCGGTCTAGCAAATTAGAAGATAAGAACATAATTCAAAAGGATCTTGTTAAATTACGGTAGAAAACTGGGCTGAAACTAATTCAACAGAGACAACTTCAAAATTCTATGCTTAGGCCATCAAAATGAAATAAATACTCAGGCATAGAAGGAGGAATACTTGACTCAACTCTACTATGTGTGAAAAAGACCTTGAAACTACAGTTGAGCACAAGTTGGTCAGTATGTTGTTCCATCAAAGAAGGCCAATAATAATAATAATCTTATTTCTCACCCACCTCTCCTCATGGTTCAAGGCAGGTTACAGAATTAAAACACATAAACATTATAAAAATATCACAAATACACATATTAAAATGTATTTCTATAAAATACATATTAAAATACACAAAACAGATTAAACAAAGGACACGAGTTTAAAATTCATGCTTAAAAACTGTCTGGGTAAGCCTGCCAGAAGAGATAAGTGTTAGATGGTTATTAAATTCGGACAGCTCATTTAGCTGTTTGAGCTTTTCCAGCAGGTTATTCCACAGTCCTGGGCTGCCCGATGACAAGGTCCTCTGGGTGGTGGTTGCAAGTTGGGTTCTGGCTGGTTGGAATAACTGCCTCCCCCAGAGAACCTAAGTGTTCAAGGTGGGTTGTATGGGAGAAGACGATCTTTTACGTAACCTAGACATGCTATCTTAGCCTGCATTAATAAAAGAACAGTTTCAAAGTCAAGGGAAGTATTTGTATACAAATCCTGCCCAGAGAGGCGTCTGATCACTGCCCAATTAGAATGCAAATTAATAAAAAATCGACACCTAAATATTGGAGATTAAATGAAAACTTATTTAGATGAGAAGGGGACGTAAAACAGATCAATGCCATGACGTCGGAATATTTTAGGCTGAATGATAATGAGGAGACTAGCCCGCAGAACATTTGGGATGCCTATAAGGCAGTAGCAAGAGGGTTCTTGATTCAACTAAATTCATGGAAAAAGAAAAAGATAAAAGCAGAGGAGGACAAATTTAATAGAGAAATAGCGATGAGGGAAAAGGAACTAAAAGACAACCCTGGAAACAAAAAGATAGAAAGAACTTTAGAACTTGTAAAGAAAAACAAAAGGAGTTTGGAATTAGAGAATATGGCTAGACAACTAAAATGGGTTAAACAAAACTCTTTCGAAAATGCAAACAAGCCAGGTAAATGGCTTGCTAGATTATTAAGGAAGAAGAAACAAAACCAATTTATTACAAAAATAAAAATACAAGATAGGATAGCAACTACAGAGAAAGAGATTAAGGAAGAATTTAAACTCTTCTATGAGAAACTTTACAAAGATGACGGCATAAACCCCGAAGAGATAATGAAATATTTAGGAAAACAGAGATTAGAAAAGATTTCGGAGGAACAAAGATTAAAACTCAATAAAGAAATTTCAGAAGAAGAAATCATCAAAGTAATTAGAGAATTAGAAAATAATAAAGCCCCAGGGCCAGATGGGTTCATAGAGGGTTTTTATAAGCTGGAACACAAGGAGGTCATCAGATTCCTCAAAAAATTAATGAATTTGGCATTACAGGATGGAATTGTCCCAAACTCATGGAAGGAAGCAAGAATCACAATGATCCCGAAAGAGGGATTGGATATGACAGATGTTCGGAACTACAGACCCATATCGTTATTAAATTCGGATTACAAATTTTTTTACTAAAGTACTAGCGAACAGGTTAAAAGAATTCTTATCAGAATGGATAAGTGAAGAGCAAGCAGGTTTCTTGCCTTCAAGAAACATTAAAGACAACGTATGCATGATAATCAATTCAATTGAATATTATGATCAAAATATCCAAAAAGAAGTAGGGCTCCTAGCATTAGATGCCGAAAAGGCATTTGACAATTTAAATTGGCAGTTTTTCAAATTATTGTTTCAAGAATTAGACATGGGTCTGCAGTTCCAGAACGGTATCAAGAGCATCTATAACGAGCAATGGGCAAGGATCATAATAAATGGGGATGTAACAGAGAATTTTAAAATTGAAAAAGGTACGAGGCAAGGATGCCCTTTATCCCCGCTAATTTTCATTTTTGCATTAGAAGTACTTCTTAAAGCAATTAATAAAGACGAGAAGCTACAAGGGATAAGACTTGATAAACAAAATTACAAATACCGGGCCTTTGCCGACGATGTTATATGTATTATTGAAAATCCAAAACAGACTATACATAATTGGCTGGATAAAATTGGTGAATTTGGGAAAGTGGCAGGTTTTAAGATAAACACAAAAAAACAATGATTCTCACCAAAAATATGTCTAAGGCAAAGCAAAAGGACCTGAAGGATATTTCAGGATTAGAAACCCCATCAAAAATTAAATACTTGGGCATTTGGATTTCGGCTAAAAATAACCAATTATTAAATTTAAACTATACAGCAAAATGGTCAGAAATTCATCAAGACTTAAAGAAATGGACTAGTTTAAATCTTTCATTAATGGGGAGAATTGCAACAATCAAAATGAATATCCTCCCTAGATTAATGTATTTATTTCAAAACATTCCGATTGTTAGAAAAATAAAAATATTTAAGGATTGGCAGAAAGAATTAATGAAATTTATTTGGAAAAATAAAAGACCAAGAATCAAATATACCACAATGATATCTCCAAAAAATAAAGGAGGATTTGGTGTCCCTGACTTGAGATTATATCATGAGGCCAGCGCTCTTTATTGGGTCAAAGACTGGATCAAACTGGAGAAGAAGAGGCTGGCATGGGTACCTATGGTACGATAAATCAAAAATTGAAAAACAATTCGGAAATCATTACATTAGATCAGCTCTCTTTAGAACCTGGGAAAAATATAAAAAATATTTTCATTCAAAAACTCCGACTTGGTTATCACCATTAGAAGCCAACCATAGAAGGCTATTAGGCTGGTTAAAATGTCCCACATACAAAGAAATACTGGTGATTGAAGCAGGGAACTCGGAAATACCGAAATTAAAAGAGTTGGAAGAAATTCAGAGGTTAAACAAGAACATATCGTGGTACCAATATATCCAATTAAAAGAAGCATACAAAAGAGATAAAACTGAAGGTTTTGAGGTGGAGCAGGGTTTTTGGGGAAAATTTCTCCAAATAGAGAATAAAAACATTTCTATTTTATATAATAAATTATTGACCTGGGCGACAGAAGCAGAGGAAATTACCAATTCGATGATCCAATGGGCCAAAAATATAGGGAGGTCAATTTTAATACAGGAGTGGGAATCTATTTGGCGAGTTAAAATGAAATACACCTACTCCACAGATCTGAAGGAAAACTGGTTGAAAACCATACATAGATGGTACCTTACACCCAAGAAATTAGGACAAATGTATAAAAATGTCAATGCTAACTGTTGGAGATGCAAAGAACAAACAGGCTCCTACATTCATATGTGGTGGAGCTGTAGGAAAATTAAAAAAAATTGGGAAATGATCTTAGGGGAGTGTAACAAGATTTTAGAAACACAATTTGAACTAAAACCTGAGCTTCTCCTGCTAGGGCTAATTGACCAACAAGAAAAAATTGACTCTAATACAGACAAACTCTTTACCTTCTTTATCACGGCAGCCAGGATGGTAATTGCCAAACACTGGAAATCGGAAAAATCACTGAAGAAAGACTGGTGGATCGATAAAGTAATTGACATAAAAGACATGGACAAATTAACTTTTCTGCTAAAGAAGAACGATGGCAGATTGGTGAAAGAGACGGACTGGTCGTGCTTAGAGGACTATTTAAAGAAACAAAGCAAAGGAATAAAAAAGAATAAATGACTGTAGGTGGTGATTGAAGAGAAGAAACGAGATGAATACAGATCGGAAGTCCACACATACCCCCTTTCCTCCCTAACCCCCTAATGTACCCCCCCTATACCCCCCCAGATATACCCCTCCCCTCCCCTTTCTCTCCCTTTCCTACCCCAGAACCTTTCAACATACCCCTTCCCTCCTCTGGTCTCAACCTTTCGTCCCCCAAACCTTCCCTCCCCAACGCCCCTCCTTTACCCTCCCCTTGCCCCCTTTTCTTGCCCCCTTAATATGTACTGTATAACAAAATCACAATAAAAATTAATTGAAAAAAAAAGTCAAGGGAAGTAATAATTCCACAATATTCTGTCCAAGTCAGAGCTCATCTGGAGTTCAGGCAATCTCCAAGTTACAAACACAATAGGTTCTATAGGTTTGTTCTTAAGTTGAATTTGTATGCAAGTTGAAACAGGTACATTTCAAAGTGTAACTCGACCCATTTTTAAAGCTTTGGATAGCATAGGGAAGGGTTAACACCCATGTGGCATTTGTTTTGCTGCCTGTGCCCCTGTTCAGAAGATTTTGGCTCGCTTTCTGTCCCAATAATAATTTGATTTTGAAAAATTTGGCTTGTTGTAGAATCAAGGATTGGTGAGAAAACTCAGTGGAAATATCTTTTCCCCATGATAACTCTTTCAGGAGTGAATTTCCCTTCCTAGGAGTAGATAACTCTCACTTCCTGTTGTCTCACCCCTGTTCTTAACTATGAGTCATTTGTATGTCGGATATTTGTGAGTCGGAGACTGCCTCTACTATGTCCACATTTCGGCACTTCATTTCAAGAAGAATATAGACAGGTTGGAATGGGTAAGGAAATGGGCAACATGGATAATGGTCCATGGGGGCCCTTCCAACTCTATGATTGGAATCACAATCTCATTCTTGTGTGATTCCCATTTGGTCGTGGGAGAGCAGTGTACATCTAAACTGTAGAAATACTTCAGTTTTACACTACTTAACTGCTATGGTTTGATACCATGGAATCATGAGAGTTGTAATTTTGCAAGTTCTTCAGATTTCTCTGTGAAATAGTGGTAGTGCCCCATCAAACTGCAATTCCCATGATTCCATAGCATTCAGCCAAGTCAAAGTGGTGCCAAATTAGGTTAATTCCACAGTTTAGATGTGCTTGCAAACTCACAACCTTAAATGAAGTGTCCCAGCAACTGTGTTCTTTTTTTAATTAATAATTATTTTATTCATTTATTTGTTAAATTTGTATGCTACCTTTTTCCCAGAGTTGGATTATCTTATTTTAGTCTTCTGGTTCCATTTAACATACTGCTGCAAAGACTTTTTTGGCCTGTCATTTTGATCATGTTACTCCACTTCTTTTAACTCTTTGTTTAGCCTTTAACTTCTTTTTATCAGCCTGCTTGAGATCTGTGTTCTGGGAATTCTAGGTTTCTCAGTCATCCAAAAATATCTTCTTCCTTGAGTCAGCTTTGTCCTTTCTTACTTGTCACTTCTATTCAGAATTGTCTCCCTGAAATTTAAAGACTGCTCCTCTCCTCATTGTTTTAAAATCTTAATTAACAACTTTTTTGTTTTCCAAAGATTTTGGAATTTTAGTTTATTTTGTAGTCTTGTATATTTTGGTCACATGTATTGGTCAGATTGCTTTGTATTACATGGGGAGGGAGAGGTTATCTGGATTATTTGTTTTGCAAATTGAATGGTAGAGTTTTGCATTTGGTTATTCCTTGCTTCCCTCTCTGCTTTTATGTGTGTATACATTTTCTTGGATTGTACACTTTTGGAAGGACCTCAAGTTTTGGGTTGTTTTACTGTACAGTGCCATGTATATTTGAGGGTGCAATGTAAATTATTGTTCAAGTCCTGAAATTGAGCAGGAAGGCCAACAAATTATTATAGTTCTGGATTATTATAAAATTCCAGGTAACCTAGTTTATGGTACACCATTAATGAGATTTTTATTCTGCAATAGCAAATTTTATAATTTTTCGAAGGCTGGGATTAGAGGTTTAGATATCACTTACCATTTTCCCTGTTAATAAAGATATTCTACAGTTTGCAGTGTTTCAAGATGATAAATTGAGTAAGGCTTTGCAAGCATGTAATTAACAGAAGCAATCACAGATGGCTAGTGGTGTTATTAATTTGATTTACATCTTTAGAAAAAAGAGTAACTACCTTCTAAGCACTTTCTAAAGACACTGACCCACTGGCAGTAATTGAGGTATATAGTAATTGAGGAATAGGCTAAACAAGAAAGGAAGCGGAGGAGCATTATTACTGATGTATACAAAAATATGTACATCTGTAAATAAATTGTTGACTTGGGACATGGCAAGTAGTTTGGAAGTATTTGAGTAAAAATTTTAGGATAGGAAAGCAGTGGGGACAATTTTGTAGAAGTTTGCTGTAGACCTGCAATCCAGAAGGAAGATGTGAATGATCAGATTACCGAACATACAAAATAGAGAGAAACAGTAGACTGCAGCTAACGTGATATCTCTGAGAAGTCAAACTCTGCCAAGAATGTAAGAGCCACATTATTTCTCTTTTATTCTACCAACTTTTTCATTTTAGTGAGGGGAGAGGTCTAGATGCAAAAATGGGGAGGGGAAATGAATATTGTTCAACCTTCCATTGATCTCTTTGCATGAATGAGATGAGTTTGCTCAATCCAAAAAGATACTGGCAGTGGCAGAAGGCATTTTAAAAAATGGTCAAAAGGAAAATACTGCAATTGATCAGTCACTCTTCTCCTAGCTGTCTCTTAACGGAACATAAGGACTTAAAGTTCCCTGCCATGTAGCAATGGATATAAGAAGTTAGCCAGCAGAGCGGATTAATTGAATGGTTAATACGTTTATGTAGATTGGTATCAAGGTCTTTGCTCTCACCAAATGTGTCTGAGAAAGCGTGTAGTACATATCTCTTTAATATAAAAGCTTTCCTTCTTGCTATTGCCACAAATGAATGCACATGAGGGATTTTTGACAAATTTATTTTCCCAACATTCACCAGTGTGTGTGTGTGTGGGGGGGGGGGGGGGGGGGTTAAAAGAACTACTTAAATCATTACAATAATTCAAAACACTTTAGATAGATCCTGTCACATGCTTTATAAATTCCTGATTGATTGTATGGAATAAAGTTATTGGGCAGAAAGCCAGCAAATGGAATACACATTGATGAAATCATTTTTGAGGGGCATTAAATGGAACTTAAAGCCGAAATAGCTTTATGGATTTTCCACTCAAAGTGTTTATGAACATTATTGCTGGTAAATTAGACTGTGTCACAAGAAAGATTTTTTTGCTAGGCTTGGGGTTTAATCAAACTTTTTTTTTTACAAATAATAAAGAGGGAGAATAATTTATTTTCATGGCATGTACAGCAGGTATAAATACGCAACAGCCTAGCTGTCCTCTAACATTATCTAGTAGATTGTAGATGTGTGAAGATACATCTCCAAAGTCAGTTGACTGATTGAAGACAATGCTACCTAGGTTTTCCAAAGAAACAGGATTTTCCTTTTCAGCTTGTTCACAACAGATGGAGAAATGTTTTCAATAGTAAACAAGGGAACACTTGCTGATTTACCAACCAAGTTTTTTTGCCTGAAAAAGATCAAAGAGTGATAATACAATGTATTATTGACTTCTTTGCTCACTGCCACACAAAAATGTATTTTCATATTGAATATCTTACGACCTGATGGGATCTCCAGTCTTGAATATTTTATAGCCTGTGGAACCATAGCAGAGCACATGATTTTCAAGGAATACAGCAATGACATTTTTGTGTAATGTATCTGGCCCACCCAAGTCTCATAGTGAGCAAGGGGAAGGTTGGCACACCCAAAAGAATAAATCAGGATCACATACAATTCATACTGAGGGAAAGAACTGCGTAAGGTTTTTCTAAAACATAATGGATAGACCTACTATTGGGGAGAGTGAAACAATTGCTTCAGGAAACAGATGTTATGTGTCACAAAAAGACATAAGGTGAGGAGCTTCTCTCCAAAAGGTACCAAATCCATCTGAACAAATTTTATAGGATTTTAAAAAGTGCTGAGGATATTCATTCTTTTGCTATAAAATGCAATTTTACAAGCCCTATACTGAAGTGATTTGATACATTCTGGTAGTTTTGATATTTGCATAACATTCTACTTCTAGCCAACATATAGGTGCTGTCACCTATAATTCACTTTGTTCTTTTTTTTCATTTGGTATATTTTGGAAGCAGACTCCAAAAAAGTTTTTTGTCAGTTATTCATCATTTTGGCAGCACCGTCTGTAACATAGGCTTCAGGATATAATTGACAGACCCGGTTCGTACTTGAAATACGCCTAAATGTATATGTGTTTTTATGAATGTTTTAAATGTAATTTAATTTTAAACTGATTTTGAATGTTACTATGATTATTATATATGTGTTTTATACTGTAAGCCACTCTGAGTCCCCTGTTGGGTGAGAAGGGCGGGGTAGAAATACTGTAATAAATAATAAATAAATTTTCATATGGTGAAACCCCATTGGGGATTTGCACCTGGCAGTCATGTAGCTTCAGCCCCCCCCCCCCCCCCGAAATTCTCAGGGTGGTCCGCGAGAAGGCCTTACATTTATTATTTAAACTATTATGTTTATTCATATCATGATCTGATCACCATGCTCAATATATCCCATATGCATGGGGTATTGGGATAACGATACAAAAGGTTTGCTAGGATATATCCTCTCTCGCTCAGACTCACCTCACCTCCCCCCCAAATCAAAATCCTGGTTACGGGTCTGCTTGGGAGTTATATATTCAGAGGGAATAATTACAACATTGATCTGGAGTGCCCTTGACAGTACAGAAGTGAAACAGTTTTCCAGTTTCACATTCTACAAGAAAAAGTTTTAAGAGATTAGTCAAAGTAAAGCCATTAACTTGTCTCTGCTTCTTTGCAAAAAAGCCTTCAAAATAAAAATCCCATCGTAATGTAGATAATATTTAAATTCCCACACATAAATTAGAACAAAGTTTTTTTAGAGAGACTAAGAAAGATTAAAGAAAACTTGAGAGAAATAACATCAAACTGTTAACTACCACAAGCATTTTCAATGTACTTTGCAAAATTGTACAAAAGTAAGAAGACTGATAAAATGCAAATTGTGAAATACTTTAAGCAGATTAAAACAATGGAATTGACTAAGAGTAAACAAAAAATTATGAATGCACAGAAATTAGTAATGGAAATGTGGAAAGCTATTGAAAGTTGAAGGTGGGCCCAGATGACCCCTGAACTATGGCACCTTTTTTCAAAAAATACAGACAACACAAACTTTTCCAAATACATATAAGTAAGCTATAACATTGATTCCTAAAAAAGGAGAAGATTAAACCAATATGGCAAACTACAGACCAATTTCATTTTAAAATACAGATTACAAAATATACGTGACTGTATTAGCAGAAAGATTTAAGAAAGTTTTAATGAAATTTATTATTAAAAAGACCAGAATGGATTTCTCCCAGGAAGACAAAATTAAAAATAATATCAGGGAAGCAATTAATGAACTGGAATATTGGGAGAAACATAATAAGAAAAAGACTTCACTAATATTTGTGAATGCAGAGAAAGCATTTGATAATATCAGCTGGGAATTTTTGATGACAGTGTTGGAAAAAATGCAAGTGGGCTCAAACTTCATGGGATGAATAACTCCAATTTATAAACCACAAGTAGCAAGAATAAAAGTAAATGGAGATTTAACAGCATATTTTGATATATCTAAAGTAGTTAGATAAAGCTGCCCTCTCTCACCACTTCTCTTCATAACAACATTGGAAGTGCTATCAAATCAAATACTGAGTGACTCTAATGTAAGAGGTTTAAAAGTCAGAAAAGTGGAACAAAAAATATGTGCATATGCCAGCAACTTAAAGCTGCTGATGAAAAACCCAGCAGAATCAATAGTTGCGGTAAATTAGTTGTTAGCAGATTATGGCACAATATCAGGATTTAAGGTCAACAAAGGGAAAAAAAACAAAATCTTTAAAAATGTACAACAGAAAGGCAGACAAAAATTGACAGAAAACTCGGGATTTCAAATAGACAAAAAAGTGAAATACTTGGGAATTTGGCTTACAGAGAAGATGTCAACAATATTTGAAAACAATGATGTACAAGTTTGGAAGGAAATAAAGAAGGATCTTTTGAACTGGAAAAAAATTAAGTTATCTTTACTAGGAAAAAAATTCAGTAATAAAGATGAACATTTTACTAGGGGTGTGCAAAGCTTCGGACCTCTGTTTTGTGAACTAAAAGTATTGTAAAATAATACATATATATAAACTACACAACTTGTATATCTGAGAGCAAAAAAGGCTTTTAGATAATTTATGAGATAATACTTTGATAACCATAAAAATGACAGAGAAACGAGCCTCACAATTTTGCCCAATGCCGTTAAAGGAATGAATCTTAACGAAGCAATTATGAAGCTTTGGAGATTTGGATTATGAATCAGAATAGGACTCCTACTAATTGAAGTAGGTGCCATCCGAATCTCCAAATATAACCAAGATCCTTTTTAAAAGTAAACTATTTTGCCAAAAATAATCCTTAAATTGACATTTTAAAAATGTGCAAAAGCCTTTATAAGGTTATCTAGCATTGTGAACATATATGTATATACAGTATTCCGAAATCTGGAAAAAAAAATCTGAAATCTAAAACTTCTGGTCCCAAGCCTTTTGGGTAAGGGATAAGGGCAGGTTTAGGGATGGAGAAGTCATTTTTACATGAAAAGGTAACACACCATGGGGATTTTTTTCCTTCAAAAAAGGCACTTTGCAAGAAAAACAAAGGTAAGCCCCCTCGTAACAAGTTTCCTGGAATGTTATTTTTCCTGTTCTGCGGGAATAATAATTTGGGTCAGCTTGTGATCTGCAAAGTATGGAGAGCATGGAAATGTTACTTTTTTGGACTGCAACTTCCGGGATGCCCAGTGAGCATGCTTTTAAACCTTGCAGAAAGGTTCCTGAACTGAAAAGTTGGACAACTATGTTGATGATATGGGGGGGGGGGGGGTCATTCGCCTTACTCAGGATATTGATAAAAATTTGTGTTCAGGGCTGCAGTTTGATTAATGGTAAAATACATCACTTTGTGGTTGGAGTACCACTCCCCTACTAACAGTTTATAATATATCCACTTCGTTTTTATGTTTTGTGATTTCAGGAGCAGAAGGCACAGTGTTCCCTAAATCCATAGAAACTCCTAATGTCAGGGCAGATCCCTTCAAGGAACTAAGGTAAACTTTGAAATTTCATTTCTGTGTTACTTGAAGTTAGCTTTCTTGCATTCAGCATTCTGACTGGTGGCATTTCACCTTGCAATCAAAACAGGGGACAGATTCTCTTGTGGCCAACATAGTTGCCAAGAAATTACAACAAGGTAGATATACGTCTGCTACCCTTCTGCAATTGATTCTTTTTAGGAAGTTTTAAAATGAAAAAAATAAATTCTGACCTCAATTACAAGAAGACAGAAGATTTCAGGAGGCCACACTGAATGACAGAGTGAAAGAACGCAGTTGTGTGATACAGTGGTCAAATTACAGTTTGCACAGATTCAGCTATTCTATACTTGATACACAGCTGAGGAGAGAGACTGCAGAAGGATCTGGGTTGTGTCTCTGAAACCAGATGTGAAATGATTACATCAGATGTTGAAAACCTGAAGGAGCCTAGAGGACCTCTGTTAATGATGCGATAGGCTTACATCTTGCTAGAGGAACATAACCAGATGTTTTATTTTGTAATGGATATTATTATTTATTGTATTGCTTATTGTATTGTGATGTGCTGTTCTTTTATATGCTGTTTATATTGTATTGTCTTGGGCATGGCCCATGTAAGCCGCCCCGAGTCCCCGTTGGGGAGATGGTGGCGGGGTATAAATAAAGATTATTATTATTATTATTATTATTATTATTATTATTATTATTATTACTATTATTGTAGTCCTAGCCCTGACTTTCCAACACAGCTGGAGGGTAGGACCAGGGGTTACGCAGTTCTGCTTGAAGATCTACTAAACAATAATAAATATAATGATAAGTCTTTATTTGTACCCTGCCACCATCTCCCTGGGGGGAATCGGGGCAGCTCACAGACGCATTATAGTGCCGCATATAAACCACAGTACACAAGTAAACAGTATAAATATATGACACAAGTATAAAAACCACAATACATGTAAAATCCCAGTAAAAATTGTAAAAATTGATCATCGGGCCAGATTACACAGGCTCAAAGGCCTGTCTGAAGACCCATGTTTTTAAACTTGCCCAAAAGGCTTGAAGGGTAGGATCTAGTCTAATTTCTTTAGATAGGGTATTCCAGAGCCAGGGAGCCACTACCGAGAAGGTCCTCTCTCTCATCCCCACCAACCGTATTTAAAACCTAGCATTTACCAACAGGTCTTGGAGCCCCAGGGGCCTATCCTTTAGGCTATCCAATCTATCTACCTCAGGGTCTCAAGAATTTTGTTGTGCTTCTCCCTGGGATGGCTTTGTGGGTCACACCTCCTCCTTCCCAGCACAGTCTCAATTGTGGCACCTTGGCTCCGGGGTTCCCCTCTCTCAGGGGTACCCATGGTAGTCTCTAAGTGGAAGGGGGCAGGACTAAGTTGGGAAACTAGTCAATTGCTAGAGGTTATAGGCGAAGGCAAGGTCCTAAAGGAATCAACCAGAACCAGTTCAAAAGAACTGTTGGGGCTTCCTGAAAAAAGTTCTGGGGATCACTTTTGTGATTCTGGGGATGGAGCTAGTATAGATATATTTTTATGGTTTATCCTGATCTTTGGAGAGGTGGCTGGTGATTAATTTAAATCTGATTCCGTGATCTGAGGTTGCATGGGGCTATTGATGGGCTGTTTATTTGGGAGTCTAGATGAAAGCCCCACCACAAAAGAACGGATATCTGGGTCTGAAAATACCTTTCTAATTGTAATTCCCCAATTAAATAAGGTGAGTCTAAGCATAAACAATTTCTTGATGATGCAAACATCTCCAAATTTAAGCAGAAGGTGGATACTGCAGCCATTTCTCTGGAGCCATATCATAGAATGGATATTAATATCTTTAGGTTTCCTAAAAAGGATCTGGCCTAATTATTTTTGACCATTTCCTGGGCACCCCATCTGTTCCTATTTGTTCAGGAACTTAATATTTCAATGGCCAGTATATCTATTTGCAAAATCTTATTATGGGAATAATTGTTCCACTGGCGAGATGACTCTCCACCCCCCTAAATAACATCTGCATCTAAATTTGCTGGTCTATCATATCTATTGACAGATCCCAAAATCTTCCCATTACTCTCCTCCCCTTCCAAGATATTTCCTTCCTCCTCCCTTCCCTCCCTGATAAAATCCACTTCCTCCCCAACTCTTCCCTCTCCCCCTTGCACAGTTCAGCCATAGGAACCTTCACCAATAGCGATACATAAGAAAATAGATGGTCCCGTTTCTTGCTTAAAGTGTCAATATGTGTAACACCTCTAGGCTGCGTGAGCACTGGAAACCAACACGGAGGCCAATAAACAATCTAATATCTTTATTAATGCAATAAAAAATAAAACAAAAGTATGCAGAGTATATAGTCAAGCAATTGTCCTTATAGGAAAGATCAAAAGTAGTCCAAATAAATGAAGTTATATGTCCAGTATTAGAGTCCAAAGTCTACAATCCAATAACCGAAACACACTCGAACTCTTTGGAAGTTTGAGTGGGGAAAGAGCAAGGATTCACCGGGAGATTCTTGAAGTAAAGTTCAGACAAGGATTCGAGGTTAGGCAAGGTAATTCGTGGTGGATCTGAAACGCTGTCCAAACTTGAACAGGAGTGAAAACGCAACTCCCGGTCTACTCGTGAGTAAGCGCACCGAAAGGCCGCTTAGGAGCTCGGAAACAAGGGACGATGTTCTTCTTTGATTAGTCACGTTGACACCACGATAGGGAGAGCTCAGTGCACAACTTTTATGGAAGTTCAAGAGTTCCCCCCAACAGGTGTTTAACTCCCCAATTGTTCCCAGAGAAAGTAGCTGTTTCAACATGCCTGCCTCCCCGAAACCTCCCAAGGGAAACAGTTTAATTATAATCGTCTCTCTCCGCTAATCTCGCGCTTCGTCTCAGAAACTCCTTATGGGAGCGATGTGTTTTGAGAAAAGACTTCCTATCAAACACAACACTTTCCAGGGAACCAGGCTCTGTTTCAAGGGCGTCCGTAATTGGCTTTGGCACCAAAATGTCAATAGGGGACATCTGGAATGGAACAGAATCTTGCTGAGATGGGAAAAAACCCATATCTTCTTCAGTTTGATCTATGATGGCTGTGGGGTCATGGGTCAAAGGTCCCTGAGACATCACAATATGGTGGAATATCAGTTGCAAGGACTGACCTATTAGATCACAGATATTTGGTGGTTCAATTTTCTCCATTGCCAACTATGTATAACAAAACCTAAGCCCCCCGCCCAAAAAAGCCCAAAAACAGAACTAAAAAATAGGTCCAAACAGTGAGATAAAATGTCGAGAAGTCCTTGAAGCTGGAGTAGCAGCCAACTACAGAAGTGGGTGGCGGCAGCATTCGGCAATGAGGGGACAATGAGGAGCCCCTCTACCCAGCAGTGGCATGAAGTGTGACCCTGCTGGTTCTCTTGGACATCTCAGCAGCTTTCGATACCATCAACCATGGTATCCTTCTGGGTCGGCTCTCCGGGATGGGCCTTGGGAGTACTGCTCTGCAGTGGCTCCAGTCTGTAGTGTCTCAGAGACCCCCGAATCATGACCCCATCGCTATTATGTAGCAGACCGAAGAAGATATGGGGTTTCCGCCATTTCCGCTTGATTCCATCCCTTTCCAGGTGCCCACTGTTGACAATTCTAGCCCACAGTTCACAAGAAAGGGCCTTGGCTCTCAGCCCGGTTCTCCAGAGAATGTTAGTTTTGACCGCCGATTATCTTGGGAGGCTTCGCACGCGGAAAAACAGATTTTGAGAAGGAGCGCTCGTTTAGCAGAAAAAGCCAGCGTTAATTAGGCTGGTTTCCTTGAGAGTTTTCAGGGAGGACTGCATCTGGCAAAGTTGTTGTCTTGGTCATTTTCCCTTGGGAAAGAGCTCGGACACCTGGCTGAGGAGGAGAGCAAAGTCCCATAAAAGTTCTGGGCACCAAATAGATCTTGCGGTGTTCAACGTGTCAGTTGAGGGATCACATCGACTCTAGTTCTGCAGCGCGCTACTCTCGAGTAGACCGGCTGCCTCTCACCTTCCTGTCAAGCCTGGACAGTGATTCAGCTTTACCACGACTAACTTTACCTTGCTTTGCATCCTAGCCTCGGATTGAGCCCTGGAACTCTGGACAGCTCTTGCCTTAATTCCCCACTCAAACAGCCTACAGGTTTGAGTGTGTTTTGGTTAATGGATTTAAAACTTTGAACTCTAATACTGGATATCTGCTTACATATTACTGGACTATATTTGACCTTTTCTGAAAGGTCTACTGCTGGAATATATACTCTGCTTATTTTTTATTTCCTCCTTTATTTCCTTAATAAAGATATTAGATTGTTTATTGGCCTTCGTGTCTGATTCCCAGTGCTCACGCTGCCTGAGGTGTCACACAGTCCTTCCTGGAGGGCCGCTCCCAGTTGGTGAAGCTGGGGGACACCTGCTCGGACCCCTGGCCATTGACCTGTGGGGTCCCGCAAGGTTCCATTCTGTCCCCCATGCTTTTTAACATCTACATGAAAGTGCTGGGAGAGGTCATCTGGAGTTTTGGAGTGAGGTGCCATCTCGACACAGATGACACCCAACTCTACTACTCTTTTCCACCAAACTCCAAGGAAGCCCCTCGGATACTGGACCAGTGCTTGGCAGCTGTGATGGGCTGGATGAGGGTGAATAAGCTGAAACTTAATTCTGACAAGACAGAGGTCCTCCAGGTCAGTCATATGTCTGATCGGGGCATAGGGTGGCAACCTGTGCTTGACAGGGTCACACTCCCCCTGAAGGCGCAGGTCCGCAGTTTGGGGGTCCTCTTGGACTCAATGCTGACGCTTGATGCTCAGGTGTTGGTGGTGGCCGGGAGGGCCTTTGCACAATTAAAACTTGTGTGCCAGCTGCGACTGTACCTCATGAAGTCTGACTTGACCAAGGTGGTCCATGCCTTAGTTACCTCTAGATTGGACTATTGCAATGCGCTCTACGTGGAGCTGCCTTTGAAGATGGCCCAGAAACTTCAATTAGTCCAATGTTCGGCAGCCTTCTTTCTAACTGGAGCCCAATATAGGGAGTGATCAACCCTCCTGTTTAAGGAGCTCCACTGGCTGCCATTCATTTTCCGGACCCAATTCAAAGTGCAGGTGATTACCTACAAAGCCCTGAACGGTTTGGGACCCACTTACCCTTGTGATCGTCTCTCCCCCTATGAATCTGCACGATTTCTTCGTTCATCGGGGGAGGCCCTCCTCTCGCTTCCGCTGCCATCACAAGCACGGTTGGTGGGGACGAGAGAGAAGGCTTTCTCCGTGGTGGCCCCCCGGCTCTGGAACTCGCTCCCTAGGGAGATCAGGCAAGCCCCCACCCTGATGGTGTTTCAGAAGAGCCTGAAAACCTGGCTTTTCACCCAGGCCTTTGGTTAAGATCGCCCATCCCCATCATAATTATAACTATATTCCTCGACCTTTCCTGCATTGGTCACACTTCTCCTGGTTACTTGACATTAGCTCAGGGCTCCTCTCATCCCAAATTGACCTCAAACGAATCTGTAGCACTTTATCTATGTTTTGAGTTTACAACCTATGATGTGCACTTTGCTAACCTACTATTACAACCTCACTGTTTTTACATTCTATGTTTTTAATAAGTGTGTTTTTATTCTTTTTGTTAATGTGCATATATTACGATTGGTGCATGTTATTGTTTATTGATGTATTGTATATTGTTATTGTTTTGTATTTGATATTTCTGTGAGCCGCCCCGAGTCCCCTCCGGGGGAGATGGTGGCGGGATACAAATAAACATATTATTATTATTATTATTATTATTATTATTATTATTATTATTATTATTATTATTATTATTATTATTATTATGGCAATGGAGAGGCCTAAATGAATCCCAGCCACAGTCCCCATGGTTGCTACTGAGTCAGTGAAGACTGAAAAGGCTCTGCCAGAAAGGTGCCAACAGGAAGGCAAGGAACAAATGAACAGGCGGTGGCGGCCTCCGGGCTGCAGGAGGAGCCACACAACTCTCAACCCTCCACTCTGAAGCACACCACAGCTGCGGCACACTGTTCTTCGCCCCACAGTGTCTCCCGGGGAATGCCACCTTTATAAGATCTGGCGTCGGGGGCAGTGAGGGGAACAAACACACTCCCCTTCCTGTGCTGGCAGATGGGGGTGGTGAGCAATGGGGGAACAGCTGGTAGGCAGATGTTTTTAAAAATCTCCTCCACCCTCTTCCTCCTCTCACCATCATGGGGGGGGCGAACATCAGGCTTCTCCTCCTATGCTGGCAGGTGGGGGTGGTGAGTAACGTGGGAGCGGCTGGCAGATGTTTTTAAAGTCTCCTCCTCCATTCTCTTCCTCTTCTCACCAGCATCAGGGGGTGAATAACAGGACGCTGTCCTCCTCCTGTGCTGGCAGGCGGGGTGGTGAACAACGGGGGAGTGTCTGGCAGATGTTTTTAAAGTCTCCTCCTCTACCCTCTTCCTCTTCTCACCGGCGTCAGGGGGTTAGCAACAGGACACGCTCCTCCTGTGCTGGCAGGCGGGGTGGTGAGGAATGGGGGAGCAGCCGGCAGGCAGATGTTCTTAAAGTCTCTTCCTCCACCCTTCTCTTCCTCTCACTGGCATTCGGGGAGGGAGGGAGCAGCAGGAAACGCTCCTCCTCCTGTGCTGGCAGGCAGGGTGATGAGTACAGCTGAAGCATTTTCTGCAGAGCCCATTCCTCCAACAGACCCTCCTCCTCTTCAGCGTGCCAATCACTCTGACTGCCTTCCTTCATCCTCCTGGAGGCAGGTCATGCAAAACTGCAGCCACTATATAGAGTAGATTGATATGTTGGTCACTCCATCATGTGGAAAGGTTCTTTAACACAACGACATGTGCATTTCATGTAGAAACCTGAATGAATTACTTGAAAACTTGTCCTTTCTTATCATTTGTACTCATTGCTACAGATCACTAACAAGTTCATTTGTCTGTCTTTCAACCTAGCAATTAATGTCTAATCAAACACTCATTCTCTCTTTGTACCATAGCCTCATCACTGAATCAATGCCTCAGGCACAATATGACTAAAGTCATACTATGCACATGCACCCAAAACCCTGGACTTGGGTTTCTTTCCCTTTCTACTCCCACTCTGTTACTTTCACAAATGTCTTGTCTGTTGTTAAGAGCCATAAGTTCCAAATGATTACACAGCCATCACTCTCCACAGACTTCCTATCATCCTTTTTTTGACAAATGGTTTTGGATCACAGGCTGCTTTACAAGTGTGGGATCACCTTTTCTGCAATCAGGCATTCCATTTTCCTTGCTGGAGTGGCATCGGCTCTTGGCTGGCAACTTTTTCTATTGTCTTTTTCTTATACATCTTTGCCTTGTGGTGACTTGGTGAATTAATGTAAAGGTAAAGTAGCATTTGTGATAAACCTAAGAATGTAACATCTGACATTTCATAAAAAGAAAAAGTAGGATGTCTTATAACAGCCTTTCATCTTTTTTGATCTGAACCACTTTTACATAAGTTGTCCGTGCTTGCCTTATGAATTTCTTATTGCTACAAAAGAAAATATATAGATTAAAATTTTGTTTAGTTTCTTTTATAAGTTGAGACTAGGATAGAAGGGCTGTGGATACATTAAACAGCAGCAGCAATTCAACAGAGACCACAGTATAACAGTATATTGTCCAATACAAGTTTCCTGCAGTCTGGCTCATTAATGTAGCATGCCCAATGCCACAGTGCATATGTCTTTCTGTGTCACATTAGTTCACATTTATGAGAATCTTTGTTATCTCTTTCAAATGGATAGAAAACAATTAGAACATTAAACTATTTGTGCTCATAATGAGGAATAACATTCAATCTGCAGATGTTGAATTAATATATATTCCTTAACTATAGAGTAAGTAACATCAGAAAGCACTAAGCTAGACATTTCTCTATGGGATGTTTGTGTGGACTTAATTTGGCAGAGTTTGGAGATTTTTATTTACTTCTACAATGCCGTTCCCTAGCATGGGGCCTAAATGTGCTAGGCAGTGGCAGTGCAGAGTTACCCATGCAGCCTGTTGGCTGGAAGTTGGAGCTCTGCAGCTTTCCTGCTGCTCAAAGTTGAAAATAAATCCTCAATTTTAAATTGAGTTGAGTTTTAAAAGGGCAAAGGGTCTAGCTGGAGTATAAGGTGCTGTAGCATCCAAAGGCACAGCTTGACTGATCCCGGTGCCCTCTCAAAAAATTTTAATGGGTTTTGATGGTGTCTCATGTCCTATGCATGTTCATGTTGCTATGTTGTTGTTTATTCATTCAGTCGTTTCCGACTCTTCATGACCTCATGGACCAGTCCATGCCAGAGCTTTCTGTAGGCCATTGCCGCCCCCAGTTCCTTCAAGGTCAAACCAGTCATTTCAAGGATACTATCCATCCATCTTGCCCTTGATTGGCCTCTCTTCCTTTTTCCTTCCATTTTCCCCAGCATCATTCTCTTCTCCAAGCTTTGCTATAATTGCTACAATATCGCTTATATGATCTCTATAAATGCATAGTAATGGCAACTAATTTATATTGGCAGTTATCTTTTCTAGAAGAATTTGTTGAAACTGTTGCTACTGTTGTCATAAGACATAAATTATTTATTTATTTATTTTATTTCCATCATTTATATGCCACCCTTCTCACCCGAAGGGACTCAGGGTGGCTCACAATCTGGCAAATTCAATGCCGGTATACAGTAAAAAAATAAAACATAGCAATTAAAACAATCAATTTAAAACAATCCAATAAATACATTTAAAACAGTATAATAAAATACTTAATCCATTCGTCCACATAAACCTTGCACGCAAACCTTAGTCCGGACCGAGTTAAAGCCATCATAATTCATTCATTAAATGCTTGTTCGCAAAGCCAGGTCTTCACCTTTTTTCTGAAACTCAGAAGGGATGGAGACTGCCAGATGTCACTGGGGAGGGAGTTCCACAGCCGAGGAGCCACCACCGAGAAGGCCCTGTCTCTCGTTCCCACCAGCCGCACTTGTGAGGCAGGTGGGACCGAGAGCAGGGCCTCCCCAGACGATCTTAAAGTTCTCATGGGCTCATAGGAGGAGATACGTTCAGATAGGTAAGTTGGACCGGAACCGTTTAGGGCTTTGTAGGCCAAAACCAGCACTTTGAAATGGGCTCAGTAGCATATTGGCAGCCAATGGAGCTGAAGCAACAGAGGAGTGGTGTGCTCCCTGTACGCCGCTCCAGTTATAAGCCTGGCTGCCGCTCGTTGTACTAATTGAAGCTTCCGGGCCGTCTTCAAAGGTAGCCCCACGTAGAGCGCGTTGCAGTAGTCCAAACGAGCTGTAACCAGAGCGTGGACCACCGCGGCCAAGTCAGACCTCCCAAGGAATGGGCGCAGCTGGCGCACAAGTCTGAGTTGTGCAAAGGCTCCCCTGGCCACTGCCGAGACCTGGGGCTCCAGGCTCAGCGATGAGTCCAGGAGGACCCCCAGACTGCGAAGACAAATTCTGAGTATGAGAGGACAAATGACCTGTGAAGGCTCTATTTCCTAAGTATAAATAGGAAGGAAATAATGAAGTCAGAACTGTGAAGTGATAAAATTGGAATGATACAGGCAAAGAGGGAAATTATAATTTGTCAACTGGCTGCAGGTTTCTAGAAGTTGTAATCCAAGTAAGTGCCCCCACCCCCAACTCTGATATGCACTGATATGAATGTTATTGGAGATTTAGGCTTAAGACACCAACACAGGAGACAAGTACTGTAATGCTAACTCACAGAACAATTGTATGTATATCTACTAAAAATTCAGTCCCATTGGACACATTCCAATACATTTATTGGTAAGCTACTTTCAACAGTGGGACTTCTCAATAAACATACCTATGATAACACTTCAAATGTATGAACTTTACATTTTAACTCTCAAAGCCAGTGTTTTGGAACATAAGTTCAATTTTCTGTGTTGCTTGGCATTAAATGGTGAGCAAAATGGAAAATATGGTCAAGTTGCTGTAATAATTTCAGCCTTTTTAAAAGCTATCATGCCAATAAATCTGGATGAAATGGCATCATGTCATAGCAGTATTGCTGTGATTCTCTCTTTTATGACTATTAGTTCTTATTGGAAGTATCTAAGCAATTACAGTAGAGAGATGTAAAGATTAACCTCTAAAATATTTTATTTCTGCAAGCAAAGGAAATACATTGTGTCCAATATGCTATGTATAATACATAATATTTACAAACAGCCATGGCATAATTAAAAATAGCAGAGTTGTGCAACCAAAGAAAGGAAGGAAAACATACAAAGAAAACTATGGGGAAATGCTACAAGAGAAAGTTAGTGCTAAACTGCATACTTTTGCATTACTAAAGAAATGGGCCTTCCACTGATTATGGATGTAAAGAAATTTCAATTGACTCAACAACTTCAGTGAAAGTAACAGTTCTTTTTACTTCCCAAGACATGACATGAGAAAATTTGCATCTTGCCTTGAACATTAGCACATTTATGAAGCTTGCGTGATATTTCAGAGACATAAAGTGGGCATATAACACTGCATCCTTTAAAAATTATAACATTGTGCAAAATACATTTCATGGCAGGTGTACAGTTTAACAAATTAAGTAAATTAGGCATATAAATTTTCAGATGAAGAAAATGAGAAAATATTGCACAAACTTTCTCAGGTGCTGAAGAAAACGGGGCAGGAATAAAATTCAAGTTGGATTCAGAAAAGAATATCAATGAAATAGAGTGAGATCTGCACTCACCCAAGCACAGCAACATTGTGTCTTTTTACAGCAGCTGAGGAAAAAACCCTCTTTCTATGGCCCAAATGCCACTGTCTCTAAGGGAGTAAGAAGCAGCTAACATTTGCTGGACGTTTTTCCTGGCGGCAGAGAATTGTGAAATTAACTATTTGTAAGCATAATGGGAGCATTTTAACTAAAGAGTGGTGTATAATTGCTCTAAATAAATAAAGCAGTGTTGTTACTAGTGGAGTGTGTTGAGCTTAGCTTCTTGCCATCTTCCAGATAGGATTCAGATTTAAAATATGGAAGGAGGCTTCTTTACCTATAGTGGCTGTGCAGAACAAGGAATTTTAGAAGGCTTCATCTGGCAGTCCTACTTCCAGACTGAGGGAAATGTTTCAAGTTAAATTGCCATATGCAGTAGAGTCTCACTTATCCAAGCTAAACAGGCCGGCAGAAACTTGGATAAGCGAATATCTTGGATAATAAGGAGAGATTAAGGAAAAGCCTATTAAACATCAAATAAGGTTATGATTTTACAAATTAAGCACCAAAACATCATGTTATACAACAAATTTGACAGAAAAAGTAGTTCAATACGCAGTAATGTTATGTTGTAATTACTGTATTTACAAATTTAGCACTAAAATATCACGATATATTGAAAACATTGACTACAAAAATGGCTTGGATAATCCAGAACCTTGGATAAGCGAGGCTTGGATGAGACTCTACTGTAGTTTCAGCCTTATCTCATCAGGCTTGTAGCATGCATTTGACACTGCCTAGCCATGAATGGAAACACCTACCATCCCATGACATTAGTGTAAAGTTGCTCCAAATCAGTATTCAACTCATGTTGAAGTACTCCTTTTCAAAAATGGAGTCTAAAAACTTCTGTTTTTAGATACCTGAAAGCACTTTGAATTGGTGTTTAGAGTGTTTTCAAAATCCAAAAGCACTTCTGCAGGAAGTGTGGTATCAGTAACATGTAATTACTAGAGCTGTGCAATGATGAAAAAAATAATTCAAAACTCATTACAAAATTAGGGGGTGCCAGCATTTCATTTCTAAAGTGTTTCTAAAGTGTAGTTGGTGAACATTTCATTACTATAACTTTTTAGTTATGATAGTTGAGCAAGTGGGGAGACTTCAGGGGCTCCTTTCTTCATTTTTACATCTATTGGGGTAAAATTTGCTACAATGGTAGAACACATTTACCACTTTTAGCCCATCAGGTTTCAGAATGTTTCACTTATCCAGAGTTTGGAGGGATTTTCAAAGTTTTTATAAACAACATTTTAAAAAGTAAAACTACAAGACCTATCTCCTTGAATTTTCTATACAGTGACATAAAATAACAGGGAATCATTCCCCACAACTTTCAGAAATATTCATATATCTACTGATTTTTGGGAATTTTAAAAAGTTTTTTTATTTAATTTATATCCCACCCTTCTCACTCCGCAGGGGACTCAGGGTGGCTCACAACAAAGGCACAATTTGATGCCTTGATCACATATCAACATAAAAACAATATATACTTTAAAATCAAATCATTAAAACATATCAATTAAAACAATGACTTAAAATCACACAATCTCAAAACAAATGTCAGGAGCCATTCCAATTGTCATCTGTAATTGTTCATTATTGCAATGAGATATCAATTGTTGCACTGGGAATCATTGTGCAAACGCTTAGTCTCGCAACCAGGATTTAACTTTGTTCTTGAAGGTCAGGTGGGAGGGGGCTGATTTAATTTCCTTGGGGAGGGAGTTCCACAGCCAAGGGTCCACCACCGAGTAGGCCCTCCCTCTCTTCCCCACCAGTCGTGCCTACGAAGGGGGTGGGATCGAGAGCAGGGCCTTCCCGGATGATCTTAATGGACAGAATGGAACCTTGGAGGATCCCAATGGCCAAGGGTCCGAGCAGGTGTGCCCCAGCTTCAGCAACTGGGAATGGCCCTCCAAGAAGGACCGGAGCCACAGCAAAGTAATGCCCCCAAGGGCCATCCCAGAGAGCTGACCCAGAAGAATACCATGATCAATGGTATCGAAAGCCACTGAGATATCCAAGAGAACCAGCAGGGTCACACTCCCACTGCCCAGTTCCCTGCGGTGGTCATCCACCACGGTGACCAAAGGCATCTTGGTACTGTGCCCAGGTCTGAAACCAGACTGTGACTGGTTTCTAGTGTCATCTAGGAATCCCTGGAGCTGAGATGCAACCGCCTGCTCTAGCACCTTGCCCAAAAAAGGGAGATTAGAGATTGGTCTGTAGTTGTTTAATATGGTGAAATCAAGGGAAGTCTTTTTCAATACAGTGTTCCTCAGTACTTCGCGGTTCGCTTTTTGCGGACTCACTATTTTGCGATTTTTAAATATACACCAAAATAATACTATAAATCATAAAAAATTATGATTTACAGTGGCGGTGGTCTCAGTCGGGTGCAAGAGGCAGGGCAGAGAAGGAGCCCAAATGGCAGTGGGAAGAGAAGGAGGCAGCACCATGTTCCCCTGCCTCTTTCTTCTCTTCGTCTCTTCTTCCTTTCCTCCCTCCCTCCTTCTTTCTACTTCCTTATTAAGGAGAAGCCTAGTGTTCTTACTTTGTGGATTTTCACTTATTGCGGGTGATCCTGAAACATAACCCCCGCAGTAAGTGAGGGAACACTGTATTGGTCTTACTATCGCCTGTTTAAGGCACGATGGAAATTTTCCTTGATCCAACAAGGAATTCATTATCATCACAAACCATTTTGCTAACCCTCCTCGGTCCAAGAAGGGCAAGGCTCCAAAGCACACGGTCGCTCTCACAGCTCCAAGGGTCCTGTCTACGTCATCAGGTTGAACAAGTTGGAACTTATACCACAAAATCGGACAGACAGGTGCCTTGGTTACCTCATCTGTCATTGCAATAAGACTAGCATCCAACTCGAAGTGTATCTGAGTGACTTTGTCTGCAAAATGGTGTGCGAACCTGCAGCACTGAGATGCCGAGTACTCAGAGGTCTTCCCCCCCCCCCATGAGGGTGAAGGAACTCCCCGACAACCTGAAACAACTCTGATGATCTATGCGGGCAGTTGGGAAAGCCTTCCTGGCTGCTCGCAAAGCCGCAGAATAGGTCTTAATTGTGACTCTAGCCCATGCTCGGTCGGAGACGCCACAAGTTTTCCTCCAGAGGCACTCTAGTCTCCTCGCACACTTCATCACTGCCAGCTCCTCAGAGAACCAGGGAGCTGGAGTAATTCTATGTAGCAAGAGGGGACATTGGGGGGATATCATGTTTATTGCCCTGGTCATCCTGCTATTATAGTGATCAACCAAGGCGTTGACAGGATCGTCAGTCTCCATGACAGGAAGATCCTCAAGAGACCTTAGGAGTCTGTCAGAATCCATAAGTCTCCTGGGGCCAACCATCTTAATCGGTCCACCACTCCTGCAGACATTTGGGATCATAGTGAGTCCTAAACGGGTCAGATGGTGGTCGGGCCATGACAATGGAAGAATATTTTGCTCTTCCACTCCAACCACTCCACCGTCCACAACAAAAACTACATTGAGTGTATGTCCAGCCTGATAAGTGGGCGCAGATATCAATTGGGGCAGCCCCATGGTCGTCATGGCAACCATGAAGTCTTGAGCTGCGGCTCAGGTCCATCCCCCCCTCAGGAAGACAGGCTGGGCAGAACTAATGTTTGGGGGCACTAGTCAGCTCTCCAGTAACAGAGAGCCGCATAGAATCCTGTCTTGACTAGTGGTTAAAGAAGTTTCTTGCAGTGGTGAAAGAAGGGAATCATCGAGGGCTAAACAAGGGCAATGTCCGTGGGTGGGATTGAGGAATAGGTTGGGCAGGGGCTGATGTTAATAAGGGAGTCTCGATGTAAAATTCTGAGAATGGAGGGGACCTATCCGGAGAGTTGTGTGCACTATCATTACTAGATCTTATTGAGTCTGAAATTTCAAATGCCAGTTTGTTCGGTTGTGAAAGATGTTGCAGTTGGTGTGTTGTATCCACAGACTGAATATCAGACTCGGATGTTTCATCGCAAGTTGCCCTTTGTAGGCCCGGAACTATCTCCCAATGCCCAGCCCTCTCTTGTCCCTTTTGATTAAGAGAAAACCCACCCTCTCTCACACAATCTTCAGGCTCTGACATTTCTTCCACGTTATGTTCCTCTAGCCTTCCCCTTCCCTCCCCGTCCAAGTCCAGCGACCAACTGCCCACAGTTCAATTAGTAAACACAATATCCTCCTCCTTCATGATGTTATAATGTATAGGATTTTTTGCCATGAGTGAAATCCCCTTGAAGAGATGGTCTATTTTGTCATTCAGTGTCTCGAATTGCTGTAAAATGAGATTGAACGACTTTCCCATGAGGTCACATAAATGTGAAAGTTCACTTTTCCCATGATTTTCCAACAAATGTATTTTCCTACAACTTCCCAACGCCTTCATATAGTACCATTCTAACTCTTTCAGTGTTTTCCTTCACTTTCTTCCTAAATTCCTTTTCTGCCTACCTTCCTGAAATCTCTCATAGGGTTCTTCCCTGGGACCCTCCACTTTACTGTTCGACAAACCTTCAACTGACATTCTTTCTTGCTCAGACCATCTATCACATTCCAAAACCTAACCAAAACCACTCAAATTAACTCATAGGAAGTCTCTCATAGTAGCTCATTCCCTTCCAAAAAATCATATGCCACCCATTCTCCTAAATAAAATAATCATATGTTTATCTCCTCCCCACCAAAATTTGCAATAGCAATATTAGTTTGAAATTAACTAGCCCTCTTCTCTCCTCCCCAACATAACCTAAAGACTAGAACAATGCTGGCCTGGTCATGAGATGGTAGCCCAGCAAAAATAAGAAGACAGCTAAAATTAATAATTAAAACAAAATTTTTAAAACCAAATAAACAAACAAACAAACAACAACAACAAGATGACGTAAGTTGATCTCCACAGGGTGATTCCTCCTCTGGCAGTCTAGGCCTGTAGGCCGCCTCCCGGTCCAGCGAGGTGGCCCTTGCAGATGCTGGTGTAGCAGGAAGGGGTGGATGTTTGAGGCCCCCCACGATCTCTGAGTCTCTAGGAAGATCTATTCCACCTGAAGCCTGCAGGCTGTCTCCCGGTCCAGCAAGCGGCCCTAGTGCAGCCCTGGTGCAGTGGTTGTGGTGGCACCTGGTGTGTGCTGCCCGAGGCAGCCTTGCAGATGCTGGTGTAGCAGGCAGAAGCGATAGAGGCCAGCAGTCATCAAGGGGCAGATGTAGGGAGCCCCTTCTCAGGATAGAAGTGTGGGTGGGCGGATGTTTGAGGCCCCCACGATCTCTTGAGTCTCTGAGAAGATCTATTCAGCTGATGCTTGCGAGGCAGCCCTAGTGTAGCCCTGGTGCAGTGGCCACAACAGTGTGTGCTGCCAGCAGGCCACCTCCCGGTCTGGCGAGGCAGCTCTTGCAAATGCTGGTGTAGTAGGATGGGGTATTATCAATTAAGAGAAGCTAGTTATCTAAAGAGAAGCTAGTTATCTAAATTAAGAGAAGCTAGTTATCTAAAGCTTTTCTGCATGCTCATGTCTTGATCTGCAAAACAGCTTCAGAACTTTGAAAGTTGAACTGAGTGATAAAGAACTAGGATTCACATTCACATGATCACCTTCTCTTTTCACTGCTTCCTTGCCTTGTAGCCTTCAGAAGAATTTGAGAATCAGCTTTGTTCACCCATTTGATACATTTGATACATGTTCATCTTTCATCAATTGTGTCCACCTATATCTCTCAGCTTTCGGTTAAAATAATTTTTATTGAATTTTACAATAGTGAAAGGATAAAAACCACCTTTGGTGGACTTGGGGGAAGGAGGTAAAGAAAAAGGGGTGGAAAAGTAATAGGGGAGAAGGGGGAAGGGTGTGTGTGTAAGTGGGCATTAGGGAAGGGTAAAAAAGGGGAAGAAAGAAAAAAAGGGGGGGCGTTTCTTGACTTCAATTCTCCTCTATAATGGTGTCATGTCCATTAATATTAATATCTGTTGTTTACATTCTTTGTTACTTTTGTCTTCTACAGTAGATTTTTCACGTTCAATTGATGGGTGTTATAGCAATTCTAATTTTTCTATTTTTTTCCCTCTTCATCCAACCTTTTACCAGTGTACAATCTGTCATCGTCTTTGATTTGTTCTGTGTTTTTGACAGTAGGAAGGTTAGTTGATCCATATTCATTATGTCCAATATTTTCTTTATCCACTCCTCCTCTCTTGATATTTTTTTCTGTTTCCATAGCCTGGCGAGCACTATTCTGGCATCTGTCATTAGGTACATAAATATCTTGTCTTCATTGTTTCCCCATTGGGTATTATACCCAATAAGTATTGTTCTGGTTGTAATGGAATTTTAATTTTTAGTATTTTCTGGCATTTATTGTGTATCTCTCTCCAATAGGGTTTCACTTTCTCACAGGTCCGCCACATGTGTAGATATGATCCTTCACCTTTTCCACATTTCCAACACTTAATGTTCTGGTCTTTAGTGAATTTCATTATTTTTTGGGGGGTCATATACCATTGATAAAACATTTTTATCCAATTTTCTTTTGGGTCGTAGGTATATGTGTAATTTAGCTTTTTCCAAATTATTTCCCATTTGTCTAATAAAATCGTTCTTCCTATTTCCCACTCCCATTTTATCATGCATTCTTTTGTTTGTTTCTTTTTGGTTCTCCATTCTAATAAAATTGTATTTGTCCTTGCAATTATCTTTTTTCCTTTGGGGAGCAATTCATCCCATGGTGATATTTTATCCTCAAAACCCTGAGTTTTATCTTTGTCATAACACTCTTTTAGTTGATAATATTGAAGCCGAGTCATGTTTTCATATTTTATATTTAATTCTTATTTTTAATTCATATTTTATTTTTAACTTTAATTCCTTTCCTTCTCTTTTCAGTACGTCTCTGTATGTAGGCCTGATACTCCAGCCTAATTCTCTCCTTTGACACGCTTGACCATTTATCCAGACACTGGCCTCCTGCTCATCGTAAATTGCATGTGTTACGTTCATAAAGTTATGACCTATGTCCATGTCTTTCATTAGCAATTTGAAGAAATCCTAATCCATATGATTGAAAGCTTTCTCAGCATCGACCGTCATTATTGCCACTTTTTAATTGTGCTTTTCATAATATTAAATTGTGTTAATTAAACATCGGATGTAACATTTAATGTTTCTATTTGGTAGAAATACCGCTTGGTCCTCTTTTATCCAATTCGTTAGGTATGTCTTTAGTCTTTCCGAAATTACTAATGTGAAGATTTTGTAATCGGTATTTAATAATGAGATATTGTCTTTGTGGAGCATTATTATATTTCCCTCTTTCCGGGATTTTGGTATTTTCTTTTGATGCAGGGCGTGGTTCATAACACTTTGTAAGTGAGGTAATAATTCTTCTTTGAGTATTTTATAGTATATTGGCGTCAGGTCGTCTGGGCCCGGAGCTTTGCTTGTGTCCAGTTTCTTGATTGCGTCCTCAGTTTCTCTTTGTGATATGTCTTTGTTTAACAGCTCTCTCTGGTCATCTGTAAGCCTTTGTATCCTTTGTTGCCCTAAATATTCCATAATTTTGTCTCTTTTTATATAACCTTTTTTATATAGGTTTCCAAAGTATTTACTGAATTGGTCCATGATTTCTTTTTCTGTTGTATATACTTTTTGATCCTCTTTTATCTGTGTTATCCATTGAGCCTGTTTTTTCTTTCTTAATGTTTATGTTAGCCATTTGCCCAGTTTATTCACGTTTTGGAAGTGATATTGTTTAACAAGTTTCGATTATTTTGCCCTTTGTTCTGTCTCTAAATGTTGCCGTTGCTTATTCAGGAGCTCCAACTCCTTCCGAGCGTAGGGCTCTCTGGATTTTTTAAAGGTTCTTTTCCACCATTTCTATTCTTTGTTGTATTTCTTTCAATTTTTGGTTTCTTAGTTTTTTGTGGCATTTTGTTGGATAAAATTGCCTCTCATTATGGCTTTGCTGGTGTCTCAGGTGGTGCTGACTTCTATTTCTGCAGTGTTATTCAGAGTGCTATAGTCTTTGAGAAGTTTTTATTTTTATTTTTCACTATGTCTTCTTCCCTCCTCAGTAAATTTTGGTTTAGTCTCCATTTTCTAGTTCCGACTTTTTGATTTTTTTTTTTCTACTGGGCAATGATCTGTATCTTTTCTTGGTAGTATTCGAATTTTATTTATTTTCAGAATCAAGGCTTTTGTTGTCCAGATCATATTGATCCTGGACCAATTTTTATATCTACTTGAGTAGTAGGTATAACCTCTCTCTGACCAGCGATGTGTCCTCCAAGCATCTTCTAAATCATATTCTTTCTTTAAGTTGATAAAGCTCTTGGGGAGTTGTCCCAGATTTTCCTGCCCTTTCTTTTTTTCTCTGTATTTGTTTATCCATTTTATTATCTAACACACCATTAAAGTCTCCTAGGAGTATGAGGTCATCATAACTTTGTTCTCCAATTAGTTCTCTTAGTTTCTTTGTAAAATTTCCTTTTGGCCCATTCGGTGCGTATATGTTACATATTAATAATCTTTTCCCTCCTCTTTCTATTAGGATGGCCATTATTCTACCCTCATTATCTTTAAATGCAAGTTTAGCTGAGAGATTTTCCTTCACATATATTACCAACCCCTTCTTTTTTTCTTGTGCTGCCAAATAAAACTCTTTGCAGAGGAATTTTTGGGTTAGTAAAGCCGCAAATCTTTGGGAGATGTGAGTTTCCTGAAGAGCAATCTCTCTGCTTTCATTCAGCAACAAAATCACAAAGTAGCTTGAAAAAAATTTTTTTTATTTCTTTACCAGCTTTGTACCAGCTTGAAGCTTTGTAATCTTGAAGTTGCATACCCTATAAAATCATCAGTCCATGTTTTTTCTTACCTATTCAGAACTGAACCAAACCTTCTATATCCAACATATATGTGTCCATAAAGTTATCTGCAATGTGAAAAAGAAGTGTGTGTGCATAGATGAGCATGAAATATAGAATAGAAAGTTAAATCATTTTTAAAAATTGGAGATTGTCCCAGATGTTTACATAAGAAGAGATTTGGCAAAAGGGGACTATTTTCTGTGGTGGAAGTGAGCATTATAACTGGGAGGTTCAAATAATTGAAGGCTGGGCAAGAGGGTTGCAGTATAATATAATTAAGCCCTTTGGCTCTTGGTCCACTGTTGTTATAATGATAAACACTTTGTTCCAGACATTCCATCTGTTGACTGCAGTTGGAAATCAATAGCCATTTTATAACAATGTGAAAGCCAGGAGTAATAGGTATTCTTTTGAAGTATAATGGGATTTTTAAATGCTTCAAAATACAATATTTTATAAACTTACATTGAGAGCTCATGTGTGTTGTGTTTGTGAAGTTTTTACCTACAGTTAAATTATACATAGCATTATAGCTGTTTTCCTCTAAGATCAAACAGAAGTAGCTACATGGGCCCCAGTGGCTTAGAGTGATTTTATCTTTTAATGATAGGTTGTTGCTGCTGAGCTGTTCTTCAAGTGTATAATTCTGTGCAGATTTAAACCAAAGGACAATGTTAGCTGATTGGGTATCCACAGTATGTCAGAGCTACTAATGATTTTGTGAAAGAGGTCTAATTATGTCTCTTATAAGACTGTAGCCCTTTTCTTTAACTAACAACACAGAGTCCAAATAGCTAATCTGGGGTAATTTCTAAATAATAATCTGATATAAAATCAGTGGCTCCAGAAGCTATAATCTTATCCTTCCAGTGTCAGAAGGGAGTGCTTTTCCAGCAACTTTGCATGAAGCATGTTCAATGTGAAGCTGCCACTTCGGAGAATAAATTTAATATTCTGTTTTATAAAAATCACAGCAGTAAATTCCTTGAGGCTTAAGTCATAAGGTGTTGGACACGATTAGGAAAGGTCAATTTCTTTTCCTTCTTTTTCTTATGGTTAGATTTTTAAAGACGATATAAAATAGTAAAACAAGGCTCTGAAATGTGTACATTTTGAAAACAGGATTGCATTAGTTCTGGTGTTAACTTTTGTCGTGTTTTGTTTTGTTTTTGCAAACATGGAACCAAAGAAAACACTTAAATGCAGTTCAAATCTTTTTTCTTTTTTTTTACAATGGACTGAAGTTCTTTTGCAGGATGGAGACTGTGCCTTTAGGTATCAATTAAATAGTACTGGCTCATCTCAACAGCAGATGACATGTTAGTAAAATTTCGGTCCCTTTGTAGCCCGAGTCCATATACAAAGTAGTTTTGGACATTATTGCTTCCTATGGGCATTTGCTAAATGAGGCAAGTAATGAACTGGAGTTAGTTAAAAAGTAGAATTCAGGTGAATAACTAGAATTAATGCACACATTGTTTACTGTTTTACTACTGTGAAAAAATCATGAGAAACTCTTGTCATTTTCCAAAAATTATGCCTGAAGAATAGCCTTAAGATTCATGTGTTGTTAGGATCATCTCCAGTTGCTCCACACACACACACAAGCAAACAAACAAACAAACACATAGAAGGCTTCCATCTTATTTCTCCCTATCACACTTTTCCTTGTACACTGCTGTCACATCTCCCCTTTTAAATACAGTGTTCCCTCACTACTTTGTGGTTCACTTTTTGTGGATTCGCTGTTTTGCGGTTTTTTAATAAACTCTAAAAGACTATTATAAATAATAAAAACTACAGTTTACAGCCTAAGGAAGGGAGGAAGGAGAAGCCAAAGGGAGAGAAAAGGAGCCCACTATTGTTTTGTGTACATGTTATGCCATGCAAAGAGCAGGAAAGTCCATCTTGATCAGCTTTGTAAAAACAGCTGTGAACTGCTGAACTGTTATTTATCTCCAGTAAAAAAAAAAAAAGTGGCCACAGCTGCTTTAGCTCCTTCGGGTGAAGCTGTTAGAAATGCATGTATAAATATGGACGTGAAAGATGTTTTTGGCAAGTCAAATAATGCAGTCATTCTTATTTCAGCTACATGAGGACAATGCGTCCTTAGACAGTGAGGCAAGTGACAATTATAGAAATGGGTTTCAGACAATCTCACGTGACTTGTGGGTAAAGTAAAAAATGTGGAGGCAGAAATTTGATTACTATAGAAGTAAGATGAAAGCAACTGCATGGTTTTAAGAAAAGAAATGCAAACTGAAGAAAAACTAGGTCTTTCAAGGACAAGGAGTAAAAAAAAATTCTTTGAAGGTTGGCACAATGTGGGTGCATGGACTGTTAGAGGGAAAAGGAGCAATAGTCTTTCCCTAGCTAAGACTTCTTACTCAAATCTGTATTTATTTGTTGAGGAAGGAAACCATTCAATGTCACAATTAAAATGGCAAGGAAAAGCACTACTTTCAAATCTCCTTCCTTCATTACAATGAATGCACAGGATTTTTTTCTTACATACCCAGTTCCCCTCCTGTAGCCTGAGGCCACATCCATATTGTCATAAAAAGCAGTTTGAATTTCATTAATAATTATCAGTGTAGGCACATATAATGCAGACTGAACTGCACTAAACTGGATTAATCTGCATTCTGAAACTGCTTTACATGGCAGTATAGATTGGGTCTGAGGTGATTTGGCAAAGTAACATTACGCTTTATGCAAGACTGTTGATTGTGTTTTGGAAATTTTCATTCCTCTTTTTCCTTTACTTTCCCACAGAAATCAGAAATTTTATTTTTTGGTTTCCACTCCCCAGAAACCCTTAATCTGGAAGGAGGAACTAAGTTGTAATGAGAGAGAAATAGACAACTGGATAAATTCAATTAATAAAATAAAACATTTAAAGATAAAGGTAATGCAACGCAAAATCCAGACAAAATGGTATAGAACGCCTGTGCAACTAGCCCATATAACCAGAAACTCCCCAAAACAATGTTGACGCAACTGAGGGAAAACCGGAACATACACCCACATGTGGTGGGATTGCGAAAAAATACAAAAGTTCCACAAAACAATTAAGAAAGAAATGGAGGAGCTATTAGGAATAAAAAATAGATTGGAACAAGAGACAATTTTTCCTCCAGAAAATTGAAGGTGAAGGGGGAACTAAAAAATGGGAACAATTAATAAATTATATGTTGGATGCAATTAAAGCCTCAGTCGCTTTAGGCTGGAAGGATCAAAAGAAATGGGACATTAAAACATGGTATAAATATTTAGCAGACTACCTCCTCCAAGACTACATTAACAAAAGGAAAAATTACTATAGAAAAGGCCAAATCAGAAAGACATGGGAGGCAAAATGGAAAGACTTAATTTACAGAATAAAGGGGAAAGACAAATATAAGGAATTAAACAAGATTATCCTCATGATCGAACAATTGTAATAAATATAGAAAATTTGTAAACTGTTCCTGGGGAGGGGAGGGGAGGGAGGGAGAAAAATGAGGAAGAATGTAAACATGTGTTACCAATGGAAAATGTTCTGAACGTTTGTATAATTTTACGTAGCACTATTTACAACTTTTAAAAAGATGAAAAAACAGGTCAAATGGGATTGAAGCACCAAATTACAAATAACTGCATTTAGTTAAAATGGTTAAAAAAGTACTTGATACCATGCTGTCTTAAAGTTTTGTACTGAACGTCTGAGAATGTCACATTGCATTATTTTCTCTAAAAGTATAGTCAAACTGTGTCAACTAATTAAAAGAAATAACTTTCAAAAAAAGAAAAGAATCCCTTAATCAGTACAATTAGTAGCCATACCGCTTGGTTGATTCTGAAAGTCTTAGTTCAAAAAAGTTACTTTCCCTAGCTCTGTTTTTTAGTTGTATGCTTCATCCCAGGTTTTGTTGGTTTGACAGGGACTACAGCAGTGAGGGTATGAGGGGTTAGGAAGCATAGGAGGGAAGAAAATGCTGTATTTTGCATCTGTTTCAGTAATTCGAGAGATTAAAAACAGCTGAGGATTTTTAAAAAATAGATTCTGTGTTTTGTGGGGTACAAAGCCCACAAAGCCTACCTACAAAGAGCAATGGTTCTCAGTCTGGTGTTTTGGCCTACAACTCCCAGAAATCCCAGCCAGTTTACCAGCTGTTGGGATTTCTGGGAGTTGAAGACTAAAACATCTGGGGACCCACAGGTTGAGAACCAATGCCCTATATGGTTCACATCCAGCCTATCTCTTTTTATGAACCAGCGTGGACTCTAAAGTCTACCAGGGAGGCCCTCCTCTTGGTCTCACTGTCTTCACAAATACGATTGATGGGGACGAGGGGGAGGGCCTTCTCGGTGGTGGGCCCCCAGCTCTGGAACACCCTCCCAAAGGAAATTAGGCTAGCTTTCACCCTCCAATATTTTTGATCCAACCTAAAAACTTGGCTCTTTAACCAAGCTTTCCAATAGGTAAAGAGCCCAAAAGGTTTAAATAATAGACCCATTGGTTTTCACTGAAAACACTTTATATGACTGGTTGGTTGTTATTCATTTTATGTCTATAATAACCATAATGTTTTATCGATGTCTATTTTAGGGTTGATTGATTTTATTGTGGTGTTGATCTATGTACTGATGATGTAAATAATGTTTTCCTTCGATATTGATGTATCTGTATTTATTGCACCATATGTATTGTTACATTCCGAATGCTTGTAAGCCATCTGAGTCCCTTTTGGGAGATGGATGCGGGGTAGAAATAAAGATGATGATGATGATTATTATGATGATGATTACACCAAGGTCACTAAAACACAGGCTGTGGATGACATTTTTTCTCAATTCTGGTTTGAGATCATGTATGAACACAGATGCTTTCTGCTGTACAGTTCCTTGTTGGGTGTCAGGACCCAGGCTACAGAGCACCAATAACCATGCGCAGAGGCCAGAATCTATCTAATATCTTTATTAAAGAAATATTTAAAGTCAATAAAAACAAGTGTAGAATATAGTTCAGAAGTAGACCTTTCAGGGAAGGTCAAATATAGTCCAGGAAAACAATGTCCAATATATGATATTAAAGTCCAAGGTTATAATCCACTTCACCGAAACACACACTATTTGGCAAGCAAAAGTGTGGGGAACTGTCCATAGTCTTTGAGGCTCAAGGTAAATCCGAAGGAAAGGAAAACAAGGCTGGAATCCGAGAAGCAGGGTCCGTGGTTTAAAACGCAAGGCAAGGCAAGACTTGAGACTTGGCAAGGTCCAACTTGAAACAAGGCAATCGTGGAACAAGAACTGAGTCCATAGAAATCCGTGGAACAAGGCAGGGCTGGGAACTTGATTCAGGAGCTGAGAACTGGGGTACGAAGTCTACACACGATCTCACTCCACGAGCTGACGAATTGACTCCGCAAGGAATCCTTTGTGGCCAAACATCTATATAGGATCTTGTTTTCCCGCCAAAGCACACTTTCTCTGGGGAACAAGAACCGAAACCTATACTGTCCAGATGCAGGACTCCTTAAACTTTCCCAAGGGAAACAGACTTAATCATCTAATTGTCTGGCAGCTATCCGGGCGCTTCGGCGAGTCGCCTCCCGAGCGTGTCTATCTTGATTATAATAAAGGCGGCGAGAAAATGGGGGAGATTTCTGCTCAAGGCTTGTTTGGCTGACTTCTTGTGGGCAAACATCCTGCAGCTGCAAGGGCTCCAAATCTGGCAGAAACGGTGGGAAACCCAAGTTTTCCTCTTCATCTGTCACAACAGTACTAGGAACGGGACTATATGGCCCATGAGTCATCACACTATCCCCCTCCTCAAGGCCCCCCTCAAACATGGCCTCTCTCCTCGATTCGCGGGGTCGCAGCTTGGCAGGGTAGGCCTGATGGAAGCGGCGGGCTAAATCAGGGGCATGGACTGTGGAAGCGTCTTCCCAAGAGCGTTCTTCAGGCCCAAAACCCACCCAGTCAATGAGATACTGAAGGCGGCAGCGGTGGAAGCGAGAATCCAAAATGTCCTGAACCTCGAATTCCTCCTCCCCGTCCACCAAAACAGGAGTGGGGGCCGGCCGGTCTGCATCAGGGCGCACACCATCCGCCGGAAGGAGCAGGGAGCGATGAAACACTGGATGAATGCGCATAGAGCGCGGAAGTTGGAGTTTAAAAGTCACGGGGTTAAGTTGCGCCACCACTGGATAGGGACCAATGAAACGGGCATCTAGCTTCCGGCAGGGACGGTGGGAGGGCAAAAAGCGAGTGGACAGAAGAACCTGATCTCCTACCTTGATTTCGGGGCCCGGCTGGCGATGACGGTCAGCGTGGCGTTTATAGTCCTCCTTGGCTTGGTCCAGTTGCTGGAACAATAGTTGTTGCACCGCTGTGAGTTCTTGCAGCCAGTCCTCCGCTGCGGGGACTTCTGAGGTTTCAATGACAGGAGGAAAGAAACGTGGGTGGAAGCCGTAGTTTGCAAAGAACGGGGTTTCTTTGGTTGAAGCCTGGACACTGTTGTTGTAGGCAAACTCTGACAGAGGTAACAGGGAAGCCCAGTTCTCCTGCTGGTAGTTTACATAACAGCGAAGGTATTGTTCCAAAGTGGCATTGGTGCGCTCAGTTTGCCCATCCGTTTGGGGATGATGAGCTGAAGATAAACGAGAGTCTATGCCCAATAGTTTTTGTAGTGCCTTCCAGAAACGAGAGGTGAATTGAGATCCACGGTCTGTGACTAAACTCTTGGGTAATCCATGTAGTCTGAAAACATGCTGAAGGAATAAATCTGCAGTCTCTTTGGCCGTGGGGAGGCCATCGCAGGGAATGAAATGAGCCAACTTGGTAAAAAGGTCCACCACCACTAGGATCGTGGTGAAACCAAGAGAAGGTGGTAGGTCAGTGATAAAATCCGCGGAAATTATCTCCCATGGACGAGATGGAGTAGGAAGGGGATGCAGTAGTCCTGAGGGCTTCTCCCTTCTTGTCTTGGAACGCTGGCATACCGGGCAGGTATTGACATATTTTTCCACATCCTTGCGGATCTTGGGCCACGAAAAATCTCGTAGGATCAAATGCATGGTTTTAAATAGTCCAAAGTGCCCTGCTGGCTTGCAGTCATGACACAGGCGAAGTGCCTTTTCCCTACCTGGTCCTGGGGGGATGTAGACATGATTTCTGTAGCATAATAACCCATCCTTAAGTGAGAAAGGGAAACGTAGTCCTTGGCGAATTTGATCTTGAGCCCAGGCGTCTGCTTGTTGACTGGCTCTAATTTCTTGAGCACAAAGGGGTCCTGGAGTAGAGGGAGTTGGTTCAACTGCAGTGGATTTGGTGTTTCCCACTGTGAGCGTGGCAAAGTTTTCAGGCTGTAGCAATTGAGATTCGAAGGTTTCTCTGCGCCCTGCAGCATACTCTGGTTTCCGTGAAAGAGCATCTGCTTGCTTGGTCTGAGCAGGGGTTACATAATGGATCTGGAAGTCAAAACGCTCAAAAAACAAAGCCCAGCACTGCTGCCTTTGATTTAACTTGCGGGCAGTTCTTAGATGTTCTAAATTACGATGGTCAGTATGAACTTCAATGGGAAATTTGGCCCCTTCTAACCAATGTCTCCAATTTTCAAACGCTGCCTTTATGGCCAAAAGTTCCTTTTCCCAAATAGTATAATTTCTCTCTGGGGCTGTTAGTTGACGGGAGTAAAAGGCACAAGGGTGAAGATGTTCTCCCACTGGTTGCATGAGTATAGCCCCGATTGCCACATCGGAGGCGTCAGCCTGCACAACAAAAGGGGTTTTAGGATCAGGGTGCTGTAGAATTGGCTGGGATGTGAATAGCTTTTTTAGTTGCTGGAACCCTTCCTTTGCTTGCTCCGTCCAGTGGAAGGGCTGTTTTCCACAGATGCAGCTGGTGATTGGGTCAGACCAGCGGGCAAAGTCTGGAATGAACTTGCGGTAGTAGTTCGCGAACCCCAAGAAACGCTGCACCTCTTTCTTGTTGGTTGGCGCCCGCCATTCCAATACTGCTGAAACCTTTGCCGGGTCCATGGAGAGCCCTAGAGGCGAGACACGGTATCCCAGGAAATCTACCTCTTGTAGATCAAAAGCGCATTTTTCCAACTTGGCATATAGTCCATGATCCCGCAATCGTTGTAACACCATTCTGACGTGGTTCTCATGTTCTGATTGTGATCTAGAAAACACCAAGTTTTCCTCTTCATCTGTCACAACAGTACTAGGAACGGGACTACATGGCCCATGAGTCATCACATTGGGGTTGGGGGTAAGCAAGAAAAGTGAAAGCAGTCATGTTCAATTGACACTGTAAAGACAGGGGGTGGTTTGTGTAGTCATCCCCACTGCATGTTGCACAAGATAATTCATGGTGATAATTCATGGTGAGACATCATCATCATCATCATTTAATTACTTATTAATCGCCCTCCATCCAAGATGCTCTAGGCGATTTACAAGCTAAATTGTAAAGGATAAAAATACATACATACAAATATTGATAAAATTAACATAGATCAAAAGCTCTAGTAAAAAGCCAGGTCTTAAGTGCTAGGGTAAAAGGCCCTAACTCACGCATGGCTCTCATGTAGGGCGGTAAGGCATTCCATAAGGCAGGGGCAGAAATAGAAAAAGCTCTGTGTCTGGTCCTTTCCAAATGCACTTCTCTAGGACCCGGTACATAAAGTCGCATTGGGATGGTCATTGTGACCTCCGATGATGGACAAGAGTGAGGAAGCTTGCCTGATCTCATTAGAGAGGGAGTTCCACAGACGGGGGGCCACCACAGAGAAGGCCCTGTCTCTCATCTCCACCAGCCGCGTTTGCGAGGGTGGTGTGATCAAGAGCAGGGCCTCCTCAGAGGATCTTAAACTGCGAGGTGGGTCATAGCAGAAGATACGTTTGAACAAGTAAACTGGGCCGGAACGGTTTAGGGTTTTATAGGCTAAAGCCAGCACTTTGGCAGCCAGTGGAGCTGACGTAGTAGGGGGTGGTATGCTCCCTGTACGCCACTCCAGTTAGCAACCTGGCTGCTGCCCGTTGGAATAATTGGAGCTTCCAAACAGTCTTCAAAAGCAGCCCCACATAGAGTGCATTGCAGTAGTCTATTCAGGATGTAACAAGAGCGTGGATCACCGTGGCCAAGTCAGGCTTCACAAGGTATGGGTGCAACTGGCACACAAGTTTTAATTGTGCAAAGGCTACCCTAGCCACTGCTGAGACCTGGGGCTCCAGACTCAATGATGAATCTAGAATCACCCCCAAGCTGCGAACCTGCGCCTTCAGGTGGAGTGTAACCCCATCCAGCACAGGCTGTAACCCTATATCCTGTTTGACTTTATGACTGACTAGGAGGACCTCTGTCTTATCTGGATTAAATTTCAATTTGTTTGCCCTCATCCAATCTGACACAGCTGCCAAGCACCGGTTCAGGACCTGGACAGCCTCCTTAGTAACAAGTGGGAAGGAGTGACAAAACTGGACATCATCTGCATACAGGTGAACATTGTACTCCGATTGGCCACAAAGAAAGCTTTCTTTGCAGCTTCTATTACCACAGCATATGTCCTTAGATAGGCACATAGCCGTGTTCGGTCTAGTTCCCTTTTCTTTTGCTTCATCGCTGCCAGCTCCTCATTGAACCAAGGAGCTGGTTTAGCTCTGTTACTCGAGAGGGGACATTTTCAGTGAGTTCTGTGGCAAATGTAAACAAAGGATCACATTGAAACTACAATGGGTGCTTTGTCTTGATATTAGTAGTTACTTACTTAGGCGATCCCTCGTAGGCCGAGGATGATTGTCCTCCAGTTATAGGGTCTTGGGGGGGGGGGGTGTCCGTAGATGGCTGAAGATACCTATTCTTGATTTGCATGTTCTCCCGCAGTGAGGACATCGGTTTCCAGGTGGAAGGCGGTCCCGGTCAGGATTAGCTTGACGCTCCTTCCTCTTGGCACGTTTCTCCCTTAAGCCCTCCATTCATGCCTCTTCGAACTCCGCAGCACTGCTGGTCACAGCTGACCTCCAATTAGAGCACTCAAGGGCCAGGGCTTCCCAGTTCGCAGTGTCTATGCCACAGTTTTTAAGGTTGGCTTTAAGCCCATCTTTAAATCTCTTTTCCTGCCCACCAACATTATGTTTCCTGTTCTTGAGTTCGGAGTAGAGCAACTGCTTTGGGAGACGGTGATTGGGCATTCGGACAACGTGGCCAGTCCAGCGAAGTTGATGGCGTAGGAGCATTGCTTCAGTGCTGGTGGTCTTTGCTTCTTCCAGCACACTGACATTTGTCTGCCTGTCTTCCCAAGAGATTTGCAGGATTTTTCTGAGGCAACGCTGATGGAAACGCTCCAGGAGTTGGGTGTGATGTCTGTAGACCATCCACGTTTCGCAGGTGTAGAGCAGGGTTGGGAGGACAATGGCTTTATAAACAAGCACCTTGGTATCTCTACGGATGTCCCGATCGTCAAACACTCTCTGCTTCATTCTGAAAAATGCTGCGCTTGCAGAGCTCAGGCGGTGTTGTGTTTCAGTGTCAATGTTGACTTTTGTGGAGAGGTGGCTGCCAAGGTAGCGGAAATGGTCAACATTTTCTAATATTAGTAGTATAGCTATTCTGAACTGTATATCTCTTGTCTGAGGCGCAGGACAAATTCCTCCCATGAGAATAATGGGAGAGTACTAGGTATGTGCTAAGAAACACATGCCAATACATTTGGAAACCATATCAGAAAGATAAATCAGCTCTACACATTGCAGGCAAGAGACCCCAAGTGAACAACACATACATACTTATCCCTGCTACCGAATAAATATATATATTCCCTTGGCTTCCTTTAAGTATTTAAGTATTTAAAATACTATGGCCATTCTTTAAATATTCCTCTTTCTGGAAAAATGTCAGTTGTTTGATTATTGCAAAACTTTTAAAAAATAAGTTTGCCAATTGTTTATCAAATATTGAGATAGAATTTCCTTGACCAAACCAATATATCACCCTGTGAGGTTGCTTTAAAGGTCATTGATTTTCACCATGGGTTACATAAAACATTTTCTTTTTGTTTATCTGTTTCACTAAAAGAAAGTTTCACTAAATTTCTTTTTGCCTATCTGTTTCACTAAAAGAAAAGAAAGAAAGAAAAAAATGAGTCCTTTATCTCTTAACAAAAATTGTCGGCAGACAAATTTCATCAGGTCATGAAGGAGGCTCTAGGAATTGAGTTAAAAAAGGTAAACAAAGGAAAAAAAATACCTAAACTGGTCAGGTTCGATATCAAATGAGGTCATAAGAAAAGGAAAGGAAAATGGCCTCCCAGCAGGTTTTAGTATGGCAAAAAGTTAGGGCAGTGAAGAGGACACTGGAGCTAAAGTGTAATGTTCCTTTGCAGTGGGCTTAATGAAAATCTGCTTACATTTTATATAATAAGAGAGGAAAGCAAGAGGCAACATTTTATGCCTGTGGTGCTGAAATCTACCTGTGGTGGAGGATAAACTTGACTCTTTAGGTATTAGCATTTTAAGAGACAAGAAATAAAATGGTATATAATGAACATTATCTTCTTTTTATTATGAAAGATTTAGTGTTCTGGGTTTAATGATAGAGTAATAAATATAAATGGTTATTAATGGTAAGTCATTATAATTGCTCAGTTTGATAGATAAAATACAGGATCTCCCTGTAATGTGTCAAAGGTTAGAGATTATTACTACTTCAGAAGGCTCTTGAAATTAAGTTCTCTGTATTATGACCATCAAAGTATTACAGAAGAGTATGTCTTCCAGATGATTTGTAATATATTCAAATTGCAATCAGTGTGACCTTTTAAAGTAGACAGGTTTCTTGTAAAAAGAATCATGTACTGTGTTTATGTGGCCAGTGTTATCAAGTAGGAATTTATCCCACAGAAGTTTTCCATTTGTTTGCTTGGAGGTTTTACAGATCCTAAAAGAAATGAGTGGGGTCAGAAGACACACACACATGCACACACTCATTCATTTTGGCCATGCAAGTGAAATGAAATTACTAGGTCTCTGCTGAAAGTCGTGTCGGTGTCATATTCTGGATCTATTTCATAGAAATCATCCATACAACTCGATATTAAGAAATGTGGGCAGTGCATATTCCAAAAATGGAAGAATTAAAACTCTCACCCAGTAACTTTTCGTAAGTTTTGTAAGTGTCGTAACTCTCTCTGTGGTGCAGTTCTAATTTCCAGAGTAAGCAAACTGTATCGGGAGGAAAATCCAAACATGATAATGCCACTTGGCCTATCAGGGCTGGAGGGGGGGGGGTAGGCAGAGCTACGGCCATTCCCCTTTAAATTAAGGAGCTCCACGAGGCTGCCTCCACTGCGAGGTGGGAGAGGAGAGCAAGTGAGAGAGCAGAGCAGCAGGCTAGGCTAAGGCTAGGGATGCAGTATGCTATATTGAGAGAGGCTAGGAGGATTGAGTGACCAACTGCTATTAGAAAAGAATCCAGGCTGCTGAGAGTCTTCTATGTTTATTTTATTTTACTTCTATCAGTTAATTTATTATTGATTTTGCTAAGGGATAACTGCTGGGAGCAAAGGTTGTTGCATCTGATACTGCATCTGCTGGGGAAAACTATTAAAGTCTCAAAGCTTTAGTAGTTTTCCAAAACCATTCTGTATTTACCGAATTGCACACCCTTAATGACTACTTCTTTGGGGAGTAATTCCATCCCACTCCACTACACTCCAGCCAGTCATAGCAGCTAAGATACATTATATAGAAATTCATGAAGCTAGCTAATTTAAAATTTTCCCCAAATTAGTAAATGTGCTAATCCTTCTAAAACTGGAGGGAATGATGCCCTGGTTATGTTGAGTTGTAGAGAAATTCAAGGGGAAAGCTTGTGTAGTATGTTGTGTAGGGCTGGACACAATACTTCAGCTGATCAAAGCAGACTGAAATGATACTATTACTTCCCTTGAGATGGACAATGCTTCAATAGATGAGGCCTAGAGCAGCATTCATTTTTTTCTTTGTTGTCACTGCATTATAGTCTTGATATATGTTTGGCTTGTTGAGTACTAAGGCCCCATCTGTACTGACTATCTAATTCAGTTTGAAGCTAACTAGACAACAAACTCCCAGGAAAGTGAGTTAAAGAAAGCTCTTAACGTGCATCAGTGCTCTGTGGTTTGTGTAATCACTACTTGGACCTCAAATCGGTTCCAGGATTCCTTATGTAATCATCTGCACAGCAAAACCACATACTAATTTTGTCATTAAAATTCCAGGACCACAAATGGATTCCAATACCTGAGCCCCCAGGAGTGGCAGGAAGGGTTCCCATGGGTGACCTTTCCCCCAGAAACTCAGTTCTGCTAACTTCCACAGACAATCTCTAGCCTGAATCGACAAAGTTACACAAGCACATATACACACACACAAGGGCAAATCCTAATATTCCCCCAAGCAGTGGTCACAATCCTCTCACAATACTACCATGCACCTAACAATTAATTCAAACCAAAAGATCATGGAAGTTGCACAATGCCCTGTCTTTTTCCCTTTCTTGGGAACCCATTCAGACCCATTGTCCCATCTTGAGCTAACAGAAATACAGTCATTAGCACCCATCAGCTCGGACTCTATCCATATTCCTTTCCCCCATGTATCCTAGCCAGCTTGAGTCAATCAGGACTCAGAGAAGCAAAAGTCCACTGTTTTGAGGTGCTGTCAAACTCCTATAAATCCTCTGTATACTTCCATTGCCCTTGGTCAGTTTTGGGAACACAAATTCTGCTGACATCCACTTTGGCCAAAGTGAATAAAGCCTCTGTTCTTTGTCTTCAACCAGTTTGCATTCTCATTCAATCTTCGGAGCCCAGACAAAGCAGGAGGCTGAACCCATAGCTTAGCAGAGTCGAAATCACATATTGGTTTGAAACTGCATTAAATGGTCAGTGGAGATGAGTCCTTTGACTCCTAGGTTCTTTTAAAACATATGTACTTCTACCAAGCTTGAAGTCATCCATCCTATATTATGCAAATTATTCTTCCAGCCTACATGACGCACCTTACCTTGATCTTTCTTGAAATCCATTTTGTGAATTTCAGCCAACTCCTACAATATGTTGAAGTCATTCTGAATTAGGGTCATATGCCTTCAAGTCACCTATTCTTGTCTTTTTTTAAGATTAAATTGTAGCTATAACAAATACCTATGTGGTCAAAGTTTTGTTCATAAGAAAAAAGTATGCATACCATGAAGTAGTTTGGCAGCTTCTTTCATCTCATATAAGTCACTGAACAACAGTTGTCAGTTGTAATGACTTTCAATCTGGTTTGGATTCGTCCCAGCAATGAGCTAGAGATGAAAGGCCACTGTGCTACTGAGATATGGATCCTGTGAGCCAGGTCTTATCCCATAAGTAGTCTTTTTACCCATCATATATGCACTCCATATGTAGAATTCAATGACTCAAGGGAACAGACATAGCAATCAGGTGCTTTCATCTTTCACACATGCCTTGAAAGGTCTTATTACAGATCCAGATGGACAGACACCAATTTTAACATCATGTTTTTTTAATTGCCAGGAATATTTATTTCAGTATGTAAGTTAAATAATAAAAGGGTGAAACTGAAAGGTATACCCCTGGGAAAGGGTGTGTTATTTCTAAACAGCTTGGAAAGACTCAGGGCCCTTCCACACAGCCATTAATCCAGAATGTCAGGACAGATAATCCACAATATCTGATTTGAACTGGGTTTTTGAATCCACACTGCCATATAATCCAGTTCAATGTGGATTCTATACAGCTATGTGGAAGGAGCCTCAATTGCAAGATTCTTCACTGGTCTATGTCTTTGGCTCTTAATGAGAAACATTTAAAACACACCCTCTTGAATAAAATTTACTCCAATAGCTCCATTTTAAAATGAGGCCAATTTTACAATTATTCAACTAAGACCAGTTAGAATTTATTACCAGGGCTAGGCTGAAGTAATTTCTAAAGCATTTGGAAAAGTCTGGTTATCAAGATCTACTCCTCTAAAACTGATTTCTTCCCTTTTGTAAAGGAAGGCCTATCGCATATTAAGAATGATGGTAGTAATCTACTCATATATTCTGTCAGTTCTTTTTATGTTCCTTATTTTCCCAATAAATGTATTCTGAAGAGCTGCTAGTGCATGGATTGTCCATTAAGTAATTACAGTAGTAGCATTTTTTTCTAATTTATGAGCAAATTTCACACAGAGAAATGGTGTGGTATTTATTTTTGTTTATTTTTAAAAACTTTTAAAGAAACCCACAACAACGCTTAATCATTCTTTTGACTCAGTTTGGACTAGAATAAGCAGCTACCCAAGTTCTGGGGCCACATAAAATATTCACCAGACCTCAGAGAGCTCCACTCCTCAGGTCCCATCTAATTCTTTTAATCTTAGGTTTTTAAAAAACTTGTTTTATTTGAAAGGTCCTTCCTGGACTCCTTGGAGACAAATTTGGCAGCAAGCAGGTATCCTGTTTTAGTCCCAGAGAATCCTTTTTTAGGATGCCTGCTTTAAACCAAGAAGTAATCTGGAAGTCACTTCCACTTCTGAAGTAGTTTCCTAATTTGGATTTTTTCCAGTGGCAGGCCTACTAAATCAGTGCTTCTGATGGTTCTATAATTTGTGAGAACTATGCCCGTCCCAGTGCAAATCACCTTTTGGACTGGAATGGGGTGAGGGTGCAGTAACTATGGTGAAGAACTCAACAAAAGTAGCTGTTGGGTATATCTTCTACTCCTTCAGGTGTTTCAGTTCTGCTTCTCTTTTTGAAGGTGATGAGTAGGCAATCTGCTGTTGTGAAGCAGACTACGACCTCTTCACATGGTTCCTGGAGCCAGGCCGTTTTGCCGAAAGGTTCTGGGGAAAATGCAGACATGCGGGGAGCCTCGTAGCACCCTGCTCGCCCTTCCTCCCTCCTTCCCCCACCATATGGTGGGGATGGAACAAGACGCATTGATGCCCTGTCCCTGTCCCCATCATATGGGTGAAAGGGTGCATTGCCGTGTTGCCCTTTTCTCTATCATATGAAGGAAAGAACAAAAAAATTGAGCTACCCAAAAACACTTTCCTCTCCATGCTGGAAGAGGAAGTGTCTTGTGGTGCTTCCTCTCCACTTTGGGAGGAATGAGGCAGGGCCAAGCCAATGTCATTTGATGGTACTCGGCAGGCCCTGTCCTGAAGAGGGAAAAAGGGCCTTAAAAACCCCAGTGTGAAGAGGTCTCAAGAATAGGGTGAAGCAACAGACAATAAGAGTAAGCTGTCCAAGAACTGGACAATTGTTAGCTATGAAACCACATTGTTGTTGCTGCTGTTGTATGCCTTTAGGTTGATTCTGCTTCTTGCTGACCTTATCCTACAGGGTTTTTTTAATAAGATTTATTCAGAACATTGCCTTCCTCTAAGAAGTGGGATGTGCTTGCGGCCACTCAGTGGATTTCCTTGGTTAAGGAGAGATACAAAATCAGTCTCTCGGGGTTCTTTTACACAGCCATATAACCCAGAATACCAAGGCAGATAACCCACAATATCTGCTTTGAACTGGGATATCTGAGTGCATACTGCAATATAATCCAGTTAAATGTGGATTTTATATAGCTATGTGGAAGGGGCCTCAATATCCTGCTCTAACCCCAAAGCACAATAAATGGCTAAGGATAAACCTGAACTCAGTCTCACTTCCTAGTGTCTAAAATAATTTTGAAATAAAGCATTTTGTAATCACTAGGCACCCACAAGCTACATAGATATTCATTACACTATTACACTAAATCAGTAATAGAACTTGTGAAGCCTTCAGGCTTCACACAATCCATCGGCTGGGAGGGATTTGACTGTGTGTCCTGCATGATGTAGGACTTGTGGCCTTTTCCATTTTTAGGATGCTATTGTGTGAGGGGGATGGCTCTCTGGCAGAGCCGGCCCTAGGTATTTTTCAAGTGTAGGCAAACAGAATTTTGCCCCCCCCCCCAAAAAAAAAATCACTGAAAAATAAAAGCATTTGATAAGTGAAAATGTTGGATAATAAGGAGGGATTAAGGAAAAGCCTATTAAACATCAAATTACATTATGATTTTACAAATTAAGCACCAAAACATCATGTTTTACAACAAATCAACAGAAAAAGCAGTCTCAACTGCACCCCCGTATGTTTGGCGCCCGAAGCGACCACTTAATTCGCCTCATTGTTGTGCCGGCTCTGCTCTCTGGGCCCTCATCAATCTCCAGCCCAAAGTATCTAGCATTCTAAAAGGGCTAAGGGAAGGCCATCCCAACAAAGCAAGACATTCCCAGAAAAGAAAGATGATAGAAGTGATGTGGTAACACAAAATGCCAGCCAAAACAGCATGCTGTGCTTCTCATATTAGAAATCCTATGGTGCAGCCTGCTGGGGCATCAACCCCTGCTCCAAATGATTAATTGAGCTAGTGCAGGTGAGGCAAACCGAACCACAAACTAGTCAATGAAGTCTACATTCTTATTATTCCTTTGATAAATATTTCTTTTCACTTTCTGGGCTGTTGTTGGACTTTGCTATTGGACTTTATTTACATTGGTACAAACTTCTGTGCCTCTCCTTTTAAATAGAGACAAGCAGGAAACATGATCAAAAATATAATAAGCACAAAGTAACCAATATAAAAGGGGAAGGTGGAATCAGCTGCAGCTATTAAAAAGTGGGGTTTTACAATTTAGTCCATTCCTCACACTTTTCTTACTTTCTTTACAACTATGGCAAAACTGAGTCAAATGTACTTTACAGGAAAATTAATGCCAGGGTTGTCACCAACAGAAGTCATCTTAAGAAGGCTATGTGATAATGTGCCAAGCTTCTGTCCAGTGAGAGCTAGAACTGTGTCTTCTAGTTGTACTTATAATGATCAGGTTATAAATATCCTCTATAAATATCCTTTCAGTTTCTCAGATAATCTCATTTTCAAAGGTGCCTGCCAAAGTGGCTTGTCATCATATAGCGGCAGTTGTATAGTAGACCACTTCAGTTTTACCTTTAATTTAAAAAGGAATGGGGAGGCAAATACAGTAGAGTCTCACTTATCCAACATAAACAGGCCGGCAGAATGTTGGATAAGCGAAAATGTTGGATAATAAGGAGGGATTAAGGAAAAGCCTATTAAATGTCAAATTAAGTTATGATTTTACAAATTAAGCACCAAAACATCATGTTTTACAACAAATCAACAGAAAAAGCAGTTCAATGCACTGTAACGTTATGTAGTAATTACTGCATTTACGAATTGAGCACCAAAATATTGCAATGTATTGAAAAGATTGACTACAAAAACTCTGACTACTAAAAGGCAGACTGCGTTGGATAATACAGAATGTTGGATAAGTGAAGGTTGGATAAGCGAGACTCTACTGTAGATTCAAAATGTGTTGCCATGAAATAAAAATAATACCATCAATCCTGGCAATGGATTCCTATTTATTTATTTTGTCTAATACATTATGCAGAAGGTGAAATAGACCATCTCTGTACTTCTTCCCAATGTTCAGTCAAAAACACTCATGATCCCATTTTACTCTCTGTAATGACCATTCATTTTGTCCCATAAACATTTCTCTACATTCCATTCACCAACAGGAAGCTCTAGCGTGGGCTGGTCCATGAGGTCACGAAGAGTCGGAAACTACTGAATGAATAAACAACAACAACACATTCAATTCTTCCCCATTCTTTCCTATGTAGCGACAGGTAGAAAAAGTAAGGTTACAAAGCTGGGGCCTAAATTGCCATTTTGTCCATTTGGATTTCAAACATTCCTTATTTGCCCAGGGCCCCTGTTGGCAAAATGTATTAAAGCGCTGAGCTGCTGAACTTGCGGACCAAAAGGTGCCATGTTCAAATCCCAGGAGCGAAATGAGCGCCCACTGTTAGCCCCAGCTTCTGCCAACCTAGCAGTTCGAAAACATGCAAATGTGAGTAGATGAATAGGTACCGCTCCGGTGGGAAGGTAATGGTGCTCCATGCAGTCATGCCAGCCACATCACCTTGGAGGTGTCTACGGACAACGCCGACTCTTCGGCTTGGAAATGGAGATGAGCACCAACCCCCAGAGTCGGTCGCGACTGGACATATCGTCAGGGGAAAACCTTTACCTTTTACATCTCTGCTACTGGAGAGCAATTGCACCAATCACACCTTTCACATGGTTTTCAGTACTCACTTCCACTCCACTGTGCAGTTCTTCACACATTAATCATATCACAACAGATCATGTTGAGAAATATGTTTCTAGAAAACTTTTACTGGGTTGATAAGCAGGCTCATTTTCAGTCCAGTCTCTAGGAAGGGTTTTTCCATGCTATAAGTGGAGGGAAGCACAACCCCAAATAACACTTGATTAGATACTACAAATTAAAAATAATCCACTTTCTGAAAAGCTTAAAACAGCAGGTACTCTGCCCTGAGTCCCCTTGGGGAGGGAGACAGGGTTGCCTACCAACAAAGTGTTGTTGTTGTTGTTGTTGTCTAGCCAGCTCTTCCACTCAAACTGACAGATCAACCAAAGGTGAAAAGGGGAATGTTGTGTTGTTCTGACACATACATTGCCTTGCGTTGAAATTGTTTACTATGGAAGCTCAAAGACTATGCTGGAAAATATTTTGAGGGAACATTAAAAAAAACTACACACACGCATACACATATGCCAGTTAAATCCTGGTACGATTCTCCTGTTCATTTATGAATTCAGTCCCTTCAAACCAAAGAGAAAACAAACATTACACCTTAATCAATCTTAATGTGGCATCAGTGTGGGATTAGGACAACCAGAATTATTGGGAGATATTTGTCAGCACAAGCAAAGAGAATAAAGAATCCATAGCCAGTAAGTCCATGTCAATAGAATTGTACTTCTTTTATCAGTTATAGCATTGTTAGTGTGGTGTAACACAGATGTTACATGGTAAAATACATATGTAGTATTTCACACAGCCAAGTAGTTTAAAATGAAAGTGGTCTCTGTAGACTCCACTAAAACCTTGTTTATTTTATAATCACAGTGAACTGGTTCATCAATTTCACACCAAAAAAAAATATCTTGCAAAGGTCAGTTCTAGAACTACATTTTTTTAAAGTCATGGAAGTTAGATCCCTCCCTTCCCCTCCTACAATTCAGCATTACTCGTACATTTCAAGCAGAAAAAATACATACTAGGTCCAAAAAAGACAGTTCAAAATAGGTGAAATAAACACCAGAGACATGTATTCTCATATGGACCACTCAAGTCATTGTATTAAAAATAATTAGGATGGTGTTACAATTTCAAGAGGACAAAACATCTTGTTGTGTATTATTGTTGTGTGCATTCAATTTATTTCTGACTTAAAATAATCCAAAGTTGCAAAAAAAAATCCCAGGGGTTTCCTTTGCCCTTCCTCTGAAGTCAAGAGAAAATTACTTGCTCAAGGCCACTCAGTGGTTTTCCAAGGTCAATCAAGGAATCCAGTCATGATTTCCAGAGTTGTTCTCCAGTGCTCAGACTATTATAACATGCTGGCTATCTCTTGTAAAGTATAGCAATATTTGTTTGTTGGTAATTATATACTGCATTCTCAAAATTAACCAAAGTGAAACACTGGGAATTAAAAAATTAAAATAATTTTTAAAATCCATATAGAGTGACAGACACTAAAAACAATATTAAAAACCACAGCAATAATTTTAAAAGCTGAGTTATGAGTTTTTTTAAATGTTTTTATAAATCCAAAGAAAGCTGAGGTATAAGTTGCAACCTGACATAATGTTTATTAGTTAGTTGATCCCTTCCAAGTCAGACATCCTCCAGATGTAGTCCAGACATCCTCCAACTGAAAGATACCTTACTATCCTTTCCCAGTAAAGGTGTTACAAACAAAGCATAGCAACCCAGTTTATATACATTATAACATAGCACACAAAGAAACAATAGTGAACATTGAACACAGTCTGTCCATAAAAGGAATAACTCATGTTTAAATGGAAAACAATTCCATGTAGAACAGCTGTGTGCAATAGATTTTAGAGATTTTAGTCCTTGCCAAATTTTCCTTTTATACAAGAGGTTGGCGATACTAATCAATACAAATTCATAATAGATGAGTGGGAGAGCTCTGCTGGTTTCATGGATATCCTCCACTTCTTGGATTTGCTTATACGCTTCAATGTTGCTGACAACCTGAAATATACAAAAGGACGGGCCTGTGGAACATTTGATTCCATTGAAAGATGCATAGAAGTCAGCATGCCCATGAAAACTCATCTATAGAACAACCCTGTATTGGACTAGTACCCGCATATGATAAAATATGTCTTTTACATATATTCTCTAGGTCCTCAAACATGATTCTATTACATGCTTCCACCGGAGGTTGACCATAGAGTCATGATGAAGAGGTCTCTATAGTATGCTTCCACTGGTCAATAGGGTTTTGTATTATGTGCCGTTTTTGCTATCTGTAGTAATCCCTTGGATACAGAGGCCATACAAGATGCATTAAAGCATTTACTGATCCCAGAATGGCACATGTAGATATGGCCTGCACCTTGGAAAGGGAGCTATCTTCTATGTTTCCAAAAGATTTTCACTTCCTTCTCAGTGTTTTACTGATTTTTTTCAGAGCTTACACCTAATTTTGAAATTGGTGGAACATGGCACAGTGATTATTGATGGTGCAACATTTCCTGTTTCCAGCTGAAATAGCTTTATTTGTTGAAATATTTTGACATAATCAATTCATTGTGCATTATAGTCAATTTATGGGATTTTTAGCTTTAACGAAAATAAACACACTGTGCGTTCAGGACCATAATATTTTAAAACTGCAAGTATTTTAGAATTATTGTTTTCCATGCTGTGTATTTTCATTGTATAACAAGCACAAGAGGCATTGTTAACAAATGGACCAGTTTAATGATTTCTGACTGCCATTTTATTCTTGCTATGCTATCCTGGACTGTTGTATAGGAAGTAACACAGTGATCATAATCTTCCAATAGTGAGGAATCTTCAGTACTTTGAAACCTAGGTAACAGGAAAGAGAACTAACCTACATTTTGTTATCATAAAATAGCATACAATTACTTTATAGGTATATTAGCTGTGCCCGGCCACACATTGCTGTGGCGAAGTATGGTGGTATGGGAAATAAAGTATTGAGGAATTGGTGGTAGTTAAGGTAAAGGGTAAAGGTTCTCCCCTGACATTAAGTCCAGTCGTGTCTGACTTTGGGGGTTGCTGCTCATCTCCATTTCTAAGCCGAAGAGCTGGTGTTGTCCGTAGACTCCTCCAAGGTCATGTGGCATGACTGCATGGAGCACTGTTACCTTCCCGCCAGAGCAGTACCTATTCATCTACTCTCATTTGCATGTTTTTGAACTTTAGGGTTGGTAGAAGGTGGGGCTAACAGTGGGGGCTCTCTCCGCTCCCCCAATTCAAACCTGCGACCTTTCAGTCCAGAACTTCAGCAGCTCAGCACTTTAACACGCTGTGCCATCAGGGGATATTATTTTCTAAAACTTGTAAATATACAATATATCTGATTGGTTTTTTTTTGTCTGTTGGAGGCAAGTATGAATGCTGCAATTAGGCAAAATGATTAGCATGTAATGGCCTTGCAGCTTTAAAGCCTGGCTGTTTCATCCCTGAGTGATTTTTTTGTTGGGAGGTGTTAGCTGGCCCTGATTGTTTCCTGTCTGGAATTCCCTTGTTTTCAGAGTGGTGTTCTTTGCGATATTTTATGTGCTTCTACTGTCTGTGGTCCTCAGAAAACAGAGGATTTGCCAGACTTTGTTGGGAGGTGTTAGCTGGCCCTGATTGTTTCCTGTGTGGAATTCCCATTTTCAGAGTGTTGTTCTTTATTTAGTGTTCTGATTTTAGAGATTGTATTGTTCTGTTTTATTATACCACAGTAATTTTTATATATTCTGATTTTAGTGTTTTTGAATGCTTGGAGCGAGATTGTCTTCATTTTCACAGTTCACAGCAACACAATAATAATAATAATAATAATAATAATAATAATAATAATAATAATAATAATGACTTTTGTAATACACACTGCTTCACTCCCTTCTCAGCTTCCTTTCTGAAAGAATCCTTTCTTGGGAGGTGTTAGCTAGCCCTGATTGTTTCCTTTGTGGAATTCCCGATTTCCTTGATTTTAGAGTGTTGCTCTTTATTTACTGTCCTGGTTTTAGAGATTATATTGTTCTGTATTAGTCTACCACAGTAATTATTACATATTACAGTAGAATCTCACTTATCCAACATTTGCTTATCAGTGTTTTAAATACATTGTGATATTTTGATGGTAAATTTGTAAATACAGTAATTAGTACATAGCATTACTGCGCATGGAACTACCTTTTCTGTCAAATTTGTTGTATAACATGATGTTTTGGTGCTTAATTTGTGTAATGATTACCTAATTTGATGTTTAATCGGCTCTTCCTGAATCCCTTCTTATTATCCAACATATTCACTTATCCAACATTCTGCCAGCCTGTTTATGTTGGATAAGTGAGACTCTACTGTATATTTATAATCTTACATTATCTGCTTAGAACTGGATTATATGAGGCCCTTTCTACACAGCTGTATAAAATGCACATTGAAGTGGATTATATGGCAGTGTGGAGTCAAGATTATCCAGTTCAAAGCAGATAATATAAGATTATAAATGAGTTATATAGTTGTGTGGAGGGGCCTTGAGTCTACACTGCCATATAATCCAGTTCAAATCAGATAATCTGCATTTTATAGGCAGTGTGGAAGAGGCCTAAGTGAGGCCTAACTCTGCCTGTTCCCTGGGCTGAGTGGGTTGCTAGGAGACCACGTGGGTGGAGCTTAGCCTTCTAACTGGCAGCAATTGGATAAAAACAATTATTCCTCTCTCTCTAATTAGGACTTTATTTTTCTTTTCTTTTTGTTGTATGAATGTAGAGGCATAGATGAAGGGTTGTGCTGCCAAGTTTAGTGTTTCTGGGATGTGTAGTTTTGTTGTTTTGTCCTAGGCCGAAATTTCATTACCATTTTTATATAGATAGATGATAGATAGATAGATAGATAGATAGATAGATAGATAGATAGATAGAAAAATGAGGTTGCAGCCCCATCTCCCGTAGCTTGGGAAACAGGCACTCAGCCAACAGTGATGTTTTACATAAGTATTTAGCAAGGGGGATTTTTAGGGAGAGGGCTCAGTGTTCTGTCTACTTAAGACTGTTGCAGCAGCTGTGGTAAGTTTATGTTCTTTCAGACGATGTGGGTAGCTACACCTGCATCAGGTGAAACTTGGTGGCCTAGTGCAAGTGCTTCCCTTTTCCTCCCTTTCCCCCTCCAAGCACAAGGTGGTGGGGAAGGAGGCACCAGTTGGCTGGTTGCTCCCTGGTGACGCCTGCCATGAAGGGCTCCCTTCCCTTTTCCATCCTTCCCGTTCCTTCTCTCGCCACCCCTTCCTTCCTTATTCTATGATGCCTTCCTTTCATTCCTTTCTTACCTTCCCTTCTTTTCCTCACCATGCAGACTCTTTCCCCATGCCTTCCCTGCTTCCCGAACCCTTTTTCTGCATGGCCAAAAGGGACTGGATTGGATGGCCTCTGTGGTTGTTGCTATTACTTCTACTACTACTACTACTATTACTACTACTACTTCGAAGACTGGATGGCCATTTGTTGGGGGACGCTTTGATTTGTGCTTTTATTGTATGGCAGAAGGGAGTTAGACTGGATGGCTCATGGGGTCTTCCACTGAAATACTGTTAAGTTGATGTTGGTTAACATATTGTATTGTTCTTTCTTTTTTTCACTGCAAACAGGATATGAGCAGTGTATATAGGAATTTGTTCATGTTTTTTCAATTAGTTCACACACACACTCTCGATCCATCTGTCTCTAGCCCAGCCCGTCTATCAAATTAAAAAACGCAATGTGACCCTTGCATCCAAACCCTTGCCCATGCCTGATATATATACATTATTTGTGATATATCATATAATGTATAATATAATATATAAACATTTCTTTGGACTCCACAAGAAACTTTTCCATCACAAAGGGCTCCACAGCTGAAAAACTTTGAGAACCCCTGGCCTAGTGGAAAAGAAGGTCCAACAACTGAAGGCCCATATATCTACTCTTCAGCATATTGGGAACATGAGGTTTTCTTTGAAAGAGTAGACTATCCTGAATGAGTAATACACAGGGGATTCCCCTGGAAAGGAGCGTAGTTCTCAAACACAGGAACATAACACCTAGAGGTAGAATGATCAGGAATAATTCATCATTATCAATGATGATGAAAAACAGGAACGACAACAGTGTCAGTCCTCAGAAAAGGTGCACATAATTTTGATAGATTCTGCACATAAAATGACCCCTGCCAGTTCTTCAAGAAGCCATGTGATGGTGGCAGGGAACTCCTGATATAGGGAAATAGGATAAGTGGTTTGTGGGCCTGACAGAATGAGTGAAGTACTATTTCCCTTGAAGAAAAACCCATGGTGCAACAGAGAGAATGGCAAGGCTTGGCAAGCCTACTCTGTTAATCATCCTTTTTTGTTCACATGGTAAGCAATAACACTGCAAAACTACCTTTCATGATATCACAAGTGATTATGACATTCTGGGTAGGTAACTAAAGATAATCATCATCATCATCATCTTTATTTATACCCCACCACCATCTCCCCGCGGGGACTTGGGGTGGCTTGCATGGGGCAGAGGCTCAAACAACATAAGGACAAAATATAAGCAACATAATACAAATCACAATATAAAAAAGATAAAACAGTAATACAATATATCAATTAAAACAACAATACAAGGATTAAAAATTGCATTTAAAACACATAAATGGTAAGAACATAATAAATACAGGATAGATTATGAAAAACCCTCTGGGGCTGATTAATTAATGACTGTCTCACCGAAGGCCTGCCAAAACATTATTATTATTATTATTATTATTATTATTATTATTAATCTTTATTTGTACCCCGCTAGCATCTCCCGAAGGACTCGATGCGGCTTACAAAGGCCAAGGCCTCAACACACAATATAACAATACAAAACAAAAGGCAAATTAAAAACAATTAAAACAGTATAAACAACAAGCAATAAACAATACGCTAAAACACAATAAAAATGGGCTGGGCCAGAGTAATGGGTACAAGATTAAAAGTGCTGATGTGATAGATGATATATAAGGCTTCTAGGGCAAGTGCAGAGTGCGATATACGATCTAGTTCTAATAAAGTGCTTATGGGACTTGGAGTTGGAGATTTCCTATTAATCTGGGAAGTCTTCAGTTGTTTCCTGAAGGAAGATAGAGAGGGAGCCAACCTAATCTCCCTGGAGAGGGAGTTCCAGGTCGGGGAGCCATGGCCAAGAAGGCCCTCTATTTCGTCCCCACCAAACACAGTTGTGAGGAGGGTGGAAGTGAGATGAGGGCCTCCCCGGAAGATCACAGAGATCGGGTGTGTTCATAGGGGATGATGCGCTCACGAAGATAGGCAGGTCCCAAGCCATTTAGAGCTTTATAGGTAATAACCTGCACCTTGAATTGGGCCCAGAATATTATCGGCAGCCAGTGGAACTGCTTGAACAGGGGGGTTGACCGCTCCCAGTAAGAGGCTCCGGTTAGTTACCTAGCTGCCAACCGTTGTACCAACTGCAGTTTCCGGACCATCTTCAAGGGCAGCCCCACGTAGAGTGCGTTACAGTAATCCATCCTTGAGGTTACCAGAGCATGGACCACCATGATCAAGTCAGACTTCTCGAGGCACGGTCGCAGTTGGCGCACTAGCTTTAGCTGTTCATAGATCCAAAGGATGTCATTTCATCTCTCACCACCCAGGAATGGGTTTTTTTTATGTCTGGAGTGACTTGAGAAACTGCAAGTTGCTTCTGGTGTGAGAGAATTGGCTGTCTGCAAGAATATTGCCCAGGGGATGCCTGGATGTTTTGATGTTTTTACCATCCTTGTGGGAGGTTTCTCTCATGTCCCTGCATGGAGCTGGAGCTGATAGAGGAAGCTCATCTGCGCTCTCCTCGGGTTGGATTCGAACCAGCAACCTTCTGGTCAGCAATCCAACCTTCAAGTCATCAGTCCTGCTGGCACAAAGGCTTAACCCACTGCACCACCAGGGGCTCCTAAGAAGGGAGTGAAGAATAGTAGAGGTGAACAACTCATTCCGCAAATGGCGCCACCAGGAAAAATTTGCCTTCCTGGATCATGGTCAGTTTTATAAAGATGGCAAATGATGAATTACACCTCAGAACAGTTGGCAGGAATGTTTTTGCTTATAGTGTCAGCAACATGATTGGAGCTGGGGGTGGTATGTGGAAGGAGATATTCTTCTTGGGGGCAGGAGTTTATCAAGTGCTGGAAATAATAGCCTGAATGTTGGAGAGAACTGGACCACTAGTACAAAAACCCAACAGTAACTATTGTATTTGATCATTTAAAAGCTTCAATACAGACAGCACATGACAGTAAGAAGAACATCAACCTAGTGTCCCAAATCAAGGCATTGCTTCCCTTTGCTTGAATGCTAGTTATAAAATAGAAGTAAAGTGAAACCACTGTGCAAAAGAATAGTACTAATAATACACTGAAAAAAAATGTTTCAGGCACTGTGTCAGCTTCTAAAAATTACCAACTCCCTTTCTATTTTTTTGTTTACTATATCTCACTTCACTCTGACTCTAATTGCATCACTTTACTTCCTACTGGGTGATTACTGAATAGTTTACTGAGAAAAGTAAAATTCTAGCTTTTCCTGGGAAAGAAAGCACATCTGGTAATAGCAGTGAGTGAAAATCATCACTGAGCACTGTGCAAGAAATTATTTGGTTGCAGAACAATTCATATAGGCCTGGCTATTGGTGTCTTTTACTGTTTAAAATTATACTGTTCTGTAATATGTCTACATTTCTAATATTTAAAAGGCAATTGCTTTGCCAGGAAGTACTGCTCTTACAATAGAAATATGTTTGTCACAATGTAGATTCTTATTGCTCCACATCGCTTTCTGAATTCTAATAGGATGAGCCACTGTCTAGGGCACAGTACACCTGGCATGGTCTATCTGGCCACAAACTTGTCACTAAGGCTACCATAACTTAACATAGGTGGCAAGAACAAAGAGATGCAAAAGCCAGAGATGTCCTAAAGGTGACATTAAGATTGCTTCCACTTTAGGGGCTGCACAGTGACAAACCTACTCCGAAGAGGGAAAATCTGACAATATATGACATCTACTTGAAGACACTCATCAGACATCATTTTCCTGTACCCTCTGTCTTACTTCCTGTGGACTGCCATGTTTCAGATCATGTTCTGGGGAACAGGACCACAATTTCTTCTTGGCAGGGGGTCCTGCTTCTTGGCAGGGGGTTGGACTGGATGGCCCATGAGGTCTCTTCCAACTCTACTATTCTATGATTCTATGATTCTATGATTCTGATTTAATATGGTTCATACACCCAGGGGCGGTTCAACCGCAAGGCAAATTAGGCAGTTGTTTAAGGCGCCATCCTCTAGGGGGCACCGTTGAGGCACTTCCTGCCTCTGTGGCGGCCTCAGCCAGGCCGCAGCTGCAGGAAGGCCATGCCTGGGCGGAGGTGCCTCAACGGTACCCCCTAGAGGATGGCGCCTTCAGAAACTGTTGAGGCACCTCTGCCCAGGCATAGCCTTCTGCCACATGGCACTGCCAGGCTGTCTCCTGGGCCCAGTCTGGCAGGCGAGGGGTTAAGCAGAAGTGGGCAGGGCTTCAGGCAACACAGTCAGCCAACCAGGTGCCCACTGCCACACCTGCGCAGGGTGGCCCAGGTTTGAGGTGCGGTCTGAGCTGCTGGAGAAGTTGCCCCAGGGCGGCCGGGGAGAAGTTGGCCAGCCGGCAGACAGCGGCTCGGCACTGCCAACTTCTCCCCAGCCGCCCTGGGGCAACTTTTCCAGCGGCTCAGACCGCACCTCAAACCTGGGCCACTCTGCGCAGGCAAGGAACCAGGCGCCTGATTGGCTGGCCGTGTGACTTGAAGCCCTGTCCACTGCCGCTTAACCCCTCGTCTGCTGTGACATTCTGGAGGCGGGCCAAGAGCCACCCGCTCTACAGCCAGGAGTTCCTCATCCAACTGTCTGCCTCCTTCTTGTCTGTGGGGTGAATATCTGGAGGCTACAGTTTGAAGTCAGCATGTGTGCTTTCAAGTGATGATGACTCTGAAGGCAAGGGGTTTTTTTGTGTGTTGTTGAAAGCTTCCATGGCTGGAATCACTGGATTACTGTCAGTTTTCCAGGCTGTATGGCCGTGTTCCAGAAGCATTCTCCCCTGATGTTTCACATCTAATGACAGGTATCTTCAGAGATTGTGAGGTATATTGGAAGCTAGGCAAGGGAGATTTATATATCTGTGGAAGGTCCAGGGTGGGAGAAAGATCTCTTGTCTGTTGGAGGCAAGTGTGAGTATTGCAATTAATCACCTTGATTAGCATTTAATGGCCTTGCAGCTTCAAGGCCTGGTTGATTCCTGCCTGGGGGAATCTTTTGATGGGAAGTCATTAGCTGGCCCTGATTGTTTCACATCTGGAATTCAAGGAACATGAAAGGCACTATGTGCGGACTAACTCGACCAGAGAAGTCAGCCATAGCAATGAATGCAATTTAGCCCCACATGAGCTACCAAGGCTCCTGGGAATCCTAGTTTTACAAGGCCCCCTTCCACACAGCCATATAACCCAGAATATCAAGCAGAATAACCCATAATAGGTGCCTTGAACTGGGTTATCTGAGTCCACCCTTCTATATAATCCAATTCAAAGCAGATAATGTGGATTATCTGCCTTGATATTCTGGGTTATATGGCTGTGTGGAAGGACCCTCAAGGCTCTTCCACACAACCATATAACCCAGAATATCAAAGCAGAATAACCCACAATATCTGCTTTGAACTGGGTTATCTGAGTCCACCACCCTATATCCCAGTTCAATTTTTGGTGCTAAATTCGCAAATATAGTAATTCCTACATAACATTACCATGTATTAAACTGCTTTTTCTGTTGATTTGTTGTAAAACATGATGTTTTGGTGCTTAATTTGTAAAATCATAATGTAAATTGATGTTTAATAGGCTTTTCCTTAATCCCTCCTTATTATACAACTTTTTCACTTATCCAACGCTTTTATTTTTCAGTGATTGGTTTGGGGGGGGTGCCAAAATTCTGTTTGCTTACACTTGAAAATTACCTAGGGCTGGCCCTGCATACACCCTTTAACATTTGGCCAAATTGTGGCCCCTAAAACCAGCATGATGTAGTGTTTGAGCATTGGACTGCAACTCTAGAACAAGGATGGAAACAACATGAAGGCACACAATAACAAATATTCTGCACATTTGTCTCTTCCTAGCATCATTTCTTTTATTTTAAAAAGCACAAAAGCAGCATAAATTTCTGATCTGTGTAAAGTTCTGATCAGAAAAACAGCTGAGCCGCTCTTAATAACTTGTTATTGACAGCTACAGAAAAGGTTTAGCAGAATATTTAAAAAAATATTTTTTTAAAAAAATTTAAAAAATCTGGAAGAAAGAAGAAAGGAAGTCAACCCCCCCCAATATACCCCAACCATTAGCTTACCTCCCCTCCCCCCACCCCCTTTTCCTTCAAACTATGTGCTTTAGGGAATTTACCCTCTCCCCACTCCCCACACCCTTTACCCATTCCCCCCCCCCAGTCGTAGTTTTAACCCTCCCTCCCCCAGGTGATCCCTCCCCAACTTTCCTGTAGGGCCCCCTATGTAATTCAAAGCTTTAATAAAATTATATTTTTAAAAAATCATTTAGTAAATAGCTCTTCAACGCTTCACTTTCCCAGAAATGAAACATGAAATAATTTGTGGGTTTCAAAATGTTTGGTCACTTGAAATACTAGATGCCTCTTGTTTCATCACTGAAGTTAATTAAAAGAGCAGCAACAAGCCAAAGCCCAAGTAAGTAAGATAGTTAATGAAGGGTTAATTTAGCTGAATCATTACCAATTGACTTTGCATGAATGAATATACCACAGGTGTATCAGTGTGTCAGAAATCTTTAAAGCATTTCCAAATGTTTGGTCAATTCATCATACCAGGAGAGCTTTTCAAATTGAGTTAATATGATTACTGAATTCCCGTGTTTAATGAAAATTCACAGATTCATTCTTTCTTGCCCATGCCACACACACAGAAGACAAGCAAAAAGAGATCAAATAATATTACTTATCCTGGATGGATCCATATATAGATACATTATGCATCAATGTGTCAGCGAGGAGGCCCTAGTGAGACCAAATTATAAACACATATTCAAACTTGTATTTTCAGTATTATGCTTGGCAAGTCATCTTTTGTCATTCTCAGTTTTTTTTATGTAAAATTGATTATTATATCAGGGAAAGGGGAGAGCACACAACACTTTGAACAAATCAAGTGCAATATAAATGGTATGAATAGTAAGCATTTCTGTAGTAAGAGTGCTGGCTTACTTTGCACCATTTCACTTCTCTTCCACATCCTCCTGGGAAACCATGAAATGACAGGTTTCCAGAGCTGGCACAGTGTTTTGTTCATCTCTAGATTTCCATAGCTTTCATCATACTGTGCATTCAGGCCTGAACAGTTGCCCACAGGCTGCTTTTTTTACTGGTTGTCATCTTCATTCTTTTTATCAGTTTTCAGTGTTAAAAGCAAATATGAAATCTCACTATTAAACTGCAGGACAAGGTTACTCTCAATTCCACTACACTATTAATGAAATGTTATTGCTTTTTGTGAATTGATATCAGTACAAAGTGCAACATTTACCCATTTATTTTTCCCCATCTTAGCAAGGCATTGGCTCAGTTGGCCAATCTTTTCCTTGCTGTTGGCTGACATGATTTCTTCTGTACCTTCCTACATTGAAGAATTTAAACAAGTTGGTGTTTCTTTCTGGCAGAAAATTTCTATTCAGATAATTGACTGAAATAAAATTTAAAAAGCTTAATGTGGGTATTTGATTCACTTTCCAAATTGCTAATAACAAAAAAGATTGTAAAATGAAGGATGAACCTTGTAGAATCATAGAATCATAGAATAGTAGAGTTGGAAGAGACCTCATGGGCCATCCAGTCCAACCCCCTGCCAAGAAGCAGGAAATCGCATTCAAAGCACCCCCGACAGATGGCCATCCAGTCTCTGCTTGAAAGCCTCCAAAGAAGGGCCTCCACCACAGTCCAGGGGAGAGAGTTCCACTGCCGAACAGCCCTTGTACCAACCCATCGCTAATTTAAAATATTAATAATAATGCGGAGATGGAACAAGTGATGTAAAATTATTATTGTTACGTTTTGAATGTGACCTTAGACTCACATAGCACAACGTGCTATAGGGAAAGGGCAATCTTTGATGACCTCCATGTTGGATAAGCCAGGAATGATTGGAGAGAGAGATTAAATGTTTACTACTTTGTCTTGCAGCTTCGTTGGATTTTTTTGCCTCTATCATTTGAGGAGCATGCTCATCCTCATGTTTTAGTCATTCATCTCAGTGGGAATTATGTGGGTTTCCTGAAAGGCAAAACCTTTGTTTTCCAATTCTTTGCATGATCTCGAGGTCATAAAGAGTACATGGCCAGAAATAATTCTTATATTGTACATCATTTTGTCTTGCCAAATTTGACAGGATGTGTGGGATCCCTAATCTTGCCTGTATGAATGAATTGTTTATTGTACTAGCCATAGGCCATGACATCAGTAATATACAACCTTTATAAACACTTTCCAATATGAACATTAACATTTATTCAAAAATTAAAACTAGCTCTTTAAAATTATAATAGCAGAAACATAACAATGACAGTGTCCGATTTGTATCATCCCAAACCATCCCCATTTCCATTTCTGACATCAAGTATGGATTTTGCTACTTTAGCTCTGATCTTTTGGGCTGCGATTACAAATGTAGCAACCTTTAGTGTTATATTTTTGGAATAATCTGCTAGCAAGTCACAGATCACAGCACATTGTTTCCATGCTGCCCTTTCTTCCAAGAGTGTTCCCAGGAGATTTTTCCTAGGATCATTATACAAGGGGCAATGTAACAGATAGTGTGTTAGATCTTCTTTTTTCCCCGTGCCACAAATGCAAAGTCGTTGGACATGGGGGATCCCTCTGTATCTTCCCTCTAGCCAGTTTGATGGCATTGTTTGGAAGCGCAGGGTTGTAAATGCTTTCCTCAGGACTGCAGACGTTAGGTCTTGCAGATATTGTTGACAATATTGGTCACTCTTTAGTTGGGGATACCAGATAGAGAAACCTTGCTGTTTACTAATCTGCAGGTTGTCAGTTGCATCCATCTCAAAGATTTTGTCTCTAATCACCTTCTTGTCCAGATGCATTAGAGTTGTTGTTGACCCATCAAAATACTGATGGAGTAAGGGTAGCCAGTATTGAACCCATCCTCCCCGCTTATACTGTTCTATCATGCATTGCTTTGTTATATTCTCATCCTCCATTCCCAGAAGTCTCTTCCCGTATGAGATGTTAAGCTTATGCATTCTGGCCATAAGTGAGGGAAGATCCCATTCAAGTCTTAACAAGGCAGCTGGAGTCCCAGAGGGAAGGACTAAAAGAGCTCTAGCAAACTTATTCTGAATGCTTTGAACCTGTTTTGTATTACCCTGTCCCCAAATTTCTGCTCCGTATAACAGTTTGGGTAAAATTTTAGCCACAAAAATCTTCACTGTGGGACATATAGCAAGGAACCTCCCTTTCTTTTTGCGAAGGCTAGGATTGATTTCATTGACCTCCAGGCAGATAATTTGGCTGCATCTATATGGCTCTTCCAGTTACCATTATATGAGAAGTGTATGCCCAGGTATTTAAAGTTATGACACTGCTCTATTGCATGACCATCCAATTTCCATTTATGTGTTTGCTTCCTTTTGGAAAATACCATCACTTTGGTTTTAGAGTGATTGATCATCAGCTTCTCTTGTTCACAGATTCTACTTAGTGATCTCAAAAGTCTCCTGAGACCTATTTGCATAGTTGACAGGAGGACCATGTCATCCACATATAATAAGATTTGGATTCTCCTATTACCTCCTAATGGAGGGAAGTGATCGGGGGAGCTCAACTCGGCAACTAGATTGTTTACATAGAAATTAAACAAAAAAGGTGCTAGCAAAGAGCCTTGCCTCAAGTCCTCTTTTTGTTTCAATGTTGTTCGATAGCTTACCTGACAGACCTAACCTCACTCTTAGGTCTGTCCCCGAATATAGCTGATGCAATAATAACAACAGCCGTCTATCCACATTAGTCTTTGCCAGCTTTCCCACAAACGCTGTCTGTCAATTAAGTCAAAAACTGAGGTAAAATCCACAAATGCCGTGTATAGGCATCCCTTTGGTTTCTTCAGACTATTTTGGATTAAGTGTGAAAGCACAAAACATTGATCTATTGTTCTTCTGCCTTGTCAAAATCTGGCCTGTTTTTCTGCAATAATATTATTCTAATCTTGCTTGTAGATGGATAAACAAGGAGATTAAGTACACATTGAGTAGGAGCTTGGGGCACTTTCTGCTATATCCCACTAGTTAATATTAACAATTGCTGAGATTGTTTTAGCTAGCTACAGTACTAAATTTGAAAAAGCCAATGGAAGGCAATGCTGCTAGATTTTAATTAGTATGATGTCATCAAGCAAAGTCCCAACTGCTGCTGATATAGAATTCTTTTCTCCCTACTAGGTTCCTGCTATTGCAAAGTTAACTTAGTCACATAAAACCAAAAGTGGCCCCCAAATCCACATTAAAGCAAGTAAGCCAAGGAACAGATGTGGGGTATTTTCATAAATAAGGAAATCAAATACTATATGTTTCTTCATCTCTGCAGCCCTAAGGGGTAGTCATAGATGTAACTAAAATTGTCATAGCACCTAGTACAGTCCTGTCTGAATGTTTACAGACTCATCTCCAATTGCTTTTAAGCTTTTAAAAATTGATTTTCATGAGAGATTGTCCTCCCAAAGCCATATAATGTAAAATAGCACCAAAAGATTATATAAAAACATTAAATAATAAAAGGGATGAGATGCTTAAGATCTTAAGAAAATGAATAATTGCATAGTCTATGGTTTCAACATCAGGATTTTAAAAAATCTCCTCCACATTTCACTATTCTTTTTTTACCATCTAGTTTATTTTGTACCATTTCCTTGGGATCTATGGAGCCAATTATATATTTACATTGCAAGTAGTTCAAACAGTTCACAACTTTAAATTTAACAGTAACTATATAACATATTCTGTACCAAAACTAGTACATCTGCATTATCCCAGAGTTCCATGTACCCTTTAAAGTATCAGTGCTTCAGAACTCTTGCAGCTTATTAGTTAGGCAACCTCAAAGACCTAAGTGAAAACACAAAATAGTTTTGACTAAAAGTACACCTCTATAGGTAATTTACTGTCTCATTTCCTTCTCAAGCCATATATTAAAACAGTATGGGAACTAACATCTAATGTGAATTACTGGCAAACAAGCCTCCTTCTCCCACCCCCATGGACAAAATTCACTTTGGAGTTGCCTTTAAACAGTATCCCTTATCCAAGATGCTTGAGAGTCAAAGTGCTTTGGATTTAGGGATTTTGAGGGAGAAGGGATTTTGAGATACCTGTATTTGCACACATGGACATAATGAGATGTTTTAGAAATGGAACACTAGTCTAAACATGACATTATTTTGTGTTTCATATACATGTCATGCACTTATAATAATAATATAATAATACAACTTTATTTATATACCGCCCTATCTCCCGGATGGGACTCAGGGCGGTTTCCAATAATAAAAACAACACAAACATTACATAGCAACATAATAACACACGAAGCAAAGTAAAATAATATAATTATAGCAATAAATAACACTTACATGACCTGATCAAGGGGATGGGAACCATAAACCCAATATATTAAAATGTATCATTTTAGGCTAGAGAAATCTTGTGCAATATATTCAGGCCCAGAAATCGCTGATATTCCAATGTAATTACTCAAAAACCTGCCGACACCACCAGGTCTTCAGTTCCTTATGGAAATTGGATAATGTAGGGGATTGCCAGATCTCTTTTGGCAGTGCATTCCAGAGCCGGGGGGCCGGGCCGTAGCCAGAAAAAAATTTCGGAAGGGGTTTTGAAAATTTGGGGGGGGGGGGGTTTAACCCCTAGCACACACCCCTCCCCGCTACAAACCTGTCAATATCTGCTTGAGATAGTGCCTGGAGGGACTCTTAATGTTTTGTATCTCATGAGTAAACCAGGTTTTTTTTATAACCTGAAAAATTTCGGGGGGGGGGGGTTGAACCCCTAAACCCCCCCCCCTCGCTACAGGCCTGCGGGGGGCCACTGCCTAGAAAGCTCATTACCTCGTCCCCACCAGCCGCACTTGAGATGGTGGTGGGAGCACGAGAAGAGCCTCCCCAGATGATCTCAAGGTCCGCACTGGCTCATAGGAGGAGATGCGATCACGGAGATAGGTAGGGCCCGAGCCATATAGGGCTTTATAGGTCAAAACCTGCACCTTAAATTGGGCCCGGCAGTTTATTGGCTTGAAGATAATTTTATACAATATTTTAAAAATATTTTTGTGCAGAAAACAATGTTTGTGTAATATAGATCATCGCAATGCAAAAGTCTCAGCATCCCAATCACCCTTGTGGGCAATTCTGGAGTACATTGGGATTCCAGATAAGGGATACCCAATCTGCATTGCCAGCTATGGACAAATGATGACTTGGATTTGGAAACGTGACAGAGGATCTTTCCTGAGATGTTCAATAGCAGACAGGACTATCTAGGAACATGGTATACCCTCCTTCATTGGATGCTGCTCATAAGCATAGGCTAGATGACCAACTTTCCAGGATGCAATAATTACATTTTTTGAATTGGAAGAGCCCAGACTAAATGACCCTTGAAGCCCCTTTCAGCCTTCCCTTCCTCTTCTGCTATTGTTATTCTAGTAAAACAGTTGCTGCATTTATACCTTAAGCATGACCCTGAATATTCATTTATTAAGATATATTTTCTATGTATATAAGAATGCTTTAAATATAAGCCAACTGAATACTTGATGCAAAGTCATAGACACCTAATTGTACTGCCTCTGTTTAATTATGACATCCTGGTGTATTAATCTTTTCAGTGAATGTCAGTGGTGGATTTTTCTCCATTGCATACAAAAAGGCAAAATCTGGAAGTATTAGCAGGCTTTGAAAGGAAAGGTGTTGGCGAGGAATTACCTAATCTCTAGGAAAGGAAGTTGAGAATATTCTTATTCTACCTGTATTTGAAAGAGAGTTATACATAATTTCAGATACTAGGTCATAGTAACAGCATTTAGAAATCGGCTATCCCTGAGTCTTGTGTTTTGTTCTGGATCTAAAGCATAATTGTTGGAAACCACACAGTGATTAAGATTGTCAAACAGAAGAGCATGTTACACTAAACCCCAGGATTTATCATAGAATACCAAGATAATAACATGTCTTTGTTTACATCCACCATTAATGCTGTTATAGAAAGTAGGCTGACAAACTTATGTTAGGAAGATTTATCTCTGTTGAATGAGATTACTATGGTATGTCAAACAGTTCAAACCATAATTGGTGAATTTCATTAGAATATAATTGAAAACAAGATTGATGCAATAAATGATCATGACAAATATTTTACTGCAAGCCATGATATTCAGGGAATGCTTACGAAACAACTGGTTCTAGTTGTAGTTTTATAGAACATCATGAAGCTCTTGAACTGCAGTGATTAAGAAAGGTTTTTCTCAATGTCTATCATATATTTCCTTTCATGACAGTCACATACAGTCATAGCTGAAAGTCAAGGTCTACTGTGTATATGCCTGGACTTCTTTTGACATTTTAAAATAAGCAGGACTTAAAACATTGTTTCTTTATGATAGCTTAAGATTCTACACTTTCTTGAACCGAGAAATTATTAAGGTGTGCCCACATGTTTTGTTATTCAGATAGCAAGGCTCCTTAGTCTGGTCTATGGATTAAATCTTGGACTATTTCATCATACTGTAGGAGAAAATGAATATACTTCCTTGCAGTTTCTACTTGGTAGTCTCCTACACCTAAATCTAAATCTAAATCTAAATCTACACACACACACACATATACATACTATGGAGTAAACAACAAAATCACTGAACCAAATCACACCAAATTTGCCCATAAAAGACATAGTCATCAAAAATATGTCTTTCAATAAAAAAAACCTAGAAAAATAGTACAAACTACAGAGGATGAGGAAGAGCCTTTCTCCCCCTAACTGCCAGTTAGAAAGGTAGGCTCTGTGCCTTTAGCCCCTCTCCCTGCTGCCTTTAGGCCCCGTCCCCTTCATATCCTAGCAACTCCCTCAGCCAAAATGGCACCCAGGGCACAGGCAGAGTGCATTTAGGCCTGATCCACACTGCCTATACAATACAGATTATCTGATTTGAACTGGATTATATGGCAGCGTAGACTCAAGATCCTTCCACACAGCCACATTACCCATTTATAATCTGCTTTGAACTGGATTTTCTTGAGTCCACACTACCATATGATCCACCTCAGTGTGGATTTTATACAGCTGTGTAGAAGGGGTCTCATATAATCCAGTTCTAAGCAGATAATATAAGATTATAAATATAATATGAAATAATTACTGTGGTATAATAATACAGAACAATATAATCTCTAAAACCAGGAGAGTAAATAAAGAGCAACACTCTGTAAGCAGGGAAATTGGGAATTCCAGAAAGGAAACAATCAGGACCAGCTAACACTTCCCAACAAAGGATTCCCCCAGGCAGGAAGCAGCCAGGCTTTGAAGCTGAAAGGCCAGTAAATGCTAATCAAGGTGCCTAATTGCAGCATTCATACCTGCCACACCAAGACTATTAATTGCTATTCAAACTGGCCAAACAAGAATTCCGCAAGGTAGAAAGCGGCTAGGCTTGCAAGCAGCAAAGCTATTCAGTGCTTTTCAACCTAGCCAACCAAGATTTCCCCTAGGTGAAAAATCCCCAGGCTTTGAAGCCACGAGGCTACTCCGTCTCATTCAACATGGCCTAGCAAGGATGCCCTAGGTAAAAAGCAGCCAGGTTTTTAAGCTGCAAGACTATTCAGTGCAATTCAAGCTGGCCAAACAATGATTCCCCTACAAAGGAAGTAGCCAGGCTTCAAAGCGGCTCTTTGATTGAGGGTGCTACTCCAGCTACTCCAGAAAATGGCCAGGCTTTGAGGCTGCAAGGCTATTCACTGCTATTCCACCTGGCCAACAAATGATTCCCTTAAGCCACAGCAATGCATGGCTGGGCAAAGCTACTGCTTTATAAAAGATTTCAGCACAGGAATGGGAAGAAATGTGGAGCCTTTGTGCAAAACACTCTTTTGAGAAATGCACATGGGTTTGCAGGTTTTCGAGGGGTTTACAATAATCATGGAACCAGTATCCTTAGAGTCCCTTATTAAAATTGGGTGCTATCAGCATAAAATAACTAATACAAATTTCTGATCCATGTGCAGTCTACCTCTGTACTTATTTACTCAGAAGCAATTCCTAACCATTTTGGTGCAACTTAATTTCCCCAAAAATCTTCAGGATGTACAAATACCTGACAAAAACTGTGAAGAAATTATTACCACTGGCTTCCCAAGTGTCAGGAAATCCTTTTTTCAGCCAAGAAGTGAACAACAGTGACTATTCTTTCCATCTCTAAATCCCAGCTCTCTTTCCATTCTTAGATTAAACACATTCCTTGGTATGTATGCTGCTCAGTCATTTAATCATCTCTGACTCTTCGTGACCTCATGAGCCAGTCCACGCCAGAGCTCCCTGTCGGCCGTCACCACCCCCATTTTCTTCAAGGTCAAGCCAGTCACTTCAAGGATACCGTCCATCCATCTTGCCCTTGGTCGGCCTCTCTTCCTTTTTCCTTCCATTTTCCCCAGCATCGTGATCTTTTCCAAGCTTTCCTGTCTCCTCATGATGTGCCCAAAATACTTCAGCTTTGCCTCTAATATCCTTCCCTCCAGTGAGCAGCCAGGCATTATTTCCTGGAGGATGGACTGGTTGGATCTTCTTGTGGTCCAAGGCACTCTCAGGATTTTCCTCCAGCATCAGAGTTCAAAAGCGTCTATCTTCCTTCGCTCAGCCTTCCTTATGGCCCAGCTCTCGCATCCATAGGTTACTATGGGGAATACCATTCCTTTGACTATGCGGACCTTCGTTGCCAATGTGATGTCTCTGCTCTTCACTCTTTTATCAAGGTTGGCCATTGCTCTCCTCCCAAGAAGTAAACATCTTCTGATTTCCTGGCTGCAGTCTGCATCTGCAGTGACCTTCGCGCCTAGAAATATAAAGTCTGTCACTGCCTCCACGTTTTCTCCTTCTATTTGCCAGTTATCAATAGGTGTAGTTGCCATGATCTTGGTTTTCTTGACGTTTAACTGCAACCCAGTTTTTGCACTTTCTTCTTTCACCTTGGTGATAAGGCTCCTCAGCTCTTCCTCACTTTCAGCCATCAGAGTGGTATCTGCATACCTAAGGTTGATAATGTTTCTTCCAGCAATTTTAACTCCGGCCTTGGATTCCTCAAGCCCCGCATGTCGCATGATGTGTTCTGCATACAAGTTGAATAGGGAGGGTGAAAGTATGCAGCCCTGCCGTACTCCTTTCCCAATCTTGAACCAGTCTGTTGTTCCGTGATCTGTTCTTACTGTGGCTACTTAGTCTTTATACAGATTTCTCAGGAGACAGACAAGGTGACTTGGTATCCCCATACCACTAAGAACATGCCATAGTTTACTATGATCCACACAGTCAAAGGCTTTAGAATAGTCAATAAAGCAGAAGTAGATGTTTTTCTGAAACTCCCTGGCTTCCTCCATTACCCAGCGGATATTGGCAATTTTGTCTCTTGTTCCTCTGCCTTTTTTACACCCAGCTTGGACATCTGGCAACTCTCGCTCCATGTATTGCTGGAGTCTGCCTTGTAGAATCTTGAGTAGAAACTTACTGGCATGGGAAATAAGTGCCACTGTACGGAAGTTTGAGCATTCTTTAGCAGTTCCCTTTTTTGATATGGGGATATAAAATGATTTTTTTCAATCTGATGGCCAATCTTGTGTTTTCCATATTTGCTGGCATACGGCATGCATCACCTTGACAGCATCACCTTCCAAGATTTTAAACAACTCAGCTGGGATCCCATCATCTCCTGCTGCCTTGTTGTTAGCAATGCTTCTTAAGGCCCATTCAACCTCACTCCTCAGGATGTCTGGTTCTAATTCACTCACCACACCGTCAAAGCTATCTTCTATATTATTATCCTTCCTATACAGATTTTCTGTATATTCTCGCCACCTATTCTTGATCTCTTCAGCTTCTGTTAGGTCCCTGCCATCTTTGTTTTTGATCATGCCCATTTTTGCCTGAAATTTGCCTCCGATGTTTCTGATTTTTTGGAAAAGATCTCTTGTCCTTCCTATCCTGTTGTCTTCTTCCACTTCCAAGCATTGCTTGTTCAAAAATACTTTCTTGTCTCTCCTGGCTAACCTCTGGAATTGTGCATTTAATTGGACATATCTCCCCCTATCGCTGTTTCCTTTCGCCTTCCTTCTTTCTTGGGCTACTTCCAGTGTCTTAACAGACAACCATCTTGCCTTCTTGGTTTTCTTTTTCTTTGGGATGTACTTTGTTGCTGCCTCCTGAACAATGTTGTGGACTTCTGTCCATAGTTCTTCTGGGACTCTATTTATTAGATATAGTCCCTGAAATCTATTCTTCACCTCCACTGCATATTCACTGGGAATATTTGTGAGATCATATCTAATTGGTCTGTATATTTTCCCCATTCTCTTTAGTCTGATTCTAAATTTTGTAATAAGAAGTTCGTGATCTGAACTACAGTCAGTTCCAGGTCTTATTTTCACCAACTGGCTGCAGAGGATGTAGTCAATCTGATTTCGGTGTTGACCATCTGGTGAAGTCCATGTGTAAAGTCGTCTTTTAGGTTGTTGGAAAAGAGTGTTTATTATGCACATTGTGTTTTCCTAGCAAAATTCTATCAGCCTACGTCCTGCTTCATTTTGTTGTCCCAGACCATGCTTGCCTGTGATCCCGGTTATCATTTGACTGCCCACCTCAGCATTTCAATCTCCTGTAATGAGAATAATGTCTCTTTTTGGTGTGTTATCCACTAAGTGCTGAAGGTCCTCGTAGAACTTATCTGCTTCTTCAACAGCTGTGGTTGGGGCATGTACTTGGATTGCTGTGATGTTAAATGGCTTGCCTTGAACTCTAATTGAGATCATTCTATCATTTTTTGGGTTGTATCCAATCACTGCTTTCACAACTTTATTATTAACTACGAAGGCTACTCCATTTCTTCGGTGTTCCTCTTGTCCGCAGTAGTAGATCTGGTGGTCATCTTTTGTGAAGTGACCCATTCCAGTCCATTTCAGTTCACTGACTCCCAGAATGTCTATCTTTAATTTTGACATCTCACCAATAACCACATCCAGTTTGCCCTGGCTCATAGATCTTACATTCCAGGTTCCTATAGTGTGTTGATCTCTAGAACATCAGATTCGTCCTTCACCTCCAGCACCGTTGGCCGTTAGCCTTCCTTTCGGCTTTGAGCTAACTGCGTCATCATATCTAGAGCTACTTGGACTAGTCCTCTGCTCCTCCCCAGTAGCATTTTGACCATCTTCCCACCTGGGGGTCCTATCATCCGAAAGTATACCGACATTTCTCTGGTTGTACTGATCCATGTAGTTTTCATGACAAGAATGCTGGGGTGGGTTGCCATTACCTTCCCCAGGGATCGTGCCTGGTATGTATAAGACATAGATAAAGTGAACGTTACAGTTTATATTAACAAAGTCTGAGATTATTCCAGGAAAGGTAGAAAGTATTCAAGGCCTTCATGGTTTGACTCTTTATACATATATACAGACACAGAGATATGCAAAAAAAAAAATAGGGGAGGTACATGTATTACAAAACCCATTATAAGGCTGTCTAAGGGATCTTCTTCTCCCATATAATACACACTATAAGCTCAAATTCTCTGGGGACATTTACTTCACTTAGGACTTCATCACATGTAATAAAATCAATGTTTCTACACACTTAACAAACTGCAACCAACAATGCCCTTCACATAACACAAGGTTCAAATGTGGGGTAGAGATATCTTGCCGTTTCTAAAGTGTGGGTTTTCCTGACAATTCCTAAGCCAGTTGGCAAGCTACTTATTCTTCAATTTCCCTCAAAGAGACATGTAAAAATGTCCAATTTAACATATGATGGGATTTCCCCCTCGCCCGTTTGTAAATATAACAATGATGTCACTATGGAGGAAGGAACCAAGATGGGCAGTATTGATTCCTTTCTTCTGCCATTATAGTTTTGGGACTGAGAAGTTATAGCAAACATTGAAAGAAGTTCAAAACATTCAGGAGAAAAACATAGCAAGGCATGCAAATCCTGTGCTTGTCTCTGAGCTCTCTCTTTAACACTTCCCCCTCTTCCTACATTATCTCCCTTCTAGTAAAAGTCCTTCTGAACTCTTACCTACTATTTTCTCAATTGCCTCTCTGAAACTCCTGCTGTGCTGACAGGCTTTTGTTTTGTCTATCAAAAGGCTAGCAGACAGAGACATAAAAGAGCTAAAGTTTCATTTCTTCCTTCCCTCCTGTTCACAATTCTACAACGTAAGAATAACCACCCTATATATGTTGTTGTGAATTTTTTGGGCTGTAAATTGAACTCCTGAGATTACAAAGAGAGAATTTTTTAAAAAGAAAGAAAACAGTTCAGGGAGAGTGGGAAAAACAAGTCTTTGGTGGAAAATCAAACAGATAAATCCTACAGAAAGTGGAGAAAAGGAGAAGGGTGTGATGGGGTTATCAAAATCATCTGTTTAATTTCCAAATGGGGCTTTATGAAGCTCAAGGGACAACCAACTATCTCAAATGCTTTACTTATCCCATGTTATGAAGTCCTTAGATAGGACTAGACTAGCAACTGTTAAACAGAAGAATTTTTCTTCAGCTGCTCCCAAATTATGCAGTGACCTGCTGGAAGAGATTCAACAACTGGATACACTGAGTTTAAAATAGCTCTGAAAATGAATCTCTTTCAGTGGTCCCATCCAGATTATTTTTATTATGTGTCTATCAGTTGCATTTTGATCTGTTGTTCCTCACTTCAATCCATAGGGAGAGGTGGATAAAATTGTTGTTAGTGTGGAAGGCAATTTTATTGGGAAATATGCCCAGTTGAGAACACATCTTACACTAGTTTGGGTGATGCACATTTTTATTAATATTATCTTAAAATATTTAATATCACTAATGTCAAAGAATGCTAACATGTGTAATTGAAGGCATTGCTCCTTTTGATCTTATTTCCAATGACTGTATGATTAATGGACAGGTTTGGGAACATGCAATCACCATACTTATATAAGATACAAAATGGCTTATCATACTACGAACTACCACTGAATTTTTCCAAATTGCATCCTACACTTAATTTAGAGATTCATACTGAATAATAGTAATATAAAAGGCACACGGCATAGGCTGATACTAAGATCAACTTCTGATCATATGCTATCACACAGAAAAGATAATTGGATTGGAATTGCTCAGTGTTGTTGGTGTGTGATGCCGAAAAGGAGGCTTATCTCAAAACTGCCAGCCGGCAGGAATGTTTTCCCCTCCTTTTCCCCTCTTGGCCCATCCACTCTGCTCTGTGTCTGTGCAATAAATAAGTAACCCTTAATTTCTGCTTATCAGAGTGGCTTATCTCTTTATTTATACAAGTCTATGTACAGGGTCAAACACACATGACAATGTCCTGTGCAAGAGAACTAACATGGCGTGCACATGTTAATTTATAGCTTATCCCTTATTGGTTTTGCTAACCTCTGGATCCCACGTCATCTTTAGGATCACGTGTCAGCTTGACTGGAAGGTCCTACTCTAGTATTACAGGTCTCTATGTTTCAACCCCTACAAGCTTGGTTTCTCAGCACATGCTAAATAATGGATTTTTTCTACTGCAAATATATATCCAATATGTTGCTGTGGAGATAGACAGCTTACAGAAATGAATTGACCCCAAGACTTTAATGGCTACTTTTATTCAACAGTAGAAATACCCTATAAGAGGATCAGAATGGGTTCCAATTCTCAGAGGATTGTATTTTGTGTTTTAATTGTTCATTTTATTTTATTGTTGTGTTGATACTGTTTTTAGTTATTTATACTGGTTTTAACTTATCACATTTTGTTTCTGTTTTGGGCTTGGCCCCATGTTAACTGCCATGAGTTCCTTTGGGGAGATGGTGGCGGGATAGAAAAATAAAGTATTAATATTATTATTGTTGTTGTTGTTGTTGTTGTTGTTCAGCATTGTTGATTCTCTATTCCAATTCTCATCCATTTCTATGGCTTTTTAAAACATAAGATTCAGTCCTGGGACATTCTATAACGTCTTCTAGTCTTAGAATCATAGAATCGTAGAGTTGGAAGAGATCTCATGGGCCATCCAGTTCAACCTCCTGCAAGAAGCAGGAAAATCTCATTCAAAGCATCCCCAACAGGTGACCATCCAGCCTCTGCTTAAAAGCCTCCAAAGAAGGAGCCTCCACCACTGTCCGGGGGGGAGAGTTCCACTGCTGGACAGCTCTCACAGTGAGGAAGTTCTTCCTGATGTTCAGGTGGAATCTCCTTTCCTGTAGTTTGAAACCATTGTTCCACGTCCTAGTCTCCAGGGCAGCCAAAAACAAGCTTACTCCCTCCTTCCTATGACTTCCCCTCACATATTTATACATGGCTATTACGTCTCCTCTCAGCCTTCTCTTTTACAGGCTAAACATACCCAGCTCTTTAAGCCACTCCTCACAGGGCTTGTTCTCCAGACCCTTGATCATTTTAGTCACCCTCCTCTGGACACTTTCCACCTTGTCAACATCTCCCTTCAATTGCGGTGTCCAGAATTGGACACAGTATTCCAGGTGTGGTCTGACCAAGGCAGAATAGAAGCGTAGCATGACTTGCCTGGATCTAGACGCTATACCCCTATTTATGCAAGCCAAAATCCCATTGGCTTTTTTTGCCGCCACATCACATTGTAGGGTCATGTTTAACTTATTGTCCACGAGGACTCCAAGGTCTTTTTCACACATACTGCTGTCAAGTCAGGCATTGTCCCCCATTCTGTATCTTTGCATTTCATTTTTTTCTGCCTAAGTGCAGTATCTTGCATTTGTCCCTGTTGAACTTCATTTTGTTAGTTTCGGCCCATCTCTCTAATCTGTCAAGATCGTTTTGAATTCTACTCCTGTCTTCTGGAGTGTTAGCTATCCGTCCCAGTTTGGTGTCGTCTGCAAACTTGATGATTGTGCTTTCTAACCCTTCGTCTAAGTCCTTAATAAAGATGATGATGATGATGATGATGATGATTATGATTATTATTATTATTATTATCTGCATTTCTATACCGCTTTTCTCACCCCGGGGGAACTCAAAGCGGTTTACAACATAATAAATGGCAAAATTCAATGCCTTACATATATATAAAAAAACATATCGCATATCTAAATCAAAAACATACAACTGTAGATTAAAACCATTAAAACTATAAAAACATCAAATATAGACTAATGCATGAAACATGTCATTACATAGATCCCATCTCTTCCCCCACCACCATCCCCCATCTCCCTCTCCATAAAGTTTCAACCCCTCTTTATATACTCTCCCTGTTCCCCCAGGAAGCAAGATGGTGGAGGCCCTCTATGGCTGAGGCCCCCACAGATGTGGTCCTTTTATGCCCCAGCCTATGGTGGCAGGCAGGTGTTCTTGCTGGGCCTTGCTTCCCAGAGTCACTGAGTCACAGGGCCTGGGCCTCAGTACTGCAAGGAGTGAGTTCCAGGAGCTGAGCCAGAGGTAGCAAAGAAACAAATGCTGCCTCTTTCCTCAAAGCCCCTGGTGATGGTGGCTTCACTCCTTTGACCCGGCGCAGGACGGAACACTGTGGCACTCCACTCGTGACTTCTTTCCAAGATGAAGAAGATGCATTGGTGAGCACCTTTTTGGGCTCGTTCACTTAACCAATTACAGATCCACCTAACCGTAGTTTTGCCTAGCCCACATTTGACTAGCTTGTTTGTCAGAAAGTCATGGAGAACCTTGTCGAAGGCCTTACTGAAATCCAGGTAGGCTACATCCATGGCATTCCCCGCATCTATCCAGCTTGTAACTCTATTGAAAAAAGTGATCAAAATAGTCTGGCATGATTTGTTTTTGGTAAATCCATGTTGACTATTAGCAATTACCGCATTTGTTTCTAAGTGTTTGCAGACCACTTCCTTAATGATCTTTTCCAGAATCTTGCCTGGTATCGATGTGAGGCTGACCGGACAGTAATTGTTTGGGTTGTCCTTTTTTCCCTTCTTGAAGATAGGGACCACATTCGTCCTCCTCCAATCTGCTGGGATTTCTCCTGTTCTCCAAGAACTCTCAAAGTTGATTGCTAGTGGTTCCGAAATAACTTCCGCTAGTTCCTTCAATACTCTTGGGTGTAGTTGATCTGGCCCTGGAGACTTAAATTCATTTAGAGCAGCCAGGTATTCCTGGATGACTTCTTTCCCTATTTGGGGTTGGATTTCCCCCAATCCTTCATCCACTCCATGTTGCTGAGGTTGAGGCTGGCTTTCTTTTTGTGAGAAGACTGAGGCAAAGAAGGCATTAAATAGTTCTGCTTTTTCCCTAACCCTTGTCAGAATTTCCCCCATCTTCTCCTCCTCACAGAGGCCCTATTGCCTCCTTGTTCTTCCTTTTCCTACCAACGTAAGCAAAGAAGCCCTTTTTATTGTTTTTAATGTCTCTGGCAAGCCTGAGCTCGTTTTGCGCTTTAGCCTTGCAAACCTTTTCCCTACAGGAGTTGGCTATTCGTTTGAATTCTTCTTTGATGATGTCTCCCTTTTTCCACTTCTTGTGCATGTCTTTTCTTAGTCTTAGACCAGTTAGAAGTTCTTTGGACATCCATTCTGGCTTCTTTGCACTTGTCTTGTTTTTATTCTTTGTTGGCACTGTTTGCATTTGCGCCTTCAGTATTTCACTTTTGAAAAATTCCCATCCATCCTTGATTCCCTTGTCTTTTAGTATTGGTGTCCATGGAATGCCGCTCAGTATTTCCTTCATTTTTTGGATGTCAGCTCTCCTAAAGTCCAGAATGTGGGTTTGACTTTTTTTCGTTTCGGCCTTCCTTTGTATTGCAACCTGCAGGAGCACATGGTCGCTTGCCCCCAAGGATCCGACCACTTCAACTGCATTGATCTGGTCCTCCACGTTTGTTAAGATGAGATCAAGAGTAGCCGATCCCCTTGCTGCCTCTTCTACCTTTTGGACCATAAAATTGTCTGCAAGGAAAGCGAGGAATTTGTTGGACTTTGTACTTTTGGCTGAGTTTGTTTTCCAGCAGATATCAGAATAGTTGAAATCACCCATGACTACTATATCTCTTCTTTGTGCCTGTTTGGTCAGCTTGTGGAAAGGCCTGGAAATGTTGGCCTCAAATACATTTGATGCAGAAAAATACTATTAAGGTTAAAATTAAGATGACACTGGAGTTTTATTTGTTAGGAATGCTATATGCAAACTTGCAAGCTTCTCTAGTGGAAGAAGAATTGTTGATGAAGATCTCCTAATTAGCTGAGATGAACAAATTGACTATGCTGATTTAGGAGAAATCTTTGACTAAGGGAGGATCTGCACTGACACGCTATTTCAGGGCTGATCCAACATGATGCAAGCTGGATTGTCTCTGGCATGGGTCCCAAAGCCACTACCACCACTTACCCACTGCAGAGGCAGGAGGGAGTCCTGACTGCTCATGCTCAATGACAATGAATGCAGTTCAGCACCACCATACATCCACCTTTATCATCCCCTCCAGTTCTCTGTGTTATGGTGATCTCCAGTAAGTGATGTTTTACTGCCTTGAAAGATGGAAGAATAGGAAAGCTTGTCTTGGAAGATGAACTCTCCTTCTTTGAAGGTTTTAAACAGAGATTGCATCTACACTATAACAACAAGTCAACAGTCAGATTCAAAGAGTTTAGGTAGTGGGGGGATGAAGGGATGCTCACCTAACCTCTGGATGTATCTGCACTACAGAATTAATGCTTTTTGACACCAGTTTAATTCTATTGGCTCCATTATCTGGAATCCTGGGAGCTGTAGTTTGGTGAGGCATTAGCATTCTTTGGAAGAGAAGACTAAAGACCTTGTCAAACTGCAATTCCCAGGATTCCAGAGCATGGAGCCAAGGCAGTCAAATGGCATTCATTCTATAATGCAGATGCATCCGGAGGTTAGGTGAGCATCTCTTCATTCCCCCACTTACCAAACTAGATTACCATGACTATTAGCTTGGTGTTACTATATGGCCCTTAGCATTGGATGTGATTATGACAGTCATTATGAACTATCTCTGTTGCTCAAACCAATAAGCTACATGTATTTCCTATTAGGGATATTTATTGCACTGAGATAATCAACCCTGAATCCTAAACATCAAAATGAAAATGCATTTATAGCTGTAATTTCATCAAACCAAAGACATGTGGGTTAATTAGCTTTTGGTCAATGGGTGAAATTATAGCTTTTTCTTTGAGTAAAGTTGGAAGGAATAATTGGTTCTTTAGAAGCGGGCACATAAATATGAAGAACACATCAGTCTGAACAGGAAATCCATTGATTTTAACAAAACAAAGATTTTTTTTTTAAGATAGTAGTTACTTGCTAGAAGATGAATGTGATTCTAGAAATGTCTGACACGGCTATTTATCAATTAAGGTGAAACGGGTGATAATGATGCATACCCAACATGAACTGTTTTAGTGGTTAAAATAATGCCATAGAAAATAATTAGGGCCATAAGAAATAATAGTCCACAATTGCAACAACACACTGTGCACAGAGTCAGTTAAGACAGTAAATTAACCCCTACAGGCACATCACCATGAAAATAATAATCTGTTGGTGCAGTGAACAAAATTAGGTCCATATGCTAAATCAGGGGTCCCCAAACTTTTTTAAACAGGAGGCCAGTTCACGGTCCCTCAGACCGTTGGAGGGCCGGGCTATAGTTTGTTTGTTTTTTTTTAAAGTATGAACAAATTCCTATGCAGTGCACACTGCACATATCTTATTTTGAAGTAAAAAACAAAACAAAACAGGAATAAATACAGCCTCAATGTTAATCATAATCATAATAAAAATAATAAAGTGATCCCTTGGGCCATTTAGCCCAACTTCCTTCTGCCTTTGTTCACCAAAAGCACTAGCAAAGCACCCCTTAATAATTCATTATTAATTAAATAATAATTAAAATACCATTATATACAAGCAAAGCTTTGGAAGGCACGCACCAGGCGAGGGAGGAGATGGGAAAGGTGTGTGCCTTTCCCTCCTACCCTGTGCCACACGCACCTTCCTCGGCGGAGGAGGAGGGAGCTGCCACCGCAGGGGCCAGATAAATGGCTTCGATGGGCCGCATGTGGCCCCCAGGCCTGAGTTTGGGGACCCCTGTGCTAAATAATACAAAGTTGGACAGGAAAAAGAAAACATGGTAACATTAACACATTGGCTGTGATGTTTTATTAAGACTATTAAAATCTCTGAGATGTGATTAATCTATCCGTCTCAGTATGCTCCAATATTTTTTTTATAGTTAGTACAATTTAACCCTAGCGTTAGAAGATCCCTTACAAAATAACAGAAAGGTATTTCTTAAAGTGGAAAGAACAATACAATGAAAATAAAACAGGTAAAACATAAGGATAAAACAAAACAAGTATATCACCATTAGACAAACCATTGCAAAGCAACCATCATGGAAACCCTAACCAAATGATAAGCTGTCTTAGGGTGCATTTACATTGTAGATGTAATACAGCTTGACACTACTTTAACTGCAATGCTATGGAATCTTGGGATTTGTAGTTTGGTGAGCACCAGCACTCTGGCAGAGAAGACTAAAGATCCTGTAAAACTACAACTCCCGTGAGTCCATAGCATTGAGCCATAGCAGTTAAAGTGGTGTCAAATTGCATTAATTCTATAGATTCACCCTTAACCTGATATCAAAAACTGATCGAACTGAATGCCAGGAGAGTAAGAATATGCATTCGTTTAGATAACATACCTCTGAAAATGACTTTTCTTTAGTAGCTAGGCTAGTTATCTGATTTTTCATGGTAGGCATAGATCAGGGTCTATTAATATACAGAAGCAGGCAGAGCTGGCTCAACACATTAAATGGTTGCTAATAGTTAAGGTCAACATTGACAACATGATTTCATCTTTTCTCCTCTTCTTCTCTTTCCTGCTCCTCCTTCTCCTTTTGAACAAGAGGTTGATCTATTCCCTTCCAATTCTCAGAAGTCCTTGCCTCAGCTAGTGGATTGGTTGTACCTTTTAAGACTGATTCCCCCCTTTGCTCTTTTTGTGCAAAAGATACCAGGCTGCCAAAACCCTCTAAATGCTTTCTAGATTTCTAGGAATTGAAATTAACTTCCTCGAGGTACAGATTCCCTGTGCCTTGAATCAGCTGTTCCCATCACCCCAAATATAAGACTAAACCCTTATTGGCACATTGTAAAAATACAAATGCTGGCAATTACTTCCTGAGAACCATGTTAAGAGTTACAACTAAAATGAGACATCAGCATATAAAAGGAACTCTTTTAAAACACATACAAAAAGCCCAATGTCCTTATAGCATATGTCTAAACATCCATAACTATTTGTTGTTGTTACTTGGCAAGTTGGTTTTCACTTATGGGTGAGGGACCTCCAGGAGTCTCAGCCATCAACAACCCTGCTCATTTCTTTCCAACTCAGAGGAAATGTGATTTTCCTCTTCATACTGCCTCCTGCTTTAACAGGCATTATGTCAATCTGATATTTTTATATTGTGTCAAAATACAATAGCTTTAGTTTAGTCATTTTTATTTATTATTAAATCATGTGTATATCATTCTCCAGCCAACAAAGGCTACAAAGGCTTCTAATTTAGCTAACTCTTGTCAGTATAAGTCCATTTCCTCTTATCCAGAAATCCAAAATTTGAAATACTCCAAAATCTAAAATCTTTTGTCAACATCCCACTTCTCCTTTGGAGAAAGGGTGTTAGTCAGCACACTGTTAGGAGAAAAAAATGAAAGGGAGAGAAAGGACATTTCTGTAACTTTTCCTGGTCAATGGCTGTGCACGGTGGGAAATGACTACAAGGTTGAGTGCAGAACAGCCTCACTGGCTGCCACGTGTATTCAACCCAGATATTATGAAAAATATCATGAGGTGCAAGGCAGGTGGGATGATTGTCCATTCACTTCTTAACTACTTTGGTAAAAAGACAAAAATGTACTGACAATTGGGAAAGCATCTGGGATGTTTGCTTTTTACGAGGGGTCTTGTGTTAACAGCGTCCTTCCCATCTTCCTCCTCTTCTCTTCTCATTTATTCTATTCTCTTCTCCCGTTAGGGTACCTTAAGGAAAGTGAATGTTGGACACATGACTAGACCTTTTTCCTTTCATCCCTCATTCACAATGTAAATGCAAATAAATTTTATATGAAAATAAAATAAGAAAGCAATCTGAAAAACTTGTGATCCAAAGCATTTCAGATAAAAGAGACTCCATATGTACTGCACAGAATGAGGCACTCCCAGACCACATCAGTGAAATGCCTAGTAATGATACGATCTAAACTAATCATATCTGTGTAGATTTCCATATTACCCTACATACTCATATGTCAGTTTAGAAATTTTAATTCAAAGGTAAACTCAAAAAACCTGGGTCAACTTATCTCCATGTCAATATAAATATTGTATATTAACATTTATCAAAAAAGGAACTATCCCCTTCTCTGAGTAGAGTGGCAAAAGGTAAGAACATAGTCTATCCTGGGAGGAGCACGGACCCCTTCTATTCATTCCACCAGGTGTACATCTAGCCTTTTTGACTGTCTGTTTCTTGTCCTATTTCATCTTTTTTCATACTGTTTTGCTACATAACTGATACTCTGATTCTGCATGGAGCATAGGCCTTACCATTACACTCTATGTTATAGTATGGCATGATCTGAAATTATAATAGTATTTGGAAAATACACAGTGGAATTTTAGAAAATCTGAAAGAAAATATACAATGGGAATTAGTATTTGCCAGCTAAGAGTTTATAAAATTTCTTATTGAAACCAACTAAATTAAACACAATTTTGAGAAACAATCATGATTGTTTAGCCACACAAGTCAAAAATACTTGTTTTTTTAATTTTACACTATCAAAGTTCAATTACAAAATTGGTTTCAAATTCTTACCTTCAAAAAATACTTGGGCAAATTGAAAGGTTTGGCAAATGATGAATATTTACAAATGTTCATTTAAGCTTTACTCAGAAAGCAAAGAAAGCACCAGAGCCTGTACCATTGGAAGTTGCAGGAAAATATGAGCTCAGCTGCTGTCCTCATTTCAGAGTGATTAATGAGGCAGGAAATGAAAAGGAGAAATCTGGATAAGTTATGTCTGCTCAAGAGAATGAATTCCTCTGAAACTACAGAACAAACTGATATGCTGACCTCCAATAAATTACTCTGGGAGTTTTCAAACCAACTAGGGAAAATAAAGTTTTACTCTTTCTTGATGCATGCTTCTGCAGTGTTTCAATGACACTGAGAAGGCACATGATTGGGAGGTGCACAGTTGCCGTTTTGACTGAGAGCTTGAATGCCCTCAAGATGGATTTGAAACAAGGTACAGACTGAGTATACTTTATCCAAAATGCTTGGTACTAGAAGAGATTTTTTTCCCATATTTTAGAATACAGGTAGTCCCTAAGTTACAAACAACATACTTACATCTGACTCATAGTTAAGACTGGGGGTGAGATAACAGGAGTGAGATAACTCTACCCCTAGAAAAGGAAATTCACTTCTTCATGAGGAAAAGGTGTTTGTCTGCATTGAAGCTTTCTCACCAGTCCTTGTTTCCACAAGCCAAATTTTTCAAAATCAAATTATCACAGAGACATGAAGTGAGGTGAAATCTTCTGAACAGGGGCACAGTCAGCAAAACAAACACCACAGAGGTGTTAATCCTTCCCAGTGATATCCTAAGTGATAGACAGACAGACAAATATAGGCAGACAGATAGACAATTGGAGTTACACTTTAAAATGTACCTGCTTCTGATTTACATACAAATTCACCTTAAGAAAAAGCCTACAGAACCTGTTTTGTTCGTAATTTGGGGACTGCCTGTACTTCCACATAGATAATGAGATATCTTGAAGATGGGATCTAAGTCTAAATACAAAATAAAGACAAAATTCATTTATGTTTCACATATATAGTTTGAAGGAAATTTTATGCACAGTATTTTTAATAACTTTGTGCACAAGTTTGTGCACATTGAACCATCAAGCAAATAAGCTACTATCTTAGTCATCCATGTCAGTAATTTTGGATTTTAGAGTATTTTAAATTTCAGAATTCTGGATAAGGGATACTCAATCTATTTGGGGAAAGTAAGGATACTTTTAGGATTGGTCACACAAATGGTCAAGAAAGGTTAAGGCAAACAATTTACTGCATTTACTCAAACCTAATGCTCACCTTTGTTGGCTAAATTACCTTCCCAAAATTAGGGTATGCATTAGATTTGTGTAATATGGTAATCTTAGTGCTGAGTCAAAGCAAAAGGGGAAGCTAGCTATTTCAGAAGCACATGGAGCTCATATTTGAGGAATGTCAACTCTTATTTAGCTGCCACAGCTCAATGCTATGCAATGCTGGGATTTGTAGTTTGGAGAGGCATCAGCATTCTTTGGCACCTCCCATTATCCCATAGCATTGAGCCAGGGCAGTTGAAGTGGATAGATTCACCCAAGTTTTTCTTTTCCATTACTGGAAGCGTTATTTTTCAAAAAGGAAATGCACATCTTTTTTTTTTTTTTTTGGCCAAATTACAAAGAATGCCCTTTTTTCAGCTGCGCATTACATTCACCAGCAAATACATTGATTTCAGGGTTTTGAAAATTGAGGTGCACATTAGATTTGTTGGTGCATTCGACTCAAAATATGAGTATATGTTGCCATTTACTCATCTTCATTTGGTAAAAGGTCAACAAGCCATGCTGAGTCCACAACAGCTAATATCATTGCAGTTCTACTTTCCTTCCCTTTCCTGCATACTTTTATTTATTTATTTTTAAAAGGAGAGGAACGGGTAGGAGAATTACTCAGAGGTGGTGGGCAAAAAAAAAAAGATGAAAAATAAAAGGCTTTTTTGCATGTTGGAGTAAACAACAAATTTAGGGAGTTGTGACTGGTGAATACATGCCTACAGTGGTAGGTTATTTTTTGGACAAAGGCAGTTGCTTTTACTATGGCATGGGCAAACTTTGGCCCTCCAGGTATTATGGCCTTCAACTCCCAGAAATTTCAGCCAGCTTACCAGCTGTTAGGATTTCTCGGAGTTAAAGGCCAACACACCTGGAGGCTGGCGTTTGCTCATGCCTATGCCTGTGGTAATATACAAGGACTTCTGGATCACAAGTTGAAGTAATAACCACTCCACATGAATATTTTTAGATAAATTAAAATCATTATGTGCAATTAAAACACACACAAAAAGTTAACATTAAAATAGAATTAATCTATAATAATATTTAAGCAATTGGAAACATACCCTCAAAAAGAAATTAAAGTAGTGTAGCAACCCCATACAAGTCCTTTTGTTCAGTTCTCAATGCCTATTTGAATAACAATAACAAAAAAAATCTTTGCTTACCAATAAAAGGACAGCATTGTAGCCTCCCTGGATCGGGTTCTCAAAGCCCAGCCATTGAGAAGGCCTTGTCTGGTGTTCTCCACCTGGGAAGGTTGTGGGATTGAAATAAGGGCAAACAGGGTGGTCCGTGAGAAGGCCTTACATTTATTATTTAAACTGTTACGTTTATTCATATCATGATCTGATCACCATCCTCAATATATCCCATATGCTTGGAGGTATTGGGATAACAATACAAAAGGTTTCCTAGGGTAGATCCTCTCTCACCCAGACTCAGCCCCCCCCAAAAAAACCAAAATCCCAGCCCCTCCCAAATCAAAATCCTGGCTACAGGCCTGAGAACAAAGTACAATTACTTGAGATGCATATTGTAATTTATATTTTTCAAGTGTGTTGCAAACTATTTGGGGCTTCCTTTTAGAAGGAAAAGTGAGGTGCAAACATCACATGAGAAAAAATGAAATAGAATATGCTTTCTTCTAACTTGAATCCTTGAGTAATTTGTTAGTGTTTTTTCTTCTTCTGTGTGCTCACAATGTTGGATTTGACTGGAAACGAGGAACTGACTGATGCTATTTCAAACTGACTCTGCTTGATCTCTTTTACTCATATCCTGTCTTACTTACATATGATTTATTTTTTCTGTGGGTAGAAGAGACAGAAGACTTGCAGGTGCATCAATGGATTGAGACAGTCAAGGCATCCAAGAAAATTAACATGAGAGTCTTGTGGCACCTTCACAAATTTATTATAGTGTAAACTTTCACATAGTGAAGTCCATTTAATCTGAAGTATGATGTGTTATCCTGAATAAGATGTTTCATTTGCAGTGCATTTGTTGCTTATCAGGATCCTGCAACTACTCATGAGCTAAATGTAAAGATTAATTTTGAAAAATCACAGAAAAATGTAAATTATCCACGTGTGCAGAACTCTCCAGTTCCCTAGAGCAATCCTTTCACACAATCCAGACAACATTCTTAGTGTGAGTGAAGGCTCCTACCCTCAAGTATTTTTATAGCACAATGCTTCAGATACAGATAAACCTCTTATTAAAATATCCCTTATTTGAATTCAAATTTGTATCATCAGTTGACCAGGCATTCAAGTAAATTACGTGTATTCTGCTGCAATGTGAGAGAAATAAAGGTATCTAAGCAGCTGAGCCTTAATTTTTAAAAGAAATACTAAAATATAACTTGGAAGCTAACCTTTCGCTTTCTGACACATGATGGGTTTTCCAGCTATGCATAATCTCTGAAAGAAAGTTAGCAACTATAATGTATAGGTATTCCTTTTACCCTATGACTGCTTCATCCTATCAATACTTCTCTGTTTTCCCATTCCTGTTGAAGAAACAGTTGATATCAGAAATCATAAAGTGTGTGGAGCCAGGAAAACATTTGTGTAAAATATCTGTATTCTTGGGATCATGGGCGTTGTCTCATGTGAATTATCTGAAACAAGGAACTGGGGAATCTGGAAATTGTATACCATATTTTTTTTAAGCCAGTTGTGTCCAAAATACCATTTTGGTGTAAATTTTTCTGAAGGACAAATGTTTATCAGAAAATCTTCATTCCCTAGCTTTAATCTATCTTTGTGAGTTCCCAGCCATGTACCTTTTCCAGGTCTTGCTTCTTCGTTTGTGCCTGTTTCTTGTTGTGTTTCAAACACAACTGGACCTCAGATCTTATTTACAGTAGAGTCTCACTTATCCAACACTCGCTTATCCAATGTTCTGGATTATCCAACGCATTTTTGTAGTCAATGTTTTCAATATATCGTGACAATTTGTTAAGCCAAACATGATTACAGAGCTCTATACAATTTGAAGCCAATGCACAGAACTCTACCAAGTAGATATGACATTTCCAATTCAGACCTTCCTCATGAACATGTAACAATCAAGAATGGAAAGGATAGGACTACAGTACACAGACCTGTTGCTTTCCACAGTTACCACTGAAAAAATACCTGAAAGAGACTCTAAATGAGAAAACAAAGAGGCTTGGTCTGAAATTATTATGAACTCGCAATGATCTTCGGGTTGCTGTGAAGTGCCACCATGTCGGAATGACAGTTTTTCCAGGCAATCTCCAGACAAATATGCTTTTAATGGCATACATTATATTCAAGGTAATTAATGCATTTATCCCTAACTTATGACGTTCTCTCCCCAGCACTCTTCTCTTTCACCACCATTATAAATCAGCAAATGACCTGATCTTCTCTTCATGTTACAGACTCGAGTCACCCACCCGCTCTTTGGTGATGGAGGCTCCCAAGGGAGTTATAATAGATGCTGAGGCTGGCAACCTGGAAGCCACATGTAGGACAGAGCTCAAGCTGGAATCCAAAGATGGAGAGGTAAGTAGAACATGAAGCCAGCATCAAAACTATGAGCAAAAGGAATTAAGATCTGGGCCCTACATTAAAGTCCATGCGGTTTTGATGTATTGTTCTACAATGCCCATTATCTGTTAATAATCTGAAAATTAAAAAATAGGATGATGATGTTCACTAAGCAATTCCATTGATGTTGCAGCATGAAAGGTTTAGCAAGTATGCTAGAGCTCCTTGTATGGAGGATGGAATTCATTGTATGCAAACTATACTTCCTCTATACAAAACAGCAAAATGATTCATTAGTTTTAAAGTACTGGGATAATAGCATTGGTTGTGAGAAACAGATTTATGCAGCTGTAAAAATGTGCAGTACTACTAAATTCTCTTTTCTTTTGTCACTTTAAACTGAGATTTACTTCACTAGCATAATTAAATCTTATATCATCCATTTTTGCAATAAGGAGAGTTTAACTCACCTGTATTGATCTGTACAGCAATCCAGATAAAAGGAATGTGGTCAAAGAAATCTTTTAGGCTGCTGGAGATGCTTAAGAGTCTGAGATTATATTTAAACTATTGTCCATTGCCTTAAACACCTTACTCACTAAGTGCCTTCCTCTCTTTTATTAACCCATTGTTTGAGTTCTTTATAAATAGCTGCACTGTGATTTGAATCAAGCAATGGCTGCAATCCTGTTGGTTAGTTCCACATTACAGTAGACCCATTGAACCTATTGTTGAGTCTAGCTATCTATCTGCAGCATGTGTGTGTATATCACTATCAGAAAAAGAGGCAGCAATCCTTTCTAACTCTTTCTATACTATCGCTCTTCTATATATTCTTCTCCCTAATATTTTGCTAGGCACCACGTATGACCTATTGTCTACAAAATGAGACATCCCACCTTCCTCCCCTCCTCATCTCACAGTAAATGCTTGATTTGTAAAATTAAATCAAATGTACAAAGGCCCCACTCGGGTTTTCTGGCCTGCAATGCTGAAGTCCTTAATTCCAGGATTAGAATAACGTTGGTGACATGATTAGAAAGTGGGGGGGAGGAAAGTTATAGCCATTAAAAGCTAATCTCTGAACTCTCAAACGCTTCCTGAGATAAACTATTACTGCCGCCAGGAGCTGCCAGGAGTTGCCGGAGATAAGGCCGTCTGGCAGTCGAGCGGACAGGGGAAAGGAGAGCGAGAGACAAAGCATTTTAGAATGGCTTCAGAAAACCTTAATTCCACTGATTCCAAGCTGGATAAATTGATGGAAATGGTACAAGGGCTGCAAAACTCAATGGAGCTTCTTTCTACTGAGGTCACAAACACTAAGGAGCAAATGCAGCTTATCCTCCAGCTACAGACAGGCTTTGAATCGAAAATAAAATCCTTGCAAAATGATGTGCACTTCTTGAACCAGAAAGTGGTAGATTTGGAGAATCGCCAACGGCGCAGGAATCTTTTATTTTTTGGTATACCAGAGTATATAAGTGATAATGATCTGATCACTTCATTGAGTGAATGGTGGACTGAACTGCAGGTTCCAGCTACAGGAGGGGATATTGACCGTGCACACAGGATTTCTTCATATGTTAAAAAAGATAAAAACAAAAAACAAAGACCAAGAGCAGTGATAATTGCTTTTGCCAGAGAGTCCATCTGTTTAAAAGTCTACAAGTTCCTGAGAAAAGTGCCGGACTTAAAATATAATGGAAATACAGTATCAGTCTTTCAGGACTTGGCAAAATCAACTAGAGATGAAAGAGCCTCTCTCAAGGTCATTACAGATAGACTCAGAACAGAGAAGATTAACTACACCTGGGCCTTTCCAGCTACTATTGTTGTCTACAAAGGAGGGGAAAAAATCACGGCGAGGACCCCACAAGAGGGAAATAAGATGCTAAAGGAGCTGAAATTAACTTGTCCTTCACCCAAGAGTCTCTCAGCTGATACAGATCCAGATGAAGGGACTGGCACAACAACTGAGGAGGAAGAAGAAGGAGCCGAAGCTCACCCGAGGCCAGATCATTTAAAAAAAAAGAAGGGTCTTAGGAAAAAAAGAACTGGGAAACAACAAGCATCCCAGTACAGGCCCCAAACGAGAAGAAACTATAAATAGTGGGACTGGAGTTATCTGAGGTGTGGTATATGCACTCTGAACAAAAAAAGTGCTTATAAAATATGTGTTAAACCGACAGTGATAATTGTTAAAACACCTAATACATTGTAAGAGATTTAAGACTGACTATTCTCAAGAAGAAAGTACTTTCTCTACTAAAAGTTGAAGAAGGGAATTTAACTTAAGGTGTTTACAAAACAATGTTTATTAAGGGAATCTAGAAATTGGATCATTAATTTTGTTTTGCTAATTAGTTGATTAAGCAGGAAGAGAAGTCTGCATCTGCCTACATGGGAAGTAATAAGAGGGTGTTATATGGGTAAAGGGGTAATACACGGTAGAGGGAAGCTGCAGCAGGGGACTCTGCCTTCAAAATTCTCTGGATGGGTGCGAGGAGGTCTTTCCAAGCAGCCCCGTCCTCAAGGAGGGGGGCTAGGGATCCAGAGGGGGGAAGCAAAGGGCTTCAGGACAGGGATTAGGAACAGCTTTAAATCAAATTAAAATAGTGGAAGAGACCTGGGGAAAGGGTGGGAAAAGTTTGAACCGGATTAATGGGGGATGAAATAATTGTTATATCAATAAATGTAAATGGACTATCGTCTCCAGTTAAAAGGCAAAAAATTGCCAAGTTGTTATTGGAGGAGCACGCAGATGTATGCCTACTCCAGGAAACTCACAAGGGAAAGGACACATCAAAATTGATGAACCTAAATGGATGGGAACTACAATATGAATCCCGGGGGTCAAATAAGGCAAGAGGCGTGGCAATATTAATAAAGGATATACATAAATTTGAGTTAGAGAAACAAATAGTAGATAGGGAAGGAGGTTTTGTGATGATTAGGGGAAAATTAAATAATAAAGAAATTACTATAGTAAGTATCTATGCCCCCAATAAAAATCAGTTAGAATTTATACAAAAGTATTGTGCTAAAATTGTAAAACAAGCAATAGGAGATATAATAATAGGGGGAGATCTTAATATGGAACTCTATAAACAAACCAAAAAAACGGGGCAGAATCCAGGCAGACTTGAATGCAAAATAAACTTTAAAAAATGGAACCTCATAGAGGCTCAAAATAGATTAGGAGAGGAGGGAACTACCCCAACCTTTTATTCCCACAGGCACACAAAATTCTCTGCAATAGACTATTTCATAGTTGGAATTAACAATATACAACCAATAAGGGAAGTTAAAGTGGGAAATCACTGGCCAGGTGATCATGCTCCCCTCCTGTTAAAATTAGGAATCCCAATAAGAAAGTCACCAAGGAAATGGATTTTCAACCCAAAGGTAACCTTTAACGAAAAGGATAAACAGGTCATCAAACAGCAGATTCAAGAATTCTTTCATTTTAACAGACAACCACAAATAAAAGAAGAGATCTTATGGGATGCTTTTAAAGCAACCATAAGGGGTACTTGTATTTCAATGTAAATAGGAATCAATAGAAAAGAAAAGATTACAATTCAGAATTTAAGATCAGAGGTTGAAGATGCATTCCTTAGTTTTCAAAAAATCCCATCAAACGAGAATAAAACAAAATGGAAAGAGAAAAAACAGCAATTAGACAACTTAGATAAAATAGAGACCACAAAAAATACCTATGGATTAAAAACGATTATCAAATAAACTCAATTAATAATTCGAAGAGGCTGGCCAGAGTCCTAAAATCAAAACAAGCTAGAAACAGAATACTCAAGCTGAAAGATGATAGAGGACATCTGAAAGCTTCAGATAAGGAAATTAGGGAGATTATGGCTAGTTATTATGAAAAACTTTACGAAGGTAAAGACTTAACCAAACGAATTGGCCTCTTGGGAAAACCTATAAATAAACAGTCAGAATCTATTCTAAATAGTACAATAACTAAATCAGAAATTGAAAAAACAATAGAAAACCTAAAAACAAATACATCACCTGGGCCAGATGGATTTACATCAAATTTTTATAAAATATTCAAAGATGAAATTACTCCCAACCTATTTATACTCTTTAATGAAATATTGGGGAATCAATTTGTACCAAATTCTTGGAAACTCTCTGAAATTCTCACAATCTTAAAGCCAAATAAGGATGAAACGGATCCTAACTCGTACAGACCAATATCACTTTGCAATGTGGACTACAAAATATTCACTAAAATATTAGCTAATAGATTGAAAGATATAATCCCAGATATAATTCACGAAGATCAATACGGATTCATAAAAAACAGGAAATTAGCAGACCCTATAAGGAATATTCTGAACATTCTGAATCATGCCACAGGAAAAAAATCTAAAGTACTTATACTAAAATTGGACTTTTGCAAAGCATTCGATTCATTAGAACATAAATATTTGAACAGACTCTGTGAGGAAAGCAATATGGGGGGGGAAAGTATGTAAGGTAATAAAAGAACTTTATACTGAAAACAAAGCTACTATCTTAGTTAACGGGGAACAAACTAGACAAATAAACATTAACAGGGGAACTAAACAGGGATGTCCCCTTTCCCCAGCCCTATTCTCATTGGCCATTGAACCCTTAGCAAATTCAGTAAGGAACAACCCAGCTATTAAAGGTTATAAGGTGGGCAAGGAAGTCATCAAGATTAATCTATACGCTGACGATGTTATGATAATTTTAGGGGAGGTGGAGGAGTCACTACAATCAATAGTCAGAACAGTTAAGGATTTTGGTAAAACTTCGGGCCTCACAATTAATTTAGGGAAATCAGAGATTCTACATAAAAATCTAACATGGGAAGAACTTAAGAAGGTTCAAAACATCATGGGAATAAAACTGGGGAATAAGAAGATGGAATACCTGGGAGTAGATATACCAAAAAATATTAATAATATTATACCAATGAACTACAATCATTTATGGAAAAATATGAGCAAACAAATCATTTCATGGGGAAAAAAATTTCGAGATATCTCCTCAAGGCTAAAAATTTACAAGATGAAGATCTTGCCCAAGTTTTTATTCCTGTTCCAAACCCTCCCGGTGAATATCCCTATCAATTTGTTGAAGAAATGGGATAACTCTTTCAAAAAATGGGTAGTGGGAGGAAACAAAAACAGAATTGCTAACTTCTTATATTATAGTAAACAAGAATTGGGTGGATGGGGGGCTCCCTCATTGGGATTATACTATGAGGCAAGTCAACTAGTGAGATTACTAGAATTCGAATTGGAAGGGTCAAAAAAATGGGTGCAAATAGAAAAGGAAGCAAATAATTGGCTAAAGGGAACATCAATGGGAGAGAGAATAGATATAAAAGACCTAAAGAACATAAAAGCAGGCCCTTGCTTAACAATGTTGTCAATCTGGAAAAAAATGGCAAACTAAATTACAAATAAATAAAATTGACCCTTTCCCATTAGAAACATTGGAAAATAAGGACAAGACATTTAGGAATATAATTAAGGCACTGAAGGAAAATGGTATTAAAAGGATTGGGGACCTTATGGACCCCAATGGAGAAATATTAAAGTGGGATAAAATAAAAGATAAATGTGGCCAAGGGAACTGGATAGCATGGTTAGGTTTGTCCAGTAAAGTCCAGGCCATGAAAAGAAGAGAAGTAGGTGAAACCCCCCTGGATAGAATAATTAGAAGGAAATTAGAAACAGATAAAGGAATGATTGGGCTATGGTATGATGTACTAATTACCTTAACTTATAATACGAAAGAAACGCTTACAGAGATCTGGAAACAGGAAAAAAACTTTACTGAGAAACTAATTGGGTCATGGATCAATAATATTCATAAAATTAATCATATAAGGATCAAAGAAACACAAAGGAAAATAATCACAAAATGGTATAGAACCCCCCTACAATTGGCTCATATAACGGGAAGTACCTCGAACAAATGTTGGCATAAATGTGGGGGAATAGGTTCATTCTCCCACATGTGGTGGGACTGTAGAAAAATTCAAATCTTTTATCGCAAAATAAGAAAAGAAATGGAAGAAATTATGGGGAAAGAATTAATATGGGACAAAGCCAGATTTATGTCCCTCACAATAAAGGTAAGGGAAGATAACAATAATTGGACCGAGATTCTAAAATATATGACAGCCGCAATACAAGCCACAATAGCCCGAGGATGGAGGGATGAGACAAAATGGAATGTAGAAATTTGGTGGTCTTATATATCAGAATATATCATCAATGATTTCATTAATCAAAGGAAAAGAAAATATACAAATTGTCTAAAAGAACCTGACTGGTTCAGGAAATGGTCAGTCCTAATTAACAAAATAGATGGAGACGAAAGATACACCACCTTGAACCAGGCATTCCACACAGTTAAAATGATACAATGATAATATATTGAATTGCTGTTCCAGGGGGGAGGGGGAATGGGGGAGGGGAGGGGGGTGGGAGTTACATTCCAAAGGATCGTTTAAAATGTCATTTAAGCATTACTTACTTTTGGTATTATGTATATTGAAATAAGACATGCATCGCTAAAATTTTCTTAATTGTTGGAATGTAATAAAAAATTTTTTAAAAAAAACATGATTAGAAGGTATAAAACTAATATAAACCTATATGTGTATTTCATTGCACAAGGCAGATGGTGGAATCCAACTCCATTGTTTAGAGCAAGACTTCTTAAACTCTTTCAACTTGCAACCCCTTTTTGCTCAATATAGTTGTATATGACCCCAGATATATAAGTATATAAAATAGGTATACAAATCAAACTTTTTTGAATATTGGATGGTTACATCTGTGGATATGGAGGACCAATTGTACCACAGCAATAACAATTCGGGCATGACTAACTTCCAAGTACATAAAACTCCTTAAGTAAATTACAGTGGCCCTGGAGTTTGATCCCAGGACTTGCAGGGATACCAAAACCATGTTTGCTCAAATCCCATTATATACATGAGTATAGTAAAATGATGTCCCTTATATAAAATGGCAAAGTCAAGATTTGAGATATATAGATGTATTCAAGCTGTAAATTGTTGAATCCGTGGATACAGAGGGCCCATCCTATTGCAAGCCAAACTCTGTAGGAAGATTAAGGTGCAAAAAATTTGATTTTCTTCAAGCAAAGGGGTAAAATTGGGGAGAAAGAAGGGCAGTTTTATTTATTTATATCCCACTTTTCTCTCATAAGTGGGACTCAAAGCGGCATACAGTATATGCCTGGAGAGGCTGGCAGGGCTCACACTTACATCACTTCTTTCCTGTCCTCATCCTTTTTCTCCTCCCAATCCTCCATTACCTAGCTCCCAGGATTTCTGCAGGATGCAGCCACAGGACTGAAAGTGGGTGCAAATGCTATGCCTATTCTGTAAACCACTAATGTGATGATGTAAGGATGCAGCTCCTACTCTGCCACAGGGGGCAGGGAGCCTTTTGCAACACCACCTAAGGTTGGGACCAACAGTTTAAGAAGTTCTGGTTTGGGGTAACCCCCAGCACCTTTGTGTTACTCTTCTGATGCCAGAACACACACATACAGAAACATTGAGTTGAAAGGGGACAATAGTGGACAGCCAGTCAGTGACTGGATGTGCCTTGGTGGGCAACCACAAAATGACCACATCATCCCTCTTCATTACCATGCAACCACATGGCTTTTGAGGAATTGCATCCCAAGAGCAATAAGATAAGGAGTGCAGAGAGGGAAATTGTTTACAGAGCAATACGTAATAAATGGAATGGGGTTAAATCATTAACGATACAAGAAATAGAGGAAATAATTTAAAACATGAATAAAATAAAAATAGAAAAATATAACAAATTAGAAAAAAGATGGTATTAAGATGGTATAAAACTCATGAACAAATGGCTCGTATCATCATCATCATCATCATCATCATCATCATCATTTAATTACTTATTAATCGCCCTCCATCCACGATGCTCTAGGCGATTTACAAGATAAAATTTTAAAGGATAAAAATACATACATACAAATATTGATTAAAAAATTAAAATAGATTAAAAGCTCTAGTAAAGAGCCAGGTCTTGAGTGCTAGGGTAAAAGGCCCCAACTCACGCATGGCTCTCATATAGGGCGGCAAGGCATTCCATAAGGCAGGGGCAGAAATAGAAAAAGCTCTGTGCCTGGTCCTTTCCAAGTGCACTTCTCTTTTTTTTTTTTCACATTTTTTTTTATTAATGAAAGTGAAAAACAGTAACTAAAATAACATGTATCCATATACAACCGCAGAAGAAAAAGGAATAAAATAGAAAAAAGGAATAAAAAGAGAAGAAACAAAAAAAAATACAAACAGGTATAACAATTTGCACTGTAGTGTCGCTAAACTAATGGATAATCACAGATTTGCTATACCATTGTTGTACCTTAACTTATCCTTGTCCCCCTTACCCCTCGCCCGTGAACCCAACCCCCTAGACCTCCGATACCCCTCAGTAAGTATTGCGTAACTGACCGTCAACTACCCCTGTATCTTCTTTCGCTAAATCCCCTTTATGGCTGTCATCAAATCTACCTTTGTCTTCTTTTCCAAATACCCAAGTGCCAGCCTCCATTTATTTGCAAACTCCTCATTATTTCCTCCTCTGTTGCTATTTGTCAGCTTGGCCATTTGGATATATCCCCCCAGTTTGTCTCTCCAATCTCTAATACTTAGCTCTTCTTCCCCCTTCCATGTTTTTGCGATTATTAGTCTTGCCGCAACAAAACAATATTGGCAAATTTCTTCATCTCCTGCGCTAATATGCCTTCTAAATAAACCTAATAAGCATGTCTCGGGGTTCTTCTTGACCTTATTGGTAATCATATTATTTGTTTCTTTCACCACTTTTATCCAGAATTCTTGAACTATATTACAGGTCCACCATGTGTGGAAGAATGTTCCTTTTACTTTCTTGCATCTCCAACAGGCCCCTCCTTCTGTTTTCTCTATTTTCGCCAGAAGCTCTGGAGTTATGTATGTTCTGTAGAACATTTTAAACATATTCTCTCTAATTGAGCCGGCCAGAGAGAATTTAAACCCCTTTTTCCAGAGATATTCCCATTCTTCCAGGTCTATGTTTCTACCAAAGTCTCTGGCCCAAGAGATCATAACGGTTTTTATTTGGTTGTCTGCAAGGTTGTAGTCTAGAATAAATTTATAAAGCCTTGAGAGTAAGCCTTTGTTGCCTCTGTCAAAGATACATTCTAACTCGGATTTTTTGGATGCAAATCCCACCGCCGCATCCTTTCTAAATCTATCATGCAGTTGGTAAAAACTGAACCAGTCTTTTAACCCTAATTCTTCTCTGCCCTTAAGTGCCCATTGCCCTCTTTCTTTAACTAAATATTCCTCATACGTTCCAACTTCAATACATGTAGCTGGTCTCAAGACTGCTTCAAGTGGGCGCAGCCACAGAGGGGTTTTGGGCTCTATCCCCTTCTTGTATCTTTTCCACGTTGTTAAGAGACTGGATCTTATAATATGCCTTTTAAATTCTTTATTCACCTTGTCCTTTTCATCCCATAGATAAGCATGCCAGCCATATCTTAAATTGTGTCCCTCTAATTTAAGTAATTTTTTGTTGTCCAATTTAATCCAGTCCTTTAGCCAGCTAAAGTTAGCAGCTTCATAGTAGTATCTGAGATCTGGGAGTGCCAGGCCCCCTCTGTCCTTCACATCAATAAGATTCCTATAGGCAATTCTAGCTTTTTTCCCATTCCAAATGAATTTAACCAAATCTTTCTTCCAGTTTTCAAACACCTTTACCCCCTTGATAATTGGTAAATTTTGAAACATAAACAGCATTTTGGGTAGCACCATCATTTTAATCACAGCAATCCTCCCTAGCCAGGTAAGTTGGAGTCTTTGCCAATTTTCAAGGTCTCCTTTTATCTCCTTCCACGTTTTGTCGTAGTTATTTTGATAGAGTTTGCTGTTTTTGTTAGTTAACCATAGTCCAAGATATTTTACTCTTGGCACTACCTTGCAGTTAGACAGTTTCTCTAGGTCAGCCGTATCACAATTGGATAAATTTTTGGTTAGAAAAACCGATTTCTCCTTATTGATTTTGAAGCCCGACACCATGCTAAATTTGTTAATAACCTCAAATAATGTGCATGTACTTTTTAATGGTTCCCTTAAGAAGCAGACCAAATCGTCTGCATAAGCCTTCCCTTTAAATTCGTATCCTTTTACCCTGACTCCTTTGATTTCGCTGGTCTCTCTAATTCTGATGTTCAAAATTTCTAATATCCAAATAAACAGTAGCGGCGACAGAGGACACCCTTGTCGAGTCCCTTTTTGAATTTCTATGTAATTTGTCATTTCGTCGTTTATTTTTAGCTTGGCCCTTTGTCTAGAGTAAATGGCTCCTATGGCCCTTCTAAAATGTTGTCCCACTCCAAAGAGCTCCAACACTTTCAACATATATTCCCACCGCACGTTGTCGAATGCTTTCTCTGCATCTAAAAACAATAGTGCAATCTCTCTGCTTGGGTCTTGTTCGGCATATTCTATTATATTTAGCACAGTTCTTACATTTTGGCTCAGGTGTCTGCCTGGAAGGAAGCCTGCTTGATCCCCATGTATTATTTTTACTAAGATTTGTTTCAACCTGTTTGCTAAGATTACAGCAAATAACTTATAATCGTTATTGACTAATGAGATAGGTCTATAGTTCTTCACTTGTTCCGTATCTCTGTCCTGTTTGGGTATCAGAACTATTGTGGCTTCCTCCCAGGACTCTGGCATCTCTCCTGTTTGGAGCACTTGATTCATAGTTGAGAGCAGTAACGGGCCTAACTCTTCTTTATACAACTTGTAGAACAGAGCTGAGAAACCATCCGGACCTGGGGTTTTATTTAGCTTGGCCTTATCAATGGCAGAGTTCAGTTCTTCCCATGTAATTTGTCTATCCAAGTCTGATTTCATGCTTTCAGAAAGTTTGGAGACCTTCATATCTGCTAAGTACTGATCTATTTTTTTTGTATCTATCTGCGTGTTTTTATAGAGGTTTCTATAATAGACTTCAAAGATTTTTTGAATCTTTCTTATATTTGAAATAGTCTCCCCTTTGTTTCTTATCCTGGCAATTAATGGTCTCCTCCTATGATCTTTCACCTGCCACGCTAAGAGCCTACCGGGTTTATTCGCATTTTCAAAAAAATTATGTCTCTTGTACATAATTTTTCTTTCTAATTCATTTGTTAAAAATAATTCATATTGCTGTTGGGCTTTTGCTAGTTCTTGCTGTACTTTTTTCCTATCCACCTTGGACTTTTCTAATTCTTTCTCCTTATCTCTGATTTTGGTAAGCAGCTGTACTTGTATATTGTTTTTTCTTTTACACCAGTTGGCATGTTGTTGGATTAGTAAACCTCTTATCACGGCTTTTCCTGCATCCCAGACTGTCTTTACCGCTATGCCCTCCTTGTCATTCTCTTTAATGTAATTTTGTATTCCTAGCCTGATCTTTTCCTTAATTTTTTGGTCTTTTAATATGTAGTCATTTAATCTCCAAGGCTTCCTTTCCCAAAAACCCCCTTTTAGCTGTAGCAACATCGGATTGTGGTCTGCAAATACTCTAGGAAGAAATTCCACCTTCTCTGTTTTGGTTACCAACTCCTTAGTTGCAAAGATGTAATCTATTCTGGATGACGATCCATGTCTATGGGAATAGTATGAATATTCCCTTCTGTCTAATTTTTGTATCCTCCATAGATCATATAAATCCCAGTGTTTTAGGTCTCTTTGTAGGATGCCCGGAAGTCTTCCTTCTTTAGAGTCCTTTTTTCTTTTGTTATTTCTGTCTATTTTTGTGTCCATTACCCCATTGAAGTCTCCTAACCACAGCATTTCTTTCTCCCCTACTTCAGCTAGGATGTTAGATAGTTTTTTATAAAATGTTTTTTGATTTGTATTGGGTGCATAAATCCCTACTAATAGAATATGTTTATACTGAAACCTCACTTTGACAATTAATATTCTTCCTTCTTGATCCTCATATATTTTCTCTGGGTTTAGTTCCCTATTTATATAGAACAGCACCCCATTGGTTTTCTTAACATTGCATGTAGTAAATAACTGACCTAATTTATCTTGGACTAACAGATGTTTGTCTCTGGATACAAAGTGGGATTCCTGAATACAAGTTATATCTACCTTATTTTTATATAAGAAGTGAAAAACCCGTTTCCTTTTTATGCAATTATTCAGCCCGTTCACATTCATGGAGATGATTTTTAACCCCTGTGCTTTCATTTTTGTTTATCTCCTCCCTCCCCCTCCCCCTCTCCCAAAAAAAAAAAAACTCTCCCCGATCTTCGCTACTATCTTGATCTTAAACTGTCTCTAAACCCGGCTCTTCTTCTTCTCCTTCTTCTTCAACTTCTTCTTCATCTACACCGTCTGCCCCTATCGGGTGACTCTGTATTTCCCCCTCAGCTTGTTGGCTCTGTAGTACCGCCGTGGCCTCCTGATCCTTTGGTGGCCTTCTTTTTTGCGGGCGCGTCTCCTCTTGGTCCATGTCTTCCTCGAAGTCCCTGTTATATTTTCGTAGAAATTGTTCTGCCTTCGGTACGTCCAGAATGATATGTCTTTTAGATTTATAATGGAACGATAAACCTTGAGGAAACTGCCATCTAAAGACCACCCCTTTTTTCTTCAGTTTTGTCGTTAAAAAAGTAAATTCTTTTCTTTTCCTTAATAGCCTCGTTGGGATCTCCTTGAGAAACAGGATTTTGCGGCCCTCCACCATAACTGGAGCTTCATATTGCTGGTTTATAATAAGTTCTTTGAAGGATTTGGAGATGAGCTGGAGGATGCAGTCTCTAGGCACTTTTTTGATTCTTGCATACGCTGCATTGACTCTGTATGCTGCTGACACCATCGCATGCACCATATCTGTATTCTTTTCCCCCAGAAGTGTTGTAATGATTCGAATCAGATAATTTCTCAGATCGCCTTTCTCAACTCCCTCTGGCAGGCCTCTGATTCTGATTGAGCAGTCATTAAGTTTCAGCTCCAGTAAGTCCATTTGATCTTGCAGTGCCATTTGTTTCATCTCAGCCCCTCTGATCGAGTCAGTGTTTGACTCCACCTTTTTTTTCAGGGACTTGCCCTCTGTCTCTAATTTAGAGACTTTATTTTCCAGAACAAATTGTCTTTCTGCAATTTTTTTGACATCGTCTCTCAATAGGTCCATACTCCCTTTTAGGTCCTGGATCATAGATCTAATTTCCAGAAGAACTTGTTCCGAGACTGAGCAGGTGGAAGTGCTAATGGAGGTGTTACCGCCAGACTGCTTTTTTTGTTTGTCAGCAGCACCACCGGCCACAGTGGCGTAGGATGTCATCAGTCCTTTGACGCTCATCCCAGTCAGTCGGGGTGATTGACCTTTCCTTTCCATTTCTGTTTTCGTTCGGAGTGCTTACTTTAATTTTTGCCTTGAGAGGCTACTTTAAATTTTCGAGGAGAGCCTTAATTACAGCAGCTGCACCAAGATTGGGGGGAGAGGAGGAATGTAGGCTTTACTTCTTAAACATGTAGAGTTCTTTTACTCCATTATAAATTCTTTTAGCAAGACAAATACAAAGACAAACTAGCCATATCTTGTGAGGCCTTATTTAGCACATTTAGCACATATCAAAATCCCCCACACAACCGCTTCAATAGATCTTTTACTCTATCTTCTCTTTCTTCTGGGGGAGTTAAGTTTGGAGTATATTGTAAAACGCTGAATCCAGACAATTAGATTTCCTCCCTTCGGCCCTCAAAGGGGATAAATCAGTCTAGCTGTCATTAGCCCAGGGTATGAAAACAAACAGATCCTTACTGAGTGGTGAAACAAACAAACAAGCAGAAACACAAAGAAAAAAAGAAGAAGTAGGAAATGTCCTTATTGTGCACGGGCAGCAGGTTTTGCAGAAGAGATAATGAGACAGGAGTACCTTTGGCACCCAGTTGCTGTTTAAATTAACAGAAAAGGAAAAAAAAATCTTCCGTCCTGTACTTTAAACTGCTTCAGGTTTCCAGAAAACTCCTCTCAGTCTGTTTGCTCATCAGACTGAGGACAATGGGGAGAAGTTTTGTTATCTCACCACTGTCTCGTAAATCAGCAGGAGCCTCGATGTTACACAGCCTCTTCGCTCTGCAGCCGGCCGGAAGTCCCAAGTGCACTTCTCTAGGACCCGGTACATAGAGTAAGTCTTGTTGGGATGGTCGTTGTGACCTCCGATGATGGGAAAAGGAGAGACGGTCCCTAAGATACGATGGGTCCTGGCCGTAAAGAGTTTTAAAAGTCAGGACTAGCATTTTATATAGACCACGGTAATCAGTTGGAAGCCAATGCAGATGCTGCAGCACTGGTGTTATGTGGCATTTCATGGGTGTTCTTGTGAGTAGCCTGGCTGCTGCATTCTGAACAATACGGAGCTATCGGGTCGTGGACATTGGAAGCCCAACATACAGGGCGTTGCAATAGTCCAGCCTAGACGTGACCGTGGCATGGATGACTGTTGCCAGAGCCTCATCAGATAGATAGGGTGCCAGTTGCCTCGCTTGTCGTAGGTGGAAAAAGGCCTGTTTTCTGGCAGCAGCAACCTGAGCTTCCATTGTCAGCTGCGAGTCCAAAACGACACCCAGGCTCTTAACGGTAGGCGAAGGAGATAGGGCAGCACCATCGAAGGTGGGTAGCAAGTGGATCAGACCAGTCAAGCGGCCATGCCAGAGAATCTCGGTCTTCTCCGGGTTCATCTTCAGTCTACTAGCACGTAGCCAGTTCGACAGAGCCTCCAGACATAAGGTGAAATTGTCTGGTATTGACGTTGCTCCAGGCTCCAAGCGCAGAAGGAGTTGGTTGTCGTCCGCATATTGATAGCAGTCTAGGCCGAAACTCTGAGCCAAACTAGCAAGGGGTCTAACGTAGATGTTGAAGAGAAGAGGGGAGAGAATTGCACCTTGGGGCACCCCACATAGGAGAGGAGATCTGTCAGAGACTTGATCCATATACTCCACGCATTGGCTCCGGTTTCGCAGAAATGAGTTGAAGCAATTGAGGGCCTGACTGCGAACTCCGGACATGGCGAGACGGTGAATCATTAGATCGTGGTCAACGGTGTCAAACACTGCGGTAAGGTCGAGAAGTACCAGAAGCGCTGATCCGCCGCTATCAGACTGGCGACGGAGTTCATCTGTAATGGCAACCAGGACTGTCTCCGTCCCATGGCCAGGGCGGAAGCCTGACTGGAAAGGGTCCAGGCCGGCTGTATCATCCAGAAATTGTTGCAATTGTCCCAGTACAGCCCGCTCTATCATCTTACCCAAGAATGGGAGGTTGGAGACAGGACGATAGTTGGCAAGGGTCATGGGATCCAATGATAAATGGGAAGAATTTGACATGTTGGCCTTGTAATAAAGAAAAAGTTACTTATTCACATATGTGGTGGGAGTGTCCTGAAGTAAAAAAAATTCTGTCAAATGATACAAGGAAAACTTCAGGAGATATTACAGATAAAAATTCAAATTAAGAATGATTTGCTACTATGGGGAGTGTTGGAACACCCAAGTATAAAAATCAATTGTCAGGAGTTACTTAAAGTAACAATAAGAGCAACACATGCAGTGATCACTAGAGAATGGAGAGAAAAATCGAAATGGATGATAAGTAATTTGAACAATTATATGTACGATCAGGTGTTGTTAGACATTACGAGAATGATGACTAAGCATGTAACAAGAACGAACAAACAGAAGGACATCCCAAATAGACAGAAGGTCTACTTCAACTGGGTAAAAAATGGAGGAGCCAATGATAACATCAAAGAGAAAATACAAAGACTTTACCAGAGGCTGGATCTGCAAGATTGGTAGAAATATACTGTGGTTGAGGAGGGAGGGGAGGGAGGGAGGAAAAAATATAGTTGTGATTATTATGATTATAAAATTTAATAAAAAAGGGAAAACTCTGGTAAAGATTTACACTCTATAAGTATGATGCCTAGGTTGATGGGAGCCGGCTGTAAATACTTAGTGGCCAAAGTTTACCTTTAATCTGCTTTCAAAGAAGAATGGCTCCACATGAATGCTGGAGCCTTCACACAGAGTGAATACAAGGTTTGTGCGTAGTCTCAATAACTAGTAACAAACTAGTTCTGCATGCAATACAGAAGTGCCTAGATTAACAAAATGATAACACAGAAATAGATATTTCTGTTGAACAATATGTATAAATAGCTATTTCTCCTTGGTTCCAGGCATTCATTTATCACAGACCTGAATTTCACTGTGAGTTTCCATTGAAAGTGTTAAAATCTCATGACCTAAATAAAAAAAATAAATGTGTTCCTTTTCATGTATTTCCCTCCCTTTCTCTTCCCCTTCAGATAACGTTGGAGGCCGCAAATATCAAACTACCTAGATTGCCTCAGGGATCCTACTCCCCTTCCGGATCTGGGCAGAAAGCCTACGAGCTGTGTGTGTGTCCTAATGGAAGGTTATTCCTGACTCAGGCAGGATCTACTTCCACCTGCCAGATAAAGACAAGTGTCTGCCTTTGAGAGAGACTCCTTGTGGCAGGCGGAGCTGGGGGCAACATGGCCCCTGCCTGGGCTCCCCAACTATTTTTACTAGAACACAGAAAGCCTATCAAAGACTTTTATGTGTGTGTGTGTGTGTGTGTGTGCGCGCGCGTGTGTGGGTGTGAATATATAAATATATAGATATATATAGATATAAATAAATATATATATATCTCCTTTGTGTAAAATGAGGTTTCGGTACAAGAAATCCCAGGGTGACCCTCTTTGTGTAGCATTCATTGCTTCAACATCAGAATTTGAAAGCTGTGCACAAATTTGGATCTGGGACCTACCAAGCAGTGGCCATGGGTGGCTCCCATGGGTTTTAGTCTGAACATTAAAGGTGCAACCTAAAGTGCTTGAACCCTATCCCCCAAATATGTTCAATACTTTAGGTGGCTTCTTTATAGTTTAGACTAAAATATAATTTGGATTTCTCACCCCACCCACCCACCTCCACTGACATTGGAGAGAGAGAGCCCTGCTTCCAAAAGTATTCAATCTATGTCGAAGTCTCTATAAATAATGGTAATGCTTTCAAGCCTCTCTAAATTAGTTTAAGAAAACCATCTCACATGACTCTGTGCCTATATGAGTGTAAAGAGAAACAATGTCATGTGATGTGGTTGCACCCATCTTTATCTGCCAAACGTACAGAAAACAGGATCTATAAAGTGTGGCTTTCTAGTGTGTCCATCTCAGATAGGTGCAACGTCTTCACATGAGATAGTTTGCATATGTCTCTAGTTTCCTCTGTCTCTATATACCTGACTTAGGTATAATGGCATGTGTGAAGCATCCTTAAACTATAGCCGTCACAATAAAGGGCAATATAACTTGTAGCAATCCTTATCAGCTGATTTCTGGAGGCAGAGAAACAAAAAGGAACACAGGCATCAGGGCTACATGGACAGTCTTCCACTGAATGGAGCTATTCAGAAATAAATAGTAAACAGAACTGTTAATCTCATCAACAATTGGATGAATGGGAAAGATATACATTTTTTATAAGTCACCCTCTAACTCAAATCCTCAAAAATGCTCAAAAAATAATTGTTTTACCAACTGCTCTCCCTTCTTGAGGTGGCTTGCCTTCCATTTGAGATTCATGTAAATGTGATTCCCTGACGATTTACTAGCTCATCAAAGCAAAATGTAAACCGTCTGGTAAAAGGCAGCATAATGAGACATGAATCTGTGATTCTTATTACACCATGAAAACCTATCAGATAAGATGATCAGACTTCCTACTGCTTAGAATGATCCAAGACACCTATGGTTAAATTACATGTAGCTCACTTCTAATTAGGGGCATATATCTCGAGAGACATCTTGTGTGTTGCTATCCATATCCCTGGGCCTAATTTGGCTAGCTGGTGTCTCATTAAGTAACACAAAAGTCCTCATCAAGGTGTTATCTACTGAAAAGAGTTCAAGCTGAAAGCTGGACTTTCTGTGGCATCATGGCTGTTCTCTCAGCTCTGTTTGCGACTTCTGTGTATTCAGTGATAGTCTGAAAAGGACACTGACTACTCACAGAGGATATTCCACTCATTTGAGATCTACATTCAATCAAGGCACTTAATCAGCTAGAGCAGTGGTTCTCAACCCACTGAGAACCACCGGGGGTGCTTTGAATGCGATTTCCTGCTTCTTGGCAGGGGGTTGGACTGGATGGCCCATGAGGTCTCTTCCAACTCTACTATTCTATGATTCTAAGATTCTATTATTCTAACCCATGTACCCCTGGGTGTTTTGGCCTACAACTCCCAGAAATCCCAGTCAATTTACCAGCCATTAGGATTTCTAGGAGTTGAAGGCCAAAACATCTGGGGACCCACAGGTTGAGAACCACTGAGCTAGAGGAACCCTTTCCGTTATATCTTCCGCAGCCACCTCCCCTTACATGGCATGAATCCATCTTCATGATGATTGACATTGCAAAGGGGCTAAAGACTGGATCAACATAAATAAAATATGAAAGTTTCATTTTTTTAAAAAAGCTTTAAAGTTAATGCAAGACCAAATCAATAAACATGTGAAGGTAAGCATAAAAAACCCAAGGTCTACTCACACATTTGCTGAGATTTGCTTTTCCCTCTAGATCACAAGTAGGAAAATAATTTCCCCATAAAAATAAGAAAATGATGAAGGAAAGAAACTTGGACTGATTATCCTGCCGTGTCACCTATGCAAAACATGCTTTTTGCGGGCAGCATTACTCTCTGTAGTACAAATGACCATGGAACCAGCATAGCTTGTGCATATGGCTTCTGCACTGGGTACAGTGAAATGCAGGTTTGAATCACTCAAAACTGCACAAGTGAGGAAATAGTTGTAGTATCAGCAAAAGGCAATCTGGTTTTCAACTCAAGTTAAAATGCCTGCAAAAAAAAAAATTAAGAAGCTCACAACCATAGGTGTTTGAGACAGCCTTTAATGTCAACATTTGAGGCTTTCAGTTTCTGAAATGTCTTCTTTATTTCAGTACAAATGCAGGAGATCTGTGTGGGAAAACATTTACTGGTTCTTGGCATTATGAAATTAAAAATATAGAGGACAGTAATTCCTTTGCCATAATAGTTTATTGGGCCAGAAGGCCAGGATATAAATTAGAAAAAAGTAACTTCCCTATATAGAATGTTTCAGAGATTGTTGAAAACAGTCAATATTAGTTGTAGACACTTCAAATATCACAGAAGCTTACTTTGAAACAAAAGATTCTTATGGTTTGCATTCATTGTGAAAGAATTGGTTCATTAAAAATTAATGTAAGAGTTTCTTTTAAAACGAAGTCTAAGATAATATTCCCTACAAGAACTGTTAAGATGGGGAGGCCATGTTAGCCAACACAACAAATGGTATTGAGACACTTAAAGGCTACAAGTATGCTACAATGCATGTTGTCATCGAACATTTTGTTATGTTTCCCTACATAAATCACCTAGGCGATAGAAATAATATCACAGATCTGATGTATCTGAGAAGGGTACATCATTTTTAAAATTGGTTCCATAAACAATTGCCAGCTGCATTTTTGTTATCCATGAAGAGCATAAAGCATAATATGAGACCCGTTCATACCCCTCAGCTTTACTCAAATAAATTGATAATGACAGGTTTAGCTACTTCAAAACAGAATCTAATGTATTCTTTTCAAGCCATTTCTTTGATTTCTTGTGGACTAGAGAGTACCAAGAACCTGACTGACAAGATTGTCAGTGTCAACTTGAAAAGCACTCCCATTGATTTCAATGGAGTATGGATTAAGCCATTTTTAAATATTGTACTTTGGTGCTTCAGCTTGGTGGTAAAGAAAGGTTGAAGACACCAATGAAGTGCACTTTGGGTAAATGAGCAGCTCCACATTTCATTTTATAGTACGATCCTATGTGTATTTACTCAGAAGTAAGTCTCAGCATGTTCCGTGGAGCTTACGTTCAGGTAAATACATTTAAGATTCAGCCTTAGTGACACTGTTAGGAATTTAAAGCATTTTGCAAATTGAATGGCTGCTGTCACCACTTAATTTTCAAGCTGACACTTTGATGCAAGGGGGTCACCCAGGATAATAATTGTATTGGGACACAGGACTATTCACCATCTCTGTTCAAAGAGGGAGACGTGCCTTTGCCTTAAGTCAATGCACTCAGCAAGGAGAAGCACATCATATTTATCTCTTTATTAAGTTCATTTATTTGTAGTGTTGGACTGAAGATTAGAGAGAATGGTGGTTGCAGTGTTTGAAAGTTGAGTGATGGCTTGTGAAGTAGACTCACTGGAACTTCACAAAGACTGCGGGGCAACTGGAACAAGTGGAAATCTCTGTCATGTTTTGGCCGGTGCATTGAAACTTTCAGCTCATCCTGGAGATTCAGCTTCAGAGCTTCAGAAATGTTTGTATACTGTGATGACATTTTGTTTCTTTTTCATTTCATATTGAACATTGATCACATACAAGGGCCATTTCATTAAGGAATACTTGTCAGCCTGCACACGATGATAAACAAGCTGGACACTACAAAGAAAATATACATATTGCAATGTAACAGAGTGGTTTGATCATTTCTTCCTCTATTAATTTTACTGAGAATGAAAAATGACATTGAAATGAGTTTCCTTTGTGGTACATACCATTGATGTGTGTGGGTATGTGTGTGTTTGTAACAGAATGGCTTCTCTTTTTGTTAGCTCAGATTTTGTGTTAATCTGGTTCCTGATCTTTAAAGATACATATCTAGTTATTAACTATATTACCTGAAATCAAAGGATTATGGTGCTTAGAAAGAAAATTGAGTGTTGGAAATGATGCTATCAGGTTGCTTCCCAATGGTCTTCAATTATTCTTTAATGAGCTTGCTTAGTTACTTGTCCAAATTTACCTTATAGTATGGGAGATCTTTACAGCCTACCAATTGCAGATGTCATTCTTCTCACCATAAGAGGTTACTGTTATTTAAGCTCTTCTTAAATCGTTTTTGCCAGATACACTTGTTTTCAACCTTATCCAAAATTCATCTAGAAAATACAAGGATTTGAAGTTTGTCAAACTACATGTTGTTGAAGAACTTTCCCCCTTTTTTGTCTTCCGACAAAAGTAAATCATTAAAGTTACAGACTACTGAAAGTTTTAGTTTAGAGCTTAGGCAATTTGTAAGCTTCAGTTGGCTATGGGACCTTTATTGGTAATTCTCCCAACATTGTCAAGAGCAATAGCAAAAAGACACATCTTTCAAAACTGAACTCCATACATGTTAAGATAGTATCCTGTGTTTTAGGCACTTTTACGTATGGTGCAATCCTATGGTTTCTAGTAAACCCTGCTTGTTTAGAGGCAATATTCCATGGTAGAAAGAGTCCTCGTCACAATTTCAAAAAAATCTCCATGTTTCACCACTCCAGTATTACAGTGTCAGCACTGGAGGGTGGGAAAGAGAGCAGAGCCCTGGTGTAGATAAAGCAGGAGCAGCTCTAAATCTGCAGACTGCAATGCCTTCCATTCCCTAGTCCTCGACCATATCTCCAACACAAAGGAATATTTAAATTAGTTCTTGATCTGGCCTGAATTGTATCTCTTCAAGCACCCAAATTGCAAAGCATTGTAATATAATACGACTGCACTGTTGGTCATCTTTTCAAGGAAACATGTATGACTTCTGTAAAGTTGTACCTCCATATCCTCTTGGAAATGTAGAGTCTAACTGAAGCAGTTTCCTATTTGTGGTCTATATTGCCTTTGCTTATTTTAAACAAAATCCTAACAAAAGTATGATATGCCATTTTCAGAGCATGAGGTTATACAGGTTAGAATTCCAAAGTGGACCTCTGCTGGTAGAACCACAGATTCCAATACAACTGAGAAGGCTGGGGGTGGAGGGTGAGAAACATGACTATTGAGATCCAGTATGGTATAGTGGTTTGGGTATTGGACTAGGGACCTCTTCACACAGCCCTTTCAGGCTGTACCATTGCACCGCTAAAAGGAAGGTGCACGGGCCAGGGATGGGACAGGGTGAATTGGCACCCTTCCCCTCACCCCATATAATGGCAGAAAGGGCGGTAATGTGTGGCAATGCGTGTTTCTGCCATCACACAGCAAAAAGGGGAGGAAAGATCATGTGGTGGCGTATGGCAGGCCTTATCCAAGCCATGCATAAAAGCAGCAAAACAGGGCAACAATGCCCTGTCTGAAGAGGTCCTAAGATACCAGCAGATCAGAGTTCAAATCCCCACTCAGTCATGGAAACCCACTGGGTGAAGTCAAGAGGACACCCTCTCAAAACAAATTCTGCAAAGAAAATGCCCATGATAGATTTGAAGGTTGCCATAAAATGGAAATATTCTGAAGGCACAGAACAAGAACAACAATGAATATTCTTTCTTTCTCCAGAATGTATCTGTAAAAGGCAGGGGTCTGGAAGGAAGAGAAAAGAGGAGTCAAGTTTCAAAAATTCTGCCAATAGAACCTTGAATTTATTCCACTGCATCATAATAACAAGTCACTGTTATAGGCATTCATAAAACATATAGGGATGAATTCTTAGTATATATCTTGGTTTACCTTTTTTTTTGGTTTAAAAGGGGTTACATGTATTTTGAAAGCATTCATCATTTTGCACATTCTGCATTTGGATCTGTCACATATGTACTTCTGTATAAAGAAGGGGAGATAATTTGTAACAGTTTATTTTTAAAAAGTATTATATACTGGCAACGGAGACCTATATCTTTTATGAATGCATTAAAAATGGGATATTCAGATATAAGAATGGCTTCATGTTCTATCCTTTTTTCCTCTTGTAAGAAGTGGTTTCATGAATAATTGTATTTTAAAAGGACATGTTTAGCCTATGAAGAAACAGTACATCCCCCCCCCATTTAATCAAGAAAATGTGCACTTTTTCTGTTTATTTTAAAAATTGTGCAGGTTCCTTTTTGTCATTTAATGAACATCAGGCATTCTATGCTCTAGTCAGCAGTTTATTTCTAGTTGCCAAGGGGAAACAAAGGTGGATGCTGAGCCTGCTCATGCTGAAGACAATGTAAGAAATGTTAGAAGCTTAAATGCCTCCAGAAGGCATCCTAAGGATTTTTCTCTCTCTCAAAATTTAGGACCTATTTTGGCCTGAGCTTTATCATTTCAAGTCAATGGAAATTATGTCAAGAGCTTTCAAGCAACTGAAGCATCACACCTCTTGGAATAAGATACTGTAGCTTCTTTCTGAAATACTTAGGTTGGCTAAGCAGAAATGTTTCCAATTACTGTGACATTTAGCATTGTAGGTATTTCAGAACATACTAGAATTGTTTTTACACCTAGAATATATTGAGGAAAACTGTTGCTATTCATTGCCTGTATACAAGTAACATATGAAAAATTATTGCAAACATCTTTTTTTACTTGGTTTGATTCAGCAGTCAGCAAAACAGTTCAGCCATTCAGATGTGACGTTGCCATTGTTGGACAGTTCATAAGGAGACAATAGGCCAAGATCCTGCATTAGGAGACATTGCAATGGCAATGGATCTTCTGGAGAAACCTCCAAAACCTCACCTTAGCAGAAGTCAGGCAACATCACCCAACATAGGGTTTTCTGAAACACTGAGGAGCAGGGTGATGAATGAAGAACTGTCCCCCTCACTCATGACACTGTGGGAACCCATATGGGGGTCCTGTCACAACTGCTTTTTGGCAAACATCCAATTGCTAGGAGAGTGGACACATATTTATTCACCATCCTGCTCCCCAACACCCCAGAAATCCCTAAAATGGTGGTGATGCCTGGTTCTAAAATAGGTTTTGGATGGCATTTTCAGGCATTACACTGGTGCAACAATCATAAACATGGTTTCAAAAAGTTACAGCATCATAAGTCTCACTTACAACATTTAAAATATCAAACATGATACCAGCCCCCAGTCTTTGAAGGCTGTATAAGTAATGGTTGTATGTAGTTAGGCTTGTGCACATCTGATATCTCAAAGTGTTACGTCTTTTACTTTTTAAGAAAATGGTGGACTATATGGAAGATACTGGATACAGCTCTAAGAAATCTGGGTCTGCCTAAGCCTGCAGTCTTATGCAGTAAACATCTAATTTTATTTAGGCCAACAAATTCTATCTGACCTACTTCTTAATAGGCATGGAAATCCCTACATTGTAAATCTCACTGTTTTCAAAAAGCTAGCTCCATCTTTTTTTTAATTATGCTAAAGATTAGGCCTTTTATTTATCCCCATTCTGTGAATACCGTTTTCATTCAACATCAGTTTACATGCACAAGATCATAAACTTGTGGTTTGGTTGCATGAAAATGTGATCCAACATACCACTTTTTATGTAATGCCTTTAGCATGCCATCTGATTGTCAGAATCACAACTGTTTGTATAAGTTGGTCCTCAGAAACGTTTGGCATTATGTGTGGCAGTGGCAGTTAGAGTCCATGTCAGAGTGGTGAATCCATTTTAGGTTTAGACTCAACTTTAAAAGAGCAATACAAAGAGCTGAATGTTATCCTCAAAATATAAACAGCTTTCTGGTTTGCTTCTTTAAAATTCAGATTATAACCTAAGGCATTTTTTTTCTTTCCACCAAACTGGTACTCAGTACTCACTCACCTCTGTGAATAGGGAAAGAGAAGCTTGACTAACCATTGACATTAGCAATTAGCTTTCTGATTATTTTATATTCTGATGAACTGAGGGCATAATACTGCAAGGAAAATGTTTGCTAAGTAGAAATCCATGTTTCTTTTTTCTCTCCTAAAAACAAAACAAGATATGCAGTCTGCATGTATTCACAGTTTTAATGTCTCCTTTCTTCCATGTTAATTCCATGCACCATGATTTAAATAGGTGCAATTTGTCATGGGAGAGTTTACTTCAACATATGTCAATATCTCTAAGAATCTAGAATTCATGGACCAAAATTCAGTTGTTCCAAGCAGACTTGGCCCATAGAATATTTGGAATTAACCTGTGGTTTGCCACATTTTCATTGACCCAATGAGTATATTCTAGTTGTGACTAAAAATTAGATTTAGGTTTGTGTGTCTTTATGGATTGGTTTGATGTATGTTACTCTTTTTTTCTTTCATTGACTCTTATTATGGTAAACTTCATGCTCCTTATAAACATCCCCCTGTAATTCTTCCCCTCCTTGAGTTCCAGAGCTTGTAAGTGAAAAAGATGTGTCTGTCTATTAATAATTTCTTCTTGTGAATTTAAGTTTCCCTTTAAAAATAGCAGAAGGGGGGAGTCTCAAGCAAGTGCACAAATTTAACATATTTAGCTTCAGTGTGAGCTGGCAGTCACAGAGTTCACGGTATTAAAGCATGTTGGAAACAGCCTGTGACTTATCTTCCTAATAAAGTAAAGAATAGTGTCATATATTTAGGGATGTATAAAAGACCCCTCCCCCCCTTGCTCTTTCTTGGAAATTTGAAAGAAGAAATGTAGCCCTCAAGAGACTTGTTAAAACATTTCTGAACAAGAAGTAATTTGTTGTCAGCAAGTTCACAGTTTCCCTGTGACTCTGTTGCTGAGGAGGGCTACCAAAGCCACTTTCATCAACTGTCTAAGGCAGACACACAAAGATTGGAGTTATTGCATTACACTGAAAAATCACTTCAGATTCCCACATGATTTGCTACAGTGTGCAACTACAGTTGCATAAGATGCAACCGTAAAAGATATTCAAGCTACAGCCTGGTGTCGTGGGACTTCTGCTGAGTCTTTTAGAATAGTACAGTAGAGTCTTACTTATCCAACACTCGCTTATCCAACATTCTGGATTATCCAACGCATTTTATAGGCAATGTTTTCAATACATCATGATATTTTGGTGCTAAATTCATAAATACAGTAATTACTACATAGCATTACCATGTATTGAACTATTTTTTCTGTCAAATTTGTTGTATAACATGATGTTTTGGTGCTTAATTTGTAAAATCGTAACCTAATTTGATGTTTAATAGGCTTTTCCTTAATCCCTCCTTATTATCCAACATATTCGTTTATCCAACGTTCTGCTGGCCCGTTTATGTTGGATAAGTGAGACTCTACTGTAGTTCCCAACCTTTGGGCCTCCAGGTGTTTTGGACTTCAGCTCCCATAGTTTCTAATAGCTGGTAAACTGGCTGGGATTTTAGAGGAATACACTCTGAATTCTCCAACATTATAACTCAAAGCCCTGCATCTTCTCAATTAGTCCAGAGAGTAGGTAGACTTGCTGAATTTTACTGAATCTCACTGATTAAATTGTTGCATTCAAATGGGACTAAAAATAGGATTCAAGCCTGATTCTGTAGATGCTCAGGCATTTTTCTTGGGTTAAGCTAGAATATGCTAATGGGATCACAAATTCTGAAATGTATACAATATGCAAATAAATGAACCATATAAAATACTTTAGAGCCCACAGGTGCTACCAAATAATATTTTCTGCAATACGAAGGGTGGTCTAGGTAGATGCTTCTGTTTTCTTAGAAGACTGCAACACACTACTTACATTGAGCAATGTGTCTTTGCTTGTATAACATAACAAGACCACAGGTTATGAAAATATATCCACTGGGAGAAAATGAAACATATTTGCTTATTTATGCTATTACGTTCAACTAATTATACTTCCAGTCTGATCCACAACCAATTTTTGCAGAAGTGTTTCGATGTCAGCCAACTCAATTTGACAGGCTGGCATCCTCCAAGTCCCTCTGCTTGAATGGATTGTAGAAGGGAGCTATTTATATGTTGAAATATCAACAAATACGTGCATTGCTACTTTAGATATTCATTCTACTTTGTACTTTGGCACTCAAAATTAGAAAATGTTCTGCTTGAACAAGAGTCCTTGTACCTGTTATATCAGAATACAAAACTCATTTGTCAGATTCCATCTTAGAAATCTAACAGATTTGGTGGAGATTCTTCTGAAAGCTTTCTCCATCTATGCAGTGCTATCCTATCTATACCTCCTCACCAGGAACTCTCCTTAAGTTCAGTGGGGATAGCTTTCAAATCATACCATGGTTTGAAAGTCCTTTTCCTTACACTTTTCTGAATTTCTTGAGGGATAGTCCTTTTTGCAAAAATTATTCATATTTGGTTATTGTATTGGAAGAGACTGAGGGGGTGCAGGAGGGATGGATTTCCAAATTATGGCACACAGGTATACTGAAATCTCTCTTGCAAATCTGGCAACGCCATGGGGATGCGAAATTCCTCGGAAATTAATTTGACTTGTACATATGGTATTCTGCTAGGGAAGCCCAGTAACATTTCCATTTGCTGGAAAGGTTTCCCCTTCTTTTATCAGAGCCTCCTGTCTTCCTTTGATTCACATTTTCCTGGCTGGTGCAATTGTTACACAGAAGCATGCCAGCTATGAAGATGAGAGATGAGGCATCTTTTAAGTGCTCTTTCAAAAAGTGGGTTGTTGATCACTTTGTGACCAAATTTTGAGAGGGAGAGGGAGTTGGCTGAAAAAGGTCCACACAGAGGAAAGTAGATTATTATTTTTTCAATCTGCTCTGTCTCCCTGCCAGAGGTTGTAGACAGCAGGAGGCAAGATTTGTAAGAAATGTTACATTTGCATATTTCCTTCCTGCCAAATATTTGAAATAGGTTTTTTTCACACATTTTTTCCCTCTTTTTAAAAGCTTCTTTAGGACCTTTCACCCGCAGGATAAGCTATTGCTAAATATCATAGAAGAATAAGGTTGCTTTGCAGTGTGTGACAGGTAAATATTGGTGTTTTTGTAAGAATTATTCTGTATTTATGGGAGAGGGATTTTCTTTCCCTATTCTAAAACTATATTTATTGATAAGAGATAAAATAGGCTTCTGTTGCCTGAATATAATATTATTTTATAAAGTAATGTTATTTCTTTGGGCTTTTAGAATTTATATCACAGAAACCTTGGTAATATCTTTGGACAATTTTGAATGTTAAAAAATACCAGTGCATCTCACAAATAACTGTTTGGGGTTGTTTTTCATACAAAATAGGATAACAAGGTCTGAGTTATTTTGGTGACTAACTCTGGCATAAACTCACTTATGCCAGCCTGAGTCCTTCCTTACTATTGTGAAAAGAGGTATCTAGGACAGTGGGCCCTCAGTATTACTGGGGATTGGTTCCAGGACTCCCCAAGGAGCCCCCCCCCCGCTACCCTTGATGTTTTTTAGCCAGGAATGGTTTAATTTGTGGATGTAGAACACATGAATACAGAGGGCCAACTGAACTTCCTTACACATTGCTTTTGCTCTGGGTCCAAAAGAGTGTCCAAATGGCTCAGGGGTTCACTTCTGCTGCCAATAACTGGCTATCTTTGCAACCCAAGGAAAAGAAGCAGAAATCACTCTTGCATCATTGATATAGCTATGATGGCAGGGATTTACATTCCACAAACTGTCTAATTTGGCCAGTGTCGACAAAAAAAATACTGTTGTTCTTCATGTTCTCAACAGTTTAGTTATATATACCACTGATGGTAGATAGAACAGAGAGAAAGAATAGGGCAAGTTTTGTTTGAGAAAGTGGCCATACTTGGGTTCCCCTTTGAGTTTACCATTGCCAGCTTCAGATAATTAAGTCTTGTTTATTAATGCAAGAGATAATAAATGCGTTAGTGACTTGATTATAGGAGTTTGAAAATGGGTGGAACTAATAGCACCAGTGAAGAAGTCTGTGCCGTTTCTTCCTTCATTCTTATAAACCATGACATGTTGACATCTGTTAGGATCAAAACACATAACAGAGATTTGTTATCAGTTCTGTTGTTGCTTCCATTTTGCTAGTTCTAACTCTTTATATACTCTTTACTATTACTTACAACTACTGCTGATGTAACTAATAGAGTTGTGCATTCATGTTCATTTTGTGTAGCTTCATTTCTGTCATCTCATTTTCGTGTTCGTATTCGTGGCCCGCTAACAAACAATGGGTATTTCTGTGGCTCAGGGAGGGTGCTTGGGCCTTGCGGGGCCTTGTTCAGGCCTTTTTCCCTTTTTCTTTCTTTAGGCCGCTTTGGGGGCTACCCCCCTCCTCCCGGCAACAAGCATCTTGGGTTTTCCTGGGCCTTGCATGCTGGGGGGGGGGGGGTAGGCCCCAAAGTGGCCTAAAGAAAGTAAAAAGGCCTGAACAAGGCCCTGGAAGGCCAAAGCACCTTCCCAGAGCTTCAGAAACACTGTGCCACTTGGTCCACCATCGTTTGGGTCTGCTGCTGCTGCTGTCCTTGCCGCGGCTGTCCCAACAGGCCTGATGCCTGCTCTGGCCCTCTGGGCAGCCTTAAACAGAGCCGCCTGAGCTGGCCCACCACCAGTTGGACAGCAGACCAGGCGGCGGGAGAATTTCCTGCCACACAGGGGGCATCTGGGAAGAAGAAGCCCCCAGCAGCACCACAATGAGCCACAACAGCCCTTATAGTGGGAAAACATCAGCCCTCTGTCAGTATGAAAGAAAAACGAAAGCAAACACGATGGTTGTGGCTTTCATTTTGTGTCATTTCCTCGTTTCCTATGAAAATGTCGCCATTCATTTTGTGTAGACGAATGGACGAAACAAAAGAACAGCATGAAGGAAACATTTTCACACACATCTCTAGAAACTACCCATTATATTATAGAGGTGAGTAATGGTACTTTTGTTGTTATTTTGCATTCAGATCTATAACTCCAGCATTAATCTCATGTTGGCCAAAATAAACAGTTAATTGAAACATGACTTGGCTTTAAATACCACACTGATAACTTTTACATGCACACCAACACAATTAGAGGGATGCACACATTTTAGTGTGCAAAAATGTGCTCAAGCTCTTAGCTGAAGTTGTAACATAGAAAGTTTACAAGTAGTTGGCACAAAGCCCTGCTGAATCAAACCAAAGGTCCATCTTTGTCAAGTGTTCATTTTGTAACATCAGCTGTTTACATACTTTTCTTTAAGTAGTGCCACAGAGTTCCCCTTTTCCTATATTCTAAGCCCCCACCATTTCATATGCAGTGAACTGCCCTTGTGAGCTGCTTTGAACTAAGCTTGCTGAAAAGTGAAGTAACCAATGGGCTGGAGCCAGACTGAGTCATGTCTAGAGTAAACTCACGGAATCTGGATTGTGGGACATGCTATGACACTTCTGGAACTAGACTTCCTGAACGTTTTCTTCTCATGGCAGTTTCAAAGGCTACATGGAGAGGTAGGATACTTCTGAATGGGATAAGCTATAGAGGAAATTGAAGGAAAAACAGTTGAACAAAAGTACCTTCTGAAGGAGAGCTTATGAAAGGCAGATCTTGGATCAAAACATACAAAACCAATGTAGATGCAGGTCCTGTCTCCCATTGATATCAATTGATTTATTCTAACCATGACTAAGTCTGGATCTAGCCCTTTTAAGTGAGAATGGTCTAGGGCTTACAGTCCTAAGTAAGTTGCAGTGTTTAATAATATTTATTTCCAGGTAAGTAAGTTGATGTATTGAACTCAGTTACCTGATCACAGCTTCTGTTTAATTGTAATAACTTTCCTTGACTGGACACTGGTATTTGACAGATCAGATTACTGATGTTGATCTTCTAAAATGCTGTGCATACAAAACACCATTTCTGCTGGTATAAAGCAATGAAGCTGAAAACTGTCAGGCTCTTACTGTCTCTTTAGGAATGTAGCATAAAAGTCAAACCTGTATGCCCTCTTAGTTTTGCATCTTTGCGAGTGAGATACTTAGTTTTGACACCAAGATCTTCATCAGGTAAACAGGAGAGAAAGTTACATCATGTTTTCTCATTAAGAGGTTTACATTTTGTTTCACTCTTTTTTATTTTATTTTTTATTTATGTATGTGTGTGATTGCGTGAGACAAAAACAAAGCTTTTTTATCAAGTAACATCAATCCTTGCACACTATGCAAACTTTTGTAAGCATTGCAATAATGCTATGAATTACACAAGGAACTATTTTAACTTTATTACACTTTCTGTATAAAAAAGATTTGTATTTAAAATGATTTCAACAGCAATCTTGTAAAATATATTAATAAAATAATGATTGTTTAGAAAGGAACTGTGTCTCCTTTTTTAACCCAATTATAAGAGCAAACCTATTCAGCTAAACGAGCCTTAAATATTTCAAGATTATAGTAATTGCTGCACATATTCAACCCATTCAAATATATCCACATTGAGGAAGAACTCATCCATGTACAAACAAATGTGTTCACACATCTTGCTTGTTGAGGTTCCCTGTTCATTTCAAGGGAAGGAACAAGTCTACATGGGTAAAAGAAAGTGTGTATGACTCTCTTCAACATAATGAATAGAGAAAGAACCATGTGGGTCAACCTGTGTGTGTCCATTAGAGGTCTTGACCACATTTCCAGATGAGAGTGGAGTCAAATGGAGGAAGGGACAGAATCCACAACAGAAGAAGCATCATCTCCTAGATGTGGCAGTTCAAACCTGTCAAAGGGAAGGCGAGTAGGGTTTCTTTGTCCCTCCCTGTCCTCTATTAATTTCCTCTTTTTCATTTTTAGGGACACCAAATTGAAGAAAAAATTAATGCACAGGATTCAGGGCTTATGTCTGTTTTTTGTCAGCACAACAAACAGGCCTTAGATCCAGGGAACTCTCTCCTCCCTTATCACTGGTGAAACATTATAGATGGTGAATGGACATCAGTGGAATCTTCTGCTATCTTAAGAGAGACTTGGCAGGGGATATAAATGCTAAAGCCCCAATCCACTGGCAGTCTGCAAAACAAAATCCTGCCTGTCAATAGCTAGCGGATGGATTGCTAAAGGATTGTAGTGGTAATTTAATTTTTTTCTTCAGAGATGCCAAAAATGTAAACCCTATTGTGTCTCTAACACTTTCATGCTTGTCTTCCTATCCAACCATCAATGATGCAAGAGTCACCTTCGGATCAAGCAAAGCTATAATTGAAAGACACCCTATACACATGTGCCAATATTCCTGGAAGACATTAGGACCAGCAACATAACTTTGTCAAAATATCATATTAAATGTCATCATATTTGCCATGTTTGCTATTATAGCATGCGCAGCACCACTTCATGAAAAAACATTTAATTTTAAATTATTATATTAAAAAATAGCAGGTCTTTTTGACACAATTTTAACAATTAAATCTCTTTCTAAGTCATTGATTCTAGATCTACTTTCAACATGATCAGACCCACTAAATGATGAATTGTTGAATGATGAATCAATATGTTGACAAATCTCTCTGAATCAAGGGCTGTACTTGGAAGAAAATGATTCATTTTAGTACTTACACGCATAGTCCACTCGAGATAAAAAGGCACCATTCCAAGGGTACTTTTAAAAGGAACCAAATAGCAACATGATTGTGTTATTTAAACAACATTATACAACAACAAAGGAACCCAGATGGTGCAGTGGGTTAAGCCGCTGAGCTGCTGAACTTGCTGACCGAAAGGACAGTGGTTCGGATCTGGGGAGCAGAGTGAGCTCCCGCTATTAGCCTCAACTTCTGCCAACCTAGCAGTTCAAAAAATGCAAATGTCAGTAGATCAATAGGTACCGCTCCGGTAGGAAGGTAACGGTGCTCTATGCAGTCATGCTGACCACATGACCTTTGGCTTAGAAATGGAGATGAGCACCAACCCAGAGTCTGACATGACTAGACTTAATGTCAGGGGAAAACTTTTACCTTTACCTTTACCTTTACCTATACAACAACAAAACTTTATTTATATCCCGCCCCATCTCAGGGTGGCTCACAGACATAAAAAGGCAAATATTCAATGCCTTATACAGTATACCTCCTAGTTCTCACTCCTGAAAAAATATCGGATACGTCAGGATTGTCTGTGAAATTAGAACCTAGTCTGAACCTGTAGCTTTTAACAAGATAGATATTGGTTTCAATCCTGTATGGCTCAGGGCAAGTCTATGCAGACACATAACCCGAGGCCGATCCAGTATGCTGAATAGTGGAATGACCCCCGGTATCCTCCTCACAGGGGCTTCCCCAGCCACTGAGCAGCCACCCTAATGCCTCCCCTCCATGTCACAGCAGTCACTGCAGTGGATAGAGGTGATGAATTCCTCCACCCACCATGACCAAAACCAAAAAAAAAAAATGCATGCACACAAATGTAATTTTCAATTCTGGTTGAGTATATTACTAATGGAAAGCCAGGCATTTTTAGATTTAACGTAAAGTGAAGGTAAAGAAAAATACAAAATGTACAAAATAAAAATGTGGCCGTTATCTATTCTTTATATTTATTCCACCTCACTAAAGTGCTAGTGTAAAATAAAACTCAATTTACAACATGAAAATATGCAATTCTTTTACTTCCCTTTCTTCTTATTGCTAATAATTATTATTATTATTATTATTATTTAAATATGCACTTCAGTACTAAAAGAGCCATATGAAGTTGTTCGGTAGAGGTATCTTTTTAAAACTTCATGCTTCAGGGCTGCTGGTAGTATTTAGGCAGCAGCTGCACTGCTATACACCCACAGAAATACTTGTTTCCCCCGTGAGGCCTTTATTTTCATTTTACAAGAAAACACACCAGCATAGTCAGAAAATGCCAACTGTCATGCTAGGATGGAATATGTTGGCACCATCTGCTCTTCTTTATTAGGCAAGGACGATGGAAGTGGAAATAATGAGAATGCATCAAATGTTTAATTTCAAAAACATAATTGGAGGCAGTGAATTTTGATGGCAGAAGCAGAAGCTTGTTGAAGCTAAACAAAACCAAACACCAATACTTAGTAAAAGCTTCTGATGCTTCCAAACAGATGTCTCAACACTAAACTGATTGACACATCATTTCAGAGCGCCACAGGGATTACTAGGATTTCTGCTGGTATGGGTTGACTACTAACTTGCATGGACAATAACAAAAACTCATTTAATAAGGAGAGAAGGGAACATAACTGAGTGGCAGAGCACATGCATTGCCTTTGTTGCCTGGAGGCATCCTTTGTTTAGCTCTTGATTGATTGCTGCCTGGAATTCTCCTATTTCTGAGTGGTGTTCCTTATTTACTGTCTTGATTCTGGTGTTTTTTAATACTGCTAACCAGATTTCGTTCATTTTCATGGTTTCTTCCTTTTTGTTGGAATGTTCAATCCATTTGAGCAGGTGATCAATAAGCCACAGCAAGGTTTAGCTTACTCCAAACACATTTTCACCATAATATTGTCCCCACTGTGAATAAGACAGTGACTATCATGCCCTGCTTAGGATGTGAAACAGAATATCATCCCAGTCTAGTAAATATATGAAAATATAGTGATTTCTGTTCCATATTTCTAAAACAAAATGGCCATGTATGTAAGGCATGTCAGTTTCTAAACCATTATATCGGAAGACGATTAAGCATTTCTCTTTGAATGGTATTAATTTCAAGGATGGCAGATGCTTGTAGCACCACCCCTATCTAACGTCTGCAATTGTGACATATTGGAATGGAGGTGGTTCCCTCTCTGTTTGGCACCCTTTGCAGCTCCTTCAAGATTAGCACAAGGGGACTTCAGTGCTTACAGGCACAGTAGCAGCTCACACTCATAAACAGAAACAGCGTCTCTAGACTCAGCAGGGAAAACATCTTATTCCCAATAGGATTAGCACATTACCAAGAACACCAGCACAAACTCACAGGGGGCTTTTGCACTTGATGGAAGGAAGAAGGAAATTACATTTCCTCTGTAAGCGAAGGCAATGAGGACTTTGATATAAGCACTCAAAAGGCACCTCAACAGCTAAGAAAAGGACAAGTCTGGAATTTTAAAAGGTTTCCACATAAGTTACGGTGAATTATTTGCAATTAAATAACATTTATGATCTGTTAAATGCAGTTAACGTTGCAGAGCCTTATAAAGTGAGCCCCAATTGCATATTAAAGAACTGCCTTGCTATTTTCCCCACAGCATAAAAACTAATTAGCTGAAGAGCACGTTGCTCAAACTGGACAGCCAATTTGAGCTCCAGGCAGTGAGCTGAAAGCTATTATAGGTACATTGTGGTGCCTTTGGCTTCCACAGAAATGGTAGCTATTTTAATCCTGCTTTTTGTCAGCTGATTTTTTAAAAAAACAAAAACCCCAAAATTATTTTTATATTCATATTTCTAAAAAATTTCTCATAACCTCTTTACTGAAGAATTACAGCACTGAAACCCGAGTTGGAGTTCACTTTCTCCAGCCTTTTGATCATTGCAGAAGCCAAGGTAAAGACAATAACTGAATCCCTGGCATATGACGATCTTTCAGCAGCAACTATTGACAGAAAAACTGCTGGAAGAAATCAAATGTGCCCATGAAAACGGTGCAAGTAAAATATCTAGTGTAAGTTGTCAAGCACATTATTTGAAATGTTAAAAAACTTTAATGGGATTCTTCCTTTTCCAGTAAAACAATACAGAAAAACCAAGGTCACAACCATACAGAGAATCTCTACGTGTTGAAAAGCTTCCCCTCCTCAGACTGTTGCTCTCCACATTTGGAGAGTGATAATGGGTCAGGACTGGCACACTCTGCTCCACCCTAACTCCAATCTGAATGTTCTAACAGGGTTTCTTACTTCTCTTTACATAGACACTGTGTTTCTGTTAATGCAACTGAAGATTTTATTAATTTTCCTTAGTACAGTAGTTTCATTTCATTACTTGTTCAGATTGGAAATGACATGCAATCGCTTCTCCAAGCTAGAATAAATTCATTAAATCATTAAACTTAACATAAATGTTGACTTACCAAAATCTCCTTGACTCAATGGGAATCATCTAATTGGGATGAGCAACTAGATCTAAACATTTAGCTTGTGGCCAACTAGAAGAAGCACTTCTGCAAAGCCAAATCTCTTCTGTCTTGTACATTCTTTGAGTGTGTCACTCCCTCGCTTTCCTTCAACTTGCAGTTCCTTCACCCAGTTTCTTAATGCCACATTTTACAGTTATGCATGCAGACATCCTTTTTCAGGCACCATAGAGACCAAAGCCCCCTTTCTAACTTATTGAAAAGCCAGTGAAGCAACTCTGCACGGTCATTCTGTGCTTCATAGTAAGCAAGCAGGGTCAGAAAAGTGTCTAGATATGTCCCCATAAGCAGATGCAAAATAATCACATCAGTACTGAGATCTTCTGGGGTCCTTCAGGGGGTCTCAGCACTGCTGTAAACAATTTCACATCTGGCTATAGCAATGTGGCTATATGCTCCTTTGATGCTGTTTTATGGAATGGCAGAAGAGGAGGGGTGGATCAGAAAACTGGGGAAAGGTATATGGCTCTTTATAAATCCACATGCAGATACTTACGCTATACTAAGGAGATGAGACTTATATTTATCAATATTGATTTTCAACTGTATTCCAGTCCACAATTTTGTTGTCCCAAGGTCATTTTAATTTTAATTGCTTTCTATAGTATTATGTGGTCATGTGAATTTGACATAACATCTTAGCCAGCTCCCATTCAACAAGGCTGAATTACACATGGCCTTAGTAAAGCATGGTTACTCTCTACTTAAGATGTCTTTTATGTTTGATTAGGATACCTTAATAAGACTCACTAGAGAAATGAAGGTATGCTCACTCCAGATATTCCCTAGCCATTCAAAAGACATAAGAAGTTCTTCTGACGTTAATTCCCATGGGAACCTCACACATCAACATTCCTTTATCAAGTCTCGGACTCTCATCTGATATTGTGTCAAGAAATTTCCACACCGATGACACTACTAATAGAACTCTAACAGAAAGGCACAACAATACCATTTTCTCTAGTATACCTATTTCAACCATTTGCTTACCCAGCTGTCTACTGTAAGGTTAAACAGATAGCAGGAAAAAACATGCCTTCAATTTTTATACTCTAGGCATAAAAAAATGGTACACACCTTCCATGTGGGATGGTCATTCCTTTATGTGATCGTTGAGTTCTGGCACATATTTTCGTTCCATTCAGAAAATGTAAATTGGCTCTTAGGAAAGTTCAGAATCTTGAAGACAGAATTATTGTAGACATGGAGACATGCATTTATTTTACTTGGATGACTTATGAACATAGACGTATTACAGCCTAAAGAGTAAAGCTGCAATGTATATTTTAGGAGGAGTAACCCACACTAAACATCATTCTAGACAAGCAGGGAGAGGACTGGGCTGCAAGATACACAAATGAACACTGACATTTATATATTCAGAGCAGCGCTTGGAAAAAATCTGAATGAAAAAACTTCCAAAGCGTGTTTTTAATTATAAAGAACCAAACCCTTGTGTACCAAACATCATTATTACATTTCTCCTTCCAAAAATGAACACATTCAATGCTTTGCTCAGGTGCAGTGCTTTTTAATGAAATCATATCACACATTCAGCTGTGAATAATCCTGCCATGCATAAACTGGCCCTTTTTCCTCAAGTGTTAGGTTCTTCATTTACACATTTCCAACACCACACATTTCTACCTAGCATCTTTGGGCGGTTTTCGTATGCCAGAAAGCAAACTTCAAAGGTAGCAAGTGATTTTTTCAAATATTTTTTACCACCAGTGCCTTCCAATAGCCAACCTGATTTTTGAAGGTATCAAGGGTACCATGTCAAAGTCACAGTTTTGCTAGAGGAGGTGAGAATGAATCTATGTCAGAAGGGTGCTCCGGGTCAGCAGGCATCAGACTGAGGAGACAACAGCAACATTCAGAGTGGGGAAAATGCCTAGTCACTAGTGTCAAAACATTCAGGAAACCAATAGGAAAGAAGAAGGCATTGTTAAAATAAGGACAGAAGAGCTAGTGGTGCAAAGAAAATTTTTCTGTTCAATGACTGCATACTTACCCATCATTTTAAAAGGTATTGTCTTATCTTCCAAGCTTTACACAAACCTTCCATTTTCTTGTTTGGTACCACCTTTTAATCCCAGAGCTGTTCACTGGTGGAATCCTCAATAACATCAGTGAATGCATTTTTTGGCTGGATTACAAAAATAGGTATCCACTTACCCCAATTATGCAAGGGCTCTTGGGTGCAATTCTGTACTCCCAATACTTAATTACTTAGGCGATCCCTCGTAGCTCGAGGACAATTGTCTTCCATCCCTGGTGTCTTGAGGGTGGGTGGCTGAAGAGACCTATTCTTGACCCGCATATTCTCCCGCAGTGAGGACATCCCAATAATTATTATTAATAATAATTATTATTGAGGACTCCCAATAATTGACTGGCCACAGTGGTACTAAGCATGGAAGATGGCCCTTTTATTCATGATGCTCAATGGCAGCTGAAAACCTGCCACCTACACATCCCCAGTGTGTGTTGCCCATTCCAGGATAAAACTAAGGAACAACAATCCCTCATGGCTGGAGGATAACATGCATTAACTGTTGCAAACATACATGAGCATGGGCTTAATGGCTCTCCACCAAGAAGAGTGTTGCTGATTCAAACCACATTCAAGTTTTTTTTTACTGCCACAGCAGTAAGCAGAAGCCTATGGGATGCCCACAAGCTGGACATGAGCGTAGCAATGAATCTACATGCAGACGAATGTAATATATAGCTTACTGGAGGCCATAACAGTCTTTTTCTTCATAGCGTTTTGGAATATAGGAGCACATCAGCTGCCTTGTACTCATTCAAGTCCAATATAGTTGACAATGATTGCCAGCAGCTGTCCAGAGTAACAGGGGGAAGATGTTTTCCTAACCCTAAGTATAGATGGAGACAAGTAGAGATTGGTACTTCCTACCTGAAACTAAATGCTGTGCTCACTCCTTTGAAGTATTTAAAGATGGTTTTTGCCCTATAGAAATTTACAAGGCTTCCAACAGAATTTTAAGGCAGGTAACTATTGGGCAAACTGCCAAATGTGAATAAAGAGTGAACTGTCTGTGCCAAATAAGGTAATGTCTGCAAATTAGAAGCTATGACTATACCAATCTCTCCAGAAAAAAGGTGTAAAAAGAGAATAGTGCCTCTCAGAAAGCGCTGTAAAACTCAAAGCACACTACATCCATTAAAAAACAATCTTCCACAACACCACCAAACATTTAGTGAGCTAATCTGCAATCCTCCCTCAATTTGCCCCCATTTCAAAGCTCTCTACTTTGGAAATGATTCCATGACTAAAATAATGTTCATAATCTAAGCCAGAAAAATGATATCTTACACCAGTATAGAGTGCTTTTAAAAGTGAGGTTCATTTTTCCCAAGAGAGACACCTAGCTCTGTTCCCAGAGGAAGCTGTCCTGCTGAGTCCCAATCATCTTGGGAGTCAATAGGACAGCTTCTCCTGACACAAATAGTTTGGATGTCATCCCCCAAGTGTTACAGAGTTGGGTAGGGCTGAAATATAAGCTCTACAATACCCCCAGATAGGGCACAAGGCTGGGATCAGCCTTGAAATTGAGCAAGAAACTAAACAGAACAAACAATAACTTTGGTGAAATGAACTATCAAATCCCAGGACTGCTTTCAATCCAGCCTACTCACAGTCCTGCTCGAGATAAAGTTTATTTCAAGCATTTCCACTTGCTAAAGGGAAATTCTCCTTGTGCCCATTTGCCTCCCCATCTATCACCACTGAGAGTAAAAAGGAGATCAAAAAGGAAGGGGACTTCCCCTCATTGCATCCTTCTGATAGCATCCAGGGTTAATTAGATATCACCCAATGTAATTATTTCCAGATGGGTGTTTCTAAATATAGTAATGCAAGTCCATTTGCATAATTAGTGATGCTTAAGTGGCCACCCTACTTGTCAGTCATGCAAAGGGCTGTCAGTGAATTCATTTGGATTCTGAGGACCATCATCTCTAATTGCAGTGTGGTGATATCTGAAAACACAGTGCTAGAATTACTGGCACTCTGGGAAATGGAATGGCTTTTATTCCAGTCTGAAAGTCCCAAAGGTAGTATTTTAGCCATTAACAGCATGAGTGGTTGGCATAGGCAGTACCTGAAATATGGATGCTTCTTTAGATGCAATTCTCTCTGTGGAAGCCCTGGAAGCAGAGATAGTACAGTCACATCATATTGTTCATTGGTGGCATTCAGAAAACATATCAGTGGCAGAATCCAGTTGTACAAATGAAGCAGCTCTCCATTTGTACATCTGGAGCCTGCCACTGACCACTAATGAGAAGAGAAATTTCTAAGTGGATTTGAATAATTTCCCTAATAATAATGTATGCCCGCAAGCAACACCCTCCCAGGGACTTGCTGGTGATGTATCACTTCTGTTCATATAGCTTTACCCCTGAAAGGACATCATCAGAACGCAACAGCTCCAGCAAGACTCTGGAAGAGAGCTGTTTGCCAGCAGTGGCATAACAGTGGGTCTATTGGCCACGTAGACATCGGATTAGGCTAGATGCAGCTGTCTACACCTCTGAAACTCTATGTGCCATTTCACAAATTAAAGGCTGGATGTAAGATGTCTGCTATGAATCCAGTCATGTTGACTTCCTGCAACAGCTGAGCAGTGAATCCAATTAGTTTCCCTGCCTTAAATTTATTACCTTGTTCTCTTAATACATTATACAATGAACTATTTCCATTTTGTAGACTGCATTTTTGAAAGCAAATGGGATTTCTTGTTCTAATGATAAAATGCATATCAGAAAGAAATGTTCTTTCCACACTGTTTTGTTTTTTTTAAAAAAAAACAACAACAATAAAAGATAGCATATCACTGTCACTTTGCTCTCAAAAATGAGCAATGGGTGATGCATTATTTTACTAAGAAAATAAGCTACATATAAAGTTTCTCTTATTCACTTACAACCTCCTGTACAAACTACACCATCTTCTTGGTACCTCACTTGTTTGTCCCATTGTAAAATAATAGGATTTATTATTATCTATGGTTTCTTATATCCACACAAAGACTGGAAGTGTCTCTCCTGTGGATATGGGGATTATACTGTACTTGATTTTCAAGCTCTTATCTGCCCATATACCCAGTCTGAAAAATGGAAAAAAAGAGTAGTCAGAATTTTGTCATTCTGACAGTTGCTAAAGAGCTGTTGTAAAGTGGGAACATGTTACATAGTAACTCTGCTGTTTCAATGCATTCATGTCATAATAAGATCTAGAAAAACAACCATTCCAATGAAGAATTTAATTTTATTCCTTGCCCATCCATAAAACTCACAATGTTTACAACTAGACCCTCGCTGATTTAGTGTGAATGATTGCATTGTGAACAGCCAAGGAATGCACTGAATACGCCACAATTGCATTTATTTCAATTTTTCTGTTTCTAGCAAATGTTTACTTGGCAAATAGCTGTACATAGACAAATTGGAGATAGTAAGCGGTATCTGCATGTGTTCTTCAGACAATTTTCTTGTAAAATAACCAAGGCCTAGGTGTTCAAATCCTTTCCTTTCTCAACCCCTCACCCATCCCCAAAATAGCCATGGTCACCATGGCATTTCCATTTGCAATCTCAGTCAGCTACGCAACAGCTGCTGAGTGCCCTCCAGGCCTGCCATAAGTGGATGTACACATCCTGATTGTGCCATTATCTTGCAGGGAGGAATACAAGGTGTGGGTTTGATTTTGATGATTGAAGACAATGACTTTCTTCCTCCAAAATTCATCAGCAGGTATAGCTCACAAAGGTTGCAGACACTCCCCACTGCCTCCTTGCTGCTCTGCTTATTGACTAGAAGCAAAGCCTGTTAAATACCAGTGACAATTAATCACATTCTTGTTTACTCTCCCAGGTAGTAAACTCACTTCACATTAATTATTAGTTTACAATATGCAGAAAAAGGTTATATCCTTCCTGCTGACTCCCAACAATTATTTGCATGAAAGGTTACAATGTTCAATTTTTTAAAGGAGAGAAAGTTTACTGCTTTGAAACTTCAGAGTTTAAAGCATCACTGGGTTATGATTAGATTAGAGCTTTTATCTGGCAAAATTGTTATTCCTGCATCAAGTTAAGTACTAGAGCAGTCAGCTTTTTACAGTGTGGCCTATGAAGCAGTTAACTGCCTATTATTACTGTCTCTATTATGACTGCTTCTTACATTTATGTACAGAAAGTAGAAGTCATAAATTCTCCCCCATAAGGCTTATAAAGTAAAACAACAGTGAAAGAGATTAATGGGTGGGGGAAAAGGGGGCAGGCTCTAGGCCACAGGTGGTAAACCTTCGATCCTCTAGACGTTTCAAACTTCAATTCCAGATTCTCAAACCAGCATGGTCTATGGTAAGGCACCATTGTGGGAGCTGTACTTTGAAGCATGTGGTGAATAAAAGACATCCTTGCTTTAGGCTATAGCAGGACTATAGTGTAAAATCCTTCTTCTGCATGCACACAAAACTCATTTGAGCTGTCAACACTTGACTGCTAATCACATGGTGCCTCTAGGCCAAAGGTGTGAGCTGTTGCCAGTGGAATCCCACTGTATTTTCTGCAGTGTGGAAGGAGTTTCAAATAGGGTTCAAACTCTGGGGTGGCTTTTTCCCCATGGAACACAATGATATGATCATGAATGATAAGCATGCACATGTTTATCCTTCTAATTGCATCCCATTTTGGCCTTGGAAGCTTCTATTGATTTAGCATGAAGATCTTTGGCCATTTTTGTCTTCTCCGCTCCTGCAGCCTCATCACACTAGAGCAGTGGTTCTCAACCTGTGGGTCCCCAGGTGTTTTGGCCTACAACTCCCAGAAATACCAGCCAGTTTACTAGTTGTTTGGATTTCTGGGAGTTGAAGGCCAAAACATCTGGGGACCCACAGGTTGAGAACCACTGCACTAAAGCATGGATCCACTTTAAATCCAGTTTCTGCCTCATGCAGAATTCTGGGGTTTGTAGTTTAGTGAGATCCAGGACCTGTCTGGCTGAGCAGTTTAAAGGCCCATCCCTAAACTACAAGTTCCAGAATTCTGCATGAAGCAGAAACTAGGTCTGATATTAGAAAGTTGGGTATCTTTTCTGCCACATGAAACTACTGGTCCAGTTAGCCATCTGAGGAGCCATTGGTCTTTCACACAGTCAAGGTCACAGTGAAACCACAATCGGTGCCTATCTTCTGTCCAGGCTGGTGTGAACAAATTGTGCTGAAATGAAGTACAGTAGTTGATTCACCTTGTAGACTGACCTCATCCGTCTCATTTACCATTGTTCTGTGAGGATTAAAGATGTGTGTTTGTTATTTTATTAAAATTGTTTCATTATTATTTATTTTAATTGCCCCATTTACAGTATTATTGCATTTTTTTACTATAAGAACCTTTCCGCTGCTCAGTGAACACTAATCCCATAGGTTCCGATGTACATTGGATGCTCTTGCTTGTCTTCCACTGTGCACCTTCACCATTCAGTAAAATGATTTCTTTGTACCTTTGCTACATAGCTAGGTCATATACATCCCATGCCCCATTGCCAGCACCTTTTCTTTATTTTTCCTGTTATCATTTGTAAGCTTCAGGGCAGGGATCTGTCAAATCTGGAAGCCAATCTGGAAGCCATTTTGGCAGAAGGGAAAGATTTGCACAATCCAAATAAATAAATAAAACAAATAAACAGAATTCCAGCAAAGATTTGCAGCCCTAATTGGCAATGAGGAAAAATAGAACAACCAGGGGGCAACAAAGATAGTTGTGGCTTCAGGAAGTACCCTTTTTGATTGCCTACTCTGCTGTTGTTTGTCTTCAAGACCAATATGGATGATAGGACTTCTTTCTATATTTGTCCTTCTCTCTTTTAAAGTCACACAGTTGGAAATGGTAGCCCACATCTTCTTGAAATAGGAATTCAACTTTAATAACATTTTGTCTTCACTAAAGGCAGCTTAGTGATGATCCCAAATTCTAGCTTGCCAAGCACTTGCCCAAATACTCTGCCTGGCAAGACTTTCAGAATCTAAAATATTCTCCCTCTTTCAAACACATTCCAAATGCTTTTGGAAATACAGGGTGAGGGCAAACCGTTAGTAAGTTACAGTGTCATAGAACTGCCTTATGACATTGCAACACACTTTTTTGTTCATTGCAAAGGTTGGAATTCAGTTCCAACTGTGTCATGACCACCACCACCCAACCTACCCTTGCAAACCTCAACGAAGTTGTTTCTAGGTTGTCAGAGAGTGAGAAATCAATGGTAGCTTATCCACCTATTTTGTTTTTGCTTAATGCAGTGCCATGGTATAATGTGCAGGGGTACTTAGTAGACCCTCTTGCTGGTATCTGTCATATCACCCCACTGCCACTGTTCTCTTTTTTATGACAATCTGGAAATGGCCGTGCTAGAGGAACTTACAAAGTATGATTTTTGGGAGATGTAGCTGTAGAGGTAGTTAACTGAGAATGTTCCTCCTCCAGTGCAGGAATAAGCACAATTGGTGGGGACAAGAGACAGAGCCTTCTCAGTGGTGACCCTTCAGCTATGGAACTCCCCCCCCCCCCTTTGTGAAATCAGAGCAGCCCCTCCTGACCTTCAGGAAGAAAGAAACAACCTGGTTATGGGACCAAGCTTTTTGCTAGCAAGTTAATATAATACAAGTATATGAAATTGTTAAATGACTACTGGAATGGCCTCGGATTTGATTCTGGATGATGTGATTTTAATAATTTGTAATATTACTGCTGATTTTAATGGTTTTAATGTACAGTAGAGTCTCGCTTATCCAACCTTCACTTATCCAATGTTCTGTATTATCCAATGTTGTCTGTCTCCTGCCTGGATCCACAGCTGTTTCTCTAGGCAGCAATGCACAGTGGGCCAACACACCCAAAAAAAAACACAAGTGCAGCCACACTCCCAAACAAGTGGCAGACTTGTAAAAGATTATTTTTGGCACTTAATATGTAAAATAATAACATAATTTGACATTTAATAGTCTTTTCCTTAATCCCTCCTTATTATCCAACATTTTCACTTATCCAACATTCTGCTGGCCCATTTATGTTGAATAGGTGAGACTCTACTGTATATGTTTATTTTTTACTGTATGTATATATATGTATGGCATCAAATTGCTGCCTTTTTGTAAAGCCGCTCGGAGTTCCCCTTTTGGGGTGAGAAGGGAGGGGTATAAATGTAGTAAATAAATAAATAAATAAATTTAGTCCTATGATGACACACTCATATATGTCCATGTGTAGGTATTAGTCTTACAAATCATAAAATTCATAAAATTTGAATATATCACAGGGCTATACAGTCCAACCTCCTCCTATGCGGAAACACAACCAAAGTATTCCCAACAGTTTGCCATCTAGCCTCTGTTGAAAAACCTTCAGAGAAGACAACTTTACCACACTGAAGCAGTTTATTCCACTACTGAATAACTCTTCATGGTACATCACACCACAAAAAAAGCATGCAGACAAAGTGCTGAAAGTATGAAATTCAAGAAGGTACATTCTACCATATGTGGTGGATGTGCAAAAAAGCAAAAGTATATTGGAAATGAAAACATGAAGAGACTAAAAAAACTTTAAATTTAAACTATGAAATGCTACCGGAAACCTACTTATTAGGAATAACAAAGAATAAACTAGAGAAAAATCAAGAAATACTTTTAAGTTATCTAACAACTGCAGTGGGAATCATGTATGCAAGAAATTGGAGGTCAAAGGAATTACTAACAATGCAACAATGGGAATTCAAGATAATGGAAATGAGAAATATGGATAAATTAACAATGTTACTGACAAGACATCAAGGATCGGTAAGAGGGGAAACAGACTGGAGCCCATTGAGAGACTATTTAATTCAGAAAAAGGGAAAAATGATGACCTAGAAGAAATATGGAAGAAATACCACCTGAAGATTAGTCATAAGAAAAGGAGAAGCAACTTTGGAACAAACACGGTAAAGACAGGAAGAAAATAATATAGAAATGAGGAAGAAGATCGGATGTTATAGTGTAGGACTTTTAGAAGACCCTCCCCTCCCTTCCCTTCTCTGTTCTTCCCATCCTCGTGTTTTATGTTTCCATCCTATTTCGTTCTTTTTTACCTATCCCTTTTTCATGTCTTTCTACCCAATCCCTTTTCCCTATTTATACTCATATTCCCTAGAGCTATTGCAATTTTATTTGATGTATAAAAGAAAAACCCCCAAAAAATATACTTTAAAAATTGCTGCCTTTTTGTAAGACCACTCAGAGTCCGTCCCCCTTTTGGGGTGAAAAGGGCAGGATATAAATGTAGTAAATAAATGAATGAATAAATACATAAATAAATAAATAAATTTAGTCCTATGATGACACACTCATATATTTATTATTGTATTTATTTATTTATTTATTTATTTATTTATTTATTTATTTATTTATTAGACTTGTATACTGCCACTTCCAGTTTGGCTCGGAGCGGTTTACAGAAATAGATTAAAACAATACAATTAGCTTTAAAATAACAAATATGTATGGCAATTAGTCTTAAGAATCATAAAATTCATAAAAGTTGAATATACTGTATCACAGAGTTATTCAGTAGTGGAATACATTGCACCAGTGTGGTGAAGTCTTCTTCTCTGAAGGTTTTTCAACAGATGCTAGATGGCAATCTGTTGGTAATGCTTTGGTTGTAGGAGGAGGTTGGGCTGAACCACCTCCTACAATCAAAGTACTCTCAACAGATTGCCATCTAACCTCTGTTGAAAAACCTTCAGAAAGGAAGACTTTACCACACTGGCACAGTGTATTCCACTACTGAATAGCTCTTTATTGCATTGCTTATTGCAGGCACTATGAAAACCTGCATCTCTCTAGCCTTCCTCCACCATATTCCCAATGTGGCTACAAAACTGCCAGGAAGAAAAGCAGGAACTAGGTGGACATAAAAAGACTCCTGTTAAAAAAAAAAAAAAAAAAACAGGAGCTTCTTTGTCTGAAGCATTGCTAACTGAGATATTCCTGTATAATTTGTGGATTGTTTATTTTTCTAATTTAAGATGAAAAATTTTAGATACTAAAGAAACACTTCTAACAATATCTCACTCTAGTTTTAGTTACACTTGAACATGATTGCTGTAGGATAGTAAATGAAAGAAAAAATGAAGGCATGTTTTGCCAGGAGATGTTTTCTATTTCCATTGCTGGCTATTTAAATTTAATCCCCACACCTGTGATGGTGGTCTATGAGCCAAGTGGCTTGTTGCTGATGGAGAAAGAAAAGAACAAGAAATTGGTCTCACTGTTTCTTCCTCAATTTTATAACTTACCGGTGAGACAATTACAGAACCATGGTTCTGAACCTCTCCCACACTGAGCTCAACGGTAGATTAATTCACACCAGGTCCAGTCAGCAAAAAAAAATGATGGAGGAAAATCCATCAAAGACTGGAGCCAAGATTTTCCCCAACTCCTAGATAGTTTTATTAAACAGGCTAGAGTGCAAGCCTACCTGGATGATAACTTTCTCTATATGTCCAGTTGCCAAGCTCATTCAGGCTGACCTTCCCTGCAGCAAGACAAACTCATTAGGCAAGACCTTCGTGTCAAGAGAAGATGCCTTGATGAAAGAAATCAGCAGCTCATTCACCCGCCTGAGAGTAAGTTGGCAGCCTCCATCTGTTTCTTGCTGCTCTAATGTGCATATGTTGAGCAAGGCAAGGAGTCATGGCCGCATTCGCTGCCTCAAGCATATTGGTTGTGCAAAAATGTTTTGTCCATTATAAATTATGTATAAGTCCTTTTTTGGTTCTATAGGGCTAGCTGTTAAAATGATTCAAAATGAGGATATTGTCCCTCAATAAAAATTCCACCACTCCCACAAAATGTTCCTCCACTTTCTAGCATTTGTTTGCATGGATGAAAGTAAGACATTGAAAACTTCACACCTTAAAAATCATATTTGCTGTGTTTGCATTCCCCTGGTAATTTTGTCTTCTTCTTTTTTTATGATGATGATGATGATGATGATGATGATGATGATGATGATGATGATGATGATGATGATGATTTTTTTTGTCATCTCCCCTTGAGTAGCTAGCTACACCTCTGGCAAACAGAATTATCATTGAAAAGATTTTCATTTTGGAAGCACGTAACAAAAAACAATCTCAACAAGTGGAAACAAATCTTAAATTTAATGCACATAAACATATCTCCTAGAATCCATGCACCAATCCACCACCAATACAAGAGTTTTTTGTTCAAAGGTGACACAAAATCAGTATCAGCGAAAACCATCCCTGATCCTTTATGTCAATATCAAGGAAACATCCTTCAGAACCATCTCTTGTATAACCAATAGTAGTCTAGTAGTTCCAATGAGTAAGATCTTAAAGCCTTAAAATAATAATATGCATGATATCACTAGAGCAGTGGTTCTCAACCTAGGGTCCCCAGATGTTTTTGGCCTACTACTCCCAGAAATCTCAGCCAGTTTACCAGCTGTTAGGATTTCTGGGAGTTGAAGGCCAAAAACATCTGGGGACCCCACACTGAGTACCACTGTACTAGAAGAATTATTTGTTGTGTATATAGAACATGACACTACATTCCTATCTGAAACCCCAGTCAACACATTCCAGCCCTTTGAAATGTGCCTTTTGACAGGAAGAAGGGTAAACCATGTGAGGAGATACTGATTATCTTGTTCCACAACAACTGAAAAAGAATATGAACTCCCAAAAGGTCATGCACCTTCAATAAAATGAAATCTTTGAAAGAAAATCAAGGTACATCGAGCTTAAATTTCTACTTGCTGTAAAATATCAGCCTCAGCCCTCTCTAGTTCTTTCATTTTCTGAACGAAAACTGTCTTAGATTCTTTCTTTAGTAGGATTCCCCATCCAAGGGGTAAAACTAAACAGCTGTAGGTGCTGCATGCATACAAATGCATACAAATGTGTAAATGAACTGCAGGATACTTTGGAATCCATGTATCTTGTGACAAATTATTTGGCCCCTACATCTTTCACATATCCAGTGATAGCTATTTTCAAATTCTAGAGGATTAGTCAATTTAGTCTGTCACAGCAAAGGTGATGTGCAAGAGTTGACACCATAAAGACAAGTTTTTTTGGCAAAAGCTTAAGTGGACTAGGTAAAGGTAAAGATTTCCCCTGATGTTGTCTAGTTTTGTTTGACTCTGGGGGTTGGTGCTTAAATCCATTTCTAAGCCAAAGAGCCAGCATTGGCCATTGACACCTCCAAGATCATGTGGCTGGCATGCCTGCATGGACTGGACTATACCCCTCTTTATCAGATTAATGTCGCGTGGCTTCAGTTATTGGATAAACATCCATGCTTGGGTGGGAGAAGGGTTGGGAGGGGGCTGAAATGCAAAAAGTACAAATAATGATGAACAACTTAACATTTTCAATAAGGTGCTTGTCTTAATATACTGTATCCACCATTCCCTACAGCAGTCAACAATAATGCTGTGAAAACAGCACTATTTGTACTTTACAAGGAAGAAAAATGGCATTGGGGGGGGGAGGAAATCCCTGTTGGGCTTTTGTAGCTATTGCCAACTGCTGCAGGAAATTATGGATTCTATATTAAGGCAGAAAAGTAGGCTTGACACTAACAGATCAGTTTTGCTGGGGACTGCACTGAGAATGTGCAACAAGTTGGAATCTCTGTATGTGTATGTTAAAAATGAATAGACTCCAAACTATACTCCATTCACCTTGTGAAGGGAATTGCAACTCACTAAAGTTTTGACAATTTCAGTATATGTTGATTTTCTTGGTCTCGTGGATCAAGAAAATCTGAGCTGATTGTATTTAATTAAACTGTTTTTCAGTCTCGATATTTCTTTAAATCATAAACATGACCTTGGAGGTGTTTGCAGACAACGCCGGCTCTTCAGATTAGACATGGAGATGAGCACCATCCCCAGAGTAAGACACAACTAGACTTAATGTCAGGGGGAAACCTTTACCTTTTTACCTACATAAACATGAGTATGTACAAATCTTCTCATCTTGTTGCTGAGCAACGGAGGCAGCCAGAGGGTGAGAGCTCTACTTTAGAACTTCTGCCTGGGGCCAGCCTCACCAAACATACTGGGCTTGGCCCCCACAGCTGTGCTATTTCACCTGAAGCCAGCAGCAGATAAAAACACCATCACTGGCCCTTTGTCGCACCCTGTCTTGCAGATGTGCAATTTTGTATTAGAGACTCACAATGGTCTTTGTTAGGTTTTGGATTCAGGGAGTTTTACCATCACCTTTGCAAGGGGTTTTTTTGCGGGGGGGGGGGGGGTCTTGGAGGGTCTTTTTGGGTTCAGAGTGGGTTGGGCTATTTTAGTTTGGATCTGGGTTGGGGTGGGTTGGACAAGACCTATGGACTAGACAAGCTTAAGACTCTGGGTTCATGTGCAATCTACTTATGTTAAGCCAATCAAGATCTTGGCGCTCTAGGACTTTTACCAACATGGATAGAGACACCTCACCATCACGGGGAAAAACACCTCCATCTACTTTCCCAAGGACCTCATATCACAGTTTACACCACCCGCCCCCCATGAAGACCCGGGCTGTGCCTAAACAGTATCCAGAGGAGTCCTTATTTGTGATGATCTGGAAATCTTTAGGAGGGCATAAAGACTGAGGCTAGACATTATGGGGAGGGAATTGGGAGGCAGGTGGGGGAGGGGAATGGTAACTAAACTTTTTTAACTTGGTCTTTTTTAACTTGTGGAATTGTGCAATATAATAATTCTAATTCAGACAGCACTTTAAACACTCTGACACTACATCTGCCCTGTTGGCTTGTTGCAAACTGCCTTTTTACGTTTAATGTTTTAACTGTTTACTAATATTAGATATATTAGTAAACATGTCCTAACTTTTTGATTTATATATTTAAATTTCTATTTTTGTTATTTTTGAGTTGTTATTCATTTTATTGTTTATGATTTGATCTGTTTGTTATGTTTTCACATGTATGGTTGGCATTGAATTTTGCCATTATTATGTTGTAAACTGCTTTGAGTCCCCGCAGGGGTGAGAAAAGCGGTATATAAATGCAGTAAGTAAGTAAATAAATAAATGTAGAGAAGCATCAATTCATGGGTTTGTGGGGGGGAGGCCCAGCCCCCAAATTCCCAACTCTGAAGGCTCATACAGGTGTCAGTCTCCTGCTGTGACTTGCCATGCAGCTGCGTAGTGTCATCTCATTATCCACACAACAGCTGTAGATCATTACATTTTTTCCGGAGAATCATGAAAGAAGCAAAGCACCTAATTGAGAGACAAAACTCAGAAGCAAAATAAAAATTGACAAGGGAAAGATGATTAGCTTTTTCTTCTCTCCCCTTACTCATTTGGGGGAAAACATTGACATCTCTTCTTACTGAGATAATGACTTACACCTAGACCACACACACATTTTTCAACCCCTTTGAAGAGTGATTTGAAATGCATTTTGTCTTGCATTCCTCTGTTTTTCAATTACTGTAACTTGAAAATGAAGGCAATTTCTATCTAGCAGAACAATAAGATAGCAATGGTCAAAGGATATTGGAATATCAAGGCTCTCAAACTAGGAAGAATTGTCATAACACAATGGTGTGGCTGTCAGGTAGATCAGAGCCTACGGCACTCTGCAAAAACATCTTGGGCCCTGCCTATCTCCATAATCGCATCTCCCCGTGAGATCATCTGGGGAGGCCCTCCTCTCGCTCCCACCTTCATCCCAAGCATGACTGTTGGGGACGAGGGAGTGGGCCTTCTCAGTAGTGGCTCCCTGGCTCTGGAATATCCTAGACCCTACTCTGTCCTCCTTTCGCAAGGAGTTGAAAACCTGGTGGTTTCGGTGGGCTTTTGAATAATTTTCTCTGGTATACTGCCAACCCCTGGCCCTGAAACATGCTGTAAAAGGCTCACCTATCCCTAATAGCAGACCATGTCAACCCATATGATTATTTATTCTTGTTCTTCTGGTTGTTGTGATTGTTTTTTATGGTGTTCACTGTTTTATGAGTTGTATAGGTTTTAATTTTGTTTTAATAATGTGTGTATTATGCTGCTTATGTAATGTATGTTGCTATTTTTATAGTTGTAAACCGCCCTGAGTTCCTTCGGGGAGAGAGGGCAGTATATAAATAAAGTTTTACTTACTTACTACTTACAAAGCCTGGCATTAAAATGGCTTTTGATCCACCAAGCACAGTTTCTGATTAAAATTAATGCTCTTTTCCTTTCAAGCTCTAGTTTTTAGCCTTTAATGTCAACCTGCAATATGGGCTTTCAATGGTTTACAATATATGAGCAGCTCTCTGTTTTTTCCTGGTTTGTTTTCTTCCTTTTTAAAAAAACTGAAATAATATAACATATGAATAACAGCTCTGCATTTATCTGTCAAAGAGATCAGTGTCTGCCTAGAAAGATGCTAAAGATCAGTCAGCAAATAGCATCAAATACAAACAGTTTAATAGGTATAACAAATTAGGCCCAGTTTTGTTTCTAAAACTGAGGAGATTGCAGGATGACACTAACATTATGCTTTGAAGTTATGATATGAACACATGCTGAGTTCAGTACCTCTATCCTAAAATGGAGTGCTGTGTTTCATGCAACATGTGAGGGCTCTTCCTTATCTATTTCTACTTTTCATCTTTGCTATATGCCCATCTGTTATCTTTGCTATATGCCCAGGGCTCATCTTTGTTCTCTCTGTAATGAAATTCTAAAGGTGACAGGGTGTTTTTTTTCTTTCCCACTAAGTTTGTTAATGAAAATAGGGTATAAATCAAATTAATAAGTTTAATACATCAATGGCCACAGCAATACAGCAAAATTTGACAAAGTTTCTATCAGTTGAGTTTGGACACTGAGTGAGCAGCTAATGAGGAACACATTTTGATACTTCTAAAAACAGTCATGCACAGGCATAGATCAAACCATGATTGCTAGTTTTGCCCAACACAGTCTGAGGATTCACTCTAGAGAAGTAGTTCCCATCCTTGGATGATTTTGTGGAAGTACAAATCCCAGAATTCCTCCCCATTGACCATGCTGCCTTTTTCTTCTGGAAACTGAATTTCCATAGTAGCTCAAGCTCCAAGGTTGAGAACCACTGGCCTAAGAAATGGGACCCTGCACTTGTAAATGAACTTTTCAGAAATACCTTAATCATAACATGCCATGAGTGGGCAAGGGGATCAATGAATCTTCTAATCAATCACTCCTGTATTTGAATCTAGAGAAATATTAGTCTTATTTAGCAGTTTGCTACACTTGTATAAGCCATATATAAGGAGAGGGATCTGTTAGCCCCATTGCCTCTATTATCACTTTCCTCAGTAATAGTTTCCTGCAGCAGTTTCAGCTACTGCAAGAAACAAGTTCATTAATTAGGATAATGATACTTGGTTTCTATGATGAAAAACACAACTGGAAGCTTTGTTAAGTCAATTTAACAAACCGACATAGCTCTTAATGAGCCAACATTGGGAGTAGCTGCGGTAGAGCAGGTCTGCAGCTGTTCACAATGTAGCCAACAAAAGTTATTCTTGTTTCCCTCATTAGGGACAGGGAAACTCATGCCAATATGCATGATCTGGGTTTTCCAAGCATTATTTGCAGTTAGGTAGGCAGGTTTCAGCAATTACCAAAAATACTTTCAAATCCTAGACATGGATAAAAAGGAGTCCCTGGTAGTGCAGCACAGAGCTCCTGAACTTGCTAACCAAAAGGTTGGTGGTTCAAATCCAGGGAGCGGGGTGAGCTCCCACTATTAGCCCCAGCTTCTGCCAACCTAGCAGTTCGAAAACATGCAAATGTGAGTAGATCAATAGGTACGGCTCCAGTGGGAAGGTAACGGTGCTCCATGCAGTCATGCCAGCCACATGACCTAGGAGGCGTCTACGGACAACGCTGGCTCTTCGACTTAGAAATGGAGATGAGTACCAACCACCAGAGTCAAGCACGACTAGACTTAATGTCAAGGGAAAACCTTTACCTTACTAGGCAGGCTTCAGCAATTACCAAGAATGCTTTCAAATCCTAGACATGGATAGAACTCTGCAAAATGAAGGCTCTCAACCTTTGGTCATCTAAAGGTTTTGGATTGTAGCTCCTACCAGCCACAGGCAGTGCACCCCCAAACATCAGGTGAACTAATGTTAAGAGCCATCAAGGGTTAACTGGTGTTTTTCTATATGAAGCTTTTACTTGTGATCTGGATTCACCCAGCACCCAGGCTTCACTGTGCAGGTGGAGTGTGCCAACCATCTTTATTTAGAGTAATCTTGAAAGAGATTTTAAATATATCTGCTTTTGCCCTATGAGCAGAAATCTGTATGCCTGTACAGTTTCTATGTAACTTGTATTTCAACATCAGCACTACCAGCAAAAAGTCAGTGGTGATGGTGCCACATGAGCAATAGGGTTCAGCTGTGGGGAGGGGGGAAGATTGCTCATTTCACTGTGATTTCTGCTCTTCCTTTTTGGGTCCATACAAGAAAGATTACTTAAGTGAGATAAATTTTAAGGGGAAATTCCTTAATATCCCCTAGAAAGTCATAGAAATCTGTTGTCACTTGTTAGAGCTATCACTACTCTTTTGGTGAGGGAGGAAGAGTTCTAGACTCTTATACCATATCACGTAAATGTTTTGATATAAAAATGTATTCACATGGAAATAATATCCACTATCTCTATAACCCCTCTTTATTGTCTGCCAGAACCCAAAAAGAACAAATTCTCCCTTTATAGGACATTTTCTACAGCTCAGTTACTTGAACAACTTAATATGGTTTAATATCAGAAAGATAAATCTTTTCTTAGAGGAGTAAAAGGTAACATAGAGGTTTATTTTATTTTTCAAAATGTGCAAACTGAGAAATATCCTAGGCATGTCTGAAGTTCTTTCTCCTCCTCATCTGCCTTCAACATCTTTATGCTGCTGTTCTTCTTTTCTGGAGAACACTGACAGACTTTATCAAAGAAAAGAGACGTCAAGAGCAAGATGGCTGTGTCTTCCACCGTCACTAAGGCTATACAGTGGAGCAAAATGCCAAATTCTGAATTACAAAATAATGTTCCAATTATACACTCTCAATTTTGTCTTAACAGTATTCAAAAGCATACTCTGGGTGATTATTTCCAAGGCTTGTTTTCAGCTTTCATCTTTATATATTTCACCTCTAATTCTCTTGCACCTAGGATGTTGTACACTGAAACCTGGATGCCTTCCATTTGCATTATGGATTGAAGTAGCATCTACTGTATTTCGCACACTTGATTAAAATAAAGTACTTCATGTACTTCTAGTTGCATGAAACAAAACCTGTTCCTTTTGATATTGTGTCCATACCTTCAAACACTTGACTGATGAAACCAGGATGTTTCATCACTGATGAAACCACTAATGAAACCAGGATATGCTTCTTTGCTATCCAAAAAGCATAGCAAAGTTAACAAAATGTATTGAGAAAGAACACATCAGCTAGAAGATGCTGCAGCCCTCTCCTTTCAGTTCTGTTAATTTAGTGCAAACTACTTATGCCCTAGGAGCCTCCGGTGGCTCAGTGTGTTAAAGCACTGAGCTGCTGAACTTGCAGACCGAAAGGTCCCAGGTTCAAACCCGGGGAGCAGAGTGAGCGCCCGCTGTTAGCTCCAGCTTCTGCCAACCTAGCAGTTCGAAAACATGCCAATGTGAGTAGATCAATAGGTACCGCTCCAGAGGGAAGGTAACGGCATTCCATGCAGTCATGCCAGCCACATGACCTTGGAGGTGTCTACAAACAACGCCGGCTCTTTGGCTTAGAAATGGAGATGAGCAGCAACCCCCCAGAGTCGGATATGACTGGACTTAACAGGGGAAACCTTTACCTTTACTACTTATGCCCTTTGAATTCAGCTTGGAGCCACTGAAATAATCAGAGGACAAAAGAAGATAGGAGGAGTAGGGAAAAACTTGAAAAGTTTAAAAGAAGCTCAGAATGCAGGACAGCAGTGAATCTACTAGGACTATCCCTGCCACACTGGGGAAGTTGGAGGGTATTTATCTATTTATCGTGTCAGAAGCGAAACTGAGGGTACAGTTGTAATATATTTAGAAACACAAAGTTAAAAACTTGGCATTATACTAAATGTCCTTTGACCAGAATCTGGCCACTTGGAGTGCCTCTGGTGTCGCTGTGAGAAGGTCCTCCATTATGCATGTGGAAGGGTTCAGACAGCATTGTAGTAAGTAGTCTGTGGTTTGGTCTTCCCCACACTCGCATGTCGTGGACTCCACTTTGTAGCCTCATTTTATTTATTTATTTATTTATTTATTTATTTATTTACTACATTTATATGCCGCCCTTCTCACCCCAAAGGGGACTCAGAGTGAATATTAGCTCTGCACCTCGTGGTGCCAGAGTGCAGTCTGTTCAGTGTTCTATGTGCCCTGGGAGAAGTCTCTCATTCGGTATCAGCCATGGATTGAGGTTCCAGGTTTTAGCCTGCCACTTTTGAATGATTGCTGAGGTGTTCCTGCAAGTATCTCTGTAGATCTTAAAAATCTACAGTGGGGAAAAAAGTATTTAGTCAGATACCAATTGTACAAGTTCTCCCATTTAAAAAGATGAGAGAGGCCTGTAATTGGCATAATAGGTAGACCTCAACTATGAGAGACAACATGAGAGAACACATCCAGAAAATCACATTGTCTGATTTTTCACAAATTTATTTGCAAATTATGGTGGAAAATAAGTATTAGGTTGATAACCATGATTCATCTCAGTACTTTGTTATATATCCTTTATTGGCAATGACAGAGGTGAAACATTTTCTGTAAGTCCTCACAAGGTTGGCACACACTGTTGCTGGTCTGTTGACCCATTCCTCCATGCAGATCTCCTCAAGAGCAGTGATGTTTTGGGGCTGTCACCAGGCAACATGGACTTTCAACTCTCTCCCAAGGTTTTCTATAGAATTGAGATCTGGAGACCGGCTAGGCCACACCAGGACCTTGAAATGCTTCTTACGAAGCCATTCCTTCGTTGCTATGACGGTGTACTTGGGATCATTGTCATGCGGAAAGACCCACCTACGTTTCATCTTCAGTGCCCTTGCTGATGGAAGGAGGTTTGCACTCAAAATCTCACGATACATGGCCCCATTCATTCTTTCATGTATATGGATCAGTTGCCCTGGTCCCTTTGCAGATAAACAGCCCCAAAGAATGATGTTGCCATCCCCATGCTTCACAGTAGGTATGGTGTTCTTTGAATGCAACTCGGTATTCTTTTTCCTCCAAAGACAATGAGTTGTGTTTCTGCCAAACAGTACTACTTTGGTTTCATCTGACCATATGACATTCTCCCAATACTCTTCTGGATCGTCCAAATGCTCTCCAGCAAACTTCAGTCGGGCCCGGACATGTCTTGGCTTAAGTAGGGGGACACGTCTGGCATGGCAGAATCTGAGTCCCGGACGGCATCATGTGTTACTGATGGTAGCCTTTGTTATGTTGGTCCCAGCAATTTGCAGGTCATTCACTAGGTTCCCCCGTGTGGTTCTGGGATTTTTGCTCACTGTTCTTGTGATCATTTTGACCCCATGGGGTGAGATCTTGCGTGGAGCCCCAAATCAAGGGAGATTATTAGTGGTCTTGTATCTCTTCCATTTTCTAATTATTGCTCCCACAGTTGATTTCTTCACACCAGGCTGCTTGGCTATTGCAGATCCAGTCTTCCCAGTCTGGTGCAGGGCTACAATTTTGTTTCTGGTGTCCTTCGATAGCAGTTTTTGTCTTCATCATAGTGGAGTTTGCAGTGTGATGGCTTGAGGTTGTGGACAGGTGTCTTTTATACTGACAACAAGTTCAGATAGGTGCCATTACTACAGGTAATGAGTGGAGGACAGAGGGGCCTCTTGAAGAAGTTGTTACAGGTCTGTGAGACCGAGAAATCTTGCTTGTTTGCAGGTGACCAAATACTTATTTTCCACCATAATTTGCAAATAAATTCATGAAAAATCAGACAGTGTGATTTTCTGGATGTGTTTTCTCATGTTGTCTCTCAAAGTTGAGGTCTACCTATGATGTCAATTACAGGTCTCTCTTATCTTTTTTAAGTGGGAGAACTTGTATAATTGGTATCTGACTAAATACTTTTCCCCCCCACTGTATTTCTTGATTTAAGGTGTTGGCATGCTGGCTGATATCCAATCAGGGGATGGGCCAGAGATGTCACTGCCTTGTTCCTTTCATTGTTGACTGCTACTTCTCAGTGGATGTCAGGTGGTGCAATAGTGGCTAAGAAGTATAATTTCTCCAGTGGTGTGTGTGTGTGGGGGGGGGGGGGGGGTAGACATCCTGTGATATCTCAAAAGCATATCTCATTAAGAATCACATCTACCCCACTCTCACCTATCCTGTTTGCATTGGCAATAGAACCTTTAGCAAATTTTATTAGGAATAATGATAAAATTAAAGGCTATAAAATTGGGAGGAATTAGTCAAAATTAATTTATTTGCAGATGATGCCATGGTTCTAATGGGCTCACCAGATGACTCTATAAAAGAAGTTATTAATACCATAAAGAAATTTTATAATCTATCAGGGTTGGTCATTAACATTCAAAAATCAGACATTTTACTTACAAATCTGACTGTGAAAGAGTTAAAAGAAATACAGGTCAATAAGACAATATAATATCCTTTCTACATCTTGAAGCTACAAAGTCTCTTTCCTTATGATTTGGATCTGGACCTGCCCTCTCTGACTTCATGGGTCCCAAGGATGGCAGAGTTCACAGATCTATTCAGAAAGGAGTGCTGTTACAACAGTAGCATGCAGATTTAGGTGTGTTTGTGTACAATAACTTTACCATAACATCCTTCAATATTAAATTATTCTGTATGACATCCGTCTCCTAGGTAGTGGCCTCCAGAAGCATTGGGCTACTTTCACCTTCTCCAGTGTCCAGGCTAAATGTAAGCAGCTGCATACAGAATTTATGGAATTGCATTGTCCTCAATAAACTACACTCAGGGTGATTCAAGCATTTTGTGTTGCTAAGATTCAAATGGATTCGTGAAGCAGCTGGTTTTAGCATCTGTGTAGTGAGAAACTTAGCAAAGTAAATGAGGAAAATGTCTGTATGGATGGCACATAAACACAGTGTGGCAGACTCCTAATTAAAAGAAAGGAAGCAGCAGGCTTCAGTAACAGAATCAGGAAGGAGAAATGTCCAAGAAGGACTAACTTCAACAAGCTGGAGGAACATTTATATCTCTTTACTACATAGCTTCTTCAAAACAATTATCTCACATGGTGGCCTTGTCTGCAACATGGAAGTATTATTTGCCATACAAGGTTTTTGTGCAGATTATAAGTACATAAATGCATAAATACAACTTGGACATAAATGTTATGTGCAATGACGATGTGCAAACTTTCCTGTGAGATGACCAAACAAGATAGGATAACACTGGCCGATACACATTTTGGTGCTTCAAATGTTAGACCTGTCTGGAGATTCCAAAACTGACGCGTAGAGATAAAGTTGTCCTATTACTAGCTAATATACAGAATAGAACAATGGTAACAGACTAATTATAATCATTACAGGCACATGAGGAATGCACAAATGAAGACTGTTTACAACATTACATCAAACATTATATACATGCTTGTATGTTTTTCCACAGTAACAGATAAGTATTTTCAGTGACTTAAGTTCAACACTTTGAATTTCAGTATTGTCCCATGCAGATGCCACGGGCTGGTCAGATTCATGATGAAGATGAAGGGGATTCTGGATTTGAGATTCAAGAGCTGCCAGAGGCAGAAGCTGGTTCAGAGATGGAGTCTGGCTCAGAGGCCGGAAATTTGCAGTTTCAGCTTGAGCAGGATGACCTGCTGAACCCAGGAGCCATAGATAACGGACAGGCTGACATTCCCTTGAGAAATAATGAGGGAGTAGATTCAGCTCCATGCCAGGTGCAAGATAACGGTAGCATAAGCAATGAACTATCCAGAGAGGACCGTTTGTCTTGGATGGGTTCCCAGGTTCGAAGAACTGAGCGTTTGGCGCGCAAAAGAGAAACCAGCTGTGGGAAAAGAAATGCCTTTCTAAGTTGTTATTAAAAGGATGCTTTGCAGACTGCTCTTTGTCAGAGCAATTTCCTCGCCTTATCTAGGTGGATGCTCTCTTCGTCTGTGTTCTTGGATCTTTGGATTTTGGGCCTTGTTCTTGGACTCCTGGACCTTTGGATTTTGGGCCTTGTTCCTGGACTCTTGGATCTTTGTATCTTGGACCTTGTTCTTGGACTCTATTGGACCTCTGGATTTTGGATCTTGTTCTTGGACTCTATGGACTATTGCCTTGCCTTGTGGATTATTGTTCTTGCCATGCTCTTTGGACTTTTGGACCTTGCATCATTGATTAATGGACATTTCCTTGCATTGTGAACAATTGGATTCTTATTAACTATTTCCTTATAACTTTGAACTACCTTTTGATTGCTTGCTTGAATTATATCCTGCTTTGCTTAATAAAAAGCCTCAAAAGACTTTCCTTGTGTCTGACTGGGTATCTATAGCAAGGTGAACTTAGCCTGAGGTGCGACAATGCTTCTGCTGGTGGAAGGAGGGAATTTTTATCATACCCTTTCTTTTCCTGGAATCTCTCACACCCAGATTCTCCTCCAGAGACCTGAGTGAATATGTCATGTGTTATAAAGATACAGAGGAATAATAATAATAATAATAATAATAATAATAATAATAATAATAATAATACTTTATTTTTCTACCCCGCCACCATCTCCCAGCAAGGACTCGGGGCAGCTACACGGGTCAGAAGCCTGAAATACAAAACAATAAATCAGTTAAAACACATTAAAATACAAAGACAGTAAAAACCAGAAGTTGTACAAGCAGTTATCTTAACCAAAACAATACAGTAAATCATAAAAAACTCAATTAACATATAAATCAGTTAAAAACAAAAACAGTTAAAATAAAGTAAGATAAAATGGACCACCAGGTTCTGGTGGAGAGGATGGCATGACGGGGCTACCTAAATTAAAGTGCAATGACATAGTTCTAAAGTGCTTTGGGTCAAAGGACAAAGTGTAAACATTCCAGGATCTAAGGGGAGGGAGACGGCTGACCAATTTGTTGTGAGAAAAGGGACCTGTGCAAACAAAGGTGTTATTGATCTGACTTTTAATCAAGGGGACTCAGTTATTCAAAGGTGCAGCGAAAAAGCCAAGTTTTAAGCTGCTTTTTAAAGGAAGCAAAGGTGGGTGCCTGCCTAATCTCCCCCAGGAGGGAGTTACAGAACCTGGGGGCAACTACTGAAAAGGCTTGCTCCCTCGTCCCCACCAACCGAGCCAGCGATGGTGGCGGGAGCGAGAGAAGGGCCTCTCTGGATGAACAAAGAGATCATGCAGGTTCATAGGGGGAAATACGGTCACGAATGTAGGCAGGTCCCGAACCATTTAGGGTTTTATAGGTAAGAACCTGCACCTTGAATTGGTAGGCAGTGGAGCTCCTTAAACAGAGGAGTAGACCTCTCCCTGTAATTCACTCCCGTTAGCAGTCTGGCTGCTGAACATTGAACTAGTTATAGTTTCCAGGCCATCTTCAAGGGCAACCCCACATAGAGTGCATTGCAATAGTCCAGCCTAGAGGTGACTAAGGCGTGGATCACCGGGGGCAAGTTAGACTTCACGAGGTAGCAAGGAAGACCGCTGTGGGGTGGGAAAGGGAAGAGAAAACTAATTAACATGAGTTTTCATGGGCACCAGCCCACTTTACCAAATGCACAGAGTGAAGACTCTGTGGACAGACAAGTGCACAATTCAGAAGAGAAAGGGGTTGTGAATGTAAAACATGTAGATATCTTGGTAGTGTGACAAGATCATTCTTAGCAATGGGTCATAGAGAATAGTTAAAGGGATAAATGTGGGAGACAGGTTTTACATACAAACTAAGATAAGCCTGATGGTGGAGAAGGCTGAAATACATTGGTGTGGTTTCAGGTCCATCAAAATGTTGTAATAAAGCAAGCATGAATTTTCTTCTTAGTAGATCTGATGACCAAAAATGTTTTAGTATGTACAGCTAGCTAAGGAATTATAATCTTTGTTTAAAGAAACACTACTAATGGATCTTTGTGGGTGTATTCTAATTCAGTTATTTCTTTTCTCAATTTTCTTTTACCATTTTTTTTTCAAGAACTGCTGCTTGAAGGTCCAAAATAGAATGTCCAGAAAGTCTAAAGTGCTCTTCAACTGCTTCAGGGGTATTCCCATTTCTAAGGGCTAATTTGTGATGTTGTGGCATAAGACAGGCTAGATTCTCCCTGTTGTGCGGGTAACAGGGGACAGCAATTGACAGAAAGAATACTAAAAAAACAAAATCACAACATCGCACACGCACAACACACTTGTTCAGTAGAGGCTTCTCCTGGATTGGACTCCTATCCATGGATGAAAGGAGTTGTTTCATCCGTTGAATGTAAATTAGAATTCAAGCGTATGAGCAAAGCCATCAGTCTGAAGTCACTTTTAAACTTTTGCCTTCTACAGCTTCCTTGAAACTTGTGGCATCTATTAATAACTTACTTTTACTGATCAGGCAAAATTCAACTCTTAGTCTTCTGTTTCCTGTCTTAGTTGCTGTAATGACAAGAAAATTGCAGCTATGCACTCCCACCCAAAAGTTTTCAATGATTTTAATTCTACATTCCCTCCCATTTGTTTTATATGTGAAATAGTCATTCTTTCTGCATGTGTCACATTTTCATCACTGACCAGCCCAGTTTTATTGTGTTTTAGCGTATTGTTTATTGCTTGTTGTTTATACTGTTTTAATTGTTTTTAATTTGTCTTTTGTTTTGTATTGTTATATTGTGTGTTGAGGCCTTGGCCTTTGTAAGCCGCATCAAGTCCTTTGGGAGATGCTAGCGGGGTACAAATAAAGTTTAATAATAATAATAATAATAATAATAATAATAATAATAATAATAACATTGTCACTCCTGCTGACACAGATCAATAAGGAGTTGGGGTCTCCGTACTGAAAGCTGTTACATTGTAAAATTAATGCAGTTTGACATTGCTTTAGCTGCCATGGCTCAATGCTATGGTATTCTGGGAGTTGTATTTTGGTACGACACCAGTACTTTTAGCAGAGAAGATCTAAAGACATTGTGAAACTACAATCTGTGTGCAAAGGCAGATATTAGCATGACCTCTATCACCCTGTGATAATGTCACCTAGTGATTCCTAGGGGATCTTCTGATGAAAAACAATGGAGTTGCCACATGGGACAAAGCCAATCAAGTTTAAAGTGTACAAGCGAACTAGTTTGGAAAGATCTCTCATTTATTAGGATATTTAAGCACTGGTTGCTCTCTTAAATGCAACAATGAGCAGCAGGAGGTAAATAATTTTGTAGGACAATTCCAGTTTGTACTTTTAAAATGAGGCTTATCTTCTTCCCAGAGGGTCAACAATCCAGGAAAGAAAATTCCTTTAGCTGGCCTCTTATTCAGATTGTCTCAGGGGGCATCTCTCTGCCTAAAAGCTTGCTTGCAAGTCATATTTATTGAACATGGCTCATAACAATGGGAAAAGTTAACTTTCTAGTTATAAGGTGGTCACTGCCATGGAAGTATGTCTCTGGACATCCATCTCTACATGTAACTGTATGAAATATAGAGCATGTGCATACATAAGACACATAACTACTCTACCTTTGCCTTTCTACTTTATTAAGACTATGTACTGGAAAGTTCTCTATTTTGGTCATCTATTAATCTTACTTTTCCCTTTATTATCTTGTAAAACACAGAGACAGCAATGAACAAGGTCATCGTAAGAAATAGATCAAGGTTAATCACAATTTAGCCAGGACCTACACCTACCATCACTTCCCTGAATTCCTCAGATCTTCAGACAGGGATTACCAGTCATTGACATTCAAGGAGTAAAAAATGATCATTACTTAGGAGTTCATTTAGAAGAAAAAAGACAGAAATGGGGGATTTTCCTTCTCCTGTCCAGCTAATATATGTTGGATGTTTCCCCATTCAAATTCATAAGTAGGACATAATCTGACAAAGAATAAATGTTTTTAGCATCTCAACATATTGGATAGCTTTTTGTCAGAGGGCTTGCTGCCTAACCAGCATTGTATTATTCAATATAAAAACTACAGTAGAGTCCCGGTTATCCGACTTCCGTTTATCCGACACACCGTATTATCCGACGCACTGCCCGGGGGGGGGGGGGGAGCGTGGCAAGGAGGGAAGGAACTTTTGCGCCCATGCATGGAGGAGGGTGCAGAGGGGAGGGCCAAACTTGAAAGGCGCCATTTGAGAAACCTTTGAAACTGAAGCCACAGGAGGGTGCCTGAAGAGAGGCAGGCTCAGAAGGAAGCTTTAATGGAAAATTTCTTCCCCCCCCCCCCCCCCGGCGCCTTCCTTGTTTACCTTACAGGAGCTCAAAGGCTCCCACCAGCTGTTTCTAGGGGCGGGCAGCGAGGCGGGCTCCGTGTGGAAAAGGGCCCGGAGCCGCCATGCGCATGGCTGCCTCTGACGCGGCGTCTGTCTCCCCCTCCGCCTCCTCCTTCGCATCTTCCTGGGGAGGAAGAGGGAGAAAAAAGATCTTTTCTCAAACTCCCTGCCGAGGGAGAAAAAAGCTCTTCTCTCGAGCTCCCTTCCTGCCAAGGGAAAGAAAAGCTCTCCTCCTCCCCCTCTTCTCTTGAGCTCTCTCTCTCCCTTCGGCTGCTTGAGAGAGCTCAAGAGAAGAGGGGGAGGAGGGGGAGGAGAGCTTTTTTCTCCCTCGGCAGGGAGTTTGAGAAAAGATCTTTTTTCTCCCTCTTCCTCCCCAGGAAGATGCGAAGGAGGAGGCGGAGGGGGAGACAGACGCCGCGTCAGAGGCAGCCATGCGCATGGCGGCTCCAGGCCCTTTTCCACACGGAGCCCGCCTCACTGCCCGCCCCTAGAAACAGCTGGTGGGAGCCTTTGAGCTCCTGTAAGGTAAACAAGAAAGGCGCCGGGGGGGGGGAGGGGAGAAGAAATTTTCCATTAAAGCTTCCTTCTGAGCCTGCCTCCCTCCATGCATAGGGCCTCCGTATTATCCGTCAATTTCAGTTATCCAACATTGGGCCCGCCCGTTTATGTTGGATAACCGGGACTCTACTGTATTTGCACACATTTATTATTAGCCCAGCTGATGCATACAGAACTGTTAAAGGACAGCAGGGAGTAGCACCAGATCTAAACAAACTATCAAGTCAGTTGCACAAAACAAAGTTCTGCTGCTTTAGGGTTGAAATAGGGAACAAGCCCCTCCAGCTGATTGCGAACCAAACTGCCCATCTCTTCTCATTATTAGCTTTGCTGACTAAAGCTGATGAGAGCTATAGTCAAGCAACACCTGTAGCTGTAGGTCAACATCTCCAACAAAGGTAAAACTCTTTCATTGGACTATCATTTGGCATGTTTTATCTAAATAGTATCAAAACTTTTTTTCAGACTCTTTGAAGAATTTAGTGTTTTTGACTTCAGCTCCCAGAATTCCTGACCATTGGGAAAACTGCCTAGAGTTTCTGAGAATTGGAGTCCTAAGCACCTGGAGTCCCAAACAAAGGTTGTGCAGACCTGCTCTATAATTACATTTTATTTCTCCTGTATGGTTTTTAACAGCTTTGTCTGGTGATGAAGACAGTGATGCTTTGACAACATGTATGATATTTTTATATTTTAGAGTTGTTCCAATAAAGGTATCACTGCTTGTGGGTTGTGTATTATTTTGTTGCATGAGCAATGTGGTTACTCCTGAACATCTGTGACATTTTCTAACTGAATCATAGAGTTGGGAGAAATCACAAGGGCCATCCAGTCATCCCCTGCCATGCAGGAAAAGCACGATCAAATTACCCCATACAGATGGTCATACAGCCTCTGTTTAAACGCCTCCAAAGAAGGATCTTCCACCACACTCCCAGGCAGAGAGTTCCACTCTTGAACTGCTCTTACAGTCAGGAAGTTCTTGCTAATGTTTAGATGGATTCTCCTTTCCTGTAATTTGAACCCATTGCTCGAGTCCTATTCTCCAGGGCAGAAGAAAACAAGCCTTCTATCTCTTCCTGATGACATCCTTCCCAATATTTTAACATGGCAATCGTGTCTCCTCTCAACCTTCTCTTCTTCAGGCTAAACATACCCAGATCTTTAAGACGTTCCTCATAGTGCATGATCTTCAGACTTTTGATCATTATAGTCGCCGTCCACTGGAAACATTGCAGCTTGCCAATATCTCTCTTAAACTGTGGTGCCCAGAACTGAACACAGTATTCCAGTGAAACCAAGCCTTATGAAGAATTACTTTGGAAAGAGAAGACTGACACAATAGCTTTCTTTAAATATCTGAAGGAATGCCATGAATATGAATGAGCAAGCTGCTTTGAGCCCCCTAATTAATAATAATAATAATAATAATAATAATGCTCCAAAGTGAGAACATTAATCAATGGGTTCAAATTACAAGAAGAGATATTTCTCTTGAACATTGGGGGAGGGGTAAACCAAGGTTGGATGGGCATTTTTCAAGAAAATTCAAGGCAAAGGCTCTACTCTAGATGGGCTGAAAAGACAGCATTTTAGCACAGAAAGTCACACTAAAGAGAAAACAGTCTTTTCTGACATATTTCCATCAGCTGTATTTGGATTATGGATCTTTTATGTTTATTGCATCTGTATAGTGATTTATTTAGATAAAACCCAAAAATTTTGCATGATTACATGGCTGTTAACATTCACTGTGCCTATGACAACACTTCTAATTTAGCACAATGAATTCATTTCTTCTAATAATGCACCAGCAAGCTGTATACCAAGCAGAATACTTCCATTACAGCTTCCTAGCTGTCACCCCTATACAAAGGCATTATGAATTCAAAGTGCACTGCTCCTTAAATTGTTACTGTAGCAGAAGAAAAACAGCTTTTAGAAAAATAATTAGGCAAATATTCATGTTCTCACTTTCAAGACACATTCCAGTTGTTCACCAGACAAATTTAGAGTATTTCTTTTTTAATCTCTTAAATTCTTTTAGATAACAAGTTTTAGTGCTTTAAATACAGAATCTGTAATTGGCATTTTGATGAGATTTAATAAGGCAGTGAACTTTTGTTAATTAGATACCTGGTTCATTGCTAAGATACAAATGTGTTGCATTGGACTAGGCCTTTTCTAATGGCTAACACAAGATATAGCAGAAACCTTTGTGGTATCAGTATTTCCTTCTTTAAATAGATGAAACTTGAACATCAGTATCACCAGCTTCAGGCAGAGAGTGGACACCTTAGCATCAAAGAACTAGGTACTGTTTTGAAGATTTTGACAATAGAGCTTGGCTCTTCAAAATACTATGGGGAATTCTGCTAAAAGAAGGCTCAATATACAGATCAACATACAAAATCAATAGGTAATTTTTACTCTGTGTTTCATTGGAAATTCATCTTCCCTGCAATACTTATGTCCAGTGCTGGACCAAGGTAATTTTCAAGTGTAGGCGAAACAGAATTTTGGTGCCCCCTCCCCCAAACCAATCACTGAGAAAGAAAAGGTAGACGATAGAGGTGAACAGAATGGATAACAGAGTTTTCCTTACAAACCAGAACTTTATTAACAACATTATGTTCATATAGTATCATTACATAGAATTAACACCATACTTGCATTCTAGAATGCGATTTTTTAAATTAAACTTAGCAACATAGAATCATAGAATCATAGAATAGTAGAGTTGGAAGAGACCTCATGGGCCATCCAGTCCAACCCCCTGCTAAGAAGCAGGAAATCGCATTCAAAGCACCCCCGACAGATGGCCATCCAGCCTCTGCTTAAAAGTCTCCAAAGAAGGAGCCTCTACCACGGCCCGGGGGAGAGAGTTCCACTGTCGAACAGCCCTCACAGTGAGGAAGTTCTTCCTGATGTTCAAGTGGAATCTCCTTTCCTGTAGTTTGAAGCCATTGTTCCGTGTCCTAGTCTGCAGGGCAGCAGAAAACAAGCTTGCTCCCTCCTCCCTATGACTTCCCTTCACGTATTTGTACATGGCTATCATGTCTCCTCTCAGTCTTCTCTTCTGCAGGCTAAACATGCCCAGCTCTTTAAGCCGCTCCTCATAGGGCTTGTTCTCCAGACCCTTAATCATTTTAGTCGCCCTCCTCTGGACGCTTTCCAGCTTGTCAACATCTCCCTTCAACTGCGGTGCCCAAAATTGGACACAGTATTCCAGGTGTGGTCTGACCAAGGCAGAATAGAGGGGTAGCATGACTTCCCTGGATCTAAAAGCTATACCCCTATTGATGCAGGCCAGAATCCTGTTGGCTTTTTTAGCTGCCGCATCACATTGTTGGCTCATGTTTAATTTGTTGTCCACGACGACTCCAATGTCTTTTTCGCGCACACTGCTGTCAAGCCAGGCGTCCCCCATTCTGTATCTTTGATTTCCATTTTTTCTGCCGAAGTGAAGTATCTTGCATTTGTCCCTATTGAACTTCATTTTGTTAGTTTCTCTAGTATGTCAAGATTGTTTTGAATTCTGCTCCTGTCTTCTGGAGTGTTAGCTATTAGGCTTGCTCAAATAATTCGATTTCCCCGTTACCCGTTATTAATTCGTTATTTTCGTTACTTTTGAAGCAATATACGGCCTTGATTGTCCACACGTCTGGATAGCGCGGTTTCGAACCGCGACTGGCCGTTTTTAGTTATGTCGTCGTTTTTTTTTCGTTTTTAAAAAAAGCTTTTGCAAATCACCCAAGCTTGTTTAAGTGCACTGGGGCAACCTAGCGTGTTGTTTGCACCTTGTGGCCAATCAGAGAGCACGTTTAACCAGGGGGAGGGGCTGGTAGGACGTCCTGAATGAAAAGAGCGGGCACAGGGAGCCTCGTGGCTCATTTGCACCTGGAATCTGAAGAGGGTGGAAGGGAGATTCTGGGCAGGCAGGCAGGCAGGCAGGCAGGCAAGATTGCTGCGTCACAGCTTCCTTGGCTGTGTCTGAGCTAGAGCTAGGCTACAGAAGACCGGGAGAAAAGGTTGGGTGGGTGAGTTTGGGTGGTGTGGGTTTGGAAACAGTTGGGTGTTTCTTTTTCTTTTTTTTGCAAAGGGCTGCCCTGTGGGTGTTTTTTTCCTCACGAGATTGGCGTTTTCCATTTTCCCACCCGGCCAGCAATTTTTCTGCTGCGCCATCTTTCCTCTTGCGGGCGGGGTGGGCTTTCTTCTTTCTTTTTTCAACGCAAAAGGGTTTTTGGAAACAAGGGATCCGAGCCTGCTTGTCTCTGCCAGGGACGCTGTGAATCTAAAGCCAATTTTGGAAAAGAGTTGCAGCTCCCATACTCCTTTGTAGAACTACACCTCCTTTTTGGGAAACAAGGGAGCCTGTTTTGCCCCTTGCCTGCTCAAGCAGGGCTGTTTGTCTCTGCCAGGGATGCTGTGAATCTAAAGCCAATTTTGGAAAAGGGTTGCACCTCCCATACTCCTTTGTAGAACTACACCTCCTTTTTGGGAAACAAGGGAGCCTGTTTTGCCCCTTGCCTGCTCAAGCAGGGCTGTTTGTCTCTGCCAGGGATGCTGTGAATCTAAAGCCAATTTTGGAAAAGGGTTGCAGCTCCCATACTCCTTTGTAGAACTACACCTCCTTTTTGGGAAACAAGGGAGCCTGTTTTGCCCCTTGCCTGCTCAAGCAGGGCTGTTTGTCTCTGCCAGGGATGCTGTGAATCTAAAGCCAATTTTGGAAAAGGGTTGCACCTCCCATACTCCTTTGTAGAACTACACCTCCTTTTTGGGAAACAAGGGAGCCTGTTTTGCCCCTTGCCTGCTCAAGCAGGGCTGTTTGTCTCTGCCAGGGATGCTGTGAATCTAAAGCCAATTTTGGAAAAGGGTTGCAGCTCCCATACTCCTTTGTAGAACTACACCTCCTTTTTGGGAAACAAGGGAGCCTGTTTTGCCCCTTGCCTGCTCAAGCAGGGCTGTTTGTCTGTGCCAGGGACGCTGTGAATCTAAAGCCAAGCTTGGAAAAGGGTTGCAGCTCCCATACTCCTTTGTAGAATTACACCTCCTTTTTGGGAAACAAGGGAGCCTGTTTTGCCCCTTGCCTGCTCAAGCAGGGCTGTTTGTCTGTGCCAGGGACGCTGTGAATCTAAAGCCAAGCTTGGAAAAGGGTTGCAGCTCCCATACTCCTTTGTAGAACTACACCTCCTTTTTGGGAAACAAGGGAGCCTGTTTTGCCCCTTGCCTGCTCAAGCAGGCTGCTTGTCTCTGCCAGGGACGCTGTGAATCTAAAGCCAAGCTTGGAAAAGGGTTGCAGCTCCCATACTCCTTTGTAGAACTACACCTCCTTTTTGGGAAACAAGGGAGGCTGATTTGCCCCTTGCCTGCTCAAGCAGGGCTGTTTGTCTGTGCCAGGGATGCTGTGAATCTAAAGCCAAGCTTGGAAAAGGGTTGCAGCTCCCATACTCCTTTGTAGAACTACACCTCCTTTTTGGGAAACAAGGGAGCCTGTTTTGCCCCTTGCCTGCTCAAGCAGGGCTGTTTGTCTGTGCCAGGGATGCTGTGAATCTAAAGCCAAGCTTGGAAAAGGGTTGCAGCTCCCATACTCCTTTGTAGAACTACACCTCCTTTTTGGGAAACAAGGGAGCCTGTTTTGCCCCTTGCCTGCTCAAGCAGGCTGCTTGTCTCTGCCAGGGACGCTGTGAATCTAAAGCCAAGTTTGGAAAAGGGTTGCAGCTCCCATACTCCTTTGTAGAACTACACCTCCTTTTTGGGAAACAAGGGAGCCTGTTTTGCCCCTTGCCTGCTCAAGCAGGGCTGTTTGTCTCTGCCAGGGACGCTGTGAATCTAAAGCCAAGTTTGGAAAAGGGTTGCAGCTCCCATACTCCTTTGTAGAACTACACCTCCTTTTTGGGAAACAAGGGAGCCTGTTTTGCCCCTTGCCTGCTCAAGCATGGCTGCTTGTCTCTGCCAGGGACGCTGTGAATCTAAAGCCAATTTTGGAAAAGGGTTGCAGCTCCTATACTCCTTTGTAGAACTACACCTCCTTTTTGGGAAACAAGGGAGCCTGATTTGCCCCTTGCCTGCTCAAGCAGGGCTGCTTGTCTCTGCCAGGGACGCTGTGAACCTAAAGCCAATTTTGGAAAAGGGTTGCAGCTCCCATACTCCTTTGTAGAACTACACCTCCTTTTTGGGAAACAAGGGAGCCTGTTTTGCCCCTTGCCTGCTCAAGCAGGGCTGTTTGTCTCTGCCAGGGATGCTGTGAATCTAAAGCCAAGTTTGGAAAAGGGTTGCAGCTCCCATACTCCTTTGTAGAACTACACCTCCTTTTTGGGAAACAAGGGAGCCTGTTTTGCCCCTTGCCTGCTCAAGCAGGGCTGTTTGTCTCTGCCAGGGACGCTGTGAATCTAAAGCCAAGTTTGGAAAAGGGTTGCAGCTCCCATACTCCTTTGTAGAACTACACCTCCTTTTTGGGAAACAAGGGAGCCTGTTTTGCCCCTTGCCTGCTCAAGCAGGGCTGCTTGTCTCTGCCAGGGACGCTGTGAATCTAAAGCCAATTTTGGAAAAGGGTTGCAGCTCCTATACTCCTTTGTAGAACTACACCTCCTTTTTGGGAAACAAGGGAGCCTGATTTGCCCCTTGCCTGCTCAAGCAGGGCTGCTTGTCTCTGCCAGGGACGCTGTGAATCTAAAGCCAATTTTGGAAAAGGGTTGCAGCTCCTATACTCCTTTGTAGAACTACACCTCCTTTTTGGGAAACAAGGGAGCCTGATTTGCCCCTTGCCTGCTCAAGCAGGGCTGCTTGTCTCTGCCAGGGACGCTGTGAACCTAAAGCCAATTTTGGAAAAGGGTTGCAGCTCCCATACTCCTTTGTAGAACTACACCTCCTTTTTGGGAAACAAGGGAGCCTGTTTTGCCCCTTGCCTGCTCAAGCAGGGCTGTTTGTCTCTGCCAGGGATGCTGTGAATCTAAAGCCAAGTTTGGAAAAGGGTTGCAGCTCCCATACTCCTTTGTAGAACTACACCTCCTTTTTGGGAAACAAGGGAGCCTGTTTTGCCCCTTGCCTGCTCAAGCAGGGCTGTTTGTCTCTGCCAGGGACGCTGTGAATCTAAAGCCAAGTTTGGAAAAGGGTTGCAGCTCCCATACTCCTTTGTAGAACTACACCTCCTTTTTGGGAAACAAGGGAGCCTGTTTTGCCCCTTGCCTGCTCAAGCAGGGCTGCTTGTCTCTGCCAGGGACGCTGTGAATCTAAAGCCAATTTTGGAAAAGGGTTGCAGCTCCTATACTCCTTTGTAGAACTACACCTCCTTTTTGGGAAACAAGGGAGCCTGATTTGCCCCTTGCCTGCTCAAGCAGGGCTGCTTGTCTCTGCCAGGGACGCTGTGAACCTAAAGCCAATTTTGGAAAAGGGTTGCAGCTCCCATACTCCTTTGTAGAACTACACCTCCTTTTTGGGAAACAAGGGAGCCTGTTTTGCCCCTTGCCTGCTCAAGCAGGGCTGTTTGTCTCTGCCAGGGATGCTGTGAATCTAAAGCCAAGTTTGGAAAAGGGTTGCAGCTCCCATACTCCTTTGTAGAACTACACCTCCTTTTTGGGAAACAAGGGAGCCTGTTTTGCCCCTTGCCTGCTCAAGCAGGGCTGTTTGTCTCTGCCAGGGACGCTGTGAATCTAAAGCCAAGTTTGGAAAAGGGTTGCAGCTCCCATACTCCTTTGTAGAACTACACCTCCTTTTTGGGAAACAAGGGAGCCTGTTTTGCCCCTTGCCTGCTCAAGCAGGGCTGCTTGTCTCTGCCAGGGACGCTGTGAATCTAAAGCCAATTTTGGAAAAGGGTTGCAGCTCCTATACTCCTTTGTAGAACTACACCTCCTTTTTGGGAAACAAGGGAGCCTGATTTGCCCCTTGCCTGCTCAAGCAGGGCTGCTTGTCTCTGCCAGGGACGCTGTGAACCTAAAGCCAATTTTGGAAAAGGGTTGCAGCTCCCATACTCCTTTGTAGAACTACACCTCCTTTTTGGGAAACAAGGGAGCCTGTTTTGCCTCTTGCCTGCTCAAGCAGGGCTGTTTGTCTGTGCCAGGGACGCTGTGAATCTAAAGCCAAGTTTGGAAAAGGGTTGCAGCTCCCATACTCCTTTGTAGAACTACACCTCCTTTTTGGGAAACAAGGGAGCCTGTTTTGCCCCTTGCCTGCTCAAGCAGGGCTGTTTGTCTCTGCCAGGGATGCTGTGAATCTAAAGCCAATTTTGGAAAAGGGTTGCAGCTCCCATACTCCTTTGTAGAACTACACCTCCTTTTTGGGAAACAAGGGAGCCTGTTTTGCCCCTTGCCTGCTCAAGCAGGGCTGTTTGTCTGTGCCAGGGACGCTGTGAATCTAAAGCCAAGCTTGGAAAAGGGTTGCAGCTCCCATACTCCTTTGTAGAATTACACCTCCTTTTTGGGAAACAAGGGAGCCTGTTTTGCCCCTTGCCTGCTCAAGCAGGGCTGTTTGTCTGTGCCAGGGACGCTGTGAATCTAAAGCCAAGCTTGGAAAAGGGTTGCAGCTCCCATACTCCTTTGTAGAACTACACCTCCTTTTTGGGAAACAAGGGAGCCTGTTTTGCCCCTTGCCTGCTCAAGCAGGGCTGTTTGTCTGTGCCAGGGACGCTGTGACTATAACGCCAAGCTTGGAAAAGGGTTGCAGCTCCCATACTCCTTTGTAGAACTACACCTCCTTTTTGGGAAACAAGGGAGCCTGTTTTGCCCCTTGCCTGCTCAAGCAGGGCTGTTTGTCTGTGCCAGGGATGCTGTGAATCTAAAGCCAATTTTGGAAAAGGGTTGCAGCTCCCATACTCCTTTGTAGAACTACACCTCCTTTTTGGGAAACAAGGGAGCCTGTTTTGCCCCTTGCCTGCTCAAGCAGGGCTGTTTGTCTCTGCCAGGGACGCTGTGAATCTAAAGCCAAGCTTGGAAAAGGGTTGCAGCTCCCATACTCCTTTGTAGAATTACACCTCCTTTTTGGGAAACAAGGGAGCCTGTTTTGCCCCTTGCCTGCTCAAGCAGGGCTGTTTGTCTGTGCCAGGGACGCTGTGACTCTAAAGCCAATTTTGGAAAAGGGTTGCAGCTCCCATACTCCTTTGTAGAATTACACCTCCTTTTTGGGAAACAAGGGAGCCTGTTTTGCCCCTTGCCTGCTCAAGCAGGGCTGTTTGTCTGTGCCAGGGACGCTGTGAATCTAAAGCCAATTTTGGAAAAGGGTTGCAGCTCCCATACTCCTTTGTAGAATTACACCTCCTTTTTGGGAAACAAGGGAGCCTGTTTTGCCCCTTGCCTGCTCAAGCAGGGCTGTTTGTCTCTGCCAGGGATGCTGTGAATCTAAAGCCAAGCTTGGAAAAGGGTTGCAGCTCCCATACTCCTTTGTAGAATTACACCTCCTTTTTGGGAAACAAGGGAGCCTGTTTTGCCCCTTGCCTGCTCAAGCAGGGCTGTTTGTCTCTGCCAGGGATGCTGTGAATCTAAAGCCAATTTTGGAAAAGGGTTGCACCTCCCATACTCCTTTGTAGAACTACACCTCCTTTTTGGGAAACAAGGGAGCCTGTTTTGCCCCTTGCCTGCTCAAGCAGGGCTGTTTGTCTGTGCCAGGGATGCTGTGAATCTAAAGCCAATTTTGGAAAAGGGTTGCAGCTCCCATACTCCTTTGTAGAATTACACCTCCTTTTTGGGAAACAAGGGAGCCTGTTTTGCCCCTTGCCTGCTCAAGCAGGGCTGTTTGTCTCTGCCAGGGACGCTGTGAATCTAAAGCCAAGCTTGGAAAAGGGTTGCAGCTCCCATACTCCTTTGTAGAACTACACCTCCTTTTTGGGAAACAAGGGAGCCTGTTTTGCCCCTTGCCTGCTCAAGCAGGGCTGTTTGTCTCTGCCAGGGACGCTGTGAATCTAAAGCCAAGTTTGGAAAAGGGTTGCAGCTCCCATACTCCTTTGTAGAACTACACCTCCTTTTTGGGAAACAAGGGAGCCTGTTTTGCCCCTTGCCTGCTCAAGCAGGGCTGCTTGTCTCTGCCAGGGACGCTGTGAATCTAAAGCCAAGCTTGGAAAAGGGTTGCAGCTCCCATACTCCTTTGTAGAACTACACCTCCTTTTTGGGAAACAAGGGAGCCTGTTTTGCCCCTTGCCTGCTCAAGCAGGGCTGCTTGTCTCTGCCAGGGACGCTGTGAATCTAAAGCCAAGTTTGGAAAAGGGTTGCAGCTCCCATACTCCTTTGTAGAACTACACCTCCTTTTTGGGAAACAAGGGAGCCTGTTTTGCCCCTTGCCTGCTCAAGCAGGGCTGCTTGTCTCTGCCAGGGATGCTGTGAACCTAAAGCCAATTTTGGAAAAGGGTTGCAGCTCCAATACTCCTTTGTAGAACTACACCTCCTTTTTGGGAAACAAGGGAGCCTGTTTTGCCCCTTGCCTGCTCAAGCAGGGCTGTTTGTCTCTGCCAGGGACGCTGTGAATCTAAAGCCAATTTTGGAAAAGGGTTGCAGCTCCCATACTCCTTTGTAGAATTACACCTCCTTTTTGGGAAACAAGGGAGCCTGTTTTGCCCCTTGCCTGCTCAAGCAGGGCTGTTTGTCTCTGCCAGGGATGCTGTGAATCTAAAGCCAAGTTTGGAAAAGGGTTGCAGCTCCCATACTCCTTTGTAGAACTACACCTCCTTTTTGGGAAACAAGGGAGCCTGTTTTGCCCCTTGCCTGCTCAAGCAGGGCTGCTTGTCTCTGCCAGGGACGCTGTGAATCTAAAGCCAAGTTTGGAAAAGGGTTGCAGCTCCCATACTCCTTTGTAGAACTACACCTCCTTTTTGGGAAACAAGGGAGCCTGTTTTGCCCCTTGCCTGCTCAAGCAGGGCTGCTTGTCTCTGCCAGGGACGCTGTGAATCTAAAGCCAATTTTGGAAAAGGGTTGCAGCTCCTATACTCCTTTGTAGAACTACACCTCCTTTTTGGGAAACAAGGGAGCCTGATTTGCCCCTTGCCTGCTCAAGCAGGGCTGCTTGTCTCTGCCAGGGACGCTGTGAACCTAAAGCCAATTTTGGAAAAGGGTTGCAGCTCCCATACTCCTTTGTAGAACTACACCTCCTTTTTGGGAAACAAGGGAGCCTGTTTTGCCTCTTGCCTGCTCAAGCAGGGCTGTTTGTCTCTGCCAGGGACGCTGTGAATCTAAAGCCAATTTTGGAAAAGGGTTGCAGCTCCCATACTCCTTTGTAGAACTACACCTCCTTTTTGGGAAACAAGGGAGCCTGTTTTGCCCCTTGCCTGCTCAAGCAGGGCTGTTTGTCTCTGCCAGGGATGCTGTGAATCTAAAGCCAATTTTGGAAAAGGGTTGCAGCTCCCATACTCCTTTGTAGAACTACACCTCCTTTTTGGGAAACAAGGGAGCCTGTTTTGCCCCTTGCCTGCTCAAGCAGGGCTGTTTGTCTGTGCCAGGGACGCTGTGAATCTAAAGCCAAGCTTGGAAAAGGGTTGCAGCTCCCATACTCCTTTGTAGAATTACACCTCCTTTTTGGGAAACAAGGGAGCCTGTTTTGCCCCTTGCCTGCTCAAGCAGGGCTGTTTGTCTGTGCCAGGGACGCTGTGACTATAACGCCAAGCTTGGAAAAGGGTTGCAGCTCCCATACTCCTTTGTAGAACTACACCTCCTTTTTGGGAAACAAGGGAGCCTGTTTTGCCCCTTGCCTGCTCAAGCAGGGCTGTTTGTCTCTGCCAGGGACGCTGTGAATCTAAAGCCAAGCTTGGAAAAGGGTTGCAGCTCCCATACTCCTTTGTAGAACTACACCTCCTTTTTGGGAAACAAGGGAGCCTGTTTTGCCCCTTGCCTGCTCAAGCAGGGCTGCTTGTCTCTGCCAGGGACGCTGTGAATCTAAAGCCAAGTTTGGAAAAGGGTTGCAGCTCCCATACTCCTTTGTAGAACTACACCTCCTTTTTGGGAAACAAGGGAGCCTGTTTTGCCCCTTGCCTGCTCAAGCAGGGCTGTTTGTCTCTGCCAGGGATGCTGTGAATCTAAAGCCAAGCTTGGAAAAGGGTTGCAGCTCCCATACTCCTTTGTAGAACTACACCTCCTTTTTATGAAACAAGGGAGCCTGTTTTGCCCCTTGCCTGCTCAAGCAGGGCTGTTTGTCTCTGCCAGGGACGCTGTGAATCTAAAGCCAAGCTTGGAAAAGGGTTGCAGCTCCCATACTCCTTTGTAGAATTACACCTCCTTTTTGGGAAACAAGGGAGCCTGTTTTGCCCCTTGCCTGCTCAAGCAGGGCTGTTTGTCTCTGCCAGGGATGCTGTGAATCTAAAGCCAATTTTGGAAAAGGGTTGCAGCTCCCATACTCCTTTGTAGAACTACACCTCCTTTTTGGGAAACAAGGGAGCCTGTTTTGCCCCTTGCCTGCTCAAGCAGGGCTGTTTGTCTCTGCCAGGGACGCTGTGAATCTAAAGCCAAGCTTGGAAAAGGGTTGCAGCTCCCATACTCCTTTGTAGAATTACACCTCCTTTTTGGGAAACAAGGGAGCCTGTTTTGCCCCTTGCCTGCTCAAGCAGGGCTGTTTGTCTGTGCCAGGGACGCTGTGACTCTAAAGCCAATTTTGGAAAAGGGTTGCAGCTCCCATACTCCTTTGTAGAATTACACCTCCTTTTTGGGAAACAAGGGAGCCTGTTTTGCCCCTTGCCTGCTCAAGCAGGGCTGTTTGTCTGTGCCAGGGACGCTGTGACTCTAAAGCCAATTTTGGAAAAGGGTTGCAGCTCCCATACTCCTTTGTAGAATTACACCTCCTTTTTGGGAAACAAGGGAGCCTGTTTTGCCCCTTGCCTGCTCAAGCAGGGCTGTTTGTCTGTGCCAGGGACGCTGTGAATCTAAAGCCAATTTTGGAAAAGGGTTGCAGCTCCCATACTCCTTTGTAGAATTACACCTCCTTTTTGGGAAACAAGGGAGCCTGTTTTGCCCCTTGCCTGCTCAAGCAGGGCTGTTTGTCTCTGCCAGGGATGCTGTGAATCTAAAGCCAAGCTTGGAAAAGGGTTGCAGCTCCCATACTCCTTTGTAGAATTACACCTCCTTTTTGGGAAACAAGGGAGCCTGTTTTGCCCCTTGCCTGCTCAAGCAGGGCTGTTTGTCTCTGCCAGGGATGCTGTGAATCTAAAGCCAATTTTGGAAAAGGGTTGCACCTCCCATACTCCTTTGTAGAACTACACCTCCTTTTTGGGAAACAAGGGAGCCTGTTTTGCCCCTTGCCTGCTCAAGCAGGGCTGTTTGTCTGTGCCAGGGATGCTGTGAATCTAAAGCCAATTTTGGAAAAGGGTTGCAGCTCCCATACTCCTTTGTAGAATTACACCTCCTTTTTGGGAAACAAGGGAGCCTGTTTTGCCCCTTGCCTGCTCAAGCAGGGCTGTTTGTCTGTGCCAGGGACGCTGTGAATCTAAAGCCAAGCTTGGAAAAGGGTTGCAGCTCCCATACTCCTTTGTAGAACTACACCTCCTTTTTGGGAAACAAGGGAGCCTGTTTTGCCCCTTGCCTGCTCAAGCAGGGCTGTTTGTCTCTGCCAGGGATGCTGTGAATCTAAAGCCAATTTTGGAAAAGGGTTGCACCTCCCATACTCCTTTGTAGAACTACACCTCCTTTTTGGGAAACAAGGGAGCCTGTTTTGCCCCTTGCCTGCTCAAGCAGGGCTGCTTGTCTCTGCCAGGGACGCTGTGAATCTAAAGCCAAGTTTGGAAAAGGGTTGCAGCTCCCATACTCCTTTGTAGAACTACACCTCCTTTTTGGGAAACAAGGGAGCCTGTTTTGCCCCTTGCCTGCTCAAGCAGGGCTGTTTGTCTCTGCCAGGGATGCTGTGAATCTAAAGCCAAGTTTGGAAAAGGGTTGCAGCTCCCATACTCCTTTGTAGAACTACACCTCCTTTTTGGGAAACAAGGGAGCCTGTTTTGCCCCTTGCCTGCTCAAGCAGGGCTGCTTGTCTCTGCCAGGGACGCTGTGAATCTAAAGCCAAGTTTGGAAAAGGGTTGCAGCTCCCATACTCCTTTGTAGAACTACACCTCCTTTTTGGGAAACAAGGGAGCCTGTTTTGCCCCTTGCCTGCTCAAGCAGGGCTGCTTGTCTCTGCCAGGGACGCTGTGAATCTAAAGCCAATTTTGGAAAAGGGTTGCAGCTCCTATACTCCTTTGTAGAACTACACCTCCTTTTTGGGAAACAAGGGAGCCTGATTTGCCCCTTGCCTGCTCAAGCAGGGCTGCTTGTCTCTGCCAGGGACGCTGTGAACCTAAAGCCAATTTTGGAAAAGGGTTGCAGCTCCCATACTCCTTTGTAGAACTACACCTCCTTTTTGGGAAACAAGGGAGCCTGTTTTGCCCCTTGCCTGCTCAAGCAGGGCTGTTTGTCTCTGCCAGGGATGCTGTGAATCTAAAGCCAAATTTGGAAAAGGGTTGCAGCTCCCATACTCCTTTGTAGAAAAGGAAAGTACAGGTATCCCCTTGTAAACGAATAACAATAACTAAAACAGTAATAGACGGTTTTGCGGCACTTAATAGGAACTGAACAGAACACGTTGCCAATCAAGAAACAACAAATCTTTCCCCCCAGTTACACAATACCTTACCTTCCTCCGTTCTGTCACCTGAAAACACTCCCGTTATTATGAAGCGTTCAGCTGAACGCGGGTCTGGGGGAGCAAGTCCAGCTAGTGGTCAAGCAACAGCCCGGACACTGTGGGGGGCCAAAAAAGTTAGGGTGGGTCCCATCCGTCTGGAACGCGGAACGATGGGAGTGGGTGGACTTGATGAAGAACCTGGCTGTTCGAATGCTAAAAGTTCACAGCCCTCCACACGGAGCCAGTTGTCGTATGGAGCTGAGACAGCAGGACGATCAATGGAACATACAGGTGTTGCCGTCCTGGAACTACAGGTGGTGGATAGTGAGGATATAGATAACCCCACCCTTCCACCCGCTACTGACAGTGAGGAGGAGGTAGAGGAGGTAGTACCATCAAACCATAGACTTTCTCATGCTGCTGAAAGGGTGCCCTCGACTCCTATCTCTGTGGGCGTCTCCACAGTGGCTGTGGGGAGGCCAAGGTCATATATTTGGGACCATTTCCATGTCCACTCTCAGCATGCTACTTTGGCAGTTTGTAGGCACTGTAGGGCAAATATCAGCAGAGGCAGAGACCTGAGACATCTTGCGACCTCGGGGTTGAGTTCTCACTTGAAGCGACACCATCCCTCCATATCGGTAGGAGGGGGAGCAGGAAGCCCTTCCAGTGGCTGCATTAGCACACAAAGTTCTCCTGGTGAAGATGGTGGAAGGCAGACACAGTCCACCTTGGAGGATTGGGTCATTCCATTACCCAGAAAGAAAACGGGGGAAACATTACTCACACCCCAGCAGATAACCCAAAGTGTGGGAGAGATGATTGCCCTTGATCACCATCCCTTCCGCCTGGTTGAACAAGAAGGCTTCGTACGCCTTATGAAACGCCTGTGCCCCCGCTACAAAATCCCCTCCCGTCACACCTTTTCCAGAAAAGTTATTCCCGGTTTGTACGAGGGATGCAAGGAACGCATTATCCAGATGTTGCGTAGCGCCATGGGAGGACACATCCATTTTACCTCAGACATTTGGTCAAGCTTGGGAGGAGGCCATTCCTACCTCTCTCTCACGGCACATTGGTGGGAGAAGGAAGGCAGTATGGATACATCCCATCGTTGGGCACTCCTCGCTTTGTTTTTTTTTTTGTTTTTTTTTTTAGTGAGAACATTTTTTAATATAGAAAGTGCAGAAATTAAGATTAGAATAGTAGAGAGGAAAATTAAAGACTGTTAATACAAAAAAAGAAAAAAAAACCGTCAAAAATACCCCCCCTTCACACACACACAAAAAAAAAAAAGGCACTCCTCGCTTTGGAGGTAGTTGATCATGATCACAAGGCAGAGACCATCTGCAGCTATCTGGGAAACATGATGGGGGAGTGGATGCGGTGCAGGCCGGAAGAAATGAGGAGGGGCTTTATGGTGACTGACGCTGGTAGAAATATGATCAAAGCGGTTGAAAGTGCCGGGTTTCAGAATGTGTCCTGCATGGCCCACTTGCTTCACAATACCGTCAAGGAAGGTTTAAAGAGCCCGGAAGAGCAGCCAGCCAGCAACGCAAACATCGCCCTGCTGATCGAGCGCTGTAGAAAGATTGCGGGCTACTTCCACAGGAGCATCAAGGCAGCCCGGCAGCTGAGAGACAGGCAGAGCCTTGAAGGCCTCCCGCAGCACAAGCTGCTCCAGGACGTCTCAACTCGGTGGAATTCAACCTTTAAAATGCTCGAACGCATAGTCGAGCAGCAGAAGGCGGTACACGGCATCTCCCTCACATTGGTTGCGCCTGTTAGCAAGCTTGTTCCAAATAAGCAAGAGTGGGACACCATCTCCCAGCTAGTAGACGTACTAAAGCCATTCAAACATGCCACTGAGACCCTTTCGGAATCTAAAGCCCTTCTTAGCCAGGCAGTGCCCATGGTCTTGAGGTTAAGGAGGCACCTAGAAAGGCTTGGGGCCGGTCGAACACTGGACTCCCTGGCTGGACCGCTGACACCGCCGGCCCAGGAGGTGGTGAGGAGGTTGTCCTTTGCTGTACGGAAATGCCTTGAGCAACTTCTTTCCAGCAAGGTCCATATGCTGGCGGCCTTGTGTGATCCCCGGCTAAAGTACAACGTCTGCCCAAAAGACCTTACCGTGTGGAAGGCCCAACTAGTTAACCTTGTGATGGAGGTCTTTGCTGCCAGGGTGGAGGAAACGGGCACAGCGGCCCCTCTTCCGGAAATTCCTGTCACCCCCAGCACTAGCGCTAGTGGCGAGACTGAAAGTCCCGGGGAGCCGGTAGGGGGTTGCCGTAGGGATACGGATCTCCAGCCGCGACCAGGAAACGTTTTTTTTTGCAGAGACGGTGGCCATACTTGCCTGCTCTGAAGAATCCTCTTTGCTGGCTTCTGCTCAAAAGGTAGACTCGGCCGAATGCTCGGTCAACAGGTACTTTGAGGAGCCTCCTGAGATAATTTCTTGTGATCCATTGGCCTATTGGGCTTCACGTGAACACATGTGGCCGGATCTGTCACACGTAGCCCGCCAGTTCCTCAGCTGTCCTCCCACCAGCGTGCAGAGCGAAAGGGTCTTCAGCCTAGTGGGAGATGTAGTCACACCCCACCGCAGCTTGCTGGACCCTCAAACAGTTGAGAAACTGGTTTTCCTGAAGGCCAACCTTCCCGTGTTGAATTTCCCAGATTTGGATTTTGACACCGACGGCTCCTAGAGCAACAGTTCTCCTCCTTTAAGCAGCTCTGCTTCAGAGTAACTTTGGCTAATTTTGTTGGTGGCCGGGGGGGGGGGGGGGGGTTGCCCCTTTGGACTCTGTCCAACAACTCTCTCCTCTATCCTACAATGCTTTCCTCTCTCTTTTCCCTTCCTTTCTCGTCTTTATCATCACTCAACGTTGCCCACTGTCGTTTTTGGGTTCATCAATCTCAAGGGGCCGTTTCCCGAATCATTGAATCATGGAATCATAGAAAAGTAGAGTTGGAATAGAACTCATGGGCCATCGAGTTCTCCCCCAACTAAGACGCAGGAAGTTTCATTCAAAGCATCCCCGACAGATGGCCATCGAGCCTATGCTTAAAAGCTTCAAAAGAAGGGGCCTCCAACACAGTCTGGGGGAGACAGTTCCACTGCCGAACAGCCATCACAGTGAGGAAGTTCTTCCTGATGTTCAGGTGGAATCTCCTTTCCTGTTGTTTGAAGCCACTGCTCCGTCCCGTTGTCTTCAGGGCAGCAGAAAATAAGCTTGCTCCCTCCTCCCTATGACTTCCCCTCACATATTTGTACATGGCTATCATGTCTCCTATCAGCCTTCTCTTCTGCATGCTAAACATGCCCAGCTCTTAAAGCCTCTCCTCATACTGCTTGTTCTCCAGACCCTTATTCATTTTAGTCGCACTCCTCTTGACGCTTTCAAGCTTGTCCGCATCTCCATTTATCTGCGGTGCCCAAAGTTGGACACAGTATTCCAGGTGTGGTCTGACCAAGGCAGAGTAGAGGGGGAGCATGACTGCCTTGGATCTAGACGCTATTCCCCTATTGATGCAGGCCTAAAGCCCATTGGATATTTGATCTGCCGCAACCCATTGTAGGCTCATTGTTATCTTGTTGTCCACGAGGACTCCCAGATGTTTTTCTCACACACTGCTGTCAAGCCAGGCGTCCAAAAATCAGTCGCTTGGATTTCCATTATTTCTTCCGAAGTGAAGTATCTTTCATTTGTCCCTGTTGAACTTAATATAGTTACTTTTGGCCCATCTCTGTAGTCTGAAATTACAAAACGTTTTCTCTCCTGTAATACTGACTCTGTAGAGGTAGAAGGATATTCTGTGGGAAATTAGTCCATAAAAGCCAAGGTAGGAAATGCTTCCTCTTTGGGTTCAGTACGGATTTCATTCAATTCTCTATTTTTTTTTTTTTGGTCAAAAAATATTTCCCTCATGAGCCATGACTTTTTGGTCTTCTCCAGATCCTCGCAGTTCCTGTACAGAAAGAGCACTGTTATATTTGATGTGGATACTTCAGATAATCATTTTAGGTGAAGGAATACGCCAGACTCTCACTTTACAGAGGTATCTGTCCATCTGAACCTTTGAGGATGTGTTTTGCCGCAGGGATTACTACACCTTGACCTTGGCCAGCACTTCTCTAAATTTTCATCTTTCACTGTCCCATCGGCTTGAGCGGGTGTGGTCGACGCAGTGGCCACGGGACGGCCGCCTTTGGGTCCCCTAGCCCTCTGCCCGCTTACGCGGAGGGTGCCTTTTGCCCGTCAGGGCGTGTGCCTTTGCGGCTGCTTTCGATGTGTGGGCGCAGGTTACGTCGAGTGGGAACTGCTTCTTGCTGGCTTGTTGGTATAACTCAGAGGGTGGAATCATCAAAGACAGTGGGACACCTCCGCCTTTGCCAGCATTTCTCCAAATGGTTGTCTAGTGTCCCATCTCCTTTATATGCCGTGGTCTACGCTGTGGACGTTGAACGGCCGCTTTTGGGTCCCCTCGCCCTTTGGCCGCGCACACGGAGGGTGCCGTTCCCCCTTCAGGGCGTGTGCCTTTGCGGCTGCTTTCGATGTGTGGGCGCAGGTTATGCCGAGTGGGAACTGCTTTTTGCTGGCTTGTTGGTGTAACGATAGAAGAGGGTGCAATCACCGAAGAATGTGGGACACCTACGATTTTGCCAGCATTTCTCAAAATGTAAACCTTGTGTCCCATCACCCTGAAAGGCTGTGATTGACGCTGTTGCTGCGGAACGGCCGCCTTTGGTTCCCCTTGCCCTCTGGCTGCGCACGCGGACGGTGCCGTTTGCCCGTCAGGGCGTGTGCCTTTGCGGCTGCTTTCGAGGTGTGGGCGCAGGTTCCGTCTCGTGGGAACTGTTTTTTGCTGGCCTGTTGGTATAACAATAGAAGAGGGTGGAATGATCAAAGACAGTGGGACAGTGTCCCATTCACCTAGAAAGGCAGTGTACTCAACGTTGTGGCCGCAGAACGGCCGCCTTTGGTTCCCCTTGCCCTCTGGCCGCGCATGCGGACTGTGCCGTTTGCCCGTCAGGGCGTGTGCCTTTGCGGCTGCTTTCGAGGTGTGGGCGCAGGTTCCGTCTCGTGGGAACTGTTTTTTGCTGGCCTGTGTGTATAATGATAGAAGATGGTGGAATCACTGAAAAAAGTGGGACACCTTGGCCTTTACCACTTCTCAAAATTGTCTTCTTTCACTGTACCATTGCCTTGAGCGGGTGTAGTCGACAGTATGTGATGATAATCTTCCGCAGACTCATAAGTAGAGAATCAATCCACTCAGAAACTCTGTTTTGCTATTAAAAACAATTACTTATGTCTTCATGTTTCCTTTGGAATCAACATTTGTGCTTTGTTTCTACTTTGGATTCATTTCTACTCCATTACACACAATATCTTTCATAATTGTACTTCCTCAACTTTACTTTAACTGTATACCAACAGAAGTCATTTCCCTCTATCCAGCTCATCTGCTGGAGAACTTTAATAACACCAGAAATACACACAAGTCTTCCCTGAAGTGCAACTCCATGGAAACATGAACCTAACATCAGAGCCTTAAAACCTTCCTCTTCCAAAAAGCCTTAGAGGTCTGTGTGGTCGTTCGTAGCCTATTGAAGAATTGGTTGCCAGGCCAATAGTATTTCGCACTGTATTGTTTTTTAACTGTCAAACTACCTCCTCTCTGTGAAGTATTCAGCCCTCGGACCAGAGCCGTGTTTTTACACCACTGTTTTTTAAGCTGGTAATGCTGTATGCTGACTGTGACTTCAGTTTTATTTTTTGTCTTATTGACCCAACATTTCCTTGAATACAAAGAGTCTCACTGATCAAAGCTGAACGGGCCTACCTAAGCTTAAATAAGGAAATATCTTGGATTGGACTTGTTGAAGAAAAGCGTATTACACATCATATGAGGTTATGATTTTCCTAATAAAGCACCAAAAATTCATGTTATACAACCAATGTGACAGAAGAAGTCGTTCAATATGCAGTAATGTTATGTTGTTATTGCTTAATTTATGAATTTGGCTGCAAAATATCACGATATAATGGAATCATTGACTACAAAAATGGCTTGATTTTTCCAGAGGCTTGACGGTTTGCTGTCATGGAGTGTGTCTTTGTGTCATGGGTTGTGGGGAGTGGGCGTGGGGCCGGCCAACGGTGGCTGGCCCCCCTGGTCTAAGGGGATTGGGCCCACATTTCAAAAGCAGACGTAAAGAAAACATGCCCTTCCCCATGTGGGTTCTGTGGTGTGTGCGTGGGGCCGGCCAACGGTGGCCGGCACCCCTGGTCTGAGGGGCTTGGGCCCACATTTCGAAAGCAGATGGAAAGAAAACATGCCCTTCCCCGTGGGTTGTGGGGTGTGGGCGTGGGGCCGGCCAACGGTGGCCGGCCCCCCGGGTCTGAGGGGCTTGGGCCCACATTTCCTGGTTTTTTTCTTCTCTCTCTGTCTCTGGGATGCGTGCCGGCCAACTGTGGCCGGCCTAGCATTTTAACGTGTGGGACTTGCGGCCTGTGGCTGTTTCTTTCTTTTCTTTTCTTTTGATTTTGCTGCCTGTCGGCCTACGTGGTCGTGTTTCCCACGATGCACCGCATCTCTCTTCTCTCGCGGCTGTCGTTCTTTACCCCTTTGTGCGATTTTGCACAGAAGCCTCCTTTGGGGCGGCCACTCTTTTTTCCTGTCTGGGAAGCATGCCGGCCCACTGTGGCCGGCCTATTTTAACGTGTGGGACTTGCCGCCTGTGGCTGTTTCTTTCTTTTCTTTTCTTTTGATTTTGCTTCCTGTCGGCCTACGTGGTCGTGTTTCCCACGATGCACCGCATCTCTCTTCTCTCGCGGCTGTCGTTCTTTACCCCTTTGTGCGATTTTGCACAGAAGCCTCCTTTGGGGCGGCCACTCTTTCTTCCTGTCTGGGAAGCGTGCCGGCCCACTGTGGCCGGCCTAGTATTTTAACGTGTGGGCCTTTTCAGCTGTGGCTGTTTCTTTCTTTTCTTTTGTTTTTGCTGCCTGTCGGCCTTCGTGGTCGTGTTTCCCACGATGCACCGCATCCCTCTTCTCTCGCGGCTGTCGTTCTTTACCCCTTTGTGCAATTTTGCACAGAAGCCTCCTTTGGGGCGGCCACTCTTTCTTCCTGTCTGGGAAGCGTGCCGGCCAACGGTGGCCGGCCTATTTTAAAGTGTGGGCCTTTTCGGCTGTGGCTTTTTCTTTCTTTTCTTTTCTTTTGTTTTTGCTGCCTGTCGGCCTTCGTGGTCGTGTTTCCCACGATGCACTGCATCCCTCTTCTCTCGCAGCTGTCGTTCTTTACCCCTTTGTGCGATTTTGCACAGAAGCCTCCTTTGGGGCGGCCACTCTTTCTTCCTCTCTGGGAAGCGTGCCGGCCAACGGTGGCCGGCCTATTTTAAAGTGTGGGCCTTGCCGCCTGTGGCTTTTTCTTTCTTTTCTTTTCTTTTGTTTTTGCTGCCTGTCGGCCTTCGTGGTCGTGTTTCCCACGATGCACTGCATCCCTCTTCTCTCGCGGCTGTCGTTCTTTACCCCTTTGTGCGATTTTGCACAGAAGCCTCCTTTGGGGCGGCCACTCTTTTTTCCTCTCTGGGATGCGTGCCGGCCCACTGTGGCCGGCCTAGTATTTTAACGTGTGGGCCTTTTCGGCTGTGGCTGTTTCTTTCTTTTCTTTTGTTTTTGCTGCCTGTCAGAACACGTGGTCGTGTTTCCCACGATGCACCGCATCCCTCTTCTCTCGCGGCTGTCTTTCCGCACCCCTTTGTGCGATTTTGCACAGAAGCCTCCTTTGGGGCGGCCACTCTTTCTTCCTGTCTGGGAAGCGTGCCGGCCAACGGTGGCCGGCCTATTTTAAAGTGTGGGCCTTTTCGGCTGTGCCTTTTTCTTTCTTTTCTTTTCTTTTGTTTTTGCTGCCTGTCAGCCTTCGTGGTCGTGTTTCCCACGATGCACCGCATCCCTCTTCTCTCGCGGCTGTCGTTCTTTACCCCTTTGTGCGATTTTGCACAGAAGCCTCCTTTGGGGCGGCCACTCTTTTTTCCTCTCTGGGATGCGTGCCGGCCCACTGTGGCCGGCCTAGTATTTTAACGTGTGGGCCTTTTCGGCTGTGGCTGTTTCTTTCTTTTCTTTTGTTTTTGCTGCCTGTCAGAATACGTGGTCGTGTTTCCCACAATGCACCGCATCCCTCTTCTCTCGTGGCTGTCTTTCCGCACCCCTTTGTGAGATTTTGCACAGAAGCCTCCTTTGGGGCGGCCACTCTTTCTTCCTGTCTGGGAAGCGTGCCGGCCAATGGTGGCCGGCCTATTTTAAAGTGTGGGCCTTTTCGGCTGTGGCTTTTTCTTTCTTTTCTTTTCTTTTGTTTTTGCTGCCTGTCAGCCTTCGTGGTCGTGTTTCCCACGATGCACCGCATCCCTCTTCTCTCGCGGCTGTCGTTCTTTACCCCTTTGTGCGATTTTGCACAGAAGCCTCCTTTGGGGCGGCCACTCTTTTTTCCTGTCTGGGAAGCGTGCCGGCCCACTGTGGCCGGCCTATTTTAACGTGTGGGACTTGCCGCCTGTGGCTTTTTCTTTCTTTTCTTTTCTTTTGATTTTGCTGCCTGTCGGCCTACGTGGTCGTGTTTCCCATGATGCACCGCATCTCTCTTCTCTCACGGCTGTCGTTCTTTACCCCTTTGTGCGATTTTGCACAGAAGCCTCCTTTGGGGCGGCCACTCTTTCTTCCTCTCTGGGAAGCGTGCCGGCCAACTGTGGCCGGCCTATTTTAAAGTGTGGGCCTTGCCGCCTGTGGCTTTTTCTTTCTTTTCTTTTCTTTTGATTTTGCTGCCTGTCGGCCTACGGGGTCGTGTTTCCCACGTTGCACCGCATCTCTCTTCTCTCGCGGCTGTCGTTCCGCACCCCTTTGGGCAATTTTGCACAGATCCTTCCTTTGGGACGGGGTCCTCTGGTTTTTTCTCTCTCTCTCTCTGTACGGGATGCATGCCGGCCAACTGTCGCCGGTGCAGGATGGGGTCTTTGATGCTGAGATAGACATAGGGGTTCGGATCCCCACGGGGATTTTTTCTTTCTTCTTTTTTCTCCATCTTGGACATTGCGGTTCGGATCACCACGTTGATTTCTTCTTACTTTTTGCTCCAATTTTTCCCACTACCCCTGCCAGTGCTTTTAATGGATCCCAACCCTCATGTGTATCTCAGCAGCTGAGCCCCCGCCCTACTGCTTTAGGGAAAGGGGCAGGGATGTGGGATCCATGCCCCCATGTCTATTTCCGCAGTTTAAGCCCACACCCTGCTGCTTTGGGGAAAGGGGCAGGGGTGGGAGACGGGCCACGGTGGACGGCTCCCCAGGGGAGTGGGATCCAAGCCCCCATTTTGCCATCAGGCAATAAATCAAACCAACGTCGCAGAAATCTTACATTTCTTGGGAGGGGGAGGGGCTTGACCACTGGGGTATAATGGCCTCCAATATGGATGCCTGGGGAAAGTCATTGCGCATAGTGGCAGGCAGCAAAATGTGTCTCTTGGCCAATGGCCCCCAATGCCCTAAAATTTTGACAGATTTAGGGCACTGAAACAATGTTACACAAGTAGAAGAAGGACTTTCACAGTGATGGAACCCCTATTGAATGAACAGGAAATAACAATTCAAAAGCAGGAACAGATTTTTTGCAATTGGTAAAGTTTTTCTATATGAACTATAAAATTGTGCAATAAATCTTAGGAAAGGGCAAACGCTCTGCAATTTAGCGAACAAGCAGGGTGGATTGTGTTCTCCCACTGTACCAAATTTGATCAGTATAGCTGAAAAAATGAGAGCAGGAGAGCCCCCGAACTCCCCCCCCTCTGGGGCTGTTTTTGGGCGACTGCGCATGCGCGTCCGCCATTAACGAATTAATTTTGAAGATAACGAATTTTCGTTAATTTCGAATTTTTTTGAGGGCGAAATTCGGAAATGCCTTCAGAAACGAAATGCTGCCCCCCTCTAGTTTTGAAACGAGTTTAGAATCAAATTTTTCGTGGATCGCTCAAGCCTATTAGCTATCCCTCCCAGTTTTGTGTCGTCTGCAAACTCTGGCATAAACCAGTACAGGTGGTCCCGGGGGTAATCGGCACACTGGGTGTCATGCCAAAAGATCTCAGCCGGCATTTGGAAACAGTAAACATTGACAAAATTACGATCTGTCAACTGCAAAAGGCCACCTAACTGGGATCTGCACGCATCATCTGAAAATACATCACACAGTCCTAAACACTTGGGAAGTGTTCAACTTGTGATTTTGTAATACAAAATCCAGCATATCCCGTTTGTTGTGTCATACTATGTCTTTGTGTCAATAATAATAACAATGGTAGAAAAAATGGTGCAGCCAAATGCCAATTAAAGGAAGAAATGTATATTTAGCTATCCTTTTTAAAAAACAATATGATTCTTCTAAGCAAAACAAGTGCTACTATTCTCTACCATTTTTTACCATGTGAAAGTTACAACATTCAGAGTTGTACTTCCTCTACACCAGTGGTTCTCAACCTGGGGTCCCCAGATGTTTTTGGCCTTCAACTCCCAGAAATCCTAACACCTGCTAAACTGGCTGGGATTTCTGGAAGTTGTAGGCCAAAACATCTGGGGATCCCAGGTTCAGAACCACTGCTCTACATATTTTCGTGAGGTCCAGCACCCTTTAGAAAGAAGGCTAAAGACCTTGCAGAAATGACAGGATTCCACAGTATTGAGTCAAAGTGGTGTCAAACTGCATTAATTCAACATTATGTGCCCATGCAAACATTTAAGAATACTCTAGAATACTCTATCGTTTAATTTTACTTATACTTATCTAAGTAGCAAAGGTACTTAGATACTCCAGAATACTCTATCGTTTAATTTTACTTATACTTATCTAAGTAGCAAAGGTAGAAGGAAACCCTGTTAGTGAATTGTAGAGATGTGCTATCAGGACATCTGCAGGAACCCCTGGTGGTGCAGTGGATTAAACCCTTGTGCTGGCAGGACTGCTAACTTTCAGGCTGGGTTGCTGACTTGAAGGTTGCTGATTCGAATCCAACCCAGGGAGAGCATGGATGAGCTCCCTCTGTCAGCTCCAGCTCCATGTGGGGACATGAGAGAAGTCTCCTACAGGATGGTAAAACATCAAACATCCGGGTGTCCCCTGGACAGCATCCTTGCAGATAGACAATTCTCTCATACCAGAAGCAACTTGCAGTTTCTCAAGTCGCTCCTGACATGAAAAAGGGACATCTGCAAGAATGTCTGATGCACATTGATGTCGGAGTGCACTGATCCTATTGTTGGGCTTGGAAAAATAGCCCAATAGTGCATATCCTCAGCATGTTTTTTCTGATTCCTATAAGATTTGTTCAGATGGATTTGGTACCTTTTGGAAACAAGCTCTACAGTTGCCATACAATACTCCAGCCACAATACCATTCTCAACAGAACAAAGCACTTACAGTATTCAACATCTTACAAGACGGAATATTCCCCTTTCTTTGGGAGAAATTCCTATCCCACATTCATAATATATTGTACAGACAGCATAAAACACATAGATTTTTCTGCCTCAGCCCTGGTGAGGCTTCATCACATTCTTTATGGTTACATATTACTCAAACACACAGTCCTTTATTTCTACAGCCAGTCAAAGCTTCCGTGGTCTTTTGCTTGCGACATTCACAATTGAAGCTTGAAGATTTTCACTTCACCCTCCTACGTTTCCCACGTGTTTTATATGTGCCTTGCTTTTGTTCTAATTATTGAGAATGAGCTGGAAGGGTGAGAAAGCCACTTGCATATATCACATTTTCCTCACAATCTTTTTCATGCCCATCTGGTTTAGTTAGATTTGGTCAAGCTTTTCAGCTGCCCTTTGAACCACAGCAAATAACTCAGAGCCACAAAGTTTAGAATCAAAGGAACTGTGGTGCCACCTTCAGGTTTCAAAGTGCATACTATAAATACCTATTTAAGCTTTCTTTGCTAGACTGTGCTTGAATGCACATGAACAAGCTTGTGTGCATTGAGGCAGAGGCTTCAAGCCAAGACAGGGAAAGAATCCTGACCTGTTAAAATAAGTGATCAAAAACATTCTTTGCCCATACAATAACAAGGTAGGAATGTAACAACTGCTGTTCACCTGGTCAGCCAACTGATATTACTACTACTAATAATAATACTAGTATTACTTACCTTACATTTGTTATGCAATGCTTTTGACACGAAATAAATAAATAAAACTTACCTGTCTCTCCCAAGGCTCAAGGAAGGGGAAAAATAGATTAAAATACAATATATATAATTAAAAACAAATAAAACCATTTAAAATATGTAGATTAAAACACAGACCATTAAACATTAAAATCACCCATAAACTTAAAAATGTCAATTTAAAATACTTTAAAATCAACTGGAACAAGATCATCTTGTAGGTTTCATCTGAATATTGTAAGATGGAGTGAGCAACTCTGGAATGGTAGGGTAGCAGACCCCAAAAGAAATGGTCTCAAATGCCCCTGGGAAGGGGGACAGGACATCCCCCTACACACACACACACACACACACACTCACACACACACACACACACGTTTTAGCCCTCCTCTTGGGTCATTTTAGGTCCAAGAGAAGCTTTTTTGATATTTGAAGCAACAGAAAGTGACTGGAAGTCATTTGTTATTCACTTTCTGCTTTTCAAAGAAAGACTTCTACTGGACAAAAGAAGCCCCCAAAATGTGCTGGAAGTGTCCCACAGCCCTTAAAACAAACTGGGAGCATTTTCAGTCAATGCATTTGGCCCTTTGGGGACCCTAGTGGTTGCCTGTGCCCTGCAGACTACACTTTCACCATTCCTGCTTTTGAGCTATAAGTCAACCTTCTCTATTCCATAGGAAAAATTACCAACATTTAGAGCGGTCCACAAAATCCGGGGAACATGTGCCCTATAGTGATTAAATTTTGAATGCCACATCCTCGCTGAATGCAAGGGGTTTCGGAAAACACAATTTTTGTTGAGTTAGATCTGACACTTGTTTTTGACTATCTTTTGACATCTGAATCCAAAAATAACCCATTTTATTCTATCACATCAACTTTTTAAAGTACAGGATACCTTCCCTTTGTCCCAAAAAGAATACAAAATGTACATACAAAGGAAAATAAAGAAAACATTACTTGAATATACTGTTTATTGAAAGTTATTTTATTCACACAAAGGTATATTGTTACTGTTATCTCCCCCCCCCCCCTCCGAGACTTCTGTTAATTTTCCCTAGGTTGGGCTTCCTTTGGTTAGAGGTTCAGTCTTTTCATTGTACATTGTAGACATCCTGTGATAATGTGGCATGTCTCATTACAAAGCCACATCCACTGTTTTAATGTGGTGATATGTATTCCACACTGGGCATATGTATTCAGCAGCAGAGTAGCAAAACACAAGGGCATATCTGGTTGTGATCCCCAGGTTGTACCAGTCAGCTTTCGTATGATATTATTTCTAGCACCCACTTTTTGTGCTTCTTATAAGTCAGAGCATGGTCCAGAGTAACCCCCAGGTTTATTGGTGTGCTGCATGCTCCAGTGGGATTCCTTTCCAGGTAATCCTCAGAGCTCGAGATGCTTGTCTGTTCTTAAGGTGAAAAGCACACATCTGCATTTTAGATGGATTAGGAATCAGCTGGTTTCCCCTATAATAGGTAGTAAGAGCACCTAAAGCTTCGGAGAGCTTCTGTTCAACCATTTCAAAGTTCCCTGTTTGAGCGGTGATGGCACGATCATCAGCATAGATAAAACTCTCTGTCCTTTCTGGCAATGGCTAGTCATTTATGTAAATGCTGAACATTAATGAAGTAAGCACGCTCCCCTGAGGCAGGTCGTTCTTCTGTTTTCACCATCTACTTCTCTGACCCTGGAACTCAACAAAAAAAGCTCCTGGGAATGGTGAAACTGCCACAGATATAACAAAACAAATCAGGGTTGCTTAGGCACTTATGACAAGAAATAGCAGAGGCCGACACAAACAGAAGGAAAGGGGGAAAGTACTTATGTTAATAAAAATAAATTCTGCTAACTCCTTGTATACAGGCAAAAACCTGGACTACACTTTGGAATATGATTTACTATATAGAGCGGCACACAACCTCTCACCACACTGTCTCATGTGTAACTGAATAGCCTAGACAAGTAGGAACCTTTTGCTGGTCTCCACAGTCAACCCCCAACGCTCCGTACTCGAGGGGGGTTTGTTCTCAGCCAATAGGAGGAGAGCACTAGTGCTTCCCTCAATCCAGCCTAGAATGGTTGCATTAAGATAAGCTGTAGAGAAAAAATGTGATGTGATAGGAGAAAACTAACTGCAGTTTTGAAATCAGCATGTCTATTTAAGCCTAAAACAGCTGAAAATTCGAACTCAACAGGAATTATGTTAAAAATGGTTCCCCAGTGTTATAGATCTGGTCTGAGACTTTGTAGCATTTCCTACTAACTTAAGGACTCCAACATACTTAGGCACAATATTTTTCTCACAAAGATTTCCCCATTCACTTAAGCAGAGGATGCAGCCTTCAAAGTGTACAAAGGCAACACCCATTTATGAAGCAACCAAGATTTCCCACTGTATCCATTCCTAAGTGAAACATTCAGAAAGGGTTTCTTATACAGGAAATCTAAAATTAAAGTTATTCACAACAACTGTCTCAGGAAAAGTAAATTTTAGCTGTAGAGAGTCTTAAAGGAAACGTTAAGCAGTCTGTGTATATTCCATTCCCCTCTGACCCTTGCTTTCATATTAGGAATAATCAATAAAATTGAGCAGCTATATGTATAGTAGAAATGTACTCATGTCCCTTTCTAATTTCTGGACTTGTTGTCCTCTTTCAGCTATGTATATTATGCCTCTAAAGTTTATATCACTTTTTATCAGGAAGGTAAGGTGCATCTAATAAAACTGCTCCCTTTTACTGCAAAGATAGGTGACATGTGGATCCCACATTCTCCTTTCACCCCAGTTAATAAGCCACTTGATGAAGGATAATCAGAATTCAGCCACCCATTTTTTGTTCACCCACATCTTCCTTGGGTTCAGAATTGTCTTTCAAAAGTTTTTTCTCTCTGTTTCTGTTTCTTTCTGATTTTTTTTTCATGTCAGGAGCAACCGGAGTTGCTTCTGGAGTGAGAGAATTGGCCGTCTGCAAGGACGTTGCCCAGGGGATGCCCGGATGTTTTTGATGTTTTTACCATCTTTGTGGGAGGCTTCTCTCATGTCCCTGCATGGAGCTGGAGCTGATAGAGGGAGCTCATCCACACTCTCCCCGGGTGGGATTCGAACCTGGCAGCCTTCAGTCAGCAACCCAACCTTCAGGTCACGAGGCTTTTATCCCCTAGGCCACCAGAGGCTCCGTTTCTTTCTGATGCTAAGAAGACATCCCTAGAGGAAAACGGGAGATGCTATACCATTTGGAAATTATTTGTTCCTTTAAAAAAACAAAAAGAGCAACCCCAATTCAAAATCAAATTGGAAGATGATACTGTTTCCATTCCTATTTGAGCAGGATGATCCTAGGATCTTTAAGATCATAATATGCTTTCTTGATTTTGTGTGTGTTTTAACACTGTTAACCTGAGTAATTTTAATTACAGAGGTTACCTGAATAAGGAAGGCAGCAAAGTGCTAGAACAGTGATAGCATGCAGCATCTATTTCAAAAGAAATAAGAAACACCAACCCAAACTGACTATGCCAACAGAAATCAAATTTATATCCCTCATCTCAGTCAGGTTTAATTATTGTCATGCTATTTAAAATAAAAACCCCACTGGGGCGGGATCAACGGCTCTCTATCGGGTGCCTATTGCTAGTTTAGCCATTGTTCACTTCTTGCTGAGTGCAAATTACAGGAAGAACAATAATGTTATCCCACATGCTGGACGCCTGACTCATGGTACACTGCTTAGAGTTCCACACTTCAGCAGTTTGCAATTGATTAAAGCATTGGAATACCGGCTGCTTTCCAAACTAATTAAAAAATGGGTTCCTGGGCCCAAGAGTGTTTGCATATTATGCAGGAGCAAAGGTGGTCTCCATAATAAACAAATGCATGAATAAATGAGGGATGTGAAAATGCATCTCATCCATTAGGGAGAACAGTGTTTTGAGGAATATCATAAGACACCCACAAAGCTCCTGTCTATTTGATGTTTTGGGGTTTTTTTTCCTTCTCAGCATGACAGAATTATGAACAAGGATAAACACAGTGGTGTACAGTGCTACCGACAATCATGCAGCACCTTTATATGACCTGTTGTGAGATATTTATACATTTTATATTTTTGTTTATCCACCTCTACCTCAGGCTCAGAGTTCTCTGCTGAAAGCTGTTTTCCCCTTCTTTCTACTTCTTCCTGCTGCAGAGGAAAAAAACATCCTTAGAGGGAAAAGGATGATATTATACCATTTGAGTTTATAAAAAATTGCTCCCCTAACTCATTACAAAGATTGAGAGTAAAGTGTTACTGGCTGGCATTCTATTTGTGACATATGCAGGTAAAACTGAAAGCTATTAAACTTTTTTGGTTATTTCACAGGGAGAAATTCACTACTCTTGTGAAATAGCCAAAACAATGGCTTTACCTTTCTCCAGAGCTCCTAGACACCAAACACTCAATGATCTATCCAGCCATTGAGTACCTGATGTAAATCAGTGAGTATGAGAGACTTGGAACATAACATGTTTACTCTGCATCTAGTTATAGGAACCAGATCCCCCAGTTCCTTCACCCTTCACTTACCAGTACATGACTGGGTGGGGGGGGGGCAGGGGGGAGGTGTGTTGTAAGATGGAGACACACCATAGTTCTCCTAGAATGGTACTTTAAAATCCATTTTGACAATGCAAGATCTCCACCACAATTACTTGTTAAAAGGCTGGGAAATGACTTGTACTTGTTATATTACCTGTTGAACCACTCCTTATTGTAGATCCCTGTCAAAGCATTTCTAAAATACTTTTTTAAAGAGTATAGTATGACTCCTGTATCTGCAGGGGATATATTTCAAGATATTGTGTGGATATGCAAAATCAAAGATATTAGGAAACCCTATTATAATGAAGGATTTTGGGCACAAGAACACTATGCACACAGGAGGACCTAGAAATGTTGGAATGTGCTCATTTCAGTGGTACCTATTCTGGATTGAGTATCTATCTATCTATCTATCTATCTATCTATCTATCTATCTATCTATCATCTAGCTATCTCAAGAAAGTGATATGCCCAGTAATGCTAATATCCAGTACTTAAGTTTTGGTTGGGGTTTGAGGATTGGATTATGACTCTGGAGAGCAGCCATGGAACCCCACAGGGTAATCATAGGAAAGTCATACTACCTTCAGCTTCAGATGAAGTCAAAAGCAATAGATTTGCTTTAGGGCAGTGGATCCCAGCCTTTTTTTTTTTTTACCAGGAACTACTCTCCAACATTAGTACCAAAAGGGTTATCAGTTTTTCGTTAACTTTAGATTCGGTTTGGTTGTTTGGAGTGCTGATTCAGTAAATTGCATTGGACAGACCACATCAGCTGTAGTTTCTGATACAGAACATATGCCATCCAGTAGCTGCCATCTGCTTGCCACAGAAAACCATATTTAATAATCTAGAGCTGATTTTCCCCACATGTCTCACAGATCTTATTTTAGGTCTCGCGGCCCACCAGTGGGCTGTGGCCCACAGGTTGGGAACCACTGCCTTAGGGTCACCATAAGTTGAAAATGACATGTAATTAAACAGCAACAACAGGATCATCAGCAGCTTTATCTTGAAAGCTTTATTTTGACAACTTTGGTCCAGCTCTAATTCCACATGACAAAAGAGCTACCCACATATGTCAGCATAAAAGAACATAGAAAGTTGTCATATTCTGAATCAAACTACTAGGATATTCTGCTCAGTATTTGTGATACTAACTGGTAGGAGTATTTTAGGTTTCAGGTATTAGTGTCCCCCCCATCCCCCGCAATCAAACATGAAATGTAGTTCTTTGGATTTTTACCAAGACTGAAAAAAGAAGCGTTCAGTGGGGGTGACATGGAGTCATCTGGAAGGAAGTTTCCCCTTTTTTAAAAAAGAAAACTGTTATTCATCAAACATGTAATATTGTGATGAGCATGTCCTTATAATATTATATGTTGTCACTTGTGTGACAAGACAGTGGCATCACAAATGATAAACTGACATACTGCTTTTTGATCTGATTGGAATTATAGGAAAATGGGGAAATGGTGTCACCCACTGGCCAGATGATACACTAATGTTCAAATGTTTCCTTGACATGTGTGACACTTCAGAGAGGCTCAGGTGATCTGCTCCTTTGCTACAAAAAAATCATGCAGATTAGAACATGTTTAAGGACATTGAAATAAAAATACACATCCTCCAAATTTACTAGAAGCAAATCAGCACATTTGTTTTGTGTTTGATATACAGAGAGGCCAGGAAATGAACTTGATTAGACATATCTTTTAATATAATGTAAAGAAAAGGACGAGGAATGGTAACCATGGCTGGAATCTTGTTAATGTCTTACATATATGTACAAAGTGTATTTTTGTCCAATACAGTATGACCACATTCAGTTCAAAGTTGTGGAGAAAGAGTTATACGTTATGGCTTCAAGCTTACATGTCCTCAGTATCGTGTAACTATGTCCTGCTCCTCCCATCACATTACTGGACAGAGTGTCCAGAAGCTCCAAAGATGCCTCCCACTCCCCATTTAGCCCTCACTCAATTCTCTTTTGCTTTCCTCTGCTTCCCTTCTCCAGTTTTTCAGTTTTAAGGAACTGTCCAAGGAACTGAGCACTTTTCTCTGAATAAATCCAGCACCTTTAGACTGAAATTCAGAGCAGATTTATTTCTCTACTAGCAGTGCAATTTTCAATCATCACTCATTTGACCAAACCCATCGTGGTGGTGGTGGTGGTGGTGCTGCTGCTGGTGGTGTTGTGTGACTTCAAGTCATTTCAACTTTATGGTGACTCTAAGGTGAACTTATTATGGGGTTTTCTTGGCATGATTTCTTTGCGAGGAGCTTATCCTTGTGGTTCTGAGACTAAGAATGTGTGACTTGTCAAAAATCATCCAGCATGTTTCCATGGCCAAGCATGGATTCGAATCTTGCTCTCATACTCTAGTGCTCAACCACTACACCACACTGGCTTCCACCTTTGGTAAGTTGTATGTCTCAAGGTACTTTGAGTAAAGATACTCAGGGCATTTTAAATAAAGATCTATCTTTACTCACACTATTTGTTTTACAACCATGAAAGCCAGAAACCTGTTATTTAAAATAGAAATGTTAATAACTACAGATCTCCTGACCCGTAAAATGATTCCCTGTGTAGCAAATTTCTGAATACCCTGACTACAGATGAAAAAACATGGAAATAATCCCAATCCTATTGTGCTCAGCTGTTGCAGGCAAAATGCAGCACAATTACTTTATGGTCTTTGAAATGCTACATTTCCTTTAAGGCTGGTTTGAGGCCATTACTTTCTCACCTGGGTCTCATATCCCTTGTCACCATCTCCTATGATAAATTTGGAGAGAACAGGAATGATTGGTAGAGAATAATTACATCCTTTCTTTGTGGGATTCTTGGTAACAGTCACCTTTTTCTTACAGCCTTCCATAATGAATATCTACCCCCAAATAGGTATTCATTGGGAACAAGTTTTAAGCGTACAAATCTCATGAACCATTTCCAAAAGGCCAACACAATACCTCTGTGTCAAGAAAGTAAATGATTAGCTCTAGCAGATTGTTTAGAAACCTCTCTCTCCAATGAAAAACAAGGAGCTTTTTGTTATTATCTAAATATTCATAAGAAAAGTGGGTTCCAATAGTTTGCATACCATTATTCTATTGAAATCTAATAAATAATTTACTTAGTTCAGGAAAATTGAAGTCACAGGTTTGGCTCCTGTGAATAAGTACTAACCAAAGCAAACCTAATTTGCTCCATAAAGTCTCCATTTTTAATGGTGGCATTTCAGCTTCTCCAGCTGACTTAAAGAAAAGGTCTCAGATATACATTTTCCACCCAGCAGAGGTCCCATTTGTCATCATAAACATCTTAAACCTTGAACAATTCTCTTGGGCTATTCTGAGCTATTCAAGGCAAGCAATCTATGGCCATTATGAATGATTGCCAGTTAATGACTCAAAACTAAATTTGGATTTAAGGCTCCATGGATTCTGGGAGCACTTGTTCAATAGACACAGAATCTATTTTGTCATTATGATCCATTTGGCTAAATCAGGGGACAGCAGACTTCAAGCTTGTAGAACCCTAAAATCCTAAATCTGTGAATGGATCCATTCACAGACTGGTGGATGGAGAGAGGAAAGAAATTTACTGCATCCCATGCAATTTGCTAAGAATCACCTCCATAGAAAAGTACACAGTGATAGTTGGGTTTTGTATAAATCACTGTTTCTAATACTATAATTTAGTAGGAAAACTTCTTGTTGTTAAACTGAAGATTCTTGCTTGTCAGCCAGAGCTCTGCCAGTAGATCCCAAAATATTGATCCACTCTGTTTCCACACATGACCAATGATATCTTCTTGCCTAGTATGCAATTGTCTATTACTCTCTGTTGGTGTATTATATAGTGCTGCATACAAAGGAAATGAACTTTGTCCTATCAATTGAATGTGTTGCATGTGTCCAATTCTGGAGGTTTTTTTCCCAAAGGGAAATCTGGAACATTCAACTGAGGTTACTTGTTACACATCCAGAGTGCTCCACTGGAAACTCACGTATAAGCAGAAAGGCAAGGTAATTGATCCTTATGAAAGTAGAATATAGACCTTTTGGATTATAAGTACCTCTTCCTGAGATGCATATGAAAGTCACTTTCTCATGTGCTGCTATAGATGTCATCATGTACAAACTTTCCCAATGGCATTTCACTGGCTAGAGGAAGAAGCAGAATGCTGGAGAAGACAGGGTCTTGGTCCTAAGCTATGAGATTCCCAGAGGCATCTGACTGGCCTTGGACATGATATTGTCCACTTGGGTCAGGGAGGGAGATGTTGTTGGACTACAGCTGTGACATCATTGAGATGAGTGATAGAGGTTGTAATTCACCAGTATCTGAATGACCCAAGTTTTCTCACCCCTAAACTAGACAAAACCATGTTCTGTTCTATCAATACATGGTATTTCATGAGTTTAAAAATGGAAGACAAAACCATTCATAGGACAAAAACCAAGAGAAATCATAAGTAGCATTTATAGAAAGAAAATAAGAATTATGGTGCCTTCCTACCCTGCAAATCCCTGTTCTATAATATCCCTTAAAAGCTCTGCCTGATTATTATTCACAGGAGTATCTCTTCCTCAGATGTCCAAGTGCCACAACTCAAGAATGTTTTATTTAGTCTTTGCTCTTGAGACACATCTTGCAACTAATTTATCATTTCATTAATGTGCCATGCATTTGAGATGGTGTATATAAAATTAATCCCATTAGGCTACAGGAGAGAGAATTTGAGTGTTCTCTTTCTTCGCAGCCTTTGGATCACGTATCCAACAGAACTTCCCTTTATAAATTAAAATAATATGCTGTTCTAAAACCTTAATTAACTGTATTTGTTCAGCATCTCAATTTCATTGTAAAATTTAATGTTTAATGCTCACCTGCCTTTCCCTGAATGAGGTGGATGAAATACCTCCTGATTAATTTTTTCCATTAATTCCTGGTTAATTTGAATCATGAAGACAAGTGAGAGAGGAAATGTACTTGATGACCCCACCCGAGAAGATGAATTGCTTTCTAGATCATCTCCATAGCTATTCTCCCTTTTGCTTACTAGCAGATTTCCTGCAACCAAAAACGGGTTAGAATTTAAACACAATTTACTCTCTGTGGATCATGCACAGTCACAGTTATACACCCAAATATATCATGGTAAACTAGCAACTCCATATGGATTTTGCAATTGGTAAAACTAATAGCAAAACATTCAGAATTTCTTCCGACTTGAAGATTTATTTATATCTTGTGGTTCTTTGTTTCAATGGTGGAAGCAACACTAAAACCATAGGCAGTCACAGATTGTAAATTTGTTGTCACCAGTCATACACTATTTAATCACATTTATATCCCATCATGTAGAGAAATAGAAGAGAGAAGCAATAGACAACAGTAGATGGCCATGTCTATTGCAGTGGTCCCTAGTTTTTTTATAGGTGCTCAGGCAGATAAACAGGATTTAGCTTCCTGTCAGAATGCCAATAAAATTGATCAAAGTTGAGGAAGTCTTCCAAAATCATTTATGTCTAGCATGTACAGGCAAGTAGAAACACAAAGCTAGACTATTTAGTATTTCCAGTTCTTAGAGTCTGGCCCTCAATCTCCACTCCAGTAACTGTGAGCCAAAAGTTCCTCCTTTTTCATCCATCTAGCCCAATATTCCTGGAATGTAAAACGTCTCACTTCCTCTGCCTGTGTGGAACTGCTTTAAATTAAGAATGAAAATGGTGCTTGGGATTCTTATGTTCTCTTGTCAATCACCCCCAAGAGGAATGATACTGGGATGCAGAATGATGTTTCCAGTACCCACCTGCCAGTGACCTGCAGTGTTGCACAGCATTGTAAAAGCTGTCCTGCTTCTGATTGTCACACCTCAACTGACTTAGCAGGAGATGGAAACATCCTCCTTTTCCATTCCGATCACCAACAGTACAGACCTCAATCACCAGGTGCAACTGGTGATTGTTCAGGTACATTGCTGAAGGGATTTGCCACAATGACAACAGTGCTGATATTCTAAATATGAGGAATGGCTGGATACAGAGCAGTTGCAGTTATGTAACACTAGGATGCCAGCCAACATTAACAACAACAATAATAATTCTAAATGGGTAATTTACAAATACTATATTACTGAATCTAATTCACTCTTCTATAGGTATTGGAAAGAAATGTGAGACATTGTAAAAAGCATGATAACACATATGTCATTAATAGGTGGAAATATTAAAAACAGGAGGAACTAAGGGAAGTGACAGCAGAGTTCTCCATAGCAGTAAACGATTTTAGAACACAGTGACCTCATTTTAATTCTGATTAGAGATAATATAACCAAAGAGAATATACTTGATGAGCTGGAAAATAGAGGAAAATTAAATAACTTGAGGATCCATGCTGTTCTTGAAGAGTGTAGTAGATTATTTTAAAGGATTTTCAACTGTAATTAAAAACAGAAAGAGCAAGAAGGTATCCATGGTAAACAGACATTTTAAAGGTAACAAAGGCCTTTTGTGCTTTGAAATATTCAAACATTTCCTACAATTTGAAATCCTACAACTCTTGAAATGATATTCATGCTTGTTGTCATTCTCGACTGATTTCAGCACAGCCAAAAACAGAATAATTATTTCAAAGCATGACATTCTTAATAGAAAATTACAATTTGCTATTGGTCATAAATAATTCTATATTTCATTATCTTATATAGCTGGGATACTGTAACTCATCAAGACAAAGGAGGGTAGGGTCTAGCATATAACATTTCAACAAGAGAGAAAATATGATAGTGCAGCCTTCTGCTCCCCATCCCTATCTCACTCATCCATTGTCTCTCAGAATAATTTGACTTGAGCATACATCTAGCAGTATTGCATGTACAGGAGTAAGTTCCATTCCACATGACAAAACCATTGTCATGTGGAAAGAAATATGTCACAACTTTATTTGATTATAGCTGTAAATATGGTTGGTCAGCCGTTCGACCGATCGGGGTATAGGGTGGCTACCTGTGCTTGACGGGGTCACACTCCACCTGAAGGCCCAAGTCCGCAGCTTGGGGGTCCTCCTGGACTCATCGCTGTCACTTGATGCTCAGGTGTCGGCAGTGGCCAGGAAGGCCTTTGCACAGCTAAAGCTAGTGCGCCAACTGCAACCATACCTCAAGAAGTCTGACTTGACCATGGTGGTCCACACTCTAGTTACCTCAAGGATGGATTACTGTAACATACTCCACGTGGGGCTGCCCTTGAAGACAGTCTGGAAACTGCAGTTGGTACAACAGTCAGCAGCTAGGTTACTAACCAGAGCTGCTTACAGGGAGCAGTCAATCCCCCTGTTCAAGCAGCTCCACTGGCTGCCGATAATATTCCGGGCCTAATTCAAGGTGCAGATTATTACCTATAAAGCTCTAAACAGTTTGGGACCTGCCTATCTTCGTGACCACGTTGTCCCCTATGAACCCACCCGATCTCTGAGATCTTCCGGGGAGGCCCTCCTCTCACTCCCACCCTCCTCACAACTGTGTTTGGTGAGGTCGAGAGAGAGGGCCTTCTCGGCCGTGGCCCCCCGACTCTGGAACTCCCTCCCCAGGGAGATTAGGTTGGCTCCCTCTCTATATTCCTTCAGGAAACAACTGAAGACTTGGATGTTTCGGCAGGCCTTCAGTGAGACAGTCATTAACTAATCAGCCCCAGAGGGTTTTTTAATAATCTATCCTGTATTTATTATGGCCTTACCATTTATGTGTTTTAAATGCAATTTTTTATCCTTGTATTATTGTTTTAATTGATTGGTTTTAACTGTTATAATACTCTTGTTTCATATTGCATTACTGTCTTATCTTTTTTATATTGTGATTTGTATTATGTTGCTTTTATTTTGTCCTTATGTTGTTTGGGCCTCTGCCCCATGTAAGCCACCCCAAGTCCCCGTGGGGAGATGGTGGTAGGGTATAAATAAAGTTTTATTATTATTATTATTATTATTATTATTATTATTATTTATTGGCACCCACATGGTTCTGGATCCAGGCATCAATCAATCCAACCTGACACCAAATTCCACGGAATGGCCCAAGCAGTGCCTGCTGTGTGGTACCCCAGCATGGTTATGCAGCCACTAGGCAGCATGAGCAAGGCCTCTGCCCTTGGCTGAGCTTGATCAGCTCCTTGCCATGTTCTCCCAAGTCCCCAAAGAGATATCCCCATATGGTCCCAAAGCGATATAGCCACTCTTCACCCAATTCTGGATCCACGACCGATGCCAACAAAGTTGTGACAAATTGCAATACACACAACTGAAACACTGAGAGGAAGAGTGGGATGAAGCTCAGAGAGAACTGATGCTCCCACCAGCTGATGAGTGAAACCCACATAGCTAGGTCATTCTTGGCGAGATGGCAAACTGCTGCCAGCTAATGAGAACCAAGAAGATTCAGACTCATTGGCTAGTGGCTAAACTAGTGGTTCTCAACCTGTGGGTCCCCAGATGTTTTGACCTTCAACTCCCAGAAATCCTAACAGTTGATAAACTGGCTGGGATTTCTGGGAGTTGTAAGCCAAAACACTGGGGTCCCACAGGTTGAGAACCTCTGGGCTAAACAGAGACCACAACTCTATTCCCAGAACCCACAGAGACTACGAGGAAGAAGACAACACATGGGAACCCACCATAGCTGCTCTCTTATCACCACAGTAAGTTAGGCATTGTGCGTATAGTTGCCAGAGTGAAAACTGGATATGACTTCTTTATCTTTAATGACTATGGAGAAATAATACTTAAGCAGATGTCATTTGTTAACTGGCTGCATGAAAACTAATCCCTTAAGGAATAGGAGCCATCTTTAGGTTTCATTCTGGAAACCCCTGGATGGAGTCTTTTCTTGAGATCTTCTTTCTTTTACTCATTACAGTTGATAGGAGTTAAAAAAAAAACAGAAGAAATGTATGATATACCTAGGCAGCAACAATTTAGTTGATAGTTTGAGTACTGGGATCATGTGAGGCTGTGACATGTAATCTGTATCAACCTGTGATGGTCAGGTACCAAGTCTGCATCAAGACATTAATGCAAGCAATCAAATGTAGAGAGTCTTAACACATTTTGGTCAAAATTTCTCTTTTATCAGGAGGTAAAACCTTCTAAAGGCCATCCTAGAAGTGGGTCCAAATGGATAACATCTTCTTACAACTTTGTACTTCCTGATGAGAAGTGATTTTGGTGCCAAATGTGATCATATATACAGTTTAGCTTTGATTGCATGCACTAAAGCACTGAGGTATAAAGAGCACCATCTTAGAAGCAACACGATTTTCAGCAAGGTCCAATGAATATCTTCAGTGTTGCAGAAAGTAATCAATGTTAAGCTTTTCTTTTATACTGCTCATGAAATACAAAAGTAACTTGTCCATTGTTTGTCAACGTACATGGATGTGATCTGGAAGGCACAAAAAGTATTTGACTAAAAGGGAGTAATTTAAGTTTGTGAAATAGATCAGTTCACAAATTCATTAAGCATAAGTAACATGTTTTAGAGAAATAAAATGGTATGTATAAATGGCCTAAATCTAATTGATAGGCCTAATTGAGTTGATCCATTCAGATGGTGAAGGTTAACTTGTCCAGTTTGCATTGACTGAATGGGTCTACTATATTTAGGAATAACAGAAGGATTTGGGTCAATGTATGAACTGCTCCTGCCTTTCCTTTCAAACAAATCTGGCTAGTGATCCTTAAGACCAGAAAAAGAAACCTGCATTCAAAAAAATAAGGATGGGATTCATGAAACATTCACATTGTTAATGGAGTGCAGTTCTTAGCAATCCTCACTAATAGCTATTCTGTCTAGGACTGCTGGAAATTGAAGTCCATCAAAATCTGGAGGACTATATGATTTCAACCCCACTCTAGTGATATTGTTTTCCATTAGTGGGAAGGCAGAAGATAGCGACACTTACCAGTGACATTTATTGATGGCATGAAATACATGAGAAAACCTTCTTTGGATTTAGACAGAATGTGACTGCTTAATGAATGACTGGTATGTAAGAGCTGTTAAGGGAAAATAAAGATGTCATTAAATAAGTAGAGGAGAAGGAAGCCAACTGTGCTAATGGATGGTCACAAAATACCCAAGGGAAGCAAGAGGCAACTGACTAATATATTGTGAAAGAATAAATGCACAAGTGACTCAAAGCTACAGTATAAAATGGAGATTAATCAATAGGGTGTAATGGGGAAGAATTATATATGAATTGGTGAAGCTAGTAGTAGGGCTTTTTGGACTCTAGCTGTTTCCTCCAAAGACTATTGCAGCTCCCCAAGAAATATAAATCTTTAATCAGCTTTTCAATGTATTCTTCCATTCTTGGCACAAACTCTGACTCCCACCATTTTTTAGCTCATAGATTTTCTTTTGCTCTTTGTTAAAAGAAAACATAGATATCAGAAACCACCAGATGCCTCTGAGATCAATACAATATTAGTGACAGTATTTTTTAAGCATGTTTCTGCATGTCTGGTCCCTCAGACTCAAAAGATTCATGCTCTTAGCACATAGGAAGATACTTCAAGGTACTATAAAACATGTTGCATGCTCAACAGACTATACAGCTTCATTTCTGTTTCTTATTATTTTTATGGTACTGTTATTCCAAATAGTTCAGAATGGCATAGACGGTCCTTTAGGTCAAGACCATTCCTGGCCCTAAGTTTTCAAGGCCATAACCTCATGCTTATATTGCTAGTAATCATGGTACATTAAGCATCAACCAAAATTTTATATTGTATGCCATGCCAATAGAAAAGTCCACAGTCTAGCAAATGAAGAAAGTATGTATACACACACTTCTCACGCCACTGTTCTCACCTGGAGATTCCTCCTCTATACCTGAAGGCTGGAGAGAATCTTAGGGGCAGGACTTGAGAACTGAGAACATAAAACATAATTTTAGTGGTCCTTGTCTTTATTCTTTGGTTTGAAATATTTGCTCGATGGTCACCCAGTGTTAACTTAACAGTAAATTCTACACATACTTTTTCCCCTTTTCTTTTTGCAGTGAATTGCTGGCATAGGGTTTATATAGAAATTAAAAACCACACTCATTCTGCACTCATCGTATGAGGATCCATTTATTGTTTTTGTATTCAACTTTGTGTGTATATTGTATAAAAAGTAGAATTAAAAAGAGCATCTCTAAACAGATGTCATCCAACCCCAGTCTCCACTGTTGGTTCTTCATGAATATAAGTACCTTCTCATTCTGTCTCCTCAAAAAACAGAAACAGGCAAAACCTAGCAATGAGGATCACTTCTGTAAACATATAGTACCTGAATTTTATGAAGTAATATCTCGTCATTTTACAAGTTTAGATTCTGAGGAGAGCTATGTCTATTAATCTTTCAAAAGAACCCTGATCTGCATATTTTATTGCAAAGTGTTCACTAAGGAGAAATCTGTGTTTTTCAAAACAACATGGTTATAATAACTTACAATCAAAGGGAGGATAATAAACATGTTATACCTCTGTATTTACAAAGAGTTTTGGCAGCAATCAGACATTTAGGTTTGGTTTAACTATAGATATATCCTTGCTCTCTGTGTTTATGGCTTTCTCAATCACTTTACTCATCTGTTATAAGAGACTTTTATTTGCTGATAAGAGCTAGTAAACAGTTGAAAAGTCAGGCAGATAAAAGTTATATAAAATTCAGCAGATTTTATATAACTTTTATCTGCCTGGCCAGATTAAAGAGGGCCCTCTTAGAAGAAAGAATAATGCGAAGAGGAGTGTGGATGAAGTTCCAGGGGGCCTAGGAAAGTTAAGCTATGCGGTTTCATCCTCACCAAGATTTGTCCTTTCCTGATACCTTCTCTTCTGCCACTCTTTCTTGGTTCATTTTTCTTTGTTTTTCACTACATGCTCCCCGAACTTTCTGGATTCCGAGTCTGATCCTCTATTCTTTCTTGACCTACCTCTTCCAATTCTCTGATTCCTTTTCATTCCTGGCAAGGCTATTCTTCTTCTGCTCCCTCCCCCCCCCCCCCCCGCCCCATTTCTGGACTTCTTTTATAACTTCCGTGGGTTGTGAGTTTGTGCTTGCTTGCTTGCTTACTTTCTTGCCTTTTATAGTAGTAAAGGTAAAGATTTCCTCTTGACATTAAGTCTAGTTGTGTCTGATTTGGAGGTTGGTGCTCATCTCTATTTCTAAGCCGAAGAGCCAGCACTGTCTGTAGACGCCTCCAAGGTTATGTGCCTGACTTTACTGCATAGAGAGCCCTTACCTTCCCACCATAAGGGGGAACATTTGCATGTTTTCGAACTACTAGGTTGGCAGGAGCAGGGGCTAATAGGGGGAGCTCATCCCACTCCCTGGATTAAAACCACCAACCTTTCGGTCAGCAAGTTCAGCAGCTCAACGGTTTAACCCAATGCACCACCAGGGGCTCCACTGGAGCTGGAACTTTATTCAATGGGGTATTATACATGGAAGTTGTATATCATATACAGGCCTGCTAGGGTGTCACAGTTGACATTTGTCAAATTGTCACTCTTTCTTTCTTGGCCTGCTTGACTAGTCTGATTTAATCTTTGATTCCACCTCACCCCTACTTGTTCTCTCTTTTCTGCTAAAGCTTCTCCTCTCCTGCTGCCCCTTCTGCTGCAGCTCTTTCTTAGCTGCCAATTGAGAATTGGAGGAGATGAACAGATCACGAAAGAAGAGGAGCACAAACCCAGAAAGTTCAGGCAGCAAATTGTGCAAAACAGCCAGCTGAGAAAGAGTTGTGGAGGAGGAGGAGGCAGAAGAGGAGCAGCCTTGGTGAGAATAAATCAAAATAAAGGAGAAAATAGTAATAGTTTTCACAATTAAGGTGCACAACTTTAAGGCTTAAAATTAAAGGAATGCTCTATGTTCTACTCTGTTATCTCATCTTCAGTGTTGACTCACTCAGGTGCTTTTAGTTAATGTAGGTGTGCATGCATCTGTGGAGTTAGACCCCTGTAATGCCCCTTTACTTTTCTGATACTTTGAGGTTTGGTTTGAATATTCAGAGCCAAATTGATAAAAATGGCATCTATAAGATCATTAGGGAGTGTAGGACACATTGCTGTTAAACATTAACACTTGAACATTTTCCACCTAGACATTCAGAATAACTTTTCCAGTGGACCGCACTATGGATATGATTACACATTTACACGGTTTCACTAGAGTCATGGTATCACTGAGGGTGAATACATCTATGTTGAGCACACTTGATATTGCACCTATCTTCATTCATCCAATTGTGCCAAATCTCCAATTTGTGGTCAGTATAATACTTCTTTATATTAGATCACATATTAAATCTGTCATGTACATCCATTATTTTGTCATGTTATTCATTTTGTTATTAGTCTTCCAGAAAAACCAACAGCTCTTAATAGCTTTTGTTTGGTGCGCTGCCAACCCCCACTGCCCTTGCCCCCATCGTTGTTTTATAAAGGGTTTGATGTTTTAGGAGCATCTCTCTTTTTAAATAGGATATAGATAATAATTCACAATAGGAGTTTCTCAAAAGGAATGAGAGATACAGAATACAAATGAACATTATAAATTCTGAGTTACATCTTCTTGCTTAAGACAGTAGGATGCAATACATCAAGAAGATACATTCTCATTTTCCTTTAAGAACTCCCTCTCCTCCCTCTTCCTCCCCCATTTTTGAAACTGCATAGTATTAGAACATTTTATAATGACAATTTTCCACATAATTCATTCACTCAGAATATAGTTTTGGAATTGAATAGAAAAGTGGATCATAAGCAGCTGAAATGATCTGAGGGATTCTATTTCCTCAGAGTCTACACTCTTTTGAAGTCTTTCGTTCTGTTAGACAACATGTCCATAATCATCACTCAGAATAAAATGGGCCTAACAAGTTCAAAGAGAGACTAAGCTTTTGAAACAACACAAGAGAATCCATCTTGGAGAACATGTGCAATGACCATGTACCTTTATGTTCTGTCCTGGGGATATTATGCAATTGGATTTGTGTTCATAGGAAGAACTCTGAGAACTTGAATTGACAAGAGGAAAACAAAATATGAAGCGTTCTGCCCAGATTTGAAAACAAAGAAGAAAATAGAGCAGAAAGGCAGAAAGAGCAGTGGCCCAGTGGAAATGTTGCAGAGACTTGGATAAATTCACAGCAATGAATGATTGATGAGATACTCCAGCATTCCTGCTCTGCTGTGAAGCAGTTTGCTGAAATGAAATGGCAAAAGAGAAATATTAGGTGGGTGAGAATTCAGATGGCTCAGCCACACAGTACAGAACATCAGAGACTTCATTTAAAAATGGGCACATTGGTATATGCCATGCTCACTGAACAATAGGAAGATGCACATCATTTGGACCTACCAAAAGATCTTGAGGAGTAAAGTTACACATGTAACTTGATGATAATTCTGGATAATATCACTCTTCCTATACTTTCAATGGAGAAAAGACTAACACAAAGGAAAAAGGCTGACCTATAAAAACTTACATTTTTTGAAGATTCGGATATTCAAGACTTTCCTTCTCCCTCATGAAGGGATGGTTTAAGATCATCTTCTGAACCCATGGAAGGAAGTATTTCTGCACATAGTGACAAGAAAATACTTTTTCATTGTCCCAAAACATGGACACCAACTTGGATGGAGAAAAACAGGTTACTGAAGTCAATGGGCACATTTGTTCAGTTTTTATGCTTCAAATATCTTTTAATATTCTTGCTATAGACTTATTAATTAAGCCAAATAAACATATTAAGTCATCCTTAGTATTCACTCTTTTATTCTCTGCAGTTTCCTTCTTTAGCACACCAAATATCTATGGCTTGTTCTCACACTCTCCCTTTAAATCAATTATTTTTATATTAGGAGGGGCTAAAGGAGGCGTAGAAATGGGTGCCTCCTTTAGCCACTCCTCCATTCTTCTTTTTCTCCATGCTTCTTTTATCCCATCCTGATGTCACATTGTCTCACAAAGATGCTCCATCATACCTTGTCACATCATATGAAGCACCACATTGCCAGCCACTCAGCAGACATTAGGTGAAATGTGAGTTACTCTCCCAAGCTGTTAACACAACATGGATTCCATAGAGCACAACCAGGGCTGACCCCAGGTAATTTTCAAGTGTACGCAAGCAGTATTTTTGGTGCCCCCCAAACCAATCACTGAAAAATAAAAGGTAGAAGGTAGAGGTGAATATATGGCACATATGGTCCCTGCATATGTGTTTGTATGTGTGTGTATGTGTATGTATCTTATATATACATACACATACACACAATATGGAGAATATGTGGCAAGGTAGATAGATAGGTAGGGAGCCATGGCAGAAGAACCTTCCCTGGAGCAAGGCCTAATCATTATCATCATCATCATCATCATCATCATCATCATCCCAACAAAGGATTCCCTCAGGCAGGAAGCAGCCAAGTTTTGAAGCTAAAAGGCTATTCAATGCTAATCAAGGTGGGCAATTGAAACATTTATACCTGCCTACAACAGACAAGAGTTCTTTCTTTCTCCCACCCTAGACTTTCTGCAGATATATAAACCCCACTTGATTAGTTTCCAACCTCTAAAGATGCCTGCCATAGATGCAGGTAAAACGTCAGGAGAGAATGCTTCTGGAACATAGCCATACAGCCCAGAAAGCTCACAGCAACCCACTTGTCTTTACTGTATTACACAAAGGTAGTGTGCTCCTCAATTTTGGCATAGTCGTTTAGGCAAAAAGGTGTGGCTGAGATTGATGAAATTTGGTAGTTTTAACCTTTTTACTCAGATGGAAGCTTGAATACGGCTAAGTAACTAGGCTTTGGCATTTTGGAGAATATGCTGAGCATGAGAATGATGAGCAGACCTTCTTCTCAACCTCTGACAACTCTAATGGCAAGGCTGGGGTGGCTTACTTGAAGTGGGGACAAACTTAGTAGATGAGGGCGAACCATCAGTATTTTAAAAACTCTAAAATCAGGACAGTAAATAAAGAACACCACTCAGAAAACAGAGGAATTCCAGACAGGAAACAATCAGGGCCAGCTAACACCTCCCAACAAAGGATTACTCCAGGCAGAAAGCAGCCAGGCTTTGAAGCTGCAAGGCTATTTAATGCTAATCAAGGTGCCTCAGACAAGAGTTCTTTTTCCCACCATGAACATTCCAGAGATATATAAACCCCACTTGCCTTGTTTCAAACAGACCTCGCAACCACTGAGAGTGCCTGCCATAGATGCAGGCGAAACGTCAGGAGAACATGGCCAGACAGCCCATGAGAACCGCAATCTTGATCGGGCCACGCATGGGCTGCGGAGGGGGCGGGGCCTAAGGGCACAGAGGACACGCCCCTCCCTGGAGACCACGCCCCCTGCTCCCCCTGCTTCTGAAGGAGGCTGAAGGCTGCCTTGAAAGTTCAGGGAAGGGGAAAGAAAAATGGCAGGAGGGAGAAGGGAAAAAAGAGATGAAAGCAGGCAAAGGGGGGAAGAAAGAGAAGAGAGAAAACGAATGATTGGGTTGCTGTGAGTTTTCAGGGCTGTATGGCCATGTTCCAGAAGCATTCCCTCCTGCTACCAAATTTGATCTCTTATTACTGACTAGGTGCTGCAGCATCCCTTTCAACACTGACATCCCAGATTAATAAGGCTCTGTCTTTGAAAACTACCGCTTGTTGGTTTTTGTTTACTAGTTTGTAATGTCAGGAGGGTTAGGGTAGATTTCACATTGAATTAATTCATAATCTTTCAATTCAATAAATAATTCATCTGAACAACATACATCACATTGCAGTGATGCCTGTGATACAAACTACATCAAGATTGAGGGGCGGGCTCTCTTTGTGAAAAGAAATCTTAATTCAATGCATTAAGAATAACCCAAGCCCACATAAATGATTCATTACAGGATTAAACATTAGGTATTTCTCTATAGACATATTCCGTGGCCCATTCAGTATGTATAGAGTTTTTGTCATGTATATTTAGTCCAAAAAAAGTAACTAAAGGACATTTTGAGTTATGGGGGGGGGGGGGGGAGATCACTGTTTATTTCAAAAATAGCTTTTCGCTTGAAAAAGATGCTCTCCAAATATGAGAAGGAAAATGAGATATCTCCTTATAGATGATAACTATTGTAGTAAAGCACAAATGTAAGAGATTTTGTAAGAATAGGTTCATTTCAGAATCGTTAAAGGAGATGGTAAAAAAGGTGGGTGCAAAAGATGAAAGAACCAGTTATCTATTCAGGAAATTTCCCAAACTTTCTGAAGATTTCTAAATTCCATCCTCCATAAGCACAGAACACTGGATAGTGACAAGCACCTTGCAGAGTTATAATGTATACGTAACCCTGCCAACACATCATCCAGGACTGGGTTGTGCACACTGCTTTTCACCATGTGATCCAGAGCTGGTGTTATGCTTTTTACTGTTTCAAATGATTTTATGTCCCTTAATTCTTTTTTTTATGTTTAAATCTGATCTGAAAGAGCATTGTGTGGGAGGGGGGATTATTTCTTTTGTATGATTATAACTATTTCAAGGCCAGCTAACCCGATTGCTAGGTGGAGGACATATTTAGGGAGTTTGTGCTTTTGATGAGTTTTTCATACACTAGCTGCAGATCCTATCAGATCATTAACTTTACACATACACATACTCACTCCAACACTGCTACATTTACTCCATATGCTTCCAATTGCTACTTGGTCCTGACAACTCATTTGGTGGAAGAAAATGAGGAAAGCCAAAGGAGAAGGAATGTAGAGAGCTTTTGAATCCCATCCTGAAGATAAGAAAATACCACTCATTGATGCTTTGGCAAATCAATGCCTTCTAATTGTAAAGACTCTTGCTACTCATGTGGGGACCCTAGGAGCTCAACATGAGAAATCATTATTGCTTTGTGTGTAGATCAACTCAATTGGATTATGTAGCTTTTCTCCTATTTGAAAGCCAGAATTAATCAAGAAGACAAGCTACCCTCATCTTCTGTTTCCACCTCCTGTGGTCCTTCCTATCAAATGCCAATTTTCAAAGCTTCTGAACCCTTTTAATCATGGAGAAACCGCAGAATCAAAATATTAGGTAGTTAGTTACTGAAATGTACCCACTGCGGGATGGAAAATTGCCAAGCTAGGAAGCGGAAAACAAAATTGTGTATAGCTTGAATGTGTTGACAAATTTAAGAGTCCACTTAAGAAATCCCAATTCTTCTATATTTAAAGTGATGTATAATAACATTTAAGTCCCTTGTAGTTGTTTTCTGGGAGATTTCAATTCGGCAATATGGAAGCAGTTTCAAAAGGTTCTTGGGAACATTGTTACTCTGATATTTAATTTGAGAAATTAATAGCATACTTTACAAATTATTAAACCATTACAATTTTAAAAATCAGTAAATACGTGTGTACTTAATTTTTTAAAAAGACCCAATCTAGAACATTTAAAATTCATTAAAAGACAAATATTAAAAAAAACCCTCCAATGTCTATAATTATTGCAGGATCAGGTGTTTGCAGAGTTGGTATACCCATTTAGAGTACAGTGTGTTTGGATCCTCTGACAGATCAAAATGTTCTAAACTGTTCTTCTTGATAAAATGGGACTCTGGGGAATCCACTTAAATGTAATGACTGATAAGAGTGTTACATCTTATGATGTGTATGGGTTCTTCTACAGTGAGAACATCACTTTCCAGGTGGAAGGCAGTCCCAGTCAGGGTTGGCTTGACATCCCATCCTTCAATTAACAAAGCATCTGAATAATAACCTCCTTTTTAGACAGGCTCTTTATTCCTTAGCACCCCCCGCCCAAAAAAAAACGCACACACACACACACACACCTTTCTTATCTTCTGTTAACATGGAAGATATTTTAGCAGTATTAGCATTGTGAGAATAGCGAAGGAGGTCTGGAGAAATGCAGATTTTTGGAATCAGGTTGCAGCATTGTGTGGGCAGTAAACAATTCAGTAAAATGTGAACCGGGGAACCATGGGATTCTGCTCTTGCCAATCCTACCATACCTGCATCTACCTACATGCAAAGGTCAAGTTAAACAGCAGCTGCCCCCAGGACACCTAACCTATGCATGAATAGCAAAATAAAAGGAAATTGGTAAAGCAGATAAGTGTACCCCATCAACTCCCCCTCCAGCAAACTGAAAATCATCTAACCATCAAACTCGAAATCATAAGAAATATGGAGGCTGGTGAACAAAATGTCACTCTGGATGAAATTTGAAAGAAGCTTTCAGGTGATCTCTAGAAGTTTCAAAATGCTTTCCTTGACTTACACAATGCTCACCTGCCCTGGTTGATCCATTTCACATGTGTATCTTATCAAATTTAAATTAAAGGTTTGCCAAAACATGTTGAACTGCTCTTCTTGTTTACCCAACTCATCCCATATTTTTTTTGCTTCTTATACCACATTTTCTGTTAAAGTACTAATGTCCAGGGACACATCTAGTTCCTTAACTGAAGCATACAAGCACTTGCCTATCCAAATCGAGAACTGTTATAATTTTTATTTTCTACATTTGAAATCCCCTTTCTTTGAGAGGGGAGGGGAACATTTACTATTGTAAAACACTACCACATCAAAGAGAGGAAAACAAATGTAGGATATTGAGGTATTTCTTAATGGCACCCACTCATCTTCACTGCTGACTTGTAGGTTGGGTTGCTGACCTGAAGGTTGCCGGTTTGAATCCGGGGAAAGTGCGGATGAACTCCATCTGTCAGCTCCAGCTCCCCATGTGGGGAGACTCAATCATCTTGCATTCTTCTGTTATTCCTTTTGTATCTTGATGTTTACAATATTTTTTAAAGTATAATATTTGCTGACGACGCTTTGGTCAAAACATTTTGTAGTTTTGATGCTGAAAAAAGCTGCTGACTACCCCTCAAATGTTCCAAATGCATTTATGTTTCACAGGATGTTTTAAAAAAAAGTTTTAAAGAGCCTTACGACTTTGAAATGAATGTAAAGGTAATGGAATAAGAAGGAAATAGCTAGTAGGCAGCATCTGCCACAATGAGGTTTATTAAGAAAGTCACCATGGTCTTCTATTAATCTTGAAATAATCATTTAATTCCCTCTTCTTAAAGGATTTGCCTTCCTATTTCAGACACTGGTTGGCTTTGCTATAGTTTTCTTTTGTGTTTCCTCATTATCCAATCCATGTTCCAAAACAGTCATATCTCAAATTTTAATTGCTTTCCTCCACCTTCTCTATATTAATCAGGCTACTTAGGTCATTATCTTCTCTCTTCAGACCTTTTTGAGCCAATTTATTGGCCATTTTAGTACAGACAATTTCCCCCAAGCGTCAGGTATAGGTCTATACAAAATTACTTCATAGACCCAAGCTAAATCTTCAATTTAATTACCACATTGCTTCATCAACCAAAGCTGTTGTCCCTTTGGATTCTTCACGTGTAATATCATTAAGTCCTGACATTGAATCTGAACAAATTAAAAGCCACTTGGGCCAAGGATCGGCTGCTCCATGTGGTGTGGTAATTGCAATAAATTGAGTAGTTTGAGTTATCAACAGTACATTCAACTGGACAGATTTTCTTTTCCCATTATAAATATAGTTCCATCAAGAGTGATAGTGGAGGTCATTATAATACATAGAAATGGGATGGTAAATTGTTTTTTGCTCTCAGATGGATGGGATGCACAAAATCTCAAATTCCATATGTGAAAAGCTTATATAGACCTCAACTAGCTCCTTCAGTTGGAATATGGCAAAATCTCTGTGTGCAAGAAGATATATGGCAGGAGGGATGGAATGGAAGGAAGGGAGGGACAGACAGTTATTTAAACAGTTGAAAAAAATAATCCCACAACATCTGGAAACATTATTTGCAATACAAAAGTGATTATTTCTATGTGAGAACCAAATCAAATCATTTTTGGATGATAGCACTGTATACCGCAGCCATAACATTTGTAAAAATAAGCCACTTAATTGAGTCTAATAACAGGTAGCCACTCCCAGCCTTCCAGGGATATTTGTGAACTTTTGTTCCAGCTTATCCAGTTGACTGTGAAACCACTACTGGATGTGCAGCTTACAAGATACCTTGTAAATTTAAATCAGAAAACAAGAAGTTATGGGTGTCTATCATTCTGCAGCCCCACACATGCCCATGCCAATTTGTGAATATGCAAATAGCCATAAAAATGAAGTGGCTCCATTATACGTCTAACCCTATGGAACTCTAGGAGAACAAGGTTATTTTGTAAACATGCTGTCTACAGGACTATGACTTTATGTCTGTAATTATATTTGGAGTGCATTCTAAAGTATGTGGTATCATAAGCAGGCAGAAGAGCAACACAAACATAAGCAAGCGAAGAAATATCCATATGCTTGATTAACAGCTAATAGTCAGTCACCATCTGGGTCAATGAGTACTGATGGTAGAAGATAGCAGATGTTTCTTCAGTAACCATTAATTGGCAACTTCCAAATGTTTGGTTGAACGAGGAAGAAAAATATTTGAAGAGCTGCACTGAGATAAATAAAATAGGCAAAAGTCTGAGTTTACAGCTGGCTAGAAGAAATAGACTTGGGATGAGTTCCAAGCCGATTTGACTTAGGTTTGTATCTTTCTCCTTCGATTTTATGAGTTTCATCTTGCAAATTTCATGACTTCAGCATAGCTAGCATTCTGCTCTTCTCTACCACCAACACACTAGCTTTTAAAACATCTTGCTTGATGTAGAGATGCAGAAATCTCAAAAGCTTATATGTAATTTTCTGTTACGTTCAACTTATTCATCAGAAGAAGCCAATAGGGCTGGATTAGCAACCCGGGAGGCTTTATTTCGCCCCAGTGTCTGTAGTTTCCAGGTCTCTGTAGCAGAGCATTATCCAATTAGGCTGACGCCTCTTCATCTACTCCATTTCAAAACTCTGATAACAAAGATCATAGCTCCAACATCAAGCCAACTTTACTCTTATGTGTCTTCTTTCCCCATAAATACTTTCTCTACTATAGAAGTGGGAATAGTGCAGACCTACAGATGTTAGTGGCCTTCATCCACAAAATCCATAGCCAATGGTGAGGAATACTGGGAGATGCCATTCAGCACATGGTTCCCACTCATTCAATACTTTGCTTGATGAAACAAGTAGAGTTAGCCAACCATTCTGCCTGACTTTGGATTTTGCATCATTCTTCTCCAACACCATATACACAAAATATATTAAACCCAAAAAATACATAAGAAGGACTGTGATGTTCAATGAGCAGTGTGGGGAAAGAGTGTTATACAGCAAATATTACATTCCCAAAGTGCCTGTTTTTGCTGACACACTTTTAGGGGAGAAAAGTCAGAGATACTTAGAAATCTTGTAAGACAATGGCTCCTTTGTCTGCACTTGTAATGTTTATAAAAACTTAGTTATTGGATTCCAAATTGCATCATGGCCAATTTGCCCATCTTTGTTCAAAACTGAGTTTTAATTTCACGTGTGAAAAAATGTCTTTTTGTCTTAATGGCCTGTCTTTGGAAATAGTCTCTCTTTTAGGAAATTTGCTGACTTTCCAGCATCCCAGGATTGCATTTCAGAGTTTTCTTTAGAGGGCTGCACTTCCCTCTTAGTTGTCTCTCAGAAAGATCTCTTTAACCTTTCATTAAATGTGCTGACAGCTGGTATCAGTTCCTCATGAATTAGTTCAGTGCATTTCCATTTAAATATGTCCCAACAGGATTCATTAGAGTTCTGTGCAGGTTCCTGTCCCCTGATTTCCTTTGTAAATTCAAACATGAGCCAGAGTAAATAATTGGAAGTGTGATGCAGAGAACAAGGCAAAAAGCAGAATTGCTCAGGCGCCTGAGTTGCTTTTGATTTTCAAGGTCTCCACAAGGCAGAATGATTCCAATTGAGTTTGCTATTAAATTTGTTTCAGTAATGTGTACATGACACCCTGCAAGGTTTGGAGTGATTGGTCAGAAAAAATGAGCATGTCTTGTAAATGGGGCTTTACCCCATGAACTCCCTTTACAATACATTCTTCTTCTGTTTGCTTCTAAAACCCTATTGCTGTTATTTCCCCATTTTCAGTATATCTAAGTGAAAAAACAAAAAAATGTTGCAACTGTAACATGGTCATTTTCCTTTTTTCATGACTAAGACTCTTAATATTAAATCATTTCACCCTTGAATACGAAAACAAATAATTTCTGCAGTTTTTCCCCACTGCAGAAGTAATATTTGTGAAGTTTTTGTCCAGTATTCAAACCTTCTCAAATGTTTCAGGAAATTATTCTGTGCAGATATACATGTCAATTTTTTGCAATAAAAATCTTTAGGGATTGTGTGTGTTCATGCCAAACAAAAACCCCAAAGATTTTCCAGGAAACTACACAGGGTTAGTGGGTTATACAAAATTTTGTAAAAAAAAAAAAAAAAAAACTCGCTAGTTTGCACCAAAACAATCTCATGCATGTATTGGAAATTGTTTTTCCAACTACAAAGAAGCCAGGGTTTTGTGTGTGTTGTGAATGCATCACTAAGTAGTCCCCTGTTGAAATTGGAAGTGACGACATCCAGCAGAAATGGGGAAAGATCTTCAACATGCAAATTTTGTTCAAGAGCCTGATTAATTCCTGGAATACATACTCCACAAACCACACATTTGGATCATTACATTGTTCTACAAACCATTACACATATAGAATTAGATTGTTTAGGAGCAATGGAACAACCATTTTATATTAGGTATTAACCACTAGCATGATTCTTACTTGGACCAAAGAATCAAGGATGGAAGCAAGAAAGTGATGGAGTATATACATGAAGAATAACTACTATCTTAACCAATATGATTAGGGGCAATGAAAATAGCAACACCCCCGACCCTCAAAGTCTAATTGGAAATATACCAATGTGAATCTCTAGCTGGTCTAATTTGTATCTTTGGTAGTATGGTTATTATTTCCATTACAGATACTACTAACATCACAGTTAAGTAATGGTGTTTAGAAGCAAAACTAGGCTAAAATATTCTGCTGCCTGGGGCAAAACAGGAAGGTCTCCCCTCCCTTCCACTCAATATTTATAGTTGCAAAAGCTAGCTACATGATGCAAAATTCCCATAAACAACAATCCAGCAGTAATCAAAATAAAATGAGAACAAAACTCACACTTGCTACAGTTTGTGTCATTCAAAATCTGGTGCCATTAGTGGCTGTATCCCTCTGCCTAATGGTAGGGCTAGCCTCATTTACAACTTATTTTGATGTTGGTAATACTGTACCTTCAGCAAAAGATGCAGTAATTGCACATTCTTTGCCTAGAATGCTTAAAGACAGAGGTGAAAGCAGAGAAGAGGATTCAAACGGTGACAAATCTAAATGGTTAGTCATTAAGTAGGAAGCAATAAACCCCAGGCATCATTTACAGACTATATTATTAAGGATTCTTTCTTTTGAAATGCTTCTTTTCCAAGATGTTGTATTTGTGTAGCTAGAACTGATTGCTACAGGGGGAAAAGTCCATTCTCTCCTTCTGTTCCAGTAAGTGTTTGCTCAGGTTCTTCTTCCTGTTTGTTCAAGCTGAAAGGACAAATGCACAATTTTTCAATGATTGAAGTAAACAAGGGAACAGCTATTTTGTTCAGTTTTGTTTTGTAGCATAAGATATTGTAGTGCCTTCCTATAAAAGAAAAGTTAATGTTAATGATGACTGCAAGAAATGCAACCTGAACTAGGTGCAATCAATGGACCCTTTCACATTACACAATCATGTAAAATGTTTCCATTTTAACTGCCCTAGATGCATCCTATCAAACCTGGTACAATCTGGGGAGGCAATAAAGGAGATCGCTGGCTGAAATGAAAATTCCAACAAAATTGTCAGAGAACTACAAATCACAAGACTCCATAGGATGTTGTCATAGCAATCAAGGTGGGGTCCTAGTGCTGAAATTGGGTAGCATGACAAAGTCCAAGTATTAAAACTCTAGATGTCCTCACTAAAATGTATACCTAAAGGACTAAAAATTATTTCCAACACATTCTGAGCAGAAAAAAACCCATTGTCATTAGATGTAGGTAAGTTGGTCCTCCATATTTGCAGGTTCCACTTTTGCAGATATGATTATTCATGGATTTGATTAATATATTCTCTCTAGGAATCTCTAGGTCCTCCAATGTAACACTGTCATCAACGTCTGCCATAGAGTTGCACTGGAGCACCTAGAAATTCCTCGATAAAACATTTTTCTAAGCATTTGTCGATCCTCCAGCATAATTCTATAGCCAACCTTTAACAGAAATGAACCGTACAATTTACTGGAGGACCTAGAGATCCCTGGAGAAGTATTCTCTCATGTAAAAAGAAATTTTGTGGGGGTCCTGCACTCCTAACCACATCCTAAACCCATCAAATTTGGATAGCTGACTGTACAGTAACTAAAAGGTCAATACTAAGGGTCGAATAGTGAGGTCCAGACAAAAAGATGGGGTAACAGCCCTCCCTCCAGGGAAAGGGAATTTATTATATTTTTCTATGCTTGTTTTTGTTGTTGTTGTTTGTATGTAAATGTTTTTTATCAGGATTGAGACCCAAAGTGATTCACAACTTTAAAAACTATTCAATTAAAATTATACCAAAGATCTAACGATCTATGGAATCACGGCAGCGGACAAAACAACAAAACTAAACACCTCACAACCTTGAAAATTGACAGCACAACCCCTCATCCACGCCTCTAGGTTGATACAACAAAAAGAAAAGAAAAATAAGGTCCTAATTAGAGGGAGAGGAATAATTGTTTTTATCCAATTGCCAGTTAGAAGGCTAAGCTCTGCCCACTTGGTCTCCTAGCAACCTAAGCCCAGGGGATAGGCAGAGTTAGGCCTCACTTAGGCCTCTTCCACACTGCCTATAAAATACAGATTATCAGATTTGAACTGGATTATATGGCAGTGTAGACTCAAGGCCCTTCCACACATCTATATAACCCATTTATAATCTTATATTATCTGCTTTGAACTGCATTATCTTGACTCCACACTGCCATATAATCCACTTCAGTGTACATTTTATCAAGCTGTGTAGAAGGGGCCTCATATAATCCAGTTCTAAGCAGATAATATAACATTATCAATATACAGTAGAGTCTCACTTATCCAACATAAACAGGCCGGCAGAACATTGGATAAGTGAATATGTTGGATAATAAGAAGGGATTCAGGAAAAGCCGATTAAACATCAAATTAGGTAATCTCTAAAACCAGGACAGTAAATAAAGAGCAACACTCTGGAAGCAGGGGAATCGGAAATTCCACAAAGGAAACAATCAGGGCCAGCTAACACCTCCCAAAAAAGGATTCTTCCAGAAAGGAAGCTGAGAAGGGAGTGAAGCAGTGTGTATTACCAAAGTCATTATTATTATTATTATTATTATTATTATTATTATTATTATTATTATTATTGTGTTGCTGTGAATCGTGAAAATGAATACAATCTGGCTCCAAGTATTCAAAACCACTAAAATTAGAATATATAAAAATTACTGTGGTATAATAAAACAGAACAATACAATCTCTAAAATCAGAACACTAAATAAAGAACAACACTCTAAAAACAGGGTAATTCCACTCAGGAAACAATCAGGGCCAGCTAACACCTTCCAACAAAGTATTCCCATCACCAAAGTCTGACAAATCCTCTGTTTTCTGAGGGCCACAGACAATAGAAGCACATAAAATATCACAAAGAACATCACTCTGAAAACAAGGGAATTCCAGACAGTCTAGAGGATAGATGTTGGGGGGAGTAACAAAAGAAGTGTATAACAGTTACTCTCCGAAAGCACACCGGAAAAGCCAAGTTTTTAAATCTTACATGCTAATCATTACATGCTAATCATTTTCCCTAATTGCAGCATTCATACTTGCCTCCAACAGACAAAAAAAAAAATCAGAAATATTGTATATTCACAACCTTTAGGAAATAATATCCCCTGATGGCGCAGCATGTTAAAGCACTGAGCTGCTGAACTTCTGGACCGAATTGGAGGAGCGGAGAGAGCCCTCACTGTTAGCCCCAGCTTCTGCCAACCCTAAACGTCAATAACATGCAAATGAGAGTAGATGGATAGGTACTGCTCTGGCGGGAAGGTAACGGCGCTCCATGCAGTCATGCCACATGACCTTGGAGGAATCTACGGACAACGCTTGTCCGATTTTGTGGGATTCTTTTAGGCTTGTTCTTCCTGTGACCGTGGTGGATGTCCTTGGGGCTGTGAGGGCAACCACGTCGGTTCTGGACCCTTGCCCGTCTTGGCTAATTAAATCGGCCAGGGAGGGGCTGGTTGATTGGTTTGTGTTGATCATTAACGCATCGTTGGAGCAGGGGGTTTTTCAGTCAGTCAGTCAGTCAGTAGCCTTTATTTCGGTCAACAAACCATTGGCTAGAATCAAGTCACAGTACAATGTTGGAATACAGCGTTTGAGTAATTTATGACATTGCATTTGGCTTATGGTTAATAACAAGTATGTGCAATCTCTATTGGTTATTTGACTATCTTTATAATCTAAAACAAAAACTGATTGCAGATTAATAAACCGTCCCCTAGATACTCTTCGTTATATTCTCCACACTTACAGATTTTTCATAAAGCACTTACGGCTTTTTGCCGCTGAAAAGAGAAATTTAGCCACCTGCTCAGTAATCCTTTTGTCAAGATCAGACAATAAATAACTGCGGTACCAATTTAGGGTTCTTCCTGGCCATTTAGAGAGTAGAGGGGATATTAACCTTAATCTGTCATCTTTGTAAATTGTACAAATAAAAAGTACATGTATTACAGTTTCGACATTACCCTCCCCGCAAGGGCATGCTCTGTGTTCGTATTTAGTGCCTTTGTATCTACCCTCTAATATGGCTGATTTGAGTGCATTGAATCTGGCCCAGCTAAAAGCAAGGCGAAATTTTGGTATATTTAAGTTTTCTAGATATTTAGCACCTCCCATAGAATTAAATGTTAGGCCTAGAGTCAATGGGGAGCATGTGGAGCGTGCCCGAGTCATTGAGGTCTGTTTGTCTATGTCACTAATTCGCTCTGCTAAGATCTTCATAGTCTTTTTATACTTAAAACCCCTCAGTATGTTCTCTGGAAGCCCCAATTGCCTAAACTTCTCATTTAATGCTTTGATTAGGTGGGATTTGAAAAGGTCTTTTTGAATCAAATATGTATATCCGGCTTCAGGTCCTTTGAATAACCTCTCAATCCAATATCCTAGGACCCTTCTCCAAGCTGTTGATTCCAATGAGGCTGTTCCTGATTCAAGTCTTAAAACAGCAGATGGAACACAATTGGGGACAGCGAACAGTTTTCTAAGGAACCCTGATTGAACTTGTTCAGCTTTAGATGAGAAGCCTGTGATCCAAACAGGAATTGCATAAAGTAGCTGGGCTGTTACCTTTGCTTGGAACACCTTTATTGCAGCAGGGATATATTGACCACCTTTTGTGTAGAAAAAGCGTATTGTAGCTTTACTACTGGATAGAGCATTTTGTATTGCCATTTTTTGATGACAGCCCCAGGAGCCTGAGGCCTGAAAGGTCACCCCCAGGTATTTAAAGGAAGAAACTTGTTGTATTAAGTTTTCTCCTATACACCAGTTATGTCTGGCTCGCTTTTTTGAGAAAATCATGATTTTGGTTTTACTGTAGTTTATCTTTAGCTGATTTTTCTCACAATATTTGTGGAATGCCCTCAGCACTCGCTTGAGTCCTACCATGGTGTAGGATATGAGGGCAGCATCATCTGCATACAGCAATAGGGGTATATTGGTGGATGAAATTTTAGGGGGATGTCCATTTGGTAGTGAAACATGGGCGGCCAAGTCATTCAGGTATAAATTAAACAAAATAGGGGCCAGGATACAGCCCTGGTGCACCCCCTGTTGACAGCTATTGGTTTTGAAAGGTTGCCTTGTACACCACATCTTACTTGTGTTGTAGTGTCTGAGTATAAGCTCTTGATCAGCCAGAGCAACCTTTTGTCGATTGTGGTCTCCTGCAGTTTTTGCCACAGCAAATTTCTTGGGACTGAGTCAAATGCAGCTTTTAGATCGATGAAAGCAGTATATAGTCCCTTGTAGGGACGTTTTTGGCATTTTTCAGCTAGGTGGTTTAGCACAATACAGTGGTCTATGGTAGACCTCCCTTTTCTAAAGCCTGCCTGTTCCTCACCTATTATTTTTTCGGAGTCTAACCAGTCTAAGAGCCTGTTATATAAGTGGCGAGAATAAAGTTTTCCCACCACCGAGAGCAGGCTGATGGGACGGTAATTTGCTGGGTCATTTTTGTCCCCTTTTTTATAGATTGGGATTATAATAGATTTTGACCACGAGGCAGGAATTAGGGGGTTTTTCCATCTTACCTGAAACAAGCTGTGGTTCGCCCACTCCTTAAAAAGGTTTCCCTTGACTCCACGGTGCTGAACAATTTCAGACCAATCTCCAACCTCCCTTTCTTGGGTAAGGTGCTGGAGCGGGTGGTTGCCTCCCAGCTCCAGGGCTTTCTAGATGACATCAACTACCTAGATCAGTCACAGTCTGGTTTCAGGCCTGGTCACGGCACCGAGACAGCCTTGGTCGCCTTGGTGGATGACCTCCGTAGAGAGCTGGACAGGGGGAGTGTGACCCTGTTGGTTCTCTTGGACATCTCAGCGGCTTTCGATACCATCGATCATGGTATCCTTCTGGGACGACTCTCTGGGATGGGTCTCGGGGGCACGGTTTTGTCGTGGCTCCGATCCTTCCTGGAGGGTCGATCCCAGATGGTGAAGCTGGGAAACGCCTGCTCGGACCCCTGGCCTTTGAGCTGTGGGGTCCCGCAAGGCTCTATTCTGTCTCCCATGCTCTTTAACATCTACATGAAACCGCTGGGAGAGGTCATCCGGAGTTTTGGAGTTGGGTGTCACCTCTATGCAGATGACGCACAACTCTACTACTCCTTTCCCCCTAATTCCAAGGAGGCCTCTCGGGTGTTGGACGAGTGCCTGGCTGCTGTGTCTATCTGGATGAGGAGGAACAAGCTGAAGATCAATCCCGACAAGACAGAGGTCCTCCTGGTCGATCGTAAACCTGACCGGGGTATAGGGTGGCAACCTGTGCTGGACGGGGTTACACTCCCCCTGAAGCCACAGGTCCGCAGTTTGGGAGTCCTCTTGGATTCATCGCTTACGCTCGAGGCTCAGGTGTCAGCGGTGTCTGGGAGGGCCTTCGCACAATTGAGACTCGTGCGCCAACTGCGACCGTACCTCGCGAAGGCTGATCTGGCCGGGGTGGTCCATGCCTTGGTCACCTCCAGACTGGACTACTGTAATGCGCTCTACGTGGGGCTGCCCTTGAAAATGGCTCGGAAGTTCCAACTGGTCCAACGAGCGGCAGCCAGGATGTTAACTGGGGCCCCTTACAGAGAGAGGTCAACTCTCCTGTTCAAGGAGCTCCATTGGCTGCCATTTATTTTCCGAGCCCAATTTAAGGTGCAGGTGCTTACCTACAAAGCCCTGAACGGTTTGGGACCATCCTACCTCCGTGACCGCATCTCTGTCTACGAACCCACGCGCTCACTTCGGTCATCTGGAGAGGCCCTGCTCGTGATCCCGCCTGCGTCGCAAGCGCGGTTGGTGGGGACACGAGACAGGGCCTTCTCTGTGGTGGCCCCCCGACTCTGGAACACCCTCCCCAAGGATCTCAGACAGGCCCCTACATTGGCAGTCTTCAGAAAGAACTTGAAGACCTGGCTGTTCCAATGTGCTTTAATAGGAAATCTCCAATTCCAAGTCCCATAAGCACTTTATTAGAACTAAGATTGTATATCGCACTCTGCACTTGCCCTATAAGCCTTATATATTACCTGTCACATCAGCACTTTTAATCTTGTACCCATTACTCTGGCCCGGCCCAGTTTTATTGTGTTTTAGCGTATTGTTTACTGCTTGTTGTTTATACTGTTTTAATTGTTTTTAATTTGCCTTTTGTTTTGTATTGTTATATTGTGTGTTGAGGCCTTGGCCTTTGTAAGCCGCATCGAGTCCTTCGGGAGATGCTAGCGGGGTACAAATAAAGTTTAATAATAATAATAATAATAATAATAATAATAATAACGCCAGCTCTTCGGCTTACAAATGGGGATGACCACCAACCCCCAAAGTCAGACATGACTGAACTGAATGTCAGGGGAAAACCTTTACCCTTTATCTTAACTACCACCAATTCCTCAATACTTTATTTCCCATACCACCATACTTCGCCACAACAACGCATGGCCGGACATAGCTAGTAAAATTATATATTTATCTTTAGAATCTCGATGCTGGGAGGGAGGCTACATTCCCAGAAGTGCCCTCTCTCTCGAATGGGCTTGGCTGGAGCCTTCAACAAAATATTATATAGTTCTCAGCTATAATTGGGGACATATCTGAGGAATAAGTGGCCTAAAAATCTCTGTTTTCTGTCAACATCCCCATCAAAGGACATCCCAAGCACTATGAGCTTCAACAACTGTAGGGACCACCCCCTGGAGTTATTTTTCCTCTTCCTCTGCTCACCCACCATAGGATGGTGTTCACAGGCACCATATGAATGCAGCCTACATTTTTAACAAGTCATTTCCTCATGTTTACAGCTCCGAAAGGATAGTGCAATTAAGAAAAACAAATGGATGCAAAAGTGTGTGAAAATCAGAAATACAAGCACAGAAAAAATTGCCCTTTTCTCTGCAAACTAACCTTTCCATTCCGTCCGACACATATTTTCCCATCTTTTTACCTAGAGAAGGGGAAAAAAAACACTTGGTTAATTTAAATATGGACATCCAGATCACAGACATTAAATTTAGTGGAAGTAAAAAGGTTAAGATGAAAGGGACTAAACATTTCCAAAAAGAAGTATGTTCTAAATCCTCGCAAAACCAAATAGTAAAAATAATAACATCCTGCTATTAAAAAGTCAAATCACATACATATGAACCAAACAGAGCAAAAACAAATATTTAGTACAAAAGACTTTAGTTTACCCATTCCTTTTGTATGTTCTCTATAAATGTATCCAAAGGAAACATGAAAATAACCATTCTCCCCTCTGCATACACATACTCCAAAGCGGTTTTTGCATATTTTCTGTTGCTAATTAAAAACAAAAGTTAAAATTGGCAATATTCTTTTTCCCCTACCAATGAAAGCAGCAGCGTTAGAGGGGAGGAACATATAGCTTTTAAAAAAGAAGTTAAAAGTGCAGAAAGATCTGTGAGATTGTGAGAATGCTGCTACTGCTCCATTCATCATTATGTTTCAAAAGTAAACAATTCCATTCTGCTCTGCTATTAGACAGACTAAATTTAAATTAATAATGGTGAGGTCTGTGTACTCTCAGCTCCCATCTACACTGCCATATAATGCAGTTTTATGGTAGTTTAACTGCATTGAACTGCATTATATGTGTCTACACTGTCATATAATGCAATTCAATGCAATCAAACTACAGTATGAAATTGCATTATATAGCAGTGTACATGGCTTCTCAGTCTACCCAGATAGGATGTGTGTTCCTCCCCTCTCTTCCAATGGAAGGAAACATATTGTGTCAATGCTTAGACTGGCAACATTTCTGGCAAGGACTTCCTTTAAAAAGAAAAGCTAAAATGACGTGCTGAAGTTATCCATAAAGGAGCAATTGGGAAATGATGCTCTGTGCTTCAACAGCTTTATCAGTGTCCCTTTGACACTATATGGTTATAGCACTATGATTCCATTTTAACCGCCCTGACTGCATGCTATAGAATCCTAGGTTTTGCATTCTGGGTTAAGAATTCTAAATGCCTCTCCCTGAACTGCGGATTCCAGGATTCTACAGGAATCAGAAAGTTACCATGGCAGTTGACATGGAATCATAAAGTTGCCGTTGTGTAATTAGAAAGGGCACCCATCCAGTAATAAATGGTTTCATTCACATTGACGTAGCTTTTTTTTACTTTCCTTGTTCCAGGATATATCTTGCAGATTCTCAGTTATTCTAACACAGTTGCTGGCTAATTTCCATCAGAGGCAAAGTACAATGTTATCTAGGAGGGACACCTATGTCTTCCTTTCACACAGAAAGGCGGGTCTGAAATATCATATGGCACCTTGCATACCCACCCATTGACTGTAGATTGTAAACTCGGGACTAATTCCTATTGCCAGTATTGAAAAGACATAGGTTTACCTATGTGTCAGCTATCCATTCTGCAGTTGAAAGCAATGGGTCTACTCTGTTTAGAACAATGGTTCTCAACCTGGGGTCCCCAGATGTTTTTGGCCTACAACCCACCCAGTTAATCAGCTGTTAGGATTTCTCGGATTGATGGCCAAAAACATCTGGGGACCACAGGCTGAGAACCACTGGTTTAGAACTAACCTAGCTGATTCTAATTTCAGTGTCATTTTTACATACATACTCACATACATGGACACAAAGAAATATACACATATATTGAACACATATTCTGTTGGCCTGTTTGTGCTAATTAAATCATATTAAGAAAGAAAAAAGATGGGAGAAGGAAGGATCTCTGGTGGAAAAGAATTTGCCACATCTACCCAGGCCACTTACTGTAGAACCAGATTAAATTGACCACCTGTATCCCACTCTGGTGGCCGAACAGAGTTTAGTCTATTTAGCAGGATTGAACCGGTCTGTCTTTGCTGGATGACCACCCTGACCTGTGTTATGTTGTGTTGTCACCACTATAGTGGCGACCACAGAGCTCCAAAGAGCTCTAGTCATCCCTGGGGACCTTTGCCAATGCAAGTAAAGGCACCTGTGTGACTTGGACAGAGGGCACCGGAAAGGAGGGGGTGATCTGCTTCCCTTCTCCAAGTGACATAGGAACCTTTTTTGCATCAGCAAAGACACCCAGAGATGGCCAGGATACACTATCTCAGGGGCTCCACAGCTACCACGACAGTGGTAATAACATGACACAGGTAGACGCTAACCAAGTTTCCCCACATGGTGGCACTCGCCCATGTGAATGGCAGAGCTGGTTCCAAATTAGGACCAGTCCAGTTATTCATACTACCTAAAGTGCAGAGAAGCTCTAATGTGTCCCCCATTAAGCAGCTGTGCCCTGCGTTGGGGGCTAGATGGCTCTGGGCATCACGTAATCATAAAATATATGGATCTCAAATGTGAGTATTATGCAAAAGAATAAAATATTAATAATACTGGCCAGATATACTGACAACACAATATACAATGGAATAAAAGATTTAAAAAATATACACCCTTATGAACTCTGGTAAGATATATGCATTTTCAAATACCTGACTACAATAATGTCAATACTTTGATCATAAAATATAGGATGTGTTGACAGAATTATTAAAGGCATAGTGAATGCTTTAACAAAAAAAAACCAGAAGTTATAAGAATATAAAAACCATTGTCTTCAGCTGTAAATTTCATATTAAATGAACAGTACTCAATTTCTAATTTATAACTATTCTTCATCTAGTCTTCCAAAAGAAGCCATAAATCACAAGAAGCCTCTCTGTACAACTGTATTTGTAGAATGACTCTTTAACTCAAAAAGTCATTGTTTGGTAATAGGGATTATTTAAACATGAATGTTTATGCAGAAACCAACTTGCCAAAGAGCCTTCCTACACCTGATCTTCAGGACCTTCTTGTAATTCAGCTTCTGGGTAATATAGAATGTACATGTACAGCAGCTAGCAATTCTGATTAAGGAGCAAAGACATCTAAATAAAACTCTGGAGATACTATGTTAACTCTGATAACCAAGGTTTGCTTTCTGGATTTTTTTTCAAATATTTTTGAGAATCCATAGATACAGAAATCCTGGATACAGAGGTTAAAATGTATACATTTTAGAGATTTTAGTATACGTGGATGAGACATTAGGAACCATTGGGTATTTGAAAACTGCTTGAGCCTATCACTATTGCTATCTCTAAAACAACTTTAGTTCTTTAAGTGCTGAACAAGCAGCATTTCCAACATTAGACTCTTCCTTTCATACTCCAGAATCCGTTGTTAACCTACTCATCAGTTGTCTTACAGTTTGTCTAAATTTTTCATCTTCTCCCCAGAACTAGAAGGTCTGCTCAATCTTACAAAATAAATAAAAACCAACGTAAAAAAGGGAAGAAAAATAAGGGGAGAAAGTCTATGAAATCTCATACTCATTGCTCTAAGTAGTCTAACAGGAGGTGTGTGTTCAAGGCCTAGGTGTTATGGCAGAGGTAGGCAACATGTAGATCTTAAAATACTGTGGACTCAGTAACAAAAAAGTAAAAGATGCTAGGCTTATCTGTGTCAAAGAAAGGGAAGAATCCCAACATTTCCCAACAGAGGAAGCAAACCCTATCACATGCAAATCCCATTGCTGGTCTGCCTCTTTCCTAAGATTAAACCATTCCTTGATAGGCTTAACCAGTCAACAGCTGCCAATCCATTTCTGTGCCAGCATGCCAGCACTAAAGCAGTGCTCGAGGCGGGATTTTCTTCCTCTCCCATTACACCCCTTACTTTTCCAGAATTTTTTTTAAATTACCCAGAAATCCTTTTAAAAATTAACCACTACTGCAACTGCAAAATTGCCTTTTAAATAACAATTAAAAATATAAGGTTAAAGGTAAAGTCCAGTCATGTCCGACTCTGGAGGTTGATGCTCATCTCCGAAGAGCAGGCGTTGTCCATAGACACTTCCTAGGTCATGTGGCCGGCATGACTGCACGGTGCTCCATTACTTTCCTGCCAAAGCAGTACCTATTGATCTACTCAAATTTGCATGTTTTCGAACTGCTAAGTTAGAAGAAGCTAGGACTAACAGCAGGAGCTCACTCCGCTCCCCAGATTTGAACCTCTGAACTTTTGGTCAGTAAGTTCAGCAGCTCAGCGGTTTAACCTGCTGTGCCACCAATTAAATATATACAGAAAAGCATAACTGCAGAAGGACAGTGTTACGATGGCATGCAAAAGTACACTTGTGGGACCACAGATCAGTAAATCAGCACTATTGTGTAAATAAAAATGTGATGATGACTGTTCGTGCATCCATCATCACTTATGTGGCAACTGTGGTGTAGCAACTTTGTGCAATAAAGTCCTAAATATAAAACTTGTATTTTCATTTGAAACAGGGCCATAGAATCTGCAGCTCTCCTGATTCAGTTGGAATGCAACTTCTGCCAGTATTGATTAGCATAGCTAATGGTGAGGGACAACAGAACTTGCAGTCCCATGATACCCGGAAGATCACAAATTGCTCCCTGCAGTTTGTGGGAGGGGAAAAATCCAACAGTCATCTTCAATAAAATAATTTGTTTAAAGCAGAGCATACATCACATATTTCATACTTACATTTCATTCGCCGTACCACTAGTATCAAGGGGAGAATGCAGATCACCAGAGCAGAAGGAATCAGTACTGGATAATACTAAGAAGGCAAAGACAAACAGAAACTTTTGAAGATGTTATGTCTCAGATTAACCAACATGGACAGCATTCCATACAGCATTTCACAGCTGAAAATTGGGATGCATGTGATCAAATACTGAAGTGTGGTCAAGATGGGAAAAGTTATTAATAAGAAAGAAAAAGCAGCAAGTTTAGGGTTTCATTAAAGGACTTCATTTTAATAGTTTTTTATGCTTTTATTTCTACTGCCAGGGAGGGGGATGGGTGGGTGATTATTCAACTTCTGGGATTTTTAGCCAAATACATGGCTTTGGACACTGTTCATCTTGACTTGAGGAGGAAGGGGGCCATTTTCCTCAGACACCAAAATAACATGGACTGACACAGCAGATAGTACATATTTCATTTTTTAGAAAAACAAACAACTGACAGATAGCTGGTTATTTGGATAGATGCTTCAATTAACCAATCTGTTCTCCAGTACCTCTTTGGAAAACTCCAATATGATTTGCCCTAAAGAAAAGAAACAAAAATATATCACATATCATAACAGCACATTATACATTATGAATACTTTTCCTGACTGATAGCTTCAGGAAACATCTTTTACCCTCTTATCCTCTTCTCATATTTATCCAGAACCTGATTGCTGGAAGTCAAGGGAGCTTGGATAAAAATTATGTTTAAGATGGTATTTTTCATAGAATCTCCACATGTTTGCGTCATATCTGACATGAAAATTACCAACAATAAAATGATGGAAAAATAGATAGAAGTAGGGTTTAAAAAAAACTTGTTCTTTATAAAATTATTTCATGAACAAATGCATCATTTCAGCAAAGAAACAGAAGTTATTCTCACTGAATATGAATGTCTACAATATAAAACTATACCTCCTCAAAATGACAAAAGATAGGATTAATTAACTGGCAGCTGAGCCATTTAATCAAATCTGTTCAAATGCCTGGGACATGCTTTCAGCTGGTTAAAGCCCAAAGGATGATACAGTAAGACCCCATATCCATGGGGATAGGTTCCTGGTCAGACCGCAGTAACTTGAACCTGCAGATACAACTGAACGCCATTAAGGACCTCATCAGACAGGCAGGGGTAAAGTGGGAGGCAGTGGGCGAAAGCGCGAGACAGCAGAGGGAACCATCAGGATCTGTTCCCTCCCGTTGGGGTCTGTCCCATGTTGTTTCCCCCTTCAGAACTGTCTTCCCCTACTTCCTCTTTACTTTCTTCAATGAGGAGTCAGGTAAACACTCAACTTCTCGGGAGACACTCTATGCTCTGCTTCTCTCTGCTGCCAGAATGGAGCCCCACAGAGTCCCACCAGAAGTCCCCTGCATCCCTGCATGTGATGGGCTTTGTGGGACTCCGTCTGGAAGCAGAGAGTAGCGGGGAGAAGACATTTCTCTCTCCGCTTCTGATGAGGTCCTAAATAATATAATTTCCAATCCCAGCATACCACAGAATTTCATCAGAAGATCTAGAGATTCCTAGAGAGCTATCCTCTCCACAAATTTGCTAAGTCCTACAATGCATGGCAACTTCCAGTGCAGGCATGTCATAGACTCATATGATATGGGGAGAATTAGCTAATTCCTTGCGAGGCAATGGGTAAGTGAAAATGATGGGTATGGGTTCTATGAGACAGGTCTTTCTGAGAAGACGGGGATGGCCCTCTCTCCATCTCTCTTGGAAATGGGGCTTGAATGGGTTTATATTATACAGCCCTCCACAAATTAAATTTGGACCAATGTAATGGGAAGGGAGAGTTCCCCCACCAATGGTGTATATAAAGGAAGTTGTGGGATAATGATTTAGAAACAAAGATTTTAGAGCTATGTTACTGCATTCTGCTGAAATCTTTTCAGAAAGCCCCTTGGAGTGCAAAAGTAGAGACATTTTAAAAATCTAATAAATTGGAGAGTGTTCTACACATTCTGGAGAGTGTTGCTTCAGCTCAACCTTAAGAGATAAACATTTCAAAGACTGCTTTAGTCCATAAATTCTCAGAGTGCATCAACAGGATTACAATTTATCACTTGGCACAAGGAATTTGCTGTGTGCAGAGACACACTCTGAGATCATGTCTTTATAGAGGCTTGCAGTATCTATCTATATATATACACACAGTGTTTGCATGTTTTCTGAGGGTGGGGGCACTATCACCAAAAAGATCAGCAGGAATGGAATTTTGAAAGCTAGAGAGAGAGAAAAAGGACCCCATGCAAAAGAGAGGTATAAACACAGCATTGCTCAATATTGTTCTAACTAGGTATCCAAAACAAGATTTGACTGGTCGTATGAGAAACAGAAACTCATCAGCGGAAGGAAATGATATAGTAATTAATTTCATTCATTCACATGTCACCCATTTCAGGTGAGGAATGTGATTTCAGCATTTGTGTTGCAGAATGACCTTGAGTGACTTCTGGAAAATGGGTCATGCTAAGCACTAAGCTGTTCTGAACTTGAATTTGGTAATACTGAACAATTGTTGTGGTGTAAACTTCATGTTATATTTCAAATTAGAAGGGGCAGAAATGGGGCTCTACTGATACTGTTGAAATGCATGTGCCACTAGAACTAGCCATAGCCAATATGAGGAGAATGGTACCTAACTATAGTCTGCCACTCTCCAAGGACTCTCCATATTTTAACTCTATTGTCATTTTGAGAGCTGGCATAGTGTAGTACTTCGACCATTGGGCTATGACTCTGGAGACTGGACAAGCCAGTCTCTCAGTCTAAGAGGAAGGCAAAGTCAAACACCCTCTGAAGAAATCCTGCCACAAAAGGCAATGATATTTTTGTCTTAGTTGGAAATCACTTGAAGGCACAAAACAACAACAAAAACAACCTGCCTTTATAGAAAATTATGATTATGTAACAGATCTTCTAGACTCTTTATTCATGGCACAAGTCTTTTGAAAAAAATCAGTAATGTCACAAATATAGTTATAATGGAAGCAGGCTACATTATTAGTGCTGTATACATTGTATTTTTAGCTAACAATGGTGGTGTGTAATAAAAAAAACCTAGCATTATTTTGAGAACATGCGTTAAGCATGTGCATTATACAGATACACATTGTTGGGAATTGCAGTTGATCATGTCTAAAGTCTGCACTAGTCTGAAAAAATAGTTTTGCTAGTATAAACGTTTATGCTGGATTAGGCTCTTTCCATAACAAACTAACCACCTTCTACAGTCTCATAGCACACTGCCCAAATCTAGTTAATATCTTTGTTGCATTGAAGGCTGAGGTTTGTGGCAGAAATTCACAATTCTTGGAAGAATTATCCGGAGAGCACAAAACTCAGCAATGATGTTAACCATAGTTTGTGCACAGTAAAATGATATGCATTGCCATCTAAAGAGTAAGAACATTATGTCCCATCTGTTAGTGGCACCAGATAATGCAGAAGATATTAACAGTAATAGACCCCATCTACAACTGCCATTATAATGCAGATTGAACTGCATTATATGGTCAGTATAGAGTAGACTCATATAATCAAGATCAATGCAGTTAAACTGGATAATATAATGCAGTTCAATCTGTGTTTTGATGGTACTGTAGATAGGGTCTAAGAGCAAAGTTAATGATACTAAATTCACATCTTGTAAACACATTAGACCGTTAACATAAATAACTGCTGATCATGTGGGTCACTGAAGGTCGAACTAGACCATGGCCAATATTCTTCATCATCAGATATAAGTAGCATGACCAGAGCCCCATATTTATAGCTGTGTTTCCTGAATCAAACCCCCAGAATCCACTTGCAGGTTCTGTTAGAATTTCTTTTCACAACACTTCACTGGTGGAAAGGAGTGGAAATGTTATAATTCAGCATCCTACCCTCCACTGCTTCAGGGCACCTTTGTGCCTGGCTTCAAAAATGGGTGGGTAGGTGGGGACATTTGCAATTGTTATAATGGTGCCATGACTGAAAATGTGAATTGCAATCTTTATACTGTCATAAATCTGAATTATGAACTCATAAAAATTGAACAGGGTGTCAACCAATATATTGAACATGAAATATTTTACTCTCTCAGAAGTACTTAGGAAGATCTTCCTGGGACCTCATTGTGCACAGTCTGGGCTCCACTTCCATACACTTTGGAAACGGAGTCCCACAGAGACCATCATATGATGAAAAGGCCCTTCCAGTGCAGCTCTGTGTTTCCAAAGCACATGAAAATAGATCCCAGAATACCTTTTCAGGAGTAGGATGCTGCAAAATACAGTGAAAGATTGGGAAAGGATGTGTAAAGGACCTGGGATGGCTGGCCATCCCAGAAGATGGACCTCGATGGAAGCGAACGAAGTAAGATGGTTCCCTCCACTTTTCCTCTCTTTAACTCTGCTCGTGGAATGATGTCCCTGGTAGTAAGGGCTGTTTGACACTGTCTTGGAATGTGGTGGACTCTCCTTTATTAAAGGTTTTTAAGTAGAGATATGTTGGGAGTACTTTGATAGTGTATTCCTGCATAGCAAGGGGTTGGACTCTATGTCCCTTGTGATCTCATCCAACTCTATGATTCTGTGATTCTACTCCCAAGCAGTACAAAATATATATCTTAATCATACCACTTTTTCACCCATGTATTTACAGTATGCAAAATGTTTTGTTTATTATAGATTGGTCATTTGAAGATAAAGTTTAATTTAAAAGTCTGATTGATGAGGAATATATCTCTTAGGCAATCCCATTAAGGAAGCTAAAATAGGTTAGAGGAGTTCACATTCCCCTTAATATTCAATTTAACCTTTAAATAGCTCACCTCAGTCAACTGTTACAACAAGGATTACAACAATTACAAGAACAAGATAAAGTACCACTGACTTCCATAATGGAAAATAATTTCTTCTGTTTAGTGTTTGTACATATTAGACAGTAGCCTTTGCTGTAAGGAAACAATAATCATTCCTAGTCCTCCATTCTAAAGAATAGTTAAAGAATATGAGGTACTTGAGGGGAATTGGTGATCTAGAAGTAGAAGAAATTTTTTAAAATAAGAGATCAATTATTGGGGGAATAATGGTAATTGTAGTACAATGATAATTGTAGTACAATGTGCACATGCTACACAAAAGTGGAAAAATAGCAAATAGGCCCTTTATTTTTAACTACTGAGAATATCTCTCTAGTAATCTCTAGGCCCTCAGGCATGACTCTCTGGAGGACCTACAAATGCCTAGATAACTTTTCTCTAGGAATCTCTAAATCCACCAGCACAACTCTATAAGAATTAAGCAATATGAAAAATGCAGGAGTGGAACTGAACTACTGACATGTAGCACATTTATTATAGGTCAAAATCAGTTTTAATCCCATCTGCAACAGAACCATAGAAATAAATGGGATGTGTTAAATGTTACCCTTTCTTGTCCCTTTTCCCTTTGAACTGGAATATATGGCAGCGTGGTCTCAGATATGCCAGTTCAAACCAGATATTGTGGGATTTTCTGCCTTGATATTTTGGGTTATATGGGTGTATAGAAGGGCACTCAATAGTATTTCTTCAGCGATACATATTTTAGGTTCCTAATAGACAGCAGATTTAACAGTTTTAATATATAAAAGATGACAAAAGATGTCTGTCTGTCATAGGATGTGTTTTTACTCACCTACAGCTCTTATATTTGGTATGCTTCATTTGCAAATCTAATTGCTGATCCACATTATCCTTGACAAACTTCAGTTGAGAAGAATAGGTAAATTTTAGTCAATATGTGTCTACTTTAAGATCGAATTTGAACTTCAGCAATCACATTTACACATTAAGCCCATATTTATCTTCCGATGAGCAACCATATATTTAAAAAACACCAAAAATTATATGAAATAATGAGCTATAGAAAATGTCTGTCATCTTTTGGTGCAAACCTTCACCAAAAAATGCAACAAGCATATTCTTCAGTTTGTTCCTTTGGCAATTAACATAAAGAGCCTAGATAAATATATTCTGAGCTATTTGAGAAGTGCAGGACTCTTTTTAATCTTCCTCATTTCAACTTCCCAATCAAAGAGCTAGTTTTAGGGAACAGAGATTTCACCAGCACAGGATGATAAGGCAACCCACCTTTCAGTTAAACTATAACATAGTTAAGTGATAGCTATGAAAACATCAAAGAGATCTACTACTATGTGCAGGGGTTTTTTGGTGAGACAAATGCAAAACTTCATGAGAGCAGCAACACAAAGGACAAAAACTGATGTGAAGTTTTAAATCAAAAACCTGTCAAGCATTCTCCCACATGGCAGCGCTAAGCAAAGGAAAATACTTAAATGAAATACTTAAATTAACCATTTAAGCTACAATAAGTACAAATAAGTGATTGTTTGTAATTATGCTTCGCTTTTTACCTGTAGAAGGAGAATCAGTCTCTGTGGTAACAAAGTCATTCTGAAAACTGGTTGGTGATGATTTAGTGTCTAATAATGGAGTAGCAGTTACAAGAAAGGCATTGGCTGTTGACACAGATGTAGAAAGTGTTAGACCACCAGTAGTAGAAGGGACTTTCGTAGAAGCAGGCTTAGTTGTTAAGAGAAAAGATGGAGTTGTCGTAACTGCAATACTTCTTGATACAGAAAACATGGGCAATGTTGTTCCATCAGTAGTAGGAGCAGTTGTTGTCAAAGCAAGTTCAGTTGTTAAGAGAAAGGAAGGAGCTGTAGTTGTAACTGCAACGTTTCTTGACACAGAAGATGCGGACAGTGTTAGATCATCAGTAGCAGGAGCGGTTGCTGTGGAAGTGGGATTAGTTGTTAAGAGAAAGGTAGATGGTACTGGTGGGGTGGTTGTCATGGAGGTAGTGGTAGGTGTAGTGGTAGTCATCGGAGATGTGGTGGTTATAGTTGTGGTGAAGATAGTGGTTGTTGCTGTAACAAAACAACATTATATATTAACATGCCTATGCATTTGGAACAAAATCAGTCAAGAACAAGAAATTAGGGTAACATCATTACATTATCCTAATATTTGCTCAATCCTTCTGAACACACATACAGGGTGTTTGAAAAACAACTCCCTATTCACCATTTAAATTAAATTGTGAATAGGGAGTTCTTTTTCAAACACCCTGTATTGCTAAGTACCCAGATATACTAAAAGGAGAGACAGCATGGTATAGTGGCTTGAGTGTTGGATTAGCAGTGCATCTACACTGTAGACTTGGGGCTTCATCTCCATGCCATTTCACTAGCAAGTGTGGAGATATGGCTGTCCCATATGATGACGCTTTCCCCATCATGCAGGGGAAGTGTCATCCAAATAAGAAAGAAGCATGCTGGCTTCATTGGAGCTAGCACAACATGGGACGCCTTCCATGTTGCCGAGAAAGTGTCTGCTGATGCTTTTACCCTGGTTGGGAGTGGAGCCACAGGTGGCATCATCTGATGGCTGCTGTGGGGCTCCATCCCCAAAGAAAGCTTTAAGCATCCTAGGACACTTATTCTGAGCAATGTGGTGAGGTCCCTATTGCAGTTCGACATGACTTTAATTGCTATGTCTCAATACTATGGAGGTTTATTTCTGATCAGGTATGCTTAGGATTATGCTGGAAGTGACTTTTTCTATATTCTGCATTTCTGCTTATTTTGGTGTTTTCTTCAATGTATATGTTTTCTTTGTTCCAAGGAGCTCATGACAACATGCACTGAATTTTTCCATATTTTTATCTTCACCTAAATGTAGGCTAATTTGAAAGATTTGGTGCTGGATCAAGGTGAGTTTCATGAAGATTTGAACTCTGTTTTCCCAAATTCATTCCCAGTAATCTAACCACTTAGAACCACTGTGGGATCATGTCTTGAATGTTGGACTTGAACCCAGGAGGCCAGGGTTAAAATTTCCATTTGGCCATGGAAACCCATTGGATGACTTGGACAAGCCTCACACTCTCAGCTTAAGAAGGTGAAATCTCTGCTGAACAAATCTTGCCAAGAAGCCCCCATAATAGATTCACATTAGAATCACCAGAAGTTGGAAACCTCCTGAAGGCACACAATTACAGAAACAATCTGTCTAGTACACCGTACAAGCTCTCTACTTCATTGGTCTCAAAGTGATCCACCAAAAATATGGCAAATCAGTAACAACAACAAACATATAAATTGATCAACAATGTGCCACCAATCTTTAGAAATATGGTTTTTTGTTTTATTTGAAAATTGTTATTGTTTTTAAAAACACATTTTAAACTATTTTATAAGTCAGATCTCAATGAGCATTATATTTTTTCCTCTATCTCTTTTTTTCTTTCAAATGTTGAGTCTAATTCTATGTTATTAAAAAATAATCTTATTTGTTTGTATCTGGGGAGCTTTTCACTACTGTAAAAATTAGAGATTTGCTCAGTTCAACCTTCTAGATTCTCTTTATTATTTTGAAATCTTACAGAGAAACCAGCACTTCCAATTTGAGGAACGACGAGATTCAGCTACCTATTAGTGTCAATTAGTGCAGTTGTACAGTGTGTGCGTGAGAGAGAAAGACCTCAGGGTATGCAGTCATTTCTGTCAAGAATGAACAAAGAAAGAAAACTCAATGGTAGAACTTGATTGGACCCTTTTTCTAGATGTCCAAGAAATGTGGTTGGCTTTAAATTTCTGTCTCCACACATTTTAGGAAATAATTTTATATTAACAGAGACGTTTTTTAAGAAGCAGTTGCACTTAAATCATAAAGTGTTTTAGGATACAACTGAAATGGATAGCACTTAACTCTCTTGATATAGTTGAACTATAATCTCTGTCAGACGTAGCTAACACATTCAATGGTGAAGGATGCAGTCTAAAAACATTTGGAAAGCTGCACTCCCCATCTTGGGTATATATACTATTTACCTAATCAACTTCATCCAACCAGATTGGATCCATAGTCTACTGGCAGTGCAAACTGTGGCCCTTCGCCTATATTTAAGGTCTTCACAGGACAGGGAGAATAGACAGAAGACAACAATACCACTCACCTCTCTCAACTTGAAGATTCAGGGTCTTTTTTATATCATTGAACCAGCCCCTGATTTCAACACGACAACAGTAGAGTCCTTTATCTCCTTCATTTAGGTTTTCAATAGTCAGTGATACATCTCCTCTAGTCACATAGCCTTTCAGATTGTACCGGCTTGATGTTTTAGATGTCACTCTCCTTCCATTTGTGTGAAGAATTTCATCACTGCATTTAGATTTAGGGCAACTGCCTCGGCCCCAACACATGTCAGTAAGATCACTTTCCCAACGGACATGGTAGGTGCATGGCAAATTGATAGCTTGGCCCACCATTCCTCTTACTGTGTTTTGGGATGAAGTGCCCACTGAGAAGAAAGGAATAGAGAAAAACTGTAGTTTTATGGCTTTTTTTACTTCAAAACATGTAATTTACATTTTCTGAAATGAAAAAAATGCATTTCATTGAAAATCTACATTGTAAGATGTTTCTCACATAAAGTGTTTAAAATGGCTGTGACAAGATGGTATGATCACAAATGTTTCCATTGTTCAGAAGACAATTATGAAAGAAGTTGATAATTCTGTTTCTTCCATGAAAAAGAACATTGGATGCTTTTACTGGAATTAAATATTATATTACATAACATTTCTGTTTAAGCTTCTATCACTACTGCACAACTGTGAACTGATAAAATCCTAAGTGGGGACTGGGGAACTGTGAAGTATGGGGTGTGAATGAAACTCACATACTGAACATGTCTAAAAAGAACAATAAGTTGAACGCCTGGCTCGACAGCAGTACGTGTGAAAAAGATCTTGGAGTCCTCGTGGACAACAAGTTAAATATGAGCCTACAATGTGATGCGACTGCTTAAAAAGCCAACGGGATTCTGGCTTGCATAAATAGGGGTATAGCATCTAGATCAAGGGAAGTCATGCTCCCCCTCTATTCTGCCTTGGTCAGACCACTCCTGGAATACTGTGTCCAATTCTGGGCACCTCAATTGAAGGGAGATGTTGACAAGCTGGAAAGCGTCCAGAGGAGGGTGACTAAAATGGTCAAGGGTCTGGAGAACAAGCCCTATGAGGAGTGGCTTAAAGAACTGGGCATATTTAGCCTGCAGAAGAGAAGGCTGAGAGGAGACATGATAGCCATGTATAAGTATGTGAGGGGAAGTCATAGGGAGGAGGGAGCAAGCTTGTTTTCTGCTGCCCTGCAGACTAGGACACGCAACAGTGGCTTCAAACTACAGGAAAGGAGATTCCACCTGAACATCAGGAAGAACTTCCTCACTGTGAGAGCTGTTCGGCAGTGGAACTCTCTCCCCTGGACAGTGGTGGAGGCTCCTTCCTTGGAGGCTTTTAAGCAGAGGCTGGATGGCCATCTGTCAGGGGTGCTTTGAATGAGATTTTCCTGCTTCTTGCCAGGGGGTTGGACTGGATGTCCCATGAGGTCTCTTCCAACTCTGCTATTCTATGATTCTATGGCTGCACACTATTAGTAATTACCACAGAGTTTATTTATGACTTTAATTTGTTTAGATAATTACATGAATTCATTGGATAATTTGCTGTAAAATGTTATAAAAACAGTTGCATGAAAGTATAAAATCACACTTCCATTAAAATAGATCTGAAATACTTCATTACCAAACCATATTTTGATAATGATAAGAAATCAATGAAGACAAAGCAAGCCATGGAATCAGCACAACATATCATTGGCCTACTGTCCCTATCTCTTCCATTCAAAACAAATTAAAAGCTAAATTCAAATAAACCCAGCATTTGATCTGCTACTTTGTGATTTTCCCACCAGTTATAATGGATTTAAGAGTTAGGATTCAGCAACGGCTTCCACGGCTCCATTGGGAGGCACAGCTTTATGGCAGTGGCCCCCAAACTGTGTTTCATGGTTCCTCAAAAGCATCTTAGGGTTCCTTGAAAAATCAAATTCAAAACAGCTTTTTAATACTACACAAGGCAAATTATTTGATTGTTTCTTCATGTGAAGAAAGGGCAAAGGCAGGTTATCTCCAAACACTAATCCATCTGTAGCCAGAAAGGTTATTTAAATTCTGCTCCCTTTTGTGGCCACCTATTGATGCAAATCAGGCTTTTCAGCTTAGGCTTCCAACGCTCCTCCCCGCCCCTCCAAATTAGGAGGAAGCTGGATTTATGCATTCAGCTGTCGAACTTAAAGCCAAGTTTCAAAACTATTTTAAGTACAAAACTAAAGCAATTTCATTCATCAGATTAGGTGTAAAATCCAATATTTTCTTGTACCAAAATAAATGTTTGTGGTTATATATATTTTTTAAATTCTCTTTATTTCCAAACCTACTATATTATACAAAAACACTCAAACAATAGGACTAGATAAAAGATGGAAAATCTTATGTGGGTTCACAATATTTAGTTTTAAAAAATCAGAAATAGAGTTAGGGTTTTATGGGAAACAAAGTGTTTGCTGAAGAGTTCTATGAACAAAAAAGTTTGGGATCCATTGGTGTAAGACACAGTTTGCCAGATCTCTCTCCCTCTTTAGTAGGGTGATCAACAGAAAGAAAACAGCAAGTAAAATGGCAATGAAACATTCATCCCCTTCCATACTCATTTCTACCGGTGAGAATGTAGTGAACGGGACTCAACTTTCTCACAGGCACAATAAATGGTTTGGATGCAGCCTAGTCTTGACTAGCCATTGTAGTGAGTCCTTCTGTACTACAAATCTGAAAACTATAATGTCACTCTTGGAGACCATCCACCCTGATCAGACCTGGACCTTAATGAAAGATCCAGGTCTGATTAAGTATTGGGCCTGTGGGAATTGACTTCACATTCCATGATACTGGGGGTCAATCTCCACAGCCATCTCACACTTTTGGGCTTCTGGAGCCCAAAGGTGCAAGAGGACACCTAGCCCCCTATTTCACCCCTAAAACTTATCAAAAGGGGCTGGCAGCCATGGAACCTGCCTGTAGCTGTCCTGTTTTGCTCCAAAAACAGCCTTACAACACAAGCAAAGGTAACCAAAAAACCTTTACTTCAGCAAAATAATAATGCAAACAGCAGTAACAGAAACAGAAGGTAAAGTTCAAAAGCAATGCAAGGTATTATAGCAGATGTGAAACAAAAGTCTTTAGCATAAGTCTTCACAGCAGACAGGAGCAAGAGTCTTTGGCAACAAAGGGCTTACAATGTACAGCAGGCATGTGCAAATGTTTTGTGGTGTGGACCACATGGCAGGCTGGGCTGTGGCAGGTGGGCTGGGAGGGCTAGGGTACTTGGTGTAGGGGGGAAGCCAGGATTGAGGTTGGTGCATGGGGGGGGGGGGAATTTTGAATGCCCAGGCCCTCCTCTAACTCTGAGGGCACACATACCCAGTGTCCCCCATCTGGATGGTGGTGTGCACATTCTCTCTCCCTCTCTTTCCGGCATGTGGTAGCACGCACATGCACACAATATCTCTCTCCCTGATTCTGCCTCTCCTCTGCCTCCTCATAAACTGGTGAGAGAGAGAAAGAGAAAAGGAAAGAAGAAGGGGAGCAACGCTGGCCCCCACAGCCCTGTGGCCAGCCAACAATGAAGCTGCAATGACACTGCCCTCCAAAATAGTATGAGCCCTCTCCTACGGGTGGAGATGCAGCGGGTAGAGAAGCAGCCTCCACCACTGCCCTCCTCGCTCGCATCTTGCTTCCCTCATTTCTCCAGGTTGAGTGAAGTTGAGACTCAGCCTCGGTGGTGGGGAACCATCAGCTGCTGCAGCAGGGAGACAGGCAAGAAGAGGAGGGCGGCGGCAGCTTTTCCGCCCAAAGGAGAGGGGTCTGGAGTAGTCCAGAGAGTGATGATACTGCAGCTCCATTGCTGTCTGGCCACAGGGCTGCGGGAACAGAGGGCCAGCAACACTCCCCTTCTTCTTTTTCTTCTCTTTCTTCCTTTCTTCTCCTGCTGGCTCCCAAGCAGGTGGAGGAAGTGGAGTCAGGCAGTGAAGAAGGAAGGCAGGAGAAAAGGAAGGGGGATGCCATGCTGCAGGCACTTCCTCTGCCAGAGAGCTCTCAGCTGCCTGTTGTATGTCTGTGCCACAGCTCTCCTCTCAGGCTGGGGATGCAGCAGGTTGCCATGTCAAAAGGCCAAGAGGGGGGCCAAGGCAAACGGGGGCCAGACAAAAGAGCCCAAAGGGCCTGTGTCTGCCCATGTTTGGTATACAGGAACAAGATCTGTGGCAAGAAGTCTTTTCCAAAGCCAACGTTGGAACTGTAGCATGGAGACCGGAACACAAACACACCAAGTAGGTCAGTTGCTGGCAGCACTGACTACTAGTTTAATGCTAATTTATAGCCCTGAGCACCCAGTACAAATGTTCCTAGGGCGAAGTCTGATTGCTCAGCTGTGATTCTAGCTGCCCTTCTCCTTTTTTCTTTTGCGTTCGAAGTTCTAAAAATGTAGAGATTTGCAGTATGTCTTCCTCACCTTCCCCTTCCTCAACACTTGACCTCAAATCCCCAAGTGCTACCTCTTCAGCATCCTGTTTTATCTCCTCCTCAGAAGCAAAAGAGTAGTCCCCAACAGTAAAATCTTCCTGTCTGGAGGAAATGGCAGGAAGTCACCATCTTGAGTCGCCATTTCCTCCATCCAGGAGGATGCTACAAACAGGTTCTGTGGCTGCAACAACAACAACAACAACTTTATTTTTATATCCCGCCTCCATCTCCCTAAAGGGACTCACATGACCCTTTGGGGTAAGTTTTAGAGAAAAATCAGGGGCTTCGGGATGGCTTTATGGCATCCCGATTTGACTTGCAATGGCATGTAGCCGCCCCCCTCTTGGGAAAGCCTGGAGTTTGGGTTGAGGTGCGGACTAGAACTTGCATGGATGTGGCTTATTTTAACCCATTTCCGCACAGGGTTTTAGCTCTGTCTCAAAGCGCTCTGAGGCATCCTTTCTTCTAGCGGGGAAACCAGAACGCCTTGTGTAATGCTCACTCTTTCACACTTTTATTAAAGTCCCTCTAATAAAAAGAAAGTCAAACGGAACAGTTTTCTTTCTTAAATCCACTGCTTTCAACATGATCAAAATTATCAAGGATTTGCAACATTCTGTCACTTCCATTCTCTGACTACCTTCCCTCACCTTGAGTTCAACTATTTATAATCTTTCTTGTTCTCTGTATGAAGTAACTTGGAGGGCATGAGGGGCAGTGTGCAATGCCTGTGGTGGCTCAAATTATACTGGGTGCCTCTGTTCCTAAGGATCTTATTGAACCTGCAAAATGAACCTCTGAGATTCTGGTCCCTGCTCAACTTAGAGGGCTACAGGCATCAAATGTTCTGGTCTTGATTCTGCTGCATCTTGATTTTTCTTTGAAGTCCCGTGAATGTCATTTCCTCTTGGCAGGATTCTCAGGTAATATACAAATACTCCCCCAAATGGGGCCACATAATTTTCATGCAACATTCCCCAGGCAACATTAGGAATAGCATTGTTTTGCTGTGGGATATGTTATTGGGATGATATTCCCATCTTTTTATTGCTTTTGCCCTTGGCCCTTGAGATGTACAAATTTCACTAATGCTCTCATTACTATACAGGCAGAATAATTACTTGGGTGGCTACAAGTGTCAAAGTAGCAGGTAATGGAATGGAAAGCAAGGTCATTGGTCCTTCATTTCAGAGCTCAATATCACCAACAAGCATTTGCTTTGTGGGATGTAGCTTAAGAAATTAGTAACCAGCACATTATTGTGGTAAAATACATTATGCCACTGCTAAGAATTCTATTTGCTCTGTTATGAATATAGCTCAAAGTCATTCATTGAAGGTTTGTTTCTGTGACTATTGTAATAAAAGTGAATGGCCGGGGGGGGGGGGGGGGGGGTGAGCATGATTAGCTCTACTTTTAAAAATACTTTAAAAGTTTATGATCTTGACCACACTGTGATTTTGTGTGGTCACATGTGCCCTTGATTTCAACTGTGAAGGCTATGAGCTTGTGTGGCAATAAAATCATTTTTCCTGTTTTTACTACTAGTTAATCAGCATTGTGGTAAATTAGATTTTCTCAGAGCACACTCTAGAATTAATGCGGTTTGATACCACTTTTACTGACATGGCTCAATTTTATGGAATCATTAGAGTTGCAATATTACAAGGTTTTCATCCTCCTCTGCCAAAGACTGCTGGTGTGTCGCTAAACCACAATACTTAGGATTCTGTCACATTGGGCCATGGTGTTAAAAGTGGTGTCAAACTACATTAATTCTACAGTGTAATTAAATAAACTTAAAGTGTCGATGCATCCTCAGGTACCTAATGTATTTGTTGAAACACTTGTGTAATGCAAGTGTTTCCACAAATACATTCAGCTTAATCATGTGCTTCAGTAAGAATGTAGTAAAATCACAAAGCATCCATGAGCCCCTGGTAGCACAGTGGGTTAAACTCTTGTGCCGGCAGGATTATTGACTGACAGGTCGTCAGTTCGAATTCGGGGAGAGTGGGTGAGCTCCCTCTGTCAGCTCCAGTTCCCCATCTGGTGTCATGAGAGAGGCCTCCCACAAGGATGGTAAAACATCAAAACATCCGGACATCCCCTGGGCAACATGCATGCAGATGGTCAATTCTTTCACACCAGAAGTGACTTGCAAGTTGCTCCTGACACAAAAAAAACTAAGCACCTGTGGATGTAAAACTTTCTACCAGCAGATCATAGCGGATAGTAAAATTTTAAAATACATAATATAACAAATCTCCACAACACAATTGGAAACATTTTTGAAATTCCCTGAAAAGAATAGCCCAGAATTTCAAGAATTTACTTTTTTTAGTATTCATTTTAAAATCATCTTATTAAAAGGATGTATTGTTGGTTACATAGCATGTTTTGTTGCATGTTAAATAATAAAACCTATTCTGACGTTTGAGTTTTTCTTCAAAAATGAAAAATAGTTACTCACCTATACAAGTATGAAGCATGATCCAATGAAACAGTAGCATGTACATCTTGCAATGCTTACAATTCACAAACTCCAGGAGTATTCTCTCACTGGATATTCCTTGAGTCTTATTCGGTTTGGAAATGCTGAGTGAGCCTTGCCTTTTCTTCAGTTCTCTATTTTGGGTTAAAGTACCTTAACCCCTGTGACAATGTGCTTCTAAGGGTCAAGCAGATGTGATGCAAGAGATCAAGAGCTTAACCTCTTGAGATACAGAGAGACAAAACGAAAGGAAATGCAATTTTTATTGTACTGATGACTTTCTGACTTCCATTTTAAGGCACATTTAACCTGATGTTGTTAGTTCTGGTAATGACAAAGGATATGTTGACAATTAGAGTAGTTTACTTAAAATATGTAAGAATCCTTTGGATGTTACCAGACTGAAAATCCATTAGGCCCGCCTAGCCAGCATAGCCAGCCATGAAGGACGATGAAAGGTGCATCTCAATAACACCCAGAAGGCCACAAATTGATAGCGCCTTTTATACAGGGAAGACAACAACTTATGTGGGTAGTAAAAGCCTGCTCTGGATTTCTGTTGAGAACACTAGAGTAGTAACAGCTTGGCAGGACTGCCTTGTCCAGATTGCTTACTTCAGTTTGGGGAGAAATGGCAGTCATTTAGTTTACAGAAACTCAAATTGCAAGTTATTAATATTGTTTTTATGTTTTTATGTTTTTATTCATGTTTTCCCCATTTTTGTGTGCCTAAACATTGCAAAAGTTGATAACTAGTGTATAGTGGGATGATTCTGGGTGAGTAACATTTGTCTGTTTATTTACTTATTTAATATTCTGACCTTTCTTCCTGCCTAGATGCAAAGGAGCTTACAACATGGTTACAGAAAAACCACAGCTACCAAACAAAAAATTAAAAGAATAGTCACAAAAATAATCAAATAAGCTATCAAATTAAAACATGGAGCAAATTAACGTTTATTTGTTTTGTTTTGTTTTTTAAAAAAAAGCTAGAAATAGGAGGAGTACAACACCTCCAAAACAGCCATGTCATGGACAAAGCGTATCTAAATAATACTACCTTTGTCTGTCAGTGGAAGGAATAACAATGGGAACAGAAGCCACACCTGCCATGTATGTGAGGGACATCCACAGCTTGCAAGTACCTGCCAAAAAAGCCTTCTCTCATGTCCTCATCTTGTGACCTCATCCCACCAGAGGGGCAGGGGAAGCAGGGGGAATCATCTTCTAAATGTGGCATTCAGTGGCCCTCCGTTTCCAAATGAAATTGAGAATTCATCAATAGTTCCCATCCATCCTTAAATTGTTATTATTATCATTGTTATCATTGTTATATCATCTGCCCATTTTATAATAGCCCCATTCTCGAGGTGTTGCCAATGCTATATTACACTTTGTCCATTTCAACTGTGAAATTACCTTCCCCATTTCGGCCCATTTCGGCACATGTTGCACTTTGCCTGGGTTCTATGAATTAGTCTCCAGTGTTAATATTGTATGTTTTATGTTGATTTTAACAATTGTTTTTACTGTAATTGATGTTTTTATTGGATAACTGTTTTATTGCTGTGTTTTGATATTTGATTGTTTTATCGGGCAAGGCCCCATGTAAGCCGCCCCGAGTCCCTTCGGGGAGATGGGGCGGGGTATAAAAATAAAGTTATTATTATTATTATTATTATTATTATTATTATTATTATTATTATTATCATCTTTATTTAGACCCCACCTGTCTCCCTGTGGGGATTCAAGGCAGCTAACACTCCACATTAAACAAGTTTAAAAGGCGCAATACAAAAGTTAAAAAACAATTAAATAACAGTGTGGTGAAAACAGAATTTAAATGCAGTAAATACACTAAAATGGCCTTTTCAACTCATCAGAGCAGTGCCATTTCACTTTCTGGTGTGAATTTGTTCCTCATATAAAGTCATAATCCTTATATTGTCTTTGAAGTTGGAGGGATAAGATGAACCCTGTGTCTTATAGAGTTTAATTTTTATTTGATTTTATATTGCTTAATGCATTGCCAGCAAATATTACTTCTGCCAGAGCTAAGCCTGAAATATCTTTCTTCAACTGAATAGAATCTGCCTTATGCTCTCCTTGCATTCCAAAGAATGCTTCTACAGCTCTGTAAGCTAACACAAAAGCCCATCATCCTCTCCAGCTCTGTGTCCATTGTTTTTGCCTCAAGATAGTTTCTTCTTCCTCAGCAGTCTGAGCCAAAGTGTATATCATCACATCATCTGCTATGGGTTTACTGAGGCAAAAAAAATTGAAAGAAGTTATGGAAATGGAAGAAATGAAATGCAAAGGCTTTTAAAATTGAAAACTTTATTTTCTTCATAGAGGAATGCGGGTTGGGTGAGAAGTATTTATTTTGTTTTCCATTTCACTGGGCAAGGCAGGAAAAGGAAGGAGGGGTGAGTGGGAAATGTACTGAATAAGGTTGATCACTCCCCATTTCTTCCTTGTAGCTGCTGCTATTTCTGCTTCTGCACAGTTAGAAACGATTTTCAGTCTATTAACAGTATTTTTTTTTAATTCACACTTATAAAGTGTCACAATGAAACATTATATGGCATCACACTGGTGAAGTTTCATATAGGTGTACATCAGCAAATACTGTCCTTGTGTGTTGCTTGAAACCTGGGGCCCTTTTTACATTACATTACAATTTAAATTTTACTGTCATCCTATAGAATCCTGGGATTTTCACCTTCAGGAGCAGTGTTTATCATTCTCAACTAGTGACTTCCTAACCTGCAATCGTGAGAAATCCATAGATTATAGTCCTGGTAGTTGAAGTGGAATCATAGTATTATAATTATGCAGTGGGAAAAGGTTCAAGACCAAAGTTTCTGTAATGCTAGAAACTTGAGCTGAAAGTTTGCACAATTATCTTGAGATTCATTCACTCTCCTTACCAAGGGAAGAGAGACATATATTAAAATATGAATACCTGGTGAAGCTCAAAAACACATAGCAGAATTTCCTAAAAATTTGTCAGAACAGAATATTTTGGGGATAGAGGTGTACATTGTGACAGTGAAACCAAACATATGTCATACAGAATTGTCACATGTGTCAGCTCCCACCCACTCCTTCTTGACTAGCTTCTCAAGCAATACAGTTCTCTCCCTTTCTCTTGGAACAAGTGGAATGGTACAGAAATGCCAGAAGTACCAATCTGACATATTCCTAATTTTTCCTCCCAATTTAATGAACTGCTATGTGGGTGAGAGGAAAGAGTGGTGATGTAACTGCTGTAATTCTTCATACACTCTTTTGCATTCTTGCTGTCCAAATGATCTGTTTACAGTATCTTTGGCCCAAATAAAGCTGTTAGTAACAAACATCCAAGTCAAACCCGCATTCTAGACTTTAGGAGAGCTGAATTTCAAAAAATGAAGGAAATACTGAGTGACATTTCATGGACACCAATACTAATAGACAAGGGAGTTAAGGATGGATGGGAGTTTTTCAAAAGTGAAATACTCAAGGCGCAAATGCTAACAATGCCAACAAAAAAAAATAAGACAAGTGCAAAGAAGCCAGAATGGACATCCAAAGAACTTCTAACTCGGCTAAGACTCAAAAGACATGCACAAGAAGTGGGAAAAGGGAGAAATCACCAAAGAAGAATTCTAACGAATAACCAACTCCTGAAGGGAAAAGGTTCACAAAGCTAAAGTGCAAAACGAGCTCAGGCTTGCCAGAGACATTAAAAACAATAAAAAGGGCTTCTTTGCTTACGTCGGTAGGAAAAGGAAGAACAAGGAGGCGATAGGGCCTCTGCAAGGAGAAGATGGCATGATGGTGACAGGAGATAAGGAAAAGGCAGAACTACTTAATGCCTTCTTTGCCTCAGTCTTCTCACAAAAAGAAAGCTATCCTCAACCTCAGCAACATGGAGTGGATGAAGGATTAAGGGAAATCCAACCCAAATAGAAAAAGAACTCATCCAGGAATACCTGGCTGCTCTAAATGAATTTAAGTCTCCAGGGCCGGATCAACTACACCCAAGAATACTGAAGGAACTAGCGGAAGTTATTTCGGAACCACTAGCAATCATTTTTCAGAGTCCTTGGAGAACGGGAGAAGTCCCAGCAGATTGGAGGAGGGTGAATGTGGTCCCTATCTTCAAGAAGGAAAAAAGGGCAACCCAAATAATTACCGTCTGGTCAGCCTCACATTGATACCAGGCAAGATTCTGGAAAAGATCTTTAAGGAAGTGGTCTGCAAACACTTGGAAACAAATGCGGTCATCGCTAATAGTCAATACGGATCAAAAACAAGTCATTCCAGACTAATTTGGTCTCTTTTTTCGATAGAGTTACAAGCTGGATCAATACAGGGAACACTGTGGATGTAACATATCTGGATTTCAGTAAGGTCTTCGACAAGGTCCTCCATGACCTTCTGGCAAACAAGCTAGTCAAATGTGGGTTAGGCAAAACTACGGTTAGGTGTATCTGTAATTATTTAAGGAAACGAACCCAAAAAGGTGCTTACCAATGCATCTTCTTCATCCTGGAAAGAAGTCACGAGTGGAGTGCCGCAGGGTTCTGTTCTGGGCCTGGTTCTGTTTAACATCTTTATTAATGACTTAGATGAAGGGCTAGAAGGCATGATCATCATGTTTGCAGACAACACCAATTTGAGAAGACAGGAGCAGAATTCAAAATGATCTTAACAGATTAGAGAGACGGTTGAAAACTAACAACATGAAGTTCAACAAGGACAAATTCAAGATACTACACTTAGGCAGAAAAAAATGAAATGCAAAGATACAGAATGTGGGATGATGCCTGGCTCGACAGCAGTATGTGTGAAAAAGACCTTGGAGTCCTCGTGGACAACAAGTTAAACATGACCCTACAATGTGATCCGGCAGCAAAAAAAAAAAAGCCAATGGGATTTTGACCTGCATAAAGAGGAGTATAGTGTCTAGATTCAGGGAAGTCATGCTACCCCTCTATTCAGCCTTGGTCAGACCACCCCTGGAATACTGTATCCAGTTCTGGGCACCGCAATTGAAGCGAGATGTTGACAAGCTGGAAAATGTCCAGAGGAGGGTGATTAAAATTATCAAGGGTCTGGAGAACAAGCCCTATGAGGAGTGGCGTAAAGAGCTGTGCATATTTAGCCTGCAGAAGAGAAGGCTGAGAGGAGACGTGATACCCATGTATAAATATGTAAGTGGAAGTCATAAGGAGGCGGGAACAAGCTTGTTTTCTGCAGCAATGGAGACTAGGACGCGGAACAATGGCTTCAAACTACAGGAAAGGAGATTCCACCTGAACATCAGGAAGAACTTCCTCACTGTGAGGGCTGTTCAGCTGTGGAACTCTCTGCCCCGGAGTGTGGTGGAGGCTCCTTCTTTGGAGGCTTTTAAGCAGACGCTGGATGGCCATCTGTCAGGGGTGCTTTGAATGAGATTTTCCTGCTTCTTGACAGGGAGTTGGATGGCCCTGAGGTCTCTTCCAACTCTATGATTCTATGATTATAATTCTATGAATGGCAAACCCCAGCTGAAGCTACTGGTTTGGTTTTGGGGTGCAGTTTCATTTGTATGGTAGTGTAGAAAGTTCCCTTGAATTGGAACAATTCAAAATAGTAAAATAAAAAAACACTTCCACTGCAATAAAATGAAATGAAATGTCTGTAGAATGTAAACTTCAAGGCAATAAATATGCTTTGAGTGCCCTCTAGTGAGCTATGTGCAAAATTACATTAGTTTACTGTTCACCCCAGATCTCAAAGGGGAACTTTTGACAAATGTGCAGAGCAGAAAAACTCAATATCCTACCTGTCAGAACAATACACAAAAGGCATATAGTTAAATATACTGCTGATTCCCCAAATCTGTCTTTTTCTCGAAGGCTTTGAGGTGTTATTGCAGTATAGATGAACAATGGAAAGTCAGAAACTCTTATCAATCAACTACAAAGCATCCAAAAATCTACTGGTAAGTCTCAATCTACCTTTGCCAAACTCTGACTTAGAGTCTTTCTTTAAACTGTTTACTTGTATGCTCCCCATGCTTCATCCCTCTCTCTTTTTAAGAGTCCCATGAATTATATTTTGACATAACAACATTTGAAAGACGGCTTACAGAGCATATTACCCAAACTACAGATCAATTATACAGCTATTACCATCAGGATAGATTTCAGATAGCCAATAAAACTTATTTATTTAAAACTTTCCCAATCAAAGGTGGGTGAAAAAATCAAACTTTTATTTCATTTAGAACATTATTATAAACTATATTCAGAACAAAATGATCCTGTTGCACATTTGAGACTAACTGAAAGAAGTTGGTAGCATGTGCTTTCACAGACTAAGGCAAATATATATGCAGATATAAAACAAAACTTCATTGCTCGTATAAAGTACATAGGTTCTATCATGGTCACTGTAAAATTATATAATGCAGCTTGAACTGTATTGAACTGCATTGTATGATTCTACACTGACCATATAATTCTACACTGCATTCTATGGCAGTATAGAACCAGCCCAAAAGAATGTTACCCAATGGGCTTCCATGGCCATTCGAGTCTTGGTCTCCACAATTGTAGTTCAACACAATTGAATAGTAAATAGTGCAGGCTTGTGTAGTCAGTGCCTAGTAACACATTTTGTCCCAATTTTCAGAGAGCATTTGTGCTAAGAATATCTCATACAAAATTCTAGTTGTGTAACTGTGCCTTAAATGGAGGCCTATTGGTATGTTGTTCCTTATTTACACTATATCAAAGTTTGTGGGCTACATTGACACCCCTTTATTTCCAATCAAAATTCTTGAGAGAGAAAAGGATGCAAAACGAAGGATTATGTGGTTACACTCATACGAACCAGAATACTGGCTTACTAGGCCCCAGTAAGACCCATAAAGTGTTTTGTCTCATCTGATAATCCTGTTGTTTTTTTTCTCCTTGCAAGAGAACTTTATGAAGCAAGAAAGGAGTTGATGCTATATCTCTACCCTTCTATTAAAGGAGTCTTTAGTCAGGATAAAAAAATGGGATAGAGTTTGTGTTTACATATTTCTAGTCTGCTTTTCTGCATTCCTTACTAGAGAACAGTTTACACCAAAATATAACTATAGTCATCCTATCTCTTAACGTGGACTAGCATGTCATGCTTGCCTGTCCAACCAACACTGTTCATAGGGTTGTTGTCTATTGATTTCTCTTTGATAATTGCTCTTCCCCTGTGCAGCAACTCCTTTCTTTTAGTCGTTCATATGAGATAAAGTCAACAGTATACGTAAATCATTCTTCAGTTGAAATCATAAACATTTTCCTGTGCATGGACACCAGCTTCCAGAACCTGCTGCATGCCTCCGGAGTTTGAAAAGGCCACCTGACTGTAAAAAGAAAGTAGGAACAAATATATGGATTTGTAATGAGGTATTTTCATTAAAAGTAACACACTGACTTTCTAGGAATGTTTATGTTTGCATGATATGTAAGTATTGCTCATGATTTAGCATGTCACTAGTAAACTCAGTTTAATTTCCCACTCTTTTTGCATGTTAAAATCCATAGGTCATCCTTTGTCATATGCAGTAATATTTACAGAGATAGCCTTGTTAGTATGTTTTAGCATAAAGGAATCAATGGCACTTTTGAAACTAATGGAAGAAAAATGATTGTTTTCTTGCTGATTCTTAAAACCCAAGCTAAAGCAAATAAATAGTGGATCATAATTACCTTACAGGATTAGTCATCTTCTGCTTTTTGAGTAAATACCCTGCATGATAGTAAAAAATAATAGCAATTTTAGTATAACAGAAAATATAAGGAAACCAATTGAATTAAATTGAGAAAAAGTGTAGAGGAAGTTGAAGAAACTACTTTATTTTTCTTTACTTCTTCAGGACATCCTACATTTAATTAGCCCCATTTTTTGCTTATTTTTAGGCAGTACCTACTAGTGTTGCTAGTAAAAGATTTTTGGACACTTTAGACCACAGCATTCACTTTTCCAAAATACAATTTGAGGAAATGATGAACTTAGATCCTTACATAAGGAAAAATATAGGCCCCATCTACAATGTACATTTAATGTGGCTCCAAGTTGACTTGAAACTGCGGTAGCTACAAAACACACACTGCAGTATGGATTAAAGGATATACAGCACATTAATGAAAGTTATAGGAAAGTCCAAAATAAGCCCTTTTATGTGCTTTCAGCAAATCCCAGTGTGTTCCAGATCGCAAGGAGAAATTGGGTCCACACATTGCTGAGTGCATTGTAGATACCCACCCTTGCTTTGTAGAATCCGAAAGGAGGAAACCAGGGGAAAAGAGCTGACAAATGCCCCAAGGGCATGGCTGGGCAGCAGGGAGCTAACTGACCCCCCCCCCCCGAGGGGTAATTCATTACCTCCACACCTGTCTTTTCCCCTTTTTTACTGCCTTTGCCTCTGGAGTGCTGGTGTGCATCTTTTCCAGAATTGGGGGGGGGGGGGGGCAGAGTGATTTGAAGTCAAGTTCTGTGGTTAATGTAATTGCCCATTTCTCCTCTAGCCATTTCCAGACCTGTTGATCTAATTCCCTACACAGTGAAACAATTTCCTTCCAAACTGATTCCAAGCTGCATGATAGTGTCAGTGTAGATGGCCACATAGATGCAGAGCCGGCCCTAGGTAATTTTCAAGTGTAGGCAAACAGAATTTTGGTCCCCCCCCCCCCCCCGAAACCAATCACTGAAAAATAAAAGCATTGGATAAGCGAAAATGTTGAATAATAAGGAGGGATTAAGGAAAAGCCTATTAAACATCAAATTACATTAAGATTTTACAAATTAAGCACCAAAACATCATGCTTTACAACAAATCAACAGAAAAAGAAGTTTAATACATGGTAATGTTATGTAGGAATTACTATATTTGTGAATTTAGCACCAAACATTGAACAGGGATATAGGGCAGTGTGGACTTAGATAACCCAGATAGCCCCCAAGAAAAACTCTAAAATCAGGACAATAAATAAAGAACAACACTCTGAAAACAGGAAAAATCTAGACAGTAAACAATCAGGGACAGCTAACACCTCCCAAAAAAGATTCTCCCAGGCAAGAAGAAGCCAGGCCTTGAAGCCACAGGGCCATTAAATGCTAATCAAGGTGATTAATTACAACATTCACACTTGCTTCAAAGAAGAGTTCTTTCTCCACCCTGGACCTTCTACAGATATATAAACCCCACTTACCTAGCTTCCAAGTTCCCACAGACCTCACAATCTCTGAAGGCCCCAAAGGTGGGCCCGCACAGCACGAAGGCGGGAGGCACAAGATGGGCACCGGGAGGCCCAGCGCGGCCGGCAGATGGCCCGAAGGAGAAGGAGGTTGGGGGTGGCGCTATCCTCCTGGGACGAAGGTGCCCCCAGGACGATGGCGCCACAGGCAAGTGCCTAGTTCGCCTTATGGTTGGACCGCCTCTGCATAGATGCATAGCCCAAACTTTCAGGAATAATATAGGAAAGCTAAAGCTCAGATGAGCTGAGACTGGCTATGCAAGCACATTGCAATAAAAAGGATTTTTTGAGATACATGAAGAAAATGAACAAGGAAATGGTGGGGATACTCTGGCTGCATTTTCCTTTCAAATCTATGATTCCATGATTTTATGTTGCTGGTGGTGGTGGTGGCGGTGATTATCCTTCAAGTCATTTCTGATAGTAGGAACCATATGATAAACCTTACCCAAGGTTTTCTTAGCATGATTTGTTTAAAGGTAGTTTGCTATTGCATTCTTCTGAGGCTATGAAATGGCAATTTGCTTAAGTTTACCCAGTGGCTTTCAATAGCAACAGGGATTTGAACCAGGATATCCCAAAATCCTAGTCCAATATTCAAATCACTATACCATGCCCCATGCAGTCATGCCGGCCACATGACCTTGGAGGTGTCTACGGACAACGCCGGCTCTTTGGCTTAGAAATTGAGATGAGCACCAACCCCCAGAGTCAGACATGACTGGACATAACGTCAGGGGAAACCTTTACCTTACCTATACCATGCTGGCTTCCTGTATTGTATTATATGTTCTGTTCTGTTATGTATGTTATATTATGTTACAGGTCATCCCCCAGTTACAAACAAGATAGGTTGAGTAGGTTTGTTCTTAAGGTGAATTGTATGTAAGTTGGAACAGGTAGCATAGAGAAGGTTTAATACCCCTGTGCTGTTTGTGTTGCTGTCTGTGCCCCTGCTGTGAAGACTTTAACTGTCTCTGTGACAATTGGGTTTTGGAAAAAAAATGGTTTGCTTGTGGAAACAAGGATTGGTGATAAAGCCTGGGCTGTGGTGCAGGCTGGAGAGCAAGCCAGCTGCAACCAGCTGCAATGAATCACTCTGACCAGGAGGTCATGAGTTCGAGGCCCGCTCGGAGCCTATGTTTGTCTTATCTTTGTTCTATGTTAAAAGGCATTGAATGTTTGCCTATATGTGTAATGTGATCCGCCCTGAGTCCCCTTCGGGGTGAGAAGGGCGGAATATAAATGCTGTAAATAATAAAGCTTCAGTGGAGAAACTTTTTTCCCATTATTTTCCCATTACATGAGTGAATTTCACTTCCGAAGAGTAGATTTCTTCTCACTCCCTGTTTGTAACTAGGAATCATATTTAAGTCCGATGTTTGTTACTCGGGAACTGCCTGTATATATTTTACATAGAAGACAGAATATATATTTATTTTAAGCCACTAGAATATATGTTAAATATCAAATATATTATATTATATTATATTTTATATTACATTTTGTTTTTATACTATCTTTAAAGTATCTTTTTCTGAGTTTTTTTATAAAATCAAACCTTAAAGATCAAGTTTTTTTGTTTTAAAAGAGTAGGAATGAACATTCCTTGGACAAACTAGACAACTACATCTGCTCCAAATGCAAACAGATGACTCTGATGGAGCAGAGGATCCAACAGCTCGAGCACCGTATTAAGACCCTTAAGGACATTCAGGCACTCGAGCTCTTCTTGGACACTGCACAACACGCTGCTGTAGATCAGCAGCCTGCATCACACCAACACCACCAAGACCATGATCAGGAACCTTATGGGGAGATCAACTCAAAGGTAGACAACCCTCAGACTTGGAAGGAGGTCACCCATAGAAGGAGACGCAGGACCAGGCAGCCTCCACAGAACTCCTCTGCTCAGCTGCATTTACACAACAGATTTGAAATTCTTACATCATTAACATACAATCAGGAAACACATCTTGTGGAGGACCACAGTTTCTTAGATACCACTCAGTGGACCATCCTGGATCAATGCGCAGGGGATAGCCCTGACAGGGACAGTGCATCACCACAGTCACACTTATGTAATCATGCAAATGCTCCATCCCCAATCATAGACCAGGAGCAACAGGAACATCCATGGGAGAGTAATGGGCTCTCGGATGTATCTCAATGGATTGTCATTGATGAATGCACTGGGGATGTTGAGGAGGAGGACAACACTTTACACCTACATGATTCACTTCAACAGGAACACTCTTCAGGGGACATACACACTGTCTTGCACAAAAGGGACCCTGTCAATCCTCAAAGGAAACAGGTCTTGGTAGTAGGTGACTCCCTCCTTAGAGGAACGGAAGCCATCATTTCCAGACCGGATGGGATGGCTCGAGAAACATGCTGCCTCCCGGGGGCAAAAATACACCATATCACTCAGAGGCTCAGCAGGCTCCTAAAGCCCCATCACCCTCCCCACCTTATGTTGATTCATGTAGGTACCAATGACACCGCTAGGCATACTTTTCAAAAGATCACAAATGATTTTCGAGCTCTGGGAACAAAGCTAAAACTGTATAATGTACATGTGATCTTTTCATCCCTCCTCCCCGTTGTAGGACATGGCTCTACAAGGGCCGGAAAAATAGTACAGGTCAATAACTGGCTCAGAAAATGGTGTCAAGAGGAGCATTTTGGCTTCCTTGACCATGGTCTACTCTTCCAAGAGGATGGACTACTGGCAAGCGATGGGGTGCATCTCACACAAGTAGGAAAACATCTTTTTGCACACAGACTCACAAACCTCATCAGGCGCACTTTAAACTAAATCCACTGGGGGAGGGGAACAACAGCCTGGCGAACACTATATTACCCACGACCACAGGGAACCGCCGTAAGGCTAAACGGAGGGCTGCACAAACACAGCAAGGACCAAGTACAGAGAGCACAATAATCCCAAATAAACAGTTCGAGGGGAGGTCACAGGGGCTTACATGTCTTTACACTAATGCTCAGAGCATGGGAAATAAGCAAGACGAACTCCAACTCCTAGCACAGCACCACACATACGATGTCATAGGCATCACTGAAACCTGGTGGGATGACTCCCATCACTGGAATTTAACCATTGAGGGCTATAACCTCTTTCACAGAAATAGAACAAAGGGGAGAGGAGGGGGAGTAGCTTTATATGTCAAAAACAGTTACGTTGCAGAAGAAATGCAAGACTGTAATCCGGGAAACCAGCTTGAAAGCATCTGGATAAGAATCAAGGGAACCGGGACTCAAAAAGATCTTGTTGTGGGTGTCTACTACAGACCTCCGAGTCAGGATGAAGGACTTGATGAAGCCTTCTGTCAACAGCTGACCAAACAGGCACAAAGAAGAGATATAGTAGTCATGGGCGATTTCAATTATCCCGATATCTGCTGGAAAACAAACTCAGCCAAGAGTACAAAGTCCAACAAATTCCTCACTTGCCTTGCAGATAATTTTATGGTCCAGAAGGTAGAAGAGGCAACAAGGGGATCAGCAACTCTTGATCTAATCTTAACAAATGTGGAAGACCTGATCAATACAGTTGAAGTGGTTGGATCCTTAGGGGCAAGTGACTATGTGCTCCTGCAGTTTGCAATACAAAGGAATGCTGAAACTAAGACAAGTCAAACACGCATTCTGGACTTTAAGAGAGCTGACTTCCAAAAAATGAAGGAATTACTGAGCGGCATTCCATGGACGCCGATATTAAAAAACAAGGGAGTTAAGGATGGATGGGAGTTTTTCAAAAGTGAAATACTCAAGGCGCAAATGCAAACAGTGCCAACAAAGAAGAAAAATAAGACAAGTGCAAAGAAGCCAGAATGGATGTCCAAAGAACTTCTAACTGAGCTAAAGCTCAAAAGTGACATGCACAAGAAGTGGAAAAGGGGAGAAATCACCAAAGAAGAATTCAAACGTATAGCCAACTCCTGTAGGGAAAAGGTTCGCAAGGCTAAAGCGCAAAATGAGCTCAGGCTTGCCAGGGACATAAAAAACAACAAAAAAGGTTTTTTTGCTTATGTTGGTAGAAAAAGGAAGAAAAAGGAGGCGATAGGGCCACTGCAAGGAGTAGATGGGGTGATGGTGACAGGGGATAGGGAAAAGGCAGAACTGCTTAATGCCTTCTTTGCCTCGGTCTTCTCACAAAAAGAAAGCCATCTTCAACCTCAGCAACATGGAATGGACGAAAGATTGGGGGAAATCCAACCCCAAATAGGGAAACAAGTTGTCCAGGAACACCTGGCCACTCTAAACGAATTCAAGTCCCCAGGGCCAGATCAGCTACATCCAAGAGTATTGAAGGAACTAGCGGAAGTTATTTCAGAACCACTGGCAATCATCTTCGAGAGTTCTTGGAGAACAGGAGAAGTCCCAGCAGATTGGAGGAGGGCGAATGTGGTCCCTATCTTCAAGAAGGGAAAAAAGAACGACCCAAACAATTACCGTCCGGTCAGCCTCACATCAATACCAGGCAAGATTCTGGAAAAGATCATTAAGGAAGTGGTCTGCAAACACTTAGAAACAAATGCGGTCATTGCTAATAGTCAACACGGATTTACCAAAAACAAGTCATGCCAGACTAATCTGATCTCTTTTTTCGATAGAGTTACGAGTTGGGTCGATACAGGGAATGCCGTGGATATAGCATATCTAGATTTCAGTAAGGCCTTCGACAAAGTCCCCCACGACCTTCTGGCAAACAAACTAGTAAAATGTGGGCTAGACAAAACTACGGTTAGGTGGATCTGTAATTGGCTAAGCGAACGAACCCAAAGGGTGCTCACCAATGCGTCGTCTTCATCATGGAAAGAAGTGACAAGTGGAGTGCCGCAGGGCTCCGTCCTGGGCCCGGTTCTGTTCAACATCTTTATTAACGACTTAGACGAAGGGTTAGAAGGCACGATCATCAAGTTTGCAGATGACACCAAACTCGGAGGGATAGCTAACACTCCAGAAGACAGGAGCAGAATTCAAAACGATCTTGACAGACTAGAGAGATGGGCCGAAACTAACAAAATGAAGTTCAACAGGGACAAATGCAAGATACTTCACTTCGGCAGAAAAAATGGAAATCAAAGATACAGAATGGGGGACGCCTGGCTTGACAGCAGTGTGTGCGAAAAAGATCTTGGAGTCCTCGTGGACAACAAGTTAAACATGAGCCTACAATGTGATGCGGCAGCTAAAAAAGCCAATGGGATTTTGGCCTGCATCAATAGGGGAATAACGTCTAGATCCAGGGAAGTCATGCTCCCCCTCTATTCTGCCTTGGTCAGACCACACCTGGAATACTGTGTCCAGTTTTGGGCACCGCAGATGAAGGGAGATGCTGACAAGCTGGAAAGCGTCCAGAGGAGGGCAACTAAAATGATTAAGGGTCTGGAGAACAAGCCCTATGAGGAGAGGCTTAAAGAGCTGGGCATGTTTAGCCTGCAGAAGAGAAGGCTGAGAGGAGACATGATAGCCATGTACAAATATGTGAGGGGAAGTCATAGGGAGGAGGGAGCAAGCTTGTTTTCTGCTGCCCTGCAGACTAGGACACGGAACAATGGCTTCAAACTACAGGAAAGGAGATTCCACCTGAACATCAGGAAGAACTTCCTCACTGTGAGGGCTGTTCGGCAGTGGAACTCTCTCCCCCGGGCCGTGGTGGAGGCTCCTTCTTTGGAGGCTTTTAAGCAGAGGCTGGATGGCCATCTGTCGGGGGTGCTTTGAATGCGATTTCCTGCTTCTTAGCGGGGGGTTGGACTAGATGGCCCTTGAGGTCTCTTCCAACTCTACTATTCTATGATTCTATGATTCTATATGATGATGATGATGATGATGATGATGATGATGATTAAAAGCAATAGGGAAACTAAAACAAACAATGTAACAAATTTACAGCTCCAATATAATCTGTATTCAGTTTCCTTTATCATCTAGGTTCAGTGGGTGAGCCATGTTGTTTTCACACCTGCTACATCCACCCATATCTTATAGGTTCTCTTGTTTTTTACCCATGTTGATGCATGTTAACAAACCATAATAAATAGAGATGGCAGCATTGGCTTCCATGCCAAATGGCATAGTGAGCCCACTGTTGTTTCAATCTCAGCTTTAAAGGAGTTATTCAAAATACTGAAGCTTAGTTCTAGAATAGATTTAAAACCTTGGACAACTGCTTCAAAAATTGGACAGAAACCTGGAGAAAATTCATCATGGAAGTTACTAGCCAACCTGGGCATTGCTTCAAGGCATTTTGGGTATTGTCATATAGAGGTTACACTTTGATTTATGGATGGAATTCCACCTAAAATGAGTATAATCACACATAACCCAACATCAAGCTTTGGCAACTATTGCCCCTTCTACACAGCTGTATAAAATACAGATTATCTGCTTTGAACTGGATTATATGGCAGTGTAGAAGGGCCCTATGTCTGCCATGAGAGGTTCTTTTGTACTTTTTTCATGGTTGAAGAATGCAGAGAGAAAGGTTTTGAAAATCCATACTTACACTTCAGTAGCAACGAAGTTACAACAATTAGTAACATTGAACAAACTCCAATGCCAACATATAAGCCTGTCCAAGAAGGTTCTTTCTTCCTTTGCTCTTTCATCAGTGTGAAGAAATACAAAGAAACATTCTGAAAAAGCATTGAGTAGAAATATTGGAGAAGCAATTATATAAACACTAATGTAAACATTTGCCTCCTCTTTTTAGAGCTTGTGTTTGGGAAAAACCATTCAACTGAAGTTAATTCAAAATGGAATTAATAGCTTTTTAAATGAACCCTCAAATCAGTAAAATGTAAAAATATTAATTAACAACATTATATAAAATGAGTTTTCAGATACCTTCAATCCCAGAGTTAGTTTTATTATGACCTAAGGAAAAGTAACCCTGGAATCCTCTCTGCCAGCCCTACCCAAACACATAGTTATGTTGCAATGTCCACGTTGAGGGACATGGGATGTAAAACATAATTTCAAGAATTGTTCTCAGTTAATCCTCTACCATTCCATTTTTTCAATTACTTTTAAAATGCCTCAGCTTCTCTCACATCCTCCCACTTTCTGCCTTCATCGGAACACTCAGCTGAAAAGCCAAAGTAGTAAAAAAGCAAACTGCTGCCACCTCTCGTAGCTTGAGCATTCTTCCTCATTAATACCATTGGCTATCTTGACCATTCTCCAATACAGTTTGGCTAACCAAGTTGCAATTTTCTTCTGTGAAAGATTGAAGGGTATGGAATATAGCTAGCTATGCATGGAGCTACACCATTGCTAGTATTGAAATAACATTCAGTTGTCAGTGCTATCAGGTTTCAAACCTGGACTTGGGTTATTGTAGAAGAGCAGTGGTACTATTCATCCTTAGCCTCAGGCAGCAAAAGGTTTTGTGTCAACATGGGGAAGACTAACCGTACTGATCAAGGAACACAAATATTCCCATTCTCCCTTCCTCCAGTTTCGTTTCCACCTTTTTCATCCTATTGGGGAACTGAACTAATCCATGTAAGGCCCCAATCCAGTAACATTAATTAGAGCCCCCGGTGGCGTAGTGGATTAAATCCTTGTGACTTGAACATTGGGTTGCTGATCTGAAAGCTGCTAGGTTCAAATCCCACCGGCGGAGAGCACAATGAGCTCCCTCTATCAGCTCCAGCCCCATGCGGGGACATGAGAGAAACCTCCCACAAGGATGATAAAAAACATCCGGGCGTCCCCTGGGCAACGTCCTTGCAGATGTCCAATTCTCTCACACCAGAAGCGACTTGCAGTTTCTCAAGTCGCTCCTGACACAAAAAAAGTAACATTAATTTGATTTCTTCATTTCCAGTTAAGCTCAGTGGAAAGCCAAAAGATGCTTCATCACATTGAGGCTTTAAGGCAGGCAGTATTCTGAAGCAAGCAGAATTCTTAGAAATGTAGTTTAGGGCAGGCCCTTTTGAATTCTCTGTCACAGGGGTCTTCGACTTCCCAAACTACATTTTCCAGAATTGTGTTTGCTTCAGAATATCAGGGCTGTCCACATTAAAGCCTTAGTGTGATGAGGCAGTATGTAACATCATTTGTTTTAGGGAGTTTAGATAGCTCCCTAGATTACCATCACTTATACTTTTCCACAAAATTTGATCAAGCTTGAATATTAATCATGGTTTTCAGGAAGGTTATAATCTACTCATACATTATGCTCCACACATGATAAGTGTTCAGGTTACAGTGGGACACCCACCATCAAAATGTTGCCATATGGATAAAGTGGATTAGCAGAAAGAAGGACATCAGAATGGAAAATAAAGCTGAAGCTGTATGAGCAAATTTTTCCTGAGTATCAGCAGAATACATTGCCATTTAAGATAGGGCAGAAGAATATGGAGCCTTTAACAATGCGTGGCTATAATACTATGATTCCACTTTAACTGCATGGCTGAATCCTGCTCGATCCTGGATTCTGAGACCCCATCTACACTGCCATATAATCAAGTTTCTGATCCAAGATTATATGCTTTGAACTGCATTGTAGATTCATATAATCCAGTTCAAAGCAGATAATCTGCGATCAGATACTGGATTATATGGCAGTGTAAATCTAGCCTGAGGATCTAAAGGCACTTTCTAAAAGAGTTTTACATTGCAAATTCCAGGATCCCACAGGATGTTGCCATGGTAGTTAAAGTGGAATCAAAGTGTCATAACTATTGAGTTTATTCTAAGTATATGTTGCATTTAACAAAATGTATTGGAAACCATGGAGCTGGATTCTGGGAAAATATAAGAGCATAATTTACTGCTAAACCAGAAAGTAAATTCCTTGGGAGGAGGATAGGATGAAGGAGGTACCCTCACCATTTTGCGAGAGGCGTGGGATGATGACAGCCCAAAGCTTATGCTCATAGTACTACAGTGTAGTTTAGCATTATGTCTGAATAACTTCATATACGCTTTGGGGCTTATGCTAGGAAAGCAGGGGGTTTGTCACAGAATTCTCAGTCCTGATATATAGAGAGCTGGAAAGAGAGCAAATGAGAAAGATCAATGGGGGAGTTTATAGAATGCTATATAGTGAAATCTTAGGAGTCAGAAAGTGTGTTGAATATATTTTTTTTGTGATTGGAGGACAAAATTAATTCATCTTTTTTACAGAATCTTCCTGATATATCTCATGACTAGCAGAAGCAGAATAAATGAACCAATCAGTTTAATCTTTCTCATATTTCATTTTTTCTTGTTTGAATAGGGTGACAACCTAATTTGAACTTCATTATCTGGATGAGCTGGGCTTATCCACTGAAGGTAATAGTCCTGAATATTTTTAACCCATATATTCAATCGGATGAGTTTGAGTCATAGTAACAGCAAAAACAATGATGACTATAACAATGATTATAATGCTCTAGAAAGCCACCAGTGTCCATAAGGGTGTATCTGCAATGTAGAATGAATGCAGTCTGACACCATTTTAAACATCACAGCTGAATGCTATAGGATCATAAGAGTTGTAGTTTCACAAGATCTTCAGCCATCTCTGCTAAAGAGTGCTATGACTCACCAAACTACAAATCCTAGGATTCTCTTGTATAGAGCCATGGTGGTTGATGTGGTGTCAAACTGCATTAACTGTACAATGTAGATATCCCAGAAGACTTTATCTTGCCTAGTGCGTATTGCAGTCTGAAATTCAATGTGGGGAAAGTCAACAGAAGAAAAAGACACAGATATGGTAAATTGAAAAGAATACATCTGGCATTTTTACATAGATCTGCAAAGAGGCAATGGAGATACTTACATGAGGTGGAAGTTCTGTACTGTGTGATGGAAGTTCTGTACCAGATACCCATCTTGGTTCCAAAGCAAAGTGAAATTTAGTGGAGTCTACTGTACTTGGCCCACTAACTGCTAAAGCAACATATTTAAAATGTTATTACTATAATATGTGAGAACACAAGACAAATCAATGACAAAGCTTTCTGTCATTTTGGGCGCTTCCAGGCAGTGGCAAAATCCGCACCAAAGTGGGTTTAAGAAACCCACTTTGCCGCAGCTTCCCATCCCCGGCTTTCCCGGGGAAGTGGTTGCGTGCCATCCCGATAACAATAGGGGTGGCATGCGGCCACCCCAAAGCCCCCCAAAATGATCCTCAAAACTTTAAAAAAAACTTACCTGGCCACCATTAAGGTCCTCCTTGCTTTCTCCTGGTACAAGGAAATGACGAGCTGGGAGATGGGGGGGGGGAGGAAAATTTCTCCTGCCTCCCCCCCCCCCCCCAGTCTCCTGCCACATTATTTCCTAATGCCAAGAGGTCACAAGGAGGTCACATTGTAAAGTTGCGGCATTCCTGTTTATTGACTGAACTAGAGCTGCAATCCAACAACATCTGAAGGGCTACCCTTTGCTTACATCTGAATTAAAATGAATGCAAATAAGTTACTAATTATATGGATATTCAAAGTTCTCCATTGAACTCAACGCAACCCACATAGTTCTCCTGTTCCCACTTGCATTCTAACAATCGTTCAGCCTGAGGCAGATCAGGCTGCAAAACAGTGAGTGAGCTACAGTGAGCTGATGTGTTTCATGGCTCAGAGGTGACTAGAACCTGGCGCATCAAAGTCACTCTGAGCCACTTTGAGTTCCTCAATGAGGGAGAGAGGGCAGGATATAAAGCATAGTAAATAAATAAAGAAGGTCCAATATTACCCCCTAATCATCCATTACCTTTGTCCCATTGCTATAATGTTTTTGAATGTGGAAATAGGCAATTATACACAACTAAGAAGATGCAACAGGGTATTTTTAATCATTTGGTATTATTTTTCTTTTAGGTTTACTATCATCTGCCAATCTTCACAGTACTAAACCCATATATTTGTTTCTACTTAATGTTTACCATGTATCTGGGGATCAGAATCTTGTTAGTTCATTGTTCTGTTACCTTAAGGCAGTATATTTTTCTTCAGAATTGGATAGCAAAGTGAGAAAAGGCAGAGAAAGATTTCTCCATTACCACCAGGACATAAAACTGTTGGCTACTGAGCAGTTAATTTCTACAATTCTAGGAGTTTTGAAAAAAAAGCTAACCAACATTTGGGAATATGGCTTTGGAAAATAATCTGTCCTGCTCAAAGGATTTCCTTCCCAGGCCACTTTTAGCTTCAAAGATCAACTCAGGAGCCAAATATGGTGGAAAATAGGCTGCTCAACAACTAGCAGCTTTCTTTCCAGGTAAAAGCAGCTCTTCAGGAACCAAATGTTTTATTCCAAAGTATATGATAATCATAGAATCATAGAATTGGATGAGACCTCATGGGCCATCTAGTCCACCCTCTTCCAAGAAGCAGGAAATTGCATTCAAAGCACCCCAGACAGATGGCCATCCAGCCTCTGCTTAAAAGCCTCCAAAGAAGGAGCTTCCACCACGGCCCGGGGGAGAGAGTTCCACTGTCGAACAGCCCTCACAGTCAGGAAGTTCTTCCTGATGTTCAGGTGGAATCTCCTTTCCTGTAGTTTGAAGCTATTGTTTCGTGTCCTAGTCTCCAGGGCAGCAGAAAACAAGCTTGCTCCCTCCTCCCTATGACTTCCCCTCACATATTTATACATGGCTATCATGTCTCCTCTCAGCCTTCTCTTCTGCAGGCTAAACATGCCCAGCTTTTTAAGCTGCTCCTCATAGGGCTTGTTCTCCAGACGCTTGATCATTTTAGTTGCCGTCCTCTGGACACTTTCCAGCTTGTCAACATCTCCCTTCAACTGCGGTGCCCAGAATTGGACACAGTATTCCAGGTGTGGTCTGACCAAGGCAGAATAATAATAATAATAATAATAATAATAATAATAATAATAATAATAATAATAATAATAATAATAGACTGGCAGTAATCAGTATATGTGGTCCCAGAAGTAATTGGCACACTGGGTGCTGTGCCAAAAGATCTCAGCCAGCATTTGGAAACAATAAACATTGACAAAATTACAATCTGTTAACTGCAAAAGGCCACCTTACTGGGATCTGCAGGCATCATCCGAAAATACATCACACAGTCCTAAACACTTGGGAAGTGTTCGACTTCTGATTTTGTGATACGAAATCCAGCATATCTATCTTGTTTGCTGTGTCAGACTATGTTGTTGTGTCAATAATAATAATAATAACAACAACAACAACAACTTTATTTTTGTACCCCACCTCCATCTCCCCGAAGGGACTCGGGGCGGCTTACATGGGGACAAGCCCATTCTAAGACTAGAATACACATGGGTGCACTCACTGCATTCTAGCCACTGATTCCATAGGTCTTTTTGTCTTCTTGCTCATTGCCATCAATGTTGATTTTATGGTGAGACCATAAATGAGAGACATCCAAGTCACACCATCATAAACAGCCCTGTTTAGGTCCTGCAGACCCAGGGTCGTGGATTCCTTCATTGAAGTCTATCCAGTTATAATGTAGTTCTCTTTTCTTCCTACTATCTTCCACCTTACCAAGTATGATTATCTTTTCTAGTAAGCCACAGCTTCTCATGACATGTCCAAAGTATGACAGTTTTGGTTTACTCATCTTGGCTTCTAGGGAGAATTCAGACTTGAGTTGCTCTAGGACCTATTTATTTGTCTTTTTAGCACTAAACTAAATAGGGCCCCCTTACTTCTGAGCAAAACAACATAGTGTTTGGAACAAAAAACACATTAAATCTAGCCAAATAATTGTCTGACATCGATTGAAATGCTGTGGCTGTATTTCTGCCCTTCTTCGTGCTTGACAGATTTTATCCATAACAACAAGCTGAGAAATAGCACTTCATTCATGATCATGAGTCCAGAAACCTTTGCAGATTTGTTGTTTTTTAGTGGAATCTGATAATCAATGTTTATAGGTGAATATAAGAACACCAAGATAGAATTTGTGACTTGAAAGTTTCATATGTTTCAGTGCAATACTTCCTCTTTAGTCATGCATCTGAGGACAATTTGTGCCACTAGTTTTAAAATAGAAACTTTAAAAAGATTTCATTTCCCTGTGAAAAGAGAAGTATATCTCATGATCTATAGCAACCTTTTAGATGTCAAGCAAATGAACAATCTGAAAGTGCAACAAATAATGATAAAATCCAAACTTCAGTTATTAATAAAGGGTACTATCTTGCTATTTTGAAATCTACAAGGAGATGGGAAAGCAGTTTAGAAAATAAAACAGTTATGAGAGAAAACATAAAAATACCAAAAGCATGATAAAAACTATACCACTGTTTTGAGGAGATAAACTCAGGATACCATTGATACACTAGAATGCTGAGAAAGTAGATAATATCCAATGCAAGATAAAGCACTTTCCTACAAATTCTTCCAGAACTCCATTTAAACAACCATTAGATAAGATTGAAAGGATTAAACAGGATAAGTATAAGAAGAACAATGGTTTTACCATTGAATGACTGAATATATTTACAGAGGAATTAAAATTGTAAAATAAAGCAGTGGAAAGTTTTGTCTGATCACAAAATGTTTTCTGAACAGAAGAATAAAAGTGCCATAAAAAAGTGCTATGGTCGATTTGGATGATCTGTTAAGTCACAGTAATATTATGCATATATATCCACCAAAATATTGACACGTAGCAGTGTAGTGTTTCTAAAATAGATATTTCAGGATTAAATTCTCACAAGTATGTGTTCATATAACAATAACAAAACAGTTTGAGTTTAATTACTCTGCTGCTTAAAGCATATAGTGCAGTATATAAACCATTTATAACAAATAATGACAAGTTACATCACTGAATATCAAAATCAAGATTTTCCATGTTGTAGTATTTCTTATTTCTATGTTGGATTGTGAAAGCTTGATATTGAAGAAAGCTGGGAGGAGGAAAATTAACTCCTTCAAAATGTGGTGCTGGTGGAGAGTTTTACAGATACCATGAACTGATAAAAAAGAGATTTCTTGGGTTCCAGAGTAAATCAAGCTGGAACTTTTTCTAGAAAGGAATGACTAATCTGAGACTGAACATATTTTACACATATTATGAAAAGACATCACTTAATAAAAAAGAAAGAATTGCTTGGTAAGGTAGAAGGCAGTAAGAAAAGAGGAAATCTGCACTACAGATGGATAGACTCAATCAAGAAAACCATATCCTTGAGTCTACAAAGACCTAATGATATGCATAATTTGGAGGTCTCTCTTGTTAGCCAAATCCAACTTTAAGGCAATTAACAACAGAAAATAATATGTCAATAAATAATAGAAACATTCACTATTCATTGAGATACCAGAGGAAGGAGTAAATCAACGAAAAGGGGCATCTAATCACAAAAGGCAATGAGATTCTCTCAATAGCTTCTGATCTCTATCTTCCACTGCATGTCAGTTGTGTTTACAGATGTATGTATGTAGCCACCAAGAAGGTCTTCTCATAAATCCTCAACAAACATGACCTCTGTTAGTGGTGGAATCAGGAGAAGGCCTTTCCCCAATATCTTTTAAACTCAGCAGGCCCACGTAGGGAGAAATAGTCTTTCAAATAGTTTTGATTCAAATTGTATATATTCAGGGATGTATATTCATGATGAAGATGTACGTTCTTAATTGAAGGAGATAAAGTGATCGGGCCTACTTTTATGAAGGACTCAGGAATATCTTTAGAAAGTAAAAAATCTGTTTTGCTGGACTTTAAAATGGTGGTTGTGTATAGTTTTAAGAATCATTTAGCAATTATAAATGATGGCTATAAAATAGCCATTATCTGCCAATACGTTTAATCATTTTTGAAGGCACTTTAGTTGATAAGATGTGAAACTGCTAGTCAATAAAGTGAAAGTGCTAAATATTATTCTGAGAAATTATATTTAAAGAATTACTTTAAAAAATATTTTGAAAACTTAAAAAATGCACCTTACTACAAAACACATTCCTGTGTTAACACATTCCTGTGTTAACAAGCTGTCAAATGGAAGTGCTCTGCTCACCTTTCTCAATCACAGTTCGAACATGGATTTTCAGATCATTGAACCAGCCTGGTATTTCCACACGGCAACAGTACTCCCCTGCATCTTTTGCTGTGACATTCAGAATGGTCAGGGACACATCACCATGCCTAATATCTCCCATCAGATGGTAACGGCTGGATTTAGGGACTATTTCTTGAGATGTATCAGTCCAGATAATTGGGTCAGAACATAAAGATGAAGGACAACTTCCTCGCCCCCAACACATGGTTGTAACCCCATGTTTAAGTACAGAATAATGGCAGGGCAAAGTGATGTCCTGACCTATTTTCCCTTGTACTAAAGTTTCAGCACCCATTGCTATGAAACCTGTTGAGAAAAATACTAAAGTTAACACAGATAAATGATATTGCATCGAATAGCAGAGTATCTACTGAGATTCCCATCTGTTTCTGGAAGCCTTATAGGAAAATTGCCATTTGAAAACATACACACACATCTTGAAACTCAATTTCCTGATGGACAGAAAAGGGAGCAATGGAGGAACAAAACTGATGGGTGCTAGGGTCGCCAAATAGAAAATTAAAGAAGGCTCTTGTACTTTAAATGGTTGTGTAGAAGTTGGAATTTCAGCAGGTGTTACTTTTTACCTGCTTATATGACAAGCAATGCCTCCCTTTAAAGTAAAGATGGTGTCTTCAGTTTTCATTATGACACCCCTATAAATGAGACACAGGATGAAGTGTTCATTGTCTTCACTTACCCAGACATTTGTCTTTTTGTAATTGTTCAATAGTCTTCACCCAACAGACTTCATTAAGCGGCATACTTCTGCAATGATTGGTATTATTGTAGTAAATAATGCATGAAAGATTGGATTTTTCTCTATGATCTTGTCAGAATCTTACAATTTTCAGGGTAGGGTTTTTTTCCTGCTTCCAATTGCCCTCACAGGCTTGACTGGTGAGGATAGGAGACAGCTTTCTTAGTGGCTACTCCTCAGCTTCTGAATTCCGTTCCATGAGACATTTGAACTGTCCCTCCTTTGCTACCTTTTCACTGGCAGTTTAAACACATCTTCAGCCTAACTGACCAGCTCAGAGGGATATTCAATGAGGAATGCTGTTTTTAGTATGTAATATGTATATTATGTATTTTAAGTGTTTTAATGATTAATAACTTAGAAACTTCATTTAACTTAGAGATATGGCTTAAAACACTTAAAATATATAACATGTATAGCATCTGGTATTCTTTTTAGTAGGTGGCATTTTATGGAAGCTATACTGAAAAAGTCCACTGGGGACAGAATCCAATTTCATCATCATCATCATCATCATCATCATCATCATCATCATCATCATCATCATCATCATCATCATTTAATTACTTATTAATCGCCCTCCATCCAAGATGCTCTAGGCGATTTACAAGATAAAATTGTAAAGAACTTCTCAGACCTTTGATGATATAATTTGTTCTTTGGCATGGCTATAATATAAGCTACAATATTTCTACCAGTGTTATACTATAAGAAACAGCCAGCATGGTGTAGTGGTTTGAGTGAAGACCAGACTTTGAAACCTCATTTGACCCTTTGAACCCTCTGGGTGCTCTCCACCTCAGAGGAGGACACAGAGAAACCCCTTCTAAACAAACCTCATGGGAAGTTCACCTTAGGATCAGCCTAAGTTGGGCATGACTTGAAGGCATACCACAACTCCTCAGTCAACATGAAACAATAAGAGGAAGAGCTATGAGAATATGAGTAATGCGCTCTCAAGAGACAGAGTATTGGAAACAAAACCTGCTCGAAAGCATGACAACAGATGTCTGTGAAATCGGACCACACATTTCAACTGCCAAGGGGTTTCCCATCAGTGCAAATGCCATGGGGTCATGTTCTTTCATTTCAGGCTGATCTTTTGCTAATGGGATGTTTATTTAGCCTGATTGCTCTCCACCAACAATCCTACTCCTTCATATAAGAAAATGCATAAAATATGCAGACAAACTGTTGGATTTTCCATACATTGCAAGACCACCGTGCCCATGGACATTCTTTGCCTGTGTTGGTTGGATGGCCATAGCCCTATCTGGACACCACATTCTGTGGATGGCAGCAGGAAAGTAGCACTATTTATAATTGCCATAGTTGGACAAAACTGCTTCTTGTTGGATATAATTTTGTAACATTTATTTTCTACATTTGTAACCTAAAGAATACTTTTGTGGAAAAAGTTTTAGTCCAGCTACCTGTCGTTTCATAAATTTTCCACTGGCATAAGTAAATTAGAAAGTATATTGCAAGTCATCATATTGATTTGACAGTGTTTATACTGATTCTTAAAACTGGCATAAGTTCTTGTTGGATAAAACATTGTGACACCTATGTTTCTACATTTCGATTTCTACATCTAGTCTGGGTATAGCAGAAAAACATGTATTCACTAACAACAAAATCCAAACAAAAGCCTCTTTTTAAAATTAAAAATTCCTTTGCATTTATTGCTTTGTTTGATTTCAAATTATTTTATGAAAGAGCTTTGCTGTTCATAGTCATCCCAAACGGTTTACACAAAATGCCAAATTTTATTTATTTATTTATTTATTCTTCGAACTTATATGCCGCCACTCCCCTAGGGCTCGGAGCAGCTTCCAAAACAGACTAAAATCTAAAAAAAATTAAAAACAGTAATAACAGAATTGATCTGTTTAGCAGAAAAGATAAATATACAAGAGACTGAACTGAGCACCAATCTTAACACATTAAAAATCTTACAAAATTCAATATTTTTCACCTGTTTCTTTCTCATAATAAAAATATTAATGCATCTTTTCAGAAGGTTAATCATGTAATAACAATATTAATTCAAAATCTAACGATAACATGTTTTTAATTGTAAATTAATGCTAGAATCTAATGCTATATGAATTTTCTATAATTTTAAAAATAATATTCCATGTGTAAATAATGCGAGTATATTAACTTTATAGCATTCACGATCTTGAAAGCAAAGCATGCAAACTTGCCAGGGCTAATTTCACACAACAAAGCAGAATGTATTCCTCTCATATCTCAAAGACAATCGATCAGGAGTTCTGTGTATTCATTTCCAGACACTTGGATGTTTGTGGTAAAGTAATTCTTTTAAGGTTCAAAATGTTGTTGGAATTGTCCTCATTCTTAACTGGAGGTCACTGGGTGGCATAGTGTTCTCACAAGTAATGTAACTTCCCCCATGCATTGCCTTCAGGTCAAAGCCTTTACTTTTTTCTCCCTTCTCTCCAAACTTGAAGACCCTTGAAGAGCAATATTAAATAAATATTTGATGGACTTTAGGATTTTAAATCTCAAATTACCGTATACACTCGAGTATAAGCCAACCCGAATATAAGCCGAGGCACCTAATTTTATCACAAAAAACTGGGATAACTTATTGACTCGAGTATAAGCCGAGGGTGGGAAATGCAGCAGTTACAGGTAAATTTCAAAATAAAAATAGATACCAATAAAATTTCATTAATCGAGGCATCAGTAGGTTAAATGTTTTTGAATATTTACCATATTTCAAAGAAAAGCAATAAACTAGCTCTATAAGTGAAAAAGTAGGGGCAACAAAAACAATATGGTATCAACAATAATCTAATAATAATAATAATAATAATAATAATAATAATAATAATAATAACTTCATTTGGATCCCACCCTATCTCCCCATGGGGACTCAGGTCGGCTTCCAACATAGTAACAGGCAAACATTCAATGCTTATATAAACAATGCAGAGCTAGATATAGCTCTATAATTCTAGATACTAATTTCACATATGCACTTCCCCCTGAAACGTTTGCAAATCCCTCTGTGTGTGTGTGTGCATTTGTCCTACAATATTTGCAAGCCATATATGTGTGTGTGTGTGTGTGTGTGTGTGTGTGTGTGTGTGTGTATCTGTGTGTTGATTTTCCCCCTGTAATATTTCTAAGCCCTATATATAGGTAGGTAAGAATATATTCATATCTATCCAGACATTTATCTTTTTATAGATATTTGCAGAGACTTGCAAACATATGAGGGTAAATTCATATATAAAAATAATGTATATGTATGGCTACAGATACACAGGTACATGGATCTATATGTATAAAGGATTTGCAAAGACCTGCAAACATATGAGGGGAAATTCATATATAAAATTAATGTATATAAATAGATACACATATAAAGGTACATAGAGATTCCAAAAGCTTGCAAATGGTTAATGCCTATATATCTGTAGGAGAGTTTAACAAATATTTCAGGGGAAAATGCTTTCATAAGATTAATGAATGTATATTTTTCTTCTTCCTGCCTTGCAAGGGTGTCTCTTGATTAAGAGCGAGGGAGGCTTTGCAAAAGAAAACACACTGATAAGGGAGCAGAGAGAAATAGATCACATATTGCAAGCAACAGCCTGCAGGCTCCGCCGGCCTTGACCTTGACCCGATTATAAGCCGGGGGAGGCTTTTTCAGCTCATAAATAAGGGCTGAAAAACTCGGCTTATCTTTGAGTATATACGGTAAGTCTTGGTGGTCCGGATCAACAAAGGGGGTCTATGGTAATGAAAAAATAAATAACGACTTCTGTAACCCATTTTGATCTCACAATGATATAACTCTATTCCTCAATGTATATCAAGTAGCAGTCTGTAATCTATGAAAATCAATGCTTTAAAAATATGGATTTGTGTATTCTATAGAATTATTCTTATGGGTTCTATATTATTACTTTTTCCTTATTCCCCTGCTCCCTGCTATTTATACCAAAATGACTAACACAGCTATCACTCTTAATATTATTTTAATATTATTAGTATTTCATTACCTGTAGTTGTCAGCAATAGGCTCCATCTCAGGAACAAACAAGGTAACATGGTGCCAGTGGAGAGGACAGAGTATTGCATTATTGCTGCCTTGAGTATGTATTTAACATAACACTCATTTCTAAATTACGTTTCTAGCTTCTCCAATTTCTGATGTCTATAATGTGTGATATTAGTCACAGCACGCAGTAGCAAGTCGTTCTCATCAGCTCTTCCTTTTCCTGTTGTTGATGCAATAGTCTCCAGACTGCCCAGTGTTGATGTGTGGTGATGGACAATTTGGAGATCTCTGACTAAATTGTGAAACCAAGCAAAAATGTTTTGCTTTGCTTCACAGCGTCAGTTCTGCAGTGTACTTCTCTAATTTTCAGAAATAATCTCAAAGATCTAAATGTGAAGAAAAGTGTCTAAAGTCATGCTTTTCACTGCACCACACTGGCTCTCATAAAATTGCATTGATATTTAAGGATATTCTGCCACTTTGACATAAGGCTGGGAGGCATTGCTGGGAGTCATTTGAAATGTGGTACTGAAGAAGAGGTCAACAGACACTGTGCAAAAAGACAAATGAATTGTTCCTTTTTTTAAAAAAAATCTAACCTGAGCTCTCCTTAGAAGACGACTAAGCTGACTTACTTTGGGCCTATCATGAGAAGAGCTGATTCTTTAGAAAAAAAACAGTAATGCTTGAAAAGTTAGAAGGCAATAGAAAAAAGGTAATATTGCATTCCAGACATAAAATCTCAATATAGGATGAAGCCATGGTCCTGAGTCTGCAAGACCTGTGAATAACTGTTAATGCCACCTGGCTTCCCTCTATTGGTCCAAGGCAACGTGGGAAGCCACGGTGGCATGCATCGCGTCACCTTCCCTTTTACAACAGAGCCTCGCTGGAAGTTGCAGTGTGTTTTGAAATGGGAGCCGGCCGGCTCTGTCATAAAAAGATATGCATATCTAGATGATTACAATTAAGGCTTTCTAATCTAAAAATAAACTAGCTTTTATCATCAATGTAACCACATTACTCAATTGTAAGACTCAGCTTGGTATAGAGGCAACCTGTTGTTGCATTGGAGTGGAACTTGTAAAATTCAGGTTCTATCTCTCACTGGTATTCTTGGGTCAGTCCCCTTCTCTAGCCTAACCTACCTCACAGTTCTTATGCGGATAAAGTCGAGAGCAAGAGAGCCAGGTAGGCCACCTTGAGTTCATTGGAGGAGAACTGGGATATAAATGTAGCTAGTTAACTAGTTAAAAGAGGCTGAAAGAGGTTTGAGTGTTGGACTACAAATTTGGAGACCAGGCTTTGAATCCCTATTTGGTCATGGAAACCCATTGAGTGACCTTAGGTAGATCTCACTTTCAACAAGTCACAGAAACTACTTGAAGGAACACAACACAAACAGCTAGTTAAAATTCTAACAAAGTTTTAACCTAGAAATCTCATACTTATTTTGCATTCTTTGAGTACACGAAATCTCCACATGTCAGGGTTTCATTCCCTATACTTCATTAGTGGCAAATGTGCAGATGTGTTTCAGTTACACCCAAACCTAGGATTGCCATGCATATACTTCAGACATTTTGGGGCCGGGCTGTGGCACAGGCTGGTTAGCAGCCAGCTGCAATAAATCACTCTGACCAAGAGGTCATGAGTTCGAGGCCAGCCCATGTCGGGGTGAGCACCCAACAATTAAAATAAGAAATAGCCCCTGCTCGTTGTTGACCTAAGCAACCCGAAAAATAGTTGCATCTATCAAGTAGGAAATTTAGGTACCACTTATATAGAATCATAGAATCATAGAATCGTAGAGTTGGAAGAGGCCTCATGGGCCTTCCAGTCCAACCCCCTGCCAAGAAGCAGGAAAATCTCATTCAAGGCACCCCCGACAGATGGCCATCCAGCCTCTGCTTAAAAGCCTCCAAAGAAGGAGCCTCCACCACAGTCTGGGGCAGAGAGTTCCACTGCCGAACAGCTCTCACAGTGAGGAAGTTCTTCCTGATGTTCAGGTGGAATCTCCTTTCCTGTAGTTTGAAGCAATTGTTCTGCGTTCTAGTCTGCATGGCAACAGAAAACAAGCTTGCTCCCTCCTCCCTATGACTTCCCCTTACATATTTATACATGGCCCTCATCATGTCTCCTCTCAGCCTTCTCTTCTGCAGGCTAAACATACCCAGCTCTTTGAGCCACTCGTCATAGGGTTTGTTCTCCAGACCCTTGATCATTTTAGTTGCCCTCCTCATTTGTATCACTCAACACTGTTTTGTTTTCTTGCTGTACTTGCTGTAAAATTATTGTATTTTTGTGTGGTACAATAACTTTATTGAAAAAGACTGCTATATGTTTCTTGGGGTCATGTTTCTTGCAGCTTCTTGATACTACCTTCCAGAAAGTTACTGTTCTCAAAGAGGCACTTACTGCTGCTGTGTGTCGCTGGCAGTTGAAAAAAAGAATGGTGTTGGTGTGGCAAAGAAAATTGAAATTTCAAATTCCTAGCAACTACTGGCAATCATAACATTCAGATTTTAATACATAATCAAACTAATGTGACGGTTATGTTTCTTCCTAGTAATGAAGCAAGATTTTCCAGAGTGAACATCTAAGTCACACATGAGGAATGAGGGGCCTACAGATAACATAGACCATCCCTGTCCAATTTCTCAGCCTCCAGAAGCCACTCAGGACTGTCGCTTGCTGCCATGATTTTAAAAATCAGCCAAAAGAAGAACTGAATTCTCAAGATACTTTTTTTAACAACAGAAGTTATGTACCCTATATATTTTGCTCTCAAGCACATTTGAACCCCAAGACACATCTTGGAAATGCTTAACTGCTTATAAACACAGCACAGGAGGTGCATGTATTCCAGACCCTAAAAGTCTAACCTCTGAAAATCACACGCACACACGCCACTCTAAAAAAAACTTCAATGATATTTGCACCAACCTTAAATATTCAGCTCAGTTTAAATTATATCAGGATTATATTTTATGAAGACACTATTTCTTAACTGAACAGCCAAGCCAAAAAATTCCACAGGGCAGCAAATGTTTAACAGCTCTCTCCTGCACAAAACCAGCTGACCGCACACAAACCTATACAACAAATAATGAATAAAAGATATTGAATAAGTTTTTGGCAATTCCATTGAAGAATGTCAGCTAAAAGCAAACCAAAATCTGTATAAATCCTATATAATTTGCAAGACAAAATAAAATTAGGCTTGTTCATGTGATTTCCTCAAAAGTTTTTCCATAATAATGACACTAAGGCTAATTTTCACAAGCCCTTTCATGCAGAGCTGCCTTGAATTGTTTGTATTCATTTGTGTCTAGCTATTTAAAGGCTGCTGAAACCCACTTCCCATACCAAGGAAAGAAAAAGGAACCCGTACATTGCTGATTGCAAGAAGGGAGTTTTATTTATACTTCTGCTGATTCAGCCCTTGGCAACAAAATAAATGAAATATATGGCAAATATATGGAGGCCCCGGTGGCGCGGGGGTTAAACCGCTGAGCTGCTGAACTTGCTGACCGAAAGGTCGGAGGTTCAAATCTGGGGAGCAGGGGTGAGCTCCCACAGTTAGCCCCAGCTCCTGCCAACCTAGCAGTTCGAAAACCTGCAAATGTGAGTAGATCAACAGGTACCGCTCCTGCGGGAAGGTAACAATGCTCCATGCAGTCATGCCGGCCACATGACCTTGGAGGGGTCTACGGACGATGCTGGCTCTTCGGCTTAGAAATGGAGATGAGCACCAACCCCCAGAGTCGGACACGACTAGATTTGATGTCAGGGAAAAACCGTTACCTTTACTAGTGGCATAAAGGGAACCAATTTCCCCTGTTTATACAATGCAAAGTGTTCACCAGTGCAATTCTGTTTCATGAAAAGGCATGCCAAGGAAACCAGGTATATGAAGTGTTGATAACTGGGAGAGAAGAGGGCTATATTTGGTCCACAGGAGATGCTGGGGCCCACACATAAACACACACACTTACTTAAAACACGCACAATTTGTACCCCTGTATGCGTTCTGAACTATGGGGACTTAGCTTTGAACCCAAGGCTCATGTTCTTCTTTAAGAACTCTGGATCTCAAAGAAATGGGTCTCAAACCTGCACAGAACCTTCCATGGAATGTTTTAAAACTGAGTAACTTTGGGCAGTAATCTTGTGCTCTCGGAAACTATTATAAATAGCACTTTTTTCCTTCATGCAATTCACTTTTGATATTAGCATTGAGTGGCTTCAACCTCCTTCTATTTCTGCTTCTATTTTGAGGGGCGGGGGGAAGCTACCGGTATTATAGCCTTCCACATTTGCAGGTTTGAGTTTTGCAGATCTGATTACTCATGGATTTAATAAAAATATTCTCTCTAGGAATCTCTAGCTCTTCCACTACAACTCTTGTCAATTTCCCCCACTGGAGGACTTCTAGAGTCCACTGCTTTCTAGAGCGAACAGTTCTCTAGCAATCTCTTGGCCCTCTACTGCAATTCCATGATCAACTTCCGGAAGTTGACTATAAAGTTGGGCTGAAGAACCTAGAAATTCCCAGAGAGAAGTGCTCTCAAATAAAAAATTGCAATTTTATTATTTATGTGTGGCTTTTTTTAACTTTCACAGGGGACCTATGTTCCTAACCTCAATGAATCTTGCAGGAGGAATTTTTGCCATGGTTTCGGGGCTTTTGTACAAGTCAAGGTATATAGGAAAGACTTTTTGTGCAACTGCAAGTGACTAGAAATCACTAATTGATCACTTTCTGTTTTAGAAAACAACACCTCCTGGACCTAAAATGTCCTGCGGAATTTTTGAGCTCTGGAAGGGCAGGGTAACAAAACCAGCCAAGCCACAGGCTACAGCTTACAGTGTTTGTAATATCAGTTAATTCTCCATACTGGGAAAGGTAACCAGCCTTCAAACTCCATAGTGAATCCTGACAGTGGAGTTCACTGAGGAGTCTGATGGTTGATATTACAGTAGAGTCTCACTTATCCAACACTCGCTTATCCAACGTTCTGGATTATCCATCGCATTTTTGTAGTCAATGTTTTCAATATATCATGATATTTTGGTACGAAATTTGTAAATACAGTAATTACTACGTATCATTACTGTGTATTGAACTACTTTTTCTGCAAAATTTGTTGTATAACATGATGTTTTGGTGCTTAATTTGTAAAATCATAGCCTAATTTGATGTTTAATAGGCTTCTTCTTAATCTCTCCTTATTATCCAACATATTCACTTATCCAACATTCTGCCGGCCCGTTTATGTTGGATAAGTGAGACTCTACTGTATATCATGTTAACTTATATCATGTTATATCATTTTATAACATGAAAGAATATTCTTTCTAGATAATGGTATAGTTACTAGACATGGGCCCAAAATTTGTCTCATCCGTTTGATTCATGTTTCTGTTTTGTACCATCCATTTGGATGGCACAGAATGGGACGGCCCCTCCTGGAACAAAAATAAACTCAACCTGAAAGGCAAGTGGGAGTGGGTACTGGCTCAAAGCCTGCTTTTCGGATCCATGTAGGCCCAAAGTGCCGGGACCAGGCAGGGCCTGCCACCAAGCACCTGGTAAGGAGTGTTCCTTACTCGGCACTCGGCTGCAGACCCTCCCAGGCCCAGGCGCGTAGGCCCAAAACCTGCACCCATAAGCCCGGGAGCTTTGGGCATATGGGTGAAGCTCCCCCCCCCCCCCAAATAATGGGTCAAAAGAAAACAAAACTTTCGGCACTGAAGACGGAGAACAAATATCTGCACTTCCAATTTCGGGAGGCTCAGTCAAAATGGAGCAGGGGCCCCACCGAAAGTTGGGAAACAAAACAGATCAAGGTTTGCCCCAAATGCACATGACTAATATTTATTCTGATTGACCTCTAGTGATCTGGCTTGTTAGATTTGAAATGAAAAGTCATTTCAACATTGACTATCCACAGACCACCTAAGAAATCTGCTGCAAGCAGTGCTTTGGATATCTGTCAGTCTGATGTTTTAATGTATCATTTCTCAGATCACAAGGGCTTCCAAAGCAACGGACAACAAATAAAAGCAAATAAAACAATACACTGAGTTTAATAAATGTTTAAAGTGCATGAAAATACCCTTTAAAAACCTTAAGGGGAGGAATCCTTGCAATGATTTGCCCCTTATCCACAATCTTTCAGTTTCAATTTAAGTGTGTGTTGTGGGTGGGTGAATTTTCTGAGCACCTGAGCCAACTGCTTTATGACTAAGGCTCTAAGGAGAGTATCTGGAGGGGGGGGGGGGTTGGGGGGGGTAAAAAAACATGAAAAGTTGTTGTTGTTATATAAGACAAGAAGGAAATATTGCAATAAAGTTATTAATAGTAAGTTATTTTTTGTTTCCTGTGTTACATGGAGAGATTTTTTATTGTGTAGTTTAATAGTCTTAAAAGAAGACCAAAAAAATGTCCATTCCAAAATATTTGCGCAGGCACATATGTTCATAGCCTGAAGGTCAGAGGAGAAAGGAAGAACATACTCGAGCAAATGTGAATGCTGCTGCCCTCACAGGAAGGAACTTCTTCCTATTAAAACGCATTGTCATTTATCACTCTTGTAATGATTAACTTTTTGTCTGTATGACTAACTTCTATAAAAATAAAGTTGACTCAAGAATCTCCTCTTCTTGTATTTTACTATATTCTCTGCCTCTGAAATGCTTAACATATTATTTATTTATTTATTTTTCAAACTTATATGCCGCCACTCCCTTAGGGCTCGGGGCGGCTTACAAGAACCGGCTAAAATCAACAATTTAAAAACATCTTAAAAACATCTTTAAAAACACATCTTAAAAACATCCTAAAAGCACCTTTTAAAACATCAATAACAGAACTCAAAAGCCTGCCGAAACAGGTGTGTCTTACATGCCCTGCGGAAGGCCAACAGAATCCGGTCGGCCTTCCATCTTTAACACAAACTGAGTGCCGTCAACATATTGATAACACTCGAGCCTGAAATCTCGGACCAGCTGAGCAAGTGGTCGCATATAGATGTTAATGTGGTTCTCACAATTCTTTCAGGATTTGCTTTAACATACTTCTGCATATATTTAGAACATCTTGGGAAAAGTATGCTATAGCGATTTGAACATTGGACTACAACTCTGAAAACCAGGGTTTGAATCCCTGCTCAGCTATGAAACCCACTCAATGACTGAGTAAGCCAGACGGTCTCAGTCTCAGATGAAAGCAAAGACAACCTCCATCTCAAGCAAATCCTGCTTAAGAAAACTCCACTGTAGTTGTCTGGTTTCTCAGAGTTAAAATAAGCCTGCATTCAAATAATATAAATCTGCATTAGAAAACTAGCTGCAGTCAAGGACTAGCTGTCTTTATTTAAAGCCATGAAAATGAAATTGCTTCCAATCCTCCAAGTCAATTGTGAATAAGCAAGTAAAAGAAAATAAAGTGAAAAGATAGGGTTTAGCACTAATATCAGGTTTCAAGGCAAGGAATGAATTTCCACCAGGGCTCTCTCCTACTAAGTAGGACCAGGACAGTGTTTTCTTTTTTTTTTATTCCAAGGCCAAAGACAACATTTCTCTATGCTTGCTTTAGCCTCATTATCTCTTATTTCATTAAGTTAGTACCAGTAAATATAGGTCAGAAATATCTGCTACAAATGCTACAAATGATCAGTGCCAATAAATGATACCATTAACAAATAAATGCAAATTCACAGACTACTGGTTATTTTTTGGAGAAAATTTTATTACTTCTTACGTAAATGCTTTTGTTTCCTTTCCAAGTGTTCTTCCTGCTATCTTTGGTACTTTATTGAAAGAAGCCAGGTTTAATTTTAAAAGATATAATGAAACACCCCCAAAGCCAAACTGAATTAATATATTAAATAAACTAAATGGAATTGATTTTCTGGCACTCTTCTTTGTCCCTTTGTTAGTTTATGAAATCTTTATGAGACTGGCATCATAGATTTCTAGCAAATGCTACTGTGCTGTAGGAACAGTTTCTCAAATATCTATCCTAAGAAGATATTAAGCTGAGTTTTAATTCTAAGACATCACTGATTATGAAGAGTCAACATTAGTTACCCATCTTATAAAAATAACTTTCTGTATGTATTTCAGATTTCAATATTAATGTCAAAAATACGTATGATTTTACATAGGATTTGTGTTACATTAGAAAGTAAAGACGAATATCACTTAAGTAAAAGAAATATAAACTATAGTAAAGATAAAGGTTTCTCCTGCCATTAAGTCTAGTTGTGTCCAACTCTGGGGGTTGGTACTCATCTCCATTTCTAAGCCGAAGAGCTGTCCATAGACACTTCCAAGGTCATGTGACCGGAATGACTGCATGGAGCACCATTACATTCCTGCCAGAGCAGTACCTATTGATTTACATTTTTATGTTTTCAAACTGCTAGGCTGGACGAATGGATCTGACTATTTGTTTTAAAATTGTTTTAAAATTTTTATATTGTATTTAATCGTTTTAATTGATTTTATGTACTGTGTAATTTTAATCTTGTGTAGGCATCAAATTACTACTGTTGTAAGACGCCCTGAGTCCCTTTGGGTGAGAAGGGCGGGATATAAATGTTGGAAATAAATAATATAAATAAATAAATAAATAGGCTGGCAGAAGCTGGGTCTAACAGCGGGAGCTCATCTCATTTCCTGAATTCAAACTGCCAACCTTTAAGTCAGCAAGTTCAGCAGCTCAGCGATTTAACCCGCTGTGCCGCCAGGGGGCCCTATATACTTTAAAATAGCAAAAGAAATAATGCATCAGCATTAAATAAAAGTGTATGATAAAGCACTGCTGTTGAAGTATGGGTAGATGTTAAACCTGTTTTAGCTTCCTGTAATCTCAGAACTAATTGTAGCAGAATTATAATGTCTATACTGTCATAATATTAACTTCAATGGCAGGGGAAGCTGAATCAATTTTACCCTCACAGAAAATTTCTTTGTAGAATAGACTTTAATTACTCCTTCCACAAATTGAAATTTTTCAGCATTTCCCCCCAAGAATTACTATTTTAAAAAACCTGTCAGTGACACTGGGAGGCCAACATCTGCCAAGCTACAACTTGCATTTATTGGCCAGGGAAAAGAAGTTCAACCTTTCATCATCATGCCTGCTTTTCCTTACTCCCAGGCAGCAAGCACAGCAAAGGTAAATATTGCTCTCTTCTAAAAATGGTTGGCAATAAAGCCTAGTTCAAATTGAGAACTTGATTCAAAATGATGAGATTTTGCAATATAGTTACAGATTCCCAACAAAGGATTTCTAAAGGTACATGTTTGGTAGACTACTGGCCCAATTATTACTGACCCATCTTATTAGTGACCTTGCAATATATTGCACATGTATAATTTATTGCCTTGCCTCCAATTTTTGAACATGCCCATTGCGCCCGTCTATTGGTTATTGGTTGTTATTGAGTTTATGCTTTTTATGATTTTTATGTATTAATTCATTGTGATTGAATGTATCTTATGTTATTTTATTTTATTGCTGCATTGCTGGGCTAGGTCCTAAGTAAGCCGCTGAGAGTCCTTTCAGGGAGATGGGGCGGGATATAACAATAAAGTAATAATAATAATAATAATAATAAAATAAAAATAAAAATGAATTTCTCTGAATGATGTTAGCTGGAAATCACTTGTCCCTGAGTGTTAGATAGTAATTCCAGTACAGTAGAGTCTCACTAATCCAAGCTAAACGGGCCGGCAGAAGCTTGGATAAGCGAATATCTTGGATTATAAAGACTGATCAAGGAAAAGCTTATTAAACATCAAATTAGGTTATGATTTTACAAATTAAGCACCAAAACTTCATGTTATACAACAAATTTGACAGAAAAAGTAGTTCAATACGCAGTAATGTTATGTTGTAATTACTGTATTTATGAATTTAGCACCAAAATATCACGATTTATTGGAAACATTGACTACAAAAATGGCTTGGATTATCCAGAGGCTTGGATAAGCGAGGCTTGGATTAGTGAGACTACTGTATTCCTGAGCTGTGCTAGCTAGAATTAATGGGAGTTACAATGCAACTACATATATCCACAGATCCCATTCCAATTCAAATAAACCACAAGTGCATTGCATCTACATACCTTCAAGTCACCTTGCAAATTATGGTGACCCTTTGGGAATTTCTTAAGCTCAGAGGTGATTCATCAGTTCCCAAGTGTTGAAATTGCTCTGGTTCTTTCTGATGTAATTACCTAAGCCACCCATGGGGAGAATTTCAGATCTTATAGTATTTTACATTTCTAGAGAAGGGATGCACAACCAACAACATCCTGCTTCATCTTCAATATGACATCCTTTCAAATGTTATTTAAACACGGCTATTATGTCCCCTCTCAGCTTTGTTCTCCAAGCTATGCTTACCCAGCTCCCTCAGCCATTCCTCAGAGCTCAGCTTCCAGACCTTTGACCATTTTAGCTGCCCTTCTCTGGACATTTTCCAACTTGTCAATATCCTTCTTGAATTGTGGAGCTCAGAACTGGACATAGTGTTATTCCAGGTGAGGTCTGACGAAAGCATAATAGAGTGTGACTATGACATCTTGTTTCTCAAAAAACAACAACCCTATTTTGCTTTTAAATCTGAATGCTGCAGTCCATTGGTCTGTAGTGTAAAATAGTTTCCTCCCAAAACGTAGTTAATTGCAGTTGCAGATTTAGTTGCCCAGAAGCGAACACAATATTCCAGGTGCAGAACAGAGTGGGACTACTGCTTCCTTTAATCTAGACACTTAATATTTAGTGGCACAAAATAGCAAGTAAGAAGAGAGCATACATACTAAGATTTATAGAAATGTGTATGTTTAATGCAATCCCACTCTAAATTCCTTCCCTTAAGTGAAAAAGCAATATTTAGGCATTCATGATACAACAGAGCAAAGACTAACAAAATAAACCGACTGAATCTAATATACAGAATGAAAACACAAAGCATTCTAGAAAGAAAGACACAAAGGTAATATAATTGTAGTGACAAAATTACAAAAAGCCCATAAGAGTCAGTAGCCATTGCACAGAACAAAGCAAGGATCGTTATCTTGATGATTTTTTTAAAAATTATTATTTGCCATTCTCTTCTTATGCAGCAAAGTAAGCCAGTCATTACACACCAAACTAACAACGAGGGATGGCTACTCATTTACAGTTGTTACATTAATGTCCCACTTTCCACATGCAACGTTTGCTTGCTTTACCACATACTTGTGCATATTGACTAGCAAAAAGTATGCATGTAAGGGTGTCCAGTTTCCCCACCCAGATTTTTTTTTTTAAAAAACTACTGATGTTGGTATGGAACATATCACAAAAAGATGCAGTAAGTGATGTCAGTGAAAGCTGGATGCCCTGCTTTCGATTAATATTACTTTCCACTAGTGCAAAACCACCACTGAATGCAACCCACCATGATTATGCTTAAGTCAACCCAGTAATCTTCAAGAGCAAGCCAACTACAGACTCAAGGCTTTACAGATCCACAAAACCTTGCATTGCAGTCAAATAAAGATAGTAGGGATCATTGTTTAAGATGCAAGATTGGCTTGCTTTCAGACAAAGTTGTATCAAACAAAACTATGTAAGTAGTACACTGATCTTCAAAGCCAGGTGGAATTTAAGTATTAACTCTTTTACAAACCAGAATATCCATATTTCTTCAAGAAGCTGTTATACAACTAAGCAAAATGAGCATCAGTACAATTTGGACAGTGACTCGTTGCAAAAGTAACATATTACAGCAATGTGTCTATTAATTTTTTCTTTAAAGTCAAGGCTACAAAACATAGTTAACTCATCTTACAGAATGTGTTTCATGATCATTTATCTCAAAATGCACGGGAGAAAAATATCAAAATTTACAGAATCCTTTATCTTAAGTTTTTGCTCTTGAGAACTCTTTGGGTGACAGAAAGAGAATCCCAAATAATCCTTTCTTCATGTCATTTCATCAATAATGCCACTGATTGTAGCATCTTTATCCAAAATCTGATCCTTTTTGACACTAGGGCAAGTTCTCTGTTGTTCATTCTGTCCAATGCAATTCATGCCATCCTCAAGGTCCATGGGTTCACTTTTTATCCTCATTGCTTCATCTGAGTGAGGTAAATCATCAGGCAAAGAGGCCAGGCAGTTCTGGATCATTTCAACAACTCTTTCTAAGTGCTTCTGAAACCTTTCAGCAGTTTCCAGACGTTGGCGCTTCTGCACTTCCATCATGACTCTCAGCGTCTCCCTTGCTTGGTGGGGCCGATATTCATTTATAAGATGGTGCACATGGACAAAAAGCAGTTTTAAGTCTTCTAGCTTCTCTTCTCGTTTTATGCTGCCTGGACTTCTTATCAATATATCCAAGAGGTCCAAGAAGTTGATTAGAATAGACATATTGAGCTTCCTTAGTTCCTTCTTATGATCAAACTGCATGGGATGCAATCGTTCAATGCCTTGACTTTCCAACGGCCGGATAATGAGATCATCACATTGGAACTGGTTTCCAAACATCATGTAGCTGTCTTTAATGGGCGGTGGAGGCTTGGGGGCAAGACCTTTCCTGATATTTTCATCAGTATATTCTTTAATATACTGCATTGGAGGTGGAGGGAGGGCACTCACTTGCTGAGGTTCACCCATCGTGGCAGGTCAAATTCCTAGAAGAAAAATGGCAGAGATTTAGGATAACAGAGTTACAGAAAATATAGATATAGCACTACAATTTTAATGTAGTGACTAGACAGAGAAGTAAACATCAGCTAAAAATATTATTTTTCCCTTTCATGACATCTGTGTGAAAAAAAATAACTATGAAAAGTATTTCCGATAAACTTTTGTGAACTAATTTGCCAAAAAACATTAAAGGAAGTCTGAAAAGACATGAGATTCTATTTAACCTTGTAAGCTAAGCAGGGTCAGTACTGGTTAGTACTTGGAAACAGCTGACCCAGCTAGTTGATGTATATTTCCGATGAAGAAAATGACAAAACCTGCTTCTGTGTATTTCTTGTCTAAATAACTTATATGACATTGACAAGGTTACCATAAGTCAACAGACCACAGTCTCATGATTTATGCCAACAAATCCATATGATAGAGGGAACACCTACCTAAAAATAAATGAGAAAAGAGATAGTACCTTTTGTCACCATTTATTGGCACAATTATCTATATCTTTTACAGTACAGGGAACTTACAATGAAGCCTATCTACTCTGAAGAAGTATCTAAAGTGTCCAACTGGACTTCATTCCAGCTAAACGATCACAGAATTGCAGCCCTAAATTGCTCACAAGCCCTAAGTTTTCTCCTCTCCCAAAGTGGCTTGCAACATATTAAAATCATGTAAAACAACAATCCAAATACATCAGTAAAAAGTATAAAACATTATAAACAACTTAAAACAACAATAATATACATTCACATTATTGTAGCATCATAGGATTTAAGGGCTCTCCCCAAAACAATGCATCCTGGGACTTTAGCTCCAGTGACAGAAGGAAAAACAGTTTGAATACAATCCCATCAATATGCATTTTAACACCTTTTTGAAGGGTTTGAACAGAATTGCCAAGCCACCTTTGAGTATTCCTGGCAGAAGAAAATACTATGAAATTCATAAGCTGGCAGGTGACCTGAAGGCATACGCAGACATAAAAGCATTTTAATATGTTTAATGCTTTAAGTTTATAAATTGCTTAATTATTTTGTACCTATATATAATATATATATCGTTAGTTAGTTAGTTAGTTGCCTTGAGACTCATGATTGAGAAAGGTGGGCTATAAATGAATAACAAAGATGATGATACTGTATAAAATCATATGCCAAAAACATTATACTTGACAACATGCAGACCCACACCCAAGGGTGCAGAGCAAAGCCCTTCCATCTGCAGTTTTTGAAAGGGTGGCAACATGTTCCCAATGCTTTTAATGTAAGCTGCTTTGAGTCTCCTTGTGGAGAGAAAAAGTGGGATATACATAAACATAACAATAAAGGGAGTGCTTAAGTAACATTGTTTTTGTGTGCCGCCAAGTCCTTTCTGACTTTTGGCAGCCCTAAAGCAACCCCATCATCAGGTTGTTTTTGTTTTTTGCAAGATTGGTTCAAGACCTCCCTCCTCCTTTGTATTCCTCTGGGTCAGTGGTTCTCAACCTGTGGGTCCCCAGATATTTTGGCTTTCAACTCCCAGAAATCCTAACAGCTAGTAAACTGGCTGGGATTTCTGGGAGTTGTAGGTCAAAACACCTGGGGTTCCACAGGTTGAGAACCACTGCTCTAGGCTCCAGACAGTGAGACTTGGTTTGAGGCCAGGATTTGGATCCTGGCCTCAAACCATGGCACTTTCCACACAGCTATATAAAATCCACATAGAACTGGATTATATAGCAGTGTGGACTCGCTCTGAGCCAAACTGGGAGTAGTGGTATACAAGTCTAATAAATAAATAAATAAAATCCAGTTCAAAGCAGATATTGTGGATTATTTCCCTTGATATTCTGAGTTATATGGCTGTTTGGAAGGGCCCCTAGTGGCTTCAGAGAGGTGTCATCTGCACTGTGGAATTAATGCAGTTCAATATCTCTCTGTGGGCCCTTCCAAACAGGCCCTATATCCCAGAATCTGATCCCAGGACTTCTACTTTAAACTGGATTATATGAGTATCTGGGATAAACAGAAACCCTGGTATCTGATCCTGGGATATAGTGAAAAGCCCTATCTGCCAGAGCTCAATGCAATGGAATCATGGGATCTGATCCTAGGATTTCTACTGGATTATATGAGTCCGTACAGTCAGATAATCTGGGATAAACAGAAAACCTGGGATCAGATCCTGCAATCCTGTCTGGAAGGGCCCTATCTGCCAGGGATCAATGCAATGGAATCGTGGGAGCTGTATATTCACAAGGTCTTTAGCCTCCTCTAGTGCCTCAACAATCTGCAACCCTCTGGATTTCATAGCACTTTTTTGTGTGTCAGGAGCAACCGGAGTTGCTTCTGGAGTGAGAGAATAGGCCGTCTGCAAGGACGTTGCCCAGGGGACGCCTGGATGTTTTGATGTTTTTTTACCATCCTTGTGGGAGGCTTCTCTCATGTCCCCGCATGGAGCTGACAGAGGGAGCTCATCCGCGCTCTCCCCGGGTGGGATTCGAACCTGGCAGCTTTCAGGTCAGCAACCCAACCTTCAAGTCACGAGGCTTTTTATCCCCTAGGCCATCGGAGGCTCCTTAGCAATGAACTACGTGCAATGTATGCGGTAGACCAGGCATGGGCAAACTTGTGCCTTCCCTCCAGGCGTTTTGGACTTCAACTCCCACCATTCCTAACAGCCTCAGGCCCCTTCCCTTTCTTCCTCTGCCGCTTAAGCGTCTGAGGGGGGAAAGGAAGGAGCCTGAGGCTGTTAGGAATGGTGAGAGTTCGAGTCCAAAACACCTGGAGCGAAGGCCCAAGTTTACCCATGCCTGTAGTAGACGCATCCCCAACGGATGAGCCTTGAAGACCCTTGGCTGGCCTCCCAGACGGGAGGAAAGGATCAGCGCCGGGGGAAAGCGGCAGGCGCTCCGGGCAGCGACACCCACCACTCGGACGAAGCTGGCTTCCTTCTCCTCTCCGCGGAACCAGAGCGCCAAAACTCACGCTCCCACCGGAATCCTCGCTTCTTCCCACGCCTGCGCTCTCCTTCCTTCCCCTCACCAACTGGTGACGCATTTCCGGCACACAGCCCTCCCCCTCCTAATTTCCCTATTGGCTGGCGCGGGAGGGCCATAAGCGGTGGCATCAGCGAGAGCAGCGCGGAGGCAAAGATGGAGGGAAGCGAGCGAGCGTAAGCCCTGAAGCTGGGGAAGAAAGGGATCTTCTCTTTGATTGGCTGCTCCTGACGTCAATCAGGAGCCCTGGAGCACAAGTCCCTCCCCCTTCCCCCACATATACACATAGATGTACCACGTATAAATATATACATATATCTGTATTTATACACCTGGCATGGGCAAACTTGGGCCCTCCAGGTGTTTTGGACTTCAACTCCCACAATTCCTATATTGCCTGTTGTTTCTAACACAGCATGAAGGCTAAATTGTATAGAAGATCTATAGTAGTGTACAATTGCTAGTTAAGTTAATATAGAATATATATAAATACTGCTACACATTATTTATACAGTAGAGTCTCACTTATCCAACATAAACGGGCCAGCAGAATGTTGGATAAGCGAATATGTTGGATAATAAGGAGAGATTAAGAAAAAGCCTATTAAATATCAAAATAGGTTATGATTTTACAAATTAAGCACCAAAACATCATGTTATACAACAAATTTGACAGAAAAAGTAGTTCATTACACATTAATGCTATGTAGTAATTACTGTATTTACGAATTTAGCACCAAAATATCACGATATATTGAAAACATTGACTACAAAAATGTGTTGGATAATCCAGAACGTTGGATAAGTGAGACTCTACTGTAATATTTTTTTTTCCTGCTATACCTTGCTTATGGCAGCAGAGAGCAGCAGTGATCTTACATTAGTTTGCTAGTGATCTGACTCTTGGGTCCCCTTCCACATAGCTGTATAAAATCCACATTGAACTGGATTATATGGTAGTGTGGACTCAGATAATCCAGTTCAAAGAAGGTAATTGTTGATTATCTGCCTTGTTATTCTGGGTTATAGGGCTGAGTGGAAGGGCCCTTGGTTTTGTGAAAGGAAATTGGTGAAAAACACTGAAAATCCCCTTGAAAAAGTGCAAAACCTCTATGCATGAAAGAACTGATAGGTCCCTTCCACACACACAGCTAAATATCATCCTCATTGAACTGGGTTATCTGGCAGTGTGAACTCAGATAATCCGGTTCAAAGCAGATATTGTGGATTATCTGCCTTGATATTCTGGTTTATATGGCTGTGTGGAAGAGCCCATGGTTTTGTGCCTCTCTTGTTTCTAAAGGGGGGGGGGGGTTAGGGCCCTTCCATACAGCCATAAAACCCAGAATATCAAGGCAGGAAATCCCACGACATCTTCTTTGAAATGGTTATCTGAGTCCACACTAGCATATATCACAGTTCAAAGCAGATAATGTGGAATTTTATTCAGCTGTGTGGAAGGGCCCTTAGTGGTCTCAATTAATTGCCTTGATTGAATGGAGTTCTCAAATGAGTGGAAAATCCACAGGATGAAAACTAAAGGAAAAGGTTTTCCCCTGACATTAAGTCTAGTTGTGTCTGACTCTAGAAGTTAGTACTCATCTCAATTTCTAAGCCGAATTGCCAGCGTTGTTTGTAGACACCTCCAAGGTCACTTGGCTGGCATGACTGCATGAAGTGTCGTTATCTTCCCACCGGAGCGGTACCTATTGATCTACTCACATTTGCATGTTTTCAAACTGCTAGGTTGGCAGAAGCTGGGGACGACTGTAGGAGCTCACCCCGCTCCCCAGATGCAAACCATACTGATTTTATTTCATGTTTCTAAGGGGCCGGGGGGGGGGGGGGGAGAGAGAGATCTTGGAAGGCATTCTCTGTGGATATGAGAGTTGTACTGTACTGCAAAAATTCTGGTCATTGGCATTATTTTTCTGTTCAAGATCAAAAGTATGGAACAAGAAACAAAATAAATAAATAAATAAATAAATAAATAATAATATAATTGACAAAATTACAATCTGTCAACTGCAAAAGGCCACCCTACTGGGATCTGCACGCATCATCCGAAAATACATCACAAAGTCCTAGACACTGGGAAGTGTTCAACTTGTGATTTTGTGATATGAAACCCAGCATATCTAACTTGTTTGCTGTGACATAAAAAAATAATAAGCACCAACACTCTGAAATTGGGAATTCTAGAAAGGAAACAATCAGGGCCAGCTAACACCTCCCAACAAAAGATTACCCCAGGAAGGAAGCAGCCAGGCTTTGAAGCTGAAAGGCCATTAAATGCTAATCAAGGTGGCTAATTTCAGCATTCATACCTGCCACACCAAGACTATCAATTGCTATTCAACCTGGCAACCAAGGATTCCGCAAGGTAGAAAGCGACCAGGCTTGAAAGCAACACTATTCAGTGCTATTCAACCTGGCCAACCAAGATTTTCCCTAGGTGTCTGTTGTTTCCAAATGCCGGCTGAGATCTTTTGGCACGGCACCCAGTGTGCCCATCACTACCGGGACCACCTGCACTGGTTTCTGCCAGAGTCTTTGAAGTTCAATCTTGAGGTCCTGATAGCAGCTGAGTTTTTCCTGTTGTTTTTCGTCAATGCGACTGTCACCTGGGATGGCGACATCAATGATCCAAACCTTTTTCTTTTCCACAACTGTGATGTCTGGTGTGTTGTGTTCCAGAACTTTGTCAGTCTGGATTCGGAAGTCCCACAGTATCTTTGCGTGCTCATTTTCCAATACTTTTGCAGGTTTGTGATCCCACCAGTTCTTTGCTGCTGGCAGGTGGTACTTGAGGCATAAGTTCCAATGGATCATTTGGGCCACACAGTTGTGCCTCTGTTTGTAGTCTGTCTGTGCAATTTTCTTACAGCAGCTGAGGATATGATCAATGGTTTCGTCAGTTTCCTTGCACAGTCTGCATTTTGGGTCATTAGCTGATTTTTCGATCTTAGCCTTAATTGCATTTGTTCTGATGGCTTGCTCCTGGGCTGCAAGGATCAGGCCTTCTGTCTCCTTCTTCAATGTCCCATTTGTGAGCCAGAGCCAGGTCTTCTCTTTATCAGCTTTTCCTTCAATTTTGTCAAGGAACTTTCCATGCAGTGTTTTGTTGCTTATTATTATTATTATTATTATTATTATTATTATTATTATTATTATTATTATTAACTGCATTTCTATACCGTTTTTCTCACCCCTGGGGAGACTCAACATAATACATAATAACATAATTACAACATAATAAATGGCAAAATTCAATGCCTCACATATGTATAAAATACATCACATATCTAAATCAAAAACATATAACTGTAGATTAAATAATTAAAATTATAAAAACATCAAACATAGACATGCACATGAAACATGTTATTGCAGCAATTACCCTTCTCTTCCTCTTCCACCACCACCACCCAGCTCCCTCTCCATAGAGTTTCAACCCTTATTTTTATACCCTCCCAGAAAGCAAGATAGTGGAGACCCTTTATTTACTGTCCTGGTTTTAGAGCTTATATTGTTCTGTATTATTATACCATAGTAATTATTACATATTATATTTATAATCTGGATTATATGAGGACCCTTTTATACAGCTGTATAAAATCCACACTGAACTGGATTATATGACAGTGTGGACTCAAGTTCAAACTTCTATTGAAGTGGAAGCCATTTTCTACATTTACAAAAAGATAAGATTTCTGTTTTCATAGGTAGGTGTATCACAGGTACTTTATTCCATTTTAATTCAGTGAATGAAAGGTAACAGATGACTTGAGGCTGTTTGTCTATGTAAGGAAATAAGAACCTGACCTACTTTTTAGAGCAGAGGTGGAAGTCATAAGGCCTTCCAGATGTTGTGGGTCTGAAATTCCCAGTAACCCTACCCAGCATATCCAACGATAAGGAATGCTGGAACTATAGTCCAACAATATCTAGGAGAACCATATGACTCACTGCTATCCTAGAGGATATTTCTGCATATGTATGATTTCATGTACTGTATTATGTATTCATTTTAAGGCTGAATTTATAAGCTGACTTTATTTATTATCCTTCCCCCTTTTCTCATAATCAGGTGCTTGAATTACCTTTCCCCCCCAGTATTCTTATTCTCCTTTGGCTAGCTTTTAGTCTTTTTCCTCTATGTGAACATTTGTCATATACCATAATGTAGTGCGCACATTTCGTGCAACAGTGTTTAAAAGGATGTGGTTATGGGGGGGTTTTTTTACATCAGAAAGGAAGCTAGCTAAACTGCATTGCCTGGATGACAGATGGAAAGATAAAGCACCTACGCTGTTTTCAAATACACTTTTATAAAAATCCACCTTGTCTCCTGATTTCTCTTTCCTGAGCTCATATGTAGCATTCAGGTATAATAAAGCAGATGCTTTCTCATCCTGGAGTAAGACCCTTCCTTGTTGGACAATGAATAACTCTGTTCTGCTTGAAGAAGAACTGATCAAAAAGTCCCAGCAAAAGCGAAGGACCTCTCCCTCAAATTTTAAAGTTCGATTCTTCATTTTAACAAAATCAAGGCTGGCTTATTTTGAACGTCGCCCTGGGGTATGTGTGCTTTCTCTCTTTTTTTCAAACTTTATTGGTGAAGAATGTTATAGGGAAAAACTGGGAAGAGTTTGTGTCCCATGGATTATCTCCTCAGAGCCAGGATTCAGATTTCAAATTGTTTGGTTTTTTTGTTCATTTGAATATGAAGTGTGCTGTCTAATTATGTATGGGTTATTATTTTTCTCCCTTGCACTTTGAATTTTTCCCTTGAATTTTGAGGACTTATATACTCACTGTATAAGTCCTTGGGTCCATTCTTAATTAAGATTAGCACCGGCAATCCAGAATTTCAGGCAGAATTATTTCCTAGCTGAACACCTCTGGTATTTTCTTGGTGTCCCATTGAAGCATTAGTCAGGCCGCCTTAGCTTGCAAAGTCCTACAAGCTCAGATGTATTTGGGATGGTATGGTGGATTGACTCACAGAAAGGTATGATGATGCATGTACATTTTACAAGGGATCTCTTTCAGGACAATTGCAGCCCTGACTTCTGTGGATATATTGTATGTTATTAAATCAATTATAAATGCCAAGAAACGTTAGCAGATTAAAATATGTATGACAAGGATATTTGTTCTTAATGGTTTGGTGAAGGGTTGTCGAGGGTGGTCTTTAAGGACAAGCTGAAAGCTTTATCTGAGTTCTTTATCTTCTGTGGCTTTAAAGAAAAGAAAATTGAGTCACGTCCCACAGAATTAGACAGGACAACTGTCTGAGACAGGACATTCAGGCACAGACATAAATACAAACCTCATACAGACTAAGTCACATTGTGGTTTGTAATGTTCTCACAAGGGATCAATATGGTATGTGATGGTCTTTCAGGTTCCATAGTGAAATAATTTGCCTATACTTATTTACACTTTCTGCTAAGTAAGGGTATATTGGTCACCTCCTTGCATCGATAACTTTTACTGTGTACAAAAAATACACTTTTAAAAAGATGTTTTCTAGCCATTGCTGAGTTGTGCTCTAGCTGATTTTTCATTGCTCAGATTTTAATATTGTGAGGTTGGGTATATGTCTCTCTATTTCAGAACTGTTTTCATCTTGTTTCCATTGTCTGTCACTCTGAGCTCTCTTGCAAAAGTACTGATAACTATTGTAAGAAGAGAGGTCAACAGGGTTTAGGTTTCCTGTCTTTACCACCAACACTGCTTCCACTTAGGACTACAACCACCATGCTGTTTAGGGAACTCTTTTTCCCAAGCTCTGTGTATAGTTTGGTAGACAAGATCATGATATTAATTTGCAACAGGAAGAATGGCAACACTTTCCTTTGCTTCAACTGGAGATATAACAGTCAGTGTCCAGGGTCTGTGGTATAATCTCTTGATGATAGTCATGGCAAAGTTGCTATCACAATGTTATCTATTAGATTGCCCAGTCAGTTCTTGAGGCTGTACAGATTCAGATGTGATTTTATTGAATATCAATATGTGGGTTCCTAGTTCAACCAGTCAGAAGGCATTTTCTGGCTATTCAATCGACTGTTTGTGGTTAAACAAAACAAAACCTCAAAAGGTTGGTGGGAAGACAGAGGAGGATGACAAATGGGAAATGATGCTATCGCAATGCCCATAAAATTCTGTGAATGGGTGACCATACCAAAAAGTGCCATGTAGTTGCATCTATGGTTCCAAGAACCTATGTGGAAAAATCAGTGTGGCTTTTTGGTTTTTTAAATAAGCATTTTAAAAATACAATATTAAAAATAACAACACAATACATTTATTTATTTATTTATTTACAACATTTCTACCCCGCCCTTCTCACTCTAGGGGACACAGGGCGGCTTACAACAACTGGCAAAATTCAATGCCAAACAATCAATAAAAACAGCAACACATTTAAAATCATTTACAATGATCCATAAAATACAATAATCAAGCTTAAAACATATAGTTACTTATTAACATTCTTCCAAGGAATCATTGCACATAAACCTAAGTCCAAACCATGTCAATACAGTACTTATTCATTAAATGCTTGCACACAAAGCCATGTCTTAATGTTCTTCTTGAAGCCCAGAAGAGTTGGGGCCTGCCGGATGTTACTGGGGAGGGCGTTCCACAGCCGAGGAGCCACCACTGAGAAGGCCCTGTCCCTCGTTCCCACCAGCCGCGCCTGTGAGGAACCACAAAAACCAACCAAAATCCTTCATCTAAACATAACTATTTAAAGCAGACAAATTATAGTCCTTCCCCTCTCCCCCTGCATCTAAACACATTTCAAAAATGTTATAAATTACTTGCAATTAAACCTCTGCTTAAAATCCTCTTTCTGGAGTTCATATGGACTACCAAAACAGTGCAGAAAGAAAAGTAACATGACCAACTTGGGTTAAATATTTGGGGGTTCAAGACGATGAGACATTACAGAATCTGGACTGTATGGGATCCCCTTTAGATGGGAAAAACGGATGAAATTCAGATACCGTTCTTTATATAAGATAGATGGATGAAATGCCTAAGAAATATTGAGAAATATGCAAGATTTTAATAGAAAAGGGTGCAGTTAAATACTGAATATGAAAAGGGTCAATTTTCTTTTATCAGACTTCCCTTGTCCAATTATTATGTAATATTATATATTATAAAATGTTTTCTTTTATTAAAAATAAATATAAAATACATACAATATATATAATACAGAGTGCATCTGTCATGGCTCAATTCTATGGAATCCTGGGATTTGAGGTTTGTGGAGGCACCAATACTGTTTTGCAGAGAGGGTTAAAGACCTTGTAAAATTAAAGCTCCCAGAATTCCATAACTTTGAGCCATGGAAATTAAAGTGGTGTCAAACTGCATTACTGTAATTCTATACTGCAGATGCAACCTATGTTTACAAATCAGCTAACATTTTGTGAAACATTTACATAATACGTATATTGTATATTAACTGGTCTCCAAAGTTAATGTCTACAAATGCATGACATTAGTGAGCGGTCAGTACATATATCACATCATCTTGTCATGTGTACTTTTTAAGTGCCCACCACACATAACAGTCCCACCTGATTATGTAAAGTATCTTCTGTATGTTTTACAGCATGAAGGACTGAATGTCGGACAAAGGTGCATCTAAATTATAGAATTAATACAGTTTGGCACCTTTAACTGCAATAGCTCCACGCTATGGAATCCTGAGAGTTGGAATTTGGTCAGACACCAGCATTCTTTGACAGAGAAGAGAAAATACCTTGTAAAACTACAGCTCCCAAGATTCTACAACATTGAGGGGAACTGTGAATGCCATCCCATGTCTCCAGGCTGCCTGAGTCCAAAAAACATGGGATGGTTGTGTAAACAGCTGAAGCCCAACTGTTCACATTGGTCCAAAGTCACAGGTTATGCTGGATTCTGGGAGAGAATCTGGGGCAACCCGCAACTTTGGGTAACATGGTTCAAAGGCTGTGTTAAGCAGCTCTGGCCTGTGTTAACCCAGATCAGCTTCATACATTGTTTTATCTGCTAAAAGGGGTGGTTTGTGCTAAGTGGCCAGTGTAGATGTGCCTTCTCAGGAGTTGTTGTATTCCAGCCTGCATCTGAGCTGTCAGGTGAGCCAGGGGTTGGGCCTGTTCAGCCTGTGATTGTACCTGCACCTGACCTGTCAGATGAATCTGGGTTGAGGCCTAGGATTACCATACAACCAGAGGTAGATGATTCTGTACAGCCAGAGTTAGATGAGTCTGCTGTTCCTGAGCATTCTAGGAGCAGGCATACAATGGTTTCAAGCAAGCAGCTTGAACTGCATTCCTTGGGAGAGTCAAGGTCGAGTTATCCCTTGGCAGATGGGCATTCCAATCTTGATAAGAGTAATGAGGTTGACAGAAAGAAAGCAATATGTCAACAGAGAAAAGAAAGGGAGATTTTGAGAAGGAGAAAATGGTTACTAATGAGAAAGGGTTTTGAAGAAACTTCCCACAGAAAGGGGCCTTGCTTCTAGCTTTAAGAGGAACTGCTTCTGAGAGTGAGCTCAGAGGTGGTAATTTTGCTCATTGAGAAGTTTGATCCTGCTTCATGGACTCTTGTTTCATGTTTCTTTTGGATTTTCATGCCTTGTTCCTGTGGGTTTTCATGCCTTGTTCCTTTGGATTTTCATGCCAAGTTCCTGCAAGCCTTGTTCCAGTTCTTGTTCTTGTTCCTGGGTATTTTGGATTATAATGTCATGTTCCTAAAAGCCATGCATTTTGAATCTCCTGTTCCAGTTCATGATCCTGTTCTTTGTTCCAGTTCGTGACCCTGTTCTTTGGACTAATTTTGATTATCCTGATTGAAGTTTATGCTGGTATTTGGATTTCTGAGGACCCTTGCTTCAAGTTTTCTATGTGCTTTGTACATTGTGAACTATAACCTTGCCTTAGTGACCTTGAAATTTGATTTGCTAATGCTTACATATTATCATCAATAAACAGCTTCCATTACTTATAGCCTGGGGCTCCAGTGTGATTTTAAGGTGTCTCTGCAGCCTAGGGGTGCTACAGGAGTGTGTTACTTGAGTATTTTGCCCAGAATTGGACTAAATTGTCCTTATTATCCCATCCAACTATATAATTCTTGGACCATGAAATCTAGGGTGCTTCTACATATGATAAAAATGCGTGCCCAAGCGGATTTTTAAAACCTGCTTTGGCGCGTATTTCTGTCCACAATGCCCCCCCCTCCCAAAACCCAGACTTTCCCAATGGGGTATCTAGATGCCATCCTGGTAACTACTGGGATGACATCTAGCCACTTCAAAGCCACCCAAAAAAGCCTTAAATTTTTTAAAACCTACCGAGCCAGTATTAAGGTGGTCTTTCAGTCCTCCTGAAGTGTAGAAATGAGTACCCTGCTTTGTTCCTAATTAATTCTGTTTTACCAAAGGCATGCAGTAAAACTGAGACAGGCCTGTCTGGATGGGCCCCTAGAGGGGATTCAGCACATCAACAGATTCATCACAGGCTCTTGATTTGAACAACATATTTAATAACAGAAATCAGTATTTATTGGCATAAACTTTATTTGGGCAAGGGAAGAGCAGGACATAACACAACCTGGATCTATACCTGAGGTACAAATCTCTGTTTTAGTTTGGCTGCTGTGCTATTTTGTAATTACCATTAAAGCATCAGATACCATCTGATCTTGGAAGCTAAGATCAGGTAAGACCTTGCTAGTGCTTGGATGGGAGGAAGGAGAGTAGCAAGGAGTAGTAGTTGCTGTAGGCTATATTTCAGGGGAAGGAACTAGCAAAACCACCCCTGAGTATTCATGAGGTTGTCATAACTTGACAAATAACTTAAAGACACATATATACTTTTTGATAACATTGTTGGGTTGGATGCTATGCTGCCTTAAGTACAATTTAGGGAAGCAATGTCAAAATAAAAACACAAAGTGAAATGGCTTCAATTACTAGGACATTTGTAATTTACATGAGAATTTTTGTTCACAGACTCTCATTGTCCATCCAACTTCAAATCTATGTGTAGTTAGGATACAGACGTCAGTATATATGAGGTCACTCTATGCGCAAAAAGAGTTTTGTCTGTAGCTGTTATTTGCATGTTTAATAAGGAAACCAATTATGCTGACAGACTTATGCAGAGAGGGGAAACTGGAAACACATATCTATTTTGAACATTTTATTTCATGGTAAGATGGCCTCTCATTGTGCACTGTGTAATGAAATTCAGAAGACACAGATCCTTACTGTTGCTAGACTTTGTAAGGTTCATTCTTTCCCTGATGTATGTACAAACCTTTCATTAATGTTAACGGCTATTGCGTACCAAACATAAGAGGAGAAAGAGCTTTCTGTGCCAGAGTTTAGAATCCTGATTTGCAAAGTCATGGCGAAGCTTCCCGTCAAAAAAGATTGCAATTTTGTCCTCAGTCATGATATACTCCAGTGACAAACCGTTTGGACAGAGGATTTTCTTTTACTTAAAAGAAAAAGGAATAGATTAAAGTCATACAATTTGTGTATCCCTTATCCAAAATGGGACCAGAAGTGTTTTGAATTTTGAAATTTTTTGTATTTGCATATAGATGGTGAGACATTTTGGAGATGGGATCCAAGTCTGAACACATGACATTTATGTTTCATGTGCCCATTATAAACATAGCTTGAATTTTGTACACAATATTTTTACTAATTTTGCGCATGCTATCAGAAAGCAAAGTTATCACTACCTCAGCCATTCATAGGGAGAATTTGAAGTTTATGAGATTTTTGGATTTTGGAATTCTGGATAACTTGTACAACAGTATCAGTGGGATTTAAGGGAAGGGAAGAGGTTGTCATCATATTCTAAAGTTTCTGAAAAGTGAGAGTATGGCATCCTCAGTTCAGATAGCATAGATGCCCAGACAACTCTAACTTTAGTCCATAATAGTAACCACCTTCATCCTAGATGCAGTAAGCATTTCTTTGAGCTGCATTATTGGGGGCCTAAATATCTAAAGACACCAGATCCCATCTGATTCTGTAAGCTAAGCAGGATCAACCCAGGTGAATACTTAGATGAGAGACTGCCAACAAATACCAGGTGTTGTACTCTGTATTTCAGAAGAAGGAACTGGCAAATCTACCTCTTTATTTATTTATTTATTTATTTATTTACAGTATTTATATTCCGCCCTTCTCACCCCTAAGGGGACTCAGGGCAGATCACGTTGCACATATAAGGCAAACATTCAATGCCATAACATAGAACAGAGATAAATGCAGGCATGGGCTGGCCTTGAACTCATGACTTCTTGGTCAGAGTGATTTGTTGCAGCTGCCTGCTAACCAGCCTGCGCCACAGCCCGGCCTCTTAAATATTCCTTGCCTAAGAAAAGCCTATCAAATTTGTTGGGGTCACCAAAAGTTAAGAGGTTACTTGATGGCATATACATGAAATGTATTAATATTTTGAAGATTTGATGCTATCTCTGGTCCATCACTACAATCCTGATGTTATCAGTTCTCTATTTCTTTGATAAAGCTTTATTGTAAATAAACTGCTGCTTGCCTTCTAATGTAATGACCCTATAGGTCAACTGTAACGGATCTTGCCTACCTTACAAGGTTAGTGAGTGTCCTACCTGGCAGGGCTGGTAGTGCAGCCATTTTGCACTCCTTGCTTACAGAAGCTCAGTATAGCAAGGGGAGGAGCGATCAGGCAGCCATTACAGTGAGTGCAGTCTGATTGGCTGATGCAAATGAGAAGGTTGCCATGTAATGTAATGACCCTGCTTAGCAACTGGAGGTGGGTGGAGCCAAAGTGACAGTTAGAGTCCGAATTCTTTTTCAGTTGGGGGTTAGAGTTTGAAATGTGAAGATAAAGATATAGTTTTGGGAACTGTGTTTTAAAAAGTAAGCCTCTTTGAGGAATATAGTTAAACACCTTCAGGAAAGGAAGGGCTATATTGTGACTCTATAGTCTAGAGTGTTGGTGTTTAAATCCCAGGAGAAGTGGATTTAAAAATTTAAATGAACCTGTTTATGTTTCTTTGGTGATGGAACATATTTACACAGAATCCAAGTTATAAAACCATCCTTTATAATAGAAAAGCCTAAGCCTTTATTGAAACTGCTACACATCTTTACAGTTCAATGTTAATGAAACCACTATACTTCTTTATTGCTCAATACAAACAAACAACACCTCACATAAAGTGTCTTGTGTGTCTCTCTCAATATCCCAACATAGAAGAGGCTCCTGAATATAACATGGTGGCAGCATTAGTAGAAGAGGAGAGTTCAAATCCTCCATATTTTGGTGGCAGCTGAAAATAAAATCCTTTGCAATTTTAGCAAGTTGAAAAATCCTCTAAATTCTATATTATCAAAAGCCAATCCTCTATGTCAACCATGAGAACATTAATCTGTTCTTCCAAATGTTAGATGATGTTAGTTTAATTTTTATTTCCTTGTCACGTATGCACTTCATGCAAGTATATATTTTGGATCAAAACCCAAATGGGAACATGTTACATTTGCCCTTGCACAAAAGAAATTTTGATCATTCTGATCACACGATAAATTAAAGTATGTTTATCACAGAGGGTTAAACTACTGAGCTGCAGAACTTGCTGACCAAAAGGTTAGTGGTTCGAATCTGGGGAGTGGGCTGAGCTTCCACTGTTAGTCCCAGCTTCTGCCAAACTAGCAATTCGAAACATGCAAATGTGAGTAGATAAATAGGTACCACTCTGGTAGGAAGGTAATGGTACTCCATGCAGTCATGCCAGTCATATTGATAAGGAAATCAAACATTTGGGGGTCTCCTAGGGAGAGGAGACCCATACCAGACCCAAAACAAGGGATACACGGCACCTGGCGAGCTTGCAAGAAGCCAAATATAGTTTTCCCTATCCCCAATAAATCTCACCAGATTGAAGCAGAGAGCACCGAAGCCTTTTATTCTGTCCAGCTGGTACAGGATGGCGGTTGCAATATGATGCAGAAATAAACCGGCATAACATTTACAGTAAAACAGCAGTTTTTATACATTTCATGTTTTGAATTTCCCGCCTCCCGCCCACCAGCCGGCTCTGCGCTGATTGGCTCTGACATCAGAGCGGAGGGGGAGCCACCAGGGGCCTCCTCGAATGAGAGCGTGAGCCCCATCTGTGACCTCACTCCCTCGCTGGCCAATGGGGGAGATGGAGGTGTGGCAACAGGAGAGACAAAGGATACACACGTGGAAATAACAAGATTATAGGTGACTCAAGATGAACTTTTGTCTAAATAGCCCAGTGATCGCCTGTGACGCTTCAACCGGACCTAGCTTGTGGATCCATTGATTGATTTGGCCAGTTCCATGAATGGGGTCTAGCCCCTGTGAGCTTTATGACAGGAATAGGTGATAGGATTAGAAAATCTCTCCCCAGGTGAGACTTCTAGAACATGGCCATACAGCCCGGAAAACATATAACAACCCTATCTCCCCAGGTGGTCTGACATCCAATGTCCTCCGAAGCTTGGAGGGTGAGACCTATTGTCAGTAGAGGAATTTGGGGGATCCAAGCTGTCCTTATTTGGGGCTTTCTGATATAGGGGTCAGGCCTAGGTCATCATGCTTCAGTTTAAATACAGATATATGGAAAGGCATTGCAGTGATGACAATAACATAGGCAATAAGAAATTACGACAAAAATAATAATAATAAAATGATAAAGTGATAGTGACACACGAAGGGCCCCATATTCCAGGGAGGATTCAATATTGATCCAACATGCCATGGGGGTTTCTTTAGAGGGGATCCCAGGATATCCCTTCCGGCCCAGGCAGGCAAAGGGGCCAGGTTGGGGTACCCTGAAACTTGGCACAACGCAAGGAGAGGGTGCTACAGGCATGGAAGAAGGGGGAAAGAAGGCCCCTGATACTTAAGAGTTCATAAAAGTTTATAAAAAGCCAAAAAAAGGTTGATTTGGAGCCCATGGAGCTGGTTGAAAGGAAAAGCAGGATGAAGGGTAAGTTATAGTTTCCCAAGGGCTAGTGCAGTCCGGAATGGGTGCGGGGGGGGGGGGGGGGGAGAGATAGAGATAGAGCCTTTTGGGGCTCAAAGGGAGGGAAGAAGGAATCCCGAACCCCAGAATCAGAAAGGAGAGATACATAGTAATACTGTACATGCAACAGTATGTAATGAAAGGTAAGCAGATAGGTGAAACAATTTAGGTTTAAAATAGTTGCAACATTATAAAGTTTCATTGGAAATAGACACAACACTTGTTTTTCTGGGGGTTTTTTTCTTCTGCTACCCTAGGGATGATTATATCAACCCAGAGGTATAGAGATGCAGATTTTCTTCTGCCAGCTCAGACAATAGCTGGGTCATTAGAGTTTTGGCCAAGCCAAAAGGTCACTTGGATCCCAACCTATTTTACTGGTCTACCTTGGCTTCACATATTTATATGTGAACCTTATTGTAAATCATCTTTTTTGTGGGAAAGGGGGGGGGGTCTCTGTTCGGCATCAATATGACCTTGGAGGTATCTGCAGACAACACTGGCTCTTTGACTTAGGAATGGAGAGCACCAACTCCCAGAGTCAGACACAACTAGACTTAATATCAGTGTGGTTTACAACTACACTGGCAAGCGCCCACTGTTCAGAAGTCGTCGATCACCATCAAAAAATAAAAACTACATTGCTGCATCTTCCATATTGTTCATCTCTGCTGTTCAGTCAAATACTCTTGAAACAACTTTGAGAATATTTAACTAAGAAACCCTCAAATGATAAAAGAACCAAAAATCTGTTCATTGGCATTATTGATGTTGAGATGAGTTGTCAATAAATACCATTTTGGAAGTGCCCAAAGGCAGCAAAATATAAACCACTGCTTCCTTAGGGACATGATCTGATATTTTTAAAACATTTAGATAAATCTAAAACAAACAGAAGAATAGTTACTTACTCTGGAAATGTCATAATATTCTTCTGAATATTCCTTTTCTCTTTTCATTGCTGTCAGAACCTACCAACCCACTGCTACTTTTGTAAAAGCAAAACAGCAGCAAATAAATTTTACTGCTTTATGACATAGTACAATCATAAAATGTAAAACAACATGCAATGCAGCCAGTAATAGGACTGGAAAAATATGGATGTGTTATCTATTTTTGTAAACCCTTTTGCCTGTAGTATTTCCTGCCATACTTCCTTTTTACTCATCAAGAAAGTCAGTTTTAATAATATTTTGATTAGTTTTAATAACATGTTTATTATTTTCAAAATTGTCATATAACACCTGTTATCTTCACATTTTAAATTCTCTCCTTTTCCTTTGAAAATACATCTTTGACTTGGATTTTTTTTTCCTTTCAGTGGAATCTCTTGCAATTCTGGGAACAACGCATTGCTTGTCCTGTTACATTTGTTATACTTCTATGTTTGTGGATCAAGAAGTTTGCTTGTGCTTGGAGAAATGACTATTTAAAATGTCACCTTGCTATTTAAAGGGCCTTCTCATTTGTGCTGGTGATCTTGGACACTTTTTGCATTCATTTTGCAATATGAGTCTGGGAACAAATATGAAAGCTGAAAACAGACTGGAGGCCCTTCCACACAGCCATATAATCCAGAATATCAAGGCAGGTAACCCACAATATCTGCTTTGAACTGGCTCCATACTGCCATATAATCCAGTTCAGTGTGAATTTTTGTGTGGAAGGGACCTGGAGGAAGTGAACTCTTCTCTGTTGCCAAGCTGCTTGTACAGTTCTTGTAGCTGTTGGGGGCAGATGAGTCATGTTTGTGCTCTTTGATTTTCTTTGTTTGCTTCCTGGGGAATCTATCTTCCATTGGTCTTGCTGGAGGGCAGGGGGAGGTGCACCTTCACCCAAGGGCTCCCCTTACATCCAGTGATGGAGATTTGATTTTATTACCAACCAAGGGATAGAATTTGCTGGGAGGGCTGTTCATTTAAAGTGAGATGATGTTGGACCTGCTCATTGAAATGCCTGGAATGTTTTTCTGCTGTTTACCATCTGTTTTGTCATTTACCATCAATAAAGCTATAGCAGCAACAGGTGTCAGCCACTGAAAGAACCCTTGGAGAGCACTGGAATGAGACAGCTTTCTTTGCCTGTTATGTGTCTTTCTGCCACTAAATTAATGGAAGTTCCAAAGAAGCCATAGAAATCCTTCACAAGGGGGGACAGAGCTTGCCTATTCGGTCAGTTCTCTTATGTGAACATGGGATGGTTGTGCATACAATCTAACATACACACACACATGAATCAAAAAGCAATACATAAATAAAACTTTGCAATACGGTTGTTAAATAAATTATCCAGATAGAAATGCAAACCAATGCAATACAAAGCAAATTGACAAATATATAATCAAAATATACACAATCGTGAAACTGTGTTAAATTAAAAATCCAAAACTTTACAAATAAAAAATTACACTTTGACCCAGGCCTAAAAACAAAAAATATGTGTATTTTTATCAGCATTAAATCAGATTCCAGTTGAGATAATGCTCCTCCTTGTTCAGTCTGGTTGTTTGCTGAAGTGCCACAACAACTTCCAAGTTAATTAGGTTAGTTAGTTACAGCAAAGTCAATGAAGTACATAAGCTTCCATGGAAACAAAACTCATTGTTGGGGTTGTGTTATGAGACTCATTCCAACAGCAGCTCAGTTTGGCAGGTAAGGAGCCTGAATGAGATGTGCTATGACAGAATAAGAAGAGAAGGCTGAGAAGGAGACATGATGGCCATGTATAAATATGTGAGGAGAAGTCATAGGGAGAAGGGAGCAAGCTTGTTTTCTGCTGTCCTGGAGACTAGGATGTGGAACAATAGCTTCAAACTACAGGAAAGGAGATGCCACCTCAAAATTAGGAAGAACTTCCTACTGTGAAAGCTGTTCAGCAGTGGAACTCTCTGCCCCGGAGTGTGGTGGAAGCCCCTTCTTTGGAGGCTTTTAAGCAGAGGCTGGATGGTGCTTTGAATGTGATTTTCCTGCTTCTTAGCAGGGGGTTGGACTGGATGGCCCATGAGGTATCATCCAACTCTATTATTCTATGACACATAGCCATAGGATGGCTAGGAAATAAAAGTAAATGTTATTGCTGTGTGCCTTATTTCTGACTTATGGCAATCTCAACGCAAACTGATCAAAGGGTTTTCCTAGCAAGATTTGTTCAGTGGAGTTTGCCATAGCCATCTTCTAAGGCTGAGGAGATGTGACAGTTCTAATGTCACCCAATGAATTTCCATGACCAAGTGAAGATTTGAACAATGGTCTCCAGAGTCTTAGTCAAGGCTCAAGCCAGGTCTCATGATACTGAACTAAACTGAGAGGAAGGTGCGACCTGCCCATGGTTATCAATAGATTTCCATTGATGAGTGGAGGCTTGAACCAAAGTACAATAATATAGACTGGAATCCTTTATCGTGGCTCTCATTGCATAGCTTTATGCACATTTAACAGCTGAATTAAGATATACTGTCGAAGGCTTTCATGGCTGGGATCACAGGGTTGTTGTATGTTTTCCAGGCCGTATGCCCATGTTCCAGAAGTATTCTCTCCTGACGTTTCACCCACATCTATGGCAGGCATCCTCAGAGGCTGTGTGGCATGGATAAACTAGGAAAGGAAAGGGAAAAAATATATATCTGGAACATGGCCACACAGCCCGAAAGACATACAACAACCCTAAGATATACTGTTTAGTGAATAAATGTTTAATGGGCCACTGGCAAGAGTGACCTGATGTACATTGACATTCTCTAGCCCGTGTCCCATTGTGCATTAGTTTTACTGTGCATTGATCCTGTTGTGCACTGTTCCTATTTTATATCAGTTCCAATGGACAATGGTTGGCTGCATAGGATAAGGTACTGCTTTTCTGGTACACCACAATTCATTTGAACCAGTCTCTTTGACATGCTCTTTTGAACCAATAAGATCTACGTTTTACTTCTTGGGAGGAGAGCATTGGCCAACCTCGATAAAATAGTGAAGAGTAGAGACATCACACTGGCAATGAAGGTCCACATAGTAAAAGCAATGGTATTGCCTGTAGTAACCTATGGATGCAAGAGCTGGATCATAAGGAAGGCTGAGCGAAGGAAGATAGATGCTTTTGAACTCTGGTGCTGGAGGAAAATCCTGAGAGTGCCTTGGACTGCAAGAAGATCCAACCAGTCCATCATCCAGGAAATAATGCCCAGCTGCTCACTGGAGGGAAGAATATTAGAGGCAAAGATGAAGTACTTTGGCCACATAATGAGAAGAGAGAAATCTTGGAGAAGATCATGATGCTGGGGAAAATGGAAGGAAAAAGGAAGAGGACCAACCAAGGGCAAGATGGATGGATGGCATCCTTGAAGCGACTGGCTTGAGTTTGAAGGAGCTGGAGGTGGAGATGGCTGACAGGAAGCTCTGGCGTGGGCTGGTCCATGAGGTCACAAAGAGTCAGAAGCGACTGAACGAATCAACAACAACAAGGTCCACCTTGCATTGGGTGCCTTGGAAGAGGGTCAAGATGGAGGAAAGATCAAGTAGCATGCTATGTACCAAAGGGTCTTGCATCCCAAACTGGTAAAAAGACAGGATGCTGGTTCTGCTTCTGATGGTGATGATGATAACAGTACTGCAGTGTAATTTGAGAAATAATGTAATCGAAAATCAAGGGCCAAACCAACATGACATTCAGTATGAGTGACTGTACATGAATATAAATAGTAGGTAATGTATATAAAGAAGGACATTGCAGTGGTGCAAGGAGGATCCCATTCCATTGGTCAGTGAATCTATTTCTGGTTTTGAGATAACAAAGCATATTTCAGTTCAGTTTCTTAGATAACTTTTAAGATATCCAGCCGCCTCTCTTTGAGTTGTTTCTAAGGGCCTGTAAAGTACCCAGGGAAGGTTTAACCCTTGCCTTCCCCTTGTCTTAGCTATCCCACCTGGTTTTCCTCCTTCCCTGCATGAAGGAGATCCATCCTATTTTGTGGCTAAGGATTGGTGCAATGTGATATTCATGTATTAGATTTATCATCCTTAATGTTACTGGTTTTAAATTGTATTTTATGTCTAATTTTTATGTTATGTTTTAATTGTTGTATAATTGAGGCATTGAATGTTTACCTAAATATATGCTGTACACCGCTCTGAGTTCCCTGTGGGGTGAGAAGAGCAGGATATAAATTAAGTTAATAAATAAATATTATATGATGAGGAATGTTCTTCAATAGTGTTTTGACTGGATTCTCTGTTTGTTTTTTTCTCCCATAGAAAAAAAACATTCTAAAAGGTTCAATTGAACTGTCCAAGATTAAATGTGTGGAAATTGTGAATAGTGACATTACAATTCCATGTCATTACAAATATCCTTTCCAGGTAAGTGAAAGTTTTTATTATAAACAACATCCTAAGCAGTGGCCAAATACGGCATATCTCAAAACACCAGCATGTTGTCAGTTGGAATTTGTTCTTAGAAAACACAGATTTGATTTTGTACGTTAGTACATTCTTATTGACTTTATTAATTTGTTTTTATTTCCTTTATCACATTATGTTCTATGATAGCTTTTTGTATTTTGATCTTTTGTCAATATTAATAATATTATTTTTGGTATTCCATGTTTGCTTTCTTTTTGGTTGTGACATAGTATTGAGTTCTTATATTCCTATTCATTTCTTATCCATGTTGACTCTAAACATTATTCATGTTTATAATTGACATGTATTTTTTAATATTTGTGGAGGTCTTTTGTGGTTTATGCATCTGTGGTTAAAGTCCTTGTTAACGTAACATTTCAACTGAAAAAAAATGTGCATGCAACCATTTTCTTTTTAAACAAATGAATGCTGATTTGTCTACAACCCTGAAAGAAAACATTACAAATGTAGTTTCAATGAATTGGATGTAATTACATAACATGAGGATGACTGTGCTAATTTACCAAAGGCTACATAAGATGTTGGAAATCTCTGAAATATTTGTTTTTATTTTCAAATATTGTGGTTTACCGGTATATCATACAGATAAATTTACGTTTTATGGTTATGCCTTTAGGTGATACTTGCTGATGTAACATAATGATGCAGTTGGGGATGTTTTGCAAACTATTGTGGTGTTAATATTTATTCAAGTTCTGGAAATAAACTGATGACAGTGGTGTGCTGGGCTTTCCTTCAGAGAGTGGTGTATAATTAATAGCATGGTAAATTAAACTTGAAATACAGGAAAGAAGGTGACAAAATACAGTTGTCCCTCCATATTTGCAGTTCGACAGATTTGATTTTAAAAATTCTCTAGGAATCTCTAGGTCCTCCAATGCAACTGTGTTCAGCTTCTAGTAGAATAATGATATTAGAGTAATGGTGAACGGCCTAGAAATTCCTAGAGATGTATTCCCTCAGGTAAAAAATAGCAGTTTCTTTTTAACCACCCTGAGTCCCTCTGGGGAGAGAGGGCAGTCTAGAAATAAAGTTTTATCATTATTTTATTATTGTTATTTCACAGTTTTTCACTTTCACAGGGGTCCTGTGCCGTTAACCCCAGTGAATGCATAGCACTGACTGTACTCAGATGATACATTGACCAAGTGCTTCTGAGGGCCAATAAGAACCCTGCTCATGGCTTTATTTTTCATATAAAAAACAAGGATAGGTATGGGAAGATTACTTGCCACAAAGGTAGAGAAAAAGGGAGGATGTGATCCCTAATTTTAAAATACACCTTATATCTAAGCAAGAAAAACTACTCAGTGTCTCTTCTCCACTAAGTAGTTTTAGCTCTGGTTACTGGATAATGATCAAACCAGACAATGAGACATGCATAAAACAAACATGGCTGCTATATTGTGTCTGATTCTGCACTAAAACCAGGATTACATGTTTCATTCTAAATATGGTATTTCCATATTTCCAATCTTGTACTTCACAGAAAAAGCAAAATATAAAGAAAAAGAGTTGACCTTTCTATGCATTTACTGTACTGTTTTTCCTCTACAACAGTTCCGTCCTTCTCTTGGCATAAGATTGTGAACGCCAAACACAATGCACCATTACTATTAGTACAGTAGAGTCTCACTTATCCAACACTCGCTTATCCAACGTTCTGGATTATCCAACGCATTTTCGTAGTCAATGTTTTCAATATATCGTGATATTTTGGTGCTAAATTCATAAATACAGTAATTACTACATAGCATTACTGTGTATTGAACTACTTTTTCTGTCAAATTTGTTGTATAACATGATGTTTTGGTGTTTAATTTGTAAAATCATAACCTAATTTGATGTTTAATAGGCTTTTCCTTAATGCCTCCTTATTATCCAATATATTCACTTATCCAACGTTCTGCCGGCCCGTTTATGTTGGATAGGTGAGACTCTACTGTACCTTTATCCTTTGTGTGGCTGAAATTTAAAAGAATGTAATATTGGCTCTAATCATTTGTCCCTGAGATAGAGAAAGATTGTAAAGGGGAAAGGAAGCAAGTGCATGTGCCTGTGTATGTTTTACATGAATGTATGGGAAGTAGAATAAAGTACCTGTTTTCCATCTGCTTATTCTTCTCTGCACATGCCAAAAGTTGGTGACAAATAGAAGCCTGGGAATTCTATGGTTATGTATTGATTTAGGGCACTGATGTATCATTCTCTAACATAAATTTGAATGGTAGCTTGCAATAAAAAAATAACATTTTAAAGCTTAAAAATCAACTGTAGTTGATGTATCCTAGCAGTTGGGTAAAACTGCAGTGATTTTACCTATAGGTGATTTGATTTCTTTTTGTTAACTGACGCTACTGACCTGCCTGCCCTAGTTTGCTTTCTGATAGCAGACTTTGTTCTCATATCTGTCAATAAAATAAACAAACTATACAATGTTTTGGATTTTTAGGTGAAAAACAATTTATACTTCTTCTCTGTGTCATCCCATAAGCACAAAAGCAAATAAATGGTAGAGAATTACAACAGAGTCTCACTTATCCAACATAAAAGGGCTGTCAGAACATTGGATAAGCAAAAATGTTGGATAATAAGGAGGGATTAAGGAAAAGCCTATTAAACATCAAATTATATTATGATTTTACAAATTAAGCACCAAAACACCATGTTTTACAACAAATTGACAGAAAAAGCAGTTCAATACGCAGTAACGTTACAAATTTAGCACCAAGACATCACAATGTATTGAAAACATGGACTACAAAAACAATGACTACTAAAAAATTGACTACAAATAAAGATAGAATTGCATATAATGAACTTACAGTAACAACATTGTTGGAAGTTAAATCTGTAAAAAGTTCAGTCCTTGCTGCCTAGAGAAACAACTGTGGATCCGGGTGGGAGGCAGACTGCATTGGAGAATCCAAAATGTTGGATAAGCGAAAGTTGGATAAGTGAGATTCTACTTTAGTATCTTATGACTCTCAACTGGCTCAGCATATTTTGAAATTTATCTCAAAATTTAATAGACTTGTTGGGGAGAACTCCATGAATAAGACTTAGCTCTTGTTCGTTTCAGAGCTTCCCATGTAGAAGCAGAACAAGAAACTATTTTCAGATTTGTTCACTTTGCCTAATTTATTCAAGCCATGGAATCTGAGTTAATTTGACAACAAATTGAACCATCTATTTATGTTACAGCTAATACAGCAAAACCATTTTTTTACTTCTAGCATTAGAACAGAGAAGCTGCTTAGAAAATTGACAACATTTGCTTGGCCTAAATATGTTCTAATTGTGCTTTTCCCCCTGCCATAGATTTTTCATGACAGCTACCTCTTGTACGTGTTCGCTCCCAGCCAAGCAAGCTGTCAGAAATGGGTTATGACTCTGAAAGAAGGTAACTGATCACTATATAGTTCCTCTAGGAAAACTTTAATCCCAGAATCATTATCATGATAACAAAAGTATAAATAGCCATGACATTAAGATATGGGCAATATATTTAGTGTCCAAGACAAAGGATAAGATGCGGCTCCAATTCCCTGCACTCAGAATAGGACGGATCCTCCAATATGGACCTCATCAGATAGCTATGGTCAAAGCAGGAGAAAGTGTAGGACAGCAGAGGGAACCGCCAGTAAACATCCAACTCTTCCAGGGTCACTCTGGGCTCCGCTAATGATGGAATGGAGCCCCACGGAGTCCTGCCAGAAGTTGCCCTGAGTCTTGTGATTTTTTTTGTGGGACTGACTCCATTCTGACAGTGGAGAGAAGTGGGGAGAATCTCTTCTTGCTACATTTAATGAGGGTCTAAATGTGAGTCCAATTGGACGATATAAGGGGTGTCCAGGAGGTTGGGGTGGTGGGAGCCAGTCAAAAATAGGCCTTCACACTGCTTGAACTAATTGCCTTATTCTGTCTAATGGCCATGTGGCATAGATTTTTTGTGGATCAGAGTTTTTTTTCAACTGATTTGACATGGGCCACTTAAAGTGCATCTAAGCCCCTTGGTGCACATGAAGGTAACTACATCATACAAGCATGGTATGAATGTAAGAGCCTAGGAAGAGTCATGATGGTCAGAACAAAGACTAGCATTCTGTTCCCACTGTGGCCACTCTTTTGTCTCCAGAAGGAAGGCAAATGGTGTATCTACATCTTAGGATGAATATAGTTTGATACTTTAACTTCCATGGCTCGATGCTATGGAATCATGGGATCGGTAGTTTGGTGAGAAACCAGCTATCCTTGGCAGAGAAGGCTTAAAACCCTCTAGAAGCACAGCCCCCATGATTCCATAGCAATGAGCCATGAGCATTAAAGTGATGTCAAACTGCATTCATTCAACAGTGTAGATGCATCCAATATCACCTTGCTATGTATATTCTCCAGCAACTAGATTTAGAGGCATACTGCCTCTCATATTAAAGCTACTGTGCAACCATCATTCCCAATAGGTATCAATATCCATTAATATCCTTCATGAATTGGTCTGACGCACATTTAATTCCACTATGTATATTCCCTTGGTATCTTTATCTGCCTCTTTTCTTTGGGTGTCTAAACTATATTGATAAATGCTTGACTGAAGTTTTCAGTTACTGCAATTCTAAAAATTTGGAGACTGAAGGAAAATTTCATGGAAGGAGCAGCATTCTTATTTGGGTACAATGCTCTCATTTTGCCTTCCATTCCCTGGGGAGCTGTACCACTGCCTCTTCTCCATTACTACTATAAACATTTTTGGCTATCATAAATTTGTATCTGACACTTTAAAAAAACAACAACCTTATCCACCCAATTGTTTCAGAAACTAGAAACAATAACATTCTGGTGACAAAGTTTCACCCCAATTTCTGGATAGACGGAAGATGGAGATGCTGCACTCAGTCAGAGAAGCTGGCGACAGGATGTATGGAATATGCTACAGCCAAGACTGGTAGGAAATTAATTCCAGAAATTCTCATCCCTTTTGGATAATGTCTGGTGTAATGTCTTCATTTATATAAGATGTCCAACAGGTGCTCTGAAGATTTTGAGAGCCTATAATCCCTTTACAAAGGAGGAGGCAAAATCATCCATCCTTACATTTAATTGCTCCTCTGCATGCAAACAGAGAAGTGCAGTTGAAGACCAATTAAGTGTTGCTTTGTTATACAGTCAAGACAGCTGTAACCACGGAACCCATACCCACAGTTTCACTTTCCTGCACCTAGCGAAAAATCATCTCCCTAAGAATTTGTTGGGTTCTCCAGGCAATTCTGTGGTATGCCTCGCTCAGAAGTTACTATAGCATTCGCTGGAGGACCTAGCAAATTTTTAGAGGAAATACTGATCTGGAAATCTCTAGTTTCTCCAGTGCAGCTCTATGGCATGCTTGGACTGGAAGCAGCACCATGGTGGGGAGAAGGGGTGGTTCCTTTTCTGATAAGAGTCACTTACACTGACCTGTGGATAAGTTGGTTTAGGTTTAGGGGATCAGTTTTTGCCTAAAAATTCTAGTCTTACACATGAGTACATGCAATATATGGTGCTTAAAAAGAATCTATTAGTAATCACATTTTGGTCTTGCTTTATACTTAATACATTATTGTTATTTTCCCTGCTCCAATTTCAAGGTCGCTGAAAGGTTATTTCATAGTTTTCAGTATTTACAAAAAAAAACCCAGTTATTCTCTTAAAAACAAAGCCATCCAACCTATTTTAAAAGAAAAAAAATCTATATTTGTAGCATACCTCACTTTTAAAAACTGTTTTCTTTTGTTTGATATGCCTACATGTATGCAGTGCCGTTACTACTGTATGTTATATTTTGCAGTCTCCAAGAAACCTCTTCCTCCAACTCCAAATGATAACTGGGTAAGTACATTGAAATAGGAGGGGATATATACAAGTGAAAAAGAACATTGCTGTAGAGCTCAGAAGAGTTGCTTTTGGGTTTTGCAGCCCTCAGAATTCCCCAACTGTTATTACTCCTAGCCCAGTTAGCTAAAGGGATTCTGGGGTTATAGTCTAAAAAAGGTAACTTGTCTAAGGTCTGCATTGTCAATATTCAAAACCAAATGGTGCTTAATATTTCATTATCCTTAATTCAGGATTGTTATAGTGGTAGCTTTCTCTTTATGTTTTACAACATGCTAATTAAATTTTATAGGTGATTTAAATAATATAAACAGTGTGCCCACTGATATCTACAAATACTATCTATACATGGGCAATGAGTTCATCTATGTTTTTACTGAACATAGGATGTCATATATGATAGAGGAGTTTTCATGGACAGATAGCCTTTAGTATCCATGGATTCTACGTTCACAGATATTATGATATATGTATATGTGTACACACACACACACAAACACACACACACACACACACACACACATTTTAATTCCAAAAAGCAAACTTTGATTTTGCCATTTTATATAAGGGATAATGTTTTTCTATGCCATTGCATAGAAGGCAATTTTAACATCCTCAGAATCAGGAAGAGAATGAAATCTCAGCAGATACCAAGAGCCATATATATATATATATATATATATATATATATATATATATATATACACACATACACATACAGTAGAGTCTCACTTATCCAACACTCGCTTATCCAACGTTCTGGATTATCCAACGCATTTTTGTAGTCAATGTTTTCAATACATCATGATAGTTTGGTGCTAAATTCGTAAATACTGTAATTACTACATAGCATTACTGTGTATTGAACTACTTTATCTGTCAAATTTGTTGTTAAACATGATGTTTTGGTGCTTAATTTGTAAAATCATAACCTAATTTGATGTGTAATAGACTTTTCCTTAATCCCTCCTTATTATCCAACATATTCGCTTATCCAACGTTCAGCCGGCCCGTTTATGTTGGATAAGTGAGACTCTACTGTATCTCGGTTTATTTAGTCCCACATTGTGTTCCTACAGTATCCCAACATATGCTTGTGAGAAGCCAACAGATATCATTGCACTCTCCTATCCATGTTCCTACACTGTTGGGAGCTGGTGGCTTCTACATCTGTGGAGCAGTGAACCCACTCTGAGATTTATTCTAGCTGTTGAATCTTTTTTTTTTTTTGGGGGGGGGGGGGAAACTGGACTAAACAGCATGGAAAACTCCTTTTAAATTTCAAGCTAAAACCCAACGTGGATTCACTTATCCATGAACATGGAAACCTCAGTGGCTGCGTGGGTGCATAGAAATTGTTGGTGGTGACCTTTATTCTTCAGTTCTTACTCTTTTTTTCCTTCAAAATGGTTCGTTTGTACAGAAATTATTTCTGGACTCCAAAGAATCCCCAGTGATCGCCATTTATGACTATGCTGCCCAGAATCCACAGGAGCTGACATTACAGTGCAATGAAGAATATTATGTTATAGATAATTCAGAGGTCCACTGGTGGTTGGTTCAGGATAAGAATGGGTAGGTATATCTTAGAAAGGCAAGCCCAATGTTTTTGAACAGTTATTCTGTTTTTAATTACAGCCTTCGTAAAATAGTAACATGATGTGTGGGTACAGCAGAAATGTGCTAGTGTGAGCAAAGAGAACCAATACACAAATATATACACAAATTTTGAGTGGAACAAAGAGGCTACATATCTAATTTTTACTGCTGTATTGTGTTGACTTGGCATGAGTGTGACTGCGAGAGCACTGGAAACCAATACACCGAGGCCAATAAACAGTCTAATATCTTTATTAAGGAATTAAGAAATTAAAACGAAAACAAGTAGAAAGTATAGTCCATCAATAGACCTTTCAGGAAAGGTCAAATATAGTCCAGTAATATATTGTCCAATATATAATATTAGAGTTTAAAGTTTGTAATCCAAAAACCGAAACGCACTCAAACTTCCAAGCAGTTTGAGTGGGGAAAACGTCCAAGTCTTTCACTAGAGTTCAAAGCAAGTCCAAAGGCAAGAAATTGAAGACAAGGCTGGATACACGGCACGACAAGACAAGACTGGATTCACGGCAAGACAAGTCAAGGAACACGGCTTGGCAAGGCACGGCAAGGCTGGAAGGCAGTGGACTTAAACGCAGTCCACACTTGGCTGGAAGCGAAGTTAATCCTCCAAACTGACACGTTGACTCCGCGCTGGCTAGCCAGCGCACAGAACTTTTAAGGAACTTCAAATCTCTTCACAGAGCAGGTGTCCAAATGCTCTTTTCCCAAGGGATAAGGGCTAACACAACATCTTCACCAGATGCAATCCTCCCCGAGAGTTCTCAGGGGAAAATAGGTTAATCAGCAGATTCCCTTGCTGTTAATCGCGCGCTTCGTCTTTGTCCAGCTTTCTCCTGTCTGTTCGTTTGCACAAACATTCTCCTATCAAAGGGAGGAGAGCTGGGAAGAGAAGACTCCGTTCCAAGGTCCTTGTTAATGAGCACTGAACTGGAATTGTCAATAGGGTACATCTGGAACGGGGCAGAGTCTTGCTGAATTGGCACTAAACCTGTTTCCTCATCGCTGTCGTCCATAATGGAGTCAGGTTCACGGCCCAAGGGTCCATGGGACATCACAATGAGGCACAAATGCAGGGATTGGATAACCAACCTGTCACCTGATAAACAACAACCTCCTGGCCTTCCTATTAAGAAGGTACCCCAGAATGACAGCGGTGGAATCCACCTGGGCAGACACCATGACTTGGGGATGTTGCTTGCTCCCAAAGATCCCTTATGCTACCCCCCCCCCCCCCGGTGTGTGTGTGCACACATGTAGGCTCTATTTTCTCCCAAACTGGATCCAACCAATCCAAATAGTAACAAGTAAAATTATATTCACGTACAATAACTAACATAAAGCAGTATTGAAAGATAGGAGAATGGGAAGGCAGTCTAAGCCTGAAAGCCAGAGGAGTGCTGATGGAGCCTAATATGGGGCACATCTAAACTGACCACTTAATGCAGCTTGAGGATAGCTTGACAGCACAGTGTTTTGATGACACATGCTGCAAATGCATGCAGCAGTGTTCATTAAGGGCTTCAAACTGGGATAACCAAAGTTGGGGAATACTTCGAAAAAGAGTCCATAATGTGTATCAGTGCACCTATGTGTAAACCAGTTAAGGGACGAGTTTTCTGGTGATCTGAACATACACATTGTGATAGGGGAGAAGTAAAGGGGAAAGTCCCAATTCCTTTATGACCATTAAGCTGCGAATACTGCAGATCCTTAAACCCATTCAAAGCAATCTCTACGATGCGTATGATCACTATCCAGGCCTTGAACCAGTTTCAGAGCTTCATATGCAATCATCCACAAAGTGAAATCGCTTCCTTCTCTGCCATTTTCACACCAACTTAAGTGGTCAGAGTAGATATGCCCATATTCATCCCAGGTGGACCAGAATGCCTGCCTTCCCTCCTGAGGAAGAGGGCTGGCATGATAAGGAAGAATATTGTGGCTTCTTGCCTTGCCTTGCCATGCCACTCCACAGCTGCCAAACAGGTTATTAATGAACTCTGAACCGCAAGGTCCCCAGGGTGAACATTTTCTTATTTATTTATTTTACTTTGCTATCTGTTCTACAGCTGTTCTTGAATTCCATGCATCAAATATGTCCCATAACCCAACAAAGGTTTAAGCACTAACATATATGATTAAATCAAAATTCAGCTTGTGTTTTATACAGTAGGCCCTCCACTTTTACAAAGATTAGGGGTACACAACCCACAAAAAATGGGGAAAAAATAAAAAACACTAATTTTTAACTGAGATCATACTTATGTAGGAATTTCTGGATCCTCCAGTGTGACTCTATGGTCAACTTCTGCTGGACATTCTTCATAGAGTATCACTGGAGGACCAAGAGATTCCTCGAGGGGTCATATTAATCAAATCTGAAAATAATCAAATCCACAAATGTTAAACCACAAATGTGGAAAATCAATTGTATTTGTGAATTGTTACAATCATTTGCAAGTTTATCTTCTTTGTACTGCAACAGTAGCTGCCATCAACTTATTAATTCTTTCCAATTTTTTCCCCAAATAATCTATATGTTAGATTGTTTTTAAAATGAAGTCATATTTTCCTGGAAAATTCATGCATTTCTTATTTTTAACAGTCATGAAGGATATGTGCCAAGCAGCTATGTGGTAGAGAAATCACCAGAAAATCTGCATGCATATGAGTAAGATAGTTCGTTTTATTTCTTCAGGTATAATATTACCACTGCCAAGAAAAGGCTTCATGTTAATACCTTGAATAGGTGCAAATAATTTCAGATTCTATATGGAGAAATAAATTAATTAGAGATTACTGGCTTATATTTTCAAGCAATATTTAGTCTGCATATCGGAGTATTTTAAGAATCCTAATATTCTTTGCAAATTAACTTTTCACGGGAGTCCCTGGTGGCACAGTGGGTTAAACCCTTGTGCTGGCAGAAGTGATGACTTGAAGGTTGGGTTGCTGACCAGAAGGTTGCCGGTTCAAATCTAACCCAGGAAGAGCACAGATGAGCTCCCTTTATCAGCTCCAGCTCCATTCTGGGACATGAGAGAAGCCTCCCACAAGAATGGCAAAAACATCCGGGCATCCCCTGGGCAATATCCTTGCAGACAGCCAATTCTATCACACCAGAAGCGACTTGCAGTTTCTCAAGTTGCTTCTGACATGAAAAAAATGGGGTCACTTTCATTATAGGCATAACATCCTTTACCATTGAAAATTAGGAGATGCTTGTCCTTACATCCAGGGTTTTAAAACTAAAGTTGGAGGGCCTAACATCAAATCTTTGATAATTGCAGGTGGTACAATAAGAGTATCAGCCGAAGCAAAGCAGAGACACTGCTCAAAGAAGAGGTAAGTAGATAGTTATCTTTTATGCTCCTTGATTTTTTTCTGCTTTGGTTATTTTCAACATATTGGAGATTTATTACATGTTGAGGAAATTATGACATAATTGATCCTTTTAAAAGCCTCCAGTACACACATATATAGCACTTCTTTGTTTGTAGCATGCCCATTTAAACTAAGGAGCCAACTTGCTGTAGGCAACCTCGTGTTAATCACTGTGGCGCTGCCTGACTTACCTAACACAGTTGTTGAACAGATATAATATGAGTAAAATCTTTCTGCTAGAGAAAGAATAGGGAGCATGTATGAGAGAAACCAATCTAGCACAATGCAAATAGAATTAAATACTTTGTTCTCAGCGAGAACATAGGAAAAGGTTTAGTCAAAAACTCTCAGAATCTCTGGGAAGCATGGAATTATAGTCCAACCCCCCTCCCCAAAAACCATTTTCCAGCCATATTTGTACTTAGCATAAAGTGGGTGAACAAAAAGCCTAATTTTATACTATAATAATAATAATAATAATAATAATAATAATAATAATAATAATAATAATAAAACTTTATTTCTTTTATATTTATTTATTACGGTCGATGACCAGCAACAAACTTTATTTCTATTCCGCCCTATCTCCCTGAAGGGACTCTGGGAAGATTCCAACAAACAATGGCATACATTCAATGCCTTTATAAAACAGATAGATATTGGCATAAAATCCCAACAAGACCCCACATTAAGCAGAATAAAAACCTAACATCAAATTAAACCTAATATGAGTGAATTGACCATAACATTGATAAATTAAACCAATATAGTCAAACAGAATCAAACAAGAATTATATAGTGACATAAAATCTAAATAAATGTCCACACCACAGTAATTTACAAAAGCCAACTGAAGTTGTGTGGGTTGGATTATGTAGCCTATGGTGGTAAATTGGGCTGACATAGACTAACGAAAGAACCCAAGACATCAGAAAGAAACCAAGATTGACATCAATCAAGCCTAGTTGGCTACATCAAAAAAGTACGTGTCCCATAGCTTCACACACTGTGTTGCTCTTACTGGAGGGACACATAGGAGAGGCTCTCCAGCACACCTCAATCCTCATCAAGATTTAGAGATGTGAAAAGTACTTGTAGAAACTTAGCCTATGAACCTATTTCCTAATAATGAATACTTCTCACTGTTTTGTTCAATTCTATTTTCCTCTGTCTGTTTGCAGGATAAAGAAGGAGCCTTCATGGTAAGAGACTCACGGCAGCCTGGCACTTATACTGTCTCTGTTTTCACAAAAGCTTTGAGGTAAGTCAGACTTCAGTAGAACTTTATGCTGTTTCAATTGTGCAATATAATATTTTGACCTACTGATGACACAAACAGTTTTAGTTACAAAATTGCTTAATTTATTAGTTTGGTTTGTTATTTGCCAATTTGACTTCAACTTATAGTGACCCTAAGAATGGGAGATCTCCAAGAACCCATGCCATTAACTGTCCTGCTCAGATCTTGCAAACTCAAGGCCACAGCATCTTTGATCAAATCCATTTATCTGTAACACAATCTTCTTATTTTCCTATGGACTTCCAGACATTATCATGTTTGCAACAAGTCCAAGGTGTGACAGCCTCATCTTGGTTTCTAGTGAGAATTTGATTTCCCTTTGGACCCATTTGTTTGTCTTCCTGGTGGTGCATTGTATCTGTAGAGCTGACCTCTATCATTAATGTAAAATGAGTCAATTTTCTTGCCTGGCTTTCAAAAGTATACATAGGAATAAGAAATACTATGGCATGTATGATTCTGATTTTGGTATTTATTGTGGTACAACAGGGCAAATATAATTCTATCTTTAGTTCAGCCAATCATTTTCTTTGGAATGGATTGCCATGTAAATTTCCTCAGAAAAACATCTATTTAGATAAACTTGTTTAGAATTATAGTAGATCAACAGCCTGAAGACCGAACTATATTTAATTGTCTGGCTTTACTCTGCTTTTACACACACACATAAACAAGCCTCATTCCTCCAAGTTTCTTTGTCAGTCACATGGCATGGAACCAGGAAGAGCTATGGAGCAGCAGCAGGTAGGACCCCTTGCGCCCCCTACAGGTAGAAGGGAGAGTGCACTGCCAACTGGCTTTAGTGCAGCTTGGCAGCGTGGATGCCTTTATGCCTCTAAGGTCGCTTGGGGCATCCATATCTATTATCTAGCCACAAGAGGTCCAGAACCGGCATTTTGGATGCCAATTCTGACCCACATTTTGTAACGGTGTAGAACCTCCCTTTGTTTTTCCCACCTCAAAATGTTTTGTGCACTAAGGGTGCATCTACACTGTAGAAATAATGCAGTTTGAAACCACTTTAACTGCCATGACTCAATGCTATGGAATCACAGGAGTTGCAATTTTACAAGGTCTGTAGCCTTCTCTGTTAAAGAATGTTGGTGCTTCACCAAACTACAATGCTATCAAACCATACTGTGGGCTAGTAAAAAAAAAAAAAAGCAGATGTCTACAAGAGCAAATCAAAGCCAAACTCTTCCTAGAAGCCAGGATAACTAAACTGTGACTACCATACTTCAGGTGCACATTACAAATGGGTTGATTTAATGGAGGAAACCATGGCCCTGAGTTTAGATGACCTATATGTGACCTTGTCTTTTTGAAATACAGTATTTCATTTACAGTGTCACCATTTGCCAACTTGATGGCAAATAACAACAACAAAGCTCATTTAGAAAATAATAATATTATCCCATTTTTATTTTCCTTTTTTTAGTAATGACAATAACCCAGTCATAAAGCATTATCACATCAAGGAAACAAGTGACAATCCCAAAAAGTACTACCTGGCAGAGAAGCATCTTTTTAATGGTATCCCAGAAATGATCAACTATCACCAGCACAATGCAGGAGGTAAGTCCAGGCAGAGGAAGGCAAGAACCAGTGGGAGATTGTTTTGAGCTAATTCAGAAATTAAAGTCTTGAAAGAATGCCTCTGAATGGATCCAATGATAAAAAAGAGAGGAAAGTAAGAAAAATATATGTTGGGATCTAATGTTACATCAAACCTAAACTTGCAATTGCTCTTATAATTATAATTACATTTTAATTGCAACTGTATCACTATAGTACTAGCAGAGATCCTCCTAATTATGTCACAACCTGCAAATGTTCCTCTGACAACCATCAGATTGAGGTTTCTCTGTAGTGGTACTCATGCTCTAGAATAGCAGCTTGCAATTTCAGTTGGCCTAGACTTGGCTTGCTGTTTATCATCAAGTATATTGGGGAATCTTGACTTTAATTCTTGATTTTGTGATGTAACTGTGAATGTTTATAATTATCTGTTAGTCTTCTACACTGTCTAGATATGGTAACATGATACTTAGAATGTATTCATTCATACATATCACTCAGATGGTCACAGAATTCCCTTCACGGATGAGTAGAAGAACAAATGAAAGCCAGTATGATGTAGTGGTTTGAATGTTGTACTGGGACTGTGGGAAACCATGGCTCTAGTTTCCACTCAGTCAGGGAAAACCCACCTGGTCAAGTCATCCTCTTGCAGTCTCAGGCCATGACTATACTTACCTAATTAATCCAGGTCAAACCACTCCAGAGTTGCTTCAATGCAACCCAGGAAAATCCTCAGAGCAATCCGGCCATCCAGATTGCGGCATGGAATAAGGATTCATTGGGGCTACTGCATCATTAGCAAAGGCATGCTGGTGATGTTGCATTTCTGGTCACATGGCTGGGTGCATGGTATGACCTCACCAGGAGTGATGTAAGCAGCAAGCCTATGCCAGGAAGCTTTTGTGGCTAGCAATGCAGTGGCAGGTCCATTGGACATGTGGACAGTGAATCAGGCTTGATCCAGCCCATCCAACTGACCACACTTCTTCAACTTTGGGTTCATTCCAGAACCTCCTGGAAGCTCCAGAGTAAATCTCATTTCCCTTTGGCCCGCATTACAGCTAGATGCAGCACCTACTGTGAATCCAGTTAAGAGTCATGTGGATTCCCCAAAGTAGTTGCTAGCCGAGTCGATACAATTTCAGCCATGTAGACATAGCCTCAGAGGAAGGCAAAGGCAAACCTCCTCTAAGCAAATTTGGCCAAGAAAACCTCATGATAATCTGCTTTAAGATCACCATAAGTTGGAAACAACTTGAAGGCACACAGTAACAGCAAGGGCAAATTATTGGTGTCTGAATAGCAACAGTTCTATTGTAGATACAGGCAAAGATATGTGCAGTTATTTGAAAATCAATATGTGAACTGGCCATTATCAATCTTTTTGGTCTCCATGTGGTTTTGGCTCCATGACTCATCTTTTCCCCCAGCCTTCCTGTACTTCCTACTCCTTTTCCTCTTTCCTTTAGCCTTTTATGTTTTTCTTCCTCATGTAGGTCTTGTTACGCGTTTGCGGTATGCTGTTTCCTGCTGGAGACAAAAGGGTCCTGTTACTGCTGGGCTAAGCTATGGTAAACAGACCTAATTTAAGGATGCAAAATCGTTGCTAATTTTATTCTCTAAAGATACAATTTTGTAATTTTCTTCCCACTGCAAAAAAAAAGACGTTGGGAAGACTATTTGCAGTTTGGGAGTAATTTTGCACAAAAAATACATGCAAAATTATTGTAGAATAAACTACTAACCAAAGATTCACATTGATGTAGCACTCTCCTTGTCAGCATTTTCTGACATTTGAGAAACATGTTTTTCAACCATTTTTAATATTTTCAAATGTTCTCTAAACTGACTATATAGATTTAATCTTATTTCTCCAGATTACATTGATTTCACTTGGTGTATTGAGTCAAACGTTATGGAATCATGGGAGTTGTGGTTTTACAAAGTCTCTAGCCTTCTCTGCCAAAATCTTTAATCATTAAATAACAGATTTAACACCCATCTCTGTGCCTCTTTTGCTCTAAAAAGAGAGCCCATTTTATACGTGAATGTGGCACATATAACTAGCTGGAACTATCATGAGTAAATTCTCTTAAAACCCAGCAGAATCATAATGTGCAGCCATTTTTAAAGCTAGTATAATCTAACAGCACTAGAAACAGGAGAGGTATAGTCTCAGAGAACTAAAGAGTGTTGTCTCATCTCAGAACGGAGCCAATAATTTGCAAAACATATAATAATATTATGTAAGAACCGAGAACTTTTAACCAAAACAGATGTTATACTATGGCCTCAAATTGAAGAATGTCAAATTATTCTGTGTATATGTGTGCAAACCAATTCTTAGTATTCGAACTACATGATAAGCTTTCACAGAAATAGGTGTGTTAACTTAGTCTAGCAAGAAAAGGAAGGGGGGAACTAAAACTAATTTATTACAGGATGAGCTTTCATGATTTTAATCTATTTTATTCAATACATTCACATCAGCAGATCTGAAGAAGTACACAAAGTCAAGAATGCTTGTGCAGAAATAAATTAGTCTTAAACATGCTGCAAAATCTTTCATTTCTACACCCCCTTCTCCTTTTCATAAATAAATATAACAAAAATAATTTAATATTTTCATAGTTACAGGATATTGCAATAGGATATCTGTTGCATTTTCAATTCTCATAGGAATTGAAAAGTATATTTCTGCTTTTTTATTTTTAAAATTATATTTCTGCTTACACTTCTTAGGGAAATGGATGATTAACCCCCAAGAACTATCCTTTGGCCAGGAGATTGGTGTGGGCCAATTTGGAGTGGTACATATTGGCTATTGGCTTGGTCAGATGAAAGTTGCTATAAAGACCATTCGCACACAAGCAATGTCAGAAGAAGACTTCCTTGAGGAGGCCCAAGTCATGATGTAAGGCTCTAGGGACTAAATTTGAGACTATGTGCATCCAAACCATATGCTCTATCATGGAACTAAGTGGACCTTCAAGCTTAATGTTCCAGTTTTTAATTATTATTTTATTATTTACCATACTTATACCCCGCCCTTCTCAACCCCAAGGTGGCTTTATATATAGGCAATTTAAGATTCTTGGCTCAAAGACCCTTTAGAATTCTGAAAACCTTTACTGTCATTTTGATATACAGTAATATATTTCTAGTCTGCATGAAACGTAGCCTCAATATTTGTCAAGATCGGAAACTAGAAATAATAGATCCCTTATATTTTTTAATTGCCTCTGATAAATGAATGGGTAGATGGATGGAATGTCCAGCAGTGAAGGAATATGAAGAGACCGATTTGCCCTAGCATAGGGTTGGACAATCTATGCTTCTTTACATGTTGTTAGATTGGACTCCAGTAATTCCACACTATTGTGCATGTTGGCTAGGGTTTATAGGAGATGAAGTCGAGCAATATTTGAAGTACCACACCTGTTCCACCTCTGTTTTAGATAAGAAACATAACTATTTTGTAATCTGGTTTGGGTCCCAAGATAAAAATCCAATCCAATCAACAAACAAACCAGTTTCACAAGCTGCTTGTGAAGATGGTTGGGAAAAAGTCATTTTTACTGCTTTACTGTTGCCAGTCTGAGTGGACATAGACCACCTGGAAATTTAGTCTATATGTTTTATGTAGATGTATCAGACACTATATAACTGAAATCTGTACCAGATGTATCTGATACTTATTTTCAGAGAGACACGAGAAAAAATTTTTCTGGAACATGATTTCTTGTGAAACTTGCGCAAACACTTTAAATAGAATTCTACAGTACTTAATCCTACGAACATTTGCTAAAGCTTTTATTTTAGTGGAAAACAGGGTAAATATCCATACAGTTTCGTTTATATGTCCCAGCAGTGGGAAAATTGATGAGAGAAGTGTGATATGAAATTTTCCAGGTGCTTCCATTCTTTTCTCTGTTTCTCTATATAACCATTTCTGGGTTTGTTTTGCATCTTTCACATTCATTCTCATTTGTTAGGCACCCTGTAGATGCCCTTCTATCAGTGTCTGCAAAGCACTAGACATGATAATGCCAATCCCTCCTTCTGTATTAACAGGAAACTGTCGCATCCCAAATTAGTCCAGCTGCATGGGGTCTGCATGCAACCAGCTCCCATGTGCCTTGTGTTTGAGTTCATGGAGAATGGATGCCTGTCTGATTACCTCAAGAGGCAGCGAGGGAGCTTCTCAAAGGAAGACCTTCTGGGAATGTGCCAAGATGTGTGTGAAGGGATGGCTTATCTAGAACAGGCGTCTGTCATCCACAGGGACCTGGTATGTCTGGCTCATGTCTATGTCTCTTGTCATAAATCAGTAGCTCTTTTAAAAAGGAGAATAAATCCAAATTATTAACACTTCCTAATCCTTAAATTTTGAATAATTTGGGCTGCCCCATATATTCTCCTATCTCTATATTACAACTGGAAGTACTGATTTTGCTTCCTAGCAGAGATATTTCTTGAAAATTTCTTCAGTCTTGTAAATATTTATCTTTGTAGTTTTTTTCGGTTATCTTGTATCAATGTTTGCTACCCCACTGGAGCTTTAGTATCAGGTTATTTTCCCTTTTAGGATGCTACCTCATTTTAATTCTTCCATTACCCACACAAAGGACTCATCCTAGGCATTTGTAGCTGATAAAGCAAATGGAATAATGATAAATCAGATGATACTGTGGACTCTTTTGCACTATATATCCACTTTAACTACACTGGCTCTATCCTGAGGAATCCTGGGATTGGTTGTTTTGTGAACGTATGTAGAATCCTCTTCCAAAAGGCTCACTGAACTCTGAATCCCAGGTTTCCCTAGGTTACAGCTATTATTGTTACAATGGTATGAAAGTTATGTAACTGTATAGTTGGGAAACAACCTGTATAATATTAGTGAGGGAAAACAAAATTGCCATAGGGTGAGAATTAGGCAGCCTTCCAGATGTTTTTGGACTGCTGTTCTCAACCTTTCTCACTGTTTGCTAAGATGGCAATGGCTTCTGGGAAATATAGTTCAACAACTATGCTGAACAAGATTCTCACTCCTACTAGAGAATAAGAGCAAACTTTTGTTGGTGAATTCCACCTATAGCGTAGCAAATCAGAGATCATGTGGTGAACAGGATGACATAACTAACACTGCCTAGCCAATTAAATGGCACTGTGTGATAATGTCTCTAAAACATGCAAGGCCCATAAGGAAAGCAAGAGAGAGCAAGACTGGAAATTGCAAATGGCTATTGATGTTTACAGCCAAGTGGCCAAAAAATGCCCTCAAAAACAATACATCATTTCAATTTATCTACTAATATCCTGTTTCTTCCTTCTCCATAGGCTGCTCGAAATTGTTTGGTAGGAGAATTCCAAGTGGTCAAAGTTTCAGATTTTGGAATGTCACGGTAATTTGAACTCACATGAATAACTAACAATTTATTCACTCATGTCATTTCCTTCTTTTGAAGTGTACTAAATATCAAGCTCACAGTAGCAGCAAAATCTAGATTTGACCTGGAACATATGTCTCCTCAATTCTTAATGCAAGTTCCTATAATTCCTGCCTTCTGCTACACTTATTTAAAAGGGAACTTGAGGTGCAAGATGCATCATTTTGGATGGCTTAGCAACAGGTATCTTTTATCCCCTTGCAGGGCTGGCCCAAGGTAATTTTCAAGTGTAGGCAAACAGAATTTTGCCCCCCCCCCCAAAAAAAAAACCTTAGTGGTGAGAAGGGCGGGACACAAGTATGGGAAATAAATAAATAAATAAATAAAATCAGGACAGTAAAAAAAGAACACTCAAAAACGGGAATTCCAGGCATCAAACAATCAGGGCCAGCTAACATCTCCCAACAAAGGATTCCCCCCAGGCAGGAATCAGCCAGGCTTTGAAGCTGCAAGGCCATTCAAAGCTAATCAAGGTGGACAACTGCAACATCCACACTTGCCTCAGACAGACAAAAGTTTTTTGAGTTCTTTCTCCCAACCTTGATATTCCATAGATATACAAACCCCACTTGCCTAGTTTCCAACAGACTTCACAACTTCTGAGGATGCCTGCCATAGGTGTGGCCCTCCTCTGGACATATTCCAGCATCCTTTGGCAGAGAAGGATAAAGAATTTGGGCCCTTCCACACAGCTCTATAACCCAGGATATCAAGGTAGGATAACCCACAATACCTGCTTTGAACTGGATTATCTGAGTCCACACTGCCATATATCTCAGTTCAAAGGAGGTAATGTGGGATTTTAGTCAGATGCATGAAAAGAGCCTTTGTGAAACAACGCCAAGGATTTTTTGTTGAAGGTTTTCATGGCAGAATCACTGGGTTTTTGTGCATCTTCCGGGCTGTATGGCCATGTTACAGAAGCATTCTCTCCTGACGCTTCACCCACATCTATGGCAGGCATCCCCCAGGCAGGAATGATGCTTACAAGGCCATTAATGCTAATCAAGGTGATTAATTACAACACTCACACTTGCCTCCAACAGACAAGAGTTCTTTCTCCCACCCTGGACCTTCCACAGATATACAAACCTCACTTGCCTACTTTCTAACAGACCACACAACCTTTGAGGATACCTGCCATAGATGTGGGCAAAACATCAGGAAATAATGCTTCTGGAGCATGGCCATATAGCCCGGAAAACTCACAGCAACCGAAGCAAGTCACTCCTGTTTAAAGGTCACCCCAAGTGAACTCAGCCTCTCCAGTCAAGCTTCTCCTTTTTCCTGAACTGCTTCCAATCGCCCACACGGAGAGGGGTGGGTGGGGACTCTGGCGGGCTGGGCTCCGTCTCCACAGCAATGGCACGGAGCAGCCTACCCAGGCAGGAGCACGGGTCCGCAATGGTGGTGGCAGCGGAAGGAAGAGTGGAGCCGCCGGAACAAAACGGTGCTGGAGGCCGGGCGCCTGCAACATTTTGTTCCAGTGGCTCCACTCTTCCTCCTGCTTCTGCCGTCATAGCGGACCCAGGCCGTGCTCCTTCCTAGGCTGCTCTGCGCCATTGCCATGGAGACGGAAGGCCCACCAGGGTCCCCACCCGCCCCTCTCCGCACGGGCGGCCTAGGCGGGAGCACGGCCTGGGTCCGCAATGGCGGTAGCAGGGGGAGGAAGAGTGGAGCCGCCGGAACAAAACGGTGCTGGCAGCCGGGGTGGTGGGAATGGTGGGCCTTCCATCTCCATGGCAATGGCGCAGATCGGCCTAGGCGGGAGCATGGCCTGGGTTTGCGATGGTGGCAGCAGCAGGAGGAAGAGTGGAGCTGCCGGAACAAAATGGTACTGGCAGCCGGGGTGGTGGGAATAGTAGGCCTACACAGCCAGGCCCAGGTCAAAGGCGAGCCCAGCCCAGGCCGAAGTCCTGAAGGAGGAGGAGGCAGGGGGTGCACATGCATGCATGCGTGCAAACGCGAGAGTGCATCAACTGCACCCCCAGGATTATAGCACTACAGGCAAATGCCTAAATTGCCTCGCGGTTGAACTGCCCCTGCCCCCTTGCCACCTTCAGACTGAAATATTTCGTTAGCTTTTGAAGCACAATAAAACCAAATAAACACAGTGTACAGAAACTACATTCATCTCCATGAATCTACAGGAAATGAAAACTCTGTCACATTTAAACAACAAAAATCCACTTCGTTGTCTGTAAACCACTTCCTTTTCTTAGCCTCTTCTGCTGTTTTCAAGAATTGATTTTGTAAATGACAGGTTAAATACGTTCCACTTATATTCTGTAGCTCACTGTTTCTTAATTTCTGCTGTGGCAGACCAGTTTTTTTCTCATTGTCCCAAGGAAAAACTGTATCTGTGCTCACTGACTTTAACACTTTATCTATTTGGACCTCTCCAGTGACTGGCAGTGAATAGCTAGTGACCAGGACTGGTCCATATATTGCCATTTTGAGCAGCAAGTCTCTAGATCAGCACAAATCTTTCCCTTTTCCAAAGAATATTAAGAATAGGAGGTAGATGCCTGTGGATGGTGTGGCTGTAATCTAATTGCATGCATGATATTCTGCTATAAGTAGCATTACAGTACCTGTCACTGTACCAAGCCAGGTAGATAACACAGCATGGAAAGGCACTTTCTGGAATGGCAGTCTTCCAGCCAGCATAGTTGTCCCCATCTAGTTGTGGGATTCTGGGAACTGTCGTACAAAAATGCTAATTGCACTGTTTGAAAGTTATATTAATTGATATCAGGTAAGCAAAGGCAGCGGACTATTTAATTAGCCTTCTTCTTGCATATTGCAGATACATATGTCTGAATGCACTTTATGTACAAAGAAATGCTGTAATGTCAGCACAATACACAATATAAAATGAATGCTTCTGTGAATATCTGAGAACTTAACCTTATGCTTACAAAGCATATACTTTGTTAAGAAGTGATAGTCTTTCCTCAGGCACAGTTGCGACTCTGTAATGTTGTGATACTATAAACACTGATGCATCTTGTTTGTCTGTTTCTAGGTATGTTCTTGATGACCAATATACCAGCTCTATGGGCACCAAATTCCCTGTTAGGTGGTCAGCACCAGAGGTGTTTTCTTATAACCGGTATAGCACCAAATCTGATGTCTGGTCATTTGGTAAGAGCCTTTAATCAGAAAATTATTGTTCACATGCTTATTTGACACCTTATCACTGAAACACACTTCCAATTCTATTGATATAAGGCAGGGGTCCTCAAACCTTTTAAGTGGAGGGCCGGTTCACGGTCCCTCAGACTGTTGGGGAGAGGCGGACTATGACGAAATAGTCCAAAATTAGGACTGTTGTTGTTGTGTGCCTTCAAGTCATTTCAGGCTTATGTCAACCCTAAATCTAAAGTTTAGGACAGGGGCCAGGTAAATGACCTTGGAGGGCTGCATCCAACTCACGGGCCTTAGTTTGGGAACCCCTTATATAAGGCATTCCCACTTCTCCTTTTGTGTGTGTGAAGGGTATTTTTAACAAGGTGTTTCATACTATTTATGTATAACCAATAATATTTAGACAGAATCAACTTATCATGACAATGCCTTCTATAGTGATTGAACTACATGTTCCTGTGAGTCAAGAGGTTATGCTGACAGTAGGGTCTTCTGTGCTAGGGAGCCTGACAGACAGGCTTTTGCTGATGAGCCAGATTAAATGTGCCAAACAGCAACTGGGCAGCAACAATAGTGGAGGGAGACACTAGCAGAAGATCTCCCAGAGACAACGGCACTGACACCACATCTAATGCTTGTTAGTACCACATAGAAGGAGGCATGGTAAATCCCTTTTGATTATCTATTATCATGAAAACACTATGATGAGACAGTCCAAAATTAAACAAGACATCGTGCTAGAAGATAGGACTCCCAGGCTGGAAGGCACTCAGTGAACTACAGGGAAACAGCAAAGAATAATTACAAATAGCATTGTAGCTAGTGATGCAAATGGAATCAAGCCAAAAGGATTCCAGCTGTTAATTTGCTGAGAGGCAAAGGGAAAGTCCAAAGTTGCCAAACATACACTATAAAAACATCCTGCACCACATTTTGCTGTAGTTTTTCAATGAATAGAATCATAGAATCATAGAATAGTAGAGTTGGAAGAGACCACATGGGCCATCCAGTCCAACCCCCTGCTAAGAAGCAGGAAATCGCATTCAAAGCACCCCCGACAGATGGCCATCCAGCCTCTGCTTAAAAGCCTCCAAAGAAGGAGCCTCCACCACGGCCCCGGGGAGAGAGTTCCACTGTCGAACAGCTCTCACAGTGAGGAAGTTCTTCCTGATGTTCAGGTGGAATCTCCTTTCCTGTAGTTTGAAGCCATTGTTCCGTGTCCTAGTCTGCAGGGCAGCAGAAAACAAGCTTGCTCCCTCCTCCCTTTGACTTCCCTTCACGTATTTGTATATGGCTATCATGTCTCCTAGTGTCTCATAGTGTCTCAACCAATTTAACATACTTTGTGGCAGCCACAAAAGCAAAGTTTCTAGAGTATAACAACTACTTTCAAAGTAAATACCACACAATTAAACAGAAAATAACACTTTCAAACCAGGAACAGGATTTTTTCCACATTTTTTACACAGTGATATAGATTTGTCTTAGGGCCCATTTACACTGTCATATAATCCAGTTCATTGCAGTTAATCTGCAATCTGAAACTGGGTTATATGGCAGTGTAAATGGGGCCCCAGAGGCAGGAATGTTCTTTCTATAACTTCTGACAACAATTAAGTCTCATTTCATAGAGGAAAAATGCTTTACTGAACCAAAATGAAATATTTCATTTCCAGTTATTGGTTTTGAGGAGATCCCTGTTAATTTGGGAAATTGTTGCCATTTATATTACAGAGCAACAACTGCTCAACACTTTGTTTTATTCCAGCTGAAGAATGTTTTCTTGGGGGGTTTTTTGTCTTAAGTAGTTGTGCCCTGATATTTTAAAAAACACAATTAGTTAACTTCTTGATTCTTGTGAAGCTGGAGAAAGTTTGTGTAATTCTCCTGGAACTATCAATGGTCATGAAGTATCAGATAACATTTTTGACTCTAATGTAGCAGTAGAAGTAATTGTAGTAGCAACTATGGAAGTAATGGTAACAATAGTAAGAGAAATGGCTTGAAGCTACCTTGAGTCCTGTGTTGGGAATAAAGCAGAATACAAAACAGATGAACAAGTAAGAAACCAAGAATGTACTGTTTAGGCAGACAGTGATGAACGCATAGTGTTTAGTGGCAGAGTATTTCTATAAGAAACAGATTTACTTTCTTTGGGGGGGGGGAGCCTCTGTAGTATTAGGTGACAAATTAGAAAATGGGATATGAAGACATAATCTGAAAAAACTGAATAAAACATGAATATGATCATACATCATTATTGTTCTTATGTGTCTTTAGGTCGAGTCTAACTTAAGGTGATCCTATCCTAGACTTTACTTAGCAAGATTTATTCAGCCTTCCTCTCAGCTAGGAGTGTGTGACTTGTCCACGGTCTTTCATGATCTATTCCTTATTTTGTTTCAGGGGTATTGATGTGGGAGATATTCAGTGAAGGTAAAATACCTTATGAAAACAAGACCAATGGTGAAGTGGTAGAAGACCTCAGGGCTGGTGGCCGTTTGTATAAGCCCAGGCTGTCTTCCAACACTATTTACAAGCTCATGAGAAGTTGCTGGAGTGAGGTCAGTACAACATATTTCATGCCAAAAAGTAAATTAACCCTGGATTTCCTAAAAGTTTTGTCTCTTTTGTAGTTGGTCTATACTGACTAAAAGGGAATTCAGAAGAGCAGTAATCTTAGGTCATTGGTGGCTTCTAGGAGAGTGAGGTGGTAAGTCTACTCCAAGTTATGGTGTGAGCATAAGAAAAGCTATCCTTTTTAGAAAAAAGGGATCATCACCTTGAATAGATTATTAATGTTTAGAGTAAAGTCTGGAGTAAATTCACTGTCTCGCTGACATAGGAGGACCAGCAGCTACTCCCTTGGAGAGAGAGTGACGATTATAAAAACAATAAATTACATAAAAGACAGTTTGCAAGACAGGATTCTCACTGAAGCTTCATTTCAAAGGATGTCAGATTATTTGGGTAGAATAATAAATATATTGTTGTGACCCAGCCTTTGAACAGTTTGCATAGACATCCTAAAAGCACAGGAAAGGGGCTTATGCAAAGATTGCTCAGGAGAAGCTGATCATAGGCAGTTTACTTTTTTCTAAATCTGTCTAGGATGCAATTTACAGAGGAGAAATCCATGCCCAGTCAAGAAAAAAAGTTCTGCTTAGCATCTAAGACCAGATGCTTAAACCTATTAGGAGAAAAGTCTAATCCTTTGTTTTACCCATCCAGCAATTTCCCTAGGGCCCTCAGTTCCCCTTAACTTAGAAAATGCCGAGGGTGTCCAGTGGCAGTTAAGTTCAGTACTTCCTGCCAAATTCCTTTTCCCTTCCAAATTACTGCCAGCTCACAGCAGAGGTCTGGTGCAGTCAGCAGGTCATCTGATTTATTATTTAAGATTCAAGTTGGCACATTAGCCGGTATTCCCTGGGAGCTTTTTCAAGTCATGCGTAAACTCAGTGACCTGTCTAGAAACCTCAGCTTTGGGTATCTCCTGTATGTCCCTAGCAGCTTGTAAGTTATCACTCTCCAGCTACAGCTTGTTTTGCATCTTGAACAGCGTCTATATGCTGTTAGCTCATCCAGAAGTGTGGGAAAATATCAGTATTCTAGTATAAATTTTCCTTTGGAATCAGAACCAATAGGTCTCAAGATGTTTCTACCTCCACATTCATGCATTCTCCTATGTTTCTGTTCCTGTGCCATAAAGCTCTTGGCTGCTCCAGGCTACTCAAATGAGCAACAGAGGACTTACTCAGTCAAACTTGATTTTGATTTAGAATTTAGTTGATCTATGACAGCCACATATGTCAAAGAAAGATAGCGAACAAGGTATGAGAAAAATATTTTCTCTCTTTCTAGAATAAGTCTGGCTCTGCCCTCCTTCACAAAGTTTGTCTTTATTGTCAATTTCTTCCCCATCAGTGGAGAAGGTCCAGTGAGAATAACTTTTCACCTCTATTTTTGAATGGGAAAGTTGCCATGAGGCCCATAATTTCTTAATAAATAAACATTATTCTTCAGTTTACACCACCTTATGTTTAACGTTTACTTAACCTTCTTTAAGGAAAAAATATTATCATGTTCCATGGCAGAATTAAAAATTGTAACATGGAGTTTACCACAATAATTCCACCCATCTATTAGGCATTTTAATGTTTTTTATTTAAAGTATTTGTGTATTTACTTGCAGTCCACAAAATGATAGGAAGTTTTTATTGCCACCAAAAGAAATTTTTGGCTACAGGAGACTGAGCTGACTGACTGTAGTTACTTAAAAACTCCAGTCTATTGCTGTATCATTGAATGTTAATGAAATGTGAATGTTATATATCACTTCCTAACTCATTTACAAATCTTTAATGTTTAATCCTCTCTCCTTTTCCTTATAGAAGCAAGAAGACAGACCACCTTTTTCAGTCCTGCTGCATCAGCTCAGTGAGATCTCAGAATCAGACTTTTAAGTTTAAAGGACTGTGCGAAAGTGTGAAAGACACAACCTTTCTCATACATGGCTTCAGCAGATAGATCTCGTATCTATGCTTGGTAGCGGTACCAACTAGAATGAGATCTTGATTGTTTTCGTAAGGTGTATAAATAGAGAAATGAACAGTGAGCGATGTGTTCAACATTATGTTTAATAATCTGGCAAGCTCCTCCTTGAGGATCAAGACATGGTGATGGTGACAGTAACAACAATGAGAACAGCATTTAGGACAAAGTGAGTTGCAACTGCTTTGCAGACCTGGAACCTTCTGCTCCCAGAAACTGGTCCAGCAGGCAAGGAAATTACAATGTGACTCTGATCCACCAAACATGATTGAAACTGAATGAAGCTATTTGTAAACAAATCTTTTGATGGCAGATTTGAAACAGGATCTTCTTGTTTAAAAAATGAATTGTATGGAGTAACTGCAGAAACCAGAGGGACTAATTGTATGTAATATTGGGGGAAATACAAATGGATGACTAGCTTGGCAGATAAAATTAACTATTAGTGCAATCCTGAATCTTCAAATTCTACATAATGCAGTAATAAGGATGGGGCAGATGCTTCTAAATATTCAACATAGTTTTCTGCTGGAGAAATAAATTATGTGTGGGTTATTGTGGGTTTTTAATCTATACTTTTTTATTTTTAAAAAACTTAAACTAATCAAATAGACTTTCACTTACTGTTTGACCCAGAGAGTTCAGATACAGAAAAGTATATTCCAGCATTCCAAGAGTAGAAACTAATTTTCTACTTAACCAAATTTATGGGCATTTGAAAGAATAATGCTGATGATGTCTTGAGCTATGAAGCCTTATCACACAACCTTGGTTTCTGAATAAACTTAGGATGAGAAAAAAAAAACTGATGAACTGAGAAGCACAACAGCTTAGTAGTTATACCACACAAAGTTTTGTGTTACTTAAGCAAGTGAAAGCATGCACTTTCTTTGTCAAAGTCTATGTGTTTGTGCCATTCTGACTCCATTTATGAAAGTATGATCAAAGAATTAGTTTGCAATGATGTCTAGTAAAACACCTGTAAAAGTATTCATACAGAGTGTTTTTCATTGGTTTTTCCAATTATATGGTACTGGAAACTACTGCAAATTAATCCTGTTGTATACACATGTATGTGTCTGGCAGGAAGTACTACAGATGTTAAAACCTGGGTGCAAGAAGAGTGTATAGATCAACTGCAGCTGAACATGAATTCTGAAATCTGCATTAAGATCCTTTTATCATTTGCCATGTTGCCATCTGGAGGCACAGGAGAACCATTAATAAGTTACTGATGTGGTCAGATATTGGTCTGTATTATATTATCAAAAAGTCAGTCATTTGGTTGAAAGCATGCTCTTTAAAGTATGAGAAATGAGTTGTTGGAGAACTGTGTAAGGAGAATGTTTCTTAAGCAAGAATCAAGATTTATTCAAAAACATCTGGCACCATAGAATGGAAACACCACCATCATTTTTGAAATGTTGATTCAGATTATTTTGGTGTTTTGAATATTGAGTGACTTGAACATCCATGTAAAAATGATGTCACAAAAAGACCAAAAGTTATGTAATTAGTGTTTAATACTGGCAGAAACTCTTCCTCTATGCCAAAAATAGTTAACAACTGTATTATTTTCACCTCACTTCTCCTGTATTAGGTTAGCTATATTAGAAAAAGTATGAGGGTTTCTTGCACATGTTAAAACTTTTCTTTTTTAATTAATTGGTGACAGTACACTGTTTCAGAAGGAGAATTATTCCAGATTCAGATTCAAAGGAACTTGAGCATTCAGTGGAAAGGTGATCTATTCAAAATAGAAAATTTTGTCTATTTTAGCCAAATCCTAGTATAATGAAGACATTATGTGCTGTACACACACCTCTTGTTTCTCAATATAGTAACTATCATCAACAAGTTTCTAAATACTGGCAGTCCCCAAGTGACAAAAATCCAACTTACAAACAACTCATAGTTAAGAACAGGGGTGAGACAACAGGAAGTGAGAGAAATCTACCTCTAGAAAGGAAAATTCACTCATAGAAGAGTTCTCATGGCAGAAAGGTGTCTCCACTGAAGATTTCTCACCAATATTTGTTTCCACAAGAAGAATTTTTCAAAATTCAATTATCACAGAGACAGAAAGTAGGGTGAAATCTTCTTAGCAGAGGCACAGATAGCAAAACAAACACCACAGAGGTGTTAAGCTTTCCCTATGCTATTCAAAACTAAAAGAAAATGTATATTTGACTGGAGGCACACTAAAAAAGATACTGTTCTGACTTACATACAAATTAAGAAGAAACCTACAGGACCTAACATGTTCGTAATTTGGAGATTGCCTGTAGTTCATTAAACTGATGGATTAATTTAGCCTTTGAATCGATTAATAGGTAGTGGAAACACAGGATATATCTGGATAATCCAACTTCTTCTACCTTGTTCACTATCTTTCTATGTGGCTGTGTCAACAAAATTCTAAATCAAAATCAAGTTTATTTCCATTCAGATTCAGCCAGGCCATTAGACAAAGTGAGGTGGCATGCCATTAAGAGCTTTTACCTTTTATGTGTGCATCATTTGAATTTCCCCACCTGAGGCTCCAAAATGTCCCAAATGGGCCTTATTTTCACTGAGTAAGTACTTATCACACTATTTTTCCAACCCCTAAATCCAGAGTTCCTTCATTGTCATTTTATTTGTTAATAACAGCACTGCTTCAGAGAGTACTATTGCATTTTTCTATAAGAACACCAATGTTAGACTGCTCAGCTAAAGGAGGTTGGTCAGGTTCCATGTAGACTCACCTATGAGCAAGCAGTGAAAAGGATGTATCTAAAAGGGGGTTGCCTCTTTCCTAATGAGATTGTAGCTGAATAGCATTTTTATTTAATGTTTGTAAAGGTTTATTGCTGTGATTTTGTTTTATAAACTGTGTGCATTTCATCAATATGATTTTCATTTTCGGCATTATAAGGATGTAAAGTAATGGAGGGAGTTACCAATAAATAACAAAATAAATATAAAATATATGTAGAGTATAAGAAAAAATATTTATAGATTACTGATTGGATGGACCAAGGAGTAATGAGCTTTTATAATCTTTTATAATCTATCTTTATATAATGATTAATATATATATTATAGGTCTTTTATAAAAAGAATGATTTTATTGTTATGTATCTGGATGACCTTAAAATAAGAATTTAATAATAAATGCTTGTTCTGCCAGGACAGCAATGTCCATAAACAGAGGTCTGTATGTATTGTTTGTGTAAATTTCCTTAGTCCATCTGCATCACAATATGCTGAATGTGCTGTATGTGTCTTGCAATGCTAGCAAAACCATGCATTCACATCCAGGATCACCTATTAATGCTATTATTAACTCATTGAACACAGCTATAACTGCATCAAAGTCTAAACTTTGATAACTTTCATAAGCATCAAGGTAATGACTGGATTTAGAGAGCATTTAGAGTTATTATGACATTCTATTGAAAACAAATTATATAGTAACCACATGCCTTTCATAATTATGTGGAGAAAACAGCTTCAAGTTCATAAACATGATTGACACTACGCACACCGTATATGACTTAAAAGTAGAGGACATCAAGACATTTTACTCCAGTCAAATGCAAGTGTTATGTTCAAATTACACTGGAAACCAGCTTGTTAAGACAATTTTCTATTGCTGTCTTCATTTTGCTATGTGACACAGCCTCCTTTTTTGTTGTACTTTCATCACTCGTAGCAGCAACACTAAGAAGATGTGAGCCAACATTCCCCGCCATTTCTTTTGGCTTTTACTTAGACATTAAATGTATGGCCATTGTTTTCTGGTTGTAATTTGAGAACTTAGGCTGCTTTGTCAACTTTTCACTTCTGTTCCTCTCAATAGTGAGAACAGTAATTCTTAAATACCACTCACACTCCACTCTGTGCATCTGAGAAAGTAGACCTAATCTATGAAAGATGTAACTTCTTTCAATTACTGCTATAAGATCCCTTTGCACAGTAACACTCTAGTCTAGACAACTAGCAGAAGCTGGAAAATATTCTCAATTTTTTTTTGCTGAAATATGCTTGAAAGTTCACTGATCTTGATCATAGTAATTGAAAGATTGTAAATGACCTCTGCTGCCTATAAATGTCATGACATTTGTTCCAGTTCATAATCCAAAATGTTCAGGCTCCTACCCAATGAACATTTATGAATACATTTCGCTTTGTATAAGGAGGATAGAATGCATACCCATTATAGCTAATAGGATTATTCATCCACACAAAGAAAAACCTGTAAATCTTTTCAAGGTTACTCTTAGATTTAATTCTTTTTCCCCAGGGTACTATAGTGTGAGATTTAAAATTGCCATAAAGCTTGGTTCTGGAAGCAGTAAGATATCAAATATAGGAGTATTAGTATTTTCATTTACTGACAAAATTGTCAAGTCCAGAGCCCATGATGAAAATATGACATCCCAACTACAGATTGTCCTCCGTATCCAAACTTGGATGGAAAATTATCTTATAAACAGAAAATGCAGTCAATGTCTGTAGACTGCCACACAATCAAGAAAGCAAAGAAGAACCAAAAGCATTCTATATGATAGAATCTGATTTATTATTGTCACTGGACAACCTCAGATGCTTCAAGTCAGCAGACTGTGTTGGCGCTCAGCAGCAAGACGCTGGGGATTTCTCAGAAGACGAGGGGGGTGATGGTTTCCCTACTGAGGAGTCTGTGTGTGATCAGAATGAATTGCAGGCCTTAGATCAGAGAGAAGGGTCGGCAGGTGCAGTTGATTCAGAGGATGTTTGGGATTCCAATGTTCGCTCCTTATCAACCAGGGCAAAAGGCTATTTCCCTTGGGAATCGACCTTCAGCAGAAGATGGGGAAGTTTCTCCCGATATCAGGATATCAGATTAGGCCTCCGCATGGAGGGAGTGAAGGGTAGATTACTTAGGCACTCAGAAAGACTCCGTGAGAAGTCCTTGAAATCCAGGTGTCAAAGGCATGACCTCATGTCTTCTTGGTCAGGCCTGAGCTTAAATTAAGTGACATTTACTCACTGTTTCCAGAGCAGAAAACAGTTGCTATAGATTCAAGTTCCCATTTCAGCTCTCAAGCTCATGCTTCAAATCTCCTATGTTGCCTATGATCCTGTAAGAGCTTTTGCCTTGGAAAAGGTCATGTTTTCATGCTGATGGATTTATGCCTATGATCTTGACTTCTTGGATTCCATGTACCTTGCTCTTTTGGAGTATTGAACTTTGTATATATGGACTACTGCTATTTTAGCACCTTTCCTACTGCTTTGCCCACTTTCCTTTCTGTACTTGCTTTTGTAAATAAATTGCAGTAGTTGGAAACTACTGGACTCTGGTGTGATGCTGGATGAAAGGTGTTCTCAAGGCTAGAGTGCAACAAGCTGTACAATAACTGCAAACACAAATCCTTGTAATGATGCCTGACTGAAGCCATGGTGGAATGTATCTGTGCATTATTCTGTTCTATATCAGAAGAACTGCTTCATTCATTACCACCATGTCTTCTCTCTATTTCCATTACATCTTTATGGAAATTATGAGATCTGATGGCCACCAAGCATCCTGCCATTTTTGAATTAACTGCAAAAAAACCAAACCAAAACAAAACATGGAGCCACAACCAAATGGCCTTTTCCCTAATAACAGATGAACATGACATAGAATGGGTGTGGTCCGGATGTCCAAAATATACAGAATCACAGGATTGGAAGAGACCATAAGGTCCATCTAGTAGCCCAACCTTCTGCCATGCAGGAATACACAACAAAAGTGCTGCTGAAAGATGTTCATCCAATCTTTGTTTAAAGATCGCCAAAGATGGAGAGTCCACCACCCCAGCACCAGTTCATTTCACTATCAAATAGCTCTTAGTTTCTTCCAAATGTTTAGATATAATCTATTTTCTTGTAATTTGAACCCATTGGTTCAAGTCCTAGTCTCCAAAGGAGTAAAATATGACCTTAATATATGCATTCATCCATGTGAACAAATATGCGTCTGAAGCCATACAGCCCTCTGAAGTGAGTTGGGAAACAGAATGGAAGGTAAGGCAACTGTCTGAATGTGTTGGTCAGCCCAAGTTGGGATCTTAGCAATGCAAGAGCTGTATCTGCTGGGTTGAAAGCCAGTGTGGTGCAGTGGTTTGGGCATTGAGCTAAGACTCTAGCAGGAGACCAGTGCCTGAATCCCCTCTTGAATGTGGAAACCAACTGACTGACCATGGGCAAGTTACTCTTTATCAACTTTAGAGGAAGGCAAAGCCAAATCCTGCTCTGAGGAAATCTTGCCAAGAAAATCCCATGATTGATTTGCCTATGGGTTTTCATAAATTGACTATGACTTCGACACACAACAACAGAACTGATTAAGCTGTAATTCCAAACTGACTTTAAAGACAACCGCATGCAACCTACTCATAATAGTCTGATCTGACAATTACAAGAGCATGGATACTCTCAGATTTTCTCTTACAATGTTTACTGACAGAATAATCTTTTATACAGTAGTAGATACTCAGTTACCTGGAATTCGCGCAACCAGAACTCTCAAGCAACTAGCAAAATATCAAAGAATACTTTAAATAAAAATTAAAATAAAATCAGTTTTAGCAGAAATGTTACACTGAATTTGTCCTTATTTGCTTTTCATTATTGTATTTCAATATGAATACCAAGTCAGTATAAAGTTTATGGTATGGTATAGTATGGGGTATAGTATGAGGCTGATTTTTAACGCAAACTAATTGTGAAATCGGGCTCCATCAATAAACTTCAGTGGACACTCAAGACAGATCAACTTTAGTGGACACTCATGGGGATTTGGTTAACCAGTTAAAATTCATGAGTAATCCAGGGGCTTTTTTTAACCTGAAAAATTTTGGGGTAGGTGGGGTTGAACCCCTACCCCCCCCCCCCTTGGCTACAGCCCTGTTCATGGGTGCTGGTTCACTGAGGCACCTTCTACACTGTTATATAAAATACAGATTGTCTGGTTTAAACTGGATTTTATGGCAGTGAAGACTCATACAATTCAGTTCAAAGTAGATCATGTGGATTATCTGATCATGTGGATTTGATTATATGGCAGTGTAAAGGGGGCCTGAGAATATACTGCTGAGCTTTAAAACTGTGTGTCAGGACATATTCATGTGTTGGCTGCAGTGTGTAGGCATGTCACGCAAACGTATGGAGGCCCTTCCAGACAGGCTCTATATCCTAGGATTTGATCCCAGGTTTTCTGCCTTAAACTGGATTATATGAATCCACACCGCTTGATAATCTGGGATAAACAGAAAACCTGGGATAAGATCCCGGAAGGGCCCTGAGTGTATGTGAAATAAGCAATAAATTATATATATATATATATATATATATATATATATATATATACACACACACACACACACACACACACACACACACACATATATATATATATATATATATATATATATATATATATATATATATATACACACACACACATACATACATACATACATACACACACATACATAAATGAAAGGCTTTCATGAGACATGTTGCATCCCTGTACATTTTGTTATTACTATTTATGTACAGGTCCGTATCACTTTCAAGGGGTTGGTTTAACCTCCTGTTTGCTAGTAAAACTGAATCACTGTGTTGTGAAATGATACATGTCTGAAAAGGCGGACATGTATGGAAAGCTCTGGTCTACTACAGGCCCTTCCAGACAGACCCAATACCCCAGGATCTGATACCGTTTTCTGCTTTAAACTGGATTATATGAGCCCGAACTGCCAGATTTTTTACTGTGTCAGAAGTGACTTGAGAACAGTCACTTCTGGTGTGAGAGAATTGGCCCTCTACAGAGATATTGCTTGGGGGATGCATAGATGTATCACTGGGAGGCTTTGCTCATGTCCTGGCAAGCTAGAGCTGACAGATGAGAGCTCAGCCTGTCTCGCAGATTCGAACTGGTAGCCTTCAGGTCAGCAACCCAACCTTCAGATCAGCAGTTCAGCTGGCACAAGGGTTTACCTCTAACTGCCAGGTAATCTGGGATAAACAGAAAACCTGAGATCAGATCCTGGGATATGGGGCTTGACTGGAAGGGCCCTACATTGTGCCCAGGAGGACAAGATCTGCTCCTGTGAAGCAGAGGGCGGAGGGAGTCAGGCCATGTTTCAAAGGTGAAAGGTGCAAACGTCCTCCCTTCCACATTTCATCCAGATGGTATTATGATGATCTCTCAGGCCCCTTCCACACAGCTGAATAAAATCCCACATTTTCTGCTCTGAACTGGACTCAGATAACCCAGTTCAAAGCAGATGTGGGATTTTCTGCCTCGATATTCTGGGTTATATGGCTGTGTGGCAGGGCCTTTGGTTTAAGCTGGTTCTTCCCTGGAGCTGAATGACCGACCATCTCCTATTGTCTACGGAGCTCCCTGTGGAGCCAGGGTCAAGAGTGGAGCAGGCCAGACACGTGTCTATGCGTGTGTGCGTGTGGATGTATGCAGAGCCAGCCTGTTCCTCCTCCTCTGGGTGGGCGGCGATGCGCTGAGAGCCCAGGAAGCCCACAGGCTGCGGCCATTTCCTGGCTGTGTTGGTGCGAAAGGGAGGCAGGGAGGGGGGAGGCAGGCACACGCGTCCATATGCCCACACAAATACATTCAGGCAGCAGCAGCAGCAGCAAGAGAAGGAAGCGGGGAGAGGAGGCGGAGGCGGAGGAGGCGAGGGCTTTGGCGGCGGCTGCGGAGGAGGAGGAGGAGGAGGAGGAGGAGACTGCAGCGGCGGCGCTGGAGCATCTCTGCCTCTTCCCGGCCGCATCCCGGCGCTCCTGAAGCCCATCCGCAGAGGGCCGGCCTCAGCCTCCCAGGTAAAGAAGAGGCGCCCAGAGGGTTGGGGAGGGAGGCTGCAGGAAGAGAAGGACGAGGAGGAGGCCAAGGAAGGGTAGGGAGCTCTGTATGTCTGCATGTGAGGAAAGCTATGAATAGCACGGGCCGAAAGCGCAGGTGCTGCGGCTGCGCCTTCTCTGTAACGGATTGAAACAGGGACAGCCCTTCTCTTTCAGCCCAAGGGAAGCTGCCTGTCGGGGTGCAGTGTGATGGAGAAAAGGCAGGCTGTGACAGCCTCGGTGGAAGGGCGAGGCTGCCATGATTGGAGCCTCCCGGCAACAGGCTTCTCCTCCTCCTGCTTCATTCTGCCTTAGGGTTTTTCCCCCAACGAGAGCGGGGGAGGCTGCGGAGCGGGCGCAGGTGCCGCTGTCCTTCTCAGTCTTCTCCTTCTCCTCCTCCCGCTCCAGCCCTTGGGCCCCAACCAAGGGAAGGGTTTCTTCAAAAACCAGAAGGAGAGATCTCCCAGAATGCTCCGAGCTACCTGGGATCTGTCTTCCCCGCGCAGCCAGCAACGGGGTCGTGTGGTGATGCAGCCCTCCTACTGGGAGAGAGAGAGAGAGAGAGAAGGAGAGAAGAGGAGGGAGAAGACGGGAGTGCCTCTGGGCTTCTCCGGGAAACGCGGCGCCTGTTCGCCCTCCATAGAAGCCCCCCCCCCTCCGGTTGGAAGAGATCCGAGCCACCCCCAGCAGCCCAGCCCCCCCCCCCAGGCCCCGTCCACGCTGCCATATAACCCCGTTTCTGGTCCCAGATTATCTGCTTTGAACTGAATTATAGGAAGATGATGATGATGATGATGATGATGATGGGTTGCTGTGAGTTTTCCAGGCAGTTCGGCCATATTCCAGAAGCATTCTCCCACCACGTTTTGCCCACATCTATGGCAGGCATCCTCAGAGGCTGTGAAGTCTGTTGGAAACTAGGCAAGTGGGGTTTATATATCTGTAGAAGGTCCAGGGTGGGGGAAAGAACTCTTCTTGCAGGCCACCGTAAATGTTGCAGCAGATCGCCTCCATTAGCATTGATTCCTGCCTGGAGGAATCCTTTGTTGGGAGGTGTTAGCTGGCCCTGACTGTTTCATGTCTGGAATTCCCCTGTTTTTAGAGGGTCCAATTTAGGGCTGATTCCCCCAGGCAGGAATCAGCCAGGCCTTGAAGCTGCAAGGCTTTTCAGTGTTAATCGAGGTATTAATTGCAGCATTCACACTGGCCTCCAACAGACAAGATTTCTTTCTCTCACCCTGGACTGTCTACAGATATATAAACCTCCCTTGCCTAGTTTCCAACAAACCTCATAACCTCTTAGGATGTGGGTGCAACGTCAGGAGAGAATGCTTCTGGAATATAGCCATACAGCCTGGAAAACTCACAGCAACCCTGTGATTCTGGCCACAGCAACCCTGTGATTCCGGCCACGAAAGCCTTCAGTAACACAGTGTTATTTTAAGACAGTGCAGATCGATCCCCAGTCATGGATGGCCCATGAGGTCTCTTCCAACTCTACTATTCTATGAAATCCAGATTGGGTTTAGTTGAGCAACAGTTTTGAGGATCACATCTGAGCACTGCAGTGAAGCAGTCATGTTGTCACTGGGCACATCTGTAGAATGAATGCCGTTGGGCACCTCTTTTCCTGGTATGGTTCAATGCTGTGGGATCATGGGAGTTGTAGTTTACAAGGTCTGTAGCCTTCTCTGCCAGTGGTGTCTCACCCAACTACCTCTCCCAGAATTCCATAGCATTCAGCCAAGTGGTGTCAAACTGTGTTGTTCTACAGTGTGGATGCACCCTTTGAAACAATGGCTCTTGAGTCTCCAGATTGGATTGGCTTTGAGGCTAACATCTGAGCTCTGCAGTCAACCAGCAATGTTGAAAAGTTGGAAAATTGAAGGTGTGGTGCCTAGTCACAAATAGATCTGGGTGTGGGAGGTAAATGGAAAATGTTCAAAGGGAAATGATTTGGATTCACAGCTGGGGTGAGCATTCTCCAAACTCAAAAATACAGATGACAAAGTGGTGGAAGTGAGGACTTGAATAAATAAGCAGACTGTGTAAAAATATTTTCTGAAAGGAGGAAAGAAAGGTTTAGAGCAGAGCTTTCCAAACTGTGTCACAACATGTTAAGTGTGTCAGCTGCAGAGCCACGTGTGTGTCACGCGAACATAAGAGAAACCTCTGAGTCTCTGGGAAATGAGCAATAAATCATATATTTTTAAAGATATAAATGAAAATTTTCATGAGATATGTTGTTTGTACCATGCATTTCAGTATTACAATTTATGTATGTGTCTGTATCTCTTATAAGGAGTTGGTTTAACCTCTGGTTTGCTAGAACTGAATCACTGTGTTGTGAAATGATGCATGTCTAAAAATGTGTCGTCAACACGAAATGGTTGGAAAGTTCTGGTTTAGAGCCACTGAGAATTAGGGCTGAATTTGAATTTGTGCAAATCTGCACAAACATTGTTTAGGGCTGAGCAGTAAAAAAAACCCCACCAAGCCTGGTTTTCCAGTTATTTCCTTCGTATGTCATTTTACATGTATCCCTGTTAATACATTAAAGCAACATGATTATATCCGTGTTTATCTCACCCATACTTTTGAACCTGTGATTGTGAGTGGGTCATTTGTGCCAAAAAGGTCCCAAGAGATGGAAGATGAATAGGTTTTGCATAGAATTGTTGCATAAAATTGCAACTGAGATACGGAGGCAAGGTGTGAGAGTTGAAGAAAGACAAATTGTAGTCCCCAGATATCTCTTGAACTCTTTTTTTAGTATGTGCTCAGTTGGAGTTGAATTTAAACAAACAACACAGAATTTGAAGTTTGCAGATGGAAAGGCTATTGCTGATGCAGATACAGAAGGGGCCTCTGGGCCATCTGTTGCTGTTGCTTTGGACTGAAATTTCATATCACAAGAACCTCATGTAATACGGTTAAATTGCCCTGTTGAATACAGGAAATAGAAAACATGCAGTGGGCAGGTGTTATTCAAGTCTAGTTTTATTAGAGGGAAAATTAGACCTTTGTGTGCAGTGAGGACTTTAGGTGGTAAAATGTAAAGAACTGGCTTACTCTCAACTATTTTTAGATCAAGATCTGTCCAGCACAGATGTTCTCAAAGTGGAAGAATCACATCTCCAAAGAAGTGATCAAGAAAGCAACCATTAAGCCAATCATAATCCTATAAATTAATGTGATAGGAGTTTTTCTCTGTCAATATTCAGTGTTTCCCTTTGCATGTATTTGTTTACACATGCTGTTAACCTTATTAACCTTGTACCCTTGTACAGCTATGGAGAAAAGGTGTTTTGTGACCATAATAAAACATTGTTGTTGTATTTGTTTATACACCCCCTTTTCTGCAATGCATTTTTGTAGGGATTCTGACTTTTTATATTAGTGGCCCATATAGGCATTTTAAAAAGCCACAAAGTGTAAAAATATTATAGCCATAAAAACAGAGTCTCTCAAATTGTCTTTAAAAAAAAGCAAATAATGACATTTTAAAGAGTAACTCCTGAAGCCATTACATACAGCTATTATTATGAATTTTAAAAGTAAAGAATTACTTTTTTCAAAAAGTAGTACGTTTTTATTACTTTTTCCAAAAATACACCAATAGAATGATATAAACGGCTGTTCAGTGGTACTAAAACCACAAATGTAATGAGACTTAAAACAACAAAAAATGAAGTGAAAAAGGATGAGACTGTATTTTATTCTGTAATCACAAGATACCTTAGGATGCACCAACACTGTAGAATGAATGCAGTTTGACAGCATTTTAACTGCCATGGCTCAATGTTGTAGAGTTGTATTTTGGTGAGGCACCAGCATTCTTTAGCAGAGAAAGCTAAAGACCCAGTGTTTCCATAGCCATGGCTCTTAAAGTGATGTCAAACTGTATTATTTCTATAGTGTAGAGGCACCCTGTGTCATGTCTTGGTTATTGCAAAAAGACAGTAGTGGAGAAAAAATAATTAGACAACTTGCTATTTTCAGTGACTTGCTGAAACTGAAATTAAATTTGACAGCAGAGGAACAGAAATTCATTCAGAGCTACCATCTTTTACTTATTTACCTGGATGAGCCTAAGTAGAAATCCATGCACCTGCATGGCTTGAGCTGAATCCAGAAATCTGAAAGATCTTCCATGGTGCCTTCTTGTGAACACAGTCAAAATATGTAGCATTTTGAAAGCCAAACACTGTTTCTTGTAAGCTTATACTTTATTCAAAGAGGCCTAAATTTTGTTCCCTTAAATTATACATTTATATGAATGCTGGTTTAATTTTGCTAGGTCTAAATTGTTAAAATCTAATCTTCATGATAGTAGGGAAATATGAAGTAAACCATACACTGATGCTGGGAAAGCAGGAAATGTAGCTGCTATGCTGTAGGCTTAATCTGTTACTACTCAGCCAATGTTTGTTCATATCCTTCATCAGTTGGTTCATTTTGCCAAAGTGCTAAGTTATTGCACTATTATTGTAATGAATTTATGTATATGAGTTATATATTATTTTGTATACAATGTTCTCTCACTTATCGCTGGGGTTAGGTTCCAGGACCACCCGCAATAAGTGAAAATCCGCGAAGTAGAGACGCTATATTTATTTTAATATTTATACATTATTTTAGTAGTTATACACTATTTTAAGTCTTTATCAACCAATCATGTGTTGTAAATCGACTCCTCCTCCTCCCGTTGCCCCTTGGGCTCCTTTTATCCCCCTTTGGCTTCTTCTTCCTTCCTTCCTTAGGTTGTAAATTGTAATTTTTATGATTTATAATAGTCTTTTAGAATTTATTGGAAAACTGCAAAACAGCGAATCTGCAAAAAGTGAACCGCGAAGTAGTGAGGGAACACTGTACTTTGTATACAAGTTTATGTGTATGTATTATGTTTTAGGTTAGACGGGTTCTCAAAGTTTTTCAGCTGTGGAGCCGTTTTTGAAGCAAAGGTTTCTCGTGGAGCTCCAATACGTATTTATATATTATATTATATATGATATTATATATAATGTATATATATCAGGTATGGGCAAACTTTTTCCCACATTGTGTTTTAAAATTGGACAGACGAGCAAAGCCGGTGGCAGATGAATGGAGAGTGTTTGCGTGAACTAATTGGGAAAAAAAAAGAATGAATTCCTATACACACTGCACATTATCTCATCTATAGTGCAAAAAAGGAAAAGAAAGAACAATACAATATCTAAAATGAAAAATAATTTTAACCAACATAAACTTAACAGTATTTCAGTGGAAGACTTCAGGGGCCATCCAGTCCAACCCCCTTCTGCCATGCAGGAAAAGCACAATCAAAGCACCCCCAACAGATGGCCACCCAGCTTTTGTGATAATAAGAATAGTTATAGTAGCAATCCCAAGGGGCACCCAGTTCAACTCCCTTCTGCCATGTAGGAAAAGCACAATCAAAGCACCCCCCTGAGAGGTGGGAGGGAAATTTTGGAAGCAAAGAAGGTAAGAGGGAAATGATCTAGGCGGTGAGGAAGGCAAGGAAAAAGGCTTTTGGCAGCAGGGAGGGGCTTTTGGAGTGAGGGGCTAAGGGAAAAAGGATTTTGTCAGCAAGAGGGAGAGGAGGAGGAAACCATGGAGCCTCTCAGTATGGAGCACACTTTGAGAACCACTTTGAGAATCACTGGATTAGAAGATTCTAAACCAGGCCTGGGCAAACTTTGGCCCTCCAGGTGTTTTGGACTTCAACTCCCAATTCCTAACAGCCAGTAGGTTGTTAGGAATTGTGGGCGTAGAAGTCTAAAACACCCGGGAGGCCGAAGTTTGCCCATGCCTGTTCTAAACCCATTGAGACTGTATTCCTAGGCATACTTAGGAAGAGGCTCCTCTTAACCAAGCACAGTGAAAGCAACTTCAAATGGCATTATATGGCAGTGTAGTGGCAGTGTGGCCCTCCCAAATGTACTACAACACCCTTCAGCTGGAAGCTGCAGTCCGGTATGATCTAGTGGCCCACACTTAGGATAGCAGGACTTTTGATTACGTATGGATAATGTAGTACTGTTTTTTATTTTCCCTTTTTCTTACAAATGGATTTTATCCTACGCACATTTCCATATTCCATTTCATTTTTGGTTCACTGAAATTCAGAAAAACCAAATTTCAAAACAAAACGACAGAACAGCATTGGAAAATGTAAAAAGACAACATAGGAGTTCTCTCTCCCTTGTTTCCAAGGTTACAAATGTTGTGAAACAGATTTCTACTACCTCTTACCATTTCATTTAGTAGACATTTTTCTGTGAACTCATGATCTCCCTCTCTGAATATCATATCAATTTTTCTAATATAGGGACCCGTGGGGGAATTGTGACCTCTTGCCCTCCCTGGTGCTGATGTCAGGCTGCTCTTGTCACCATGACAATTCTCAGTGTGAATGTATGGTCTCCAAATGTTGTGTCAGCACTGTGATGTGAGCCGCCAGAAGAGAAGGGGGCCTAAACAGGAGATCTAGGGGCCTAAACAGGAGATCTAGGCAGTCAAAGAGAGCAAGATTCCCAGTGAAACGCAGCCAGAGCTTGGAAGAAATTGCCATGGCAGAAAATGCAGATGATCTGGGCAGGACACGCAAAGTGTGGAGAGAACTTGAGAAAGATTCCATTCCTTACCACACAATTGTAACACCATGATCCCACTTTAGTTGCCATAGTACCACCCTTTGGATTGCTGGGATTGTCAATTTGCAGAAGTGCATTCAGAATTCTCAGCCAGAGAGATCAAGTGCCACTCCAAAGTGAAAGTCCCAGAATTATACAAGATGCAACCAAGGCACAACACTATAATTGAATAGTGAATTGAAGGGCCCACTCTCCCACATAGTTAAAGTAGAATCGTAGAGCAGTAATTGTGTAGTGTGAAGGGGTCCATGGTAAGAAAGCTAAACTGCTGGACAGCTAAGCAGAGAAGGTTTGTTAAGGCTAGAGGCTTGAACAACATGCTTGACAAAACCAAATAATAACATTATAGAAAATATAGGTTGCTTACTCGTGTGTTGAAATGTGGTGTAAATGGAAAGGTGACAGAATTTGACCCAGTCTTCTCTATATAATGTACACTGACATAATGCAAGGGCAGGAAGATGCATATTTGGAAGCCTTTCGTTTTAGTCAGGGCTGCTCCTTGAAGTGGTCTCAAATGAGAGATCTGTGCTAAACTAAATCTGTTAAGGAACACAAGATAGTTTTGGAGTGGTTTCTTGTTTTTTGCTGTGTTGGCCTGGGGGCCACATGTGGCCTATCGAAGCCATTTATCTGACCCCTGCTTTGGAAGCTCCCTCCTCCTCTGCAGAGGAGGAGGGAGCATGGGGTAGGAGCACCTTTCCTGTCTTCTCCCTCGCCTTACAAAGCTTTGCTTGTTTATAATGGTATTTTAATTATTATTTAATTAATAATTATTAAGGGGTGCTTTGCTAGTGATTTTGGTGCACAAAGGCAGAAGGAGGTTGAACTAAATGGCCCAAGGGGTCTCTTCCAACCCTCTTTATTATGTATGATTATGATTAACATTGAGGCTGTATTTATTCCTGGGTTGTTTTTTTTACTTCAAAATAAGATATGTGCAGTGTGCACTGCATAGGAATTTGTTCATAGTTTTTTTTTTTAAAACTATAGTCTGGCCCTACAACGGTCTGAGGGACCGTGAACTGGCCCCCCGTTTAAAAAGTTTGGGGACCCCTGGTATATACAGTGCTTAGTACAGCTAATTTCTTTTGAAAAAATATGTAATATTTTTTCTGGTGTCCTTCTTATGATTTTATTTTATCACTCCCAGCCCCTTTCTTCTGCAAGAGCAAGTGCAGCTGCTAAGAGGAAAAAGTGCCTAATAACATTTCATTGGATATGATATTACAATAATGGCTGTGATCCTCACTAGTATACTAATTAATCTTGCTAATCTTTAAACAGGTGTAATGTATTATTTTGAGATGTTTCAGTTGATCATTTGCAGAAGATTTGGGGCTTTTTATTGATGTTTTGGGTGTATTTTTAAAACAACAACAATAAACATTGGAAAAAATATAGTAATGCACCTTTTGTTAAGCAACTAGTAATGTCCCCCCCCCCCCGCCAAAGTAATACTGTAGAGTCTCACTTATCCAACATAAATGGGTCAGCAGAAAGTTGGATAAGCAAAAATGTTGGATAATAAGGAGGGATTAAGGAAAAGTCTATTAAACGTCAAGTTACATTATGATTTTACAAATTATGCACCAAAACCTAATGTTTTACAACAAATCAACAGAAAAAGCAGCTCAATACATGGTAACATTATATAGTTATTACTGTATTTCCAAATTTAGCACCAAAACATTGCAGTGTATTGAAAACATTGACTACAAAAACATTGACTACATTGGATAATACAGAATGTTGGATGAGCGAAGGTTGGATAAGTGAGTCTCTACTGTAGCTAATACAGGCCATTCCCAAGTAACAAATAAGATAGGTTCTGTAGGTTTGTACTTAAGTTGAATTTGTTTGTAAGTCAGTATAAGTACATGTTTAAATGTAACTCCATATGTGTGTGTATACCGTGTTTCCCCGAAAATAAGACAGTGTCTTATATTAATTTTTGCTCCCAAAGATGCACTAGGTCTTATTTTCAGGGGATGTCTTATTTTTCTATGAAGAAGAATTCACATTTATTGTTGAACAAAAAAAAAGGAACATTTATTATATACTGTACAGTAGTTGTCATCACAAACCAGCATAACCAGACAAACTGTGAATCCTATCAAGAATTTCTTGTTACTACCAATATTTCCATCTATGGCACGTACATTTACCAATCCTGCATACTCTGGTGTTCTATTCATTGGGCATGCTTCCAAACAAAAACTTGCTAGGTCTTACTTTTGGGGAAGACCTTATATTTAGCAATTCAGCAAAACCTCGACTAGGTCTTATTTTCTGAGGATGTCTTATTTTAGGGGAAACAGGGTATATGTATGTCCCTGTTCATGAAATCCACTGTGTGACCTTCAGTATATCACTTCCTGTCTCATACTCAGAAGAAGGCAAAGGCAAACCTTCTCTGCACAAATCTTGTTAAGAAAAACATGTGATAGGTTCACCTTAGGGTTACTGTAATCTGGAAATGACTTAAAGGCAAAGAAAACAGCAACAACAAATCCAAGGATTACTAATTGATTGTGGCATTTAAAGCTATATTTTGAAAGTGTTCTCTTTGAATGACTTTCTTGAGTGATCCTATTTGCAGGATATGTTTGTGGATGTATTTGTTTCCTTTTTATCGCACACTGTTGTTCAAATTGCATGATGATTTGTTAGGTTGATAGCTAGATAAACTATAATAACATGTACTATGTTTGCTATTTTGCATGGTTTTTAAGGTTTTATTTTCAATTTACTTTTTTTAAAAGTTTAAGTTATCTTGCTCAGTCACTATTTTGGTTTTTCAGATTCCTTGAGTATTGGCCGGAAACTGCCAGTGCCTTCTCCCAATTTTGTAGAGTTAAGAATCAGAAATATCATTGTTAGGAGGCTGACTTGTACATCAGTTCCAAATTTAACACCACAAGGCTCTAAGCATTTCAATGCCATTGGTTTGTTGGTTTGTTTGCCAGTTTATGTGCCATATGATGGGCCTATGGACCGTAATAAACGTTGTTGTTGTTGTTGTTGTTGTTGTTGTTTTTGTTGTTGTGCCTTATCTTTAAATTTATAATTTGCAATTCATATTTATAATGGGAACAATTGTGTTTGTGTGTCTCTATATGTGGAGTCTGTTTCCAAAGGTATCGAGTCCATCTGAACAAATTTGCAGGAACTGTAAAAAAAAACCATGCTGATAATATGCCTTCTTTTGCCATAAAATGCAGTTTTTCAAGTTCTAAAAAATTATTATGATCAATACATAATATTCTACTCTTAACTAACAATGTGCTGCTATCTAAAACTCATTTTTATTGTTATTTTCTTTGTTTTTTTTGGTACTTTTTGGAAACAAACTCCACATATATTATCTCTCTATCATCTGTCTTAATCTTCAAGGGCCCTTTTCAGCTGTTGCAAATTCTACCCAGATTATTCTGTTGTGGAAGATGGAGCTGTTTTGAGTCGATGTCTGAAGCACATGCTCTTTATTAAACATGGATGGAAGAGCTATTCTGTGGCTCCCTAGAGGATAGTGACTGCACCGTTGTGAAAGCAAGTACGCAAACCAATTGAGTCGAATACCCTTGTTCATCAGGGAACGAGTTCATTTTAGAGAGCATAAGGTCAGTCTAGCATACTGTTCATTTTGTGTAGGGAGTTTCTGGTTTAGATATAGGTTTTGCAGTGTCTGGAAATACTTAAAGATTTTCTTGGGGCCTGTGTAGAGAAAGAAAGGCATTGTGTAGGATTTTTTTTAAAGAAGGGGAAAGCATACTCCAAGTTGTTTTTCTTGAGGTAGTTGTTTTCCATGTTCTATTGCTGAATTTGAAGAAAATTGCTTCTTCTGTAATAGTTTGTGCTAATCTCTCTCTCTCTCTCTCTCTCTTTCTCGTGTGTGTGTTGACATTATCCATCCCTAGTTGATTCACACATTGAAAATTAGGTTCTGCAACTGTCATTTGTTAGGCATGACAACGCAGGAAGTGTTACACCTATAGACAAACCACAAAGAGTACCGTTTGATTTCCCTCCCACCCTCATCCGGTTTTGTTCCCTTTGCATGCAGTTGCTTCACTTCACGCTACCCAGTATGATCCCAGGAGACACAGATGGCTTCTGTTGGTTAATACCCCATGCTGACCTTTTGATCACTGACCCACTGACCCCATTGCTGTATCGCTGAAATGAAGAGCAGTCTTTGGATTGAGTTGGTGGGTTGTGGGCAAGATGATGTCCTCCAGTAGCAGATGTTCTTGGCTTATATGGATAGACCTTCCATTAGACACTGGTGATAAGAGTAACAACATTTCTATTTAGAAATCACGACTTGACATGGAACAGACAAGAGATCAGTATAAACCTTTTCATGTAAGCAGTAGAAAACACTGTAGATAGGCTTACTTGTTTGTGTATGTGTGTGTGTTTATTCCTGGCTTGAACAACAGCCTTATGGAAAGAGACCTGTCCAGGGAAACTGTTACTGATGTGTGAATCATGTAGTAAGGAAGGCTTCCTTTCTGCTCACTACGAATACCTGTTAAAGACACAGGGGTCCTATTGGCAAAAGCTGGCAGCCATAATTATGTGCCAAAATGCATTTTCTTTCACTATTCTTTAATTTAAATATCCACTGGGCAGTTTTATATGGAAAAAGTTACCTCCCACTTCAATTTTACAGTGAAACATTTGCATAAGAAGTAATATTGCATAGCTATGATATGCTTAGGTTATAAGGCCTCAGTGCCATAGACTTGATTTCTTTGTTTTCAGTAGCTTCCAATAGAAGAGACTCAGGTAGTGAGACCTCCCCCCCCCCCCCCCCAAAAAAAGAGTAATTGGTGTCTAAGCAATCATCAGTGATAGGAATAGCCTACCTCTCTTCCTCAAATTTATACGAGACCCATAAGACTTATTCATTTGAAGAGTTGGCAGCTCTTTTCATTTTGAACATTTTGAATAGAGAGCTCTATTTGTGTGCATATTCTTTGCTTTCATTGATTTACAGAACAAGCACAGAATGAATTCTACTTTAGTGGATGGCCTTTGCAGTGAAGAGACCTCAGAACTGTTTGTGTGTTTGTTTTAAAAAGCACCTTTGAGCCCCTGAACACACACCTTAATTAATTCCCAGAAACCAAAGGGATTTTTAGAGACACTTTTGGACATAATGTCCAATGGAGTGATCATCAAGCATAGATAACATGTCCTTCATGTTTCCCACAATGTTTCTATGTGTGTGTCAGTTTCTACAGATAAATATGTTGATTGTCTTGAGGTGCATCTACACCAGGCACGGGCAAACTTTTTGCCTTAGGGCTGCATTGCGGGGCTGGCAGGCAAGGCTGGGCCGGGAGGGGGGCTGTTTGCATGCTGGGTGGGATGGGCCCACAAGGAGTAGGGTATGGGAGAGCATGGGGCCAGGAGGGTGCAGGGCAGGGCCTGGGTCATCCTCAGGTTGTCTTCTCAGCATAAGGATGGGATTGCTTATCCCATCTTTATGTGGGGAGGAAGGTGGGACACACAGCGACTGCCCCAATTCTACTCCCCCAGTCCTCGGGCTGTCCTCTTGGCATTATGCCAGGAGGAGGGCGAAACAGGCGACGGCTTAGAGTGCTCTGGAGAGCTCTCAACCGCCACATGCCTTCCTTCAGCTATCCTCCCGGCATAAGGATGAAGCTGCTCACACCGTCCTTATGCTGGGAGGAGGGCGACACACGTGGTGGCTGAGAGGGCTCTTAGCTGTTGTGTGCCTTCCTCCCATGTCTTTTTGGCATAAGGATGTGATGGGGCACTGTATCCTTGTGCAAAGATAACAGGGAAAATGAGGAGGGCCTGAGGTAAGCGCCCAGGCTGCATCCGGGCACCGGGCCTTAGTTTGCCCATGCCTGATCTGCACTGTAGCATTAATACACTTTGACACTACCTTCTGCAATTGAATCCTGGGATGGGTGGTTTTACAAAGCCTTTAGCTTTCTCAGCCAATTAATGCTGATGCCACACAAAACTACAACTCCCATAATTCTAAAGCATTGAGCCACAACAGTTAGTCTTGTCAAACTGCATTAATTCTATAGTGTAGATGCACCCGTGGACATTTCTTAGATTCCTTTTCAGAAATCAGGAGCTGATATCTATGGAATCCCACTCTCTAACACTACCTAATAGACACTTCTAAATGCACTTCTAAATGTATTTTCATAGAGATCAAACTCTATAAATAAATTTTGTATTATCACGTCACATATCACCTTCTATGGAAAAATTTTGCATATCTCCAAGTCAGCATGTTTGTGAACCAGGCTGTCAAGCATAGTGCAAATATTTCATTGAATTTCATTTTAGGGTATAATGCCATAATAGAAGATTGCAGTGAAATAAACAAGCATAATTTTAGTACCACTGGAAAATATTATAACAATGTAAGTATTCCTCAAGACTTCTACCTCGGGGGATCCCAATATGGCAATGGAAATGAAGCTCTCCGTTTCTAGCAGAAAGTAAGAATTTCAAAATGAAATAGGAGGAGACCATATGTCACTTGTTGAGACACTTCTTTTTAAAAATCAGTCTGATAGTCATGAAGCCTTCTCAGGCAGCCACTTTGCTCTGACAGCTGCCTATCATGAGGGCCATTTCAGCATTACCTCATCTTACTATTGTGTCCATCTGTTGTTTCCTTTGTACTTTGATTATAATACACTTTGTCTCAATAAAAGCAGAACTTTTCAGGTTTTTGCTGACCAAAAATACATAAAAATAAATGGAAATGCACATGTATTTATGTAGTGATAGATCAGAAAACAAAACACTCCCTCACCAAACACAGATTTTTTTCAAAGTCTTGTTTTATTTCAGGTATCAGAATATGTGACTTGACCAGAAAAGCAGTGGATCTATGTGTATATATATACATGTGTGTACATATACATACACAAACAGAAACTCCTGGAAACATTCAGAGAATCCAGCAGTTGAATTATATACTATAGTTATTTTATAAACTCAAAGGAGATAAAAAAGTTTTTGAAGTTATATGAGCCTCAATGCTATATTGTTAATGGCCAAAGTGTTAAAAACAGCAAGAAGCCTTTCACGTGGCGTAATGGTTAAAGCCTTGTTCTGGCTGAACTGCTTACCTGAATGTCGGTGGTTCAACTCCGCGAGATGGGGTGAGCTCCTGTTTGTCAGCCCCAGCTTCCCATGCGGGACATGAGAGAAGCCTCCCACAGGATGGTAACATGTCTGGCCATCCCCTGGGCAACGTCTTTGTAGACGGCCAATTCTCTCGCACCAGAAGAAACTTGCAGTATAGTTTCAATTCACTTCTGAAATGATTTAAAATGTACATATTGTTTTAGCAAGTATTTGCTCTGTGCATTCCCTCAAATTTGAAGTTCCTTTACATCTGTAACTGCATTTCTCCACTACTTTATATTAACTAACAGTATTTGTTTTTCTCAGAGCCCAGAAGTAATAGGGTAAGCCCAGGGGTTTGATTCCAGGATGCCCTGTGTATACCAAATCTGTGGATATTCTAGTCTCATTACAGTAGAGTCTCACTTATCCAACATTCTGGATTATCCAACGCATTTTTGTAGACAATGTTTTCAATACATCGTGATATTTTGGTGCTAAATTCTTTAAATACAGTAATTACTACATAGCATTACTGTGTATTTAACCACTTTTTCTGTCAAATTTGTTGTATAACATGATGTTTTGGTGCTTAATTTGTAAAATCATAACCTAATTTGATGTTTAATAGGTGTTTCCTTAATCCCTCCTTATTATCCAACATATTCGCTTATCCAACGTTCTGCCGGCCCGTTTATGTTGGATAAGTGAGACTCTACTGTATATACAATGGCATAGTAAACTAGTGTTCCTTGTGTAAAATGGAAGAATCAAAATTAGCTTTTTGGGAAAAAAATTGTGGAACATTTTCAAATTGTTGATAATTGAATCTATCAATGCGGAATCTCTTCTTGGATTTTACTTGGGTGCGTGAAATTGCCGATAATCGTGAACTCTATTATTTCCAATGGGACAAATATACCAGCTTATATAGAAGGTCCTAAATGAATAACTGAAAAAGTTAAATCTTAGATAAGTACCTCCCAGCACTATGTATCTCAGCCAAGATTCCAAAATGTTAACTGTTCCTGATACCATATGATATTAATTGCTATTAGCTGTATAGTTGTAATTAATAAGCAGTGGTTCTCAAAGGAACTGCATATTATTATTACTATTATTATTGTTATTATACATACATTGTGTTGTCAAGTTGATGAAAAAGAAAAAGCTTGGAAGAGAAGAGAGAATTCCCTCAGTGTCCAGCTGCCCAACAACAAGACAGAATCCATTTTTAGAAGCACTTCAAGAAGCACTACACAATCTTTGCACAAATGCCACACAGATTCCAATCATTTTAAATGGCAAGATGCTGTTTCATATGCATGAGACATTGATGTAGTACCAATAATCCTTCTGACTTTCATCTGCATCGATTTAATTCCATTTCAGAACAAAATGTGTCCATCCATCTGTCTGCCATGCATATTGCTCTGTGCTTGCTGTTTCTACATGTAATAAAATAATTCAGCTGCTATTTATAAACATTTTTCTCTAACAGTTCTTAGAATAACATTTTTGAATCATTATCTAGCATTCCAATTACAGTAGAGTCTCACTTATCCAACATAAACGGGCCGGCAGAACATTGGATAAGCGAATATGTTGGATAATAAGGAGGGATTAAGGAAAAGCCTATTACACATCAAATTAGGTTATGATTTTACAAATTAAGCACCAAAACATCATGTTTAACAACTAATTTGACAGGAAAAAGTAGTTCAATACGCAGTAATGCTATGTAGTAATTACTGTATTTATGAATTTAGCACCAAAATATCATGATATATTGAAAACATTGACTATAAAAATGCGTTGGATAATCCAGAATGTTGGATAAGCAAGTGTTGGATAAGTGAGACTCTACTGTATTATCTAGCATTTAGATCTGGGGCAAAAAAGAGTGAGTAAGCCATTTGTCTTTCTCCTTTAACATTAAATTTGGAAGAACAAATTCCTCTGTCTTGAGTATAATAAGTATAAGTGTACATTTGATATTTGTGTTTGTATGACCACACTCTATATGAACATTGTATAGAGAGGGACTATATAAGATGAAAAATGATTAGCAGATGAGAACTTTCAAATAACCTCAGGGATCTCAGATCATGAACTTAATCCTCAATGTAAGGATTGAATTCCTCTTGTACAAGAAGAAAATAGAGTTGTGGAACCTGATGCTTTGGATGGTTATGAACAGTAAAACTCACTGAAGTTGAACCTAGTAAATACACATGATATTTCACTCTTTGGTTGTAATCTCATCTGTATATCCTCACCTTGGCTGCAGGATCCTGAGAGCTGTAGTTTCCCCAAAAGTATTTTCTTCAAGCCAAATATCCATTGGTTTTGCTATATGTGTACTCTATTCTGAAACTCTCACTGTTCTGTCTGTAGTTCTGTAACATGTACTTGTTTCTTTTAGTTGTGAGTCTGAAAACTCAGAGCCATGACGACTCACGTGACACTGGAGGACGCTCTATCCAATGTGGATCTGCTGGAAGAACTGCCCCTGCCCGATCAGCAGCCATGCATCGAGCCACCTCCATCATCTATCATGTACCAGGTAAACTAAAGCTCATCATATGTTACAGCTGACTTCTGAACTTTTTGTTGCTTTATAGAAGAATATAAAACATTCCTATTTAGGAAGGACCAGTTAAGTTGTGAGCAAAGCACATGAGTAGCTAAGTGAAAAAGTACAGGTTGCTATACCAGCAAGAAAACACTAAGCAGGAAATATGACACTAAACCATAGTTTAATGTTATGTGAATTAATCTCACCTTTTCGTGGGCTCCCTGCTCTTCCTTCAATGTGGCTGCAAGAAGTTTCAACGATTTTCCTTTTTGGACACAAGTTGCCATCTTTCCTGTGGTTGATGTTTATTAAACTGCCTTCATTCAGTAAACCATAGTTAACATTAACCACCGTTGAGGGCTCAGATGGCACAGCAAACTCTGGTTGCTGTAAAACAGGTTCTGATTTTGCATATGTACAGAAAGTGTAGATGTTTAGATATTCTTTTTGGATTGATGTGGATCACAAACCTAATGTACTTAATCCTCAGATGTATTACTTACTGGTTCTGTTTAATTCTGGAAAAAATTAAGAAACATCCATAAAGTTATGTCCTCCATATTTTTCTATCACATCCTATGGGAAAATTTTCATGCCAAATGCAAAGAAAACTGGAGCTCTTTCATATATTATAGTTTCCAACCTGAGAGTCATTGATCCTGTTCATTACTGTTGGAACATATATTGGATAAAATGCATTCTCAGCACTCTAATGATTTAATAAGCATGCTTTCATCCAATTTTTAAAAACCACATCTCATGGTTTCTTCTAGCTTCCCAGTATGGCTCCCTGGTTGATTGATTTAATGAGGTGATAAAATATAGTGATTTTATATTGACTACATATTTAGTATATTCACATACATTATCAAATCATGGGCACAAACCGATATGGCTCAGTATAGTATATTAGTTCTGAATGAAGAGCCATTTAGCATCACTAAATGTGCTGCAGAGCTGCTGAAGCCCTACTCAGTGCCTCATGAAGGACAGGTGGGGTTACAGAAGCATATGGCTATGTCCCTGTAACTAGATACAAAGTGAATACATCATCTACTGAGGTCTTCTGGGCTCTTCCAAAGGCCTCAGTAGCATAAGGGACAGATACAACTGTGTTTCTCCCACTTTTTACCAGGAATAGAAGGCTAAGGGAGGAAGGGGCTTTTGCTTACCTGCAATATATCTGGAAGAGGCTTTAGTTGCTGTGGGGAGAAAGGAATACCAACCTCAGCAGTAACTAACATTTACATATGCAAACATAAGCTTAACCTACACATGTTTATGCCACTAGCAGGATGCTAGGCTATGGCTTATGTGTGGGTTCATTTTGGTTCTTATCCATGGGGTTACCATGTGTGTCTTTGTTTGTTTTCAGGCCAACTTTGACACCAATTTTGAAGACAGAAATGCTTTTGTAACTGGCATTGCCAGGTATATCGAACAAGCTACGGTTCACTCAAGCATGGTAAGTTTCAGAGTGGTACATCACTAGCTTCACTAAAGAAGACTTGGGGTATAATTGATTTCCTGTGGCAGCCAGTACCACGATGATTTTCTGTATTCCAGAATGAAATGCTGGAAGAAGGACATGAATATGCAGTTATGCTTTACACATGGAGGAGCTGTTCCAGGGCTATTCCCCAGGTGAGATGTAGTAGTTGTGGACTGCTTTGAGTCTCCGTTGTGATAAAATGGCATAATAAATATCAATAATAATAATAATAATTTGGTACAATATTTCAGTTCCATATATTTTAAAATTTGGAACGTATTAAATAGTAGTACTATCATGAAGTGAAAGTGTAGTCACATAAACCTCTGATAGTGCTGTAGAATAAATTCACATAATTACTTAGATTTTACTAGCAGCCATCACTCTCTCAGGGCCCATCCAGACAGACTCATATCCAGGACTCATCTGGTAAGAATAAATTAACACCCTGGTTTGTTCCAAATTAATTTGATATCTGAAAGGCCTGGGTCTATTGGGGCATTGGTCATGAAGGGTCTCAGAGCTTCATAGCGTTAACTTGTTTGGACCAGTTCTCCCAGAATTCCCTAACCAGCATCAACACTAGAGTTTGTAGTTCAAAAACATTCAAAGGGGTTTGTGCCTTACAAGTAACTGGCAAATGAGAAACTACATAGGCAACAAAAGACCTGCAATGTGTTTTTTTTTTTCATGAGTACATACATGTATTTAACACCAGGAAGAGAAAAAACGCAGCAATGTGTAATGGTAATAGTTGAGAGAAACAAGTAATAAGGTTAAGTTGAAACAACATTGTTATGTGCTGAATAAAATATCAATCCTTGGTGTTGCAATCCTGCTCATACTATTTGAGAGTAAATCCTCTGGCACACATTGGGATTTATGAGCAAATATGCATAAGATTGTATTATTTGCATAAGTATGGAAATGAAGGGAGTTGCTAAAAACTGTGGAATCTCCTTTATTAGAACAAAAGAAAATAATTTCCTTTTATTTTTTAAAATTCTAACAGTTATATCAACTGTGTAAAGGAGACCAGAAATGTTATTCTCATACTATATTTGGAAGGCACAGAGTGGAAGAGAGTGGTTCCCAAGAGAGACATGGCTGAACTGAAATTCAAACCAGAAGATTTCTACATCCCAGCTCATCTTTTTAATCACCATAGTACAACAGCTTTACACCAGATGGCCCTTATATTGTCTTTCAGCTCTGGGTTTTGGCAGAATCAACAGTCTTAATTCTACCATAATATTACAACAAGCTGTATATGTTTATCTTGTGAAAATGACCCCTCTTCTCTACCCTTTACTATTTTAAACATATTAGATGCCAATAAAGATTGTCCCCTAAACAACTGATTATGTGAAGAACTTTATTTTTTTTTAATAAATATTTGTTCAGTAGCAGATTAGGAATCTACCTTGTGGAGTTTTGGTTCATGGTTTTACATACCTTTTCTGTAGTGAATGTACTGTGATCTGTGTGTAGCTGTGGGAATCTTATAATCCAACAGATAGTGCCAGTTGTTAGTGCCTTTACAACTCTATACTGGATCAAAATGCAGTTCCCCTTAGGGTTATTCTTTGGTTTTAGCCTCATATGGCTGTGGAGTCTTAGTCTTTATAACTCCCAAATGAGTATTTATTTGCTTCCCATGAATTTTTGATCTTGTGTTCTAGTTTCTTTGATCACTGAAAAGTGCTGCAGGCAAATTTTAATGGGAACCAAAAACCACTGGAACACACTGGTGGATGGAATTATTCTTATGGGCCTCCCCACTACATTTCAGTCATCTGCACTGAGGCGTTATCTCTCTCTAACTATTATTTTTACTCCATCTTTTAGGACAATAAGGGAGACTCTGTAGTCCTTCAGATGTAGTTGAACTGCAATCCCCAGGATTCCTTACAATTGCCTATTCTCTGTTATTTGTCAATCTACTGCAGTGGTTCTCAATCTGTGGGTCCTCAGATGTTTTGACCTTCAACTTCCAGAAATCGAAACAGCTGGTAAACTGGCTGGGATTTCTGGGAGTTGTAGGCCGAAACACCTGGGAACCCATAGGTTGAGAATCACTGCTCTACTGGTCCAGTTGTTTTGGTGTAAGCAGTCCTACTAGATGTTGATGCAGAAAAAATCTTCATAGAAAAATAAATCTATTCATTTTTAAATTTAATATTTGCAAACTAGTAGAAGATATGCATTCTAATGTATATTTTGTTCTTCACATTTTTATATATGCTTTTTGTTGAATAGTGTCAAAGATCCTACATTGTCAACATAAGTACAGTGGCTGATCTCCATCAGTGCAATTATGTCTGACTTTTTATCTCCTTCTCAAAAATTGTCCTTTGTAGTCCTTGCAATGCTCCCCTGCTAGTGTGTTTCAGAGCTCATAGGGTCCTGCTGCAATTGCCTGTATCAGTGCACTCTGCAGCCAGGGGGGACCGTTGCAAATACAGTACAACATTCTCTAATGTGCCAATCTGCATCCCCTCAGGGTGTTGCCAGGCTGCAAAAGTAGGTTTGGAGGGATCACATTTGGTCATTCACAATATGACTCACCAGCAGTTATAAGCTTACAATCTTGTAACTCCTGGAAAGGATGACATCCATGGTAATTTCTTTTCTTTATTTTTTCAAAAAAGCATTACAAATCATTAAATGTTTTTATTTCAATCAGTATTTTTTTATTTTGCAAGATAAATGCAAAATAATTGGGATTTTTTTGAAAATTGTCATTGTAAAAAAACAAAAAAAACCCCAAGATTAATATAAAAATGCCATTAAAATGCTTAAAACGTAATGTGGAATTTGTTTTCTGAAACAGAAGCAAAAGTGAGCAAAGATGAATCTATACAGCTCGTGAAATGTCATTATTAATGCAAAGTAAAGTGGATTCTTAGTATCTGCTGAGGTTTTATTCCTTCCAGGACCCCCATTGATACCAAAATCTGTGGGAGATGGAATGCTTGCCTCGTATACTAATAAATGTGGATTGTTGTTGGTCTACAGGTAAAGTGCAATGAACAACCAAATCGGGTTGAGATTTATGAGAAGACAGTGGAAGTACTGGAACCAGAGGTCACAAAGCTTATGAAGTTTATGTACTTTCAAGTAGGTATTAGGTGCACTCTGAATTTCTTGTGTTTCAGTATGATCTTTATAGCCAATCATTGTACTTATTTCTGAGGGGGGCCAGTTCACCTCACCTCATTCATACTACCCTAGGTTTGGAGAGTTGACCAAATGCCAAACATTAATAAGTGATGCAATGGTAAATTTTGAAGTGTGGGAACCCAGTATTGGAAAGGCAATATCATCATTTTGTCTTTCTCTTGGTAGCTAACATCTTGTACATACTATACAGGCAGTCTCTGAGTTAAAAACACGATAGGTTCTGTAGGTTGTTGAATTTGTACAGTTTATTTTATGTGTAACTAGCCCCACTTCTTTGTACCACCGATTAACATCCACAGAGTTGTCTTGAGTTCTTTGTTCACATGCTTCAGTGTTGATGGCAGAAAGTATTAATGATGTGGATAGTGTTGACTTTATTACGGAATGTGTGTGTGTTTTTTTCTGAAAAAGACTCAAATAATATTTTTAAAATAAATACCTAAAGGAGAAAAAACACAATAAAACAATAGTCAGGATCAAATAATGTCTCCCAAAAACAACAAATTATAAAAATAATAAATTAGAGTGATGTTGATCTTTTAAAAAATTAGCTGTCCTTCCCCTGTTATTTTTAAATTTCAATTGAAAACTTGTTTGCATTCCGAAGTTTTTGGAATTTAGTTTGGCATTGCTTTGCAGTCTTGTATACTTTGATTGCGTGTGTTGGTTAGTTTGATTTCTATTACATTGTTTGTATGTTTTTGCATTTTATCTGAATGATTTGTTTTGCAATTTTACTGTGCAGATTTGCATTTTGTTATTCCTCTTTCCTTGGCAGGACCCATTGTCTTTTTGTTGTTTTTGTGTAAACTGCCATGTTTGTTTGATGGTACTACATAAATATTATAATCTCTCAACTAATTTCTGAAAGTTGAGATATAAATTAGCTTCCCAATGTTAAGGTAGCCAGCTGATAGATGCAATGTTTTCTGCCCCTAATCTCATCCCAGGTTTGTTTTTTAAAATACCTTTCTATTTTCAAAGGTGCTATGCTGCAGCACAAAACATAGTTAAACCAGCAAGCCAGAGGACATGACCTTAAATAACCAGTGTCTTTTGAGGCAGAAGATAATATGACTGAAAAAAACAAAAAATAAATATAACAGTGTGTCTGAGGCACATTAAGAAACATTTAGGCAGTAAAAAATAAAGCAGTGATGTTGTGACTACATTTGCTAGCCATTTTGGGCTCCTAGTATGACATATATCCTGCCCACTAAGATAGGAATTTATTTACTGTGTGTATTTTGTATTTCAAGATGATTCTCTGACTTCTTTTAAAATACCTGCAGATTTTGAGATCTGCAGGTATTAATTCTGTTATCTATTGACTGTGCCTTTGGGTGAAAACATGGTAATGACAAGCCTAGAGAAAGATGACAGATGTGGATGTGGTCCCATATGACTGGTCAAATCTCCTCAATCTGTAGTAACTACGTGCTCAACTCTTTCTGCTTTAATGCAAGTTTCTTGATATCTTTTAGAGAAAGGCCATTGAACGATTCTGTAGTGAGGTGAAGCGTTTGTGCCATGCAGAGAGAAGGAAAGACTTTGTTTCAGAAGCGTATCTTCTGACGCTGGGAAAGTTTATCAATATGTTTGCTGTTTTGGATGAGCTGAAGAACATGAAGTGCAGTGTCAAAAATGACCATTCTGCCTATAAAAGGTGAGTTCAGGCAATCTCTGCTTGCCTCTAATTCTGCCATAATGAGATGGAGAACTAAATCCTTGTAATTATGGCCTTTGTTTGTTGTTTTTCCCGCTGTCCATTATTATATTTAGCAGTAGAGGTCACGCAGTAATTCTGTTTTTCAAAAAATACCCAAAAGAAAGAGAAAGTGGTATTCTGGCATTAACTTTGTGGCACAGGCTCCCTTTGTAAACCTCTTATTACATGGCAACAAACTAGCATTTTTGTTCTTTTTGTTGTGTTCCCTCAAGTTTTTTCTGACTTACGGTGACCCTAGGGCAGTTGTGTCAAACTCAAGGCCCACAGGCTGAATCCGGCCCACCATATTCTTTTGTCTGGACCTCGAGATCCTGGACTGCAACAGCTGTATTCCTTATCATGAGACATTATGACTAGAGCCTTTGTGAGCTGTGATATAGTTAACATCAGGAAGGCTACAGATTGTTCTTTTTTGTCAAGACAGTGGGATTTGAGTTTCGATACAAAGATATGATGTTGGATTTTAAAATGCCCTTCAAGCTTTCCCCATCCTCAGTACTGTTGGATTGCAATTCCATTATCTCCACATGGCAGATAATCAAAAGTGATGGGAGTTCTCATTAAATAACCTCTGGAGACCCAAATTGGGTAAAAACTCAAAGAACATTGATAACTACATAAAAATATAGTTGGCCCTCTGTGTCCACGGATTGTCTGTCCATGGATTCAACAGTCCTTTAAAGGCTGATGTGACCCTCAATGAATATGAGCTTGACAGCTTTATCCTAGGGAAAACATAATATATAATAACACAGTTGACATGATAGCATTTCTATTGCTTTTCAGAGCAGCCCAGTTTTTGAGGAAAATGGCTGATCCTCAGTCTATTCAAGAATCACAGAACCTCTCCATGTTCCTGGCAAACCATAACAGGATCACACAGGTAGAGTTAATTTTTTCTTTCTTCCATCATTTTCTCTGTAATGTTACTGCACATTTGTTTGACACTGTAGAGTAATTCTTCATTTCTATTTTTAGGACACAGCCTAACCTTTTGCATATCACATGACATAATTTAAAGGATTAGAGACAAGATCAGCAGTTGCAAAATTATGGCTTCTAGCCCCTCTTCAGCTCCCACCTCTCTTTTGTTTTAGTAGTAACTCAAGTTCTCCCTAAAGCCCCCATTTAAACATTTTGGAGTGAGAAATCAACCAAAAAGGTGCCCCAGCAAAAAACCTGTGACTGCCCCAGACAGCCTTTGCATTTTTAACCCCCCCCCTCCAGCAAACCCCCCCCCCCACTATTAGAAGAATTGAAAGTACAGTAAAAACTAAAAATAAAGCTTCTGAGGTGTGGGTGTAAAAATCCGCTCTTGCCACAGACACCCATTGCAGTCTAGACCTATGTTTAGATTCTTTTATTTACTGACATGCACACTGCCTACTCTAACATTGTTGTCAGATTGACTATGAGGCCGTTCAGATTGTGAAACAAGTGCTTCTACATAAGAAAATATTTTTGTAAATTTTCTCACGATAGATTTTTTTTTTGAGAAACGGTACTTAGCACTAGTACCAGTGCTTCTTTCATAGGAAAACTGACAGTATTTTTTTCAAAAACATTCCCAAAATGTAAAACAAAACAATAAAAAATACCCCTGATCTCTCATAATCTTGCCCACTTCCGAAAAAAAAACGTCTGGAGTTTTTGTTGTTGTTCACTTGGAAAGAATTAAATAAATAGTTATTATTCCTATTCTACAGCAAAAGTAAGAGTTGTGTTATGCTCAGAATGGCATTTTCCCAGTAACTAAATACTATGGTTTGAATACAAGAAAAGCATTGTCTATCTAAATGTTTTTACTCTTTTCAACAGATATGTTAACAGTGTATTACCTCTAAGGCCTTAAATGTATTGCCTATTTACTAAAGATAAAGATGTGTTCTTCAGAATTCGTCAGCATTGTCTTTTTTATTTGAAAATATTGATGGTCATATGTGTTTTCTTTTTTAGTGCCTGCACCAGCAGCTGGAAGTCATCCCTGGTTATGAGGAACTGTTGGCTGATATTGTCAACATCTGTGTGGATTACTATGAAAACAAGATGTATCTAACACCTAGTGAGAAGCACATGCTCTTAAAGGTAACCTCCCCAATGCTCTGCAAAAATTATCTGTGTCTCAGCCTTTCCTTACACTTTTTGGTTCTTTTATTCTACATAAATGACTATGAGTTGCTTGCATTTTTGTTTCATTCTTCTTTCATCATTTCTCTTTCCTCTATGTTTTGTCAGATTTCAGTTTTGGAAAACCCATTTTATATCCAGGAAACAAATAATAGTGAATAGCCTTTCTATACCTAGGAAAAACTGCTTGCCTTTCATCTTAATTCATAAATTATATTTGCAGTCCTCAGTATGGTCTCTTCAAGAATAAAGTTGACAGACGTGTTTTGCATTTTGGTGCAGTTTATCATCATTAACTCCCCTTTAGCAATGGTTTTCATCTCAGATACTAACTGAGATGAAGAAGGCTCATAGTTCAGGGAAAAAAAATGTTAGTTTCTTCCGTTCATAAGCTTCACAATTAGCAGTACTTCTCCCCGCCAGAGACCTTGGAGAACATCAACCAATCTATGTAGGCAGTACTGGACAAGATAGCAAGATGAACAAATGATTTGACCTAACATAGGGCAGCTTTCTGTGGTCATTGAAGAAATTCAGGAAATAAAATAAAATTAAATTCAATTTTTCATCTAGGTGATGGGTTTTGGTCTCTATCTGATGGATGGAAACGTCAGTAATATTTACAAACTCGATGCAAAGAAGAGAATCAACCTCAGTAAAATTGATAAATTCTTCAAGGTCAGTGTTTGGTATTATTTTGGTTTGTGGTTATTTCTGAAGGGATCTATAAACTCTTATATTCAGGTACTGTCTAGAAATAACAAATATTGTATCTGAATGATTGGCAAATATGCAATTGAACAGATGTATGACTTGATTCTCACACCTCAGTTTCCTCCCAGTTCCATCCCATTAATTTGCTGAGATGTTCATGAAGAAAGTGTCGCAACATCACTGCATATTCATGGCCATACATTATTCCTGCAATCAAAGCAACAGACTAGGGGGTCTAAATTTTTCAACTCCGTTAAGCTATCCCTTTGTACCACTTTCAGATATACATGCTAGTTTGTGATCATAGTTTACTATTGCTTACTAATTAAGGAAAGTGCTTTTATTGCTAATTTTAACTTATCTTCATTATGTTCCTGTAGCTGCACTCCCATCTTTTGCTGTTGAGATGTGACAGTACAGCTGTTCATCTAGCACCTAGAACATTCTTGTTTACTTGATATCGTTGTATTAATAGCCTTTGTTAATTAATCTGGTTCCAAGGACCATTAGCCTAGTTTCAAAACAACTTCCACAGTTCAGACATGTGCTCTGAAAAGTTCTGTTTTAGCCTTTTGTGCACTATATTTCCTCTTTTATGAAGATTCCAGAGTGATGACTGCATTTGACAAAAGGTAGTAGGGAAACCTATTTCTTCCAAATTCAGATTCTGGTTTGATGCCATATCTCAGAAATGAGACATGAAGAGAGCCATCAGCATCATAATTTAAGACTGTGGTGTCCCTGTCTGTTTAGTACATTGTGCAAATACATAGGATATCTTTGTACATATGGGTTAGGCCTTTGTCTTCTACTACCCAATATAATGTTTGCTGCATTAAAATGAGGAAGGCAAGAGAAATTGATTCATTAAATATAGTCATTTTATTTGGAACATGTCTAACCTTTTCTTCCATGCAGTTGAAAGATGCAGTCTTTGGCCACCCATTTCATAGTATGCTATTGGGACAGAGCACAAATAGAGGATAGTGGACTACCCTGGAGATAGTTGATTCAAACATGTCAACCAAGTCACATGCTTCAACGGAAAGTGGTGCAAAGGTGTAAAAAAGGCACATATTCTGATTTGAAACTATGTTCAGTCTTAACAATGAATAATGATAACTTGTGATACCAATCTCAAATACTTTTTCATTAAAGGGCCCTTCAGTATGTCAATCATTTCAATTCTGCTATTTTCTAAAATTTGTGCTCCAGTCAAGATGAGATGTATATTAATTTAGTCTCAACTTTATTACCGAGAAAGCTTGACTGTTGATTCTGGACAGTCTCACAGATTTTTGGGAAATTGTCCCATATTTAAGCATTTTAAAGTACAGTAGAGTTCCAGTTATCCAACTTAAACAGGCGGGCCCAATCTCGGATACCTGGATCTGTCGGATAACCAAATCTTTTAAGAAGCACGGAGCACGCTGCCAAGCAGCGGCACCCCCCGCGCTTCCCTAGGCCGGGGCGCCTGCCGAAGGGAGAGGTTTCCTCCCTCCAGCAGGGGCCTCGGATGGCGTCTCGGATGATAGGACACTTGGTTAACCAGGATTCTACTGTATTGCTGTATCATCTCCAATTTATCAATACAGTCATCAAGAAAAACGAATATTATCAATTATTGTTATTTTTAATATGAATAGTCTTTGCTTATAAGCACTCATCCAATTTTAGGGTATTTATGAAACTCTTGGTGTTATCTAGAGAAAGAAGGAATATTAACAAATATTGGAGAAATGGTTGAAAATGTGTTTCTCAAGTGTGCAAAATTTGCATGTTTTTGCATAAGAAGTAGAATTTTCTCTTTTGCCAATTATATGAATGCCCAGAAAATGTTGCCTAGAATACGCTACCTTGTGTGCAAAAAAGTGTGGATTTTGCACAAAATAACTTGCCAACTACAGCACTTTCTAAGCAGGAACAGCATTTTCATGTACTTCTTTCCTCTACTCTGCTACACACAGAATAGTCAGAACTGTTGTTTCTATGTTGAAATGACAATACGTTTCCCATATTTTAATCTTAGATATATACATAATAATAATAATAATAATAATAATAATAATAATAATAATAATAATAATAAATAAATGCTTGCTCCATTTTTGTAAGTGATTAAATCTGTGTTTTATAAACAATCAAATCCCATAATGGAGAACAATATTAGGATGCAGCTGGGTGCAATAGTATTCTCATACTCATTTTTGACTGGAAGTCAACATGAAGCTTCATTCACTATTTGCTCTTGAATGATGAATTTTGTTTGGATATTTGAGGTTGATACTGTTTTTTATTAATGTACACTCAGTTCTTGAATTTTGCATGCTAAGAAAATACTGTAATTGAACATTTTGTATTTTTAAATGCTTCTTGTGACATAGTGGAGCAATATTGTATCGAGGCAAAATTAGATAAAAATTCTCACCATATTGGATTATTGTCAAGTCAGTATTGTTTGAATCTGACTTTAGATTCCATTTAATTTGTCTCCATGACCTTTTTTTGTATTTATCTAGTTCATCTTGATATTGCTCTTTCTTCACCCAAGTGTTGTTGGGACCACTGTTCCAGAACCTCTACAACTCTGCTTGGTTATATTGCTCTCTCAGATAAAGAGACCCTCTCTGCCTTATTTAAACCATCTTTTGTTTTTTCTTCCAGCAGCTGCAGGTGGTTCCTTTATTCGGCGATATGCAGATAGAGCTGGCCAGATACATTAAGACCAGTGCTCACTATGAGGAGAACAAATCCAAGTGAGTGCCTGCCATAATGTCTCTTGGCTTCAGTGTGTCCTGGTCAAGAGAGGAAGTTGTCAAGACCTTGCAACTCTCCTACTCTCTTGTGTGTGAGATCTGTGCATGGGTGCCTGTGAGCATGTGTCCATGTGATTATGTTATTGAGCATGGCTCCATAAGAGAGAGTGTATTGGTGTAAGGTGTGTGTGGATTCATCATTTTATTCTTTCATAAAAAAGCAGTCCAGGCTTATGCATAACAAGATGTGCCTTGGCCCTCTGATATCAATTGATTGTATATCTGTTGAAATCAGTGGGCTGGATGAAATCATAGCTGTTCTCTTCTCACACAGAGCTCCCAATCTTCAGCAATCTCAGAAGTAGGAGTTAATTCATGCAGAAAGAAATATCTTTGAACATTGATACCTGTTAATTACAATTACCTTTGAATATTTACTCTACATCTAGGAAATTCTCAAGACATTTTGCTGCCTGAGAAAAGGATGAGATAGTATCTGTAGACCCTTAGTACCATGGAGAGAAGTTGACTGGCTTGATAGTAAGACAAAATGCTCCACCATGCCTGAGGATAACAGTCTGGCTGAAAAGTTGTAGAATAGGGGCAGCTGCCACTTACGCACAATCAGAATTTACAATATAAGGCAGTTGTCTTATGCTGTCTGGCCCTGTTTTAGCCTTTCCTGGTTTTTCACTGATTTAATCCAGTCTTTAAACATCCCAGATGTGTTAGATTGTAGCAAAATTACCATGTGAATTGAATTCATACAAGGCAGAATAGATAGAGTTGGAAGGACCCCTATGGGCCATCAGGTCTAAACCTTTGCTCAGTACATAATCTTCAGCATAAGCATCCCCAGCAGATAGCTGTCCAGTCTCTCTTTGAACATAAATACAGTCATTGTGTGTGGAACTTATTACATCTTTGAAGATATCCAGAGAACGAGGTCTCGCCACCTCTCTTGGCAATTGGCTTACTGTCAAGAAGATAGTGTCATGTTCCAACAGTTCTTGTGAGGAATTTAATATGACTGCTTTGCCTTAAGGTGGCAGCCTAAACTTCTGAAAGCATGAAACTCACATGCTACTTAGTCCAAGACCTGTGTTCTCCCTTCAGGCCTCTTCCCATAAGAGACACCCAGAGATAGGCCAGGCTAAATATGCCCCTTCAGGATCCTTCCACCTCACCATAGATGTTCAGGTTTTAAGCACAATGAAGTTCTGACTTCCAGGATAGAGCATCTATATTCCCTGAGAAATCTTCCAGGTCATGTTGTTCCTGACATCTTGTCTCAAATTACCTTCTTCCTATTTCCTGCTGCCTGCCATCCCATTACTTGCTCCTTCCACCTGTTTTGTCATTCACCTTTTTTCATCCTTTAGGACCTTACTCAAACCTGCTGGTCTTAAGTATATTGATATAAGACATTCTGATTGCACTTACAAAGATCCATATTGCTTCCTGTTGAGACATATCTCACTTCACCTGTCCCATATCATGTGCCATGACCCTGCCCTATCCTTTTGCTTGGATTCATTGTTTCCTATCTCCCCACATCATTCTGTCAGGCTTGCTGACTCCATTGTTATAATAAAAACATTCGAAAAAGGATGTATACCTTTGTGACTGCAAGTTTGAAAGATTACTAGTGGTATAGACTGAAAAAGTATATTCCCATGTGACTGATCACTAGTATCTGGGTGCCCGTGAGGATGTGGATACTTAACAAGAGCATATGGTGGACTGATAGGTGTGCATAAGGATGGGAGTGAGTTAATGGTTGAATGGCTTTGTATGGAATGTGGTTATGTGACAGCACAAACAGACTTTGAGTGTAACTTTATAAGTGTGGTTGGATATGCTGTGAATGTGTTTGAATGTTCATTGCTAGTTCTTGCATGTGCACTGTCTCGTTTTTGTATGCTGATGACTGTGAATGTGGGTATGAATGAAATGTGCTGGGAAAGTGAATGAAGTGTGCCTGCTCTGGATAGTTTTTATCCACATTTTTCAATAGGATATAAAATTCTCCAGAGCATGGACACAGAATTTTCTCTATCTGTCCAGTATAGGCTGCTTCTGGGAGGGTGCAGGAAGAGAACATCAGATGAAATGCAGAGTGAACTAGTTCAAGCTAAAATATCTAAACAAGGGAATTTTTGTTAAGGATTAAAATCACCTAGGGATAAAATTTCTGGAAGCAGAAATTGAACACCACAATCCATATGCAAAATGGCTCTGCTGCCTTTGAGAAAATGTTAAATCTCTCATGAAAGATAAATTTAAACAGATGTGAAGGTCAAATTAAATGTATATTTGAAGATCTTCCAGCTGAATTCATGCATATGAGAGGATGCATGGGTAGCCTCTTGAATTAGAATCACATGCAACAGTCTCTACATAGTTGTGTTTCAAGCAGCTGAGCAAGTAGCCGCTTCCATATGTGATTGTAATGACAGCTGTTAAGTTTGTTGCAAAGAGATATTCTGGTATCACATTAATACCATCTGTTGAAAGACCACCAGGTTAGTTAGAACAGATCTCTGACCTGGTAGATATTTGATACTTTATTTAGCTTTTCATTGCACTCCACAAATTCATTCTTTTGTTCTGTGAAGAGACCATAAATATAGTCATTATTACACGATGCTGTTTAAGTGTAGATGAAGACCAGAACTAGAAAAGGGTATTTTTGGGTACAATAGTTCCCAGAATGCCTTTGTCAGCATGTTGGCTGGGAGATTCTAGTATTCTGGCAAAAAGGTAATCTTTCCAATCTCAGAAGATGACGAGGACAAAAGAAGTGAATGATCACAGGAAAATGTCTGTTACAGAAAGTAATCAGTCTACAAAAAAAAAATCTATTTTCAATATAACCTGGTGAAAATGGCAGTGTTCTTTGAGTGTTTAGTTATGTAATTTTTTTGTTGTCAATGAGTCTCAAAGAAGGCTAAGAATCATGTGGACCTCTATATGTTACCAGATTGCAGTTCCCTACACAATAGTGAGGAATGCTGAGAGTTTTCATCCTCTGAGGGCAACGTAATTCTCACCCTTGTCTAATTGTATCAATAAGAGGTTTTACTCACTATCATGTATGTTTGTTTTTCGCTATTCATACCTAACCTTTATCTCGTCTATTGAAATCCTAATCTTAGCTGGATCCACAAAATCTAGGAAGGTCTTCATATCAAAACTGTTTGAAAATGTGTGTGTGTTTAATCTCATTTCTAATATCTTCTGTTCATCACAGTTGTCAAAATGTGAGATTTTTTTTCCTGTCGTCCTCACTAACAATTATTTTCTCATTCAGTTTCCAAACAGGGCAGCATGGCCCCTGCAGCTCTCTTCTCTGGAGAAGAGAATTTGAACATTGACTGATTGCATGACTCTTTTCCTATGTTCCTGCACTTTCATGCCCTTTCCTTTCCCTTATTCATTCCACCTTTGTGCTGAGATGCAATTAACTGTGTTTTTCTTTTATGGAAGATTAGATTATATGTAGCAGGCTGGGCTACCATAGCCAAGTCTCTGGCCATGCCTATTAACCTGTTGAATCCTTTGGGAAAAATGCAAAACTGAAAGGGTAAGAATAAAGTATTGGCAATGTCGGACTTCTGGAAATGTAGTTGGACATGATTATTGACAGCATAGTTAACATAAATGCTCCTACCAAAGAGATCTAGTAAAAATTCCAAAAGCCATTATGCACCCATCCCTGCTAAAAATTCTTAACTCCATGTGGCTGATGATACAAAACAAGAAATAAAATTTGAATTATGAAGCATTTTACATATCAGATAGCTAATAAAACTGTGACTGAACAAGTGAATAATTTGCAACTGTTGAAGGTAAAGAGTAATGAATGTATAAATACAGATGTCACATAATACTATTGGCATTGTATGATGCTTAAATTTACAATCCGTGTTTTTACATCAATTAGTAACCTAGAATCCAATATTGTTGAAGCTAACAGCGGTGGTCTGATTGACTATCCATAGGAACTTTTGGTCCTACATATGCCTTCTTTTTATGATAGATACTGAAGACCAGTCTTCATTTCCATCAGCATTTATTTTCCAGACTGCAGTTTAGTTTGCAGCCTATGATATTGCTGTTAGTCCAGTTTCCTCATGATTGCAAGGTAAGTGAAGTATAGGTCTATAAAGATGTTATGCAAGTTAAGGAATGTCCATAGTAAATAGCTTCTATATAATGTTATATGAGTTGGACCTGCCTTTATCAACAAGGTTCAGCACATTCTGTAATTAAGTCCAATAGCAAGCAAAAGCACACTGGGTATAGCATCATTTTTGTGGAATGGCGGAAGTAAAGCAAAGTGTTTGAAGTAGCAACTGTTGTTACTCTGTTATGAGAATTAACTTAAAAGCATTGGTTTTTTTGCCCAGGTGGACATGCACTCAGAGCAGCATCAGTCCCCAGTACAACATTTGTGAACAGATGGTACAGATCCGAGATGATCACATCCGTTTTATCTCTGAACTTGCTCGCTACAGTAACAGTGAGGTGAGAATTCATGAAAAGGAGAGGAAGCTCTTCCTGGCACAGTCCAGAAGATGAAAGAGGAAAATGTGTGTGCGTATGCACCATATTGGCAATGAAATCTATAGGCAAACAAACATAGCATCTTGGGCCTCTTTCATTAAAGTGCTGGTAATCTCCCTCTCAGAAGTAATCTGTGGATAATTACAGCTGCTGTTACAGTAAATGAAAATTGGTTTGCCCAGTTTTGTTTACCTTTACTGGTGGTGGTTCTCCAAGTACTGTGTCAGAACCTGATCTTTTTTTAGCATCCTTGCGGTCTTTTTTTATAGAAATGCCTGAGTTTCAATCAGGGACTTCTTGCATTCAAAGCAATGTATATTCCATTGCTTCCACTCAGTTCCTCTGTTTCCTTCTATTTTATATTCCATTGCTTCCACTGTTTGCATTCCACAGTTTTACCCAACATCTTATTTTTAATGTTTATACAAATAAACTTCCAGTACAATGAACATAAGCTAAACAGTTTAAGCAAACCTAGTAACAATTGAGCTTAAGACTGGGATGATTGACATACCACAAAAATAGGTACTGCATCTCATGTGACAGATGGTAAGTGTTGAAAATTGTTTTTCCCCCCATTATATTGTTAATTTCTGTGAATACACTGTCTTGAAACTCCTCTGTCATACACAAACACCTCAAAACTTTTGACATTCCTTCCAACATTTTTCTGAAATAGTTTTAAAGCGTTGTGGTGCTCTTGCTTTGCCGGTGCACTTATTGTCCTTCAGAATGTGTCCTTCAGAAGGATAGCTGTCTGTCTTCCCCTTTCAGGTTGTGACTGGCTCAGGCTTGGACAGCCAGAAATCAGATGAAGAATACAGAGAGCTTTTTGACCTGGCTTTACGAGGACTTCAGCTTTTGTCTAAGTGGAGTGCCCATGTTATGGAAGTGGTAGGTATTGGCCGAGACCATAGTCTTAGACAGGGGTCCCCAAACTAAGGCCCGGGGGCCGGATGCAGCCCTCCAAGGTAATTTACCTGGCCCCCGCCCTCATTTATAATATATTTTTATATCAGTTTTAATAATATAATATATTGTATCTATATATAGAAAAGGGTAATGAAATTTCGGCCTAGGACAAAACAACAAAACTACACATCCCAGAAACACTAAACTTGGCAGCACAACCCCTCATCCATGCCTCTACATTCATACAACAAAAAGAAAATAAAAATAAAATCCTAATTAGAGGGAGAGGAATAATTGTTTTTATCCAATTGCTGCCAGTTAGAAGGCTAAGCTCTGCCCACTTGGTCTCCTAGCAACCCACTCAGCCCAGGGGACAGGCAGAGTTAGGTCTCACTTAGGCCTCTTCCACACTGCCTATAAAATACAGATTATCTGATTTTAACGGGATTATATGGCAGTGTAGACTCAAGGCCCTTCCACACAGCTATATTACCCATTTATAATGGACTTAATGTAAGGTAAAACCTTTACTCTTTACCTTAACTACCACCAGTTCCTCAATACTTTATTTCCCATACCACCAGACTTCGCCACAGCAACACGTGGCTGGGCACAGCTAGTATACATATAATATTGATAATAATATTATCATTTTATACAATATAATACTAACAATAATATCATATAATAATATTAATTATATGTTATATATTACATATAATAGTACAGTATAGTGGTATAGTTCAATATAGTATAATGCTAATATTGTGCTATGCTAATAATATAATATATTGTATGTACGTACAGCTGCTCTGAGTTCCCTTTGGGGTGAGAAGGGTGGGATAAAAATGTAGTAAATGAATAAGTAAATAATTTTGGACTTAGGCTCGCCCAAAGTCTGAAATGACTTGAAGACACACAACAACAACAATCCTAATTAACCTGACTATCTCATTGGCCAGAAGCAGGCCCACACTTCCCATAGAAATCCTGATAGGTTTATGTTGGTTAAAATTGTTTTCATTTTTAAATATTGTATTGTTCTTTCACTGTTATTGTTGTTTTGCACTACAAATAAGACATGTGCAATGTGCATAGGAATTTGTTCGTTTTTCCCCCCCCAAATGATAATTCGGCCCCTCAACAGTCTGAAGGATTGTGGACGGGCCCTCTGCTTTAAAAGTTTGAGGACCCCTGGTCTTAGATGTGCTTTATCATTAGGTGTGGTGGTTTGTCATAAGGGCTGTTGGTTTCTTTTTTTGTTTATAATCCACATTTCTCCCCAAAATGATACTTAGGGTCGTTCTTTTGATGAGAAAAACACATCTAAATATTGCTCACAGGCCACATACCATAGCATTAGGAAAGTAGAGGTTTTGTATATAGTGGAAAGATTGCGTGATCTTGAAATGATTCAAACAGTTTTCCCAAAATAACAACAGTCTAGCTAAATTGTTTCTGCTTTTATTTTCTTTGCTCAGTATTCCTGGAAACTGGTCCATCCTACCGATAAGTTTTGTAACAAAGATTGCCCAGGCACTGCTGAAGAATATGAGAGAGCTACGCGGTATAATTATACCAGTGAAGAAAAATTTGCCTTTGTTGAGGTGAGTGGCTATTTTGGCTTGTTGTTTAAAACATTCTTTCATTTGAAAGATGATTGGAGTATCCATTTAAGAAAATTGAGACAGTCTCTTCATATTACAGCATGATTCAGTTTTGGCAGAAAAACTGCTGTGTATTTGCACAAATATGAAGATTGGGAAAATGTTTATCAAACAATATTAAAATTACTTTAAGAATGGACTAAGATTTTCCTCCCAGAATGGAATAACATATTTATAACAAAGTTTATCAAGTACAATTAAACGATCAAATTGTAAAGCAAATTACCTACGTGAATGGAAAGTTCGTACAGTTAGCATATGCACACCTTCTGCAAAAATGGATTCAACCACAGCTTGAAAGTATCCTCCCTGAAACAAAATTCCAAAAAACCAAAGCTTGATTTTGCCATTTTAAATAAGGGACATTGTTTTTTCCATGCCGTTATATAAAACAGGACTTGAGCATCCATGGATTTTAATATCCATGGGTGGTTCCTGGAATCAAACTCCAGTGAGTACCAAAAGCTTTCTGTGCTTTATTTACTACAAAAGGAAAAATTACATAATGTTACCATTTTGTTTTTAATTTTTCAGGTGATTGCTATGATAAAAGGTCTCCAAGTACTTATGGGTCGCATGGAAAGTGTCTTCAATCAGGCCATCAGGAACACAATCTATGCTGCTCTGCAGGATTTTGCTCAGGTGACACTTAGAGAGCCACTGAGGCAAGCTGTGAGGAAGAAGAAGAATGTTCTCATCAGGTGAGACATGACTTCGATAAGCAAAACTTTCCTACGTCATAGGCGATCTCTTGTGGCTGAGTATGATTATCTTCCAAGAGTAGAGTTTTGACAGTGGAGCCATAAGTAGCTGTAGAGACCGATTCTGGGTCCGCATAGGCTTTCGCAGTGGACATAATTTCCAGGTGAAAGGCAGTCCTGACAAGGGTTTGCTTGGTGCGTCTTCTTCTTGGCATGTTTCTTTCATCCTCTATTCATGCCTTTTCAAAATTTACAGCACTGTTGGTAACAACTGATCTCCAATTAGAATGCTCAAGTGCCAATGCTTCCCAGTTCATGGCCTTTATTTTTAAGGTTAACTTTAAGCCCATCTTTAAAATCTCTTTTGCTGTCTACCAGCATTGCATTTTACATTCTTGAGAATAGATTTCTCCAGTCACTTATGGACCCATTGCCAAAACTCTACCCTTGAAAGACAATCATACTTGACCACGAGTGATCGCCTATAATGATGATGATATTTATGCAAACATCTCATTGTCAATATGCAATTTATCATGTGCTACTTTGGGCAAAGCATTAGAACATAGATACAGAAGAGTGCATATGCAAAGCATTAAGTATCTCCATAAAAATTCAACATTTTTAAAAAAAATACATGTTCAATATACTTAACTATAATAAATATAATCTGCTCTCCTTCCAGGGAATTCTCTGCAACTTACATATGGTTCCCAGGTGTTTTTTTCTTTATGAGATCCTTCTCTGGTCTTATCAATGTTTTGCCTCAGATATGTTGTGGAAAACTGAGAAGCATTTTAACGTAATATTTTATCTTAGTTTTGTTCTATTTTAAAATAATTATGGGAAAGTGATTTGTTTAGTATCACCAATGTATAATTGGGTTATATTTTCTGATGCTCTAGTTGTGAAATTCTCCCATAGGAATTATTTTAGGACTATCAAGACCACAACTTTATGTATAATAACTGGCTTGGCATGAGGTCTGGATTCATATCAGGCAACCCATCTGTTATCATTGAACCAGCCTGACTACTGGAGGAGGGGATCAGAATGACAGCTACAGACCCTAAGTTGGGCAAAGGTCTGAATTCTGTGACAGAATCCAGACATTTCCTCAACTTTGCATAGCTCTAGGGCAAGGCCATGTTAAGGCGGCCTTGCCCTGCATTATCCTGGATTAGCCCTGTGTAGTGTTTTGCTGCTGCAAGTGAAAATCCCTGGTAAGGGTGGAGATGGGGAAGACAATGTGTTAAAACATAAACATTATATGTTACACTAAAATGCTACTTCTCAATATAAACAATGGTAATAAAATACTAAAAGAAAATAAAACATAGCTTCTACCTATCTTTTCTGTGGTTATACAGTAACTCCCAGTCTTCTACTCACCCTCCATAATAATTTAAAATGTTAGTTAATTTGTAAAATTAACTCACATCAATCGGCAAAGCAAGAATCATCTGATCACCTTCATTATTTGTCAAAAAGTCAGTTAGGGTTTCCAGACCCTAAAAAAAGATGCTAACAGCTTTTGTCCAATCAAAGTAGACAATTTAGCAATTTCTGCTAATTCATTTCTTTAATGTAAACATCAACATATTGGTCCTGTTATCTTATTAGGTCAAACTTCAGAAAAAGTGATTGTGCTGATTTCATTTGGTAAGTGTCTTGGCATAATGCCTATCTAATTCTATTTTCAACTTTTTAGTGTCCTTCAGGCAATTAGAAAGACCATCTGCGACTGGGAGGGAGGGCGCGAGCCTCCAAATGACCCTTGCTTGAGGGGAGAAAAGGACCCCAAAGGTGGTTTTGATATCAAGGTTCCACGGCGAGCTGTAGGGCCTTCTAGCACACAGGTATATGTTTCCCTCTCAATAATTGGATTTTCCCACAGAGAATGATGCATTTGTAAAGATTGTAGTAACAACATTTAATGTCTGCTTACAGCTTTACATGGTGAGAACTATGCTGGAATCCCTCATTGCAGATAAGAGTGGCTCAAAGAAGACACTCAGGAGCAGTCTTGATGGACCGATAGTGCTGGCGATTGAAGAGTTCCACAAACAGTCCTTTTTCTTTACACATCTTCTCAATATAAGTGGTATGTAGTATTGACAATTCTCATGTGAAAACACAGTTGATTTGCATCATATTTTTAAAAGAATGGCAGTTCCTAGCCCACACCACGTCATTTGCCATAGCTTAATTGTTTTTAGGTCTGAACTTGATTTTTATGAAGAATTGCTGGTATTTAAACTGGTTTATTGAATATTGGTTCAAGAAAAGCCTATATACATATTTTTCAGAAAAAAGTGTATAGCATTTTGTGTATTCTTTTTTTAATGTTGAATGTTTATTCTACATTGTCATTTTTAATTATTTTTAAACAATTAGATTGCAGAATTGTCAGTCTGTACAACATACTTCTTTAGCATTAAACCTTTCTTGTGCTTGGTGGTGGGGAACATTGTGTTTTCAGAGGCCCTCCAACAGTGCTGCGATCTGTCACAGCTTTGGTTCCGAGAATTTTTTCTGGAATTGACCATGGGTCGTCGAATTCAGTTTCCTATTGAGATGTCTATGCCTTGGATTCTAACAGACCACATCCTGGAAACCAAAGAACCTTCCATGATGGAGTAAGAGCTAAAAGATTATTTTTTCTCCTTTGAATATGCACTTTGAGTTTCAGCTCTTCTGACTTGGAATAATGAAGACTAGTGTCTAGATATAGGAATGGGATGAGTAAGGGCCTCTTTCTTTGACCTAAAACCTATTTAAGTTAGAATTGAACATGGTAAGTAGCCAGAGAAGGAATCAATCCAATGCAGGTTCAGATGAGAACAGGTGCCCAACTCTAGGCTATCTTCTCAGCCTTCCTGACTGAAATACCTGAATCCCAAAGGCAATTCAGTAGTTGGGTTGCTTGCTAGTCAGCCGTTTAGTGCATGGTAAACCAGGGTCACACATCCCCAGATCTCAGGACAATATAAGTGAGAGCCAAACCCTAGGTCAGTCCCAAGAGTAGACTTCTTCTCCATCCAGAGGTCAGAACCTGCAGAGACCATTCCTTTCACCAAAAGCTACCTGCCGTTGCCAGCCTATTCACTAACAATACCAGTTTATGCATTTTTTTAAAAAAAAAATGTAGTACAGAACTGACAGTTAACAAGGTGTAGTAGTTTGGGTATTGGGCTAGGAATCTGGAGATCAGGGTTAAAATCTTTGCTCAAAGGATGAAAATCTATTAGGTGACCTAAGGCAAGTCATATTCTGTCAGCCTTGAGAAGGGCAAAGGCAAACCTCTTCTGAACAAATCTTGCCAAGAAAACCTCATAAGTTTAACTTTGGGTTGTCATAACTCAGAAATTATTTGAAGGCGCACAACAACAAGTTGAAAAATGGGCATACCTGGTCCACCTGGTTTTGAAGTTGGCATTTGATTATGCTTTTCCTGCATACAAGGGGGTTGGACTAGATGGCCAATGTGGTCTCTTTTAATTCTGTGGTTCTATGATTCTATTCATGGGTATCCCTTTTTTGCAGGTATGTGCTCTATCCATTGGATCTCTACAATGATAGCGCATATTATGCTCTGACCAAATTTAAAAAGCAGTTTCTCTATGATGAAATTGAAGCAGAAGTGAGTTTCTTTTCCATTCTTTCACTGATGATTTCTTTTTATTTCATAAAAAGCTTATTCACAATTATCCATATTTGTTTTTTAATTATTATTTTCTTCCTTCCACTAGGTTAACCTGTGTTTTGATCAGTTTGTGTATAAACTGGCAGACCAAATATTTGCTTACTATAAAGCTATGGCTGGCAGGTATGGCACTTCCATTGATTTCCCCCTCATACTAAAACATGTTTATTTTGGTCCAGCTCAGGACTTTGTTACATCAGGTGACCTGCATTTCTGTAAGGGTTGATTACTTCTGTATCTGAGGATCATTAGCACTTATAATGAATTATTGACATTTCTGTTCTCCAGGTGCCATGTTTTAGCATTGCATTGTGAAATTGAGTGGCAAGGATTTGAGATCTGATTCTCATGTTTCATGAGGAAGAATTAATATGCTGCAAACTATTTGGCCTTCTCTTCTCCAATATTGTGTATTTTTGTCTCACAATGCAGGCACCACAATTGCAGCTGGTGCAGATCTGAGGACTGCACCTGTATCGAGGGCAGGATTTACACTACCTTATAATGCAGTTTGATTTGTACTGTAGTACATGATATGACATGACATGTACATGACATGATACAATTATGTAGATCCAGCCTTTGTGTAATTCCTATGCTAATATGAGAAGGTTATATGGGGGGAATATGGGTAGAGTCTGGAGTGCATATGTAAAATTCCAATTTTTACCAATAGACCAGTTTTTCTGAAAAACAGAATTATGAATGTCAGTGTTAGCTTCAAAGTAATAGCATAAAACCCAATGCTTTAGCTACAGCAAAAAGAAGGAATCAATTTTTTAATTAATGATACAAGATAGAAAGCTCTAAAAAAATAGACCAGTCTACATGTTGTTGGTAGTCCCAAGCAGAGTTGACTACTTGAATCAGTTGGTGAACAAGGAGTCAATATAAAAGTAAATTTCATTGACTCACTAGGTCTTCATTAGTTGATATTAATAACTGGAAATAAGACCTTTACAGTGTTTCCTAGCCTAGTTCACTCTAGATCAAGGATGGGCAAATGTATGGCACCCAGGGACTATTCAGCCTCCTTGCCATACAGGCCACACACTAATAGCAGGTTCAAAAAATTCCACTTTGCTTGCAGTCTCCCTCAAAATGCTGGCAGAAAGCAATATTCTAGCTTGCCTATGGAGTTCAGGATGTTTGTGGGAGGGGAATATTTGTATATATTTCCCCACGCTTGGAGGAAGCTTTCTGCTTGATATGGGAGGCAAAATTGTATACAAATTGTGCTGAAAATTGTTTTAAAAATTGGAGGGCAGCTTTGGGAGAATTTGGGCTTCAGAGCTCATTGGGGAAGAGGTCTAGGGACTGCATGTGGCCTGCAGGCTGCAGTATCCGAATCTCTCCTATAGATATTTTGGATTGGAGGTCCAAGATGAATTCAGTGACCGTGATCAATGAACAGGGATGATGGTAGCTGTACTTGCTCCATAGATTTCTTTCTAGGTATAATCTAATTAATCAAGTGAATTAACCCTGTAATATGCAACCAAGTATAAATATTGACAAACATTTTCCAATTGCAGTGTCTTATTGGATAAACGATTCCGGGCTGAATGTAAAAATTACGGAGTAATTATCCCTTACCCACCTTCCAACCGATATGAAACATTACTCAAACAGAGGCATGTCCAGGTATGACACAGTCAGTCCCAACAAAATTCCCAATCTTTTATTTTTTCCAGGAAGCAATGATGGATTTACACATTCATTTTACATCCTTAAGTATGCATGTGTGTATGGTATTGTGAGTGTGCATGCCACTCTGTCTTGCAGAAGGGTGTACATAGCTGCATGTCTTTATAATTTCTTATAGCACATCTTGGAATGAGCAGATCAGTAATAAATATGTCTATATGTGGTATGAAGCATATAGTCTAACTTAAGCAAAATAATAGACAGTAGCGGGGTCAGCAAGTATAGTTGGCATTTTTCTCATCCATGTTCTCTTCATTTCTGTTAATAGCATGCTCTTCTCATCCCCACACCCCATCTGTGTCACTTGTTTTGTCTTGCTTTCATATAGTCCAGTGAGTACTTCCTTACAACCATTGTGTGCACATAACTGCACTTTTATCTACCCTTCACATCAAAGAGCAAGGCAGCATGTATTAGTCTGCAAGTCTGGATCTGCTCATTTCACGAAATTGAATAGGCCAAATTCCTTATCTCAATTTTAGTAAAGACACACTAAACAATGCATTGTGGTTCCGGTTTTGTTCTTTATCTACATTTTGTCCCAAATATGCTCCTACTTTTAATTGTCCTCTTATTTTCTGTCTCCTAACAGCTACTAGGAAGGTCAATTGACCTAAACAGGCTTATCACCCAGCGGATCTCAGCTGCGATGTACAAATCATTAGACCAGGCAATTAGTCGCTTTGAGAGTGAAGATCTGACCTCCATCGTGGTAAGCATTGTCCAGATGAAAGTAAACAGAATGTCAAGTAGTAGTAGTAGTAGTAGTAGCAGTAGTAACAATAACAATAACTTTATTTTTATTTCCTGCCACCATCTCCCCGAAGGGAGTCTGGGGACCATGCCCAGCATAAACAAAGATTACAGACTAAAACACTTTTAAAAAGAAGTAACACATTAACAATCTAATTAAAATAAAAACAGCGGAGTAAAACTATCATAAAATACATCAACCAACATCAACAACCAGTAAACCAGGACATGTTGGGCATGATCAAATTTGAGAGGGCAGGGCAAGGACTTGTGCAAAACGCAGACTATAGGGACAGAATTGGGGGTAAAGATGAGCTATGAGAAAACCTAATCAATAAATTAGGGCTGGGCAAACTTGATCAGGGACTAAAGTTGTCATTCCTTCTTATTACACAGATGTTCCATTTCTGATGCATCTCTGACTGACTGCATATTCTGTTATCTTCAGCCACACTGTTAGTTAAATTATACAGTTATTAATATCTTTATTTGTGGTAGATTCAGTTCTGCTCATGTATGCATTACAGACAACAGTCATGAGATTGTGTTGATAATCCTCTGTATCTTGGTTATTGTCCACATTTTACACTCTTATTTCCAGATGAGAGAGGTCTCATCAACCTTTACATGCAATTCTTGAATTAAAATTTTGTTTTAATATGGATCAGATTTCTTGGCCTTTATATTTTCAATGAGGAATCAAATTCATACACCAGAGTGATAATTTTCAGGTCAGTCAGTATGTTCAGTTGCTAGAAAATTGTAGCTAGATAGCAGGCCAGTGATCAAGGAAGTTCTATCTGTAGTTTCAGAGCCATGTGTCAGGCTGGATCTACACTGCCATATAATCTGCTTTGAACAGGATTATGGGAGTCTACACTGCCATATAACCCAGTTCAAAACAGATTATGTTGACTAAATAAGGCAGTGTAGATGGGGCCTCAATTGGAGGTCCCCCCTTCCCAGTTCGCAGTATGATGTTATAACAATAAGGATTGTAAGAATTACTTGCACATTGCCTTATTCTTCTCCATGCATCTGTTCAAATCAGGAATTGATTAAGGCTTCCTTAACTAGTATACTCACAGTTAGCAACTTCTTAGGAAAGTATCTTCACAAGATAAGAGCATAAGAAGATCCCTGATGGGTCACGGAGCTCAGTTTGTCCTTATGAGTTTCTTGTATGAAACCTAGCAGTGCTTCTCCTCACATTTCCCATCAACAGGTTTCACCTGTTGCAAGTATCCAAATGTCATGGATACTCCATCCCTTATACGCTCTCCATTCCTTATACGCCTCCCAACTTGACGTTATAGTAAAATAATATCCATGTTGTACAGGCTTTACTTTATATTGGAATAACTCATTGCTGGAACTTGATCATGCAAAACATCTTTTTGCTGCTTCTTTCTCTGGATACAGGAGCTGGAGTGGCTTTTGGAGATAAATCGCCTGACACATAGACTACTGTGCAAACACATGACCTTGGATAGTTTTGATGCCATGTTTCGAGAGGCCAATCATAATGTCTCAGCTCCTTATGGACGCATCACACTGCATGTCTTCTGGGAGCTGAATTTTGACTTCTTACCTAATTACTGCTACAATGGGTCTACTAACAGGTAAGGAAATCTCAACATTGAGTGCTTTGTTGCTATCTTTGAAGATTAGATTTGAGTCACATTTTTGCTCTGTATCCATCCATGTGGAAACTAAGTTGAATTGCATAAATTGATTAAGCAGAATATGTGTTACAGTAACTTTAGATATATTTTTGAACGTACCACGAATGGGGCAGCCTTGGTTTTAGATCAGAAATGTATTTTAACTAAAATATAACTGGAAAGGTTGGTTGTGATGAGATGGTGTGGCATGTGGAGTAGTTGAGGAGGACAACATAATATTGACCTTTCCAAGTAGTTTAATATTAGGTAGACTGAATAATATCAACCAAAATGTTTGTGCTACTATATTACAAAGAATTTATGGAATAAATGATGGATAAAAAGATGAGCTATGAGAAAATGTACCTAATTTTGGACAGCCTAGTAAAAATAATAGCAATCTGAATAGTGACTAGATATTGTCATTACATCAAGCAAAATCAAACATATAGCTATCCAGCAATCTTGGTAGATGAATACAGTGGGGAACTTCAATTTGGGAGGTGGGTGATCATTTATTTTGTACAGAGTTTTGATTCAGAAAATTGGACACAACTGCTTCAAATAAGCTTATGATAAATCCATTTTCCTTTCATTTTCCTAAACACTAGATTTGTGCGGACAGCCATTCCATTCACCCAAGAACCCCAGAGAGATAAACCAGCCAATGTTCAGCCGTATTATCTTTATGGATCCAAGGTTAGTCAAGAAGGATATTTCCTGTTCATTTTGGAGGGAATTTATTTAGGAAAGTAGAACATGTGGTGGGATCTCATACATCACAGATTATACGGATCGAAAACAAATGAGAGAAAGCAATATAAATTGAGCAGGGGGGCTTTCATTTAATGACCTAAATCTGTTGCAGTAACATCAGAATTTTTCTTCCTTGTCCCTTGCAGTCTTGTTAAAAATATATAAAAAACATGCCCTGAGAGTTCTCAAACCCTTTCAAGGAGTACAGTAGAAAGTGTTACTGAGAACAGATGAGGGATTGTCCCTCATCCACCTGTGCTTACAGAAGATGCTTCTATGAATGCAGGGTCAATTCTAGAATTTAAGAAATAGCTGATAATTCAACCTCATGTATCTTTATTTTATTTATGTATATGTGTATTTGTTTCTAGTAAAAGAACTTTTTTATTTATTGAGAGGAGTGGGGAATCACATATGCTGGTCCAATGTTGCCTCAGTGTCTTTGGATTTGACAAAAGCTCTGGGATGTGTTTCTATCCTTATGTAACTTGTGTATATAGAGGCTCTCTTTGCTGCTAGAACTCACGATTGCACACAGACCTTAGAGGAAAATTCGATGTACTCTATAAGTTCCCATAGGATTGCAGCCTGACATGCCAGCTGCAGCCATTATGAACTCATGTGTGATTTAAAATACTCTATTGTGAATAAATGTCACTGTCAGATTTATTGATTTGAATTTTGTTCTGCCTCTGTCGGAAAAGATTATTGGATGAAATATGGCTATTTGGATCATAATATTGAAATCGGTTAGATCTGCCTGCCTGCAAGCCATCATTAATGTACAGAGGAAGCTGAAAGCATGATAGTCATTAATTTTGTTTTACAGCACTGTCTGCCCTTTACTAACTTGTTTAATACTTTTCAGTAAAAGAATTTGAATTCTCTGACATTAATATATCTCAGTGTAAAATGAAGCAGTTTTCAAAAGGATGCCCATTTGGGCAGTTTTTATATTACTTGTAACAGAAAATACTGTAGGTGGTTTGCATAATATCACTTTGCTCCCGATGAGTGTTTCATTCCAATAGTGCTTTACAGTTTCCCTCATTGTACCTGTCATCTCAGTTCTCTTATGGAGCCCCGATGGCGTAGTGGACTAAAGCCTCATGACTTGAAGGTTGGGTTGCTGACCTGAAAGCTGCCAGGTTCGAATCCCACCCGGGGAGAGCACGGATGAGCTCCCTCTATCAGCTCCAGCTCGATGCGGGTACATGAGAGAAGCCTCCCACAAGGATGGTAAAAACATCAAAACATCCGGGTGTCCCCTGGGCAACGTCCTTGCAGACAGCCAATTCTCGCACTCCAGAAGCAACTCAAGTTGCTCCTGACATGAGGGAAAAAAATGTTCTCTTATCCCGTTATTAGTGATGGGATATACAGATGTTTTAATATGCATATACATAATATACAGTATCAGGCACATGTTTATTTCAGTTATTCATTTTTATAGTGTACCCTATATTCGAAGATCCTGGGATTGTTTACTATAAAAATAAATTTAAAACAATAAATAATAATAATTAAAAGGTTCAAATATATTTAAAAGTTTTTCAGTTAAAAACACAGATAATTTATATCAACTCATTTGAAATATGGTACTAGAGAAGAGGTCTACAAATACCTTGGACTGCCAAAGTTCCATTTTGAAATAGGATACCATGTTTATTCTTCAATTCCACAACTGTAGATTGCAATTCTTTTCACTCTTACTTTTGAAACAGGGATGGAGAGCTGCTAGCCCACAGGCTAAGTCCATCCAAATCCCAACTGTTATCTCAAGTCAACAATCCATTATATCACCAGGATTCACAGTTTGTTTATTAATTGTCTTTTTAAACCTCAGGGAAAGGCACAGGACAAAATGAAGCCAGGCCCTGGGCTTTCCTTCAGGCTTGGTGGAGCCACTTCGTCCCATCCTCAAGGGCCCCTGGTGATAATTTACTGACTATGCTTTGCTTCTAGTAACGGTCTTGTTCCTGTTTCCTTCCCCAGCCACTCAACATTGCCTACAGCCACATCTATAGTTCGTATCGGAACTTTGTGGGGCCTCCTCACTTCAAGACAATCTGCCGCCTCCTTGGATACCAGGGTATTGCTGTGGTTATGGAGGAGTTGCTCAAAATTGTCAAGAGCCTGGTAAGGGTGGGATTTGAACTTACGCATGAGGCTCAGGCCAGAAAGTCAGACCGCTCTGGTTGGGACATAATGTATTAAAAGTATATTATTTTTGTGCATGTATTTAGCATATGCTTTCTAAGAAAGTTAGAAGAGTGTTTATTTGTATCCATAACATTTCAAAATCTGATTTTGTTTATACTGTGGTCCCTTGGTATCCACCGGGGTTAATTCTAGGATCCCCTTTCTCTCATGGATACCAAAATCCATGGGTGCTGAAGTCCCATTATATGCAATAAAAGATATCCCTTATGTTCAATGGCAAAATCAAGATTTGCCTTTTGGATTTAAATATATATATATATATTCAAGCAATTTGCCTTGAAATTAGGCACAAACATGCACACAAAGATTTGTTTAGGATTAAGTTGTTTATCTCCTTAAACAAAAGTTAAATCGACAACCATTTTTGAATATGTGGTGGTGTTTTTTGTGAGCTGTTCATGGTACAGGGTGGGATTTGCTTATCAGTTTTTTAAAAAATACATCTATTTTGGATATACCTACATGTTGGACTACTGTGGAAGTATTTTACTATATTTGTTCTATATTTGTTCATACTTAATTTTAATATTCTTAGGTGGCTCACATCAGCAAAGTACATCACAAAGTGAAAGTGGTAATTTCTAGAAATCTGTAAATATGCCCACTGTGAGTGACAGACATCTGTTTCATCAAGCAAATTATTCCTGGTGATGTTTAGAAGCTGCTGTGAAGCCCTAGATGACCACATAACTTCAGATAGTTTCCATATGACATCAGAGATTCAGCCTGAAGCCCCCATATGAGCTTTTCTGGATGCTCAGATTAGGAAACACTCATATACGATTTATACGACCTGAAGAGAAACCAGAGTATAAAATGAGATATATTTTAAATGACAGTATGATGTGAACTAGCCTCTGATTTCTTGTACCCAAACTTTGTACTCAGAATGAAGATGGGGAGCCACAGAATCTTTAATATTTCCATAATTCAGCATATCATCAGAAATAAGACTGTTTTCTGCTTAGGAAAAGGAGAATCAAAGTTTCTGGAAGCCAAACATTTTGGCTGACTATTAAAACTGTCCAAAACTTGTGTACTCAGAGCTGACCTCCTTATAAAGAAACATTCAACTTTAGGGCTGTTTCTTACGTCTGATTTTTATCTTTCACTGCTTCTTGTAGTTGCAAGGGACCATCCTTCAGTATGTGAAAACCTTGATAGAGGTGATGCCCAAAATCTGCCGCCTGCCAAGGCACGAGTATGGATCTCCAGGTTGGTACTTGGATCGCATTATGACTCATCTATAAATGTTAATTCTTTGTTATTTATGGCACTTGCGTTATATCCCTTTTCCATGGTGATTTAGATCAATTATCCTGGTTCAAAGAACAAAAGGGTATGGCTCATTTAAAATCTCACAATGAACTACAGCTCGACATAGATTTGAATATCAAACCAGTAGTTTAAGTCCCGCGCTCTGTCCACTATGCCATACTCCCACTAAATAATTTATTATTATTTAATGAATAGGTTATTTTTAATTCTGATCTTTTTCCTCATAGCAGTACATATCTCTGCATCTAAGAGATGTTTGTTTATGTGTAAATATCTTATTTCAGGACTTGTATATGGCAAAATGAAGTGGCTTCATTTTAGGGCTTTAACATAAGATTTGATGTCTGGAGGAGTTTCTTGATGAGAAAGTGAACCAATACAGATATCAGATTCCATGTGTATGTTTAGTGATTCTTCAGGAAACTTATGTGTCATAGTGCACAATGAGAGCACTATTGTGCAGTTTATTAAAAATCTGTATTATTTTTTGAAAAAACAAACTGAAAGTTTCATTTACATCATTTTAAAAACTTAAAATAAATTTTAAATTTTTGTTACAACAATGGGTAAAATGAGCCTCACTATGGTTCAGGTCCAGCCTATTTGTCTAACCGCGTCTCCCTATATAGACTACCTCGTGCACTGCGGTCAGCGGAGGAGGCCCTGCTCTCAGTCCCACCCGGTCACAAGCATGGTTGGTGGAAACAAGAGAGGGGGCCCTCTTCGTGATCTCTCCCTGCCTCTGAAACTCCCTCCCTAAAGAAATAAAAATGGCCCCCTCTCTCCTCTCCTTCAAAAAACTATTTAAAACACATTTATGTAACTTAGCATATAGAGAGGAGGGTTAACACAACCTGCACTTCAAAGTTGCTAAGGTCTACATTGAATTACAACTGACGCTTGACACTTTCTGGAGTTTGTTGTCTTAATTGGTCTGGGATACACTTTATGCAATCATGTTTTATTGGTATAATTGTTATTTTTAAAAATTTATTTCTACATTTTAATCTGAATGTTTACTGTAAAAAGTCTGTTAATATTATTTCACATTTTTGATATTCTATGATGTAATTGTGCCATTTACTGTTTGCTTTTTTATATGCATGTAAACTGCCCTGCCTCTGGGGTGAGAGGGAAATCAAGAAATAAAGTTTTATTACTATAATTATTATTATTATTATATCACTCAATTCTAATTTTAAGCTGTTAAGATGTTAACAGGAAGTTGCAAAATAGGAGATCATTTGTTCAGTCCAATTTTGCAATTAAATGCGCATATTTTCTCATTCTTTAGTCCTTGCCTTTCTCCAAATCAGGAGAAAGTCATTGAACAGAATTTATCTGAACAAGGAGCAGGAGTCTGGCTTTAAATACAGGGGGTCTTATTTTAGATGAATGGAAAATCTGAGAATATTTTAAACCAGTTGCTTAGTGTGTAGCAACTTTTTAATGAAACCAACACTGTCATTGTGTCATCGGGAGTACAGGGTCCATGCCACAATATACAGGCAGTTTTTTCTTAAGTTAAATTTGTGTGTAAGTTGGAACAGGTACATTTTTAAGTAACTCCAGTCATATAGATAGATTGATAGTTTTGGATAGCATAAGGAAGGGTTAACATCCCTGTGATACTTGTTTTGCGGTCTGTGCCCCTGTTCAGAAGATTTCACTTTACTTTCTGACCCTGTGATAATTTGATTTTGAAAAATTTGGCTTTTTGTGGAAACAAGGCTCAATGATAAAGTTTCAGTGGAGACACCTTTTCCCTGTGATAGCTCTTCCAGGAGTGAATTTCCATTCCCAGGGATAGAGTTCTGTCACTTCCTTTTGTCTCACCCCCATTCTTAACTATGCTGCTGCTGCTCAGTCGTTTAGTCATCTCAGACTCTTCGTGACCTCATGGACCAGTCCACGCCAGAGCTCCCTGTCAGCCGTCACCGCCCCCAGTTCCTTCAAGGTCAACCCAGTCACTTCAAGGATACCGTCCATCCATCTTACCCTTGGTCGGCCTCTCTTCCTTTTTCCTTCCATTTTCCCCAGCATCGTGATCTTTTCCAAGCTTTCCTGACTCCTCATGATGTGGCCAAAATACTTCAGCTTTGCCTCTAATATCCTTCCCTATGAGTTGTATGTAAGTCAGACGTTTGTAACTCAGGGACTTCCTGTACACAACTGATCCTGGTCACTTCTGAGAAGCAGAAATCAAGGAAGTGAAATGTTGCCTACCAGGTGCCACCACAAGGAGGCAAATTGCTGGTGTGTGCAGCAGCAGACGTCTCCCTTTGTGGTACAGGCAGATTGAAGTGGCCAAGCTACACTGAACAAACTAGGTCTGTAACTTCAGACATGACTCCTTATTGTCCCAATGGTGGTTACTTTCAGGAGCCAGGACATGGCCCCTGCTTCATCCATATATTTCTCTCAGTTCCTATGGAGTAGTATATAAGGCAGTTCATGAAAGCATTCACAAAACACTCCATAATGTACTGCATTTTTGCATTTGAAAATGTATGGTTGTCTATTTCAGTATAAATGTAATTCAATGGCACCTTTAAGTTTTGAGCTTTTGTGGATTTCAGTCCACTCCCTCAGATACTGTCCACAATGATTTCAAAAAAATTGACTTAAATATGTTCAGGTTGATGGTAAAATAAATCAGTTAGTCTTAAAGGGGCCCAAAACTACTCTGTACCATTATAACTTTCCATACTACCGTATTTATAATTTAGAAAACATATCCAGTTGAGTAAGAAAGATTTTGTGCAACTGTATGCATTAGAAACTATGGCTGAAGATGTGACTGCTGCTCATGTGTTTACGGAACATGAATATTCCTTATTAAATTTAGATATCTAATCTTTTTTACTTAGAAATAGTCTATGTATATTTATGTGTGCTGGATTCATACTCAGTATATTTACCTTGTTGGTATTTTATTATTTTTATACATAATTGAGACTGCGTTTATGTGAATTTAAACATCAAAACATTGGATTGGCAAGTGTGCATAAAATGTTGTTTTGCGAACAAATTTTTCCTTTGGCAATGTTAATAATTCCAGGAAGTGTTTATGATACTGACAAAGCAATATTAGAGCCCAACAGCATAAATCTTCCTGATTAATTGATACCTCTCACTCCCTCCCCATCTCTCTTCTCAAGGAATCCTGGAGTTTTTCCATCACCAACTGAAGGACATAATTGAGTATGCAGAACTAAAGACAGATGTGTTCCAGAGCTTGAGGGAAGTGGGTAATGCCATTCTTTTTTGCCTTCTCATAGAGCAGGCCCTGGTGAGTAAAAATGGACTATTTTGGAAATTGGCAGAGTTTAGATATATTTTAAATATAAATGAACAAGAAAATGAATGAGACCCTAGTTCAACAGAATGTTGTTAATGGAGATATTATTTATTTAGGATCTTATCATTTAAATATGTACGATGATGATTAAGAGATATAAAGAAATATACATGAGAACGGGATTCTATTAATATGAAGGTTATGTGAATTATGGGTCAGTTTTTAAATTTGGGCATGAAAAAATCATGCTAGATCACTATGAGGTTTATATAAATGTAGAGATATGTGAACAGCTCTTACAGAATAATTTGGGGCTCTTTTCTGTGGTCTTTTCTATATGGGATATGTGCCCTGTGTGAAGCTAATCCCATGATGTCCATATTGGCCTCTGATTTCACCACTTTATTTTCCTCTGATTGTCTCTATCTGCCCAGCATCAGGCATTTCACCAGTAGTCACATCAGTGCAGATTCCGTGTTTCATGGCATATATAGTACTCCAAAAATAATAACACAAACAAACAAACAAAAACCCCAATGTCTGATTTCCCAAACATTCCCCTTCAGCACCAAACCAAGAATGTAACAGGCTTCCAATTTGATATCTCGCCCATCTAGTCCTTCTGTTTTTTTTTAATCAATCTAAATAATGTACCTACTTACAAATCTGGAAAGTATCATAGCTCTCTTAAGTACAGCATTTTTCTGCTGTGGTTACATTGATCCTTATGATCTGTGTCATATCGACTCTGTACTTGAGTGTGCAGAATTCCTTGTTCTCCATCTTATTGGATACACAGTCAGTTTAATTGCTTCTTGTATAATGATGCACCCCTAATACATCAGGGAACCAACATTAACCCGCCATAGGAGGAAGATCCATTATGGTACTAAGCACAATGTCATGTGTGGGAGGAAACAAATCTGGGAAGGCTAATCTGAAAAAACTAGTGAATGTGTAACAAGATTTTCTCACCTTTCTCTCTTTCCCTCGTTGAGCTCTTTAATGAAAGTTTTGATTTTGCATGTAAAATAGTTAATTCCTTTGGACATTCTGGCCGCCCTAAAGTCATGCCGAACTCAGTGTGATTTAACTTGGGTTCCTGAGTATGGTTATACCATGATTTATTGCTTTATTTTTCTCCTTTGAGGAATATGTTGGCATTAAGCTTATTTTCCTTAGTACACCAAACAGCCAATATTGTTCTGAATCTGTGGTCCAGAGCACTATTTATTTCATCACTTCAGTCTAATTCCTAGCAAAATAGCCTTTGACAAAATACCTTCTGAATTCATGATTTCCTGAACATCATAATGTAACTCCACTTCTATAATGTTTTTAAAAACATTTCTTTTTTCATGTACAAATTAATCTATCAATGTACTAATCAATTAACTTAATGAAGTGCTTTAGGCATGCAACAGAATTTAGACAGTTGTCCTGTTATTATATGATAAACAAGATGTATGTGCACAAGGAAGGCTTCCTCATTCCCATGAAAGGAAGAAGCACTTATGGGTGTTCACAAAGTTATTTCCATTGTGGCTGGGAATAAGTGTCTTCTTCTATTCTGAAAGGAAGATGCTATTGGACAAATGTCCTAGTTCTATACAGGGCTCTTATTAAAGCTGGATGGACTTAGACTCCACTATATGATACTCAAGTTATACAATAGTTCAGTGGAAGATGAAATGAATTATGTAACACACCCATCTTCTAAGATGTTCATATACAGTAGAGTCTCACTTATCCAAGCTAAACGGGCCGGCAGAAGCTTGGATAAGCGAATATCTTGGATAATAAGGAGGGATTAAGGAAAAGCCTATTAAACATCAAATTACATTATGATTTTACAAATTAAGCACCAAACCTTCATGTTATACAACAAATTTGACAGAAAAAGTAGTTCAATACGCAGTAACGTTGTGTTGTAATTATTGTATTTACAAATTTAGCACCAAAATATCACGATATATTGAAAACATTGACTACAAAAATGGCTTGGATTATCCAGAGGCTTGGATAAGTGAGACTTGGATTAGTGAGACTCTACTGTATATACATAAACAGCCAAGTCTTTGGTGTGGGACTGTGCACATACTTTTGACACTGTATGGTGTAGTGGGAGGTGAGAGAACTGATCACAGCATTCCAAATGTTTACTCACGCAGAGACATAGTAACAGCTCTCTTTTCCAGCGTCTTGCTTCTTTGCATGCAGCCTGCGGCCATCATGGTTTAATTTGTTGCTGCATTATCCTGTAAAGTCATGTAGAATTTGCTGCCAATCATTACTCAAGCTCCTCAAGCATTATTGCTTCCCAGGTCTTGCCTCTTTGTGTGTCTGCAGCTTGGGCTAACTTTGGATATCTGTATATGTTTTTAATTGCTTCTCATTCTCTGGTTCTTTGCTGGGCCTCTTCCAACCCCAACCTAATGATGGTAAATTGAAAAAGACTCCACTGAGATAAGTGAGACTTTACTCCCAAGAAAACATACTAAGGATTGATACTCTTTAGTCTTTCTCCTCACCAGCATTTATTGGTCTTCCTTTTGTAAGCATCAATAATACAGTACAGTGACACAAAGTCAAACCAAAATATGCATTCATTATCGAGTATCTTCCAAAAGATAGGGTTATGAAAACCTAGAAACAAAGATAAAAACAATGAAGTTGTCAGACTGCAAATTCTATTTCAAAGGCTTGTTTCCATCCACAGAAGTATTAAACCATGTGGCATGTTAAGTGTTTGACATATAAAATACAGTCTGTGGACTGACTCACACTCCACAGGATACCACACCCACTCCCCCACCCTGGAAGTGTTTGTCTCTGGGTTCTTCAGTGTAATTCTATTATATGCCTCCAACCCAGGAAAAGCAAAAATATAAGGTTTGCTGTTTATCCATGCTTTCAGGTATCTATGGGGGGACTTGGAATGTATCCCCCATGGGTATGGGGGTTGTACGGTACATATTTCCTTTTTTTTCAAAAAACACTCTAGTGAGCACCCAAAGCCCTGAACTGGATTGAGATTAGTATGGGTATGTGTGAGAGAATTAAATCATTCCTTCCCACTAGTTTTCAGTGCAGAATCCCTTGTGGAATTTTCCTCTTTTTAAAAAGACTTTGCACAGTGGGCAAAAGCAAAAAAAAAAAATTCTCCAAAATAAAAACAATTAAAAATGCAAAAAGTATAAGAAGTTCTGTTCTTCATGCTGTATAATGTCCCTGATTAAGATCCCTCTTCCTGGTTTTGTACTGGGAAAGTCAGAACCTCATTCAAATATATTAGAATGTTGTGCTCAGATACATGAGAGATACTATCTGCATTTAAGGCAGTATTTTCAAGCAGAAAACTGGCACACTGGCTTTTAGGTAAATATCCTTTGAACAATAACCCAATTAGAACTTAGTAAGATTTGGGGGGGGGGGTGAACTAGAACTCTGCATACAGTGGCCATGGGGGCTAAAGCATTCTAGAAGTTATAGTCTGTATCTGCCCTTTCTGCCTTTTAGATATACAAATTTGCACTCATGTGAACTGCAAATATGCATCAATAGACTGAGACGCAACAATTAGCATGTGGGAAATAAATGAAATGAAACAAATGATAACTGCTTTTACATTGATTTCAGTACACATGCAACAGTAAGGCAAGGCATTTTTCGACTTCTAGACAGACAGACAGCCTCCTGTAAGTGTCCAGTTCCTTCAGGCTGAAGTTGTTTACTGCTATTAGATTCACTATGAGCAACAAACTTTTTGCCCCAATCCCCTAACATTTGGGAAGAAGCCCAACCCAGGACAAAAAAAGTGAACCAATACCTAAAAAGCCCTCAACACAACAAAGTGATCCCCAGGAAAACACATATTGGGAATGTGTATGGGGGATGGCCCTTTCACCTTACCTGTCACAGATAAAAGCTCAGAAATACAAGTCCCAGCAAACACTCATCTGGGATCCATAGAAGACTAACATGGGTTGTTATGTTAAAAGTAGCTATGATAAGTGTGTGTCATTTGGAATGGGTCTTTAGCATTGCAGCAGAAAAGGTTAACCTGGTGTCAATATGCTTTTTCTCATATTGCAAACAAGTGTTGGAAAAGTTTAAATATAAATCCATGGAAATTATTACAGGGAAACACTGACCTTTTTCTTCCTATTGCATTGCCTGCTGTCTCGTTTTAAAGAGACCACAGGAAACCTGCTCTGTCTAGTTTGGCCTTAGGCTCTGCAGGCAGGTAGGGTTCTAAAAGAGGCAGGTTTACATAACATGCTTAACAGGGCTCCATTCCTTCAGTAAAACTTGGCGATTCCTGGAGGCTGACTTTTCACCTGGGTCTAAGAATAAAAAGAGGTTCATTGAGTTTTACTGAAGTGTTACACTGAATGGCTTTGGATTGCCCTTTCACTTTCCTCCTTGGAGTGACACCCAAGAAGAAAACTGCTTTCAAAAGTTAGGAAGTCCAAGTTGGACTCTGAAAGGCTGCAACTGCCTCCTACTGCAATTAAAAACTTATCCTCATCTTCAAAAAGATTTTTGAAAAATTTCTTATCAGGCTCAGTGGACTAGACTGAGTAGCTAGTTACAGAAGTGCTTATGGGGCAAGTTTTTATACTGGTTTTTATGTAGGCTTTTAGGTGGAAACCATAAAAATACATAGCTGCAGCCATCCAAAATACACTGCTATGATTGTCCCAACATCCCTTACAGCACTGAGCTACATAGAATAGAAGATACTTAAGTTAACAGAAGGCCCATCTACACAGGCATAGAGCTCATGTTTTTTATTCCAGATTAGTCTAAGGTGTCCAATGAAACTTCAGGCTAATGTGATTCGACCTGGAAGAAATACTTGGAAAGGAGAGGACCTTCAATGAAGGTCTGCACCTTTCTAGGTATGGGGCCTGTGGAGACTGACTCTCGGGATCTCCTTCTGCCACCTGTGATCCTGAAGATCAATCTCCACAGTTATCCCAATACTGCAGGCTCCTGGACCCCAAAGAACTGGGATTACACTGCCACCTTGCCTCCTGTTTTTGGCTTAAATTTACCATAGAGGTATGGCTCCATTTGCAGGCCTCCTGTCCTGTTAGTTTGATGTGATATGAGATCTTTTCCAGAGGCCTGCAAATGGACCCATGCCTCTCCAGTAAGTTTAAGCCAAAAATGGGAGGGGCTGATACCCCCCCCCCCATATCAATCTCAAATCGAAACCAGAGGGTATCTAGCCACCATCACTCCCAGCAAAATCACAGGTGATTGTGAGGATGTCTGGCTGAAAACCCAGCAGAAACTGGCATTTAAATGCCTGTTTCTATTGCATTATAGGCTTGTGTAAAAGGGCCCAGAGAAAAGGCTTTGTTTAGAATCATGCCTGAGTATGACACCATTCACACCCTCATTTTGGAGAGCCACTTCAACAGGGTGTTCAGCCTTGCCTTAGATTCTCTAACTAAATGAAGTAAATTAGTTGAAATAACTAGATGAAGGCAAGAAGTAAAGTTGCAAAACTCCAGATTCCATACAAAAAATAGTCTTGTATAGCATTGTATTTACTTATTTTTGATGCACAGGGCTATAGTAGGCTAATTCATTTTTGTCATCCCAGAAGTTATTATATTTGAATCAGCCATTTTGTGGCTTATAGAAGATTAGGCCCTTCCCAGTCCTACAAACAACTGAACAACCAGTCCCAATGGGGATTTTTTAACACCTTTTATCTTTCTTCCTCCTGCCTCAGTCCCAAGAAGAAGTGTGTGATTTGCTGCATGCTGCTCCTTTCCAAAATATTTTGCCCAGGGTCTACATCAAAGGTAAGGAGTGAAGAGATGGTCAGATGTCAGTCATGATTCCCAGAGATGTGTAACACATTTTAAGTTGGAGTGAGATATTTGCAGTCAATACATTGCAAAAAAAAGTCATACAAACTCAGGACTAAGTTATCTGTACAGTGACTTCCATTTTCCATCGGCCTCAAATGAATGGTGAGGTCACTGGAAACCTTTGCAGCAAAACCAGGATGGTTGCTTTGTAAAAGGAGATCCCAGCAGCCTCTTCATAGTGCATTACCTTATTCCTGTTCTGTCACACTGGTCCCAGATAATGGTTGGGAGATGACTCTGAAATGCTAGATTTTTTTCTTTTTGCTTTCTCATTTCACTGTTTGCTGCTCGCTTAACAGAAGGAGAACGCTTGGAGGTACGCATGAAGCGTCTCGAAGCCAAATATGCCCCACTTCACCTGGTTCCCTTAATAGAGAGGCTGGGAACACCTCAGGTAAGGATGACATTGAATCCCACCTTGAGTGCGTGACCCAAAATATCAGCTAAGGACATATAGATATATGCAGAGCAGCTTGTTCCTGAACCACAGCAAGTGTTTCCATTTGTTGCTTAGTTCTCAGTTCCACATGGTGTTGTTTCCTTCCACAAATACTTCATGGTTATCAAAGAAAATTTGATTGTCTTAAGTGAGGCTCTGTATCTTGGGTATACAACAGTGTCCACAAATATTGTTCAAAGGGAATGTCTGTAGTTGTCCCAATCCTAATTCAAATTCTGTCTCTAACCTCTGTCATCTTGAAGAATAAGATCCAGATTGTCTGGTACATTATGTCAGTGGTAACTTTTCCTCCCCATTTTAGACCTCTCTGTTCATCTGTCCATTTTTCAAACACATTGTGGTGATCAGATGATGAGTTTTTCTGCCCCCACATGATGTGTAGCCCAGATCAAATAGGTCCAAAGGTGTACTTCTTTCTGTTGTACATTCAGTTTGTGTATTTCCATTATTGGTCTGGTTCACATACAATGCTGAGCCAGAATCTTGCACTACATGAGCAACCCTCCATATGTAAAGTTTTGCGCTTTCCTTCTCCCACCTCCCATGCAGCCAGAAAGAGGAATATACCAAAATTTACTTTTTATGTTTCCTGGCATGTTCCATATGAGCTTGGAATTTATTTTTCTAAATGTAGCTTAATTTTCTAAATGATTCAGGATTTGTAGTTGGAGTGTTTAGAAATTGGCAGGAGTATGTTTTAAAACTTGATTATTGGTTTGTATGTAATGGCAAGTCAGTACTGTAGAAACTGAAACATGGTAAGTGTTCCTCCCAGCAGCATAGGAGGAAAGAAGGGGAAGTGTACAAGACTGAGGCTTTGCTAAAGTTTGCAAGTATATAGCTTGAAATCACATTTTGGTATTATAGGTACCTACAAATGTGACAAGAATCCTGGGTGTTCAGTCTGTTAGCTGTATCCTAGCATACAGCTAACAGACTGTAGCTACCAGTTCTGTATCTTTAATAAGAGGACCTCTCTTATTACTAATGTTTCAGACTTATGTTTATTGTTCATGTGCACAACTGGAAAATGTTTTAGGTGTAAAATTTAAAGTGTGTTTACACCTAAACAACAACTTGTGAAATGACCCTGAATGATCACAAGGTCTGCAGGCAGTAAGGACTTTTCTCTGGGTCAAATTGGTGGCAGTTCTGGGGGAGTTCCCTCTACAACTTGGCTGACTTGCATGAGTGGTCTGATGCTGGAGCCTGCAAAGCCCTTTCTTCTGTTCCCTGTTTGCAGTTTAAATAGTTTTGGATAGATGTCTTTGGCCTTGTAGTAGGCAATCCATCTATGACTTGTGAACCATTGGGATGGTAGTCCCATTCAAAGACAAGGTGTCAGTGCATGGGTAACTATTATTTTAGAAGTTTTCTCATCTGATTTAGAGCATTCCAATCATCATTTCACATCCTAAGATTTAATACAAAAAAGACAAGGAAGGATTTTATAGAAAGCATTTATGATCATTAATTTGAAACTGCAGTGTCTCATCTGCATATATGTACTTTCAAGCTTCTTGAATTGAGAGAAAGTACTTTCATAACTAGTGTGTAAAATACATGCTTGAGAAGAGCACTTAAGGATGTTCACAACAGAGCTTGGAGAAGTTCAATGTTTGGAGTACAATTTCTAGAACAACCTAGCTTGCATGGAATTGGGGAAGCTATGATCCAGACAAATGACATGTTCAAGGTCTGACCTATCTCTCCTTTACAGAACATGTAGTTTTAAGTGCATGCTTGGGGAATGCATATGCATCTTTATGTAAGCATCATTTTCAAGGTTTTTCTGAATAGAAGATTTTTCTCAGCATTGTAATTATATATATATGGTTCAAGCTTACATATGATTCTAAAATAGACTAGCAAACTTCAGTGAACTGCCACTAAAAAGTTATATTCCCCTGTTTGCTGATAGAATGATGAATAAATCTTTCAGCCAGGTGCTAACTTTGATTACTTGGAAGGAGTCCTGCAGAGAGTAGTGAAAATTACTTCTTTGTCAGAATTCTTAGGATTCCTGCCATAGTCTCTAAATACATATGTCAATCAGGCAAACATTCCATATGGAAGAAGAAAATAGAGGTCTGCTACAGAAATGAAACTGTTATATTCCTTATTTTCTGTCAGATTATTATACACCATTTGGCTCATTTAAAATTGTATTAATTGGATGTAAAGTGCTCAGAGTGGAAGAAAGGATTAAGACATGCTTATTTAAAGATGTTTCTTTCAACAAGCTTATGATTGCTTTTGTCTGTGCGCTTACGTGTTCTCGTGTATGCAGTGCTTAGCTTTGTGTCTGTCATCCACATCCTGAGTGTGCTAGTACTATTCTGTAATCACCTGTGTTTTTTAAGGAAAATTGGACGACACAGAAACATTTGAGCCTCCTTATTGTTTCCATTGGTTTCAATGAGACACATTCAAGCATGTGCTTAATTCTCCAACAGAAGTCAATGGCGGACAAGGATGTTAAACTTAGGGTCAAACTCAACATGATAGAGGAACTCTGTGCTTAGGATCTTTTTTTATTTTATGTTTTAGCCTAATTAGCCATAACACATAGTGACATTGCAGACTAGGGAACTTGTATTGATGTTAGAGGATATTTACCTCATTGCGACGCTGCAGCTCTTTGGAAGTTTTCTCCAACAGAAGCTCTAATAGAAATATAGATATAAGGAAGGTTTATATTCACACAGCTGTCCACAGTGTCTTATCCATGAGCCTCAAAGCAGCTGCATGAAGCTGTGAGTAAAGTGACAACAACAAAACAAAACGCCAGGAGATTCTGATCACTTTCGTGAGATCTGCATTTGATCAGGGAGATATTTTATTCCAACACTACCTTTATAATTATAATATAATTTATTGGACTTATTGGTAAACAGAGTGGTTTGCATAAAACTTCCAGCATGGTGCTTTATCAACTACAGTAACAGCTCTAGAGGTCCTAACCATTTACTGGGCAGTCAGGACTGCTTGGCTTCTTATTCCCTAGCAATTGCTGGAAAGAGAAACACAGGAATAATGACAAATTCATTCCTTTGCCTCTCTCTTCAACAAACTACAGGGCTTGGCTGCTGCTGGCAGAGGGACAAGCATGGATCTATGCATGTAGAGCAATTATGCTCCACATGTGCCACTACAAGCATCCACACACAGGATGGTAGTATACCTACACATGGTTGTTTGATTGTGTTCTGATAGTTAGGCTTTACCCACTTGTTAATGAGATTTCTATGTCCAAAAGCCTATAAATACTGTACACTTTTTCAGACTGATTCTACAAAAAATCTCTTAGGTGATTGAAGGTGGGCGGTTAGTATTCTTTCCTTGAGCTTGGACAACATAGTTGGGCAATTCTGGTAGAGTAATAAAAATAGTATTCTCAAGATCAGTCTGTACAAAAAAGAATATGGAGGAGAATTATAATTTGCAAGTCTTCTCAATACTGCAAGCATCCACAGAAAGCTATATATAGATCCAGACCTAATTTCTTTTGTTGGAAGTGTAGACATGATAAACCAATAGTCTTTATCTATGAGTTATCTTACCATTCAGAAGTGATTCAATAAATCTGTTCTAGTTAAGAAAGATATGTTAAATGCAAGGCCCTCAGGCTGAATCCAGCCTACCATCTCATTTTATGTGGCCCACAAGTTTTCACTGTCAGGGCAACATAGTTACATTAATACTGTCCTATGATTACAAATGGCCCTTTGAAGGCAACCATAGGGCTGATGTGGCCCTTGTTGAAAATGAATTTGACACCCCTGAGTTAAGACTAATGAATCAGCCATAAAAATACATATGAAATTCACAGTTCCTATTTGATTACTCAGATTTCATTAGATTGTTCCTGTAATAAACATATTTGTTGATTATTCACCTGCCATTTATCCACTTTGATTTACTGACTAAAGTTTGAATCATGTGCATGGGAAACTGGGTAGCCGTCGCTGAACACTCTTGAAGGAACATGCCATTGAAAAAATGAAAGCTACAAAATGAAATACAATCTCTCTCTGCAACAGTAATGTATCAGAATGGCTTTGTAAAACATAACTTTCAGTCACAGGCAGACTGATTAAAACTTGTGGCGCTTGATAAAATAAAGCTTTAGCAGAATAAAGTGTGCAGTCCAATTTTTACCTACCTGATGTCTGGGAACAGATAAAAGAACAAAGCTTTATATTAAAAAGGTGCTAAATGGGAAGTAGGTAAAAAAGTAAAGATCACATTTCCTAAAAAGATTTTGCCATCAGCATGTCATTTCTTTTTTTTTAAGACTTCACATCTATCATGCTGAGGATCGATTCACATCCCAGTGAATCCACATCCTATCAACGCAATGTGATGGATGAAGCAGGCACCTCACTCAAAAATCCATCATTGCTGTTCTCTCCAGCTCTCAAGCATGAATGGAAAGAATGTACAGATTAGATCTACGTATGAAGTATTTGTATCAGTTTTCCACCATGAAAAGCAGCTGTGATGTTGGATTAGATGAACCAAACCAGAGTGAGATGCACTCAATTCTTCATGGGCACAGCAATTTTTCGATTTTGTTCTGTGCCTATCTCTAATAAACAGAATATGTTTGTGGCATTGGGGAAATGATACCAGTTTATTTGGGATCCCATCTTAACTTTGTAAAGGTGTGACTGACTTTTCAAGTCAATTGGGCAGCATTCTACCAGGTTTATCATGCTAGGGAAGATAAAAGTGTGAAGAGCAGGCACACATCTTTGAATTGTGAGGCACTAGTGTTACCTGAAACCAACATACAATGTGGTATAAATTCATAGTTTCCATAATTTTCATCTGAAGAAAGAAGTCAACCTTTGAAACTGATCTTAAAATACTGAGCCTTCCCAAATTTTGATCACTGAATTTAATATAACTTTCTTTCCTTTTGCATTTGCTATTAATTGAATATTAATTCCTTTCTTTTTATCAATATATCCTTGTAACTATATATCTTAGATTACAGAAGCAGCAACTACTAATCTCAATATTTACTAGCTCTATTAGATTTTAGCTCTGCTGAAGCCTGGTATTAAGCCAAGGTTAGGTTTATGAAGCTTTCTAAAAATGTAAAGACTATTGGTATCAGGAAATGGTAGAGCTTACATTTAAGCTTATGGAGAATAATTGGACTGACATTGCAGAGAGGAAAAAACACAGACATCTGCTTTTGTGCCAACAGATAAAATAGCATTGATTATCCATATCTTTTCAGTTCAAGGCAGGCTTTCTACATTAACCAGGAAGGAAAGCCTTCAGAACATAAGACAAAGCCTTCTCGATCAGACTAAATGTTTATCTAGTTCATAATTCTGTTCATTTAGGTTTCTCCATAGACAATTGGTTGGCCACTATCAGCAGAGGATGAGTACAGCTGCCTTTTTGATTTCATGTTCCCTAGCAACTAGGGTTGCCAGATCTCAAGGCTCTTTTCCAATTCTCAAGTAGAATAGGAGAAATCTCTTTTTTATATATAAATAATCTTTATTTAAATTTTAATACACATAAAATCCTTTGGGGGGGGGGAGATTAAGGGGGGGAGGTAGGGTAATAGGAATAGGTAAGGAAGGGTTTCAGGTTGGAGGTAAGGGGTTGGTACTTCCAGGACGATCCCGTTGGTCATTTTCAGTTTCTTTTTTATTCTGTCCTAGTTCTTTGTATCATTCCACATTCTTTTCTCATTAATTAGTATCTATTTTCTCTATCTTCTAAGTCTGTGACAGGAGAGAGGATAACTTAGGTTTCCCTAAGTCTCTTAAACTTCTTTCTTTTTCTTTTAGTTGATTTTTTTTAGATTCTATGTAATTTTCTAATTGCCTCCAATCAGTTTCTTTTCTCGGTCTTCCTTGCTGTTTGGCTAATAGAAATGTCAGCCTATCCATATTTTTTATTTCTAGTATTTTCACCATCCATTCTTCCACCGTGGGTATCTTATCTTGCTTCCAATATCTTGCGTACACAATCCTGGCCGCTGTTGTTAAAAATGTCAAGATCTTCTCTTCATTTGATCTTGGGGGTAATTTAGAGATACAGTAGAGTCTCACTAATCCAAGCCCCGCTTATCCAAGCCTCTGGATTATCCAAGCCATTTTTGTAGTCAATGTTTTCAATATATCATGATATTTTGGTGATAAATTCATAAATACAGTAATTACAACATAACATTACTGTGTATTGAACTACTATTTCTGTCAAATTTGTTGTCTAACATAATGTTCTAGTGCTTAATTTGTAAAATCATAACCTAATTTGATGTTTAATAGGCTTTTCCTTAATCCCTCCTTATTATCCAAGATATTCGCTTATCCAAGCTTCTGCCGGCCCGTTTAGCTTGGATAAGTGAGAATCTACTGTATTCAGAAGATAAACTTCTGGTAGTTTCTGGAATTTGACGCCTAGTATTTGTTGGGAGTTTTCGTGAATTTTGTTCCAATATTCTTTTGCCCTGTTGCAGTTCCACCACATGTGGTAGAAGGACCCTTCCTCCTCTCCACATTTCCAACATTTTGTATTCGCTGTTTTATTTATTTTTCCTAATTTCTTGGGCGTGAAGTGCCATCTGTACATCATCTTCATCCAGTTTTCTTTCAAATTATATGAGTATGTGTATTTTAATTTCCTGTTCCAACATGCTTCCCACTCTTCTAGAAGGATTGGTCTTCCCACACATCTGGCCCATTTAGACATACTATTTTTGATTAATTCTGTTTCGGTATTCCATTCCAATAATACTTTATATATTGTGTTGTCGAAGGCTTTCATGGCCGGGATCACAGGGTTGTTGTATGTCTTTCGGGCTGTGTGGCCATGTTCCAGAAGCATTCTCTCCTGACGTTTCGCCCACATCTATGGCAGGCATCCTCAGAGGTTGTGAGGTACCTCACAACCTCTGAGGATGCCTGCCATAGATGTGGGCGAAACGTCAGGAGAGAATGCTTCTGGAACATGGCCACACAGCCCGAAAGACATACAACAACACTTTATATATTTTTGTGATGGTTTTCCTTTCTGAAGATAGTATCTTGTCCCATAGATTGTCCTTATCCATAAACCCCAATGCATTGTCTATCTTGAAATGCTCTCTTAATTGATGGAACTGTAGCCATGTCAGATTTTTATATGTTGTTTTTATCTCTTGGAGTGAGTTTAGCTCATATATCTTACCAAGTTTTTTTTATTATTTTCCCATAGCACGACCATTCTTCCCAACCTAGAAGTCTTCTCTGTGAGGCTTCCAGTGGGGAGAACCATCTGGGTGTTTTATTATACATCCTTCTTTTGTACTTGTCCCATGTTTTTATAAGGGATGATCTAAAGAAATTGTTCCCAAAAATTTTCTCCTTTGGTATTCTCTCTTTCCATAAGTATGCATGCCATCCCAAACATAGATCAAACCCTTCCAAATGTAGAATTTTCTTTTTTTTAAGTTGTATCCAATCTTTAATCCAAATTAGATTGCAAGCCTCATAATAGATCTTTAAGTCCGGCATCGCAAAGCCTCCCCCTCTTCGTATCATCTGCTAAGCTTTTCATTTTTATCCGTGGATTTTTCCCCCTCCATACAAATTTGCTTAGGTCTTTATTCCATTCTTGGAAGCATCTTTGTGATCTTAAAATAGGGAGTGACTGGAATAAGAAGAGCATCTTCGGTAACATGTTCATTTTGATAGAAGAAATCCTACTCCATAGCGATAGATTCAAGTTTTTCCAGGTCTCTAAGTCTTTTTTTATTTCTTTCCAGGTTTTTTCATGATTGTTTTTAAGCAACTGAGAATTTTTCGCTGTAATATTTATTGAATAGGAGAAATCTCAGGACAAGAGTGCTGCCTTGAAACATATATGTGTATATTATTGGAATTGCATTCTCTTTGCAACTGTAGCTGTTGCTTCTCCCTAAATCTCAGGTTTTGTTCCTAGATCTCAGGGCCTGGAACAGTATTGACCCGGTAAGTCTGCCAGCAACTGAGAGCAAAAAAGTATACTGCCTCTAGTTGTGGTTGCTCACTACCGTCTGGTCGACTTCTGCTTGTGGTGACCTCATGAATAGAATGACCTCCTATTCTTAGTAGCTCTGCAGAGGTCCTACAGACTTGGACATGGCTTCCTTGATTGAGTCTATCCATCTAGAAAATTGTCTTACTTTTCCCCTGCTGCCTTCTGCCTTACTAAGAATTGTCTTTTCTAGTGAGTCATGCCTTCTTATGATATGACGAAAGTATGATAAGTTCATTGTAGTCAACTTAACTTTCAAAGAAGGTTCAAGCTTTATTTTCTCCAAGACCCATTTATTTGTCTTATTAGCAATCCATATAACTCTTCTCCAGCACATTTAAAATGAGTTGATTTCTTCCTATCAGCTTTTGTCACTCTCCAGTTTTCACAATCAAACATAAAATGGGAATTGCAATGGCATGGATCACCCTAATGTTAGTTTTCAGTGATACATTATATTTTTACACTTCAGGATCTTGACTAATTTCTTCATAGCTACCCTTGCAAGTCCTAGCTGTTTTCTGATTTCTTGACTACAGCCTCTCCATTCTGAATTATGACTGAGCTAAGGAATGGAAAACCTTTCACTGTTTCATTGTCTTCATCATCTACTTTAAAGTTATGTAAATCATCTGCGGTCATGATAGTTGTTTTATTTATATTCAACATAAATCTCCCTTTGCCTTTTCTTGACTTTCTTCAGAAATCATTTGAAGACTTTGCTATTTTTTGCTAGTTGTATGGTGTCATCTATATTTCTTTCTTTAAAGGCTGGTTTTCCTTCTTCAACTTTTCACATCTCCTTCCTCAGAGTCTAATCCTGCTTTACATATTATATGTTCAGCATACAAGTAAAAACAGATAGGATGATAAAATGCAGCCTTGTCTGATCCCTTTGTAATTGGAAACCGTTCTATTTCTCTGTATTCTGTCCTGATGGTAGCCTCTTGTCCTGAGTAAAGATTACACATGAGGATAATCAAATGTTGACATACATATTTCTTTAAGAGTGATCAATAGTTTTACATGATTTAAATTCTGATATTGGTGGTAATTCTTGCCAGTAGCCATTGATGGTCCTCGCCTCCATGAATTTAATGCCTTGAGATAAAGAAGGGACACTATAATCAGTGGCTATGCTTCACAAAGAGGATCCATCATCACACAGATAATTCCTTATTGGCTTCAATGTCAGAAAAGAATTTATGCACACATTTTCATTGTGTGGAAGCCTCTCTAGTGAATGGGAGGTCAATATTGTAGATGGTAGAATCATACAAATTACATAGGGACCCACTCTAAAATTTCTTACTCCCAATGCTGTTGGAGGCCCATTAAGAAAAAAGCTTTTTTTGTGTCTCTTGTTTCTTGGGTGAAAAAGACCTAGCTTGGCCAAAGACTAGGGGTGCAGTCATTTGTGGATATGCAAAGTTGTCTGAACAGCCAAGTTCTCTACATGTAAATCTTGAGAAATTTAGCTCAAGTAAATTTACCACAAGGGTAAGAATAGAAGTCACCTGCTTTGTTGTGAAATTTTCCCACCTCTCTTCAAGTCTTTCTCCTGTTGATGGGAAGTGTCTTGCCAAGCTTGTTGTTGCGCAAGAAGGGCTGCGTCAGATTATCCTGTGCTTTTGGCAGGTTTCCCCTCGCTTGCCCTGAGGTAATGTTTTGAAGAACATGATGTCTTAATGTAAGATTATAAAAAGTTTTGAGGTCATTACTACCTAGGGTAATTGCAAATATTAAAATATAGCCATCTTGTTTCACTTTATGAACAAATGGCCTTCACGAGTATTAGAAATCTCAAATCTAGAAACTGTCACTGGGTAAAAATTCAATTTACTGTGACTCCTTGAACTAAATAAAGTTTTCAAATGTATGAATTTAAAATCTAACTCAGTCATCAGGTCCACAATTAACTGTCTGTTACAGACATCTGCTACCCAATGAATTTGTAGTTATGTGTAATATCCATCATTATATGTGTATGATGTGTAATATGTGTGTTATTATCTATACATAAATATTATACATAATTCTACATAACTCCCATCTATATTAGAATGTATCCTTGAATAAGAGTATGCAAATTTTAGTGTTAAAATTGTTTTTTTGATATACTGGAAATAAGCAGTTTTGATAAAACATTTCATAGTATTGCCACGTCCATGATGTGGTGTGCATGTATTGACAAGTAATTAAAGTATTTCATTGCATAATAGCCACACTTTTTCCCCTTTTGATAGAAAAAGGGGGGGGGGGGGTAACTATTACTTGAGGAAACATATTTTCAGCTACGGGGTTTCCCTCAGCTGCTACCAGCCAGGGGAGGCCCCAAAGCTCTCATCAGCAGGTACAGAGGAGGGTGAAGGCTCACCCACTATGCACTCCATTCGGGCTCCGAAGGGCTACCTTGTCTAAAGCATCCCTCTATAGCTCAAAGGGAGAGGTGATTGGGTGGGTGTTGCTCCCTTGCACAATAGTCACACTCATGAACTAGTGTGACTATTAAATGAGGAATATTAAAAATCAAAACTAGGAACCCAAAAAGGTGTGTGTGACTATTATGAGATGAAATACAGTTAGGTTTCTTATCACATATTATTTGTTCAAGGGGCAAAGGCAACAGTGCTGCTCTGAAAAATAATATAATGACTGCTAAACATGTTACATTTGAGAGTATAACAAGCAATGCTTACTCAATTTCAGAGTGTTACTTTAGGGAAATAATTTAGAAAAATTGGAGGCATTTGAAATTTTTGAAAAAAATGCTAAAAAAATACTATTGCCAATTACTGAGGAATATACATCTTTATTATCATTATTTTATGCAATGCTGGTGCTTTCAATTTTGCAATGATGTTCACAAGTTCTGCTCCTGAGAAAAGTTTAGAAACATACTTCTCAAATATTGTTATATGAAGATGTACAGGGGGTGGGGGCAGGGAATCCATGTGTACTCTACCATGTCAAGAGATTGGAAGAACAGAAAATTATATTCCAAACACTGAGCTTCATCTTGCCTTTTAGTAATAATGGGTGTTTCCTTAAAGTTAAGATATATAAAGCCAGGGCAGCACAAGAAGTTTGTATTGACTTGGGTGCTGTAGCATCCTTCACAAGAAGAAGGGATCAGGGTCCCTGATACCATGCTCCATTTATTGTTGCTGTGCTGCCGAAATGTAATGATACCAGTAAAATGACATTGCTGTATAGTGGCTGAAAAGCCTTTAAGTGTTCCCTCGCTACTTTGCGGTTCACTTTTCGCTCCCTCGCTGTTTCGCGGGTTTTTAATAAACACTAAAATAATAGTATAAATCGTAAAATAATATTATAAATCCCTTATAAATCCTTCTTTCTACTTCCTTCTTAAGAAGAAACCTAAGGAAGGGAGGGAAAAGGAGGCTGAAGCAGCTTTGTTTTCGCCTTACAAGGCAGCGGCCGTGGCGGGAGCGTGCATGCGCGTGCTTGAGAGGCGAGGAGGGGACAGAGACGCTACTTGCAAACAACATAAATATAGCATCCCTACTTTGCAGATTTTCATTTTTCGCAGATGGTCCTGGAACGTAACCCCTGCAATAAGTGAGGGAACACTGTAATTTTCCCCATGCTGGCCCATCTCATTCTGCCATTCTGCCTCCCATTTCTGTGCTACATATTTGTACTTCCATTATTTTACTGTTCTACATCAAGCAAAAACTTACAACCTATAAGTACAGTTCTCCAGATAGTGGTCCTATGTAACCTTCATTCAGTTCAATATGCAGGAATTGTCCAGTTAATATGGAAAGATGTGGATTTTTCTAGTACTGAGTATTACAAAACTGGGTGAATGGAGGAATCCTAAACAGCAAATACCAAATAACTAGTATGTATATGTAGATTTGAATTAATAATTCACAATAACCAGTTGTTACTAACAACATCTTAACAAATAGGCTTATAAAATGTGTGATCGTGTGTAAAATACACTGCATAACAATGAAGCCTTTGTTACAGATGCTACAATAACAACATGTCACTGCAAAGCTGTAGTTACAGGCAGGAATGACTTATGCAGCACCAATACAATGTGCAGGAAATCTTGAAGATTTTTTTAAAAATCCTGTTAGAGAAGCAAATTTCAGCTTCCAATATACTGTTGCTTTCCAAGGATATCCTTAAGGCAACAAAATTGTGGATAAATGTAGTCAATTGTGGACAACTACTTCCTTATTCTATATAGCAAAACAGCTCAATAGTTTGCTGGAGTTTGATTACGAGCAGGATAAACCCCTACATATCAAGTGCAAAACACTGGGTGAGGGTGGGAAAAATAGAAGGCAAATTCCAAAAGGAAGTGACATTTGATGCTTTCTTCTACTGTTGGGTTTCTTTTTTTCTTCTTCAGCAAATAGCCATAGCCCGGGAAGGAGACTTACTGACCAAGGAAAGGTTATGCTGTGGCCTGTCCATGTTTGAGGTTATCCTGACCCGCATTCGGAGCTACCTTCAGGACCCCATCTGGCGTGGACCTCCCCCAACCAATGGTGTCATGCATGTTGATGAATGTGTGGAGTTTCACCGACTCTGGAGTGCCATGCAGTTTGTGTACTGCATTCCTGTGGGAACAAATGAATTTACTGCTGAGTGAGTAGGCCTGGACTACACTGTGCTGAATTCTCATTAACATTTTATAGATCTTATGCACAGATAATAAAAGCTCTTACGTACTCAAATTTTGGGTTTACCTGGGTGAATTCAGGCCACCTTTATCCATTGCCTAGATCTTTTGTTGCAGATTACACCTTTGTATATTGGGTCTAATTATGAGTCAAGAAAGGAAAGGCTTCCCCAGTTGTATATAACCTAACAATTCTCACTTTGTTGGGTTGAGACGATAGCTGAATACCAGTTTTTATTATACTACTACTACTACTACTAATAATAATAATAATAATAATAATAATAATAATAATAATAATAAACTTTATTTTTATATCCCGCCCCATCTCCCCGAAGGGACTCGGGGCGGCTCACAACAGGGACAAGTCCGAAAACAACAACACAGGACATTTGACCAAAAACATTCCAACAATTCACAAAATAAATAATAAATACATTAAAATCCAAGCAATAAAATCAGAGAATTAAAAACAAACCAGCGGGGACAGGTTTCATAAAGTGCTGTGTCATGGAAATGAGTGATAAAGTGCCGTATGCCCTTAAAACAGAGAGAAGCATTCTAATGCCAGCTGTATTGGGCCTGTTCATTCAAACGCGATCTGGAACATCCATGTTTTTAATTCCCGGCGGAAAATGGGCAGGGAAGGAGCTAACCTGATCTCCTTAGGGAGAGAGTTCCAGAGCCGGGGGGCCACCGCCGAGAAGGCCCTCTCCCTCGTCCCCACCAGTCGCATTTGAGACAAAGGCGGGAGCGAGAGGAGCGCCCCCCCGGATGATCTCAGGGCTCGCATTGGTTCGTAGGAGAGGAGGCGATCACGGAGATAGGCAGGTCCTGAACCATTTAAGGCTTTATAGGTAATAACCTGCACCTTGAATTGGGCCCGGAAACTTATCGGTAGCCAGTGGAGCTGTTTAAATAGGAGGGTTGACCGCTCTCTATAATTTGCTCCTGTTATTAATCTGGCTGCTGATCTCTGAACCAACTGAAGTTTCCGAACCGTCTTCAAGGGCAGCCCCACATAGAGTGCATTGCAGTAATCCAACCTGGCTTTTATACTAGCTTTTAAATGCACTCTCATTTGATTTTATTATAAAATTAATCAACCAGGAATTAAACAACTTAAGAATAAGTAACTTAATAACATAAAGTCAGTCTTTTATTATCTAAGTAACTTTTACCATGCTCTTTTTGCCCTCTAGACAATGTTTTGGAGATGGTTTGAATTGGGCCGGTTGTTCAGTCATAGTTCTTCTGGGGCAGCAACGTCGCTTTGATCTTTTTGACTTTTGTTACCACCTGTTGAAAGTGCAGAGACAGGATGGGAAGGATGAAATCATAAAGAATGTGGTAAGTCTGGAATTGAGAAATGGGATATGAAGATGCTTTGGCAGGTCATTGTGTTCTTCCATCTGAATCTTTCTCAAGCTATTCATTCAATATTGTTTGCAATGACATACAGAGGTCTCCATGGCTAGTATATAGATCAGAGGTGGAAATTGTGCCACGCCTTGTGCCACTCCCATCATCCTTATCCAATATAAACAGCAGTGAGGAATGCTCACAATTCAATAATATCTGGGGAGCTGCATCATTTCTATCATTGATTTAAATAAGAAGTACTATCAGAGATATCAATGGGTAGCTGAAGTATTACTCTCCATATGAAGCTAGGAAGGACTAGCATCAGCCATTAATTTGTTTTTGTGGCTTCTGTCAACAGCAAGTTAGCTGTAGAAATTGAGGCCAGTTGCTTCAACCTTTTTTTATTTTACTTGCCTTTTCTTTCTTTCCTTTAATTTCCAGCCACTTAAGAAAATGGCTGACAGGATAAGGAAGTACCAGATTTTGAACAATGAAATTTTTGCCATTTTGAACAAGTACATGAAGTCAGTGGAAACAGACAGCTCTACAGTTGAGCATGTGCGTTGCTTCCAACCCCCCATCCACCAGTCCTTGGCTACTACCTGTTAAGTGGTTGATATTGGAAATGCAGTGTATTCATGTGTCTCCATGTAAAATCACTGAAAAAGAAAACACCAGGACCCAGTGAAGACCTGGAAGGGAAAACCTGAAAACACAGATCTGACAACAGTGCAGATGAGGATGGACCCAGTAGACAAAGATGCATTTTCAAAAAAGACCTAATTTAAATGCATGCCCTTCTGTATCCAGAGTGATGAGGAGCAAAATGTATTTTTTCTCCTATGGTTTCTTCAGATTTCATGATGACCTGGAACCACACAGTCAAGCACAAACTGTATGCTTTTTAAATTTTGTTGCTGTTATGAGGATTCCAATTGAAGTGGCCAGTGTTTCAAAATGTTGCAAGTCTTCCTCTGAATGCATGATGTGAGTGTTTAACACTTGGACATAATGAGCTTTTCCCCTTCCAGGTGATGCAGAAATGGTTTATTGACTCAAGCAAAGGTCCCATTATATTGAGTCATTATATAGACTCAGTGAGGGTTTGGCATTACCATTTTTTCTCCTGTTCGCTAAGACAAATTCACAACATCTCTGATTTTCTGCTCACTGACATTTCTGTGGTGCACCTACAAAGTCAAAGATGATAATCCCTCCATTTTACACCAGTCCTTGTTAACCATGGATTATCTGAACCTGGCTTAATGCAGTCTTCTCTGGTATTAAGATAATAGAGATCCTGGAGAAGAAACAGGGCTTGCCATGGCCTAGACCCCCTGGTGAAATATCGGTGTCCAAATGCAAGTAAAAAACAGTACATTCTTTTCAAAAATCTGAACATTAGTACATGTACAGTTGGCATGCTTTATTCACAGATTTAACCATCCATAATTTGAAAATATTCCAAAAAGCAAACCTTGATTTTGCCATTTTACATAAGGGATACAATTTTACAATACAATGACACCTGAGCATCCAGGGATTTTGGTTTCCACAGAGAACCTGGAACCAAATCCCAGTAGATACCAAGTCCCACTGTAGCTCACGATTTCCAAACCCCTCCCCCCTTTGGAATAAATGCAATAAAATAATTAGAATAAGCTGAACATGTTTATATTCTGGGAAAATTGCTAATTAGTTCAAGATTGCATATCTAAGCAAGCAGTAACAATATTAAGAATAGTACCAACATCACACTTTGGTCTGTGACTATGTATATACCTTCCATAGACAATACTATGAACAAGCTCTCTATCTCAACCTTGTAGAAAAGGATGAGTGGTAAAAATAAGAATGCCTATATGAATAATTCATAAAAATCATGGGAGCTTAGAGCTCTCCCAGTATTGCTCTTGATACCAAATTACATCTGCTGCCAATGTGCCCCAGAATATTAGACTGTATAGTTTGGTAAGAATATACTACCTACCCACAGGAGATGTAAATAAATAACATAACCTTCATGAGAACAAAATGCAAGCTTGGCGAGACAAGATCATATATTTCAAACAAATAAGTCATGCAATAATGCCACAGAAAAATGGCACTAATGAACTAGTCACTACCAAGTGTGGTGAGAATACTGGATTTTGATGTGATAATAAACTGGACTTTAGATTTTAGAACAAGTTCAGTGACCTAAACATAACACTATTATGTCATAAAGGGACAAGAAATAAACCTTAAGGGAATAATTTCTTTCTGTACCTGTTAGGGCATCATAAGTCACCTAAGTTAAGTTCAGTCTTGCATGTTGACCTTTACTCATGCTCCTGTTTAAGGAGGAGAATTTTAGAAATGCTATTCTCTAAAGTTTAGATGATTCCAGATTAATATTCTGCGAGAAAAGGACAGGATTTTATTTCACATGTCATCCTCCTTGCACCAGAAAGTACTACAGGTACATGAACGTAGGCCAGTTAATTTTGTGGAAGCTTTTTCAGGAGAACTTATTGGGAAACTGCATCAGAATATTGCAATAGAGTTCTGTTTTTATCCTATTAAAAACAAAAGATGGTCACTTTCAGTATCAGGACAGATCTCAAATTATCCAGCTGACTGAATATTTGTTTTTCCTTAACCATACCTCAACTAAGCCAGTCTCCTTGCACCTGATTTCAGATGCTTCAGTCTGGGATTTTTCTTCTAACTATATAACTTTAATTGCTTTAATTGCTGATATTTGACAGATTAGTGACAGGTGTTATGAATTTAAGAGACCACAGACAGGTTTTTCCTCCTGTTGGAAGAGAAAGCATATGAGGTATAAACATGTTAATTCTCTATCTCTGTTCCAAGAGAGAACATTCTGTTTGAAGGAGTTGCAGTTACAAAAAATTGTGAGCATGGGCTATATTCCTTTTTCAAATACCTTTGTGCCTTTAAAGATTTGTAATGTGTTTGTACAGTGACACATTAAAATATGACCCCACAGAGCCTGGGGAGCATATTTACCAGTTATGTGTACTGAAGAAGTTAGTCAAACTAAACTGCAAGATATTTTTTAACATACTATGATAGGCATGGCTCAGAGAAGTCACATAAAAATTGACTCCGGCAAAAGCAATGAGGAAAATAGCTGAAGAGTGTAAAGGGAGAGAATGTCCTCTTTCTCATTCTAGCTTTCCATGAAGGAGTTTAGGGGCTTCAGGATTTTTGTGGGGAGCAAGTGCAGCCTTATCTGTGACTTGACCTAATTATCATCATACACCCTAGCAGCCCATGACTTCAGAAGAAAACTACACCAAACACGAGTATATAAAAATTCCTGAATTAAGTTTATGAATTTATTCAGAACTTGGAACATTGGGTTTGGGAATTAATTTGATAGTGTTAAACATGAGAAATTCATTTATTATTGCTAACACTAATAATTGAAATAATTTGCCTGGTTGTGTTATTGTTAGCTAACGTTTGTTTAGGATGTTAGTTCAAGGTCTCTCCATTGGATTTAGAGACGACAACATGGAGGTTACCAGTGTCAACTCAAAAGGGCGTATGTTGTTGCTGACTTTTTCAAAAGAACTGGCATTTTTTTCTTTTTAAATTTGCCTTCCTCCACCCTCATTTTTTCCAGATAGACTGCAAAACGCATAATATGATTGTTGACAAGTAATGTTGGAGCTCAGCCATGTCTGGTAACTGTCAAGTTGGAAATTTTGTCATCTGCACCTCTCAATATCATATACTTCGCCCACATTTCACATGCCTTGTTTGTTTAAAGGTTAATGAGAAGTGATGCGTTTCAGTGAAAAGACACTGATCCACTGCAAGTGCAGCAATAAGTGGATAACAACAAGGATCAGGCCTCTCTACATTTTTCTTACAACTGAATCGCTATATCATTTCTACTTACTCGCTCTCAACCAAGAAATCTAATCTACCAAGATCGGGGTAGACCTGCAACAGATTCCATTTAAATGATCAAGTATTTGACAAGCCCACCCTTTTCTGTGCCTTGTTTTTTGTGTGACCCTAAGGCAAGTTCTGTTTTTGAAGATTGCCATAATGTATCTTGCCCCTCCAAAAAACTCCAAACACATTTCTCCAACCAAAGGCCACTGAGAGAGGGAGAGAGACCTGCCTTTCAAATTTAAAATGCCTGATATTTTGAAAAAGCCCTGACTGCTTGAGAGCCTTGGTCTCCAAACAAAAAATTCCCACCCATCACATTCCAAAAACCACACCCCCTTCTATCATTTGATTGATGCTTCCTTTGCTCTACATGGGTTCCAGAAAGTAAATTACTTATTTTGTTCCTTCTTTTCTCCTGACTTTTCCTCCTTGTAGCCTTCCAAATTAGTCTAATGATAGAATCGTGTGATGCATTTCCTCCCATCCTAATTTTTTTTTCTCCTGAGGCAATAGTTTTCCTAGTTTACTGAATCTGACTGTGAAAGAGGTACCCAATGAAATTGAACAAATTTGGTCAGCATGATTAACTAAATCATATTTTTATCCTCAACATTAATTGGGAAATCTAGAGAGTTTGAGAAAATCATCAGAAGAACCCAATGAAGAGAATGATTTAATTCTAAACTCTGGCTTCATTATATGTGGGCTTGTGGGGCAGGTGACCTGTGGAATTGTAATGAGTTGATAGGTCCACTATTTTTATTCTTTTTAATAAAGCTTACCAAAAAATCCACATTTTTTAACGTTGGTGGCAATTGTTTACCAGTGTAAAATATCTACAGCTCTAAACTTATAATTTGGTTAGGAAAATGACTAAAATCCAGGGGGAAAATGTCATCCTGTGGCTTATGCCATGCATTAAGTATATTTTATTTCACAAGCCTGTTTTCAATACAGCAATTGGATAGGTGACTGTAATGTTGTTAATAGCTTTCAATCCTATTATATTGCTTTACTGAGGTGTACATACAGAAATACTGTGACTACAAAGAGGTTCTTGGTTATGTCCTGGTGAGATTTTGATATTTTGGGAGGAAAGCAGTGTTCTATATACATACAGAACTGAGAGCCAAGATAGAAGTAGCCACAGGGTAATAATACTAGTCAGATAAATGTGGGGACAATGCTGAGTATGTTTAATGCATTTTACAGAGCTTTTACCAATAACTTGTCAATTGTTGGTCCTCTACGAAGAAACTTTTCCTGAGATACTCTGTTCTGTGAATTCCTTACTGTCATAATAGTCTTCCTGGAATGTTCTTCATTTGATCATTCTGGGTACTTCCTCCTCTCAGCTACATAAGTAAGTTGTCTAAGGGACAGAACTAGGATTTCCACCTTACAGAAAAGTATAATATCCCAGTCTAAATACAACAATTAAAAGATGCCTCCAAGGTCACAGTGGCCACCCAACAGAAGAGAGGTTGCTGATGCAGCTCAGCCTTGCAAGACAAGAATTCTATTGTGTTTCTACATTTGGCATTACATCCATTCCTGTGTAGACCCTGGGATTCATACAGAAATATGGGGGTAGGGCTCCTATAAGGATGTGAAATTCTTACCCATGCACATAAAAATGTCAGTGATATAACTCTGAAATGCACCTCTCATTTTAATTTGGGATGAAATGCTATTCCTTTCAGGCAGTTGGGAAACACTGATCTGTGACCCACATCTTTTTCCTTTTAGTTGGGAATGGACTTTATTTTTTGAATAAGTCAACAGGAAGGGATTAAGCAATGCCTGCCCTTCTGCTTTTCTGTTCTTAGCTGTTAAATAAACAAATATGAACAGAAAGATGAAACAAACTGCATTTAACATATAGATTGGCTTTTAAGTGTGACTAGTGAAAATTTCCTTCATGATATATTTAGAAAGATATGTCCTGGCAAAGTCATACAGAGTTAAAACAGGCATGAGATAAACTTGTTCAAACTTTTAGCAGCAACTGTTATGAACTGCCATAGCTATTTTATAGCCGGTCTGCTTTCAGTTTGGTTTTCGTGACTTGACATACCAACCAGACAAACTCTGCGCACTTCAACCATGTTCCCTTTCTTAATAGCAGTTCTCAAATGTATCAATGGTCCTATAATTCGTCTGTGTTACTTTGGTTTTAACTGATATTTGTCTATTTAAAAATATGAGCAAAGTGTTGGGTTTTTGAAAAAAGTTTGACGCAAAATTGCGTTATACTTCCAAATGTACCATATTTGTATGAAGAATTGTCCCAAGAATTTTTGTATAATGAATTTACATTTATTTATGGTGCAGTATATTTACAGTAGTGATCAACTATCGTGTTTGAATTCATGAATCATACTTGCTATGCAGCAGAAAACGGTATATATTGTTTTATATGTTTTGTTTTTTCATTGTTAATCAACAGACATCTTCCATTTCTATTCAAAATGCTTCTGTAATGATAAGACGCCCTGTGAGTGGTGACAATGACCTGTATTGCAATTTTCAACAATATGTACAGCAAAGCTGGGATGAATCCTCTTAACAAAGGAGGAAAAATAAAAATTCAGTGGTGTAAACAAAAGGCCCAAGAATTGTCTGTTGGGTATGGTAGAACCTTGATTCCTATACGAAACTGTTCTGGGTGAAAATGACAGGCTGCATTAATGACGACAGCAAATCCATCCACTTTAAATATGCTGGGAGGAGAAAGCTGGCAATGGTGGCAATTGGATTACTGAAGGAGAACATGAATACAAAGAAGCTGAGTACATTATTTTCATCTGTCTTCACTATTCAAGATAGAAGTATATACCTAAATAAAGATTTCCAAAGGAGTTAGGTGATTTGGCAAATGGTGGTTACAAGAGACATTTGATCTCTCAACAAATGAATCCTGAGGTTCAGATAGCATTGAGGTGTGAGGGAAGTCCATGTGCAAGAACACATCACAAACAAACAACCGCTCTGTTTTCACACACTTTCCTTTCTGTCCAGAGAGGAAGCAAGGCAGGGCCCACATGCTGGTCTCGGGTTATAAAAGGCTAGACATATAATAATGATCAGCATCTCAAATTAGCCTAGTTATCTGGAGAAGAAAGTACATCTGATTCATGTCCATTAGGAAGTGATTCACATTGACATGCATGTCACCTGTTGATTTATGGAGACCTCGTGAATTTCAAAGAGTTTTCTTGGACAGTGAATACTAACAGGTAATTTGTCATTCCCTTCCTCTGAAATATAGTCTACAGCACTTGGTGTTTCCTGGACATTTCTGAGTATTCACCAGACATTTAATACAGTAATAATAATTACCATTTGTTACCCCCCTCTCCTCGTGGCTCAGTTAAACACATCACTATAAAATCCATACAATAAAATACATATATTACAACACATTACTATAAAATACATATATTAAAATACATGGCACAAAGATTAAAATATGATATAAATTTGAAATTTAGAGTTTAAAATTGACTGAGAAGCTCATAGGAAGAGATAGGTCTTTAGTTTTGCCTTGAGCTCATTTAGCTGTCGGAGCTTTTTTGGCCAGTTTTTCCACAGTCTTAGGGCAGCGATTGAAAAGATCCTTTGAGTGATGGTCGGCAGTCAGGTTCTGGCAGGCTGAAGTAGATGCCACCCAGAGACTGAAGTGTGTGGGGTGGATTGTACCAGAGAGGCAATCCTGTAGGTAAGCTGGACCCAAACCATGTAGGGCTTTAAAGGTCAAAACCAACACTTTGTACTTTGCCTGTGAAGAGAGCCCAATTTGTGGTACTCAACTCAGGCAGGGGAAATCCTTTTTTTAAATCCCACTGCTGCCTCCAATTGAGGAGATGTGTGCGCGTGTGAGAGGGAGGGATGGAGGATGTGTGAATGTATGACAGGGAGGGTTTAGTGGATAAGGAAGGATAACGGAACTGATTGGGTTTAAATGAGTAAAGATGGTAACTTATATAGAAAAGTACGGTAACTTATATAGATAGGTACGGTAACTGCCACCAACGTGAGGTAATGGGTTTCTTTCAGGCTTACAGAGAGGCAAGGAGATTGATCTTTGTGAACAATAACAAAATTCAAGTTTATTTGTACATAAGCGTATGGTTCCAATACATAAACGTTTCAGGATCTTAAGTTACAATGTAGTCTTTCTTGAATGGATATATCTTAAATAACTTCTCTTCGAACAGTAAATAAAACACCCGGTCAACTTATATCACCAGCCTTTCCCCTGCGTGAACAATAAGCTGCCGTCCTTAGCTGATTCCCACAGCTCCTAATCTTTTCAAAACCTAACCGCAAGTGTCCTTTTTAAACCCTCACAGCAACTCCTTTTTTAAAAAAGAGGGAATATACTCTAACTGTCAACTTAGCCACGCCCCCTTTTTCTCCCAAGGGAAGCTGTGTTACCATGGCAACCTACCAAACGCTGCTTCCAGCTGATTTCCATGTTAGGCTTTTCCTTGCTAATATATAACTCCCTTTTCCCTTAACAAACAATACATAAAATCATATCAATAATCTCTGTTTAACACAAAACCTCTCTACAGCCTGGATACTAATTGGTAACCAGTAGAGAGACTTTAGTATGAATGTAATATGCCCCCTCCTAGGTGTTCCTGTAACTACTTTGGCTGCCATGTTTTGAACTAATTAGGATTTCTATACTTGGTACAAAGTTAGTCCAATGTAAAGCACATTGAAGAATAATAATAATAAAACTTTATTTATACCCCGCCACCATCTCCCCAGCGAGGACTCGGGGCGGCTAACATGGGGCCATGCCCAGAGCAATACAATATAATAAAATATAAAAACAGCAAATCATAGCATAATTAAAAGTAATACAATAGATAATAATAAACATCACATCAAGGAATCAAGAAACAGTAAAACAAGAGCAGGCCGCATGAACACAAAGATAAAACCCGGAGTGAGAGGGACAGAGGGGTACTCCAATGTGGACAGGGACATATGAAAGTGGGGCAGTTTAGAGGATAGATGTTCGGGGGGGAGTAACACAGAAATATATAACAGAAATTACTCACCGAAAGCACAGCGAAAGAGCCATGTTTTCAGGTCTTTCCTAAAAGCTAACAAAGTGGGAGCTTGCCTAATTTCAGTAGGCAGTGAGTTCCATAGTCGGGGGGCCACAGCAGAAAAGGCCCTCTCCCTTGTACTCACAAGGCGGGCCTGGGATATAGACAGTGGTGATAAAAGGGCCTCCCCGCATGATCGTAAAGATCGGGCAGGTTTATGGAGGGAGATACGGTCACGGAGGTAGGTGGGTCCCACACCGTTTAGGGCTTTATAGATGATGGTCTGCACCTTGAATTGGGACCGGAAGATGAACGGCAGCCAGTGGAGCTCCTTAAACAAGGGAGTGGATCTCTCCCTGTAACTTGCCCCCGTTATTAATCTGGCAGCCGAGCGTTGGACCAATTGTAATTTCCGGGCCGTTTTCAAGGGAAGCCCCACGTAGAGCGCATTACAGTAGTCCAGTCTAGAGGTAACTAAGGCATGGACCACCGTGATCAAGTCAGACTTCACGAGGTATGGTCGCAGTTGGCGCACAAGTTTGAGTTGTGCAAAGGCCCTCCCGGCCACCGCCGACACCTGTGCTTCAAGCGTCAACGCTGAATCCAGGAGGACCCCCAAACTGCGGACCTGTGATTTCAAGGGGAGTGCAACCCCGTCCAGCACAGATTGCCACCCAATACCCCGATCCGACGCACGCCTGACCCGGAGGGCCTCTGTCTTGTCGGGATTGATTCTCAGCTTGTTCCTCCTCATCCAGTCCGCCACAGCGGCCAGGCACTGGTTCAGCATCCGAGGGGCTTCCTTGGAATCAGATGGAAACGAGTAGTGGATTTGCGTGTCATCTGCGTAGAGATGGCAACGCCCTCCAAAACTCCGGATGACCTCTCCCAGTGGTTTCATGTAGATGTTAAATAGCATGGGGGATAAGATAGACCCCTGCGGAACCCCACAGGTCAATGGCCAGGGGTCCGAGCAGGTGTCCCCCAGCTTCACCATCTGGGAGTGGCCCTCCAGGAAGGACTGGAGCCACTGCAGAACCGTGCCACCCAGCCCCATCCCAGAGAGCCGCCCCAGAAGGATACCATGGTTGATGGTATCGAAAGCCGCTGAGATATCCAGGAGAACCAACAGGGTCACACTCCCCCTGTCCAGTTCCCTGCGGAGGTCATCCACCAAGGCGACCAGAGCCGTCTCGGTACTGTGCCCAGGCCTGAAGCCAGACTGCGAGCAGTCCAGAAAATCGGTGTCATCGAGAAACCCGTGGAGCTGCGTGGCAACCACCCGCTCCAGAACCTTGCCCAAAAATGGGAGGTTGGAGATTGTCCAACCTTGAGGTAACCAGCTCATGCACTACCATCTTTAGGTTCTCTGATTTGAGAAAGGGGTGTAGCTGGTGTATCAGCTAAGGTGGTAGTACAAACTCCTGATCGTCGCATTTACCTGGGCTGACATTTGGAGAGATGGATCAAAGAGTACTCCCAAGCTGTGAACACAGTTTTTCAGCGGGAGTGTAACCCCATTCAGAACTGATTGACACACCTCTATCCCCTGATTAGGACCCTTAATGGCAAGCACCTCTATCTTATCTGGATTCAGTCTCAATTTGTTTTTCCTCATCCAGTTAATTGCCCCTTCCAGGTATTCATTCAAGGGAGACACATCCTTAGCCAATGCTGTTTTGGAAGGCATGGAAAAATATATTTGGGTGTCATCTGAGTACTGACAGTACCCTGCACCATGCCTTTGGATGATCTCTCCCAGCAGATTCATGTAAATATTAAAAAGCACTGTAGACAGAATGGCAACCTGTGGGATACCACATAACAGCTCCTTTTTTGAGGGAGCAGCTATCCCCAAGCACCACCATCTGGAACCTGCCTGAGCGGTATGGCTAGAAACACAGCAACACAGTGCCTCTGATTCCCAGCCCCTTGAGACATTCCAGAAGGATACAATGGTTGATGGTATCGAAAGCCGCTGAGAGGTCTAGAAGCACCAACGGGGATACACACCCCTGCTCAGTGTTAAGACGGAGATCATCCACAAGTTTCAACTCCATACCCTGCTCTGAAAGTGTGTGTCATCCAAGACTGCCTTTTCGATCATCTTTCTTTTAAAAAGGAAGGTTAGACACTGGTCTGTAGTTATTAAGGTCCAGGAGATATAGGAAGAGCTTCTATTGAGAGCTGCAACCAAATGGTTCTGAAGAGACACTCACCGTGTTAGGAATACACAAACAGCCCACCTTCAGGACTAAAATATTAAATGGATTATAGTGTGCTTTCATTTCTGACTTACAGGGATCTTAAGGCGCATCTGTCATGGGGTTTTCTGGACAAGATGTGTTCCTCTAGGACTAAGAGAATATGACTTGTCCAGTCACCCAGTGGGCTTCCATGGCTCAATGGGGATACAAACTCTGGTCTCCTGAGTTCTAGTTCAACACTCAAACCAATGTACCATGCTGGCTGAAATGATAACCATTCAACTCTCTTAAATTAAAGATGCTAATTTCCCGTTTGACATCCACACCCATATTTATACTCATTGAGGGTCTCAAGAAATCCGGCTAGAGAAATTTCTCTTAAGTATAAGTAATAAAAATAGTCAGTGGCTTTAAATAAAAATGTCAAGAGAACTAATAGTAACATTTGATTTGAATACACTTTTATCAATAACAAAGTGCAACACAATTTACGTCTGAATGCACTGGATATGGCAGGTATACTAGATTCAGTAATAAGAATATGCTTTGGGGACATTTGATTTTGATGTGATTTTGTTATTGTGGGGGGGGGGGGGGTTCCAGAAAGAGATGCAATTGGGCTGTAGCCCTCCAAGGTCTTGTGAAGGGCTATTGCACTCACCCACCCCCACAGTCATCCAATGTTGCCTCTTCTCTCAGTGCTAAAGATTGCCTCCTTCTCTTGAAAAAATTCCAGGACTTCTGGGACACAGAAGAAATTCCATTCCTATGGGGTTTAAAAATGTCTAGTTTACTCCAACAAAAATAGCAATACAAAATATAGTGCAACACCCATATCTATGGAACCAATATATGTACCTCTGTCATTTGAAAATAATAGGGCTCATTATTATCCACAGTTTCAGGTATCAGGAATTGGGGGGTGGGGTTATACCATAACACCTAAAGGCATCATGATATCGAACTATATTTCTGGAAGTGGACATAAGGGCCATCTTGACAAAAACAGATATTTTTTCAACCATCCCAACATATAACTAATGTTTCAGCACAGTCTTAATATATAGTATTTTTCTCCCCCAGTTGAAAGATCTTCAATCTTCTATTACAAAAATGTAAACAACACATCTTTGCATTATTTATACTGAAATCCTGCTCATGTGATACGCTATGTATAAAAGCCACTCACTTTGAGAAAAAGGCAGGATATAAACTCAAAGACCGACATTGCTATCCTGTCTACTGGTAGATAGCAATGAGTGGCTCCCCCAATTCAATAAACATGACCTTCCCTTCGAAGAATTTTACACTTAACTGTTAATTACCTGGTTCCCTGAAATTCCGATTTGTTCAGGATATTATTCTATAATTTGACAGTATGAAACAAACTATGGAAATATTGAAGGAATAAAACAATGTAAATAAACTAATAGAACACGTAAAAGAGTTTAGGAAGAAGACACAATTACAACTCCAGAGCCCAGCAGACTATTTCTTAAAGGTCTATCTTTAAATAATGACCCTTAGAGTTTCCAACTTTTGTGAATGCATATTTTACTGCTAACATTGGATTGCTGATACCTTGACGAACTCCATTATGTCTCCTTCTATGCATTAAAGGAGCATACCAGAAAATCTTTTTTGGACATCAACTGGCATTCACCTGTACTCCAGATTCTTGCAGTTACCTCAAACTTGCAGCACCCTGTTTGCAAACTAGTAATTCAGGTGTAGCTGCATTGCTGAGAAACCAACGTTCTGTCAAGAAGTTTCACTGGCAAAGATGTGGTCTGTTTCAAAAAGGAGTCATTTGAGAAATGACTCAACTCCATCTGGATTTAACTGGATGTTTGCTGAATACATTCCCTTTCTCTGAAAGACTGCATCAGCAGGGTTTAGCCCATATGCTACCTGCACCATTAATGACATCTCGCAAGGCAAATTACCCAATATGGGCAGGAAAGAGCACCAATATATTTTCCCTCCCACTGGGCATGGAAATACAGAAAACGTATCACAGTTACCTTTCTATAACTACAGATTCTGTATCCACGGATTCAATCATTCACAAGTTGTAAATGTATTTTTAAGAAGAAATACAAAAGCAAATGTTGATTCTGCCATTTTAAATAAGATACACCATTTTACTACACCATTGTATACAATGGGACTAAAGCATCCATTGATTTTGGTATCCAAAAACCAAGAACTGGTGGACACCAAGGGCCCATTGTACCTATTTCCATTAGTAAAGGAACTTAGGCCTAAATCCAAAAACTAGTCCCAACTACAAGTAAACCCCATTGGATCAATTGTTGAATGAAGCATAGAAAAACCCAATGCAAATACAAAGAAGCTTAACACTGACTAAGGTTTTGAGGGGAAGGCTTTCCCTTCACCGTGCTAGGTACATTTGGGGAGAAGAGGAGGGGCATCTTACGTCCCAAATACATAGGTCATATCATCTGAATGGACTTTGTGGCATCAACATGACACACAAAGTCAATTCACCCCCAATGCTGGGTAAGGCTTGCTCCTCATTAGCCAAAGTTAGATAATGCTCCGGAGCTTCCTCGAAGTTCCAGTGCAGCCCTTCACTTTGGGGACATGTAAATAGTTGAGCTTGTTCTGTTGCTGCTTACAATGGCCTTCACGCTTTCCAGGGTTCCACTTACCATCATCATCTTGTCACCATCAAAGCAGTGACTATGGAATCCCAAAGTGCTCCAAATTCAGTGGTTTTCAACCTGTGGGTCCTCAGATATTTTGGCCTTCAACTCCCAGAAATCCTAACAGCTGGTAAACTGGCTTGGATTTCTGGGAGTTGTAGGCCAAAATACATGGGGACCCACAGGTTGAGAACCACTGTCCTCAGGCATGTAGCCGGGGGGGGGGGCTTGAGGGGCTTCAGCCCCCCCCCCCTCGAAATTCTCAGGGTGGTCCGTGAGAAGGCCTTACATTTATTATTTAAACTGTTATGTTTATTCATATCATGATCTGATCACCATGCTCAATATATCCCATATGCATGGGGGTATTGGGATAACAATACAAAAGGTTTGCTAGGGTAGACCCTCTCCCACTCAAACTCAGCCCCCCCCCCAAACCAAAATCCCAGCCCCCCCTCCCCCCAAATGAAAATCCTGGCTATGGGTCTGACTGTCCTAGTTGTTGCTCATTGCCTTTGCAAAAGTGCCAATGCAGTTTGGAAGTGGGAAGCAGGAAAGAAGGAAAGGCATAACCTTCATTGGGTCCCATACTGGGAGAAAAGTGGACTAAATTCATTAATCTAATACAATCATAATAAATAGGAAGCAAAATAAAAGTTTGGTTGTCAAAGGAAATGCCAAAAGAAGAAACGAAGGGTCTTGAGATTATTAACGTATGTGCTTGCTTCACATATTTGTTTACCTCCTTTATAAGAGTAAATGTTTCAACAGCTTGTCTGCACCACCTTTTGTATTACCACACCCTTCTATTCGTATAGGATCTTTTTAACTTTTAATTTCTGCTCCAGGCAGATTTATGCAAGGGTGCAAAATCAACGCTATTGTCTGAGACGCTTCATTTCGGCTTTGCCAAAAAATATATTTGGCAACATTGTGCCTATGTGGAAATCATGCTTAACCTATGAGTTAACTAATGTTTATTTTATTATTCGTTTCTCTACTTTATAGCCCACTTTCCTCCCAGATGAGATCCATGACTGCTCACAACATAAATTAAAACAGGTACATGAAGTGAAGCCTAATAACAAAAAAGTAGTAAAAACATTTTTTAAACTACCGTATTAAAACATCAATACTTTCAAACAATATGAAAGCATTTAAAAATATGACTACAAGTACACACCCATTTAATCCCTAAATACCTGTTCAAATAATCAAATAAAAAGGTCTTTACTTGCTGGAGGAAAGAAATCAGGAAAGAGACAACCTACACTTACAATGAATATGGCTCCATATTAACTATTGCTTATGTCTGGATAACTATCATACATGACACTCTGAAAATTGTTACTGCACCCTAGTCCTAAATACTTGGATGCTGATGTCACTGCCTGATAACATTTACTCAAGCAGGCATTTTGCACAATCTTAACTTTGAATTACACATATGACAGACCTTCTCCTTATTTCTGAGGGCGAACACAGATATCCGCACCCAAGAAGATTACTCAGGGAGGGTAATGTGCAAGGTGCAATGAGAGATGTTTTTATCATCACTTGCATCTCTACCACACCTTTCCAAAATTAAAAAAAATGAGTGCAATAAATAATAACCATAGATTTTTTGGAAAAGCCTAATTAATGAATATAATGAAAATAAGAAGTGATAAAACATCTCAAAGAGCAGCTAAAAATGCCCTTGTGTTAAGAGTTTAGGATGACATCCTGTAAGCGATTTTCCAATAGCATAGGTGGCAATTATGCCATTACAATTCACTTTGACAACACAAAGTTTTAGCAGTTTAATAAACTTTTCCATGTGTTTATGATAGAATCAATTAGGAAATGACATTTATAACCCAAGAAAAAAATTGTGTTAGATAGTGTTATCACACAGACAGAAAGTGAGGTGAAATCGGGTTGCTGTGAGTTTTCTGGGCTGTTTGGCCATGTTCTAGAAGCATTCTCTCCTGACATTTCACCTACATCTATGGCAGGCATAGATGAGGTCTGCTGGAATGCTTAGGGTGGGAGAAAGAACTCTTGTTTGTTTGATGCAAGTGTGAATGTTGCAATTAATCATCTTGATTGGCAATGAATAGCCTTGCAGCTTCAAAGCCTGGCTGATTCCTGCCTGGGGGAATCCTTTGTTGGGAAGTATTAGCTGACCCTGATTGTTTCATGTTTATAAGAACAACATTCAGATTCCGGCCATGAAAGCCTTCAACAACACATTGAGGTGAATTCTTTTGAAAAGAGGCATAGACAGCAAAAGAAACATCGCTGGGGTATTAACACCTATGTGATCCAAAACATACATACATAAATAACTCCATTTATATACAGGGCTGTAGCCAAGAGGGGAGGGGGGAGGGGTACACCCCCCCCCCCGAAAATTTTCAGGGTTTTTTTTAAAGCTGGTTTACTCATGAATTTTAACTGGTTAACCAAATCCCCATGACTGTCCACTGAAGTTTGTCTGTTTTGAGTGTCCACTGAAGTTTATCGATGTAGCCTGATTTCTAAATTATTTTGCATTATGGAACTATTATTCATGATTTGCTAAAAAAAAATGTCGCGCGCTCCCCCCCCCCCCTCCATTTCTTCTGGCTATGGCCATGTGTGTCTGTGTGTGTCTGTGTGTGTGTGTGTGTGTGTGTGGTTACACTTAAAAATGTAACTGTCCTGACTTCTAAACAAATTCACCTTAAAAACAAACCTACAGAGCCTACCTTGTTGTAACTTGTTGTAACTTGGGGACTGCCTATATGGTAAAGCTGATACTTCAGTACTCCCCAAAAGTGGAACCAAAGCCCAGCGGATACCAAAGGCCCACTGTATATTGAGAACATGCTTGGAGAGCCCAAAAGCACCAGATCCCCTCTGCTCTTGAAATCCCAGAGTTGGAAGACAGCAGGAGAGCCATCCAGTCCAAGCCTTTGTCAGGGCGGAAAAGCACAATTGAAGCTCAGTAGGATCTGGTTAGTCCTTGGATGGGGGAGATCACCCAAAAAATACCAGCGTGTCAGAAGAATGAAGTGGCAAGACTGCCTCTGAGGGTTCCTTGCCTATAAAAAGCTTAAGAAATTGGGTTGTTGTGTGTTTTCTGGGATGTATGGCAATGTTCCAGAAGTATTCTCTCCTGACGTTTCACCCACATCTATGGCAGGCATCCTCAGAGGTTGTGAAGTGTATTGGAAAAACTGAAGCCATTGAAACCCACAAGCATGTGGACAATTTCAACAGAAAGGAGGAAACCATGAAAATGAGCAAATCTGACTACTGGTACTTAAAAAAACTCCAAAATCAGAACAGTAAATAAGGAACAACACTCTGAAAACAGAGGAATTCCACACTAGAGATGTGCGTGAAATTTTTTCCTTTGTTTCCTTTATGCTATCATCATCCACGCCTCAAGGTTGATACAACAAAAAGAAAAGAAAAATAAAGTCCTAATTAGAGGGAGAGCAATAATTTTTTTTATCCAATTGCTGCCAGTTTAGAGGGCTAATCTCTGCCCACTTGGTTGCCTAGCAACCAAGGGACAGCCAGGTTTCAGTTAGGGGACAGGCAGATTTAGGACTCACTTAGACTTCTTCCACAGATTATCTAATTTGCACTGGATTATATGGCAGTGTAGACTCAAGGCCCTTCAACACAGCTATATAACCCATTTATAATCTTATATTATCTGCTTTGCACTGGATTATCTTGACTCCACACTACCATATAATCCACTTCAGTGTGCATTTTATACAGCTGTGAAGAAGGAGCCTCATATAATCCAGATTAGAAATATACAGTAGAGTCTCACTTATTCAACGTAAACAGGCCGGCAGGATAAGTGAATATGTTGGATAATAATAAGGGATTCAGGAAAAGCCAATTAAACATCAAATTAGGTAATCGTTATACAAATTAAGCACCAAAACATCATATTATACAACAAATTTGACAGAAAAAGTAGTTCCATGCACAGTAATGCTATGTAGTATTTACTACTGTATTTACAAATTTACCACTAAAATATCACAATGAATTTAAAACACTGACTACAAAAACATTGATTATGAAAAGGCAGACTGCGTTGGATAATCCAGAACATTGTATAAGCGAATGTTGGATAAGTGAGATTCTTCTTTAATATGAAATAATTACTGGGATAGAATAATGCAGAACAATATAATCTCTAAAACCAGGACAGTAAATAAACAGGGGAATTCCACACAGGAAACAATCAGGGCCAGCTAACACCTCCCAACAAAGTATTCCCATCATCAAAGTCTGGCAAATCCTGTTTTCTCAGGGCCACAGACAGTAGAAGCACATAAAATATCGCAAACAACACCACTCTGAAAACAAGGGAATTCCAGACAGGAAACAATCAGGGCCAGCTAACACCTCCCAACAAAGTATTCCCATAATCAAAGTCTGGAAAATCCTCTGTTTTCTCAGGGCCACAGACAGTAGAAGCACATAAAATATCGCAAACACCACCACTCTGAAAACAAGGGAATTCCAGACAGGAAACAATCAGGGCCAGCTAACACCTCCCAACAAAAAATTCACCCAGGGAGGAAACAGCCAGGCTTTAAAGCTGCAAGGCCATTACATCCTAATCATTTTTCCTAATTGCAGCATTCATACTTGCCTCCAACAAACAAACAAAAACCAATCAGAAATATTGTATATTCACAACCTTTAGGAAATAATATCCCCTGATGGCGCAGCATGTTAAAGCGCTGAGCTGCTGAACTTCTGGACCGAAAGGCCACAGGTTTGAATTGGGGGAGCGGAGAGAGCCCCCACTGTTAGCCCCAGCTTCTGCCAACCCAGAAGTTCAAAAACATGCAAATGTGAGTGCATCAATAGGTACTGCTCCGGCGGGAAGGTAATGCCGCTCCATGTAGTCATCCCACATGACCTTGGAGGAGTCTACAGACAACGCCGGCTCTTCGTCTTAGAAATGGAGATGAGCACCAACCTCCAGAGTAAGACACGACTGGACTTAATGTCTGGGGAAAACCTTTACCCTTGACCTTAACTACCACCAATTCCTCAATACTTTATTTCCCATACCACCAGACTTCGCCACAGCAACGCGTGGCCGGGCACAGCTAGTATTATATATAAGGATCTGAAAATCTACCCTGGGCCTGGCAGAGGGAAATGCCTCCAGGTTAGATCTGATATGTGGAAAGGGGTGTTAATGTAATAATATTTATATATATAATATATATATTAAGAAGGATCTGGGAATCTCATCTGAGCCTAGGAGAGGAGAATGCCTCTGTGTTAGATCTGATCTGTGGAAATGGGGTTTAATGTAATAACATTATTAATAACAATAGTACTCTGGGGAAGATCCAAATGTTTTAAAAGTTGGTGGGCTAAAAAAGGGAACGAAATGCCCTCCATGTGTGGCTATTTTCACCCCTCTAGCCCAAAAACCGAGGGGGGAGGGGTGAGCCTCCAATGACATGAACATTTTCGTGTTTTTCGTTAGCCAGACGAAAATTTGTGTTGTATAGACGTCCTGTTTTCATTATGGGACACAAATACAAAAATGAGACCACACGAATGAAACTACACAAAACGAACAGCAATTCCACACGAATGCACAACTTTATTCCAGACATGAATCAATCAGGGGAAGCTAACACCTCCCAACAAAGGATTCCCCCTAGCCAGACGAAAATTTGTGTTGTACAGACGTCCCGTTTTCGTTAGCAGGACACAAATACAAAAATGAGACCACACGAATGAAACTACAGAAAACGAACAGTAATTCCACACGAATGCACAACTTTATTCCAGACATGAATCAATCAGGGGAAGCTAACACCTCCCAACAAAGGATTCCCCCAGGTAGGAAGAAACCAGGACATGAAGCTGGCAAGGCCATTAATGCTAATCAAGATGATTCGTTACAACATTCGCACTGGCTTCCAACAGAGAAGAGTTCTTTCACCCACCTTGGACCTTCCACAGACATATAAACCTTCCTTGCTTAGTTTTTTAACCCTCTCTGAGGGAGATTCCACCAAAATCAGCAGAGTAGCAAAAGCAAAGCTTTCAAATGCAACAGTTACTTACACTGGCGAGCAAGAGAAGCCTTTTTGGATTGCAATGGACTACAGAGTCTCAATAAAAGTTCAAAAAGTATTTATTCAAGTAAAAAAAAACTCCATTGTAGATAGAAAGGCTTGGGAGCTGTCTAGATTACTATAGACTGGTTTCTAAGGAAAAATAAGAAAGGAAAAATAACAAACATCTAGTTACATCTTGCCAGGAGAGATGGCAGGATGCTGCTTGTTAGTTTGAAGAACAAAAGGAGAAGAGAGAACCAAAATGGTTCCAACCGCATGGTCCAGTTTATTGGGGCCATAAAAGACATTCTGACCAATGGGAAGTTAGTGTCCCTAAAGATTCACATTTCTACTAACTTCAAAGTAAGGGATGTGATGTAAACAGGATAGAGTGAAACACAGTAAAGCCTATCTAGGCATGCTTTGGAAACAGGGAAAGGATTCCCTCAATCTAACTCTATCATCTATCTAACTACATTTGGACTTGAGTAGTCCAGGATGATTTCCCAACACCACAGACATATAAACCTTCCTTGCTTAGTTTTTCCAATATACCTCACAACCTCTGAGGATGCCTGCCACAGATGTGGGCGAAACGTCAGGAGAGAATGCTTCTGGAACATGGCCCGGAAAACACACAACAACAACTCGGTGGTTCCGGCCGTGAAAGCCTTCGACAACAGCTTAAGAAGTGCATCCATCGCCAGGTGGCTTGAAGGCACAGCCACACAGAGACCTTGAGAAAAGAAGAGGAGGAGGCGTGTCTGGCGGGGGCCCCTTTCCAGCCCAGCCCAGGTGAAAGCGAGGCGAGGCTGCTTTCCCTCCCGCGCTGACGGAGGCAGACGGACAAGAGCAGCCCAGGCGGAGGAGGAGGAGGAGGAAGCAGCGGCGGCAAAGCCAGGGAGCCGGCTGCGAGTCGCGCACAACACGACAGGACCCCCACAAGCCGGGCGCGGACTCTTCCCCTCTTCCTTCCACCTGCTGCTTTGGCCGCTGCTTGGGGATGCTCTGACTGAGCCCCGGCGGAGAAGAGGAAGCCAATGGAGCCGCTGTGGGTCAACCGGAGCTGTGCCAACGGTGAGCGGAGGATAAAAGACTGGCGGGAAGGACAAGGTCGCCTCTTTGGGGGGAACGGGCCAAGTTGGGCCCTCGCTCCAGGTGTTTGGGACTTCAACTCCCGCCATTCCTAACAACCTCAGGCCCCTTCCTTTTAAGGAAGCGGCTGAGGGGGGAAAGGAAGGTTCCTGAGGCTGTTAGGAATGGCGGGAGTTGAAGTCCCAAACACCTGGAGCGAGGGCCCAACTTGGCCCATTCCCCCACCCCAAAGGTCCCCCAAATATGCTTGACCTCCATTACTGCTGTTGTTGCCTGAGTAACTCAGCCTAGATGGCTACTGTTTCTCACAGGCAACGGGCTCGCAGTTCTAGGCGTCACAATGGGCTTCTGTGAGCTTGGAAGGAGTGGAGAGGGAAAGCTCCTGCTTTTGCCACAGTTGTGCCCTTCCACACAGCCATATAACCCAGAACACCAAGGCAGGCAATCCCCCATATCTGCTTGGAACTTAGTCCACACTATAATCCAATACAATCTGGATTTTATACAGCTGTGTAGAAGGGGCCCCACTTTGGCCAGGAGGCCCCTTTCCCTTGTATTTGGCTCCAGCAAGGTCGCAATGGGCAAGGAGTGGGTTTGATCCTGAAGTCCTGCCAAAAGTAATGGTAGGAAAGTGGAAAGTGCTTTACCACGATATTTTTTTGGTATCCAGCACTCTTTTGTGTTATGTTTAACACAAAGCCTCCAGGAACTAGGGAGGAATGTGAACTGTAGTCCTTGTAGGCAACCTTGCTGATAATGCACAGAAGGACAAAGCAAAAGGTATTATAGTGCAGCTGGGGTTTTATCTTGAGTCCAGACAAAGAAATCAAGAAAAGCCTGGCGAGGGATCTTCCAAGGTTTCCTCTCACTCATGCTTATCAAGCTTACTCCCACCCACCCAAGGCTTGGATTGTTTGCCGACTTTTTCCCATACTGGAACTTTAACTGGGATAAGTTTAATATGAGTTGTCGAAGGCTTTCATGGCCAGAATCACAGGGTTGTTGTGTGTTTTCTGGGCTGTATGGCCATGTTCCAGAAGATTAGGAGAGAATGCTTCTGGTACATGGCAATACTGCCCGGAAAACACACAACAACCCAGTTTAATATGAGATTAAACATGTATATGAAAAGAGTTTTCACGTTGTAGTTGTTGTGGTTGTTGTTATTGTTGTTGTGTGCCTTCAAGACTTTTCCAACTTATGGTGCCCTGAGGCAAAATAATCACAGAGATGGGTTGCTGTGAGTTTTCCAGGCTGTATGGCTATGTTCCAGAAGCATTCTCTCCTGATGTTTCACCCAGATATATGGCAGGCATCCTCAGAGGTTGCGAGGTTTGTTGGAAACTAGGCAAGTGGGGTTTATCTATCTGTGGAATGTCCAGGGTGGGGGAAAGAACTCCTGTCTGTTTCAGACAAGTGTGAATGTTGCAATTGATCACCTTGATTAGCATTGAATAGCTTTGCAGCTTTAAAGCTTTGCTGCTTCCTTCCTGAGGGAATCTGGTGAGGGATCTTCCAAGGTTTCCTCTGACTCATGCTTATCAAGCTTACATCCACCCATCCATGGCTTGGTTTGTCTGTCAACTTTTTCCCATACTGGAACATTAACTGGGATAAGTTTAATATGAAATTAAATGTGCATATGAAAAGAGTTCTCTTGTTGTTGTTGTTGTTGTTGTATTTCTTCAAGACCTTTCCAACTTATGGCACCCTGAGATGAAACAATCACACAGTTTTCTGGGTCCGAGTATGTGTGACTTGCCCCAAATCACCCAAAATCCATGGGTTTTCATGGATGAGTGGGGGTTTGAATCCTATTCTCCAGAGGTATAGTCTAACACTCAAACCACTACACCAGACACTGACTCTGTCCTCTTAATGTTTCAGCTTTTATTTTGAAGGGAAAGCAGCCCATTGGCAATCATAAAGTAAACACATCTTTTGCTGTACTCTGTAAAGGTTGGATCCAAGTCTGGATAATTACTTGGTTTGGGGGGGGGGGGGGATACGGCTCCCAGAATTAGCTACTGGCCATGTCACTTGGGCATGCTGACAGTTGTAGCTTCCCTCCACATCCCAAAATTGGGCAGGATGGGAAGAAACAAAGAAAAAGAGTCTGCCTCTTCCACTTTCAGGAAAGCCGTGAAAGAATTCTCCCATTTCATAATTCTTCCCCTTTTTTGCATCTTGTATAATAAACTAGCAAGGAAAAACTAACTGATTTGCACATCAGAAAGAAAATGAATCTCTGATTTCTGATTTTCTGATTCCAGGGCTATTCATGGTTATTTTTTTTTACATGTTATTGACTAGTGTCACGTTGGCTTCAACTTATGGTGACCCTATAATTGAGAGGCCTTACACGGAGTATTAAACTGGAGTGTTGTACATCTAGCCTGGGGCCCCTGGTGGCACAGTGTGTTAAAGTGCTGAGCTGCTGAACTTGCGGACCAAAAGTCCCAGGTTCAAATCCCAGGAGCGGAATGAGTGCCCACTGTTAGCCCCAGCTCCTGCCAACCTAGCAGTTCGAAAACATGCAAATGTGAGTAGATCAATAGGTACCGCTCCGGCGGGAAGGTAACGGCGCTCCATGCAGTCATGCCGGCCACATGACCTTGGAGGTGTCTACGGACAACGCCAGCTCTTCGGCTTAGAAATAAAGATGAGCACCAACCCCCAGATTCGGTCACGACCGGACTTAACATCAGGGGAAAACCTTTACCTTTATCTACATCTAGCCTAGAATGATACAGTCCATTCTATTATCTCAGGATTCACCCATCTCACCCTGTCTTTTTCTACTGTGATTATGTCCCTAGTCCCTTCAAAGAACTTTGAATTTTGTGGCTTTCTCTCCATGGAATATTGCAGAATTGGAGATAATAAACCAGCATGACTGGTGTCCATCCTCCTCCTTTCTTATTAGGAGACCTTTGCTTTCGAGGATGCTAGAGGCATTGTCAATAGCAGAGGGAGGAAAAGCCTGGCTTTTGTATGACATTAGGGCATTGTCCCTGTCATGGAGATAAGAATTCACTTGTTGTTTTCTGGTTCACAAAGGCTGGCCTGTATCAGGCAAAGTGCCAGGGTCTAAGCAGCCTGCCACATTTGCATTCCTGTTTTTGCTGTTTAGCTACAGATTTGTGTTGGGGGGAAAATCTGTAGATAGATTTGATGTTTCTTGCTTTTTCAGAAGACCTGGTATATCCCTGTCACCCTACATTCACACAGCTGCAGCCAACAATGTGCACAATTTGCATTTGACCTTCCAAAGTTCCCATGTCATATGAGTTTGTGTTTGTATGTATGTCAATACAGCTCTACAGCTGCATGATCTATGATATAATATATGACTCAAAATATAGAAGCAAACAAGAGCAAAGAATGAAGAACATCTGGCCCTCCACATCCAAATACTTCTTGAAATAAGAATCTTGGATCTGATTTGGATGTCTCACACAAGTAAATAAACACTTCTGTTTGCACAAGACAGACCCACCTGCGTCCCCATTGATTGGGGATCACTTTCTGATCACATGATACCCAGGGATGGATAGAGGAGATACAGGATGTATGAAAGAACCAGAAAATTCTGACTCTATAATTGTCCTTCTCTGGATCTGACCCAATTCGTGTTCACTTCCATCCTAAAAGCTAACCAGAAAGGTGCCTGACAAGCCTCTTGCATCTTTTTGGGGTTGAGCCATGGTGAATCTTAGAGCCACCAGCCATGCTTCAAATAGTTAAGGAAACCATAAGGAAATATGAATCTCTAGGCTATTACAAGTGTTGGCCAGGTCATTTTTTCAGTCAACCTGTTGCTAAACAAGAATAGCCCAGATAATTTTTTCCTGGTCAGTGTTCCTCTCTGCTTGTTTGTGACAATGTGTGTTGCAGATTAGCACTGCAGGGACCATTTAATCTTAAAAACCTTTATCTACTTCTGACCTATTCTTATTAATTTTTGCCATTGCTTGTACTCAGTCATTAGCAACCCTAATTTCAAACCACTCGTTAAATCAAGATAACTCTAGCAATCAAATACACCTTGAAGACTTTGAAGTAATTGCTATCTCTCTTGTAATGAGATATAAATGGATCATTATCTTGGGTGTGAGAAACGTAGAAGCTCATCAGTGTCGTCATCCCCCCTGTTCCCTGCACTAGTTGACACACTTTTAATTGTAGACATTAACAATGCCTTATATCTGATATAACATGATTTGTACACTTTTAGCCATTTTAAAGCCATTTAATGTGATTGTATCTTAATTGCTTTTAGGGTGTATGTTGTAATGTTTTACTCATGTTTTAGTTTACTATGTCTTATTGGATTGTTTTTGATTATTTTCATCTCAATGTTTAATTTTTTTGTTGAAAGTTTACTGTTGTTACTGTGCATTATCTTGTATTATTTTAATGTGTTTGTACTAGTTTGCCTTTTTGTTTTGTGTCTGTAAACTGCCATGAGTCCCTTTGGAAAGAGGGGGCAGTCTAGAAATAAATTTTGTTATTATTATTATTATTATTATTATTATTATTATTATTATTATTATTAGAAATGTATATAAATCATTTTGCAAAGATGTTTGATCAGAGAGAATAGGAGTTAGTTTATTCTGATCTGTTTCCATAATGACTTTCCTTTTATTGCTTTCTGGTTCACAATCAGGCCTGTGGACTCATTTCCACTATTTTGCATTGGCATTTGGTGTATAGGCTAGTTAACTGATTTCGACTGTTGTTCATGTGGCATGTTTTGCATTTCCATAAAGTAAACCAACCAGACCCTACATTGTTGAAATAATGCAGTCAGACACCACTTTAATTGCTCTGGAATCATGAGGGTTGTAGTTGTGCAAAGTCTTTACTCTTCTCTTTGAGGTTCTGCTAAAAACTGGGGAAGTTGGATTGATTCTTTGCGTATCCCTGAATACAGATAGATCTGGTTTTTCCAGTTGCATGCATTGCATGGTTGAGTTTTACCATGTAAGACTGGGAAATATTACTAAAGCAACTCATGCGTGAGAGAGTTTTTATATGACATAACACACCATACAACAGGTCTGAATCCCATTGATAGCACCAACTAAAATTATTCTAAATTATTTTGAATTAGTAGTTATGGTGGATTAATACATAAGTAAATCCTGTTGATTTAATGGGTCTGTTGTAGTTGAGACTAGGATTGAGACGTTTGCAAGAAATAAAGCATTCTGCCCTTATATTTATTCATTCCTTTAATTATTTTCATGCTGTCCCTTATAGAGGAGAATTCAAAAATACTATCCCATGTACCATATGTAATTTCCTTGTAACATTGAACATTGATGCTTAGCTCATAGCAAGTTCTCATTGGGTTATCAGAAAACAAAGTAGTGTTTTTTGTAATCTTGGAGACCCATACAAGTAGAGTTGCAACTCTTTCTTCATGACAGATATGCTGTTGCTTAGCTGGATATTCAAACTGATCCACTTTTCCCAGCATGAAATACACATTTAGAGTCTCTTTGCTGCTTTACAGGTCCATGACAGAGAGACACCCTTGTGCCCTTTGCTGAGAAAGATTTATTTGGTTGAGTTTCCAGTTGAGCGAGCAACAGCATTTTTGTCTTGAAAAATATTGCAACTCTAAGATGTTTGCCTCTTTAAGATGATTCAATGCCGCTTCACTTTCTGAAAGGTCTTTTTTTTCTTTTTTTTCTTTTCTTTTTTTTTTTTTTGCCTTCCAGATGCAAATTCCCATTCAGTGACCAGAAAAAGCAGTACAGTAGAGTCTCACTTATCCAACATAAACAGGCCGGCAGTATGTTGGATAAGCGAATATGTTGGATAATAAGGAGAGATTAAGGAAAAGCCTATTAAACATTAAATTAGGTTATGATTTTATAAATTAAGCACCAAAACATCATGTTATACAACAAATTTGACAGAAAAAGTAGTTCAATATACAGTAATGCTATGTAGTAATTACTGTATTTATGAATTTAGCACCAAAATATCATGATGTATTGAAAACATTGACTACAAAAATGTGTTGGAAAATCCAGAATGTTAGATAAATGAGACTCTACTGTACTTGTTGAATTTGCCATTATTGTGCAGGCATTAAAGGCACTGATGTCAACATTTGTTAAGAAAAGAGATTGCTCTCTTAAAGATGAAACATGGAACGAATTATTTGATAATGCTTTTAATATGCTTTTCAGCCTTTTTTCTACATGTGGTTTCTGGTGATATTTTCCTTTGATACAGTTTAAATATGTTTATTGGATTTACTTCTTTAACAAAAAAAATGGTACCAGAGTCAGAAATAACATGGAAAAAAGAGAGACCAGTGTCTGCAAAACAAAATAAAACAAAACAAGACTAGTAAAGCAATTGAACATGTTTTGGCCAACCGTTTTCTCCAAAATTAACACTATACTCATGTGAACCAAAACAATTAAGTCAAGTAAACCTTGTTTAAAGAAACAAAAACACTGTGAACCTTCTAGAGACCACACTAAACCTTAAACCTCTACCAAATGGATCTAGATATTTTTCCTGCTTCCACTTTTCTTATGATTTCTATTTTGATGGTAGAACTTACACATCTATACGTTTTAACATGCTGGGGACAACTAGTGATGCATGCTTACTTACTCTTCTTTTTTTCATTGTATTGTTGCTCATACATACTATGGAATTCTGGATGCAGCTGCTGTTCACCTTGCCTATTGTGAGCAGGCATACACCGATGCACTAGGATTGTCTAAAACAGAAACTCATTCTTTCCTGGCTCAGGGTTTCCTGCACTGTTTACTGCAGAACAGGTGCTGCAATCCAACATCAAATGCTTGTGTTTCTCCAGCTCTTTTTCACTTTCCTCATGGTTCCACTACTGCTATAAATCTTCCACTAGACATAAGATAACGAAGAAAAGAGAAGAACTGGGCGGGCAGGAAAAGACTCTGTAAAAAAAAGTGTTTTTTTTTAGTGTCAGATACTTTGTCAACTGAGGCATACCCATAGTAAAATCACTATCTTCAAATCAATAGGGATGTACCTACACTGTAGAATTAATGCATTTTGACACTGCTTTAACTATTATGGCTCAATGGTATGGAATCATGGGAGTTGCAGTTTTACAAGGTCTGCCAAAGAGTGCTGGAACCTCACCAAACTACTAATAGCATTGATCCGTGGCAGTTAAAGTGGTGTCAAACTGCATTCATTCTACAGTATAGATGCACCCTAAGACAGCTGATTCATTTGAGAAGCATATAGATCACTGAGATACATAAGAATGTCAGCTTTTTGCTGGTAAAGTACTGTGCCTTTATTCATTTCCCGATTACAGGTTATCCCCAAGTTACAAAGAAGATAGGTTCTATAGGTTTGCTCTTAAGTTGCATTTGCATGTAAGTCGGAACACGTACATTTTTAAAGTGTAACTTCAGCCAAAAATATATATGTTTTAGCTTTGAATAGCTTGGGGAAGAGCTAACACCCCTGTGGTGTTTGTTTTGCTGTCTGTGCCCCTGTTAAAAAGATTTCACCACACTTTCTGTCCTTGTGTAATTGGATTTTGTAAAAATTGCCTTGTTATGGAAAAAAAGATTGGTGATAAAGCTTCAGGGCAAACACCTTTTCCCCATGATAACTCTTTGAGTGAAGTGAATTTCCCTTCCAAGAGGTAGATTTCTCCCACTTGCTGGTCTCTCATCCTCATTCTTAACTATGAGTCATTCCTAAGTCGGATGTTTGTAACTCAGGGACTAGCTGTATTTAGTCAACAAGTGGAGCTTTCCCCAGCAGAATAGTAAGAGTGAGAAAAATATCTCTTATATTGAAGGCTTATATTTTCTGCCACAAAAAAGTCAGATTTAATTGTGTATTAGATCAATGGCTTAAAGATTATCAATGAAAATGTGGATTCTTCAAAGTCCTATGAACCAGTCATTCCTTCCTAATTTTAATTCATTTTACTAAAAGAAGCAGAAATGAGGAGATTTTGGAACAACCATTGCATATTCACCATTTTGTAATTGTTCACATTCCTACCTTTTATCAGTTTCAAGACAACAGTCTGTTTTGAAACTGAGTGTCACATTTTTAGAGGATGCAGACATACATTGAATAAGTAAAGAAAACAGATAATGCAATTGTGAGACGTGATCTGTAAGCAGAGCCAAGGAAACTACTGTCCATTAAAACCTTTGTTGCTTTTTTCCACCCCACCCCTAATCTTGTTTTCCCAGGTTCTGTGTTCACCTTGACTTGCTCGTCTCGTCAGGTTATTTGTCAGGTCATTGAGAATAGCAGCTCCACGTCCTCCTCCAGGAATCTCAGTTTACACACTGACCTGACTGTGCAGATAGAGGACAAATATGGCTTCTACATTGGCCTGGCCTTGGCCATCCTCTCCAGCTTCCTCATTGGCAGCAGCATCATCTTGAAGAAGAAAGGACTGTGCCGGCTAGTGGAGACAGGAGGCACCAGAGCTGGTATGATTTCATTGGCTTGGCAGGTGAAAGGGGCCTTCAGTTGTTTCCTAGCAGACTTATGGCAGATTTTTAAGGTCTTCAGGATCAATGGCAGCTTCCTCATATGGCTGATCCTATGATTAGGAATAGAAATTTCCTATATGTTCTTCCTCAAGTTCTTATAATTAACTTCTTTTGAGGAATGATGCAATGGAGGTTATTGTCCTAGCACCAGTACAGACAACTCTCTGTATCTACAGTTTCTGCATCCACAGCTTCAACCTCGATTTTGCCATTTTATGTAAGAGATGATATTTGCTACATCGTTGTATATAATTGAACTTGAGCAGCCACAGTTTTTGGCACCCATGATAGGGTCCTTGAACCAAACCACAGCCAATATGGAGGACCTAGTGTCTGATAATGCACAAATATATATATATATATATATATATATATATATATATATATATATATATATATCCATACACACACACACACACACACACACATACATACACACACACACACACTTTATTTCATTTAGTTGTGATTTAACAAATTCATTAATTCCGATAAGGCCGTTCCCAGTAAAAGTAATGTCAGGTTTAACCTTAAAAAGGAATTGGACTCATGGAGCCCTTGAAGTGTTGCTGGACTGCAGTTTCCAGCACTCTTCACCATTTGCTATGCTGGATAAAACTAATAGGGATTGCAGTCCAACCACATCTGGAGAGGTACATTATTCTCTTCCGTTCCCTAACCAATAGGTCTCCCCATGCTTTCTTTGAGTCAGCCAGAACCCAGGTCTGAAAAAACTGATCAATCTAACCTTTGGGAAAGGCTGCTCAATCTTGATGATGGGTTAGTCAAACCCATCTGGAGAGTACTAAATTGGGGAAGATTGCTTTAGAGAAATCCTTACTATCCAAGCTGAAATGAAGGAAAATTCTCAATTAGAACATACATAGGTGTGGTTACTGTTACACAGCTAAGGAACTGTCTACTTCTCAGTATGATATCCATCTGATCTCTCCAGCTAGGCATTCAGACTTGATTTGTTGCCATTGTGTCTTGGTGCCTCCCGCATACATTCCTGTTAGTCTAACACTCATAAATAGCTAGCATTTCCTGTTCTGCCACTATGTATTTCCAAGCTTCATTTTTTCCTGTTCCTAACCAAAGCTTTGAATGGACTTACTACATGCATCTGTTGATAATCTCAGTGTTTCCACACCATAAATTTTAAATTTTTCTTATGATGTAGTGTTGTGAAATACCCATTTCTAAACAGGGATATTTTGGCCTGAATCATACTGTTGTAGTGTTGTGAAATACCCATTTCTAAACAGGGATATTTTGGCCTGAATCATACAGTTAATCCAAACAAAAGTACACCTGTTGAATTTACGGGTTTTGCCTGTGTTGATTCGTTATTTAGTTATTGATTAAGTGGCGTGCTCTAGTTCAGACTAACAATTGAGATTCAGGCCACTCTCTGTTTTAGTTGTTATTTTCCCTTAGCTCTTTGCCAGCTGAAAATACCTTTGATTTGTTTATAATTTTGTGTTTAGTCTTGGGTCCCATCTCCAAGATTTCCAAGTCTTTCAAAATAAAACTACAGCTAAAACATTTCTAGTCCCAAGCATTTCTACTTGAATCCATTGATTTGGTTAGTCAATGCATTTAGAGAGTGTGTGTATATTATTTCTAACTGCTCATACTGCTATCTAGATATTTGTTTCTGTATTATCATGAGCAATATGTGTCTCTTCACATCTGTTCGTCTCTAAGCACATGTTGTCTTTTCCTTTCCCAGGGGATGGAGGTCATGGCTACCTACGGGATTGGTTGTGGTGGGCTGGTTTGCTCACAAGTAAGTTTGACTATTCCACAGTTGTCTGATTTATACTTGATAAGTAATGATACACTTTCACTGCTTCCCAGTGTGCTGACTGTTGCTCTGTAAACTACAGTTATTATGTAGAGACATTATTCCCATCTAGTTGGGGCCCTTGTGGTGCCTACAGCTCCAGCTCTGCAGTTCAGCACTGTGGAATTGCCTCAAACAGTGCATTTTGGATATAATTAAAGGAGCAGCTAATGGTTAGTTATATAATTGAGCTCAATATGTTTTTGCTGTCAGAGAGGTGAGCAATACTTTGTCAATTGATTATTGTTGTTCATTTGATTTGTTTCCAGCTGCTTCTCAACAGAGTGTAGGTTAGCTAAAAGTATGGGAAGGGGAAGAGAAGTACTGGATCTCTAGCAGAAAAGAGTTCCATAATCAAGGTACTACCAGGAAGAAGTCCCTGCCATGGAGAATTAGCTTCCAAGTCACGCTGTTCTGCGATCCTCAATTACAGTTGCCCCTGCTGATCCTAAATCTTAGATCAATCATGGGGCATGCAGTCCATATATACCCTGAGCTGTTTAAGGTTTGGTATACTACTTGAATGCAGCCTTAAATGCAAACAAGACTAGCAAGAAGATTTGCACATGAATACTGCTTCTTATAATTCCCCTGTTATTTGTTTATCCTGTATTTACTCAGTGGGCGGAGGAGAAGCTGCTAACTTTGCTGCCTATGCCTTTGCACCTGCAACAATTGTTACTCCACTTGGAGCCTTGAGCGTGCTCATAAGGTGATTGTGTTTCATTTCTACTCTGACCTCCTTTAGTTATTCTAATATATATATACATCTCCAGCTGATTTGCCATGAAAGCAGAAAAAATACTTTGATAACATTGTCCTAGTATAGAGGCAACTAGGTTTCTTGTAGATTTTCACAAAGCTGATCCTAGCAGTTATGTTGGACATAGGGTCCACTCAACATTCATTTAAAAAGTGGAAACTTTCATTGTTTAACATTTTTTGCTGCTAAATAATGACAGCTCTCTTTTCATTGGAATAGATCATTATTATAGGGCCCTTCTACATTGGTCCAAATGCAAAAAAAAAACTGGCAGGGGTGGACACATAGATGGTTCTCTCCCTGCCTGCCATTTAGTCCTTAATAACAAAAGAAAGGAGATCATAGGAGCCACACGGTTTGCCTTATCTTCCTGGGGCTGGAAAATGAAAATAATGAAAATGGAAATAATGAACTTTGGGGTATTCCTGGGTGGCAGGGAGGGGAAGCTGGCACTGTTATCCTTCTCCTCAGTCCCCTTCCACACCACTGTATAAAATCCACATAGAACTGGATTATATGGCAGTGTGGACTCAGATAATCTAGTTCAAAGCTAATATTTTGGATTCTCTGCCTTGGTATTCAGGGTTATATGGCTGTGCAGAAGGGATCTCAGGCTACCTGGGGAGGAGAGGTGCCTGTAAGGTCTGCCTGCTTGGATCCTGAATGGAGATCCCAGGAGACAGTCCCCACTACCTCCATGTCTGCAAAGGGCCAGATTTTTCAATAATTTCAGATACCTTTTAAACCTGAAATAAACCTGGATAATTCCAGGTTGAAATGGATTAGCCTGAAACATCATCTGGATGCCTCAGACGAATTCATTTTTATCCCACTTTATGTGGCTGCATTTCTCCAAGAAGAGCCAGAATCAGATACAGAATATGCAAATACTACTTTTGCCTTTGATTTTTTTTTTGGCAAATCTAAACTTAATCAGACAAGCCTTGACATTCTGACCCAACTTAATTTTTCCTAAGTACATTATCTCAAAGACATTTTCTTGCTTTATTTTCCTTTCATACACAGTGCCATTTTATCATCCTATCTACTTGGAGAGCGTCTCAATCTGCTGGGCAAATTAGGCTGCATGCTGAGCATTGTGGGTAGTACAGTGCTGGTGATCCATGCTCCAGAGGAAGAGGAAGTCTCCACTCTAGATGAAATAGCTTCTAAACTGAAGGAGCCAGGTAATCATATGGCAAAGCAGCTTTGGTTCAAAAGTGATGTCATTTAGTAGAAACTATTATCTGTCCGGAATACAAATGGGATAATGGTTTGATTATAGCTGTGTAGCTTGGTCCTATCACTTGGCAGAGTGGGATGGGTACTTCAAGTTGCGTATGCTAACAGATGAGGATAAGTGTCTCAAGTGAAAGATTTCTTGAGGAGCTGCCAGACATACTAAATTATGTCTGCAACACACTCAGTCACAGAATGCATTGAGACAAACTGTTGCAGTAGGACCCCAAAAGATCTACCCAACTGCCCTTTTGATGTGTCCTGAGACCTGGAGAGCACTGCAGATATATTTTCCCAACACCCCAATCTGCAGTACACCAGGACCTCTTTGGTTGCAGTGATGTCAAGCTGAAACAGCAGGTTTGGGGATTTGGCATCATCGGACATAGGTATGATGACTGAGTTGTATCATTGTACTTTTGACTGATGGTTCAGGTTTTCCTCCTATAATTCTGAATATTCAGCTGAAGGTTTAAGTTACTACAATGACTTGAATTTGGAGAAAAAATCATTTGAAAAGGCAGGCTTCTTATTTGGGAGATGTAACTGTCTCATTCCCCCCAACCCTGCTGCCACTCTAGTCAACCTTTGTATAGGGAATAGAAGGAATATCATATTTTGCTTTGGCTCAGGCTTCAGTGTGTCTTGGAGCACTCCAGTGTTTGTAAAAAAATTACTTCTACAAAAGATAAGTCTCTAGTGCCAAGCAAGTAATCAATCCCTAAGAATCCAGTGTGATTTAAATTCCTTCCTCTTGTTTTTATATTTTCCAGGTTTCCTTGTTTATGCTGGTCTTCTCTTGGCGATCTGCCTGGTTTTTATTTTCTTCCTAGCTCCACGCTATGGGCAGACCAATATTCTTGTGTACCTCACCATCTGCTCTGTGATTGGGGCTTTCTCTGTGTCTTCAGTCAAAGGACTGGGCATTGCCATCAAGGGCTTTTTTGCTCACCAGCCTGTTCTTCACCATCCCCTGACCTGGATTCTTGCCTTTACATTAGTGGCCTCTATCACCACACAGATCAACTACCTCAATAAGGCGCTTGACATTTTCAACACCTCAATGGTTTTCCCCATCTACTATGTGCTGTTTACTACCATAGTCATCACCACATCAGTCATCCTCTTTAAGGAATGGGTCACCATGTCTGCGGTGGACATTATTGGAACCATATGTGGATTCCTCACCATTATTTTAGGAGTGTTTTTACTCCATGCTTTCAAAGATATGGACTTCAGCTTGAGAAATCTACCACCAACTCTTCAAAATACTGATGAGACTCCAATAATTAGGGATGACAAGGACATCCTAATCGAAATGGATAGTAACAGTATCAAGGATGACGGGAAACCCAAAGTATTCATGATCTACCGTTGAAACCAAAAATCAGCAATGCTGCAGCTGCAGAGACTGGTACCAAAGAGTTGTGTGTGTTGCACAGAAGAATTTGCATTAAGTGAAACCTTGTCATGTGTATCTTCTGAAAAGAACTACGAGTTTGAGCCATTCTCCTTTACACAATGTGTCATTCCCCTTCCCACTTTCCTGCTTAGTGATTCCTTCTTTTTATCCTCTGAAATTGTACCACATAATTTCCACTCTCATCTGGAATTACTATGGCTACTATGACAGTACCTTTCAAACAAGCAAGTTTTCACTGATTATCTGAAGAAATTTGATTCTTCATATAGTGGTGACTACAGTTGCTTCTTACTCCTACAGAGGATGATTTTCTCCTAACATTGCAAAGAAAGATTATATTGGTCTAGGCTCTGTCAGGCCAAGAAATGCTTTAAAATGTGAACTGCGAAACTTGGGAGAAAACTATTGTGCCTTTTTTAGGCCTGAATGCACAATATTTTGTTGAACTTGTTATACAGAAGAGACTGGCACACCATCTCTGCACAGCCCATAATTTAAGGACTATGCAGGGACTGTGGAAGTTCCCGTAATCTCACTAACCGGTAAGCAACTGCTGCAATCGACAGGGGTCCATTCCCCTGTCAATCAGGAAGTGACTGCATGGTGTTCCTGGTGTGAGGGGAATTTGTGAAAGGGGCCCCTTTTCTGCTTATCATGCTGAAGATTGGTCATGGGAAGAGGTAAAAATGCTAGGCTGCTGAATTCATAGAGGATGGGCCCAGTCTATCCCAGCAGCTGCTTGCCAGAAAGTGGGATTTCTGCAAAGGAGGGTGTCTTGCTAGAGTTCACTGTGTAGCAACATTACTGTGCTCCCTAGTACACAATAGTCATACAAGATTCTAGTGCATGTATTTATTTCTAAGAAGCAATTACATCTAGGATAATGCTGTGCTGCTAGAATATGACACTGTTTTCTAGTGTGAGATTTCTAGATGAGGGTGGAATGATATTGCATCATTGCATTAACTAACTTGTATTGCTAAGTGTCTTGGTAATGCCAAGAAAACAGTAGTATATACTGCTTCTGCATTTATAGATTCAGTTTTTCTGTCTTTGGGGTTCTTTCCTGATGGTGAACAATTTTTTTGAAACTGTCAAGTTTAACCCATTATTGATGCTGTTAATACTTCTGAGTTGTGTTTCAGCTTGCCCGTTAATATCCAGATGTTCATTGTGGTTAACCAGATTAGACTAAATTGTGGTCTGGCATCTATGTTCAAAAATGTAGGTGTTTAATATTTTGTGTCTGTGTGAAACTCTGAAGTGCATTCAATGACCATTTAGCATCTTGTTGTAAGATCTTATAATCATGGCATCTACAACCATGTGAATAAGCAGCTGTCTGCAGTGCTCACTTGTGTGGTAGTAAGAATGTTGCCATGTTCCCACATCTCTATTTTTCTGAGGAAATAGATGTGGTAAAATTATATTCACCATAATATGGTGAAGCCACCTCTTCCTCAATATAATCAGTTGCATACTTGAGTCCAATATACTGGTAGATGTTACCCTGGTGGAATGGGAGCTATTAGCATAACATAACCCCCAAACTATGGAAAAGAAGACCATGCTACAATTATGTTAATGGTAGAGAGCATTAACCCTTGGGAAACAGGAGATTACCACTACATTTGACTGCCCCTTATGTGGTCTTGACCTTTTTAATGTTTGTGTGGGAAGGAGAGATGTTGGGGCTCTCATGCTACTGGAGTACTCGAATAAGATGAAGAGCATCAATTGTAAACACTCCTCTGTATTTACTTATAGTGTTTCAAATATGTATTGATATTCTGTAGTTTCTGGTTGGAGACAATGAATCCTAATGTCAGTCTCAACCTGAGTTGGCCCCTTCAGTCAATAAGATTTTTCCATGTCTTGTTACACCATTCAACAATTGAGTCAACAATTTAGGAATAATCAGGTCAATTTTATACCACATTTTAATGGAAAAGCTAAGTTTTAATATCCAAAAACCAAATTGACTTATTAATAAGAAATGAAAATTGGGATTGTGACTGTTTCTAGATGCCTTCATTAGGCTGTGGATGGCATACAATAAAGATAGGAGTGTTAACTTCCTAAGGTTAATAAACTGCATGTTCAATACAAATATGTACATAGACGAAAATACTTTTCTGCATGGCCAAATCCCTGTTATGATCGCAGCAGTGTGAAATGGGATCCAGACTTGCAAAGTCAGTGAAGTTTATGGTGTGATGATAGACTGAATGAGATTAGGTTTGCATTCCATGAGCACCACAAGCTTCCTGAATAATTAACTCCTTTTCTTGGTCAATGAAAGTCTTTTTTGTCTTAGTCTGGATGCCCAAGAAACTGGAAAATCTCTGCAATAAGCATTAAGTCTTTGAATGTGGGGAATTATATATTTTTTTAAGAAAATAAAAGTGTATTGGGCCAGTCATTTGCAAATCAAGAGGCTTATGTACCACAAGAGGTTTTAGTTCTTGTCTATTTTTAATATAAGTTGTCTAGTTCATAAGCTTTTAGAAAACAAGTTCAACTCTCTCTTTCAGTACACTTTTCCCTTCCTCATCACTTTAAATCACTGGTTTCCAAACTTTGGTCATTCTGGTAGCTTGGACTTCAGCTCTCAGAAATCATGACTGTTGGCCAAGCTGGTTGGCATTTTATGGAGGTGAAGTCCAACATCCCTGGAGGGACACAGTTTGGGAACCACTGCTTTTGTATAGAAGGAATAGTAACCTTAACAATTAGAAAAATAGCTCACATGCTCAAACTATATTCTATTGTACTTTGGGAAAACAGACTTGAGAGCAGACTTTCACATCATGGGAAAATGTATTGTGTTATTATGGAAGAGAAGCTCTAATGTTATGTTGATGATGTAGTCGTAGTAATTGAGTGGGGTTTTAAAATATCTACACCACTGTTAGTACCAGTCAGACAATTCAGCTTTAGCAAGCATGCCATCTTCTTTGGCTAACAAAATCTATCTGGCTGGACAAGAGAGGAGAAGAGGAATCTTTAGTGGATGAGAGGATAAATAAAAACTTAACTCACTTGAAAGAACAAGAGTTGTAACTTGGTGATATATGTCCATTCCTCATTGTCCACATATGAGGAATGTTAAAACTTGCCAATGAATGTATCTTACAAATGAACATCTCCAGTGTAACTTTGTGATAGGGGGAGTGGGATTTCTCACCCTGTTTTGATTATATGACATTTCAGTACTAGTTATTTATACTTTGAGAGGGAGAATAAAGATTGTTTTCTATAAACTCTTCAAAGTGGGCCTCTGTTACAAGTTTTGTTTTGCTCCTTCTCTATTGCCCTACAATGTGTACTGTCGGTGCTCAGCCTACAAAATGCAGCATCCTGTGCTGGTATAACAAAAAAAATCATTTTCTTTTCTTCTTGCATGGGTTTGGTAGCAACAGAAATTTGCAACCAAGCCATAATGTTCTCTCTGTGGGGACAATCAACGTAGTGAGCAACACAAGGAAGTACTGAGTAGTCATTCAAACTGTCTCCCTCATTACCCAACACAAGCACAACCCACATGCAATAATAACCAGATTTTTTATTAAATATAACAAAGCAAAAGGCACAACAAACTGCATTATTCAAGTATTTGCATAGATGCACAGATATCATATTGTAAACTTGCAACACATAAAATGTGGACACATGGTGTATTGGCTCTCCCAAAATCAGAAAAATGAGAACCTCTGTGTATGTTTTCTTGGATGCAAGGTCCACCATCATTCAGTGGGCTTTGCCCCTAAGTAAACATGCATAGAACTGGACCCACATTTCATTATTTTTCTCCCATTTCATCATAACATAAAAAGACAATATTTATGACGCACTTAATTTGTTTGGAATAGAGTTGCTGATCCCCAGTACTGAAAAGGCTCTTTTAAAAAATTGCAAAGGAAAATTGAGCTAATATAGATTACCTCCATGGCACATCAGCTGTAAAGCAGCCATTCGGTGCTATTTCAATACATGGAGAATCTTGGTTGCCACACCACAGAAGATGGGGATTGTTGCTGTACACAGCCACATTTTTGCAGCATTGAAAGGGAAGAAGAGTTCTAATGTTTTCAATATGGAACTTTAAAATAGTTCCTTTTGAGACCTGGTGACAATCTTTCCAACATAAAATATTTTCTTTGGACATTTTTTGAAGCATTCTGAGATAGGCGAGGTGGAGGCTTCATGAAACCAATGGCAAGACTTAGAATTAATTTATGAAGGATTAGATTAAGATGTTTCTAACCTCTTGGTGTTTCACAGTTTTCAGTGAAGGATTACTGATCACATTACCCTGAAAAGGCATAAGATTTAATGCACAGAGACCAGCTCTGATGACTACTTAATATTCTAGAGACAAACATTTTCCATCTTGGATATTGGTACAGAAGACATGTAGTCATTGGCAAGAAGAAAAGGTACAAGTTAGGATACAGCAGTTGCTGTTAATAATAGTTTAGAATATGTTTGTAGTACCATGGTGTTGGGTTTCTATTTGGTCTTTCACCTGTATGAAGGAGCATTGCTTCGGGGCATCTTAAAGGAAGATAACTAAACCTAAAGTAAACACTTGGACAATTCAAAAAATGGTACTGCAGCTAGCAAAACACAAGTTCTCTATATTAACAGCACCCTGATAGATTGTTTTGGCTCATGTTCCATCTCCTCAAGATAAGAAATAAAAACTCCCTATATTTAGCACCAAAATATTGCAAAGTAAATTAAAAGAAAATACACAACGCAAAGGATACCCCCCCCCCACACACAAGATTTTTCTAAGCCTGAGTCAATGTTTGTAAAACCTCAAATCAGTAAAAATGTTGCTGACAAGGAAATATGCAAAAAAGTAGCTTACACCAAGCTGCCCAATTACAGTAAGCCCTCTGCATCCACTGGTTCTGTTTCCATGGATTAAACCATCAACCATTTGAAAATTGTTTTTAAAAATCTCAAAAGCAAAACTTGATTTTGTCATCTTATATAAAGGGATATCATTTTGATATACCATTATATATAATAGGACTTGAGGATCCAAGGATTTTGATCTCCACAAGAAGTCTTTGAACCAAACCCCAGAGGATAGGATATAATCCGCTGTCTAATAGTTAAAGAATATTGAGGAAATGTAGTAGTTCTCTTGAGCCAACTGGTCACTGAATTAGGGGGATGGTTATGTAACCATAGAATAGTTGGAACATGGGATCCAGAAGGATGGTACGTATATGAGCTTTGGTCTACCCTTGAGATGATGTGTAGCAAAATACTGTGATAGTGCAGTAATCACTAAATGTTAACTCCCTTTTATGTTAGATCTATGGAGTTTGCCTCTAGTGTCTTGTCTGAAGGCTTTGTCTTATCACAAATTTGCCATAGATTTTTTAAAATCACTTCAAAAACAACTTCAAATCAGAAAGATTGAAAGGACATTTGGGTTTCACTGAAATTTAATCTAAAGTTATTTTCAAATTGCTTGAGATTAGTTGATTCAACTAAACTAGGGCAAAGCCAGACAAGCTATGCATCAACCCTTAGTTGCACAGCACTAAGCATGAATTTGGAGAAATCCAGCTTGTGAGCCAAGGGTGCAGCTATCCTAAGTGTAATTACCCTAACAGAGCAAATTTCCTGAGTAAACAAGTCCAAATGAAAGATAAATACACGAAAAATGATGCTGAGCGTACACTCTCTGAACAAATCATGGAAAGAAAGCAAGGTCTTCATAAATTGGAAATGATTTGAAAATACACAGTAACAACAAACTATGTTTAAAATATGGGACACAACAGAACTGACGTGTGTATTTATGTGTGTATGTGTGCCTTCAAGTCACTTCCCTTATGACAACCTCAAGGATTTGATAGAGAGTTTTCATAGGCAGAAAATAATCAGAGGTAGTTTGCCAGTCCTTTCCCCTGAAATATAGCCTACAGCATCTCATACTCATTGGTGGTCTCATTTCCAAGTATTAACCAGGGCTAATTCAGACTTTGAAATCTGATTCTGCTTCAAACAAGAATCTGTTTTTGTGTGGATATAATGCCCATGTAGGAAAAAGCATGAACACATCAAAGTATACAGTGTGTGTGGCAAGGCATGGCTCCAATCATGTATTCATTCAACAGCAAATCTTAAAATTAGTTTGCACCATTTTCTGCATATGATTGTTTAAGAAACTAATCTTACAACAGGAATGGGGAACATTGGCCCTCTGTCTTTTGTACTACAATTCACATAAACCTTCACAGCGATCATGTACTCTGGATTATCTGGGTGAAAAAGTTAAAACATCTGGAGGAATGGCCTCTTCCCCAACCCTGGAGTCGTTCACCCTGCACTGACTTTAGCACAGAGAAAAAGCTCACATAAGATGCATCTGACAACAGTCTGCATTTGGGATGGACTGGCTCTCTTGGTTCTATGTTTCTAACAATGTTTACTTCTAACTTCTCACCTACAGGAGGGGGCATGGCAGATGTTTACATATAAAGATGATACAAACAGCTGTGACTGAAAGGGCAGATGAAGGGACGATCGGAGTCCATGGAGTTTGTTACAGAAAACAATATGCTCTCACCGAAAACCCTCCCCATATTCTGTGTAGCTGAACAGACTCTGTTGTTAAGATATCAATATTAGGCTGAAAGAAGTAGACGGTTCAATTTACAAAAAAACAGGAGAATTCCCAAATGGGCAAAATACACATGATAAAGACCAAGTCCTGGAAGATTTTCTTAGAAGATGGGCAAAAAAATCACTACAAAAATATTATGCTGCAAAATTCAGCAAGACTGGGGAAATGTTCCACATGTCATAAAGTACTTTAGAGACAATTTTATTAGCCATGAAAGTAATGGCAGGCGCATATGAGGATTTCTGGCTTCTTTGTATGACTATGATTTGAACAATGTTCATTGGTGTTCTGGGAAAATTGAGAAAAATGCACTGGCTCGTGGTTATAGCTTGTCATTTGGGAGAGAACTGAAGCCTCTTCCTTTCTCATTTCAGTATATTGCACTATAACTCATAAGCACCATTTAAAGCATGTAAATCTTGCAATGAAAAAAACACAAAAGGTAAAGGTCAATGAAATTTGGTGTGCATGAATGGAATCCCTTCTTATTTCCAAGAAAGTTGCATCTACCTGTGCCAAAAATGGTAGATCTTTTTGCTCAAGCCAGCCCTGAAACTGGCCTTGCTGAGTCACATAAGAAATGAGAGAGTAATTTGAGACTTGTACATGACCCCTTATGTCATCTTCCTGGAAAAGAGGCCCATGGAAATCCCAGGTCAAACCAGAAAGACACTGTTGTGGACTGTACAGCTGCAATACATATTTCAGCTTTGAAACTTCAGGGTATTTACTGCTCCAGTACTCTTGATTGCCGAGTTCTAGAAAAGAGGAAATGACTGTGAGTATTTCTGTGATAGACGTCAACTCAGATAAAAGAAGTGACATCCTAGGTAGGAGAATGGGCAAGAATAACATCATTTCAGTGACAACATATACCAGAATCCTACATGGTCTGCAAAATTATGTTAATTTATGTAAACCTAGGTATGTTGAAAAAATGCAAAGAAACTCTTTTACTGAACTGCTAAGATATGTAATGGTCCACCAACAAGACAGCCCAATGTGAATTGGTGCCAAATGCACTTTAGGACATGATGCATATCAGGAGCAATATGCACTAGTCTCATTGTGCCTCAGGCACCAGTGAGCATTGGGCACTTTGCTGGCTCTGCTACGCAACAATGTAACAACAACCCACTACTGGATATGGAGGGTACACAACTGCACAATTCTAATTCCTGCGTCTGTAAATTCATTTATACAGACAAAAGTCTCCAACAGGATTCAGGACATATTTTGTAACTATGTTCTCTTAATATAACAAGAATGAGAGCCTGATCTCTGTTTACCCAGAAATAAGTTCCACGGAGTGCTGCTAACATGTTTCACAATTAAGTCTCCAACCCAGAATATCTGGGAATAGGGTATTTTTTAATTGTGCTTCTCAAGAATTCTGAGTAGGTTATAAACTGATATCGATGGTCATCATTAGTACCAGCATTCATTCTCAACAGTTGTGAAGTTTACAAAAATAAATCAAATTACTGCAGCAGAAAGGTTTCCAACACAATTCTGTGTTGCATTTTTATGAAGTTACTGAATAAAAAAATCTTTGTGATCTACACATAACTATGTTGTCAAGCATCTGATAAAATGCCATAAATATGTTCCCTAATACACTATTTATTCATTTTCTCCATGTGAGGCAGAGAGGAGATAACCTGTCCAAGGTCAGCTCGTGTGTTTTCAAACCCTAGTCTCTGGAGTCATAGGACCCACCTACATGGGCCACAAAATCCAGAGCTGGTCCAAATTATTGCTGCTTTGAACCAGCACTTGATTCTGCCATGGGGTTTACATGTCTCCTCTCCTGAACTGTGCCAGTGGCAGGAGAAGAGTCCCCTCTGTCCAGTTGGCCTAAACTCTGATTAGCCCCACTGGGCAGTTACTTTTACCTTTGTCATTTTTGTCACCATAGTGATGGTCATGGACTGAGGGCTCCTGGCCATTGTTCAGCGCCTTTGTTAATGTCAACAAAAGATGTCCATGCAACTTGGAGAAGGGAAGGGAGCAAAGAGCAATCCCCCTCCCTTATCTAACTCTCATTGGTGCCTTTACTGACGTTGGCAAAGGTGCCAAGTGATGGCCAGGAGCTTTCCAGAGACTTCTCAGGCACTTTGGGATATGTGGTCCATGTAGATGGGCCCATAATCCAAAGTTCAAACTGCTATATCACGCTGACTCTCTACACAAATTTATCACTTACATTTATATTCTGCCTTTCCTCCAACAAACACAGTCCTGCTCTTTCCCATTTTATTCTTATGAAGGAAGTCATGCTGAGACAGAGTTAGTGGAACAAGTCATCTAGTGAATGTCATGGCTCTGAAGGGGACTCAAAACTGAATTCACTAAATCTAATCCAACACTGGAAACACTACACCAAGCTGCGTTTTGGGAAAGCTATTTTGTTTCATACTTCTCTGCACCTTTTTCACATTACATATCTCACCTCTGTCAAGGTCCTGTGTATTCCCACACTCCTTGAAGAACCATGTGATGGTCCTGCTGCTGTGCCTGTATTTATCCTGGGCAGCCCAGCTCTGTTGCTTCCAGGAACTGGGTTAGCAGGGAGAGCCTTCTGAGGTGGTTGGGGCCGAGAGGAATTCTAGAGCAAAAGAGTAATATATTGCAGACCTTTTTCTTAACATTTTTATAGAGTTGCTATACAACCTTAACGACTTGGGATGTAACTCTACTACTTTTCTTCCTGAAGGAAGCAACAAATAATGTAAACTATTTTCTTCTCACAACAAAGAAGACTTTCAAAACTCTGCACCTTTTGGAGACTATTTGAAGCTTGAGATTCAGGGTGCACTCACACTGCAGAATTAATAAAGTTTGACACCACTTTATCTGCTATGATTTAATGCTGTTGAACCCTGGGATTGTACTTTGGTGAGGCACCAGAACTATTTGGCAGAGAAAGCTAAAGATATAGTAAAATTACAGCTCCCAAGATTCTAAATGTAGAAGCATCCTTATTCTGAGCAAAACCAACCCCCTGCAAAAAAACAACACCAAATTTATACAATTTTTTGTAGAAGACAAACAGCATTTTATGTGCAGAAATATGCTGTGCAACTGTTAGATTTCTGGCATGAAAATGTTCAGAGAAGAAAAATGCATTTCTAATGGGAGAAAACAAGGAAGTGTCCTGTGGTAGCTAAAGCATTGATTTCAACCCACTTTCCTATTATCAGTGAAATAAGTAGGTGAAGATCCAATAAATACCTGCATATGTCCTTTTTGAATCACTGTGGAGGTTATTTCACCCCCTCCCAAAAAAAAGTGGCATTCACTGTTTCATTGTAACAACTCACTTGCACACCATGGCCATTCCACAACTGGTGGAAACTGAGATTGATCAGAGAAGCATTTGGTTATGCAACCATAACTATAAGCAAAATGATTATCTCATCTGCTGAGCACTCTGGAGGAGATGCTGTCTCTCTGTGTCTCTAGGAGAACATAGCCCTACTCTCCACCAGCTACTGAATGGCCATGGGAGAGAGGCAGCAGTGACTCAACAGTGAGTCTTATGGTGGGGAGGAGAGACGTAGTGGAGTTCCGCCTGAAGAATGTTTGTGGTAAATGCTGAATTACAGGGTCTCAGCCACTGAGCATTATCCAGAGGATAATACTCAATGGCTGAGACCCTATAATGCAGAGTGTAGCATAAATATTCTTCAGGCAGAACTCCACTATGTCTCCCCTCCCCACCATAAGGAAGGTGGGCTATTGAGATCAAAATGAAATACAAATGGATCTCAGAAGGTGCAGCCTTTCAGAGTCTTATCAGCACTGGCCATTCCACACAGAAGGGGGAAAGTATTCAACTATCTCCTTTCCCACACAAAATGCCTTTGAGTCAACCCACTTTCTCTGTCAGAGATGTATACACCAGGCCAGAACACCCCACAAGCTCTCTGTAAGGAGCAAATGGGGGCAACAATTCCAACTTGTAAACAAGATACATAAAGTGGATCCCTCCAGATATTGTACTGCAACTTCCAGCATTCCTCACAATGGGATATTCTGGATAAGGTTAATGACCGTTGTGGTCCACTGTAGTCCACTGCTTACATCAGTGTGGTCCAACTTGCAGCCCATGGGCCACATGCAGCCCACCAATTCATTTTTATTGGCCCTTGCCTTTCTTACTGGAAACATATTTTAATTATGTAATTCAATATTAATATTTTAATTATGTAATTCAATATTAATTATGTAATTTGTTCTCTTTCTGGAATGTCTCTGGCCCTCACATTCCTATACTAAAGTTTGATTGGCCCTTGGGTAACTAAAGGTTGGACCACACTGGCTTACATCATTTGCAGACCCCAGAAAATGAATAGCGTACACAAATCTGAAGAAGTGAATGCTAAACCAGGTTGCATCATTCAACAGATGAGAGATATCAGGAAAGCCCCTTCTACATTGCTATATAAAATCCAGATTACTGGTATCTTCTTTGAACTGGATTATATGGCAGTGTAGAAGGGGCATCAGATGATGTTCTGATTGGTGTTCTTCATATACTACAACAAGCTCTCTACAATAGTTCTTGCTGTCATTGTTGTTGTTGCTCTTGTTGCTGTGTGCCTTCAAGTTGTTTCCAATTTATGATGGCCCTAAGGCAAACCTATCATAGGGGTTTCTTGGCAAGATTCATTCAGGAGGGCTTGCCTTTAGGGATTAATATTGTGTTAGGGAAATTGATACAAGGCCTCCCCCTGCTGGGTCATTAGTGCCAATGCGTGATCTCTGCATCAGGAATGTCAAGGAAATATACATACATACATACATGTGTGTGTGTGTATTGGTTATACAAATGTTTAGTCCTAGTGCACAGTGTTAAAGTGGGTGCAGTAGTTAGAGATCTTGATATAGGGAGCAAACACACCAATGGCTTAGAGAAAGATACTTAACTTTATTGTAGGAACTCCATTCTAAGATAGGAAAATTACTCAGGGTCCTGATCTAAACCTAACTATATCTTGGAAGGTCAAGAGAGGACTCATGAGAAGAATAAGAGGTGGAGAAATATCCCTAAGAGTACCAGTTTCCATCACACAATGTCAAGATGGGTAGACATAGAAGATTCATGATAGGTGGACATAGAAGGTCACTCAGACTATTATTACTGCCCACTACATGGTATTCTTACTCTTCAGTGCTAAGTGTTGTAACATTTCCATAACTAGTGGCCAAAAGTAATGGTTGAGAAGTATTCACCAAATGAAAACTCAAAAAATGGGGGGGGGGGGGGGGTTTAACAGTAACTCTCAGAGTTCCCCAGCCAACAAACATAATTATGCTGCTTGGGGGATTTGGGAGGCTTTCACCAAAAATGTATTGTTTCTAACTGTACCAAACAGAAATTTCAACATTATCTTAATATTACAATTGCACACATTTGCAAATATATCTACAGTGATGTCAAAGGTAGCTCACAGGCTTCCAGAAATCATATATTTACTCTGTGAACTCCTAGCAAGTGAGGGAAACAAGTGAGACCATTGCTGGAGAGGTCCTTCATCTTACTGAAACACTCTTACCTGTGAAACAGTGATTTTTGGAGCTGGAGGTGCTGGCCTATTTGGCGGAGTCCTTCGGGGTAAATACTTTGTCTCACTCTGCCCCGCTGGAATGGGAGGTTTCCTTGTGTAGTTAGCTGGGAGAGGAGGTGGAGGTCGGGTATGGACTCCAAGTTCAGGTGGCGGTTGGCAGTAAAGTACTTCTGGTTTAGGAGGAATATTCTGTGTGCCAAGAACCTATATGAAAACCACACAAGAAACTTTTGACAAAACCATTGCTGTTTTAGCAATGCTCAGCTTTTTTTTTAGAGACTTTAAATGCTCAGTGAGAACTCTTGACATTGGATTATATATGGGTTTTAAATGCAAGCAAATAGGCAAGCCGAATCTCCCTTTTCCCTATGGCAGTCCCTCCAGTCATGTCTAGAAAGTCATGAGACTTTGCTGACGGAAGGAGAAGATCAAGTGTAGGTCCTTCTCACCGCAGAAAGCACATCCTGCTGAAACCAATCCAACATGTTTATGTGTTGATAGCAAATTTCAATACTATTACCATGTATATTTTTCCTCTTTATCTTTGTTTATTAATTTAGACATTTCTGCCTCATAATCTGCAGAGCTCTTGGTTGTAGGTTCTGTTTGAAATATAAATACTAATTCATCATGCAAAACAATTAATTTTTTTAAAAAAGACTTTAAAATAGTAAGGGACTAAAAATTTACAAGCAAAAATTTGCATTGAGATAATTCCGATTGTCTTTCGGAAGGCCCCAAACTAGTGCTGTTTGATCCTGGTTTTTGTACAGTATAACAAGAGAGTAGTCTTGTATTTACAAGCGCTGGCAGACCTGGGGAAAATAACTTTTAGAATGACATCTTCCTGAAGAAGTCTGAAAATTGTAATCCTAAACAATGCCTTTACCAAAATCTTGGATTTGAATCCTATCTTTTATGTGAATAGTATGAAGAAATCATTAGCTTGGATCAGCACAGGGTCAGCACAGTCAGAGTTAAGAATATGTAGAAAATAAAGCATTATTCATATCCATACAAAACTGTCTGAAGTACCTTTCTCTGCTCCTGGGGGGTTTTCAGTTTGAAGGCTGGGTTGGCATGACCATTTGCAACATTCTGAATAGGAGGAGGGGTGCTGTTTCAAAAAAACATAAGAAAACAAGAATCACAAACCATTTCTAGTTGTTTGTTAATGACCATGTTTAATGGTTATCTACCATTCAAGATTCCCCATACAAAAAGAACCTGAATAATTCAGACTAGACAAGAAATGAAAAGACACAAATTAAGACAGGGTTTCGAGAGAACAAGCTACACTCATGGGAAAAATACACCTAGAATTACAGTACAATCCTAATTCAAAGATGTGCTGACTGTAGTAGGTTAGAAATATACAGAAGAAAGCATACCCACGTGTTGGTTGATTTTAGGGATTAACCAACAGAAAAGTGCAAAGAGGGAATGTGGGGGGTGGGTAAGGGAAGAACTGAGTTAAACTAGATCCAAATGTCCTCCAGCCTAGATCTAATCTACACTGGCCCAAACCCTAGAAGTCAAAAAGGGGGGGGGTTGAATCCCTAGCACCCTCCACGCCCGCTACAAACCTGTCAATATCTGCTTAAGATAGTGCCTGGAGGGACTCTTAATGTTTTGTGTCTCATAGATTTAGCATGGGGATTTGGTTAACCAGTTAAAATTCATGAGTAAACCAGTTTTTTTTATAACCTGAAAAATTTAAGGGGGGGGGGGTTGAACCCGTAACCCCCCCCCCCCCCCGCTACAGGCCTGCTCCTGGACATACAATGACTGTCAAGGGGTCTCTAGTCCATAACATGGAGTAAAATCAGCTAACCTGGTTTTACCCTGCTTTGAGAGGGGTTGGGCTAGTGTGAACAGCTGGACAGGCTTTAATCAGAACTGGTCCACTGTCCACATGTGGTTCGATCCTTTTCTCTGATCATAAGGGCACCTTTGCTGTTGTCAACAAAAGCACCTGATGACATCCAGGAGCCTTCTGGAGCTTCATGGGAGTCCAACAATGGCACCATCTGACTGGTTCAGTAGGACTCTATTGTTGTTGTGTACCTTCAAATTATTTTTAATTTTGATGACGCTAAAGTGAATTTATCACATGGGTTTCTTGGCAAGATTTGTTTAAAGATAGATTGCCTTTGCTTTCCTCTGAGGATGAAAGAGAGTGTCTTGCTCAAGGTCACCCAGTGGGTTTCCATGGCCAAGCAGGGATATGAACCCTGGTCTCCAAAGCTGTTGTCTAACTCTCAAGCCAATACACCATTTTAGCTATTATGATGAACTTTGAGGGAACTGAATGCTTGAGGGAGGATGTAACTGGAATTTTTACACTGCACAAAGGAATTAGCTGTGGTTTTGACACTTTTCAAATATGAGGAGTATGCATAGGGCCACAGGAAACCTCACATTCGGTCCCAGATCTGTTTAGCTGCAGAAAGGAAAATATTCCAGTTACCAGTATACAACAAACATTCACCTGAATTGCTGGGTTTCCTTGGGGGTTGTGATCATCTTCTTAAGTGGCACAAGTTTGGTTCTCCATTTATAGCAGCAAAAAACCACTCCAATCACAATCAAAAACACAATAAAAACCATGACTCCAACTATGATTGGAAGAAGATCTGGCATGAAAAACACAAGGGAAAGGCATTGATGTTACTTGTGTCCTACTTTAATGCTTTTTCACCCATGCTAATCAGATGCAAAAAAGAGGACAGATATCCTGTGTTTTGTTATACCTGAGTGAAAGATGAATTGCAGCAAGTGCTGCTGCTGCTGTTTTTTGTCACATGGGGGAGGAAAACTCTACCAATCTAATGCCCACTGCTACCCAGCTATATTGGTCTAAATGTGCTCTCTTGCTTCTGACCACCCTAACCTTTAGCTGCACCAACTCCCCCCCCCCCCCCCAAATTCATAGGTCATTCCTACAAATAACATGAACCAGACCAACCTTTTGGAGGCATGGGTCCACTGTCCAGGCTTCCCCCATTCCCAGATTTATCACAAAATGGAGGAGCCCATCCACTGAAACAATGGCAGTTCTGATTGTTGTTGCAAACCTGTAGAGAAGACAATTATGGAATATTGAAATTACAACAAACACTGATTGTTTCAGTCCTCCCCAAACTGCACCTACATATGAAAGCAATGAGCAAGAAGGACCTGCATCATCCTGTTTGTAAAATTCTAAATGAAGAATAGCCCTGAGAACCAATGTTCATACCAACCAGCCTTTCTGAGAAATGCTGGCTTTGAACATTCTTCTCAATGCTATCAGATGCTATCCGAGTTGCAGGGTATATATTTCCATCAATCAAAGGTCTCTTAGAGCATAAGCACATTCCTGAAATGGGATAGAGACAGCTCCCCACTATTTTTAACTCCCCAGCATATCTTCTCCCTAACATTGTCTAGCTGCAACAGGTGGGGATAACATCTCCTCAAATAAAACTTAAGATGTCCACTTCATGTTCAAAAACGCTCAACAGTATTTTCTTCTATGCCTAACAAATCATTAGGAGCTTACATTCACTGTCTTGGTTAGGTTTTGTAGGAAACATCAGCAAGCTCCAATTAAATTTCATCCTGGAGGACATCATCCCCAAACATTCTCTGTTGTAACTGGTACTTCAGCATCTTACTCACCTCTAACTTTGTTAAGTCCAATGGAAATTCTGTTTGTGTGTGGATTATATTATGAAAAATAGCCCATCAGGAAAACAGATCCTGAATAGGACATTTAATCTCCCTCCCTCTTTACATAATTTTCATCATTAAATATGAAGAATATATATGTCAAAAAACCTGAAGGCCTTTCAACCTGTTGGTTTACTTTAAGACATATTTTAAAAGGTAAAGGTAAAGGTTTCCCCTGACATTAAGTCTGGTCGTGTCCGACTTGGGGGTTGGTGCTCATCTCCATTTCTAAGCCGAAGAGCTGGCATTGTCCATAGACATCTCCAGGTCATGTGGCCGGCATGACTGCATGGAGCGCCGTTACCCTCCCGCCGGAGCAGTACCTATTGATCTACTCACATTTGCATGTTTTCGAACTGCTAGGTTGGCAGGAGCTGGGGCTAACAGTGGGCACTCATTCCGCTCCTGGGATTTGAACCTGGGACTTTTGGTCCACAAGTTCAGCAGCTCAGTGCTTTAACACACTGTACCACCAGGGGCCCCAGGCTAGATGTACAATACTCCAATTTAATACTCCGTGTAAGGCCTCTCAATTATAGGATCACCATAAGTTGAAGCCAACACGACAGCAGTCAATAACATGTAACAGGTTGGCAGAAGCTGGGGCTAAGAGCGGAAGCTCACCCTGCTCCCCAGATTCAAACCCCCGACCTTTCGGTCAGCAAGTTCAACCACTCAGCAGTTTAACTCACTCACCGGTGGCTCCAAGACATATTTTAAGAAATAAAATAGTTTTATTTTCCATTTTTCTAATTTGAACAATTAGAAAATGGATTTGGGGGTTTATTAAGATGATGAATGAAATGTTTAAGAATCATAGAATCATAGAATAGTAGAGTTGGAAGAGACCTCATGGGCCATCCAGTCCAACCCCCTGCCAAGAAGCAGGAAATCGCATTCAAAGCACCCCCGACAGATGACCATCCAGCCTCTGCTTAAAAGCCTCCAAAGAAGGAGCCTCCACCACGGCCCCGGGGAGAGAGTTCCACTGCCGAACAGCTCTCACAGTCAGGAAGTTTTTTCTGATGTTCAGGTGGAATCTCCTTTCCTGTAGTTTGAAGCCACTGTTCCGTGTCCTAGTCTGTAGGGCAGCAGAAAACAAGCTTGCTCCCTCCTCCCTATGACTTCCCCTCACATATTTATACATGGCTATCATGTCTCCTCTTAGCCTTCTCTTCTGAAGGCTAAACATGCCCAGTTCTTTAAGCCGCTCCTCATAGGGCTTGTTCTCCAGACCTTTGATCATTTTAGCCAAAGACAAGACAAAGTATTTTTGTTTTTGTGTATTTATGATATCAATTATTTCTAAAAACAGGAAGGCTTTTTAATAAGACAATGCTAAGCATCTGATCATAACATTTCCTAGTCTTGGTATCCTTTCTGCAGTTCTTTTTAAAGGGAATAAAGGCTTCATGCCCCCTTAACGCTTCCGGAAACTATATTGTTTTCTCGTTTTTACTATTGTTGATGGTTGTTCTGTTTTTATTGTTTATGCCTTTTCCCAATAAAGTGACAAAAATGAAGAAGTTGTTTGTTGTTTAGGAACTTGTAAGACCATTTATAATAAAATGTAATTCAAATATCAGTTTTCAATAACTATACTTTGTTAAGGTATATGGGTAAGTTATAGTGGGATCGCTACTGGCTGTGCAGGTGTGTGTGTTAAGAGGAAAACACACCTGGGTTAATTGCAATCACAGGCTGGGGAATCAAGGCTGATCCGTTTGGGCTATTCCCAGAGGGGGATCACTGGGGAGAGTTTGTCCTATGCGTTTGCTCCTGGAAGCCTTGCTACTCAGCACAAAGCTCTTGGCTGGCAACAGCTACATTTCATGCTGGCCAGCATCTCTACATTCAAGAAGCATTGGAGGATTTATTTCTTTGAACTCTATGGACTATATGTGAGTGCAATACAATTCAGATGAAATTGACTGCTGCTCTGAATACTTAAGAGTAAATTTCTGGGTTTTTTTTTTTCATTCTTTAGTTGCTCATTTTTTGAACTAGCAAACTGTGCATTGTGTTACTGGTTTACAAGCAATGAACAATCCACAATATATTTTTAATATACCTAATATTATCATTTTAGTCAAATAAAACTATACAATTTTACCTGGTTGTGTGTGGATTTCATTATGAAAAATAGTCCAATACGAAAAAAGATCTTGTATTATGTATATAATACAATTTATGTTCCTGAAATAACAAAAAGCTGTCTTGGCAGGGGGGTTGAACTGGATGGCCCATGAGGTCTCTTCCAACTCTACTATTCTATGATTCTATGATTCTATGGCAGTGCTATAATAGGATTTTCTTTGTGCCATTTATCTAAAGGAAGTTTGCCATTGCCGTCCTTTGAAGGTGAAAGAACGTTATTTACACAAGGTCATCAAGAGGGTTTCCTAGAATGAGAAGGGATTTGAATCCTGGTTTCCCAAAATCCAAGCCTAATATTCAAATTACTGCACCATGTGTACTTAATCTGCAAAGCAGTGAAGCTCTAAATGGCAGTTCATGGCTGTTGTTTTCTGGTAATTTTCTAGGAAGGGACAAAATAACCATAGTCCATGGGCACAATTACAGGACTGGTCTGTGGCACACTGGAAAAATGTAATTGCTAGTTTCCTACATCTGAGATTCCGAGAAGGACAACTGTAGTGGGTGCCAATATAATTTCTTTTTTTCAAAATTTCCCAAAAAACGCTGGGTTTGGGGGGGGGGGGGGGGGGGGTTTGGGGGGGGGGGAGAAAAGTTTCTTTACATGATTTTAAGATTTGTAGAAATTGTGTATCACTCCAGGCATTTTTTCTTTATCAACTACTACTAGCATAGTTCAATGATACTCAGATATGTTCTTAGAACAGTTTAATATGCTCTTTTAACTGATATTCCCTACCTCAATCCATAGAGAGTGGCAAGTAAATTAATAATAACACCAACAATAATAACACCAACAATAATAACACCAACAATAAAAAATAGTAACAATAATATTTAGCTAATAAAATAGGCACGCAATATATATTCAATTAAAATGCCAGAAGTCAAGATACTTACTCCATGATCATTGCATTTCTTATCACAGTCTCCAGTCTCAAAAAAGGAGGTGTTCCGACAATGTCCTTCAAAGCAAATCTGTAGGAGAAAAACATACATTAAGAACAACTCTGAAGAAATTGAGGACACTATGAAGTTGTTCAAATGCAAGACATCATTGAATTGGGAGATAATCCAAGTTTTGCGGCATGAAAAAGTGTGTCATACTCAACTGTACTCAACATTGTCTTTGCACTTACATGACTATCTCCACACTTTGTTCCGGCCATCACTAATCCAGGATCCAACATATCTCCTTCATTTTCTTCATTTCGATATACATGAGTTCCACGACAGAGGATCTGCCTTCCATTTAATAAAATGGTTGTGTCAATTGCAACAGCATTGGATTCCAAAGGCTTGGAAGCAGAACTCTGACACTGTATCTTGCCACACTTTGCATCTCTAGTGAAATAAGATTCTATAGGTTAAAAAGTTAGATTTAATGCATGATGATTTCCACAAAAATTTGTGGGGTACATGATGACTGAAAATCTTCAAAAGAATCAGTTGCTGACAATCCTAATTCAAGTTAATTAATTTCAAAACTAGATTACTGTTCGGTCTCCGAGATTCTAATACTCAAACCCAGACTTATCTTCAGATCTCCCAAAAATTTGCCAGTGATTAATGTTATGTTTTCAGGCATAGTTGTGGGAAAAGTCAGTTCTAAAAGGAGGGGTTTTTTTTAATCGTGTCAGAAGCAACTTGAGAACGTACTGGAAGTCACTTCTGGTGTGAGAGAACTGGTTTTCTACAGAGGTGTTGCCCAGGTGATGCCTGGATGTGTTACCATACTGTTGGGAGGCTTCTCTAATGTCCCTGCAAGCTAGAGCTGCCAGACAGGAGCTCACCCCACCTTGCGAATTCGAACCAGCAACCTTCAGGTCAGCAACCTAACTTTCAGGTTAGCAGTCCAGACGACACAAAGGTTTAACCCATTGCACCACCGCAATGGAGGAAATGAAAGTAGGAATAACTTCCACCACTCCCATCATTTTCCTAAACAGGAACCCCCTTATCAGGTAGAGAATCTGTGGTCCCTCAAGGGGCATGGAACTAAAACTCCCATCATTCCAACCACTGGTCAACCTGAAGGCTGTCAGTTCGAATCTGTGAGATGGGGTAAGCTCCTGTCTGTCAGCTCTAGCTTGCGAGGACATGAGAGAAGTCTCCCAGCTAATACATAAGGGCATCTACTGGGCAACGTCTCTATAGACGGCCAATTTTCTCACACCAGAAACGACTTGCACTATGTTCTCAAGTCGCTTCTGATATGATAAAAAAAACCCTTAATTTTTCAGCCTTTAGCATTCCATCCCATATAGTTTGGGTTACTTTCTACCTTGTGTTGCACTTCTTGTATCTGCCATTGATGTCCTTTCCACAGTTCCCATAAGAATCTCCTGCAGCATTAACCTTCTCAAAGCAGAGGTCAGGTGCTGGCCTTGCTCCTGTGTAAAAGAAAGTCTTAGGATTAGTCTCCATAAAAGAGGGAGCTTGCACAAACTATAACCCATCTGCAGTAGCAGCTTGTGGCTTCCATGTCATGAGATGATGAACCCGACCCATGTTTCTGTCTCAATTTTTCACACAGTATCTATGGCAGTGGTTCTCAACCTGGGGGTCCCCAGATGTTTTTGGCCTACAACTCCCAGAAATCCCAGCCAGTTTACCAGTTGTTGGGATTTCTGGGAGTTGAAGGCCAAAAACATCCGGGGGGGGGGGGGGGGGAGGTTGAGAACTACTGATCTGTGGCACTGAATATATTCTTGCAAGCGCAGGGAGAATATTTAGCACCTTGGTTAACTTCTTGAAATCTGGCATGGTTTAGTGACACAGAAGCCACCAGCAAGCAAAACCCACCAAATTTCATCCACAGTTCTGATTTCACACCCACTGTCCTTCTCAGATTAAAAAAAGCAGAAAGATGAAAAGGGACTTCACAATCTGAGATACTAAATCTAACATAGCATAACTCGTTTTATGACATAAACTAATATGACAGCAAAATGGAAGAATACACACCATGTGACCCATGTTGTAGTTTAGCAAATGACATATCTTAGTATGTGAATGTGTGATACAAGTCATATAGATTTTAAGTGATAGGTTTAAGGCTTCTAGGAGGATAATAAGATGAAAAAGTTCCCACTCTATTAGAGGCAAAAGGCAAAGAAGAGAAATTGAGACAGATTCTATATTTCCTAAAATTGTGTGTGTAATTTAAATGCACTGGTATACTCTTCGAATACCTGAGAATTTGACAACATGGATAAAATTCACAGGTGGAGTGTACAGAATGAATTATCTGTTTGCTTGATTCTAACTTACTAAAATGGAAGTAAGGGCTTGACAGGGTTATCATCAAACATAATCATCATCATCATAATAATCATCATCATCATCCAATTTATTGTTGTGTATATTCAAGTCATTATGGACTTCTGGTGACTCCAAGGCACTCCTATCATGGGGTTTTCTTAGCAAGATTTGTTCAGATGGTGTTGCCTTTTCCTTCCACTGAGGCTGAGTATGACTTGCCCAAGATTGTAATATTCAGTGGGTTTCCATGGCTGAGCAGGGATTTGAACCCTCATCTCCAGTCATCACCCAAGGTTCAAACCACAGCACACATCAGGAGTCTTATGTTATAGCAGGTAGTCTTTAACAGCTGTGGTATACATGGAATTTCATGAGATGCCATTTTTTCTTAGTCCATATACCACTTAATTTAGCTCTTCCTCCTAAAACTCCTTCTTCTGCTCAAAGTGGGGAGACTCAAGTCTATGCCCCACTTTCTTCAATCTGAATAAAACTAGAGTCCTGCAAATAAACTGCAGGAACCATTTGCTTCTTAATTACCCTAACCTTCAAGATGCAAGCCCTCTCTCCACCATTTGATGACTTTCTCTTCTCAGAGAACAGCTTACCATAACCCCAGAGTTGCGAGCACTGCTGTTCATATGTGAGGCACATCCCGCTGTAGCAGTAGGCTCTCCCGTCTGCACATGGAGTACCATCCAACTGGTAGAAGTTTGCAGGGCAGAAAGGGGATTTGCCTGTACAATATTCAGGCAGGTCACATGATCTAGCCTGGTCCCGGCAAAGACTTCCTGGTGCAATCAACTAAAGACAGGATACAAACAGCAATTTCAGTGACATTCCAGTGACTTAAGTGAGGTCTAAGGTAGTGCCTTAGGTGAAAAGGCTGCTCTTTGGATCAATGGTGGTTTCTCCCATCAATTTAAATATTCATATTCATTTGCTTCAACATATCATTCACCCATCTACCCAGAAAATTATAATAAAAGCACATAAGGGAGTCCCCTGCTTATTTGACAGATCATGGACCACAGCACTCTGAAAAAGCAGAAATCGTCAAAATGCAGAACCATTAAGTGACATTATGAATATCACTGTACAGTGTTCTGCTACCTAATCTATCAAATAAATGGGTGATACCTTGATTTTCCATTGAGAAACCTCCTTTAGTCAATTTTGTAGTCAGCCCTTAGAATTACCAGAGTGAAATTATTAGTCAAAATGTTCTTGGTTTAGAACCATTATAATGACAAAATGCTCAAAATGTTTTGGAATAATGAGGAAAATTGTCTGACGTTGAGATCCTTATTAGACAATGATAGGAATTTATTGGGAAGATTTTTGCTGATAGGGTTAGCTATTGCCTTCTTCTGAGGCTAAGAATATGGTCCAAGGTCATCCAATAGGGTTTCAGGGATTCATGGGCATTCAAATACTGGTCTCCTGTAATCCTAGTACAACATTCAAATCACTACACCACAGTCTCTTTTGGAAATAAAATGTCTACACCATTGTTTTGTTTTGTTTTACTTTTTGTATCCTATATTGTAGTTCCCATTTTGTTGGATTTTATGAAAGACTTGTTCTTGGTACATTGCTGAGCTTCCTCTTTTATTCATACGAGGCTTGATAGACAGGGCAGAGACCAGGTAGTTTCTCTGTTCTATGCAGTGTATGGCATATGGTGTACTGGTAGTTTTTGAAACCATGGCTCTACAGTCATCAATAATAATATTTTAATTGGGTGAGCTGCTGGCTAGCATCACCAAACCATCCCTGTTTGTTTGAATAGATGAAACTATAGCATTTTCTTCCTAGATTTAGCAGAGTGGTAAGAAAGAAAACATTACATGTTCATAAAATCAAAAGGAAACCAGTATACAATACACCCCCTTATTCACGGATTTGATATTCACCATTTCTTACTTACGCTCCAAAAATATCCTCCTCCCCTGGAAGCTTTTGTGGGTCTCTTTAAGGCCCCTTCTGCACTGCCCAAAAACCCAGGTTATCACAGCAGAAAATCCACATTATCTTAATTGAACTGGATTAGCTTAGGCCCCTTCCACACAGCTGTATAAAATACATACTGAACTTGACTATAAGGCAGTGTGGACTCAGATAATATAGTTCAAAGTAGATATTGTGGATTATCTGCCTTGATATTCTAGATTATATGAATGTATGGAAAGGCCTTATATCCCAGGATCTGATCCCAGCTTTTCTACTTTAAACTGGATTATATAAATCCACATTGCCAAATAATCTGGGAAAAACAGAAAATCTAGGATCAGATACTGGGATACAGGGCTTGTCTGGAAGGGCAGTCTACACTGCCATACAATGTAGTTCAAAGCAGATAATGTCTAGAAGGAGCCTAAGCCCTCTAGTGAGATTCTATATTTCATCCCAAGTGTTGCCAAAATATAGGGTTTTATATTATCCATGATTTCAAGTATCCATTGAGGAAGTGTCTTGAAATGTGTCACTCATGGATAAGGTGGTCATACTATACACAGTCCCCAAGTTATGAACAAGATAGGTTCTGTAGGTTTGTTCTTACACTGAATTTGTAAGTCGGAACAGATACATTTTAAGTGTAACTCCAGCCATACACACACACATACATACATACACACACACACACACACACACACACACATGCATATTTGCATATTTGTTTTGCTGTCTGTGTTCAGAAGATTTCAACTCACTTTCTGTGCCTGTGAGAATTGGATTTCAAAAAAATTGGCTTGTTGTAGAAACAAGAATTCATGATAAAGCTTTAGTGGAGACACCTTTTCCCCATGATAATGCCTTTGGGAGTGAATTTCCCTTCCTAGGGGCTGATTTCTCTCACTTCCTGTTGACTCATGACCATTCTTAAGTATGAGTCATTTGTAAGTCGGATGTTTGTTACTTGGGGACTGCCTGTATAGGCGAACCAAAAATTACTAGGAATTGATAATAATTCAGAAAGGCTATAACACTCTCAAAGCTGGATGTCAGGGAGATATACTTCAAAAAAGTGTCTTGTCCAAGCTCTGGAACCAATTCGCACCATCACTGGAGGAGCAATGGCTGTTTGACATTGCTGTGTATGTTGGCTCTTTGCCAGTATGCAGACAGCTGTATGCAGCTGCTGACAAGTAGACAATTAAACTGCCACATGCCACTAAAAACAACCCAAAATACACATTGGCATTGGTCTGCTGAATCCTGCATGCAAAGTGGTCCTACCTGACCAGTTTGCCAAGTACTGGGCCAATGTATGCACCCTTTAAGCATCCGGAATTGGAGGAGGAGTATGGAAAGACTTCTCATACCAATACTATTTTAACTACATTTCCTAGGAAAGTTGTGGTGTAAACTGAGACACAGTCTTGCCTCCATGTAGAGCCAGCCCCACCCTACCCTAAAGTTGGTTGATCAAAGAATTCAGTTCTGCAGTATAGACAGCAGTAGAACAGATGGCTGTGAGCCAAGATGCCAAAAGAGAATATCCTCTGTGTTCCCAAGTGCTTATTTTGTCTTTGCAGTGACTGGGGCATGCAGCAGCTCCCCACAGCAAGAGACACTGGTAATACAATCAGGTTGAATGGCTTTCCTCTGATCCCAGCCAAGCCAACGGCCTGCCCTGAAAGAAAAGCTCTCCACTTGCAGTTGTTAAATCCCATAATCGCCAGGAGACTCCAGTATAAGCCAAAACAGCTGGTGAGGGGGGTGACTCCCCAAAGATACATAGGAGAATTAAAGAAGTGGCCCTTTCACAGTCCTGCTTGGGGCTAGGGACACCTGGAGATTTCAGTCTACAGACTGTAATAAAATATGCAGTAACAGAAGTCATTTCAGGAAAAACCTGCTACAAAAATAGCAGAATACAAATCTGGCATTCTTGGATGCCACTGGTACATAGAGGGCTCACAGATGGTTAAAATGGCCAGTGGCACGTGGATTAAATGCAGAGGTGTGTGTGTGTATACACGTGTGTTTTCATTTTCTGGTTGTCACTTCAACATAGTATACACTTATATACAAGGGAACACAGACACTTTAGTATGCACGTGTCAGTGTAGCGTAGCAATTTTGAAGGTTGAATGGGGACTGTAGCAGATTTAGGCCACCTTCCCCATATGGGCCAGTCACTTTCTCTCAACCTGATCTACCTAACAGGGCTGTTACGAAGATAAAGTAGGAAAGAAGGGAGGCCTATATCCCCCCTTAGCTTGACACAAAAAAGGTGGGATATAAAGTTAGCAAACACACAGAAAAATGTACTGCTAGTTCTTCGTATTTGCAGATTTATCTTTCATGGATTTGATTTTTTCAAAGACTTGATTAATATGTTCTCTTTAAGAATCTCAAGGTCTTCTGAGGTGGTTCTGTTATAAACTCCAGTAGTGGTTAAACACAGAATTCCTAGAGAAGAGTTCTCTTGGGTAAAAAAAAAAGTTTCTCATTTTCCATTTTTGTATAGATCCTGCACTCCTTGTTGAGTACCTGCAGTGCTGCACATGTATTCTTCCATTTAACATTACTACCAGAGTTTTTAAAGAAAACTGTGAATAAAGTTCATGCAGCCTAATATCCAAATTGGCTCCAGATTGACTGCTCCATCTGCTTTTCATTTATATATAGAAACAGCAGATCCTTCTTTCTGTGTGTTGTGCAGAGAGCAACCAAGTTAGATACCTTGCACAGGTGACAGCAAGTTCCATGAGCACATTCGGCACCAGGCTTCAGAGAGCAATCAGCAGCATTGCAACAAGGATTGTTACATTCCTGGGAAACAGACAAGAGAAATAAAACATTTGATGTGTAAACAGAGCAGATGTTTTGAATCTAAAAACATTGGAAATCATCTGGTGCTTCTGTTAGGATGGATTGTGAGATTGTTTTAGCTACACATGCTCTCAGTCTTCGACTCAAATGCCCTCGTAGCATATTTTCCCATTATCTTGCTGCCATCATGGGGTGCTGCCAATAGATTCCAGCTTTTGCAATCCCCCCACCCCAAAGTAACAGGGACAATGGTACTGTGTTTGTTAAGTTACAATATATAGCTCTTTCAGTTCCTAATTGGTATCTTGCTCAAAGGACTAGAACATTTATAATCTTTAAAATCATACCCACTTATTAAAAATGATAAGGCTTAATCTCAACATTTTTAGTAGCAAGCTAGAGTAGAATGGTTTTAGCTCAAGGAAAACCAGGAATATTTAGGATGCTTCAAAATGGACCTCCTCTATTGCTACTAATCAAAAGACTATGCGTATCTACTTAATCTTTTCCTCTCTGCTGATTTTAGATTTTGGAAGGAAGACATAGGAAAGGTAGAAATAAAAGATTAATGACAATTGGACTTTGTTTGTGAATGAGGCAGAGCAATTGCATGAAGCACCTTCAGTTTCCAATACTGGGTTTATCATAAAAATGGCAAAACACTGGGGGGAGGGGGGGGGAATAAGCAGGATTCATAAACATTGTTCAAAGTCACTGAATCAGAGACCACGTCATTTTATTTTCACCATTCTGGATCCTATATTTTAGTTTTCAATTATAGAAAGTGTTGTAGTCACCAGATAGAAGATGATGTCATTAGCAATGCCTTTGACTATGAAAACAGAATAAAAAATAGGAACAGAAGTGGGATAAAAATCTGGTAACACCTTCAAATCTAACTGGTTTTTATTTTAGAATTAACTTTCATGGGTTTAAATTTATGTATTTAGATGTAGTATCTAGTGATATTAAGGCATCAGGTATAAAGCATATTTATATACAGTACAGTGTTCCCTCACTTATCTTGGGGGTTACGTTCCATGACCACTCGTGATAAGTGAAAATCCGCGAAGTAGGGACGCTAGGCTTCTCCTTAGGAAGGAAGTAGAAAGAGGGAGAGAGGGAGGGAGGGAAGAAAGAGGCAGAGGAACATGGCACCGCCTCCTTCTCTTCTGCTGCCGTTTGGCCTCCTTCTGCACCTGACTGAGACCACTGCCACTGTAAATAATATTTTTTTATGATTTATAATATCATTTTAGGGTTTATTAAAAAACTGCGAAACAGCGGGTCCACAAAAAGTGAACCGCAAGTAGTGAGGGAACACTGTAGTTGCTATTATTATATTTGCCACCATGATGGGAGATAGATGAAGTAAAATTAAATAAATAAATATTGTATTGGCTTAGACCTTGTTTTTGGATGATGTGTCTTGTCATTGGAATATATATTTTAACTATGCTTTTATGTATGTATCAATTTTAACCTATTTTTATCTCAAGCTTTGTTTTTATGCTCGAGTCACTGTATAAGTGCCATCTGTAAGTCCTCTCCTCCCCCCCCCCCCGGCCCGGTAGAGAAAAGTGGGATATAAATAAGGTAAATAAATAAATAAATAAATAATCCCTCTCCCACAACTATATGAATATACTTTATACTTGGTGAGATATCATACTGTAAGAGATTAACAAGGCTTTATCTTTGAAAACTGAGAATTACCTCCACCTCTCCGCAATCACATTCTTCTCCTTCTTCCAGGTAACCATTTCCACATCGCTGTCCTCCATATAAAGTCTTAGTATCTGGCATGTTATAGAGACACATCCCCCCACCAGACTGAAGATACCGGTCTAGCTCCTTCTTATTACAGTTGTTGAAAACCCTGGGAAATGGGTGCCTACAAGGAAGCAGGGGAAGAAGGGTGCATTAAATTACTTAAATTGATCATCATGCATAGTGATGAGTGATATTGAAAGTTTCCATTAGGTCTGTAGGTCAAATCAAATCCACCTGATCTGTACTACCCAGACTAGTGTGCAGATTGAAACACAGCTATTCCTCAAATATTACACTTCTCCAGAAGTTGTGCTGGAGTTCTTACAGGCCTGTAACCTCAATGGGAAGGAAGTATAGTTGACTGGCTACCCCACACATCTCTCTGGTCTTTCCATTCCATTTGAGGTCATTGATATACTTTTCTGTACCTGCTTGCCCTGCCTGTGTGCATATTTTCCAGAGCAGGAACAATTCTATTTATGCATTTAGCTAGGTTCATGTCCTCATTATATTGAGGCACCAGACAAGACACCAGATCTTTTCTGGTTTTGGATTTGGACTCTGGAAGACTATCATCAAATCACAATTCAGCGAAAGAAACCCACTATTGATCTTGGACAGATCATGCTCTCTCAGCGTCAGAGAGGAAAGCAATGGCAAGCCTCCTCCATGAAAACCTAGTAATACGATGGCCATAAATCAAAGCTGACTTGAAGGTACACAACAACAAAAATGCTCCCAGACTAAATACACTTTTATCCTTAATGAAATGATATGGAGTACAATAATGAAACTCAGGTTTTAGTATATTATAGCAAAGATGTATAAGAGTTGGTGAGGACTCACCCTGTTGCAGCAGCCATGATGCACCCTCCATCTTTGGCACTGGCAGTGCAGCAGCCAGTTGAGTCATGGCTCATGCCAAAGTTGTGCCCCATCTCATGGGCCATTGTGGCAGCAACTCCAATGGCATTGTCTGAATGATCCTGTGCAGGCAGAGGACCAAAGATAAGAGTCCACATCTTGCATAGTATGGATGTAAATGTGTACTATCCAGCTCAAAGAATAGGCCTAGCTGATGGTGTAAAATATGAAAATGCAGTCTGAAAATCTTTCTTTTGGGGAAATAATAGACAATGCCTAACAACTTCCTTATTTTTTCTTTTACTTACATTATGTCACTCTGTCATATTGTCAATAACTTAAAAATGAAAGAGAATAACTCACCATATTCACTCCTCCAGACTGATAGGCAGAACACATGGCCATCAGAGGGGCCAATCCTATAGTAGTACCATGGAAGGACATGCCACTGAAAAACATAGTGAAATATAAAATTTAATGCAGTCCTCAATATTTAAAAATACATCAAGAGCCTTGTATGTTTTAACCTTAGAATTAAAGGGAACTACAAACATAAAGCCATAGATTGCTCACACACATACATGGATAGTTTCTAAAATTACACATGTCACTGAGCATCCTCAACTGGGATTGGTTTTTCATGATTTTGACAACAAAAAAACCCCCGGCCAAATAGAAGAAAGTTTAATGACAATATATTTTGATCATTCAAGGATACCTAAAGTGAGATAAAGAAAACACACTGAGTTTTTGCTTACAACCGTGTTTCCCTGAAAATAAGACAGTGTCTTATATAAATTTTTGCTCCCAAAGATGCACTAGGTCTTATTTTCAGGGGATGTATTTTTTTCCATGAAGAAGAATTCACATTTTTTGTTGAACAAAAAAAATTGAACATTTATTATATACTGTATAGTAGATAACCAGACAAACTGTGAATCCTATCAAGAATTTATTGTTACTACCATTATTTCCATGTACAACACTCTATGGTAGGTACATTTACCAACCCTGCATGCTCTGGTTTTCTGTTTGGTGGGCATGCTTCCAAACAAAAACTTTGCTAGGTCTTACTTTTGAGGAAGACCTTATATTTAGTAATTCAGCAAAACCTCTACTAGGTCTTATTTTCAGGGGATGTCTTATTTTTGGGGAAACAGGCTATATATATTCATGTATAAGTCGACCTCATCTATAAATTGAGGACAGATTTGGGGTCCAATAATGGATGTTGATATGACCATGGATAAGTTGAGATTCATTCTTCAGAGAGGGAAAACCATTAATGTCAGCTAGGAACCAGCTGTCCCTGGCTGCCATCACTGTTTCCCACCCAAACATTCAGAAACACCAAAGGTGATGCCATGGCAGAAAGAGAGAGTGGTGCTTGTTTTAAGTTCTTCAGTGATGGACCAAGCTATTGCTGTTAACCACTTTATTAAGAGGAAGGATTCATTTTTTTATAAGATTTGATACAGTACTCACATTTTTCTGTAGATAAGCTGACTCAGGTTTGGGTGTGTGTGTGTGATTTTTCATTAAAATTTCTAAATTTGTACATGAGTATATAGAGCAATTCTATTGCAGCAGTGTACCTGCTCTCTGTTAAATACCAAAACATGTACCCGATAACTAATTTTTGTGACTCAAGTACTCCAGAACTTTTGTTTGGACAGTTGTGGAAAGAAAGTTAATGCATTATCACTGTGTCCCTTGGCTGTGAAAGATATACCCATGGAAAAAATTTAACACTGTTAAAATTAATAATGTGGAGCAAGTTCAGATGTATTTCTTTATATGCAGGGATATATGAATGCTTTCTTTTAAAAACTATACTTACAGGTTTACAGTCATAATTGCAGACTTTTCTACTGAAACCCAAAGCAGAACGAGTAGCTACACCATTACACAGAACTAGTTCAGTTCTTATCTTACAACTAGAACAAGAGACACAGCATTCCTATTAAAATGACTTACGTGATCAGTTGGGCATTATCATGTTTTCTATACTTGAGAATTTTTCGCCTCCAAGACAGAAAGGACCATAAGGTTGAATGTGGATTTTCAGAGATCTCACACATATTGTGGTCATTCCAGACTTCAAGTCCAACCAGAGCTATCCGTATGTTCAAAGATTTGTAAAACTGAGAGGTTAAAATCAAAGAGGAGACCTTTAGTTAATTAAATCTCTCTATTTTCATCTGACTGTTTAACTTCTAGCAATATCACAACATCTTAAATTATTTAAAATAATCCATAGGAATATTTAAAGGGTAATATAAAATAATTTGAAACCATTTAAAGCCATATACGTATAATGTACCATTTCAGCTTGGAAGTTAAGCAGGGTCACTTCTGATAAGAATAATAGAATCATAGAGTGGAACTCTATAGGCCCTCAGGTCCAGCCTCCTGTTTAATGCAGGATCTCCAGCTAGAGCATCCTCAACAGATGGTTGTCCAGTCGCTATAAAGACATCCAGAGAAGGTGACTCTGCCACATCTCTAAGCAACTGGAATAAATTGCTGAACCAGTCCTACTGCCAAGGAGTTCCTAATCTACTTTCATATAACTTAAAACTATTAGACCTAGTTCTACCCTCTGAGGTAACTGAGAACAAGCTGGCACCTTCTTTTTTGTAGCAGCCCCTAAAGTATTTAAATTTATTACCCTTCATTCTTCTCTTCACCAAGCAGAGTTCATACTTGGAAGCCATCCAGAAATACCAGGTGCTGTAGAATCTATTTCAGAGCAAGGAAGTGGCAATCCACCTCTCACTATTCATTGCACATAAAAACCCTAACATTCATGGGGCCACCATAAGTTGACAGGCAATTTAACATATCACATTTTGCTTTACTTACATAGAATTCCATAATCAAGTCAATCTTTAGTTATTTGGCTTCGTTGTGAGTTTCATTTCTAAGAACCACATCAGTTTTTATCTAATTTGCACAGAGAAGAAACTATATACAGTCATGTAGCAAAGTGTTGACTCTGTGTCTTCTTTCTATCGATTCTTTGAGATTCTTAGGCCCAAACTAGAGAGAACCTATAAATGCATGCAGTTAGTCCCTGATAGCTCTTTTATTTGGAAATGCAACTGGGATGGGTTGTGGGGGGTTGGGGTAATGTGAAGCTGAGAAATAGCCTCGACAAAGACTTTGCTTGCCTATCATGTCTTTGCTTCAAGTAGTAGAGTTCCTCTGAAACATGCAGTTGGAATCCCACAAGGGAAGTGATCAGAGTGAGTGGAGAAAAGCAATACACTCTTCCCAATAATTGCTTTACTCCAAATCATCCTCACCAACCAGTTTTCTTCCCAGAAAAAATGGTTGGTATTTGCATGAGGTCTTTAATCTTTGTTGAGCCGCCCTGAGTCCCTTCAGGTGAGAAGGGCGGCATATAAATGATGAAAATAAATAATAAATAAATTTGTTCTTTTAATCATGCCACTCTTCTTGTTAAACTGGCACATCTGATCTTACCTTATCTACATAATTGGCAGCTTCCACTAACTTATTCTTGGTTGCTTGGAGATCATAATTGTGTTTCTGATACTGAAAGGGAATTTTAAGAGCAATTAAGAATCGTTCTGGAATAAACTGTTGCCATTTCTGACTTTTGCAAATAAATCCATGCCTACAATTTCAATTACGGTCTCTCTAGGATTTTCCTTTGCCAGTGGTTCTCAACCTGGGGTCCCCAGATGTTTTTGGCTTACAACAATCCATGAAGGTTAGTTTACCCCATGCATATTTTACATGTCAAGGCTTTGGTATAATAATCATAGCTAACACATTTCTGTCCCTGATCTCTACTCTTCCAGAACATGCTTAAAGAAAATCATGAAGCAGAAAAAAATATTAAGAGTTATCACATGCATACTTTTTTCATTGACTAATATTACTATTTCACCCTCAACATTTTCTGCTTAGTTAGATATATCAAGTTAGTTTTTGTTTATTTGTTTTTTAACTGAAGAAAGTGTCTTAAGACCCCAACTTGTCCATCTGTCTCTTTACAAATGGATAAATTGGGACTGAAACAAAAGCAGTAAGCGCATAGGAAATGTCCACTTATGCAACAATATTAGACTAATATGTCAAATTCTAAACATAGCTTTTAAAAATATTTTAGATTGCTCCTACACCAATGACTCTATCCTCACTGTCTAATTATGCAAAGCTGGTATTTTACTGGTCATCCAACTCAGACTGGTAGGTCTCAATGTATACTCCAGACAGCTGAGATGCAATCTAAAAGCAGATCTGAGGAAATGGTGGTTCCCCAGGCTTCAACTCCCACTGTCCCCAATTAGCCTGGACATTAATGCGGAAGGCTGATGGGAGCCGTGATCCATCAAAACCTGGGGGACAGCAAGTTATCCTGTCCTTATTCTAAAAGGTTCATACGGCATCCTATTAATTAATGTGAATTATCCATTTGAATCAGATGTATACAAAATTGTTAAAAATAGAGTGTGAAGAATCTTTCTATTGTACATAATGCAAAACAGTTGTAAAATTATCCTGAACATGGAATCTGGAGGTTTTTGGCTGAGACCACTTGGATTATCTCCATGCACACAGCATGTGTTATATACAACAGTGTTCCAAATCCCTTTTCCTTCTGCTCATCCAGTTACATCACCCCCACTAGCCTCAGGGCAACTCATCTGCTCCAGATGTTTGCATAGTAACCTTGGCAATTTGCAGTGCTGGCCATAATTCATGACTCAAGTGAGCACAGATGAAGTTTCTGATCTGCAGTCTCTGCAAAGGACACAGCAATGACAGAGATATGTCTTGAATTTCCCTTTACTTTTACTGTCTGCTAGTAGTGTTGAAAAAGTATTTATTTATGGAACACATATAGCTTCATTCTAGCAACTATTATTCGGGTAGAGGGAAGGAATATGTGCCCCTCCAGGCATTAATGGGCTGTAGGCTCCATCATCTCAGAGCATTGGTCTTGCTAGGTAGAGTTACTAGTCCTTAGAAAGTAATATCATCTGGAGAGCCACAGTTTCCCCATACCTGGATTAATGAAATTGACCACTTTTAAAAATAAAAATTAGATGTTTGTTTTCATTTGCCCATTCCTACTGAGATGCCTAAATAAGTAATTACATTTAGTTTACGTAGTACAACGACAAGGAAAACTAGACATCTGGAAACCCCAGAAGACTAATAAATGTGTTAAACAAACTTTTTTGCTCCATTGGCACAGCTTTTAAATGACTTCAAAAGAGAGAAATGCCACATCGTCCCTACTCCAGTCTCAGTTAGAGCAGAGAGTCACAACCTTTTCAACTTTGACAGCAACATCTGGTGATGAGTGTGGGTCACAGATACATATCTAGACCAACACAGCAGGGAGTAACAATCCATTTTGGAAGAACTATTGCTGAGGGTTTACTTTTACTGTTGCCAAATTCCTGTGATTTCAGAAGCCAAGGGGAAGTGTCACTGCTCCACAGCCCTGCTGGTCATGTGAGCTTCAGGGGAAAGCAGGAGGGGGTTCAAAAAGTTTCAGGGACCACCAGGCAACAATCAAAGCTTTACATAACCCCAGGATCTCACACTGTGCACCCAACACACAATAAAAATATGGCCAGTGGTTCAGCAGGCTCTGCATCATCTGCCTATAAAATGTTTGTCATTAAACAACATATTTACTTCTTTGATATTTAAGTGATCTCATTGTGGTAGCACACAGCTTATGCACAATGAATTTAGAGACATTGTCTATATTACCATCAAAGCCTGTTGTGTATGTTTGTATGTGTGAGTGTGTTTGTGACAGGGGTGATATGCTGGGAACATACACTGACTAATTACTAATTTTCAAAAGAGAAAACACATATTACAAAAAGGTGCAATGTGGGAATCTTGTTATTCCAGATCAATTGCATTAGCAGCAGCCACTACTCTCAACAAGGAGTGTGCCAGGGGGGAAAACATTTAAAATAAAATGATCTCATGTGCCTGAGAACAGTTAACTAGACATGGGAGCAACCAGCTCCAGGTTGCTTGATTAAAAACAGATTTCAGAATGTTTTTTACATCTCTGTGAATTGCTTACATGCAGTACGTGAAACAAAAGGGTGGTCTCAATACAGTTTCATCTTTTAGTACATATCTCAGAAAGAGGGCTGGTTGTTAAATAAACTGGAATGGAGACGGTTGGCTTAAAATCTAGGTTGAGTGCCACTGCAAAGCTGAATTTTGGAATGCATGGAAACAAACAATGCTGGGAATTTTGGTAGCTCAGTAAGACTAAAGAACATGTCTCTCAAGAGATTCATGACCTGAGCTTCTGGCAGTCCCATTTTGGATAAAATCAACCACATGCAAATCCAAATTTAACTAGAGGTGAGGAAGTTAAGCTTTTGTTTCCTCATGTCAATTAAAAATGTTGCCTCATTTCCAAATTACTATTTTGGAGACAACATATATATTTATTGATACACACAGGCACACACCAGTAGTATCTGATGGCTTCCATTTCAGGGATACAATGAAACTGCTCTCATTTCATTCAGCATTTCAAAGGAACTATCCAAGGTGCTCTACTTGTTTGATGGATGGGTTTCAGCACCTTGGATTACTACTTCACATGGTGATATAAAACCCATAATGTTTTTTCCCCATCATTCTCCAGTATGGAAATTACTGGCCACTATTCACACCTACACAAACATACATCCACTCTCGACTATAAAAAAGAATCACTGCACTGGGGGTTCCAATCATTGATCTTCTGTGTAATGTACATTTCGTTCCTGAACTACCATCTGTATTCTATATTTGATTCTGATCTGGCATAAATTTATCTAAGTATCTTACCTCAGCATAATCAGCCACCAAAAGAAGCTCCACATATTTCATAGACTGCTGATCATCCCTCTTTACCTATGATAGAAGCATTGAAACATGCATACTGAATTATTTTATGGCTTTTAAACATGGAAAAAATATATTTAACAACAAAGAGAACTCATTTTGAAGGGTACCAAACACTACTGAATATATCACAGGTTTAAGGCAGATAATTACTTGTGTGATTGTCTTCCTCAAAATGGGCATTGATGGCATAAGACTGCACAATTTTAAATTCTATTATTTTCTAGGAATTGTTCTCCTACAGTTAGATCCTCATGTGGCCTCCCCTTATTCATCTCACCCTCAGTCATCTTCTGTCCAGGAACTCAGTTTACTCAAGGTTTCATGGATCACTTGAATTCTTATTCAGTGATCAGTGTGTTTTGAATTCACCCAGTGTAAATACTAAGTTATTCTCCTGTAAATGTAAGCCCCAATTCTCTTTTATGATCTAGCATTCAAAACTATCAGAACTAGATGGGATTTCTCCCAGCTAAACAATTGCAGTACAATCCCCTTATCCCCTTGATATTCACAGTTTCACTTATCTGTGTTCCACTCTAGGTCCTGTGATTCTATGGCATGCTTCTGCCCCAAGTATAGTCAAAATATAAGGTTCACTATTATTCATGGTTTCAGGTATCCACAGGGAGTCTTGGAACATATTACCTGTGGATATGGGGCAGACTGTGTTGACTATCTTTCATTAAGATAATGGTAATAGGAAAAAATACCTGGCACAGCAAAGAAGTCTCAATCATGTAGTTGAAGCCATAAACCACCATTCAGTTCACAACTCACAAATTACTTCACTATGTGCAACCCATCAAGTCTCCAATCGGACACCTGCAATGTGGGGGTAATGAACCAGCTTATTGTACGGACCTGTTTGTTGCAGCCAGCCTGCACCTGAGCTGTCAGGTGAGCCTTGTGAGCCTTGAGTTGGGCCTGCTCAGCTTGTGATTGTTCCTGCACCTGATCTGGCAGAAGACTCTGGGTTGGAGCCTAGTATTCCCATGCATACAGATGAGCCTGCTGTTCTTGGACAGCCAGAGTTAGAGGAGGTTGCTGTCATTAAGGATTCTAGGAACAGGCACACAATGGTTTCAAGCAGGCAGCTTGAATCGCATTCCTTGGGAGAGTCAAGGTCAAACCTTTCCTTGCCAGATGGGTATTTAAGTTGTGATAAAACTAATGAGCTTGACAGAAAGAAAGTGATATGTCCACAGAGAGGTTTCCAATGTAGTAAGAGGCTGTTATTGAGAAAAGGTTTTGAACAAACTTCTCACGGAAAGAGGCCTGACTGAGATTTTCAGAGGTGGTAACTTTGCTCATCGAGAGAGTGATTCCTGTTTCATGCTTCCATGCCAAGTTCGTGTAGCCTTGCATCTTGAGATTTGTTCCAGTTCTTGTTTTGCTCCTGGGGATTTTGGATTGTCAAAGTTTTGTTTCTGAAAGCCTTGCAGTTTGGGTTTCCCGCTTCAAAGACCCTGTCTTTTGTTACAGTCTTTGATCCTATTCCTTGGACTAATCTTAGTGCCCCGATTCCTTTGTTCCAGTTTTGATCCTGTTCCTTGGACTAATTTTGATACCTTGTTTGGACTTCATTCTTGTGTGATACTTTCAAGGACCCTTGTTCCAAGAATCATCAAGTATTTTGTATCTCGTGGACTTAAGCCTTGTTTCAGTGACTTTGAACTTCGATTCGCTATTGCTTATATATATTCTTCAATAAACTACTTGCTTTGCTTATAGTCTGGGGCTCCAGCATGGTTTCGAGGTGTCTCTGCAGCCTAAGGGTGGAATGCTGTTATCAGGAGGACTGAGGTAACACGTGTGAACCATGCTGAATGTTTAGGAAGAGAATAACATGAATTTCTTAAGCATCTTAGGGGAGATCCAAGTTCTGTGACTTTAGAGAATAATTTAGGAGCACTCACCCTGTGATAACCTGGCTCAGCTCGGGATGCCAGCTCATTAAACCAGTCGATGGCCCAAAACTCTGAATTCTGGTTTCCACAGCTACCCCTGGGAACCTTGAGATGTTCAGACCTGTAGATCAAGTGCTGCTCCTGATTGTGAGGAAGTGGCTCCAAGATATAACTGAGGTTGTTTCTTAATACTATAAGGCCACTGAAAAACAATAACAATAATAGAAGCTGAAGAAGGAAAATACTTGTGCATTACTATCTCAAAGGTTATCTTGTCTTGTGTATCTTTTGCATGTTACACTGCCTTAAGTTCTAATTTTATTATGCGCAAATATATAATAGAATAGATTTATATACTCAGATTTATTATGAAATACTTTGCCAGTCCCCTGATGGCACAGTGTGTTAAAGCACTGAGCAGCTGAACTTGCAGACCGAAAGGTCCCAGGTTCAAATCCCGGGAGTGGAATGAGTGCCCGCTGTTGCTCCAGCTTCTGCCAACCTAGCAGTTCGAAAACATGCAAATGTGAGTAGATCAATAGGTACCGCTCCGGCAGGAAGTTAACGGCACTCCATGCAGTCATGCCGGCCACATGACCTGGAGATGTCTATGGACAACGCCGGCTCTTCGGCTTAGAAATGGAGATGAGCACCAACCCCCAGAGTCAGACATGACTGGACTTAATGTCAGGGGAAACCTTTACCTTTACCTTTTACTGTGCTAGTCTAAATTATATCTTCAGTCAGCTTTCCCAAATCTGTTCTTTATGCCAATGTGCTTAGACTATGAATGCAAATCATATTATTTCATTTTCGCATGCAAGGGTAAATGATCATCACAGGTTTTTTTTTCTTTTGCTCAAAATGACTATTTATCTACAGTATTCTTCCCATATTCAAATGTCTTAAAGTGTGATTGTGGAATTACTGCAAGGAGGAAAACACATTTTAGGTTTTCTGCACATAAAATGTATTTTGTGTATAGGAAATCCATTTTTTCTCATGTGTACAAACAAATAATTCCTCCATAATATTATTTATTATTTATTATTATTTACAACATTTTACCCCACCTTTCTCACCCAAGGGGACTCAAGGGGGCTTACAACACCTGGCAAGATTCAATGCCAAACAATCAATAAAATTAACAACACATTTAAAACCATTTAATACATAAGAACATTCAAAAAGTTTCACTGCTCTATTACTCTTCCTGATAGGGCCTCCTGGCTATTAGAAAAACCTCTTTTCAGCCTGAAAATGAGTAATTGTGAATATCCTTTATTTTTCTAGGTGAAATTACAATTCTCATCACTACCAGCCATCATTGTCATTACAGATAGGTCAGGGGATTGTACTCCAAACACACTTGAAGAGAACAAGGTTGGACAAGGTTTCTGGGGCACAAGGAATTCCAATATGCTGACTGATAATTTCTCATTTGATTGCCAGTCAGAGGTATTCAAACCAGAGTCCAGAAGAGCCCCATGAAGACACTGTTTTCCTCAGGATCTTCCTTTGCTTTATATTGCTAGGTGGACCAGCAGGGGGTGTACATCACTTGCATGGAGAATCAACACAGTTAAAATGTTTGTATTTTGTCACCTTGAAAATTACACAACTATATTTTCAGTATCTAAAACAAGCAAGTTGCAGGTGTGTCCTGTGGGGACACAGGGCTGATCCAGCATCCAGAAAAATGGATCACCACCCAAAAAAGGGTAATTGTAAATGTACCCAGTCACGATCACGCTTGTTTACAACTACTATTGTGCCTCTGTTTTCTTCACTACTCTCCTGATCCTCTCTTTTCCTTCCTTCCTTCTTACCCTCCCCCCCACTGCTTGCCCCTTTTCATATCCTTTATACAATAAAGTTTTTTTTAAGATATCAGAGAAGCAGGTGTGGATCCCTTAGTCTCTTTTTTCTGTATTTGAACACCCCTTGCTCAGCCAGAGAGGATAACTTTATATGTAATGAAAGAGTGATCTGCCCAAAAGGGGGGTTGTTGGGTTAAAGAGTAGGGAGAGTGAAATCTGAACTAATCTTACTCAGCCTCTCTCTCCCTTTAACAAGACTTGTTCTTTCATCCATAAAATCAACCTCATCCTACTTAGGGGAGAGGGGGAGAATTATGCTAATTCACTCAAGCAGCAATATTGGAAGCCATTCGCAGGTTTTCCCCATCAATGGAAAGGTGTGTTCCACCAACAATTTACATGGAAAGAAGAAACAGAAGAAATACAAAAACATGTAATAAATATCTTGTGATTATGCGTGGCTAATCTCATGTGATAAGGTTCTAAGAGTAAGAAAGGCTTTCTTCACTGTGGTGTTTCCTTTTTTGGGGGGGGGAAACAACAAAGTTTGCCTGGTGCCCACATGTTTTTTTTTGGTTTTTTAAAAATAATTTTTATTGTGATTTTCAAAATTTTACAGCGAAAGAATGAGAACAAATTTTAAAGGAAAGTGTGGAAAGAAAAAATAGAAGAGGAAGATAGAAAAAAGAAAGAAAAAAAACATACAAAAAATAAGATAAAAAATAAAATAAAAATTTGTTGACTTCCGTTCTTCTTCTTTTACCCCATAACTTTCTTATCTTTGTCTATCATAGACTTTTACCAATAAATTACTTTTTCCTCCATCTTTATAAAGTCTATCCTTCATTCTATCAATTTATTTCTCATCCATTTTTAAATAGTTATCAACCATAATCCAGTCCGTCTTTTGAATTCCTTTTCCGTTACTCTGTTTCATCAAATACGTCAATTCATCCATGTCCTTTATTTCCATAATTTTATTAATCCATGTTTATCATTTCCATATTAGGTAGGTTTGCCTAGTTAAATATTGTTATTTTTAAGTGTTCATGGCTTTCTACAGTTTATATTGTGTCTTTAAAAAACCTCTGGCTTGTAGTTGTTCATTCTGCATTATGATTTTTTAAAAATATATTTTAATATCATGTAACCTGCTCACCAAACTTTTATTTTTGGAATGACAAAAATACATTCAATCAGTCAATACTCTGGGCAGGCATATAGTCTCACTATATCAGAAAAGGGACTAGCCCCTGTCACTGGAACCCACAGTTGTATGTGAACTGGCATGTATACTGACGAATAGAATCTAGTTTATGCAGGAAAAACTGGGACCGTTTTCTCAGGCAGATTTGGGAGGAAAAGCAGAGGGATCCGTCTGTAGGGATAAAGTTACATCCTTCCCACCTGCTTTCCTCACTGAAGAAGTAAGGACATCTGCAAGCATATTGCATCTGAATGCTTCCAGTAATCCAAACTTAGGACAATGTGCACCATCTTATACTGCAAGAGACTCTGCTATAAATGGAAAATGAGCTTTCAGATGATATTGCTGCAGCCAAGAATAATAAAAAAACAGAAAATGGTAGGGAGGAGAAGAAGAAAAGTGGGTCAGGTTGCACCTGCATTGCTTCCCATTTTGTGTGGGCCATGTGGATTCTGTCTGACATACGTGGCCAATGTTTACTTTGTGTACAATGCTGGACAGTTTGTTTACAGTAAAGTGAATTGAGGTCACTGAGGGATTTGGCCAAAACTGTTTCCTGACTGGACAGAAGCCCAGCTTTCAAATGTCTTTGAATAAAGGTGACCAAAATCTAATGCGTCCTGTTTATAAAAACACTATCTTTAATTTATTGTTTTTGGAGGTCAAATCTTCCTCATATGGAGTAAATTTGTGCATATCTATACTGCAGACTCACAACTGACAAACAGTGTTGAAGAACAGATATTTGGAAGCAGCTTTACACAAGAAATATATTATAAAAATGCTGTAACACCAAAATATATGGGCAGATTTAGAAGAGCATTATAAGGAAGCAGAAAAGCAAATATAACTTAAAACTATGTAAGCCTCTTCCTAATCATCAGCAAGCATGGCTTCCTATTCTATCTACTCTCTGGGTTACTTCTTGAATTGCAAATAACTTGTGGCACCCCCTGACCTTTGTTCTTATCAATTGTAGAACTTGGTGAACCACTCACTAAGTGCCTCCTACCATCCTCTTCCGATGACTTAGTACAATAAATCCCCTTCAAACTGGGATGATACATAGGAGACTCCTCTGGGTGACAGCCACCTGTCCTGGCTGAGCTTTCACTTTGTGTATAACTGTGGAGGATGGGAACTGAAATTTGACATCAGGAGAACACACATTGCACAGCCCTGACATAGATCTTCACAGAGAGAACATGAAAGTGATTTTTTTTTCCTTGTCAGAAGTTGCTTCTGGAGTGAGAGAATTGGCCGTCTGCAAGGACGTTGCCCAGGGGACGCCCGGATGTTTTGATGTTTTATTATCCTTGTGGGAGGCTTCTCTCATGTCCCCGCATGGAGCTGGAGCTGATAGAGGGAGCTCATCCGCACTCTCCCCAGGTGGGATTCGAACCTGGCAGCTTTCAGGTCAGCAACCCAACCTTCAAGTTACGAGGCTTTTATCCCCTTGGCCATCGGGGGCTCCAACATGAAAGTGATGATTAATAGTGATCATGACTTTCTTTTGTAATTCCACCATGAATATGTTTCCTTTTTGAAAAAAGGAGACATACATTTTGGTTGAGTTCCCTCTTTGCAACAGCAGATTATGAAGTTATAAGGAGGTTACTTCGGAGAATCAGTCAGAGATTAGATTTTGAAACAGGGAGCTTGGACCTTACCGTAGACCATTGCATGTGCTGAGTGCCACACTTGAGTCTTCCATCCCTCTCACTATACCATGGTAAAAGCAATGATCCTAGAGGACAGAATAGAAATTGTCAAGGAATGATGACCCACACTGGTGTGGTCAAACTTAGAAAAATATTCATAAGGAAGAACATAATGGCTAGAAAATGTTGCAATTTGCTTTTGCCTGAGTGTATTGGGACGGGAAAGATTCTTCCTCTCCTTTCTTCCTTCCTCTGCTAAGTTAATTAAGCACCAATTACTGTCACGCTTACTTCAAACGACCAGCATGAACACAGACCAAAGGTAGCTGTTATCAAAACCAATCTTTATTGAAGAACACACGACTTGGGAAAAGTCGAGAATGACATAATGTTTACACACAATCATTTTTATCACCTTTGCTACAACGTCACACCACACGTAAATATCATCACCAAACCCCACCCCCCATATCACATTACTACCATTACAACACCAACTATTCATTAAAGCTGTTTTGATTCTCACTCCAAAAGTTCCCATGCTCCGCTGCCAGGTGTCTGCATGAGCTATCGGGGAGTGCTTGTTGTTATGGCTCCGATTCCAGAGCTTACAGACTCAGCTCTGGGAATTGGCTCCATGACAAATTACTACTGTGCCATGAACTTAGTTTTCAGCAATTGAGATAAACTGAGAATAAAGGGAGAATGGAGGGAGGGAAGGGAAAAACTGGGACAATTTAAAAAGAGCTGAAAAAGTGGAGTGATAATGGATTAATCAGAATGGCCCCTGTCAAATTGAGACAGTTGAGAATATACAGCTTGCCTTGGGAAGCAAAATAATTTGAACCAGGCATATTGAGTTCATAGTACAGGTTGAACATCCTCTATCTGAAATTCTGCTATCTGAAATACTCCAAAATACAAAATATTCTGCATGGGAGGCTGAGATATTGATATATTTGTTTCCTGATGGTTCAATGTACACAAGCTTGGTTTCATGCACACATATATTAACAAATATAAAATTACCTTCTAGTTATGTGTATAAGATGCATATGAAACATATGGTAAATCAAATAAATATTTAATTAAATTCATTTATGTTTCATAGGGACCATATGAAACACGAGTCCCACCTAAAAGATATGTAAACACAGGAACCCCCCACAAAAAGTCCAGAATACAAGACAATTCTGGTTCCAAGCATTTCTGATATGGGATATTCATCCTGTAATCCTGAACTGGTGGCATTGGACATTTGCCCTAGAGCTAAGATCCAACTGACAGTGATGGCATGAAAATTTTCCCCATCAAATTCAAATGACTATGGAAGAATTCTTATTTTTCAGATCCTTTTTCTTTGTTTTTGTTTTTTGTTTTTTTGTTTTTTAAGGCAAAATGTCACAAGGACCCTATTAAATGGGTTTTCACCAACACAATTGTCAAGAAAACAAGTTTTACAACCCAGCCACCAATGAATCCCATCACAATCAACAGTTCAAACAAATTACATGGTAGGAAGGACAAAAGACAAAAGGACAAAAATTGATCCTAAAATTTTATTTTGATATAACACAGGCATGGGCAAACTTTCTAATGTGGGGGCCACATGGCAGGCCAGAGTGGGGTGGGTGGGCCTGGAGGGAGGGGTCCCCCCCCCAAATCTCCTCACTGCCCTTTCCTCCCCTTCCTCTTCTCTTTTGGATGCAGAAAGTAAAGGAAAGATGGGAAACTTTTGGCTCTCAAAAGGGTTAGCCTCCATCAGGATGAGATGGTGGATGGGAGAGAAAAGGTGTATCCATTAGATCCAGTATTGCCTACTCCTGATATAGAATCCTAGAACTGGAAGAGACCCCCAAGGGCCATCCAGTCTAACCACCTACTATGCAGAAAGTCACCATTAAAGCACTCCCAATAGACAGCCTCTACAGAAAAGCCTCCAGAGAAGGAGACTCCACCACACTCTGAGGCAACCACTCTCCAGGAAGTTCTTCCTAATTTTTTCAGTCAAATCTCTTTCCCTGCCATTTGAACCCATTGCTCCCTTGTGCCCTGGTCTCTGGAACAGAAGAAAATCCGTCCCCCCCCCCCCTCCTCAATGGAACATCCTTTTAAATCTTGAAACATGATGATCATGTTCCCTCTCAACTGTCTCTTCTCCCAACTAAACATCCGCCAGGAGGAAAGGAGGAAGGAAAAAGAGAAGGAAGGAGGGAAGAAAGGAGGAAGAGAAGGATGGAAAGAGATAAAGGGAAAGAGGGAGGGGAGAGGGAGGGAAGGAAGGACAAAAGGGTGCAAGGGAAGGAAGGAAGGAAGGAAGGAAGGAAGGAAGGAAGGAAGGAAGGAAGGAAGGAAGGAAGGAAGGAGGGGAGAGAAGGGAGGGAGGGAGGGAGGGAGGGATGGTGACAGAGAGGAGGGCCTACAAAAAAGCCAAATCTGTAAGGGTTGAATCTGGCCCCCCGGCCTGGATTTGCCCATACCTGATAGAAAATCATCCTAATTGCCCCATCAATCAATTCATTTCAGAGGAGCAGCCAATCCAAACCAGAAGTGGAAATTCACTGGCTGCCAACACATTTTTGGACTGAAACATGCCTGACCATATTGGATGGGGATGAAGAGAGTTACAGTCTACTAATATATAGATGGCTATAGATTCCTCACCCCTGGTTTAAAGACTGAACACAGGATGAAACCTCCAGTGGTAGGAGACAGCCAGGCACCAGAAATGCGGGGCTGCCCGCTTTAGAGCCCTAGTGTGATAACGTGTGATTTATTCACCCAAAGCCATTATATCACTTCTGCATTAGAGAAAAACTATACTGGAATACTTACTGTTTTGTTCACCATAACAGTTTGCGGAAGTCCACTTTGGGTATAATGAGTCTCAGTGTAGCCTGGGGCAAAGAGGTCCCTGCCAAGAGACAGTAACAAGAGAATGATATGTTGCACATTATTGTTCATTCTAAACTATACGCCACATATACAAACTCTTGCCATCAGACTGATCAAGGCCTTACCCTAGTATCTCACAAAGAATGTACAATTTCAATTGTCACCAGTTTGTATCAGCAAATGTGAACTTTTGGATGGCTTGAACAATATTTTGTTGAAATAGATATACCATAGAGTGAAGCAAAATAGATATAATAAAATATTAGGAAAAGACTTCTGGATACAATTTGTAAACATAATTGTAACTGTTCCTTCTTTCATTTCTATCAATGTTCTGACATTCAGGAAGGATTCAGGTTAAATGGAAATATATCAACTGAATGGGTCAGGTTGGAAGATCTACCTCCCTGAAGTAGGACCTTTTCCTCTGTCCTAGGAGGGCAAATACGAAAACCTCTCATGGCCTTTGGATTGGACCAGAGAAAGAGAGGGAGGAGCAGTCTTCCAGAAAGACAAAACTGGCTTCTGTAATGCATCTATTCCAGCAAAACTTAAAAGGGCTTAGTACACAATGAAGGTGGTATAGTTATGATTGAAGTTATCTGATGCCATCATGCCAGTTTTCATCTCATTCTCCGTATCCTGGCAAAACTAATTTTGCTTCTCATTGACTAACAACAGGTCATTCTGTTATTGTATTTGCAAACTACAGGCAGAAGCCTCAAGCTATCATCTGATTTCATCAGATGGGTGGTTTTTGCCATCTCTGTGCACTGCCAGTATGCTATTGAGACGGAGTCTGCAAGAGCCCATCACATGATGCAGGGCTACTTCGGATAGAGAGTCATGCAAGCAGCACCACAAAGACAGGGTCCTGATTAGTCGGGTGACTACCTGACTCCTCATAGAAGAAGCTGGGAACAGCACAAAAGGAAGCCAGGGACAATGGGGAAATGTTGTGAGATGACAGCCCATGACCCGCAATGATAAGGGGACAAAGTGGAATGCTGCTCCACAGTTTCCCTCACTGTCCCCGTCTATCCCTTGGCTTCTGGACCTCCATGTGATGAGGTCCATAGTCTGAAGAGTATGAGTTTTCATTTTCAGTTGCATTTAGCACTAGGAGAATGCAATACAAGGGGACACAGAGCCAGCAATGCCCTTGAGACAGGTTGTTGCAGTGCGGGGAATCTAAATGTGATTAAACAAGCAGGCAAACTCAATTAAACATTGTCTAATAATATCTAGAGAGCCACACTTTCCACATTACTGAAACAGATGGAAGTGGGCTCTTCCAGGGTAATAGTTCAGCTTTTATTGCCATTTACCAAATGAAGAAATAGTACATTTTTGTTTGCCATTTAATTTTGCCAGTGAATCTCGTACTATGAGAAAAAGTGACAAACTAATAATCTACTTTTTCCATGCTACCTATATCTTCATACACCTTCATTCCATCTCACTTTGGTCAGTGAGAAACTGAACAGAAAAGTCATTCTTAAGCCTGGGCTGGCAACACTAATCTGATAACAACTTTACAATATAAGTCAGTAAAACAGTTGGAACAGCATTAATCATCAATTCATCTCCCAAGGGAACTTTGGAGCATTAGTTCTGTGTTAATGATAGTTAGGATAAGAAACTCTCCACTGAATTCTCATCACCCTCATTACATTATGATTTCCAATATTCTTTGGGGAAACCTGAAATGCACACACCAGTATAACACAGATAGGTTTGTAAACATATCACAAGTGAATGAAAAACATACATCACTATCCACACATGTAAAAAAATTGACAATAGCTTGAGACAATGTGAGATCTTGCTCCAACAAAACACAAGCCTCTTTCATGCTATACAATTGTATCACCACATTCCACTTAACTTCAAAGTTTGAATCCTGTGAAATCATGAGCCCTGCAATTTGGTTAAAACACCAAAAGGGCTTTTTGGCTGAGCATTCTTAATACTTGTCCCTGAATTTCAAACACCAGGATCGTGTGAGATAGCAGTTAAAGTTTTGTGCTACAACTGTGCAGTGTTAAGGTGCCCATGTTGTCATGAAAGCCAAGAGGTTGGAATATGTTCACATGAGAAATACCTGACTATAGAATAATTGCTGTCCGATGTATTGCAGGGAATAGATCAGTCTTCATCAAATTAATTGTCATCCAAACTGCCAAAACCTCTTGAATAGCACAGTTCACCACATCCTCCATTAATCCCCAGCTATACAATTGCATGTGCATATCTGCTCTCCAGAATTTCATTTTAAATTAATTTATCTTTGATCTCTCTCCGCCATCAAGCTTCTGATTTAAAAAGGTGCTTTATTAGCCATTACAATTTACACTTCGATGAAGTACAATGGCCTCAAGAGCACTATATGCTCAACAAATATTGTTTATGAATTCACTTAATTGTTTGTATCTCACTTCATTTCCCCTTATTGTTTCCTAGCCTATGATGCCATTCTTTAGACTACCAAAGAAACAGGAAATATTGCAAATATTTACAATGACCCAACAATCTGTTGCACTCCACAGACTATATACTACTGTGAGCTAGCAAAATACTCAGCTTCACAGTAGACACTAACACAATTTCTAATCTCATCCCAGTCGTCGCTTATTTTCCTTAGGCTCATTTTTTGTCTCCTACTCCCTTTTAATAACAACAACAACAACAACAACAACAACAACAACTTTATTTTTGTACCCCACCTCCATCTCCCCAAAGGGACTCGGGGCGGCTTACATGGGGCCAAGCCCGGGTAATTACAATAAACAGAAAGTAAAACACATCAAAATAAAATACAAAATTAAACATGTTAGCATATTAAATTAAAATGGTGAACATAATATAGTTAGACATAATTTAGACACCAGAATAAAAGTCATAAAAACAGACTGGGCCAAACGGCACAGAATGAATGTTGTAAAACAAGGGAATAAGGTGGATGACTAAAGTGCTACAATCAGTAAGAGATGTGGGAAGGGGTGGACACTGGAGCTATTTCCAACTGATGGAATAGTGTACAGTGCATCAAATAAAGTAATGGTCACTGGGACAGAGGATGACAATTCATTTTCCAAAAGCATGCTGGAAAAGCCAGGTTTTTAAACCTTTCCTAAAGGCTAATGGGGTGGAGGCCTGCCTAATCTCCCTAGGGAACGCGTTCCAGAGCCAGAGGGCCACCACGGAGAAGTCCCTCTCTCTTGTCCCCACCAGCCGTGCTTGTGACAGTGGGAACAGGAGGAGGCCCTCCCCCGACAAACAAAGAGATCTTTTCTACTCTATAAGCTTTCTTTACATTTGTCCTGCTGTTCATTCAACCTTTTCCTCTGCTTACTCTTCTGCATTCTTTATAGGAGGAAAGAGATTCTCTCTCTTTGTCATTGTTTCTGAAAGAAAGAGTTAAGTGTAGAAGGAGCAGGGGAAATTATTACAGATAGATCCACTGGAGCACAAAATGAGTATTCTCAGCTGCTTCACTTTCATTTCTATGAAATGACCAACAGCTAACAACTAAAGATAGTACTACAAACTACAGAAAGATTCACTAAGAGCACATCTATACTAAGTGATTTTGCTGTGCAGATGATTCCATAAGAAATCCTGGAACCAGTTTGAGCCCCGGATGGTGATTATACAACAGTCAGATCAACGATGCACATTGAGGGCATTCTTTCACCCACTTTTGTGGGAGATTGCTGCCTGGCCACCACAATTTGAAGCTAGCTTTGAAGTGCATTAAATGGTCAGTGTAGATGGGGCCATAGGGAACTTAAAACTAAAGTGAAATGGATTGTAGCCTATGATATTAACCTATATGATAGGAAACTTTTCAGCATATTCTGTTCAATCGAAAAGGCTCAAATTATAGCTGCAATGATGTATATGTTCCTAGTGACAACCCCCATTGAACTTCCTAATAAAAGAGGCATAAGATTCTATCTGAAGTCTAAAATCACAAGGCAGACAAAACCAGGATGAGTCATACATACAGCTACAATGTGGGCTATCTCATGATATCTTTTACAGAAAAACAAGAAAATAAGTCTGAAAATAGATCAAATATTCTGATTACCCTTTTCCAGTTAATTTCCTTATTCATCAGCCCACCTGACAAATGTCACTAAAGGTGTCTTATTGTGGTTAATGAGTGTGGGTTATGCTGGCTGGAGATGCAGCCTAAATGAGACAAAAAACGTATCTGAGACAAAACGTATCTGAGACAACATTATAATCTTTTCCCAGTAAATTGACATGTTCTACCTACAGCCCGTAAAAGCCTTCAACATGGTCCTTTTTGGATTGTATCAGAAGGGAAGCCTATGATACGGCCAAGGAGCTCCACAATCACCCCTCACATCTATACTGGGTAGAACAAAATGTTTTCCGATTATTTGGAATCCTTTTTAAAGGTCTCTCTAGTCTTTTTTAAAAAAAATGCTATTAGTCATTAATTTTATTTAAAAAGAAATTCTTGTTTTATTCAACTGTTACTAATGTCCATGCCAACACTAGCTAAGGATAAATATCTAGCTCCATATGCACAGCATTTAGAAGAGAGCAAAGAATGTCCTTTATTATGTAATAATGTATTTAATGTAATGTAATCTATATATATATAAAAGGCTTTTGGCATCACGGCGACGCACAAAACAACAAAACCCAACACCCCCAAACTCTAAAATTGGCAACACAATCCATCATCCCTGCCTCCAGTAAGATACAACACAATCACACAAAAAACACAATCACAACACCAAAAAAAGGCCAAAACCCACAACAGGCAATGTGCCATGCTTTCTATATTTTGTAATCTATATATACATATATATATATATATATATGAGTGATGGCATCATGGCGACCAACAAAACAACAAAACCCAACACCCCCCAAACTCTAAAATTGGCAACACAATCCATCATCCCTGCCTCCAGTAAGATACAACACAATCACACAAAAAACAATCACAACACCATTTTGATGTCTCTGGTAAAAGTGCAACGGGTCCCTTATTTGGGGGGCAGTCTGAAAGGGTCAATACCTACATTAACATGTCCATACTACATATGCATAACTATAGAAGTTTTTCTGTGAACCTCACACTCATTGTCTGTGGATTTTAACCCTTATTATTCTGCCCCCTCTAGATATTATTTAACCATCCTTTTATTTTATTAACATTTGTCTAATTCATAAAACCAACAGACACTCAAATACATACAGTTAAAGCTATTTAAAATTAATGAGAAAACAATATATAAAAAGTCAACAAAAATAAAAAGAAGTGGTACATAGCTCTTCTTTCATATACAGGCAGTCCCCAAGTTATGAACAAGACAGGTTATATAGGTTCAAAAGTTGAATTTGTATGTAAGTCAGAACAGGTACAATTGTTTTACAGTAACTCCTCATGTTTTGGATGGCATAGGGAAGTGTTAACACCCCTGTGGCATTTGTTTTGCAGTCTGTGCCCCTGCTCAGAAGATTTAATCTCACTTTCGGTGCCTGTGATATTTGTATTTTGAAAAATGTGGCTTTTTGTGGACAAAAGGATTAGAGATTAAGCTTCAGTAGAGACACCTTTTCCCCATGATAACTCTTCCAGGAGTGAATTTCCCTTCCGGGGGTTAGATTTTCCCACTTCCTGTTGTCTCACCCCCATTCTTATCTATGAGTTGTTTGCAAGTCAGATGTCATTTCCTACTTATGGTAATCCTACACCACAGGGTTTTCTTGGCAGGATTTGTTCAGAATAGGTTTGCCCTTGTTTTCTTCTGAGGCAGAGAGAATAGGACTTCCCCAAGGTTTCTATGGTTAAGTGTGAATTTGAACCCTGTTCTCCAGAGTCATAGACTCATGTTCAAAACACTATGCTGGCTCTCTTTTCAAGAATCTGTACCAGTCCCACTCTTGTGGAAAACACATGAAATAAATTAATATTATTTTTTGTTCTTCTCCTTCTTATTATAAGTATTATTTCAGGAAACCATATTAAAATAAACTAATAACAGCAATTGTTTCAGATCTCTCCTGACTACTTTTTTCATGCTGAAAGACACGAGTATTGGTAAGATGTCCTGCCAAGTAATATGCTGATTATTTATTTAACTCTTACAAGTAACAGCCCTAAAGAAGAATTAAAGTTTACAGTAGCAATTAACATAGTGCAAAAGCAGCCAAATCCACAATACTTGGCAGGAACACAGATAGATTAGGATTTCATCTAGAAAACTGCTCATTCAATAATTACAAAAAAGGGCTATTTGGACATCAGTCCAACCCTGTGAGGTGCTGATACTAACATTTTTCTGGCTTCTGTTTTCAATCTAATATTTTATATACTTTCCTTCAGGAAGGAAGGAGCATATGTTGATAATGTTAACTATAAATTTGCAGTGGTGTCTCCAAGCCACTGTGACCACAAAATGACTAGAGCGGGCCCTGCTTTTTTTTTTTTTTTTTTACTAGATTCACACAATTGTTTTTCCACCTGGTTATGCATCTTAAATACTGAACAGAGAAAATAAGCGCTGTCTGTAGTTGTGAATTAAGCCTAAAACAATTAGGAGAGAATGCACCTCAAGTCCAGATAAGTCACAGATGAAAACAGGGACATGTGTCACCAAACAACATTAAAGAGCTGTCAAGATGACTGAAATGCACTTTCTCAATGCACTTGGGAGAAATAAATCACCAGGACCAGATGGCATACCAGTTGAACTGCTTCCAGCTACACAGATAGCAACTACTCTAGTTCTAACCAAACTCTATCAATGAATATGGAAAACAGAACAATCACTGACAGACTGGAAATGCTTAATATATGTTCCAGTCTTTAGCCTACTTTACTGGCAAACAGAGGGAAAAAACATGGAGGCAGTGACAGACTTTGTATTTCTAGGCACAAAGATTACTGCAGATGCAGACTGCAGCCAGGAAATCAGAAGACGTTTGCTTATTGGGAAGAGAACAATGACCAATCTTGATAAAATAGTTATGAGTAGAGACATCACACTGGCAGTGAAAGTCTGCATAGTTAAAGCAATAGTATTCCTCATAGTAACCTATGGATGTGAGAGCTGGACCATAAGGAAGGATGAGTGAAGGAAGATAGACGCTTTTGAACTATGATGCCCGGGGCTGTGGCGCAGACGGGAGAGCAAACCAGTTGCAATTAACTGCAATGAATCACTGACCAGGAGGTCATAAGTTCGAGGCCCGCTCGGAGCTATGTTTGTCTTGTCTTTGTTGTATGTTAAAAGGCATTGAATGTTTGCCTATATGTGTAATGTGATCCGCCCTGAGTCCCCTTCGGGGTGAGAAGGGCGGAATATAAATGCTGTAAATAAATAAATAAATATGATGTTGGAGAAAAATTCTGAGAGTGCCTTGGACCGCAAGAAAATCCAACCAGTCCATACTCCAAGAAATAAAGCCCGACTGCTCACTGGAGGGAAGGATATCAGAGGCAAAGATGAAGTACTTTGGCCACATAATGAGAAGACAGGAAAGCTTGGAGAAAAGAATGATGCTGGGGAAAATGGAAGGAAAAAGGAAGAGGACCAACCAAGGGCAAGATGGATGGATGGTATCCTTGAAGTAACTGGCTTGATCTTGAAGGAGCTGGGTGTGGCGACAGCCGACAGGGAGCTCTGGCATGGGCTGGTCTATGAGGTCACAAAGAGTCGAAAGTGACTGAACGAATAAACAACAACCAAAGAGTGCAGATGATTCATCAAACAACAAATCCTACAATTGCATAGCATTTAGCCATGGCAGTTAAAATGGTGTCAAATTGCATGAATCCTGCAACACAGATACACCCTTTGTTACCTATTGCACTTTAAATCCAGTTTGTAGCAACTGAAACAAGCTTTGGACAAAAGGAAAAGTGGGGAAAAGAGAGAGAATTTGGGACTGATGTACATTAAAGACTTTCTTTCATATGCTTTTGTGGGAGTTCGTTGTCTGACTGACACAGCTTGAAGCTAGCTTTGAGTTGCATTAAATGCCCTAAATGAGTTGGACTTTTTTCGGTTTAATGGGTGGACTGGAAAGTAATTTTAAAATTTTCTTCCATTGAAAAGATTGAAAACAAAAGATGGTGGAGTGAAAGAATAAAAATAGTAACAGTGTATTTTATTTCTTTCCAAGGCTATTGAACATGACAGAGTGCTCATATGCTCTTTTCCTAGTAGCCAAATACTCTATTCTAAGGCATATTAACTGGGAATTGAAAAGAAGACCAGGCTAAATCTGCATTGATACTGCCTGTCTGCTGCCTGCAGCTTTCAGGGTGTTCTTCTAGTGAAATGTATTTGATGACTAAACATGGACAGCTGTTGCCAGTTTTCATTGAGCTGAAAGCTTTGAGAGCAGGGTCAGATCCAAAGAGTGAGCAAGGGCCTGGCCCACTGCCATAACGTACAGATGTCCTAAAGACTGTGTTTCCTTTCCAGCTCCATTCAGTGTGCTCTTGGCTTGGCTCCACTCAGTCAATGATTCCATTGTCCTGAACAAAGACCTCCATCTTCAGACCAGGGGACCGATCAGTGAAAGCAATGGCACAATGAAGGGGGCTTCTATGTTGCGCTCCTAACCACTATTTACAAGCCGGGGAGTGTCAAATACTTTGGGAATGAGGCAGAAAGAACCTTCCATTAGAAGAAACCGTTATGTCATAAAATGGAAGCACTAGGACTAGAGACAGACAGACAGATCACAGCTCTCTTGCCACGTGGCTGCTCTGGAGACTTAAACTGCTCCAGCACAACCAACTCCCCACTAGAATGCATACTTTTTCAATATGTTTGCATGGTCAATATTATATGTTAGAGGAATAGTTCCCATATTAAAGCTACAAAAATAAGGAGACAGATGCTTGAATTATTTCTATCATAAAATCATAACTATTGATACAAATCTAAGTGCAATAAAACTACCTGAACAAAAAGAAAGGTACATTTTTTTTATTTGGCCTTATCTTTACAAGCGCCATGGTCCACTGGATCCCTCTTCTATCAGTCTCATCCCAAGTAACAACAGTATCACCATTCGTTACTTGAGAGCATCCAATGCTTAGAAATATTCAACGATTTCTCAGTGAACTAGGAAGGTAACCTGTGCTTCAATGAAATTATCCAAGTCACCAGTCTTCAATTACTTCATCACACAGAACTAGGTTTACAAGGAGTTTTTGAGATGATTACAATGACAACAGAACATGGAAAGAAAGGAGATGAGATGTCATAGCAATATGATCTCAGATCTTATAGGTGCATCTATGCTGTAAATTTAATGCAGTTTGACACCGCTTTAACTGCCATGGCTCAGTGTTGTGTATTTATGGGAGTTGTAGTTTCACAAGGTCTTTCGTTTTCTCTGCCAGAGTGCCGATGCCTCACCACACTACAAACCCCATGATTCTATAGCATTGAGCCATGGCAGTTGCATGGGTGTCAAGCTGCATTAATTCTACAGTGTAGATTCACTTTGTGCAGCATTTTCTAGAGAAACAATAAGACAAATTATACCTATTTCCGCAGTCCCAGCCCAAGACGTTTTCTCCCTAGAGTGCAAATTGAATGATGGTTTTCTCCCCTTAGTGTTTGAAAAGTCTTTGTGTACCATTCAGAATGCTGTCTCTGATGTGACCTATTTCTTTCTAGCCAGTCGTGGAGAAAGAGATCCATGAACCACTGAAGAGGCAAGTGTGATCTAAAATAGAAAGACATTCTTGCATAACAGAGATAGCTCTGCTTCATAAATATGATCTTTCTAAATTCAAGGAGTTGGATCAGGAAATGTGAGATATTTAGAATGGCATTTGGCCTGATACAGAAACCCACAAGAATGCCAGTTTAAATGTTCTGATTTTTTCCCAGCAAGAGGAAGTGCAAATGATTGGTGTCTGACATCTTTCAGCCAAAGAAAGTGCTAAGAAAACATAAAAGAGAAGACACAGTTGTGTTAAATTGATTAGATTCCCTGACATCTTTGTAGGCTAGCCCTATAGAGACATGGAATGGGCACTGAAACCAGAAATTCAGGATACTGCCCTATCAGGTTATTTATTTATTTCATGTCAAAAAGCATTGCATAACAAATACATTTTAAAATGATGAAAAAAAGGAAATCACAAGCAACTAAATAGTTTTAGACCAAAAACGGGCAACAGCAACCGCATTGTCCGTAGCTTTAAACAACTCCTCCACCGTGCATGAGGCAGGACATTGTGGGCAAGCATACATATGAGGAGTTGTTTGTTCTGCTCCACAGTCACACAAGGTGGAGGATTCCTCCAGGTAGTGCCATCTTGCCAAGTTGTCTTTAGATCTGCCCACTCCACTTCTGAGTCTGTTCAGGGACTTCCAAGTTGCCCATTCTTGGTTTGCCCCAGGAGGAAGACCCTCATGGGGGGCCATCCAGTTAGAATTGCCTGGTTTAGCTGCCCAGAGGGACACTCTTGCTGTTGCTGGAGGAACATCAAGAGGAGTGGTGGTTCTCATGAAGCCCTTCCTTGATTTGAGTCTGGTGGGAGGAGGCTGATAGTCATGCAGTGGGTGGCTTTCAGAGTGTTCGACCTTATTTCTCTCACCGTTAGCAGCAACTGCCAGTCAGTTTCCGCAGGATGTTGTTGCGTGCAGCTACTTTGTGCTTGGTGTTCGTGCAGTGTTTCCTATATGTTAATGTTCGATCTAAGGTGACACCAAGATATTTAGGATGGAAACAGTGTTCGAGCTCTTGGCCTTCCCAAGTAACTTTCAGTTTCCTGTTGGCTTCACGGTTACGTAGGTGGAAAGCACACACTTGTGTCTTGGCAGGGTTAGGCTTCAGACATCATTTATCTAGGCTGTTGACAAACACCTACGTGCAAAGCTTAGGACAAACTGGATATGCTTGTGCATAGCTTTGAAAACTATGGTGGCAGACAGGATATCAAAATATTGTTATAAAACAGTCAAATATCTAGTGAAGGGGCCAATATGAACCCATGACAATATTATTAAGGATTATCTAGAATCAGTTGTTGACTGGTACTCTTTCATAAAAACTGCTGACTGTAAAGTTGGTGAAGAGACTCTAGGGATGTTTTCTTTTAATTATCTCGACAAGTTATCAGTTCAGTTTTTGCTTCAACAGACTGCATTTTTAAAAGCATGTATCTGTGCATATGCAAGTATTATTATGAAAACCCAATACTACCCCCCAGATCTCTTAAGGGACATGTCAATATTAGTCCTGTGTGCCAAAGCCTCCCAGCAGCACATTCTTAATCTAAAACAAGTAATATGTCCAAACGGCTTGCCAAGAATCCTTGGAAACAAAGGAAGGATGTATTTCCCTGTGCTGGTTTTAAGCACATCTGGTTTAGGATCAAAATCAAATCCCCATTTCTGTTTTGCTGTTGTTCCTTCGGAGCCTTTACCAATGTCTTCAAGCAGGCAATAGACTGATGTTCTGAAGCCACATGACTCCAGGGACCATTTGTTATGATAAACAAAACTGTCCCACCCATGCAATATGTGGCCAAGAGGGCTGTAACAATCAGAGTAGGTTTTTGCATTACCAGTCTCAAGTGAGATTGGGAATGTTTAAATTTTGGAAAAATAATGAAGTCTTGCGGTTCTTAGTGGACTTACAGCCCTTGGATGTTTCACATAACACTTACTCCATAATCTCCCTTGAGACAGATAAGAATACGTTTATCCACCAAGTCAAAAATAAGATGTAAGAAAGCAGCCCTAGATGAACTGCTCAGGGTTTTCTTCCCTATGTATAAAGCTATATATTAGGTTTATTTTGGTCCAGCAGCATTCATCAAGGTATCCAGAAGACCAGGGTTAGAATCCTTGCCTGGCTATGGAAACTCACAGAGTGATTTTGGGTAAGTCACACTCTCTCAGCCTTAGAAGGACACAATGGGAAACCTCCTTTAAATAAATTAAAGAAAACCCTATTTGATAGGATTGCTCTGAATCAAAGTCAGTTTTAAAGTATATAGCAATAACGACTTCCTGTAGATCTTTTTTCTCTTCCTGAGATCTGAACTGCTCTCTGACAGACAAAGGCCCTTCTACATTGCCCTATATCCCAGGATCTGATCCCAGATTATCTGATTTGAACTGGATTATATGAGTCTCCAATGCCATATAATCTGGGATAAGAAAGTAATCTGGGATCAGGTCCTGGGATATAGGGGCAGTGTGAAAGGGGCCTAAGATTAAAAGCACCTTATTCTGCAATATAATACAAGAATTGAAATGACAATTCATTTGCACAAGTAGTTACTCAAGATTAAGAGATACAGCTCCACATAAGGTATAATGAGAAAAATTGGAACATGGATTAAAGAAAAGTATAAATTAAGCACATTTGCCAATTATCTGGTGATAGTTTTGGAAGGTTTTGGTTAATAGGAAAAATAATAGAATGTGGTGAGCTGGCAGGTTTTAAGATTAATAATCTTCATGAGGCTGATTAAAAATCTGAAAGTGGAAAATCAACTGATAGACAGGACTAGTTTAAAAATTGAGAGGAAGGATAAATCACTAGTACTCTGACAAATGTGAATTATATGGTGTTTCAAAAGAACTTATGTTACCACATGAGATGAAATTAAGAAGAATATGATAAGATGGGAGAAATTATATTTGTTATTGATTGATTTATGTTATAAAATGGGTGTTTTACCCAGAATGATGTTTTTATTCCAGACAATACTGGTTTTGCCAACTGATGTACCATTTAAACAATGGCAGAATGATTTATCTAAGTTTGAATGACAAGATAAAAACAATAAAGGTGTTACAAGATGCAGAGGAAAGAGGAAGCTTGGGGTTTACCGGATTTAAAATCGTATTTTGCAGCCTGTTGCTTGATTTGGTTAAAAGAATGGGTGGTGCTGAGAAATACATGGTTTTTTTAATTGAAAGGGCACAACTTAAAATTTGGGTGTCTTAGATATTAATGTTACAATAATATTAAGGTGAATATCAATTTTAATAATCATTTTGTGAGGCATGCCTTATTAAAATATAGAACAGATATAAACACAGGTGATGCTCAAAAATGCCTTTATAGGTGTCAGCATAAGAAGCCTATTATAGAAGAAAAACATCAAGCAAAAAAACATGTTTGCATAGTAAGATTTTCTGGAGAACTACCAAAGAGAATATAAACTTAAGTCAAGTTAACAATTATTTGAAGGGATATAGCTTTCAATAATTTTCTGTTTATAGTCATTTGAAATATTTAGGGTAGATAAAGATTTTAAGATTGTTTTGAACAAAATAAGTGAGAATTTGAATTGCAATTGTGTACAGCTGATGAACATCTAACTAATAAAATGCATAAATGCTTGTTAAAATTTAACCTGGAATAAGAATAAGTGAAGGATTGCATGATAAAATGGGGTAAGAATATTAGATATAATATACAGATGAAACAATAAGAAAAGATGTGGTCAAAGGTGTTGAAATTTACATTATGCAATGATCATTGAATCACAGAATCATAAAATCATAGAGCTGGAAGAGACCACAAAGGCCATACAGTCCAATCTCTATTATGCAAGAATACACAAAGCACACCCAATATTTTTAATAAAGTGATATATCATTGGTATATGACACCAGAACAATTGTCTAGAATGTATAAAGGTGTATATATTGAAAATATGAACAACATAAAGGGACATTTTTCATATGTAGTAGATGTGTTAAAGCTAAAATCTTCTGGGTTCAAACACATACTATGATGCAGAAGATCTTAAAGGTTAACATTCAATAAAAGCAAAAAAATTCTTCGGGACTAATGGATAAACAGTTGGAAAAAGTCATGGAATATTACTTCATTGTATGATAATGGCAGCAAGACTGTTGTATGCACAAAATTGAAATAATTAAATGTTGCCTACTATGGAAGAATGGCTGTTGAAACTGACAAATTGTTTGGTTTGATTATAAAAAGTCATTAGCAACATTTCTAAATTACTGAAAACCCCTTATAGACTTTTTGGAAATAAAAAGGAAGGGAGGAAGGGAACTAATAATCGTTGTTTTTGACAGTAAGATGTGTTGTATGCACAAAATCGAAAGAATTACATGTCACCCACTCTGGTTTGGTTATAAAAATTCATTAGCAACATTTCTAAACTATTGAAAACCTCTTATAGACTTTGTGGAAAGAAAAAAGGGATGGAGCGGGGGAACTAATAATCTTTATTTTTGACAATAAGATTATCAGAAGAAGTGAATGATGTACTTTTAGAGTGAGAGGTATGCTTGTATTATATATATATATATATATATATATATATATATATATATATATATATAATCTCCACACACATACATACACACATACACACACGAAAAAGAAAGCCAGAAGACACTTTTTCTATCTATATTTTTATACAGCCTAATTATGTTTGTTTGTTTATTTATTTTCCATTTTCTTTCCTTAAATGTATGTGGTTTTCATTATACTTGGAAAAAACTTTTAATAAAAATGTATTTTAAATTATATTGCATTACACTCTCTCACTCCTGCTGATAAAAGAGATTTTGGTTCTGTTTACCTCTCCACACTCTGGAGAAAGGAGTTTGCCTAGAAAGTTTTCCTGTTCCAAGCAGTTGGAAGTTCTGCTGAGGCCTCATCCCCTCTTATGTGCCCAAAGATCAAAGAACTATATGATGAAGTTTCAGAGCCTAATGGAGAGCACATCCTCCTGCAAGATAAATAAAAAAGAGGACAGGACACAGGAGAGAAGGAAGGAAGCATCCCTCCTGCCTAGGAAATGGTCCAATGTTTAGAGTCAAGGAAAAGATAAGTTAAAGAGAGTAATTTCCTTTCTCTAACCCCTGAGAATGAAATCATTATTTCAAGGGAAGATGAACTGGAATTCTCCAGGTGCCAGAGCTGTTTTTCTGACCATTAAAATACTCTCTGTGAGACCATCAGGAAAAGGTCATCCCTTTCTCCCATTTGTCTCTGTTAGCATTCAGGCAACAAGGAAATTAACCAGAAAATGACAGTGTGTAGCCACCCACAATGCAGAATTTCTGAACTATGTTTCCTACTTATAACTAAAATAGATTCTCCCCTCTCCTTTTCCAAAGCTTTAAATGAGCTCTCCAAAGGAAACCAGATAAGGCAGTCAATGAGTGGCGGGAAGTGACCCAGTATCCACCAGGTCAACTCTCAGCATTTTCTTGTTAGTGCTGACACAAGAATACAGTGCAATGTATTTGGCAGTGACAGTTTTGTTTTCCAACAGTAATGCTCAAATTAGATTTCAAAATTGGGCTGAAAACCAGGGCAGTTCCAGCATCAGCTGAACTAGTTAATTACCCAGTTACTTCATATTTTGCCTAGGATCACAAGAACTTCCCCCCTTATATATAATAATTTTTGGACAAAATTATGAAGTGGAACTGTACCCACAAAATGTCATGCTTTCACTGGTAAGTGAAGTGCCCAATTCATTCATTTAGCCCAAAATAGCTATCAAAATGAAGTAGAATTGCATTTCCTGGGGTCTCATTGGGAGGGAGCAATGGCAACAAATCTTTTTTTTTTAACAAGAAAGTAAAGAGGAGACAAAGGCCCCTAAGCTGAATTATATGGCAATGTAGAATCATATAATCCATGTGTCTTCTTATTCTTGCTCCCTTTCTTTCAAAATAATTTGTCCACATTTGATATCTTTCCTCTGCTCTGGCCCATGTTGTTCTTAGTATCCCTGTCCAAAAGTGTTGCTAGCCATCTGCCATGGTTCTTCTGTTTTGCAGCTGCAAGCTTAAGCACCTCAACAATTCATTTTATAAAAATAAACAGGACTGCACCGGGTATTTGGGAATATGTGAATAAATTGTATCTAACAGAGCAACTTTCTGTGGAAATAAATGTGGCTTGCACCTTTTTGGTATTGCAAAACAATCATCCAAACATGATTAGAATTAGTTCACAAAAGCTCAGTCTTCTTGGATCTATGGAGTTTAATACCAACAATGAACTCAACAAAAGATTGCTTCTTACCAGTCATGCACAGATTGTACAAAAAGGCTACAAACCTATAACCCCTTATAGGTATTAACTCAATGGGAGATATTGTTATTGACCAGGGCTAATGCGGGCCTCTCATTCATAGAGACTCCAAACCAGCCTGACAGCAAATAGCAAGGACACAATTCTCTAGCACCTCACCCAACCTCACCTAAAAATTCGGTGTTTAGACATAGTTTAGAGTAGTCATGCATAGGATTATAGTGCAAGACGGAAATCATAAATACAAGGAATCCATCCTTTTGAATTTATCCTACCAATAAGCATACTTAAGATGCTACTTCATTTTCCCATTGTTCATTGTGTAAATCTGCATTCAAAACATGAAATGGCTTAACAGAAAAAGAGGTTGTAAAAAGTAAAATCAAAGAACATATGGATGTTTTTCCAGTAATGCTTAACCCTATATTTACTTAGAAGCAAGTCATGTTGTTTTCACCCTCAGCCTACAGGGGATATAACAATTTCTCCTATTAGCTGGACATTTTTCCTAATGCCATGCATTTTACCATGAGGAACAGGCTGGATGGGGCTGGTATGCATAAAGAGCTAGCCACAGCCTCATTGTCACAAAAAAATATGCACCAACATATATGCTAATTACCATGAAGGTAGAAAAATCCATTTCCATTAGCCTAGAGAGACCACACAGGCCAACACGGCCATGTCAGAATATTTGGATACTCAGGAATGTGTCCCTTGGAACCTGCAGTCCATGAATAATCCAATCAGAAAAAATCAGTTGCCTAAAGCTGCAAGAAAGATCTATCCTGACATTTGGATCCCATTCCAATTAATTTTGGGTTTCTTCTCCCTCTCTGGTAGTTGTATTCCTAAAAGAGCAATATGCGCTAGGCCAGTGAGTCCCAAAGTGGGCGCTACCGCTCCCTGGTGAGTGCTGCAGCAATCCAGGGGGGCGGTGATGGCCACAGGTGCATTGGGGGCGGGGCCAGGGAGGGACGGGGCCTCTTCCCAAGTGCTGGACACAGGGCTTGGCTGATACCCCACAGCTGATGAATGTTTCCTAGCAGATGTTGCCAAATTTACTGTGTGTGCAGCCTCACCCTCATGAAGACATCCGTTTGCATGTAGCACATTCTTCTGGCTCCTAGACTAGGCTTTAGAAGACCAAATCATGTACTCTTCGGAATGCAGAAATATGCCACCTGTTTGCAGTTTAGGGAGCCCCATTCCAGTGGTTCTCCTGTTCTGTTTACAGCAATTTATTTATTTATTTATTCGCGACGCTTATATCCCGCCCTTCTCACCCTGAAGGGGACTCAGGGCGGTTTACAAGTATATATACATACAAAATATATTATATTACAATGGTGGGCAAAGTGGTCCCCTGGTGAAGTGGTCCCTGTTCAAGTGGGCCCTGGCCAAGTCAGCCTTGGTCAAAAAAAAAGTTGGGAACCACTGGTTTACAGGCATGTTGAAACCAAGTACTTCCTTTGCTAATTTCAAAGAATTTGGAAACTTGCAATGCAATACTGTGCTTATTCGGAAGAAACTGACATTGTCCACAAACAAATCAACAACTTACCATAGCAAAGGGTACATGTTTGTGCATACTGATAGCATGTGCAATTTTACACAAATTGGTGTTCTCTGGCTCATGATAACCATTCAGTGTTCTAGGTTTTTGTTTTGTTTTTTTAAACGTATATGCTCTTCCTCTCCTCATTGGTATATATGAAGTCCTAAGTCTTTAATAATAGTGCAATAAGACTTTTTGTGTAATAACATGGCTACCATTCTGAAAATTATAAAAATGGAAATGCAACACATCAAGTGAAGAAAATTATACATCATGTCAGACATAATGAAACTAAGTTCAAATAATAGCATTATTCTTACAGATAAAAAGTTATAAGTCTTGGGAGCATAGCAACAGAAAATAACACTATTCCTATCAATATAGATAAATATTAGGAACCTATTAACAGTTAATGTGAGGATGAAGGGTTGCATTTATTACATATCAAACAAAATCATGAGTTCAGTTCATTTACTCCTGCATTCCCTTCCAGAGTTGAACGTTAGTGTGAGTCTGTTTGAATGAATGAGGGGCCCACTCAGGAAATGAACACAATATATGTGTTCCGTTTTATAAGCAAGTTGAGAGCAGGCCTCCGATTAAAATAGCCAGCACGGTTCCCAGGAGGCACCTGGAGGAGGTTATGTCATCCTGCTCAGAGTTAATTGACAGCTAGTGTTTTGCTCAGGAGTTTGTTTTTGCCAATCAGTTGTGCCATTAATAGGCTTACATTGTTTTGTTGTTCTGCACAAATCGAAAATACTGTGGCATATATACAGTGAGCATGAATGGTCATGTTTACAGTAGGATGCAGACCCAAACCAAGTTGGATAAACAGATTTAGAAATCAATAAAGGCTCTGTTCTGAAGACCCTTATATTGCCAGTTCAATAACAGACCATTAATGGAACTCTTGAATGCATTTTACAGTGCTCCATCACTTTCTAAATGCAGCGATATAGAAATGTATTACAGCCAGATGATAGTTGGACCTCCTTGAGGTCAACAAAATTTCCCTGTGCTTTTTTCCAATATGTTTTTATTGTAAATATAGGTAGAATAATATCAAAATCCATCACCATTTCAAGATACACATCAAATGTTGTTTTCTTAGTATTCTTAACCTTACTCGTGCTTTAAGGAAACAAACATTTGATTCCTAATGCAAATCAGTAGTTGTTTTTCTTACTATACATTGATCAGTTCTGAATTGCCAAAAGGTGATACACTGTTATACAGGGTGTTACACAATATGGGATTGCATTGAGTCTCTGCGGAAATGAGTGCTTGCATGACCTGTGTAATTTTTCTCACTCTCTATTGAAGATATGAAATGGCTCAATTCAAATCTAATAATTATCATCTTGACAAAAGCCCTGTGTAGACATTCCTTTCATTACAATAAAACAGATCAAATTTCTTTCATAAATCATACTCCAGTACTCTGCAGATGAAAGCCCCTCCCTCCATCCCAACTGCCACTGCCCTAACCTTGGAGAAAGAGAAGAAGAGCCAGCGCCATCCTGCCTAGGCCAGAAGAAGATGAAAGGCCCTTCCTCCATCTGATCTGTCACTGCCTTGGCCTCAGAGGCAGAGAAGAAGTAGCAAAAATGGGTACATGCTGCCTAGTTCTATAAAAAGATGAAAGGCCCTCCTTCCACCCCAGCTGTCATTGCCCTGGCCTCAGAGGGAAAGAAGAAGGGGTAATATCTGCCGGACCTCATCCTCTTCCACACTGCCATCCCCTTTTCCTTTTGTGCCACATCCTCATTAGTTTGTAAGCCTGAGGGCAGGGAATCATCAAATTAACAATTTGTAAGCAGCACTGAGAGCTTTTGTAGCCAAAGAGTAGGGCATAAATATGCCAAATAGATAAACACTAGTTTCTGTGTAATTTAATAGGTTGCTAGGTTCTGCCACAGAATGGACTGCAGCCAGTGAAGAGCTTTTGATCAAAGCAAAGAAACAATATTCTTCTCTTTCAGTGTCTGGGAGTCAAATTCATTCTGATAGTCATGATAAGACATTGGGAATCAGTATGAGATGTTAAGGAAGTATACCATCTGTTGATTTATTAGACAAAAAGAAATGGTTTCTTAAACATTGGCCTAAGCAGCCATGGGCCTAAGCACAGAATATGTATATTAGGTTATACTTTCACTTATAGATTTATAGATTTGAAGAAATCAATGCTAACAAAACAGCCTTTCTCTCCTCCCTCCCACATTAATGTGGGAAGTAGCATTTGCAAGTTTCACTCAATCTTTCAGTGTCTCATAGCAATAAGGGACCCATAAGAAGTAAGCTCCAACAGAGGGTACTTTACAAAAAAGAAAGGGATGCTAAGAGTTTTGTTTCATGTACATACTACAACAGAGTTTAGAGTTCAACCCTCAGTGATGTTTAACAGGATATCTTCCAAATAGCATCTCTTTTATATTCCACTCCCCATGATCATGGAGATGTTTAAAATATGAGCAACAGTGGTGAGAATATTTCAACTAGGGCAGCATCAAAAGAGGACTGCAGATATTGATAGAGGATAAAGCTACAAGTCGTTATAGATATAACATATATTTCCTCCAGTATCAGAGGCATCATGCCTTGGTGTAGTCATTTCTAGGCAATGGGAGTGCCTGTCTGACTTGGGGCTTCCCATGTGAATTGAGTCCTGGACAAGATAGGCCTTTGATCTGATCCTTCAGGCCTCTTCTTTGTTAACAGAATTTAAATAATAGTTAAGAGTTTTAAATTGTCCTGGTTAGTGAAATGTTTTAAACAACAATTTATTTGGTTACTCACACATAATGTTGAGTCATAACTAGAGGTTCTTGCTTAGTACGGTTACAAAACTTACAGATTATTTACGCAAATATCCGTATGCCCTTTCTTATCTTATATCTTTCCTTATTGTTCATGATTTCAAGATAGCTTTCTTACTTGTTCTTCTCGACATCCAAGATAAGATATTTTCCTTCCACTGTTATACTGACTTCAGCTCTAGGTGAATGCTGCAAAAAAAAACATAGAATCTGTTAAACATACACACACATAGTCAAAAAAGGCTGATTTAGATAATCATATTTCAGTGGATGAAACTAGGATATAAATAAATATTGTAGTCACAATCATAACCCATATGTTTATTAAATATTGAAGCAGCAGTGAACAAACCTGAAAGCTTCCATTAACACTAGTTTCTGAAAATCATAGAATCATATACTTGGAAGAGACCACATGGGCCATCTAGTCCAACCCCCTGGCATGTGGGAAAAGCACCATCAAAGTATCTCTGACAGAAGGCCATCCAGCCTCTGTTTAAAAGCTTCCAAGGAATGAGCTTCCACCACACTCTGAGGCAGAGAGTTACACTGCTGAACAGCTCTCACAGTCAGGAAGTTCTTCCAAACGTTCAAGTGAAATCTCCTTTCCTGTAATTGGGATCCATATCAGTCAAGATAATGGTTAATGACCATGCTTGAAACCAGTTAATGATAGTTTTGAGGTTGAGCTAAAACAGGACACTATAATAAATGAATGACTTCCAGGAAGGGTTGGTCCAATATATTTTGCTACTTTCGGCAGAATAGCAAGTGACATCCCACTCAGTTCAAGGTATATATAGCCAAAGACCGTCAAGTTATTTTGGCACAAGAGACTAAATTCTCAAACAACTCTCTTTGTGTCAAAACAGTCAAAACACAATGAAAGTAAATTAAGTAACAACCTGCTACTAGTAGTGGTTGGTTGATTCTGAGTCTGTGAATTCACTCCAGCTTTTAGCTGAAACTCAAAAGGACTATCTGATCTGGAGAACTCTAGTCCCTAAATAGATTCAGCACCATGGATAGCTCCTTCAGACCTATCCAGAACCTGGAGTGGGTTCATCTGCCAATAACACGAGATCCACCAGCCACCACTGCATGCTACTCTTTCATGACAGTAAAAATCTGCTACATAAAGGAGATACTTCCCAGTGGTAAGGCTAGCCCTGATTTTGATCTGGGCTTTTTTCTGTTACAAATGTAACTTCTATGGGCCTTTTCATATCAGCGCTTGTAAAAATATATATGATAAGCCAGATATGAATACTGCAAGTTTTACCAAAACATCAGAGTTATTAACTGAGATATAGAACTTTGTGTGTTTTGCTGCTTGTTCAGCAGTAATCTGCAGAACCATTGCAGTCCAATGAGATACATTTTACTCAGATGGAAAATCAGTGGGACCCATGTAAGTATATAATATATTGCAATTTACAATGGGGGGTTAAAAGAAATAAGAACTGATAATAGAAACATGTAGAAGAATACAAAAGAAAATGCAGTTCGCCTGCCACATTTGCTGGGATTAGGAGCACAGCACTCTCATGGAAGTGAAAAAATGAGAAAAGCTGTTTTTACTTGAGAGAACACCTCTCTAGGAATTTCTAGGGCTTCCAGCACAACTTCTGGCAGAAATGGACCACATAGTTGCACTAGAGGACCTAGAGATTCCTAGGGAGACTATATTAATGAATTAACAAATCCTCAAAGGTCAAACCCACAAATGTGGAGGGCCAACTATATTCAGGATAATATCGCTTCAATAAATGAAAGGGGGATACTAGGATACCATACTTTTAACAACAATATATGGAAACTGAGCATAGGTGATTAATCTAAACCACAACCTGTCTTACTGTAAACCAATGTACAGACCAATTGTAATTATCTGGAAACAAAGAACAGTCATTTCACTACAGCTACGGATGTTGCCACAGAAGAGGAAATATGACAATGAGATTTTTTGTTGTTATTAGTATTAGAAGCTACCAGCAACTGTTTAGCAATTGTTAACTTACAAGTGAAATAAGGAAGAAAAAATAAGTAATTTAGTATATTTTGGAGAGATAACAAGGCACATTTCCATTTTCTCACATATTCTTGACATTGCATCAAACATTAAAAAAAACTATCACTGGCAATTAACAAAAAATGAGTAATTGTAGTTTTCACTAACCCCTCCCCTAAAAAGGAAAGCAAAATGAGAAATTTTAATTTCCAGCAACACTTGCTAATTACACATTGTACCAACATGTATGGATGTTAGTATCTTCAGCATGCTCTTTCAATTAAAGAGTATAACGTTTCTGCAAAGAGCAAGAACTATATGTTGAAATTGGACTGGGATAGGAAAAAACTGAAATAAAAAGGATAGAATCAGCAAGAAAAACTGCCACCTGCTGACACATTTGGCCAGCCTGAATGAGCATTCACACTCCAGGGAGTTGCTGTTGAAATCTAACACTACATCTGCTTGGCTCCTGCAAATCTTCTAAAATGCCATATCCATAGTATGATGATAGCCCTCTTTGTGTTAATGAAATTGCAACTTGACAGGGGGACATCTGGTCCTCTGGACTCTGGCATTGTTTACACTGTTTGTAACTACTCAGAAGGCAGGCCATAGTTTGAGAGTCCCTTGTGTAATCTCCTTGTTGCGCAATATATGTAACCGCTCTGTGTCCTTGTACAAAAAAAAATGAAATAATGTTACTGTCTTACTTCATATTACACAAATTCTGCCACATCCGTTTTAAAAGTTCTTAGTTTCCAAAGCACCTGAAAACAATGGCTACATCTTTGACTACTACGTTATCACATATCCAAAAAATGGGTAAAACACCTGTTCTTGCTTTGATTAGAAATGTTCTACTCCACATTGGATGGCTGCTTACACCAAAACAGAAAACCTACCACTGAAATGAGAACAAGAGAGGATGCAGATCTATATGAAACTAGCATATGTTTATTTACACATGTCTATGCAAATGTAATAATAAAATATTTTATTTAAGGAGTCATAACATACTTTACCCAAATATGCTGTATGTCTACCTACTTAATTTGCTTTCAAGGTGCTAACCAACTGCTTTAAAGCTTCCATACAGTTGCTTCTCATAAGGTAAAGGTAAAGGTTTCCCCTTGACATTAAGTCTAGTCACGTCTGCCTCTAGAGGTTGGTGCTCATCTCCATTTCGAAGCTGGCATTGTCCGTAGGCACCTCCAAGGTCATGTGGCTGGCATGACTGCATGGAGCACCATTACCTTCTCGCCGGAGTGGTACCTATTGATCACTCACATTTGCATGTTTTTGAACAGCTGGGTTAGCAGAAGCTAGGGCTAACAGCGGGAGCTCACTCCGCTCCCCGGATTCGAACTGCCAACCTTTTGGTCAGCAAGTTCAGCAGCTCAGTGGTTCAATCTGCTGTGCCACCAAGAGCTCCATTGCTTCTCATAGTTCCTTAATATTAACTGGCCTTGGAATGGGGAGCACTTTAAATAGAGAACCGTTTCCTGTAAAGTATGAAATTTGGCTATCCTCACTTCACACTTGTTTGGTGCTTGCGCTCCATTAAACAGATAAAACAACAACAACTGGATAATCCCTCCAGATAATTTTGCTGCACACTTATGCCATCTCTTTTCCTGTAGGAAGGATCTTCATAGGGATTGGAAGAACTGGCCAAGTTGGACTGAGACTCAGGGCAGGTGGATGACTAACAGCATTATTAAACATTTCCTTCCATGCAGTCCACACACTCAGATGTCTGTACATACATAAGCATCCCAGGATCACAGATGAATGGGAAAACTTAGCAAAAGTTGGGTTCTACACAGAGACAGCTGGCATTCATTACCCCAGCTGTAGTTTTTCCAGCTGCTGCAACTTCAAGAACTATTGTTTCCTCATGCCACACATTTCCACAGTATGTTTGGGTTACGTTGGATATTCAAATATGAAAAATAATGTGAACAGCTCCCAATCTATTTGACTAGTCCTATGATTTATTCAAAGAATCAGTAATCTTTGATTCTCTGGATGTTTTAGATCAGAGCTCCCATAAATTTTCATCATGGCCATACTAAGACTAAACCAAGGTTTGGGTCCTATTTTGACACACAAACACTGGAAGAAGCCTAGATCAATGGTGGGAATCAGGAAGCCTTCTGGGCATTACTGGATTGCAATTTCCAGCAGTCTTGGCTGTTTGAAACTGCTAAGAGTTCTAGTCCAGTGACAGAGAACTGCATGTTTCCTAACTCTGGGGTAAATGTTTTCAAGCTGATCACACACTCTTAATCTCAACATTTACTCACATATCTTTACAAAATAGATGATAGTGACCCACCTGCCAGAGTAGGATGAATGTAAAAGAAGCATTCTTGTAAAATAAACGTTGCCTAAAGATATCATACCATTGTTTAGACCATATTAAAAATACTTCTTTACCCAAGTATCCAAATGAGAGCATGTTGCTAGCTGCAACTCTGTTAATGACAACAATTAGATTTAGGCCAGAAGTAAGATGCATGAAGAAAGGTCACACAACAGACACACATCATTGTAATGTATTGTTTTATAGTGTCAATTTTATTGTGGTTTTATTTACTGTAATGTGTTTTAACTGTTGTATTTGTTTTGTTAGCCGCCCCGAGTCCCTGTCGGGAGATGGTGGCGGGATATAAGAATAACGTTACTTACTTACTTACACATAAGTTTTAAAAGTTCTCAAACAAACACATACAACCACTGTCACTTCTTAGACGTGCACAATGATCACCTGTGCCAGATCCACATAATAAAATGTGATAAGTTTCTGGGGCCATCAGCAATCACACAGGAATTAATTAGGATTAAATCAGTTTCCAATTAGGTCACTTCTGAAAGAAGAGCAAAAAGTAAGGACAACCAGAACATTAAAACACCAAGCTGAAATCCTTCTTTAGCTTTAATGCTCCTGGCCAGATGCCAGTTCAAACAGAATATCATTACACACACTGTCTTGTTCTGATGAGGGGCATAAATGGATTTATAGTCTTTATTGTATCCAGGCAAGACAGATTTCCGAGCTACTTCTCAGCTAGTGAACAACTGAAATGTTTTGCCTACCAACAATCAGATCTGGAGCACTGTGGTTATCTGAAAGGGATGAATGCACATCAATAATCTATGTTTTTCTGGGAAGAGAACTTACCTGATTATTGCCAGAACTTCCATATGCTCTCCACAAAGGAATGATGATTTCATGGTGTGTCTGGAAGTTGACTATCTCCCTCTTCCCTGGGGAAATACAAGCAAAGGGTTTAAAGTCCTGAACTCTTGAAAAGGTCATCACAGAGGAGCAGCACAAGGTGAATTAACATCTGGTCCCTTTAGTCATTCACATCTTTTATTGTCCCCTCCCCAACATTTTTCTCTGCCAATCTGCACTATCATTATGTAATTTCCTGATGCAATTAAAGGTTTAAATCATGAAAGCAAATTCTATTATGTCATTTGGGAATAGTGGCTGATAACACGAAAGATTAAACAAGTAGTCCCGATTTATCTTTTAAACCCCAAACTATAAATGAACATTCTTATTTCTTCTCCCTTTAAGAAAGACAGTTCCTGCAGACTCCACTGTCACTCTCAGTATCAAGTTGTGGGGAGTATCACTTGTGGGCCCCAAGGTGATTTTGAGCTCTTCAAGGGACACAAACACCTAAGTTGGAGGATTTGCTTCTTCCTAAAAGAAATACCTGTGCTAACTAGATGGTTTGGGGTAAATTTTACTCTGCCCCTCCTCATGTTCTTTTAGACCAGTGGTTCTCAACCTGTGAGTCCCCGGGTGTTTTGGTCTACAACTCCCAGAAATCCTAGCCAGTTTACCAGCTGCTAGGATTTCTGGGAGTTGAAGGCCAAAACATCTGGGGACCCACAGGTTGAAAACCACTGTTTTAGACCCAGAAAATACCTTTTTTTTCTCCACACAGAAAGTAAAATAAAATTTGACTTTCTTAACTGAAGAAAAAAAGCTTTCATCTCAACAGCATGGGAGGATCAAAAAAACATCTCATTGGTCCTCACAACCTTTTTTTGGTTGCCCATCCCAGTCTGTAGGGTAATTGTCTATCCACCAGGACTTCTAAAATGAAGACAATCATTCCCTAACCTGAAGGCCCCCTTCCCGCCTAGTCGTATGAAATTGCCATTTCTATGTAAAAAGGTGACAATTGGTGTTGACAAGTTTTCAGAATAGCAGTTAAAATTTGTGACATATTGAGTTGACAATCAGGAAGCAGATATTATCAAGTTTGTTTTCTACCTAAATGCCAAATAAAAGTATTCATTTCAGTTAACTTCACCATGTTTCTCTGTAAAATGAATATACCCCTGCGTTCATAAATTATACAATGCACACATAAAGGATAAGCATCCCAAAACACAGGAGGGGCATCTTGTTCAGTCTATATAAAAGGAGTAGCCTTCCAATTCTCTAACAAGAGATGCCATAGCAGGAGATACCTACCAATCCTATATGGGATGCTTTCCAGCCCTCAAATAAGGCTGAGTCTTAAGAAAAAATTACATTGGTCATGAAAGTCAGCAAGGAACTCAAGCCTGAGAAATGTCTATCTATTTAACTTTTGTTAATGCTCTAAATTTTCAAATTAAACCAATGTGATCCTAAATATGTGTACACAAAAGTAAATCTGTTTGAATTTAATGGCAGTTGCCAATGAATAAGTATGTATGGGAGTGCAGTCTGAAAGGAACTATTTTTAAGCTAAAACCTAACACCCTTCATACAAAAGCAGCTTTCAAAAGGGAGCAGAATATAGATTGAGGCTGTCTTGTCAAACCAAGCAAGAACTTCCAGCACAGTCAAAGGACGAGTAATTTCAGCAAGGATTCAGTCCCCAGAATGAGTTCCCAGGACCAGGGTGTATTGAGTCCTGGAATAATCTCTGAACATGTGGAAAGCAGAATCATAGAAACACAAAGTTCAAAGGGACCACAGGTGCCCCCAATTCAAATCACTGCCACACAGCCATACACAGTCAAAGCACTCCTAACAGATGGCCATTCAGCCTCTATTTAAAAATCTTCAGAGAAGGAGACTCCACTACACTCTGAGGCAGGGCATTCAATTGATGAACACTTTCTACAGTCAGAAAGTTCTTCCTAATTTTGAGATTGAATCCCTTTTCCTGTAGTTTGAATGTATTGTTCCATGTCCTAGCTTGTGTAGCAGCAAAAAATAACATTCAATATGATATACCTTCAAATATTTAAACATCACTATCATGGCACCTCCTAAAGTCCTCTTCTCCGGACTAAAGGGCATGGTTTTTACACCTTTTACCCTGCTCTGGACACATTCCAGAACACATTTGCCCATATTCTTCTTGAATTCTGGTGCCCAGAACTGGACACAGTATTCCAGGTGAGGTCTGACCAGAACAGAACATAGGTATACAGTACTATTATTTCCCCTTTTTATCTGCCTCATCACACTGTTAACCTCATGTTCAGCTTGTGCTCTACTAAGAGTCCTTTCCTTCATCACAAAAAGTCAGATTCTGCCCACATTTATTAAGAGTTGCATTTATTTAGAATAGGATAGGTGTCATAGCTTAATTCTCAGATATTTTAGGAAGTGAAATCTTCCTCCTCTCATTGTTTATTTATTCAATATCCCAATATACTACCTTTCCTCTGAAGAGCTGAAGGCTTCATGTTGGGATACACCATCTTCCTTTTACAGCCACAACATTCTTGTGTGGTAGTTTTGTTTGAGAAGTTGTGACTAACCTAAGCCCATTCAACAAACTCCGGGGCTGAATGGGACTTTGAGCCTGTGTCTTCTGATCTATCTGTCTGACTCTGGATTTTATGCATGGCATTCCAACAAGCTGATAGTTTGGGGCCCTGAGATTAGTGTTAACAGCTTCTGCATTTAGTCCCAATTAAAGGCCACTCCTTTAATTGGTCCTGCTAACACAAGATGCTGATAAGGAGAGAAGAGGAAAAACTTCTCCAGTTGTATTCCTGTAACATCCCTCTAGACATCTCTATTGAATGTCCTTCCACAAACAAACACGCTGCTTTTGAATTGAGACTTTGTTGCTAATAGAATAAATGGTAGGAGGAACAAGAGGATTGAAAACTACTAGGTTCTCTCCACTCACCCACACTGATTTATACACCAGTTATTGAGCAACACAATGTCATTTCATTCACAAAAGAAAGAAAAATCCTATAAAAATGTTAACACTTTCCTGCCTATTCAGGTTCCCCTAGCAAAAGGTATACATTTCCAACTAAATATCCATATCCAATGCTCTACTAAAACTAACTTTTTAAATAGAAGGTAAATGAAAACATTTAAAATACAGTGTTTCCACACATATCACTCCTGGAACAGCCCAAGGATGGTTAATGTAGTCCAGGTATAGCAGGACTACATTCCTACTGGCTGTTAGGAATTGTGGGAGCTGAAGTCCAAAACACCTGGAGGGTTGAAGTTTGCCCATGCCTAGGTGAAGGTAAAGGTTTTCCCCTGACATTCAGTCTAGTTGTGTCCGACTCTGGGGATTGGTGCTCATCTCCATTTCTAAGCTGAAGAGCCGGCATCGTCTGTAGACGCCTCCAAGGTCATGTGGCCGGCATGACTTCATGGAGCGCTGTTACCTTCCCGCTGGAGCGATACCTATTGATCTACTCACATTTGCATGTTTCCGAACTGCTTGGGCTGTGGCACAGGCTGGAGAGCAAGCCAGCTGCAGCCAGCTGCAATGAATCACTCTGACCAGGAGGTCATGAGTTCGAGGCCCGCTCGGAGACTATGTTTGTCTTGTCTTTGTTCTATGTTAAAAGGCATTGAATGTTTGCCTATATGTGTAATGTGATCCGCCCTGAGTCCCCTTCGGGGTGAGAAGGGCGGAATATAAATGCTGTAAATAAATAAATAATAAATAAGTTGGCAGAAGCTAAGGCTAACAGTGGGAGCTCAGCCCGTTCCCCGGATTCGAACCACCAACCTTTTGGTCAGCAAGTTCAGCAGCTCAACTGTTTGACCAGCTGTGTCACCAGGGAGTTGTGAGAGTTGAAGTCCAAAACACCTGGAGGGCTGAAGTTTGCCCATGCCTGTGGTATAGTATTTCTTTTTATCCTTTGGGGAAATGTGTTCTGGCATGGTTCTCTCTTGTTTGGTTGCTTGCTTGGTCTCTTGGCTGCAGGGCTTACCTGTGCCTGGGGCCTCCTCCTCCTGCGCAGACACCTGTCTCAGCCACAACACGACCAAGGGCAGCCAGGGCAGCCCAGCCATGGCCAGCTCCGCGGAAGAAGAAGCGCGGCCTCAGAGGCACGCAGCCCGCCCTCCCGCCGCCTCCATCAAGGCTGCGCCCTCACAAGGATGCCCCTTTCTTCTTCTTCTCTTCCTTCCTTCCCTTCTCCGCCTTTGGGGCCACTTTATTGCGAGGGCTTTCAAGCTCCGCCCATCATGGAAACCAAGGCGGGTGGGGAAAGGAGCGCAGGCAGGTCCTCTCCAAGCATCCTTTGGAGCATCCTCTTCTCGCCTTCCAGCCACTCTCCGATTTGGCCTCTCCGCATGTCAGCCGATGGTTCAGAAATGGGCGGCGGGGGGGGGGGGGGGTTGATTGTCACCAGAGAGAGGATGTGAGGGCGCTTCTCCCTCGCATTTTGACCCACATCCGCGACAAATCGGGGGCTTGGAGGAAAGGCCGACAATAAATCCCAGGTGCTGCGGGATGCGTTTCAGAGGGAGGGACTGGCAAAGCCTCCTCTGAGGATCCCTTGCCTAAAAAACCCACACGGATCTCGCAAAGGTTTCTCCCTCCAAAACGGTGGAGCCGGCTCCCCGGGGAGGCTTCCAGCGATTGACAACAGATCGGCAAGGCTGTCGGGAAGAAGAAGCCCACAGCTCCGTGGCGGCAAGGAAGGAAAGTGCCGAAGGGAGGCGGCTGGGAGTGGAAGGCGCTCGCCCTTCCCGGCCCTGGGCGTCTCCGAAGGAGCTCCGAAGCGAGGCCTCCTCCTGGCCCCGCGTTGCGCGTCCCTCTTGGGCACCAGGGCCCTCCGGCGGGCATCTTGGTCTTGCTCCCCACCTCCCCACAAAGCCTAGCGCCTCAGCCTTGTACCGGACACTAGAAAATGCTTCCACATACCGTTCATTCATCTCCCCGAGCAATGGTTCAGCAAAGGATGTTAGACTGTGAATTTCATGGTCTTATAGCCCCGCCATAGGTGGACATGTGTATTACTTGGGCTGTGAAGGACCCAACAAGCACATCTCTTCCACATCTCTTTCTCACTCTCTCACACATTCTATTCATCTCGTGCCCTTCATCACTTTCACTTACTGTCATGTTTCCTCTGACTTATGGCAACTCTACCATAGGGTTATCTGGACCAAATGTATTTGGAGGAAGTTTGGCATTTTGTTGTCGAAGGTGTTTTCTGTCACTTTGGCAGAAAAAAATGGAATGCAAAGATACAGAATGGGGGACGCCTGGCTCAATAGCAGTATGTGTGAAAAAGACCTTGGAGTCCTTGTGGACAACAACTTAAACATGAGCATGCGGCAGCGAAAAAAGCCAACGGGATTCTGGCCTGTATCAATAGGGGTATAGCATCTAGATCCAGGGAAGTCATGCTCCCCCTCTATTCTGCCTTGGTCAGACCACACCTGGAATACTGTGTCCAATTCTGGGCACCGCAATTGAAGGGAGATGTTGACAAGCTGGAAAGCATCCAGAGGAGGGCAACTAAAATGATCAAAGGTCTGGAGAACAAGCCCTATGAGGAGCGGCTTAAAGAGCTGGGCATGTTTAGCCTTCAGAAGAGAAGGCTGAGAGGAGACATGGTAGCCATATACAAATAGGTGAGGGGAAGTCATAGGGAGGAGGGAGCAAGCTTGTTTTCTGCTGCCCTGCAGACTAGGACACGGAACAATGGCTTCAAACTACAGGAAAGGAGATTCCACCTGAACATCAGGAAGAACTTTCTCACTGTTCGGCAGTGGAACTCTCTGCCCCGGACTGTGGTGGAGGCTCCTTCTTTGGAGGCTTTTAAGCAGAGGCTGGATGGCCATCTGTTGGGGGTGCTTTGAATGAGATTTTCCTGCTTCTTGCAGGGGGTTGGACTGGATGGCCCATGAGGTCTCTTCCAACTCTACTATTCTATGATTCTATGATTCTAAGGCTCTGATGGCCATAATCACTGGGTTGTTCTGGGTTTTCTGGGCTGCATGGCCATGTTCCAGAAGCATTCTCTCCTGACATTTTGCCCACATCTATGGCAGGCATCCACAAAAGTTATGAGGTATATTGGAAACTAGACAAGTGATGTTTATATATCTGTGGAAGGTCCAGGGTGGGAGAAAGAATTCTTGTCTGTTAGGGGCAAGTGTGAATGTTACAATTAACCACCTTGATTTGCATTGAAAAGCTTTGCAGCTTCAAAGCCTGGCTGCTTCCTGCCGGGGGGATCCTTTGTTGGGAGGTGTTAGCTGGCCCTAATTTTTTCTTGTCTGGAATTCCCCTGTTTTCTGAGTGGTGTTTTCTATTTACTGTCCTGATTTTAGAGTTTTTTAAACACTGGTAGCCAGATTTTGTTCATTTGCATGGTTTCCTCCTTTCTGTTGAAATTGTACACATGCTTGTGGATTTCAACAAAGGATTCCCCTGGGCAGGAATCAGCCAGGCTTTGAAGCTGCAAGGCTTTTCAATGCTAATCAAGGTGATCAATTGCATCATTCACAAAAGTTCTTTCTCCCACCCTGGACCTTCCACAGATATATAAACCTCCCTTGCCTTTTTTCCACAGACATCACAACCTCTGAGGATGCCTGCCATAGATGTGGGTGAAAGGTCAGGAGAGAATGCTTCTGGAACATGGCCATACAGCCCAGAAAACTCACAGCAACCCAAGTTTGCAATTGATTTCCTTTAAAGTTGAGACTAGGGATCACATCCTCTCAACTTCAGAACAAGTCAACTCAACTCAACTTTATTTGTATCCCATCCCATCTCCCCTTGGGGACTCAGGGCACTAACAACATGGATGGCAGCCATTTGATGCCACACAAATACACAAAAGTACAAATACATAATAAATTAAAAGCAAATAATTTATCAACAATTTATCCTAAGTAAGACATAATAGCAAACAATGAAACACAAGCCAATGTCAAATCTCCTTTGAACAAATCTTGATAGTTATGCTTTAGGTCACCATGGCTTCGAAACTACTGAAAGGCACTTAGCAACAAGAAGGTTGAGAATGGGTGTCTTCTGGAAAGCTCTTACTAAAATCCTTTTCATAATCTAATTTATTATTCATGCTTACTGAGGGTTTTGTCACACACCAGGTTCTTCTCTCGCTCCAACAGCATTGTTGCCAAAATGTTATTCAATTGTGGTTGCTCTCTTTCCTTTTGGAACCATTCCAGGATTGCATTAAAAACTTATCACACACAGCATTTGGACTTCCCCACCCATTACCTCCTCCAAGACATCATCCCTCCCCTTTTTGTTAGATTGACACTCATGGAGACATGCGCACACAGACCCCCCCCCCCAAAAAAAAATATAAGTGAAAACAGTCTTACATTTCCATTTTGTTTTCTTTGGAGGTAGGAAACTCCTTATTGGGATAGACCAGGCATGGGTAAACTTTAGCCCTCCAGGTGTTTTGGACTTCAACTCCCAAAATTCCAAACAGCCTAGCAATTGTTAGGAATTGTGGGAGTTGAAGTCCAAAACACTTGGAGGGCTGAGGTTTGCCCATGCCTGGGATAGACCAAACTTCTATCTGAAATGAATGAATCTGTTGCAGATGAAAGTCTACCACTACTGAGCTATCTGTCTGGTCTATCCTGAAGAAATCTAGAAGGAAGGAAGGAGGGAGGGAGGGAGGGAGGGAGGAAGGAAGGAAGGAAAGGGAAGGGAAGGGAACAAGAAATGCTTTTCTTAAAACTGTAACACTGCTTTACACTTATATTTCCAGGTATGTGTGTGTGCTTGAATGGAAGAGAGGGGGGCAGGGTAGCAATGAGTAAGGTTTTTGCTTCTCTGACAAGTCAGTGATCATTTGCCAGTATTTTTTCTATTGAGAAACAAAGTCAAACAGCCTGCTGAAAGGAAATCAAATTGAAGTGACCACCCTTCGTGTTTTTGTAGCAACCCTCCTACCACCCAAAATCACCATAAAAGCACAACTGAACTTTGACGCAGGAAATTGTAGCATATCAGTAATGGGGGAAAGGTCATGAATTGTGTGTGTGTGGTTTTTTTTGTTACAGTAGAGTCTCACTTATCCAACATAAACGGGCCGGCAGAATGTTGGATAAGCGAATATGTTGGATAATAAGGAGGCATTAAGGAAAAGCCTATTACACATCAAATTAGGTTATGATTTTACAAATGAAGCACCAAAACATCATGTTAGACAACAAATTTGGCAGAAAAAGTAGTTCAATACGCAGTAATGCTACGTAGTAATTACTGTATTTATGAATTTAGCACCAAAATATCACGATATATTGAAAACATTGACTACAAAAATGCATTGGATAATCCAGAACGTTGGATAAGCGAGTGTTGGATAAGTGAGACTCTACTGTATTTTAAAATGCAGTGGTTCTCAACCTGGGATCCCAAGATGTTTTTGGCCTACAACTCCCAGAAATCCCACCCAGTTTACCAGCTGATAGGATTTCTGGGAGTTGAAGGCCAAAAACATCTGGGGATCCCAGGTTGAGAACCACTGCCCTAATGCTTTCAAAATGGTCTAACTGGAGAAGAGGAATGACATCATCAGATCATCTCCAACTGAAGGTGTCATTGTTATGATTTCTTTTTGTGTCAGGAGTGATTTGAGAAAATTCAAGTCACTTCTGGTGTGAGAGAATTGGCCATTTGCAAGGACGTTGCCTAGGGGATGCCCAGATGTTTCAATGTTTTACCCTCCTTGTAGGAGGCTTCTCTCATGTCCCCACATGGAAAGCTGGAGCTGACAGAGGGAGCTCACCCACTCTCCCCGGATTTGAACCACCAACCTGTCAGTCAGCAGTCGTGCTGGCACAAAGGCTTAACCTATTGCTTAACCATGATATAATAATGATTTACTTGCCTTGTGTGATAAATCCCTAAAGGATCTTTGCAATAGCTGTGTTGTTACCTTCCACTGCCCCATATGGTTCAGTTCCATCCTCTACAAAAACATGCATTTATTATGAGTCCTTGCCTCACTTGAATATGTTCAGGTCTTCTTAAAATTAGTGGGTTTTAAGTCCTAATTATTTTACTCAATTGTTTTGAATGTGACCTAAGTGTAAATGTCTTAGTTTGGCTTCAACTCAAGGTGTCAGTTAATGTCTCTGTCAAGGTACGTAAATGGGATGGAACATGATAACTGATGCAAACCACGCTTTCAGTTCTTTTGGAAGTATTGATTCTGATTCAAAACAATGAGTAGACAAGTGATCAGATGAACAGGTAAATGTCACCATTCAAAACATGATATTAAAATCTATTTACATTTATGGGGTTTGTTTTCATGAACATTTCAAGGGGAGGATTACTATTTAATACTAAACCCCAGACAATAAATATCAGGTCAGAGGAATTTTATTGTAAATTATTATGATGTTCATCTTTTTGTATTGAATCTTTATGGGAATGTCACAGACTATATAGAGCTATTTTTATACCAGTGTACATGAGTGTACATATGGGTATAGAGTGTGTCTATACATACATCATACATATGGCAAAATGATCCCTAGGCAAAAATGTACTATTTTTAAATGACACCAGACCTTTTGTTGTTTTGGAGAAAATAATGTTCTTCTGGGGGTTTGTGGTTAATGCTTTTTTATGGAAAAGATCATCCGCAAAGTAGTGGTTTAGGTTTTGTGTCTCTAGCCGTTTCCTTTGGATTCATAGGGTATTAGCAATGCATGCATTGTGGCAATCACATTCTTTGATTGTGCAAAATTGAACTCTTGTTTTTTAGGGTTTGCAGAGTATGGAATTTGATGGAGGACAATGAGCTTGCAGTTACTTGTCTTTGTGGTCAACAGCTGCTCCAAATCCGTCAAGGAGTGAAAAATGTCAGAGGAAAATAATTTGTGTGGAATGAATGTGGTTAAAAAAGAGAAAATCATCATCATCTTGTAAATAATTGGTAACTTTCTCCTGGCAAACTGAAATAGGGCTTAGGATTCTAGATGGATGTCAACTGCTCCTTCTTTCCTTTTTCTCTCTCTGTCTTGTATCCAAAGGTAGTGTAAAATAAAATAAATTTAAAATTAACAAAATAGGTTTAAGTTAGGAAAACAGATTTAAGATTAGTGATGCTGGTGTCCAAGTTGATATTAATTCTCCAGCAACCTCTCTTTATAAGATGATGTACCTTATAGAAAATCCTGCAAGTTGAATTTCTCAACATTTGTAAGAAAAGTAGATAGAAAAATCTTTTTTATTATTTGTATTTGTACTCAATTTGACAAAATGTAATAATCTCAAATTATGTTGAATGATAAAGATACATCAGATGACTTTCCCGATGCTTTATGCTAATGTATTTGTTATACATTAGGCTTGTGAATTTGTATGGAATCGCTATCCGTTTTGTTTTGTTTCATTCATTTCACCTCGTTTTTGTTTTCGTTTGCTACTTCCGAAATGGGGTTTCTATCTGAATGGGAATTTGTCCCACATCCGAAAGAACAAAAATTGTTGGACCATTGGTGACAATGGGAAAACTTTCAAGGCTCGTCCTCCCCTCGATTTTAGGGCTAGAGGGTGAAAATCGTCATACATGGAGGGCATATGACCTCTTTTAAGCCACTAACTTTTACAAGGTTTTCTAAACGAGAAGGTAGAAGGCCAACAATTTCTTTCCTTTGAAAAATATTTGTTTGTTTTTTTTAAAAATATATACTACTTAGAGGGAGGAAAAAGGGGGGTTTGAACAAAGAATTAAGATAAAAGATTTAAAGAGTTAAAAAATATTACAGTACAACAAATAGAAGCTACAAGAGATCCCCTTCTTTCCCCCACCACCGAAGCCCCACATGCATTCCCCAGCCAAACTCATCCCACCCCCACCCCTTCAAAAATCCTGGTTTCCTTTCACTTCAAAAAATAATAAAAAATAGAAGCCAAGCAGCTAAGCTTGGGAAAAAATTAAATACAAACAAATCTCTTTCCCCTGGCGGCAAGGCAAGGAAGGAAGGCAAGGCAAGAGGCAAGGCAACAAAACAACAAGCAAGCACACTAGCACAGAGACTGAGTGAGCTGAGTGAGCAGGAGCAAGCCAGGCCGCCAGTCAGCACCAGCGAAGGGCGCCCACAATTTGTGCTTTGGGGGCGGTTGCCACATTAAATACCCTGGCAACATCACAGTTTTCTTGGCCTTTGATTGGCGAAAAACCCCAAACATCACCTCCTCCTCCTTCTCTGAGGCATGCAGAAGAACTTTCTGGGCCGCGTGAGGAAAGCCATGTGGCCCAAAAACCAAACAAAAAACAGAAACCATGCAACTTTCTCTTTCATTTCACCTTTTGTTTCATCAAAAAATGGGCTGTTTCATATCGTGTCATCCCAATGGACAGTATGAAACCAATACCTGAATGAAACAAATGGAACAAATACCGCGCACACCTCTATTATACATAATAAAATGAAAATTGGGGATCATGCATCTGATAGAAATATTCATAAAGGCTTATAACATCATAATATTACATTGTTACAGGACATTTTTAATTGAAACAGAATAACATTACTATCCCTTTGAGATTATTAAAGGGGGGATCAAAATTGTTTGTGGTAGATGATGTGAATTGTGTCCAGGTTTTCTCAGACATAGATATCCCCCGTGGGATTCCTTGAGGCCCTCTGACTCTTCAATTACTGCTTGCAGGTGTTCTTATGCTATCGGCTATATGTCAGATGCCTGATTGTGTTTTAAAAATGAGAACACTGCGTGGTGTGAGCACTTTCTCACTTTCGTCTCTGCTAAAACGATGCCTTGTGGTTTTAAATTGTCCCCTTTTCTATTAAAAAAATCCTTTAGCAGAAATGCAAGCCATTTAAGTGATTTTTATGGCCAAAAGACAGGAGAAAAATTCTGAAATACGTTTTCAGAAAGTGACAATGAAATAAAACATGTAAAAGCAACTGGATCCAATACCTCTTTTTCTAAACTTCACTCTTTTAAAAAGTTTGCCTGTAACTCCAATGATCTTACTCCTTAGCACACAGAAACTATCTGATAGGCCTGGGTAGCTTTCTGCACAGACAAACCTAAATTTTCTGACAAGTTATTTCTCTAATTGAAATAGAGCAGGATTTTCCTTACTTTAGCTCAATCATCGATCAGTATGTACTCTGCAGTCAAGAAATCAGAAGAAAACTAGGGCTTGAAAGAGTAGGTGTGAAGAAACTAGACAAAATCCTGAAATGTGACACTATAATACTGAATGCTATAGTTAGGATTGCCTGGGCCATCATAATTCTATGTATGATTCTGACAGAAAGAAAATCAACTCATTTCCAATGTGGTGCTGGAGAAGACCAGTGGATATCATGGACTGCAAAAAGACAAATGGCTGAACTCTCCATAGAAGCCAAACAAGCTGTTTTACTTTGGTCATATTATGATAAGATTGGAAAAGACAATAATTGGATTGCTGTGAATTTGGTAAGGCAGAATGAAGTAGGAAAAGAGGAAGAGGACATTCTAGATCGATAGACTATATCAAGGAAGTCACAGCCCTCAGGCTGCAAGAAGTGAGCAGTGTTGACAATAGTTTGATTGTCATTCATAGGGTCACTGCTGCTGAAGTAGTCTTGATGGCAATTGACAACAACACATATCTGATTGCTGTCCCAGTGGGGGACAAAATAACTAGATCTAAAGAGATTCAGGCAGAAGATTTATTTTTAATACAAAAAGAACTGTTTTCATCATCAGCATACCCTCCAACATTTCACAGATTAAAACTAGGACGTGTATGGTCAGATAATATCAGAGTACAGTCAAGATTACAGTTTTTGTTTGCCTGAGCCAATTGGGAAGGACCACATTCCACTGCTTTCTCTCCTCTGCTCCTGCTTAATTAGCTGAATACAAACTATAGTATTTTTGCACTTTGAACTCAGTTCACAGCTATGGAAACTGAGACCAAAGAGAAAAAGTGGGAAGGTAAAAAATAGATATTTGAAAAATGGGATGTCTGAGAATGAATTAGGACTGCCTCTGCCAAACTGGGACAGCTGGAGAGCATGCATCAGTGGTCCTGACAATAGCAAAGATAACAGAAAGATTGGGTCAGTTGGTATGAGTGTTCTCTCTTGTTCGAGGCCTTCAAGCGGAGACCCAACAGCCATTTATTTAAAATGCTCTCATTTTGAGTTACCTGTACCAAAGAGGGGGCTGGATAAGAGGCACACAGGAAACAAAAGGGCAGGGTTCCCGTACTTTTAACAGTTGTTTAAATGAAGGGGTGCCAGCAAGTCAAACTTAAACAGCAGCATATCATTGGCAATAATAGCTGAGGAAATCTGGGACATCAAACTGAAAATAGTAGTAACATCCCACAAGTGAGAGAGAGAGAGAGAGAGAGAGAGAGAGAGAGAGAGAGAGAGAGAGAGAGAGAGATCTCCCTTGCTCCCAACCTATAATTTATTACTATTCAGAATAGAAAACTAATAAAATATAAATAGAGAAAGCATGTTATATTTGAACACACAACATATGGTAGTATTTTTATCATAGGATTCTGGTAATCTGAGCTTTTGGATTTCCCTTTTCAGTGTCTCAGAAACCCTCTTTATAAAATATGAGCTTCCACGGCAATTGTACATTGTTTATTCCAGATATGCACATACATACAGAGAGAGGGGGATGGAGAAAGGGGGGGGGGGTAGACACACACACACCGTAGAGTTGCCAGATGCTATAAAATAATTAGAATTAATCTATCAATAGCATAGTATTTCCCTTATATCCATAGTAGCAACCCTTGGAATTTCACTTCCCCATATTTGAAAAAAAATGTGTTGTCTTTAGACATTTGTTTTCCTCCACATTTCTACTGGATGCTTCCTTCAGAAGTGATTGTAGAGTTGGGCTGGATGATCTAGAAATGCTAGAGAAATGCTCTCTTTAGGCATTTTCTGGTCTTCCTAATCTGATTTTATCATATGGTTCCTTGGAAGTTGCCTATCTCAATTGGGTTCACTATTATCTGTGGTTTCATGTTTCCACAACAAGTCCTGGAACATATGCCCCCCAGATATGGAGCTTGTACTGGATCTAATGCAGGAATGGCCTATAGTCCAAAACAACATCCAGTGGCCCCAAACAATATCTATTGCTGAAGTTGGCCATGATCTAAATTGGTAACAGCACAATGTGGCAACTCTACCATGGCCAAAACCAATACTGGAAATATCTAAAGCAGGTATGAGTCATTCAGTTAACCAGTCATATGTGATGTAATGTTGAGCTAGAGCAAAGAGAGCTTATTTTGTTCATGCCTGCCAAAACATGGTAAAGCATCATTGTCCAAGGTTGTCCTGCCCTCTTCGCTCTTACCCCTTCTCTTGTGTGCAATGATTCTTTCTGTATTTTTTGATCTGAGAAAAAGCCACATTCTGATCAGATTACTATGGTTTCTCATTGGCCCTACAAACCAAGATTGGAAACCAGGTCTGACTGCAGTTTCTAATCCACATATGTTGAGCAAACACAAACCATTGCTTCTTATGTTGGTTTGTCTAAACCAAAGAAAGAGGAAATAGGCACATAAAAAGAAAGTCCAGCTAGACTCATGGACATAGTAGAAAAGCACAGCCTGCCCTTCTGTCTGAATGGATAAAGCTGTAACAAATCAATGACTGCTCCCCACTAACAAGCACAACAGTTCATTTTTTAAAAAAGAGTGGGGGCAAGACAGGTGGTTATAGCCCAGTTAAGAGAATGATTTGACAGCTGTTTTATACTTTAGGAGCTTAGTTATGTGGGAAATGGCACATTTGCCCACAAGAATTCTTGAGGGTTAATTTTCAATAACATTTCTATTTAGAAGCTAAGGCATATTTCAAGCTATTAATACCCACCTCCAAAAAGCACTATCAATAAAGCACAATGGAAAAGGGAGATTTAGAGTTTGCAGCCTTAAGTCCCGCAAGCTTGGCCTTCAACCAACAAAATTTTCGCATATGCCCTACCTATAGATGAAATAACATTGCAGTTTTGTTGTATCAAAAATATAAGGTTACTATAAAGATACAGTGAGGAGGATAAAATACTATTACTCACCATAAGTAGAATGTTTCAACAACGTTATTATTAAAATATACAAACTTTCAATCCTAGATTTTTCCACTCCAGTAGAGGTTACCATACTTACTATTTGCCTTCTACATGGCTTTTAACACACACACACACACACACACACACACACATATATATGAATGAGAGAGACATATTCTTTGTATAACCCTTGAAGTGGTCATTTTCTTTTCTTTTTGCAGTTAATATCCTTAAATTGATATTAAGATGTTAATATTTAGCACAGTACAGTGGTTTAAGCATTATACTATGACTCTAGGAACTGCGGTTAAAATTACCATTCAGCTAGGGAACACTATGAAGAGGGCAAGTCATATTCTCTTGGCCTCAGAGGAAGGTAATTGCAAACCCACTTCTGAACAAATTGTGCCAAGAAAACCTCATGATAGGGTCACCTTAAGGTTGCCATAAGTCAGAAAAGACTTGACGGCACACAATAACGACAATTCATAATTAGCAGCAACATATAGAGCTAACAACACATAGTTCATGTGATTTTATTTTAATGTTACAAAAGTGGAACAAATGTATTACCAACCTTTCCCTTCTTAAAAAAAAACAAGAATACTTTAGGAATATTTCATATTTTACAACTGTTTTTCAAACACTACATTTTAAAAATGTATGTTTGAGTAATGACTATTGATAGTACTCTGATACAGAATCATAGCAGACTTGTGTGCAACATAGAGCTAGATTCAACTTTACTTATTCTTACAAACATTTAACAGTACAATTTATATGGATTTTAAATATGCAACCCATAAGAGGGTGCTTTACATAACAGTTTTCATCTTAAATATAAATTGGATTCTAAAACTGCATGTTATTTTCATTTAAAAAAATATTATTATTTAAACCAAAGGACAAATATTAAAATTGTAAAAGCTTTCTCTTGTCTGAAATGTAACAGTCTGTGTTCTTGGCAAAATATGCAAACGAGATAATTTAATCCCTTAAAAGATCGCTATATTTCCCCTCCCCCACTTTAACACCTAGGAGTACAATGCTAAATCTTGTTGGGTTAGGAAAGTGAACTCTGCTCCCCCCGACCCTCTTTAAATGGTATGTAACTCTAATAACACTGATGATTATATAAGACACCAGGTTTAAGGGAAGGCTACTGTATATTTTACCAGTATCACACTGACACTGTGCGAGTTGCCATGCCTATAAGTTATCTGTGTGAAAACTGAATCTGCAGTACAGATCAGCTATTTTTGTTCAGTGCAGTATTGATTAGGAACATCTGGCATATTGTCTATGAAATTGCTACTTAAAATATATTAAACAAGCTGCACAATCACATGAGCTGCCTTCACCTGAAAGAAGATGTAATGAGTAACATACAGTTACTATAAGGAAGCACTCTGCTGGAATCTCCCGTGTTGTAATATCTTTACAGCAACCTTGGCTTGTTACATCTTCTTGACCACACTCACTAAAATTGTGTTATATGACCAACATAGTTTATTTTATGTTTTTTTTAAAAAAAAGTATGCTAGATACTGTCATTTGGTTTTGTTTTTTTAAATTACAGATCTCGCAAAACCTTCCCTTCTTCCTCATCATCGCTATCAGTCACATTGACTTGCTGTACACTGGAAGGTGTGGATGGAGTTGCAGTAAAAACATTCTCAAGGGCCCCAATGTCCAACTGTGGCATTGGGTTTAAATATTCTTCTTCAGTCTGACTGTGACTGCTATAATAGGATGCCCCTTCCAAGCTCTCACAGCTCCGGGAGTCTTCACTATGCGTGTGCTCATCAGGGTATTCTCTAAAAGGATAGTCTCTGTTCAGAGCCGAAAACATTGCCTCATGCTTTTGATACTGGTCTTCATAGAAGCCAAGGCATTCAGGCATGGAGCTGGGGAAGTTCCCATAGCCAAACGGAGGGCGACTGTACGGACACGTGCTGCAAAAAAACACAGAGGTGTTACATAAAGGCTTTTGCTATAGGAATGAAATAAAGTACAGCCTATCTTTAAATCTAGAAATAAACTGAACTAAAGCAGATTTCCTTTGGTCATAGGCTCAAGTCATAAAATAAATATCTAAATAAATAGAATCTAAATCAGTCAGAAAAATGTGACAGAGTGGCATAAAAATGGAATATTTTTCTGAGATAGGCACCAACTTGTCAGAAGAATTTAGCAGCTAATTGGCCCTAGCCAAATAAACAGTGGCAAGGCTACTTGCCTACCTGTCCATCAGTTACTTTTTAATATTTTAATAGTTTTAATACAGATCCTTTTATTTAATAAATAATCCAATGCACATAAGATGGTTCATACAATGGAAAATAACTAAAAATAAAATAAACAACATAAAAACCAACAAAATCTATATTGTAGTAGGTGAGTTTGTTAATTTTCTACTTCCAATAGAAGCAAAAGACATATACAAATGAGCACTGAATTGACCTGCTGCAACTCTGCAAATGAAATATTCCACAAGATGGATGCCACTATTAGAAATCCCTATTTCCTCAAAACATTTGGTTTAGCCTCTGTAGACAAGGCTTATCTGTTTCCAGAACACTGGCCATATTAGGCTGCTTCCAGACAAAAGGTTCCTAGGACTAATTAACAAATATTGTGTGGCTCTCTAAGTCCATACCAGACTTTGTACAAAGGCAAACACATAGAAAAAATGGTGGAAAAACATAGGATTGGTCTAAATGGGAGGTGTTAACTCTGATTCCATAAATGGGAAAGGACAAGATAATTAAAAAAACAAAACAAAATAAAACTAACCATCAGAAAATATTCTTACTCTTGCAGCAAAAACAGCAGAAACGTTGTAGGTCCTTTCAGATCAACACATTTCTTATGGCATTCACGTCTATGAGACACAGTGTGATGTGGTTGAACCATAGACAAATGTCAAATCCCCTTTGCTTAGGCATGGAAACCTACTAGGTGTCCTTGTACAAATGACATTCTCAGCCTCAGAGGAATATAAAGGCACTCCCCCTCTGAACAAATCCTGCCAACAAAATCCTATGATAGGTTTGCCTTAGGGTCACCATAAGCTGAAAACTACTTAAGAACAAACCACAATGCATTTTTGTGGACTGGAGTCCACTTCAACAGATGCATTCACTGAAGTGGATTAGTTTGTGAGCAGGAAAATATGAAGGAAGAATCATCTCAAAAGTTTGAGGTCAGAAAGGAGAAAATCAGAAAAAGAGAGGTTGAGCAGCCATGTACATGTGTGAGTGTGTGTGAGTGTGTGTATATGTATGTTTGTGACTCCTTTCATGGAAAATATCTATGGCTACATAAAAATCTTGACTTTATGTAAATAACAGTATTACCTTGATGGGAAATAATGGGGTCCAGGTAAAAAGTAAGGATGATGAAACGAAAACCGAGGAGTTGCTCCAAACAGAGTAGCTGGATGACCAATGGGAGGAGGCTGATAAACATGGGGATGTGGGATGGGAGGTGGTGCTTGAGGAATGGGTCCATTTCTAGAACAAGAAGAAACACCTGAGTACTCCTTAGGGGGTTGACTATTTGAGACACTGTATCTGGAATGTGCAGTGCTTGTATTGTTCAGGTTCCTGCTTGCACTCTCTATGGAAATTTGGTTGGGTCTCTTTATAGAGCAATTTGTTCCTGAAGACACATGGTGAGCTTCTGTTGGTGAGGGTGCAGCAAAACGTGGAGGCTGAAGCACTGGGCGAATTGGAAGATTTCCCGTTGGGGCAGCCAGCGGTGTTGTGCTTCCCACATTAGGCTGGAACAGCGTAATAGGGCCTGGATGCTGAACAGAAGGAGTTGGCAGCTGGATAGTAGAAGGGGCTTCACCTTTGGAGATGAGAAATAATCAGTCATAAAGGTTAGAAGTTCCCATTTTATTTAATTCGTGATAACACAAAATTTCTAAAATAAATGTATAAACATATATTTTAACATATTAAAAACATAGTTTATCTCTCTTGACATTACCATTTCTTTTTCTGTGAATCAATATTTGTCATTAGTCAACATTTGCAATGATTTTGAATAAAACAGCTATAGGGATGTTAATGATATTGTTGTTATATTTAATTATGCCCCACCTTTTCTAGAGTTTGGGACACAAAGCAGTTTACAATAGTTAAAACATCTACCATTATAAAATCACTGCACACAAAATAAAAAAATAATTAAATTATCAGAAAATTAAAAACAGTTAAAATCAAACTATTTAAAACGACAGCTACTACAACATAAATAAAACTCCAGTATATTAAGTCTGTTTCTGGAAATGGAGTTCCAGGGCCTGGTAGCAGCTGCACAGAAGAGAGCATATGTGAAGCTGGCAAAACAGAAAGAAGGGTTTCCCCTAAAGATCTCAATACATAATTCATGTAGTAGATTTTGGGGTTTTAAAAAATATTTTCATATACATAATGAGATATCTTGGAAATGAGACCCAAGTCTAAACATGAAACTCGTTTATGTTTCATATATACCACTTTTTATTCCATGCACAAAAATATTATTTCATATCCTGATTTTGTGCATGGAACAAATTTTCTGTATATTGAACCATCAGAAAGCAAAGTTGTCACTCATGTGGACAATTCTGGATTAAAGAGTATTTAGGATTTCCAGATAAAGAATACTCAACCTGTACTAGAAGCAGATAGCACAGTCTTGGAACAAATACTGAAGAAAAGTTAAGAAAGAAACTGCAAAATCAGAGGTATAGCTGAACATTAAGAAAAAGATAATGATTTACATAATTTGAAAGTATGTAATGAAGACATCAGAACCCGTGAAAATCTTCAACAACTTGGCTCAGTCATTAAATAAAGCAGAAGCTGCAGTGAAGAAATAAGAAAAAGACTAGACATGAAAGGGCAGGTATGAGGGAAACATATAAAATCCTCAAGAGAAAAGATTTATTATTAAATCCCAAAATCAGGATACTCAGAAATACTATGGTATGAATAGCATTGAATGATATGAAAACTAAACAATGAGGACAGTTAATAGAAAGAAAATCAACTCATTCAAAATATGGTGCTGGAGATATGTTCTACAAGTACCAAGATTTGTGAAAGGGGGAAAACAAATGGTTTGATAGCAAAGCAAGCCTGAACTTTATTAGAAACCAAAATGATCATACTTTGGACATATCATGAGACAACTAAACTAATTGGAAAAGATTATAATACCAAGAAAAGTGGAAGGCAGTAGGAAAAGAAGACTAATTTACCAATGGATTCATTCACTCCATGAAACCACTGCCATAGTTTGTAAGACAAGAGGCAGTTTTACACTGACAAGTAAAGAGGGCCTGATCTAGTGTCTGAGCTGGTTTGGCGTGGCTGGGCTGGAGCCCAACTGCCACCCTCAATCTTGCTGCTGGCATAGCCACCTACCTAATCCTGAGGGATTCTCCCTCCTACTACTGTGTTGTGTGACCTGTGATGGGAGATGTAAGGAGGGAGAAGAAAAACTGCTACTGGATTGTGTATGCCCTTCTCACATTTTCCTTTGGGTCACACAACCCAGTAATAGGAAGGAGAATTCTAGGATCAGGTAGGTGGCCATGTGTTTCACTCTAGCTGTGGAACACCTTTTCACCCAGCACCACACCGAGTCCAGAAGTAGCTAACTACAGTTTATTTTTTTGTAAAGTATGTACAAACGGGAAAATGGCAATTCCCAAAAGCAATAGAAAGTTGCTATGAAATAACAGTAGTCCAAAGTACAAAGATCAATAGTCCAAGACAGCAAGGTACAAATAATCCATGAAGGCAAGGTACATGAAATCCATGAACTCAAGAGAATAGGGGGAAAAATCCATAAATCTATAAGCATGAAACGGGAACATCAACATTAATCCATAGGCATGAAAACAGGAACTTTACCAAGACAAAACTATTCCAGGAACATAGGCAATTTGAGAGCTAAATATGAACTAGATTATAAAGCAACATTGTTTGCTCTGAAAAGACCAAGAAACCAGCTCTTAATTTAAGCTCAAACCTGACCAAGAAGCCATGAGATCATCCCTTCTGCACCTTGGTTTCAAGGACTGTTTCTCACAAAGTCATTCTGACCTTCTAATTAACCTTTCCTTTGCTCTTTCTGAGTGGATATCTAATCTTATATCACTGAGGAACTCTCCATCCTCTGAAGGCTTTTTTTCATGTCAGGAGTGACTTGAGAAACTGCAAGTCGCTTCTGGTGTGAAAGAATATGCCGTCTGTTGCCCAGGGGATACCCGGATGTTTTGATGTTTTTTACCATCCTTGTGGGAGGCTTTTCTCATGTCCCCACATGGAGCTGGAGCTGATAGCAGGAGCTCATCCGCACTCTCTCGAGGTTGGATTCGAACCTGGCAGCCTTTGGGTCAGCAACTCAACCTTCAAGTCGCAAGGCTTTAATAGCCTCTATGATAGCCTCTATGCTATCAGGGGCTCTGAAGGCTGATTCTCAAGAGAGACAATCCCAAACATCTTCCATCTCTTCTATAGCTGTCGGCCCTTCACTCTGATATACAGACTGCATTTCTATCTGTGATTCAGCCTGATCACACACAGACTCAGTGAAAAATCCATTATTCCCCTCATCCACAAGGCAGAATCCCAAGCATCGCTAGCATCTTGTTGCTGAGCCCCAACACCACGTTGCTGTTGTAGCCAGTACTGAAAAAGGGGAAGGGGTCCGGGGAGTGTGGCATGGCTCTGAAAATAGCTTCAGCCAGTTCTACTTAGGACCCTAAATCCGGGGGAAACCCAATTCTTGCTTGAGGATTATCCCCCAAATTAGATTAACCCGGGGTAAAGTCCTGTGTGGTGTTTAGCTGTCACAGGGCTGATTGCTTTCCACACTGAGCTGAGCAGTCAGTAAAGAGAGGCCACAGCCTCTGAGATTTAAATTCATCTTTTTCTGATGCAACATCAATCTAATTCTCTAAAATTCTATGCCCAATGAAGCCAAAAATGGAAATTGAACAAACTGAATGTGTGAGACAAGGTGCCTGTTTACCCTGACTAGAAACCCCTAAGAGCCTGAATGTTCATATCGTCCAGAGACCTCTGGCCCATAATATGGTATAAAATCATCTAACTTAAGTTATAACCAATATTAATAGATTAGCACTACATGTTAGGCTGGTTGGTGTGAACAGGTGGACCAGCTGTAAAGGGCCACTTCCACCATCCTCTTTTTCCTGTGTTCTGTGACATGGGGAAACAGGATGGAATTTACCTGGGCTATTTTTTTGCTGCAGCGGCAGCTAGCCACAGAGCACTGGATAGCTCCTGGCTGTCACCAGGTATCTTTGCTGAATCACCCTCCTTTGATGAGAGCAAAGGTGCTTGACATGAACCAGAAGCTCTCAGAAGCTCCATAACTGGTTGCAGTGGCAACAAAGAATAGCCCAGTTAAGGATGACGATCCAGCAGTGATAAACTGGGTTCAGACTGCTTGCAGCCAAGGGTTTGTTGTGGTATACACTATAGTTCACTCACGCACATTTTAAGCTAATTCTCACAGAACCATAATCCAGTCATGACTGTCTCATCTTTTTTTCAGTCATATTTCCATGATATTTCCTAGTAGTAAATACCATTGTGAAAGACACTTGGTTCTGCACTCTCAGACATTCTAGTGGGCAAGTTTACATATGATAACATGAGGAGAGAGCAATCACGTCTGCCAGGAGCTACTGGCTTGAGTTGCCTATGCAGCCTTGAAGGAAGAATTCTTCAAGACAAAAGGAGAACCTTGATGCATCAGCTCCTGAAGGGGTATTGCTTTTTCTGACAGGAAAGGAGATGGAATGGCCAGAGTCAGCTCAGCTGAAAGGCACTGACTCGAGATGCCTGGAGACAATGTATTTTAGATGCAGTCTTTAAAATATAGCTGGATTTAGGAGCGGCTGGTAGAACACACAGTCTGAAAGATCTTCTAGGTTGCGAGGAAGAACTTTTATTTCTTCATTGGAGCCTTAAAAACCATGTTCAGTCTGGAAAAACACAGTGCATAAATAGAGCAAAGCAGGTGTGCCTCTCTTTTTTCTTCTGCATGAAGCCAATAAAAGATTAAGATGGAGAGTGGTGAGCTGGAAAAGGATGAAAAAGTTGTTCCCTTATAAACCCGAGAGTTCATTAATAAGGACAAGATAATGTTTTAAGGATCACAAAATACATCTTGCACTGTTAAAAAGAATCATTCTCATAACTGATTATGCAACTGCCAAATAATGGTTACATGTAATCTTTGCCAATGAATTTTACTATATATTTTGTTGGTAATATTTTACTGTTTTCAACTTTGTACTTGATCATACTTACTATAAACAGATTGAATTTTGTAGTTCTTATCATCTAAAGAACTCACATAAACTATTGGAATGAACTCACAGACTGGGTGTCCAATGCTGTTCTGCACGTTCGGTATCACCACAGAGTAGGTGGGTGATCGGAAAGGGTAAATAGTAGTTGGATTTGTAGTAATAATATTCTGAGATGTTCCAGTAAAGACAGTGGAGGCAGTCATTGGGCTTGTAGCAATGATATTCTGAGTAGTGCCGGAGAATACAGTGGATACCGTTAATGGGAACCGCTTCCTTTTGCCTGGACGTGGTTGGTAAACCCAGCCTGTGGGAATATAAAAGACTATGTTCACTGGTTTACTGCTATAAAAAAACCCCATGTAATTATGCATATTTAATCATTAAAACTGATAGCATTTTAATTCTAAGAAAAAGGTATGGAAAGTGAACTTTCTAATACTGTTTATATTTAATCCTGTTTTAATGTTTGCATATTAGTATATTTTAAATTCTATGCTGATGCTTTTATGTAAAGCTGCTTTGAGTCTCCTGCAGGAGATACAAAGCAGGATATAATAATAATAATAATAATAATAATAATAATAATAATAATAATAATAATAATTTCTCTTCACACAGGTTTGGGTTAAAATATGAAGTGTTTGTAAATGAATAAGTTACTAATTAGCAGCATGTTTAGGAATGCTTTGCAGGCTCTCAGAAAGGAAATACTTTTCTAGGTGTAGCTCTTCCCTTTCCATTTTCATATATATTAGTCACTCCAATATACCCTGTCTTATTTTACAATTAGATAGTAGTTGCAAAGCAAGCACAGAACTTTACTTTGCCAATGCTACTACTTGTTTACATCGTGCTGCTGTAAACATTGAGCAAGGTTTACATCTAATTCTTTATATGTCAATAAATTGTTTTAGTAATTTCCTTCATGCTAAAGAAACCAAAGGCAATTTGGCAAATGTTTTTATTGATGTATAATTAGTACCCTGGGCATTAATATATGCACTGATAGTTTACAAAGGTTTGAATTTTCACTTCACCCTGTTCACCCCAAATCTGCACTAAAGGGTTGGGGGCAGATCCTATAGAACATATATAAGATACACAGTGCTTTAGGTAGTAGAAAGGCAACATCTGTGGACAGAAATACGTACTTGTCTACTATTGGATTAACCCATAGCAAACAGATAAGCTTGGGGTAGGAAGGGTGAGAAAGGCCAGCAAAAATAAATAATCCTCAGATTTGCCATAGCAAAAATATAATGCTTACATATATTAGGTGAAGCCTATTTTGCCCATATTACTTTCTACTCTTTAATTATTTTAAAAATAATATTAGAAGTAGCAACACATATCTATAGAAGAGATGGCGGAACCTTTCCCACACTGTAGTCCTGATATCTATAGCAATATCTCCTGAATATCTATTAGAAACAAATTGAAAATCAATACTGCAAACAATATTAATTATGTCTGGTTGCACTTATGTATGTGGTTACATATTTTAATTGTTGTAAAGTTACTCTTCATTCTGTAGAATTTTGTCTGATGAATAGATGGGTGCAGCCTGAAATGGGCTGGTTTTTAGCATCATTTGCTTAAAGAAATCTGGCCCTGTACTAGTTGTGTGCCTTCAATGCATTTCTGTCTTATGGTGACGATTGGCTTTTCTTGGTAAGATCTGTTCGGATGGCATTTGCCTTTGCTTTTACCTTCCTGAGGATGAAAAAGTATGACTCACCCAAGGTCACCCAGTGGGACTCCATGGCTCAGTGGGGATTTTAATCCTAGTCTCCAGTTAAAGTTCAATGCTCAAACCACTAAATCATATCGGTACTCAGAATTAAGTTGTATAAAGGCACATATGCAGAATCTATATATCCAATTATTACAAATTTTATAAAGCAGCCCCTTACAAAGTAGTTTTTAAAATGTCAGACCCTGAGAAGAATTGGAGGGAAAGGATTATTTTTCTGTGTACAGATGTGTGACAAAACTGGCATCTTTGAAGAAATGTCTCACTGTTTCATCTGTATTTTCTGTCTATTCTATTTTTTGATCATCTGACCCTGTTTCAGAATGTTCTACCATGACAAGTAGATGTTGGGAGATATGTTAAAAAAATTATACCAGGAAATTCTTCTCTGTGTTTTTCTTTAATCTTCTGAGCTTCATCATAATAAGGTTTCTTCTGTTCTTCTGTGAGTTTATTCCACTCTAATCCAAGTTGAACACTTATTTCTGCATTATTGGCAGCAGGATTAGCTTTGGCTAAAGCAGGCCGGTGAATCCTTGCCCAAACCATGAATGCATTCATAGGACGTTTGACATGACCATCTCTGTCTTTGCTAAATGGAGTATCTGGTATGCCTACAATGAATAAATATGGATTAATGTGCTAAGAAGCTTAATTATTGTTATACTGGATAATACAGATCATACTCCAAATGAAAGTATATGCTAATAATATCAGATTCATTCAATATAAATGACAGAATTAAAAGGCTAGAAGCCAAATAACCATGAATCGATTTATATGAATTCACAGAATTTTTAACTAGTTTTACTTGAAAAGCAACTCCTGAATACTACATCATGAATTGTTTTGTAGACTTGAAATACAATATAGGGTTTGTGTATATCAGTTGTTTGAAGCAAATATTAACTCCTCGCCTCAGTTATTTTAAGGCTCTTACATGAGCTTCTTTGACTCTAATTTGACAAATTATTAAGAAATAAAGGATTAGATTAGTTTGTGTAACTTTTCCCTTTTTAGAAGCTGCCTCATTAACATTGTCACAAATCTATATGTGCTTAGTCAGATGACTCTCCTGCTGTGTTCAGTGGAATTTATTCCCAAAAAAGTGTGTTTAGGAGTACATGCTAGATTTCTGAAATGGAAATTATTATTTTTTTAAAAACAAAATCAAAGGGACAAGAGATGCGATCACAGTTTGCATCCGGCTAGTGAGTGCAGCTGGTTTGTTGAAGGGGCTGCTTTGGGTAGAAAGAGGGGAGGGAGTTTCTATATCAAGACTCTGCTGAATGCGTAGGGGTCAGTAGGAAGGGTAATAAGAAGGGCTTTCAAAAGTTAGATGAAGGCACCTTCTGTGAATGGAGTCCTTCTACCTATAAAAGGTAGAGTTTAAATTCAACTGAATCCAAATTTGAAATCTAATTTTTTTTCTGCCCTTGCAAATTAAATGAATAATAGTGGAAAGGGGGATGGTGATTTTAGGAAAGTGTGGCTATATCTTGCAGATGAAAAGAATGGCATCCAATGCTCTGGATGGCATTCTCTTACATCCTCTTGGCACAATATACAAACAACAATTACACAAAGATGCATTCACTTCAAAAATAATTAATGCAAGTTGAACAACATAATATTATGAAAATATTTCTATTTTAACCCATCCATTTAAATAAAATATAGCTTAATCTCTGTATAATTAGTGGAATGCAAAGATACAGAATGGGGGACGCCTGGCTAGACAGCAGTATATGTGAAAAAGATCTTGGAGTCCTTGTGGACAACAAGTTAAACATGAGCCAACAATGTGATGCAGCTGCTAAGAAAGCCAAAGGGATTTTGGCCTACATCAATAGGGGTATAGCGTCTAGATCCTGGGAAGTCATGCTACCCCTCTATTCTGCCTTGGTCAGACCACACTTGGAATACTGCGTCCAATTCTGGGCACCACAGTTGAAGGGAGATGTTGACAAGCTGGAAAGCGTCCAGAGGAGGGCAACTAAAATGATCAAAGGTCTGGAGAACAAGCCCTATTAGGAGTGGCTTAAAGAACTGGGCATGTTTAGCCGGCAGAAGAGAAGGCTGAGAGGAGACATGATAGCCATGTACAAATATGTGAGGGGAAGTCATAGGGAGGAGGGAGCAAGCTTGTTTTCTGCTGCCTCGCAGACTAGGATGTGGAACAATGGCTTCAAACTACAGGAAAGGAGATTCCACCTGAACATCGGGAAGAACTTCCTCACTGTGAGGGCTGTTCGGCAGTGGAACTCTCTGCCCCGAAGTGTGGTGGAGGCTCCTTCTTTGGAGGCTTTTAAGCAGACGCTGGATGGCCTTCTGTCGGGGATGCTTTGAATGCGATTTCCTGCTTCTTGGCAGGGGGTTGGACTGGATGGCCCATGAGGTCTCTTCCAACTCTACTATTCTATGATTCTATGATTCTATGAATTTTAATATTGTAAGAGTTACAGCGGAACTGTAATGCATACTGATTTTGAGACCCTCCTTTCATGCTAATCAAACTAATTGTCCTTATTTTGGATTACTGGTTTCTTTCTACTTCATATACCTATACAGGAACATGTTCATAATTATTGTAAGCAGAATATTGTATTTAATTTTGCATGTTGCAGACAACTGGAGACTAAAAGGACTAATTTTCACTGTGCCTAGATAAACACCATGTGTCTGATGTAATCTTCTGGCAATGCGGGATGAGATACTAGGCAGAAGAATATATGGCAGCTTTTCTCCACCACCCAACAGGGACCCCATCTTACAGCTCACCTACCCCTAGGAGACAAATTCAACCATCCACTTGTATGAGAGAAAGTAAAAGGCTAAACTGTGAGACTTCACTAAGACTAAAAGTGTTCTGATGCTACTCATTTTATAAACCATAGCTCCACCTTGTGTTGTTTTTTGGTCACACTACTTCCATATCCATGAGAATTCATTTTACAGTAAGCAAAGATCCTCAATTGTACCCAGAGATATATTATAGCTATACTACATTTTCTTTCTTGTAATAATGGTAAGGAACAAAATTAAGACATTGTCCCTTCAAATAAGAATTTCTGATTAATGGCAACCCTAAGTCAATCCTATCATGGGCTTCTTCTAGAAAGATTTGCCCTGAGGGCGTTGACCATTGTTTTCTTCTCAGGCTAAGAATGTGACTTGCTCAAAATCTCAATGGATTTCCATAACCAAATAGACATCTGCTCATGTCTCCCAGGGCCCTTCCACACAGCCACATTAACCCAGAATATCAAGGCAGAATAACCCACAATATCTGCTTTGAACTGGATTATCTGAATCCACACTGCCACCCCTATATCCCAGTCCAAAGCAGATAATGTGGGATTTTATTCAGCTGTGTGGAAGGGGCCTTAGAGTCCTAGACCAATACCCAAATCTATGGGGGCTGTCACTGTAGCTTTGTTGTTGCTGCCGTGTCAAGTCATTTCTGATTTATGGCAACTCTATCATGAGGTTTTGTTGGCAGAATTTGTTCAGAAGGGGTTTACTACTCTCTTCCTCTGAAGCTGAGTGAATGTGACTTGCCCAAGATCACCCACTGAGTTTTTGTGGCCAAGCAGAGATTTGGTCTCCAGAGTCACATTCCAATGCTCAAATTTATTTCCAATGGATATAAGGACCATCCTGAGATGTATAGTATGTTTTCCATGTCAAATTTCAGATAAACCCACTGAGTAATTTACTCAATGTAGTCAATAATATAATTTTATGTATAATAGTGGGCAGCAATTCATCCATCTTTTCAATAACATAGACTGCAACTATGACCTTATAATAATGTTTCCTCTTTAATTATGCACAATGTTACATTTATTTACTCAATCTAGGGTAAATGTATCACTATTTTTTCCAAATGTAATTGCTCTGTTGTATCTTTTTTCCTTGACAACTGAAGATAAATATTCCAGTTCTTGTTAGAAAAAAGTAGCACATTCCATAACAGTATTGTTACTGTTGAGGTCTAAAGTTATTCTTTTTTGTAAATTTGTTTCTTTAACAGCTCTTCCAAATGGAACAAAATACTATATTTGCTGCTGTAGTTCTTGGTGTTTTGAACATGTTTGCTTTCCTGGCAATTCCCAGCATCAGTTACAATATTTTATGTCTCAAGGGAAATTTTCATTTCAAGACATATTGAAATGACACACCGCTTTCTTTTTTTCTTTCTTCTATTTTTTCTAGAATTACACTTCTATAGTTCATCAATGAAATGACACCATACAGGCAGTCCTCAAGTTAAGAACGAGATAGGTTCTGTAGATCTGTTCTTAAGCTGAATTTGTATGTTAGTCGGGACAGGTACATTTTTGAAGTGTAACACCAGCCAGATATATAAATAAATATATATAAGCAATGCCATGAGAAGTGATGCCACAAGAGCTAGAATTTAAAGTGACACAGAATTGTTATTTCTGTTCTGTATGGTTTGAAAAGTAATTACAGTAGAATCTCACTAATCCAAGCTAAACGGGCCGGCAGAAGCTTGGATAAGCGAATATCTTGGATTATAAGGACTGATCAAGGAAAAGCCTATTAAACATCAAATTAGGTTATGATTTTACAAATTAAGCACCAAAACTTCATGTTATACAACAAATTTGACAGAAAAAGTAGTTCAATACGCAGTAATGTTATGTTGTAATTACTGTATTTACGAATTTAGCACCAAAATATCACGATATATTGGAAACATTGACTACAAAAATGGCTTGGATTATCCAGAGGCTTGGATAAGCGAGGCTTGGATTAGTGAGACTCTACTGTAATCACAATTTCTAAATTGTAAGCATATTTAAAAGAGAAGTGGTGGTACATCCCCACCAATGATAGAAAGCTCCAGAAAAGACTATTTTGAAAGTTGGAGATGAGGTTTATTGTGACAAGAGTCTTTTCCATAACCTTTGCTTGGGGGCCCTTCCACACAGTCCTATATCCCAGAATATCAAGGCAGAAAAACCCACAATATCTGCTTTGAACTGGGTTATCTGAGTCCACACTCAGGTAATGTGGGATTTTCTGCTTTGATATTCTGGGATATAGGGCTGTGTGGAAGGGTCCTGGGATAACCAGCAAGTCAAATATTATCCAGGAGCTGTTAATTTAGGGAAATTCTATATTTTGTATTTGAAGAAAATGGGACATTGAATGGGACATCATGAGATAAGCCTCTAGGGCTGGATCCAATTACACACATATAATTCAGTTCAATGCAGTTAGTCTGCATTCAGAAACTTGTTTATATGGCTGTGTAGATGGGGCATAGGGGCCCTTCCACACAGTCCTATATCCCAGAATATGAATGCAGAAAATCCCACATTATCTGCTTTGAACTGGAATATATAGCAGTGTGGTCTCAGATAACCCAATCCAAAGCAGATATTGTGGGATTTTCTGCTTTGATATTCTGGGATATAGGGCTGTGTGGAAGGGCCCTAGATGTTGCTGGACTACAATTCCCTATATTCCTCACTCCTGACATTGCTTCTTAAGGCTGGAAATAGCAACCTCCCATGCCTTTCATTATTTGTTATATATATATTAGCTAAACTGTATTCTATGTGCATGTTGATTTGCCAGTTTGACTGACCTCTTTGGTGTGGGAGCGGTTTTAGACATATAATTGTACTGAGCATGTCCAGACTCAGGACTCAGTTTTGTATTCAGTGTCTGCTTTAGACCTCAGTGGAGGTGGATGCAAGTATGCTTATGGACTTCAGCGAGTACAACTATACCTAAAGATTGTGGACTATTGATTGAGAATGATATCCTATGTACTCAACACAGAGAGAAGCTACATCCTATCTATAACTGAACTTTAATAAGAAATGTGCCTATATGGTGAATTAATACAAGATGTTTGTGAGTAAACAAGATAGGTTATTTTTCAAAGAAGACTTTGTTTTTCATCTCTGAGTGCATTTTTTAAACTAAGAGGTTTCAAGGGAGTGTAGAGTCTCACTTATCCAACATAAATGGGCCGGCAGAACATTGGATAAATGAAAATGTTGGATAATATAGAGGGATTAAGGAAAAGCCTATTAAATGTCAAATTACATTATGATTTTACATACTGAGCACGAAACATCATGCTTTACAAGTCTGGCACTTGTTTGGGAGTGTGGCTGCACTTGTGTTGTTGTTGGGAGTGTTGGCCCGCTGCGCATTGCTGCCTAGTGAAACAACTGTGGATCCGAGCAAAAGGAAGAATGTGTTGGATAATAAGAACGCTGAATAAGCGAAGGTCGAATAAGCGAGATTCTACTGTATATCTTTTGGACAACTGCAACAAAACATCTTTTAAACTCTACTAACCAAATATATTTTTGTAGTGACTTGTCTTTATCCTTGGCAGTTTAAAGACATGGTTCTTCAGTTTAACAGCTGTGTTACCAGTGTGCCATTACATGAATGCTTGTGAGTATCCCTTGTTCAGAGGGTTGACTTCTAACAAGGGCATGCTTTTTTTGATTAGTGGTTTTCAAAAGGTGGTCTCCACATGTTCATGGAGATTCACATTTGCCATAAGGATATGTGCCCAGAGAGTGGGTGAAGTCATTTGTCAATAACGACTGCATTGAGGGGGCCAGAAGTCCTCTGGGAAGGGTTCGATTCCCATGCTTCCTTCCCTGTGCAATGAGTCCTAGGCCCCTTACACACAGCTGGTTATCTGCTTTGAACTGAAATATTTGGCAGTGTGGAGTCAGATATCCCAGTGCAGAGCCGATACTGTGGGATTCCCTGCCTTGATATTCTGGGTGATATGGCCGTGTGGAAGGGCACCCAAAGGCCAAGGTGGCGAGGCCTGTCTCCCCTTATCTCTCTACTACCTGCGTCTGAGGGCAGCACTGTGAGAGGCACATCTTTCGTCTCAATTTTGACGGAGGGCTCCAGCAGGGACTGCATTTTGAGGGGCACTTGTGTCACGGGCACCTTGGTGACCCGAATGAGCTCGGGCGGAGGCGGGCCCTGGAACTGGATCCTGGCCCCGGGCGGGACCGGGTGGAGCGTCAGCGGGATCTTCAGCTCCGGCGGCGGCGGCGCCCCCGGGGGCTGGCTGGGCCGGGCCTCCTTGTGGGGCGGGGCGGGGGCGGGCCCGTTGGAGAGCGGCCGAGCCTCGGGCGCCATCTCCGGCTCCTCCTCCTTGAGGCCCCCCGCGGGCGGCTCCTCCAGCTCCGTCTTGATGCCGGCCTCCTTCCCCGGGCAGCCTCCCTCCTCCTGGGCCTCCTCCTCCGCTTTGACGCCGGGGCCAGCCTCCTCCTTGGCGCCCCGCCGACCCGCGGCAGCCTTGTGCTCCGCCCTTTTCTTCTTGCTGCCGGTGCCGCCGCCTCCTCCTCCGGAGCCCTCTTGCTCTTCTGCCTTCACTTGCGGGCCCTTGGCCTCCTTCCCCTCGGCACAAGGGACGGCCAGGGAGGCCTGCTGATGCCCCCCGCCCGCCTCGCCATCCTTTCGTGGCGTCGGGGGCGGCTTGGCGGGGAAGAAGAGCAGCGCCGGTGCCTCCCGGTTGGCCGGTCCGGGCAGAGGCTGCAGGAGGAGGCGGTCGAGGCGCGGGGCGGCGCCTTGCCAGGCCGCGGGGTGCAGCAGGAGGCGGGCCGGCTCCCGGGGAGTTTCCTCCTGCGCCCCTTTCTCCATGCCGCTCAGCGGGATTGTTGTGGGATTGTGAGCTCAGCCCGCCCGCCTCTGTGACCCGGCGCCCGTTTGTCTCCTGCGGTTGGCCGGCGGGGGCCAACGTTCTCCGCTCCGGGCCCCTCCCCCGCCCCTCCCTGCCCAAGTCCACGCGCCGCCGCCTCGGGGGAGCCTCGCGCTGCCGAGGTGCCGAGCCACGTGCGGGCGCGCCTCCCTCCGTCCCTCCATCCTTGGACCTGTTGCTTAGCGGGCGCCATGGTTACGCCGCCCGGCGCGTCACAATCGGGTCGCCATGGAGACCACCCTCTCCCCAGGCCCTCTTTACCAGGTTCGCTCGCGCGCCTCTGCCTTCACAGAATCCTGGAGCTGGCAGAGGCCATCCCCAAGGGCCATCCAATACAACCCCATTCTGCCCATCAAAGCACTCTCCACAGGTGGCGATCCAACCTCGGCTTGGATTCGCGACGTCGTTTGACTGCTGTTGGAGGGCTATCAAAACGACACAGGGCCTGGAACTTGGTTTGTTTAGCTTGGAGAAGACAAGGTTAAGTAGTCATGATAAGGTAAAGGTTTTCCTCTGACGATAAGTCCAGTCGTGACCGACTCTGGGGGTTGGTGCTCATCTCCATTTCTAAGCCGAAGAGCCAGAGTTGTCCGTAGACACCTCCAAGGTCATGTGGCCGGCATGACTGCATGGAGCGCCGTTACCTTCCCGCCGAAGCGGTACCTATTGATCTACCCACATTTGCATGTTTTCGAACTGCTAGGTTGGCAGGAGCTGGGGCTAACAGCGGGCGCTCATTCCGCTCCCGGGATTTGAACCTGGCACCTTTTGGTCCGCAAGTTCAGCAGCTCAGCGCTTTAACGCACTGTGCCACCAGGGGCCCCTAGTCATGATAACCATGCTTAAAGATGTCACCTTGAGGAGGCAAGCTTGTGTGCTGCTTCTCTGCTGGAGATGAAGGGCGCACTTACACGGGAAAACGATTGCAATGTGTTGTCGAAGGCTTTCATGACCGGAATCACTGGGCTTCTGTGAGTTTTCCGGGCTGTATGGCCATGTACCAGAAGCATTCGCTCCTGACGTTTCGCCTACATCTATGGCAGACATCCTCAGAGGTTGTGAAGTATATTGGAAACTAGGCAAGTGGGGTTTACTTATCTTTGGAAAGTCCAGGGTGAGAAAAAGAACTCTTTGTCTATTGTAGGCAAGTGTGAATGTTGCAATCACCATGATTAGCATTGAGAAGTTTTGCAGCTTCAAGACCTGGTTGATTCCTGCTTAGTCTTGAAGCTGCAATCAAGGAACACGAATCAAGGAACATGAAAGGCACTGCAGACGAACTCAGCCAGAGAAGTCAGCCATAGCAGAGCACTTGATGAACCAACCTGGACACAGCATATTATCTGAGAACACAGAAATGCTGGACCACTCCAACAGCCACCATGTCAGACCACACAGAGATGCCATGGAAATCCGCAAGCATGTGGACAATTTCAACAGAAGGGGAGAGGCTATGAAAATGAACAAAATCTGGCCACCAGTATTTTAAAAATTCTAAAATCAGGACAGTAAATAACAGAAAACAGAGTAATTCCAGGCATAAATCAATCAGGGCCAGTTAACACCTCCCAACAAAGGATTCCCCCAGGCAGGAAGCAGCCAGGCTTTGAAACTGCAACCCAGAATTATTTCAGTTTGACACCACTTTAATTTAACTGCTTTGCCTCAATGCTATGAAATCGCTTAATCCGAGAGCTGTGATTTAATTAACTGTTTCTCCATTTAAGAATGGAGGACGCGCCCAGGGCTCTATTAACCACGTGGAAAAGCTTCACCATGAGAAGCGCTTTCTTCCGGGGGGTGGGCCTTTCAGCCTTAGCCCCGCCCACATTCCCCGCGCTTAGTTAGCCTCTCACCAATCCCGGAAGCCTGTTGCTAGAGCCCGCCTTTTCCGGTGTTTTGCCATGGTACTTCCGCTTCTAGGGCCCGCGCGGCCCAGGCTAGGTCGTGTAGTTACCGCTGCTGCTACCACTGCCGCCCTCTCCTTTGGGCGCCACTCAAGCCGGAGTTGTGGGCGCGTCGCTATGGCGAAGAGCAAGTTCGAATACGTGCGGGATTTCGAAGCCAACGACACGTGTTTGCCCAACTGCTGGGTCGTGGTCCGGTTGGACGGGCGCGGCTTCCACCGGTAAGGCCCGTTTCCCTCGTTGGCGGTGGGAAGAACGTCTGGAAGGCTTGGTTGCCGTGGGCGACCGCTCAGCCAATGAGAGTGAAAGGGGAGAGGGCGCAACGCCGTGATTGGTCCAGGAGGCGCAGCACCAGTTCAGGAAATAGCTCTGCTGTGTTGTCGAAGACTTTCATGGCCGCAATTACTGGGTTGCTGTGAGTTTTCTACATTGTATGGCCATGTTCCAGAAGCCTTCTCTTCTGACATTTCGCCTTCATCTATCCTGATTTTAGAGTTTTTAAATATTGGTAGCCAGAGTTTGTTCATTTTCATGGTTTCTTCCTTTTTTGTTGAAATTGTCCACATGCTTGTGGATTTCAGTGTAGTCTGTGTAGTCTGACATGGTAGTTGTTAGAGTAGTCCAGCATTTCTGTGCTCTCAAATAATATGCTGTGGCCAGGTTGGTTCATTAAGTGTTCTGCATACCATGCAGCTGGGACCACCAAAGGTATCATTGCCCAAACACGAATCAAGGAACATGAAAGGCACTGCAGACGAACTCAACCAGAGAAGTCAGCCATAGCAGAGCGCTTGATGAACAAACCTGCACTCAGCCTATTATTTGAGAACACAGAAATGCTGGACCACTCTAATAACCACCGTGTGAGTCTACACAGAGAAGCCAGAATAAAAAAATCAGGACAGGAATTAAAGAACTACACTCAGAAAATGGGGGAATTCCAGACAGGAAACAATCAGAGCCAGCTAACACCTCCCAACAAAGGATTCCCCCAGGTAGGAAACAGCCAGGCTATTCATTGCTAATCAAGCTGGCCAATTGCAACATTCACATGTGCCTCAAACAAACAAGAGTTCTTTCTCCCACCCTGAACATTCCACAGATATATAAACACCACTTGCCTAATTTCCAGCATGTCACAACCTCTGAGGATGCCTGCCATAGATGTGGTTGAAATGTCAGGAGAGAATGTTTCAGGAACATGGCCATACAGCCCAGAAAACTCACATCAACCCAATGGTTCTGCTACTGGAAGTCAGGTGTGTTTTGGACTTTAGCTCCCAGAATTCCTGACAGTTGGTCAAACTCTCAGGCTTGTGGGAGTTGAAGTTCCAAATGCCTTGAGGCCAAAAGTTGGGAAATATTGTGCTAGGGCAGAGGTTGCCCGACGTATTTGGCCTGTCTCCCCCTTTTCAGAAAAAGAAATTACTCAGCGCCCCTCTGGAAATCTACCACCATTAGGCAAACAAGCAGAAAGATGCAGTGACAAATTTGTATTCTTGTATCTGTTATGTATCTTGTATCTGTTATGAATAACTTTTCAATAACTTTAAAGCATAGGTTCTTTTTATTGCAATTTCAGTCTGAGAGGTATAGCAGAACTTTTACAGAACAACATTTAGACATTAGACATACAGATTCTATGCAACTACATTGGATTGACAAACAACCTATCGTACATTACTAACAAACAGACAAACAAAAGGGGTGTTACATTTTCACTCAGCATTCACACCCTACATGCATCCATCTTCATGCATACAAATATTACCATATCCTTTCTCCCTCCTTGGCTAAGCACCTGCTTAGGCCAGACCCAGCTTCCACTGCTGCCTGCCAACGTAAAACTCCAAAATGCCAAAAAGAAGATCTCCAAAACGCACTCCTTCCACTTCCCTTGAGAAAAGGAGCCTTCCTCTTCCCTTGAGAAAAGGAGCCTTCCTCTTCCCTTGAGAAAAGGAGCCTTCCTCTTCCCTTGAGAAAAGGAGCCTCAAAAGTGACCAGAATCCTGCTTTCCCATAGCGGAACTGCCACTTCCAAAGTACATCATCTCCACTGAGCATAGCGGGTGAACAGCGTCTCTGTCTGTCACAATTTCTGGATTTTCATAACGTCACTTATATAGCAATATTTTGCTGATGATGTCCCAAAGTTGTAAATGAATGATGGATGGTTGGGTTGTATGTTTTCCGAGCTGTATTGCCATGTTCCAGAAGTATTCTGTCCTGACATTTTGGCCACAACTATGGCAGGCATCCTCAGAGGTTGTGAGATACCTCACCTGTATGATTCATGCCCAGTCCAAAGTTTCAAACAGCAATTCTTTTCTAGATCTGCCTGCCTAGAAATCCCTGGTATTCTCAGGTGATCTCCTGTCCAAGAGCTAAGACAGCCCAAGCCTTGCTTAAGGTTGTGAAATCAGACAAGCTGGTATGATCATGATAGTATATCATGTTACCAGGTGAGTGTACAGCGGAATCAGCAGCGTGCAGTTAACACCATGTGCAAAAGACTCAGACCAGGCAGAGGAATTGAAAGAACAAAAGGAAACTTTACTTGTTGAGTTGAAGTCAAACAAACTTCAATTCAAGTTCAGCAATCATACAATGTCCATGTAGTTGCATAAGATCAATAGCTAATCAATCAGCATTCAATATATACAGCATAGCATATTTAAATCAGCTACTTGACCGTAGCCAGAGAGCCTGTCTATTTCTGCGCTCTCCCTCCAAGCTCAAAATCCCAACTGTCAAACCAACTGACAAAACCAGCCATCTGCCATCAAACTGATACATTGTTGTTTTGAGGCGTGGTTTTGCCTCTGCAAAGCTGAGCTCTTTTACAGAGATTTCCTGCAAACATATTTTTGCAAGGATTTCTTTACACACACACATATATATACACATTAGCATTTTGGCACAATATATATTATGTATAGTATATATAGTGGTATATCATAGATTGAAGTTTCTTGAAATAATATAATGAGTTAAACACATATTGAGAATTAGGAACTTTGACAAATTAAGCTTATTTTTTTAATAATTTGAAGCTTTGCTGAACAGCATGATTTTAAGAAGCCTAATGATGATCGTGCCCTTCAACTGATGAATAAGTGTGCCCAGACAGTGATGCAAGAACTGGAAGATATTGTCATTGCTTATGGACAAAGTGACGAATTCAGCTTTGTTTTCAAAAAGAAGAGCAATTGGTTTAAAAGAAGAGCAAGGTAACTGGTCTTAGAGGTTTATTTTAGTCCTACCTTTTCTCAACATGCTCCTTTTCGCACATTTTTTTGTTTATTGTGTCTGTATTAAAATAACCTTTTAAATATTTTAATTAATGAATATATTGTAGATAGCTACATACTTCGGGACCCTTGACTGGTTATAATCCAATCCTTGCCTTAATATATATATAATATAAATTTCTCTTTCTTTTCTATTGACAAGTAAGTTCATGACTCATGTGGCCTCCCAGTTTGCCTCGAGCTACGTTTTCTATTGGAAAGATTACTTTAAGGACCAGCCTCTTTTGTATCCACCAGGATTTGATGGGCGTGTTGTTCTGTATCCTAGTGACCAGAATCTGAAGGACTATCTCAGTTGGCGGCAAGCTGATTGTAAGCAATTCCTTTACACCGTTTGCACAATCAGAAGGGGTTTTTTTGTATGTAAAAAATGATAATCATCAAGATACTTGTATATTCTGGGTAAATGGGACCTCCTCATTTCTCACCTAAGATATACTGAGTCCTTTCACAAATGTTTAGTTCTTATAATTATAGAGGCTAGAGACATGTGGGTGCAGGACATTTGTGAAATTGGAAAATGTGAATAAACACTTTTTTAATCAAAGGAGCATGTCTCTAGGAATCTGTAGGTCTTCGAGCACAACTCTGTGCTCAGCTTCTGCCAGAAGGTGTCCATAGAATTGCACTGGAGGACCTAGAAAGAACATTTTAATAATTTCCACAAAATCAAACTCAACTGAGGAGGGTTACTATTCATTTCTGCAGTAAGGTGTGGCATGATACTGTCCTCTGGAGTAGCATGTTTTAACAATGGCCTGTCCCTTTTCATGATCTACTTCCTGATTATAGTAGTTTTATCCCAAAATGAAGAGTAGTAGAGATTCTGCTGTGAATTGAGATAGAAAAAGAAAATGTAATTGAAAAGTGTATCTGCTTTATAAATATGTTGTAGAAATGAATGTATGTAGGCTACTGATACAGATATTTAAAATGTTGATACATATAGTAATGCACTTCAGTAAACTACACTGATATTTCTATGAACCAGTTATAACAATAACTGCTATTTTGGAAATATGCTTTTTTAATGTATTTGCCTGCGTGTTGTTTAACAATTTTTCATTTGGCAGGCCATATAAATAATCTGTACAATACAGTATTTTGGAGTCTTGTTCAGAGAAGTGGTTTGACACCTGTAGAGGCCCAAAAAAGATTACAGGTAGGTTATTCACTTCTGAAACTTACATCACAAGAAGTATATTGTCTTTTGAATATGCAAAGGGTCCTGTAGCACCTTTGAAACTGAGATAACAAACTGGCAGCATTAGCTTTTGTAGACTTAATTCAATATCGTTGTGCATCTGAGGAAGTAAACTTAGTCTATGAAAGGCTGTGCTACTATTTTTGTTCTCTTAAGCTGTATTCACACTACAGAACCATCACATTTTGACACCATATTGCCATGACTCAGTGGTATGGAATTCTGGGATTTAATAGTTTTGTAAGATATTTACCTTTCTCTGTCAGAGAGCTCTAGTGCCACAACAAACTACAAATCCCAGGATTCCACAGGATGGCACCGTGGCAGTTAAATAGTGTCAAGTTGTTATAATTTTGCAGTGCGGATGACCTCTCAGTTAATCTCTAAGGTGCTGCAAGATTCCTTTGCATACTGTTATTCCAGACAAATATGACTCTGTCTTTATGTTATGCCAGTAGCGTGTGCTGTCTTATGGTGTTGTTCTTTTACATATACTGTTGCTAGACTATAAGGACAAAGCTGTTGTTTTTTCTAAAATTATGAATATAATGGACTAGGCAAAACATGTACAATACAATTCTAACCAGTCTCTTAAACAAGTGTAGAAGGATGGTAGTGTTCCTAATTCCTCCTCTTAGTATTTGCATTATCTGGATTGATCTAGTCTGCAAAAAGTTACCCACCAGAGGGACCTGTTTTAAAAGGAAAAAAAACCCAGTAAAAAGCATATAAATAAATAGTTTGGAGGCTGGGTAATCTATTAGGCAGGTGGAGGGGAATGGCTTACCAAATGCTCCTATTGCCAGTGCACTTGACTACTTTGTTGGCCATGGATGAGACTGACTGCAGAACCTTTTGTGTCTGCAGTCAGTATAGAAGCCAAATGAGCTGACAAGTGTTTCCACTAAGTAAGGTCTCCTATGCTAACAGATTGTACTTCGCACTGGCTGTAAAAGAATGGGCTCCCGCCCAGCCAATAATAATAACAGAGGGAGACCATAAGCTTTGTCTTCTTGTCAGTTGGTTTCCTTTCTCTGTGGTAGGATATATATCCAGTACAGAAAAAAGAACAGGTTGAAGGTCCAAATGTATAGAAGAAAGCATGGTCTATTCCATGTTTTGTCCATCAGGATCCATCTGCTACACATCCAGCATAGAAACAGATCAATTTGAACCTGCTGTTCCGCAAAAACCTAACTGCAGTCGATATGTACACGGGAGACAGAAGTCCCAAGCATTTTGAATAAGGGATATTAATTGCAGTGCACTTTTATTTTAAAATTGCTAAAACTAATTTTTAATAAAAGCCTAAATTATTTAAAAGAAATAAACGTAATGAGAACAAAACAAGAATAATATCAACAAAACACACCATCTATTCATCATCTAAGCTACATATGCAAACAAAGCTTAACTGTGTGTCTAAACAAAAATGCCAGAAAAGAGGGACAGTGATGAATTTGCATGAGCAAAGCATATGATTAAGAATCTAGTGGATTCCTTTCCATTTTCAAATACAACATGTGCAGCCTGCATGGAAAATAAAATTTACTCATTGCATGGAAAATTATCAAGACTAGTAATGTCCTCGTTTGACAAGTTTAAAGATTTTTTTCCCATAAATAAAATGACCCTCTTCTTTTAAAAATTAATTTTAGGGAACACTTGCAGGTGACAAGAATGAGATTCTATTTTCACAATTCAACATTAATTACAACAACGAACCCTTGATATATCGGAAAGGAACTGTTCTGGTGTGGCAGAAGGTAAATTGTTTTGGCATATATCTATTTATTTAAACAGTCAAATGTGACAACTACAAGCAGTTAAAATATTCTTTGAGAATTAAGAAATTTTTGACGATTCCATGTATGTGCTGAGCTGTCATGTAGTTTCAATAAATTAATAAATATTAATACTGTAAGCATTGTTTATTAGGAGCTGCCTTCCACTGAATAACATTTTAATCTTAAGAAAGCAAAAAGTAGCAGGATGCCCATATTTGTTTATGGCATTCTAAGTTCATTCTTTTCACCACTAGTTCAGAACGCAGTCCCATTGAAGTCTAGTAAAATTACCATTTTATGTAATCATTCAATTTATGGCAAGTAATCTCCCTATTGACTAAAATTCTGTGGTTAATTTGGCTGTAGAAAACTCATATCTAAAGTTTGTGCCTGCATTTACTCACTTAGCTAAGTAGATTAATGCATGTTTGTAAAGAAAATTAAAACAACTGTGATGTTTTCAGCCTATCCTACTTGATAGATCTTCATGGGCATACAATACAAATTTAATGATACCAAATCCATTGTCGCTCATTTTAGGCTGGTTGCTTATTAGTACAGAATTTAATTGGTTTTAATAAATATGTAATGTTTTCTCACAAGTAGTCCACACTGAATTCAGTGGCCCTTAATCCCAGGTAAACAAGTAGAGATTGCAGAGTTTGAATCAAATAATGGGAAGGAGCCACAAGAACTATCTAGTCTTATTTTTAATGCAGAAATACAGAACTAAAGCATTGTTTACAGGTGGCCACTAAACATCTTTTTTTAAAAAAAATCTCTGCAGAAAGAGAACCCATCATCTGCAATGCACCATATTCCATTCTTGAAGAGCTCTTATAGTGAAGTTCATCTTAAGTGTTTACATAGAAGCCCTTGGCTTGTCCCTAGAGTAGCAGAAAATAAGCTTGCAATGTTGTTCATTCAAATGTTCAAAAATGGCTATCAGATTATCTCTGATGCATAATCTTTAATGCATTGATCTGCATTATATAAGTATAGATTGACCATATAATGCAGTATGAAACTGCCTTATGATTAGTGTAGACTCATATAATGCAGAATAATTACATTGAATTGAATTATATGAGTCTAGACTCATATAGTTTCAAACTGCATTATATGGCAATGTAGATGGGGCCTCGGTCATTTTCCCCCCCACATTAAACATATCCAGCTCTTAGTCATTCCTCATAGGGCTTAGTTTCCAGACTTCTAGATATGATTGAACAATTTGGATGTGATTAGATTCTGAAGAAAGTTGTATTATGTCAAAACGTATTGTATGACAGACACCCTCTTTAAAGAAATATTCCCTTCTATTTGAAGAATAAGCAAGGAAATAACTCTTTGATAACATATTCTGGTTTACATTATTAATATAATACTTGGTTTAAAGTGTTTTAGTTAATTAAAGATATACAATATTACTCATTTATCCACAGATTTGATATTCACAGTTTTCCTTCCCATTCTGCAAAAAAAATAAAATAAAAACTCCTGCCCCTGGAGGTCTCCTTCTCCATGTCATTCAGTACAATTCCATGATGTGATTCTGGACCAATTACATTTAAAAAAATATAGATTTTGATATTATCAATGGTTTCTGTTATCTATAGTGTGTTTTGGTACACGTAGATGAGGAAATTGTTCTATATTCTTTATTTAAAAATATAATCAAACATGTTTGAAGAATCACTTTATTTCAGATCTTGATAAAGCCTGCAGGTCTCAGCCCTCCCCAGAGTTGTTTTTGTGGGCCTTGGGATTTTTCAGGTTTCATTTTTAATACCTCTTAAGGGGCATGGTAAGCACTTTTCTCTTGTTGCTATTCCCTTCCAGTTATTTAATGCTCACAAGAGACCTTTTTTTCAAGAGGTATACAAGAATAGGTCTATTCAGGGGGTTGTTTGTTTTTTTGAATCTCCAGATGCTAAAATGGTGCTACATGCTGAGTACTAATTTGGTGTTATAGTTGGTAATAACTACCATTAAAGTATAAAGCTAACAAAGTATGAAGTAGGAATGCTTGTGTACTAGATAGCATTATGCTTTGGGCATAGACACATTCTAGTTCCAGATGTGAAGCCTAGAAGGAACTGTAAACAAGATTGACTTAGTGGTACTACTATTAGATGGCTGATGGGATCAGATTGAAAGCTGGTAAGAACCTCTAAACTACAAATGTTACGTCACAGAGGAAGAATCTGCAAAATTTTTGATCTGATTGGATGAGGAAAATTGTATATAAACAAATCAACCTGCTTTGTGGAAGTAAAAATCTCTGATCACAACTGATTGGACAGATAGAGGCTAGGGAGGAAATCATCTCAGATGAGATGGAATCCATCCTGACTGTAATTGTCAGCCTCCCAAATATAAGATAGTTGTTCCTAACACTGTTCCTAGCTGCTAAGAGCCAGACAAAACTGATAAGGTATAAGCTCTAGTAGTGAATATATATTCCTATCTTAATATATGCCCATAGATGTAATGGACTCTGCAGTAATCCGATTACAGTATGGAAGATTTTCCTTGGACGCTTGTTTCCTCTACATATGGTATATGGATTAGGATACCACAATATTGTGTAGGATGTATGATGCCATACCTCAAATGAATGTAATGCACCTAGGGAAAACTCTGTTTCTCCCTAAGTAGAGTGTATATTTGTGTATTGTGTTGTGTATTTTATAATAAAATAGCCTAAAACAATACAGAGAACCTGCTCATTCTCCCATATTAGTCCCATTCTAAGACGTAATGATGTTTAAATGGAGTGCTGATGTTAACTCTTATGTTTGCAGTTTACCGTTGATTTTGAGTTGAAAGCTCATGCAACCAAAGGATGATGAAACGGACCTCCAAATAGATATAGAATGAATGATACACAACAAAGAACCTCAAAACTTTCTTTCATTCCCTAAAGGGGCTTTCAGAAGCAAAATCTACAGGCAGGGTGTGGTGGTGGAATACAACCTTCAGGAGCTCCTAGTGCACATGCTTTTATTTATTAAATGTCTAAATACTAAAGTTGTAACACGTGTTATTTACAGAGTAGAACAACATATTGAAACAATGGGATTTACAAAAGTCAGGCATGTGTAACTTTCTGGAGTCTATTACATGTCTTTCCCCAAATTTTGAAAGCATAAAACTGAAGGGATAAAGTTATACTGAAAGTGCCCCTTACAGCACTTAACAGGCAAAGGTATCTTTTAATTCAAAGTATTTGGGGGAGCAGGGTAGCCCTCCATTGAGAGGAGGAGGGATGGGAGAACAATGGTCTGCAAATCACACTTTGTCAAATCACATTTTGCCAGTGGTGACTACCAAGTCATGCTCATTTCAGTCCTTGGGACTAACATTAGTTTTAGCTGTTTAAGAATGAATCCTTAACGGTATTGTAATCAAAAAGTTTTTCAGTTCTGAAATTATATATTAATTTCATCCTCCTGTTTTTAGGTGAATCACGTCATTAGGAAAAAAATAAAAATTCCAAAGGAGTCAGAAGAGAAGGAAATTGAAGTGACCCGAACAAGGACTACATCAATTCCTTTGCACTGTGACATCATTGGGGACCACTTTTGGGACCAGCATCCTGAAATCCTATTGGAAGATAGTTGACCTTCTCCATGGATTCTAGTGGGAAACACTCTGTGCGGGTTTACATTGCAAAGACAGCTGAGAGATCAAAAAATGATTGGCTCAGCATAGATGTGCTTAAGTGCTTGCAGCTGGGTAGAGAAAAAAGAAGTCAAGCCATCTTGGGTCCATAAATATTAACAGAATATTGTAATGTATGGGTTTTACCATTACAGTGATGAGGTGCCTTGTAATAATATCATCAACAAATTTTATGGCAGAAAAAAATGCCTTTAATTTAAGTCCTGGCCCTCAAAGGCACTCTACTGGTGCAAGTCCCATGAGATATTAAGCTGCCCATTTAAAACTCTAAAAACATTTAAGCTCCTGCTTCAAATTAAGTTCAATCATCAGGGAGCCGAGTTAACAAATTATCCTAGTTGCTAATGTCTCTGGATTATATGAGTGATAAACAAAATACCCTGGCAAGGAACTGAAACTAATTAGGAAGTTTTCTCTCAAGTGTAAATTAGTTCTGGCCTTTTTGAAAGTATGGAAACATAATTTCCCTCTGTAATCGTACATTTATTGTTTGGACTCTCGCCTTGCTGTTTTACTGATTATTAGAGAAGGTCTCAAGTGGCCAGACTGGAATAATAAAGTTATTGTATAAAGGAGATATCACAGCAGGGTATGTTTGTAGGTCATGGTCTCATTTTACTACTTCCTGGGAAACTATCCAAATCCTGCTGTTGTGAGGACTGTGGCAACTATTGTAGAGAAAGTTCTTTCCTTATGGTGTGGAGTTCAAAAAGAGTTTGTGTTGCTCCTCAGCCTTTTCTTTTGTCAAAGCCACAAAGTATCAAGACCTTGTTAAAAACAGGAAATGGAACAACATGGATCAATTGTAAGATTTTACAAGGACACTTCACCATACAAAAAGTGGGCTGGAAGATAATGTTAAGAGGAAGCTTTTGTGCAGGCTAATGATGATCTCTTGGTCCTCTCTGTTGGTCTTTTCCCTTTGCCTTTCTGTTTAAATGTGACAAGATTTGGAGCAAAAGGCATTATAGCATCACTCATTACAGCCTGTTTGAAAAAGATAACTAATAAAGCTACTTACCTTACATTGTTATCTGTAATGTAGAAGCCATATTTAAAACAGCTACTTTAAACTACCGTTAAACCTGCTGTTATCTTCAGGCCAAGATGGTTAAAAAAACAAGTGGAAAAAGTAAAGTGACAGACCTAATTTTTAAAGAAGGTGCTTTGCATTTTTAAATTGGGAAGCAAGCTTTAGTACTTTTTTTTTTTTGCACCTGTCAGTTTTATGGCAATGGTGGATGTGGCCTAATGTTATGGCTCTTTGGACATCTCAAAGTGACATACAGATTCTTGTTAGCATTGTCCCATGAGTTCTCCAACTGAAGTTTTGCAGCATTTAAAAAAAACTGCATTTATGACGTAGAACCCCACCACACAGGTAGTCTGCATACAACTGCTGGTCTAGATGATTTATGCTGGAATGGAAGAGAGGAGTCATCTTGACCTTCAGACAGAAAAACATCTTAAGCTGGCACTGATTAAACGTCAGATTGCCTTCTGTGCTTCTGGTGCCAGACACTGATTTATAAGTCGGAACAGTTTCCCTTGGTTTGAATGTTGAGTGCATATAGGTTACTCTGAATTCACTCATGGTTTTATGTTGAACCTTATAGCCATATTATCACCCATTGGATCCATACATCAGCCCTTCCCAATTCAGTATTCTCTGATGCTTTGGACTTTTAACTCCCATCAGCTCCACCCAGAATGGTCAAGAATTGGACAAGAATTGTGGAAGATATCCAACACATCTGGGTGTCACCAGGTTGGAGAAAACTAATGAAAATATTAAACAGGAAGAATAGAAGCAGCTATAAGATACTGCTTCTTAGCCCCTTAATCCACAAAGGTAAGGTTGATGGATAATGCAAGCCATAGAGAAACTTGTGCTACCATTCACCAGCAGAAAAACAACTTGTTGCTTTCCTAGGGCCCTTCTGCATTGTCTCAATATCCCAGGGTCTGTTCCCAGATTATCTGCTTATGCCTGGTTTTCTGGCAGTGGAGACTCATGATTTAGTTTAAAGAAGACAATCTGGTATCAGATCCTGGGATATAGGAGCAGTGTGCAAGGGGCCCTAGTGTAGATTCTCCACTGATAAGCACCACATTGCCTGAACTGGGTCAAAAGCAGATCTGGATTGCATCTAGATTGGATGGGGTACACTCCGAGGCTCAGGAGACCTGAGATCCCAGTAGACCAAGCATAGGCAAACTTCACTCCTCCAGGTGTTTTGGACTTCAATTCCGAACAGCCTACCGACTGTTAGGAATTCTGGGAGTTGCAGTCCAAACACCTGGAGGGCCGAAGTTTGCCCATGCCTGCAGTAGACTGTACTGTGATGCCACTGCTGCTTTTGGGATAACTCAGTTTCTTTGTCACTCCTAATCTAGGGTGTGGGAACCTTGCTGTTTTGCAGTAGGGCTCCTAAAACTGCATTTAAAAGTTTGGCTTAGGCAGAGTGTGTTTCAGCCACATCAATTTGAAGAAAGGATGTCAGATTGTGTGCTTACTTTGGCTGCAAAACTCCCACCATTGATCCAGTGGATTGCTGTTATCTGTGATGATTGCAAAGTAATGCAGCTGCTTTAAGGGTATGTTTATAATGTCTCACTACTGCCTCTTGTAGACATGTGGTTTCTCCTGCTTTCCTAGTTGCGGAGGATGTCTCGTGAAAGGCAAGCCTGTGACATTTACTACATTCCACTTGGTACAGAATCCCTGGCTTGTAAGCGGGTAAACATGACACCCTCTCAAAACAGCCATGGAAACTGTTTACATAACGGGCTCAAAAGTCTGCTGCGTGTACAACCTGAATTGTGAAATGTATAAATGGTACCTTCCTTACATTGCTGCATAAAACTGATAGGGGCTGAGCATCCCTTATCTGAGGTGCTTGGGACCAGAAATGTTTGGGATTTCTGAACAATGTACATAATGAGATATTGAGGGACTAAGTTTAAATAAGAAATGCATTTATGTTTCACATACATACATCTACATATAGCTGGAGGTTATTTTATATTTTCAATCGTTTTGTTTAGAAAGCACAGGCACTCGCTATCTGCTGCCCGTGTGGATGATTTGGGGATATTTCCGATCTCTAGATAAAGCAGACATGGGCAAACTTTGGCAAACCATAAATGTGGATGATAAGAATTTAACCTTTGACTATGTGTCTTCATGGCTTTTAGAGCAGGAAAAGACTAAGCTTTGAGTCATCCTACAAAGAAGACCGTCGAGTAGCTAGCTACTACAAGAAAAGCTAACGAAGCTGTGAGTAGCCAGGATTACACAAGGGTGTTCAATGTAAGAAAATGTTTTGAGTGTGGAGCTGTAAGCCACCTAATTAAGGATTGCCCCAGAAATAAAAAGGCCAGGTGTCTTAGCTTCAGCGAGAGAATGCCTCAGTGTGAGAAAGGCCTTGTGTGAAACTCCAGTGTAAAGGTTGCTGTGTTTAAAGCTTCGGTGTGCAAAGTATTGGGGTTTGTGGATGATAGATGGAAGCTCTTACGTGTGCCTGTGACGCAGAGACACCTTGCAGAATGATGCACACTCAGCTTTGCAGAACGAAGTAACAGAAACTTTTACTAAATCGAAGAGATCAACAGAACAATGCTATTCACAATAGTCTTTCTGTTTGCCTACAGAAATCGGCAGTTATAGGCAGCATTTTCTTAGTCCATAAGTCTGCTTCAGTAAAGACCAGCAACAAACAAGGCCTCAGAAATAGTCTGGCCTCTCTGAGTAGAGCCATCTTCTTTCCAGCCAGTATACACACTCAGAGAAACCTATTCAAACTGGTTCTCCTGCAGTAGGATATTAATTATATGTTATATATTACCTATAATATTACAGTATAGTGATATAGTTCAATATAGTAATATATAATGCTAATGTGATATGCTAACAATATAATATATTGTATGTACATACAGCTGCTCTGAGTTCCCTTCGGGGTGAGAAGGGCGTGATATAAATGTAATAAATAAATGTAGTAAATGAATAAATAAATAATTTTAGACTTAAAAGATAAAGGTAAAGGTTTCCCCTGACGTTAAGTCCAGTTGTGTCCAACTCTGGGGTTGGTGCTCATCTCCATTTCTAAGCCAAAGAGCCAGAGTTGTCCATAGACACCTCCAAGGTCATGTGGCTGTCATGACTGCATGGAATACCGTTATTTTCCTGCCAGAGCGGTACCTATTGATCTACTCACATTTGCATGTTTCTGACCTGCTAGGTTGGCAGAAGCTGGAGCTAACAGCGGGCGCTCACTCTGCTCCCCGGGTTTGAACCTGGGACTTTTCGGCCCGCAAGTTCAGCAGCTCAGTGCTTTAACACACTGAGCCACCGGAGGCTCCCATTTTAGACTTAGGCTCACCCAAAGTCTGAAATGACTTGAAGGCACACAACAACAACAACAATCCTAATTAACTTGACTATCTCATTGGCCAGAAGCAGGCCCACACTTCCCATTGAAACCCTGATAGGTTTATGCTGGTTACAATTGTTTTCATTTTTAAATATTGTATTGTTCTTTCATTGTTGTTGTTGTTTTGAACTACAAATAAGACATGTGCAGTGTGCATAGGAACTTGTTTTTTTCTTTTTCAAATGATAATTCGGCCCCTCCACAGTCTGAAGGATTGTGGACCGGCCCTCTGCTTTAAAAGTTTGGGGACCCCTGGTTTAGAGCTTTATAGGTAATAACCTGAACCTTGAATTGGGCCCGGAATATTATCGGCAGCCAGTGAAGCTGCTTGAACAGGGAGGTTGACCGCTCCCTGTAAGCAGCTCCAGTTAGCCTATTAAACATCAAATTAGGTTATAATCTTACAAATTAAGCACCAAAACATCATGTTATACAACAAATTTGACAGAAAAAGTAGTTCAATATGCAGTAATGCTATGTAGTAATTACTGTATTTACGAATTTAGCACCAAAATATCACGATGTTTTGACAACATTGACTACAAAAATGCATTGGGTAATCCAGAACGTTGGATAAGTGAGACTCTACTGTAGCTTAATCGGCTGAAGGGGAAAAGAAAGGGACCTGAGGCTGTTAGGAATGGTGGGAGATGGAAGTCCAAAACACCTGGAGGGAGGGCCCAAGTTTGCTCAGGCTTCAGATAAAGGAGGGTTGTCCTGTAGTAATAAACAAAACAAGGCAGATCCTTGATATAAACAAACCCTAGCTGTGGGAGAGCCAGATGGTTGCACAAGAAAGTTGTTAATTCCCACGTCAGGACTAGATCCTCACTCCTCCTCCAGGGAAGAAGAGCAGAGATCCCATTCCTTGCCCCCTTTGTGCGTAGAGCCAGCTTGGCATCAAAGCAAGCAGGCAAGCGGTGGCATTTATTGAAAACAGTGGGACGAGAGGTGTCATGTTGGAAGCGGCGTTGACAAGCGCGTGGGCTTCCCACTTTTCAGAGCACTTTTCATCATGAGAGGGTTTGGAGGTGACCTTGGGAATGGATGATTAGTGAATATTATGGGAAAATGAGGTGTTTACAGAAGGGGGGGGGGAGCCTGAGCCCAGCTGGGAAGAAAAGGCGCGAAGAGGGAGTTGGGGGCGAGACGCCAGCCCGGACTGAGTTACTCGTTGGCTCTGAATGAGCAACATGGGAGCTGGAGGCGCTTGATCCGGAGACCGAGCGCAGCGTCATCTGGCCGGATCCAGGGGCCGGAAAGGCGCGAAAGGAGAGCCGGGGCTTTGGAGGTTGCGCCACTCCTTACCCGTACACAACATGGGAGCCAGGCGTTGAGGGGGACTGGGCCCTCCTGGCAGGTTTGAGGCAAGGAAGGAAGGAAGGAAGGCGCAGGCATGGAGGAGAAGGCGGAGAAGAGGCCCGGGCGTCGTAGCCGGCGCCGCTCCTGGGAACGCTCCCCGAGCCCCGGCCGCCTGGACGTGGCCTCTCCGCGCTTCGACCCGCTCCTGGCGCTCTACTCGCCGCGGACGCCGCTGCCCTGCCCGGCCGCGCCCTGCTTCAACAACCTGGCCGAGTACGAGAGCTTCCAGCGCGGCCGGAGTAGCCGGGGCCCGCAGGCCGGAGGAGCCGGGCGCAGTAGTAGCGGCAGTAGCCGCCGCCGGAAGGGCCGAGCCGGGCGGGCGGCCTCCGCCCCTCCGGACCCCGCGCGGATCGAGCGGCTCCGGAGCCTCATGGTGGTCGAGAAGGCCGCGCCCGAAGCGACCGGGAGGAGCCGGGCCCGGGGCAAGAAGGCGCCGCGGAACGTCCTCACCCGGATGCCCCGTAAGGCGCCATGGGGCGGTCAGGGAGGGCGGGAAAGGGGCAGGCCTCGAGGGAGAGGAAAGGCCGCGGGCATGAGTCGCCCCTGGCCTTGGGTAGGCCCCCGCCCAAGATGCTTGCGACAGGGTGCCTCCAAAGTCGCCCGCCATACAGAGGGGGAATGGGGCCAAATGTACCTTCATTTACGAAATATTCATTACAAAATATTCTCCACTTGTTGTATATTTGAAAGTATACAAATATAGGTAAAGGTAAGGTTACCTCTTGACATTAAGTCTAGTCGTGTCCAACTCTGTATATTGGTGCTCATCTCCATTTTAAGCCAAAGAGCCGGCTTTGTCCGTATACACCTCCAAGGTCATGTGGCCGACATGACTGCATGGAGTGCCTTTACCTTCCAGTCAGAGCAGTACCTATTGATCTACTCATATTTGCATGTTTTCAAACTAGTCGGTTGGTAGAAGCTGGGTCTAACAGCGGGAGCTCACCCTGCTCCCCGGATTTGAACCACCGACCTTTTGGTCAGCAAGTTCAGCAGCTCAGCGGTTTAACCTGCTCTGCCACCGGGGGCTACAAATATACAACATTCTAAAATGTGTCATATAGTACGGTATATAATGTGAGTCCCCCCCCCCCCTATGTATGTAGACTGTTGGGACACCCTGCACTTTTGATGTATCATTATTATTATTGAGATATTTATTTATTTGCCCCATTTATGCCCTGCCTTTCTCAACCCCGAAGGGGACTCAAGGTGGCATTACATATAAGCAACTATTCAATGCTTTAAAACAGTGGTTCTCAACCTGGGGTCCCCAGGTGTTTTTGGCCTACAACTTCCAGAAACCCCAGCCAATTTACCAACTGTTAGGATTTCTGGGATTTGAAGGCCAAAACATCTGGGGACCCAGAGGTTGAGAACCACTGCTTTAAAACAACATACTGTTAAAATAAACATTTGAATTATAAATTTAAATTAATGCACATTAAAACATTAAAAAACATTACATTCACTGTTAAAAACCACATCACCCACAATCATAATCCGGAGCCCTTCCAGTAGTCACTGCACATAATCTGTATATATTATTGCACTACAATTATTCTCCGAAGGGTTGATCCCAAAGCCACGTTTTCACTTTCCTTCTGAAGACCAGGAGGGAGGGGGGCGATCTAATGTCACTGGGAAGGGAGTTCCACAGCCTAGGGGCCACCACTTGAAAGGCCCAGTCTCTCGTCCCTGTCAATTGTGCTGGCGAAGGAGGCAGGACCGAGAGCAGGGCCTCCCCAGACGATCTTAATCTCTGTGATGGTTCATAGGGGGAGATACGTTCGGACAGGTAAGCTGGGTCGGAAGCAGTTAGGGCTCCCTGTACTCCACTCCTGTTAGCAACCTGGCTGCTGCTTGTTGGACCATTTGTAGATGTCTTGGAGGATGGAACACAATTTTAAAACCGGAATTCATTTATGTTTCATTTACACCTGGAACATACTGCCTGAAAGTAATTTTATACAGAATACAGGTTGAGCATCCTTTGCATGCTTGGATGGTGTGTTCCTTCATGGCAGAATGGGGATGGACAAGATGGTCCTTGCGGTCTCTTCCAACTCATGATTCCATGTGTCAAGACCCAGGCTACGGAGCACCAATAACCATGCGCAGAGGCCAGATTCTATTTAATATCTTTATTAAAGGAATATATAAAGTCAATAAAAACAAGTGAAGAATGAAGTTCAGAAGTAGACCTTTCAGGAAAGGTCAAATATAGTCCAGAAAGGCAATGTCCAATATGTGATATTAGAGTCCAAAGTTATAATCCAATAACCGAAACACACACTTTGCCAAGCAAAGTGTGGGGAAATGACAAGGTCCTTTAGTCCAATGGAGCTTGACAACAAGGCTGGGAGACAAACTAGATTCTTGACAAACAAGACTTGATACGAGGCAACAAGAAGCAAGAACAAGGTCCGTGGCGAGGTCCGAAGAACAAGGCAGGCTTGGAACTAGAACAAGGTCCTGGAAACAAGGAACTGGAGTTGCGTAGTCCACACACGATCTTACTCCCGAAGCTGACGAATTGACTCCGCAAGGATTCCCTTGCGGTAAAACAGCTATATAGGATCTTGTTTTCCCGCCAAGGAACACTTTCCCTGGGGAACAAGAAGTGAAACCCAAACTGTGTCCAGATGCATGACTCCTTAAGATTTCCCAAGGAAAACAGGCTTAATCAGCTAATTGTCTGGCAGCGATTCTGGCGCTTCGGTGCTTCGCCTCCCTAGCGCCTCTATCTCGATTATAATTATCCCGGCGAGAGAACGGGGGAGAATTTGCCCAAGGCTTGTTTGGCTGACTTCCTGAGGGCAAACATCCTGCAGGTGCAGGGGCTCCGATTCTGGCTGAATCGGCGGGAAACCAAAGTTTTCCTCTTCGTCTGCCACAATAGTACTAGGAACGGGACTACATGGCCCATGAGACATCACACTATCCCCCTCCTCAAGGCCCCTCTCAAAAATGGGCCCTCTTCCCGAGGTGCGGGGCCGCGGCTTGGCAGGGTAGGCCTGATGGAAGCGGCGGACTAAGTCGGGGGCATGGACTGTGGAAGCGTCTTCCCAAGAGCGTTCTTCGGGGCCAAAACCCACCCAGTCAATGAGATACTGAAGGCGGCGGCGATGAAAGCGAGAATCCAAAATGTCCTGAACCTCGAATTCCTCCTCCCCGTCCACCAAAACAAGGGCGGGGGCCGGCTGGTCCACATCGGGGCGTACCCCATCCGCCGGAAGGAGCAGGGAACGAAGAAACACTGGATGAATGCGCATGGAGCGCGGAAGTTGGAGTTTGAAAGTCACGGGGTTAAGTTGCGCCACCACTGGGTAAGGACCAATGAAACGGGCATCTAGCTTCCGGCAGGGACGGTGGGAGAGCAAAAAGCGAGTGGACAATAGGACCCGATCTCCTACCTTGATCTCGGGGCCGGGCTGGCGATGGCCGTCAGCGTGGCGTTTATAGTCCTCCTTGGCTTGATCCAGTTGCTGGTGCAAGAGTTGTTGCACCGCTGTGAGTTCTTGCAGCCAGTCCTCCGCTGCAGGGACTTCTGAGGTTTCAATGACAGAAGGGAAGAAACGTGGATGGAAACCATAGTTTGCAAAGAACGGGGTTTCTTTAGTTGATGCCTGGACACCATTGTTGTAAGCAAATTCTGATAGAGATAACAGGGAAGCCCAATTGTCCTGCTGGTAGTTTACATAACAGCGAAGGTATTGTTCCAAAGTGGCATTGGTGCGCTCAGTTTGCCCATCCGTTTGGGGATGATGAGCTGAAGATAAACGAGAGTCTATGCCCAATAGTTTCTGTAGTGCCTTCCAAAAACGAGAGGTGAATTGAGATCCACGGTCCGTGACTAAACTCTTGGGCAATCCATGTAGTCTGAAAACATGCTGAAGGAATAAATCTGCAGTCTCTTTGGCCGTGGGGAGACCATCGCAGGGAATGAAATGGGCCAACTTGGTAAAAAGGTCCACCACCACTAGGATCGTGGTATATCCAAGGGAAGGTGGTAGGTCAGTGATAAAATCTGCAGAAATTATCTCCCATGGGCGAGATGGAGTAGGAAGGGGATGCAGTAGCCCTGAGGGCTTCTCCCTTCTTATCTTGGAGCGCTGGCATACCGGGCAGGTATTGACATATTTCTCCACATCCTTGCGGATCTTGGGCCACCAGAAATCTCGTAGGATCAAATGCATGGTTTTGAAAAGTCCAAAATGTCCTGCTGGCTTGCTGTCATGGCACAGACGAAGTGTCTTTTCTCTGCCGGGGCCTGGAGGGATGTAAACATGATTCCTGTAGCACAGTAGCCCATCCTTAAGTGAGAAAGGGAAACGTAGTCCTTGGCGAATCTGTTCTTGAGCCCAGGCATCTGCCTGTTGACTGGCTCTAATCTCTTGAGCGCAAAGGGGTTCTGGGTTAGAAGGAGTTGGTTCAATTGGAGTGGATTTGGTGTTTCCCACACTGTGAGCGTGGCAAAGTTCTCGGGTTGCAGCAATCGGGATTCGAAGGTCTCTCTGTGTCCTGCAGCATACTCTGGTTTTCGTGATAGAGCATCTGCTTGCTTGGTCTGAGCTGGGGTTACATAATGGATCTGAAAGTCAAAACGCTCAAAGAATAAAGCCCAGCGCTGCTGCCTCTGATTTAGCTTGCGGGCAGTTCTTAGATGTTCCAAATTATGATGATCAGTATGAACCTCAATGGGAAATTTGGCCCCTTCTAACCAATGCCTCCAATTTTCAAAGGCTGCCTTTATGGCCAAAAGTTCCTTCTCCGAAATAGTATAATTTCTCTCTGGGGCTGTTAGTTGACGGGAGTAAAAGGCACAAGGATAAAGATGTTCTCCCACTGGTTGCATGAGTACAGCCCCAATTGCCACATCGGAGGCGTCAGCCTGCACAACGAAAGGGGTTTTAGGATCAGGGTGCTGTAGAATTGGTTGGGATGTGAACAACTTCTTTAATTGCTGGAACCCTTTCTCTGCTTGCTCCGTCCAGCGGAAAGGCTGTTTCCCACGGATGCAGCTGGTGATTGGGTCAGACCAGCGGGCAAAGTCTGGGATGAATTTGCGGTAGTAGTTCGCGAACCCCAAGAAACGTTGCACTTCTTTCTTGTTGGTTGGCGCCCGCCATTCCAATACTGCTGAAACCTTTGCCGGGTCCATGGAGAGCCCTTGTGGCGAGACACGGTATCCCAGGAAGTCTACCTCTTGTAGGTCAAAAGCGCACTTTTCCAACTTGGCATATAGTCCATGATCCCGCAATCGTTGTAGCACCATCCTGACGTGCTTCTCATGCTCCGATTGTGATCTAGAAAACACCAAAAAATCGTCCAAGTAAATGATCAAGAACCGATCTAGATAATCCTGGAAGATATCGTTGACAAAATGCTGGAACGTTGCGGGAGCTCCGGATAATCCGTAATTCATGACTAGGGACTCGAATAATCCGAATTTGGTCTGGAAAGCGGTCTTCCATTCGTCCCCCTCCCTGATGCGAACTAGATTGTAAGCCCCCCGGAGATCCAGCTTGGTGTAAACCTTGGCCCCTCGAAGTCGGTCTAATAGGTCCGAGATCAAAGGCAGGGGGTAGCGGTTCCGCTTCGTGATATTGTTCAATGCTCTATAGTCCTCAACCAAGCGTAAGTCCCCTGACTTCTTTTTCACAAACATCACCGGGGAGGCAGCTGGGGATTGAGAGGGTCTGATGAATCCCTTGCGAAGATTTGACTCTATGAACTCCCTGAGAGCTTCTTGCTCTGGTTCAGTCAGGGAGTAGAGGTGTCCTCGCGGGATCGGGGGCCCCTCCACCAAGTCAATGGCACAATCGTAGGGTCTATGCGGGGGTAGTTTCTCGGCTTCTTTTTCATTGAAAACATCCCAAAAGTCTGAGTATTTCTTGGGCAAGGTGATGATGGGTTCAGCGTCTGTGGCATGGCAGATCTTGGCTACAAGACAATGGTTTTGGCAATATTTAGAAGCAAACTGCAGTTCTCTGTTGGTCCAGGAGATGTTTGGGTCATGGAGTGTCAGCCATGGAATTCCCAAAATCACAGGGAAGTGGGGGACCTCGGTAACAAAGAAGGAAATCTCTTCCATGTGTTCCCTTATCCACATTCTGGTGGGTTCAGTCCATTGGCTTACTGGACCCGTCTTTAGGGGACGGCCATCTATAGCCTGCACCACCCGGGCGTTCTTGAAATCGTGATATTGTAATTCCAGAGAGTCGGCATACTCTCTGTCGATGAAATTGTTTGTTGCTCCTGAGTCTATCATGGCATGGATCATGACGGGTCCTTTTTTCGCTGACCACAACGTGACCACTAGGAGAAATAGGACCCCGGTTTGCGGCTCTTGAGTGGGGTTTTTGACCGGGTTGGCGAGCCTCTCTACGCCCGGTTGCTGGCTTCCCCCGCCGGCTTGGCTCCAGCCGCCTCGGCCGTCTCCGTCTCTGCGGAGGACGCTGCCGCCAGGCGAGCGGCGGGCTTTCTCTTGGCTGGACATTCTCTGGCGAAGTGGCCCCCATTCCCGCAGTACCAGCAGAGGTTTAAACGTTGGCGGCGGGCCTTTTCGGCTACATCTATTCTGGGGCGCACATTGCCCAACTGCATCGGCTCCTCCTCGCTTCCCCTGGGGTATGGGGCTGGTGGTGGGGGTCTCCACACTGGACGTGGCTGAATACTGGCGGAAGCAGGGGGTTTCACTCCTGCTCTTCCACTTTGGCCTCGGAGCCACTGTTTTTTGTTGGCAAGCAGGACTTCGGCTCGTAAACAATGATTGATAAGTCTCTCAAGAGAATTTGGAGGATCCACCTTGGAGATTTCTTCCTGCATCTCGATGTTGAGACCCTCACGAAACTGTCCTCTGAGGGCCATATCGTTCCAGCCGGTGTTTTGGGCCAGCACCCGGAACTCGGCTATGTACTGGGACAACGGCGTGTCTCCTTGGAAGAGGCGCCGGAGTTTATGGCCGGCCGCCTCCTCGTTGTCCTCGATCCCCCAGGTCGCCTTAAGGTGATTCAAGAAGTTTTGCGCGGAACTTAGGTGCATGGAGCCCGCATCAAATAGCGCCGTCGCCCAATTGGCCGCTGGCCCTTCTAGGAGACTATAAATCCACGCCACCTTGGCATCTTCTTGGGGAAATTCGGCTTGATGGGCTTCTATGTATGCCTGGCATTGGCGACGGAAAACATGAACCTTGGAGGCTTCTCCAGAAAACTTGGTTGGAAGCGCCAGGCCAGGGAGCCGGATACCTCGTTCCTTCAAGCCCCGTATTTCTCCCTCCTGCGTATGGAGTGTATCACGGATTCTGTCTAATTCATCCTTGGAAATGGTATAGCTGAGTGGTTGGGCTTCCGCCCCGGTTCCTGTAGACATCCTGGCCTTAGGTTAATTGGTGCTTAGGGTGGCGGAGTCAAACTGTCAAGACCCAGGCTACGGAGCACCAATAACCATGCGCAGAGGCCAGATTCTATTTAATATCTTTATTAAAGGAATATATAAAGTCAATAAAAACAAGTGAAGAATGAAGTTCAGAAGTAGACCTTTCAGGAAAGGTCAAATATAGTCCAGAAAGGCAATGTCCAATATGTGATATTAGAGACCGAAACACACACTTTGCCAAGCAAAGTGTGGGGAAATGACAAGGTCCTTTAGTCCAATGGAGCTTGACAACAAGGCTGGGAGACAAACTAGATTCTTGACAAACAAGACTTGATACGAGGCAACAAGAAGCAAGAAGCAAGAACAAGGTCCGTGGCGAGGTCCGAAGAACAAGGCAGGCTTGGAACTAGAACAAGGTCCTGGAAACAAGGAACTGGAGTTGCGTAGTCCACACACGATCTTACTCCCGAAGCTGACGAATTGACTCCGCAAGGATTCCCTTGCGGTAAAACAGCTATATAGGATCTTGTTTTCCCGCCAAGGAACACTTTCCCTGGGGAACAAGAAGTGAAACCCAAACTGTGTCCAGATGCATGACTCCTTAAGATTTCCCAAGGAAAACAGGCTTAATCAGCTAATTGTCTGGCAGCGATTCTGGCGCTTCAGTGCTTCGCCTCCCTAGCGCCTCTATCTCGATTATAATTATCCCGGCGAGAGAACGGGGGAGAATTTGCCCAAGGCTTGTTTGGCTGACTTCCTGAGGGCAAACATCCTGCAGGTGCAGGGGCTCCGATTCTGGCTGAATCGGTGGGAAACCAAAGTTTTCCTCTTCGTCTGCCACAATAGTACTAGGAACAGGACTACATGGCCCATGAGACATCACACCATGATTGATCCTTGAGGCTAGAAGTATTTTGGAGATATTATTATTAATATTTTGAGGCATGTTGGGAAACATGATGGGAAACTGACCATTTAATGCACTTTCACAGCAGCGTTGAAGAAAATGTTTCGCTGTGCAGATGATTACATAGGAAATCCAGGAATCAGTCTGGTGGTTGTACAAACCACAGTGCACTGATGCACATTAAAGACTTTCAGGTTGTACATGCAGTAGGTGTTTGTTGTCTGGCCACCCTAGCATCGAACTGCATTAAATGGTCAGCTTTTGAGATGGGACACAAGTCTAAACATGATATTCATTTATGTTTCTTTTACACCTGAGATTCCCAGCTGGAAATTAAATTTAGACAGAACACAAGTTGAGCATCAGAGTACACAGAAATCCTAAATTATGCAAATGGGTGTCTAAGGGTGGTTCTATACAGCAATTTAAACCAAGTTAGGAAGTGAATGAAAGAGAACCAGTCTCCTGTGGCGCAACTACATGGTTGTCCCAGAAACCAATTAAAGACTGGGACAGTGGCCACACTATCCACTGATGGTAAATCGGGAGCAGATCCCAGAACCGCGGTATCAGTGGCTAGATGCACATATGCATTCTGTTAGGGATCATTTTGATTACGAGCCCTGCGTGGGATATACTCTGATCAGCTACACCAGATTTTCTGATTTATTCCGAACTTTCTGGTGAGTTTCTTTTAACACATGGCTTCGGACTTAATGCGTGCTACAGCACTCACTGGGGCTGTATGTTTTGTGGACACCCCAGTCTCAATACAGCTTCAAACTGCATAATAATGCTTGTTTAGAATTGCCCGAAGATAGTAACATCTTTATTTTCTAAGGGTTCAATATACATAGGCTTTGTTTCATGTACAAAAATATTTTAGATGTATAAAATAATGTTCAGGTTATGTATTTCAGGTGTGTATTAGTTTCATGTTTAGACTACATATATGCAAGTGCTGTATATGGATTTCATTTTTTTTAAAGAATTCGGAATAATCATACAGTAGAGTCTTGCTTATCCAAACTTCACTTATCCAACATTCTGTATTATCCAACACAGTCTGCCTTTTAGTAGTCAATGTTTTTGTAGTCAATGTTTTTAATACATTGCAATGTTTTGGTGCTAAATTCGTAAATACAGTGTATTTACATAACGTTACCATGTATTGAACTGCTTTTTCTGTCAATTTGTTGTAAAACATGACACTTTGGTGCTTAATTTGTAAAATCATAACATAATTTGATGTTTAATAGGCTTTTCCTTAATCCCTTCTTATTATCCAACATTTTCACTTATCCAACGTTCTGCTGGCCCGTTTATGTTGGATAAACGAGACTCTACTGTAATAATAATAATAATTTTATTTCCTATCTGTCTCTCCTCATGGTTTGAGGCCAGTTACAACATTGCTAAAACACATAATCAAAACACATAATCATTTAAAAATACTCCATAGAATACACATATTAAAACATATTTCTATAAAATACATATAAAATACACAAAACAAAGGTTAGACATAGAGTGGAAGTTTAAAATTCATCAAAACTATCTGGATAGGCTTACAGGAAGAGATAGGTCTTCACTTGTGTCTTAAATTCTGACTGCTGTCGGAGTTCTACCAGCAAGTTGTTTCACAGTTGAGGGACGGCGGACTAAAAGGTCCTCTGGGTGGTGGTTGCCAGTTGTTCTGGCAGGCTGGAGCAGACACCCCCCCAGAGGACCTTAGTGTTTGGGGCAGATTGTATGGGAGAAGGTGATCCTGTAGGTAACATGTACCCAAACCCTGTGGGACTTTAAAACAATACCAACACCTTATATGTTGCCCGGAATCTAATGGGCAGCCAGTGGAGTGACTTTACAATAGTTTTGTGTGTGTGTGTGAGGAGCGACTTGCACCAAGTTGCTTTTGGTGTGAGAGAATTGGCCGTTTGCAAGGACGTTGCCCAGGGGACGCCCGGATGTTTTGATGTTTTTACCATCCTTGTGGGAAGCTTCTCTCATGTCCCCGCATGGAGCTGGAGCTGATAGAGGGAACTCATCTGCACTCTCCCCGGGTTGGATTCGAACCTGGCAGCCTTCAGGTCAGCAACCCAACCTTCGAGTCACAAGGCTTTAACCCACTACACCATCGAGGGCTCTTTTACGATAGGTGTAATACCAATCTGGCTGCTGTATTTTGAATCAGTTGGAGCAGGGGTCCTCAAACTTTTTAAGCCGAGGGCCGGTCCACAATCCTTCAGACTGTTGAGGGGCCGGATTATCATTTGAAAAAGAAATACAAACAAATTCCGATGCACACTGCACATGTCTTATTTGTAGTGCAAAAACAACGACAACAAGAACAATGAAAGAACAATACAATATTTAAAAATAAAAACAATTTTAACCAACATACATTGATCAGGATTTCAATGGGAAGTGTGCTCCTGCTTCTGGCCAATGAGATAGTCAAGTTAATTAGGGTTGTTGTTGTTGTTGTTGTTGTTGTTGTTGTTGTTGTGTGCCTTCCAGTCATTTCAGACTTTGGGTGGGCCTAAGTCTAAAATGTATTTATTTATTTATTATTTACTGCATTTATTTACTACATTTGTATCACACCCTTCTCACCCCAAAGGGGTCTCAGAGTGGCTTACGAATTATATGTACATACAATATATTATATTATTAGCATAGCACAATGTTAGCATTATATATTACTATATTGAACTATACCACAATACTGTAATATTATTATCAATATTATATGTATATACAATATATTACATTATAAAACTGAGGGCGGGGGCCAGGTAAATGACCTCGGAGGGCTGCATCCGGCCCCCGGGCCTTAGTTTGGGGACCCTTGAGTTGGAGTTTCAGAACTTGGTACAAAGGTAGCCCAATTTGAAGCACATTGCAGAAGTCCAACCTTGAGGTTACCAGCACATGCACTATCATCTTAAAATCCTCCAAATCTAGGAAGGGGTGCAGCTAGCGTTTCGGCTGACATTTGGAGAGACAGATACAGAAGCACTCCCAAGCTGTGGACATAGTTTTTCAGAGGGAGTGTAATCTCATCCAGTATTGGTTGACACATCTCCATTCCCAGATTAGGACTCTTGATGGCAAGCACTTCTGTTTTGTCTGGGTTCAGTTTCCTTTTGTTTTTCCTCATCCAGCCCATTACCTCCTTCAGGCATTCATTTAGAGGAGACACGCTATCCTTAGCTGAAGGACATTTCATCTGTATTCTTAATAATTTTGTGCGTGAAACAAAGTTTGTGCACTCTGAACAATCAAAGAGTAAAAGTGTCACTATTTCAGCCACCCATGCAGGCATTTTTGGATTTCGGAACATTTTAGATTTCCTGATAAGGGATGCTCAACCTGTAGGTGTACCTGATACATTTCATAGGTATATGGAATTAAAAAGCCCAGGACTGTAGAGTAAAAGGTCATTGTGGTGTAACATGTCTCTTGTTTGGTTTTGGGCACATGTTCACTGTGTGTAAATTA